>NC_133409.1:47222500-49722500 GCF_049350105.2 Macaca mulatta | reverse complement strand
AGTCCCAGTTACTCGGGAGGCTGAGGCAGGAGAATTGCTTGAACCCGGGAGGCTGAGGTTGTAGTGAGCCAAGATCGCACCATGGCACTCCAGCGTGGGGCAACAGAGTAAAATTCCATCTTAAAAAAATAAATAAGTAAATGAGTCAAAAATACTAAGCCACACAAAACACATTTCTCTCCCTAATTACTGGTTTATTTGAATGAGATCTCCATCAAGAACTGCAGGTTACACCTAGAGAAAAACTACCTCCTGTCACTACAATCACACACAGCTACCCACACATACACACAACCCCTCCATCTGTGTCTTCTGCTGATCATTCATTGGAACTACCCATTAGTTCCTAAGTCAAAGAACGCTCCTCCAAATTCAGTGGTGACCACTCAGGGAATCTGGCTGGATCCCTTCCACACTAATCTGTGAGGTCTTCCAGCTCCTCTTCTACCACGTGTTCTCTGACTTTGATTTTCAAAACATACATTTTCATTAATTTTGTCTTCACTTTCAATCTTTGCACTTTTTTGGGGGCAACATTCCTTCTGCAAATTTGCTTAGCATCTAAATCCAAATCTATATATATTTACATGTAGATCCAAATATATGTAGATATAATATTTAGATGTAGATCCAAATATATGTAGATATATATGTTGTATCTACATATATTTGGATCTACATCTAAATATATATAGATTTGGATTTAGATTCTATATATAGACATATATACATATATACACACATGCATATACGTCTATATATAGACATATACATACATACATATACATATACATACATACATATACGTCTATATACAGAGAGAGAGATATAGCTCTATATTTGGATCTATATAGAGAGAGATATAGCTACACATATTTGGATTTAGCTTCCAAGGGAATCTCTCTCTCTCAGTATATAGATATATAGAGATATAACTAAATCTAAATCTCCTATTGCTAATTTCATTTCATTCATTGAAAAATATTGATTGGATGCCTTCTCTGTGCCAGGCATTGCTCTCATTAAGAGTACATCTTGGTATACATCAGTGAATAAGAAATTTCAAAAAGACAAAGATCCCTGACTGATGGGGAAAAAAAAGAAAAAAAGACTAAGGTAAGGAGTCACTGGGAGGATAGGAAGCCTTGCAGGGAGAGAGTGTGATTGGTTCATTCTCCACCCAGAACTTTCCTATTAAAATACCAGGTGACCTGGAAACTCTGCTTCTCCATTTTTCTTATGGGCAGAATGTTAAAATCCAACCTGTCCTATCTGACACTGACTTCTATTGACATTGACTCTCTCCTTATATGTCCTCACATTTATCCCTTCCTCTTAAACTTTATCACTGCTGCATCTGTCGACATTTTCAGGTGTAGTGAAGGATCCTGCTTCTGCATTTTCATGTCCCTGGAACTATTTGCCTTCCCACTCTCTCTGACTTTTGACTTCAAATGTCAAAAACCTGCAAAAAGTAGTTTCAAGTCCTCAGCAATTTACTACTACTTGGGCTATTACTACCACCCCAACCAAGTTACCACTATAATCTAATCAACAGTCTGTATTTCACACAGACCCTCCATGCCTGAAACATTATTCTGACCATTTTTAAGCTATTTTCTCTTATCTTCAAGGTCCAGTTTACTCTACTTTTGACTTTGCTTCCAGGCAAAAGGAAATAAATGTGCTCTCCAGCACATTAAAAGTACATCTTTGATAAGTCCCAACTTAAATACATAATAAATGTGGGTCTAGAAAGAATGTAAAATATTCAAATAATAAATATGTGAATCTTACAAGACAATTACTATTTACTCTGTAATAAACTTAAACTCCCAGTGGCCTCTGGATTTACCTCAAAAGCTCTGAGTTTGAGAGTAATTTCTTCAAGCAAATGCAGATCTTTGGAAACCAAGACCTTTAGCTTGTTCCACTTTCCTTGCACATCATCAAATTCTTGTTTATATAATTTTTCTACATCAGGATGAACATTTGTCTCCAGAGCCTTTGTTTCTTCTGCAAGTTTATGTAATGTAGGTTTCTGATTCTCAAGGATTTCATCAAGGGCCTAGAAAATGTTTTAAAATATTAAAAATATGCACAACAATGTGTCTGCACAGATAATAGTAAAATGGGCTATATAAAGTCAAAAGTCACTTTAAAATGCATTAGAAAGAATTTTTATCTAAAAAGAACAGTGGGTGGGAGTGTAAATTAGTTCAACCATTGTGGAAGACAGTGTGGTGGTTCCTCAAAGACCTAGAACCCAAACCAGAAATACCATATGACCCAGCAATCTTACTGGGTATATATCCAAAGGAATACAAATCATTCTCTTATAAAGATACATGCACACTATGTTCATTGCAGCACAATTCACAATAGCAAAGACAAGGAATCAACCCAAATGCCCATCAATGATAGACTAGTTAAAGAAAATATGGTACATATACACCATGGAATACTATGTAGCCATAAAAAGGAACAAGATCATGTCTTTTGCAGGGATATGGAAGAGCTGGAAGCCATTATCCTCAGCAAACTAATGCAGAAACAAGCAAACAAAAAAAACAAATACTGCATATTCTCACTTATAAGTGGGAGCTGAATGATGAGTGCACATGGACACATGGTGGGGAACAATACACACTGGGGTCTGTTGGAGGGTGGGGTATGGTAGGAGGGAGAGCATCAGGAAGAAGAGCTAATAGATCCTGGGCTTGATACGGAGTGCAGCAAACTACCGTGACAACACGTTTACCCATGTAACAGACCTGCACATCCTGCATGAGTACCCCTGAACTTAAAATAAAAGTTGGAAATCAAAAAACAAAACAAAACATGAACGACTCACAAAAAAATAGGCATAATCATAAAAATTAAAGCTTTTTCTTCATGAGTTGTGTGTGAGCAATACAATGTATTCTCAACACTAAACACCGAGGGAATGGCACAGCAAGTGTGGGCCAAGTGTGCAGTGCTCAATGGCTGCTCTCCTTTTCATCTGATAAAATAGTGCAGAGCCATAAAGCTGCTCAACTAAATGACCAGGGCAATACTCCTATTCGATGCAGAAAAAAGTATACATCAACACATTGACTGATAGTCCTCATTTCATTAAAGATAGTTTAGCAGATTATGAACAGGTTGAGAACTTTAAGCTAATCACAGCAGAAGGAGAAAATATGCTTTTCTTCTATGAAAAAATATTTAACAACTGTATTTTCTTTTATGTGAGGTCAAACTAACCCTCAAATCATACATACATTTTTGGACCAGTGATGAACAAAACTGACCAATTGTTTTTAATCTCTGATAAAACTTTTCAAAATATGTAAGAGGAGATATTAGAAGAAGCACTAGAGTTCTAACACGGAAAATATATGTTACCTTTTTTTCTTGCAGGGCCTTCTCCACCTTGGCAGGATCATTAAGGACACTCAGAGATGCCTGGGCCTTATTTTCTGAATCATTTAGCACAAATTTCAGTGTTTTCAATGTTTCCAGATATGCATGTCCAGGTTGGCCCTTCAGTTCTGTTGATTTAAAAATATTTAATTTGAGAAAATCATGTTAGGAACCCAATATGATTACATAGACCATTATCCTAAATGAATTCCAATACATGGCAAAGGAGACCCCATGACTAAAATGTAAAAGGACCTCTGTTAATAACATAGATCATTCCATTGGCATTTCTGAGAGTCAGACAGTGACTTCATTCCTGCGGATGTTGACATTTGAAATATTAACTAACCCACTATAACTTTTCTTCATTTCTTTATGATGAAATGTCTCTCTGAAGATGGAACAACAATGTCCCTTTTGTCCCATATAATCTCCTCTTCCTTAGCAGCTACACAAAGAATAAAAGAAAGCAAAGATCCCGTCAACCAGTCTTGCTGTTAAGCTCCGCCATATAGACAAACCCATCTATGGAGTGGAGGAGATTATATGGAAATACTGCCACCATGCTGCCCAGGTACCCTGAGAAATAATGACTGACCAGCCAGCTGGAACAGTGCCTACCTGAGTCAGTAACGTAAAAATCTCGTAGAAGTAACACTTATGTGGAAAGAAAGTGAGTTCTCTTGAAGCACAAAGAGGTGAAATCAACTAGCAGCAAAAGTTAAACTGCCTACTGATCCTTGTCAAAAGTGAAAGCATAGTTTGTACCAATAAGTGGAGAAAGAGGTACCCTCAAAAGATTTACTTCACATAACTGAATTCAAGGAACAAAGACACACTGTCCTGATGCACTTTCGGAAGAAAGGCAGCACAACACATTTGCCTAGCATGTACACATACAGGTACTTCCAGTCATCACACAATCTACAATTGCTGAAGTTAGGCTGGGTTACATGTGGAGCTTTTCAGTGTGCACTACCCAAAATAATAATGCACAATGCAACACAGTTCCTAACTCAAATGGCAGCTAGGAAGTAAACAGTGTAACGTAAGAGGAAAGAGCTTTCAAAACCTTTAACAGTGAACCTTCCAAAACCAAGTGTATTCCAAAAGTAAGAACTCTAAAATTTTTCTGAATTTGATAGTGGAATACGATTTCTTTTAAAAGAGACTACGGGACTGCTAAAACTTTAACTATTTTGAGGAAACAGAAGTAAGGGATCATTCATTTTAATCCTCCTAGCAATGATATTAAGTGGCCTCCTCAGCCAAAGGAAGAAATTGTACCTGTTTCTTTAAAAAAAAAAAAAAAAACTATTTACAAATCATTACATCCAGGTCAGGTACAATGGCTGACTGACACCTGTTATCCCTGTTATTTTGGGAGACTAACACCTGTTAATTTGGCTAATACCTGTTATTTTGGGAGGCTGTTATAACACCTGTTATAATGGCTAACACCTGTTATTTTGGGAGGCTGAGGTGGGAAGATCACTTGAACCCAGGAGTTCTAGACTAGCATGAGCAACATAGCTAGACCCTGGCTCTACTAAAAATAAAAAACCAGCCAGGCATGGTGGTGCATGCCTGTAGTCCCAGCTACTCAGTAGGCTGAGGCGGAAGGACCACTGAAGCCCAGGAGGTCAAGACTGCAGCTATGATTGCACCACTGTACTCCAGCCTGGATGACGGAGTGTATCCTACTGACACAATTTTAGAGCACATGAAACTTATCTATATATTTACAAAAAGGTGTGAATCTGGAAAAGAATCTGAATACAGGAGACTTTAAGACTTTGAACAATACAGGCACAACGGAAAATGGAGAAGGTTGGTGCAAAGCAAGCAAGCGTACTCAAGTTCTAAATGTCGGGAGTCATGTTTAAATTAAGGCAAACTGAGAGAGGAGATATTAAAATTGTTGGGTTTACCATTCTCTAGCTGTTGTTGACGATCCTTTAAAGCCTGTTGTACAGCTTGGTAGCGGCCCAGAAAGCTATCGAAGCCCTGCTGGACAAAATCTGGGGCAGAAGGCTGAGACTTCAGGGCCAAGCAGCTTGCACGCGCCATTTCAATTTTGGGGTGGAGGCCAAGAAGATTTGTCAATTCCCACTAAGGAAGAGAAAATATGGTCACATAACTCACTGAAGATGAACATCCTCACAGGGAGTTAATCAGGGCAGCATTAACTTGAAGTTCATGATACAAGAAGCCCTCCTTAACTCTGGGACTGCACACAGAATTCCTCCATGTTCCAGACAGTTGGCTCCTTACCTGACAGGAATCCTTCAAGCTTGGCAAGGACTGCCAGGAAGATTCAGAAACGGAAGTGTGTTTTACCCACTCCTCCTTTGTCTTGATGACCTTTTCAAGCTCATCGAGCTGCTTGAAATAAGCATTTATATCTTCCTGTAGCTGAATTTTTCTTTCCAGATCTTTCAAATGTTGAGATACATTCTTCCATTCTGATAAAACCTTCTCCAGAACATTTTTTATCTCTTCAGTAGGAAGGCCTTCTATGCAGTCATGAAAAACAAGCAAACAGTCTATATATTACAAAATGCGTCTTGAATTTATTCTAAACATTCTAACATTCAGAATAGTTAGGCAATGTCACACATAATGATCACTTTCTTAAGTCCCTTTTAATACAACAACAAAAATGTATAATGATGCACTTAAAAATAATTACGCTTATTTCAATTCCTTGACCAAAGAAGGAAGACATTTTAAAATAACGATTCAGGAGCAGTGCGGCTATTGCAAAGGGCACATCAGTAGAACTTCAGCCACTGCCCTTTCTAGGTAATATATGTTTCCATCCATACCAGGCTTCCACTCTGCTAGTTTATCACCTGAGCCACTGAAATAAGATCAACTACCTTGATCTGTCTAGGCCCCCGACTTCAGAAAGAAGACCCTTTGTCCTAAGAAAAAAAAAACAGCTGGCTAGAAAAACTACGAGGCAGTTCAAGTCTTGGTGACCAAAGCATAGTGTCGTATAAATTAAGAAATGAATGGCGAGAATGCCTTATGCTGGGAAGCAACCTGGTGAGTGCAGGAATATTAAGCCAGCAGCCAGGCTCTAGAAGCATCACAAGCCCATTGGAAACCTTGCACATAAATAAGCAAATACCAAAAGACTGAGGCAGCAATAAGATGATCTACTTTAGAAACACATCAGGGAAAACAATGCCACCATTTTTATTACTGAAATCTTATCATTTTATTTGTCTGATATTTTTGAAAATTAGAGAATGTTCCTAAAAATAATAAAGTTATATATTATAATAGACTTTATCATAGTCCTTCCCTTAATCTAAAATACCTTCAAATCCTCTAAAATGACTATGAAAAAGTCTGGGAATTCTTCACAGGAATCTTTCTATTAAGAGGAGAACATGCGTAGTGAAAGGATGGCTTCACATTTTTACTGAGTAGGAAGGCAATAAACAATCCTGCTTTATAAACATATATAATCAAAACCCAGGATAATGAGAGCTTGAACTAAAAAAAAAAAAAAGGCATAAAAACAAAAAGTCATGTATGATCCACAGACAATGAAACTTTGAAAATTTTATAATACACTGTGTCCACTAAAAATTATAAATGAGGGCATATCATGCTGTAATTTGAATGTGTCACCAATGTCAATTGCAGAAGCTCACTGTTTACCACCATCTCTCAGGTAAGAGAATATGAGACATAAACAAAGCATTCACACCACAAGCCATGCTGCATTATCCCTGTTAATGGGGACAGTATACAAAATAAATCACCATTTTCCTAACAATCTGAACAATGGAGATATGGGCTGTGCCTTTACCCTGTCATTTCTATCCTAGTTAGGCAAAGGAATAGTAACACCAGCCACATCATCTTTAGGTTGGACAATTTATACTAATCCAGGAAGAAAATTCAGTAGGTAAATAAAATTTCTGAGATGGAAAATTATCACTACTCATCTAGAAAACTGGAAAGAGGTGCTCACTTCAAGAACAAGGGCAGTTAAAACAACTTCAGGTATTTTTTCACTGACAATGTCTTATAAGACATTCATTTTGCCTCTTTAAACTGATTTTAAACATCTGAATCTCCCCTTCTCTAATCCTGAGATATTGCTGGTTACAGTGATGTCCAGTAATGATTCAAACACAATTTACATCTTATAAAAGGAAAACTGCCATTGTCTTTAAAAATAGTTGTTTTACTCCCAGAGATCCAGAGTTTAAAATTTTCTATTTCTATAAAACACAGAGTTCTTAGACAATGACTAGTCAAAAGGCAAAATCAACAGCATATCACTTTATTAATTATCTAAAAGAGAGAAAATAGAACACATTCCTGCCACTTAGTCTCACTTGACTTTACACTTCTCAGTCTATCACTATTGGAATCAAGGGAAATGTTTACAAAACATAGAACCTTCACCAAACTTCATGGGCTTATATGCTTAGGCAACCACAATGGGTATCAACTTATAAAGCCATGTTATCCAGATGTCCAACTACTGTATTTTATTAGATGAGGATCTCTAGGAACAAGGTAAGCTAAACAAAGAAAACCAAGTATATCAGCTGTGAAAGTCAAATGAAACACATTATTTTATTTTAATTATTTTTATTTATTTATTTATTGTTATTTATTGATTGATTTATTTATTTTTGAGACAGAGTCTTGCTGTGTCACCAGAATGGAGTGTAGTGGTGCGATCTCAGCTCACTGCAACCTCCAACTCCCTGGTTCAAGCGATTCTCCTGCCTCAGCCTCCTGAGTAGCTGAGATCACAGGCACGCACCACCATGCCCAGCTAATTTTTGTATTTTTAGTAGAGACGGGGTTTCACCATGTTGGCCAGGATGGTGTTGATCTCCTGACCACATGATCCACACACCTCAGCCTCCCAAAGTGCTGGGATTACAGGCATGAGCCACTGCGCCCAGCCTCATGCTATTTTATTTTCTAAAAACATTTTTATGCTCGATGACATATCTCAAAACTTACCTAAAATGCATTAGGCAGGAAAGACCTATCAGAATTGGCTATGGTGGGCTGTTTGATGGAACTGGTTTCAGAAAAACAGTGACATGATTATTCAAACATGGGTTCTACTGAAGAATTTGACATGCCTCCCTAACTGAACTGGAACATACAGAGTTTATTCAGTTCAGCTCCCCCATTTCTCAGCTTCCTACTATTGTCCTAAAAAATTTTTTTTAAACAGATGCATCTTTAAAACAAAAAAGAATTAGGGTCCTCTAAGGAATGTATTTCTAATTCCACCAATGCTTGAAAAACAATTGATAATACAAAATATAAAATGTTTCCTGTGAAATTGTACAAGTATATATTAGGTGACAAAAGCCCCATGTCATCTATTCTCCAGTGTTGCCTTTGGCCTTTTGCAAGTAGCACTTTCATGTGAATTCAATGTCCAGAATGTGTCTGTTTAGGACCCGTTTATGGTAAAATTTTATGAACCAAAGCCTATAGTCAGCTAATAAACTAATAGTCAGCGGATAAACTAATAGCTAAGAGTCAGCTAATAAACTCCCTCACTTTCCAGACACCAAGGCAAAGAAACGCAAGGGTTCCAAGACTTTCCCAAGGATAAGAAACTAGAAAAGGACAGGACAATCCAAGTTCGTCCGTTCCCCCAATCACTGTTATTCTCACTGTAACATCACCTTGCACCAACTTCTCATCTACATCAAGTCTCCCCCATCTTCATAATTCTGCCACACTGCTGAAAACCTGACAGAAATGGGAGTAAATTCAGTGCACAGATTCAAGAAGTTATCCCATATTCACATCAGATAAAGTCAGAGTCACTTGCTGAGGTAGAAGTAAAAAAAATTTATGCTTGTAAAGGAAATAAATTCAACATCCAATGCATTAAAATTATTGAATGAACCAGCATCTCAAGGGAAGTTATCATCTGTTTGTGTCTCTGGATCTCTTTAAGTAAATACTGGAAAGAGAAACCTCCAAGTGGGATGCCCACAGGCAGGACAACTAAGACAGTTTGCTAGAATGGATTTTGAAAGAAAGTATTAAATACTATTCTATTTAATTTATTTAAGGAAGAAATTAACCTTTATTAATAATATATGGATTGATAATACATTTGCATAATTTCAAAATAAATGGACATACACTGTCCACATGGTTTACATTCCGTATTTTATGTGTATGTGTATGTATCTATATATGTTTGTGTTTGTATATATGTTTGTGTGTGTGTGTGTGTATATATACACATCCAGTATACCTACTAAATAAATAAACATATTTGTTAAAGGCTGGAAGCAAAATAATCTAAGGTCAAAACAACATCAACAGTTGTTTTCTGGAGGGAGGAAGGTGACTAACCCGAAAGAGAACTTTCTGGAAAGGTGGACATTTTCTACATAGTGATGTGTGTGTGTAGGTTACACAGGTATATCTATTTATCAAAACAGCACAGCTAAGTCATGTATTTCAATGTAAGTAAATTTATTTCCAAGAAAACTGTAAAAACAGTAATACTTGAGAGGCTGAGGAACGAGTAAAGGTATAGATAATTCAAGAACGGCAGAATTGTCAATTATTGAACTAGGTAACTGATACAAGGAAGTTCATTATAGTATTCTATTTGCTTTTATGTAGTTATATTTTCCATAACAAAAAGTCAAACAATAAAAAATTAAATGCTACTGCTTTGAAGACTCTTGTCAAACTAATATTCCTAATTCTATACAGATATCTGTACGAGTGTCAAGGAGAGCTGCAGCAGCCTTCCAAAGTGCTAACTATTACTAGACCAAGGTACATGGAATGCAAGAAATGTCTTTCAACATTACTCTAGAACAAAGAGAGATTCACATGCAAAACTGCACAGCAAGAATATTAATTTTTAGCTTATTCTAAGCCACTGGGAGCTACAGCCAAAAAAAAAAAAAAAAGTCTTGGACACAGTTAAAAATTTCATATACAAGTAACACTTTATCAAACTTAACTATAAAAATACTGTAGTAAATAAATATAGTAAATATAATGCATTAAACATTACCAAAAATCAAAAACTCTTGATGAATTTAATATAACTTCATTTCCCAAATGTTGCCAAATAAAGTTTTCTTTTGCTACCCCCCTGCAAAACAAATTCCCAATATATAATCCCAAAGGATACAGTTTTAAAATCTACTATGCTAGTGGGTTTTAACTGTTCTGCTAAGGTATCAGGGTGTCCAGCCCCGACCCCATATAAAATCAGAAAATCTTTGCTTTTATCTGTTTTTTTACAATCAGCTTCAGAATAAAATTTCATTTTTTAAAAGATTCTGCTGCCTAAAAACATTTTTGAAAACATTTATCTAGCCAAAAGGGGATTAGAATGTTAAAGCAAAATATTTAATAGGGCAAACTGTAATATTATTCGATGCCACCATCTGAAAAATATGGGGAAAAAAAAATCAAGGATTTTACCTTTTCCCATTTGCTCCACAAGGATTTGTCCCGTTTGACTTAATTCATCTGCTCTGGGGATTCTTTCTCTCTGTTCTTTTTCTAATGCCTGCAAATGAAGTCCCAACATAAGAATATTGAAAACTTTCTTCTCAATATAATATTGCTGTTTTAAATGTTTAGGTTTAATGTCCCTCCTACATTCTTTTTAAATCTGAAAAGGTAAATTCAAACAGTAATCATAGCAACTAAAAGACATTGGTTTCTTTTATGAGAAAAAAATGTACATGATAATTATAAGCTCCTATCAGAAGGAAATAATTAAAATTATGTTTTAGATCCAGTATATCTATTTACATACATACATTGAGTTCGCCATGCCATAAAAATAATGATTTGAGTCAAAAGAATTGAATGTGTTATGACAGAGGTTGCTGAACAAAAATTAACTAACAAGCAAAAGAATAGGCGGGCATGGTGGCTCACACTTGTAATTCCACACTTTGGAAGGCTGAGCGGGGTGGATCACTGGAGGTCAGGAGTTTGAGACCAGCCTGGCCAACATGGTGAAACCCCATCTCTACTAAAAATACAAAAGTTAGCAAAGCATGGTGGTGCTTGCCTATAATCCCAGCTGCTTGGGAGGCTTAGGCATGAGAATTGCTTGAACCCAGGAGGCAGAGGTTGCAGTGAGCCAAGATCGCACCACTGCACTCCAGCCTGGGCAACAGAGAAAAACTCCCATCTCAAAAGAAAGAAAACAGGAAAAATGGATAGAAATATTTTGAGGCTCAGCATTATTTGTTTGCATTATATTAAGTCTAGGGTTTAATGTAAACTTCAAACACAATCATATTTCATACATAATTTTTAAATAATGAAAATAGAAAATATGCTTTAGAACCCAAACCAAAGCATTTTTTTTTCTTTTGAGGCAGTTTCTCACTCTGTCACCCAGGCTGGAGTGCAGTGGCACAATCGTGGATCACTGCAGCCTCAACCTCCAGGACTCAAGGGATCCTCCCACCTCAGCCTCCGGAGTAGTTGGAGTTATAAGTGCAAGCTCATGCCCCGCTAATTTTTTTTTTTTTTTTTTTTTTTTTTTTTTACTTTTTGTAGAGACGGTGGTCTCCCTATGTTGCCCAGGCTGGTCTCAAACTCCTGGGCTCAAGTAATCCTCCCTCCTTGTGCTGGAATTACAAGCGTGAGCCATGGCAAGCCCAGCCCACATTCTGTTCTTTATATTTGAGAAATGCTTCTTAATTTCATTTTTTTATCTCTATAGTTTGATATTCCCAAGACAAAATTCTTTCCAGAACTAGTAAGAATGAAGCAAGTAAAATCAGGTATACATGCACAAACACAAGTATATGTGCACACAACTCAGTATTTGAATTTTCTCCTGTTCCTCCATCCTCAACTGATATTTATATATTAACTATTCAAATAGTATCCATCATAACAAAATCAAAATTTCTGAGCAACCCATATTACTTCAACCAGACAATCCAGAGAAGAATCCCAATTCTAAATTCTTTACATGTCAGTGCTATCAAATAAATTCAGCTATCCTACTTTGATTTTCACAAAGTTTATTGTGACTTGGTAGAACAACCTTCTTATAGTCAAAGATCAAGGAATATTAGCAAGAGATTCTAAGAAACACCATTTACTTTTGTCTAACTAAGGATCAATGTAAAAGTCACCATCAAACTCGAGAAAAAGGCAATTGTCTCCTTTTTACAAGTAGATATTTTGCTTCCTCTTAAGATGGCAGGAGACTAGACTACAGATTCTCCACCCAGGTAATTCATCTGTTGGAACAAGATACTCCTTCACTAAATAATAAAAATAAGAAGAAAAATAAGTTGATCTTTCCTCAGTTTGCAAGAAAAATAGGGGATTAGAATAATGCTGAAATTTTCTTTGTTTTATATATTTTTTTCCAAATCTTTGGCATCTGTTACTACTCGTCTGAAACAAAATAAATGAACTTCTAGATAAATATTAAATGAAACACAAAGGAACGCCAATCACGCCTTACATACTTTATCCCCCCAAATATAGTAACAACTTCTGCCAGTAAAATGTTCCTGGGTCACAGGATAGACTTTAATTTATCAATATTTTGTGGAACTTGTTCCATGAAGATCCGTTACTACTAAATTTTCTGCCACCTGAATATCTTTTAGAATTGGGTGGTCAGTGATCATTAAAATCATCTATCCATCTTTCAGAACTGTGAGAAGCATATGAAATGATGTAACACAGGCCCCACTTCTGGCTTTCCCAACTCTCTGTTCAGAGAGGGCTCTGATAAAGTTGCTCCCTGCACAACCAACATCCCCATTCCCCCTGCCTACCCACAATCATCACACTCCGCTTCCATGAGCTACAAGAGCTTTATTAAGTGCTGAATAAAAAGGGTGCAATGGAAAATTATCTTCAATTTCTAAGCCCTCACAGGCAGACATATAAACAGGCAGACATATAAACAGGCAGACATGTAAACAAACAACAGCATAAATGCAAGGGCTTTCATGGAGACATGGCCAAAGCCACATGAAGTCAAAAGATTAATCACTGAACTCTTTCTAGTGAGGTTAAGGGAAGCCTCCTGCAGTGGGGACATTTCAACCACACAGAAAGGTGCGTCATTCTGGACAAAGAAAACAGCTCCCTGTGCTTGGTGTGCCCTAAGCCTTCTTGCAAGTTCGAGCTCAGACCACCTCGCCCTCTGGACTTTGTGATTGCAGGGAGACACCCGCAATCCCAGCCTCATCTTAATTCCCATTTCACCCACCACTTTCCAACTTAAACTTTAGATATTTATGCACATCTTGTTTTTAAAATATCCTCCAAACTCTTTAAAAATGAAACTCCACTGTTGATACAAAAACCATTGCAGACTTACACCAGGTGCCCAAATAGTTACTGCAGTAATGTGTAGGAGACGTATGAGCACCAAGGACAAAAAAGTTCTACAAGCTCCCATCACACTCTTCAGAAACACACATAAGCATGGAAAGCGGCAGGGCTAAGATCCCACAGCTTTTAATTGTATTTATTTTTTACAACTCTAAAGAAAATATATTGATAACACTTTTTGATTTAAAATAGTCTGTTGTATTCTGAAAGCAAAACATCTTCAGCCTAACGTTAATATAAAGTCATAAATTATTAGATACCAGATTAAGAGTGATCTAAACTAACTAAAAAGTAGTACCACTAACTGGATCACCATAAGAAGTGTTCCTCACTGTACATCTCCATGATTGATAAAGATGAAAACAAAACCCTCCTCCAAATAGGGATCTGATGACAGCTAGCATGAATGGATTCAAAATTCACTACAATGTACTAAAAGCTACCTTCTGCCTACATTTATTTTACAGGAGGCTTTTGAATTCCATAATGTCTTTATGCCAGCAGAAAATCCAGCATGATGAACTATTTTTGCAGTAGGATATATGTGGTTTATGTTTTTTACCTTCAACTTCTTTTTCATTTCAGAAGTGTCTTGCATCTTCATATACTCTTTTATCTCCGTGGTCTGAATGGCAGGTTTTGATTTCAAAATCCAGTTCAACAGCTCGGCACTTACAGCATCAAACCTGTTTGAAGATTCAGAGGTGACCATTTGTCATGTTTTCTTCTATTGTTTTACTTGACTCCAGAAAGAGCAACCCAAATGATCATCAGGAATAATTTTTATCACTCCCCCAAAAACAGCAACCCATAAATAGGGTAATGATGCAAAATAAGATAATATATTTCCAATTAAAAGTATGAAAAAGTAATAATATTATAGGGTTAATAAATAATTGAAGAAAATAATTAAATAATTTGTTGCTGCTGCTGTTGTTGTTTTTTCGAGATGGAGTCTTGCCCTTTCACCCAGGCTTGAGTACAATGGCTTCTCGGCTCACTGTAACCTCCGCCTCCCGGGTTCAAACGATTCTTCTGCCTCAGCCTCCCGAGTAGCTAGGATAACAGGTGCCCGCCACCATGCTCAGCTAATTTTTGTATTTTTAGTAGAGACAGAGTTTCACCATGTTGGCCAGGTTGACCTCATGATCCGCCTGCCTTGGTCTCCCAAAGTGCTGTGATTACAGTCATGACCCATCATGCCCGGCCTTAAATAACAGTTTTTAAAACTTTATATATTAAAACAATGTTTACCTTTACAAAGAATCACTTGTATTTTTATAAATGCTTGTAGATAATAAAAACCAGATTTGGTTAGATCGTCAGCAAAGAACAAGTACAGACATTCCTAAGGTTAACATCTTCTTTTGTTCAATATGTAATGATTGAGCCTTACTAAATGTCAGGCATTGGGTTGGACTCTTGATATGAAAGTGAACCAGATAAAAATCTCGGCTCCCAAGGAGCTTCTAGTCTAGTAAGCAATGGAAAGTAACAGGCAATAACAAAAGAATTTGCTGGGTGCTAATTCCAGGAATTCACAGGAGTGGCTTCTAATCCAATCGGGGCACAGATGGCTTCCTAGAGGAGAACGACAGCATTATACTGAGGAATTTCCCTTGCCAAGGGAAAGCAAACAAAGGGAAGATCACATCTTGCAAACTGCAAGTATTACTTAGGCGTGTCTGGAATAATGAGTACTGAACTCGCAAGGGAGGGACAATTGACGATGTGGCCAAGAATCACATGGACCAGCTACAGGAAGGCCCTGCAGGATGTATTAAGGAGTTTGGACTTAACCTAAAGGCAGCTGAGAGCTTAGGAAGAGTTCTATGCATGGAACTGACATGATTCTATTTATCCTTTACTGTTCACCAAGGAGAAAGCATTAAAGAGAGACAAGCGCCGAGAACAGGCTGTGAAGCAACAGGAGTCACAATTAAGATAGTAACAGTGGGAAGGAAGACGAAGGGACAGGTTTGACTGGTGTTGAGAAGGTTGGTCAAAACCACAGCAAGGAGGAACAAGAGGAGCCACGATCACTGATGTGATCGAAGTGTTTTATGTCTATTATTAACTCAAGGAATCCTCACCAGCACCCTATGAAGTATACACTATTATTATCCCCTTTAGAGATGAAGGCACTGTACTCACAGAGGTTTTCAATAACTGTCCCATGTCACAAAGCTAACAAAGGGTGAGGCTGGGATTCAAACCGAGACTCTCTGTCTTCTTAACTAGTACCCTCCCCACAGAGCTTCTCGGTACGTTAAGCACAAGTCGTTACTGCTGATTCTTGTGAGAAACTTTGCTTAAAGTGTTTCCGGTGAATTATGAATATTTTATCTTTTCATCAAGGTAGATTTTCCCTGTAATATGTGAGGGATTTTGTGATGCTCTAGATAAATAACTGGGGTCAAGGTACTGCTCAAACAGGGATACGTTCCTCCTGTCATCTTAACAGCAGCTTTCTATTTAATCTTTCAGAGAAGAGACGGTCATCTAAAAATCACACATTTACAATGACCTTGGAGACTCAGTCAGCAACTGCTTTGAATACAGGCAAGAGTGACGCAATGATCGCAGGTCACAGGAACAGGTATCTACATTCTAGGAAATGACTGTCCCACTGTACCCTGAGCTGGTAAAAACCACCACCACAGCAGCACCAAGCAAAGAGAAGTGGAAATGAGCCGCCATTTTTTAAGCATATATTTTAAACTAGGCACTGCATTAAGCAGTCATTTAAGGCCCTCGATTATTGGGGTAGTCCATTTTAAGGCAAACTAACAGTGATTTCCAGAGCAGACAGAAGATATAAAAGGGTCTGGAAACCATTTTAATAGTAATGGTTAAGGATCTCCTGCACTTTATGACAATAAAAACTGGGATATAAAAGGCTGAGGAGGTCACATATTGAAAAAGGCTATGTGGCTCTCCCTATCATTCCAAAAGAGCTAGCACATGTAGGTAGACTTAGAGGTGGCAGAATTTGAGCATGAAAATGACCTTTCTATAATAATGAGATTTAACTGTAATGAATGGATGTATTCAAGCCTCTATTCATCCAAGAATCCACTGAAGGAATGTTTGCATCAGTCAAGTGGTGGAGTTGATAACTGGCATCCTCGCAGCTGGTTGCCCACACGACAGACACCCTCTCTCCATAATTCTTCCTTGCAGTTGGAGTCCCCAAAACACAACTACAGAGACTCAAAAGGCCAGATAGTTTCAACTTCCCATGCACCAGGGGATCAGGGAGAGCAGGGCAGAAGTCTGCTAAGAAGACAAGGGTAAGGGTAAAAGCCTTAGAATGACAAGAATGACAAGAGACTGCAGATGAAGGGTTGCTGAACCACACCCTTCCATTAAAACAGAACTTCCCTACCTCCAGAACTTTTGTAATATGGGATTACCAATGATCTCATTGTTTAAGACACTTTGGGCACGGTATTCTGTTTCTTGCAGCACAAAGTACCCTATACAATACAGTCATGTTTAAGATTTCACAGTTTTGTACTCTAGTCTTCGACAACCTTCTGTGCTTCCAAATGCACAAAGTCAGTATTGGAGAGATACACTGCCAGATACACCTGGCAGATAATATCCACTGAGGAAATGTGAGATCTATGCTAATATTAACATTAGAAGCATCTTTTTCCTGTGCTGTCTTGGCTCCAAAAGTAAAGGTTCCACAACTGCTGCTTGCAACTCAGAGGTACGCTTGTCCTACAAGGAGATGCTATTAGGAGGCAGAAACATAGCCTTATTATCAAAATAAAAACCATCTGGTAACACTGGAATGCTGCTTTCTTAACAAAAGCTAAGTTGGAGAAACGTATAATTTTTATTCAGGCCCAAAATAATTGCCCATTTACCCAAGCATAGGATTCTACTGTAAGAGGGAGAGAATAACACTACTACTCAAAGACTGCTTTGAGGATTACCTGCTGTAGTTCACGTCAGGCACAGTACCTGCACACAGTAGAGTTGAATAGAATAGCTGACATCAGTAAAAGCTCGATATATGTCAGCTGTGATTATTCTTCTTCAAGAGATCCTGAGTTTTCTTTTGAATCAATAAGACTAAAAGAAATATTTTATGCCAAAGATGGATCTTTAAGCCAAATACAAAGAATATGTTAATTAATCTGACAAATTAATAAAGGAAACAACAAAACATGAAAAAGAATAAGGAAGGGGAGAAAAAAGGACACTAGAAATGAATTATTTCCCTGAATTAAGGATTTTTTTAATGGTGAGAGGAGGAAAGAGATTCACCAAAAATACAGATGTCTACCTAAAGCAAAACTGTCGAGTCGTGAACAGTGAAAGAAAGAATAAAAAGACAGTCATGGACAATCATATCCTTCCAAGGAGAATGACGGGAAAGGAAGAAAGAAAGGTTTGATCACAGAGTTCTCCCAATTGAACATAGGATAAATAAAATTATCCAAGTAGATGCTTAGCTGGTGCCAAGTAGAATATTCAGAAGACAGGGGCGGTGGGTGGTTCAGTAGTTGACTTTTCATAATAATGATAATTATTATGTCTAGACTTGCCTATGATTAATGATTAGTACGAAATAGGCACCAAGTAGAAAATACAGTATGTACAATATTGAGTTTGAACAATTACTCTATCTCTTCTCACTTTTTCTTAGCTTCAATATCCACATGGATCTGTCTCTTCTTTGGGGGAGGAGGAGGAGGCAGTTCCTGCTTAGATTTTTTTGTAGTTGCTTGTTCTCTTACACGAACAGTCTCCAAAAGGTCCTTCTGAGGAATCTGAGACATCCCCAGCTTTGCTACAGCCTGAGTCACCTGAAATAAAAGCCATCCAAAATTTCAATTTTTATAGCAACTTCATTGAGATATAATTCACATGCTATAAAATTTTCTTTGAAATATATAATGTAATGGTTATTAGTATATTTATACAGTTGTATAATCATCCTCACACTCTGTCTCCAGAACATTTTATCACTCCCAAAAAGAAATCCCATACCCATAAACCATCACTCTCCATTCCCCACTTCCACCAGTGGCAACCACACATCTACTTTCTGTCTCTGTGGATTTTCCCCTTGTAGACATTTTCTGTGAATGGAATCATAGTGCATATAATCTTGTGATTGGCTTCTTCTACTTAGCATAGTGTTTTCAAGGTTCATCTATGTTGTAGCATGTGTAAATACTTCATTATTTTGTATTATCAGAAAATATTGTATTGTATGTATACACCCCATTTTGTTTATCCATTCATCTGTGTATGGATATTTGAGTTGTTCCAGTTTTTGGCTATTATAAATAATGCTGCTAAGAACATCTGTCTACAAACCAATGTTTTATGTTTGACTATTTCATTAAAATATTTTTAAGATTAATAAGATTACTTAAGATTTAAGATGTTTAAATTATTTATTGGCTAAGTGTAATCAGTTACTATGAATTAAATTACAGGTTATTAAGAGAATCTATTAAAACTTACTTTAGAAAACTGAAGGCAATTTTCACATGTCAATTTTTCATCAGGTATAAGGAACCAACTTTTTAGTTTGTCTACTACTCTTTTATTTCATACAAATTAAAACTAACCTGAACATTTAAATTTTAAATGTTTACTTCATGGTACAACATACCATCTAAATCAAAAAGTACCTGGTTGGAGGAATCTTCTAGTCTCTGAACCAAAGAATCCCATCTTTGAGTCAGTTCCTCTGAGTCACTATTGATCTTCTTAGATGCCTTGGAATTATCAAGTAATTGTCTCACATCCTGGCCAATCTCACTCAGCTGATCCAATGTTTGACGCTTCATTTCCATGTCTTCCTTCAAAATCTAGTATTTCAAAAGTTTATTAGATGACTCTTTTTAACAGGACTTTATCTTCCCTTCCTCAGCCAAAAATTTTAAACATGTATATTTTATAGTAAAATGTACATGCTTTGCAGCTCACTATGCTAAAAGGTAAGACTTGTAGTTCCAGATTGTTACAGGGCAGCAGTCTAATGCTAGGTAATGAGCTGTAATCTGTATTCACTAAACTGTATTAACCATTAGCTAGAAAACATTAAGATATTATAGGCTTACAACACAGATGCTGACAACCCCATGACTTACAGCCAAACGTCGAACACTGACACTCAGTTCCTTTTGGTCTTTGAAGTTGCTTGTCTGGACTTTATTTAAAGCCTCTTCCTTTTCGGTTAACCAAGCTTTCAACAAGCACTACAAGTAACAAAAAAAATTGAACTTTATCTGCAGAATCATTTGATAATTCAATTAAATCATGCATCCAGATTTCTAACTTTTATTTTATTAGAGGCTTCACCCTTACCTGGGGATAAGAAGGCCTTCAAACACCTAAGTCTGAGGCACAAATGACCCAGAAAGACACCTTTCTTTAAAATATTATCCTTCTCAGATTTGTAACAGAACAATCTGACATTAGCCTCCTACCTAGGGAATTAAACCTAATTCTCAAGGAGATAAGTGGAGGGAAAAGGGAAAATCCAACTATGCAAGTCTCCAAAGGAGTTACATTATAACTTTCTAGAGGCAGAAGAAAGCTGGGAGATTGTCTTGTACCAGCCCCTCATTTTAGAGAGGGAGGAAAGAGAAGTCAAGTTACATGTCCCAGATCACTTGGCTAGTTAATAGCAGAGCTGGGTCAAGGGTCCGCACCCCAAAACCAATGGTCTTTCCATGGCATCATGTAGGAAATCCACCCTAGCATTCAAGGTTTAACAGCGATTATGATTAAAGGAGGGAGTTTGAAGATCGCCCAAAGCCCATGTAAAATTTTTAAACTTCACTGGCCAACAATGCGTGTTTTCTAAGCAGAGGATATTCAATTATGTAGAGAGATAATCCTGAAGAAGGGATGGAAAACAATTCTAGCTACATTTTGATAATTTTTCCCAAAATGTAGCATTTAGGGCAGAAACCCTTTTCTATTTAGTAGGGAGGGAAAAAAACTGGTTCTGTATTTGCAATGGAATCAATTCTTTCTCAGTGATTTTATTTATCAATTAAATATTTAACAACTATTCCTTGCCTCTATATTTCACCCCCCAAAATAATGAACATTGGGAAAATAAGAGACAAATATGGATACTGTCCTCAGTCTAGTGAGGCTGGTAAAATATGCACATAAATAATGATGCCATAAGACAGAAAATGTAGATACTACATACACACACAAAATGCATAGTTAAAATGTCAGATCATTATAGAACACGATTGAAAGGTCAGCCACTCTACTTTTAAACTATTTTTTATCATCAAATTAAAATTATTTCCAAATTTGCAATTGTTTTACTGGATAGAAGAGTAACACAATGGTTTTCTCTAGTAATCAATGTCTTCTACTGCACTTATTATTATTACTATTATTTTTATTTTTTGAGACAGAGTCTCACTCTGTCACCCAGACTGGAGTGCAGTGGTGCCATCTGGGATCACTGCAACCTCTGCCTCCTGGGTTCAAGCAATTCTCCTGCCTCCAGGGCCTCCCAAGTGGCTGGGATTACAGGTGCCCACCACAGACCTGGTTAATTTTTTGTATTTTTAGTAGAGACGGGTTTCACCATGTTGGTCTGACCTCAAGTGATCCACCCGCCTCGGCCTCCCAAAGCGCTGGGATTACAGGCGTGAGCCACTGCGCCCGGCCTTTCTACTGTCATTATTGAAGTAAAATTTTAATTATTCTATGAGGCTCTTCAGCCTAAATATAAGGTTCACAATAAACGTAAATATTTATAAAGTGAAATGTAAATATTTGCAAAGTGAAATGTAAATATTTCAGAAATCAGAATCAGGTCCCTTTTGTGATTCCTAACAAGATAAATCTGACCACAGATTGAGGGAGGGGGAAGTAGTCATTACCAATTTATATTTGGACAAATTCTGCAACCTACTTTTTAAGATGTACTATCTGCCACCATATTTAGTAAGCCACAAAACATCATACACTTGGGTTTTTTCCCCTGAAGAGAATATAGTTGCTTCTTATAGACGGAAATGAAAAGTATTTAAAAGAATCAAAATGGACACTGAGAGATGTGGGAATAGAGTATCTGCTTTTTTTTTTTTTTTTTCTTTGAGAGGGAGTCTTGCTCTCGTCTCCCAGACTGGAGTAAAATGGCGCAATCTCGGCTCACTGCAACCTCCGCCTCCCAGGTTCCAGTGATTCTCTTGCCTCAGCCTCCTGAGTATCTGGGATTACAGGTGCTTGCCGCCACGCCTGGCTAATTTTTATATTTTTAGTGGAGACAAGGTCTCACTACTTTGGCCAGGCTGGTCTTGAACTCCTGACTTCAAGTGATCCGCCCGCCTCGGCCTCCCAAAGTGCTGGGATTACAGGTGTGAGTCATCTCGCCCTGCCAGTATCTGCTTATTTTTTAAACCACAACTGTTTGGCATTTGGGAGGAAAAGTTTTGCTTATTTGTATTTTGTTTCGATGGTTGCTTTTCTAGAAGGCCAGAGAACGGGCAAAGAGCCACCACTCCTATTGAAAAATTAAGGTGGCAGCTTTGTACAACAGACTCACTTGCTGGGGTAACACTTAGTGGAAAAAATATGCAATTAACCCAGTGTTAAATCAAAGGTTTTGCTAAATAATATTTTCTCATTAATTTCAATATTTGTTAAAAATCAAGAAAAAATCTAGGGAATTAAAGTTCATAATGTATTGAGTAGATTCATAATTCATTATTTATTGAGCACAAATTATATGCTAGGCCTTGTGTCGACACAAATTCAAACACATCACCCAACACAAATTCACTAATAACTATAATGTCAAACAAATCATGAAAATAGCATATCCAAGTACTAACATTCCAAGTAATGAAAACAGGTCAAATTAATGGAGTCAAATGACATAATCTCTATGAATAAGCTTCATGATCAGCTACCAACTGGATAGAAATTTGATCTTTAAAATAATTATTTATATATTTCCCTTTCAAAGAAAAGTAAACAAGGCAACTTTATTCTAATGTCACAATAAAAGATGGGTTACTTTTCACCATTTATTTTGCCCCTTATGGAAAACAGTTTCATACCTGTTCTTCCAATAATTCCTGCCACAATATATTGATTTCTTGTAACCTATTCCAACGTTCTTCAGTCCAACGGCATACTGCTGTCCAGCGCTCACCAAGTTTCTAGGAAAAGGAGAAACCATCCTTTGTCAACACAGCCTTAAGAGAGAGTTATCACAATCCTTGAAGGAATTCATGATTTCTATTGTTCTTTATTATAGCATAGCAACTTATAAAAAGTATTTTTATAAAAGTTTCTTTAAAATAACACAGACTAGAACTATAAATGTATGAATTAGAAAAACTAATTTCCATAGAATTAAACAAATGATTTCACATAGCTAGAAACTAGCATAACTAGAACTATTGTCTGAACTATTGTCTGAACTATTGTCTGAATTGTTTTTATGACAATATGACATTTTTACGTATTATTAAAAAAAACAGCAAACATATCTACATTTTGTGCTTCAAATTTTTCCAATTTTTACAATTTTTACCTAAAAAATCCAGCATGTCCGTTATATTCCTTAACTCTCTTTTACATGACAAGAAAATTTTCATCTGTAGTACCAAAATTATGAAAAATGTGTAACTTACAAAACTGTTTTGAATAAGAGAATTTTTATGAGACAATAAAAACATCAAATGATTTGTTCTGTTTACATTATGTGATCCATAAAAAAATTCCCCATAAGTTACATAAACTAGCAACAGAATCTTATTAGTATCAGCAATACTAAATAGATAAATGTTATTAATTATAAAAAATCACTCTTCATGATTTTTTCTGCCAAAATCATTTTATTACAATTTTATAAATGATTAACAAATATTAAAATTTATTTTTGTACTATATATATGTGAACAAGAATTATTTAATTCATATTATACTATTTTGATACTTAATACGAGAATAAGCTTTTCATAGCTTATTCATAGCATATTCATAGCTTATTCATAGCTTTTCATAGCAAAGGGTAGAAAACTTAAGAACCAGAAGATAGATTTCTAGTCTCAGCATGATAACTCATTGTCTATTTAAATCTCAGGAGGACTACTTAACCTCTCTGAATCTCAGATTCCTTACTGCTAAATAGTCAAGGCATGAATACTTAGCTCTCAGGTTATAATAACTAACTACCACATACAAGTCTTGGAAACACTGGCTGACTTTAAATATTACAAAAGCAAAAGGACCTCGTGTGATGAAATTACTCTTTGGATTGCCTCACTTAATGAGGCATCACATTTAAATAAATTGGCAATGTCTTATCAGGAAATCTAAGTATTGTTCAAATGAAATACCAATAAATTTATTTGTTAAAGACTTATAAAGATCCACTATTGCCTTGTGCAAAAAGAAACAATTTTGGGGGGTTTCCAAAACTATGTGTTGAATATATGTGTTGAAATAATATGTGTTGAAATTCACATATTAATCTATTGAAAACGGTGAGATATTGAATTCTACTAGATGAAATTCTCAAATTTTAGTATGCACATAATTTTTCTTACATTGCAAATTCACTGCACCCCTCCCTCACTTAGATTTAGGTTCTGGGTAGAGCCTAGGAATCCACATTTTAACAAACTCCTCAAGTGCTTCTGAGAAGAAGTCAGTGGACCACTTAATAAGATCAGTTCCTGTGTGATATTGTTTGCCTGTGTCTCCATCCAAATCTCATCTTGCATTATAACTACCACAATTCCCACATTTTTTGAGAGGAACTTGGTGGGAGGTAATTTAAGCATGGGGGCAGGTCTTTCCTGTGCTGTTCTCATTATAGTGAGTAAGTCTCACAAGATCTGATGGTTTTATTAAGGGGAGTTTCCCTGCACAAGCTCTCTCTCTTTGCCTGCCGCCATGCATGTAAGATGTGACTTGCTCCTCCTTCCTTTCTGCCATGATTGTGAGACCTCCCCAGCCACATGGAACTTAAGTCCATTAAACCTTTTTTTTCTTCCCAGTCTCAGGTATGTCTTTATCAGCAGTGTGAAAATGGACTAATATAGTACATTGGTACCAGTAGAGTGGGGTGCTGTTGAAAAGGTACCCCAAAATGTGGAAGTGACTTTGGAACTGCATAACAGGCAGAGGTTGGAAACATTTGGAGGCCTCAGAAGAAGAGAGACAAATGTTGGAAAGTTTGAAACTTCCCAGAGGCTTGTTGAATGGCTTTGCAAAAAAATGCTGATAGCAATATAAACAAAAAAATACAGGCTGAGGTGGTCTCAAATGGAGATGGGGAACTTCCTGGGAACTGGAGCAAAGGTGACTCTTGTTATGTTTTAGCGAAAAGGCTGGCAGCATTTTGCCCCTATACTAGAAATTTGTGGAACTCTGAACTTGAGAGAGATGATTTAGGGTATCTGGTGGAAGAAACTTCTAAGCAGCAAAGCATTCAGGAGGTGACTTGGGTGCTGTTAAAGGCATTCAGTTTTATAAGGGAAACAGAGCATAAAAGTTTGAGAAATTTGCAGCCTGACAATGCAATAGAAAAGAAAATCTCATTTTCTAAGGAGAAATTCAAGCTGGCTGCAGAAATTTGCATAAGCAGCAAGGAGGCAAAAGTTAATCACAAAAACAATGGGGAAAACATCTCCATGGCATGTCAGAGGGCTTCACATCAGACCCTCCTATCACAAGCCCAGAAGCCTAGGAGGGAAAAATGGTTTCGTGGGTTGGGCTCAGGGTCCCCATGCCCTGTACCTAGGTACTTGACGCCCTGCATCCCAGCTGCTCCAGCAATGACTAAAGGGGCAAAAGCACAGCTCAGGCCATGGCTTCAGAAGGTGCAAGCCACAAGCTTTGGCTTGTGGTGTTGAGCCTGCAGGTACACAGAAGTCAAGAATTGAGATTTGGGAACATCCACCTAGATTTCAGAGGATGTATGGAAACACCTGGACGTCCAGGCAGAAGTTTGCTGCAGGGGTGGGGCTCTCACGGAGAACCTCTGCCAGGGCAGTGCAGAAGGGAAATGTGACCCAAACAGAGTCCCTACTGGGGCACCACCTAGTGGAGCTGTGAGAAGAGCGCCACTGTCCTCCAGACCCCAGGTTGGTAGATCCACTGATAGCTTGCACCGTGCACCTGGAAAAGCCGCAGACACTTAACACTGGCCCATGAAAGCAGTCAGGAGGGGGATATTTCCTGCAAAGCCACAGGGGCAGAGCTGCCCAAGACCATGGGAACCTACATCTTGCATAGGTGTGACCTGGATGTGAAACATGAAGTCAAAGGAGATCATTATGGAGCTTTAAGATTTGACTGCCCCACCGGATTTCATACTTGAATGGGGACTGTAGCCCTTTTGTTTTGGCCAATTTCTCCCATTTGGAACAGATTTATTTACTCTTTACCTGTATCCCCATTGTATCTAGGAAGTAACTAACTTGCTTTTGACTTCGCAGGCTCATAGGCACAAGGGATTTGCCTTGTCTCAGATGAGACTTTGGACTGTGGACTTTTGAGTTAATGCTGAAATGAGTTAAGACTTTGGGGGTGCTGTTGGGAAAGCACGATTGGTTGTGAAATGTGAGGACGCAAGATTTGGGAGGGACCAGGGGCAGAATGATATGGTTTGCTTGTGTCCCCATCCGAGTCTCATCTTGAATTGTAACTCCCACAATTCCCACGTTTCAAGGGAGGAACCCAGTGGGAGGTAATTGATTCATGGGGGCAGGTCTTTTTCTTGCTGTTCTTGTGACAGTGAATAAGTCTCACGAGATCTGATGGTTTTAAAAAAGGGAGTTTCCCTACACAAGCTCTCTCTCTTTGCCTGCCACCATCCATGTAAAATATGACTTGCTCCTCCTTCCCTTCCGATATGATTGTGAGGTCTCCCCAGCCACATGGAACTGTAAATCTATTAAACCTCTTTTTCTTCCCAGCCTTAGGTGTGTCTTTATCAGCAGTGTGAAAACGGACTAATACACTGTGCTTCTAAATCTTGTCATTATGCACAAGGAAGCTGGGGACTGCAACAAGTCTCACTCATTCACCCCAAGAGCTTAAGTAAAGGAATCAATACCTGGGTACTCCTGTAGCCCACACACTGTAGAATCCCAACTGGGAAATACAACCAAAGGTAGGTTTTTCTACCCTTCTGGATAAAGAATGAGAAAGTACATGAAGAACAAGAGCAATATGTAATTGGGTCTCAGATCACAGGTCCCTCAGGATTATCCAACTTTACAGGGCCCTTACCTGTAACTGGTCTTCTAGGATAGCTGTAGCACTCTCACCACTGTTTTCATCAACAATGACCACCATGTGAGTTAGCGAATTTACTTTCACCTGTTCAGCCTCAAGATCACTTTGCAAACTCTAGAGAAAAAAATTAAGATAAACCATTATTTCTACTCTTTCACATTTACCTATTTAAAATGCACTCAGTTGTCAATAGTAATTAAGGACAGTTATGAGGCATCGTATTTAAATTTCCAGTCAGTACCCCAAGTGTTCTACTAATGAAACTAATCCTATCTTACATCTTTACATTCCATTATCAACAAAGGCAGTTTGAGGATGCAATGTTATAACAGACTGCAAATGGAGATACCACCACTTTTATTCAAGTTCTGACCCTCCCTCAGAATTTATAGCATAAAGGAGTTGAGTGCCCATACTAAGAATTAAGACAAAAATGTAGAGGTGATAAAGCAAAAAAGTCCAGAGCTTAAATATACCAAGTCAGAAATCATTTTATCTAGTGTAGGACGGTATAAAGAGATAAGTAGAATGCTACATGATAGTCAAAAGTTACTCTGATTAGCTACCCAATAAAGCGGCTAAGGAAGTATGGACACTTTAGATTCTCTCACCTTTTCCATGGGAAGAGCATAGTCATTGGATACATGTGTATAGAAAATTTATAGGCTGGGCATGGTGGCTCACATCTGTAATCCCAGCACTTTGGGAAGCCAAGGCAGGTGGATCACTTGAGGTCAGGAGTTCAAGACCAGCCTGGCCAACATGGTGAAACCCCAACTTTACTAAAAATACAAAAAATTAGCCGTGGTGGCACACGCCTATAGTCCTAGCTACTTGGGAGGCTGAGGTGGGAGAATCGCTTGAACCCAGGGGGGAGCTGAGATTTTGCCATTGCACTCCAGCCTGGGTGATAGAGCAAGACTCCATCTCAAAAAAAAAAAAAGAAAAAAAAGAAAAGAAAGAAAATGTATTTAAACACTATCAATAGTGTTCTCACAAGCTTCTCAGAGGTGTGTTTAATGTATTCCTAAAATTTTACGCATCAGTTACCTCAGTGTTTCACTGATCAATAAAAGTCTTCAGTTTACAGAGAGCATATTTTATTCTACCTTTCCTTATCTTAACTATGAAAAGTTTATCTCCTAAGCTTGTGACCAAATTAAAAGCCCAACTAATATCAGTTCCTCCCGTAACGCTTGATGCTTTCCTGGATCACAGACAAAGAAACAGCTCTCCTTAAAGGTTTAGGTACAGACACCTCTCAGAATTTGCTCTTCACCCACACACCGTGTGAACGCCAGCAATGGTAGGGTTCTTCACCACTTACAGGGTCAAAAGAACCCTTCTCCAGTTGTATGAAAGCTATGTACTTTCATAAGAAAACTGCACATCACATATAAAATTTTACCCTGCCCTTTTATCCCTGGCTCAGAAAAGTCTCATCCCCATCAATTCCACCGTGAGCTACTAAATGAAGAGAACCCTGAAGAAGTGTTGCAACTTCATGTTAATGATAGACATCATCAGCCTCTGAGATGCTAAGTGCTGCTCTTTCATATTTGGTAAGGTATCAAAGAAATACGAGACAGATTTACTTTATGTTCTTCTAGCAGCTTTTGTAGGGATTGTACATCATCGTCCAGGGGGCAAGTTTCCATCTTCTGAATGCGCTCCTCTGTGAGTGTTAACCAGGTGGAGAGCTGCTGCAGTTGCTTCTTCTGTAGTTCCATCAGCACGTCGTGCAGCCTGCCCGTGGGGAGCACAGCATTATTCCTACAAGCCTTTTCCCTTTGCAAAGTCAAATACACATTCTGGGCACCAGAGATACAGGGCAAGGGAAAACACCCTTGTCTAAACATTCTAGGTAGCATTTAGTCTTTAAATATAGAAGCCAGGAAAGTAAACTTTTATTTTTTCCTAAATGGAGTTCATTAAATGCAGACAAAGAATGCAAATAACAGCACCCTGTATTCATATCAGAATCATTATTTCTTCAGTCAGGAATTCCTACTTATTAAATAGGTGGAAGTTTGCTCCAGAAGATACAATACATGAAATAAAATAAACCATGAGAAAGCTTTAAAATAAAAGTTACAAAATGGAAAAGTAGATCAATACTACATAGTCCTGTCTTCACACCAAGTTAATGTTTAGCTGATTTTAATATTGCAAATAAGTAACTGCCCATATGAAATGTCTTTTCCTTTTTCTGGAGACAGTCTCACTTTGTTGCCCAGGCTGGAGTGCAGTGGCTGAATCTCAGCTCACTGCAACCTCTAACTCCTGGTTCAAGGAATTCTCAAACCTCAACCTCCCAAATAGCTAGGATTACAAGCGTGGCCCACCATGCCCAGCTAATTTTTGGATTTTTAATAGAGACAGAGTTTCACCATGTTGCCCAGGCTGGTATCGAACTCCTGGCCTCAAGTGATCCACCCGCGTCGGCCTCCCAGGTGCTGGGATTACAGGCATGAGCCATCAGGCCTGTCCTCTTTTCCCTTTTTGTTAAGTTCTGTATTCCAACTTTTACCTTCTGGTACGGCTAGCACACCAAAGGGGAAACAAAGATCATGCAAAATTCCAGCAATATTACCCATAGAAAAGAGTCTTACTTTTCCGAGGCAAGTTCTGTAATCATCTTGCTTTCACAGACATGCAGACATCTCCTAGAGTTCAACTGTGCAAAGCAGCCTGTGGAATTAAGTGCATTTCTTGGCTTTCCACTCACCGGGACTGTCTGTCCATACTCTCCACCCTAAGAGCCTCCCATCTAGCATTCAGCAGAGTCATCTGTTCCTGAATCTCAAATTCCTCTTCGTCTGATAGAGTTCCTTGTGTTATCAGTTGGTTGCCTGCCTGCAGGACGCTGCCCACACTGCTCTGGTGTGCAGTCAGTTCCATCATAAAAGCCTAGAAAGGGACATTTGGTATAATTTGTGAGTTACTCGGTGCAAAAAAAAAAAAAAAAAAAAAAAAACTGAACAAATTGCTAATGCCTAACCTAAATGTCAGTGATGCAAAAAAAGGTAGCCTAGTAGAGTGCAAACAGTGCAGACATTGACCCCATTTTTTAAGCTCTGAAAATAGGAATAATCACCTGCCATAAGTTAAAAGAGACATAGCTAAAAGCAAGCAATGTTGCACCTGATAATACCAGCTATTTTAAAGTAAATGCTGACTACACTACTCATAGACCATGGACATGAAATTCTAAATAAATACAATAAATAAAAGGCCGGGCATAGTGGCTCACACCTGTAATCCCAGCACTTTGGAAGGCTGAGGTGGGTGGATCACTTAGGCCAGGAGTTCAAGACCAGCCTGGACAACATGGTGAAACCCCATCTCCACTAAAAATACAAAAAATTAGCTGGGCGTGGTGGCACATGTTTATGGTCCCAGCTACTTGGTAGGCTGAGGCAAGAGAATCGCTTGAAGCCAGGAGGTAGAAGTTGCAGTGAGCCGAGATCACGCCGCTGTACTCCAGCCTGGGCGACAGAGTAAGACTCTATTTAAATATATATATATATATATATATATATATATATATATATATAAAATATAAAATAAAATACCATACTCACCCAAGAGGAATTATTTAAGAGATGTTACCACTTATATTATTTTCCATCCAAAACAACAAATAAGATCTGTCAATTAACATACTTATACAAAAGAAAAATTTAACCAAAAGAAATCTCCATATAGTGAAATTCACTATGCTGCAATATAGTATGTCCTCAAAGGAGCAGGAAACTTTTAAGATATAAAAAAATACAGGAACCCTGGGTATGACATTTGTCTAATCATGCAATTAAAAAGAATAATCATTTCCTAGGGAACACTCAGATCTTAAAGATTTGGTGTACTGGTTCACTCCTTCGCTTTTCAAATATAACAATGCACTTCAGAACTGAGCAGTACTATGCAATGATTTTCATCAGTGGCTCTCCAAAACATACAAGGAGACTAAAATCTAAAATCTAATTCTGAGGCACAGTTTAATGACCCATACCAATTATGTAACAAAGCACTATTTAAATATCACAGTTCCTGAAATAAACCATTGACCTTTCCAAAGAACAGAATTCGGTAGATAACAAATAGGAGAGTAGAGTCCCTAATTAAGACTCAGGTACCGTGGGGGACACACCCTGCTAAGAAACTACAGATATTTACTTCATGGGTTGCAAACTGGTCTTTGACTTCTTCAACATCATCAGAAATATCATCCTGCTCCTGGAAAGTGTCCTCAGCAGAAAGCAACCAGGTCAGCACTTCCTCCAATGCTATCTGATAGCTGTCCAGATCCGCGTCAACCTCAGTGACAGTGCTGGGGGTCTCAGCTCGGGGAATCTCATGCTTCTCCTCGGGCGCTGTACTCTGTAAAAACAAAGCCAAGAAAAACCCACACTTACAATGAAAGCAAGAGGTGTTTAGCGAACTCACACTGTATGGCAAACCCAAAGTAGACACCACTCTGTCTTAGGCACTAATCCAATTCTCAGGAGCCAGGTGGGCACAGCCGTGAATGAGTCTGAAGCATTGAGTAAGTGCACTAGGGTAGCAAAGAGTATAAAAGCAGCATGCACTCATGAATTCTGTACTCAAGGAGATTCTAATATAGTCAGGGACAGAGAACCTACATGAATCACTTCTGAACAGAAATTAAAAAACAGCTATTAGAAAAGTTGTAAATGCCATGCATGGTCCCAACAAGGCATGATATTTGAGTTCAACAAAGGCTAAAACAGTCAGGAAAGTTTCATAGAGGAGTTACAGCATGTTGGGCCTTTTCTGTAATTTAAAGAAAAAGAAAAGTGAGACTTCTGCTTTGACCCTTAGGTAAATTGTTTTTGCTGAACTGCATTCTATCATTGCATTTTAGACACTAAAAGACAGCCACACAGGCTGTTGTACTGATTGTATTTTTCTTAGGCAATTGCCCTCTGGTTTATTTGATGGCCTTTTAGGGCTCATGGAATAAATTTCTTTCAACTTCTTTCTAAACAACTGAGTATTTCCTTATATACTTTAAGAGCTTATAACCAAATTGACTCTCCCTAGTTCTTTTATTCCTTTTCAGAGCAAGACTTCTTTAAGACTTGCCTACATTCCGTCTCTACTTTATCAACTCTCACGCATAATTTTTAAGTAGAATATTTCAAACGTACAGAAATGTATAGAGAACAACACAAAAAATGCTCAGGTATTTAACAGCTACGGTTTGTTAACATTCCCTCTAACTTCAACTTGCTATTTGCCCCATGACTCAACTGAAAACGCTTTTGCCAATGTCACCAATAACCTTCCCATTGCCAAACGGACCTTTCCAGCATCATCTTCACGGTGACCATATAATTAACCAACAAACTAATTTTTGATAATAACGATGCTCGAACAATAAATCTAAATCAGAACTGCCCAAGAAAGCCCAGAGAGCTGGCCACCCACGTTCCTTGCTTCAGCCCTCGGTAGCATTCCTCAAGGCTGAGCAACCTCAGCTTCCGGAAGCTTCTTTCCCTGCTTCTGCGACACTGCCCTGGTTTCTTGCTGGTTCAACAGCAGCTGCTGACTCATAAGTAATGAGTCTCCCCTAAATTAAGTCCTGGGCTCTTTTTTCTCCCCTCTCTATAGTCTGAGTAATCTCATCTACTCTTATTGGATTTAAAGAACCATCTAGAACCACCTAGGAGTCTGGATTCCAAACTCTCATATCCCACTAATCTTCATATCTCTACTTCAATGCCTCCTAGGAATATTAAACCATGTTCATATTCAAACCCTTCACTTTATTCCAATTGTTCCTCCTCAGGCTTCTCCATCTCAGTAGAAGCTCCTCCCTACAACTAGGTACTCCAGCTACAAACCTGGGAGCCAGTCCGGCTTCTCTCCTTCACCTTCCACATTTAATATGTAAGTAATTCTGACCTTCCTTCAAAACTTATCTCAAATCCATCCAGACCTTTCCCTTTCCACGACCACCTACATCCATCTTCTGAACCGGAATACCTGCTAACAACTGCCTTTACTTTACTGTTTTCCCCCACCCAACACTCTCACCTTCATAATCCACAGTCCTTTTCTCACACAGCAGCCAGAATGATCTTTCAAAAATGTAATCCCATCATAAGACGTACCTGCTGAAAACCTTTCGCTGGCTTTCCCAATGCTCTTAAGATATAATTTAAAATTCTTAGCACAGTTTACAAAAATACTGTGATAGCAAGAAACCAAGATAGAGAGACAGAAAGAGAGAGGCAGACAGAGCGTTGTATTTTGATAGATTAATCAGAAAAGACTTCTCTGAAAAGGCTCCATTTAAACTGAGGAAAAATGTGCAGCCTGCCATATAATGGTGGGTGGAGAAGCATTTAACAGATGGGAACCTGCACGAACAAGAATCTTGGGGAAAAAGTGGAAAAAGTCCACTCTAACTGCAGGGCAGAGTGGCAGAGGTAGGCCACATCTTGTAAACTATAGGAGAAAATGAAGTCTTTAATTAGTATGAAGGCTGGAATAGAATGAAAACACACACAAAAGACATTTTGGAGGAAGACTTGAAGAATCCAGCAAACTGAATATATGAGTTAAGAAATGAGCCAATCAGCACAGAGTTGAAACCATGGATAATTGAAAGACAGATGGTGCCAAAGACAGAGAAATAAAAATGAGTTAAGTTATGGACCAAAAATCCTAAAACTGCAGAATTAAAATAACCCCTGGAGATCATTTAGCTACAAACCTCTATACTAAAATGAGAATATCTAAGAACCAGGAAAGTTAGTGACCAGCCAAAAGTCACTGAGATAGGCACCAGTATCCATGAGGTCGAGAAGGAAGGCATTATCTAAACACAAATGTTCAGATGGTATTAATTCAAACACATGAGGAAACTTTCAACTGACAGATATTTAAAGAGTGAATATCTAAATGCAGGAATTATTCACTGACCACCAGCGTATGTTTGTAGAAAGAATAGGGCAGAAGAAGTCTGGCTATTAGGAGAGTAGTGGACGGCAAGCTATGTCAGAGAGATGATTAAAACTTGATCACGGCTGGGCGCGGTGGCTCAAGCCTGCAATCCCAGCACTTTGGGAGGCCGAGACGGGCGGATCACGAGGTCAGGAGATCGAGACCATCCTGGCTAACACGGTGAAACCCTGACTCCACTAAAAAAAATACATAAAACTAGCTGGGCGAGGTGGCGGACGCCTGTAGTCCCAGCTACTCGGGAGGCTGAGGTAGGAGAATGGCGTGAACCCGAGAGGCGGAGCTTGCAGTGAGCTGAGATCCACCACTGCACTACAGCCTGGGCGACAGAGCGAGACTCTGTCTCAAAAAAAAAAAAAAAAAAAAAAAAAAAACTTGATCACATTTTAGTTTTCAATTAGTGTAATTCAGCCTCTAAGGCACTAATGAAAGCTTGCAAATGATGACGTTAGTGTTAACACACTTGCACCTAATCAGATAGCAAATGTTTTCTGAAGTTCTTATCATGCCACCCTGAGCCCTAAACATAAGTGATTATTTTATCTGCACATCACGAAAAGTAAATGAAGTCTCCCTCCTTTTTAAGAGAGAAGGTCCTTAACTATAAGAGCTAAATATCTCCACCTTCTAACAAAATGCAATAAGGAAATGAATCTAAAACCCCAAAACAAACCCAGAAGATCATCTGAGCCAACTAAAAATGTGCATCATTAATGTAGAATGATAACTACACTTGTAGAGGCAAATGCTTCCTAGCACTTTTTTCAATTACAGTAAGTTAGGAATTTTCATCAGCATCATTTGATATTCACTTCAAAAGAGTGGGTTCACAATTAGGCCTCATTTCTCAATCCTTTCTTTTCAATAAATGTTTTTTTCTTTTTCTATAAATCACTCTATTTTTGAAATGGGGGAAATAAAAGGATTGGTACACACTACCCAAATAAAATTTAAAATAATAAGTAAATTCTCTGAATTTCAGAGGAAGGAAAAGGATGCTGTGTCAATTCAAGACTAGTATCATAATATGAGAATTAAATAATTTTTTAAAGAAATCTGTTAAATGAGAATGCCAAAACAAATCCAGAAGAAAAATGATAATAATGATAGCTGTTGCTTGTTGAGTGCTTATCAATGTCATTTTAGATACTTTGAATTCATTATCTTTATGAAGTAGGTGGTTTTAACCACATTTTGCAGACAAAATGGTGATTGAGAGTTTAAGTAACAACCCAAAACAAGTAGCAACAGGATTAATTTAAGGTCTGGAACCCAAGCTTGCTTTCTCTCTGAAATGTATTTCTTATAATTTTGAAATCTACATGTATGTCTTGGTTGCTTGGTCACCAGAATATTGAACCAAGTGACTTCTAAGGTCCAACTCTTACGACTCTCTCATCTTATGAATTACAAGGACTGGTTGGACTAAAACAGAATGAGATTAAATATGGATTCATTCAAACAGTATAACTAAGTAAGAAAATAAATTATGATTTTATTTCTCTCTTTAAAAATTCATTTATATCCTGATGAATGAAATCATCATAATCCCTTCATGAAAAGCTCACCAGTAGTTTACCATACATTACTGGTCCTAAAGGAAAGGGAAAATAAGGCTTACATTTTGATAGCCCTTGTGAGACATATAACGGGAAAAAAAAATCTTTTTTTCAATGGCGAAAAAAGAAAGACAATTAGTACTTAGAACAAAAACTAGGCTGATATGAGAAAAACCATCCTTAGCACATGACAGAAATAAAAGCTGGCAACCAGATGATGTAAAAACATAGATTCTCAGCATGTCATGCAGCAGCATGATCAACAGCCCAGTTTTTCTGGGTGAAATAAGGTATTTTCCTTCTTAATAAAGTCCATTGAGTTATGGTTTTTCTATTACATGAATGTGACAGAATGCTAACTGCTAAACTGAACTTCTTATGCAAATGTAAGCTGAGAAACCAAGATGTTCTCAGTCAAGAAAAAAACCCTCTGAAAGTGTTTTTATCTACTGCCTAGGAGAAAACAAATAGGGCGAGCCAAACACTTTAATAAAATATTATCTGTACCTGTATATTAATTGCTTCTTCCTCACATTCTTTCTTATATTTCCTTGGGAGTGTCTCTACCTCACGGATGGCATCTATAGTGACTTGCTGAGGTAGCACCTCAAACAAAGATGTTAAATACATAATTATGGATTTCTTGTCAGGAAGCTGAACGGCAACATCTAAAAGTGGAAGAATATAAGAACCAGCTTAAATTAGGTGTCCAAAATACATGAATTGCTCAATATTAGATATAAAATAACTCTCCTTAGTACCCATAAACAATACCTAATATATAATCTTTGCAATACCACAGCTCAGTAAATTGCCACTTCAAAATATATGAGACAAAGGCAAAAGGGATTACTTACTCTTGTTCAGTATATCATTTTTTAAAGTCTTCCCTAAAAGCTTCCCCAAAATGGTCAAAGATAAGCTACCATATGTTACCATTTAAGATAAAGATACAGACTTTATTCATACTATGAAAATAAGTCTAGAATTCAATCCTGCAACATTTATAACTAAAGTCTTTACATCACATGCAAGAAGCTCACATAAAAATGCTTTTTAATGGACTAACCAGATACTGAATTTATCTAATAATTACATTTTCTTAAAACTTTAATTCTTACTTAATTTAGATTAACTATTGTCCAGTGCTGTAGTTAAATTTCTACCTAAAGGATCCTACAAATTGCTAAGTACAAAAGTATTAATAACTGTCAGTAATAAAATGACTTGCACCTATACTCCAAAAAGGAAAAGGTTCTTCAAGTCTCATAATTCATTTTTAAAAGGACAAAGAGACACTGCTTTTCAAGAATGCAAAACTATAAAGTAAAATCAAGGTTGAAATTCAACACTGAACAATACCTTCAGGATCTAACAGCTTTTCAATTCCCAAATAAGTTTGAGCCTTGCTGAAGGCATGTTCAAGTCTCTCAATTGGTGACATTTTGACAACTTTATCCCAGCTGAAGAGATCAGGTCTGAAAACCATGCAAATAAAATGCAATGAAGATGAAATATGTGGAAACAAAGTAGGCATTGTTATACTATAATACATTTTAGTTTTAGATTATTTTTATTTGTGAGGATTTTTTGTGTTTATTTTTATATTCCAAAGACTTGTCAAATACATACTTGAAATTAATTCACAAATATGAAAATAACAGATAATACTTTCCAAGGATCTTGTATTAGCTAAATAGGACTGCTATTTTCTGTGGTAACCATTAAGACTAGAAGTAGTATGTAATATTTCCCAAAGAGCAGAAGAAAAGGGGGTAAGGGGGAACCTACCAATACAAAAAGAGATAGAAAGTAAAAATAAAAAATAAAAAAAAACACAGAAAAGATAAGACAAATGAGCAGCTCACACTATGTTGTAAAAATGAACTTAAATATATAAATTATCACAATCAATGTTAATGGACTAAATTCTTCAATTAAAAGATCAAGATTAGCAGAACACAAAATCCAGCTCTAATCTGTTCTCAGGATATTCCTAAAACAAAAGCCTTGGAAAAGTTTCCCTCCAATGCCCCGCTTCCATGCTACTATATTGTCTAGTACTGCATTTCATTTCTATCTTGGTTTTCTTTTAATACCACAAATTGGACATTATTGTTGCTTTGACTTACCCAAAAGTTCGTCATTTTCCTTATTCTGTATCTGTTCTTGCATGTTAGATCCACCCACCTTCTGAGATGTACTTCCCCCACTTCCCTCCCTGAATTCATCTCCCATTATTCCCCCAACTCAGGTCACTGCAGCCACTGGCCTCTCTTATCCCAGGTGCCTCCTCTGCTCTTGTCTGATGTATTTTTCTTCAGTGTGTGTACTATTTCTACATACTACACAACTTTATTATTGTCTATCTCCCTCTGTTGGAACATAAGCTCAAGGAGAACTAAGACTTTTGCCCGTTTTGTTCTCTGCCGTATACCCTGTGTCTAGCACGTAAAAGGCACTCCACGCATATTTGTTGAATCAATTAATTAATAAATTGAAAGGCATATTGGCTAAAACTCTACACTTCCTTGATAAAATCCCTTAACCAAGTAGAAACCTAGGGCAACCTTCTTAAACTGACAAAGGAGGAGTGGATGAATACTGGCAGGGAGGGATTCTTTAACCTCATAAAAAGTGTACCCAAAAAGCTACAAAAAACATTGTTCTTATGGTAAAACACTAAAAACACTCCTTTTGTTATCAACAACAAAAATTCTACCCACTATCACCAATTCAAATCAACACTGCATTGAAGGACAAGGCACAATAGAGAACAAAAAAGAAAACAGAAGAAATAAAAGGATCATAATTCTAGGACATTCTAATCCCTCCTCTCCCAAAAAACCTACAATCTACAGAGACAAACTTACTAAAATGTGTAAGAACTGATTAAGTTTCCAGATATAAGATGTAGAAACGTCTATTGCACTTTTATATACCAGCAAAAACAATAGAGGAAATGAAACTTGAGAAAAGTAATCATTTACAACAACAATAAAACATAACAAATTTTGCCTTTGGCATTTCAATCCCTGATTCATGTAGAAATTATTATTATTTTTTTTAGTGTGGTGAAGTAAAGATCCAATGCATTTATTTATATATGGGTAATCAATTGTCCAAACCATCTATTAATCTGCAATGTCAGCTCAAGCATATATCAGATTTTCCTGTGTAATGGAGCCATTTCTGAGTTCTTAATTTTATTAGGTTGAACCATATGAAAACACCACTCTTATACAGCAAAACAGTCACGTAGGCAATTTCATATGGTTCAGCTTACATTGGTGTGTATATTGATAGTACTGCATAGTCTTAATTAATACAGCTTCATACTTTCTTTTTGGAAAGTATTTTAGCCTGGTTCTTCTTCAGAAGTCTACTGGCTATTCTTGGGCCTCGTCTTTTATATAACTAGAATCTGTTCACAAGTTTCATTAAAGACAATTTGGCTACTTTTAATTTTAATTGGGAATGCATTGAATTTACAGAGTTTTACTTTCGGTATGAGAAGAAAAGCTAACACAATTTTTTGTATATATTATCAGTTAGTGCTGAATGACTGGGATTGAACTATGTGAGTTATTTCATATTTTTTAAATTCATAAATATGCAGGAGAAACTATGGACCTTGTATTGTGGCATTTAATTCCTAAGGAAATAAAGACTTGATGGGTAGTTTTCTTCCATGATATTTCTTTTCTTAAGGTTTTGGTAGAACATGTGCAGAAAGGAGAGCAGTGGGACTGGAGAAGGGGCTTCAGGGAGTAGTGGTGGCAGCAAAGGGGCAGAGAAGAAACATGAATTTGTAAAGCCCACTTCTAGATAGAGTAATGTCTCACTTATGTCGGTGGAGGACAGCATTAAAGGCGAGTCCATCTGTCCAGCTGGTGGTGAAGTTGAGGACGTTGACTTGGCTGTAGGGCCTGGTGGTCTGACGCACCCAGCTGAGCAGGATCTTTTCACTGTTGGTCTGCTGCAGGTCCGACATGACATCCTTCATGACATCTTTCACCTATGTAAGAGAAACCAGGCCTGTCTATAACTAATACTTCAATCGTTTACTTCTATTTAATTCAATGAAGTCTTTGAAAAAGCAATATTGCACTAATTAACCATTATGGATCAGGTAACTGGCATTCATTTTACTTCAGATTTTTCTGTAGACACTGGAGCAATAAATTTTAACAGTGATTATTTTGGGGGACAAAATTTGAGGTGATTTTTACCTCACTGTTATACATTACTGTGTTTTCTATATCTTAAGCAACACTTATACTATGTTTGGTTACAATGAACACTACTTTCATAGTCATAGAAAGTCATAGTTTATGTGTTTACAAAGACCTTTTCAATTTAAAAAAGTTTATTTTCTACAAAAATTAGAAAGGAAAAACTTTTGAGTACGTAAAAATAAAGTATCTTTCCTGATTGCAATCACAATTATACTCTAGAACTAACATTTTAAATTATTATTCTAAATTAGTAAACATGTTTCAAGAAAGTGCTCAAAGAATGACACAGATCTATCTAAGGGACACAGGAGCCAATTTAAGAGGCTCACACTGGCCAAATCTAGGATGACTTGAACACTCAAATGAATACTAGTAAAAGATTATAAACCTATGCAAATGTCCATGAATCTATACTGATATGTAAATGACTAAATGAATGGAGAGAGAGAGAAGATAGACAGAGAAACAAGAAATAAGGGGAAGCTCTTCCTTACAAGTAGAAAGCCAACTAATGTAGAAGGAATCATGAAATTAGAAAATCATGATCTATCAAGCATCATAATAATAGCTGGTCCAGGCAAAAAGTATGAATGGGTGCTAAAACTAACGAATAAAACTTCGATAAAAACTAAATATTTATACAGTCTCAAAGTATATCCCCACCCGATACTTTTAATAACAAAGGGTAGTCAAATTACAGGAAGAAACTTGGTAAATACCACCTTAGTCAAACAATCAAAGTTAACACTGCCAGAAAAAGAACTGACGGACATCCCTATCCCCGATATGATGCACTAAGAAGAACTCACGTCACTTTTGTGACGTCCCTGCCAAAAGTGAACAACCTGAACTTAATCATAAGGAAACCTCAGCCAAGCCCAAGCCCACCTAGAGAGATATTCTACAAAATAACTGGCCAGCACTCTTCAAAAATATCAATATCATGAAATACAAAGACTCAAAAACTTCCAGATTAAGGAGGACTAAAGAGACATGAAAAATAAATGTAATGCATGATCTCAGATTTTCTTTCACTACTAAGGATATTACTGGGACAACTGACAAAAATCTAAGATCTGTAGATTACATAATTGTATTATTTCAATGTTATTTTCTTGATTTTAATAATTGTATATTAAGTTTTCATATTTAATAATCAATGATTGGCATTTTAAATATCAGTATTTCACATTTCATATTATTATACCAGTATGCTATTGTGTTTACATATGAGAGTTCTTGTTTTTAGGAGAATGCCATGGTTTTAGAAAATACACAGTAAATATTTTAGGCAGATAGGGAGAGAGTACAAATGCAATATTGACAACTGGTAACATTTAGGAAATGTGAGTGAAAGGTACTTGGGAATTCTTTGAACTATTCCTGCAACTTTTCTGGACATGAAATTATGTCAATTTTTAAAATTTAACATAAGAAAGGTACGTACTTTTTTTCCTAGACCACAAAAATAGGGCATTTTGTCAGCCTCTTCCATTGAAAATTGTTATGAGTTGAATTATGTTCTCTAAAATTAATATGTTGAGTACTTCAGAGAGGGGCTCTATTTGGAAATAAGGTAATTGCAGATGTCACTAGTTAGAATGAGGTCACACAGGAGTAAGGTGGGCCCTAAATCCAGTATGACTGATGTCTTTACAAAAAGAGGAAATTTGACACAGATATGCACACAGGGAGAACACCACGGCAACACTGGAGCTATCTTATCACAGGTCAAGGAACCGCAAAGATTGCAGACAAACCACCAGAATTTGGGGGCAAGGCATGGATCAGAGTCTCCCTCAGAGACTTCAGGAAAAACCAACCCTGCTGATGCCTTGATTTTGGACTTCCAGCCTCCAGAACTGGGAGACAACAAATTTCTGTTGTTCAAACCAAGCAGCTTGTGGTAGTTGGTTATGGCAGCCCTAAGAAACCAAAAGACAAACAATACATTTTCCATCTCTATTAAAAAGTGATTGGAAATTTCCCCACCTGCCAGTGCAAAATGATGCTCCAAAGTAAGCCCAAAGTCAGTTTGTGATTTCCATCCACAATGTCAGTTCCCCCTATATTCACTAATTCCACCTATTAAGAAAAAAAAACAAAAAACCAAAACAAAACAAAAAAACACTTTTAAGACAATTTATTCACAGAACTCCAGGTTTTCATTTTAGCACATTTGGACAGCAGTATAAGTGAGAGATAAGAGAAATTTCATTTTAGAGAATCAGGTGAACCTAAATCTCAAAAATGTATTATTTATACCACAGATCAACATAGCCATCAGAAAAAGCACATGACTGTTTCTTCACTCACAGAAAAAGTTCAATATTTCTCATAATAAAAAATGTTTGCAAGAATCAGTGGATGCCAATGCATCAAGCAGTTGGCGAGTTTCACAATAAATAATGCTGATGGCAGCACAGACCCCCAAAACTCACATTACAAGCTTACATTGTTCTGATGTAAAACCTGCAGCACTCTGTTGACGTTATTTAAGGCATGTACCCTTGTGGAACCACGTTCCTTTGGCTGGAAAATAAAACACAAAAGCAAGTAAAACTAATTGTCCCTCCATATGTCTGACAAACACTAACACTGAGATATACACAGAAGAGCAGCTCAGCGTGCAGGGCCCCTCAGAGGCAGGAGCTCTGGCTGAAGTCTCAGGTTACCACCCTGGAAGCTGGTGTTCACAGTATGTAAATCCCTCAACTAACAACATCTTAAGATACCAGTTCCCTTGATACCAGTTTCAAGCATATTGAAATGTCCTAGGCAGCTTCATAAAAACACCAATCCCTCAGTCCAACCCCACCCCCAAAGAGTGTGGCTTAATGGGTCTAGGGTGTGGTCTGGACTTGGAATTTTTAAAAGATTGCCTATAGTTCTAATGTGCAGACAAGTTTGGAAAACAGTGCTCTATGAACAAAGCTTCCTGTCTCTCAATTGGTATGGCTGCAGAAGGATTTTAGAGAAGCTGTGGCCTCTTTATTCTGCACAGATGTGAACAGAGCAAGGAGGATTCAGAGGCACCATCCCCAGGCTCCAGGTAGCATTACAAGAGCCCTTGGAAGGCAGGGAATCCCCACCTGGGGAAAGATAACCTATGCAGCTTCTTTCTACTTCACTGGCCAGGGAACCTTATCTGAGAGAGGGATCAGCCTGTCTAACAGTTATCTACCCACCACCTGAAGGGCAAAGGGAGAGAATGACACCCCACACTTCTGCAAGAAAGAAATTCATCTTCAGGAGTGCATCTGTCTGTCCTGTGATAGTACTTCTACCTCTAGAGTTAACATTTGTACCCATAAATGCATCCTCTTCATTGGCAGTTTTTTCTGCATGACTATGGAGTATCCTACACATAAAATAATAGAGGTGTATTTAAAAAATAAATAAACAAAATACAATCCTGAAAATCTGAATAAAAAATGGATGTCATTGTTTTTGACAACTTTTTGTGTTTTTTTAGAGACGGAGCCTCGCTCTGTTGCCCAGGCTGGAATGCAGTGACGCAATCTCGGCTCACTGCAAGCTCCGCCTCCCAGGTTCAAGCAATTCTCCTGGCCTCAGTCTCCCGAATACCTGGAATTACAGGTGCATGCCGCCACGCCCAACTAATTTTTTGTATTTTAGTAGAGACGGGGCTTCACTGCGCTGCCCAGGCTGGTCTCGAACTGCTGAGCTCAGGCAATCCGCCCGCCTTGGCCTCCCAAAGTGCTAGGATTACAGGCGTGAGCTACTGTGCCCAGCCTGAACAACTGTTTTAAAAAATATTTAAAATTTCAATGTGTTTGTCTCCAGACTCTGCTGTTCAAAACATTCTGCCCTCTCTATAACTCCATTCTTTTTTGTAATTTCTCTCATCCTGGGCTGTATCAGAGCAATAAACAGTTCAGGTAATTTTATCTTCAATAAAAACAGAGCCCTCAGAAGAACCGAAATGCTGTTGCATCAAAGCACTCATTAAAACACTTCATTAAAAATGTTCCCAATTTCAGCCTTTACATTTGAATGTAAAGTAAAATGGATACTTTCACTTTAATGGGTACCCACAGTGGGTCATCAAGTATCAGTAATGACTGGAGACTCCATTGTTTACAAAGATGACTTGCTCACCAGTGATGTTCCTGTGAGGCCTTCTAGAAGATCCAATAGCTTCCTTCCATCTTTGAGGTCTGTGAACATATCATTGATTGGTGGTTTCCCACTCTGTAAAAGAAAAACACAAATAAAGTATGGGGTATGCCAACAGCAGAAACTCCACATATACCTGCAAATAAATGAGTGGCTTCATTTTTTGCTCAATTAAAATGTTGTGGATGATCTGCAGACTATCCAAATTTGTCTTTCATAGAAAGAACAAGTACAAATACAGAAATTTTCAAATCCCATAAAGAATATTTTAAACTGAAATAAATTACACTTTTCCTTATAAAGAAAGCAAATCAAGCTGCTGTTAACATTGATAGGCCTTCGGGCATCGTGGTTCATGCCTGTAATTTCAGCACTTCGGAGGCCGAGGCGAGCTCAGGAGTTTAAGACCAGCCTGGCCAACATGGTGAAACCTCATCTCTAGCAAAAATATAAAAATTAGCTGGGAGTGGTGGTAGGCACCTGTAATCCCAACTACTTGGGAGGCTGAGGCAGGAGAATTGCTTGAACCCAGGAGGTGAAGGTTGCCGTGAGCCAAGATTGCACCACTGCACTCCAGCCTGGGCAACATAGCAAGACTCCATCTCAAAAAAAAAAAATCTACAAAGTCTGGACATAATTTCACACAAATATACAGTAAAGTGTTAGAAAGAACAATGAACGACAACAAAATAATAGACCTTGAATATGATATATGTTCCTGAGAAAGCAATGATAAGGAGATGCATTAAAAATGTAAATGAGCCTACAACATCCGGGTGCAGAGGCCAACAAAAAGTATGAGGATTGTCACTTCATCACTGCATTTCACATCACAGTGTGACAATGTCTTCCAGCATTTCCATTATGGGAGCACGTGATTTGGTCATCAATTTCAGGGCTGAGGTGTTCAGTCTGTATTTCTGGTTATTAATTTCTTAACACTTAAGGCACTTTGGGCTTAACAATTAAATACTTTTTGTGCTTAAAACTAGTACCACTCCAAGATTTTGTCGGTTGAAGCTTATAGAATTCCTAAACTCTTGTCCCTGATAAATAGCCTCAACTCCCACAGATAATCCTGCTCTAGTGTCTGATGCCAGAAAAGTCCACTCCATTCACTGTAAGTTTGGTAGATCCTTGCCTGTCTGTGACACAATGGGGTATTGTGCAACGGGGCGATCACCACATAGAAAATCAGGAAGCCTCGGCTTTAAGTCCAGTTTGACCATTAACTACCTGGTGAACCTGGCTCAGCTACCTAAACTTTTAAATCGAAAGTCACTGTAAAGATCAAATAATATAACATTATAAGAAAATGCGCTGAAAACTATAGAGTACAATTTAATATTTAATAAATGTTGTATTATCTTGTATCAAATTACTGCCTTGTATAATAAAATCTCCACAGAGATTAACAGTTCCACTTCCTGTCAATAATAGATATTTTTTAACGAATACTTCTTTTATCTTCTTCATTTCTCACTTTAAAAAATAAATATGTATCATTTATATGAAGCAAAACTTTACCGTGAGTTTGAAATGGAGGAGGGGGAAGAAGGAGCCATTCTGCAGCTTCCTAAAATTTGGCATTACTCCTTCCTTCCTCCCCTCGTGATTCCTTATCTGTTTTTATTGTGTGTGTGTGTGTGTGTGTGTGTGTGTGTGTGTGTGCGCGCGCGTGGTGTGCGCATGCATGCCTGAAGAGACCTGAATTGCAAAGATGAATAAAGATTCCACATTTCTGCACACTCAACAGCTTACCATTCGGTGGAAGAGATACTCTGTTTCAGAAAATAATAATTACAGTGCGATGTGTAAGGTCTGGAATAGAGAAGTGTGCCAGTGCTAAAGGAGCACAGAGGAGAGAGAGGCCCCAAGAGCACTGCAAGCCAGGGAGTGGGCAAAGGCTTCAGACAGGAGTTGACCCTTGAACTAGACTTGATTTAGTTTTTTACAAGGCATAATTTACTTATCTTTTAAAAAATTTAGATTCAGGAAGTTCATACGCAGGTTTGTTACATGGGTATGTTGTGTGATGCTGAGGTTTGGGTCTCGAATGATCCCGCTGCCCAAGTAGTGAACATAGTACCCAGGAGGTAGTTTTTCAACCCTTGTTCCCCTCCCTCCCTTTATCTGTTTTTAAATAAGTATTAGGTATTGTCAACTCATCATTTTTAGCATGTGCCTTCTTCATTGTTCATATACTCCAGATGAGGCAAAGTGCAGTAAAGTTTTCACCACAGAATCAGTAAAGAATACACTGTTACTTATTCATATCTGAAACAAAGCTGCTTTTCTATTCCCAGCTGCCTTTTTCACAGACAGCAATGGATTCAGGGTCAAAGAGATTTTCTCCATCAATCAAAATAACACAGAGATGTGCAAGATGCAGGAACCACTTTCCAGAGGCAGAATTCCAGGAAGCCAGGCAAGGGGTAATGTCTCCCTGAGGGGAAAGTCCCGTGAGGACTTGCTACCCAGTGTCAGTAAAAGCAATGGGCAGAAGTGGCCTTCATCACCTGCCTACCTCTAATCCCCCTCCCCCACCCAACTAGAAGAACAGTTCTGCAAAATAGCCAACAAATAACCAAATTCACTTTCAGGTCTTAGGCATAGCAAAAATATATCATACAGGTAAAGCACATGGGAGAAACAAATGGGGGTATATAGGCATAGAAAGGATCTTAGAAAATACTGATGATGGCAAGGGCAACTAATATAATACCTGGGCATCCTGTAACCTTTCTCAAATCCACTCTCCACTTTCCAAAAAATAATATAATACAAAACAACTGGTTGGGCGCAGTGGCTCATGCCTGTAATCCTAGCACTTTGGGAGGCCGAGGCTAGAGGATCACTTGAGCAGGAATTTGAGACCAGCCTGGCCAACATGGCAAAACACCATCTCTACTAAAAATACAAAAACTGGCTGGGCGTGGTGGTGCACACCTGTAATCCCAGCTACTTGAGAGACTGAGGCAGGAAAATTGCTTGAACCCAGGAGACAGAGACTGCAGTGAGCTGAGATCATGCCACTGCACTACAACCTAGGCAACACAGCAAGACTGTATTTCAAAAAAACAAACAACCAAAAAAAAGCATTATATAAAGGAAATATAAATATTTATTCATATTATAAATAATTATGGATATCCATCAATGACCTCATCTGTAAACAAGAGGCCTCTTGTTGGCCATAGAATTTTGGGCAAGTTACTTGGCCTTTCTGCATCTATTTGTTTACCTGTTAAAAACTAAGATGACAGATGTTCATCAAATGGTTGATGTGACTATATCACAAGCATAACTTTAGTGTTTTCTATTGGCAGAAAAGTATAATAAAATATCTACAATATCTAAAAGGACTGAGACAACAAATAAGCACTTCTTCATCTCAGGCAGGAGGGCAAAGCAGGCCCTGAACATGAGAGCATGGTAGTGTCAATTCACGGAGAAAGATCTCACAAGTCTGAGGTTTCATTAATGTGTCATATGATGATCTGCAGGAATATACGTCATTCAAAAACAATTAACTACCTTTTGTTGTAAAATGAAAGCAGCCATAGACAATACATAAACAAATACACCAATTGGAATGACTATCTTCTAATAAAGCTTTATTTGTGGACACTAAAATTTGAATTTCACATAATTTCCACATGTCACAAAATATTACTCTTCTTTTGATTTTTTGTAACAACCTAAAACTGTAAAAACCATTCTTAGCTCATAGGCCATACGGAAACAGGCAGTAGAAATATGAAATGTTCTTAGACATAATGATAGCAAGCATTCACTGTATCAGATACGTTCTAAGAGACTTATAAAGATTTAATTGTATTATTTAGATGTATTATTTATTTCCTTATGATAGTATTTCAAGAAAAATAGCATCATCTTCTTCATTCTACAGGGGAAGAAACTGATGTGGAGGTGACTTAACAAATGAGAGGCAGAACCAGGATCTGATACCACAAAATCTGACTCCAAATCTATGTTTTCAACATCTGTGCTATACTGCTACTAAACTTATGAAGGCACAGGACTAGGACAGATGGGGAAGAAAACATTTCATCACTGGACTGGGATATATAACGAAAAAAATATTTAATCACTGGGGTGGGTGGGATATATTTAGTGGCCTCCCAAAGAGAGCAACAAGATATATACTACATTTTGATGAATTCAAAATGCAGACTATTTTTTCCTAGTACGCAACTTTAAAGTGTGTCTGGTGCTTTGGTATCACAAGCTGTAAACTTGGGATCCACTCTGGCAAACAGCTTGGAAATGTCAGAAGTCATCTATGAATAAAAATAAAAACTGATTCATCCTGACAGTTAACCTCTTATTTCGATTTTGAAATCTTTGCAAAGACTCATTTGCAGAGACTTCTCTGACAAAGAGAATACAGTTGAATAATGCATTTGGACAAATATTTAGTGAATACCTCCTTTGTGCTTGGCCCTGTGGAAATGCCAAGTTCAGGTCATTCTCCTTATTCTCAAGACAGTTTCCATAGTTTTCCAATAAATACAAAAGGGTATAAATGAACAGTCTTGAACTTGAAAGGTATATAAGCCTTGGGTCACATTTAACTTTAAAAAAATTAAACAAACACATTACATGACTCTAGATGACAGATACTACAGCCCTGGCATGGCCAGCTTTGGCTGTACCCAAGTCTCAACTCCCCCTACCATCACCATTTGGACAAGTGAGATCAGCATTCATACTTGCAGCTGGGACACTACTGCTGCTGGATTTTAAAATGTTAGAGCACAAAGGCAAACGATCATCACAATGCACGGGGAGAAGCCAGGGTGTCTCGTGGGGAGCAGGGGCTGCAAACAACTGCAGTGATGACACATTTGAGGGAAGCAAACCTGATGGGCCCCAGGCACATCTGGAAAATCAGCTGGCTCTGCAGGCTCAAATGGCAGCTCCTGCTCAGTTCTAGTCCAGAGTGGCCATATGGGAATTCAGGTTCACTGTGGGCAGAACTTCTCATTTTTAAAAAGAAGGTGGAAATCTGTATTTATATGTATAATCTCCTGATAACTATAATTTCCTAAAACACTGTGCTAAACAAATAGATCTTGTCTACAGGCACACCAGGTCATAGGGTGACTGATGAGCATGCATACAGCCTGACTACATATAGGTGAAATATAGGATTAATCAAAGAGGAATGCCTTAAGGAACTGGTCAGTTTTGGAGAAAGGCCACACACAAATATGCACATACACACACACACACTCACACATCCATGGACTATAGAATATGAATAATTGCAAATATATATCAAGAAATAATCACTCTTGCTCAGGCCAAAAACACAGGGAGTCATTCCTGATTCATTTCCTTTCACTTATTCTCCATCTCTAACCCACCCACAAGCCCTGTCCTTCCACTTCCAAAAACACATCCCAAACGTGATCACTTCTTACCACGGTCATTGTGTCAACTCTAGCCCAAACCGCCATTATCTATTGCCTGAACTCCAGCTCCAGCCAACTGATCTCTTTGCTTCTACGTAAGAGCCAGAATAATTCCAGTTTTAATGTGCAGACCACATTGTGTCATTTCCCTGATTTACCCTAATGGGAGTCCATTATAGGCAAATCCAATCCAAACTCCAAATAAAAATCTTGTGAGATCTGGTCCCACCCTCTCTCTGATCTGATACTGTATTATTCTTACCCTTCTTCAATACTCCCAAAGCACAATTATTAATATTTCTATCACAGATCATGTTTTTCAGCAACAGTAGTAGTAATGGAAAAAATCTATAAAAGATTGAATAAGGAAGTAAGATTTAGAAAGTACAGTTTGGATTTTTTAAAAGAGTGAAATTCTAATTCTTTGTATCAATAACAAATCAGAAGCAGAATTGGGCCTTGGATTTTCCAGTAGGGAGATAGATCAGTGCCTACTTTCTGTCGTACAGTATGCAATAACCAAGGCTGATAAAAGCAGCCCTTGACTTCACGGCACTCAGACTCCAAATACAATCATGAGTCACTTAAGGACAGGGATACAGTCAGAGAAATGCATCCTTAGGTGATTCCATCATTGTGCAAACACCATAAAGTATATTTACACAAACCGAGATGGAATAGCCTACAACACACCTAGGCTAGATGGTATAGCATATCACTGCTAGGCTACAAACCTATAGAACATGTTACTGTACTGAATACTGCAGGCAACTGTAACACACGGTAAGTATTCATGTTTCTAAACACAGAAAAGTTACAGTAAAAATATGATATAAAAGATTTTAGGCTGGATACAGTGGCTCACGCCTGTAATCCCAGCACTTTGGGAGGCCGAGGCGGGTGGATCACCTGAGGTTGGGAGTTGGAGACCTGCCTGGCCAACATGGTGAAACCCTATCTCTCCTAGAACATAAAAATTAGCTGGTTGTGGTGGTGCACACCTGTAATCCCAGCTGCACAGGAGGCTGAGGCAGGAGAATTGCTTGAACCTGGGAGGCAGAAGTTGCAGTGAACCAAGACCGCACCACTGTCCTCCAGCCTGGGCAACAGAGAGAGACTCCATCTCAAAAAAAAAACAAAAACAAAACAAAAATAGTACACCTGTATAGGACACTTAACATGAATGGCGTTTACAGGACTAGAAATTGCTCTGGGTGAGTGGTAAATGAATGTGAAGGCCTAGGATACTACTGTATACTACAGTCGACCTTATAAACACTGTACACTTAGGCTACACTAAATTTATTTTAAAAATATTTTTCTTTCTTCAATAATAAACCTTAGCTTACAGTAACTTTTTTACTTTATAAGCTTTTCAATTTTTTTAACTTTTTGACTCTTTTATAATCACACAGTTTAAAACACAAACACATCACACATCTGTGCAAGAATATTGTTTCATTTTTTCCTTATTCTATAAGCCTTTTTCAATTTTTAAAACTGTATTTTTTTAGTTTTTAAACTTTTTTATTAAAAACTAAGACACAAACATACACATTAGCCTAGGCCTACACAGGGTCAGAAACAGCAATATCACTGTGTTCCACCTCCAGATCTTGTCCCACTGGAAGGTCTTCAGGGGCAATAACACGCATGGAGCTGTCGTCTCCTATGATACCAATGCCTTCTTCTGGGACTCCTCCTGAAGGAACTGCCTGAGGCTGTTTTATAGTTAACTTTTTTTTTTTAATGAGTAGACGGAATACCTTCTAAAATAATGGACTGGACACAGTGGCTCACACCTGCAATCCCAGCACTTTGCGGGGCCAAGACAGGCAGATCATGAAGTCAGGAGTTCGAGACCAGCCTGCCAATATGGTGAAATCCCGTCTCTACTAAAAATACAAAAATTAGCCAGGCATGGTGGCACATGCCTGTAATCCCAGCTACTCAGGAAGCTGAGGCAGAAGAATCGCTTGAACAGGGGAAGTACAGGTTGCAGTGAGCCATAATTGCACCACTGCACTTCAGCCTGAGCAACAGAGCAAGACTCCATCTCAAAATAAATAAATAAATAAAATAATGATAAAATTATAATAAACACATAAACCAGTAACATAGTTGTTGGTTATCACTACCAAGTATTATGTACTGTACATAATTGTATGTGCTAGCTATTTCTACAACTGGCAGCATGGTAGGTTTGTTTACAACAGCATCACCACAAATACCAGATGATACGGTTTGGCTGTGTCCCCACCCAAATCTCGAATTGTAGCTCCTATAATTCTCACATGTCATGGGAGGGACCCAGTGGGAGATAACTGAATCATGGGGGTGGATCTTTCCTGTGCTGTTCTCATGATAGTGAACAAGTCTCATGAGATCTGATGGTTAGTTCCCTGCACATGCTCTCTCTCTCTTGCTTGCTGCCATGAGAGACGTGACTTTGCTCCTCTTTTGCTTCTCACCATGGCCTCCCCAGCCATGCGGAACTGTGGGTCAATTTAACCACTTTCCTTTATAAATTACCCAGTCTCGAGTATGTCTTTAGTAGCAGCATAAGAACAGACTAATACACTCGAGTAAATGGCATTGTGCTCTGCCCTTATGACAGTTACAGCATCACTAAGTTATGGGAATTTTTCAGCTTCATTATCATCTTCTGGGACCACCACCATATATGTGGTCCATCAATGTCCAAAACATCCTTATGCAACACATGACTGTAGATATAAACAAAAAACAGTACTAACATAATATGGCAAATATGTTAAGGTGAATTTGCAAATCTAGCTTGGTACTGCCAAAATTATACAAAGAAACAGATATAGCAGGGAGACAGAATCTGTCCTATGACTTACCTAAACCCATTATAAGCAATCAAGTTATAACTGCATATAATAAAAAGAGTTGGAAGATAACAGATTTTAAATGCTTTCAAAAGTAATATGTCTGATGAGTGTCATCTTACAAATGAACAACAAATTTGAGCCCTTTGACACTGATTATTCTATTATTTACACCGTTTTCAAAACAGGATTTGAGACACTCTATTTAATTCAATTACTAGTCCCATCATTTACTGTGTGTCTATGTGTGTGTGTGTGGGTATACAGTATATATATACACACAAACATACATAGTGTACATATCGTAATATATTCATACTCTCCTCAGATTAATCTGATGCCCCTGATAGTTCAAAATGATGCCCCAGCATCTGATAACATTGTAAATTTTATGGTCTCTCTCTCTCCCCCTCCTCATCTGTTTTTTGCAAGAAGTTGGTTAATTTAAAAATTCCAATAGAAATAACTTAATTCAATATTTCTCAATCTTTTCAAATTAGAATCTTTAACTCATGAACCCCAATCTCAACACTGACACAAATGTAGCACCCTTTTACATTCTTGTAATTCTTCAATTTTTAAATAATCAATATTGCATCAGTAAGCACTATGTACAACATCATCTTAGTTAATGATTATATATTTATATGATAATACATTTTTAAGCCATTATACAACAAAATGCTACACTTTTTCTCTTGGTGGTGGAATTAAAAGTAGTTTGAAAATTTTTCTTTGGATTTACTCTTTTATCTAATTTTTACAAAGTTTATGTATTATTGCATAAATTAAATAATAGAAGTCTTCAAAAGAATGTTGGCTCTAGTCAAGATTAAGCAAAATTATAAAATTAGGTTCATCTCAATTATAAAATGTGTACCTTAATCAATGAAATGAAGACTGTATGGTATTTAGTATTTACTTTTATGATTCAACTCCATGGTAAAAGAATAAACACAGCATTGCTTTCCACAGAGAAGACTAAAAGCAAAATAAGGGCACTGAAATAATGCCTAATGAGTTCCTTCCACACCTCAACAACAGAAAACCAGCAAAATGTGCTCCAGTCACTTAAACAATTAGTGAGTGCAGATCTCTCAGCCGTCCTCTTTAAGAATTCTGGGTGGTCAGCACAAGTTGTTAAGAATTGAAAAAGATTCCTTTTAGAAGCTTGCTTGGAAGGAGGGAGGGAGAGAAGAGGAAGAGAGAGACAGAGACAAGAGAAACAGACGGTTGCAGATCATCACAGAGTATGCCACATTAACTACAGAGCAATGATTTACAGTGTTTACTGTAAATGTGCAGAGAACAGTCCAAATCAGTAAATGTGCACCTACCTTCAGAACTACAAAATACTGTAAAACACATGCCAAACCAAGTAATATCTTTCAGGGAATCACAAGTCACACAGACATGTAACAGAATGTTTACCTTGATTTTGGTAAGTTATTGGTATAGTGATGATAAAATCTGGAATGATAAGGAACCAATGTGGGGCTCAGATACCTGGTGGCCAGAGGCAGGGGCCACTAGCGTACTCCATGGACAATCAGGTGAGGTCTGGGGGCTGAATAAGCTCTGACTCCAAATTAGCAAGAAAAAAAAAAATGGGCTAAGGACATGAATAGACAATTCTCAAAAGAAGATATACAAATGGCCAACAAGAATATGAAAAAATGCTCAACATCACTAATGATCAGGGAAATGCAAATCAAAACCACAATGCGATACCACTTCACTGCTGCATGAATGGCCGTAATGAAAAAATCAAAAAACAACAGAGGTTGGCAAAGATGCAGTGAAAAGGGAACACTGCTGGAAATGTAAACTAGTACAGCCACTATGGAATACAGTGTGGAGATTCCTTAAAGAACTAAAAGTAGAACTACCATTTGATCGAGCAATCCCATTACTGGGTATCTACCCAGAGGAAAAGAAGCCATTATACAAAAAAGATGCTTGCACACATATGTTTATAGCAGCACAATTCGCAAATGCAAAAATATGGAATCAGTCCAAATGCCCATCGAACAATGAGTGAATAAAGAAATTGCAGTATGTGTGTATATATATGTGTGTGTATATATACTATTAATACTATACAAATAGTATATATACTATTATATATATTATATATTTATATATTATATATTAATTAATATATATTAATATATAATATTTTTGCAGTTGCAAATTGTGCTGCTATAAACATGTGTGTGCAAGCATCTTTTTTGTGTAATGGCTCCTTTTCCAAATGCCCACCTCTGATGGGCATTTGGGCTGTTCCATATTTTTGCAATTGTGAATTGTGCTGCTATAAACATGCGTGTGCAAGCATCTTTTTTATATATAATATAGATATATATTATATATATACTAATAGTATAGTATATATATAGTACATGAATAATACTATTCAGCCATTAACAAGAAATGAAATAATGGTATTTACGGCAACCTGGATGAAACTAGAGACCATTATTCTAAGTGAAGTAACTCAGGAATGGACAACCAAATATTGCATGTTCTGACTCATAAGTGGGAGTTAAGCTGTGAGGATCCAAAGGTATAAGAATGACACAATGGACTTTGGGGACTGGGGGTGGGAGGGGGTGGGTGGAAGTGGGGGTGAGGGATAAAATTCTACAAATTGGGTACAGTGTATACTGCTCGGGTGATGGGTGCAGCAAAATCTCACCGAATCACCACTAAAGAACTTACTCATGTAACCAAACACCATCTGTTCCCCCAAAAACCTACGGAAATGAAATAAATAAATAAATAGCTCTGACTGCACATGCATACCAGGCAAGGTCTGTAGGCAAACTCAGGAAACAATACAGCTTATTCCATGTATACACAACTGGCAATACAGTAGAAATGTTTGAAGAACGCAGTCCTTCAAAAGATAGGCTTCCATGGGACTAGGGTGAGGCACTGGTAATGCACTGATTCTGACAGTGTAAAGGTAAAGAAAATGAAAGTTCCTTTGTTCAATATATATAAAGGAGAGGCAGCTACACTGCTCCTTCCCTTCCCTTAGGGTGTCTCCTTAAAACAAAATAGACCCAATTTTTGTGATCAGGAAATAGATAAACCCAGTCTCGTTTTCCAAGTTAAGTTAAACACAGGAGTTGTTGAGAAGTTGGACAGAAACCATCACAACATGGCACATCTAGTTGTCTCTCACAGAGACAAGTGTTCGTTGTTCTTTCTCCTACTTTACTGAATATTTGTGTGAAATTCTGTCTAGACTTTGTCGTCTTTAACCAACTGCCTGCATGCACTTAACCACACATGCGCACTTAATTGTAAATTGTATTTTCTCTGTATTCTATGTTGGTACCAAGAGGTACCAGTGTTGGTAGGATTTTTTATTTCTCCAACAAATAATAACAAAAATAAATGTCAGCTTCCCCCCAAGTGTGACTCCCCTTATGGCTGGTGAATTGTTACCTGTGGCAATTGCAGCTAAAAGTTTCCCAGGCCAGATACGGCTGGTAATGGGTCCAGTGTCTCCTTACTCTGTGTAATAGGTAGAGCTTCTCTCCCCTCAACCACTACCTCTCAGCAATCCCCTCTTGATACCTTACTTCCCACCCCGGCATAAGCCCACCCTTCCCTGCACCACCAGAGCCCATCTCTGAAGCTAGAGATGGTGGGGCCACAAAAGGCTGAATGGAAAAGCACAAGGAAGGTGGTCCTGCTCACTCCTTCCTAGGTGAAGGGTGAATAGTCATTTCCTCCCAGTTGATCAATTTCTAAACTGATCATCAATTATAAAGACTACCAAATTTGCTTCACAATTATGAATACCAATAGGCCGAATCAAAACCCTTTATTAAGTACTCATCAAAGCATAGCATATTAAATAATACTTAACAGTTTTAATTTTAATCATTTGTTTTTAGTTTTAACCAAGGTGAAGTTCATTTTATAAACAATTTTGAGATAAAAATCAAATTTTAAAAATTCAAACTGAATGAAAACAAAACAAACAGCAACAACAACAAAGCTTGCATAGGTACAGCCAAAGTATATCTGGAAGCTGGTGTTTAAGAATATGGAGTATATTTTATTGTTTTCTTTTTAGAGGTATTAGTGAATAGACACTAATTCACACTTCTTTTTAAGGAACCACTTGAATGTGAATGGCTCCTAAAACAATCAGTTGAGTTTCCATATGCATACTCATGAAATAAACCAATGGCAGACCCAGTGTGTAGCTCTTCAAGCTCAAGCCTCTACTACAGATGGTATTTATCATCACATAGGAAGCCTGTCAGCCTGTTTATAGTACTAAAGAGAAGATTGAACACCTAGAGGTGGAAAAGGGTTTGGGCTCCTTTTATTGCACCTCCTGTACAAATCTCTCTCCTCATCTTTTCCCACCCCTATTTTAGTGATCATTAACTTCCAACACGAAAAAAGTAGAAAAACAATATCTAAAAGCAATGTCTCATTGTCTCCTAAAGGAAAGCATCTTAATAGCTCTCCATATTGGAATCCATAAAAAAAAAAATGCTTCATAGCTTTTCTCTCTTAGGTTCTGTCAATTTAAATTTCAAATTTGGAATTGTAACTTACATGAAAACTTGGCTCATCTGTGTCTTAGAAAAGAGAAAAGCAGAAATTTGCACAAACTCAAGTTCAGCATTTCTAAGTTTGCATATTTTCTACCTAACCTTTATTTGTGAAGCCTCTTTAGAGAACTGTCTCACCAAATTGATAAAATAACTTATGCAATTTGTATGTTTTCAGCTCTGCCAGATGAGCAGCTCTGAAAGTCAGCCAAAGAAAATGCAGGCTCAAAGTCAGAGCAAATTTCCCAACAGCAAAGCAATGAGGCCTTTGCTGCCTCCCTTGGGAGACCGGCCGGCTAACAAACCAGAGGCTCTGAAATTCAGAAGGGGCAAAAAACTCAAGTCATATACACCATACAATGGAAGAACGTGAGCTTAATGAGCCAATGCTTTTTCCCTTTTCTGTTTATATGTGTCGCACAGATCCACAGATCAGGAGTATCACAAATTCAAGGTACCTGATAGGTTTTTTATTTTGCATTCCTAAGTAATTATCATCTCCTATACACTTCACAGCAATGCCTCAATATTTCTTCATGATATAAGGCAGGTAATAATGACCAATTGTGTCTTATGGCTATAGAAATGTAGACCAGGTGACCTGAAAAATTTGACTAATAATTTGCCTGAGGTCATAAATAAATGAGCAGGATATCCAGAAATAAGTGTTTAATTTCCTAACTTTTTGCTTTCTTTTTTGGATAATCACTTTTTTGAGCTCTTCATAAGTTTTAAAAATCCAAGAGCCATAATTTACTGTACACTATGACTTCTCAGGATCCTTGAATTCCAAAGCACCGTATACTCTATGATATGTTAACAAGGATTTGCGGCAAAAAGAATACATATTTTGAGTGAGTGCTGTCTTGGCTACTGTATATTCATATGCAGTTACAAATTAAAAGATGGTTTTAGACCAATATTATTGTCAAGTTCTTTACCAAATCCCTTATCAAGAAAAGAATTGTGCTAGCCTTAAGTTTTTAGTCTTATTTTTCTTCACAGTGAATGTAGTAGTTAGATCCTATGTGAAGAACTGTACTGGGTAAATAAAACAATAATATACATTAAGTCCAAGTGGTCATTTAACAATCACTGCAGCACAACTCCAAGAAATCAGGTAAACAGGGAAAGTTTGGATAGCTGGATTTGCTTATTTTTGTGAAAAATGCAGCAAAAGCCCTGATGCATTATATTCATATCCAGGACATAGCACAATTCATGCCATGTTGCACTCAGTCCTAAACTCTACTCTTGTCTCTTTCCAATGCAACCATCCCCAAGTGGCTTGTGAACATATAGAATTAGGCATATTCAATGTATGTCTATGTCATTGTCATTCATTTATTTATTAAGCCTACAAATACTTTACTGGATACCTACTAAATGCCAAAAGATATGCCAATGAGCAAATAGACAGTCCCTGCACCCACAGAGCTTATGCCTAACCTAGGAAAAAAGACTGGCAACTATTTAAATTACAGTATGGTAAGTGCTTCAAATCATAACACTTTGATAGTATACAGCTTTTCTACCCTAGTCTGGAAGCTCAGAAAAGAGATCCTTGAGGAAGCAACATTTAAGTTCAGGCAAGAAGGAAGGGTAGGAGCTGCCCAGGAAGAGATAGAGAAAGGACTGTGTGCAAAGGCCAGGAAGGCCACCGGGATGGTAAGCAGAGACAGAGTGGCTGGAGCATAAAGAGGGAGCGAAAGGAAAGTACAATAAAATTAGGAGTAAATTGGGAGGTAGCTATTTAGAGTGTTAAGAACCAAGTAAGACCAAAACATCACACTATATATCAAAAATATGTACAATTTCAATTTCTAATTTTGTTTTTTTTAAAAAGGACAATGGGCACCCAATGAAAGAGCTTACAGAAGAGAAAAACGTATTCAGGTTTACCCTTTAGAAACACTATAGATACTCTCTTGAAAATGGAAGGGGAGGCCGGGTGCGGTGGTTCACGCCTATAATCCCAGCACTTTGGGCGGTTGAGGCAGGCAGATCACTTGAGGTCAGGAGTTCGAGACCAGCCTAGCGAACATGGTGAAACCCCATCTCTACTAAAAATACAAAAATTAGCTGAGCGTGGTGACATGCGCCCATACTCCCAGCTACTAGGGAGGCTGAGGCAGGAGAATCGCTGCAACCTGGGAGGCAGAGGCTGCAGTGAGCCAAGATTGGACCACTGCACTCCAGACTGGGCGACAGAGCAAGACTCTGTCTCAAAAAAAAAAAAAAAAAAAGAAAAAAAGAAAAAAAAAAGGATAGGGAGATGGAGAAGGTGGGGCATGGAATGAAGAACCAATTAGCAGATTCTCACAGTGGTCCATGTATTCAACGATAATTTTCAAACAAGGTAAGGTTATCACTCTCAAACCAATGTGATAATAATGTGTGTTAAAGACTTTATTTAACTCATTAATTAATGAGGGACCCAATAAGGTGTTACAACCAGTTCAGGGGAAAATTTTTAAAAACACATGTTTTATATAAGAAAGATGAAAACTGAAGTAGATTTGCAATAGATCAAAAACTGGTCTATCCAAGGAGCAATAATTAACTGCTTTCCAAATAATTTTCATTTTTATGGATAAGAATCACTTGCATACCTATTTTCTACAACTTACCTAGTTGTAATATAGCTCAAAAATAATTAAAGGCAGAGATAATTCAGATGCCTGAGCTAACAGGACACCCACTAGTCTTTCTTGCCCATTGTAAAGTCTCTCACCATTTTTTCCAACACCAATAACAATGACTTAGAAAAGAGACATGTCACTCTACATAGAGTAAGTGGACAATTTTGAATATATGTACATATTGGAATTAACAAGACTTGATGTTTGATTGAGACTTTTGATGGGAAGGAGGCCACAAAGGAAATATCCAAACAAATGCCTGTTTTAAAACGAATTCCTAAATGGCAGAAGGTGCCATCAGCACAGGGGCCCTGTTGCTCTGTTTAGGAACCCACACTGTAGGGGAGTAGTGGACCCACTGAAAAATTATATTGTAAAGCTCACCACAATGTGCCAAAGGACACGGATTTTAAAAAATTCATTCCCTTCAATGGGATTTTTTTTTCTTGTTCTAGCCTCTGCATTACCTAGTAATACCAGGCACAAATACAGTCTTTCCCCAGCTCAGCAAGGGTTAAGCCACATGGGAGTCTATGGAAATCTCCCGGTCTAGAAATGTGTTACTCTCTCTTTCACTATCCCCAATTGGAAGCAGTTCAGCTTATGGTCTTAAGACAGCCAGAGGAAAGAAAAAATAATGTGAATGTTTAGTGTCACTGCCATGAGCCTCCCATCTCCAAATATTCATAATTTCTCAGACAAATTCCTTCTAGGTTTTGATTTCTTGCTAGATGAAAATAAAAGTTTTCAGAGTCATCCCACTTTTGGTAGTTTTTCTCCAAACACCATCTCCAAACACTAACACAGAAACTGAGCTCAGAAACTACCATCTCCAAACACTAACACAGAAACTGAGCTCAGGAACTACCATCTCCAAACACTAACACAGACACTTTTAGCTAAAAGTTCTGTGTTCCATAACTATAACTTTTACTAAAAATGATAAAAATTACCAAGTCTTTTCTAGTAGTTTGGTAAGAAATACAAATATCCCAGGGCAAACAATTTAAATGGGACTTAAAGCCCCCATTTATATTGCAAAATAATAGACATTATAAATGTACAAATTTAAATATCAAGTTCGTTTAATAAACTAGTCTGGTACTACCAGAGTTTGTTTTATGTGAGGTCTTTTTAAAGGTGTCAATGATCCGCCATAAACATTGAGAACTTTCTTTTCAATTATCCTTTCTCAGTTCTCATCTCTCTTCCTCTGCAAACCCTTTCCATGTCCTATCGTACTACCTATTGCTCTCCATTGTCATAAATAGGTAAAAAGTAATTTACCCAGTTTCAAATGCTTTCTAAACTTAGCTCTACCAAGTTTAATGCTTTCAAAACAATCTTCAAATTTAGTTCTAAGGCAATTCTTCCCCAAAGACTAAATTAAGCTGCTAAAAACTGCTTCACTTGTTCTATCTAAACAATTCCCGTGTTATCCTCTTGAATAACCAGGATGAATAATCTTACTTACACGAGCAATCATGAAACCACTGGAATAAAGCCCCTCATATCAGACTCCCAGTTACTAAAACTACATTCTCTGGAAAATGGTCACATGCAGATGAATACTTCAAAAGTTTTTATTCATGTTAAGCCCGAGATGCACATATGTTACCTGTGTCTCTGGAATAAAACAGATTAAAATTTACCAAAATATGCCTACATGTGCTTTGGAATAATCCTACACATATAACTGCCAATTATGCAAGCACCTTTATGTTCTAATTCTCTATATTTTTAAACCTCTGTCAAAGTTAATTTTCACATTCCTTACATACTCACAGGCAAGATAAAATATCCCTCAAGATAAACTTGTAAAGCCTAAGAAGCAGTGAAATCAAATAACCAACTATAAATATTGGGATGTGGGGCATTTTTTAAACTATGCTGCTACTCAAATTAACCTTAAGATATCCTCATTTTTTCCTCAGGAAATACCAATGTTTGTCTCCCTGACCTTTACAACTTTCGAAAAGCAACCAAAAATTTTGAAAAGCAAGTCTTCATTAAAATAGCTTTTATACTGTTTAAAAGACCATAACAGTGTTTCTCTGAGAAACTTCTATTTTTCATCTTGCTATAGAAGAGTAACACAATCTGTTACCCTGAAAACTCTCTTCCCACCTGAGGCTTAGGGCACAAAATTCCAACACCAATAACTAAGAGATAATCATATTAGAACAGATTTGAAAATAGCACTGACAATTCCTCTCTTCAGCATGGTCTGCCCCTAAGAAAAATTATTGCTCAAAGCATTGATTATATTCTAAATAGTCAGAAATGCTAAGAGCAGATCTTTGCAGGGGAGGGGGGATGGAATTAAGGAAGTACACGAGAAAAAAAAAACCACAAGGCAGATAAATATTATTAGCCACATCTACAAGAATAAAAATCCATAAATATTTTTGACAGGGTAGAAAGACTTCCTGAATGATAACATTTGGTTTTAACCAGGCAAAATGAAATCATAATCCTCTTAACCAAGGGAACACAAAAATTTTCCCAATGATATATCCTTTCCCAGATGTACCCAGGATTTGCAGAATCGAAAGCAGCTAATTGTTGCCTTAAATATCTGGAGAAGGCCAGGTAAAAGTCAATAGTGTCCCATAAACTATGTATGTGAGAATTTCCATTTAAACATATTTTGGAAGAGAATAAAAGAAGAATAAATGTATCTGCATACTTAGAAGACTTCTGCTAGGTGACATTTCCTGGGGAAAATTTACTGCACTTCCAACCAAACTCCTTCAATCAGAATGACGCATCCGAACCATCAAAGTTTTTGAAAGTGTCAGTTACCTTTGAAAATCGAGCATTTATCCATTTGGTAAAGGTTTTCTTCTGTACATCATTGTGTTCATCTGTGGAATGGAAAAAGAAAGAGAAGGAAAAAGTATGAGAGTCTGTACCTTTAGTAAAGCACCAAATAAGGTTATCTCTATCCTCGAAGAGTTTAAAATAGTCCTATTAGTCAAGCTCCTGGAGCACAATGATGCGCAGCTGATGCAGAATGTGATGACTGCCCGGTTCACCTATGGAGCCCAACACTGCCTACAACAGAGGGAGGCTCGGGCACCTTTCCCAAGGGACCAGGCTGTCTCACCCTAAGCCCCGGAGTCCTGCCATCAGAGACCAAATCCAGGTTTATGGGATCGAATCAGGGACCTACTTTCCAGCTAGTACCCACAGCACTTTCTGCTACATTTTGTTGAAGTAAAATTTCAGCATAATCAAAATGTCTTCATGTTCAAAACAAAAATTAAAGTTATCCAATAAAAACTCAGGAATTCGTGACTTCCTCTCTCTTCATACTGGTCCTACACCCTCTAGAATGACAGCATAAGGTTTATGGTCAATCTTGTAACCCATTTTCCTGTAGTAAGATTGACATGAGGTTTTAATGATCTTGATCTATACAAACTTTTACAGGTAGAAAAAGCAGAAGAATTTAAAACCATTATCAATTTTGGTTTTGATTACAAATTAATTTTATAAGCCATAAAAAATGAAAAGTTACTTTAAAAGACTGACCACCCTGAACTTTTTAAAGATGGGTAGAAGGATTTGGTTACATATAAGAAGGCCGTGTGGCTAACAAAAAGAGAAAAGGATTTTCTCTAGAACCAAGTAGACAGTGTCCCAATCCATTTATTGTGTGACCTTGGGTCATTATAACATTGCCTAGCCTCACGGTTCTCATCTGTACAATAGGGATAAATAATATCTAGTTTGCAAGAGCACTGTAAAGGTTAGTGAATATAAATGACAATCACTTGACGAAGAGCTGGTGTCCAGCTTGTTATAATGATTATAGTAAAAGTGTAAGCAAGGCAGATAAATATCCATTGGACCTCTTCAGATCATACTCTCTTCCATCACCACTCGATTTTCTGTTAAAGCCAGTAAAAGAGTCATTGTTGTCTTAAAGCCTACAAAACAGCATTTTGACAATCTCTATCAGTTGTTCAGAAAGCTGTCCAAGGAGTATCTACAACAGTGCAGAAAGGTGAGGCTCCATCCATATGTGTGTCCTGCCTCCTCTGCCACCTTTTATACTGCTGGGCTGCCTCCCACATCGGAACAGCAAAATAATAATGGAGGAGGCCCAGGTGTGCTTGGCCCTCCAGCATCAATTCCACATTAAATACAGACCTGCTCACAAACCTCTACTAGGATCATTAGACGTTCATCTACCACTTCACCCAGTCTGTGGTCTTTGATCCTCACCCCTTTGTGGAAGGAGAGTTTGTAATTAAAAGGTCATTCCCAGAATAAATATAGCAGCAGCTTCAGAAAAAAAAAAAAAAAAAAAAAAAACAAAAAAAAAACGCATTTACAACTCCATAAAGGTAATTGGAGACCTTCTCCAAGACACTAAGGGAGCAAGTGGTATAGAAAACAAAACTGCTGTTTAAGAAACTCCTTGATGTTAATGGTGCTCAGAGGTGACCTTCCTTCAAGAAAGGACAGCAAAGACAGCAACAATCCCTATTTCAAGCTTTATATTATCCGATCAAGGCCACATAAGCCATTTATTAGCCAAGAGAAAGTGCTTACACACTGAATGACCCTTTGCCATCTTCATATCAAAGAGGGACACAACAGAGATTATACTCAGAATACAAGGCTACCACCACACATCAACCTGAAGAAGGCGCTATACCAGCCTCATCAAAATGAATTTAATATTAAATATCAGTGTTTAGGGCATTTGGAAAATCCAATTATTTGTCCCACTACCTTAAAAAGATGTATTTTTATAAATCTGGTTATATGCAGTTTTATTTAATCCTATGAATAAAAAATATAGAAAGGTCATAAATAAGTATTAAATTATCTTAATTTGATAACATTCACACAACTTAAGAATTTGAGGCCATAAAAAAGGAAAAAATTATAAGAAATCTCACTACATTTTACATTTTCTTAACCTATTTCCAGAGCATTTAACTTTCTTATTTCAAAAACATATTAAAATATCTCATACTATGCAGGTTTCTCCCCAGATATAAAGTGGACAAAGAAATGAGCACTTTTACCTTATCAAATGACAATAATCTTTCCATTTTATCACATATACAATGAAATCAAATTTATGGATTCCCATTCTTATGTTTGTAAAAATGAATAAGATAATGTTTCAACAATAGTCTTTATTTTATGGGTCAAGTCACCGTCAGAATATAAGTCCAAGTAACAAATAAATTATTCGTCTGTAAACAATACATTTTCTAACATCCAAATGTTTCAAAAATACTTCAAAGTTTATAAATACACTTCTGCATTCATTCTCTTGATACAGTTAAAAATGGGGGAAAGGGTGTACATATTTCAAAGACTAGTTTGCATTTTCCTTTTTTCAGACACACACACATACAAACAGACATACTTATTATTTTCTACTAGACAGGAATTCGGTAAAAAAACAAGAATTTGCCTGTGGCTTTTCAATTGTGAGATTTAAATGTAACAAACTTGCCACACTTACTAACCTCCACATCACAACAATTAAGGTAAACAATCTTGGCCTAGATCTGGGGGGCGTAAAAATAGCAGACGGGTAACGGGATAACTAAACTTCTATCATGCTATTCTGATCAGCCATTTTGTCTGCCTAGAAAGTTACATGGAACTTCCACAGTCTCAAATTATTTCAATCCTCATTATCAAGCCAATTCGTTATTTTAACTTCTCCAAAACAAAAATGTGTAAGAATACAACAAACTTACATATAATTTGATTATAAATAGATATGTATAATATTAAGCGAATGAGTATAATTTCTACTGCACATAAACCTTCTCCAAATGTATTTTCAAGCTTCCAAATTCAAACCAGTGTTTTCCTTAGGCTTGGATTTTTGAAAACCATTTTGTTTCTGAAAGCCTTTGCTGGCTTAGCAAATCTTATCCATTAATGACCTTTCTCCATTAGAGGGATGAACACGAGACTGAATTAGAAGAAGAAAAATGTGTTAAATCCCTTAAGGCTGCTTTTCCAAATTCTTCCTCTAAATATTTTGCTCTTCTTAAAATGCTTTTGACATGCTCACACAGATCCAAAGGCCTTCACTGCTGCCTAGCCTGGAATTTTATTTCTGTGATAGGTAAAAGAAGTAAAGCAAGATGCATCAACAAAACTGCTTGATAAATCCTCAAGGAAACTGGTTTGAAAATGTTTTCACTTCACCAGCTCAAATGCGTATTGAAAATTGTTTTAGCAGAATGTAGCAACATATCTCAATTTAAATCCTAAACTGGAAATGTGGCAGAGAAATTAGGAGTTGTTTCCCCTATGAAAGCACACAAATCACCTCTAAAACTCCACTGTTATTAGAGAGAAAGCATTATCCTCTAGTACACCATTTGAAGCAATTTAAGAGTGTCCAGTTGGCTGGCACTAACGTAACATGAGTTCCCTAAAGTGCAGCTATTTAAAAAAGAAGCACCTAGACCTTTAGCCAAGAAAGAAATCTCTTATTGGATGATTTTAAACTTGGATTGATTTTATCAAGGCCTCTTTCACACACACAAAATTTAACACACCCTAGAAAGCCAATTTCTCATTAGCAAAGAAGATTATTTTGGGAGCAACAAAAGTATTTCAGATCATACTCTCGTTTCTTCCTTTTGTGGGCCCTACATGTGAATCACCCCCAATATAAATCTGCTGCTCACACTTAGTTATGCCATTATGCTCTCTTGTTTCATCATACCCAATCATACCCAAACACTAATTCATTTATTCAAACAATATGTATTAAAATATCAAATGAAAATAATAAATATTATATAATAATCTATAAAATATTATAAATATGTAGACAAAGAAACAAAGCCAACAGGAGACAGACTGCTCTCAAACAGAATGTTTAACCTCCCTGAGTTTCTTTCAAAATCTGACATCCTCAGAGGACCTAAAAAAAGCTAAAATTAAAAATGTAGTTTTCAGAATTGTCAAAACTACCTAAGTGTACAAGAAGTTTAGATAATTAACATTTCAAATGATATTTTTGTGAGTTTGCCACATTTAAACATTGAAGTTATTAAAGCTAAAACCCACATTTAAAACAGACTTTCACTTCACTCTAAAAAGCTAAATACAAGTTGATTTTTTTTAACAACATACTTTGCTTTAGTTTACAATGGACTAGTTGCGTGGGGAATGAATCTGATGGGTAATAATAACACAAGTGGACCATGTCTTCCCAAGATGCTGTGCCACCTCACTGGCTATCAAACCTGTGAAGCCGTTATAGTCTCATTTCTTCTGAGAGAAGAAGCCCGCAAGACAGTGAGCTATTCCTGGTATTTCCTCGATCCCAGAGGCTGGCTCTTCATGCTCTAGCCAGCTGTTCCTCTTCTCTCAGTCCTGCTATGTATACATCATAGCTCCTGGGTGCTTCTTCATAATAACCTGACCTGCCATACAGATAATGATCCTGATATCCAGACTGGCCTGAACAATTGAAGTAGTATCATTGTCCTGGATAACCAATAATTGGAGGGGAAAAAAAATGCCTGCACATGCTTCCATGATACTCTTCAGAGGCCCTTGAGTGTGCACTAATGCAACAAGAATCCCAGCCAGATGCCCAGTGAAGGAAGTCCCTGGTGAGAATAAGTGAAAAGGCACAAGTGTGGCCCGACAAGCAAATCTGTTTAGTACAAGGAAGCCTAAAATGTTGACAAAGGCTCCAAGGCAATGATGGTTGTTAAGAACCTCTAAAGCAAACAAAACTCCTGGGAAAACCTACAGCACAATACCTTCCGAAGCCAGGTTCTTCCAGAAATTAAAGAAGATTACAAGAGCAGGTACACCACCCCAGGGAACAGGGAAAATGTGGTGATGACACAGGCAAACCATCTACTTCCCAGTCTTCTTTACAGATTATTCCTTTCCAGAGTGTGGACATCGTATTAAAATACAAATGCCAATCATCAGCAATGGTGAGCAGGAAAGAGCAGGCAATGCTGCCTGCCAGTCTTTTTGCTAGTAACTCCTCTCCGCCCTAAGGCAAGGAGAGGTGGAAATGGTGGAAGTGAGAAGGAAAAAGAAAACAACTCCACTTGTCAAAGAAGAAGGCTGAGGCAGAAGTAAATGAATTGTCCAGCATCACCCACCCAGCAAATGCTGGACCACAAACAGAACTAGGTCTAACTGACTGTGGAGTCTGTGTTCAATGCACTTCCATGTAGGAGGAGGTTAAAGAGGGTTTAATGAAAAAAAGAAAGCTTTAAAACATATCTTGAATAATAGACGAAGTATAGTTCATGCAAACATGGGAAGGGCATTCTAGACAAAACAAACCTTATCAATACCTCTTCATTTCAGCCTCAGATTCAATACCTCACAAAAAAGAACATGTTTAATATAATCGTGGTATCTACAAGAAAACACAGAGGGCTATAGCATATAATGATGTCAAAATAAGGCTAAGATAATCCAAATTTCAGGAAGTTTTCAATCCTGAAAACTGTTTATGCCTATAAAAAAAAGAAGAAGGGTATGGAGTTAAAATATATGCTTTAAAAATGTTCTTGTAATAAAATAGAGATTATTTGGAAAAAAAATCAACCTCCTTAAGCAAGCACATGCTCTGCTGGCATGACCCAGTGACCCATCCACTCTGCCTAAAACTGAAGGCAATTATGGAGCCTTGGGGTTCTAGAATGTCTACAGCCACATCTGGACTGCATTTAGAATTTACATCATTTTCAGCATCAGAGGTCAGAGGAATTTTTTTTTAAGATGGAATTTCGCTCTTGTTGCCCAGGATCGAGTGCAATGGCGTGATCTCAGCTCACTGCAATCTCCGCCTCCCAGGTTGATGCGATTCTCCTGCCTCAGCCTCCCGAGTAGCTGGGATTACAGGTGCATGCTACCACGCCTGGCTAATTTTTGTATTTTTAGTAGGGACAGGGTTTCACCATCTTGGCCAGGCTGGTCGCGAACTCCTGACCTCATGATCCACCTGCCTCAGCCTCTCAAAGTGCTGGGAGTACAGGCGTGAGCCACTGCACCTGGCCAGAGGATCATGTTTGTTCCAGCTGAGAACCAACCTAACCCACCAAAACTATCCGCCTTACTATCACGGAGCCACAGAGGATAGAAGTAGGAAATATGGAAGAGGGTGCCTGATGGGATCCCGTCCTGTGACCAGAGAGGTCAGGGGCTTACCCCTCATGACACACAGTTGAATGGTGCCATAAATCAAATCAGGATCCATGTCTCCTTACCTAGCTCTCCTCCTACTCACAAGACTGCCTCTTTTTAAAAAACTGTTTTATGAAGGTATAAAATTCACCTACCATACAATTCACCCACATACCTACCATACAACTCACCTACCATGCAGTTTACCCATTTAAATTCACCTACCATATAATTCACCCAATTAAAGTTTACAATTCAATCGTTTTGGGCCCATTAATAGATTTTTTAATTGTGGTAAAAGATATATAACAATATTTGTGATTTCAGCCATTTTAAATCATACAATTCAGTGGCATTAGTTACACTACAATGTTATACAACCATAACCACTATCTATTCCCAAAACTTTTTCATCACACTGAACAGAAACTCTGCAGTCATTAAGCAGTAAGTCCCCACTCCCGCCAGCCCCTGGTAATAGCTAATCTACTTTCCATCTCTATGCATTTGCCTATTTAAGATATGTCATGTAAGTGGAATCATACAATATTTGTCATTTTGGGTCTGGCTTATTTCATTTAGTATAATGTTTTCAAGGTTTCATCCATGTTGTAGCTTGTATCAGAACTTCATTCTTTTTTAAGGGTGGAAAATGTTGCATTGTATGTATAAACTACAGTTTCTTTATCCGTTCGTCTAAAGAGGAGCACTAGTTGACCACTTTTTGGCTATTCTGAACAATGCCACAATGAACACTGGTGTACAAGTATCTGAGTTCCTGATTTCAGTTCATTTGGGTATAGATGCAGGAGTTGAAATTGCTAGGTTAATATATGGTAATTCTATGTTTAGATTTTTGAAGAACCAGCAAACTATTTCCCATAGCGGCTGCATCGTTTTACACTTTCACTATAATGCATGAGAGTTCCAATTTCTCCTATCCTTGCTAACATTTGTTATTTTCTTTAAAAAAAAAAAAATGTATAGCCATCCTAGTGTAAGACTGGCTTTGAAAACAGAAACTACCAAACGAAACCCCCAAACTTAGAGACCTCCTGAAGACTTTCTGAATGAGTTCAAGTTTAACAGCATGCTAACCTGAAGAAGCTGGGGTTCAGAAATTGCTTTTTCACATTTAATCCATACCATATTGCCAAATGATTGATTTACTCTCAAAATAATTATTTTCAGAATTAAATGTAACCATTAATTCCATCTTCTAATTTTAGTTTATTTACTTCTTAACCTATTTTCTTTTCAACAAACAAGTTTTTTTAAGCAATGTATAGGAATATAGGAGATAATGTTCTTCTACTTTCGCTTTCTAGAGCTGCTAAACTTAAACTGAAAGAATGTTTCTAAGATTTACAGGCATCTGCTACTGTTTGAAACCTTTCCTCTAGAAATATATTTTGCCAAAAAAAAAAAAAAACCTTTTCTATCAACCATATTATATGTGTTGCAAATGTGGAAAAACAGACTCCATTTATGGGGGTAGAGACTGTAAACCTTACATACAAATACTTCACTTTGAATTTTTTTCCTGGAGTGAAGATTTTCATTAAAATTGCTACCAATGTCATAGAGCAAGGAGGGATTATTTAGGAGACAGTGAATTAGTCATAATGATATGAGTCACCGTCATGAAAAGCCAACAGAAACTATTTTTTTATTGATTGACAAAAGGCTAACCTTACGATAGAAAATTTCTATGAAATCAAATTTGTCTCTTCATTATTATCAAATAAACATCTATTATGTTCTACAAACTGTCTACAGAAATCTCAAGAAAAAGCAATTATTTCATGAACATATAATTCTAGATGTATGAGCCTCGAAAAAAATGAGGAAAACATTTTGAATGTAAAAACCATTCCAGTGATTTGACCTTCAGACTTTCTCATGACAAGTTCTACTTGTCAAAATAGCAGCAAAAATATGTCCTTGCAAGACTGCTAATTATTCAAATAATATTTTTCTCACTTTAATTACTTTATTATTTTCCTCATGTTATGAGGGATCTTCCTCATATATTCATAGAATAAAACAATATCCAAAAAACAGCAATTTTCAAACAAAAAGAAATGTATAAAATATCCGAAGAAAAAGAGAACAACACTTTAAATATCTAAATATCTGCCCGTATGCATATGTAGGAATGCTATGATTTTCTATAAAGCTAATGTAGGAAATCTTTCACTGTATGCCATGTGTCTTCTAAGATCATGACACTGGGTCATCACAGTCAAATAAAAACTATATTGTGAGAGAATACATATTGATATGGTTTGTCTGTGTCCTCACTCAAATCTCATTGAATTGTAGCTCCCATAATTCCCATGTGTTATGGGAGGAACCTGGTAGGAGGTAACTGAATCATGGGAGTGGTTTCCCTCATACTGTTCTTGTGGTAGTGAATAAGTCTCATGAGATCTGATGGTTTTACAAAGGGTTTCCCCTTTCCTTTGCCTCTCATTCTCTCTTGCCTGCTGCCATGATAAAGACCGTTTTGCTCTTCCTTCATCTTCTGCCGTAATTGTGAGGCCTCCCCAGCCACGTGGAACTGTGAGTCCACTACTCTTTTTCCTTATAAATTACCTAGTCTCCACCATGTCTTTATTAGCAGCATAAAAACAGACTGATACACATATATATTAATATATATGATAATTCAATAATAAATGGAAAAGCATCAGGCAGTGAATGAGCACTGTAAAAGCCAATGATAACATTCTGAAGCCAACAACTCCAGTGAATCAAAAGGACCAGCAATATAGTTTGGCTTGCTTCCTTACTTCAATTTAGTCCTCTGTGTGTCAGAGCCCATATGACACCTTGAGAAAGGCAAGACCCAGACAACAACAATCCACATACGTTAAGGCACTGGTCTTTCCATTCTGCCAGACAGGAGAGTCCCCAGGTGGCAACAAAGAACAACGCAACCTGGAAAAACTCATGGGTCAAAGGAAAGTGTCTCCAGCTCATCAGGATTAGACATCTACAAAACTTTAGATAACCTCAAGGGCCACAATGAACATCCCCTCAAACAAAGCTGCCAAGCCTTCTTTACTACACCCCATCATTTGGAGAATCACTGGAGCAAAGACTCTCCCCCTCTTTCTCTCCTCTTCATTTTCAGAACCCACCTCCTTCTGCCTGCTCTACTTTTTCGAACATTGAAACCTCCCTCCGTCATGCATCGTTGAATATTCTTTTTCAACACCCTTCTCTGGACCTGTCGTGACACAGGCCGCCATCTTGGAATTCTCAGCCACAGAGTCTGCCTACTGTACCAGTCTGGGCCCCTTGCACCATATGGGTCAGTCTCTTTCTACCATTTCTCTTCTGGATTGTCTTTTTCCATCTTTTATTTCTCTTCTTAAAACTTCCTATATAATGTCTATAATATACTTTAAAAGCTTTCAACATACAAAGTGTAATATGCTTGTGTTAAACTAGTTTAAGTCAGAAGCTTCAAACACTCTTGTTCATGAACCTCTAAAAGAATTTCTGTGCACATTTTAAAGTTGACAATTGATATTTATCATAAATTTAAATCGTCAAAAAAGATGTAATTTCTAGCATGTTGTTAAGGAGTTGCAAATTTAGCTCATTCAATTAATAGAAAATGCCTCCTCTGGTACCTAATTAGCAAAAGTCGTCCTCACTGTCAAACTAATCAGCCAAAGCAGATTTATTTTCTGACAAGAGGAGTCTGACTTGGTTTTGGATTTAAAAACCATGTTACAGGTGTTTCCAAATAACATCTCACTTCAGAATTCTCATTCTAAGATAGAGGAATGGATGGATGGATGGATGGATGGATGGATGGATGGATGGATGGATGGATGGATGGCAGGCAGCTGGACACAAAGCCTTGCCCTGGATACAACAAGGCACCAGTCATTTAAAAAAAAATTTAAGGAGTGTTCCTTGTTTTGCATTCTTAAATTGTCCTCTTGTTTGATATCTCACAGCAATGCAGCACAGTAAAGTTTGGGGAGAGTGAGAGGTATGACTTTCTTTTATAAAGTGGAAAAGAAGAATTATGAAAGAAAAGCTAAGAAAGGAGACAGCTAGGTTGCTATCTTGAGTGCCTTAACCACTAGAAAAGCTTGCCACAGTCACAGTAAGACACACATATTCTAGTGTGCAAACCACACTAGAGGCTCACATTTGTCCCAACCCAGTATAACATTCCAGAGAAGTTCAGCTATAATTTAATTAGAAAGGCTAAACTCCAGAATGGGCCACTGAAAAGGCGTCAGTTATCTTTATTTTCATCAACACCAGAGACTTTGTTAAATAATCTAATGAATGTGAGAAATGTGCTTTTACTGTGGCTTAATAATTGGCATAATTAGAATGTTAGAAGTATCCTCCTACTGGTGACTTTAGTGTTATTCAATGAACAAGGATTGGTCAAAATATTTTCTAGACATGCCCCACCATTGATTAAACAGAATATGAAAATCTAGTGAGTCTGGGAGGCTAGATCCCTAAAGGTCCTATGTTCAGCCATTGGCTGGAGGATTTTAGTTATCTGCTGCTGATTATAAGACTAAATCTTCTCCCTAAGACAATATTGTCTAATAAAAATATAATGCAATCACATACATAAATTTAAAAGCTGCATTAAAAAACAGGTAAAATGAATTCTTAGTAATATGCGCTATTTAACCCAATATCTCCAAAACATTATCATTTCAACATATATTCAATATTTTAAAACATCTTGAAAATACATTTTATAGTCTTTATTTCTTACTAAGCCTTTGAAATCCTGGGTGTATATTACAATTACAGCATCATCTCAATTCAGACGATCTACAGTTCAGGAACTCAGCACACAATGCACCAAATTATACAGCTCTAGAATATTGCTGCATTTACTTTAACTGACCTTCAAAAGGACACAGAGGTGCCGGGCGCAGGGGCTCATGCCTGTAATCCCAGCACTTTGGTAGGCCGAGGCGGGCGGATCACAAGGTCAGGAGATCGAGACCATCCCGGCTAACATGGTGAAACCCTGTCTCTACTAAAAATACAAAAATTAGATGGATGTGGTGGTGCATGCCTGTAGTCCCAGCTACTCGGGAGGCTGAGGCAGGAGAATGGTGTGAACCTGGGAGGCGGAGCTTGCAGTGAGCCGAGATGGAGCCACTGTACTCCAGCCTGGGTGGCAGAGCAAGACTCCATCTCAAAAAAAAAAAAAAAAAAAAGACACAGAGCTGCAGCTTACCTTACCAACTTTATAATGCAGGCTGTATGAACTGTTTTTCAAATTGTCTTATGTCATTTTGTAATACTTCTAGTCAAATCAACGGACATAATAAGAACTGGGGGCCAGGCAAGTGACTCACACCTGTAATCTCAGCCCTTTGGGAGGCCATCCAGGGAGGATCCCTTGAGCTCAGGAGTTCAAGATCAGCCTGGGTAACACAGGGAGACTCCGTCTCTACAAAAAATCAAAAAAGTATCCAGGTGTGTTGGTACATGCCTGTAGTACCACTTATTCAGGAGGCTGAGGTGGAAGGATTGCTGGAGCCCAGGAGTTTGAGGCTGCAGGGAATCGTGAATGCACCACTGCATTCCAGCCTAGGTGACTGAGTAAGACCTTGTGTCAAAAAAAAAAAAAAAAAAAAAGAACTGGGACTATTTCAAACTCTTTGTTATGTTCGTTGTCTTAGGTTTTATATTTTCTAGTCATTTAATAAAAATTAGTTGTACAACCATTTTGTGAAAAACATTGTACAAAGAAATAATAACATTTACAGAGCATCTAATATGTGTCAGTCCCAAAAGAGATCCAGATGTTGCTTTCAAGGAAGCTGTGGTCTGGCAGCCTGGGGTGGTTGGGGAAGGGACTAAGACAACAGAAAATTATAACTAATATATCAGGTACAGATACATTCATAAATTCATAGAAAAATATGTCTTGATGGGGATGAGAAATGGATCAGGGAAAGATTTGACAAACAGGTTGCATTTGAGCTAGGCCTTGAATTACTATGTTTGAGGCATGTAAAAATTGTTAGAAAGCCATTTGTAGAAGAGAGAACAGCTATAGCAAAGTCCTAACAACATGATGCAGACACAACTGTGAAGAGGTTCCTTTGGCTAGATGGTTTTTGATCAGAGCTGTGATGCCACTGAATTTTCAAACAGGCTGCATTTAAATTGAAGAGGACTTTGAAGGCCACAGCAAGGGGTTAAATGAGCAGGCAGTGTGGGCCATTGGCTTTTCCTGAGCAAGAGCGTGACATGATCAGAAGGGTGCTTTAGTGAGATTAACATGAAAAATGGACTTGTGGGGAGGGAGGCCGGAAGAAAGTAAGCCAGTTTGAGGCTTATTAGAATTGCCCGTGCTAGACATCAGAGAGCCTGAAAGAGTAGAGGAGTAATGAAACAAGAAAGGGGGAGATGGACACAATGGGTATTGAACTGAAGAGAGAAGGTTGCTGCTGGGACTTGGTGAGGTGGGTGGGCATGATCATTATTATACAACCTGCCTCCCATTCTATTCTCAATTAGACTCTATGGCTCTTAAGAGGCAAAATTTTATTTATTAGTGCTTTTGCCTCACATATTTACCATTTATTTGTGATAAGAACACTTAAAATCTGCTCTCTATGCTATTTTCAAATATACACCAAATTGTTATTAACTATAATCATCACCTTGTACCATAGATCTCTTGAAGTTATTGCTCGTGTCAAACTATATTCTTTGACCAATATTACTCCAAGTCCCCCACCCTCATGCTGGGACTGGACTACTGAATTATTATAAGAGTAATGAAGGACAGGACAGGCACAGTGGCTTACGCCTGTAGTCCCAGCACTTGGGGAGGCCGAGATGGGTGGATCATCTGAGGTCAGGAGTTCAAGACCAGCCTGGCCAACATGGCAAAACCCTGTCTCTACCAAAAATACAAAAATTACCTGGGCGTAGTGGCGAGCACCTGCAATCCCAGCTACTCAGGAGGCTGAGGCAGGAGAATCGCTTGAACTTGGAAGACAGAGGTTGCAGTGAGCCGAGATCATGCCACTGTACTCCAGCCTGGGCGACAGAGCCAGATCTCATCTCAGGAGAAAAAAAAGAGTAATGAAGGGGAAACGGAAGTGCAAAAACTTCTAAAACTTTGGTAACTTAAAAGATGGTGTCTCTCCATTAAAAAATAAAAAGTGTGAAAAAAACTTTTAAGCACAGAAAGAAATTGATTAAGGAAAGAAATTCCTCTTTGCACCAAAAAATGTGAGAGATTAGCAGGATACTCAGGTGAACTTATCAAGGAAGCCCAGTGTGAAAGGAAAATAAATCTTGGGGCCCCAAAAATCACTAAGCTAAAGAGAAAAGTCAAGCTGGGAAATGCTTAGGGCAAACTTGCCTCGCATTCTATTCGGTCACCCCTCTGCTCACTGAGATAAATGCATATCTGATTGCCTCCTTCGGAGAGGCTAATCAGATATTCAAAAGCATGCAACCATTTGTCTCTTATTAACCTATGACCTGGAAGCCCCCTCCTCACTTTGAGTTGTCCCGCCTTTCCGGACCAAGCCAATGTTCATCTTACATATGCTGACTGATATCTCATGTCTCCCCAAAATGTATAAAACCACACTGTGCTCTGACCACCTTGGGAACACGTTGTCAGGACCTCCTGAGGCTGTGTCACAAGTCCACGCCCTCAACCTTGGCAAAATAAACTTTCTAAGTTAACTGAGACCTCTGTCAGATATTCAGGATTCATACCAGGAAAATGCAACGTTAGAACTGACAGGAGAGCGTCTTCACACTAAGGAGCTCAAACTCTCACAGGGGGCTGGCTTTCCCAGTGTCCATCCATGAGAACTGTTTAAAAGTATATTTTCATGCATAAAGACAACCATTAAAAAGGATACTAGCAGGCAGGGCAAGGTGGCTCATGCATGTAATCCCAGCACTTTGGGAGGCCCAGGTGGGTGGATTGCTTGAGCCACCAGCCTGGGCAACATGGCAAAACCTCATCTCTACAAAATAATACAAAACGTAGCCAGGCATGGTAGCGCACGCTATGGTCCCAGCTACTCAAGTGGCTGACGTGGGAAGATCACCTGAATCTGGGGAGGTGGAGGCTACAGTGAACCGTGATCGCACCACTGCACTCCAGCTTGGGCAAGTGACATCCTGTCATAAATAAATAAATAAATAAATAAATAAGCCAGGCATGATGGTCCACACCTGTAGTCTCAGCTACTCTGGAGGCTAGGGTGGGACAATTGCTTGAACCCAGGAGTTTGAGGCTGGAGTGAGCTATGGTTGCGCCACTGTACTCCAGTGGGGCAAGAGAGCAAGACCCTGTTTCTAAAAAGAAAAAACAAAAGGTTAAAAAAATGATATTAAGGTACATATAATGAATATGTAAAGACATGGAAGGATTTTCACCATGTATTAAGGGGTAATAAAGCAGGTCATTAAAGAATATACACAGTGCTTCATTTATACATATGTGTACGTATGACAGAAAGCCAAGAGCCAAAATGTTAACACTCTATCTGTAAATTAGAAGATTCTGACTCTTATATTCTATTATTTGTTAGCCATATTTTCTAAGTTTGTAATAAATACGTAATACTTTCTGTAACATTTTTTCTTTAATGCACTCATCTTGTAAAAGGTGTATTTTTCTCCACTTTAATGAAGACGAGTAGGAAAGGAAGAGAATTTGTCAGCTAAAAAATAAACTGGGCTGACACAAGATCTGTCTGTCTGCGAGTCTGTCTGCTTTGGTGGAGGATGGTGAGAATAAGGGAGACTTCTGCATATCTGCAGTTACATGCAGACAGGAAGGATCTAGGAGGAAGGAAGATACTGCAGACGCCAACACTCAACCAAAAACAAAAAGAGCTCCCAAATCCCAAAGGATGGGAGAGAGAAATGTACCATGAGCTAAGCTCCTAAACTGGATAAAGCCCACATATTTCTAAAACTGAAACTTGCCAGGTTACACTGCTTTATTTGCACCTGCCTGTCCAATGGGTTTTCCACTTGGAACTAATTCTCTCTTCAGAGAGAGAATTAATGTAAATAACTGTGTTTATGGAGGTCACTTTCTTCCCAGCTTCCAGTCTATTCACTACAGAAACACCATGGAAGAGGGAACTGAATCATTTAAAATACCCTTTTTGCAATAAATTCAAGTATTTTAAGACAAAATAATTAGTTATTAACATGGTAAGAAGCCCGGGCGCGGTGGCTCACGCCTGTAATCTCAGCACTTTGGGAGGCCAAGGCAGGGTGATCACTTAAGGTCAGGAGTTCAAGACCTGGACAATATGGTGAAACACCATCTCTACTAAAAATACAAAAATTAGCCAGGCGTGGTGGCATGTACCTGTAATTTCCACTATGCAGGAGGCTGAGACATGAGAATCGCTTGAACCCAAGAGGCGGAGGTTGCAGTGAGCCGAGATCGCGCCACTGCACTCTAGCCTGGGTGACAAAGTGAGTGAGACTCCATCTCGAAAAAATAAATAAATAAAATGGGAAGAAAAAAATAGAAGATTAAGGCAAAGCAAAATGCTACCAACAGATCACACCAAACTACCTAGACTTTCTCCAAAGTCTAATATTTTATTCACTTTCAGAAAAAGAATAGAAACTTGGGAAAAAATGAGGAGTATCTGTCCTTTGCTTATGTACTTTGATGAAATGCCAACTGCTACTATAAATAGCATTCTTTTAAACAAGAAAAAATGGAGTATTTCAGAAGTGGTTTTTGGGTTTTTTTATATTGAGTTTTTTTGTCTTTATTTGGACAAAATTTTGTCTTTATTTGGTTTTAATATCCACCATGACAAGTTAAAAACAAAATGTGAATTCATAAAAAAAGGAAGAAGAGTCATTTTAATAATTAAATTTGTAAAATTGCATGTCTGCTAAAATACAATCCTTTGTCCAAGAAAAATATTTATAATAAGCAGGAAAAACAAGTCAGAAAGGAACACTGCATTCCCCTTCAAAACTCAGGGCTAAAAATTTGTTCCCATGGACTTCACAGTTTAAAAATTGGCCCATAAAGCACAGAAATTTTTGCCTCAAAGGGTATAAATTGAAAGTCAATAAATACAAGAATTGAAAGGTTAGTCTCATATTGAAAAATGCATATTCTTATTTTTAATTTTCATAACTATGAAAAAGTTCACATAAACTACTAATACTTTTTGTTTGAGACAAAGTCTCACTCTGTCACTTAGGCTTGAGTGCAGTAGTATGATCATGGCTCACTGCAGCCTTCACTTCCCAGGCTCAAGTGATTCTCCTACCTTTGCCTCCCAGGTACCTGGAGGGCATACGCCAACATGCCTGGCTAATTTTTGTATTTTTCTGTAGACACGAGGTTTTGTTATCTTGCCCTGGCTGGTCTCAAACTCCGGGGCTCGAGCAATCCGCCCGCCTACACCACACAAAGTGCTGGGATTACAAGCATGAGCCACTGCTCCCAGCCTTACTAATGCATTTTTTAATTAAAAAGCTTATTCAGGTAGGGTTGGACAAGGGGGTCAGATAAAATCCATTACCTGAGCAAAAGTGCAAGAAACTTCATTTACAGGCCACTCCCCTTCCTGATGATCATGTTAACTTCCTGTAACTGTTAAAAATTAGGGTTCTGGGCTGGGCGCAGTGGCTCATGCCTGTAATCCTAGCACTTTGGGAGGCTGAGGCAGACAGATCACCTGAAGTCAAAAGTTCGAGACCAGCCTGGTCAACATGGTTAAACCTTGTTTCTACTGAAAATACAAAAACTAGCCGGGCGTCATGGTGTGCGCTTGTAATCCCAGCTACTTAGGAGGCTGAGGCAGGAGAATCACTTGAACATAGGAGGCAGAGGTTGCACTGAGCCGAGATCACACCTCTGCACTCAAGCCTGAGCTGAAAGAGCAAGACTGTCTCAAAAAAAAAAAAAAAAATGCATTTTGCCCCAAATCAGCACTATCTTTATTTAACAGTCTACTGTGAGTCTGACATTTATTTGCCTTTAAAAGAAAAAATTTGTAAATTTAGTCTCTACTATCACTGGGTACTGCAAACTTGCTAATTATATCTTCAGTGTAAAATAGCTCTTCCTCTCATTTGTCTTGAACATGTGCTGGTCTTTTAAGCATGAGAAAGTCCAGATAACAGTTGAAGGCTGGAAGAATAAGTTTATGTTTGCTTTTCTGAAATAATTAAGCTTAGAGCTGGTAAGTATGTCTTCTTTCCACTTTCATCTTTTTAGAGTGAAGAGTGCTGATCACTTGAGTCAGTTTTACAAAAGGAACAAATGCATTCGCTTCTGGACTTGGGTTGCCTTCACCGGAATACCTTCCACTGGTAAATCAGTTAAGTAGGAGACCAGAATCTCAGATCGTAATCCATGTGCACAGTCAACATGGCTTTGTAAAAGAAGGATAATGTTCTCTGTTTTCTTTCTTGTTTCTTTCCTAATGACACCCCAAAACCTAGCATTTTTCTGCATTGCAGCACCGCAATGGCATCTTTTAGGAACACTAGAATTACTTCCCTTCCCTGAGCCTATGGATTGTATAGAATATAACCAATGATCACAAATTTTTCTTGGAGGTTAGCAAGAATGAATCAAACAAAAATTTGGATGAATGATCTTTCCTCAAAACTTTAGCATTTCCCTCAAGACAAGAATAAGCTAACCACCATTATCTAGGGTTCTGTCAAAGAGAAACAGTATCTGAGGAGAAAGCATATGCAATGATATAACCAAAAGCACTGAAAGCAGAATCTCAGAGATATTTGTACATCATGTTAATAGGAACGCGATTCACAAAAGCTAAAAGATGGAAGCAACCCAGTGTCCACCAAGAGATCAATTAATTAGCACAATGTGGTATTTACATAAAATGGAATAATAACCAGCCTTGAAGGAAAGGAAATTCTGACACTTGCTACAACATAGATGAACATGGAGGACAGTATGCTAAGTGACACAGCCAGTCACATAAAGAAAACTACGGTATGAGTCCACTCACATGAGGTACCTTGAATAGCGAAAGTAAAATGGTGGCTGCCAAGGGCTAGGAGGAGAGGGGAGTGAGGAGTTGTTGTTCAATGCAGTAGTCCCTAACCTTTTTGGCACCAAAAAGAGACCAGTTTTGTGAAAGACAATTTTTCCACGAGCGGACAGTGTGGGAGGCAGTGGGGGAGTGGTTTCGGAATGAAACTGTTTTACCACAGATCATCGGGCATTAGTTAGATTCTAATAAGGAATGTACAATCTACATCCCTCACATGCCCAGTTCACAATAGGGTTCGTGTTCCTATGAGAATCTAATGCCGCTGTTGATCTGACAGGAGGCAGAGCTCAGGAGGTAATGCTCGATCACCCACCACTCACCTCCTGCTATGTGGCTTGGCTCCTAACAGGCCACAGACTGGTAGCGATCTGTGGCTCAGGGCTTGGGGACCCCTGGTTTAATGGGTATACATTTTCAGTTATTCAATAAGAAAAGAATTTGGGAGAAGGATGGTAGTGATGGTTACATAACAAGATGTACATACACTTAAAATGGCTAAAATAATAAATTTTATGTTATCTATATTTTGCTGAAATAAAACATAGAGAAAAAAACATATGCAATAAACATTTTTCATGTCCATTTAACGTGTGATTTTTTTTCAAGAAAAGAGATGAATTTATCTCAACTTTTCATATATTCCCCAATAAGACAAATGGAGAAACTGTACTTGGTTCCAATTTTGTCTTTTAAAACTCATATTTTCAACCTATCATTCTTTCAGAATATAATTACAGGTAACCTGAATTCTAGAATCAGATTGTTTTCACTATGACCATGCCTCTAGACGTGGTATTTAAGAGAGAACTATTTGCTGAAACTCACTATGGTAGACAATCCTAGTTGCCTACTCAAGCGTCCTTTCTCTCCTTCTCACTTACAAGATTAATCCCATTTTTTCCCCTGTAGCAAGGCGGCCAGTTAAAATATTTGCCTCGCCTTGCAACTAGAGATAACCATTTGGCCCAATTCTGCCCAGAGGAGGGGAGAAGTATATTGGGTGGAAGACCCAGGAGAACTATTAGTTCCCTGATAAAAATTAACAGACTTGGCTGGCATGAACATCTTGCCCTGGGCCTTTCCGCTTCCTCCAGGAAGGCAGAAGCTTCCAGTTTCCCTGAGCAGGTAACTAGCCCTGGGTTGCCTACCTACAGACTGAAGCTTACTTGAGAAAAATGAGTTCTTTCTTAATTAATCTTTAGTAAAAGGGTTTCTCTTACTTGCAGCTAAACTCAATCCTCACTCAATCTGGCACCACTGAGATGAGTCTGAGGAAAGAAATTCAGGAATATTTCTGGTCTACAAGTTGGAGTTGGATGTTCCAGATCTGTAAAAGGAATGTTAATAAGGCTGAAATGGGCTGGGCGCAATGACTCATGTCTGCAATCCCAACACTTTGGGAGGCCGAGGCAAATGGATCGCTTGAGCCCAGAAGTTCGAGACCAGCCTGGGCAAAATAGTGAAACCCTGTCTCTACAAAAAGTACAAAAATTAGCTGGGCATTGTGGCATATGCTTGTGGTCCCAGCTACTTGGGAGGGTGGGGTGGGACGATCGCTCGAACCCAAGAGTTCGAGGCTGCAGTGAGTCATGATCATATCACTGCACTTCAGCCTGGGTGACAGAGTGAGACCCTGTGTCATGAAAGAAAACAAGATAAAATAAGCCTGAAATGCAACAGTCCCCAGTCACATGTCCTATAACTCCGATCTAAGATGTAACACTGAAGGACAGATGACTGGAATAGTGAGATGCATGCACTAAGGATGCTATCAGAGCATCCATCCATAAATCATGTTTTCTCATAATAAAACTGACATTTATTAAATGCTTTCTATGTGCCAGACACAGAGCTAACTACTTTGTACACATTATCTCATTTAATCCCAACAGCCTTATAAGGTAAAACCCAGCTCCCAACTACTTTATTGAACTGCTTTTTGACTGCTTTATGTCTTGAACAATTTATTTTTCTCCTATATACAAAGGGGGTAAAATTACAACCCTTAAACAATTGTTATGAGAATTAAAGATAATAATCAGCATGCCGCAAGAGCCACATGGTTACTTCTCAATAAAACCCAACTGTCATCATGGTCAAAAAGAATAGCAGACTGCACAAATTCCCCGATAAAGCAAAACATCAGAATCCCCTGGACAACTGTCTTAGAATACAGACTCCTTGACTCCAGCCAGGCTTAAGGAATCAGATGGGGCCCAGTCATCCAGAGATGTGAAGGAATCTGGTCTAAGGGAATACCAACTGCTGTATTCTCAAGATACTAAAAACTTTACCACTTTGTCACACCACATCATCACAAAGCTTACCTAAGCCACATATAGGAATCCACCCTGTGCCCACACAACTGCCTTCACAGAACCTACATTTAAAAGTATGCCCTCTGTTTTTCCCAAGATTTAAGAACGTCTCTGTAGTTTATGTGAAATTGCTTTAAATAAAAGAAGACATACATGTGGCCAACAAGCATATTTTAAAAAGCTCAACATCACTGATTATTAGAGAAATGCCAACCAAAAACACAATGATATACCATTTCACACCAGTCAGAATGGCTAGTATTAAAAAGGCAAAAAATAACAGATGCTAACAAAGTTGAAGAAAAAAAGGAATGCTTACACACTGTTGGTGGGAGTGTAAATTAGTTCAAGTATTGTGGAAGACAACATAGCAATTCCTCAAAGACCTAAAGACAGAAATACTATTTGACTCAGCAATCCCATTACTGGGTATGTATTAGTCTGTTTTCACACTGCTGATAAAGATATACCCCAAGACTGGGCAATTTACAAAAGAAAGAGGTTTAATGGACTTACAGTTCCATGTGGCTGGGGAAGCCTCGTAATCATGGTGGAAGGCAAGGAGGAGCAAATCACATCTTACATGAATGGCAGTAGGCAAAGAGAGAGCTTGTGCAGGGAAATGCCTCTTTATAAAACCATCAGATCTCATGAGACTTACTATCACAAGAACCACACAGGAAAGACTTGCCCCCATGATTCAATTACTCCCACTGGGTCCCTCCTATAACATCTGGGAATTCAAGACGAGATTTGGGTGGAGACACAGACAAGCCATATCAAGCTATATACCCAAAGGAATATAAATTGTTCTGTTACAAAGACACTGCAGCACTATTCACAGTTACAAAGACTTGGAATCAACCTAAATGCCCATTAGTGATAGACTGGATAAAGAAAATGTGGCACATATACACTATGGAATACTATGCAGCCATAAAAAGGAATGAGATCATGTTGTTTGCAGGGACATGGATAGGGACATGGATAGAGCTGGAGGCCATTATACTTAGCAAACTAACACAGGAACAGAAAGCCAAATACCACATTTCTCACTTTTAAGTGGCAGCTAAATGATGAAAACACATGAACATATAGCAGGGAACAATATACACTGGTGTCTATTGGAGTGTGGAGGTTGGGAGGAGGGAAACAATCAGGAAAAATAACTAATGGATACTAGGCTTAATACCCGGATGATGAAATAATCTGTAAAGAAACCCCCATCCTGTGATATATATTGACCTATGTAACAAACCTGCACATGTACCCCTCAACTTAAAAGTTTAAAAAAGAAATCCTTCCACAGAAAAAAAAAAAAAGAAAGAAAGAAATTGCTTTAGAGGGCAAGGTGCCTGCCTCACTTCTGCTCACTTTGGGGACCAGGCATAATGAAGGCTGTCTTGACAAAGATCAGAGATCTTCTTTGTATCACTTTGTCTTGGCTGCCAGGAAGTTCAGAGCCAAATTTTCTACTTTAATTTTTCTCAATCAAGTTTTTTTTTTTTCTTTTTTGAGGTTCCAGGCTGGAGTGCAATGGCCCAATCATAGCTCACTGTAGCTTTGACTTGGGCGCAAGCAATCCTCCCACCTCAGCCTCCTGAGTAGCTCAGACTACAGACATAAGCCACCAAGCCCAGATAATTTTTTTAAAAATTATTTTAGAGGTGGAGTCTTGCTATGTTGCCCAGGCTGATCTCAAACTCCTGACCTCAAGCAACCATCCCACCTCAGACTCTCAAGGTACTGGGGTTGCAAGCGTGAGCCACCATGCTGGGCCCCTCAGTTGAGTTTCGAGTATAATTATTTTCATTATTTTTCTTTATTTTGGGAGGGGATATTTTCAAACATTTTATTACAAAAGCAATTCCCATTTATTAGGGAAGATTTAGACAAACCAAATGAAAGAAATTTAAATCACCCATTTTCCCTCTGCCCAGAGATAACCAGTATTAACAGGTTTATATATATCCTCCTAGACATTTTTGTCTGCTTCTTCCTTACATAGTATTTTATATTTATTTAAAATACATTATAAATCTGTTTTTATTAAGTGCATATTCTTTAATAATGTCATTTTAAAGCTTCATAGGTATTTTATTGTCTGGACATTAAATAATTTTAACAATACCTCCCAGCCTGGTATTAGGCATTCCTAATGCTGATTTCTGCTCTTAATTTTATAAGCATTTCAATAATAACCATACTTAGAATTAAAATTTTGAACATATACATGACATTTATTTATTCGTTCTTCATTCATTTAGAGAATAAATTCTTAAAAATGAAAATCAAATACACATTCCAGTAGGCTTCCACTGAGTAGAACACTCCCTGCCTGAAAAATTCTTCTCATCTTCCCAGATTCCATTTCTTCTTTCTCCTCCACTCCTACACAGCAGATCCTCTATAAGTCAGATTTCCTAAAGGATCAGTCTTGGACCTCTTCTCTCTTTTACTAAGTGGTCACTCATCTACTCACTCCACAGCATCTATGCGCAAAACTCCTGATGTCTTATTTCCAGCCCAAACCTTTCTTCTGAATTACAAAATCATGTGTGGTGGTTTTAAAATACATTCACAAATCAGTTTGGTGGCTGTCCATTTAAGTGAGGGGCTTAATTCCCCACCCACTGAGTATGGGCTGAAATTGGTGACTCACTTCTACGGAATTCTATGGAATAGAATATGGCAGAAGTGATGATGTGGAACTTCTGAGACTAAAGGTATTACAGCTTCCCCCTTGCATTCTTTCAAATCTCTCACTCTAGGAGAAGCTCACTGCCATGTCATGAAGACACTCAAGCAGCCCTAGAGAGAGGTTCATGTGGCGAGAAACTGTGGCCTTCCACCAAGAGCCAGCAGGGAACTGAGACCTTCTGCCAAAAGTCATGTACATAAGCCATCTTGGAATCAGATCCTCTAGCCTGGGTCAAGCTTCGGATGATGGCAACCCTGGCCAACATCTTGAGTGCAATCTCATGACAGACCTTGGACTGGAATCACCTAGCTAAGCCACTCCCCAATTCCTGGCCAAGGAAACTGCATGAGATAATAAATATTTGTTGTTTTAAAGCACCAAATGTTGGGGTGACTTGTTACAGAGCAATAGATAACTAATATAGATTTCCTGCTAAGTTTCATAATAATTTACTATGCAGCAAGAGATAAACACATACTATGTATCTAACCACCTACTTAACATCTCCACTGAGATAGCTCACAGACTCATTTCAACCTTAACATATCAGAAAACTGAACTGTTGTTCCTCTCTCAAATCTATTCTGCCTCTAGTCTTTCCCAACTATGGGAAAGCACTTTCATCCATTCACTTGTTCATGCCAGGATGCTGAAATGAATCCTTTCTTCTAATACCACAATCTAACCCCTCTATCAACTTTTGTTGGTTCTAATTCCTAAATACAGCTTGAGTCCATCCACATCTCTTCAGTTCCACTGTCAACCCCCAGTCCAAGCTACTGTTATCTCTTGCCTCCAACCTAAAGCCAATAAGCTTCTGACACTGTCTCCTAAATTCTCTTCTTATTCCTTCTAATCGACTCTCTGAACTTCGGAAAAACTAAATTAACATGGTTTATAAGGCCCTGAATCATCTGACCACTCCTATGCCAAGCCTTGTCTTGAGACACTCAGCCTCCTCAGTCTGCTCCAGCACACCGACCTTTGTGTTACTCTGACAAACCCAGCCCTTTCCTGCCTCAGGATATTGGTTCATGCTGCTATGCCTGCCTCCTTCACCCTGTCTCAACCTGCTTAATTCAGATGAACACTGCAGGTTTAATTTTCAACATCTTCTCTTCAGAGCAGACTTCTGGACGACCTCTCCAGTCTCTAAAGACAACTTGTCTTCCTTCCTTGTGCACCCAGTACTTATCTTAATTTGATTACATATTGTTTTGTGTAAGCCCAAGAGGGCAAGAAATGTCAATTTTGATCTCTATAATATATGCAGCTCCCAATACAGGTTGTCAATTAAAAAATTTTTGAATAAGTTTATTTAAAGTGTTCATTAAGTCTAAACACAGTGTGTATTCAATGTAGACCTCTAACTTGTCCATTTCAATAAAAAGAACATGCATCTGTTATATCTATTGCCTTTTCAACCTTCTGCAAAATTGCAGGACCATCATCATCAAGATGATCCACTGTCTTTCTCATCTTTTTCACATGTTTAAGGATCCTTTAATTCTTGGCATAGATGAAATTGTGACTTCTAGAAACATTAAAAAGAAGAAAAGCTGGTATAATCATAGTCCCTAAAGGCGGACCAGAAAAGCAATTCTAAAAGTTCATTAGAAAATTAAGTTGGCCCCTGATTGATCTAAATAGGAACATTTTATCCTAGTGTTTAGAGTTGTGATGAGTAATCATTTCCCTTTCCAAAGCTCAGTGTTTTGTAAAAACAGGGAGGATCATGACTCTGTGCAAGATTATTTTTTGGTGAAGAAATCAGAGACTCACTGATGGAAGAACCAAGAAATACTAATAAGGGCATGCTGAAGCACAGTGTAAATCAACAGTGCCCTGTCTCTTAACTTCCAGTAAATAAGACACTGACTTGTAACCAGAGACAGAGTAGGTCTGGGAGCCAGCCGACTCTGTGGGTCCTGAGGCAGAGCCATACACAGGGAGCAGCCCCACAACAGTGTTCACAGCAACTATCCAGAAAAGAAACTGTTAATAATGGCACTCCGGTAGAAAAAAAATAGCAATCATCCATGCCTCACTTTTGCCATCCGCATTCATACACACAGACTCTCAGGCTAGCACCAAGGCTCTGAATTCAAAGATCATATAGGTTTATATATATATATGTAATCACACCAAACTTTGATAAGTGGCACAGATTTTAACTGAATAGATTTATGGGAAATACATGGTGACAGAATATGATAAACTCAACTCTGTAACAAGCACATGTATATTCTTGCACACAGAAATAAATGTTACTTGGTACAGGCCGGGCACCATGGCTCACACCTGTAATCCCAGCACTTTGGGAGGCTGAGGCAGGTAGATCACTTGAGGCCAGGAGGTCAAGACCAGCCTGGCCAACATGATGAAACTCTTTACTGAAATACAAAAATTAGCTGGGTGTGGTGGTGCATGCCTGTAATCTCAGCTACTGGGGAGGCTGAGGCACGAGAATCACTTGAACCCAGGAGGTGGAGGTTGCAGTGAGCTGAGATCACACCACTGCACTCCAGCCTGGGCGACAAAGCCAGACTCTTTCCCAAAAACAAACAAACAAAAAAAGAAGTGATTCGGTATAGAAAAATATATAATAGTCATAGATTTGAAATACTATAGCTTTGGTCACTTCATTTATTGTGACAAATAGGGTGCATATTTTTCTAATCTGTAGTTTAGAGTATACAGTATTGTTAACATACTGTACTATTAACTATGATTTATTTATTTCTGTAAACCAAGTAATAAAGCTAGACCATTTTTACTTTGGTAAATTCTTCAGTTCTCTAGAAGTGAAATCTTGGTAAAAGAATTTAATCATAGGCACCTATAGCAATTTTATACATAATTCTTTAATTTGCAAATTACCAGTAGTCACTAAACTATTTTTTTCTAAGCAATAAAAAGTAAAGAACATAATGCTATAAATATTTAGGATACAATAATCATTCTAGAAAAATTCTAGAAATCATTTTAGAAAAATTCAAATTAGAATGACACTGGGAAGCCGGGGCATGGGAGCTTACACCTATAATAATCCCAGCACTTTGGGAGGCCGAGGATGGCAGAGTGCTTGAGTCCGGGAGTTCGAGATCAGCCTGGGCAACATAGTGAGGCCTCTGTCTCTACAAAAAAACTTTTTTTTTTTTCTTATTTTGAGACAGAGTCTTGCTCTGTCACCAGGCTGGAGTGCAGTGGCACGATCTCAGCTTACTGCAACCTACACCTCCCGAGTTCAAGCGATTCTCCTGCCTCAGCCTCCTGAGTAGCTGGGATTACAGGCGCACGCCACCATGCCCAGCTAATTTTTTTATTTTTAATAGAGAGCAGGTTTTACCATGTTGGCCAGGCTGGTATCGAACTCCTGACCTTGTGATCTACCCACCTCAGCCTCTCAAAGTGCTGGGATTACAGGTGTGAGCCACCGGGCCCGACCCAAAAAACTTTTTTAAAAAGGTAACTGAGAATGGTGGTGCACACCTGTAGTCCCAGCTACTCGGGAGGATGAGGTGGGAGAACTGCCTGAGTCCCAGAGTTCAAGACTGCAGGGAGCTGTGATCGTGCCACTGCGTTCAACCTGGGTGACAGAGTGAAGCCTTGTTTCAAAAAAAGAAAAGAAAAATGACAGTGGGTATCAAAAACCCACTACAACATACAAAAAGCCTGCTACCCTATGTGGGAGGGAAAAAACATGCCATCAAAAGCCAGGCAGAACGTGCTAATTGACATAGACCAGGCTGTGCACTAGACCAGAAGAGAGGTACCCTCAAACAAAGAGGAGGAGCTAGGAAGCAAGGGCTCCAACATCTAAGGCCTTCAATGGATACATTCCAACCAGCAAGCAACACCAAGGCAGCCGCCTGGCAGGGCAAGGCTAGATTCTTCCAACCAGGTGAATCCCCCTAAAAATGAATCAGAGTCACAGCTTTATCAAAGGTCAAAGTGAAACACTGAGAATCAGTAGCCAGGCAAAAGCAAACAGGGGTACAGATATATAGCAATCAAAGACAAGTCAAACAAGGCCACATATCCAAACAAAGAGCCTGGAAAAAAAAAGTCACCATGAAGCCCAACTACCAGGAAACTGTGAAATGATCTTGAGATTGATAACAATGAAATTAGAACACCCTTTAAGCTTGAGGAAAGAAATCCAGAAATGAAAGGTGTAGCCCAGATCACTTTTAGATCTGTGCTAGATAGCTAATGTGCATTTCCCTAGCCATAACCAAATATTCTAACATGCCTATAAACCCCGAATGTTTACACACTTGCATAAATATCATTTAGCTCTTATAACCACAAAATGCCCCCCAGTCGCATCGGTTAATAGTTATCAAGGATCACAGCACTTAGGATATGGCTGACGCATTTAGCAAACATAATCCAAACGTTAAGTCTAGATAACCAACTAAAGAATAGAGTCCATCTGGGACGTGTATTTTATGTAAAATGTTTTCAAAAAACATTCAAGTGTGATTACATTAGCATAGTGCACTACTAGAAGTCTCATACTATGTAGCTACTGCCCCAAAGAAGGAAACACTCCTTGTTTAACTATGGGAGAAAACATGAAAAGGATATTTCATCAAGATTGAGGAATTCCAATTTTTTTTAAGTATTTACTTTTAGTTACCTTTAATTTTTGAGACGGAGTCTCACTCTGTCACCCAGGCTGAAGTGCAAGGCACAATCTCAGCTCACTGCAGCCTCCGCCTCCCAGGTTCAAGTGATTCTCCTGCCTCAGTCACCCAAGTACCTGGGATTACAGGTGCGGGCCACCACACCCAGTTAATTTTTGTATTTTTAAGGCTGGGTGCGGTGGCTCATGCCTGTAATCCCAACACTTTGGGAGGCCGAGGCAGGCAGATCCCAAAGTCAGGAGATTGAGACCATCCTGACCAACATGGTGAAACCCCATCTCTACTAAAAATACAAAAATTAGCTGGGTGTGGTGGTGCGTGCCTGTAGTCCCAGCTACTCGGGAGGCTGAGGCAGGAGAATCACTTGAGATCGGGAGGCAGAGGTTGCAGTGAGCCAAGATCACACCACTGCACTCCAGCCTGGTGACAGAGTGAGACTCCATCTAAAAAAAAAAAAAAAAAATTGTGTTTTTAGTAGAGACAGGGTTTCCCCATATTGGTCAGGCTGGTCTTGAACTCATGACCTCAAGTGATCTGCCCACCTTGGCCTCCCAAAGTGCTGGGATTACAGGAGTGAGCCACAGTGCCCAGCATCTTTTAGTTATATTTTAATATCCATGCTCTTTTTTGTTCTGTCTCCACTGATTAATTTTTAAATTTTGTTGTTTTGTTATATGTACTTTTTGTAATCCACTGAACCTGGAACAAAGTATAGAGCTTTTAACAAATGTAAAATATTTACCTTATTCCATGAAATAAACTCAAATTATTCAACCAAAAATAAAAAACAAAAAGAAGATTGAGGCATTCCTTAGCGTTATCCTATTCTTGGTTTCTTTGCTTTCACTCCATCATGTGAGTTGAGAGTACCCAATTATATAAATCAAATAAAAGAAAGTAAGAAGAAAAATCTATAAATGCCATATGTTCTGCCAAGAAGTACTTTATTTTATAGTAAGAAGATGCGGTGTAAGCAAATGGATAACACATAAACCCACAGTAATTCAAAGGCTTTCCATCCCAGGACCTGTTCACAAATGCAGACCTTTGAAAATATTCTGCAAGCACTGAGTGCCTAATATTTGTGTAATTTGAAGAAAAGAACTAGAAATAATATAACCATAAGAAATTGATATTTTTAGGAATCATGAATGAAATTAAATTTGTAGTAACAATGAAGATGATGACAGCAGCAGCAAAAATAACTAAAACCTAGAGTGCTTACCATGCGAGCGGCATGGTACCACCTCCCAACTATTATCCTATTTTTTGTCATCGGGGATATAATTCACATGCTATAAAATCCATCCGGATTTAATGGATGTACGATTCTGTGTTTTTTTAGTGAATGCACAAAGTTGTGCAACAATCATCCAATCTTAATTTCAGACACTTTCATCACCCCAAAAAGAAACCCATTAGCAGTCACTCCCTCATTCCCTGCCAGCCTCCCAGCCCTAATAAACCACTAGTCTACTTTCTCTCTTTATGGATTTTCCAATGGCAGACATTTCATATAAATGGAATCATATGATATATCACCTTTTGTGCCAGACATCTTTCACTTAGCATTATGTTTTCAAGGCCCATGCATGTTGCAGCTTGTAACAGTCCTGCATTTCCTGTATGGCTGGATAATACTCCATTATATGAAATGACCATATTTTGTTGATCCATTCGTCGGCTGATGGGCATTTTGGTTGTTTCCACTTTTTGCCTATTATGAATAATGCTGTTATGAATATCCATGTACAAGTTTTTGTGTGAACATATGTTTTCAGTTTTCTTGGGCATAAAACTTAGAGAGAAATTACTGAGATATATGATAACTCAATGCTTAACTTTTTGTAGAACTGCCAAAATATTTTCCAAAACTGCTACACTATTTTACATTTTCACAAGCAATATAAGGTTCTAATTTTCCCACATCCTTGCCAACACGTATTTCTTTCCATTTTTATTACATCCATACCAGTGGGTGCAAAGTAGAAAAATCTGGCTATGGTATTGATTTGCATTTCCCTAAGTGACTAATGATGTTGACCATCTTTTCATGGGCAATAATTATTAGCCATTTGTTTATCTTTTCTGGAGAAGTATCTATTCCTTTGCTCATTTTTCAATTGGGTTACTTGTCTTTACATTGTTGAGTTATAAGAATTCTTGGATGGACATGGTGACTCACGCCTATAATCCCAGCACTTTGGGAGGCTAAGGTGAGCATATCACCTGAGGTCCGGAGTTCAAGACCAGCCGGGCCAACATGGTGAAACCATGCCTTTACAAAAATTAGCCAAAATTAGCCATGCATGGTGGTGCATGCCCATAGCACCAGCTACTTAGGAGACTGAGGCAGGAGAATTGCTTAAACACGGGAGGCAGAGGTTGCAGTGAGCCGAGATCGCACCACTGCATTCCAGTCTGGGCAACAAAGCAAGACTCCATCTCAAAAATAAAAAAGATTTCTTTATCTATTGTGGATACTAGACCTTTATCAGATACTTAATTTGTAAATATTTCCTCCCATCCTCTGGAATGCCTTTTACTTGCATTATCTTATTTTAATCCTCATAAGAGCCATGAGGTATTATTGTGGCTCTTACTGTCCCATTTAACAGATGGGAAAACAGAGCTGACATACACAACTAATAAGAACTGGAGCAGAGTCCAACCCAGGCAATCTGCCCCCAAGCATCCGTAGGATATACTGTCAGAAGTATTGAGCTCGTTAGATGCTATAGCAATAGGCACTAAATAAAATAAGCAGGATTAAAAATGATAAACTTAAAAAGAAACAGTATTACTGATGCTTTGCACAGAAATACCAGAAGGCCCTTCTTAACTTGAGAAGGAAGAGTGGCTTAAAATAAAGCACATTCAGCCTTAAAAGGAAGGCAAAACTTGGCCTTTAAACACCGTCTATTCTTTTCAATTGTAGGAAGCTTTTTTTCTTATTGAGTTATGTAGTTGAAACAAAGGAATTCAGAATACAAATGGTATTTTTGCTGAGATGCAAACATTGTAAATAGTCACAGTGGGTGTTCTGTTAGGTGGAGGCCTATTTCTTAGTCAACAACCCCCTCTTTTCAAAATGTATGCCTCCCCTAGCCCTATGCACCCACTCTCTGAGACGATGAACAAAGCAGAGTTTTAGCAACTAAGATATCACTCCAATCTGTCACTCCTTCTTCTACCCTTATTTCTGCCATCAGCTATGTGAAATATAAAAGTTAATCTGCAAAGAACTTTAGTATGTCTGTAGAATTATGTTCATGGTAAATAACGGGTAATACGGGGATTTAAAAGAGCATGCTAGATCTACTAATACTGGCATGGAAACGAATTCAGTATATTTAGCTAAAGAAAAACAAAAGCTATAAACAATATGAATAATATCATCTTGTATTTATTAAAAATAGGCAATATAAATTCATATTTTAATACTCATGTTAGTAAATGCACACAAACAAAAAAAAATAATCAGTGGGGAGAGAAGACCCTATTGAACTTGACTCTATTCTGGCACAGTGAAGAGACATGAGAGGTGTAGAATAAGTGGGAGGCCCCCTTGCAGGGATGAGTCAGGAGACCCCCTTGCAGGGATGAGTCAGGACAGTGCTAGGTGGGGAGTTTGACTGGGGCAGTACCTCTGTCAAACAGTAATGCAGGTGTCCTAAAGTGAGCTAAGGGAGGACAGAAACATCCCATGGAGCAGAAGGGCAAAACTTACTTGATCTTAATTTTCAGTATGAATACAGTCTGAATAGATGCAAGTCTGAAATCGAGCAGGGGCAGTCGAATCATAAAGCTCCAAAATGATCTCCTCTGACTCCATGTCTCAAATCCAGGAAATGCAGATGCAAGAGGTGGGTTCCCATGGTCTTGGGCAGTTCCACTCCTATGGCTTTGCAGGGTACAGACTCTCCTGGCTGCTTTCACGGGCTGGCATTGTCTGTGGCTTTTCCAGGTGCACGACTGTCAGTGGATCTACCATTCTGGGATCTGGAGGATGGTGGCCCTCTTCTCACAGCTCCATTAGGCAGTTCCCCAAAGGGGACTTTGTGTGGGGGCTCCCACCTCACATGTCCCTTCCACGCTGCCCTAGCAGAGGTATTCCATTAGCGCTCCGCCCCTGCAACACACCTCTGCCTGGACATCCAGGCATTTCCATACCCCGTCTGAAATCTAAGTGGAGGTTCCCAAACCTCAATTATTGACTTCTGTGCGCCTGCAGGTCCAACACCATGTACAAGCCTCCCAGGCTTGGGTCTTGCACCCTTTGAATCAACGGCCTAAGCTATATGTTGGCCCCTTTTAGCCATGGCTGGGACACAGAGCACCAAGTCCCAGGACTGCACAAAGCAGCAGGGTCCTGGGCCTGGCCCACTAAACCATTTTTCCCTCCTAGACCTCCTGACTTGGGATGGGAGGGGCTGCCATGAAAACCTTTGACATGCCCTGGAACTATTTTCCCCACTGTCTTGGGGATTAACATCTTTCCGGGAAGCCCTCCAAATTGTTCAAAGCTCTGCCTGTTACCCAGTTCCAAAGTCGCTTCCTCACGCCTGTAATCCCAGCAGTTTGGGAGGCCAAGGCAGGCAGATCACGCACAAGGTCAGGAGATCGAGACCATCCTGGCTAACACAGTGAAACCACATCTCTACTAAAAATACAAAACAATTAGCCGGGCATGGTGGCAGCGCTTGTAGTCCCAGCTACTTGAGAGGCTGAGGCAGAAAAAAAAAAAAAAACAAAGTCGCTTCCACATTTTCAGGTATCTTAATTAGTAGAACCCAACTCTACCAGTACAAATTTCTTGCATTAGTCCATTTGCATGCTGCTGTGAAGAAATACCCAAGACTGGGTAATTTATAAAGAAAAAGAGGTTTAATGGACTCATAGTTCCACATGGCTGGGGAGGCCTTGCAATCATGGCAGAAGGCGAAGGAAAGGCAAAGGTGTCTTACATGGCGGCAGGCAAGAGATCATGTGCAGGGGAACTGCCCTTTATAAAACCATTAGATCTCATGAGACTTATTGAATATCACAAGAATAGCATGGGAAAAACGTGCCCTCATGATTCAATTACCTCCCACCAGGTCCCTCCCACAACACACAGGAATTATGGGAGATAAAATTCAGGATGAGATTTGTGTGGGGACACAACCAAACCATATCAGAGGGTTCCCCACTAGGAGTAGGGTGTAATTTTTTTTGTTTTTTGTTTTTTGTTTTGAGATGGAGTCTCACTCTGTCGCCAAGCTGGAGTGCAGTGGCGTGATCTCGGCTCACTGCAACCTCCACCTCCCAGGTTCAAGCGATTCTCCTGCCTCAATCTTCCAAGTAGCTGGGACTACAGGTGTGCGCCGCCACGACCAGCTAATTTTTGTATTTTTAGTAAAGATGTTGGCCAGGATGGTCTCGATCTCTTGACCTCGTGATCTGCCTGCTTCGGCCTCCCAAAGTGCTGGGATTACAGGTGTGAGCCATCACGCCCAGTCCAAGGTATAATGTTTATGCAATGAAATGTTTGGCTTTTAAAATACAACTATACAATATTGTATTTAAAAAGAAAGAAAACAACTAAGGGTAGCACTCTGTCAGATGGTCCTACAAACCTTACAAGCCATGGAAATGAATAAACAAATATGAATAAAATGAACAAATGAACAGATCTGGGTAAGTATTAGTGACTTTCCAAACTTCTTAAAGTTATAAGAAAAATAATGCATGTCCTCACATATGTGAATTTGAGCACATTCAGAAATTCTATATCCTCCACACCAATTTTTTTAAAGAGCTCTCAATCCAAAAAAAAGTTTATGAACACTATCTTTAGAGACTTCTATAAGATCTCATTTTATGAAAGGTCAAAACAGAAATTAAAAGACAAAACAAACAAAACAAAATCCCTTAAGTCAAACACAGTAAAAAGACACCTTGTAAGTCACAAAAGAACTGTCATTAGGTTCTCTTAGATCCTGATCTGTAATTTCCAAATTGCCACTAAACTGACCCTAATTTTAAAAAACCTTATCACTTATAATCCTTTTTTTTTAAGACAGAGTTGCCCAGGCTGGAGTGCAATGGCATAATTTTGGCTCACTGCAACCTCCCTGTCCGAGTTCAAGCGATTCTCCTGCCTCAGCCTCCTGAGTGGGACTGCAGGCGTGTACCACCACACCCAGCTAATTTTTGCATTTTTAGTAGAGATGGGGTTTCACCATGTTGGTCAGGCTGATTCAAAACTCCTGATCTCAGGCAATCTGCCCGCCTCGGCCTCCCAAAGTGCTGGGATTACAGGCATGAGCCACCCAGCCAAGCTTATCATGTATATTCCTTAATGGCAAAGATATGTTTCTCTTTCCTTGAGATATAACATGAACTCCTTTCCTAAGGCCAAAAAACAAGTAATCCAGCATATAAAAATTAACAAACTAACATATACAAACAAATTATTTGGTTCGTTGCTTTAAAAAACATTTATTGAGCATCTACTCTGTGCCAGGCTCACTGTTCTTTTAATGTCATATGTCTTTCTGGTTTGATACATGTCACAGTTTTCTTTCTTCTACACACTGCAGGATAAAGAAACTGAAGAAATCAATGGCCAGAATTAGATTATCTTCAATGTCCATGTGATAATTCCCAACAGGCTGTACCATGGCTTTTTATGGGACATGAAAAGGGAAAGTAGCAACAAGCTTATAGGATCTCAGTCTTTAGATCACTAAGGATTATCAGTAATGAAAGAAACAGAAGGCGGGGCACGGTGGCTCACGCCTGTAATCCCAGCACTTTGGAAGGCCAAGGCAGGTGGATCACGAGGTCAGGAGTTCGATACCAGCCTGGCCAACATGGTGAAACCCCATCTATGCTAAAAATACAAAAATTAGCCAGGCTTGGTGTCGGATGCCTGTAATCCCAGCTACTGGGAAGGCTGAGGCAGCAGAATCGCCTGAAACCAGAGCACAGAGGTTGGAGTGAGCCAAGATCGCACCACTGCACTCCAGCCTGGGCAAAAGAGTAAAACGCCATCTCAAAAAAAGAGAAAGAAACAGAAACTTCTCCTTATATAGGGGTTTTCACATTCTTAGGATTTTTCTCCTGGCCCCAACCCAACAAATAACTGTCTTCTTGAAGATAAATTTCTCCTTGAAAAATAAAAGCTAGTAGAATTTATCCATATAAAAACAAAAGATTCAGGCAGTATCTAACCTAGTAGGTTACCACGCTATCGCTACATCTATTTGTCTATTACAAAATCTTTACTTAATTCTAACAGTAACTTGAATTTTTCAGAAATGCATAATAGAAAATATTATATTATTCTAAATAATTTAGATATTATTTAACAACAATTGCATTGTCTATATAAGAATTGAGGAAAGTCATAAAAACAACATATCTATAAAATAAAATTCACATCTGTAAAATTAACCAAAAAAAGTGACAGGTCTGAGTAACGTATCTATAATTATCTTGGAAGGATTTTTTTTTTTAAATAAATCCTGACTCATGTATAATCCTTTATTAAAAACGCAGGTAGAGGGGCCAGGCACAGAGGCTCACACCTGTAATCCCAGCACTTTGGGAGGCCGAGGCAGGCAGATCGCTTGAGGTCAGGAGTTCAAGACCATCCCGGGAAACATGGTGAAACCCTGTCTCTACTAAAAACACAAAAAATTAGCTGGGCATGATGGCACACGCCTGTAGTCCCAGCTACTCCGGACACTGAGGTAGGCGAAAAGCTTGAACCCAGGAGGCAGACACTCACTGGAGTGCAGCGAGACAAGATTGCGCCACTGTACTCCAGCCTGGATGACAGAGCGAGACTCTATCTAAACAAAAAACAAACAAACAAACAAACAAAAAATGCAAGTAGAGATACCATCTCACATCACTCAGAATGGCTGTTATCAAAAAGTCAAAAAGTAATAGGCACTGGCGAAGTTGCAGAGAAAAAGCAACACGTACACACTGTTGGTAGGAGTGTAAATCAGTTCAACCATTGTGAAAAGCAGTGTGGCGATTCCTCAAAGACCTAACAATAGAACTTCCACTCAACCCGGAAATCCCATTACTGGGTGTAAACCCAAAGGAATATAAATCATTCCATCATGATGATACATACATGTATATGTTCACTACAGCACTATTCACAACAGCAAAGACATGGAGTCAACCTAAATGCCCACCAGTGGTAGACTGGATAAAGCAAATCTGTTACACATACACCACAGAATATGTGTAGCCATAAAAAAGAACAAGATCATGTTATCTGCAGAAACATGGATGAAACTGATGGCCATTATCCTTAGCAAGCTAACGCAGGAACGAAAAACCAAATACCGCATGATCTCACTTCTAAGCGGTAGCTACGTGATGAAAACACATGGACACATAGAGTGGAACAACAGACACCGGGACCTACCAGAGGCTGGAAGATGGGAGGAGGGAGAGGATCAGGAAAAATAACCAATGGCTATTAGGCCTAGTACCCGGGTGATGAAATAATCAGTACGACAAACCCCTATTACACAAGTTTACCTCTATAACAAACCTGCACATGTACCCCAGAACTTAAAATCAAAGTTAAAATATATAGAGGTAAACATTTATTGAAAGCAACATCTCCCATGAGTATACTCTCCAGGCTTTCAAGTAAATAAACATGAGCTGTACTGATTTAACACATCAACTTTTATTTTCATGTGATTATGCTGTTTATTGTGTCAGAAATAGAATGTGATGCACATAAATCTCTATCAGCTGCCATAATATTTTAAGTTAGTGAAAATAAATTCCCAGACTGGGTGCAGCGGCTCACGCCTGTAATCCCAGCACTTTGGGAGGCTGAGGTGGGTGGATCACCTGAGGTGAGGAGTTCAAGACTAGCCTGGCCAACATGGCGAAACCCCATCTCTACTAAAAATACAAAAAACTAGCCGGGCGAGGTGGCGGGCGCCTGTAGTCCCAGCTACTCGGGAGGCTGAGACAGGAGAATGGCGGGAACCCAGGAGGCAGAGCTTGCAGTGAGCTGAGATCCGGCCACTGCACTCCAGCCTGGGTGACAGAGCGAGACTCTGTCTCAAAAAAAAAAAAAAAAAAAAAAAAAAAAAAATTCCTTCCATGAATGAAATGATCATTGAATCCACAGATCACACACACACAAAAAATACCTTAAGTAATCTCTGAACTTCTTCACTTTTCAAAAAATAGGAGTCATTTAAATCCCACTTTCAGTTTGGCTACTCATTTTCTTTCCAAGTACATTTGAACACTGTGGTGAATGTGTGTCGCTTGGTAACAATCCTGCCAATGACACTGAGAAAAAACCATTAAATCACATTAACTGAAGCATGCAGTTTCAGAATAAAGTGTGAAAAGTGGAGAATCCTAAGTGGTTTAGGTACATGCTTTTGTCACAAGAAAGTTGACTATCTACTCCTCATGATCTACTCCAGAATTCCAATCCTAGGCTGTCCCTAAAGTTGAAAGTACTTGAGTCATTCCTTCCCTTTTTTCCCACCATCAGACATATGCATCATGACACACACATGAACAGGAAAAGCTTCTTCTAACATTATTTTTTAAATAATGATAAAGTCAACTGCCAAAAGAAAGTGATGAAATTTATTTCAGGAGAAAACAGGAATGACTGGAGAATTATCCACCACTCTCAATTCTTTCTGCAGATGCTCTTTTTTAAAAGAAGTGAAAATCAAGAGCTATGCAATGTGGCAAGCAGAATAATACATCCTCTTCCTCTCCACTTGCAAAAGAGGCCCATGTCCTGTGAGTACCTTAGGTTACACAGCAAGGGGTAAATTGAGGTTGCAGATGAAAGTTTTTGTTTGCTGATCAACTGACTTTAGGATAGAAGGTTATCTTGGGTTAGCCTGGTGAGCCCACTGCAATCACAAGGGGTCTTCTAAGTGGAAAAGGAAGAGACAGGTGAATAGCAGAGCGAGCAACGAGCCACATGAGAAGGACTCAACCCACCATTGCTGGTTTTGAAGACTAAAGAGCGTCATGAGCCAAGAAACATGGGCAGCCTGTGGAGGCTGGAAAAGACCAGGGAAAAGAGTCTCCTCTGGAGCTTCCAGAAGGAACATGACCCTGTCAACACCTTCATTTTAGCTCAGTAAGAACCATGTCAGACTTCTAACCTCCAGAAATGTAAGATGCTAGGTTGTGTTTTTTTAAGCCACCAAATTTGTGCTAATTCGAAACAACCACAAAATGAAACAAATACACCCACTCTTCTGCAACACTTCTCAGTCATTCATCCCTGCTTGTGAATCACAAACTGGAAAACAGAAGATCAGAAGTAAAAACATGAAGCAAGGACAGCAAAGCCATAGGTGCCTGAGCTTGTAGCCCCAGCTAGCTATAAGTACATTAGCACCCACACACAAAATCTATACCAGGAGTCATCCCACACAAACCGACCCAAAACAAAGACATTTGACCCAAATCACTCCTTTTACCTTTCAACGGAAACATAAGGGAAACAGTGGGGAGAAGCAGGTCCCAATCAGAAGCAATTTCTACAGCTACCAATTGAGTTCCTAATCAACAAACCAATAATAGCACAGACCTAACAGGAGGGAGACTCTCACACGCCAAGTTCCTTCCATTACAGTTACACTGAAAAGAAGAGTGAGCTCAGCTTTCAGAAGTGGAATCTCAAATATTAAAATCCATGAGGAGAGCTTTGTCATAACTCAATTTAATTCATCAACAGAGCCCAGATATTCCCAGGCTACCAACCTCAACATCCAGGCCCTCAGTAGCATTCTCTCAAGGTACCACAATAACCTCCCATACTCTCTATCCTTTTTCGCATCTTAAACACCTCTGACAGATTCACCTTCTTCTGATCACAAAATATCTTACACTCCAAACCTCCGAATATCACCTGCTGCCTTTAAATTCAGATATATCTATATGCTACAGGGCTAAATGCCTACCTAGCATGGTATTCAGCATGCTTTCTATAGCCACCCCCTATTAATTCTGTGCCCTCTACCTGGAACATTTTGCTTCAGTCCTAATGCTGCCATCAGCATCTGCAGCAAATGGTACCCCCTTTCATGAAGCCTTTAGATGGTTTCTCTTCCAGCTCTAAACCCATCCCACCCTCACCTTTTGAATTCATATGGTACTTTATTCCTTATTTATAACAAAATATTGTATATATACATGCCCATATGATCTCCTCTCCCTTTTTTGTTTTGTTTTCTTTTATTTGTTTTAGACACGGAATGACTGTAATGGGAGCTGACTGAGGAGTTTGTATCCCTGCCCATCTGCAGTTTTTGCTACTACACAAATTCCTACCAACTGAGTTGGGACCTAGACACTATCTTGAGATGTAAGACCCATGTAGAAAATAAACCAATAGTAATAATGCTACAAAGAAACAGGACCGACCAGGCCAAGTCGGTCCTCAACCATTTTACACCTCACCAGTTCTGGAAAACCAAGCTCTCTGTGTGTCAATTTCAAAATGATTTTAAAGTTGTAGCTACCAGGTCACTATACAAATGGACATCTGTATAGAAATATTTCAGTGCTTCTCCAAGTGGGAAAATTAAAGATGGATAGACTCTTTCCTAACACCTGACTCAAAGGCCTAGAAAACACATAGAAAACAAGCAAAAAATACGGTTCTGTAAGATACTGTGTTTTGCGTGCCATGGTTTCTCTATTTTTAGAGAAAAAATAACTGTGTGTCCATCAGTTATTATGTACAATCATTAAAAAATCTTTTGAAAACATAAAATTAAAAGTGCTAAGTACTGAAAAACTTATTCAAAAATCATATTTCAAATAACAAACAATACCCAAAAAATTAAAAATATATTTTTTAAAAATAGCAAACCCATATAATACAAAACCTAAGAAAAACTGAGAACTTAACAAAATAAGCATAAATAGAACACATTACTTGGCATAGAAAACTCATTCTAAATGACCTGGCACACAGTAAGTCCTCATTACACCTTTGTTTTAAAGTCCTGACTCAGTGCAAACTCCTTAGCCTCACAGGTCAGATGTTGTAAGGACCCAAGATAGTGCATCGAGTGGAAATCAACTTTCACATCACATAAAAAATGGCATGTCCTTTTTTTCCCTTCTCTGCTGTATTTCTAAAACTATTCAGGTGTTGATACAGACCTTTTTCCACATCTTGGCAAAGTGTAATTTGAACAGGCAGTTTCTCATGACCTTCAAGTCTGTGTTCAACAATGAAATCATTTGGCTTTATATCCTATCCAGTTATTAATCACAAACAACAAAAGAAGAACTTTCACACGGAAAATGTGAAACCTATGCTGGCCAGCACTGACTCTGGGTCACTCCAGGTCACACTCACTTGGTGCTAAGTTCACTGAAGACCATGCAATGACCTCAGCTATTTAGAAAATACATTCAACATTTTCCTGGAGAGGAAAAATACAGCTATGTGACTTTAAGACAAGTGCTCCTGGAAGTCAGCAGTCTGAAAAGGGTACAATGAACAACACGGCTGGGTCCTGGGCAGATACATGGTGGTGTGCACAGGTCGCTGGGTGCCCCCAGATGGGCGGTCACATCACCTACCCTCCCTCAGTTGGCTCCTTCACTAAGTGCCTAAGCAGGAAATTTCTACCCTGGCATGGAATGCTCACACCAAGATCTCAGCATTCCCACTCTACCCATGTATGAAGGAATCCAGCAATTCTAGCAAGATTTAACTTTATATAAATCAGCTCCAATGAGTTGATATTTTTAATAACAAACCAAACATTTACAACTATTCTCCTGGTCTGATCTTTCCTCTTCTTTCATCAATCAAGGTCAAAAGAAAAGTTGGCTAATATCTTAGTTTGGTTCTTCCCCCAGAAGCAGACCTTGAGACAAGGATTCAAATTTAAGTAGTTTATTTCAGAAGTGATCCCAGGAAACACTGGTAGGGAGTAAAGAAAGGAGACAAAGAAGGAAAGGCGGCCAATAAGAAAAGGGTCATTATCCAGCAAGTTACCATTGGATCACAGCCCAACTGGGAACTTGGAGATGCAGTATAAAACGTTCATCTCAAAAGCAGCTGACCTGAGATGCAAGAGAGCTGGAGAATTTATACTATAGCAGCAGTCACTGGCTATGGGTTGCTGGCCACTGACACTTCCTGCCAGCCCTGAGTGTGAACTTTCCAGCCAGAGAATGCCCTCAGGCAAAGTCATGCAGGTGTGGGCAGCTGGAAGTCCCAGTCCACCAGAAGTACTGATGGCAGACAGTGGGGTCACCAGCAGCCTCTGCTACAGCTAGGATTGGGGTTATCTCTAAAACGGTACTTAAACAAGGTCTGGTACAGTGGCTCATGCCTGTAATCCCAGCACCTTGAGAGGCTAAGGTGGATGGATCACTTGAGGTGAGGAGTTCGAGACCTGTCTGACAACATGGTGAAACCCCGTTTCTACTAAAAATACAAAAATTAGGCAGGCATGGTGGCAGGTACCTATAGTCCCAGCTACTCGGAAGGCTGAGGCAGGAGAATCCCTTGAACCTGTGAGGTGGAGGCTGCAATGAGACAAGATCATGCCACTGCACTCCAGCCTGGGTGACCAAGTGAGACATGAAGAAAAGAAGAAAGGAAGAAGGAAAGAAAAGAAAGAGAGAAAGAGAGAAGAAAGAGAAAAGAGAGGAAAGGAGGAAGGGAGGAAGGAGGGAGGGAAGGGAGGGAGGGAGAGGAGAGGAGAGGAGAAGAGAGGAGAGGAGAGGAGAGGAGAGGAGAGGAGAGGAGAGGAGAGGAGAGGAGAGGGAAATAAAAGTGTACTGAAACCAGAGGCAATCATTTCTGTTATAGGATACATATCACTGAATACAGAGTTGAATTCTTTTCCACAAAATTATCCTTATATTTAAATTTTGGAAGGTTTCATATTATGCAGCATCACTGGGAAAAACACAATAATCCAAAAGGATCTGAATCAATGTTCTACTCAGAGGCTGTTAAACATCAAGCAATGAAATGTAATACAGGCTTGGCTACTGAGGGATGAATTTCATTCAACTTTAACTGTTGAATGGCAGAGCAACCAAAAAAAAAAAAAAAACAGAAGGGGAAAAAAAAAAAAAAAAAGGTGAGTAGACAAAGGTTGTCACCAGAATCTTCAAATGTGGCAATGCAAATAAAAAAATATCATAAATGCTCATGATGACTAGTAACTACAGAAATTGAAGACAAAACAGTATTTTGGGTACTCACAATTCAATACTGGCTGGGCCTCAGAGATACTGACATATTTATATAAACTGATGATGTTAAACGTGTTACAGTCCTCTGAAGGGCATATCAGAAACCCTAAAACTAACCTCTCATCCCATAAATTCTGTTTCTAGGAATTTACCTAAATGAATACCTGAAATGAAGGATGGTACCAACAACAACAATAATAGTAGCAAATATCTACACTGCACTCATCAGGGCAGTGCCAGGCTGTTCCGCTGACTTTATAGCAGCGGTTCTCAACCGGGAACGGTTTTGCCCCTGCGAGACACCTGGCGATGTCTGGAGATATTTCTGTTTGTCACCACTGGGGAGTGGAGGCCAGGGATGCTGTCCAGCATCCCCAAAGCACAGGACAGCTCCCACAGCAAAATGGAACTGTATCACGGTAGACCAACCTGCCTCATATCTATCCCCTCATACAATCCTTACAACAACCCCGGGGTACTAGTATTATCTCCATTCGACAGATCAATAAAGATAATTTTCACTGTACTATTATCCATAATGTTGAAACTAGAAGTAAACTAAAAACGAAAACAGGAAAATCGTTAAATAAATGATGGTATAACTACCTAACAGAAAAAAATGGAAAATGCTTATAAAGTAATGTCAAACTAAACCACCAGAACTAAAAATTAGAAATATTACATAATTCCAATTATTTTTATGAGTATAAAGACTAGATGGGAAAATAACAAATGAAAGTTACTATTGTATTAACATGGTAGAAATAGAAATGGATGCTTCTTTCTTTTCTAATTTTTAAAATGTTATTACAATTTTTAAAAGAAAAAGCACTCAACAATGAAGATATGAATACTGGAATATTCTACTAAGGAGGCTGAAGTCGGAGGATTACTTGAGCCCAGGAGTTCAAGGCCTTCCTGGGCAACATAGTGAGACTCCCCATCTCAAAAAACTGAAGAAAGAAAGAAAGAAAGAAAGAAAGAATACTGGAATTTTTTTAAACAACGCAAGAGTTAATAGAATAAGAAGAAGATGGTTAATATTAAGAAATTATGAATAAGAATTTCCATAGGACCCCACCAAATATTGGTGCTTTAAATTTGAAGCCATAACTCTTTCATGTAAGGCTAAAAAATCTACGTGTTATATCTACATCCTTCTGTATTTTACTTATTTCATGGCTCACTATCACCTACAGTAAAGAGGCAAAAATAATCAAATTTCAATTCAGCTAAACCTGATTCATTTTAGCAGCTCCATTATAAAAAGTGTGTGTGTGTGTGTGTGTGTGTGTGTGTGTGTATACACACACTGTTACGGTATTTCAACTAAGATAATTTATACTGTTACATAGTTTTAATATATATGGTAATTTAAACTGTTATTCTAAATTTATCAAAAGTAGCAGCCATATTAGTAGTAGTAACATTACTGATGTTACTATGAACAACATTTACTGAATGTTTCTTAAGTGGACTACCATATAGTCTAATACTCACAATATCCATATAAGATAGATGCTTTTGTTGTCCACATTTTTCAGCAAAGAGCACAGACATTTAAAGTTAAGCAATTTGCCCAGTTAAAAGTAGCTGAATCCAAATTCAGGCAGTCTGGCTCCAAAGCCCAAGTGCTTGAATCAAAAGAGTGTATAAGAATGGTTGGGGACAAGATGGTGGTGAGGCAGCCATAGGCTCCTACCCTTCCTCTCCCTACAGCAAGGAACTGACTGTCTCTGTTCTACCAAATGTAAAACCTGGGTTTTGATACAAGTTTACTAAGTTGAGTAGACTTAACAATAATTTTACCAGCAGCATCTCATTTGAAATAATAATTATTATTATCAACCAATGTCAGCAAATGAATGTTTCCCAAAAATACCTAAGTGGATTCAAAGGAGGAAAAAAAATAAGGCTGTCAGTTTCTGTAGAAAGTACTGAGATCAATGATTCTAACATGGGGAGATTTTTATCTGATCCTCATATCCCACTGACTACTCCGTTCTCGTAGACTTGAGGATTAAAAAACAAAATCTTCATCCTGTTAATAGGAAATTGGATACTGTAGAATCAGTAATAGAAGGAGTGTTTACACAATGTAAGCATCTGTTTCTAGAACACTGAGGAGGAAAGAATAGGAGGACTACAAATAAAACACTCTTTGTGGATATTAAATTGTTGGGCTTCAATGTCTCTAAGTCTAGTCTCACCTGCTCAGAGCATATATTATGAAATGAAGCCACTGTAAACAAAATGCTATGATCTTCCGAGATTCCTGAAGCACAGCTTAACTTAACAAATAACAGGGATCAGGATACTAATAACATATCACCGTGCGGAAATGAGAGGAATTTGGTATAAGCCGAAGTACAGGCTCCTATCTTTGCTGAGCCACTATCAACTAAAAGCAGGTTATGGGTAGATGTGAGGAAGTCTGGAAGAACAAGTGGTCTACAAATTCCACACTCATGTGCTCCAACAGCCTCAAACCTTTCTCGAGGCTGCAGTGTCAGGAACATGGCAGGTGAGGACGAGTAAAAAAAGTTGAAAATCTCCCTAAAGAATAGAACTTACATTTCTTCCTACAACAGCCTATGGGTTTCTGACAAATTCTGAATAAATCTTACAAAAAATGTGACTTTATTTTTTATGCATGTGGTGATTTAACTATGTAAAGAAATCCTAATATGTCTTGCTAAGCAGTATATGTATGTGTGTATATATACACACATATCTATATATACACACATATACACACATATACACACACACATATATATACACACACACACGCACACATATATATATATTTATATTTATATTTATATTTTAGATGGAGTCTTGCTCTGTCGCCCAGGAGGGAATGCAGTGGTGCGATCTCGGCTCATTGCAGCCTCCGCCTCTGCCTCCACCTCCCAGATTCAAGTGATTCTCTTGCCTCAGCCTCCCAAGTAGCTGGGATTACGGGCATTCACCACCACACTCAACTAATTTTTGTAATTTTAGTACAAACGGGGTTTCACCATGTTGGCCAGGCTAGTCTCGAACTCCTGACTTCAAGTGATCCACCCTCCTCAACGTCCCAAAGTGCTGGGGCTAAGTAGTATATGTTTAAAAGTTATCAGAAATAACAAATGAAAGATACCAACAACAATAATAATAGTGAATATTTAGAAAGCAGTTACTAGAGCAGTGCCAGATTGTTCTAACTACTTTATATCAGGAGTTCTGAACCAGAAGTGATTTTGCCACCTACGAGACATCTGGCAATGTCTGGAGACATTTTTAGGACACTTTAGACATTAATAGGACCAACACATTCACCAGCCACATCCCTTCTGATTATGTGAACAGCAATCTGATTGGTTGAGGCCTATGCCAACCTGTTAAATATTTTGAATAGCACCTCTGCCTGAATATACTATAAATAATTAAAACAAATATCATATCTAACAAAACCTGAGACGTCGATAAGTAGTGATTGCCATTCATATGGAGTACTACAGATAGATTAAATGAATGTTGGCCTTTGAAAGTAACCTCCCCCCTTTCAAGGTTCCAGAAGGTGAATGACACCTGAAAAACCTGTTTTAGAATCATTCTCACAAGAATTGGTCTATTTGCTTTGTGGATATAGTCCCAACTATGACTACATATGAGAATTCAAAAGTTTTAATCCTTAAAATCAAAGAATTTAAATTTTAAAATATTTCTAATTCAAAGCTGGTGTGTTCTAAATATTATTTCATCTATAAACTTAAAAATCTTCAACAATAACTCTTAAAGCCTTTAATAATAATACTATTGATATCAGTTCATTAATTGTGATCAATGTAACATAGTAATGTCAGATGTTAACAGTGGGGAAAACTGGGTAACAGTGGGGAAAACTGGTAACTGGGGAACTTTACATACCATCTTTGCAACTTTTCCATAAATGTAAAACTATTCTAAAATTAAAAGTTTATTTCAAAACAGGTGAAAATATTAATCATAAAGATACAGTATTATTTTCTTGGGCCAGAAAATAAGAAAAGCTATTTTTGTATATCCACATTAAATTTTAGGTTTCACATAATGTTGATTTACAAAACAACATGGAAAAATGGGCCGGGCATGTGACTCATGCCTATAGTCCCAGCACTTTGGGAAGCAGAGGCAGGTGTATCACTTGAGCCCAGGAGTTTAAGACCAGCCTGAGAAACATAGGGAGTCCCCATCTCTACCAAAAATACAAAAACTAGTGGGACATGGTGGTGTATGCCTTTAGTCCTGGCTACTCTAGAGGCTGAGGTAGGAGGATCCCTTGAGCCCAGGTTGCAGCGAGCCGAGATTAGACCACTGCACTCCAGCCTAGGTGACAGAAACTCTGTCTCAAAAAAAAAAGAGAGAGAAATGAAAAATGGTCGAAAATCCTTCAAGCGACATTTGATCACATTGCTGGATTTGGATTCCACAGGCGGTAACAGGAATTCTATCTCATTCACTGAACAACAACAACAAAATTACAGGAATTCTGTGTCATTCACTGAGCTACAACAAAAATAATTTGAGCAACTGAAAAATGTGCCAGGAGCTAGGGAAAGTTTAAAGATTCAAAGACAAGAACAGGACCTTCTTCAAGCTCATGGTCTAAAGGAGAGGTTCTCAAACATCCACAATGGCGACCTGAAGATATTATTAAAAGATAGGTTTCCACCTATCTCACAGCACCGTGCAGAGATAGACCTCGTTTTCAAAAACACTGATCGGTAACATCCGTCATGAACGCTGTGACAGACGAAGACATCTTAGAATCTCTGAATTTAATCCAAGCAGGGAGGGAGAAAGCAGAGAAGAGGGACACCCAACCCACACTTGGAGGTCAGCAGAGAATTCATAGAGAAGGTGTCCTTAACCGGCCATAGGAGTGAATGGCTGATGACCTAAGGGCAGCATGAACCATGAGGACAGGCCCGGCATCCAACAGAGAACTGCTCAATACCAAGAACATTTACCCTGCTTCTGAAATTCACTGGACACCTGCTCCAAAGTATCAATCAGAGCACTGGAAACCACCTAACTCAGGCTACTACCCAGCCAGAGAAAGGCGCTTTGTTTTAATCTAGTTGGGTCCAACAAAATATGAAAACAGGATTCTAGAGCCTGGTGGGATGCTGCAGCACAGAAAACCAAACTACCTGCCTTAACTTGCATGGTCCTTTCGGTGGAAGAACTTTTTCACATGCTAATTATTTCTCCAATGTTAGCCTACTTGAGTAGCAAAATATAGCTTCCTATTGACCCAGGGGGCAGAGCTTTGAGACATTTTTGTCCTGCCCTTTATTTTTTCATCTCCTCTGCAATCAGCCTGTCAACAAGCATATCATTATTGTCAGGGTGTCAGTTTATAGCAGTACTCACACCCACTACCTTTCTCATTTACTGCTTTAGATCTAGAAACTGATACCAAAGTGTGAAAACAGTTGCAAAATTAGAATCTAAGGCACTTCACCGATGTGCCTGCACTGCACAGGTCAGGAGACAAGTGTCCATCATCTCTGCAAGGCATATGCAGTGGTTCTAGGCTGCCAGTAAGTAGACTCCTTAAGTTTAAAACCAACTTTAAAACATCCCAGCACCTTCAACAACTACCACAGCACCCAGTAAACCACAGGTGCTCAATAAATGTTCACTGAGTCATTTATTTTTGGCTCCTTGGGGTGTTTTTGTTTTTGTTTGTTTGTTTTAGTCTCGCTCTGTTGCCCAGGCTGGAGTTTAAAGGCAATATCTCAGCTCACTGCAACCTCCACCTCCCAGGTTCAAGTGATTCTCGTCCCTCAGCCTCCCAAGTAGCTGAGATTACAGGCGTTCGCCACCACACCCAGTTAATTTTTGTATTTTTAATAGAGACAGGGTTTCGCCATGTTGGCCAGGCTGGTTACTGTTTTCTTATTTCTAATTCCTAGTCATGTGTGGCATAGCTGAAGTTGACAGAAAAATGAGTGCTGCAGTAATTAGGAAACATATATAGCCAGGCACAGTGGCTCACGCCTGTTATCTCAGCACTTTGGGAGCCCAAGGTAGAAGGATCACTTGGGCCCAGAAGTTCAAGACCCTAACCTGGCAATAGTGAGACCTTGTTTCTATTAAAAAAAAAAACAAAAAAAATTCAGAAGGGCTGGGTGCGGTGACTCACGCCTGTAATCCCAGCAGTTTGGGAGGCAGAGGTGGGTGGATCACAAACTCAGGAGATCAAGACCTTCCTGGCTAACATGGTGAAACCCCATCTCTACTAAAAATACAAAAAGTTAACCAGGCGTGGTAGCATGCACCTGCAGCTACTCAGGAGGCTGAGGCAAGGGAATCACTTGAACCTGGGAGGGGGAGGTTGCAGTAAGCTGAGATCGCACCACTGCACTCCAGCCTGGGTGACAGAGCGAGACACCATCTCAATTTAAAAAAAAAAAAAATCAGAGAAATTAGCTGGGTGTGGTGGCACATGCCTGTAATTCCAGCTACTCAGGAGGCTGAGGTGGGAGGATTGCTTGACCCCCGGAGGTCGAGGCTGCAGTGAGCCTAGATCATGCCATTACACTCTAGCTTGGGCGACAGAGCAAGACCCTGTCTCAAAGAAAAAAAGAAGAAGAAGAAGAAACATAAATAAATGAGAAAATTTAGAAAACTACTGGAAAATCAATGCTGACAGTCTTCCTAACACAAACCCAATATGATAAAAATGATTCATTATAAAACACCAGGCAAATTTTATTTACTGAATGACTTCCAAATTATGGGAAATAAATGTCAATACTTTATTTCAGTAATCAAGACATAGATTTACCTTGAACAACCTCAGAAATTTTGCAGCATAAGGCCTAGTAACAAATTCAGCAAATATACAGAATGCAATCTCAAGGACTTTTTAAAAAACTAGTGCACACTTCACTTAGTCACCAAATAAATTCTCATCATAAAACATAAGATCCTCCTTGCAACAGTAGGAGAAATGCATAGGAGGGAGGCAGACAGATACAAAGGGTCCCATGGGACGTGAAAAGGAAAATAAGAACCATTTCCTCAACCCACTTGCAAAATATCCGTTACCTCCCTCTTTTAAATACCATCACTATGAAATTTTTAATGCATATAAGCAAAGTGAGAATTTAATAATTATTTTAAAGAATTCACATGGGCAAAGATAAAATACAATAATTCATTTCAAGATGTTTATCTCCTCTGTCCCCAAAAGTGCCTTAAACCACATTCATACACACACAAAAAGATTCTACTTTTCCTGCTATAACACTCATTACTCAGAGTTAGATAATAAGTACTGATTAACAATCAGCAGGTCTCAGAGTATTGGCAGATGCTAGATTGCATGGGTGGGTTAGAGTTAGCTCAGTAGAAAGTGAATCTGCTAGGGGAATAAATTTCTTCTCTCAAACACAATACAGGAGCTACTAATACCAGAAAGAGAGTCATGGCCAATGAGTCCAAGGAGAAGCTAAAGGCACAGAATCCAGAAGTCAACAAGAAAATAGGCCAGGGCAGAAGCCAAGAGACTAACTCTGGCAGCAGGTTCCCAGCAAGAGACTGGCTGAGCCAGAACAAAAGTAGCAGTGTCGGTGTGATAGGAGGAGTTGCTTCTCAGAGCGCCAAGTGGATCGCTATCTGATGAGGTATTTCTACTGATGATTAAGTGCAAGTGACCTGGAAGAATCTGTGCAAGGTGCCTATCTTACAAGTGTCACACAGCCCAGCCTCTCCAAGTATTTGGATCAGCGGCATTCAACTGAAATCTATCACGTTTCCAGACTACTATGACAGTTCACCTCTATTTGGAGAAATAACCTCTCTGCAGACTAAATAAAGCTTTTTATATAAGGCACCAAAGGCAAATAGGTCATACAGCACAGAATCATAGGGGAGGCGGCTGCGTGCCCTTTTCCTTTGCTTTCCTGCTTGCTTGCAAGCAATAAAAATCCTTCTGAACAAATGATACAAACTTTGAAACCAGCAAAACATTTTGGGCACCTTGCCACAAAGATATCCTCCATGCAACTGCAGGCCATTTGCTGTCCTGTATAGCTCTCTATTTCCTGCCATTTACTGGATCTGTGGTTAAATGAACCCAGCATAGAATTACAGCCTCAATGCTTTGATGTGAAAAATCACTAACAAATCTTAATTGAAGGACGAGGACAAACTGGTAAATTTTCAATATGATGGTACATACGGGGCTCATTTAAACTAATGTCTTATCTTCACTTAGCATCTAAATGTATTTTTTCCTGTATTGACTTGAAAGGCTCTGACACAAACAGCCACCAATTATTATAATCCTCCTTGCAATCTGTCAAGTTATGTGCAAAAAATTTTAGAAAGATGCACCTTTAAAGACTGACAACAGCTCCACAACAGGAGGTAGAATCGTTAGGACTTAATTTTAAGCCTAACTCAACAGCATCTTTCTGCTAACTCCATGTTCCATAAAATATACAAAAAAAATGTTTTTTTTTTCATAAATAAATCTAGGACTTACCATCCATATGGAAATAATTTATCAGTATATGAAAATGTAATAAAATAGTGTATCTAAATAATTACTAGTCTCAGTACAGTTTGGGATGATGACGTCTCCCATATTAGCCAAAAAAAGAAAGAGAAAATACGACAGAATCTAAGTCCAAAGACTCAAACCTCTGTCCTAGAGATCTAAAAATAATATCTATCTTTTAAGGTTGCAGTTAACCATTTTAGAATTCAAAAGAAATTCAAATAAGTCATCCCAAATCTGCCATTTTGTAGGAATTTCCTTTGGAATCATTAAGAGTATAAAAGTCAGAGATCCAAGCAACAGAAGAAAATGAGCAATATGTGTATGAAAAGTCAAATCACTGAAGAATTCATACAAAGAGCCAATAAACATATGCAGAGAAGTTCAATTCCACAAAAAAAGAAATGCAAGTTCAAACGACTATAGACTACATCTCATCTCTCTACATGTCATCTGTTGTAGATGATGATTTGACAGTAAAAGCATATTTGCCCCAGCAATTGCCCAAGTAAGCTAAGATACCATGTACACAGGCGGTTTTAATAATTTTTTAAGTGGGATGCCACCAAATCAGGATGGTTTCAATTTTAGTTCAAAAAAGAAAAGCCATGCTTACCCATAGAGGCATATATTTTTGCATTCATAGAAAACAAGTGTAGCAGAAGAAACAAAACTATTAACAATGGTTTTGGAGAGAGGAAGGAAATGACAATTTTCTACTTTGTAGAATTTTCATTTTGCGTTACTTTTTTTTTAGAAAACTGTCTCATTACTTAAGATATTTTAAAAGATATTTGAACTATATTACTAAAAATTAAATTTGAAGTCAAAAATGTATTTAAACGCTCCTTTTCCTTGAGAGCAACTCCACACAGAGGGCCACAGGAATTCCTGCCCAGCTCACAATCCAAGTTTCAGTACTCTGCATCTCAGACAGAAAGTTTGGCCTGTGTTCCTTTGGTCCTAGACTAAAATTTCACTTTAGCACAATGGTGGAACTCGGCTATGAGTCATCTTCCTCTGCAAAACAATGAACGTTCTAGTTCAGTGGGAAAAAACGACTTGAGTTGCCAGTTCATTGAACTGTTCAAATGAAGGTCAAAATACTGGAGCAGGAGCAAGGGAGTCGCTGTGTCCAGATCCTATCTAATCCCACACCAGTCCCCTCAATGGCCCTCCAACCAAGTCTTGAATTTGCAAACAGTTAGAATAGGAAGCACCTGGTGCCCTCTAAGTAGGGGTCAGAGAACCCAAGTGAAAATATGAAACAGATCCAAATCCAGTTTCATAAGCATGCCTTTCAAGTAATGTCAAGGAAAAATATACCAAAAACATGATAGAGTATACAGCTTCAGCTTAAATATATTTCAAGTACCATGATGAATATAATGTTTGATTTCCTACCCTAGAATCTACCTAAAAGAGCCCATTATCAACAGACTAGGTTTTTATAATTTTTACATAATTTATTACTCCATTTATTTACCTGGAACTATTACTATAGCTTGCAAAGAACTTTAACATGTGTAACATCATGAACCCTGACCACATCCTCCTGGGGCATCCTCCCTGGTTGGGAGATCCTGTGATCCTCCTGGTTGGGAGTCCCCTTCTCAGGGGTTCAGTGACTTACCCTGCCGATGGCAGCGGTAATGGAAACCCAGATCTTGAGGGCCAAGTCCCATCCCTTAAAGAACTGCTCAGGGCTGGGCAAGATGGCTCACGCCTGTAATCCCAGCACTTTGGGAGGCCAAGGCGGGCGGATCACGAGATCAGGAGATCGAGACCATCCTGGCTAACATGGTGAAACTCCATCTCTATGAAAAAATACCAAAAATTGGCCGAAGGTGATGACAGGTGCCTGTAGTCCCAGCTACTCGGGAGGCTGAGGCAGGAGAATGGCATGAACCCAGGAGGTGGAAGTTGCAGTGAGCAGAGATCACACCACTGCACTCCAGCCTGGGCAACAGAGTGAGACTGTCTCAAAAACAAACAAACAAACAAACAAAAAACTGCTCAGTACCATGTCACTCTTTCTACTCTTTTTCTCCCAACTTAACAATTCTCATTCTCTCACCTCTGTACGTTATAGTTACCTGGCCTTCCTAACCACCTACTCATTTTCTCTGTAATTATTAAGATCTGCAAAAAATTTACAAGTCCTAAGATACCTTCCCAGACAAATATCACTGCCCTGTGATCACTACAAATTCTATGTTCCTTTATTTGGATACAGTCAACTGGTGGGTCAGGCAATCCCTAACATATGGCAAAGATGACGACATTCCTTCCTTTCAGCCACCAGCAAACCTAGCATTCACTTTCACACACCATCCCTTCCGGGTTCTAACCTTCACAGAGGAAGAACCAAATCACCTTCATTTTTATATCCCCATACCTCCCCAGAGCTGGGCATATGCCAGGCACCTAGCAAATGCTGACTGAATAGATGAGTGTGGTCGTCAACTTCCTGGAGTTCCAACACAAAAGACTGGAGTTCCTTTAAGAGTGAGTCACAGCTGGGCATGGTGGCTCAGGCCTGTAATTCCAGCATTTTGGGAGGCCGAGCGGGGAGGATCGCTTGAGCTCAGGAGTTCAAGACCAGCCTGGGCAACATGGCGAGATCCCATCTCTACAAAAAAAAAATATTAAAAATTAGCCAGGTATGGGAGCACATACCTGTAGTCCCAGTTACTTGGGAGACTGAGGCGGAAGGATCACTTGAGCCTGCGAGGTCAAGGCTGCAATGAGCTAAGACTGTGTCACTGCACTGCAGGCTGCGCAACAGAGCGAGACTTTGTCTCAAAAAAAAGAATGAGCCACAGTTCAGGAGATTCTCCCAGGAGTGTCCCCACCTGGCCTCACATCCACATTCACACACACACACCCCCAGCCCCTGATGAAATTCTCTTTCCCAAAGTTCTCAACCTGCCTTGTCTCTTCTGAGAGGTCTGTTCAGCACTCCCCCAGATCAGCCACCTGTTCCCCTGTGACTATTTCCTAGAGTGTCTTCCAAGATGACAACCACTGTTCAGCATAACATAGCACACTCTCTTACACCAGCAAAGACCATAACTAAGCCTCTGTCCAATCTTCTTCCAACTTCCTGTTACTCAAAGGAACTCATTCATTCATTCATTCCACAAGCAGCTACTGAGCCTCTCCTGCACATCAGGCACACATTCAGGTGCTAGGGGGCAGCAGTAACGAAGCTGCCTCTAGTCCCTCCCATGGAGCTTTCAGTCTAGTGGGGAACGAATACATTACCCTGTACCCTCCACACTGGACACCCTTGGCTGGCTTTTGACAAGCTGCAGAGCAGGGCCTCGGTCCAATCAAGCCGCGATCTCTGACTGTGGGGCACCAGCATGTTGATCATTCTAATGGGGAACCCAAGTAGTAAATCTTTTAACCCTTCCATCTAAAAAGGAAACAGCTGACACAGAGTCCTGTCGGCCGGCAAGAAAGCAGGAAGGATGGCAAGACGAGCAGGGCTCCCAGGAGTGGCTTCCTGAGCAGCAGCAATTTCCAGACATGAGTCATCTGGGCCTTCATAGATGCCTAAATGTCCAATCATGCCTCCAAATTATTCATTTCACATTTTCAAGCTTTTCTTAAAACTTTGGTTTATCTCAGTGATATTATTGTTAACATGTAGTGAAAATAATGATAGAGCTAGATGATAGAGATAGAGATAGAGATGAGATAGATGATAGATAGATAGATAGATAGATAGATAGATAGATAGATAGATAGACAGACAGACAGATAAGCTAGAGAGAGTGATAGAGATAGTGATACAGATAGAGATCTTTTTTTTTCTTTAAACAGAGTCTCATCCTGTTGCCCGGGCTGAAGTGCAGTGGCTCAATCTCAGCTCACTGCAACCTCTGCCTCCCAGGTCCCGGCGATTCTCCTGCCTCAGCCTCCCAAGTAGCTGGGATTTCAGGCACCCAGCACCACGCCCAGTTAATTTTTGTATTTTTAGTTGAGACGATGTTTCACTACATTGGTCAGGCTCCTGGCCTGAACTCCTGACCTCAGGTGATCTGCCCTCCTCAGCCTCCCAAAGTGCTGGGATTACAAGCATGAGCCATTGTGCCTGGCTGAAAATACTATTTTTAACATTAAATTTAATGTCCTTATTTCTAAGAAGATCACTAAAGAGTCTATACTATGGACACACAAAAAAAATTCAGTTCAGTAATAACTGATGACAATCTAGGCCCTTGTGAAATTCGAAATCATGTACACATTGGTTTTCTATTTTTATTAAAATAACATGCACTGAAATACATTTTATTTTTTAAAATGGTATTTTCCTAAAAAGCCTTTTGATTGGTCATAGAGCAGGAAAGAACGTTATCTAAATGAACCAGAACTCAACCAGCACAGCAATTAAATATATTTAACACTGTAGCTACTCATTTAAAAGCCTGCTTTTTTTTTTTTTTGAACAGAGTTTCACTCTGTCACCCAGGCTGGAGTGCAATGGTGCGATCGCTGCTCACTGCGACTTCTGCCTCCCAGGTTCAAGTGATTCTCCCATCTCAGCCTCCCAAGTAGCTGGGATTACAGGCACCCGCCACCACGCCCGACTAATTTTTGTATTTTTAGTAGAGACCAGGTTTCACCATGTTGGCCAGGCTGGTATAAAACTCCTGACCTCAGGTGATCCGCCCGCCTTGGCCTCCCAAAGTGCTGGGATTACAGGCATGAGCCATCACCCCCAGCCAAAGCCTGCTTATTATTTAAAGGTTTGTTTGTACTTTTCTTCTAGTTGTCTTCTGATTTCAAACACTATGGTTACCCCAGACCCTTTGTAGCAAGACCCTTTGATGAAGACTAGCTGACTACAGAGACTCTCAATGTCGGGGAAAGAGAGAGGATTTAGTAACAATCAAAGGAAATCTTCGAAAGGTCACAAGTCTGCAATAGATGCTCCTATGCAGGCTTTTGAGACAAGATATCCCTCTGTTGTCCAGACTGGAATGCAGTGGCATGATCATGGCTCACCACAGTCTCAAACTCCTATGTTCAAGCTATCCTCCCACCTCAGTCTCCTAAATAGCTGGGACCACAGGCACATGCCACCATGACTGACTGATTTTTTAATTTTTTGTAGAGATGGAATCTCCCTATGTTGCCCAGGGTGGTCTCAAACTCCAGGCCTCAAGTGATCCCCCTGTCTCAGCCTCCCAAAGTGCTTGGATTACAGGTATAAGCCATCATGCCCGGCCCGCATGGAGTTTTAATTTAGGTCCCTGAGAGGTATTTTGATTTTGTGTTGGGATCACATGGTTATTTAAGAAAGAAGTAACAGCTAATGATGAGAATTGTAGTACACCAATCTTCTATGCCACTTGTTCAAGACACCCAATTCACTAAGAAAATATGAGCTGCTCCAATCATTTTGGTTTGAATTTGCTCCACAGAGACAACACTTACAACCCCTTACCACCTCATTCGCTGAAGCTAAGAAGGAAAACATTAAGAGGGAAAGAGTAATTCCACAAGAAAGAAAAACATTAAAAAAGAAAACCAACCAGCCTCAAAGTTTTTCATAGTGACAACATTCATGCATGATGTGTATAATCAAATAAAACACATCACTTGGGGTTATTTTTCTCTCCAAAAGTTCATACAACCAGTACACACATGTATACATTAAACAAGATATGAACATCTAAACTGATCAGAAAAACTAAGTCACCCCGGAAGTAAACTTCAGTGAGAGAAAAGTGCATGACACTTTCCCTACACAAAGTTACGCATATACACGTCTCATAGAGAAGCCTGCACTGAAACAGAAACCCCAGCGCTTATACAATCCCCCAAAGTACAAACGTTTTATTCTCCCCTTTCTCAGGTTGAAACTAAATATTTCAAGAAGTAAAATGCCTTTTTAGCCAACAGAGTAAATCAAATACAATATGGGATGAGGTCGACCAATACTCAACACCACACAGGAGGCTTCTTCTCTATACGGCAGTAAACGGTCAGCACAGAGTAAGCTATTTTGAAAATCTACAGGGAGGTAAAGTGAAGCACATTTGCTACCACAAATGTAGGGATCCTGGAAATCTTCTTTCAAAGAGGCTAATAACTCTAGTGAATTATCACCTCCTGAAGAGAAGTGCAAAGCAGACAGCGTTAGTCTCTACTCTTCAGGGTCCACAACAGATGTGGCAGCAGGAAGGACAGGCTGTCTGTTCCCGTCACCAGCCTGGTCCTAAGCTTTGGTACTTAACAAAAGTGAACGAGAGAGCCCTGTCTTCAGAGGCGCTTCCTATGAAAACCTCACTGGCTGGGAGTAGCACAAGTTGACAAACTTACCTGGTAATCTCTTGCAAGCCTCGACAGCTACATGCCCTGGCAAATCCAATCTGCACTTTTTCCAGTGAAACGTGGTGGCTGCCGGGCTGCTCATCACCTACATCTGCTTAGATGACAAGGAAAAAGATGTGGAGGAAGTGGACAACAAAAGCAGCCTTCGAACTGCACACTGGGATGTCTTTTTTTTTTTTGTGGCTTTTATTTTTCTCATGAGAGGATCTGACTAAACCTAACTAACCCCACCTCCTCTAAACACCAGACAGGAAGTTACACTTTGCAGTCAGTGAAAACTCCTTAGGTAGGTTTTTTGTTTTTTTAATAGTCACAACTAAGGGCCTCTATTCATGTTCCTGTGACAGAGATTATAACTTTGCTTCCTGTTTTGACAGTGTCAGCTGGGAAGGGGCACTCCACCCACCTTCCTACCCACTGTGTACATAAATAAAGGTGTTAGAAGGTGATTGCCCTGGGTATACAACTGGCCTTAGGAGTTTTGTTACATATTAACTATACTTCAAAGAATAAATTGGGCTTATTATTTCACTGTAGTAGTTATATATACCTTGGGGAAGTAAAACTCAAAAGGATTTCTTCTTCAACCCTTAGAAATTGCTATTATGGAAAAAATAAACCTAACCACATGCAGCTATAAGATAAGAGACCACCATTTAGACTATTTTTTCCAGCCTATTCTCTTTTATGGTCGCTTTGCTCTCTTTATTATCATAGTTTTTTTTTTCCACTCTTGTCACCCAGGCTGGAGTGCAATGGCATGATCTCGGCTCACTGCAACCTCCGCCTCCTGGGTTCAGGTGATTCTCCTGCCTCAGCCTCCCAAGTAGCTGGGATTACAGGCATCTATCACTACCCCGGCGCTTTTTTTTTTTTTTTTTTGTATTTTTAGTAGAGACATTGTCTCACCATGTTGGTCAGGCTGGTCTCGAACTCCTGCTGTCACTTCTGCATGTGTCCTCCACATACATGCAAAAAGCAAGGAAAATCATTATTCATATGATCATTATCTACTTTCTAGTCCTTTTCTCATTCTTTTTCTTGCTTGTTGTGAAATAGAAATTTTCTACTTATTATCAAAGACTTTTCATAGAATATGTATCTTTGTCAGGATACACACAGGTTTGAATTCAAAGGCATCTCTCATCCTGCTACTGTACTGTGGTACAGAAAAGAGAAACTGACAGTACTTCCCCTTCGCTCCTCCTCTTCATCTCTACATTTTCCTTAGACTAGCAGCTGTATAACTCTGGCAAAATACTCTCTCTCTCTCTCTCTCTTTCTCTGTCTCTCTCTCTCTCAGCCTCAGTCTCCAAATCTGTAAAATGGACAAGCTGACTTCACCTGTCTTCTAGGACTGTCACAGGCAGAGAGACCAGGAAAAGCGCAGTGATACAGATGATGTCACATAGTCAATACCCAATAATCTCTTTTTGCATCAAACTTTATTGATATATAATTTATATATTATACAATTAGCTCATTTACACTGTATAACTTAATGATTTTTAGTATTTTCAAAGAATTCTACAACCATCACCACAATCGATCCCCATCCCTTAGCCCAACGCAACCACTGAAATCTACTTCCAGTCTGTAGAGTTACCTATTCTGTACATTTCATATAAAAGAAATCGTACAGTATATGGTTTTTTGTGACTAGCTTATTTCACTTAGCATGATGTTTTTGAAGTCCATGCGTGTTGTAGGATGTATGGGTATTTCATTTCTTTTTAAAATATTCCATTGTATCGATAGACCACATTTTATTATGTGTTTATCAGTTCATGAACATTTGGGTTGTTTTTATCTTTTAGCTAATACCAGTTAATTCTGCTATGAGCATTTGTGTACAAGTTTTTGATGTGGGCATATATTTTCATGTCTCTTGGGTGTGAGGTGAGTGTGTGTGTGTGTGTGTGTGTGTGTGTGTGTGTACCTAGAAGTAGAACTGCTGAGTCATACGGCAACCCTATGCTTAACCTTTGGAAGAACTGCCAGACAGCTTTCCAAAGTGGCTGCATCCTTTCACATTCCCACTAGCAGTGTATGTGGACACCCATTTCTCCACATCCTCACCAATATTTGTTATTATTTGTCTTTTTTATTATCGCCATCCTACTGGGTATGAAGTGACATTTCATTGTGGTTTGATTTGCATTTCCTTAATGGCTATCGAAACCCGTCTTTTATCCATAGGCCAAAAATGTCTTCATTTCTAGAATCAGGACTAAATATTCAAAACACAAAACAGCCAGGGAGGCGTGGGCACCACCTACTCAGAACAGATACTGGCTACAATCCTGAAGTGAGGTCCTGAAGGTGTGCATCTTTAACAGTGGCTATTTTCCAATAGGAATCAAAGATTTTCAACATTGTTCCTGGTACAGCTGTCTGGGTTCACACCAGCTAAATATTGCTGGACTTCATATTTCTATCTACAGTAAGAGGCTGTGAAAGAAGTTGGCCCTGTTTCCTCTACCAAAGGGTTCTTCTGAAAACTGGTAAGGAAATGAAATTCTGAATGTAAATATGACATTTCAATCTTTACAAATCAGTTCTTTCCACCTGTCTCTATGTGTCTTCCTCTGAAATAGAAACAGGCACAATAAAAGCAGCCTTTTGTCAGTAAATAGTCATAACTGTTTATAGGAAGAATTTTTAGACCAGATGTGATTTAAGATTCAGGATCTCAAATTTTGAAGGTAGCCAAGGAAGACAAGTCAAGATCTAGACACTAGCAACAATTTCTCCTTCCCTCTCAAAAGTGCAGTACTGGGAGAATAGTAATTATTGAAACAAGTCTACATCAAAGGGAAAATCTTTTTTTTTTTTTCAGACCTTACTGTGTTAGAGCAAATTCATGTACAATGATGTTAATTACCTTTTTCCTAAAACATTCTATTTCAGTATTTATTTTTTTGATCCCCCCAAAACTAAACAGAACAAAAACTATACAAAATATAACAAAGAAAATATCAGAAGGCTATTAACTTTAAAAAATTAAAAACTTTTTTCCTTATTTTTTGATGTAAGACCTCGGGCCTTGCAGCATGTATTAATAATATGACTCATCCATCTACTAAAAAATTTCCCGTGTCGCAAGGCTATACTCTGTAATCCATTGTTTTATTTATTTCTTGCCCTAGAGCTGACTATGAAACTGACCATTGAACTTTCATATGTCAAACAGAACTTTCCATGGTGGGAAACTCCTAAAACATTCGTATTAAGCTAAGTAGAAATGCCATGATAACTCAGGAGCAAATAAGGTCTGTAATAGCCAATATAACTTCCAAACTAGATGCTATGGAGGAAAAGCAAACCATTGCACACACACAAGTGCAAAGGCTTCCTTGGAGTTTCTGTAAATACTTGATGGTGAGGAAAATCAGAAGCTAAAATCAGTTTATCTGAAGGTTCTTCTAAAAAGATCGATAGGAGGGCACTTTTGAAAACCGTTGTGCAATGTCAGGGCCCACTCTATTCACAGATCTGTTGTTCTGCTAGATTACACAGTGGCCTCATTTTCTAGTTCTTGTGAAATCAATAGACCATTTATGTTGCAAGTATCTGTCTAGGGTATGCACTTTCTTATTCAATCTGGTGTTGACAGCAGTAATCAAATTTTGTTCATACCACTAGCTCTATTATAGCTCAATAGCAACTGGCTGCCAGCCTAGGTCTACTCTCATCAAAAAAGAAAGAAAGAATTGGAGTGGAGAGAGAATTACAGAACAAATTAGCTGAAACTACAGGAGGTAGTGTCGAAGTGAGAGAGGGAAGCAAAAGAATTCAGAAACCAATCCTCTCTCCATGGAGAAAATATACACCCAGCAGCATCAGCACCACAAAATCCAGGCGAGCTGACCTTGGCCATGAAAGGTACACATCTTCATTCTTCCCTGTTATCTGTAAACCCTCTTGGCTTTGAACATCATATTATAACTGTCAGTCCTAACTAATAAACCTACACCTCACCTTGCAGAGCTACAAACAAGAACTAGAGCCAAACCACACCCTCCAACACCAGAGAGACTAAATGCAAGGGACAAGTTATGGCACTTCCCATGAGCTCTCCATTTTATAACTCTTCTTTTTTTTTTCCTTGAGACGCAGTCTTGTGTCGCCCAGGCTGGAGTACAGTGACGTGATGTCAGCTCACTGCAACCTCTGCCTCCCGGGTTCCAGAAATTCACCTGCCTCAGCCTCCCGAGTAGCTGGGATTACAGGCGCATGCCACCACGCCCAGCTAATTTTTATATTTCTAGTAAAGATGGGTTTCACCATGTTGGTCAGCCTGGTCTCAAACTCCTGACCTCAAGCAATCTGCCCACCTTGGTCTCCCCAAGTGCTGGGATTACAGACATGAGCCACCACGCCTGGCCTAGAACTCTTCTTTGTACACTTAAACTACAGTCAAGCATTTTTCTCAGATCAGAATATAAAAAGTTAATCTTACAATAGAAACCAGGTCAGCTTTTTTAAAAAGCAAAAATTGGGAGGGGGTGAAGACCTGACTGAAATTTTACCCGATTTGCACTTTTAGACTTCGAATTCTCCAAGAAAACTAGACTTCTGCTCATAGATACTCTCTACTTAAAAGCATCATGGATGATGCCATTCCCTGATATGACAAACAGCTCTTTTTTTTGGTCATTTTTCAAATGTTTATCTTGAAATAATTTTAGACTTATAAAAGAAGTGGTAAAGAAATAAAAGAAAAGAGTACACAGAGTTCTCATATTCCCTTCGTCCAACTTCCCCAAATATTACCATCTTACATAACCAGAGTACAATGATGAAAACCAGAGAATTCACATAGAAGCAAAACTGTGAACTAATCTATAGGTCTTTTTCAAATTTCTGCAATTGCCCCCTTTTTCTGGCCTACGATTCAGTCCAAGATCACATACAAGCAACACTTCAAAAATTCAAGATGCATCCTTTTCAATAAATCATGCCTATATAATGAATATTTCTGACCCCTTCTAAAGTTCTACTTCCCTTCAATGTTAATGAGGCGGTGTCATCATTAACTTTTGAGTCTTCCCAGAAATGTTCTTTTCTTCCATAGATCTTGCCTTCATTTCTTATCAGTCAGTTTCATCAACCTTATCCTGTAAACACACGTCAAATAGTTTCACAACCTCTTTTCCAAAACCCTAGGGCCAGGGGTGCTGCTGAACCAGAACTCTTCCCATTTGAGAAAAGTTATATAGCACAAGTCATATATTACAGTGAAAACAAAAAACAGCAAGATCCAGGGCAATTTCCCCTAATCAAACACATGAATAGCCCTGCAGCAAATACATATGTTTTATGAAGGATGCCTGACATACGTAAGGACTTTAAAAGTGTCCCAGTTGTTCAAGTCAGGCTTCAACACCGAATGAGTTCAGGTCAAACTCAAGTTTTCCTGCCAAATGAACTACAAATAAAACGCCTTCTGGTTTTCAGAGGTCTTCTTCAATAGCGTAGCTGCAGATGAAGGATGATGAATCTTTACCTATGAAATCCACAGCTTCATCCATCTCCCACCCACCCTCACCACATCTTCTACCTGGTCTCCTGGCAGAGCCACCTGCAATGCTCCATGGGCCTCTAGGGGCTCTTCCCTCTGAATCACTCTCCCACAGAGCCTAGAGTGATCTTTCTAATAACCTGTACCTGCCCAACTTCAAAATCCTTAAAGGTTTCCCATGCGAGGATGGAGTCTCATCTGCTTCATGCAGTTCACACAGCTCCCTACAATCAAAACTAAATCCCATGACTATACTGATCAACTACACGGTGCCCAAGAAGAATGCAAAAATGAAAAAGGCATCAACTGTCCTCAAGAGTCTTACAGTCTAATTAACTCCCCTTAATATCTTCATCAGACTCATATTGTTTAGAATACAACTTAACCAATAATGGAAGAGTATGTCAGGTTTTTTTTTAAACTCATTTGTGTCTAGCTAGGAAATTCCACCCTAGTTCTTGATCATAGTAATGATTATAAACAAAACTCTTCGTGTTGACACAAAAAGAATTTTCACATGATTTTAACAGCACATCTAAAGATACTCATTATGCTACTATTGATACGATTCAAAAAATTATAAAAAGCAAAAGCCAATAAAAACTGTTTTAAAAACAAGCAAACCCAAAAAAGTAATGTCAAGGATGGTATTTAATGGGCTGAGTGATTTCTCCAAATCATGCTTTGTTTTTCCAAAGCATGAAGATATAAATGAAATCTGAAATCATGCCTTTGTTTCCATGTGAGTATACAAATGGAATTGAATGACAATATAATCAACAAAATTAAGTCAGAGAGAGTTAAATCTAAGCCGCCATCATCAAAGAGCTTAGAAAATATTCCAGGCTGGGCTCAGTGGCTCATACCTATAATCTCAGCACTTTAGGAAGCTGAGGCTGGCGAATCACCTGAGGTCAGGAGTTTGAGACCAGCCTGGCCAACATAGTAAGACTCCATCTCTACTAAAAATACAAAAATTAGCCAGGTGTGGAGGTGTGCGCCTGTAATCCCAGCTATTTGGGAGGGTGAGGCATGGGAATCGCTTGAACCAAGGAGGCAGAGGTTGCAGTGAGCCGAGATCGCACCACTGCAGTATAGCCTGGGAGACAGAGCAAGACTCCATCTCAAAATAATAATAATAATAATAAAGTATTCCAAACCACACGGAGTCAGATGTCAGATGCAGACCTTAAATAGCACACCAATAAAAGCAGGAAAATCACATTTAGGTATTAGTTTCATCTTCTAATGTGCAAACAGACAAAGACGCCTACTTGGAATGATGAATTTAAAAGAAAACTCCTAGAAGTTGTATTTCAGGATTAAATTATAACCTTTCTCAAGAAAGCTGCCTGCAAGTAGTGAGATTAAAAGGGAGACAATAATCGCACCGAAGCCCTTAATGAGGAGGTAAAGAGAGGTAGTAATAGGGACACGCAGCTTCTTCCTCCACCAGGAGATAGAAGGAGTGGGCTGAGACGGGGGAACTCAGGGTTTCATCCCAGGGTGGCCCTCCTCTCACGTGTGTGTGTGTGTGTGTGTGTGTGGTGTGTGTGTGTGTCTCTGTGTGTGTGTGTCTCTGTGTGTGTCTGTGTGTATGTCTCTGTATGTGTGTCTCTGTGTGTGTCTGTGTGTGTGTTGTGTGTGGCAGGGTTTCTCACTGGCAGTGTTGCTTCTAAACGAAGTGGCAGCTGTCTGGAACTCAGTGAGTGAGGCCTCCAGTGGCCAACAGCGATCTTCAGGAAAACAGAAAAACACTACATGGAAGCCAAGTGATGCCACCAACTTGGTAGAAAGTGGATTCAATCTGCCAGGGCCACAGGCGCAACCCTACATGACTGGCTGCTTAAAGCAGTCATCCCTGGGATGGCCCTTCTAGCTTAGAACTTCTCACTCTAGTGGCAGGAAGGAAGGCCAAGAGTTCTTCAGGGAGACAAGAATTGTCATTTAAGGCAACAGTGAACGAAATTAATAAAACAACCCAACTACTTTAAAAAGAAAGGAATTTTAAAATGCTACTTGAAAAAAAAAGAAAGAGGGAGTAATTTTTCTGGACTCTCTTCATAATCTGTTTTTATAAATCAGGTGGCAACCTGCTGGACTGTGGAACAAAGGTCAGCAAGTGAGTTTTCTGGAAGCACACTTGCTGTCACAGTGAGGAAAAGTTTTCTAGTTTCTGGTGAGCTTTAGAACTTTCAAGCTTCATGGGGAGGAGTGAAGAAGAGACACCTAGAGATTACTCTTTGGTGTTGGCAGGAGAAAAAAAAAAAACACACACACACAGTGGGAAAAGTGACCAAGTGTCCTACAGGGCCACCAGCCTATGAACCCCAATGTGGTCTTCATAATATTTTGTTCCTTGGTCACCTACAGTCACAATCTCTACCTCAGAAAACTTGTGCTACTGCCTGTCTTCCGTCTGGCTCTCTGCAGGTGAGTGTGCCGATGTCCCCAAGCCCTGAAGGTTGTTTACTGTCGTTTGGCTTGCCCATGATGATGTCGGAGTCTGGACTGAAGTTCCCACCATATCAGGATCACCCTCCATGAGGCAACACTTTCCCTGCCTACAACCTTTCTTCCACCGAGCGCCACCTGCCCCAGTCCAGCAGACACACCTGTATGCATCTCAGCCCTGATCACAGGATCTGTGTGCTTCCTCTTGCAAATGCCCACATGCAAATCTGAGGATGTTGGCCACTCAGAAGATGTGTGAGTCACTGTAGATCCTGCCGCAGCCGGTACTACACAAAGATAGTCCTGTCTAACCATGGGCACACCCACCCACTCTCATGTGTCCTATCTCTACTTGGGAATGAGACATAATCATCTACTTGTGACAACGTAGAGCCGAAAGTGAAGAGACAATGAAGAATCTAGGTGTTCGTTAGACAGAACTGATGCTGAGGAACTGACCAGAGGTATTTCAAATCAGTTCCAGGGTTTCCAAGACAGTTCCAGGATGATATTAAGAGGGAGTCAGGTGAGAACTAGAGAACTCAAATGACAGTTATCACTTGAGAGTTTATTTATGAGCTATGACATTCAGCAGTGGGTTCACAGGGCCAGAGTTCCTGGAAAGAGCATTTGGGAGAGCCAGGCCCCTGATAGGTCTAAGAAGCGCCTACTGTGTTCCATGTAGTACAGCAGTAAAAGAGCCGGTTCCCAGGCCAGGCAAGACAAGTGCTATAGATGGAGAGTTGAGGCATCTGCCATATCATTGCCTCAGGGATCAGGTTCAACTATGGAGGCAGGCCAGAGCATGCCAAAAGGGGGAAAGGAGAAGGCAGAGGCTGAGGAAACAGGTGAAAGTGAGCACTGCAGAGGCAAGACAGGCACAAACAACCTATTATTAAAATACTCTACAGAGTTGCAAAGGAGCAGGTGGCAGATGGGAGGAGGGAACACAGAAACAATGTCAGAAGGTACAAAGGAGAAAGGGTGATCCAGAAATAAGACAAGAACAAAGCTGGTCTCTCTTATTCCAGGGCAGTCTTCAGTGGTGAACAAGCCGTTCCTGAACTTGCAAGTCGGGACCACTTATGTGCCATTTCACATTAAACTTTTTCCATGAAATTTTTCTCCACCAGAGAATGTCCAGTAGTAAATCTGTCTATCTATAAAAGTCTTAATAAATTAAACATGACAAAGTTGGTTTAAAATTAGGAATATCAGGCTACCGTAACTTCCTGGAGGTTGTCAATGCACTACAGTACTGGAACTATGGATGTTCCTACTTGATCATCAGGATATAATTTGGTCTGTATTAACTTTTAGAAATCTCTGAACTTCAAAGTGCATTCAATTTATTTTCACTGATGCCTGCAAAATTCTTACAAGTTAAGCTGTGTCAATATTTCAACTCTCACTTGAAAAATAAGGTTACTGAGGTTTCAGGACACAAAGTAAAACATCAAATTCGTGCTGTGAGTGGATTTAACCTCAGGGCCAGGTCCCAGCTCTTGAGCCGTTCTTTCAGCCATAGCACGCATCTGGCAAAGCAACTCCCTGGCTTTCGAGAGCATCGCCTGAACCAACATGAAGCCTAGAGGTGTCAGAGTTGTTTCTATGAAAGTAAATGATACTATGCAATACCTCCTGTCTTCCTCAGTCATAGCCAAACAGCAGATGAAGCCAAGAGGAAATACATGTTCCTCAACAGCAGTAAGGTTCCAGGTATCGGGGAACCTTACTGAAAGCCTGTTCCACTTCACCCCTCCCCCAGAACCCCAAACTCAGGTATAAACCCATGTCTCAAACTCTTGAGGCTGCCGGATTATGAGTCTTTCGGCGACAGATGACAGAGTGACGCAACACTACGACTCCTGGGGGCGCTAAAATCATAGCCTTGAAGGAACAGGAAGGTGGTGACTCTTCACAGGAGCTACTAATCTGCCGCCCCCCCAACCCCCCACCCCCACCCCAACACACACACACAGACCGGAAAGAGGGAGCAGGAAAAGGAAATGAAAGCAAGTGACTCTAGGGCCTGGATTTCATATGCAAGAATAGCCAGCAACAGGTGCAGCGTTCCAGTGAAATTAAGACACTCAAAACACCATTTGCCTCCACAGCATAAAGAGCCCAGGCACAGAAACCCAACATTAGGTAATGATGTCAGAAGTGCAAATCATCATCATTCTCTAGCCAGTAGCAATTTCGTAGGAAAAAAAAGTTGGGGGGGGGGAGGACATTTCTCTGTTGATACATAATTTCTTTTAATTTAGGAGTGCTCTCTTAAAACAGTTTGAAAATAATTTTAGCACTGATCATCAATATACTTTTTTAATGCCTAGTGACTATCACAGTGCCTAGCACATAGTAGGTAGGTAGATGAATATTTACTGAACAAATGAATAAAATGAGAGGTAAACAAAAAATTTCTTCACAAATAAAGATAACCAAAATCTACACTTGTAGTATATAAGTGTATCTTTTTCTCCATTTCTCCAAGAAGAGAACAAAAGGTTGGAATCAGTAGCCAAGGACACTGGCTTCATCATGTTGCTGATGAACACATCAGGAGGTGCAAACCATCCATCCCTGGCTGAAACTGAGAAGCCTGATCTGCTACCCCTTGAGGGATTTATGCAGGGAATCCTCAACTGCAGAAGATCCAATGGGAAAAAAAAATCACGATCCTTTAAGCAATCCACCTTTAGACTTTCCTTTCTTTCAATGTGCCATTTCACATAACATTTTTTTACCTGCCATTATAAGAGAATTTACAAGATAAATCTTCCTCAAAGTGATAGAAATCATCAACTCATAATATGTTATGGAAAATGTCTTAAGCTGTGTGTGACATGCTATATGAAAAATCTGAATGTGGGATAAGATGTTGTAGAAAGGAAGCCATTTTATAGGCTCTCAAAACTGGCAGAAGCAGGAGAGAACAAAGAGCAATAAAAATGAGCCCATCGATGGGAGAAGGTCTGTTACAGGAATACTGTATTGAATTAAAAGGTTAATACCAGGCTGAACTCAGTGGCTCACACCTGTAATCCCAGCACTTTGGGAGGCCGAGGTGGGTGGATCACCTGAGGTCAGGAGTTCGAGACCAGCCTGGCCAACATGACAAACCCCATCTCTACTAAACATACAAATACGAAAATTAGCCAGGTGTGATGGCGGGAGCCTGTAACCCCAGCTACTTGGGAGACTAGGGCAGGAGACTCGCTGGAACCCAGAAGTGGAGGTTGCAGTGAGCCAAGATCACACCACTGCACTCCAGTCTGAGTGACAGAATGAGACTCCATCTCAAATAAATAAATAAATAAATAAATAAAAGTTTAATATCAGCGTCAGAACATTACTGATTACATAAGTTGAAAGGTTTCAGTAAGTTAAAAATAACGATATTAATTATAAGAATAAAGTATTCAGAGCACAGATAAGAATAAATCACCAAAATTATCAAGATTTTAGAGAATTGCGAATACACATAAAAAGCAGTGTCATAAATAACTTAACAAAATTACTATTAAAAACGGTTTGACTTAATGATACTCTTTGTTCAATTATTTTAATCTATGAATTTTTCTTGTGTTTGTAACTTAAGTATTCTGAGTAGGAGTCATCTCTTCCCTATATATTCAATTTAAAGAGTCCTTATATTTTTTTCAAGTTAACTTCCAAAGATCCAAAATACTCCCACTTTGTTTTACTTTGAGGTAATACCCAAAGGTCTTGACTACGGTTCTTAATGAAGATCCTAAGTGGCTAGTTAAGAATTACTCCAAATTTCAAAGGATAAACAGGAATAGGAAGTGCATTACAAGTGCTTTTGTTCTTTTAAGTGACTCCGCCTTTTCATTCATTCATTCACTCATTCATTAATTCATTCATTCACAAGGATCTATCACCCCTACAGAACAGACACTGTACAAGGCACTATGGACACAATCATGAACAAGACAACCTTGGTCCTTGCCCATATGGAGAGCACAGTCTTGGGGACCTATCAACACTAAAGTAAATGAACAAGTGAACAAAAGCAATGAACAATGGTGACAAGTGTGGATCATGGGAACAATAGTACAAAGTCTACTTCAGGTGAGTGTCAGGACAGGCTTCTCTGAGCAGGTGCAATTTCATCCAATGCCCAATCCCAGAAGGAGGAGAAGGAGATAGCCAAGAGCTGGGGACCGGTATTCCAGGTAGAGGAAAGACCCTGTAAACAGAGGTTGTTCCCAGAGCTGAAAGCTGACCAGTGCGGCTGGATGGAGCAATGATGGACAGTGAGCAAGGAGGTGCATTACACATTTGAAAATGGCATCTCACCATATGACTCACTGAATATTTGCCTTTCCAAACACTTTCTCCTCGGTCTAGAATTTCTCCCTTCCACATTCCTCTCTGCCAACTTGCAAGTCACTTCTCTGGGAAACATTCCTTGACCCTCCGAGGAAGAGTAAAAACTCCAGGAGTTTATCCTTCCTAACCTGTGGTCCCACAGCACATAGTATGTATCATGAGCACACGTCTTACCACGCTGCTGACTCGCTGTGTTTGAAAGCCTGCAAGCAGCGATCTTGCTTGTCTGCCTCCCAGCAGCCTATCACGTAACTTGGCACCAGCTGAGAGAAATAAATGACAGTGAACGAACCAAGAGATAAATGGACAAATTAAATGGATGCAGGGGCACTAAATAACTACTCAATTGTTGGAGATTTGGAATAGTGTCAAGGTTACAGCTCCTTAACTCATTTACAGTTTAATTTCTACCCCATACGATTTTCATATCACACACACTTTTGGGCAAATCTTTTTCCATCACAGAGAAGTGATGGAATAACTTTCACAGTGTATCATTAGACACTGGACCCAATCCATTCATATTCAACAAACACGCATTAAGTGCCAGGTTCTGTGCTAGGCTCTGAGGCTGACAGTGGTCCTATCCTAGATGATTTATGAGGCCAGTAAGCAGAATAAATCATATTCAGAAAATGTTTTTAATGACTGACCGTGTTAGATTCTTTACATGTAACTATCTTATTTCATAACATTATTAAGAAAAAAACGTTTTTTAAAAACTTCCTAGGTCACCCAGAGAACAAAATAATTTAGAATCTGTTAACTCAGTAATTTTCACACTAATTCTTGTCAGAGAGTCATGCCCAGGCTTCCTTTCAATGAACAGGTGGACAAAATTTAAGTAACCACATTCTCAATGAGTCTTCTTTACCTGCCTGTGACTGTCTGCCGTCTCCGTTCGTGGATTCAGATCTCACTTCCATTTCTCGTCGGCTCAGCATGTCCTCCAAATGTAGCTAAGACTCCCAAACCAACAGTGCATGATTTCTGAAGTCACAAAGGGATGTGTACCCCTCGGCTGGAGAATGTGCTTTGATGGAGTCAAATTGAAAAACAGGGTCAAACAGTATGGGAACTGTGGATAGATGTGTTCTCCTTCCCCAACTGCCCGGACCAGAATGGCCACATTCCTGCCTCTGTGAAGAGCCCAATCCTGGTCTGCTCTGTCTGAGCCTCTGCCAGGTGTGAAGCCTGTCGCCTTAAAATCTGAAGACGTGTGACAACACTTATCTGCCTAGGAACAGCAAGGTATGCATTTCTACAAACACCACTGCTGAAATTGCTCGGTATACAGAGAAGCCAAGCCCTTCCTCTCTTCTCCTCAGGTTTTTCTTAGATTCAAGCCAAATAGAAATCTGAGTGAGGAAAAATGTTAAGAAATTTAGCATTAGAAAAATTTCTTTTTTATGTTTCTAACTCTTGCAAGAGTTTGTTCTCATCAATTTTATAACCTATTTTTCAACCTACATACTCCAAACTAATTCCTAATGCTTTTAGGGATCCATCCATTAATGCACTAAATAATACATGCCCTCAAACTAAGAGGTAAACCATGCCCCTTCAATCAGGATAAGAAATACTACTGAGTGAAACGCAAACTGCATCTTTCTGCCAATCTCAATGCACAGCCTTCTGCTCACTTCATTCCCAATCACTGTCCTCACTCAGGCGTTCTCTGGGCCAAGTTCTGCCAACTTACAGCCTGCACACAGCTCTGCCTTCAGCCAGCGCCCTCCACCACCTTGAACTATGGATTTGAATAGCTTCCTCAAGAAGGCCTTCCCTGACCACTCAGACTACCACTCATTCCAGGTCCCTGTGAAGTTCCCAAGTGATTTGCCATCACAGCATTGCAGAATGTCTACCCCCGAAGCAGTTAAATAACTATCTGTATGCTCTGCAGTTTGATGTCTGGTTCTTGTACTAGTCTATACACTCAAGAGGCCAGATGCCATAATAGAGCTCATCGATTTTGTCAACCACACCCAGGGCAGTGCCTGGCATATGGGGCACTCACCCAAGACTACTTTCCATTTAAAATTGTTTTCTCTTTTAAAACACTCTGTGGCACACTGCTGCCATTGCTGAGGTCTAAGGAAACAAATACTCTTTTTAAGCCATCATCTTTATCAGGAGTTATTACTAGGCAGGGGGTCCATGAACTTGGGACAGGAAAAGCAATTAGATATTTTCACTGACCTCTAACAGAAATTTGCATTTCCTTCCATTGTGATGGCAGATCACAAAACACATTATTAGTGGTAGCTTTGACAGCGTCACCAACAAAAATCACAACCATTTTCATATCACTTTATAACTCTAGCAGGTACCTTGAAAATACCATTTGGCTCATTGTTATTTCAGAAGGGTACAGAGCTTAGATATGCTAGAAGTTCTTACTGAACACGCTAATCAAACAGTAAATATTACTCTCTCACAGACTTTTTCAGTATTTTGGTAACTGTATGCATGGAATGCCACGTACTCTATTTTATGCATTTAAAAATATTTGTCAGGACGGGCGCGGTGCCTCACACCTGTAATCCCAGCACTTTGGGAGGCCAAGGCAGGCGGATCACAAGGTCAAGAGATCAAGACCATCCTGGCCAACATGGTGAAATCTTGTCTTTCCTAAAAATACAAAAATTAGCTGGGCATGCTGACACACACCTGTAGTCCCAGCTACTCGAGAGGCTGAGGCAAGAGAATCACTTGAACCCGGGGGTGTAAGTTGCAGTGAGCCAAGATCAGCCCCCTACACTCCAGCCTGGTGACAGAGTGAGACTCCATCTCAGAAAAAAAAAAAAAAAAAAAAGGCTGGGTGCGGTGGCTCACGCCTGTAATCCTAGCACTTTTGGAGCTGAGGCGGACGGATTACCTGAGGTCAGGACTTCAAGACCATCCGGGCCAACATGGTGTAACTCCGTCTCTACTAAAAATACAAAAAAATAGCCGGGTACAGTGGCTCGCACCTGTAATCCCAGCTACTCGGGAGACTGAAGCAGGAAAATTGCTTGAACCTGGGAGGTGGAGGTTGCAAGGAGCCGAGATAGCGCCACTGTACTCCAGGCTGGGCAACAGAGCGAAACTTTGTCTCAAAAAAAAATTTGTCTGGCTTCACTAAACTGCCAAAGGAGTCTATGGGGGCGATGAAGGGGGGATGAAGATAAAGAATAAAAACCCTAATCTATTAATAGATCACTATCTTGAGACATAAACATCTGATGCACCAAGAAATAATTATATTTTGTTCTGAATGGATGTATTTTTACTCATTGTAAAAGGAAATAATATTTCCTTAAAAAGACAGTGCAAAATAAAATTAAGATACTATTTTTAAAACAAAAAGATATTTATTTCCTTGGTTTTAATACAAAACAACTATAAAAGAAGAAATTCCCAAGAGACATTAACAAGTTTAAGGGTTACTTAACAGTTCAACTATGAGACACCCCTGGCACTCCTAAGAATATTCTTGATTTGATGAAACTTGTGGTAACACCTGGAAGCTTTTCCTTTGTTCCATCACCTCTCTAAAAATTTATTATTCCTTTGTTAAGATGCTAGATAAGCCCAGTTCTAACCAACCCTTTGAATACTCATGTCTGGGTACTCCCATGTGTATGCACTACGCATATCTTAATAATCATATTTGGGTACTCCCATGTGTATGGGAGTACTCCACATGTCTGGGTACTCCCATGTGTATGCACTACGCATATCTTAATAAACATATTTGTTTTTCTTTTGTTTAAAAAAAAAAAAAAAAAGGAAAGAAACTTCTCCCCCTTTTTTCCAGAAAGACTCATCCTTGAACCATTAAGGCCCTGAGCTTGCAAAGGGAGGCTAGCAGACAGGTGGAGTTGCGGAATGTATTACACTCTGATTTCCACCACAGTGTTGTTCTAGTTCTCGCCTAGCAGTTGGGGATTCCGCCCCATCTAACTTCTGTTGTTTTTTTGTTTTGTTTTGTGTTTTGAGACAGACTTTTGCCCTTGTTGCCCAGGCTGGAGTGTAATGGTGTGATCTTGGCTCACTGCAACCTCTGCCTCCCAGGTTCAAGTGATTTTCTTGCCTCAGACTCCCGAGTCACTGGAATTACAGGCACCTGCCACCACGCCCAGCTAAATTTTGTTATTTTTAGTAGAGACAGGGTTTTGCTTGCTGGTCTCGAACTCCTGACCTCAGGAGATCCACCCGCTCGGCCTCCCAAAGTGCTGGGATTACAGGCATGAGCCACCACATGCAGCGCGGCCCCATCTTACTTCTGTAACAACTCTGTGAATATACACACATAACCACCCGAAAGAGTTATAATTAACACCTTACTATGAACTGCTTTCATCAGCCAACCATTAAAATCCAGGGAAAAAAGAGCTTTGATGAGAGGGGAAAGGCCGAACCTGAAGGGAGTTAGGCCAGTGGGCAACACCCGGAGGCTGCCTCAGCAGAAAACGGGCTCAGAGAAGACACCAAAACCAAGCTCTACAGAACCTCAAGGGCAGCCAGAGGGCCCTGGTTGCATTATGCGGGCTTCTCTGGAAGAATAAATACCACAGCATTTCTTTTACACAAATTAAGACAGGTTCTGACCAGTTCAGTTCAGCAGCTCCAGTTACATTCAGGAGCTTTCTCACTCTCTCCCGCCAAAAGGAAAATGCGTAACAGGAAAAGAAAGGATCCTGGCACCCCTCCTCCTCCTCCTCCTCCCACTTCCCCTCTCCTTCACCCCCTCCCTGTTTTCTGTCTCTAAAACTTAGACTCCAAGCCCAAGGTAGACCTGATCTGTCTGCTTTCATCCACAGGCGTCACATCTCTTACAGAATACTCACAAAATCCCCTCGACTTCACACAGCAAACAGAAGCCTAAAATCCCTCCCGAAACATCCCTTCTCAGGTACAAATCCACCAGACGAGCATCAACAATGGCATGAGATTTGAAGGAAAGTCAGAACTCTCCTTCAGGTCCAGGTGGCCTAGAAAAGCAGAAAGAATGCCAAGTTCGGACCCCTAGTCATCTCATAGGAACAGTTTCATCTTGAGAAAATCATTTTCTCCCTCCTTGAGTGGGATTCCTCAGGCATAGGGGAAAAAAACTGGACTGGTTGGCACCTTAAAGCATCTTCCAGATCTAAGATTCTGTGAGGGTCTGTGTTACAACAGCCATGCAAGGTTACGAGTGAAGGGGAAGAGCAGAAGGAAGCCACTTACTATTAAAAGTGGTGTATCGGCCAGAAAATGTTGGAAAGAGACCATTTCAGCTTGAAAGTCGGCTCGCTCTTAGTTCTCATTCAGGATTCCAAGTTCCTTGCATTTGTATTTCACTACTAGCGAGTTAAATATACCACGAGTATAAAATGTCTCACAGAAAACACTCCCACCATCACCAGCAATATGGAAAATACGTGGCCGTCACATCGGAGGAGAAACTTGCCTCGAAATAATTTGGATATTTACAACCACACACACAATGTGATGATTTAGATGATTTCTAAAGCCATGAAGCTTCTCAGGCCTGGCAGAAAGTATAAAAAATATTAGGATCACTGTGCCTGACAACAGCAAGAATTTGGTGCTGACAAAAGAGAGCTACTAAAAAAAAAACTAAGGGACCATGTTATTCACAGAGGTTTATGAAACTGCCAAAATAAGTAACAGTGCAGCGTTTTCTGTACTATCAATAAAATGTTTTAATAAAATGACTTGTACAGTCAATCTCATTATATATTTCTCAATTTTTATCCAAGTAATAAATGCACATAAGTTTGTTTTCAATAAAATAAGATGATAACACAATGCAGCAGGCTTGGGGAATCCCCTTTCCTCTGTTATCTGTTTCTTCTGACAACGGTTTATGCATTTCTAAATACTATGCTTCTAAAGCTCCTTCCTGATTGCAAGTCAGACATTATTTATATTTTTTACTTACCACTTTTATATCCACTCTTCCAATCTCTACTTGAGATCTTGTTTCTGACATCACACTTTTAATCTACAATATCTCTTTCTTATTCTCTGATTTTTTTTTTAATCACATTCTGTTCTTGTTTCAAAGACAATTATTTTCCTACTTCTCTGAGGATACACGCCAAATTCCTGTTTCCCCTAAGTGGCTCCTTCCTTTTGTTTGTGTTAATGTAGGTTCTGTTGGTGGAGGCTTTCAAACATCTGCTGACTCCTAGCAGCCCTTCCCATTTCAAAATGAGGCTCAACAGTGCATAGGCTTGGGTGTCATCTACCAACTGGCAGGCTCAAAGTAAGGTAATCAATTTACGTGCTGTAACTATACTGCACTCCCAGTAAAAGCACTCTTTAATTGGGGGCTCATCGGCGATGGGAGGCTGTCTTAGTCCATTCGATGCTACTATAACAGAATGCCACAGACTGGGTAATTTATAATGAACAGAAATTTATTTGGTTCAAGGATCTGGAGGCTGGGAAGTCCAAAAGCATGGCACTGGCATCTACTGAGGGCTTTCTTGCTATATCATCCCATGGAGAAAGGTGAAAGGGCAGAATGTACTGACAGCAAGTAAGCAGGAGAGAGTCAAACTCACTTTTATAACAATGACATTCTCAAGATAACTAACCCACTCCTGCAATAACAACATTAATCCATTCAAGAACGAGAGCAGAGCTCTTATGACCTAATCACCTCTTTTAGGCCCCACCTCCAAACACTGTTGCACTGGGGATTAACTTTCCAACACATGAGCTTTGGGGGACACTTCAAGCCATGGCAGACAGGAACTAGGGGAGCTCCTGGTGTCAGTTAATCTTCCTGATGTCTATTCAGAGCCTTACCATGCTCTCTGGGCTAAGGGTCCCAAGTCAGAGTTCAGTTTTTCCAGAAAAATACACAAATCTCTGTTCTCCTGTGCAGGTGAGGAAGAAGGGGAAAGCTCTGAGAGTCAAAGTGCGCCGTTTACAGATTCTCAACCAAACTCTCAGTTTTCAGTTTCAAACTTCTCCCACTTTCCCCTGACCCAACCTCAAACAGTACTGGCAACTTTCAATCAGAGGGCTTGCAAAATCTGTGAGATGCATGAGAAAGCCACTCCACCATCATCTTTCTTCCCCAGCAATGACTATTTCATTTCCACTTCCCTTTGACCACAGGAGTTTATTCCTTTTTGTTCTTTTATTGTAATTATAGGAGCAACATGACAGCAAGCAATGATAAACACAAATTGCTCTACCACTTTTAACTGTAAGTTCTGCTCTCTTTAATTTATACACAGGAAGACTCCTAAAATGGTCCCATTTCCATGAGACTGGCACTGAGTTTCAAATGGCAGCAGTGTGCAAGCAAGATATGGGTCTCATAGTCTTGAATTCCAAAAGATAGTCTTGCTAAATATTTTATGGTCAAACCCAGACTTTGTGCAGTAATATTAATAACATCAGCTGTAACTGTCAGTTAATTATTCTCTTTATGATTAAGTCCAATTTGAAATATGCAATGATTTCCCAGAGAGAGAAATTTTATAGTCATAGCATAAAATTACTTTTCCTTTCCTTTATTTTCAAATGTGAAATTTTACTTTAGACTTGGTAAATCAATAGAGCCAAATTGCAGCTGCTATTTTGGGACCTCGATGCAGACTTACTTTTACTTTATGTGCTGAAAATCCTAAATTGCATTAATGTTTTATTAAAAATTTAAATAAATTTTATCGCTAAAAATGTGTGCTAAATACAGAAACTCAAAGTTCACCTATGTGTATTAAAGCAAATCTATAACTGTATCAAGATATTAACAATGAAAGAAAAATACACCCAACGTAAAGGTTTCTAGAACCCAAATGCTCAGCTTTCTCCGACCCAAAAAAGTCTGCCTCTAAGTTCTGAAAACAGATAGCAATTCTCATCCTGGCTGAAAGGAACACAAATGTTGTTGATAGTAATATGGTGAAATACAGAAATAATTTCTCAAGACCACCTTGTAGACCAGAAAGAACTTAACATCTGATACCAATGTTCCCCACAAAACCCAGTAAAATTGTCTTTGGCTACCTAAGGATGGGGAAAACTTCCCAAGCTAATAAGTAAGATTTTCCAACGAATTCATAAAATTGCAAGCTTTCGCCCAAAGTACTTGGTTTAAAAGGGCACATACAGCCAGTTTGATTAATCCCCTGGCAATCAAGGAAGCTTGTAAAAAATATTTTGCCCACATTGTGATATATGTTTAATATATGACCAAAAAAAAAAAAAAACAAGCAATGGAGAGAGAAATTTTAATAAAGTGTTCTTTCTTTTATTTTCATTAAACCTTAATGTTTCTGAGAAAGCTTAAGAAAAAGATAAAAGTAATTGCTACTAAATGACTGCAAACTTTTAAGCAAAATAAATATTAATGATGTGCTTCATGGATTCTGATACAAGAATATTTAAAATTCCCTAACATTCAAAACAGATTATCACAAAAAGTGATCTCCTTGCTCTTTTCCAGCCCATCATTAATTGGAGGGAGGGCGGGCTCTTCTGGCTCTCATTCAAATGATAATAATTTGTCTATTAGTCTTGATAAGGGGATGGAGGTGAATGATGTTGGAATACTCATAAATAATCTTTATAGTAGTTAATCCACCATTTACCTAGTGGTCATGATGATTTAATAGCTTACTGAAGGACATATAGTCAATCCAATCCCCAAATCTAAGAATTGCCAAGGTTATGCTTCATCAATGCAAACATCTTTGTTACTTAAACGTAAGCATTAGACCTTGAATTGCTAGGAAGCCAAAATAGTGCCACTCTCCACATTTAAACTGGATTTGCCTCTAAAAGGATCAGAATCACACACTCCATACACATTTCCCTGTGTGTATCCTGCTCGCTAATCCTTTATACACAGAAGAGTCCCCATGTACAAAGCACTGCTCAAGACAGTGACTTACAATGGCCCATGAAATCCACTTTTCTTCTCCTACATTTTGCCCACCAGGATGTTAATTTCATTTAATGAGTCCCTGTGTGGAGCATATTTCTGAGTTAAAGTGTCTTGAATTTCCAAATCCTACTAGAGAATGATAAAAGCTCTTGGTGATGAGTCACAAGGGTAGTTTGGTGGTCAAAATAAATTCCTGCTCCACAAAGTCCCCTGCAGGGCAGCTGGGAAGGGCCACTCACAGATTTAGGGGGATTAGCTGAGCTATAAGTTCACAGATGAGTGTAGTAAATCCATCGGACACACTCAACGAATGCTCACTAGGTGCTCACTAGCACAGGACACACTGCAGAGAGCCACCAAGATCACTTGCTACATAAACACCCAACTAAAATATTTATTTAACAAATGAAAACAGTCAGCTCCCAAACAAACATCCATCCAAGGTAAACAAAAGAAACCAGTTTCCATGTGAAAAAACTGTATCATTTCATAAATTTGTTTTTAATAAAATAACTTTCGGCATATTGTGGTAATTATTTAATTATCATTTGCTTGGAGTTACAGACTCAGCACTGAGAAGTACTCCAGGGTAGTGATTAAGAGTATAGGCAGCCGGGTGCTCATGCCTGTAATCCCAGCACTGTGGGAGGCTGAGGCAGGTGGATCACTTGAAGTCAGGAATTCGAGACCAGGCTGACCAACATGGGGAAACCCCCATCTCTACTAAAAATGCAAAAATTAGCCAGGCGTGATGGTAGGCACCTATAATCTCAGCTACTCGGGAGGCCGAGGCAGGAGAATCACTTCAACCCCTGAGGTGGAGGTTGCAGTAAGCGGAGATCACGCCACTACACTCCAGCCTGGGCAACAGAGCAAAACTCCATCTCAAAAAAAAAAAACAAAACAAAACAAAAAAAAAGGCTGGGCGCAGTGGCTCATGCCTGTAATCATAGCACTTTGGGAGGCCGAGGTGGGCAGATGACAAGGGCAAGAGTTCAAGACCAGCCTGATCAACACGGTGAAACCGTCGTCTCTACTAAAAACACAAAAATTAGCCAGGCATGGTGGTGCACACCTGTAATCTCAGCTACTCAGGAGGCTGAGGCAGGAGAATCGCTTGAACCCGGGAGGGAGAGGTTTCAGTGAACCGAGATCATGCCACTGCACTCCAGCATGGTTGACAGAGCGAGACTCCGTCTCAAAAAAAAAAAAAAGGTATGGCACAGCCACTTGGGTTTAAATTCCACCTCTGTTCCTCATTACCTGTGTTGGGCAAGCTACTTACCCACTCTCTGACTTGGCTTCCTGGCTGTAAAAAGGCAATAATAGAAGTGCCTCTTTTATAAGGTTATTGTGAGGATCAAATGAATTCATGTGTGTGTACATGCACATGTCTGTGTGTATATAGACAAACACATATACCCAGATATGGGTGTATATGGGTGTGGGGGGGTGCGTGTGTGTAAATAATAGTAAAACTGTTAAATAGTGGCTGGCATAGAAAACATGAAAAACCATTAAGCTACTCTTCTTATTACTACAATACTTCTTATACATCAAATTATTTCATACAGTGTTTCAGGTTAAAATTAAGCAACCACTAAACGTGTGAAACTGTGTTTAATACGATGAGCTAGAGATGCTTGAAAATTATCAGCTGATTCCAAACAGCTGTGCCCTCACAGCCACTGCTGCACAGCGAGCTTGTCTGAGTGCCTGCCACAAGCACCTCTCCCCACTCCATCCCCATTGGCAGCGAAAGACAATAAGTGAATCTGGTGAATAAGGTGCAAATAGAATCTCAACAGTTAACAGATTTCAAAAAGCAGACTCGGGTAAATAAAAGTTCCCAGTATTAAATGAGGCACATGGTAGTTCATTATCAGCCTGAATGCGAAAGCTCAGACCATGCCTGAAAGGAAGGGGTGGAAAATCGAGTGAGTGGTGCACTAGTTTTTTTTGATCAATGGTTCTACCTCTGTAATTCTACCTATGGAAACTGTCCTTTGCCCCAGAATACCCTTCTCTCCTTTGATTTCTCACTGCTCTGTTGTTCCCTTGCTTCCTGCACAGAGAAATCTAACCAGAATGTCAAATTGTGTGTATACGTCTGAGCATCAGACACATTCCAACCAATTTATAATTTATTATTTCATAATCATTCTTTGTATATGTATTACTATTTATAACATTCACAAAGGCAAAATTCCAGTGGCCAGAAACGTGGGTCAGAGTCCATTCATTCAGACCTTGCAACCTGGATTGGGAGACATCCCGTCTCACTATCAGCAGCCTGGAGACAGTCAGAGGCAACGATACAAAGAGGGAAAGAGGGACAGGAATGAAGCCAGGACGTAATAGTAATGGTAATAATAACAACAACAAAAGCAACAGCCTCTAACAATATTAGCCATATACTTTGAACTCATTTAATCTTCACAATTCTAACGATCTGTTAAAACATAATAGAATAATTATTTTTATCTGAGTCCACAGAATTTACACCTTTAAAAATTTACTTAAAGGCCAGGCATGGTTGCTCACACCTGTAATCCCAGCACTTTGAGAGGCGGAGGCAAGCGGATCACGAGGTCAGGAGTTCGAGACCAGCCTGGCCAACATGGTGAAAGCCCATCTCTACCAAAAATACAAAAATTAGTGAGGCATGGTGGTGCGTGCCTGTATTCCCAACTACTCAGGAGGCTGAGGCAGGAGAATTACTTGAACCTGGGAGGTGGAGATTGTAGTGAGCCATGATTGCGCCACTGCACTCCAGCCTGGGCGACAGAGCCAGACTCCATCTCAAAAAAAAAAAAAAAATTGACTTAAGGCTGGGCACAGTGACCCATGCCTATAATCCCAGCTCTTTGGGAGGGTGAGGCAGGCGAATCACTGGAGCTCAGGAGTTTGAGACCAGCCTGTCTCTACAAAGAGTACAAAAATTAGCCAGAAATGGTGGCATGTGCCTGTGGTCCCAGCTACTCTGAAGGCTGAGATGGGAAGATCATTTGAGCCCAGGAGACCAAGGTTGCAGTGAGCCGAGATGGCGCCACTCACTCCAGCCTGGGCAACAGAGTGAGACCCTGTCTCAAAAGAAAAAAAAAATTACTTAAAATAACTTGGGACCAAAAACTGAAGGTAGAAACATACAATGTTTCAACTAAATCTTATAGCATATAAAATTCTACCAGAAAATGTACTAGGCTTCCTCCTTTGCAGAAGTGATCATGACGACAGGAAGCAGAAAGATGTTAGTCAACCAAGTTATTCTGAGAAACAATCATCTAAATGTCTACTACCAAGCAAATGCCTCATGAAACAATTTGCCATTTTACCAACAAATCCTTAAGTGTCGAGGTCTCTGCCAAAAGACAACACACAAGTACAGAAAGTCTAACATACCCAAAAACAGCATTTCCAAGGAAAATGTCAGACCCACAACTTAACAGCCTGATTGGCAGACAGACTACCCTGGGCCACAACATGAAAAGAGTAAAATTCAAGTACCTTAACTTGGAAAATGTGAAATAATAATGAGGGGGAAAAAAAAAACCTAACTAAATATTATAAAAATTACCTCTAATTCAAAAAAAAAGTTAAGCAAATTTATTTTTGTTTGTTTTGTTTTGAGACAGTGTCTCACTCTGTCACCCAGGCTGGAGTGCAGTGGCAACACCATAGCTCACTGCAGCCTCGACCTCCAAGGCTCAAGTGATCCTTCCACCTCAGCCTCACAAGTAGCTGGGACCACAGGTGCGGGCATCACATCCAGCTAATTTTTGTATTTTTTGTAGAGACAGGGTTTCACCATGTTGCTAAGGCTCAAACAATCTGCCTACCTACACCTGCCAAAGTGCTGGGATTACAGGTATGAGCCACCATGCCCAGCTAGATTTATTTTCAATAAACATCATAGGCCAGGCACAGTGGCTCACGCCTGTAATCCCAGCACTCTGGGAGCCCGAGGCAGGCAGATCACTTGAGGTCAGGAGTTCAAGACCATCCTGGCCAACATGATGAAACCCCGTCTCTATTAAAAATACAAAAACTAGCCAGGCGTGGTGGCAGGTGCCTATAATCCCAGCTACTCAGGAGGCTGAGGCATGACGATCACCTGAACCTGGGAGGCAGAGGGTCCAGTAAGCCGAGATCACACCATTGCACTCCAGCCTGGGAGATAGAGCGAAACTCGTTCCCGAAAAAAAAATAACAAAATAAAATAAAATTAGCTAGGTGTAGTGGTAGGTACCTGTAATCCCAGCTACTCAGGAGACTGAGGCACAAGAATCACTTCAGCCCAGGAGGTAGAGGTTGCAGTGAGCTGAGATCCCACCACTGCACTCCAGCCTGGGCAATAGAATGAGACTCCATCTCAGAAAAGAAATGAATAAATAAATAAAAATAAAGACACTATAAAGGAATTAAACTAAGCAAGACTTTATTTCTTGGTATTCCCTAAATAAACTCGAAGAAGTAAGAAAGACGGAATACACTGAAGGAAAATTTTCCCCTGAGAATTGGGAGTTACAGAGAAGTCCACAGCACTTCATCATTAACAGTATTATTGTACAGGCTCTTAACAGTGAGAAATATTTTCAGTATATATCACAGGGTGTTAAAACAAAATCAGGTACAAGCAGAGTACCTAAGCCAAAAAATGAAATTCAAAAGGAGATAATAGGTCAAAAAATGGTGAAACATACAGTTGTGAGGTTTGTCGAAAGAAAACAATCCCATCTGGAAGCTATTGCAGGAAAGGAAAGGACAGAACAAAGCCCAGAAAGAAATGCTTATGTTCAGATTTACTGACTGTGAGAGCAGAAATTTATATAAAGCAATGGAAACAGTACCATGCAATATGATCAACTATCAAAGGGTTCCTTAACAGGAAAGTGTGAGGACTATTTTTAAAAATTAATTTATAAAAAGAAAGGTAAGAGAAGGTACTAATCTCTATTATAACAATTTGATAATTTATCAAGACACCAGATTGGGGCTGGGCACAGTAACTTATGACTGTAATCCTAGAACTTTGGGAGGCCAAGGTGGGTGGATCACTTGAGGTCAGGAGTTGGAGACCAACCTGGCCAACACAGTGAAACCCCAACTCTACTAAAAATATAGAAATTAGCTAGGCATGGTGGTGGGTGCCTGTAATCCCAGCTACTTATGAGGTGGAGGCAGGAGAAGTGCTTGAACCCGAGAGACAGAGGTTGCAGTGAGCCAAGATGGCCCCACCGCACTCCGATAAGAGCAAGACTCCATCTCAAAAAAAAAAAAGATATCAGATTGCAATGCTTAAATTGGCTCCAGGATTAAGGCAAATCGTTGGCAAACTTCCTGAAATCTCTCTTTTCTTAAAATGATTTTCTGTATTGTAACTGGTTTACGGTATGGGATGCCACAAATGAGAGTTGTATTAATCTAGATTATCACCTGTAGCTGAAAAAATAGCTTCCTCCATATCATTCACTGTCCTATTTATGAGGTTCTGAGTTTGGGGGGGCCTCAGAACCAAGAGAAACAAAAACTGCCTCATTTTATCAAATGTATTTATGAGAATTTATGAATTATGTCAATCTTAAAACTAACCATTTTCTTATTGCTTTGTCTAATATGACATTTTGAGACAAATTTACATCCAAAGTTTAACAAGGCGTGCGAGCACGTTAGAGAAAGCAAGCAGTTTCTGTGAATTACCCATGGCCTTATCTTACCAATCCACTCATTTCTTCCTCTCTGCATTGTTGTTGATTTTTGTTTTTTCAAAATCCTACTTCCTATGTGGCGCTCTGTAAGAATTCAGAATTAGATGGGGCATTTTTTTAAATATGACAAAAAACGTACTCTAACTCCTAACAAGCATATCCTCATCTATGAAACACTGACAATTATATCTTCCCCATAAAATTATTGTAGGGAGTAAATTAAATAATATATTTGAAAGGCCCAACACATACACCCAGCTCTCTGCCTCCCTCTGTTATTTTAGGAAATATTTTCTCCATCTAAAATTAATTGCCCTTATGTGCTCCAGATTAGCAAGCGATCAATTCATTCACACTTTGCTAACTTTTATAGTGAAACTAACTGGATACAATTTTAAAAGTTAATGTATATCCAGATACTTCCTGTGAAAAACATTGACTTGGCTAAGACTCCTGAACCCATACATTATTGGAAGTAAAAGTTTAACAGATTATGGTTAATTTTAAATGAAAGCAATGTAAGCGAAGAGACTGCAAACAAAGCAACTGCTATACTACTAATGTATTTCCCCAGACCCTCTCATTTCCGATGCTTTCTTTCAACATGACAGCGTTTCTCAACTCAAATGGCACCAACATTGTGCCCACTATCGCACAAACCACCAGAATGAGAGCTATGGGGTCAGTAAGAGCCACCAATTGCCACATATATTCAAATAGGAACCAATATCGGTCCATCCATTGTTTTGTTTTTTAGAGACTTTTTTGTTTTCTTGCAGAGACAGGGTTTCACTATGTTTCCCAGGCTAGTCTCAAACTCCTGGCCTCAAGTAATCCTCCTGCCTCGGTCTCCCAGAGTGTGGGGTTACAGACGTGAGCCACTGTGCCAGGCCCCACTTTTTAATACAACCATGAAAGATGAGAAGGCAGTGCAGAATGAAATAATTGAGAGAAATATATCCTGAAATCCCCTGGCTGCCTCTTCCATTTCAAAGGAGGGAGTGCACAGGGAACAGTCCTGTCCAGATAGCAATGGAGCCCTGAGGCAACTGTCAGCAGCTCATAGCACCATGACATTCTCATCTGTCAAATCATGGTAATACCTATTCTGCCAGATCATCACCAAATCATGCCAAAGATTCAAACACATATAAAGTGCTTTTCAGGTAGATTCCTACTAATGCCAAGCTGCCTGAAATCTGTCCACTGCATAAAGGCATGAGGCCAAGGTGGCAAAAGAGGCTGAAATCCAGCCAGTACAGCAGCACGGAGGAAAGAATACCTTTTGCTTTGCACAAAGGCACAGCCCACGAAGTACTGTGTCCTTCAGACTGTCTCTCCAGAGTGGTGGCCTTTGTCTAATTGCCCACCCAAAAGGGCTGCCTTGGTCTCAGTTAAAATAATGCCCAGCAGCAGCACTAGCTAATGGCAATTTCTAGGTGAGAATAGGAACAAGAGTTTGGCATCGGGCCCTGTCCAACTAGTGTCAGAACCTCAGCCAGTAGCCAAGTCCCCCTTCCCTGACCTCTTCGATGCACATCAAGCACCCGAACCTTCCTTCCTCTCTTCCCATCTCACCACAGTGCTGCCCACACTGCCACTGGCTCCTGGAACAGTGCCCTGACTGACCTATTGCCCCTGTCAGCCCTCCAGGAAGGAAGATAAGCCACTGGTCAGGCCAAGGACTCCACTTCCTGACCCCGCTGGTTGAACTTAAGATGTCTTTTCTTAAGAAACAATGTTAGGATAATTACAACCTATGGCACTTTTACTGAGGTATTGTCTTTCAGCTACCATTAAATGTGAAACAGGATTCTGCAGGCTGGCTTATGTTTCAACGTTTCAAACAAGCAAATTAGAAACTCTTACAGCCCACTAAGTGCCCAGGCCCTGGGTCCTGGCCTCTGTATGCAAAGAACATCATCTCCTCTTGATCTTGTGTAAGCCATTCAAGCTCACGAAACCTGTTTCCTTAGCTGTTAAAAAAAAAAAAAAAAAAAAAAAAAGGAAAAATATATACATGTGTATTTTCTTCCTAGGTATATTTGTTGTGAAGACTTAAAATGCAATACACGTAAAGTGGCACCAAATAGACACTGAGAAAGCAGTCACCATACCAGGTACACAATCCCTTATCCACAATGCCGGGATCTGAAAAGCTCTGGAAACCAAAGGCTTTTTCATAACCCATTTGGCAGCAAAATGTGACCTGAACTGACCTGAGGCTATTTATAACCCTGTTTGTGTTCTACTTAGTGTAAATATTCATCTATTTTGCTGCAGAATTATTAAGATATTGGATGATAGGGTGCTATCCCAAACTCCTCTGGAGGCTTTATGTAACATGGGCATATGGGCCATAGCGTTTCTGAAATGGGAAAAAGAAAAATCATAAATTCTGAAGCTTATCTGGTCCCAAGGATTTGGATAAGAGATGGAGAGTTTTGCCATGAAAGAAGTTTGCTGGCCAACCAAGAGCAGCTTTTTGTGCTAGACTCTCAGCTCCATTTCCCAGCAGCAAGTTGTCATGACGTCTGAGCACAGCAACAGCTCAGCCCTGAAGAGGTCAGCATCCAGGTCCTGGGTCTGGGCTGGCCAGCTCTAGGGAGGGGACAGGGTTAGGAGCTAAAAGGCTGAGCAGAGAGGGAATGCGGAAATCAGGCCCGCGCCGTACTTCACTTGCTCTCAGACAACCCAAGCCATCAAGCACATTCTTACGACTCGTGTAGTCATTTTTTTTCCTAGATTTTCAAAGTGAATCTTAGTTTTTATTCCCAACACTGGCTCCCTCTAGTCTGGGCAAGCTGCCATTTAATCACAAGGGCCACTCAAAAGTTGTTTTTTCTTTTTTTTAAGCTGTTGAAAACATTAAGCTAAATAAGTGAATATTCTCCAGCCTACCTCCCTGAGTCCCTCCCTACTTTTCTCATCCATTAAAACAGCATTCCATTTCCTTCCAAATATTCTACTCCTAGTGCATTAAAGATATAACATGTATATTATAAAACGTAAATGTGAATATTAATGAAGCAAAAGCATGAGGAAAAGGGAAAATTTTAAGAATTGAATCAATGTAACGTTCTCTTTGTAGCATCACCTGTAGACCTAGATAAGCGAGGACCTTGCCTTAAATCCTGCCTTTTAGAGGGCCTTACTCTACTCTCTTCTATCCCCATCTCTCCCCCAGAAATAGAGAAATCAGAGGACCAAGGGGATATGCAAGTCCTACAGAACGGTCTAGAGGCACAGGATCCCGGTACTCCCTGCTCAAATGAGCACTGGGCTCATTTTCCAAGGGTAGACTACACTACTGCTTGCAAGTAGCAGAGAGTGGGAGACCATGGGTGCTTGGCCAACTGACCACAAACTTGAATGCAAAGCCCTTCCCAGTGCCAAATGGAGCTGGCATGGGCAGACAAAGGGGAAAGTCTGCAAACTGGAGCCAGAGGTCAGCTCTCTCCACCACCATGTTCTGTTACAGAATATGAGGACCTGGAGAATTCCAAATTCAAACCTGGCCCATGAAATTGTTGTAAACGTATATGTATATTTATTATTATCCATTCTTCCTTTCTATTTTCTTTTCTTTTGTTTTTTTTTTTTTCAATATCAGAAACCTGCTCTTCTCCTCCATCCCCACAATTCTAGCTCAGTGGAAGCCCCATTTCTCAACCTCCCTTGCAGCAAGATGAGTCCACATGGCTAAGCAGCAGCCAGTGGGATGTAAAAGAAATCAGGAATGCAACCTGAGGGCCATGCACTTTTTAAAAAATTGCTTATTTTTGACTTCTCTTTTTTCTTTCCTCGGACTAGAACTTGGACGTCGTGTTGAGGGGCAAGCCTCACCAAGAAGATGAAACAACACTTTGGAAAGGCAGAACAAGAGAGAAGGAACCAGGATCCCCAAGAGACCATATGAAGCAGAGCCACCTTCCTACCCTCCATCAGCCCCCAACTCTGAACTGTAAGGAGAGAAAGAAATAAAGTTTGATTTTATTTGAGCCACTGTATTTTGAGGTTTCTTTGGTACGCCCATGGAGCCTCTCTGTAACTAATACATTTGCAAATGATCTACGTAAATTGGCTGGAAATTAGTTGTGTGAACCCACTATGGTGATTTCAGCCAAAAGAATATAGTATCCAGCCTCAGCAAGTAAAATAAAATAAAATGGAAGAGGAGAGCTACTGTGTGATACAGTTATTTTTTTAAGAATTCTACCAGAAAATCATTCAAATATATAAACATGGAGGAGAAAAACTAAAAGAATTCCACAGGACAATTAGCCATGAAAAGACTTAGTCTATCCTAGAATGTCTTGTTATTAAATATAAAGAAGCGGAAAAGGGGAAATTCTGTATATTTAAGAATAAAAACAAATTATCCTAGAGCAATATGATTAAAACTATTTTTAAATGCTTATTTTAAAAGACTGGAAAGAAATAAACTCACATTACAATAATTATTCGTATGGAGGTAAGGCTTACATTTATTGAGTGTTTCTATGTTCCAAATTGCTTTATCTATGTTAATTCACTTACGTTTTACAACACAAGGAGGTTGGTGCTATTCCTATCCCTACTTTATTCAGGCACAGAGCAGCTAAGCCATTTGTCCAGGTTCACAGAGCTAGCAAGTGGCCACGCTTATACCCACAGCACCTGATACTGCCTGAACCACTCCCTAAAGTATTTCTACAGAAGAGTACTAATAAGATTTTTAAATCCTGCAGGATTTTTCTTATTACTCTTTTCAAATATTGTGTAAACTAATACTGTGCCGTCCCTGATATCTAATTCATTTTAGAGATAAAAATGCTTATCCTAAATACCATCACATAATCTATATTGCTATAACCCCAACAGCAATATTTCAGGTAAGAATCCAAATGTGCAGAATATTTGTGAAGATCAGTGTAGATAATATTGAAATGACAGTGATGAGGAAAAAGGTACTAGAACACAGCCCTTTCCAAGCACAGCTCTCACAATTAAGCATTAACAATTAGGTTCTCTGGAGCTTAGAAAGTGATCAGTGTGAGGTCATCTAGTCCACAGTCCTTACCTTACAAACAAATCAATTAATTGTGCAGACAGATTGAGTGACATATTCAAGGTCACACAGCTGGTGATCTGCAGAGCTAAAACTAGAACCTAGTTCCTCTTTGACACTAAGGTAAGCTCTTTTTTTTAAATAGGGCATCCAGGTTTGCTAGAATTTAGCAATTGAAGCAGTGACTTTTAAATTGTGTTCCAAAAGACATGAAGGACCCTCAGAAGCCTGGAGTGAGCTACTCACCTGCCATTCCCACCCCCCAAACCCTGCTGTATAGAAAGCCACGTCCTACCTATCAGCAATGCATCATCACATTACTAAAATGAGCCTCCACCAAAGACTTGTTTGCGGAAAGACTTCTAAGGCAAAAATAAAAATCACATAACAAAGTGAAGTATTCGCATCATTACTTTCCGGAGCCCCATAACCTGGGGCCTTTTGGAGCACTTAGTCATCTGAAAAAAGCTTCTTATGCCAGAATTCATCTCATAGGAAGATGACTCCCATCATTTCACTAAATGGGCATTTTCATGCCAAATAAAAATGTAATATAATCACACAATAAAGGGCAATCTTAGAAGAGGAAAGGCAGTTGGCAACCACGCTGACAAATATCTATACTACACTGACCTCGGTCTGCTCATTTCATGATTGCCTGTTGAAAACAACATCAAGTGATCTGTCGTGAGCATCTGGGAAACACAGTTAAACGCTGACATGCAGCTAGTCAATCAGGACAGTGAAGATACCACAAAGATTGAACTGATATTTTGCTCAGGGATTGCATACTTGTCTGTTTTTTGTGTGTTTGTTTGTTTGTTTGTGTTTGAGAAAGCATCTTGCTCTGTCATCCAGGCTGGAGTGCAGTAGCACGATCTCAACTCAGTGCAACCTCTGCCCCCTGGGTTCAAGCGATTCTCGTGCCTCAGCCTCCCCAGTAGCTGAGATTACAGGCGCCCACCACACCCAGTGATCCCCACCGTCCACCTCAGCCTCCCAGGTAGCTGGGACCACAGGCATGCACCACCAGGCCCAGCCAATTTTTATATCTTTTGTAGAGATGGGGTTTCACCATGTTGCCCAGGCTCACACTTGTGGAAAGCAATGAAAAACGTGATTTGCTTCTGCACGCGACATGTATTTATCAAGCACATACTATGTGCCAGGCACTGTTCTAGAGACTAGTGATTCAACTCAGACAAAACACCTGCATTCTCGTGGAAAGAGACAATCAATATAATCCAATAAATGCTATGGGAAAAAATAAAACAGGATAAAGTGGGTGGAGAGTGCTAATGCGGGAAGGATTTGCTATTTTAATTGGCACAGTAGCTCTCTGAGAGGAGGGAGTTAGCCACAAGGTTATCTACTAGAAGAGGGCTGATGCCTGCCTCATATAGTGAGCACAAACAAGTAAGGGGAGATGAAGCCAAGTAGGATAACCAGGGTCCTATAGATCACTGTAAGGTCTTTCACATTTATTACAACTGGAATGGGGAGTCACTGCAAACTTGGAAAGATAAAGCTACATATCCACTTCTGATTTGAAAAGGATCCCTCTACTGCGGGGTTCAGACCAGCCTCCATGGGCCAAGGGAGGACACAGAAAGATGAGTAAGGAGACAATTCTGGAAAAAGCAATGGTCCCCTAGACCAGGGTAGTAGTGGTGGAGATACTAAAATATGACCAGATTCTTATAAATTCAGTATTAGGAAAATAGAACCAGCAGGATCTGCTGCATTGGATGTGGGTATAAGAGAAAGAAAGGACTACAAAGATGACTCCAAAACGGGGGGTGTGGGCAATTGGAAGAATCACATTGCCTTTATCTGAGACAAGCAAGGCTGTGGGATCAGCTTTGGGGTTTAGGGGAGATCAGGAGTTCAGATTTTCAGATTTCAACATAGAAGATATGAAGTAAACAACTGGAAATGCAAGTGTGCAGTTCAGAGGAAGAGGTCTGGGCTAGAGATAGAAATTTGAGACAGCATTCAGATAGTATTTAAACCAGGAGACTGGTGAGATGACAAAGAGTATCAGTGGGGACAGAAAGGAGGTCCAAGGACTGCGTCCTAGGCCCTCCAATGTTAAGAGGAAGAATCAGCGAAAGAGAATGGTTGGGAAACCAGGGGTGTGTGGGGTGTCCTAGAAGCCAAGTGAAGAAAGCGTCATGGAGGAGGGAGTGATCAATGGTGTTAATGCTATTGAGAGGTGGAGTAAGGTAAGGACTGAGGACTGACTGCTGGATTTAGCAACAAGGAGGTCCCTAGCAACTTTGACAAGAACAGTTTTACTGGACTGGTAGGGGGTCTGTCTGATTTGAGTGGTCTTAAGAGGAAATGAAAGGAGAGGAACAGCAACTGTTGGTATATACAATCTTTGAGGAGCTCTTTCATAAAGGAGAGCAGAGGAATGGGGTGGTAGCTACAGAGACAGGTGGCATCAAAGTGAAGATTTGCTAGAAGAAAAACCATAGCATGTTTGTAAGCAGATCCACTAGAGGGGAAATCGTAGGGATGCAGAAGAGAAAAGGGAGGTGCCCTTGAGTAAGTAAAGGAGGATGGGTACCATGTCCACTGTTAGGGTGGCCTTAGGCGGGTTCTGGTTGAGGATAATGTGGTATTGGAGTTTCTGGATTCCTCTTTGGTTTGCTTCCATTTTCTTAGGACAAGAGTAGGCAAAGTCAGCCCGACATGGTGGCTCACACCTGTAATCCCAACACTTTGGGAGGCTGAGGTAGGTGAACTGCTTGAGCCCAGGAGTTTGAGACCAGCTTGGGCAACATGGTGAAACCCCTTATCTACAAAAAAATACAAAAATTAGCTGGGCATGGTGGCACATGCCTTTAGTCCCAGCTACTCTGGGGTGGGGGGGACTGCTTGAGCCCAGGAAGCAGAGGTTGCAGTACCAAGAAAATGGGACACTTAAAGTCGGATGACAGAGGGGCTGCCACCATAAACAATGACCTGGTCCAGCCAGAATATACCCACTATAGTGGGAGACAAGATCACTAGAAAGAGAACTTGGAGAAATTAAGAGGACAGAGTATTAGAAGGATCATCAATGTTTACGCCCAAATCACTAAAACAAGAGTAACTTTTAGAGAGAGTGACAGAGCTAAACTCACTGAGAAATGAGAGAGTGGTGGAGGGAGGGAGTGACATCTCACCAATGAGGTTGAGGTGGTGATGTAATCCAATGGCAAGAGATTGCAGCTAGGGAATCTGGTCTGGATGTGGAATGAGGAGCAAAGGGCCACTATCTCTCTCTCCTGTAGTAGGAGAGGGCTGGGAGAAAAGAACCCACACAAAAGGCAGTCACAACAAACATATCTACACTTTGACAAAGAAATTTCTTTTGATGTCAGAAAAAATAAAGCACTGTGATACCCATTCCACCTGAGCTTGATGAAGCCCAAGTTTCATTAATTAAAAAAAAAAAAAAAGCCTGAGGCAGACTGTTAATTAGTAATCTATGTCTGATTATTTGCCACTTTTAGCAACAAAAGAGAAAGATTCATCAACAAATAAAAATTCATTATATGCAAAACTGGGTCAAACATTATCAGAAATTTTGCCCTTCAAACTTTGTGTCTTCTCACTCTAATTCTAGCAATCCGGTCTTTTGTTTGGGTGGCTTTGAGGCAGTAGAAATAAAGTAAGGACCAGAATTTGAGTTACAGCAAGACTGTGAGACCCTCAACTCATGCCAGGGTATTGGACTGCCAATTTAATTTCAGAAAAACAGAAACATTATGAAGACATAACCCTAATAATATGTCACTCTTCCTCTAACAAGACTTAACTTTTCATTACGTCATAGGTCTCCTTTGAGAATATAATGAAAACTGTGGACCCTTTTTCCAAGAAAATATGCAGAAGCACAAGTGTAAAAACTTCTGCACGCATTGCAGGATTTATTGTTAACCTCTTCTCTCCCTCCCCAAACATCCAATCAGGCTAGCTAGAGTGATATCTGCAAGGGGGCTTCCTATGCCCTTGGGAGATAAATACAGTCAACAACTGTGGAATCAACTAATAATATCTACCAAAAAATATTACAAATCAAAAACCAGTTCTTAATTCTTCATCTTCCACTGCCATCATCTACCATCCAGATGCTCATTCTAGGGTCAAATATCTCAGAAAATACAAAGAGAAATAAAATATGCAACTGCTGTTGATTTTTTTTCTTTTCTTTTCTTTTTGCAACAGAGTCACGCTCTGTTACCCAGGCTGGAGTACAGTGGCATGATATTGGCTCACCAGAGCATCCACGTCCCAGGTTCAAATGATTCCCATGCCTCAGTCTCCCAAGCAGCTGGGACTACAGGTGCACAACCCCATGCCCAGCTAATTTTTATTATTTTTTTTTTTTTGTATTTTTAGTAGAGACAGGGTTTCACCATGTTGGCCAGGCTGGTCTTGAACTCCTGACCTCAGGTGATCCACCCGTGTCCACCTTTCAAAGTGCTGGGATTCCAGGCATGAGCCACCACATCCAGCCTCTTGAATTTTTAACATTATCTTGCAAAGAGCTCAAAAAATGACTGAGGAAAGTACTCAAGACTCCAGCTGCCAGTTTTCAAGGGCAGATCCCAGCCCAAGCCACTCTCATAAATGTAAGAGAAATATATATATTACATATTTTTCCCAGATATCTCTAAGCACCTCAAAACTCAATCTAGGACTTCACTTACTAACCCCTTATGCACTGCCCTCTCCACAAAACCTAGAAAGAAAGACTTTGTTTGCGAGTGTTAAAGTCAAAACCTAGGCTTCTCTCTCCATCCCATCTACTACCCATCATTGGAAGACCACCACCATGTCCTATCAGCTCTGCCTCCTACCTAAAGCTTCCAAACTTTCCCCCTCCTCCTTCCCAGCTACCTCACAATCAGTTTTGGCTTCAATGCCTCTTACCCTCTGACTGTGACAGCCACCCAAAGGTCCTCCAGAACCCCAGCCTTGTCGCATCCAGCACCCACCCCACACTATCCATGCTCCACGTGGCTTCTAGAGCACCACTCAAAAAAGCAAATCTGATCAGATCAGCCCTGTGTCACAACCTTTCAGAGGCAGCAAGGCCTTCCTAAACCAGGAGTGAGACAGAGGAGGCCATCTCAAGTAACCAAAAACACAGATAAAAGGGAAAATAAAACAGAAAGTATGTAACCTGATATTACAGCTACGGTTTGGGGTATGTAGTGTGTGCAGGGTGTGGGGTATGTGTGTGTCGGGGGGGGGGGGGTTGTTTGGTGAGTACTGCTCCTAGAAATTGGAAGCTTTTTTAATTTAATATGTCATGTTTTTCAGACATACAAATAGACAATAATAGGCAAAATAAAATGGTACAAGGTCCATGACTGTAGTGAATCCCTGATCCAGATCTGCCTTTCAGGCAGGGCAATGCACAAATTCATTCCCCCAGCAGCTGAGGGCTCATAGCTGAGCATCCCTCCAGGAACTGCCCTTGGCCAAGTTGCCTTGCCCAGATTTTCACCTCACCTCCTTCCCAGGGTCAGCCTAAAGCCTACCCGTCAAGGCAAAGGTCCCAAGCCTCAACAACATTGCCTCAAGTTGGGAAATCTCTGAAGGGCCATCCTTCTTCCCTTCCCTGGCCCAATCCTTCTTCCCTCATTTCTTTCATTAACAGGAATTGTTCTCAAGTGTACACAAATCTCTGTCTCAAATTCTACTTCCAAGGAACTGGGCTTAAGACAATCATCACCTAGTTCACAAGTCAGTATTATTTCATATTAGTTTAAGATTCTATTTCTATTTTCATTGAGGAATTAAATATTATAGATAAAACTGAAGAACCTCCTCTCTCACTATCTCTAAAGAAATCTAGTGTTTATAATTTCCATAAAAATTTTTATATTTTGCTATATATTTATAATATGAACACATAAACACTGCAGAATAATTTCCACAGGTATATGAGCTTTATATACAATACCATTCAATACTTTGTGCAGTCTGATTTTCGTTTGTAGTCAAATTGTTTTTAAGATTTATCTATGCTGACATAATTAGCTCTTTAAAATACAACCTAAATCAAGTATGTAAAAATATTACCAGCCTGACCAACATGGTGAAACCATATCTCTATGAAAAACACAAAAAAATTAGCTGGGCATGATGGTATATGCCTGTAATCCCAGCTACTCGGGTGGCTGAGGCACGAGAATTGTTTGAACCCAGAAGATAGAGGTTGTAGTGAGCCGAGATCGTGCCATTGCACTCCAGCCTGGGCAACAAGAGCAAAACTCTGTTCCAAAAAAAAAAAGTCAAAATATTAACAGCTGACAAATTTCAAATGAGGGCACCAGCATATCTGATATATCATTTATTGTACATTTTTTTAGATTGAATACTTCAGGATTTTAAAAATGATAAACATATAAATAATTTTTTTTTTACATTTTAAAGCCCTTTCAAAGATTCATCATTATGCTTAGGATACAATCCAAACTCCTAAAGATGGTTTATAACACTCTTCATTAACTGGTCTCAGCTTCATTCCCCAGCATCCTGCTTTAGCCATATTGAAAAACTCACAAGTCTCACCTCCAAACCTCTTGCCATCAACTTTCTCTGCCTTAACAGCCTCCCCACATCCCCACTCATTCTTTCAGATCTCAGCTTAGATATTCACTCTTCCAAAATGCCCTCCCTGAAGCCCTGGGATGTCAGGTACCCCTCCTGAGAGCTCACACAGCAATCTGTGCTGTTTTTACTTTTACAACTGTGTAACTGCCTGTTTAATCTGTTTTCTTAAATTCCTGTATACCTGCCCTCTCTAGGTGACAGACACTTGACAACTGGAACTGTGTCTTAGTCACCATGTGCCAATCCATAAGCCTAACACGTTGTAGAGGCAAGGCAACAAAGTACTATGCAAAAGTCTCTTACTGGCCAAAGCAAAAACTTGGGTACCACCAAGAGACAACCCAAGAATGTTTGCAAGAGATCACAAATGAGAACTTTTGCTTTTTCTTGAGGGTTAAAGGAACCACCATTTCTGAGATACCAGCACATATACTAGATTTTAGTTATCCACTGACTATAAAGAAAGATGAACTTACAAACAATATGACAATAACAGCCTCTTCTTTCTTCTATTCCCAAAACCTCCACAGCAGAGCATCACATTAAGAAAAGCACCTGTTACCTGAATTATTATAATTTCTGAGCATCCCAGCTTCATTAACTGAACTCCAGGGCCTTTCTACCACTTAATTATTCCCTAAATGTAAGACATTTCTCAACATCTGCTCCTAATTTATTTTTAATTTGCATTTATTCTATCCTATTTGTTGAAGCTGAAATTAGTAATAGAGGATGACATTATCTTCACAGCATCACATTAGACTACCCTTCAATTAAAGTTCCTCTGAAGTAGTTTTCCAAACTCTTTTAGTATACAGATTTTCTCTTAGCTGTGTAAGAGTTTTACCTTCACTTTAAGATGAGATTAATATTATATTTCTTTGCTACTTTTTCAAAGAATTATTATAGTATACTGCATAGACATGAATAAACCATCTCTTTTCTCCTTTTCATCAACTTTTTCCTAAAGCGTGACCCTTCTTTCAGAATATATATAGAAAAAAAATACAGATCCTACTGCAACTGAACTGAATTGGAAGTTCCCTATATAAACTGACCAAGAGGTACTATGAGAAAAACAGCAGTAGTCAACTTCAGTAAGAAGTAGAAGTAACTGTAAATGGTTAAGAAATTGATCAAGTTAAGAAAAGTAATTCTAAAGCAAAAGCTAATAACTGAAAGTGTTGAAAATTTGAATTACAGTAGGATTGGAAAAACTATGTACCTGATTGAAAACATAAAGCAAATCCCACCAAGGTGAAGTTTACATTGAGGCTTTACAGATACTGCTACTAACAAGTCCCACAAAGGTGAAATGTACCTAGAGGCTTTTTACATACTGTTACTAACTAACAGATCCCACAAAGGCCAGGTTTACATTGAGGCTTTGCACACACTGTTACTAACTGCTAGCCACTTTTCACATCCTTTCCCCTACTCCGTGTCCAAGTCCTTATACTCCTTAACCTCAATTTTTTTCACAACTCTTACCTATTCCCTGCCTTCCCCTAACTCTGCTACCTTCCAAATTTATCTTTCCTACTGCCAGCCAAATTATCTTTCTGAAAAACAGTTCTGAGCCATTCATTAACTCACCTAAAATCCTGTAGTGGCTTCTTACAGGGAAAGATCAAATAAACCCTGCTTCAAAAGGGCTTTTGAAATCTCACCCCAGCTTCTCCCATCATCCGCATTACCCCAGCTACACTCAGTTACCAGGGACAGACTTCAAACGCCTTGCTCTTTTCCCATCAATCTGCACTGTTCTTCCCACATTGTCCACAGGGCTGCCTCTTACACATCCTTCAAGACACACCTCAAATTCCTTGCCTCTTTCACGCTCTCTTACTCAAACCTACCCTCATTCCAACCAAAGCAAGAACCTATCCTTCCTCCCTCCGTGTTTCCCTGGTTTGTGTGGGGATGTTTATTAATGTCTTTCTTCCCAGCTAGCCTGAGAGCATCTTAAGAACAGAGGTGGGTTTTGTTTATCTCTGAGCTCAGCATCTAACAATGAATAACAAATAACCACTTGCTGAATGAATGAGGTATGTATGTAAGCAAGTGTACTTTTTAAAAAACCATTAAAAGGTATAGCAAGTCTTTTTTTTTTTTGACAGAGTCTCACTCTGTTGCCCAGGCTAGAGTGCAGTGGCACAATCTCGTCTCACTGCAACCTCTGCCTCCCGGTTCAAGTGATTCTCCTGCCTCAGCCTCCCAAGTAGCTGGGATTACAGGCGAGTGCCACCATGTCTGGCTAATTTTTGTATTTTTAGTAGAGACGAGGTTTCAGCATGTTGGCCAGGCTGGTCTCGAACTCCTGACCTCAGATGATCCGTCCACTTTGGCCTCCCAAAGTGCTAGGATTACAGGCGTGAGTCACTGCACGTGGCCACAAGTCTTTATTAAGCACTTACTGTGTGTGTGGGGACTAAGCTAAAGGCTAGCATCAGAAAGTCAGATGAAAAAAGACATATAGACATACACAAGCCAGTAGGGCCACAAACAGAAATGAAGAGTGAACACGTGGGAAAGATTGATTCTGGCATGGAGGGAGCAGAGAGAGTAGAACACTTAGTGGCACTGATGCTGATGTTTTAAAGATGGAGGTTGAAAAACTAGGGGCGCAGGGAGAAGGAGAACAATCAAGCCCAGAACACAAAACAAGCAAAGTCACAGAGGTAAGAAAAGGACCATGGGCAGTCTTCACCTGGTGCCCTCTGCCTCCTTCGTGGTGGTTTTAGGGGCGAGGGGGAGGGGAGGGCAGTGCTGTTAGAAAGTTGGATGGTGGCTGCGAGCAGTGGCTCATGATTGTAATCCAACATTTTGGAAGGCCGAGGCAGGCAGATCACTTGAGGTTAGGAGCTCAGGACCAGCCTCAGCAACATGGTGAAACCCCGTTTCTACTAAAAATACAAAAAGTAGCTCACAGCCAGCTAAAAATACAAAAAGTGGCAGGCACCTGTAATTCCAGCTACTTGGGAGGCTGAGGCAGGAGAATCATTTGAACCCGAGAGGCGGAGGCCGCAGTGGGCTGAAATTGAGCCACTGCACTCTAGCCTGGGCAATGGAGCAAGACCCTGTCTCAAAAAAAAAAAAAAAAATGAAGAAAGAAAGATAGGATAGCATTAGACTTCCCTAAATGTCTCCCTTAGACATATATGCAGAGAGTCCCCCTCTTCGAGCAATCTGCCATGATGCCCAAGGCCCTCACAATAAGATATGTCTGACACCAAATGCCCAACAAGGCCGCCCTGAGACAGCAAGCCTATGTGTGTGTTCCGAAAACACCAACACTCTTCTAATTTACAACAGCTTACATATCTTGAAAAAGCACATGCAAGTTGAAATAATTCAAGTCAACTCTGATTTTTCCATACAAACTATCAAAATGGGAGTTAATATATAATTAAGGGTCTGATATGTTAACATTATAGAACTGGCCATTGATATCACATGTAAAAACACAAAAATAAACATTTTTTATATGCAGTAGTATGTCATTTTCTAATCACCTAAAGGAACTAGATGAGGTAACAGAGTAAACTAGAGCACCCACAGTTTTATTTATGAACCCCCGCAAAAGCTGGGCTTTGGGGTAAGGCCAGGAGTCTTTAACGCTAAATAAGATGGAGATTCATCCTCCCACCTCTGAGATAATATTTACATTTCAAATTTTAAAAGATAATACAATTTCAAAACTGGCAATATAACAATCACTTTAAGAAACTGGTCATATACAACTTAGGACCAAATGTTGTTTTAAAGTCTATTTGCTTGGGGGTAGATTTTATTACTTTTATTTTGCAGTTTCTTAGTTTCAAATAAATCTGAAAAGGCTTCCTCCTGTTTCATGAAAACCTACTCCACACTTGAACATGGCCAACCTCTGCACCAAAGTCTCTGTTCTAATATAGATTACCAGCCCATTCACACCTTTCCAGTGGCTCCCTTTTTGATCCTTAATCTTAAAACTGCCTGAGGAGCAGGTCTCATTGAATTTTGAGACGTGATCTCAAATACCACACAATGATATATGAAGAAGCAATTATGTATCTCAAGTCACTCTGAAGGTTATTTTATCAATGAAGAAATAAAGATCCCTTCCTGTATCTTCAAAGAGGTAAAAAATTAAAGCTCAAAAGACAGGTAAATAACCCCAAAGATCTACAAATAACCCAAGGTCTATGAAAGGGGTGGGGTTTGTTATTTGCCTTGATTTGGTTTGGTTAACTGAATATAAGGATATCACAAGAGGCCAGGAACCATGGTTCATGCCTGTAATTCAACACTTTGAGAGGTTGAGGTGGGTGGATCACTTGAGGTCAGAAGTTCGAGACCCGCCTGGCCAACATGGTGAAACCCATCTCTACTAAAAAAACAAAAATGAGCCGGGCATGGTGACACATGCCTGTAGTCCCAGCTACTCGTGAGACTGAGGTGGGAGACTCACTTGATCCTAGGAGGCGGAGGTTGCAGTGAGCTGAGATGGCGCCACCGCACTCCAGCCTGGGCAACAGAGCAAGAGGAAGATTACGGCTCAAAAAAAAAAAAAAAAAATCACAAGACTTCTGGGCTGTTTTTACAAATCCGTAGGGAAAATGCTATGGTGGTCTATAAGTCACTTAACTCTTTAATTCATCTTCACATAAAAATCACTATTCATCTTTTAAAATTCACTCATTTTAAAGAATGGTAGGCAAATTATTTCAAAAGCAAGCAGAGTTATATTAACTATGTCACCGATTTAGAATTAAAAAACAGGGAGACAAATATTAATACATATGTAATACATTTCTCTAACCCTAAAGAAGATAAGAAAACTAGCATAGAGGATGAATGTGAGGATATTTTTTCCCACCATGATTCAAAAACACACCTATCTTTGAAATAATGTATTAGAAAATATACACAATACATTTTTATAGTGAATGCATCAGCAGACTTGAAGGTGATGCATTACCCAGGAAAAGAGTTTAAGATGTGATGTTAGGCTCACAGCAAGAAGATCTTAAATACACATTGCAGCAATGACTAAGGACTTCAGTGGAGAAATATGTCGGCACTAGATATATTGGTATCATCTTCTGGTTCAATGGGCCAAAATAAGAAACACAAGGTTTCATCACTCTCCTGACCCACTCTCCTCAGTTTTAACTTCACCCAACACAACCCAAACTCTTCAAAATACAGTGTAAAAGAAAAAATGCCCAACATCATGAAATCTATTATCTTTTCAAATTATTTAAAGGAAAGTGTTTATAAGTAGAAATAATAAACATTGTAGCTTCCCTTGCTCCTCTAAAATGCAGATCACTTTCACTTTGGTTCTATGACTTGTAAACCTCCCTTCCTTGTTTATAAATTAAGAGCACTAAAGAGAATAGCCCACAGAACTTGTTAAAACTCCAGATGCTGGGACCCCACCCCATATAACTGAGTCTGGATCCAGAAGGTGGTTCTGACATAAAGCTTGAATTAGGAACACCATATGTGAGAAGCTCAAAACCTAGTTTTCAAAATAAAAGCATGTGCATAAATCTACATATTGACTGGATCAATGTTAAATAACATGACTCACACATAGCCTTTGAGGGGCAAGTGAACAAATCAATTAGTATCAACATCAAAAATGCTATTTCCTGCACCGAAAGTCTTTTGAATATAAATGTTGTATACCAAAATCTTAGAGAATGGAGTTGAAGAAATTTGCAAATATCAAGACTATGAAATTAAAGAAAAAGATCTAAAGAGATCATACTTTTGAAATTATACAGATGTGTTAATTTCAAAGCAGTATCACTTTAGAGACACAAAGTCATATTTTTATTGGATTCCTCTGCTACATCAGAAATGCCCTTATATGCTTTTTTCTACACTTTGAAAAAAGATTTTGTTCCACAATTAAATGTTAAAAGGATTGAACTGAATGTAAGTAGCCACCCATCCACCTACCAAAAAAGGCTCTTGTGAAAATGTTCACACAAAAAATGTGACTCTCATGCTCTATGTGTTGTTGAATTCCACTGCTATGAAAGACAGATCTGCATTTTTTTTTACACTTAATTTCTTAAAAGTGACGGTGAGGTTATACCACCATAAACCTTAATCTTAGCTGCCAGATGCGCATATACAGACATTTCCCTGATTAGCCAGGCCAAGAGAATGTGCTTCTGATAGAAGAGTCCCACGGGATATAAATAAACCTCAGGTATTTGGTTGTTTAAAGGCACAAACGCAAAGATTGGAGAACCACATGGATACTGGAAACTTCACCTGCTTCCTGGAATTGACATGTGCAAATCTAGTCAGTGTCACAGGAAGTAAAAGTGAAAGGACTGGGACCTGGTTTCAATTTCTCAGTCCACAAGCCATCATCTCGAGAGTAAATATATATTAAGAACTCATACTGCCTCATATTTCAAATATTGAATTAAGTTTATTTATTATTAAACAGTTAAGGCATATAAAAAGATAAAAATATAACATAGTAAATGTCTATGCCTCCACACAATTTAAGGGAAGAAAAAAAATCTAGCCAATGCATCTGAAACCACTTGAGCAGAGTAGCCTTTCTCCATTGCTTTAGATTAAATTTTAACTAATATTTACAACTGCTCAAATGGTCTTGCATGTTGACTTGTTCCCATAAAATCATCATATCAGCATCTAGTTCAAACTTCTGGGTTCAAATAAGGTTCAATAAAATTGAGTTCTCTGTTCTGTCTATATAATTAATGTACTTCCTTTGCTTAGAATCATCCTCAGCAATTCACATTTTCCAGTCGTGAATGGATCTCTTCTAAAAGTTTCACAACCATAGTAACAGGTCATGAGAATCACATTAATACAAAAAACTTTCTCATGATTGCACTACTTCAGCATAATGAGGTAACAACATGGAGAATATTTTTACAAGCAGGACAAGAATAGCTGCGCTCCTCTGCCAGAGTTGAATTTCCATCAGGGTTACTGTCTATCACTACAAATCCCCAGGGCTCACGGAAAAAAACAAACCTGCTCAAAGGCCTCCCTTCAAAGCACAGGTATTCCAGCCAAGGAAAGCTTCAGGAGAAACAAAAAATGAACTATTTTTTCATAGTCCCTTGAGCTGCTTAGAAAAATCCCCTCACAGATACTGCTTTAAATGTAAAAGAAAGAAATAGACGGATGACTGCCTAAATACAACTTAACCACTGTCTTTCCTCAAGAAAGGTCTCAGAAAGATAAACAAATAAGGTAATCCTCCTCAGAATTTTCATAAAACTGAATCTTGTTATCAATTTTACTTTCCAAACATAGCAGATTTTCAGGAGGCTTGCTATAAATGTAACCAGGTATAATATTTCATATTTAATAATTTGTTTCATTTTTATTTCACTGGTGTGTCTTTGCTTCCTTCCCCCACACTCCTCAATCAACCCTTTCATTACCACAGATACCTATCTGGGCATCGAACCAAGACCTCCACTGTGCCAAATGTCAGTCCTTCTGAAATTCACTACCTTTTTTTTTTTTTTTTAACTTCAGCCAGTTAAAAGCCTTGAGCAGTAGTCAGAAGAAAAGAGAAAAAGGAATTCACGTCAGAAACACATTATCCATTTCTCTATCTTCCACCCAAAGGACTATTTGTCCTCTGGTATTTTCCCCTTTGCTAACTCCACAGAGAATGACAGAGACTAGAGCCAAAAATCAAGAAAGGCTGCGACTGGCCAGAAGCAGTAGGCTGTGTCTCTTACAATTAGCCTTCCCTTGACAGGGCTCTGAGATGCTAACCTGGGGTCCAGAGGAGCTCTACCTCACAGCCCAGGGTCCCACCCCTGAAAACTACAAAAAAAGAGATAGAAGAGCTGTATGAATACAATTAATACAGTGCAAAATGTGTAAGGGACAGAATTAGGCACAAAATGAAAAAGAATCACCCAGCAGCAATGGAATAAAATGCCTTGTTAATTAGGAGATTGGGCACTCCATAGAGGTCAAATGCAGGGTTTCTAGAGTCAGATCATCTGAGTTCAAATGCCACCTCTGGCACTTCCAGACTCCATAGCCTTTATCATTGAAGAAACATTTATTGCTCACCTATTATGAGCCAGGCATTCGGCTCAGTACCAGGGAAGTATTGGTCCCTGCTCTCGGGGAGTTAATTATAGTGCAGCAGTCCCCAACCTTTTTGGCACCAGGAACCAGTTTCATGGAAGACAATTTTTCCAAGGGATGAGGGGAATGGTTTTGGGATGAAACTATTCCACCTCAGATCATCAGGCATTAGATTCTCATAAGGAGTGTGCAACCTAGATCCCTTGTGCAGTTCACCACAGGGTCTCGCTCCTATGAGAATCTAATGCTGCCGCTGACCTGATAGGAGGCAGAGCTCAGGTGGTAGTGCTTGCTCAGCCACCACTCACCTCCTGCTGTGCCACCTGGTTCCTAACAGGCAACGGACTGGTACCAGTCCAGGCCCTGGGGGTTGGGGACCCCTGTTCTAGTGGGAAGTCTATTAAAGAACACACAGTACAAGAAAAGGTGCCAGAGAGTGGTAAGAACAACACAGGGAACGTAAATACAGTGATGCAGTCAAGAGTGACTGTGAGAGCTACTTTCTAAAGTCAGCAAGGAAGATCTCAGAAGAGGTGACATTAGGCCTACATCTAAATGACAAGAAGGAACCAGCCAGGCAAAGATGGAAGAAGAGAGATGTGCGAAGGCCCTGAGGCAGACACACTGGGCCTTTGGAGAAATGGAAAGAAGGCCAGTGCCACAAATCACTTCAGTATGGCTCACATTTATCAACTGCAAAATGGTGGTTGTGAGGATTAAACTGTTAGCACCACATCTGCACACAGAATGTGTTCAATAAGTATAAGTTGCTAGAATCGTCATCATCATCATCACCAGTGAGACGCCATCATTGGAGGTGTGCAAACAGAGACTGGGTGAGCACATCACAGGCATGGCTGGGTTATAGGGCCTCTAAGGTTCCCTCAACAATTAGACCCTAGGATTAGATAAGAGAAAATGCAAAGGAAGAAATGATAAAATTATTACACGCAGGTTTCCAGCCCAAGGTCACTTAAAGAACACATTGAATTATCCAAAAATGTGAAGCTTGCCCAACTATTTCATTCATCAAATAGTTCTTTCCCAACTGAGGGTCTATAATCCCAAACTGTCAAGAACTCCACATGGAACCAGCTGACACACTGTCCTTAGCCCTGAGGTCTACTCTTTCTATGGCGCTCTGGACTAAAACCACAACAACACTGACAGCAACAGAAAAGGATGACTTATTCTATGTTACTAGGTTTAATGTATGCAATTATTGAATGAAATAGCAGTGAGGATATTCTTCGATTGCATATGTATCCCAAACCATTTTATTATTTCATGTTTAATATGTTCCAAGCACAACTTTCTGCATCACATACTCTACAGGTAATAAATTTCACTTTTTAAAAATTCTTACCCTTGGCCTATTGTTTCAAAATATTTACTAACTTGTTGAGCTTTCTGAAGCCTACTAATTAAGGCTGTTAATAATACAGTCCTTGATGATGAACTTGGCATATGGGCCTTTAAGTTAGAGAAAGGCAAGTGTACTTTTACCCAACACCAAATCCTTGATCATTATAGATCGAATTCTTTCCAGTTCCTTTCTAAAACTCACCCAAACCCAAGGCAAGTATACTACAACCATAAATAAATACATGGCTTTGTATTTTGAAACTACTTCATTACCTACCCTTGATAACTTCCTATTTGTTTAGATGGTGGGAATGGCTTTAAAATTATAAAATTAAAAAAATTATAATATTCACAAATGGCATGAAACAAAGTAATACTAAGTGAGGGCAATAAAAAAATCACAATAATTTAACATAAAATGCATATATATTTTTATTATGGCAATTTTATTATGCCAGGCTTTTGGATTGTCCAAACTCAAGGATCTGGACAGCGGAAATCACACTCTCCATCTCCCCACTCTCATCCACTTTCCCCCCAAAAAAGAAACCTGGAAGAGCAGATGAGGATCAAAATTTTCCTATAGGAAAGTGTTCCCTTTTAAAAAATGGAAAAACAACAAATTTGGCATAGAGTATGTAGACAGAGGATCTTTAAAATACATATATTATATGTAGACAATTCCTATGACTTAATCTAAACTAAAAATCCCTTAAAATATGTAAATTTTGGAGTACCATGAAATACTACCTCTGTATACTAAGCATCTGCATTAAAAGAGTCAAAAAAGTCCCTGAGAGGAAGCCAGATTGGGGCTAATGGGCTCATTCAAATCCAAATTTATCTACTGGCTTTTGCAACATAATTCAGCCAAAAGAATGTGATTCATATCTGAGCTATGTAACAACACATTTTCAATGTGTTTTGAAGTAGACGCCACCACAAAAAAAGTAATAGTCATAACCTTGGCATCTAAACATCCTAAGCAATTTGATAATCTTTAAAAATATAAGAACTTAGTAATGTGGGTTCATTGAAGAACTTTAGAAAATATAAATCATCAAAAAAAAATAGTAATAATCTCAAACACCAAGATGACCACTATTAACATTTATTGTATACTTCACTAATTTTTTAAAAAATATTTTTCACAAAAACGACTTCCTATAATACATACTTTACTTACTATATCAAGAACACATTTCTATGTTCCTACACACACACACGCACAAACACACACACACAACTGTATCACTTTTTATGAATGCTTAATCTTCCACTTTATGGATATAACCTAATTTAGTGAGCTCTACTGGGATCATGTATGATCTGTTCAGATGTGCTAGAGTAAAGAAACAGAATAGGTTTAAACAACTATTTCCCAAAGCTATTTGACTATAACATCCTTTTGTGAATTACACATTTACAATCCTAGAACTTTTGATCTTTTCAAAATACTTTGGGAAATAACGATCTAACCAATTCCTAATATTAGATTTTCATGGTGTTTACAATGTTTTCTATTATAAATGATACTGTGATCAATTTCTTAAGTATACCTTTTTATGTATTGCCTAGGGAAAAACTCTAGAAATAGAATTACTTAGTTAATTGGTATGCATGTGTTAAAAATATGTTATCATTTTTGCCAAACTGTTCTCCAGCAATATTTGAGGTTTGTCAGCCTTTTTAAAAGATAATTTTAAATTTAAATAGTTTGGGAATTTATATGTCCAATATATATACACAGTAATTCTGAAATTAGATAATTACTCTTTTAAGGACATGGTTAAAGTACAAGTTATAAATATCAAAGGTCTTACTAGAATGAAGGTTGACTCAGAAAACTATTTAGGAATATACTTCCTCACAAATTAAGGAAAATGGCAAGTATGGAGACATTAAATCGTCTCTCTTCCATTTTCCTCTGTTATATTTACATATGCCTGAATATGTATTCCATACTCCTAAGAAGATATTAATAATCCCTTACATTTTTATACCACTAAAACATTTAAAACAAAAAGAACTTTACAGGAAGAGAACATCCTCAAAGCATATTTTAAAACAAGATATTAAGCTATACCTTCAAAAGACCCATCAAGCTACTCAATAGTTGCTACATATTTACAGCCAAATCTATAATAACTAAAATCTTTATCAATCAATCAACACAGGTATCATGGAGGAAAATGTGTATTCTAAGATAGTTAATTTAGATCTTCTTTTCACTATGTATTTCTACAGTTTCACATAATAAGAAGTAAGCTCCTAACATAACATAAAGATGGTTCACACAGCAAATACAGGCTTTGGGTTCCTTTTTTGTCTTTAAAGTGACACTGGATGTAATTTTATACCTCAAAGTAACTTTTCAAAGTTACTTAAGTATAGTGTTCACACTCAGGGTGGAGTTCTGTGTAATTTTCAAAGCTGAGAAGTGTTCTGCCTGTTCAAAAATATCTCCCCTTTGAGTTTGTCTCAGAATCATATTTGAAGCTTTTTAAAAATACAGAAATTTTTCTTCAATGGGTCTGGAATGGAGCCAATGCATCTGCGTTTTTTAAAACTCCCCAGTTGATTCATCTGTACAGCCAGAGTCAAAAAGCACTCAGTTATATAAAAAGATTGGAGGAGGGGGTTGTATCCTGAGGACCCCGATTTAACTGTTCACATGAAAACCATGAATCTGAGTCTGGTTTATTAGATTACCTAGGTGAAAATTTTACCTTGAGAAGGTTCATAAGATGTTTCAAGGTAGGACACCTGTTGGCCTATCAATGGCTACCAACAGGGATGGGGGTGAGGATATATGGTAATGAAATCAAACTGTGAAAGGATCCTTCCTGCCAGAAACTGTGGCACTTCCTACATTAAGCATATAATCCCTTCATTTTCCAAAAAATAGAAAGAAAAATGCTCAGTTATATTTTGTTTTAATGGAGTAGTCTTCCAAATGAACAACCTTTAGCTATAAGCAGCAGTTTCACTAAGCAATGCCAGTCAACATACAGTGAGACAAAATTCTGTTAAGAAAGGATAGGACACTCAGAGATATTATACCTTTTACATATACCTTTTACAAAATTATAGTCATTTGTCAGAATTCAGTTTCTCGAAAGAACTTCACCTCCAAGAAGTGCTTGCAAGAACAATGCAAATCAATATAAGAAATATAGGTTTTCTAAATACATAAAAATCCATAACTGTCTTGAGCTTCCTTTACCTACCAGATCTGGACTTAATGATATCACTGAATTCGTTCTGCCCATTGTCAGGACTGGCTTCATGTTCTCCATACTTGGCCATCTTGCCTGAGTTTCAAGATAATCCAAAAACTTTACCCAGTCCTCTTTCTAAGACTTTCAACTTCCTACGATGGTTCAGCTTGACATCAATACCTAAAAGGAAAAGGGAAAGTACTGACTTGAAAAAACATATTTATATCTTTTATATACAATTATGCATAGTAACTATTCATTCACCAAATATTGAGTGCCTGTCATGTGTAAAGCACTGAGCCAGGGAATGGGGTTATGACTATCAACAAGAGACATAACCTCTGCCATTATGGAGCTTACACACACTAAGCAATTAATTATACAATGAATTATTTCATTACAATACTGATAGACTACAAATCATACAAAGGAGAAGTATAGAAGAAGCAAAGGAGAAGCATATTCTACTAAGTACAAAGAGCATACAGCAGAGGAATCTGACCTGTCCTGGGCAATTAGAGAAGGCTTTCTTAAAGAGACATTTGAGCCAAGCCTTTAAATATGATAAGAATTTAATTAGCCAAAAAGGGAAACACAAAGAGAAAAGGTAAGAGCTTCCCATGCAAAGTGGCAGAAGGAATCATGGAGCAGTCAAAGAGTGGAGCACAAGCCAGTGTTTCTGGAAGGAAGACAGCCAAGAGACAAGTGTACCTGTTGAACCAGGTGAGGAAGCTGGGCAGGACCAGGGACAGGACCATGGAGAACAGGTCAAGGGTTTGTGTCTTTATCTGAAGAGCAATGGGGAGCCAGTAGATGGTTTGAAAGAGGGAACCAACATTGTCAAATTGGCCTTTTTAAAAGATCATCAAGGGCCGGGCGCGGTGGCTTACGCTTGTAATCCCAGCACTTTGGGAGACCGAGGCGGGTGGATCACGAGGTCAGGAGTTCGAGACCAGCCTGGCCAGCATGGTGAAACTCCGTCTCTACTAAAAATACCAAAAAAACTTAGCCAGGCATGGTGGTGTGCACCTGTAATCCCAGCTACTCAGGAGGCTAATGCAGGAGAACTGCTTGAACCTGAGAGGTGGAAGTTGCAGTGAGCTGAGATCATGCCACTGCACTCCGCCCTGGGCAACAAGAGTGAGACTCTGTCTCAAAAAAAAAAAGAAAAGAAAAGAAAAGAAAAATCATGGCTTGTAGGCAGACCATGGTAATATGTCGGGAACCAGTGAAGACTATGGCAGAATATAGCAAAATGCTAATTAAGGAACCTAGGCCATGGGTATATGAATGTTGAATGAAAATTTCTTGCAACTCTTCTGTATGTCTGAGAATGTTTTCATAGTAATATGTTGGGGAAAAATTCCTAACCTTAACCAAGTGATCAAAATTAACATAACCAATCATGGGGCATCATGCAATTCAATGGAAAATTACCACATCATCTACACAATATCCTTGCCAAGATGTTGAACATGAATCTTCTCATAAGCAGACAAATCTAGACTGTGGCTAGTTTTCAAAAAAAATGACCTGGTCTCTTCAAAACTGTCAGTGTCTTGAAAACCAAAATTACCTGGGAGAGGGGGAACTTTGTGAATTAAAGGAGACTAAACAAACATAACAACTAAATGTAATCTTTGATTGAATTCAGAATTTTAAAATAAAACATTTTGAGGATCATTTGAAAAATCTGAATTTGGACTATGTAATAGACAATATTATTGTATCAATGTTAAATTTCTTTAACATTAGTTAATGGTATTGTAGCAGGAGAATGTCTTTGTAAGACATATGGTGAAATATTTAGCAATGAAGTGTGATGGCATCTTTAACTTAAGTTCAAACAGAATAGCATATATCTGTCTATATTGATACATACATATTTAGTTTGATATATGTATGTAGATGTATATATGCATATACACACAGACAAGCAGAAAGATGCAGCAAATATTGTAAAATAAGTGGGAAAACTAGGCCGGGCATGGTGGCTCACGCCTCTAATCCCAGCACTTAGGGAGGCCAAGGCAGGTGGATCACCTGACTTCAGGAGTTCGAGACCAGCCTGGCCAACATGGTGAAACCCCGTCTCCACTAAAAAAAAATACAAAAATTAGCTGGGTGTGGTGGCGGGTGCCTGTAATCCCAGCTACTTGGGAGACTGAGGCAGGAGAATCACTTGAATCCAGGAGGCAGAGGCTATAGTGAGCCAAAATTGCGCTATTACACTCCAGCCTGGGTGACAAGAGCGAAACTCCATCTCAAAAAAAAAAAAAATAAAGTAAGTGGGAAAACTAGTTTAAGGGCATCTGGGGCTAGGCGAGGTAGCTCACACCTGTAATCACAGTAATTTGGGAAGCTGAAGCAAGAGGATTACTTGAGCCCAGAAGTTTGAGACCAGCCTAGGCAACATGGTGAGACCTTGTCTCTACTCCATGTAAATAAAAATTTAAAAGAATAAAATAAAAAGGACATCTGGGTGTTTATTGTGCTAGTCTTTCTATTGTAATATTATAGGCAGGAAACAATTGTGGTCTAAACAAGAATAGATGGAAAGAAATGGGTGAATATGTGGGATATTTAGATATCAAAGAAAGTCAATAGGATTTGGGAACTGATTGGATATGAGGGATTCATATCCAATGTGCAAAATGTACAAAACAACTCCCCAGTTTTGGCTTCAGCAGTTAGGTGAAGTGTGAGTCATTGAGCTGGGGAACACTGAGGATAGTGGGCTGGGAGAAAGGAATCATCAATGTGGTTTGGACTCACAGAGCTTGAGGTGCCTCTGAGTTATATAAGCAGAGATGACAAAAAGATAGTTGGGCTCAGCATGGTGGCTCATGCCTGTAATCCCAGCTCTTTGGAAGACTGAGGCAGGCAGATCACTTGAGGTCCAGAGTTCAAGACCAACCCAGCTAACACTTGAGATCAGGAGTTTGAGACCAGTCTGGCTAACATGGCGAAACCCTGTCTCTACTAAAAATATAAAAATTAGCCAGGCATGGTGGCAAACATCTGCAATCCCAGCTACTCAGGAGGCTGAGGCAGGGAAATTGGTTGAATTCAGGAGGTGGAGGTTGCAGTGAGTCGAGATCGCTGCCACTGCACTCCAGTCTTGACGAACGAGTGGGTAAGACTTCATCTCAAAAAAAAAGAGAGAGAGAATTGGATATAAAGAATTGGATCATCAATTTGACAGATTTTATGACAGTCTAAGAAACTTTTTTCATTTTTTATACGCTCTACTACTGCTAAAAATTTATGGATTATTATGTGATTACGTTCTTTCATTCAACTACATAACTATAAAGGATTTGCTAAATTCTTAAGTGTATTTTATTATATTCAAGAACCAAAAACTTTGTTCAGAAGAATGTCTATAAAAGTTTATTATGGAAAATTAAGTTTGCCCAAGGAAAAATTCTCTTTCCTGGAAAGATCTACAGTGTATCACTTTGGAGTGGTAAGTCTAATGCTTTTCTTCACAATTGGTCTTAGCCAAGATCTCCACTTCTATGCTTCCCAAAGCCTTTATTCACCCATAAAAGAGAAAAGTAAACTTTTTACACACTACTATATTCCATTTGCACACTATCAGTAATATTTCTTCACTATAATGTTTCACTTGACACTCTCCTCAAGGTGATTTTTCAAATTTTCTCTTCTTGATAATGAAAAGCCCTTACAAGTTGCCAAAGATACAGCAGAAAAGGTGATCAGAGTACAGGGGAAAATGGGGAGAAAGAAGAATAACAGAAGGCTATTTAAGTACTGATAGCCACTGAGGTTACTTGTTGCCATTAATGGCCAGAGGAATTTGAGTAAACTTAAGGCAGACGATGACTCCTTCTAATTGCCAAATGCAGCATCTTTGGTTTTCAGGAGACAGAATCAAAGTTTCACCACGAACAATGTATCCCAGTGTGACTCTCCCTCTTCCACACCGATAAAACGGAGGGAACACCATCTTCACAGAAGGCTAGGTGAGAAACTGAGAATCAATGAATGAGATGTTGCTTTAGAAGCTTTAAGCCCTATATAAATGCAATTTATTGTTACCTCTGCCCTAGATTTCCCTTCCCTCAAAATGATATTCTGTAAAATTTAGCCAGATGTTCTTACTGAAACCGATCCAGTCAAATCGATATTCACTAACTCTCCCTTCAGAATGCTTCCGGCTGTCATATAGACCACAAGGCAAGAATGTATGAAATAAACATAAGGTGTTTAAAAAATAAACATAAGGTGATGGCCTTAAAGACAAAACTAATGTTTTAATTTTTTAAGATTTAGGAATTACACAGTGAATATATGTATATAATTTTTATTTTGTACTATATTTTACGTATATAGCACATATATATCCAACAGTGTGCATTTTGATGGAAATGCTGTGTAAATTGAAACACTATTCATTAATTTACTCTAGGAACCAAAACCTAGGAATGCTCAAGACAGTAGAATAGGAAGCCAAGCGCACAAGAGTTTCCTGCTCTGCTTGAAACACAGTAAAAGAAAACCGTGAGTGCCAAGAACTACCATTTACAAAAAAAAAAAAAAAGGCGCTCCAGGGAAGGTTAATACTACTGTGATTAATACTGTTTACAGGGCCAATAAATTTTAGGTAAACACCCAAAGGAGAGTTAAAGTGTTGTCTCATCGGTCCCATAAAGGCTGATAAAAGGGGCGGGGAATGGTTCCACGTTAACCCTGGCCGTCACCGCAGAAGTACCCACAAGCTTTGCATTCCTCCAGCTCTCCCCTGACCCTGAGCTATCTGCAGGCTGCGTCTTCCCATGCCCACAGCCAACGAACCGGGAGGACCCAGATCGACTTCCTGAGGCCGGTGCAATTTACAAAGGAATGGATGCTGTCGCTGCCGCCCGGGAGGGAGGCCGGGAGCTCCGGATCAGACCTAGGGAATCCGGCCTCCCCAGCGCTCCGTGCGCTCTGGCCGCCGCGACCGCTGCACTGACCCTCCCAACCGCGGCATGGGGAACTGGCCCGCAAGGCCCTGGTGATCCAGGTGATCTGAAGGCTGGGAAAGAGGAGGCCCTGTCCTGGACACCTCAGAGAGCGGGGTCGTGGAGTTAGAACCCGGGCTCTGCAGTTCATTGTAAAACAAAGTGCTGGTCCCACGGCTCTCTGGGAGGTCGGGCAACGTTTTCTCCCTCCTCCTTGAAAAACGCACTGGAATGAGTCCCTTTCGTAATCTGAGGCTTGGAGAAAAAAAAATCCCCTTGAACAACCTGCGATCTAAAAGTTGCACAGCCTTCAGCTGGTGCTTTGTTGGTTTTTAAGTGGCCTTGAGCAACCAGAACCTCGGACCCCGGGCCGAAGAGGGGCATGGATTACCTTGTCAGTTGCAGCAAGAGATCCCCAGAGTCCGGAAAAGGACAGCCGGCGACTGCGCCGGACTACACACCAATGGGGCGCCCCCCTCCTCCTGTCCCCTCAGCCTCTCCACGGCCGCTGGCAGGGAGCTTGGCGATCGCGCCACACTCTCCGGAGTCCCACCCTTGGGAGCAGCAACCACCCAGAGGTCAAGCATGCTCCCCGCCGGGCGGCTAGCTGGGAAGCGCTTTGCTGGCCGCCGACCACACAGTCACCCTCTGCCCACCCTCTCCTGTGGACACCGCCGGGGCCCCGCCTTCCCCGGGCCCGGGTGTCTGTGACAGACTCTCCTAGGAGGCCACGTCCCCTCTTGCAAATCACTGGCCCAGCGCCCTGCACCACGCGATGCACGGAGGGCGACCCTGTCACCCCGGCGGGGAGGAGGATTGGGGAGCAGGGAGGCAGTACAGAGCCGGTCAGAGAAGTTTGAATCGTTCACAACTAGTACGGATCCCCAGCTCTCCACGCCTCCGGCATTCTCTCTCGCACCGCGGGAAGCTAAACTGAGGCCCCGAGGAAAGGGCACGCAAAAGTTACTCCCATCTTCGACTCTGGGACTTGGGAAGGAGCTCGGGACGCCGATCCCACGCGGAAGAACCGCAGAAAGCCATCCTCCTCCCGGTCCCCGCCCCATTCCCTCGGGGGCTGTAGTCACATTACCAGCCCTAGGCTTCAATAATGCATGGGCTTACCTGGTGCCCGCGGGCCGCCTCGCCTGCCGGCCGCCACCGCCGCACCCCGAGCTGGCCAAGGGCTCCTCTAGGAGTTTGAGACGGAGTAATCGCGGGGGTGTGTGCGAGTGTGAGTTTAGTGGTGCGATGTATTTTTTTAAAAAATAAAACTTGGAGAAGCAGACAAGATCCGAAATTAAAGAAAAAAAAAAAGAAAGAAAGAAAGAAAAAGAAATTGACACCCGACTGAAAACGCCCCTTACTTGTGCAATCTTCCTGCCTGGTAGTTCCGCCAAAAACAAAACAGTCAAAGCGCAAACCTGGAACGGGCGCGCAGGCACCAAGTTTGCCAAACGCCACAGAGTTTTCCGTCTGCAGAAATGACCCAAAAGAAGGGGGGCGCCGCTCCCCGTGATCCCCCAATCGGCTTCTGGAGCCAGAGGCTCCTCCTCGCCCCTCGGCGGGAGAAAGCCCGCGGCCGGCTGCTGCTGCCCGCTTCCCTCCTCCGAGGAAAAACGACTCCACAACTTTGTGCGCGAGAGCGCCTCGCTCCTCCGGCTCCTCCTCCTCCTCCTCCCCGCTGCGGGCCTGCCCCTTTGTTGCAGCCCAGCGCAGGCGGAGGAGGAGGGAGGGTGGGGCGCAGGACCGCTGGATCGCTCGTTGCCGCCCCAACTCCCCGGGAACAGGCTCGCCTCCGGGCAGCCGGGGGTCCGCTCTCCCCAGGAGAAGGGAGCAGATCAGCGCCAGCCCTCCGGCCCGCGCCTTTGCAGCGCTCCGGCTCCCCTTTGGCTCTCTCGCCCGGCCGCCGCCGGCCCAGCAACTTTGTTCCAGGAGATCAGCCCCACTACGCTCCAGGGTCAGCGTCCGCCGGGCCTCGGCAGTGACCGCGGTCACCGTGTCGGGAACTTGGCGCCCCAAGTCACCTGACCGCGCGCCCCGTCAATCAGCGCAGGCCCTGCGCACCCTCCCAGCCCGCAGCAGCCGGGCTCGGCGCTTGGCTGGCCTGGGGCGCGCGCTCCAGTGTGAACCGTGCGTGCCGGGAGCCGGGAGTCCGGAGACCTAAGCCCGAATGGATGCCTCGAGCAGACACAATTCCCCTTATTCAGATTATCTGAAAATGTGAGTCACGTCCCCCTAGGCAAAACAGGTCTCTAGTTAGGGCGATTTTTTTTTTAAGAGATAAATTCCAGTCTGCCTTCCAACTCACCCCATCTCAGTTTGCTGACGTTGCTGATTTTTTTAACCCTAGTTCCAACCGTACATTTATTTTACATTATTTCTCTAGTGTCGTTTTTAATATTAAAAAAGAAGTTTTCTCTTACATTAGTTTGTATTACAAGTAGTGTTTGTGCTGACCTTATTTTTCTGTTTTCCAATATGCACACACAAACGCACATGGGGAAGCTTGAGAGATTGACCAAAAACTATCTGGGAAGAAATGAGCTCGTGATGTGTGTGCATTTTTCTTATTTACACATTTCATTGCTCGTGTGTTCCTGTGATTGTTTTACACGATCAGCACACGTGGGAGGGGAAAGAAAACAACAACTTGAGTTCCTAGTTCGTATTAACAGAGAAAAGCATGGTTGATACTCGAGCGTCGGCTTATTGCTGGCTTAATATTTGAGTTAATTTACACGACAGTAAAGATTAAACCACTAGGGGCCTTAAAGGAATTTTCAGAAAGAGTTTACTCGTCTTTTGTTTTAGTGAAAGGTTCCCCCATCCATCCCTAAGTGCTCCAGGGAGGGGGCAGGTAGGAGATTCCCAAAAGAGACTCTTCCTTATAAGGTTTCTAGGACAGCTTCCTTCCTTTTGATGACTTTCTACGTATAAGCCAAATGAAATCCGAAGGATTAACTTGAAATGGGTATGATTTTACTCATTCACTTCATTCATTCATTTAACAAGCATCAGTTTATGGCTGTCAGGTCTGCTGGTTCTATGGATAATGCAAAGATAAATCTGATAGTGATCTTACCCTTAAAGAACTTGGAATGTAGTAGGTGAGATAAGGCATGTAAAGAAGTAAATATATACAAGATCCGGGAGATAAATGGCATAAGAAAAGAACAGATCAAGTGCTAGCTGAGTATGGTCACATAGAGGGACGCCAGGATTTGTTTTTTGTTTGTTTGTTTGTTTTTAATTTTTTGACAGAGTCTCTCTCTGTTGACCAAGCTGCAGTGCAGTAGCGCGATCTCGCCCACTGCAAGCTCCGCCTCCCGGGTTCACGCCATTCTCCTGCCTCAGCCTCTCTAGTAGCTGGGACTACAGGCGCCCACCACCACGCCCGTCTAATTTTTTGTATTTTTAGTAGAGACGGGATTTCGCCATGTTAGCCAGGATGGTCTCAATCTCCAGACCTCGTGATCCGCCCGCCTCGGCCTTCCAAAGTGCTGGGATTACAGGCGTGAGCCACCGCCAGGCCCCCAGGTTTTTTTAACTGATCATTTTGCAGACACCAAAAGTTGCTTCTCACTCACTGTATCCTGGTTGAGTTGATGAAACTCAGACTTTCTCCTTCAAAATAGATAATAAGGGCACACTGAAGTGTTTGAGGGTGTTGTCACTTAAAATTTGTGACGCACTTCACAATTTACAAAGTACTTTAATACATCATTTTAGCTCAAAAATTTTGAGAAACACGTTTAGGGTCCTATGATTTCTGGTATTGTAAGCTCTGAGGAGATGTTTAGTCGAGCTTCCTCAACTCCTGTAAGAGATGGAACATGAGGCCAACAGCCACCTTCTGTGCAGGAGTGACCTGCCCGGCATATCAGCCATGGTGGCTTACAGCCAGTTTTACCTGGGGACCTGTGCCCTGTTTCTAGCCCTTCCTTCTCTCCAGGCAGAGACTGATGCTCTTTGTAGATAATGAGCAAAAGAGGCTAAAGAAATTCTTGTTGACTGGGTGCAGTGGCTCACGCCTGTGATCCCAGCACTTTGGGAGGTCGAGGCAGGTGGATCATCTGAGGTCGGGAGTTCAAGATCAGCCTGGCCAACATGGAGAAACTCTGTCTCTCTAAAAATACAAAAATTAGCTGGGCATGGTGGTGCCTGCCTGTAATCCCAGCTACTCAGGAGGCTGAGGCATGGGAATTGCTTAAACCCCGGGGTGGAGGTTGCAGTGAGCCAAGATGGCACCACTACACTCCAGCCTGGGTGACAGAGCAAGACTCTGTCAGAAAGAAAGAAAGAGAGAAAGAGAGAAATAAAAGGAGGGAGGGAGGGAAGGAAGAGGAAGGGAAGGAGGGAGGGAGGGAGGGAGGGTGAGAGGGAGGAATTCTTATTGATGGAACGATCAAGAGATCTCAAGCTGGTCCTGTGCTGGTCCTGTCCTCCAACACTTTCTTTATTTGGTAGGGAAACCACATTTGGTGGGCGATCTTGACCACAGAGGGCTTTATTTCCATACAGCACAGTGGGATCTTCCTTTATATCCAGAGAATCTAGGTGAGGCGCGGTGGAGACAGGCCTCTGAAGTAATGGGCCTGCAAGGAGGATGCCCAGTGGGGTTTTGTCTGCTCATCCCAAAGATCAGCTCACTGTAGAACATCTGGAAAGAATGATAGGAATGTGACCCTGGGTCTACTGTTAACCCAAAGTCAGAATTGCCCTGCAGTCACCATAGAATGGTGAAAATTAAGGAAAACAGAGTTAGTTCACTGGAGGAGAGAAAGCCTGTGACAAAGGAGAAAATTATGATATGAGTAGTGTATATATAGATTCATATATAAAGATATATGTATATGTGTGTATAGTGTATATAGACATGATTCACATAAATATTGTTCATATACAGGGACCTGCATCCTAATATAAGAACCAAAAAGAAAACATTTGCTACTAAACTTTGTGCAAGACTGTATAAATGCAGTTTCTCTTTAAACAGTAGACATGGGAAAATACACAATGTATAAAAAAATCAAGACACTTCCTTAGCTTTACCTTTACTATTGACTATGATTAAAGCCCCACATATAAGCATTTAAGAGAGGAGGAAAGGTTAGAGAATTTAGCCTTTCTTATATTTTTCAGGTGAAAAAAGTATAAATCTGGAGCTTGTGTGTAATAGATAGTGGATTTTTGCTGAGTTTTGTTGGTAAATTCTTCAGTCAAACATCTAGTATTTGCGCAAGTTGATAAAATTTTATCATATAAATAAATTTTTGTAATAGAATTAAAGAAACAAAAAATAATAGCACATGAAACTTTTAGAAAATAAGTAGCACAAAGGCTGAGTTCCTTACAACTTAGTGCACTCATGAATTACCCAGAGAATATATTTTAAATTCAGATTGACCGCCATTCCCCAGAAAAATTCTGATTGAGTAGGTCTGGTGGGGACCAGGAAGTTGCAGGTTTGACAGGCAACTGCTTAGGTTTAGATCAGGATGGCCGAGGAGCCACACTTTGAGCCCCTGTGCTCTGGGGGACTCGCCTCAAATAGGTCACTTTGGATGATTGGAGGGGTCGAGAAATTACCCTGCCAAAAAAAAGAAATCCATACTGGATCAATCATAATTGTGAAATACCCATGATTATCTTTATCTCTTTGAATTCAAGTGTTTCATTCTATTCAGACCACCCTGGAGGTTACCTACAATTGTTAACACCCTAGGACTATTCCTGGCAATTTAACCTGCACAGGTGGTAGGAAGCATGGCCCAGTTCTGAGGAAATAAGGCTCTGAAGAGAAAGTCTAATGACGAGAGGACAAAGAGGACAGAAATATTGAGAATACGGGAGCTGAAATGTGAAATCCAAAGAAGGGCAAAATAAAAGCACTAAGTTGTTGGGCAGAGAAGAGCAACTGATTGATCTAAATGGGAGAATAAAGGAAGCCCCAAAAAGAGAAGGAAGAGATGCAGAGAGGGTGGAGGGTGGGAAACCCAAGAGATGCGGAGAAAGTGGAGGGTGAGAAACCCAGAGCACCACCTTTGGGGTAAACTTGAACAAAGCACGGTCTACACTGAGTTTATCCTACTTGTAAATTTTTCTTGGCTTAATTTAATTTGTATAATTTTATAATGTTGTTGCTGAAAAAGATTTTACAGAGTCTTTCCATCAACCCTCTGATTTTACAAAGAAGCAAATGAAAGACACAAAGCAGATCAGGGAATACCTTTAGGTAAAATAAAACCATCTATTGGGGGAAAATGTCGGAATTATTAAGAAGTGAAAAGAAGATCCCTATGTTACATGAGTTCATTGTTAACCAGAAGAAGAGGGGAGGAGGTGGGGGAAGAAAGCAAGCGTAGCTGAAAGAGAACTGGTCTAGATTTAAGTTACCTAAGTGCTCATTATGATATTGAAGGCTATCAGCCATGTAAGTTTGTGGAACTTAACCTTTAGCTTCCTACCTGTAAAGTAGAAAGAATAATACCTCCTGCAAGTGTTGTGAGAATCAAATGAGTTAGTTAATATAAAGCATTTACACCAAATCTGGTACTTTTTACTTTTATTATGTTCCTTTCCCCTTTCTCTTAACTCAAGAGGACTGGCTGCCATTTTGTGATTGTCTTCATTCATTCTTTATTGAAAACATTCCTGGAACTTCCATTATCTGCTGCAAAGCAGGATATGCAAATGGTATAGCCCACAGTGCTTATCCTCAAAGAGCTCACTGTCTCACAGAAAGACCAATACATAGATAGACAATTATAAATTAATAGGGTACACCAGCACAGCCAAAATGTAACATGAGCCAAAAGAGAGACACATAACCCAATAGAAAGGACAGGAATGGGCAGTACCAAGAAGTGACACCTGAACTGAGCCTTAGCGGTTGAGTAGGAATTCTAAAAGGTACCTGTTGTCTTGCCTGTGCCCAGCATCTTTCTTCTCTTATTGAAGGAATATTATCCCTTCCTTTGGAGATTTCCTTTTCTGCTCCAATTAGATTTTATGTGGCTGTCAATCATTTTGTGGGACTGTCAATCACTTAGCCTGAGGGTGGGCTCCAATCATGGGGCCCCTTCCCCAACCACAGTAATTAGTCTAAGAAGGGACCAGAGATTCAAGTTAAGCCCATCATAGTCCTTGCTAGGCTTTTTCATGGTAACACTGAAAGGGAAAGATACCTTTTTCTTTTTTCCTTTGGAATTAGTAAACTGGAGTGACATAAAATTGAGACATAATCCCTCCATTCCCCTCTCCTGCTCCTACTACTGGCTGGAGTTCCACTTCTATAGAAGGAGAAAAATAAACTATTGCACTGGGAGCTAAAAATATACAGAGAAAGTTGAAGATGCAAGAGTCGCTGGCTTCCATGCCCATCGGTAGTGCCCTATCACTCCCTTTATCCTGAATGTTCATGTGTATTGGAATTCTGTCACTTGCAACTGAATGAGCCCAGTTCAATATAAAAATTGACCAGGAAAAGAGCAGTCCTATGAGAGGGCTTCAGGCAAAGGAAGACATGGAATATGTATGAACAGTGGCAAGAGGCAGGAGGAACATTTCCTTTTGTTGGAGTCCTGCATGGTCTCCCTAGCTCCCTAACACATGCTAACCCAAACACATTTGCAGCCTTAGCCTGGTAAGCAGGGGGTGGGGGATCACCATCTAGATTTCCAGGCCATGGTCAGACATCTTCTATGTCTGGTTTTGCACTGGTTCTCCTGCCAGACTCCAGCTGGCTATTGGAACTAGAATGTGCCCTAAATCAGCCTATTTGGCAAGAGCCCTAACCTTCAGTGTAGCTCTGCAGCTTCCTTTCCCAGAGGCAAGTTTCAGGTTCCTGGACACACCCTTGCAATTCACTTGCAAGAAGATACACCGCTCTAGCCTGGATTGTACCTCCTCCTGCTCCAGTGCAACTCATCAGACAGGAAGGCTGGATGAGGTCAGTTCAATGTTTTTGATGCCCCTCTGGAAAGCCGACTCTAAACTGTCAGCTGATTTGTAATGAATCTGGTGTCTCCAGGGCCCGTCGCCCCACCTCCCTCCCTGCTTCCAGGACTCCTCCCTCTGGGCACCGCCTCTCTGTATTGAGGAGAGATGGCCAACAAGACTTACACCTGCGCTTGATCAAGTTATGGTATTAATCAACTGGCCCTGCCTTAGCAAGCATTATTTCCTTCTAGAAAACTCTCATAGTTTTTAGATGGAAGCCAAATTCTTCTGTGTTCTTACTCTGCTTTTCAAAGACGTGGCCAGGTGCAGGGACTCATGCCTCTAATCCCAGCACTTTGGGAGGCTGAGGCAGGGAGGATCACTTGAGCCCAGTAGTTAGAGACCAGCCTGGGCAACATATTGAGACTCTGTCTCTACCAAAAAATAAAAAATAAAACAATACAAATTAGCCAGGTGCGGTGGCACACACCTGTAGACCCAGCTACTTGGGAGGCTGAGATGGGAAGATCGTTTGAGACTGGGAGTTCGAGATTGCAGTGAGCAGTGACGGTGCCACTGCACTCTGGCCTCGGTGACAGGGTGAGACCCTGTCTCAAATAAATAAATACTGCTACATGAGTTTCCCATCTTACACTGAGGGCCTGGAGGGCAGGACCAGACACTATGTGGATTTCTTCTCCAGGGAACTAGCAGGGGGATCTGATGCACTGATAAGTAATACCTCCCAGTGATTGCTGGGCATTTCTAGCTATGTGAGCGTAGGGGAAATCCCAAGGAGTCCATTTCAGGAAAAGAGGAAAATATTGGAGTTATGCAGACAATTTTAAGATATTGATTATTTTAACAAAGTCAACTATTTTGATTTACAAAATCAGATCCCATTGCTTTTTAGTATAGTTCAAATTACCACAGACCTCAAACTGGTGGCCGTCTGCCCGAGAATGAAATGGTATTGACACATCAAATGTGCCCTTCTCCCAATAGGCAGCTCTATTAGCCTAGTATTTGCTCTTACTTTGTGAAGAAAATCCAGGAAAAGGTGCTTTTCATTTCTGTAATTCTACATAAGTACATACTATTTTCCTGCTTTGATAAAAAGGTCACCTTCTCCAGGAAAGCTTCCCAGAGAGCTAAGGACCAACTAGTGTCACCAGTCAACTCATGTGGGCAGCACAAACATTCCTCAGAAAATACATTTAAATTAAAAGAAGAGCAAAATGCTTTTTCACATTTATGATCCCCTTGGCATCATGAAGTTGTGTCATATTTGTTAGAGACTAATATAATAAGAACAGATGCAGGCTCAGAAGGTAAAAGATGCATTCTTGCTAAGTCATGCTTGTATGGCAACAAATCTTGCTATCTGAAAAATGATTTGTCTGTGTTTCAAATTCAGGGAGAGATGGATGAATTTGTCTCTCATGCAACACATTGTAGCAGATGGATGAAGAACTTGAAAGAACCCAGGACACAGCAATAAGCACCATATTCATATTTAGAGCAGCAATGCTGCTCCATTAAAATAATCTATCACATTAAATTTATGTTGTTAATTTGAATTAAATACATGCTTTTGTTGAATTGGTTTTTTTGTTTTTGCTTATATAACTAGACAAGAGCTGTAAGTATAAATAGTGGATGCTTGTTTGTACACATGTAAATAATGTTGTAATTAAAATAATGTAATTCGGCACCAGGAATCTATAGATTTCATTTTTCCTTAAGTAGGGTTAGAACATTACTCAAGTTTGCAAAACACTAGGTTAATGCAATAGCTGTGTGATATAGTTTGGATATTTGTTCCCTCCGAATATCATGTTAAAATTTGATCCCCAATGTTGGAGGTGAGGTCTAATGGGAGGTGTTTGAGTTCATGGGGGAGGATCCCTCATGACGCACTTGGTACAGTCCTTGAGGTAATAAGCGAGTTTTCACTCAATTAGTTCCCTTAAAAACTGCTTGTTAAAAAGAGCCTGTAATCCCAGCATTTTGGGAGGCCGAGGCAGGCAGATCACCTGAGGTCGAGAGTTCAAGACCACCCTGACCAACATGGAGAAACCCCATCTCAACCGAAAATACAAAATTAGCCAGTCATGGAGGCGCACACCTGTAATCCCAGCTGCTCAGGAGGCAGACGCAGGAGAATCGCTTGAACCTGGGATGTGGAGATTGCAGTGAGCCAAGATTGTGCCATCGCACTCCAGCCTGGGCAACAACAGCAAAACTCCGTCTCAAAAAAAAAAGAGCCTGGTATCTCCCTCCCCTTCTCTCTTCTCCTCTTTGGCCGGGTAATCTGCCTGCTCTGGCTGCCTTTCCCCTTCTATCATGAGTGGAAGCAGCCAGAGTCCCTCAGCAGAAGCAGATGCTGGTGCTTCCTGTACAGCCTGCAGAACTGCAAGCCAAATAGACTTTTTTCTTTACGAATTACCCAGCTTTGGGACTCCTTTATAGCAACACAAGAGGACAAAAAACACTGTGTTAAGACTGGCCAGATGATCATAGATGCTTATAAAATGTTATCCAAAATTTCAAAAGCCCCATAAATTATTGTATTTATACAAAAAAGTAAATACTAAATACTTTTTTTTTTTTTTTGAGACAGGGTCTCTGGAGCCCAGGCTGGAGTGCAGTGTCGCGATCACTGCTCACTGCAGCCTTCACCTCCTAGGCTCAAGTGATCCTCCCACCTCAGTCTCCCAAGTAGCTGGGACTAGAGGCGTGGGTCACCACACCTGGCTAATTTTTGTATTGTTTGTAGAGACGGGGTTTCACTTTGTTCACTTTGTTCACCCAAAGTTCTGGGATTACGGGCATGAGCCACCTCTCCTGGCCTTCAAATCTTTTTTTTTCTTTGAGACAGGGTTTCCCTCTGTCACCCAGGTTGATGTGCAGTGGCATGATGTCACCTCACTGCAACCTCCACCTCCTGGGTTCGAGTGATCCTAATGTTTCAGCCTCTGGAGTAGCTGGGACTACCCGCCACCACGCCTGGCTAATTTTTTTATTTTTTTGTAGAGGCTGGGTTTCGCCATGTTACCCTGGCAATAAGAGGCTGTTCAAACTTTTAATAATCAAAAACTCAATTGCAGTGACTTCCGGTAAAGATAGAGATTGAACTCTCTTTGCTTCTTCCCAAACCCTACTGAAACTACACCAAAAGGACTTATTTTAAGGCATAAAACACCAAGGAGAGGGAGATAATGACAACAACACCTTTGAAGGAGGAAAGAACATGGCCAAATGGAAATTGACTTTGCAGGTCTGAAAAAGCCTAACCCTAAGTTAGCAGCAAGGGCAGCTAAGAAAAATACATATATAATATCCACTGAAATGTCAGGCAAAAGCCCAGGAATTGAAGGCACCAAGTACCCTGGAAGTGGAGGGTGGTGAGGACAGGATCAAAAGGATTGGTTGAAAGAAATAGTTAGATTCCTCAATTCCTTGGCCCACCCTACACAACTAGGCAGCTGCAACCCCAGAAGAAGATTAGAACTGTGTTCTTCGAACAGAGAAATCAGAGGATCTCTAAACCAGGGAACCAAGTCAAGGTAGGGGAAGTGTATCAAACACAAGGGGGATTGACACCACCTCCCTCCTCTCCCAGTACGACAACCAGAATACAGGGAGCCAGGCCTTCCCCATTCATACAGGAGACTGAAGGTGCCTTCTGTGGGGAATCCAAACAGCCCAAGAGGAAACACCGTAATAGACAGTGGAGGTTCCAAACCAAAATAGCTGACCCATGTCAGTGAAGAAATGAAAGCCACCCATGTACGGAGAGCTTCTGCTTGGCTTTTTATTGTGATACCCTTAATCATTAGCAGACAATTAAGAATTATCAGACATCTGAGGATAGCCTCCTGCACAAATGTTGAAATAAAATACATAAACAGCAAAAGGCAACTTGAAGGAAACAAAGACTAGGCTGTCAGGAAAAAAAAATGTAAAACTTCTTTTTAAATTAGTATTAATATCTATAGAGAGGAGTCCAGCAAGGTAGTACATGCCTATATTCCCAGCTATGCAGAAGGATCACTTGAGCCCAGGAGTCAAAGGCCAGCCTGGACACCATAGCAAGACCCCAATACGGTTTGGCTGTGTCCCAATTCAGATCTCAACTTGAATTGTTATCCCCAGAATTCCCACATGTTGTGGGAGGGATGTTCCTGTGCTATTCTCGTGATAGTAGATAGGTCTCACGAGATCTAATGGGTTTATCAGGAGTTTACGCTTTTACTGTTTCTCTCATTTTCTCTTGTTGCTGCCATGTAAGAAGTACCTTTCACCTTCCGCCATCATTCAGAGGCCTCCCCAGCCATGTGGAATTCTAAGTCAAATTGAACCTCTTTTCGTTCCCAGTTTTGGGTATGTCTTTATTAGCAGTGCGAAAATGAATGAATACAACCTCTCATCTTTTTATTTATTTATTTATTTATTTATTTTTTGTGAGACGGAGTCTCACTGAGTCACCCAGGCTGAAGTGCAGTGGTGCGATCTTGGTTCATTGCAACCTCCACCTCCTGGTTCAAGCAATTATCCTGCCTCAGCCTCCCTAGTAACTGGGATCTCAGGTGCCCACCACCATGCCCGGCTAATTTGTTTGTATTTTTAGTAACGATGGAGTTTCACCATGTTTGTTGGCCAGGCCGGTCTCCAACTCCTCACCTCAGGTGATCTGATCACCTCGGCCTCCCAAAGTGCTGGGATTACAGGCATGAGCCACTGTGCCCGACCTCCACTTTTTTTTTTTTTTTTTTTGAGACAGGATCTTGCTGTGTTGCCCAGGCTGGAATGCAGTGGTGCAATCTCAGCTCACTGCAACTCCACCTCCTGGGCTCAAGCAATCCTCCCACTTCGGCCTCCCAAGTAGCTGAAACTACAGGTGTGTATCACCATGACTAGCATTTTTTTGCATTTTTTTTTTTGTAGAGACATGGTTTCGTCATGTAGCCCGGACTGGTCTTGAACTCCTGAGCTCAAAGAATCCACTCACCTCAGCCTCCCAAAGTGCTGGGATTACAGGCAAGAGCCACTGTGCCTGGCTGTTCCCACCCGTCTTTCAATAATAATAATAATATAGAGAGAGAGGTATTCGAAGATTTTTAATTAATGAAACAAAAATTAATGAAACAAAATAAACTTAAAGAGAACAAAAAATAAATTTAAACGTTGTAAAAATGAAAACTCAATAGATGGATTGGAAGAGAAGGTTGAAGACATCTCCCAGAAAGAAAGAAAACAGCATATAAAATAACAGGTAAAACATAGGCAAAGTAAAAGGCCAGTCCTGAAGAAATTCCTCAAAGATAGATTAGAAAAAGCAATTATTTCATCAATGAAATAATTTAAGATTTCTGAAAATTGAAGGATACATGTCTGCAGTGTGAAACAGTTCGCTGAGTATCCAGCAATGAAAATATATCCACACCAAGACACATCACAGAGCTATTTCAGAACACAGGACTTAGGGACAGAATGTTTATGTCTCCCCTGCCCCCAGTTTATATGTTGAAATCTTAACCCCCAATGTGATAGTATTAGGAGGTGGGTCCTTCGAGAAGTAATTAGGTCTTAAGGGTGGAACTTCTTGAGTGGGATAAGTGTCCTTATAAAAGGAGACCCCACAGAGCTCGCTTTTCCACCTTTCTGCCGAGTCAGGATACAACCAGAAGAAGGCCATCTGCAATCTAGAAGAAGGCCCTCACCAGAACCTGACTATGCTGGCTCTCTGATCTTGGACTTCCAGCCTCCAGAGCTGTGAGATAAGAATTTGTGTTGTATATACGCCAGTCTATGGTACTTTGTTCCAGCAACCCAAACTGACTAAGACAACGGGGTCAATGAGAAGATTTTAAAGTTTCCAGTGGGATGGGAGAAGGAAGATTGCGTACAAAGTATCAGAAATCAAAAGGGCTCTGAACTTCTCAGCAGCAACACAGGAATTTACAAGAAAATGGGGTAAGGCATTCAAAATTCCGAAGGGAAATAGTTTCCAAATAGTTGTTTTTTTTTTGTTTGTTTGTTTGTTTGTTTTAGTAGAGACAGGGTTTCTCCATGTTGGTCAGGCTGGTCTTGAACTCCTGACCTCAGGTGATCCACCTGCCTTGGCCTCCCAAAGTGCTGGGATTACAGGCGTGAGTCATCGCGCCGGGCCAATTTCCAGATAGTATTAACTATCTAGTCAATTTCTTTTTTTTTTTTTCCTTTAACTTTTATTTTAAGTTCAGGGGTACATGTGCAGGATGTGCAGGTTTGTTACACAGGTAAAGATGTGCCATGGTGGTTTGCTGCACAAATCATCCCATCACCTAGGTACTAAGCCCAGCATCCATTAGCTATTCTTCCTGATGCCTTTCCTCTACCCACACCCACCCCACCCTGACAGGCCCCAGTATGTGTTGTTTCCCTGCCATGCATCCATATGTTCTCATCATTCAGCTCCCACTTATAAGTGAAAACATGCAGTGTTTGGTGTTCTGTTCTGGTGTTGGTTTGTTGAGGATAATGGCTTTCAACTCCATCCATGTCCCTGCAAAGGACATGATCTCATTGTTATTTATGGCTGCATAATATTCCATGGGTATGTATATACCACATTTTCTTTATCCAGTCTATCATCGATGGGTATTTGGGTCACCTCCCAGGTTTAGGCGATTCTCCTGCCTCAGCCTCTTGAGTAGCTGGGATTATAGGCGCGCACCACTACACCTGGCTAATTTTGTATTTTTAGTAGAAATGGAGTTTTGCCATTTTGGTCAGGCTGGTCTCCAACTCCTGACTTCAGGTTATCTGCCCACCTCAGCCTCCCAAACTGCTGGGATTACAGGCATGACCCACCGCGCCCAGCCTACATTTAAGTCTTTAATCCATCTTGAGTTAACTTTTGTATAAAGTGTAAGGAAGGGGTCCAGTGTCAATTTTCTGCATATGGCTAGCCAGTTCTCCCAACACCATTTATTAAATAGGGAATCCTTTCCCCATTGCTTGTTTTTGTCAGATTTGTCAAAGATCTGGTGGTTGTAGGTGTGCGGTCTTATTTCTGAGTTCTCTGTTCAGTTCCACAGGTCTAAATATCTATTCTTGTACCAGTACCATGCTGTTTTGGTTACTGTAGCCTTGCAGTATAGTTTGAAGTCAGGTAGTAGGATGCTTCCAGCTTTGTTTTTTTTGCTTAGGATTGTCTTAAATATCTAGCCAATTTCCGAACTAAGTGTGAGGGTGCATATCTTTTACTCAAAAGCTTTACCCCTCTCCTATACACATATTTTTCTGAAGGAGTTACTGCAGGATGTGCACCACCAAAATAATGGAGTAAGTCTTGAAAAATAAACACAAGAGTTACAGGGTAAAAGAGATATAACATAGGAGAAATGCAAAAGGAATTCCCACACTTACTCAGGATGATGTACCAAGCATGGGGGCAACTCATCTGGACACTATTAGGCCCAAGTGCTCCATAAGAAACTTAAGACAATAAAACTGAGGTAATACTCAACATGAATGAATGTATCAAGAAAAGATTTGGCCAGGCGCGGTGGCTCACGCCTGTAATCCCAGCACTTTGGGAGGCCCAGGCAGGCGGATAAGGAGGTCAGGAAATCGAGACTATCCTGGCTAACATGGTGAAACCCTGTCTCTACTAAAAAATACAAAAACTTAGCTGGGCATGGTGGTGGGCCTCTGTAGTCCCAGCTACTGGGGAGGCTGAAGAAGGAGAATGGCGTGAACCTGGGAGGTGGAGTTTGCAGCGAGCCAAGATTGCGCCACTGCACTCCAGCCTGGGCGACGGAGGGAGACTCTGTCTCAAAAAGAAAAGAAAAGAAAAGATTTAACCATCTGGTGGGGAATATGGATTAGGGATAAATGTGTACAAGGAAATTGGGCAAGTGAGGAAAGATGACAATTCTTAACTGAGGAAAAACTACAAGTTGTACAGTCAAGAAAAAGTCATCATCGTTGCCCATATGGCTCGACACTGAATAGCCTACAGAGTCACAGCAATGTTAACCCTGAACATTGAGTTATTCAGAAATAAGATAAATCTAAATAAGGAGAATGAGTAGCTTAGAAGTATCTATCACTTTATTTGGTAAGGGTGAAGGACAAAAGATACGTAAATCCTCATGTTCATGAAGGGAAGTCAATAATGTCTAAAACAAAAAAACAAACAAACAAAAAACAGAAGTAACATTACAAGTACATTACTTAGAGAAATGGAGTTACATAACGGATGAAGCATCTTTAAAAGTTAAAAATAGATACCTCTGGGAAAAGGGATATGGAAAATAAGGGGTTGGGAGACTATTTGTCTTTGCAAACTTTGTGGAACTTGGTGATAATTAAAATTATGTTTATGGGCCTGGCACGGTGGCTCACGCCTGTAATCCCAGCACTTTGGGATGCGAGGCGGGGCAGGGGGCAGGAGGATCACCTGAGGGCGGGAGTTCAAGACCAGCCTGACCAAAATGAAGAAACCCCATCTCTACTAAAATTACAAAATTAGCCAGGTGTGGTGGTGCATCCCTGTAATCCCAGCTACTTGGGAGGCTGAGGCAAGAGAATCACTTGAACCTGGGTGGTGGAGGTTGCGGTGAGCCAAGCTAACACCATTGCACTCTAGCCTGGGCAACAAGAGTGAAACTCCGTCTCAAAAAAAAAAAAAAAAAAAAAAAAAAAAGGTTTATATATATTTTAATAAAAATTGAAAAAACAGGATCACAAAGTGTATAAATATATGCAGAACAATGCAAAAAGCCATGGTTTTATGGTTAGAATTGATGACTAAGATTTAAATACAGGAGGCAGGGCTGCATTATGACTGTCATGAGGCCTAGGCACTTTGACTATGTGGGCCCCTCACACTATAATATCAGTATTAAAATTATTTTTGATATAACTTTAAGTATTTCAATTTTTTTCCTTCTCAGGTAAAATTTAGTAGAATTTCATAGGCCTCTTAAAAGTTTCATGATCCCTAGGCATTATGCCTTCTGTGCCAGTGGATAAGTCCTTCCTGGTTAGAGAAAGAAAGGAGGAAAACTACAGAATCCTGTTTACTTCGTAGTTAACAAAGCTCCCTTTGCTTTGTGGCTCAACATTTCTAGGTCACAATAGTGGCAAATTAAGTGACTTTATAAACAATGAAGCTTCATTTGATCTGATCCCAACCCTATTAGTACACGACCATCTTACACAATATTTTTAAATTTTATTTCATAAGAAAAACATCAGGTTGAAATGTTTAAACCCAGTAGCTTAACAAAAAACAATCATAAATTCATTGACTGCGTTTTTCATTTTCCACAGGAATATTCTCAATTGAATAGATTACTCAAAGCTTTTATGTCTCCAATTATTTCTCCATTATTATAAAGTAAAAGTGACATTTTGTAACCTTTGAGTTACAAGCATTCAACTTCTGTATGAAGAGTATGTCATACATTGTGATCAACTTAATCCTTCCCATCTCAGCTGGTTAAGTTGGTGAGACCAATACTGTTGAAACTATGCCCAAAGATGCAGATAGAAACCAAAAGCATTTGTTGAAAAATGTTTTGAATATTAATGCCTTGCAGTTGTACAGCTCTCTATATTTTTTAAAGGACTTTCTCTTTTCTGCTTGGATGTCTATTTTTTCCATATTGGCATATCTAAAACCGAAATTCCCTTCAATATTATTTCCATCTCTTCACTTACCCAATCCATTCAACTGGAACCATATTTCTGGTCACTCCAGCTTGAACCTAGTATTCCTGCCTCTCTTCCTCACACTCAAAATCTAATTGATTAAAAACTTCTTTTTCCTTTTTTTTTTTTTTTTTTTTGAGACGGAGTATCACTTTGTTGCCCAGACTGGAGTGCAGTGGTGCAATCTCGGTTCACTGCAACCTCCGCCTCCCGGGTCCAAGCGATTCTCCTGTCTCAGCCCCCCGAGTAGCTGGGACTACAGGCGCATGCCACCACGCCCGGCTAATTTTTTCTATTTTTTTAGTAGAGACGGGGTTTCACCGTGTTAGCCAGGATGGTCTCCATCTCCTTACCTCGTGATCTGCCCGCCTCGGCCTCCCAAAGTGCTGGGATTACAGGCGTGAGCCACCGCACCCGGCAATTAAAAAGTTCTATTAGGCACTCCAGCCTGGGCGACAGAGCGAGACTCTGTCTCAAAAAAAAAAAAAAAAAAAAAAAAAAAAAAAAAAATTTCCATTGGTTGTTCATTATATTTTTTTTAACATATCTACATTATCAATGTCCAATCCTACCACCAAACTTGAACTTGCCTTTGTACTTGAACTTTTGTACTGGCGTCTTAACTAGCCTCACTCAAACAACTCTTCCTCCTTCAATTCATCCTACACTTTGCCATCAAATCAACTTGTTAACATGGTAATCGTGTTATCCGAAAGTCTTCAATGGCTCCCAATTGCTTACAAGATAAAACTGGCCATTTGTCTAATATCTGATAATATCAATGTGTAATGGCCATTTATCTGTAGTATAATACCAACCCATGCTGGATACTCTGAGACTTTTCTAGTCACTTTTTGCTGAATGTCTTTTACAGCTCACCCCCATGGTCACTCTGTTCTTTCATCTGGAGTGCCTACTCATATTAATGTAGCTCAAGTCTACCTTCTTGTTGAAGCTTTTTCTGAGTACTCATCTCATAATGATTGTGTCCTTTGGATTCTTCACACTTACTGTGAACACCATCATTTAAAACATATCAGATACTGCCTTGTATAGTTATATTCTGTTTATATATAAGTCTCCTGAAAAAATGATAAGCTTTGAGGGCCCAGAGGCTGTCTGATCCCACCATGTAGGGTCACATGGTATGTGTCCATTAAATAACTGACTGATAAGGGGAAAGACTTTTTTTTTTTTTTGAGATGGAGTTTTGCTCATGTCACCCAGGATGGAGTGCAATGGCATGATCTCGGCTCACTGCAACCTGCGCCTCCCAGGTTCAAAAGATTATCTTGCCTCAGCCTCCCGAGTAGCTGGGATTACAGGCGCCCGCTACCAAGCCCAGCTAATTTTTGCATTTTTAGTAGAAATGGAGTTTCACCATGTTGGCCAGGCTGGTCTTGAACTCCTGACATCGTGAGCTGCCTGTCTCGGCTTCCCAAATGAGCCGGGATTACAGGTGTGAGCCTCCACTGCCTGGCTTGTAGGATGAGTGGATGGATCCACTAGATGACCTCCCAAGGCCCACCGAGTTCTAATAGTCTGTAACATTATATCTCTCCGGAGAGCACACATCGTCTTTAAGAATTATGGGAGAATATCCTCTATCTGGCTCCTGTCCCAGAATTGCAAACTGAGCCACACTAAGTGAAGAGAACCTGTTCCCCTCCCAGCCCTGCGGCTTCTAAAAACAGTTTTGAAACTGGTAGCAGCTGTGAATTTGGAGGACTCTGCTTCTGCCCCACCCCAGCTGTGCCTCTGTTTTGGGAATTCCGGCCGGGCTTGTACTCAGCCAGCATCCTGTCCTAGTAGCACTAACTGTACCCAGGCTTACTGGAAAGGGATAACCCTTTCGGGGCCCACTTACCAAGTCTCTATTTCCAGCTCCTCCTGCTGGATGGGGGAGGGGTGGGAAAAAGAGCCTTTTCTTCCTTCAACTTCAAGACAACAGCGAGTGTTTGGGGAACAGGTCTCATTAATTAGCTCAGCAAGATTTTTAAACTGTTTATTAACTTCATATTTTAAAAGTTGGGACATTTGTCTGTTTTGCAGTTCCAAAATCTTTTAAAGTATATATTTTTTTCAATTTTCCCACTTTGGGGAAAGAATACTATTCTGATGGTTGTCCTTTGAAATTAATTACGAAAGCTGAGATTGTTGGGGGGATTTTTTTTTTTTTTTTTTTGCTTTTTTCTGAAGTAAGAGCAGTTTTTGCGTATTTGCAAAAATCTCTAGTTCATTTTTTAGCTCAGGGTAGTTATAATAACTACCCTGATATACAAATTTATCAACCAAAAAGGCAGTAATATGAATAGTCTTTAACAGTGCTAGCACATTGTAAAATCCCACAGGCCCAACTTCTAAATGCAAAGAAGGGGGGTGGGGATTGTCATCTTCATTGTAGATCACTCGCCTACCAAGGCTTACCCAGAGTCCTGAACAATGGGGAAAGCCAAATACTTTAGGCCTGAGATCACCCACTGTCAACCAACCTTCGTTTAAAAAGAGAAGAGAAAGAGGGAGATAGAAAAAATTTCTTCTGTCGTTTTCTTAATAAGTATTTAAGTATTTAGTGACCTGCTGATTTCTCTATGGGATTTAAGGCTATTTATATAAAGATTAAATAACATTGAAACTAAGTGAATGAGGAAACCTGTGCTAAAGAAAAATTATAGATTGGAAAGAAAAGAGATTAAGACACAAAAATATATGAGGACATTTTTGCATATTTCTTTGGTGAGAATATTCACTTAATCATCACTAAACATTATTTGTTACCAGGATGGTACTAGTAGTAAAAGGCTCTTCAAGAGCTATTCTGTTACGTGGCCCACTCCAGCTGTGTCAAAGCCCTGCATATTTTGCTTATCTTCCTTTGGCTCATGATAAGGTAGTGAATACCAGAGTGTGGTTTGTTTAATATTAACCTGAGAGTTCGATGCCATTAACAGAGCCAAGATTCCAGGGACTAACCCCTTTAAATTCTAGAAGTTGCAATTTTCATTTTTCTTTGTGATCGATTAACTGTCTCCACTTGGCTGTATGAATAGTGTGGTTTCTACGTGCTACCTTCCTGAACTTGACCTCCAGCCTCTCAGTGGTTACCTTGAGAAGCCAACTGTTTGGATCCTGCCAGAGATCCAGGGGTTGCATTCATTTTTCTGGTTCTGTGGAAATGAGGTTTTTCTGTCAGAGCTTTTGTTTCTAATATCACTTGCATAGTTTCCTGATGATGCTGCAGTTTTTTTAGAACACTTCAATACCATCTTATGTTTTTCGCACAAATTCCATAACCAACACATGACACATTTTTAACACATTAAGAGTAGAACTGATTTTCTTCAATCTAGAAAATATTCCTAAAAAGGGAACTCAATCCCAGCTTGTTTATCAGTTTCCCCTAAAACTAAGCTTTTCTCTGTTTAAGCATGATGTTCCTTCAGCGTGTAAGCTGGGATGTAGGTGGGAAAACTTGCCGAAGAATTCTTCTGGAGGAGAGAGTATAAATGTTTCTACACCCTATGACTAATCAGAGATGGAAAACCAGGGACTGGGCGACAGCTCATACACTAAAGAATTCTAGCACTGGAAAAGAATGTTGCCCTAGGGCCAGTGTTTTCACAGCTACATTTCTTCCCTCAAAGTTGGCCTTGGGTAAACGTGGAGGAACAGGCATCAATAGTGGAAGGTTGACATCAAAGAGGGAGGGTGGAAGGAAGAGAGAGGCAAGAAAGAGAATTCCACTTCTGGGTTCTTTTTGGGCCACCTTGTCCCATTGAAAGAGCACGTATCCCAATTTTTACTCAGCAGAGAAGGTGACCATAAAGGTGAAAAACGGATTTCTCTCCTACTATTTTAAGTAAAAATCCATTTAAATTTATTTTGTGAACATTTAAATAATTGTTTGCATATTTCTGTCTAAAAAGAGACAACAGACCACCTCAGAGCGCATGCCCTGGCTGTAGGCTCCACTCCCATTTGGCAGTTGTGACGTCAGGAAAATATTCAACCCCTCAGTTTTCATCATACCTACTTCATAAGGGTGATGGAAGATTAAATGAATATAATACATAAACCCATTTAGCATAACTCTGAAGACATAGTATTCAATAAGCGATTTTCATTCTTTACATTTTATTCAAAAGTACCTGATACATAGTCAATACCTATTTTGAATGTTTTCCTTTGGTTTTATTACGAGACTGGGCTAACGCCTATAAACATCTTATTTCATTCTCAAACCTTATAAATAGGTGTGATACATACTTTGCAGATAAAGAAACTGAATCTTAGTGCAATGGATTGAATGTTTGTGTCTCTCCAAATTCAATATTGAGGCCCTAATCCTCAATGGGATGGTATTTGGAGATGGGACCCTTTGGGAAGTGTCAGGTTTAAATGAAGTCATAATGTTACTGGAGAAGGGTGCCCAGGTTCTTGGCACCTTGCACAAAGAATTGGACAAAACGCATCACCAAAGCAAGGAAAGAATGAAGAAATTTATGGAAAATTAAACTGGACTCCACAGTGTAGGAGCAGGCCCGAGTATAGGGGCACTAGGGCACCATTACAGAATTTGTGGGAGTTTAAATACCCTCTAGAGGATTCCATTGGTTACTTGGTGTACACATTATGTAAATGGACAGGATGAAATAAAGTTACAAAGTCGTTTGCTCAGCGAACGCCCTATGGAGAGGATGTTTCCTGTCATAGCTGAAGTGTGAATCGGCCTTATGTTCCCTGCCTCCAGACCCTATTTTCCTGCCTCAATATGGATGGAGGCCTCATGATGGAATTAGTGCCCTTATTAAAGAGGGAGAGACCAGAGACCAGAGCCCTTTCTCTCCCCGATATGTGAGGATATAGCAAGAAGGCGTTTGTCTTTAAACCAGAAAGAAGCCCTTCACAGGTACCAAATTGGCCGGCACTTTGGTCTTGAACTTCCTAACCTCCAGATCTATGAGAAATAAATTTCTGATGTTAAATCACCCAGCCTATGGTATTTTGCTATGGCAGTCTGAGCTGACAAAGACACCTAGCAAGGTGAAGGAAGGTCACCTGAGATGACATAGCTACTGAGTGATTGCGCCAGATCTTGAGTAAGTGTCTCATGCCAATGCCTAGCCTTTTTGCATAAAACCACGCTGCCACCCAATGTTAGAGGGAAGCAAGTTGGGTTTCTCCAGACAGCCTGAATCTACCTGGTACACTCTGCTATGCGTGATACTGTTGTCATACGTAAGTTACTTGGCTTCTCTTTGCCTTGATTTCTTCATCTGTAAAATGGGGCTAATAGTCATACTATATCCCACAGAACTGTAAACAGTCTTACATGAAGACATGAAATTTTGAAATCAGTGTTTGGCATATGGTAAATTATAGTATTATTAACTTTATCATTGTGATTACTATATATAACCCTGGGGTCAAACCAGATTAGCTTTCAGGAGATAGGAGGAAAGAGCAACAAATATTATATTTTCAGCACAGTTTGTAAAACTTCATGTAGTGCAATACTTGTACAGGTAGTACAAATGTATTACTTGTGGGCTATTAACTGTGTTTCCTAAAATCATCCCTGAGCACTTTAGAGCAGAACATGACTCGTCCCCCAGCAGAATCATGAGGGGAGCTTTTAGAAAACACATCTCAACCCACACTCCTATCCCTAACCCCAGGACCACCTACCTCCACTCCATTCCCCTCCCAGACCACTAATCAGAAGCTGAATTTTTAAAGTATCTCAAATTATTCAAATGTCAGATGTTAAACCTTTTTTTTTTTTCTTTTTTTGAGAGAGGGTCATGCTGTCTCACCCAGGCTAAAGTGCAGTGGCACGATCATGGGTCCCTGTACTTCAACCTTTCTGGCTCAATGGATCCTCCCTCCTCAGCCTCCCAAGTTTTTGGGACTACAGGCACAAGCCACCATGCCTGGCTAAGTTTTTTTTTTTTTTTTTTTTTTTTTTTTTTGAGACAGTTGCTCTGTTGCCTAGCCTGGAGTGCAGTGATGCAATCTTGGCTCACTGAAACCTCTGCCTCCTAGGTTCAAGCAATTATTCTGCCTCAGCCTCCCAAGTAGCTGAGACTAAAGTTGCATGCCACCATGCTTGACCAATTTTTGCATTTTCAGTAGAGATGGGGTTTCACCATGTTGGCCAATGCCTGGTTGATTTTTACATTTTTTGTAGAGACAGGGTCTTGCTATGTTGCCCAGGTTGGTCTCAAACTCCTAGCCTCAGCCTCCCAAAGTACTGCGATTACAGGTATGAACTACCATGCCTTCTAATTCAGTCCACTAAAAAAACCAAAAAACAAACAAACAAACAAAAAACAAGAAGAGAGAGAGAAATTAAGAGATTTTCTCATTTCCCAGGGTTCCGGGCTTTTTTTGTTGTTGTTTCTATTTTTTTTTTTTTTTAATTTTGAGACAGGGTCTCACTCTGTCACTTAGGCTGGAGTGCAGTGGTGTGATCATGGCTCATAGCCTCTACCTTCTCAGGTTCAGGTGATCCTCCTGCCTCAGCCTCCTGAATAGCTGAGACACAGGCACGTGCCACAAAACCTGGATAATTTTTAAATATTTTTGTAGAAAAGGAGTTTTGCCATGTTGCCCATGCTAGTCTGGAATTCCTGGACTCATGCAATCTGCCAGTTTCGGCTTCCCAAAGTGCTGGGATTACAGGCATGAGCTAACCATGCCTGGCCAGTTCGGGGCTCTTTCTACCGTAAGGAGTTGACATCCACTCAAATGTACAGCCTGATTACTCCAGGTCTATTGTCTTTTTTCCTTGTCAGTCAAAAAATATATGAAGTCAATAGAAATGCTAACTTCGTCTCACAGATTCTTCCCTTTACAGCAGGGATGTTAGGAGGCTGCGTTTGGGAGAAGACTTGAGTGCCAAAACCCTCTCCCCTCTTCTGTGAATGAGGGTGACAGAAAAAAAGGAACTCACATAAATGAGCTGATCTCCGAGCCTGTCATAATTACTATTAGGATTCTCCATGAAAATCTGTAACTTATCTTATTTTTGGCCTAGTCCTGGTTAAAAGATAATGCTAGGTTATCCTTTTGAAAAGCAGTATACCCTTTTGAATAGTAGTATCTCCCTTTGGTGTTTTTAACCAGATGTGACCCACTTTTTTGTTTTTCAGGCTGCTGTTAACACTGGGGTTGAGGTTGGCCCATTGATTCTTTGGAAGATATCAAGCCATTCATTTACTTATTCCCTGTCAGGCTGAACTGTGCTTGTAGATCCGCCAAATGACTTTCATAGCAAAAATGCTTCTGTACTGTTGACTTGTAAACGTGGCCTTAGAGTCAACAGGGTCTTTTCTCTAAGACCTCCCAGGCATTTCAAGAAATCTAAGACCAACAAAATCTCTTCATGTATCCCATGAAACCCATTTGTAGATATGACCTAACAACTGCCTTAACTATTGTTTAAAAACTAAGAATGCAATCATTTTTTGAGTTTGTTTCTAAGTATCTCCCAAACAGTAATAGTTTATAAAATGTGAAGAACAGCTATAGCCACCAAGAGAAAATTAACAGAATTGTTACAAATACCTAATCTTAGTAGTGAGCAGCTGTAAGCTAGAAATATGCCTAATGCTAAAAGGGATGTTTCTATTTTCTTAAAAAGGAAGAAAAAAATATTCATAGGGACTTGTTTCTATTTCTTAATACAGATACTCCCTATGTGAAATCTTTCTTTTGGGGTTGCCAGGAGTAGGAAATTAGAGAGGAAATATCGTCATAGTTTTTAACCCAGTGGTTTATTCTCCTGAAGCCCAGAGGGAAAAGAAATGTTCCCATAACAAACATTCTGAATCCCTTTTATTATAATACTCATCAACCTTACAATTGCTTTTTCAATTATCTATCTTCCCAGTTAGACTATAAATTCCACGAGAGTGACTACATTTTTCCCATTCACTATTCTGTCTCTGGTACAGAGCCTTGGCACATAGTTTGATGTGCAATTAATAATATCTTTTGAATAAAAACGTTGAATAAATTACATTGAAGCAATAGCCTTCAACAGGAATAATGGGAGATATGGAGATTTAAATTGCAGATGAAGCCACTGTGTGGAGTTGGAGTTACTGGATGTGTTCAAAGTGATATAGTTTATAATGCGAATAATTAGATGAAAGAAAGGGAATTTCTGGTTTTGAAGGCAAAAACAGAGAAGAACCTGACACTGGTAATCATTAAGAATCAAAGAGAAAAACGTATTTCAAATTGCACCTAAGTCTAATTGTCTTGAAACATTTTTGCTATCTATTATACAGTACATAGTAGTGTTTTAGGTTTCATTTGTTTTAACAAAGAGGGGTTTTAGCTTTTTTTAAGTACTAGTGTAAAAGTAGTCACATCCGTGGTTTAGACTGTATAATTTCAACAACACAATCAGCATCCTAAAGCCATCTGAGGTAGTGTACATCATTGCTGGTTTTATTGTTGATAGATAAAGCTCTTGAAAAATAAATCTCCAAAGTTAAACATATGAGTATCTACAATAATGTTATAAATGCCACTTTTTAAAAAATTAAGAGAACAATATCATTTCATACAACCACCTTTTTTTGGTGGGATGAATATCTGAAAATGTGATGATGAAAAAGTCAAGTTGAAAAATAGTTGAGAGCATATCTCTTCATCAAACTTCAGTCCCTTGATAGTGCTGCTTCTCCTAGAGAAAAGTGAGAATAATTGACTCAGAATTCCAACAGCAGATCAGTGCCAACATTTGAGAGCTATGAACATGTAAAGTAAAGGAGACACATGTACCCAAAGTGAATTCTTAAAGAATTTTGAAAGACTACCTTAGAATTAAAAGATCATTGAGGACCAGACATTGTGGCTCAAGCCTGTAATCCAAGCACTTTGGGAGGTCGCAGCAGGAGGATCACTTGAGCCTAGAAATTTGAGGCCAGCCTGGGCAACACAGAGAAACCCTGTCTCTACAATATATTTTTAAAAATTCTCCAGACATGATGGTGTGCACTTATAGTCTCAGCCACTTAGGAGGCTGAGGCGGGAGGATCACTTGAGACAGGGAGATTGAGGCTGCAGTGAGCCATGATCACACCACACACCACTACACTCCAGCCTGGGTGACAGAGTAAGATACTGTGGCAGGAAAAAAAAAAAAAAAAAGGAATATAGCATAAAATTTACCATCTTAGGGAAATAACTAGAGCGGGGATAAGTAAAATTGAGAAGAGAAAAATTATTTTAAAAATCAATGAAGCTAAGATCAACGAAGCTAAGAGCTGAAAAGATTAATAAAATTGAGAAACCCTTACCTAGATTAACTAAGGAAAAAAAGACAGAAGATTCAAATAACTAAAATCAGAAGTGAAATAGGAGATATTACAACTGATGCCACAGAAATGAAAAGGGTTATAAGAGTGCTGTGGTTTGACTATGTCCCCCAGCAGTTCATGTGTTGAGACCTTAATTCCTTAATGCACAGTAGTGTTAGGAGGTGAGGCCTAGTAAGAGGTTTTTGGGTTGCAGGTGTGGAGCCCTCACGAATGGACTAATGCTGTTCTCTAGGAACTTGGTTAGTTACCTCAAAAGCAAGTAGATATAAAGCCAGCCCAGGCCTTTGTACTTGTCTCTGTTCACATGGCTTTCTTCCCCTTCCCCTTACTTGCTATGCTATGTAGCAGCTCAAGGCCCTCACCAGATGTGGCCACCATTTTGGACTTCCCTGCTTCCAAAGCCATAAGCTAAAGAAACTTTTTTCTTTATAAATGACCCAGCCTTAAGTGTTCTATTATAGCCACAAAAGACAGACTAAGACAAAATGAATACTATGAACAACTGTATGCCAATACATTGGATAACCTAGAAGAAATGGAAATATTGCTAGAAACACACAAGCTGCCAAGACTGAATCATGAAGAAAAAGAAAATCTGAACAGACCAATAACTAGTGAGGAGGTTGAATCAGTAATTTAAAACCTCCCAACAGATCCTCTGGCTTGAGGCTGTCCAGGCTAGAGCATCAGAAAAAGACAAAAGATTGGATTGTAAGAAAAGAAAGCAGAAGCCGTGTTTTGAAGACCTGTATTGCAGATGCTTCATCAGTTTGTAAGACATGAGTCCAAAATATCTAGCAGTTTGGTTTTTGAAAGATCTCTGAATGATGTGCAGTTACTTGGGCAAGTGGGCCAAGACCTTGTGATTTAATAGTTGGGGGGAAAAAATCTAGTCACAATATTTTCTTTACCCACAAATGAGATATAGCAATCAAGGGAAAATGAGGTATAGCAAATGGGTGCTTAGATGGGTTAATTTAGTTGTTAATATTAGAGAAATAATGTACAGTACTAAAGAGCTAATTAGGAAGATGATTATTAGGGTATGATCATGAAAGGAAATGAGTTTTTCTATAATAGGTGATGTAGTGTCTTGAAATCCTAGCTGAAATGGATATGCCAGTCAAAAGTCAACACGGCACAGAGCATCAGTATTCCTACCCAGCCTGAGAGATGTGGCATATCAGTATATGAAAAAGAGGTCTAGAAGTTATGTGGGAGGGAGGTAAACTATGATGAATACTTGGATACAAATAACATGAGGCGACAATCACAGCTGATAACATTATATTTCTGAGGGACCAGACAAAAGAGAAGGCATAGAGTGAGTAATTCTTCTTTGACCATTGTTTGGTACAGTCTCAATTCCAAATCATGTACAATCTTTATAGTTTCTAAGGACAAGACTTAAAATGTTCTTATTTTGAAAAAAAAAACAAAAACAAAAACAAAAAAAAACCAGGGTTGGGCACAGTGGTTCATGCCTGTAATCCCAGTATTTTGGGAGGCCAAGGTGGGCAGATCGCTTGAGTCTAGGAGTTTGAGACCAACCTGGCTGACATGGTGAAACCCCATCTCTACTAAAAATGCAAAAATTAGCTGATCATGGTGGCGAGCACCTGTAATCCCAGCTACTTGGGAGGCTGAGGCTTGAGAATCACTTGAACCCAGGAGGCAGAGGTTGCAGTGAGTTGAGATTGTGCCACTGCACTCCAGCCTGGGTGACACAGTGAGACTCTCTCAGAAACAAAAACGAAAACCAAAAAACCCACACTACTCCCAATAAGGAAAAGCCCAGGATCAGATGACTTCACTGAATAATTCTATCAAACATTTGAAAAATAGTCAACAACAATCCTCCTCCAAATTTTTCTTTAAAAATTTAAAGAAAAGGAACACATCCCAGCTCATTTTGTGAGGCCAATATAATTAACCTGATTCCAAAGACAGATAAAGACACCATACGAAAAGAAAACTAAAGACCAACATCCCTGATGAATATTAATGCAATAATCCTTAAAAAAAAACTAGCAAACTTAATTCAATAGAATTTTAAAAGGATAATGTACCATGACCAAAGGATGTATTTATTTCTAGAATACACTATAGTTCAATATATGATAACCAATAAATGTAATACAACTCATTAACGGAATAAAGGATAAAAACACATGACTATCTCAATTGATGCAAAACCAAAAAAACCTATTTGGCAAGATCGACACCCTTTCATGATAAAAACACTCATCAAACTAGGAATAAAGGAAACTACCTCAATATAACAAAGACCAGATATGAAAATTTCATCATTAATATCCTACTCAAGGTGAAAGACTGAAAAGTTTTCCTCTAAGATCAGGAGCAAGACAAGGATGCTTATTCCTGCTGCTTCCATTCAATGTAGTATTGGAAGTTTTAGCCAGTCATTAGGGAAGAAAAATAAAATAAAATAAATAAGTAATAAGAGACGGGGCTTGGTGGCTCATACCCATAGTCCCAGCTACTTGGGAGACTGAGATGGGAGGATTCCTTGAGCTCAGGAGTTCAAGGCCCCAGTGAGGTATGATCATGCCACTACACTCCAGCCTGGGCAACAGAGTAAGACCCTGTCTCAAAAAAAAAAAAGTCAGACTCTTACCTTATACCATATGTAAAAATTAACTCAAAATGGATTAAAGACCTAAATTAATACCTAAACCTATAAAGCTCCTAGGAGAAAACACAAGGAAAATGTTTTATGACATTGGAGTTGGTAATGATTTCTTTGATATGAAATCGTTTTGACACCCAAAGCACAAGCAACAAAAGGAAAACAAATAGCGATACATCAGACTTAAAGATTTTTGTTCATTAAAAGACACAATCAAGGCTGGATACAGTGGCTCATTCCTGTAATCTCAGAATTTTGGTGTGCTGAGAGGCAAGAGGAACTCATGAGCCCAGAAGTTTGAGGTTGCAGTGAGCCATGATTATGCCACTGCACTTCAGTCTGGGAAACAGAGTGAGAACCTGGTAAAAAAAAAAAAAACAAAACAGAACAAAACAAAAAAAGAAACATACAATTAACAGAAGGAAAAGGCAACCTACGGAATGTGAGAAAATATTTGCAAAACATGTATGTCTGATAAGGTGTTAATATCCAGAATATATAATATACAATTTAACGATGATAAAAAATCAAATAACCCAATTAACAAATGGGTAACATTTCTTCAAAGATCATATACAAATGGGGCCAAAATCATATGAAAAGATGGTTAGTATCAATAATTGTCAGAGAAATGCAAATTAAAACACAATGCGATATCACCTCATACTCTTTAGGACGGCTACTATAAAAAAAACAGAAAATAACAGGTGTTGGCAGGGATGTTGAGGTGAAACCCTTGTGCATTGTTAGTATGGTTGTAAAATGGTGCTTTGGAAAACAGTTTTAGTTGTTACTAAAACAAGTAAAATTAGAACCATTGTATGATGCAGCAAACCCACTTCTGTGTATATATCCAAAAGATTGAAAGCAGAATCTCAAAGACATTTACACACCCAGGTTCATAGCATCCTTATTCATCATACTCAATAATGAGTATGACCATTACATCAGATTCTTCAAGCCAAAAGGGTAAAGAACCCAAATGTCCATTGACACTTGAATGAATAAACAAAATGTGGAATACACATACAATGGAATACAATGCCACCTTAATAAAGAAGGAAATTCTGATAGATGCTGCAACATAGATGAACCTTGAGGATATATGCTAAGTGAAATAAGCCAGTCACAAAAGAACAGATACTGCATGATTCCACTTACATGAGGTATCTGAAGTATTCAAATTCAGGCCAGTTCGGTGGCTCACACCTGTAATCTCAGCATTTTGGGAGGCTGAGGCAGGTGAATCACCTGAGGTCAAGAGTTCGAGACCAGCCTGGCCAACATGGCAAAATCCCTCTCCACTAAAGATACAAAACTTAGTCGGGCATGGTGGCAGACACCTGTAATCCCAGCTACTCAGGAGGGTGAGGCGGGACAATAGCTTGCACCTGGGAGGCAGAGGTTGCAGTGAGCCAAGATCATACCAGCGCACTCCAGCCTGGGTGACAGAGCAAGACTCCTTCTCAAAAATAAATAAATAAATAAATAAATAAAGTATTCAAATTCTTACAGACAGAAAGAATGATGGTTGCCAGGGGCTGGGGAGACAGAACAAAGTGGAAGCTGTTATTTAATATATAGAGAGGTTCAGATTTGCAAGATGAGGAAGTTCTAGAGATAGGTTTCACAACAACATGAATATATTTAACACTATCTGACAGTACCCTTAGAAATGGTTAAGATAATAAATTTTAGGAATGTTTTAATTCACAATAAAAATTTCTGTAAATGAGTAAATAAATAAATAAAACTGACCACACCAAGTGTTGACATGGATATAGAAGAACTGCAACCTTCATACATTGCCAGTGGGAATGTCCATCCACTTTGGAAAACACTTTGGCAGTTTCTTAAAGACTAAACATATATCTCCCACACCACACTAGGTATTTATCCAAGAAAAAGTAAGGCATACGTCTGTACAGACTTGAACAAGGATGTTCATTGTCGCTTTATGAGTAATAGTCAAATCTAGAAACAATCCAAGCATACATCAACAGTGTCTAAAGACAACATTATAACACATTTAGTTATAATTGGCTTTTATTCATGACTTATGAATCAGGGTAACCTTCATTCTACAAAATAGAATGAGAGCTCCACTGAGCAACAGTGGGGGTTGCAAGGTGAGAGCAAGAAAACAGAAAAGAAAAAATAAGTAAACTAATCGTTTTTTTGGTAAGGATTAAAGCAGAGGGGACTTCCTTATTATGCTGGTTCAGCTAGACTGGAATCTCCTGTTTTCAGGAAAACTGATTTGTTTTGGGATCTATCTGCTTCCTTAAAGTTTCAACTTGATTATGTAGCATTTAGCATGAGTGACTCCATTTTGGTTTGATCTGATCTGTTGGAGTCTTGTTCAGGAGCTCAGTACAAATTAATGGCCTCCGCAATTTTCGTTTAACAAAAGTGAATAAAGAAATTGTGTATATCCATACAATGGAATATTACTCACAAAGTAAGTACACTTTTTACATATAATTTATTGAGTTTTTATTATGTACCAAGCACTCTGCCAAATGCTTTAAACATGTAATCACAACAACTCAGTGAGGTAGGAATAACTAGCCTTATTACGCAAGTGGTGAGGCTGAGTTTTGTAGAAGTTTAGTAACATATACAAGGTTACACAGCCAAGCTGTGTCAAAATCAGAGTTTAAACTTAGGTCTAGAGTAATGGCAAAAATAAGAGTGTTCAATCCCTACACTGTATTTCTTGAATTCAAACAGGAGCTATATGCTCCTGATGATAGTAAACATCCTATACACTCTTGATGATAGGTTGATGATAGTAAACATCTCTGTTGATGAATTTCTCAGCAAACAAAGCTCTGGCTGTTCGCTGGTCGTGTTATCTGCCACTATAGTGCAATGGTTTAGAATGTGAACTGTAAACGTCAACAGCCCAGGTGTGGATTCCCACTGCTACCACTTTCCAGTTGTGTGAGCTATTTAATCTTTCTGTTCTGTTATCTCTAAAATGGAGATAATAGAATCTGTCTCATTCTCTGATTGAACTTCTAACAGTTTCTGGCACATGATAAAACTTTACCCATCTTTCTTTAACTTCTTGCATTTAACTTTAAATGCTTCTTGTCTCTGTCAAGAAAGATAAGCCACTCTTTAAAAAATGTATTTAATTTAATGTGTTAAAGCCTGTTATATGCAATGTCCTGGACATTGTTGGGGATACAAAGATGAGTCAGATAGGAGAATCTCAGATGGGAGAATCCCTGTCTCCAGGAATTTTGCAATCTATTAAGCAAAAGCCATGCTCAGTTAATTCAATACTCTTAACATTCATGTGACCTGTGCCTTGTGGTTGGTTGAACTTTATATTTAAATTTTTGACTTTGCAACATTCTAACGTATTTTGCATTATGAAATATTGTGTCTGGGCCTATTCTCATTTAGGCCTTCTTAAATTATCAGCCTTTCCTCCTTGAGAGCAATATTTGTTGATAATAATATTTCATTTTTTTTTTACTGTAAAAACTTACTGAAACTTTCCAAGCTTATCCCATTTTGAAATAATTTTTGTAAAGTCTTTTAAGTATTATCAAATTAATATGTAGGTATTGTAATGTTATACACAGTAATGGCCTGACTCTTTAGTGAGGGACAGACAGAATTACAGGTTGTGACAGCTTAAAGCAAACCAAGCTTTTCATGTTGTGCAAGTGACCTCTTTTGCTTTCATGATTGACTGAATCTACTGAAGACAGAAGTAAAACCAGCTTCAATTTTGGTAACCCTGTATGTGTTACTGAACTCCAAAACCTGTATCATAAGGCTAGTTATTCCTATCTCACTGAGTTGTTGTGATTACATATTTAAAGCATTTGGCACAATTCTTGGTATGTAATAAAACCTCAATAAATTATATGTAAAAGTATACTCACTTTGTAATATTTCCTTGTATGGATGTACACAATTAGTTTATTCACTTTTGTTAAACAGAAATTTTGGAGGCCATTATTTTGAACTGAGCTCCTGAACTTGTCTAAATTGACCATTTCACCCCTCTGCAGTGTTGCCTTTAGGAAAAGGCAAATAGGAAAACTACATCAGATTCTCTGGTTTAGGGATCAGCATTGTGATAGAAGCTACACAGTAGAGTGTTAGAGATTGAATTGTATTTTCTCAAAATCCATATGCTGAAGTCCTAACGCCCAGCTCCTCAGAATGTGACCTTATTTGGAAGTGGGGTTGTTGTATATGTGATTAGTTAAGATAAAGTCAGTAGGGTGGGCCCCTAACCCAATATGGCTGATGTATTTATAAAAAGGGAAAATATGAACACAGAGATTCACACATAGAAATTGCCACATGAAGACGAGTTATACCGCCACAAACCAAGGAACTACAAGAAACCAGGAGAGACACCTGGAACAGAGACCTCTCCCGTGTCCTCAGAGGGAGTACGGAGCAGCTGGCATCTTGATTTCACACTTGAAGCCTCCAGAACTGCAAGACAATACACTTCTGGTGTTTAAGCCACTCAGTTGGGAGTACTTTGTTACAGCAGTCCTGGGGAACTTACGCAAGATGGGAGGCGAATTCTGTTTTCTTCTTTTGTTCTTTTCTCCATTATGATACACAAATGCAAGCGCTCTTCTGTAACTTGACTTTTTTTTTTTAACTTAAGGATACAAAGATGTAATACTTCCCCCATGTTGCTTAAGGCCTACTATGAGAGATAAAACAGATCAACTGGGAGGTCATGGCTTAAATCTAGGCTCTGTCACTTTATTCTGTAGTTCTAGGCAAGTTACTTAGCTTTCCCAAATTTCAGCTTGTTTATCTATCATATGGAGATAATAATATCACTTACCAGTGTTATTGAATAGTTTGAGATAATGTGGGTAAATAGTGTGTGCTCACGAAATGCACCCATATCACAAGGCAACTGCAGTTTAAGGCAGAATGATCTAGACAGGAACGGAAGTATAGCAGGTGCTTTGGGATCTCAGTGGGGAGAGATTTCACATATGCCTGGAAACCTGGGTGAAAGTGATGGCATTTAGGTTGGTCTTTAAATAATTGCAAATTGAGTCAGTGAGAAGGCACTCATGGTGAAAGAAACAGCATGAATGAAGGCAGTAGGTCTCCCAAACACAGAGCACATTCAACAAGTAGTGTGGCTTAGGCTGGAGTATTGGATATAAATTTCAGCTTAACTATCTTCCTCGAAGAGCTCTCTTGATGACGCTGGTTTAGTTGCACACCTCCTCCCCATCCATCTCCAGCACATTGCTGTATTTATTTCCTTCTTAATATATATCACATGTGGAGTCCTAATTAGGGAGGGGGAGTTGGGCTGGCAGGACCTAGGGAAGGCAAAAGAAGGCAGGTAATGTATAAGCCTGCCTTTCTTCATGGCGCAGGACACATAGCCCTCCTGTGCAAATAACTCATGATCTTCTTACACCTAGCGACCCTTGGCTGATAGAAAAAGTCAAGTTAGCTCACTGCAACCTTGGCATTATCAATACTACACAAAGCCCTCTTCAGCACACAGCACAAACACCATTCTATAAAATCCCCGGCAAGCTTTTGTCTCTTTGCAGTCAGTTCCTTTTTGCTGACCTGCCCATTGCACCCTTGCAACATATTTTCATGCTTTCTCTAATAAATCTGCTTTTCTTTACCTACAACTGTCTTGGTAAATTCTTCGTACTACCATACCTCCAGCCCCAAATAGTCGCTAATTACCAGTGATGTCACAAATTGTAATTCTCCTGTTTATCTGCCTGTTTACTTAACTATTGTCTGTTTCCACTACTAGACAAAGGCAGGGACTAGCACTTTTATTCAGAACTGTCCCAGCATTTAACACAGGAGATGCCCAACAAATATTGAGCAAGGAAAAAAGGAAGGAAGAAAAGGAGAGGAGTGGGAGGTAGGGGGAGAAAGGAGGAAACTGCCCGGAGTAGTAGAGGAGTGCCATCAAATCCGTTGAAGTACTAGCTTGGAACCAGAGGATGGAGGGGCTCTTGGAAGGCAGGGTTATTAAAAATCTCAGCTCAGGCTTCTGAATCAGAATTCCTAAGGGAATGATTTGGTAGTCTGCATGTACAACAACCACCCCAGGTGAGTCAGATTCAGGCAAATTTGGGAAATACTATATAGACCCAGCAGTACCAGCATCAGCCGGGAATTCATTCGGAAAAAAAACTTCTCAGGCCCAATTCTCAACCTTCTGAATCAGGATCTGCATTTTAACAAGGTCCCCAGGAGATTGAAACGTGATTGAAATATACTGAGAATTATGATCCTGCCTCTTACTATAATGTCGTTAGATGCCACCCACCGCTTTGCTTCTTCCAGGCTTGAGTGGAGAATTGGGCTAAATGTGTTTTTGAAATAATGGGAATCCTTGAGTAGAAATCAGGGATATAAATATTCCTACTCTATTTGGTGTCTATAGATAGATCTCAACTTCAACCATGAGACTTCCTTAAAACTGCAATACACAAAAAGTCTTTTAACCAGCAGTTATTCTGGGACATTCTAGTTTGAAGCCAAAAATGATCTCCCACCCAAGAAAGGAACTTGAAAGACTCATACCAGTAACATAAATCACCACAACTAGGAAAAAAAAAAAAAAGACTACACAGAACACATACGCACACAAATAAACTCAGAGAAATAATATCTCCATTCAGGAAAATACTGAAATCTGTTTGTGGGGAAATCTTTAGGATAACTACAGAGGACTAAAGGAATAGGAACAAACCAAAATCCTTTAATGAATCATGGAATCTGTAAATTGGTATCAGATGTTCTCCAGTCAAAGCGCTGCAGAGAGCCCAAACAACACTCCAAATTCTTCCAAATAAGGCAGCCCCAGCTACTGCTCTTAAACACAATTGTGCTCTACCTGATTGTCTGTTTGGTTTGGAATGAACCAATTGTTTTCAGAATTAAAGTGCATTTCTACATATAAGATTAGAAGATCATGAAGAAGGCTTCTTTAAACACACACACACTTATTTACTGAGTCAAATTTTCCAGTGTATCATTTAGGGAAAAGGGTAGCATAAATCCAAGAAGCTGTCTTTGGTTTCATTTGGTGGTCAGGGAGCAAGGGGGATTTGCTTTCCTGTTGTAGCGTAGCAACTTGATTTCAGTGCCACTCCTCTGTTATATGTGTAAAGGGAGATACAAAATATCTCACGAGAGAATTTTCCAGAAGGTGTAGAGATGGTCTTTAGTCAGCCTGTGAGCTCTCAGACATATGCTAAAAAAGAAATTACTTCAAGGAGTGTTTGAAGCAGATACTTAAAAGAGTTAATAGTATAGAACTATAGACTCATAGAAAGAACTCTCAATGGAACATTAATTGGGACATTTACCAGTGTGACAATATATCCATCTTATCTGCTGCAGGTGGGGTGGGGGTGCTGCCTGGGCTGGAGTTAGCTCCCTTAGGCCAGTTAACTCACATGATGAGCAGCTGCCTTAGTTTACCCCAGTGTGCCAACAAATATAGTTCTGTGTGTGTGACAAGTTGTGAAAAGATTAGGAAGCACTAGTGTGAATCACATCCATACTGTGGGCTTTGAGAATGTGTAAATAGATTGATGATTTTAGGTGGCACATAGGCATATTATAAATGTAAAATTGCTTAGTGAGATGATTTCCCATTCAATTGTCTTTCAATTCATTGGAACACAGAAAGAGAAATGATCAGCGTGTTATCATAGCTTCAAGTATTAATGTCTCATTTAACAAAGAGAAACTACATCACAGGTATATTTTTGCTATTTAGATCTGAATAACTTTTTTTTTTTTTTTTTGAGGCCGAGTCTCGCTCTGGGCCCAGGCTGGAGTGCAGTGGCACAATCTCGGCTCACTGCAACCTCCACCTCCCGGGTTCAAGCAATTCTCCTGCCTCAGCCTCCTGAGTAGCTGGGACTATAGGCACATGCTACCATGTCCAGCTAATTTTTGTATTGTTAGTAGAGACAGGGTTTCCCTGCGTTAGCCAGGATGGTCTTGATCTCCTGATCTCGTGATCTGCCTGCCTCAGCCTCTCAAAGTGCTGGGATTAGAGGCGTGAGCCACCGCGCTTGGCCCATTGTTTTATTTTATTTATTTTTGGTCATTGGTACTTGTTTTTCATTTATAGTAGTGATTTAAAGTTTCATCTTAAAATAAACTTATTTAGACATAAAAGGGGGCTGATGCAAAGAAAATATTCCACAAAAAGTGGTACAACTTATGTCTTTACCATATGGCAAAAATTGTGAAGCTCATATTCAAATAACTGAAGTTCCAAAAGCATCATCCATTAAGTTGCTTGAATCCACTCTGCAATATCTCTGATAAGTCACTTAAAACCCTTCTAGACACAGCAGACATATTATTAGTGCAATTTATTCCATTTTAGGAAAGGTTAAACTGTTAAAATTTTAACACTTTTAGTTGAAATCTGTTTTCAGGATCTTCCTATTATTAATTCCAATTTATCTCCCTGGAGCCCAGTGGAACAAATCTAATCACTCTCTACACTGAAACCCTCTTACATATTGGAAAATGACTCTATGTTTAGTATCCACCCCCACACCATTATCATTCTTTGTCTCTTGGGACACATACACACTAGACCTCCTTTCATCAAGCCAAACAGCCTTCAATTTTCCCCCTCTGACACAATTCTGATCATACTCACCCCCTGGCCATTCTTTTCTGGGCTTGTTCTAATTTATCAGTGTCTCTCTTAAACCGTGTGAATCAATTAAAACTATTTTGGTTGCATGTGGCAGAAAACCTAGTTTAAGCTAGCTTGCATAGTTTAAATCTCCAGAGTAAGATTCACTGAAGGCATGATTTGATACAGGGGCTCACAGAAGACCCAAGAATCAATATTCACTGTCTCTCTTCTCTCCTAGCTCTGTTTTCTCCTAAGAAGGGCCTACATCTAGGCAGGCATTTCATTCAGCATAGCAAGATGGTTAAAGAGGTCCAGACTTACCTTCTTACAACCTCAAGTCTAGTACAGAAGGATGGGAATCTCTCAGAAATCCCAGAAAAAGTCTCACTGCATCTCAGGAGCTCTGAATGTGTCAGATGCTTTCTCCTGGACCAATTACTCTCAGCAAAGGAGTGCAATATCCTGATTGGTCAGAAGCAAGGAGTAAAGACAACTTTATCAGCAGTACAGGGCTTTACATGGGGATAGAATTCATGTCCCAGAGGGAAAGCAAGTTGTGTTTACTAGAAAAATTCATATAATGATGTCCAGATAAAAACTCAGTATACTGGGTGAGGTATGACCAGAGAATAAAGCAAGACAATCGCTTCCTTTGTTATGAACTTTATATGTCAACATGGGAGTAAGTGAGATAGAGTATTCTCCATTTGAAAACTATCAGGGGCTGTTATTTCTATCTTCTCTCTGTGCTGGTAGCCTGTGCATGGTGGGGACATTACATCAAAGTAAAACATTGTTTCTTGGTTTCCAGACCAAAGCATATAATGAAGATGAGCTGGTTTTAAAAGAAGAGATAGTTATATAATTGCTTACACCGATAGCAACCAGGTATGGGAGCTCACAGCAAGAAAGGAAATAGAAAAGCCATACCATGTGGTGGTTATAATTTAAAAAGCAAAAAGATAAAGTTTCCGACTTCAAAACTTCATATAACTTCATATAACTGCAGTAATCAAGGAAGAGGACTGAACCACATGGCCAAATAGAAGCTTTTGTCCACCCAACAGGAACACCAATTTAACAACTACCTACACACAAAAAGCACCCATTTAACAACTCTCTCCACGCAAAAATCAGGTGGAAACCACAGAACCTGGTTTCAACTTTAAATTGCTGAAAGAGGCACTGAAGAGGGGAGGAAGGACAGTCTTGAATTGCTGACACCACCCCTCCCCTGTCCCCTGGCAGGGCTGCGTAGCATGGAGAGAGAATCTGTGTGCTTGAAGGAGGAGAGCACAGCGATTGTGGGACCCTGCTGTGAACTTAGTGCTGCCCTGTCAAAGCAAAACCAGGTTAAACTCTGTTGATGCCTGCCTATGAAGGGAGAGTCTAGACCAGCCCTAGCCAGAGGGAAATCGCCCATCCGAGGAGTCAGAACTTGACCTTGGCAAGCATCAAGGGTTAAAATGCTCTGAGGTCCTAAATAAACTTGAAATGCATCTAGGCCACAAGAGCTACAATTCCTAAGCAAGCACTAGTGCTGTGCTGGACATAGAGCCAGTGGACCTAGAACACCAGTCAGAGTGGCTAAGGAAGTGCTTGTTCCACCCCTCCCGTAACCCCAGACAGCACAGCTTGCAGCAACAAAAGTGACTCTTTTCTTCTGCTTAAGCAGAAGAGAGCAAAGAGAAAAGAGGACTTTGTCTTGTATCTTGGATAGTAGCTCAGCCATTAAAGGATAGGGCAGCAGGGAGAGTCATAAGGCCACCATTCCAGGTCCTAGCTCCCAGACAATGTGTCTAGTCACACCCTGGGCCAGAAGGGAACCTGCTGCCTTGAAGGGAAGGACCCAGTCCTGGCAAGATTTATCATTTGCTGACTAAGGAGCCCTTGGGCTATCAAAAACCAGCAGCAATACCCAGCTAGTAAGCCATGAGCCTTGGGTGAGTCTCGAAGAGTCTTCAGGTATCAGCTCAACTACAGTGGACTAGAGCACCAGGCGGGCTCTTGGGGTCCCCAATTCCAAGACTTGGCTCTTGGGCAGCATTTCTGGACCTGCCCCAGACCAGAGGGAAACCCACTGCCCTGAAGGGTGAGTCCTAGGCCTGGCAGCATTCATCAAAAGCTGATTGAATGCCTTGGGCTTTAAGTGAACATTGGTGGTAACTTGGCAGTACCCGGTGGGACTGTGGTGGTGGTGGCCACAGGGAGAGTGCCACCTGCCTGTGGAAAGGGGAGGCAATAGTGAGAAGGACCTTGTTTCATGGTTTTTTGTGCCAGCTTAGCCTCAATAGAATAGAGTACCAGGTAGATTTCTAATGACTCCAGTTCCTGGCTGCTGGATGCCATCTCTGGACCTGCCTGGGGCCTGAGAGAATTTGCCACCCTGAAGAGTAGGACCCAAGCCTGGCTGGTTTCACCAACTGCTGATCATAGAGCCCCAGGGCCTTGAACAGACACAGGCAGTAGCCAGGTAGGGGTTAAACCTGGCCTTGGGTGAGACCCAGTGCTGTGCTGGCTTCAGATCTGACCAAGCACAGTCCCAGTGGTGGTGGCCACAGGGGTGCTTGTGTCTCCCCACTCTCAACCCAGGCAGTTCAGCAGAGACAGAGAGAGAGAGCAAGAGAAAGAGAGAGGGACAGACTCTGTCGGAGAGAAAGTAAGGGAAGAGAACAAGAGTTTCTTGCCTGGTAATCCAGAGAATACTTGATCTTATCCAACACCACCAAGTTAGTACCTCTATGAGTCTGCAAGAACCACAGGATTATTTGGCTTGGGGACCAAGTCCCTTCAAATACCTGGGAAGCCACAAACAAGTGGCTTGTTTGTGGACACAAACAAGTCCAGACTACAAAGACTACAATAAGTACTGAACTTTTCAATGCCCAGACTCCAATGAACATCCACAAGCACCAAGACAAATCCTGGAGAAACAGGTATGTGACCTTTCAGACAGAGAATTCAAAATAGCTGTTTTGAGAAAACTCAAAGAAATTCAAGATAACACAGAGAGGAAATTTGGGATTCTATCATAAATTTAACAGATTGAAATAATTTAAAAGAATCAAGCAGAAATCCTAGAGTTGAAAAAATGCAATTAACATACTGAAGAATGCATCTAAATCTCTTAATAGCAAACTTGATCAAGCAGAAGAAAGAATTGATGAGTTTGAAGACAGGTTATTTGAAAATATACAGTCAGAGGAGACAAAAAAAAAAAAAAAAAAAAGAAAAAGAAAAAGAATGAACCACACCTACAAGATGTAGAAAATAGTTTCAGAAGGGCAAATCTAAGAGTTATTGGTCTTAAAGAGAAGGTAGAGGAAGAGATAAAGATATAAGGGTAGAAAGTTTATTCAAAGGGATGATAACAGAGAACTCCCCAAACCTATGGAAAGATATCAACATTCAAGTAAAAGAAGATTATAGAACACCAAGCAGATTTAACCCAAAGAAGACTATCTCAAGGCATTTAATACTCAACTCCCAAAGGTCAAGGATAAAAAAAGCATCCCAAAAGCAGCAAGATAAAGGAAATAACATATAAGGGAGCTCCTATACGTCTGGCAGCAGACTTCTTAGTGGAAACTTTACAGGCCAGGAAAGAGTGGCTGAGAGAAGAAAACTTTTACCCTAGAGTAGTATATCTAGCAAAAAATATCCTTCGAACATGAAGGACAAATAAAGACTTTTCTGGCCAGGTGCAGTGGCTCACGCTTGTAATCCCAGCACTTTGGGAGGCTGAGGTGGGTGGATCACCTGAGGTCAGGAGTTCAAGACCAGCCTGGCCAACATGGCAGAACCCTGTCTCTACTAAAAATACAAAAATTAGCTGGGCATGGTGGTGGGCGCCCGTAATCCCTGCTACTTGGGAGGCTGAGGAAGGAGAATCGCTTCAACCTGGGAGGTAGAGGTTGCAGGGAGCCAAGATCGTGCCACTGCACTCCAACCTGGGCAACAGAGCGAGACTCCATCTCAAAAAAAAAAAAAAAAAAGACTTTTCCAAACAAACAAAAGCTGAGGGATTTCATCAACACCAGACTTGTCCTTCAAGAAATGCTAAAGGAAGTTCTTCAATCCAAAACCTGAATAGAACAATAACAGGTAATGAGATTGAAACCATAATACAAAGTCTGTTAGCAAGCAAAAGTCTAGGATTCAATGGCTTCGCTTCCCTGCTGAATTCTACCAAACATTTAAAGAGGAACTAATACCAATCCTACTCAAACTATTCTGAAAAACAGAGGAGGGAATACTTTCTAATTCATTCTATGGTGCCAGTATGACCCTGATGCCAAAACCAGACAAAGAAACATCAAAACAAAACAAAACAAAAAGACAGAAAAGTAAAGAAAGAAAACCACAGGCCAACATCCCTGAAGAATATTGATGCAAAAATCCTCAACAAAATACTAGCAAACCGAATTCAACAACACATTAAAAAGATCATTCATCATGATAGATAGGATTTATCCCAGAGATTCAAGGATGGTTTAACACACACAAATCAACCAATGTGATATATCATATCAACAGAATAAAGGACAAAAATCATATGAACGTTTCAATTGATGCTGAAAAAGCGTATGATAAAGTTCAATATCTGTTCATGACAAAAATCTTTAAAAAACTGGGGATAGAAGGAACATATCTCAACATAATAAAGGACGTCTATGACAGACCCATGACTAGTATCACACTGAATGAGGAAAAACTGAAAAACTTTCCTCTAATATCTGGAACATGACAAGGATGCCCGCTGTCACCACTGTTATTCAGCATAATACTGAAAGTCCTAGCTAGAGCAGTCGGACAAGAAAAAGAAATAAAGGGCATCCAAATTGGAAAGGAAGAAATCGAATTATCCTTGCTTGCAGATGATATGATCTTATATTTGAAAAAGCCTAAGGACTCCTCCAGAAAATTATTAGAATTGACAAACAAATTCAGTAAAGTTGCAGGATACCAAATCAACATACAGAAATCAGTAGCATTTCTATTTGCCAACAGTGAACAATCTGAAAAAGAAATCAAGAAAGTAATCCCATTTACAATAGATGCACATAAAATTAATTATCTAGGAATTAATTTAACCAAAGAAATGAAAGATCTCTCAATGAAAACTATGAAACACTGATGAAAGAAACTAAAGAGGACACAAAATAATAGAAAGATATTCCATGTTCATGGATTGGAAGAATCAATATTGTTAAAATGTCCGTACTACCCAAAGCAATCTACTGATTCAATGCCATCCCTATAAAAACACCAATTACATTCTTCACAGAAATGGAAAAATGAATCCTAAAATTTATATGGAACACAAAAGACCTAGATTAGCCAAAGCTATCCTGAGCAAAAAGAAGAAAACTGGAAGAATCACATTACCTGACTTCAAATTATACCACAGAGCTATAGTAACCAAAACAGTGTTAATACTGGAATGAAAACAGACACATAGACCAATGGAACAAGATGGAGAGCCCAGAAACAAATTCATACATCTCCAGTGAACTCATTTTCAACAAAGATGCCAAGAACATTGATGAAAAGACAATATTCAATAAATAGAGCTGGGAAAATGGAATATCCATATGCGGAAGAATGAAAATAGACCCGTATCTCTAGCCATATACAAAAATCAAGATGGATTAAAGACCTAAATCTAGGACCTCAAACCATGAAACTACTAAAAGAAAACATTGAGAAAACTCTTAAATCTAGACCTAAATCTAGGACCTCAAATGATGAAACTACTAAAAGAAAACACTGGGCAGTGGGCAAATATTTCTTGAGTAATACCCCACAAGCACAGGCAACCAAAGCAAAAATGGACAAATGGGATCACATCAAGTTAAGAACTTCTGCACAGCAAAAGACATAAACAACAACAAAGTGAAGAGGCAACCCACAGAATGAGAGAAAACATTTGCAAACTACCCATCTGATAAGGAATTAATAACAAGAATATATAATGAGCTCAAACAACTTTACAGGAAACAATCTAATAATTCAATCAAAAATGGGCAAAAGATCTGAATAGATATTACTAAAAGAAGACATACAAATAGCAAACAGGTTTATGAAAAGGTGCTCAACATCATTGATCATCAGAGAAATGCAAATCAATACTACAAGGAAATATTATCTCACCCCAGTTAAAATGGTTTTTATTCAAAAGACGGGCAATAAAAAATGCTGTTGAAGATGTGGAGAAAAGGGAAACCTTGTACACTGTTGGTAGGAATGTAAATTAGTAAAACCACTATGGGGAACAATTTCGAAACTCCTCAAAAAACTTAAAATATAGGTACCACACAATCCAGCAATCCTGCGGCTAAGCATATACCCCAAAGAAAGGAAATCAGTATATCAAAGATATATCTGCACTTTCATATTTATTGCAGCACTATTCACAGTACCCAAGATTTGGAAGAGTATTAGTCCATCCTCACACTGCTATGAAGAAATACCAGAGACTGGGTAATTTATAAAGGAAAGAGGTTTAATTGACTTACAGTTCCACATGGCTGGGGAGGCCTCAGGAAACTTACAATCATGGCACAAGGCAAAGGAGAAGCAGGCGCCTTCTTCACAGGGTGGCAGGATGGAGTGAGTGCAACCAGGGGAAATGTCAGATGCTTATAAAACCATTGGAACACGTGAGACTCACTCATTATCACTAGAATGGCATGGGGGAAACTGCCCCCATGATCCAATTATCTCCACCTGGTCCTGCCCTTGACACATGGGGATTATTACAATTCAAGGTAAGACCTGGGTGGGGACACGGAGCCAAACTGTATCAGGAAGCAACCCAAGTTTTCATTAATAGATGAATGGATAAAGAAAATGTGGTACATATACACAATGGAGTATGATTCAGATCCTGTCATTTGCAGCAACATGGATGGAACTGAAAGTCACTAAGTAAAATAAGCCAGGCACAGAAAGACAAACTTCACATGTTCTCACTTATTCGTGGGAGCTAAAAATAAAAAGAATTGAACTCATGGAAATAGAGGGTGGAAGGATGGTTACCAGAGGCTGGGAAGGATAGTGGAGGGATGGGGGGAAAATGGGGATTGTTAATGGGTACAAAAAATACTTAGAAAAAATGAATAAAGTCTTGTATTTGGTAGTGCAACAGGGTGATTATAATCAATAATAACTTTATAGTATATTTAAAAATAACTCAAAGGGTATAACTGGTTTGTTTGTAACACAAAGAATAAATGCTTGAGGTGATGGATATCCCATTTACCCTGATGTGATTATTATGCATTACATGCCTGTATTAAAATACCTCATGTACTCCATAAATATATATACCTACTATGTACCCACAAAAATTAAAAGTAAAAAATTATTTTGGCCAGGTGCGGTGGCTCACGCCTGTAATTCCAGCACTTTGGGAGGCCAAGGCGGGTGGATCACAAGGTCAGGAGTTTGAGACCAGCCTGGCCAATACAGTGAAACCCCGTCTCTACTAGGTATACAAAAACTAGCCAGGTGTGGTGGCACATGCCTGTAGTCCCAGCTACTAGGGAGGCTGAAGCAGAAGAATCGCTTGAACCTGGGAGGCAGAGGTTGCAGTGAGCCGAGATTGCGCCACTGCACTCCAACCTGGGCAACAGACGGAGATTCCATCTCGAAAGAAAGAAAGGAAGAAAGGAAGAAAGGAAGAACTTTTTGCACTTCAAAAGACACCATTAAGGAAATGAAAAGGGCCAGGCTGTCTTGGCTCATGCCTGTAATCTCAGCACTTTTGGAGGCCTAGGAGAGAGAATGCTTAAGGCCAGCAGTTCAAGATCATCCTAGGCAAGATGGAGAGGACATATCTCTACAAAAAATTTAAAATTAACCAGCCATAGTGGCATGTGCCTGTAGTCTCAACTGCTTGGGAGGCTGAGGCAGGAGGATCACTTTAGCCCAGGACTTCAAGGATACAGCAAGCTAAAAAGATGCCACTGTACTCCAGCCTGAGCAACAGAGTGACACCTCACCTCTAAAAAATAAAATAAATTTTTAAATTTTTTTAAAAGAAAATGAAAAGATAAGCCACAGAATGGGGGAAAATATTTTCAAGTCATATATTTGACAAATGACTAGTATCTAGAATATATAAAGAACTTCTTCAAATCAACAATTTTAAAAACTCAATTTTTAAGACAAAAGAATGGATGGACATACCAGCAAAGAAAATATGCAAGTAACTAACATGCACATGAAAAGATGATCAACATCATTAATTATTAGGAAAATGGAAATTAAAACCACAATGAGCTACCCACTAGAATGACTATAATCAAAAAGTCAGACAATACCAAGTGTGGGCAATAATGTGAAGAAAATGGAATACTCTACACTGCTAATGGGAATTTTAAATGATAGGGCTACTTTTCAAAAGAGTCTGGCAGTTTTCTTTAAAAATTAAACATCAATTTAACTGCCTGGTATCGTAGCTCATGCTTGTAATCCCAGCACTTCGGGAGAATGAGGAGGGAGGATTGCTTGAGCCCAAGAGTTCAAGACTACAGTAGGCTATGATCTTGCCATTGCACCCCAGCCTGGGCAACAAAGTGAGACCCTATCTCGAAAAACAATAACATAATTTTACCATACAATACAGCAATTCCACTTCTGGATATTGACCCAGAGAAATGATGATATAGACCCACACAAAGACTTGCACATAAATGTTCACAGCAACATTATTTATAATAGTGAAGGTGGAGGTTGCAGTGAGTCGAGATCACTGCATTGCACTCCAGCCTGGGCAACAAGAGTCAAATTCCATCTCAAAAAAAAAAAAAAACAAAAACCTGACAACAAAAAAATCAAAAAATATAAAAATTAGCCAGGTGTGATAGTGCACAACTGTAATCCCAACTACTCAGGAGGCTGAGCCAGGAAAATTGCTTCAACTCGGGAGGTGGAGGTTGCAGTGAGCCAAGATCGTGCCACTGCAATCCAGTGGCTGACAGAGTGAGACTGCAGTCTCAAAAAATATATATATATATATACACACACACACACACACACACACACAATTTAGTGAGTGTTTTTTGTGTTTTTTGTGTTTTTTTTTTTGAGGTAGAATCTCACTCTGTTGCCTAGGCTGGAGTGCAGTGACGTGATCTCAGCTCACTGCAACCTCTGCCTCCTGGATTCAAGCAATTCTCCTGCCTCAATCTCCCAAATAGCTGGGATTACAGGCATGCAGCACTACACCTAGCTAATTTTTGTATTTTTAGTACAGATGGGGTTTCACCATGTTGACCGGGGTGGTCTCAAACTCCTGGCCTCAAGTGACCCGACTGCCTCGGCCTCCCAGAGTGCTGGGATTACAGGCATCAGCCACTGCACCTGGCCTGAATTGTATACTTAAACTAGGTAAATTGTATGCTATGTAAATAGTATCTCATTAAAGTTGTTTTTAAAAGCAGAATACTCATAGCCACCTAGAAACAAACGTTGTAAGTAAAGAAAATAATTTTTTTTTTTTTTTGAGGCAGAGTCTCTCCCTGTTGCCCAGGCTAGAGTGCAGTGTCATGATCATAGCTCAGTGCAGCCTCAGACTCCTGGGCTCAAGCAATCCTCCTGCCTCAGCCTCCTGAGTAGCTAGATCTACAGGTGCAAGCCACTACGCCCAGCTAACTTTTAAATTTTTTGTATAGATGAGATCTTGCTATATTTCTCAGGCTGGTCTTGAATTCCTGGCCTCCAGTGATTCTTCTTCTTGGCTTCCCAAAATGCTGGGATTACAGGCATGATCTACCACACCTGGCCCAAGAAAACATAATTAAGTTCCAACTAGGTGGTGAAATTATGAATGATTTTTATACTTTATGTTTTTCTGTATTTTACAAGTAAAAATATTTTTCATACCTGAAGAAACAACAATGATAATTTAAAAAATTATCCTCTGAGAGGCAAACATAAACTCACTAATAACAAACCAGAGGAGAGCTGTGTAAAGTCACCTTGATAAAGAGACAGAATTACTCTCAGGCCATATGTGGCAGTAACCTGATTAAAGTTAATGACGTGTAAAGAATGAAGAATCAGGCTGGTTGCCGTAGTTTACACCTGTAATCCCAGCACTTAAGGAAGCCAAAGTAGAAGAATTGCTTGAACTCAGGAGTTTCAGACCACCTTGGGCAATATAGCAAAACCCCATCTCTATTAAAAATACAAAAAATTAGCCTGGCATGGTGGCACATGCCTGTAGTTCCAGCTACTTACGAGGCTGAGGTGAGAGTATCACCTGAGTCCTGGAAGTTGAGGCTACAGTGAGCTGTGATTGTGCCACTGCACTCCAGCCTGAGTGACAAGAGTGAGACCCTGCCTCAAAAGAGAAAAGGGAGAGAAAGAAAGGAAGGAAGCGATAAAGAGAGAGAGAAAGAAAGGGAGAAAGAAAGAAGAATCAATCAGCAGAGAACATTCATCAATAAAGAAAGCAAAGAAAACAGACAGTTGCAGAGGCAAGCATTGCAGGGCTTAACCAATCCCATGCAGCAAGGTGAGGGCTGGTCACAGAGCCGGCATGTATAACCCCATGGTGGAGATGGACACCATACATCTCACAGAACTTTAGAACATTAGGCATTCTAACTGTGTGTCTTAGTCTATTTCTTCTGCTGTAACAAAAACACCATAAACTGAGTGCCTTATAAACAAGAGAAATTCCCACAGGTCCGGAGGTTGGGAAGTCCAAGATCAAGGCCATACATCTGCTTTCTAGGTCATGGACAATTTCTCTCTGTCTTCTCGCAATGGAAGGGATGAGGGATCTCTTGGGCCTTGGGTCAGCTTACCTTTCTTGGTGACAATCCAATTTTGAAAAGAACGTTTCATTCAATCTTCATTATAAAGACATCCAAGACACCAAAACATATTAAAAGTATTATATGTTCAGCATATTTTATTTAAGAACTCACTCACTGGAAGAATTTAAATTCTTTAAATCTTGTACTAATTGGCCCCAGACCATCCAGCTATATGAATGAAAATTCTAGCACTAGCTGGTTCAGTTTCACTCTAGTCATAAGACCCATCCTGGTTAAATAGAGAGCTTCCTTCTAATGACTGTTGGTGGCGTAGATGCTAGAAAGAGCCTTTGGCTCTGTACCTAAGTCCTCTGCTTCTGGGGACAATGGAGCATATCTGAGTGTGAGCTATAGTGTCCTGCAATATATAGGCACTGACCTTTTGTTCTGGTTCATAATTTCTATTCTTATTCCCATATGAGACTTTGAGGCCAAGACACTGTGCCTCATTCTGTCTGCCCTCTACCTCCTTTCATAAACCCCCATTCTAGCTGTACCCCAGTGAAATCCCTGCTCTGATCCTGGATGAATCTTTTGATTGCAGCGCTTGTTGGATGCTCTGAACCACCTTTTCGTAGAATAGTGGTTCTCACACTCGGTTTCTGTGATGCAGCAATTCAGTTCTAATGCTGATCACCCAGAGTTAGCATCAGAATCCATAGGTTTACAGGAAGTCCTCAATAAGACTGCCCTCATTTCCGATGCCAGCTGCAAGTTCAGGAGTCCCCAGGTCACCTGCACTTCTGACCAGCTGGCTACAAATTTGGGAGTTCCTACTATCTTTTCAGGTTCAATGATTTGCCAGAATGACTTAGAGAATTCAAGAAAGTACTATTGTTATGATTACAGTTTTATTTCAAGCGACACAAACTGGGACCAGCCAAATGACAATACACATAGGGTGGGATCTAGGAGGGTCCCAGATGCAGAACTTCCATGCCATCTCCCCAAGGAGTCAGGATACGTCAGTATCCCTGCACAGGAAGCTCCCCCAAGCCTTAGTGCCCAGAGTTTTAATTGAGGTCTCATTACATAGACATGATTGATTGAATCATTGGCCACATGATTGAACTGAGTCTCCAGCCACTTTCCCCACACTGGAAGTTGGACTAATATCACTGTTGTTCAAAGACGCAACCTTCTAATCACATGGCTGGTCTTCCCAGCATGCCTAGTTCCCATTCTGAGTCATTGCCTTAGTGTAAATTCAGGTGTGATCCAAGGGCCCACCATGAATAACAAAGACACTACCATCACTGAAGGGAATTCTAAGAATTTGAAATCTCCCTCTCTGGAACTGTAGACAATGCCAGCCAAATCCTTTCTTACAGAACAGTTGCATGTTGCAGTCACTTAAGAAGGTTTTTAAAAATGTTCATGCCCGGACCCCACCAAAAGAGTCTCATTTAATTGGTCTGGGGAACAACCTGAATATGAAGATCTTTAAAACCCCCAGATGATTCTAACATACTGTTTAGTTCCATTCAGGCTGCTATTTAAAAATACTGTAAATTGTGTGACTTATAAACAGCAGAAATTTATTTCTCACAGTTCCGGAGGCTGGGAAACTCAAGATACAGTCACCAGCAGATTTTGTGTCTGGTGAGGACCTACTTCTTAATCCATAGATAGCTGTCTTCTTGCTGGGTCTTTAAATGGTAGAAAAGGCAAGGAAGCTCTCTGGGACTTCTTTTATAAAGGTATTAATCCCATTTATGAGGACTATACCCTCATGACCTAATCACCTCCCAAAGGCCTCATCTCCAAATATTACATTGAGTATTAGGATTTAACATATGAATTAGGGTGGGTACATACACATTCAGTCTGCAGCACATACCCTATAAGCTGTGCTGCTGACCCTCCTTCATCCTCTTACTATGAACTCCTAGGATCTGTGTGCTCCTCCAAATTAGACTGGACTTGTTAGTTTAGTTAACAGAGCTCAAAACATGCCACTTGGCTCGGGCCAGACATCTTATGATCCAAGTTAAGTCTAGGGCCTCTGTGTTGCACAACTCCAGGGAGCCCAATTCATATTATACTCTGTATAAATGGCACCCCCGGATTTATGCAGTGTACACATTACACTGTATAATGGGGCAAAGTCTTGTTCAGTCACCACCCATCAAATTTACACCAAGCAAATTTGCCAAATGACCAACTTATCAGGTTTATCAATTTTACTTACATGTTTATTAGCCCTATCAGGAATATTTTCATAGTTCTATCAGTTTTAAATTTTAAGTTTAAAACCATCTAAAAGTAAATCAGAATTTAGCTAAAATGACTTTGTATATTAAGAAGAAAGTATGGACTGAAGGACTCCCATAGTAGATGCTGAAATTTTGAAAAGTTGAACATTTTGTGAAAGCCCATAGTGAATTTAACATTCTTATTAAATTCACTATTAGTAAACTTTGTAAATTCATGTAAATTTGACATGTCAGATTATTTGATAAATTAGCTTTCAGAAAACCGGCTTTCAGTGAGTGGGAATTCTTGAAATTATTTTCTCAGCTTCTTCTTGTGAGAAAGAAAGATTTTTTAAAATTATCTAAAACAATTGCTTTTGTGAGAATGAGTTATACCCTAGTATTTTCCAAATAGAATGCAATTTGGAGATTTCATTTTGAAAACATTTAAAATAGAAAGGGCAGGAATAAAGAGGATTAAAATATGAACCACTTGTGAGAACCAAGGCCTTTTCCCAAGGGACTGGGAGGTGCTCCCCGGCAATGAAACAATAAACTTTTCCAGCAGAAAAAAAAATTTAGCAAAACTTGGCAACTATGGTGGGGTAAGAGGTTGTACTCAACATTAAAGTCCCAATGTGATACATTTCCTAAGCATAAACAGTGATTACCTTTATCCTTACAAAGTCAATTCAAGGTACTTATGTGGGTCATTTTTTGTTCATTTACCTGAGGAAAAAAATATTAGAAAGCTCTTTCTACCTCATACTAGAATAGGAAATCATTTTTAGCAATCTTCCTTTTCTTTTTTCCCCATTTTTGCAAGGAAAGAAGATTCAAATTTGTGGCTATAATTGCATTTTAAGCTACCTAAGAAAATTGCTCATGAGAAAACATTTGCCTTCTAAAAATAAAACAAAGCAACCTAATGCAAACATGTCTAGCCCTAGCTTTGAAAGTTCTCCCTGAATTCCAACCTCTCGTTTTCTGTTTGTTTCTGAGTTTGTTGATGAACTAGCCAACCCTGAAGATTGACACTGCAGGACTCAATAAAAATCCTTACAAATATACAGGTATGGTTGGTTGCTTTTGAAAAATAAAATTTCCCAGCTCATTCCACAACCTCAATTATCTCATACTGCTGGAGGGTCTGGAAATACAGAGCCAAAGTTAAGGGTTCCAGCAGTCAGTTTCCAAAGTGTCATTGGTGTGGGCTAAAGGTGCACATTAGTTTGGTCTTACACCTCCTGTTCGTTTTCAAGAGCGTGAATAATTACAGTGATTTATCTGTGAAATGTGCAGCTTGGAGTTGGATGTGGGGAAGCCACATAATGCTGTCAATGCTTCAGCCTGGAGTAAATAAAATGGTGAAATATATTTAGCAAGCAATAATGCAAGGCATTGAGGAACAGAAATAAAAAGCAAAAACTGTCTTTACACGAATAGAGAACTTTACAAAATACCATGTATTCACAAAAAGGAAATAATTACAGAAAATATAAACAGATGAAAAAAAAAAAAAAAAAAAACCAGGAAGTCTTCCAAGTTCCAAATTTCCATTCTGATTCCAACTCCAAAAAGGCAGGTCAGTTTCTCAGGAACTTTATTCCCTCCCATTTTCCAGCCTGTCTTCATGTGTAAGTGACCAATTCTAGATAAAATGAAAAACATGGCTTAGATGATAATACCTTCCCGGGTCAAGGCCAATGTGAAGATTCAAGTCAGGGTTAAGATTGGAGTTAGTGATTCCCTTCCTTTTCCCAGATGCCTCTAAAGAAAGACTTTGGCAGGACTGTAGTGCCTGATATAAAGAAGGTTTTCCCTTCCAAAAAATGCTGCTTTCCTGGTTTTGCTTTTCTCTAACATAGATTGGGCTTGCACACAAGTATTAATTTACTTCAAAGGACTTGGAAAGTCTAATCAAAAACTGACTTTACAACTGACTTTGCCACAGAATGCAAACAAAAACCAGCCAAATTAGTTTGCGTGCAGAGATATATCCAATGATATATCTAATATCACCTAAATGTGAACTTTTTTGGCTTGGCATGGTGGCTTATGCCTGTAATCCCAGCACTTTGGGAGGCAGAGGTGGGCGGATCACTTGAGATCAGGAGTTCAAGACCAGCCTGTCCAACATGGTGAAACCCTGTCTCTACTAAAAATATAAAAATTAGCAGGGCATAGTGGCACATGCCTGTAATCCCAGCTACTTGGGAGGCTGAGGCACAAGAATCACTTGAACCTGGGAGGTGGAGGTTGCAGTGAGCTGAGATCACACCACTGCACTCCAGTCTGAGCAACAGAGTGAGACTCCATCTCAAAAAAAAAAAAAAAAAAAAAGTGCACTTTCTGCAGTACTCTCAAGTTCCTCTTCTACCATCCCCTCTTCTTGCATAACTGTATTCAGGCCTTTGCTTCCATTGCCACCTATATATTGATGACTCCCATCTTATCACTCTCTTGAGTTTTAATCTCATACATTTGAGGATCTTTGGAGAAGCAGAGAATGAGGGATCCAGAGCCTTCAGTTTTAGAAACTTTTTTGCTCCTTCAACATTCTAAAGAAACTTTAAAATAAATATACATACAAGCTGTTGTCTGCTCTGCTTGGCATCGTAATGTTCATATTATTGGCTGTATTTTCAATTAGACACATTTTCTTCTAAGTCAATTGATATGGTTTAGGTCTGTGTCCTCACCCACATCTCATGTCTAGTAATCCCCAATGTTGGAGGTTGGGCCTGGTGGGAAGTGAATGGATCATGGGGGCGTGCGTCCATTTTGGCGCTGTTCTCATGATAATGAGTGCATTATCACGTGATCTGGTTGTTTAAAAGTTTGTAGCACCTCCCCACCTCGCTCTTCTCTCCTGCCCCAGCCATGTCAGATGTGCCTGCTTCCCTTGGCCTTCCACCACAATTGAAAGTTTCCCGAGGCCTCCCCAGTCATGCTTCCTGTACAGCCTGTGGAACCGTAAGCCAATGAAACCTCTTTTCTTTATAAATTACCCAGTCTCAGGTAATTCTTTATAGCAGTGCAGGAACAGACTAATAATTGATATTCAGGTAGACAGGTTAGGAATCCGACAATTTCCCGAAACTGTAGGCCATCATTTCGTAGCAGAATTGATAGGATGTGTAATACATAGAAAATGCTAAAGCAATAGTATGCAGAGGATGGTTAGTGACTTCTTTCTTATATTTTTAATACTCATACTAATATTTATATTGATTTGTATTAATATCAGGCAGGATTAACATTGGCTGCAGGTAAAAGAAGCCTTCACCAAATTACAGTTCACTTCTGCCTTCAAGGGCGTCTGAAGGTTGATAATCCAGGGTTGGGATGGTTGTTTTGCTTTAACAAGGCCTCAGGAAGAAGTTCTTTCTAGCTCTCTTGTCTTCCAACCGCCCCAGCCTGTGGCCTCCATCCTCATGGTGCAATGTGATGGTTGAAGCATCAGCCATCATATCCATGTTCCCAGGAACAGGCAATGGGCACTCACATGGTGTCCTGAGGATGTTTTCCTGGAAGCTGTCCAATAACACTTCTACTTATAAGTCACTGGCCAGAACTTATTGCCATTGCTGTTCACAGCAGAGAGAAAAGCTGGACAATGCAGGCTTTATTCCAGGCAGCTTTGTGTCCAGTTCAGCATCGCGCTGCAATTTCTACAGAAGGAATGGAGAATAGATCGGGGGAGGGAGCAACCAGCAATCTTGGCAACATTGTTTTCTGAACACTAAATAAAACCAGTAGAAAATATCTAGATTGATTGGAGGACACCGGGATGGGACTGTTAGTTTCGCATGAAGATTTAGTGGAGAAACAATTTATTTGTATGAATGAAATGAAATGAATGGCCTGGCAGGGTTCTTTTCAAGGGCTCTCATGCGTGCTCAGCCTCAGATGCATCACATCGGTAGCATCCTGTGCACCACGAGGACTTAGGGACCCACCGGCCATTTTCCTGAGAGACAGCAGCCAGCTAGCCCCGACCCCGGGAGCTCAGAGAGCCAGACAGCCCTAAGCAGCTGAGTCTGGTGGGCGAACTTTTCTGAGTGGCTGCCAGTTTGTGATGGTCCCCACAGAAGCGCCTCTGTTATTTTGTGCAGTGCGTCTCTAAGTATTCCAGTGAGGACACCCACCACTTCTCTTGAATGTACAGACTCCTCTGTGGGGATTTTTCTCCCTGCTTGTCAGCTTCAGTCTTCCTTTGTTCAGAATCTTTCCTCTTCCTCTGGACTTAGCCCTTCAACACGACCACAACCTCAAGAATGTGATTTTGCACTTACAACGTTCTATGAAATCCAGCAAAACAGCCTCAGTAGACAACACTTCTACTTAAGGAGATTGTTGTTTTTCTCTTCTCTTGTTTAAATCTAGCATAGACACCTTTATCAAGTACATGGGTGTGTCTTAAGTGACTTTTTGGCATTTCTAAGCTTTAATATGCCTTAGATTAAAGGTGTTTAAAAAGGAGAAAACAAAGACAAATGTTGAACTCTCCTTCAAACTAAAAAATTGTGCTGAACTCCTTAATATTTGAAATATTGATATTCTGAGAGGTAAAAGAATGTTAAGTAAATATTTCACATGGACAGATAATTTACTGTCCTAATCGTCTTTTAGAAATGCTTTGCTCATAAAGAGACTTCACAGCTGCCTTTCTAGTTTAGGTTTCAATCTGTACATCAAATGGGTAATTCAGCAGCAGAACATCTTGGTACAGAGTTCAAGAAGCTGTTAAGAACAGTTGCTTGGGGAGGGTCATTTGCGCCCAGGAGTTCTAGATTACAATGAGCCATGATTGCACCACTGCACTCCAGCCTGGGTGACAAAGCAAGACACTGTCTCATTAAATTAAAAAATAAATAAATAAATAGAAAAAGAACAGAAAAACAATGGCTGCCTGTATACCCCCAGGGAACTGAAGCAGTGCCCTTGAGCATGCCTACGGGCCAAGAACTGCACTCTGACAATATCTCATTAAATTGGCAAGAAATAAAAACAGAAAAAGGAGGACCTTTTCCTATCCCAATGAAAACGGATGGAGGCATTGTGGAAAGGGCAAGGTTTTAGCAATATATCAGCCTAGGTTCAGATTTCAGGTCTTCACTTACTAACTGCACTATGAACAAGTTACTTAATCCCTCTCATAAGAAAGCAATGAGTAGTAGAAGCCAGCATAGATTCATTCATAACATCGTAGGCCAAACCGACATCATATTTTTTTATAAGGTTACTATGCATAGCCAGAATGTAATTGAATTTTGGCACAGTATTAGAAAGCACATCTCCAGATATTCTTATGGTCACAATGAATAAATGCCAGATCAGGTAATCATTAAATATAAGTTTGGAGCCAGTCGAACAATGACATACAAAAAGTGTGTATTAATGTATTAATTCCATCAGGAATTAATTCCAGTTGTGTTCAAGATTTGATCAACAACTTGAATAAAAATATATTAAATGTTCTGATAGCCCAGAGCTAGAAGGGGCAGTGAATGCAGTGGATAACATAATCAAAATTCAAAATAATTACTTAAAATAGCTAAAATAAAGACTATTAAAAGAGATCTATCAAGTTCAGCATCATAGCTACCTGGGATCTGGGCATGACCCAGGGTTAAGGATGGTGTTGGGTCAGTATGACCAGAGCAAGCCGACTAGACCTACTTGACCAGCAGGTGTGGAGTGAGCCAGGAAGAAGAGATGATCCATGTGACTGGAAATTGGTTACATATTGGGAGATTATGTGAATATGGTGGGGACAATGGAAGGCAGATTTCTCACTGTTGTAGAAAGTAGGTACAAATATTGAAGTGGAGAAAGTTAGAATTAACCCTGTGCAGTTGTACTGGAATTGGAGGTGTATGTAGATATACATATATATATATATATATATATATATTTCAATGCCCTATCTGCTGAAAGGGACTAGAAGCAACGATATCCCAGTATCTATGAACATATTTGGTACCCAGATTTTGGTTCTAAATACCATTTTCCTCTAAAGAAATCATCTCCTTGGAAATCGGAATGATTCAAGGCCACCGGAGGGAAACATTCTAGATGAGCCTAGAACACTTGCATCAGAAAGCAAGAAGTGTTCAATGAAAACTATTGAATGAATACAAGAACCAGCCTGAAGGAGCTCCTATTGGCCAAATGTGGAAATTTGAACAACTAAATTTTAGTAGTGATTATAATGGATTAAAACTAACTGAATAAAATAGGAATCCACGAGCCAATATTGATATAAACAAATAAGTAATGTCAACTAGTAAATGTAGAAGGAATAATGGACATAGAAATCATCATTTGGTAAGAATCACAGTTTAAGAAAAATTGTAAGGTAGATAAGAATAATTGTTTCAGACAAAAATCATGAATGGATGCTCGTACTAATGGGAGGAAGTACAAAAACGTGGTAAATAAGTTTACAGTGGAGAAACCTGTCCAGTATCATTTTATCTAAGTTGTAAAAATCAACATCACCAGAAATGGGACAAATTGACATCATGTGCCACCTGCTATGATATACTAAAAAGAACGTGGCATCACGTTTGTGGTATTGCTGGATCTAGTTATGACAATGTGTGAGACAAACATAAATTGAAGAACATTCAACCAAAAGAACTGATCTGCACCTTCCAAAGGGTAAAGGTCATGAAAGTCAGTATGTAAATGCTAGAGCATGATTATAAAAGACAGAGCCCATCAAGTCACAGGAATATAGCAGCTGCAAATGCACACTGATATGGATGTGTTGAGCCAGGGACTCAAATACCATGGCTGCTTTTACTGTGAGTGATGTGACTTTCCTATGTGGAAACATTTTTTCTTTTTGAGACAGAGTCTCACTTTGTCACCCGGACTGGAGTGCAGTGGCGTGGGCTCGGCTCACTGCAACTTCTGCCTCCCCTGTTCAAGTGATTCTCCTGCCTCAACCTCCTGCATACCTGGGACTACAGGTGTGCACCACCACACTAGGCTAATTTTTGTTTTAGTAGAGACCAACTTTCAGCATGTTGGCCAGGTTGGTCTTGAACTCCCAACCTCATGTGATCTGCCCACCTGGGCCTCCCAGAGTGCTGGGGTTATAGGCACAAGCCACTGCGCTCAGCCAGGAACTAACTCTTGATGAAATTCTGAGTAAAACAAAGTACAACTTTCCCTTAATGTACATGGTAGCTGTAGTACTTGCGAAACTAACTGTATAAAGAAAGCTTGCAAAAATACTTCGTGCTTAATATGAAACATAGACTTAGTCTGTGGGTCCAGATAAACAGCCTTTTAACCCATCCTGTTGAACATTCCAAAGTCTTGCAGGATGCAGGATGATTAGTTATTGTGTGAGACTCCCAGATATTGCAGCATGCCCAGCAGCCCTGGCTCTCCCTCATGGCAGAAGCCCCCACAAGCCAAGACAAGCCGAAAGTGCTCCCATACTTACGAAAATGTCTCCCGGGGCCAGCGCCACTGCTATTAAGAACCACTGATTTAGAGACTACTTTACCACTGTTGGAAGTGATCAGTGGGTTATTTCTGTTTTATTGGAAGATTTGTTCAAGTAAATCCCTTCCAACTCTTACGTTCAACAAGCCCATGATTAAATCTCATTTAGCCATTACCTGTTCCCCTTCTGAAACATTGCAATTTTTTTTAATCTTTTGATGAAGATATTCAAATATATATCAATACTTTAAAAGCTATATTAGTTAGCCAGGACTCTTTCAGCTGCAAGTAACAGAAACCAGTACCAACTACTATCTATCTATACATGAGAGGAATTTACTGTCTTAAATTGGAAATGCAAGCATGGGGTTGATTTTACAGATCAGAAATTCAAGGGAGGTTTGGGAGGTGCCCTCCCTACTTCCTTCCTCTTCCCCTTCTTTCTACCTTCTTTTCTCTTCTCTTTTATGTTCCCTTTCTCCTTCCTTCCTTCTTTCTTTCTTTCTTTTTTTTTTTAAACAGAGTCTCACTCTGTCACCAGGCTGTAGTGCAATGGCGTGATCTCGGCTCACTGCAACCTCTGCCTCCCAGGTTCAGGCAATTCTCCTGCCTTAGCCTCCCAAGTAGCTGGGACTACAGGTGCATACCACCACACCCAGCTAATTTTTGTATTTTTAATAGAGACAGGATTTCACCATGTTGGCCAGGATGGTCTCTATCTCTTGACCTCGTGATCTGCCTGCCTCAGCCTCCCAAAGTGTTGGGATTATAGGTATGAGCCACTGCACCCGGCTCTTTTTATCTTCTTTCTTTCTTTTCCTCTTTCCCTCTCTCTTCTCCCCCTCTCCCTCTTCCTTCTCTCTGCCTCCTCCTCCTTCTCCCTCTCCCTTGGCTGAATGCAGACTGTCTCCCAGTAATGGGTGTCCCTCATTCACATTCTATCACTTCTGTGAACAGCCTCCACTTCTTCTCTACTGCTCTGAACTGTACCCCACAGTTCAAGGAGAGATCCATGAAATAACTATGAAATAATCAATTGTATGATTTTAGTTGTTTAACACCATGAAGGCAGAACCTTGTCTTCTTATTCATTGCTATATCCCAGCTCCCAGCAAAGGTGGACATGCCAATTCTGGCCACTTTTGAAATACTTATTGAGTTAATGAATTGCCTAGTTGGAACTAGAGGTTGCCAGCTTTCAGTGCTTGTATCTCTCTACAAGACTTTCCCAGACATTTTGAAAAAAAATGGGTAAATGGCAGCAATAAAGTTGTGTGTTCTGGAAGGAGCCTTTAGGCTGGCTCACAGTGCTGAGATATAGAAGCAGAACAGAGAAATCCAGTGGGGGAAACACTTTTTACTCCAAATCCACCCAAGTTGGCTTCTCCACCCAGACTTACACAAGTTCATCCTCATCTTACTTTACTCTGAGGGCCACTCACAGGAGACTAAAGAAATTGACTAATTGACTCAATTAGTATAATATTGAGGTCACTTTAACTCATTAGGCCACTTTAAAACTTCATTTGTTATCTGCAGCTAAAAGAGAAGATTTGTGCATGTTGTTCTTTGTAGAGCACTAATGGAATTAGGCATTACACTGAATCACAGTAAAAGAGCTTGCCTATATAATAATAGACTTCAATTCCACTTTATACTCTCTGTGCACTTTGCTGCTCTTAAAAGCAGGATAAAATATATTATTTTGCACATCTTCCAAGTGATACGGGTTTCTTATTTTTCTTATGTGGGATTAAAAAAATTTTTTTAAAGTCAGGTTGCATTTAAAAAGCCGAACTGGGTGGGTCCAAATTGCTAGTGTTTAAAAAATGTGAAAAACATCCTTAATATAGCTATTTGTGACTAACCCAGTGGGTGTGATACACAGAGAGAAACAATAAGCTCTCTTATTGTACATTTGAAAAGTTAGAGGTTAGAACTCTGCTATTTCAGAAATTATTCATGGAATTACCCAGACTTTTCTTTAAGAAGAGGTTGCTGATGATGAAAAATCAGACATTTCAAAACTTTTAAATGAAAAAAAAGCTTAATAAGTCAGAAGAATGCAATCCATGTCCCCCTCTCAATTTTCTCTTTTAAAAATTATATATTTTGCTGATGATCTCATACTCCCCTGCAATTGCTGTGGCAAATACAATTGTCAACTGAAGAATGACAAGGTTCTTAAATTTGGAAAGGAGAGCTTTATTTCTCATAAAGAGTTCCAGCCTGCAGGATGGCCATTATGACAGGCTGGGAAATATAGCCTCAGGCCACAAGCCAGAAACAGACATTTCGAGGAAGGGGCAAAGGGAATAGGAATTTATGCTGGGCAGGATGGCAAATATAGAATACATATTTAATAAGCCAGAGGAGGACTCATGCACACTTATGAAAGGAGAAACATGTGCATGATCATTTGAGCTTCATGCCCCTTCATGGGTCCCAGGTACAAAAAATGGCGGTATTAGCATGATCCCAGAATGCAGTTTTCAGCCCTCTGATGGCAAAAAATGAAGCAGAGGCCAGATGTGGTGGCTCATGCCTGTAATTCCAGCACACATTGGGAGGTCAAAGCAGGAGGATCACTTGGGCCAAGATTTTGAGACGAGCCTGGGCAACATAGTGAGACTCTGTCTCTATGAAAAATAAGAAAAAGTTAGTTGGGCGTGGCAGCCTGAGCCTGTCATCCCAGCTACTCTGGAGGATGAGGTGGGAGGATTGCTTGAGCCCAGGCGCTTGAGGTTGCAATGAGCTATGACCATGCCACTGCACTCTAGCCTGGGCAACAGAGTGAAACTCTTTGTCTCAGGGGGGGAAAAAAAAGGTAAAGCAGAGTACACAAAAACTTTTACTGTACCTCCTCCACAGACTGACCAGAACCACTCCATGCTTGGTGGTCTCTTATTAGGCAAAAAAGGAGGGGCAGGGTCAGGCCGTTGGTTGATGTCAGTGGTGGAGTCTTTTGAAAAGGCTGGTTTCTGTTTAGGCCTTAGGGAAGAAAGCCTGATCCTGGTAAGTGAGGAAGAGGATATGAGGAGGCATGTCTGACCTCTCACCCCACAATGAGTGACAACTCAGTTTTCAAGGTTACTCTGGGGTCCCCTTGGTTAAGAGGAGGTCTGTTTAGTAGGTAGGGACTTAGAATTTTATTTTTAGTTTACACACACAATATACATCCAACAGAATCAATTCCATGAGCAACTTTTGCCTTTACAGCAAAACTGATCTCACAGTCAATCCATATATACGCTTTATAAGAATCACTAGAGTATAACAATAGCTTCATCTATTGATCATTTTATATGCCAGGCACTTTCTAAGCATTTTTTCAACATTACATTTATCTCTTACAATGAATTGTTTGATGAGTACTATTATTGTCAACTCCATCTCATAGGCGAGAACACAAGGACTTGGAGAAACCGAATAGCCAGTCCAAAGTCACACAGCTACCAAGGGTTGTAGCTAGGATTAAAAATTGAACTGGCAGACTTCTAATCATAGTTCTTGTTTTGCCTCACAGGATCTATGCTGTGTATTTCACAAACACACACAGTTCTGTGTTTATATATAAATTAAATTGTGGAATTCAGGCAAATATTCAACACTCTTTTTAATAATCCATCTTATCCATGCAAACTTAAAAAAGTTACCTTATTCAGTAACTACCAACCTTACCATGCTATGGCAATGAATAAAATGGCTGAAAATAAAACCTAAACCCAAAGATAAACTTAGAACTTGAATTGCACAAGTGTACTGTCTAGCCTACCCAGATAGAAATGACTCAATGACTCAAAAACTACTTAAGTGTTGCCTCTTTGGGCTTCTGAATGCTCTTTTTTTTTTTTTGAAACAGGGCCCCACTCTGTCACTCAGGCTGGAGTGCAGTGGCACGATCTCACCTCACTGCAGGCCTCGATCTCCTGGTCTCAGGCAATCCTCTCGCTGCAATCCCCTCGCTCAGCCTCCTGAGTAGCTAGGACTGCAGGCATGCACCACCACACCCAGCTAATTTTTGTATTTTTTGTAGGGACGGGGTTTTGCCATATTGCCAGGCTGGTCTCAACTGCTGGGTGCAAGCTATCTGCCCACTTCGGCCTCCCAAAGTGCTGGTATGGCATGTATGAGCCACTGCTCCCGGCCGACTTCTGAATCTTGATTGGTAAGGTCCACCCTAGCTGAAGAAAGAAGAGGAGAGGGAAAAGAAGTAAAAGAAGTATGAGAATACCTGAACCCACACTGTATTAACTATATTTTTAAATTTCCTGTATTTTTAATGCTCTGGCATCTGGGGTCTTACCGATTGGGCAGAGATTGTCCCTCCCAAGGTCAGCTAATTCCTAGAGACAGGAGACAACTCAGAATAGCCCTTACACCTCAGAGCCTGCTGAAATTACTCGAAACAGCCAATGTTAAGCATGCTTACCCTTTCTTGCCCATTTTCTTTCTGCAATAACCACAATAAAGGCTGTTTTAAAAAATCTTATTGTTTATTCATTCTTACTTTTAAAAAATGTTGTGGTTGCATAGAAGCTGTATATGTCTGTGGGTACGTGAGAGGTTTTGATACAGGTGTGAAATGTGAAATAATCACATCAGGAGAATAGGGTATCCAAGCCCTCAAGCATTCGTCCTTTGTGTTACAAACAATCCAGTCACACTCTTAGTTGTTTTATTATATTTTATTTTTTATTTTACTTTATTTTTGAGAAAGGGTGTTGCTCTGTCACCCAATCTGTAATGCAGTGGTGTGATCATGGCTCACTGCAGCCTCGGCCTCCTGGGCTCAAGTTATCCTCCCACCTCGGACTCCCGAGTAGCTGGGACTACAGGTGCTCACCACCACACCTGGCTACATTTTGTATTTTTTGTAGAGATAGGATTTTGCCATGTTGCCCAGGCTGGTCTTGAATCCCTGGGCTCAAGTGATCCACCTACTTCGGCCTCCCAAAGTGCTGGAATTACAGGTATGACCAACCGCACCCAGCCACAGTTTGTTATTTTAAAATGTTTAATGAAGTTCTTATTGACTATAGTCACTCTGTTGTGTGACCAACTAGTGTGTCTTATTCATTCTATTTTTTTTTTGGCACCCATAATAAAGATTGTCACTCATGCTTTCCCTTCAATCTTTCTGCCACTGACTGACCCCACTCCTTCGCCATGTGGCCCTGCATGGTGTGGTGTGACTCCTGTGTCTAGGTATCTGTGACATAAAAATTGCTTCCTTCACGACAGTCATTTTTGTGTCCTACTGTTTCTGATTAAAATAAATCCACAGGACATTTTAAAACACATACCCCGAATAAAGATTAATATGTGTACAACACACAAAATGAATTATGAATACTCAGTAGATTTCAGGGTAGTTCACTTATTCAGCAGGTATTTGTTGAGTGCATGTAATGTACTGGAGACACTCTGCTGGACGAAGTTTTCGTTTAAGTTCTGTAAGGACCCAGTGCTGACCTTGACTGGTGTACAGTTCTGGCCCTGGCTGGCTTACATTCCACAGTCATAGGCTGTCACTGCCCACTGTAGCCTGTTCATACTGGGACACCCACTTTTTGCCTCAGAGCTCTTAATATTGAGTTTAGCCTTTGCCAAATACTAATCTACAACCTAGGATTCTGTCTCAATGTTATTTTCTTTTTAAATAATATAATAACAATAATAGAATCAATCATTCCTCTCTGCCAGGCACTCTGATAAATGGTTCAGAGGCGTCAAAATCTATTTTGATGAAAATGAAATGTAGGCTGGGTTGGTTTGCAATTACCCTTTATCTGGTAGCAGAGTAATGAGGAGATGCAAGGCACCTGGGATTATGTTCTCTGCCTCTTATACAGTATCTTTGAACTAAACAGACTTATTAAAACATGGGGCATTACCATTTATCCCACTTGAACAATTAACATATGGGTGAGGTTCATAGCATGTATTGAATTTGTTCTTCAGCTAGCTGCAATTGTATTTGAAAGTGAAAAGAAAAGAGAAATAATTAAGGTTTCCAAATTCCAACTTCCTACTGAGGACCAAGAACGCTACTTGTTCAGGATCTCTCAAATTGGACTTGACTTCCGTGTTTTAAAATTGATGGCTAATCCAGATATCTATTATCCTTCAACTTCATAGCCAGATTTGGCATTGGAAAATAAACTGAAACAAAGAAGATGCAGTGCGATAAACCTTCTATTGATACAACTAAAATAATGGCTCCTGCAAGTTGTATCAGTGATTCAGTATTATTTTCAATGGCAGGTTTATCAATAATGATTAAAAGAGAAAAAAGAAAGTCAATTTACTGGCTGGCATAGATATCTCCTGAATCTGCTTCCAAACACAGTAACTGTGGAGCAAATTATCAGAATTCTATAGTTGGAATAAGGCAGACAGAATTTAACAAAAAATTTGCCTCAAATTAACCAGTAGGTGTCACTGCTTAAATACATTGGTAACAGCTTTTCCTACAGCCATCTATGTAAAAGCCCCATAGAAAATAATCAAACAATTTTGAATGACTTACAACTACTTCAAACCCACAGAGAATGTTTATAAATCCACACTGTTACTTTATAATTCAAAGGATTGACTTAAGTTCTTTTTGTTAAAATAATTACTAGAAAATCATTATAAGCTTAGTGGCAGTATACAAATTTAATGATTAATTTAATGATCAAATTTAACTGATTCAACTTTAATTTAAGCCAATTTAAATTTAATTCAAACTAAGTTAACAATTCAAATTTAACTTCAGTATATTTGCTACGTTTTAAGAACCTTTGAAAATATATAAAAAGGCTAATACAACAGATCTGCTTTTCAAGGAAAAAATCCTGGGCTTTTAAGGAGGAAGAGAGAGAAAGACTGAGCTCTGTCTAACTGGTTATTAACTGAATTAAACAATTTTTCCCCCAAAATATTTTCTACCAATTCAACATGTCCCTCATCCCAAGCCTATAAAGACAGACCAAGATTCTCTACATCAGTAGACACAGATACTTCCAAATGTAACATTCGTCAGGTTCCTTCTGTTTCAAATCCTTGAGGGCATCCTGGACATCACACTTCACAGGGCCCCCAGTTGGCTCCCAGGTGGCTTACCCCACCCGCATCTGTCTCCCTCTCCCCCTTGCCCCTCCCTCATCCCTGCTTCTCCTCCTTCACTTCTCAACTAAAGCTGGCTCTCTGAGGAAGAGTCAGGCTTTCCCAAACCACTCCTTTAGCACCTTGGGCATAATTCTTATCTTTTCATTACAAATGTGGCTTATTAAAATCTCTATCTCTTGCTATCTGAGCTCACTGAGATAAAGGTCAGGTTATTTATCTGCACATCCAAAGTATCTACCAGCGAGTGGTTCAGAGCCTGTTCTCAGTTGCTGGCAGGATGTTTATTTCCAAAATATGTAGACACTCTTTTTCTCTTTCCTTTTTGAACAATTCAATTCTAAAGCCATTAAATGAGCTTGAGCAATGTATAGATCTGCATTGGGAAGGTAGGAATTCAGGGAGTTACAAACATGTACGGGGAGAAAAAATAGAACAGAGATATTATACAGATATATAGATAAATAAACAAATAGATAAATATGCACAGACACACACACACTCCTTAATTCTGTGTACCCAGAGGGCCTGGGAGTAGCAACACCTCAAAAGCAATGAGCACACCTAGCATTGAGACCTTGGTTTCTAGACACCGTTCTCCACTAAAAGGAACCAAGGATCTTTGGAAAATGGCTGATTCTAGCACTGGGTCAGGAAAGTACAAGTAAGTCGGGACTATCTTGGAGTAGGAAGTAAGGACATGCTAAAGAATAATGCAGCCCAGTCTCTATTAAAAATACAAAATATTAGCTGGGCGTGGTGGTGGGCACCTGTAGTCCCAGCTAATCGGGAGGCTGAGGCAGGAGAATGGCGTGAACCCGGGAGGCGGAGCTTGCAGTGAGCCGAGATCGCGCCATGCACTCTAGCCTGGGCGACAGAGTGAGACTCCATCTCAAAAACAAAACAAAACAAAAAGAATAATGCAGACAGGTCAAAAGTCAGCTTGAATGGGCTGTCACTGGCCCAATCTGAGACACTTCGAGCATCAAAAGGAATGAATGGTTATTAACTAAAATAGAGCGCCATGAGTACATAGGTACATAGCTTATAATTCCATAAATAATTGAATAAAATGAAAATTTGATAAGGCATGGGATATTACACAGCTTCAAGGCACTTCCCTCTAAAACATGTGCTAATCACAAAGTGAAAAGAGTAACTTTATAGAGGAGAAGCCTGGCAGAAAAGCAGGCCACACTGAAATCATGCAGCCTGAGAGGCTGCCGTGAGAACACCGCATGGCTTCTGTGGAAGTACTGCTAAATAAACAGAGCCTGGATCTCATCAGGAGGAAACACCAGAAAACCTAGACTGACAAAGGATATTCTACAAACCGGCTGGCTTGTCAGCAGAAGTGTCAAGATCATGAAAGTCAGCAGAGGCTGAGGAACTCATCCACACGGAAGAAGTCGAAGGAGACAGGACAAGTAAATGCAACGCATCATTCTGAAGAGGAGCCTTTTGCTATAAAGAACATTCTTGCGACAACTGGTGACCGAATGGGGACCGAGGATTAGACGGCATTAAATCATCAATGTTAATTTCCTGATTTTAATAGTAGTACTTGGGCATCCACTCGGTATTTTACTTTTAAATGATTCAAGAGAGGAAAAAAAGTTATTTGCATTGTGCTTGCAACTTTTAAAAATTCTTAGAAGGCTTTCATTAAACAAACAAACAATTTTAAAGGAAGAAGAAGGAAAAAAAAAAAAACTTGACCACGCTGTATTTAAAAATTCTAAGCCGAACCCAAGTTGGAGTGCATTTTACATCTAGGATGATACAGTCTCCACCTTCTAGGAGTTAAAAGAAGAGTTGTGCGCACAAAATTAACATTGACGGGGGTAAAAAAAGGAAGAGAGAGAGAAAAAAAGAGAGATGCATTTTTTACTTTTTTGCAGAGGCAGTTTTAAAAATACCCTCCAGGTCACAGCCCTCCCCCTCCCGGCCGCCTCCCGCCCTGCAGTTGGGGAGGTGAGCGGAGCTCCGCGGGCCGCCGCCTGCGCGGTCTCTTGGGAAGCAGGTCTTTGCGTGTGAGCGTTGCGCCTCTCCCAGCCAGAAGTCGGAATTCTAATGTCCAATGCGTGCTGTGTTCGGTGAGATTCGTATTTTTAAAATAATAAAATAATCTAAGAGAAAAAAACCTCGAACTACCAGGAGTGGGGTTCGAACCCACGCGGACATATGTCCATTGGATCTTAAGTCCAACGCCTTAACCACTCGGCCATCCTGGTACAGGCATGCGACGTTACTTTCGCTCTTCCTACAAGGCGTCCTCTACCTCCTCCTGCCCGCACCCTGCCTCCAGAACGTGGAGAGTTTTCGCCGCCACTCTCTCCGCTCTCCCATCCCGGGCTGGGGCGGCCGCCACGCAGGTACTTCGGTTTCTCGCCGCCGCAGCTCACTGTTGCCCCCGGCCCGCTGCGGCAGTGAAGACAACTGCAGCGGAGCTGCGCGCTCTCGGCGGGGACGTCGGCGCTCGCGGGCCTTTGGCTGGGGGGAGACTCCGGGCCCTCCAGTTGCGCTTTCAGTTTCGAGGTGCGCGGGCGCCGCAAACACACACCAGCAAACTTCTGGGTTCCTGGGAGCGCGTTCTGGAGGCCCCTGGCTGGTGGTGCAGGCACGCGGCCCACAGGGCGGCGTTTAGTTTGTGTTGTTCTAAACAGAGTTGGCTTCAAGGAATGAGGTGCCCGGACAGCAGCAGAGTTCCTGGACTCCTGCCCCTAGGGGCCGCTTTTCTTCTTCGCATGTGCCACAAGTCACACGGGAGGGAAGCTTTGTAGAAATGTGCGTGTCGCCTGTGCCACGCCACATGCAGGGGAGCGTGGCACAGTCGCCCTTCCTGGTGCCTGCAGGCCCATCCCCACTGCACGCCTCGGATGCAGTACGGTGGCCTCCTCTTTGCCCCCGCAACCCTACAAGGCAATGAGATATTTTTGTTCCCTTTTCTTGTTTTGCAGTGTTCTCCTTACTTTCTGTGTACATGAGTTTCAGTTCGTCCTGTTATCCCTTTTCCCAGGACTTCCACTGCATTCCCCGCTACCCAGGACCTCATATCGACCACAGAACGAAGAGCCCAGGCTCTGTGTTGTGGAGTGGTAGGGGCCTGGTGGCTGAGCTGGGATCCGGCAGCCACATGATTATCCGGTCACGCCCTTGTTCATATGGTGCAGACAGCGACTTCTTCATCAAGAACTTCTATCAGCCTGGAGACTGCACACACCAACCTCACTGTGCGACACCTCACCAATGGCTCTCCTGCTGGGTCACATTGTAAGAATTGTCTTGCCTCTTCTTGGAACTCCTGTGATCCCTGGGAACAAGGGCTGTCACGAGCCTGCTGCCCTGGTTCACGGAGTTTCCGCCAACTCCTATAGAACTGTCCCTGCGAGAGGGCCTCAGGATAGTAACCAGGAGAATCACCACTTTCACACTTTGCCACACAGCATTGTAAGCTGTCAGAAGCCTGCGTCTATGTCCTGACCTCAATAGCACCCCTCCTTCTAAGCGCCAGGCCCGGCCCTCCGGAGTACACGACAAGAGCTCAGGCAAGAGCAGTTCCTCAGGCCTTGCCCTGGGATGCTGAGAGATGAAAGGGAACTTAGACTCTGCCAGGGTCAAGGGGCAGCCACGTGGTGATGACATGGGGTCACCAGAGTGCCAGCTGCCACCCTCCATCTCCGTTGTATGGCGCCAAATTGTCAGAGGCCACAGACTTCATAAAAATGGCTTATTTCAAGGCACTGAAATGATAATAACAACATGGATTGAGAACATGTCACTATGTGACAAGCATTGCTTTAAGCTCTTTACATATATCATCTTATTTCAGCTGGGCGTGGTGTTGCGTTCCTGTAGTCCCAGCTACTCGGGAGGCTGAGGCCAGAGGATCGCTTGAGTTCGGAGTTCAAGGCTGTGTGTGTCAAAATTGTGCCTGTGAATAGCCACTGCACTGCAGCCTGGGCAACATGGTGAGATTCCATCTCTAAAATAAATAAATAAAAATTTCTTAACAACCTTGTAAAGTAGGTGTGTGAGGGACGCATTCAAACCACAGTGTTATTTGAATGACATTTTTGTTAACCCCAGACTCAACTTCCAACAAGCCGCTAGTATAAGATAGTTTGGAGTAACACAGCCGCGTCGTAGGGTATCCCTTAGAAATGCACCTTCTGAAGCCTCAAAATTGTATTAAAATTTTCTGGCTGCTGTTTAAGGATGGGCCTGGTACAAGTTAGTTTATCTTTGGTCATCTTTGGAAAAATACAACCTGCCACACAGCAGAACTATAATAGTATCTCCCATTCCAAATGCTTTTCTTCCAGTGTTATTTTGACACCCCTCCCATTAATAGATGGAATGTGGGGGGATGGCGTCTATGTTCTCATTCATTGAATCTGGAAAGGGGCTTGTGTCTATGGAGGAGTGATACTATGTGACTTCTGAGGCTAGGTCATAAAAGTTGCTGTAACTGTACTTCACTTTGTTTTTTTTTTTTTTTTTTTTTTTTGAGATCCTTGATCTTGGAACCGAGCCACCATGCTGTGAGGAAGCCCAGGTAGCCACATGTAGTTGTTTCAGGTGACTGCCCTCAAACAACAGGCAGTATTAACTGCTATAAATATGACTGAATGAGCCTTCAGATGATTCCAGACCCTAGCCATCAAGTGACTGCTCCCACACAGCCATTGATTCCTTCCAGTTAATTACCCCATATTATTACGTATGCAGGTAGACAAGTTGTCCCCATAGTATCCTTTTCCAATTCCTGATTCACAACATCTGTGGAAATAATAAAATAGCCATTATTTGCACCACTGTTTGTTCATTTGTTTAAGTGAAGCAATTGATAATGAAAATTCTGAGAATGATAAACTGGGAGTGCAGTGATGAGGCACTAGGAGTACTGGTAGAGACAGGTGATCTGAGGAAAAGCCGGCACAGGGGGAAGCAGAACCCCGAGATGGAGAGAGTCCAAGGTCTGATTCCATCATTGGAGTCATTTACTCCATCCTTCCTAGAAACTGGACTCAAGGCCATACTGCCGTCTTCCAAATCTACATCATACATGGAAGTGTCTGCGTGGAAGAGCAGAAGTTCCATCCCTGGATGCTTGCTGCAAGGGTGGATAGGAAAGAAAGTTCTGGCTTCTGCCTCAGGAAGCAGTCCTGAAAATGGAAGAAATTCTGCAAGCATAGGAAAAGTTGCCGAACTTGCTGGCAACTACAAGGCATCACAAATACCCACTTGAGTGTTGGAACAAAATGTGAAAAGCACTGTGCCATGGCATTTGTTATAACTGACAATATTGGAGAGTAAATGTCAATATTAGGACAGATTTTGTAACATCAAAATGGCTTCACGTTCAAGAAACTGCGTTTAACATACTTCTTACTGAGAAATGTACCACGCTATTTAAACTAGTTTTCAGTGTGTATGTATGCTTATTTAAGCCATGATATTCTTCATACATTCTGCGATGGTTTTAAAAATATGTCCATAAATGCTTTCATACTTCTGTCTTCAACAGGGGAAGACTACCTTTCCTCCCCTTGAGTGCGGGCTGAATTTAGTGACTCATTTCTAATGGATAGAATAAAATGAAAGTGATGGTCTGCAACCTTAGAGATGAAATCATCAAAAGGCACTACTGCTACCACTGTGGTTGCCCTCTCTTGGAGCATTCACTCTGGAGGATGCCAGCTGTGATGTCCCACATGGAGGCTCTGAACGGAAGCCTCTACTAACCACCACGAGGACCTGAGGTCTCGCATGAGTGAGCCTGGAGACGAATCTTCCACCTCAGGCAAGCCTTCTGATGACTGTAACAAGAGGCAGCAACTTGACTGCAACCTCAGGAGAGAACCTGAGCCAGAACCACCCAGCTAAGCCCTGATTTCGTGACCCTCAGAAACCAAGTGAGATAATGAATATTTGTTGCTTTAGGCTGCTAAATGTTGTGCTATTTTTTACACAGCTATGAGCACTAATACATTAATATTAATACTCTACTAATACTATAATACACTAATTCTAATGCTACTACTATAGCACTAATACTAGGCAAAGTTAGTTTCTCTAGCACTGATGATGTGCTCACAGGCATATATTTTGTTTCTTTACATCTATTTTATTATTTTCAGAGTTGTTTATATATATTTTATTTATTTATTTATTTATTTATTTATTTAGAGACAGAGTCTCGCTCTGTGGCCCAGGCTGGACTGCAGTGGCACGATCTCGGCTCTCTGCAACCTCTGCCTCCCAGGTTCAAGCGATTCTCCCACCTCAGCCTCCCAAATAGCTGGGACTACAGGCGTACATCACCACGCCCAGCTAATTTTTGGATTTTTGGTAGAGACTGGGTTTCACCATGTTGACCAGACTGGCCTCAAACTCCTGACCTCAAGTGATCCAACCGCCTTGGCCTCCCAGAGTGCTGGTATTACAGGCGTGAGCCACCACACATGGCCTGTTTATATATATTTTAAATTTTTCTTTCTTTTTTTAAAAAGAATTTTAGATTCAGAGGGTACATGTGTAGGTTTGTTACATGGATATATTACATGATACTGCGGTTAGGGCCTCTAATAATCCTGTTGCTCAAGTAGGGAACTTAGTACCTAATAGTTTTTCTACCCTTTTCCCCATTCTCTCACGCTCCATTGTAATACCCCATTGTTTATTGTTCCCATCTTTGCATCCGTGGGTTTCTACACATCTATTTTAAAAGAAAGAGTAATCCTGCTAACCTTGATAACATCCAACTTTCCTTTTTGCATTTGTTGTCAAATTCTTAAAGAGATTGCCTGTACTTTCCAAGCCTACTCATTTGCTTTCTGTTTTTTTTCCAGAATCCTCTGAAATGTAGCTTCTACGCTTATCTTTCTCTCTCTTAATCTTTTCAGAATGAAAACATCTTTACCGAAACAGATTCAAGTTGTAAACGTTGTATGACATCGAAACAATATAGAAATAAAGTAGAATGTGAAACCTCTTATTCACAACCCCTATAATCCAAGTCATATTAAATTGGGGTCCCTTGTCTTTTGAAGTCGCTAAACCATTTTCTGTCTCTCTTCTGCTTTTTCCCATGCCTGCTCTTCCCTGCCTAACTCTCTTCCAAGGCCCCCATAAATTCTATCTTCCCACCACACACACAGTAGTAAAGTTAAAGGAGTAAGAATAAGCTGCACTTACAAGTGTGAGTGTACAAAACTCAGGAAGCTCCAAATTACACTCTAGAAATATCCTTCTCACTCTGCCTGGCCTTATTATACAGCAGCGCCCCATTAGCTGCAGTTTCGCTTTCCTCAATTTCAGTTACCCACAGTCAACTGCGGTTTGAAAATATTAAATAGAAAATTCCAAAAGCAAACAATTTGTAAGTTTTCCATTGAGTATCGTTCTGAGTAGTGTGATGAAATCTCACACATGGAATGTGAATCATTTCTTTTCCAGTATGTCCACTCTGTCTATACTTCTCGCCTGTGAGTCACTTAGTAATCCTCTTGGTGGTCAGATCACAGTATCATAGTGTCTATCAGATTCAGTACTATCTGCAGTTTTAGGCATTTGCTGGGGGTCTTGGAATGTATCCTCAAGAATAAGGGGTCCCTGCTGTAATAGAAATTATGGTTTGTGTTATCATTAGAAATATATTCTTTTTGGTGACAGAATTTTCTCTTTATTTACTTGTAGAATTCAAATTTTTGTCTCAAACTTTTATGAAATAAAATCTTGCATGGTATACACATATCCTGCATGGTAAGCAGGATATAAATTTGCCTTTTCTCCCTAATAGAGGGTTTTCATTATAACAATAATTTTTCTGAACTATAGATAAAAGGCAGTAGTGCACAGTAATGTAAATGTATTGTTTAAACTGTCAAGTCAGTAGAGCTAGTTCAAATCATAATTCTTTCCTAGCTGTATAGACAACTTATTAGTTTCCTCAAGTCTCATCTGTAAAGTGGGAATACTAACTCCTACCTGAGAAAAATATTGTGAGAATTAGTGAAATATGTGTGTAAAATATCTCCGCTGGTTGCCTGGCATTGTAACAGAATCCAGGTTTGCCACTTAAGCCAGAAACAAGAAATGAGGGTTAATGGGAAGAAAAGCAGGTTTATTCAGAAAACCAGCAAAACCAAGAAGATGGTGAACTGGCGTTCTAAAATACCATCTTAAGTCATTACAAATCTCAGGCTCTTTTTATGTTAAGGGCAAAGGGAGGAGGAGGGAGTTGAGATCAAGAGTTAACCGGTGACTGAAGACACCTAGGTGGCAGGGAGGGTCTGAGGAGGTTGGGAAATATTTGTCCTTGGTCATTATGCTTCTACAAATCTTTAACAAGGACCAACTAGACACAACCAGGTGGAAAAGCTGCCACCAAGGAGTGGAGGAACCAGGATAACTGGCACACTAGCTCCCACAGGAGACTTTAGTCCCAGGGGAACTGTCAGACCTGAACTCTGCAGGGTGGTCTTGCCCATTAGACTGGACTGGTCTGACCTGAGTAATCCTTGGTCTTCTGGCCCCTTCTGGGACCCCAACCTGGCAGTGTCTGCTTGCAGGGCAGCCTTGGGTGCCCTGGGGGCCCACCCTATAGCTTCTGCACTGGTGGACCATACTTGACTAGTGGAGAGCTGCAGTGGGGTGGTCTCCATGGTCACACACCAGTCTATCCACTCCCTCCCTGCAATGTAGCTTCCCCGGAGCCCATGGCCACCCCCCCCCCCATTGCTTTGTCAGCATGTATGCACATTAGCAGATTTTGCTTTCCTTGCCCCACCAGCATGTGTGTACACATGCACCCTGCTTCACCACTGCTGCTGGCAGGAGTGCATTTGACCCCACCAGCCTCCCTCCCCCACCATACTGCCATTGCAGTCAGAGCCTTGGTGGGCATAGAGCACACTAGCCCTGTCCCTGCCAATGCCTTGCCCCTGCATCAACACTGCCACTGGAGTGAGAGTAGGCACAGAGAACAGCAGGCCCTCCCCAGCCATCTCCACCTGCACGAATGTGCACAGATGGCATACTCAGACCTGTGCTGATCAGCACCCAAACCCCATGCTAACACCACCACCAGCACAACTGCATGCACAGTTGCCAGTGGGGCCCTCCTCCTCCTCAAGCCGTGCTTCTTCCACTGCAGCTGTGAATGCCTACATGGAGGCAGGCACCCTGGCATCCACTAGCACCCTGCTGCAGCCAACAAGCATGCACCCCACCCCACCATACTGCCACTGCTGCTTGCATGTGAGAACGAGGACAATCCTGCTGTCACCATCCTGAAAACGCTTTGGGTAACACCACCCATTGCAGTGTAGTGAACAGCTACCTGGGAGCATATCAGCCCCCCAGCACAGTGGATTCCTAACCTCGAGGAGACAGATTACAAAGTTGAGGCTGTCCCCTAGAGTTAGAGCATACAGTCCAGGAGTTGGGAACTGAGCTTTGGCCCCCTAAAATCTTCCAGAAATGAAGCCAGTTGGCTGAACTCACCTTCCTTCACAATAAAACCCTTAAGAGCCTCAAAAAAATAGGATAAAAGGAAAAAAGCCCATCCAAAGAACAGCAGCTTCAAAAATTGAAGGAACATTAGCCTAGCAAGATGAGAAAGAACCAGTGACAACTCAAAAAGTCAGACTGCTTTCATTCCTCTAAACAACCTCACTACATTGCCAGGAAGGGCTCTGAACCAGGCTGAGATGGCTGAAATGACAGAAATAGATTTCAGAACATGGATAGGAATGAAGATCATTGAGATGAAGGAGTACATTGGAAACCAATCCATGGATACTCAGAATCATGATAAAACAATGCAGGAGCTGACAGATGAAATAACCAGTGTAGAAAACAATGTAGCCAACCTGATAGAGCTAAAACACACACTACAAGAATTTCATAATGCAACCACAAATATTAAAAGCAGAATAGACCAAGCTGTGGAAAGAATCTCAGAGCTCAATGAATAGCTTTCTGAAATAAGACAGTCAGACAAGAAAAGATAAAAAAGAAGGAAAAGGAATGAACAAAACTTCTGAGATATATGGGATTATGTAAAAAGATCAAATCTATGACTTATTGGTGTCCCTGAAAGAGATGAGGAGAATGGAAGCAAACTGGAAAACATATTTCAGGATGTCATTCATGAGAAATTCCCCTACTTAGCTAGAGAGGCCAATATTCAAATTCAGGAAATGAAGAGAACTCCAGTAAGATAATTCACAAGAAGATCACCTTCAAGACACATAATCATCAGATTCTCTAAGGATGAAATGAAAGGAAAAATGTTAAAGGCAGCTAGAGAGAGAGGTCAGGACACCTACAAAGGGAAGCCCATCAGACTAACAGTGAACTTCTTAGCAGAAACCCTGTAAGCCAAAAGAGGTTGGGGGCCAATATTTAAGATTCTTAAAGAAATTCCAACAGATAATTTCCTATGTGGCTAAAGTAAGCTTCATAAGAAAAGGAGAAATAAGATCCTTTTCAAATAAGCAAGTGCCAGGGAATTCGTTACCACTAGACCTGCCTTACAAGGGCTCCTGAAGGAAGCACTAAACATGGAAAAGAAAGACCATTAACAGCCACTACAAAAACATACTGAGGTACACAGACCAGTGACACTATAAAGCAACCACACAAGTCTGCCTAATAACCAGCTAATATAATGATGACAGAATCAAATTCACAAATTTCAACACTAACCTTGAATGTAAATGGGCTAAATGTTGATTGCACAGAGTGGCAAGCTGGATAACGAAGCAAGACCCAATAGTATGCTGTCTTCAAGAGACTCATCTCACATGCAGTGACATACATAGGCTCAAAATAAAGGAATGGATAAAAATCTACCAAGAAAATGGAAAACAGAGAGAAGCAGACATTGCAATCCTAATCTCAGACAAAACAGACTTTAAACCAACAACAAAAAAAAAAAAAAAAAGAAAAGAAAAAAGAAGGACATTACATAATGGTAAAGGGTTTAATTTAACAAAAAGACCTAACTATCCTAAATATGCACCCAACACAGGAGTGCACAGATTCGTAAAGCAAGTTCTTAGAGACCTTTGAAGAGACTTAGGTCCCCACACAATACTAGTGGGAGAATTTAACACCCCACTGACAATATTAGACAGATCTTTGAGACAGAAAATTAACAAAAATATTCAGGACCTAAACTCAGCACTGGAACAAATGGACCTGACTGACATCTACAGAACTTTCCACCCCAAAACAACAGAATATACATTCTTCTCATTGCCACATGGCAATACTCTAAAATCAACCACATGATTGAACATAAAACACTCCTTAGCAAATGCAGAATAACTGAAATCATAACAACCACAGCACCACAGCACTATAAAAATGGAATTCAAGACTAAAAAGCATGCTTAAAATCCTACACTTATATGGAAATCGAATAACTTGCTCCTGAATGACTTCTTGGTAAATAATGAAATTAAGGCAGAAATCAAGAAGCTTTTTGAAACTCATAAGAACACAGACACAACACACCAGAATCTCAGGGACACAGCTATTTCAGTGTTAAGAGGGAAATTTCCAGCACCAAACACTCACATCAGAAAGATCTCAATTTAACAACCTAACATTACAGTGAAAAGAATTAGAGAACCAAGAGCAAACCAATCTCAACTAGTAGAAGACAAGAAATAACTAAAATCAGAACTGAACTGAAGGAGTCACACAAAAATCCATTAAAAGGATCAACGAATCCAGGAGTTTTGTTTGTTTGTTTGTTTGTTTGTTTTTTAAATAATAAAACGGTTAGCCTGCTAGGTAGAATAATAAAGAAGAAAAGAGAGACTATCCAAATAAACACAAGTAGAAATGACAAAGGGGAGATTACCACTGACCCCACAGAAATACATATAACCATCACAGAATATTATGAACACCTCTCTGGACCCAAACTGGAAAATCTAGAAGAAATGGATAAACTCCTGGACATATACACCCTCCCAAGACTGAACCAGGAAGAAATTGAATCCCTGAACAGACCAATAATGAACTCTGAAATTGAATCAGTAATAAATAGTCTACCAATCCAAAAAAGCCAAAGACCAGACAGATTCATAGCCAAATTCTACCAGATGTACCAAGAAGAGCTGGTACCGTTCCTATGCAAACAATTCTGAAAAACTGAGGAGGAAGGACTCCTCCCAAACTCATTCTATGAGGCCAGCACCATCCTAATACCAAAAGCTGTCAGAGACACAACAGAAAAAGGAAACTTCAAGCCAATATCCTTGATTACCATTGATGTAAAATCCTCAACAAAATACTGGCAACTCAAATCCAGCAGCACATCAAAAAAATTCTCCACTACCATCAAGTAGGCTTTAATCCCTGGGACGCAAAACTGATTCAACATACACAAATCCATAAATGTGATTCATTGCATAAACAAAACTAAAAACAAAACCACATAATTATACCATATTTGCAGAAAAGGCTTTCAATAAAATTCAACTCCCCTTTATGTTAAAAACTCTCAACAAACTAGGTGTTGAAAGAACATGCCACAAAATATTAAGAGCCACCTGTGACAAACCCACAGCCAACATCATACTGAATGGGCAAAAGCTGGAAGCATTCTCCTTGAAAACTAGCACAAGACAAGGATGTCCTCCTCTCTCACCACTCCTATTAAACATAGTATTGGAGGTTATGGCCAGAGCAATCCGGAAAGAGAAAGAAATAGAGGACATCCAAATAAGAAGAGAGGGAGTCAAACTATACCTGTTTGCAGATAACATGATTCTATATCTAGAAAAGCCCAGTCTCAGGCCAAAAGCTCTTTAAACTGATTATCAACTTCAGTGAAGTCTCAGAATACAAAATCAAAGTACAAAAATCACTAGCATTCCTGTACATGAACAATCAAGCCGAGAGCCAAATCACGAATGCAATCCCGTTCACAATTGCCACAAAAAGAATAAAATGCCTAGGAATATAGCTAACCAGAAGGTGAAAGATCTCTACAATGAGAACTACAGAACACTGCTCAAAGAAATCAGAGATGACACGAACAAATGGAAAAATACTCCATGCTCATGGATAGGAAGAATCAATATCATTAAAATGGCCATACTGCCCAAAGCAATTTACACATTAAGTACTATTCCTATCAAATTACCAATAATATTTTCCATAGAACAAGAAAAAAAAAACTATTTTAAAATTCATATGGAACCAAAAAAGAGCCCAAATAGCCAAGGCAACCCTAAGCAGACAGAACAAAGCTGAAGGTGTCACACTACCCAACTTCAAACTATCTATAGGGCTACAGTAACCAAAACAGTGTGGTACTTGTACAAAAACAAAAACATACACCAATGGAACAGAATAGAGAGCCCAGAAATAAGGCTGCACACCTACAACTACCTGGTCTTTAACAAAGCCGACAAAAACAAGCAATGGGGAAAGGATTCTGTATTCAATAAATGGTGCTGGGATAACTGGCTAGCCATATATAGAAGACTGAAACTGGACCCCTCCCTTATACCACATACAAAAATCAACTCCAGATGGATTAAAAACTTAAAGGTAAAACCCAAATCTACAAAAACTCTGGAAGACAACCTAAGCAATACCATTCTGGGCATAGGAACAGGCAAAGATTCCATGATGGAGATGCCAAAAGCAATTGCAACAAAAGCAAAAATTGACAAATGGGATCTAATTAAAGAGTTTCTGCACAGCAAATGAAACCATTAACAGAGTAAATAGATAACCTATAGAATGGGAGAAAAATTTTGCAAACTATGCATCTGACAAAGGTCTAGTATTCAGCATCTCTAAGAAATTTAAACAAATTTACAAGAAAAAACAACCCCATTAAAAAGTGGGCAAAAGAACATGAAGAGATACTTTTCGAAAGAAGACATACCTGTGACCAACAAACATATGACAAAAAGCTCGACATCACTGATCATTAAAGAAATGCAAATCAAAACTGCAATGAGATACCATCTTACACCTGTCAGAATGGCTACTAATAAAAAGTCAAAAAATAACAGATGTTGGTGAGGTTGCAGAGAAAAAGGAATGCTTATACACTGTTGGTGAGAATGTAAATTAGTTCCGCCATTGTGGAAAGCAGTATGGTGATTCCTCAAAGAGCTAAAAGCAGAACTACCATTCAGTCCAGCAATTCCATTACTGGGCATATATACCCAGAGGATTATAAATAATTTTACCATAAAGACATATGCATGTTCACTGCAGCATTATTCACTATAGCAAAGACATGGAATCAACCTAAACACCCATCAGTGGTAGACTGGATAAAGAAAATGTGGTACATACACACCATGGAATACTAAGCAGTCATAAAAAAGAATGAAGTTATGTGTTTTGTGGGAATGTGGCTGGAGCTGGAGGTCATTATCCTTAGAAAACTAAAGCAAGAACAGAAAACCAAATACTCCATGTTCTTATTTATAAGTGGTAGCTAAATTATGAGAAATCATGAACACAAAGAAGGCAACAATATGTCTACTTGAGGGATAAGGGTGGGAGGAGGGAGAGGATAAGGAAAAAACAACTAATGGATATTAGGTTTAATACCTGGGTGACAAAATAATCTGTACAACAAACCCCCATAACACAGGTTTATCTGTATAACAAACCTATACATATAAGCCTGAACTTAAAAGTTAAAAATAAATAATAAATCTTAAACAAACCATATTTACTTCCCCTTTAACCCTAGACTTTACTGGTTGTTTTTGCATATTGTCTCACTGCTCTAAAATTATCCTAGCCTATGTGTAAGAATGGGCAAAGCCCTCTTAAACAAAAATGGAGTAGTTATGTCAGCTCTTTTGCTGTTTCACTGCTACAGCATGAGGTGGGCTCTTTTGGTAGCCATTGTTTGTTGCTTATCCAACAGCCATTCCTCACCTTTCTCCCTGATAAAGGAAATCTTATTTTATTCAGGCAGTGGGCAGAGACACCTTAATTTCAGAGAAGGTAGACTTATTCTCCAGCCCCAAGGAATGAATCCTTATTAGTGTAAGCCAGTAATTGTCATCTCATCCCTTTGGTCAATACAGTAATTGGTTGGAAGACAGTAGCAGAGTGGTGTGTGATCCAGTTCTGGCCAATGAGAGATAAAAGAAAGCTGGTTGGAAGTTCTGGAAAGGATTTTCTTTTTTGAAAAACAGAGTTTTGATTTGAAAAACAGAGTCTTGGGAAGTAAAAGTCTTGTGCTTGCTATTCCTTCCCTTTTTCTTCCTGCCTTGAATGGGATCATGTTGTTGGAAGCAACGCTTGGAGTCACAAAGAAAATGAGCACTCAAACAAAAGATTTCTCAGCAAGGCAAATTTACTTCTGCAGAAGGGTGCTTCTTGCAGTTGCCATGAGAGCACACTGAATAAAGGAGGGAAAGAGTTTTTATTCCTAACGCAGCTTGTCCCTACTACTGTGTCCTGTCCCTGTTGGCTGGCGTTGGACAACACAATCTAAACTGAACCCAATTGGTTAACTTGAAAGACAGCTTTGGCGGGAAGAACTGTTACAGTGGGAGGGACAAATTACAGAGTGAATAGCAGATGTGGGCTCTGTAGATAAGGACCGGTGGGAGAGTTGTTTACTGGAACCAGGTGCAGGGAGGCACAAAGGATAAAGAAGCTGGACCTTGAAAGTAGAGAATAAGGAAACTAAACAAACTAAACTTTTGAAGAGGAACTTCTCTTGGATCTGACAATGTGAAGATGGAAGCCCTGGAACTGTGTTGGCAATGCTGTGACCACAGGGCCAGGATGGGGGGCAGGGAGGTCGCATTTCTACGGATAAGGTGCTAATACCCAGAGATGTCAGAACAGTAAATTAGAAAGGGATTTTGCCTTTAAAGACCTTATGGAGCCATAGCCAACCAGAAACCACCTACCTCCAATCTTTTGTTGTACAAGAAAATTGTACAAGAAAATGCTTTTAAATATAAGCCTGTGGCTCTCAAAGTGTAGTCCTCTGACCAACAGCACGAAGATTATCTGGGAACTTGTTGGAAATGCACATTCTCTGACCCCACCCCAATGTCTGAATCTTCATCTCAGAGTCCAGTGATACTGAAGCATGCTCAAGTTTTAGGGTCACTGTGATCACAGTACAGTTTCTGTCAAAGGCATTCCTAGCTGAATCTTCATACAAGTATATGTAGACCAGTGAAGAGATCTAAAGTATTCCCTAGAAGTTGCTTCCTTGACTAAGCGCCTGTTATTGGCTTGATTTCTTAATATTTATCTCTATTTTATAAGTAAGCCTATCTCCAGAGGGTGAACTTGCTGTCTTGTGTTGGGGGGTTATATATGAAATATATTTATACATATATAGATTTTGTATGTGCAAATATATATATATAAATTATTGTGTGAACCTTAATACTTCCTTTTCCTAAATTGTGTTCTTGTCCTTGATAGAACCTTCACTTTCACTTTACCATAAATCTCTCACTTCCTAGCAACATTCTAATACAACTTTATTTAAACATTAGTTAAATGCTTCCACTTCCAGGTGACTTTTAAATCCATTCTTTAAACAGATTATGAAGAAATATGGCCATCTCATAGATCTTCAGAATATTATCACTAACTACCATTACTACTCGGACATATTTTTGCATCCAAGGATGAGAATAGGAAGCCATCTGTGCTTACACTGAGGACTACCAAATACTTTCAATGCACTTCTGGATCCCTACATGAGCTATTCTTATGGATCCCAAAGAAAAGAGTTGGTGGCTCGACAGGTGTGAAGTCAACGAATCCAGTTTGTGGTGAGGCTCTTTCAGACAGCTCTGGGTCCCCTCTGATGGATACCATAAAGAGATGCAAGATTACTGGGGATATGGGACGAGGACAGAGGGGATAGAGACCTTGTATTCCTCTGCGCTTGCTATCTCCCAGCTATCCAGTCCCTAACTCTAGAGAAAGCTAAGTGAAAATTTTGCCAAAGACTCCTCGTTTGCTTTCACTAGGACTCTTTACTCCTTCCTCCCCCCATTATCCCCTCATCTTTTATTTTCAAATTTTATAAAAGATAAGTGTTGTTTTATAGAGCAACATCTCAACATCACTTTACTGTGAGAAGCACTTTACATATATTATCTTATTTCATTTATTTTATCTAATTTCCCCATTTCAATTTTACTTGTCTATTCTTTTTTTTTTTTTTTTTTTTTTTTTGAGACGGAGTCTCGCTCTGTCACCCAGGCTGGAGTGCAGTGGCCGGATCTCAGCTCACTGCAAGCTCCGCCTCCCGGGTTCACGCCATTCTCCTGCCTCAGCCTCCCGAGTAGCTGGGACTACAGGCGCCCGCCACCTCGCCCGGCTAAGTTTTTGTATTTTTAGTAGAGACGGGGTTTCACTGTGTTACCCAGGATGGTCTCGATCTCCTTACCTCGTGATCCGCCCGTCTCGGCCTCCCAAAGTGCTGGGATTACAGGCTTGAGCCACCGCGCCCGGCCTACTTGTTTATTCTTTAAGTATTCTGCCTCTATTTTGTTTTTCCTACTTTGTCTTTATTTATATTTCTGTTAAAAATAATACTTTCACATCCTTTTGAAATTATATTTATTCCTAGTTCAGCTTAGAATTTCTGTTTTTAATCCATAATTATATTTTTCATAAAATATAATTTTATATTTTTTCCCCCCCACCCACTCCCCTCTCCACCCTAGCACTGCTCAGGCTGCACCGCGCTCGCTGCAAGCTTCAGGCTCCTGCTAAGCTAGTGCCGCATTGTCTCCCTTCAGCCGCCATCATGATTATCTACCGGGACCTCATCAGCCGCGATGAGATGGTCTCCAACATCTACAAGATCTGGGAGGTTGTGAATGGGCTGTACCTGGAGGTGGAGGGGAAGATGGTCTGTAGGATAGAAGATAACGTTGATGACTCGCTCATTGGTGGAAATGCCTCCGCTGAAGGCCTCTAGGGCGAAGGTACAGAAAGTACAGTAATCACTGGTGTTGATATTGTCCTGAACCGTCATATCCAGGAAACAAGTTTCACAAAAGAAACCTACAAGAAGTACATCAAAGATTACATGAAATCGATCAAAGGCAAACTTGAAGAACAGAGACCAGAAACAGTAAAACCTTTTATGACAGGGGCTTCAGAACAAATCAAGGACATACTTGCTAATTTCAAAAACTACCAGTTCTTTACTGCTGAAAACATGAATCCAGATGGCACGGTTGCTCTACTGGACTACCGTGAAGATCGTGTGACCCCATATATGATTTCTTTAACGATGGTTTAGAAATGGAAAAATGTTAACAAATTTGGCAATTACTTTGGATCTATCACCTGTCATCATAACTGGCTTCTGCGTGTCATCCGCACAACCAGGACTTAAGACAAATGGGACTGATGTCATCTTGAGCTCTTCATTTATTTTGACTGTGATTTATTTGGAGTGGAGGCATTGTTTCCTGTTATGTGGGTTGTCTAAAAATAAAATTCATTTAAACTAAAAAAAAAAAAAACAAAACTAATGAATCCAATTCATATTTTTATTCTATTTTATATTTTATAGCTTTTTATTTCCTTGGATCATCAGTCTAATTATTTTATCTTGTCATTGTTGCATTCATATTTAATTTTGTATTTTAATTTCAATTTTTTTTTAATTTTCTCTTTCTTGTATAACCTCTCTTTAAATTTTTATTTTCTTTTCTTTTTTTCTTTCTTTCTTTCTTTCTTTCTTTTTTTTTTTTTTTTTTTTTTTTTTTTTTTTTTTTTTTTTTGAGACAGAATCTTGCTCTGTAACCCAAACTGGAGTGAACTGGTGTGATCTCAGCTCACTGTAACCTCCACCTCCTGGGTTCAAGCAATTCTCCTGCCTTAGCCTCTCAAGTAGCTGGGATTACAGGCTTCTGCCACCACATCTGACTAATTTTTGTATTTTTAGTAGAGACAGGGTTTCACCATGTTGGCCAAGCTTATCTCGAACTCCTGACCTCAAGTGATCCACCTGCCTCGGCTTCCCAAAGTGCTGGGATTACAGGCGTGAGTCACTGCATCTGGCAAATTTTTCTTTCTTCGTGAAGAATATTTATTTTACCTTGTGTTTTTTTGCTAGCAAGAAATATGGGCTTGGGACCTGGCAGTGAAGAAAGCCCACATCCTCTGTCCCCACCTGCTCTATATCAGAGTGCAACAATCTAACTAAAGGCAGGGTCTTTTCGCAATTACTCAGGATGGGGTCTCAGACTAAACTGGTTAGAAATCCAAGGGCAGAGTGGACTTAGAAAATGTCAAACAATGGTACATCCAGATTACATATCATATGTATGTTGGTTGACAATATAATTTTTATCACCTAAACACAAACACTCCTGAAGGTGAAATAGGTAGCTATTAAAAATCATTCCGGGACAACAGGTCTACAAGAAGCTGGTCCCAGGTAACTTACAAATGTGTAAGAAATATGTATGCAAGGTAGGACCAAAATTAATTAATATCAGTTCTGTACAACAGACATCTATTAAAGGAGCAACCATTAACATTAAGGATTATGTAAATTTAAGTGTGAATCAAAACAATTCTCTGATGTATAAACCACTGCCTTTTGGGCCAATTAGAAAAATCCAGACAGGAAATTATAGTTGTCTTTACATTTCAGGTATCTGGTGTGCATTTTAGATGACATCAGCCATATAGTAGTCCACAGATATTAATTTTTTTAGTATTGGCAATAATTCTTTAATTTCACTTGGCTATGAACAGAGATGATGGAAATGAAAGTGATTTTGATGTTTTTGCCTCTAAACTGGCAGAATGAAGAAGGTCTATAGGAGGCAAAACAGAATACTGAGTTTGAGGAACCTGTGGAACATTCAAGAAGAGAGGTCAAGTAGACAGTAGGATATGGATGATGCTCATGTAGTCTCTGATTATCCCATGCTATGTAATATGGTTTGGTTGTGTCCCCACCTAAATCTCATCTTGAATTGTAATCCCCATTATCCTCAGGTGTCATGGGAGGAACCTGGTGGGAAGTAATTGAATCATGGGGGCAGTTTCTCCCATGATGTCCTCGTGATAGTGAGTGAGTTCTCATGAGATCTGATGGATTTATAAGTGTCTGGCTTTTCCTTGATGGCTCTTCTCTCTCCTGCCACAATGTGAAGAAGGACGCGTTTGCTTTCCCTTCCACTACAATTGTAAGTTTCCTGAGGCCTCCCCAGCCACATGGAACTGTGAGTCAATTAAATCTCTTTCCTTTATAAATTACCCAGACCAGAGGCAGGTCTTTATAGCAGTGTGAGAACAGACTAATACACTATGCTTGGGTAAGACCCAACTGGAGCCATTATGAGCTGACCCCTGCTACTCAAAAACAGTCTTTTACCAATGGTGAGAATGAGAGCAGTCGTGCACTCAAAGGAAAATGAGTCTCGCTTGGATGCCATCTGCCCAGGGACGTTGCATACTCATTCTGACAGCACGTGGGAATCTTGGGTGATATTGACACTGTGTCAGCTCCTTATCAGTCAAACTAAAGACCCTGATGCCAGGGTCATCAGGGTCAACTATCTCTCCACAAAGGTTTAGCAATTATCAGGATAAGGTAGCAAAGCCACAGGGTAGATGAGATCACTTAGAAAGGGAGGAAAGAGTTAAGGGTAGAATCCCTTGCCATTTCACACTGCAGTGTGTAGGCTCACACATTTGACCCAACACCATGAATAATGGATGTGGTAACTGTGTTTTTATGCTACCAAGCACTGGGTAGCAGTAAATTTTCCTGCTCCCCTTAAGCACATTGATGATTTATTGCTGTGTAGTGTGCAGATACAGCTAAGGAGGGGGAAAGAACTGTCAACCAAGTCCACACAGAGTATATGGGCTGTTGGCAAATCCCAGCCTCTTTCTCCTGTCAAATAAATCAGAGGAGTTGCTAATATATATTTGAATGCATGGATATTTCCTTTTGTTTGTTTTTTACATAAAGTTTAAGATGGAATTCAATTACTTACTTGCTACATGGTATATTTCTATTTCTCGGAGTTTTCGTTTGAGGTAAAAAACACAGTATCTACTTTGTTTTTGTTTTTTTTTTTTGTTTTGGTTTGGTTTGTTTGTTTGTTTTGAGATGGAGTCTTGCTCTGTCGCCCAGGCTGGAGTGCAGTGGTGCGATCTCAGTCCGCCTCCCGGGTTCACGCCATTCTCTTGCCTCAGCCTCCCCAGTAGCTGGGACTACAGGCGCCCACCACCTCGCCCGGCTAATTTTTTGTATTTTTAGTAGAGACGGGGTTTCACTGTGTTAGCCAAGATGGTCTCGATCTCTACTTTGTTTTTAAGACTTTGTGACAATTTTGAAAGTGGAAAAACATATGTGTTCTTAAATTTTTCTTCTGAATAAAAAAGCAGAATAAGCAAATAAACAATAAACTAAATAGAATTAATAGCATTGTTCTCTCCCAGTTTTACCTATTAAAGAGTAATACAATAAGAAGATAAAGAAAAGAATAGCATTTATATTTTATCAGACTGACAAAGGGCAGGCCCTAATTCTTTTTTTTTTTTTTTTTTTTAACAAAAGAAGTAAAAGAGGCCAAGCATGGTGGCTCACACCTGTAATCCCAGCACTTTGGGAAACTGAAGCAGGCAGATCATGAGGTCAGGAGTTTGAGACCAGCCTGACCAACATGGTGAAACCCCGTCTCTACTAAAAATACAAAAATTAGCTGGGCATGGTGGCGTATGCCTGTAATCCCAGTTACTCAAGAGGCTGAGGCAGGAGAATCGCTTGAACCCAGGAGGTGGAGGTTGCAGTGAGCCGAGATCATGCCATTGCACTCCAGCTTGAGCGACAGCAAGACTCCGTCTCAAAAAAAAAAAAAAAAGAAGTAAAGGAAAAATAAAATAACACACAAATTAGTGATTAATGCAAAGGCTTTGAGTTAGAAATCTGTAAATACCTTTAGTTGTTAGAAGAAATTTCCAAAATTTTTATCCCACTGATATTGAATTTAAGCCCAGACAATATTATGCCATAGACTATCATAATATATAATTTTACCAAATTATACTCACAGGGCATACACAGAGGAAAATGAAAACAACTTACCAGCTTCTAGTTGTAACTGTTGTCCCTTTTGACGAGATCAGCCAAGCAAGTTGCTTACTTACTCTTTCTGTTTGTTGGTACACAGATGAAAATAAACTGAACTAGTTCACAGGAGAGTCTGTGTTTTGTATTCTCAGCTTCCACTTTGTAAGTTTTGGTCCACCTCAGCCATGCCCTCTCTTCTTGGTCTGCCCTTCTGAGTGCAAAAGCTTTTCTTGCTTTCTGACTTCTTATTATTTTCTTTTTTTGAGATGGAGTTTCCCCTCTTGTTGCCAAGGCTGGAGTGCAATGGCACGATCTTGGCTCACTGCAATCTCCACCTCCCGGGTTCAAGCGATTCTTCTGCCTCAGCCTCCAGAGTAGCTGGGATTATAGGCATGTGCCACCATGCCCAGCTAATTTTTTTGTATTTTTGATAGAGATGGGGTTTTACCATGTTGGCCAGGCTAGCCTCGAACTCCTGACCTCAAATGATCCACCCACCTTGGCCTCCCAAAGTGCTGGGATTACAGGCATGAGCCACCACTCCTGGCCCTGACTTGCTTTCTGTCTAGGAACAGGTCATCCTTCTTTCTTCCTTTCTTCTTTTTCATTTTATATCTCAAACTCATTCACATCACTGGATTATTTCTTCCAAAAATATTTATTTTAAGCCTTTTTGTCTCTTAGCAAGAAGGAAAGGATCTCTCCTTATCACTCCCATACCCACAGTACATTCTGCCAGGCCATTTTTAATGTGGCACTGACACTCTTATCAGAGAAGAGAGAAGCAAATTTTTCTAATAAAGCTGTGGTTTCCTTTTGGAAAACTACTTGCAAAGTCACTTCAAATATTGATAATGGCCAGTGCAGTGAGCCAAAAACAGGAGAAACTACACCTCCTGTGGAGTTGCAGCCTTAAAAAAATGGCCATGTCTTTCATCTCCCAGGCCGTTTACCTTCTCCTAGTAACTGCATGTCCTAACATCCTGCCACTAGGTAACATTTCTTGTTTGACAGGTTTCTTCCATAAACCAGATGACGAGGTGTGGATGAAGATTATGAAGAGAAACCATGTTACCTCATCTATGCCCTTCTAAGGGTTCGTGAGACCACATAGCAGAGCCAAGCAATGAATTAGTTAAACATTCCTACCCACAAGAGAAATTCCTCTGTCATGTAGAATCTAAGTAGTTTGTTTTTATCTGGGGGTAACATTCCTTTTATAGGCACCACACCCTGGAGTTTCTTTGCTTGATTTGGTTCACAGTCATGTGTTTTGTTTGTTTGTTTGTTTTGAGAGAAGAGTCTCACTCTGTTGCCCAGGCCAGGCTGGAGGGCAGTGGCATGATCTCGACTCACTGTAACAACCTCCGCCTCCCAGGTTCAAGGGATTCTCCTGCCTCAGCCTCTCAAGTAGCTGGGATTACAGGCATGCGCCCCCATGCCTAGCTAATTTTTGTAATTTTAGTAGAGATGGAGTTTCACCATGTTGGCCAGGCTGGTCTCAAACACCTGCCCGCAGGTGATCCTCCCTCCTTGGCCTTCCAAAGTGCTGGGATTACAGGCATGAGCCACCACACCTGGCCCAAATCCATGTTTTCAAAGAGTTGGGGCACCAGCTGCTGGTGGCTGTGAGGCACTTCAGGCAGTTGACGTGCAGGGTCGGCTTCAGCAAGGAGAGAACTTGCAGCTCCAAACAAGGACAGTTTTGGGTCCTCCATTCTCTCCTTGGTCTTTAACTCTTGTAGGAAAAGAAGACCCTTGCTGTTACTATTCTGCACAACCTACAGCCTGTTAGACATTTTTATATTGAGTAAGTATTATGGATTCATAAGCACTCTGGATGCGTGTGGGGTAAGGGGTGGTGGGGTTCCCTGACATATTCAGAGGCATGGACTGAGGCATCTCAGGCCATTATCATACCAGGGGGACTGCAGTGGCTGAGGGCATTTCAGGACTGAAGCCCAAAGCTGCCACACAGCCCTGTAGGATTAGGAGCAGGGAACTAAGTACTTTGCACAAATTACTCTACTGGATGCCATGTTAGATGAAAATATGTCCAGCTGAAACTCAAGCCAACACATTTTGTCCAAAATTAAAAAAAAACACACTTTGTTTTACATGTTTGGAAGAATAAAAAGAAAAAGAAAATCAATTCCAGATAAAACTTAGTTTTACAACTTTCTTTGCATCCAACTTGAGTCTGTACCTTGACTAATCTATTTCTTCCAGGCTCTGCCACACAGTGCCCAGTCCCAGGCTCTGTTTGCTCCCAGTTCTGCTGGCTTTGGTGCCCGTGACTCAGAACTTCATTCTCTTTCCGCTCAGCTTTTCAGAGTGACCATTCTCCTGCATGATCTACTTCTTCCCAAGCAGTCTTTCTCCAGTCTCATGTCCCCTCCTCTCACCAAGTCTCACCCCTATTCTCAGGACACTGCCCCCCGCCAATCCCATCCTGGCCTTAGCACCCCGACACAGATCTCTGGGAGGAGAAACTAGATACCATGCTTTATGCTGTAAAATAAGCATCTTCAAAAAGGTATACAAAAAGTCACTCATAGCAGAAAACAAATTCTGAATATCTCTGTTTCTGCATGTAGAATGCAAATACCCAAATGCCTATAAAAGGTACTAAGTGCTAAGATCCCAAAACAAGTAAGATGCTATTGGTTGTCCTTAAAAATAAAAAAGCAGTTTAGTAGCAGAAGCACACATAGCACCGTGAAGATGGGGGTGATGCAGTCCTTAAATATGCACTTCAAGGAGCTCCTACAAAACAGTGTAACTGAGAGGGTAGGTGCAGTGCTCTGAAATAGCCAGGGTCCTGTCCGGTGCCTGTGGTCCCAGCTACTCAGGAAGCTGAGGTGAGAGGATCACTTGAACTTGGGAATTTGAGGCTGCAGTGAGCTATAATTGTGCCACTGCACTCCAGCCTAGGCAAGACCCTGTCTCTAAAAGGGGGGGGGGAAGAGAGAGAGAGAGAGAGAGGAAGAGAAGAAAAGAAAGAAGAAAGAAAGAAAGAAAGAAAGAAAGAAAGAAAGAAAGAAAGAAAGAAAGAAAGAAAGAAAGAAAGAAAGAAAGAAAGGAAGGAAGGAAGGAAGGAAGGAAGGAAGGAAGGAAGGAAGGAAGGAAGGAAGGAAAGAAAGAAGCAAAGAAAAAGAAAGAGGAAGGAAGGAGGGAGGGAAGGAAGGAAGGAAGGAAGGAAGGAAGGAAGGAAGGAAGGAAGGAAGGAAATGAAACGCGTCGGGGATGAAGCTGAAAGTAAGCGGCGCCTGGCTCCTGCAGGGCCTTAAAGAACCTCATTAAGGAGATGGGATTTTATCCCAACAGCAATTGGCAGCCACTGCAGAGTGTTTGTTGTTTTTTGTTTGTTTGTTTGTTTGAGACGGAGTCTTGCTCTGTAGCCCAGGCTGGAGTGCAGTGGCGCAATCTTGGCTCACTTGAAGCTCCGCCTCCCGGGTTGACGCCATTCTCCTGCCTCAGCCTCCCGAATAGCTGGAACTACAGGCGCCCGCCAATTTTTTGTATTTTTAGTAGAGACAGGGTTTCACTGTGTTAGCCAGGATGGTCTCGATCTCCTGACTTCGTGATCCGCCCCCCCCCCCCCCCCCGGCCTCCCAGAGTAGCTGAAATTACAGGCGTGAGCCACCGCGCCTGGCCCATTACAGAGTTTTAAGCAGATGAACTGCTCTATTCACAGCAGCCAAAAGGCGGGAGCAACCTGTGTCCATTGACAGGTGAATGACTAAACCAAATGTGCTCTATATTACAATGGCACATTATTGAGCTTTAAAATCTGACACGTGCTACAAGATGGATGAAGCTTCAGGACATAATGCTAAGTGAAATAAGCCAGACACAACAGGACAAATACTGTATTATTCTACTTCTATGCGGTATCTAGAGTATTCAAGCTCATAGAGATAGAAAGTACAATGGTGGTTGCCAGGGGCTGGAAGGATGAGCAGTTTTTGTGTGTACCCACCCAAATCTCATGTCAAATTATAATTCCCAACATTGAGGAAGGGAGCTGCAATTAAAAACAGCAACATAATGACAACAACAAAAAGGCACTGTGACTGTACTACAGCATTGTACAGAGATTAGACTGGAGCAGATAAGACTAGAGGCCAGAGGCCAATTAAAAGCTGCTGAAGTAATGGAAGTAAGAGAGGATAATTGTCTAACCTGGGCAGGTGGCAGTTGATTGATGCTGCCATTTGCAAGTTAAGGTAGACAGAAGGAGCAGGGAATGGGGATGATGGTAGATTCTGTGTGAGTGTGTGTGTGTGTGTATACTCTATTATTTTTACCCTCTATCAAACATTATGGCATGCTGAGATACAGAAGGGTGGATATGTCTAAAGAGTTGGCTATAGGACCATGAAAATGTAGAAATATAGAGTAAGAAAAATAGAAGAGGTCCAAGAAGTATCTATGGATGCTTCAAATAGAATATAAAATAGAACTTAAAAAGAAACATCAGGAATTTAAAAGTACAGTGTTGGGGACTTGTCTCTCAATCCTCATTATGCAGGACATCACTGGTTTTGTTGTTGTTGTTTGCTTGTTTTTTGAGACAGGGTCTCACTCTGTTGCCCACGCTAGAGTGCAGTGGTACGATCTCAGCTCACTGCAACCTCTGCCTCCTTGGTTCAAGTGATCCTCATGCCTCAACCTCCAGGGTAGCTGGGATTACAGGCATGCACCACCAAGCCCAGCTAATTTTTGTATTTTTAGTAGAGAAGGGGTTTCACCATGTTGGCCAGGCTGGTCTTGAACTCTTGGCCTCAAGTCATCTGCCCACTTTGGCCTCCCACAGTGCTGGGAGTATAGGTGTGAGCCACCATGCCCATCCAGATATCACTGGTTTTAAAGTATCCTTTGTAGTCTCACTCAGAACATCAGTTCAGAAAATCTTTATTACCAATAGATACATGACTTTACAAAAGCTTCTAGTATATAAGGACATCTTGCCCATTCTTAATAACACGTGTTGTTAATAAAGACACTCATCATTTATATGATGAAGTTACATTCTAGATCCTATTCATTTTCCATTTCTAATAGCCCCATTTTATTACTTGCAATGATTTTCAACTCTGCTATCAAAAGTAAGTCAACTGTTGCTCTGATTACAATTGGATGTTTCAAACTATCATCTTGATTACAAATGAATGAGTTGCATGCTGCTGTTGGAGAAACTTTGCATATTTCAAAGAAAAGAGTAGAAATATGTCTGATGGCAAAATATAGTATGATAGCATTTATACATAAAATCAACACTATAGTTACCCTATTTTATTATTTTTAAGCTGTACACAATCTTCAGCGGTTTCCTGAACTTTATATGTTAGAACTTTATTTTTTTTTTATTTTATTTTTTTTTTTGAGACGGAGTCTCGCTCTGTCGCCCAAGCTGGAGTGCAGTGGCCGGATCTCAGCTCACTGCAAGCTCCGCCGCCCGAGTTTACGCCATTCTCCTGCCTCAGCCTCCCGAGTAGCTGGGACTACAGGCGCCCGCCACCTCGCCCGGCTAGTTTTTTGTATTTTTTAGTAGAGACGGGGTTTCACGGTGTTAGCCAGGATGGTCTTGATCTCCTGACCTTGTGATCCGCCCGTCTCGGCCTCCCAAAGTGCTGGGATTACAGGCTTGAGCCACCGCGCCCGGCTATATGTTAGAACTTTATATGTTAGAACCTGAACATATTTGCATATGACATTTCAGTATAAAGCATTAGGACTATTTTTAAATAAATGTAAAGGCATTGATATAAAAAGAGCACTGTTCTCTTTCTAAATTGTTCCCTTAAAAGGCCTTAAAATTACTTCTGTGATGTCACAACTCAAAATTTTTGAATGACTGACATTTTAAAAATTCTAACTCATCCTGGATACCAATGCACCCGAGATAAGCACCTTTCCTAGTTATGACATTTCTGGAGTTGTCACCACCTATTAACTGTGGCTTGGTTGGAGTTGTAAAATTTGATATTTGGCTAGTAGAAAGTAGTCACTGCATATGTTAAAATAGCTATAAAAGATTCTTACCTTCAGCCCAGGAAGGATCTATTATTCTTTGTGATTTGTTCTTTCATTTTGTACCCTAAAAGATATTAGCGTATGAAATTGGCAGAATTGCCCTTGGCCCATGTCACCTTTCAGAGTTGCCAAGCAAGCATCATGAGATTGGTAAAGCCAGCTCTATCGCATCTCTTGGTGGCACTAGAACACACTTTCTTAAGGAAAAAGCCAGCATTTCACCCACTGCCTGGCATGGCAGTCAGAGCCAGGAAGGGCTTTGGTGAATATGCCAGGATGTGCGGTGATCCAAATGATCCCTTTCCTTAGGTGTGTGACCCAGTCTCTACAACTTCCTACAACTCCTTCCAGGACTTTCTGACTCACAGCTTGGGAAGAATTAGGAAAGAACACCTGCCAAGCTGAGCAGAACAGCTACTTCCTGTTTATGTGTTTCTGCTGGAACATCTCATTTCTTCTTCAGGACATGTTTGGATATACACGGGAATAGAAATGCCAGAGTGAAAACAGATTTATCACTGTCAGAAAAAAAAAAAAAAAGCCCTAATATTCACGGAAGATGGGGTCTTGGTTTCTTTATTCCATGTTATTATTTGTTAAGACTGTTAACAAAAAATAAGGCTTTTTTTCCTCTGAACTTAAAAACTATAAATTTACTTGAGTCACTAACAGTGCTCTCAGTCTAAGAGAAAATTACATAATAACAACAATAATGAACAAAGCACTTAGCATGTGCCAGGCACTGTTCTAAGTGCTTTTACATATTCAGTCATTACTTTTCACAACAGCTCTATGAGGTAAGTACTATTATCTCCATTTTACAGATGAAGAAACTGAAGCACAGAGAAACTAAGGTTAAGTCAGACAGCTAGTATGTGGCAGAGTCAAGATTTAAATCTAAGAAACAGGGTCTGGAATCTGTACTCTTAACCATTATGCCACACTGAGATGGTTCCCAGACAGCAGGAAGAAGAAGTGTTCCTTCTCCATAGGCAACAGTTCACTCATTCTTTTGGTGCAGTGATGTACAGTCTGTACTGAACTCTCCAATATAAAACGTGGGGAATTAAAACGTATACAGAGCCTGAAAACTCACTCACTTTTATAGTGGTTCTAAGCAAAGAAAATGCTTTATGGGTTCAAACAAGTCAAATTTATGAACTCAATTTTTTTTTTTTTGTGGAAACTGGCTGGCAGTCTCTATTTACAATATCTCTCCTCCATTATAAAAAACATTGCAATGGAACTATGTGAACACTTTTTCCCCTTTCCCTTAGAGAAAGGGAATTAAGTCAAAGGTGATACATATCCCTGGAGTTAGCTGAAAAAGAAATGGGAAGAAATCTGAGAATAGCGTTGTGAAACTTGGTTTCCACAATTCTCAAATTTAACCATGAAATTAAAATTAGATACAGGGGATAGACTGTCCTGGCCATAAGCAAGTCAGGGAGTGAGCGCCAAAGAATTCATATACTCTTCCTTCTACTTCTTTTAAAATTCCACCTTCTGAAGGACCTGAGAAATATGATCACTACTAAACTCACTCGTGTATTAAATAATGATTAGGAAGAGCTAAGAGTTGACACAGAGGAAGGCCAGGAAACATGGTAAATGTGGGTAAGGGCATTAAAAAGCTAGCAGACTACACCATATCTCTAAAGCCTGATGATTTTGCTGAAGTATTGTAACTCAGGAGAGAAAGCAAGACACCCTCATGGGAACTCTTTTGAGTTTTTCATTCTTTTCCCCCTCCACTCAGTTCCATCCAGATGTGGCAGCCTCAAGTAGCTAGAAGAAAAAAATTTGGCCAGAAGCAGTGGCTCAGGCCTGTAGTCTCAGCACTTTGGGAGGCCAACATGGGCGGGTTGCTCAAGCTCGCAAGTTTGAGACCAGCCTGAACAACATGGCAAACCCTGTGTCTACAGAAAATACAAAAATTAGCCAGGCATGGTGGCACATATCTGTAGTCTCAGCTATTTGCAGGCTGAGGTGCGAGTATCACTTGAGCCTGGGAGGTTAAGGCTGCAGTAAGCCATGATTATGCCACTGCACTTCAGCCTGGGTGACAAAGGGAGACCCTGTCTCAAAAGCGAAAAAAAAAAAAGGTCAGGAACTGTGGCTCACGCCTGTAATCCCAGCACTTTGGGAGGCCGATGCGGGCGGATCACGAGGTCAGGAGATCAAAACCATCCTGGCTAACATGGTGAAACATTGTCTCTACTAAAAACACAAAAAATTAGTCAGGCATGGTGGCATGTGCCCGTAGTCCCAGCTACTCCAGAGGCTGAGTCAGGAGAATCGCTTGAACCTGGGAGGCAGAGGTTGCAGTGAGCCGAGGTCCCGCCACTGCACTCCACAGGCAACAGAGTGAGACTCCATCTCAAAAACAAAAAAAAAGGAAAAAAAAATTTTGACAATAATTGAGAAAGTAAACTAAATGATCAAGACAGATGTATAAAAATATATGTATAATGTAATGTTTATTAAGCTTGCTTGAAAAACGGAATTCTTTTACTTTAAATTTCTCCATTTCAATGCATGAAAGGAATGGTCCACAGTAAAACAAAAGCAGTATTTCCAAGAATGTTAGTTGTCTCTAGCTCTGTATACATTTTCTACCGTCATATGTCTACCACCATAACCAATGCAGAGTTGTTTAACATGAAGTTTTGACCCAAACTGGACTATGAAGGGGCAAACTGGAGTGAAACAAACTCAAAACAAGCAAACCAACACCAACAGCCAAAAAAGTGTTCTTGAAATTTATATACCATACTTACATAAAAGAAGTTAAACCAATTGATCATTATGTACATACATTAGTGAATATTAGTATTTTACATTTACAAATACATGTGCATATGTAATCAAGTAAAAAGAAAAATGTTAAATAATTTTTATCAGTGAAAAATACATAAAACATGACTAATACTTCAATTTGAGTGCTTGTTCGATTCAGTGCTTAAAAATATTTGGAAAAATAATCCCAAAATATAACCTGGTGAAAGATATTTAAAAAGTGAAAGAGATAAGAAAATAGTAAGGGTTTGGTGTGATTTTAATAAGTAGGGGAAATGAGCAGAAATAAGATCCATATTTGGGGAGGAATCGCATAGCATAGACCGGATGAAGAATCGGAAAGGAAGAACGTGGTTTTTCCCAAGGCCAGTTTCGCTCAGAATGGAACAGAACCAGGGAATTTTCAGGACAAAGCAAATGAACTGAAGTTTCCATCATGAGTTCATTCTATTAGCAGATGAACAACTGACTCCTTCCTTGAATTTTTATTAGGAGGCAGGCCTCAGACATTCACCCTACAGTTAGATACAACGTCAGTTCCTTACTTGGCTTCTGTCTAGAGGCTAAGAGTGCAAGGTGACATATAATGACATTGCACAACTTTGTAGGAATCTATCTTTACTGAAGAACCATTGGACGGCATCAACTAACCATCTTTCCAAGCACGGGCTTGTTTGCAATTCTTGAACCTCGCGTTTCTTCTCTAAAGACTGAGTTCCGGAAAGAGTTGGGGCAACTCCCTGCAGGGCAGAGATGGTGCGTCCTTCCCAGCGTGCTCCATGGTCTGGGATGGGCGGTGGCGGCCCGGGCCGGCCTGCTACTTGAGGCAGGGACAGCAGAAGCAGCAGAGGGTCCGGCAGGGGTTCTTTTTCTTGTACTGCACGGCCTTCCGCACCTGCGCCTTGGCCTGGCCGGTGTAGTCGACCGTCTTTTGTACGTTGAGCTCGATGACGTTCAGGGTGTCTGCCTGCTTCTCCACCAGCACTGCCATCTGCAAGAAGAGCTCGTGCACGTCGCGGATGCGGCTCTCCAGGCGCAGCAGCTCGCGGTGGCGGCTCTCGATCTCGTTAAGGGCGGCCCGCGCGCCTTTTACATCAGCCAGCAGGTTCTCGGAGAACATATCCCACTTGCTCTGCTCGAACATGTCCTCGATCTGGTCGCCCGAGACGTCCTTCCCCATGATCTCCAGCTGGCGCTGGATGCGGATCTTGCAGTTGTCGCGCTGCTTCATCTCGGCCTGGTTGTAGTCGTGCATGGCGCGCTGGAAGGTGAGGGTGAGCGCGTTGTACTGCGCCCGCGAGATGCGCGCCACCGCTGAGTGCGGGCCGTGCTGGGCTTCGGCGGCCTCGCTCAGCTCCTTCATGGCGCGTAGCTTGCAGTGGATGACCTCGCCCCGGGCCTTGATGGCCTTGGCGATGGAGTTGGTGTCGCGCTTGATGCTGCTGAGGCGCCGCATGGACGTGAGGAAGCGGGCGTTCTGCTTTCCCAGGCGCTTCACGTCGGCCACCAGCAACTGGTTTTCATCCTGGATGTCCTGGATGTCTCGGTACAGGGACTCCAGGATGTGGTCCGTCTCGAACACGATGTCCTCGTGGGGCGAGTCAAATTCATCGTCCCCGTCTGGGAACTGCTGGTCATATTGCTTGGACAAGTCCAGAAGTTCTGCTAGCCGGTCTTTCATTTTGCCTGCAAGTAGAGATAATTCAGTTAAATTTCTCTATTGAGAGTGAAGTATTTGCCTACAAGGGATTGAAACTTAACATTTTACTCAGCAGTCCCAATTTTTTATTCCTAGGTGTGGGAAATAAGTGCACTAAAGGAGCTAAATGTTCTGACATTTTGCTTACAAGGAAATAAATAAGATGACTGGACAACATGAAACAGTTGCATTTTAAGGCCCATATGCACCTGCAGTTCAGTATCATAGCCGTCTAGAACTCAATCAACAATTTAAAATTTTAGATTGCATTGGGAAACCATCTCTTTTTCTTGCTTTATGTTTTTCAATCATCGCAAATTAAAACAGACACAGGAAAAAAAAAAGGAAAAAAGAAAAAAGACTTGCAAACTTAAGCATTTTTAATTGAGGACAATCTACAAGGCCTTGGGGCCAACATCTAAATGTTGCCTATTTTGTGTCTATTTCAGCACTGGTAAGCATCCCCTCCTGTACATACTAACAACTCTTAAAATAGTTACCATGCAAATCATGATTTAATTTTTTTTCTCTTAAAGATGTTGTAAAAGTAAAACATGCTTAAGGTAAAATGATAACAACAAAATACAGAAATCTAAGTGTAAAATTTAGAAGTTGAGGTTTCCTGACTCCTCTTTTCAATATCATTCCCTAATGATAATCATTGTAAATAACACTGCTTTTTAAAATGCTTTCATATGGAAAATTCCAATCATATGTGGCCTAGTAGCAATAATATAACACATTCCCATTCATTCATCATGTAGCAGCAATGTTTGCCCACTTTTAATACCTTTTTGAAACAAATTGGCAGCTCAGGCAGAATGTTCATGTTTTTACAAGGATGGTTCTGGTAATTCCTCTGCTTAATAAGGCAAAGTAATAGTCTCTATGTCCATATTGTTTTTCAGTGAAGTAAAAAACTTCCATTTTTAGTAGCATGTATATATGCTAATATAGGGAACATCTTGAGTTTATACATGAGACTTCATGATGAGAAAGATTCCTTTTCTACTACACAATTTGCAGCAAAGAGGGGAAAAGTAATAACACTTAATGGTTACACAGTCTATCAGGGTTCTTGGTCTCAAATTAAAAGCTTCTTTCAAGTTGAAGTAATTCATTTTATATCACCACTAATGTAATGCTGACAAGTTGGATTTGGTGATAAATGGAAAATGGTGAAATATTAACCATGGCCTTTCATCTACCGTGATCATTATTTACATAAATTAAGCAGAAGTTTTATCTATGATGGTGATTTTTAATATAACAATATAAGCTGCTTAAAGTGCCACCATTTCTGATATCTGGTGGCTATAATCAATACCAGACGTTCTCAATGATGGGGAAGATGATTCTCCTAGCAGTATGGTTGACAGGCAGAATAAAGATCCAGGACCAAAACTATGCCTTCCCTTGGTCTGAATTTCTTGATATTCAACTGTTTCCTCACTTTGAACAAAATTGAAAGACAAACCACCAACTGGGGAGAAATTATAATATATGACAGACAATGGGTTAAGATACTTAATATATATATATTTCTAAGCTACCAAAAAATCTACTTACCCCAAGACAGTGAAAGGGCAATTCAGAGAAGATATAAATGACAGAGAACATAAACGTATGTTATATATGCCTGATATTTTCTAGGCATCTTTCATGTGATACCCTCTTTAGTCTTCACACAGATTCTATGAGTAGGTACTGCCATTATCAGAGTTGGTGTGACCATAGGGAGATCAAGGAATTTACTCAAGGTCACCAGTAAGTGAACACTCAGGCTTTAGAACAGCACCACTTAACCACTGCACGAAATAATCCTTAGCAAAAGTATAAAAATATAGTCACAAAAGACTTCTGTATTAAACAAGGAAATGCAAATTAAACTGCTGAGAATTTTTTTGCCCACAGAGTTAGCATGAGTTTTTTAAAAACAATAATTTTTCAAATGGGTAAGCATTCTGGGAACTCTTAAAACATACTGGTAATTCCATCTCATGCCAGTCAGAATGGTGACTATTAAAATGTCAAGAAACAATAGATGCTGGTGGAGGCTGTGGAGAAATAGGAATGCTTTAACACTGTTGGTGGGAATGTAAATTAGTTCAACCATTGTGGAAGACAGTGTGGCAATTCCTCAAAGATTTAGAACCAGAAATACCATTTGAGCCAGCAATCCCATTCCTGAGTATATACCCAAAGGAATATAAATCATTCTATTATAAAGACACATGCATGTGAATGTTCACTGCAGCCCTACTCACAATAGCAGAGACACAGAACCAACCCAAATGCCCATCAATGTTAGACTGTACTATACAGCCATAAAGAGGAATGAGATCATGTTCTTTGCAGGGACATGGATGAAGCTGGAAGCCATTATCTTCAGCAAAGTAATGCATGAACAGAAAACCAAACACTGCATGTTCTCACTTACAAATGGCAGCTGAACAATGAGAACACCTGGACACAGGGAGGGGAATAATGCATAGTGGGGCCTGTCGGGGAAGGGCAGGGGAGGGGAGAGCATTAGGGAAAAGAGCTGATGCTTGCTGGGCTTAATACCTAGGTGATGGGATGATCTGTGCAGCAAACCACCATGGTACATATTTACCTATGTAACAAACCTGCACATCTTGCACCTGTACCCCGGAACTTAAAAACATGAAATAAAATAAAATAATATAATCAATATTATCATTCAGGGTCCTGAGACCTCTCTCAGGTTCTGCTGAACTAAGCAATTAAATTAAATTTTCTTCTAGATTAAAAAAATAGTCTAATTTAAAACTCCTGTGGTGTCTTTGTTTTTGCAACTTAATGATTTTGCAAATAAAGTCTATTAATTATTTCTAAAAATTGGTAATTGATAGAATCTTTCTGGAAGAGTTTAGTAATATGTATCAAAAGCTTTTCAAGTGTGCATTTGTTTTGACATGTGCATTTATTCTAAAGATATAATGCAAAAGTGTATGAAACTCATTGCTCTAAATATTTTAATCACCACCTTGTTTTTACAGAAATTCAGAAATAAGTTGAATGCACAATAATGAGGTCCTGGCTTCTACATGAGTCACAGAGTTTAGAAGGCTATCTAATGGCATGAAAAGCATTTATACTCTGTTAGGCAGAAAAAGTAGTTATGGAGAAAGAGAATGTGCAGCATTCTGAAACAGAGACTTGAAAAATACACATCAAAATGTTAACTATAGTTTTCTTTCAGTTGTGGAATTATACATGGTTTAAATTGCTTACTTTTGCTTTTCTGTATTTTCCAAAATTTTTATAATGTCTATACAGATTTCATAATTTTAAAACCCATACAAAACAATAAACACTATTTGTTTAAAGGACTAACTCCTTAGCAACTTAGTCTATGCATTGCAGTCAAGTTAACATTTTGTGCTACCTGGGGAAAGCACATTAGCTAGTTTGCATAGAGTTGAGCTGTACCCATCTGCTTAAGTTAGTACCCAATATAGTCTACCTTGCAACAAGTGGATGAGATGGAATGGATGCATTTTGATGAACAAGGCAAGAATAGGTGACAGATGCCTTCCTTCCTCACATCTTGGCCAAGCCTTACAAGGCACTTCAATGGAAGGAAACGGGTAGAGATAAGGGACTGTGCCATGCCCTGGGGCACTAGGGATCATTTGTAGGTATCCTGCTCATCCTAGACAGGTCCTGTGCTCTGTATTGCTCTCCTAGAGCCATTAAAAAGCTATTAGGGGAAATCATCTCATCACAATATGAAGAGTCGAATACAATTCAACCATATAGAAAATGGTTTTGGAAGATGTCCAGGGACAGTCATTCCTTCTCAAGATTGAACAACCATAAATTCATAGATAACAAATTATAAAACAGGTAAGGGCCCAAGCTCATGTGAAGGCGCAAGTCCATAATGTGCTAACAAGAGAAAAAGAAAGGGTATAGGAGATGTAAAGATTCTCTACTGAGGTGTGGTCAAGGAGAGAAGGGGGCCTTCACCTTGCCTTCCTGCCCACCTTTCTTGGCTCAGCCAGCCTCAGATGAGTTGCCTGCACTGACATAGAAGGTCTTCTGGTCACCAGGGAGCAAACATTAGGAAAAGTACAACAGAGAGTCAATGAAGAGACTGCTATTCCTAAGAATGTCTCCTAAAAGGTTAAAAGTGTACACATTGCTGAAGTTTTACAAAAATATAGAAGTGGGCACAAATAGAGCATCAAAATAACCTATATATCCCATAGCTTGATTCTGTACTATGAATTCCTAGAAAGAGAACTATGGTAAATGAGAAAGAAAAATAAGACAATTCCACTGACCTTCCTGTCCTATTATAATAAAGGATAGTGTAATAAACTTTGGTAAATTGCATTAATCAAGTTGCTAAAAAATAAGTCCTGCTTCGATTTGCATGGAGGTAAAGGATTCAAAAGAAAATTGATAACCAACTACCAAAAATCTGCTTCTGCTTTCTAATTTTCTTTTCAGGCATGCATATAATCTGTACTGAAAACTAGATCCAATAAGGAAGGAAGGGGGAATTGCTTAAGCCTTTTTTCATTGAGCAATGAAGTTTTGTGTAAGAGAAAACAAAGGAACAAAGAGATGATGGCAGCTCAGTGGTCCTCAGTCTGCAGGAGGTGACAGAGTCATCTGGAGAGCTTCAAAGATTACAGATGCCTGGGCACCTAGAGTTTCTGATTTGGTAGGCCTAGGATGATCTCCAGCTGATTGTAATGCATACCCAAATTTGGGACCCATTCCATAGATACCTACCTATCATGTCAGCTTTTTTTTTTTTTTTTTTTTGAGGTGATCTTGCTCTGTTGCCCAGGCTGGAGTGCAGTGGTACAATCTCGGCTCACTGCAACCTCCACCTCCCGGGTTCAAGTGATTCTTCTGCCTTAGCCTCCTGTGCAGCTTTAATTACAGGCATGCACTACCATGCCCAGCTAAGTTTTTTACTTTTAATAGAGACGGGGTTTCACCATGCTGGCTAAGCTGGTCTCAAACTCTTGATCTCAGGTGATCCACCTGCCTCGGCCTCACAAAGTTCTGGTATTACAGGCATAAGCCACTGCACCTGACCCATATCAGCTTTTTATTCATAATTATCATGCAATTCTGGAGAACTTATAATAATTCCTATAGCTTGGGGGCAGTCTCGATGAGCAAAAAACTGATAGGGAAGGAAAAGGGGTAGCTACTGGCCTCTCTTCCCCACTGGAAAGATGGTAGCTTTCATAAGCACTGCCTTCTGGCTCCCTGGTATGGAGGCTAAATAAGAAAGTCAGCTGAAAACTCATTCTCATAAAAACAATCTCTGAAGCTCAAAAGGAAAAGGAATCAAGAACGTTTGAAATAGTTTATTCTGATCCCTTCATTTTATGATGGAAAATTATAATTGTTGCGGGCATTGACTAAAGGAGAGTATGAATAAAATAGAAAACTGAGCTTACTATGATGAGGCACCCTCAGGTACATGAATAAATTCTCTGATAGCATTCACAGAGAACAAGGAAGGATGGTGATATTCTATTAGTTAAATGTTCTAGCCATTGAGACTTAGATCCTGCTTTGAAGAGCCTACTATATTTGGCACATAGAATCTTAAAATTTTCTGTCATATCACGAAGGAACAATCAGAAAGCAGGTTTCTGCCTACCTCAGAAGACCAAAGAGTGGAGATGACAACCACATTGTATTAGTCTGTTTTCACACTGCTGATAAAGACATACCCAAGACTGGGAAGAAAAGAGGTTTAATTGTACTTATAGTTCCACATGGCTGGGGAGGCCCCAGAGTCACAGTGGGAGGTGAAAGGCACTTCTGACATGGTGGTGGCAAGAGAAAATGAGGAAGGAGCAAAAGCAGAAACCCCTGATAAACCCATCAGATCTCGTGAGACTTATTCACTATCACGAGAATAGCACAGGGAAGACCAACCCCCGTGATTCAATTACCTTTCCCTGGGTCCCTCCCATAACACATGGGAATTCTGGGAGATACGATTCAAGTTGAGATTTGGTGGGGACACAGCCACACCATATCACACATCAATAACTAAGACAGTGGATGCTGCAAAGAACAACTGTGAAAGTCATTGTTCCCAACATGCCTCTAAGGGAATCATTTATAAATGAAATATATAGTATCTCTCTGATCATAAAGGGGAAGCTTTATTAGGCAGCCCCAAAAGACTAACATATGCATTCAGCAAATTTTGCCAAAACCAGGAAACAAACCTTTTCCCGTTTCACAGCAAGATGTTAAAATGGTTTTACAAGTAGTGAGAAATTTTCAGATATGGGAATATGCAATACAGACAAGCTCAAGGCACACAGCAAACCTTGTGAAGCTTATTATGGGGATCAGCTTATAGATACAGAAACACGCACACATCTCTCTCTCTCTCTCTCTCACACACACACACAGACACACAGAGAGAGAGAGAGATCGGGAGAGAGAGAAACAGAAAGAGAAAGAAAGAGAGAGAGTCTTTGCAAATGGAATTCAGTTATTTCAGAAGCAAAACAGATCCTGTCCCCAAGATATACACTCCATACAGGACTTCCCCACGGTACCCAAGCTCTGATTTTCAGATTCTATGACATATCTCCTATGTCCTAATTTTATACCAATTGTAAAAGTATGATTAAAGTGACTATTACAAATCAGAAGGTCCACTATTGGTCTATCGGGTGCCTTAATGAGGCTTTGTGTACGGCTTATATAGTATCTTTGTGAAAGCTAGGAAAGGGCCCCTTTCTGTGGGTGGATGCAGCCCTGCTCCAGGGCATGTGGCCTGGTGAGCTGAGCATGGTTGGATTGCCAGCCTCTCTCATCCATGGTGAGATCACAACCTGCACAGCCCCATGGGGTCGCCCTGTGTACACCTTTCTCAACCACCTCATCCAGTCTCTCCTGCCCACAAATCCCCGCCACCAGAGGCACCTGGAAATTCTACAGGCACAGTGTCATTGTAATTTAGCAGTTCCTTTCTAGCATACCCCATAGTAACACAGCCCTTGAAGAACAACAAACGGACTTTCCCCAACAGGTTCACAAACAATAATTTCACTCAAATGAGTAAAACTGGTGCTCTGTTTCTTGATATTTAAAATGACACATCTAAGAGGGTGATATGGTTTGGCTCTATGTCCCCACTCAAATCTCATCTTGAATTGTACTCCCATAATTCCTATGTGTTGTGGGAGGGACCCAGTGGGAGATAATTGAATCATGGGGGTGGTTTCCCCCATACTGTTCTGGTGGTAGTGAATAAGTATCATGAGATCGGATGGTTTTATTAGGGGTTTCTGCTTTTGCGTCTTTTTCACTCTGTCTGCCGCCATCCACATATGATGTGACTTGCTCTTCTTGCATTCACCATGCCTCACCATTGCCTCACCATGATTGTGAGGTCTCCCCAGCCATGTGGAACTGTAAGTCCATTAAACCTCTTTCTTTTGTAAATTGCCCAATCTCCGGTATGTCTTTATCAGCAGCATGAAAACAGACTGATACAGAGGGAAACACTATTCTTTGAATATCTAAACATTACAGGTTAAAACTAAAAAGTTCCTAATGAATAGTTCTAGTTTTCTTGCTGCTCCAAAGTTAATTTAAAACAAAAACAAAAACAAAAAAACCTTGTATCGTATCTTAAAGTGCATTGGGCAAGAACACGTTTAATATTGTCTTAGGGCTCATTCAAAGCAAAATTTGAAAGGTTGAAGAGTATTAATTGAAATGGTTTAATAACGATAAAAGTCTGAGGCTAGAAGAAATCATTTTTAAATGTCTCTTGCTTTGTCTTTGCTCTAAAGCAGAAAGCAGGTAGGAGTTATTCAAAGCATTTCTGGAGGAGATAGTCTCTACTTTTCAATCACTCTACTCATTTGATGCCCTCTGACATAATTCACTTTTCAGTTTCCTCAATCAGAATTTTCTGCCGGTGTGTGAACAGAAAAAGGCAGTTTGATCTGCACAGTTGATAAACAGCCAGTGGGCAGTTGGGATTTCACTTTTAGCAATATGCTTTCAGATGCTTTCTGTAGAAATGCACGGGAAATCAAAGCAGCTACTCCTGTGTAGGTTTCATATATTCTGCTCTACAGTAAACATTTATTAAGTATTTGTAAAATGCCAAATGCAGTGCCAGCAATGTGCAGGTATTAACTCATTTATCCCTTACGAGGTATTATCATCCCCAGTCTACAGGTTTGAGACCTAATGAGTTTAAGCAGTTTGCCTAAAGTCACACAGTTATGGAGTTGAGATAGAAATCCCGAAAGTGTGACTTGAGGGTCCATGTGTAATCCACCAAGCTACACTAGCTTCTTTTTCCTAAACTCACCACAAGTTTCTTTTAAAATCGTTAGTCTAATAGAAAACGTATTCCCTAATTGAGCTTTTCTATTAGGAACAATTATTAGCATCTAATTCTTAGATCTGGATTAACACATGGAAATATTGTCACCACTAGAATCACTACTTTCTTTCCCACACAAGTTTCTTCATATCAGAGTTTCCCCAACATTGCAACACTTCAGTGGTTACAGCCCTAAAAACAGGGAGTAAGTCACCACAACTTTCCAAAAATCCATAAAATTATTAACTCTGTGAAATAACAGAGCACAGATACTTGGAGACATAAAGTTTACAGTCGGGTGCATAGAAGCCACAACAGGAAAGGACAGTAGATGAGCTTTCTTTCTTTCTGTTTTTTTTTTTTTTTAGAGAAAGAAAAAAAGGACTCCCAGGCTGGAGTGCAATGTGATCTTGGCTCACTACAACCTCCGCCTTTCAGGTTCAAGCAATTCTCCTGCTTCAGCCTCCTATTGGGATTAGAGGTGTGCGCCACCATGCCCGGCTAATTTTTTTTTGTATTTTTAGTAGAGTTGGGATTTCACTATATTGGCCAGGCTGGTCTCAAACTCCTGACCTTGTGATCCGCCTGCCTCAGCCTCCCCAAGTGCTAGGGATTACAGGCGTGAGACATTGCGCCCAGCCAGTAGATGAGCTTTCTAAGGGATAAAGACAGGGGCACTCAAGGGTCAAGGATCAAGGCTCAAGTCATCTATGCAAGTTTTTCCACTTGTATCTCTATTAGTATTTACAAACCAAAACAGTTGTTGTAATCTTACATCTGATTTCCCTTTGGCCCTGGAATGTGAAGCAAAATTTTGCCTGGAAAATACACTGAAGATCTATGTTTAAAAAATGATGGGGAATAGATTTTGAGTCCAGCTGGAAAATGTATATGCCTTTAAGTAATTCCTTTATATTTTGTAACTATTCCATGAAGTATCTTTTAAAGGGAGAAATCCATGGAGTTTCCAGAATCATCAATGAACTTTTCTTTTCCAGCTTATAACACCAGTTAAGGAAAAGTTCACAGAACTTTTACATTCCTTTATCTATTCCCCCTTCTCGTAAACAGTGTCCTTTGAGCCACTTATTCTAGTCTCATTGCCTGGTTACTCCTGTTAAATTCTTCCAGAAAAAAAATATTCTTATATATGGCTGATATCTTTTACTGAAGGTGCAGAAATATCTGAGTTATCTAACATCATCAATGCATGAGGGTTTTCCATGTAAGTAACCTTTACAGTAACTGAAGTTTCTCCCTTCAAATGTCAAAGGCATCTACTTATCTTTGTTGGAAATCCTCTTCTAAAATGTATGGACACACTTCCTTGCTTTTTTAAAAAAGAGAGTATTGGACACAATTTATTGATGACTCAAATGGCCATTATTAACATCTTTGAATCATGTAGTGATACAGTTTTATTTGATTTAAAATGTTTCTCTTTCCTGGGAGTTAAAATAACAAACCCTTCCTCAGTTGTCTCCACTTACCACTGACAATCATCTCACTCCCTTTGCAGACTGTGGCAAGCAAAGAAATTTGAGAAGCAAACATTCAATAATAGTAAGCTTCTGCGTGGGTCTGCAGCCCTCTAGAATCAGCCCGCTCCGTAAAGCAAGGAAAGAAAAATGAATCTCAGTGACAGACTGTGTGCACCCCAAACCAGTCACTGTGCTGGAGAACTGATATAAAATCCACCACAATCCTCACAATAACCTCGGGAGGAGGGTAACATCATTTTCAATTTACTACTATCTGGGTCTCAGAAAAGGTAAGTTTGCCCAGTGAGTAAGAGAGAAGGCTGGGATTTAAACTCACATCTGTCCAGGTCCTGAGTTCATGCCCTTTCCACTCAATCCTGCATTGAAGCTGTTGGGGGAGTTAGGGTGGGAGGTGCTAGTGTGGGGAGGTGCTAGGTTGGGAGGCGCTAGTGTTGTTAAGGAGCAATATTCTCTGCTCTGTTTCTTCCCTTCTCTGGCATCCCTCTCCACCTACTCCTGCAAAGGGGCATGGAGTTGCTTATCTAATTAGTGAATCTAAAAGAAGAACCTGTCTGCAGTAGCCTGGCTGCTTGTTTCTTTCTCCTGAAAGTGGGTTTACCAGAGAAACTGTGTTGTCTCTGCAGTACCCTTGGGTGGGGTGGGTGAAATCAGCTCTGGCCAGGGAGGGTAAATCCAGCTAATGCTGGCTTCAAGATCAGAAAGCACAGTCCCCCAGATGTAAGCCACATCTTCCAACCTTGTCTTTATCGTCACTAATGAGACCCTCTGGCCTCTGCCTGCTTTTCCTTTCTTATTTCTCCACGGGGGTGGAAGTCGGGCAGGTAAGGAGCAGCTCCTTATTGTGTTCCTCCCTTAATCAACCCAACAACCATGTTAAGTAAAATCAAAGGAAGTGAGAGCAGAAAAAGACTAATGATGAACTTGCACAGTGCCTTCACTGTAAAGATGAGGAAAGAGAGGCTCGTTATATTAACACACAAATAATGATTAAAAGAGTGTTATTAAGGCCGGATGCGGTGGCTCATGCCTGCAATCCCAGCACTTTGGGAGGCTGAAGTGAGTGGATCACCTAAGTTCAGGAGTTCAAGATCAGCCTGGCCAAATGGTGAAACCCCATCTCTAATAAAAATACAAAAATTAGCTGGGTGTGGTGGCGTGTGCCAGTAGTCCCAGTTACTCGGGAGGCTGAGGCAGAAGAAAAAAAAATGTTATTAGCGAAGTGGAAAAAACTCCGATGTAATTGCCATTTCCATTTATAGCAATAAAATTCTAACATGTATAAAGCATTTTCATGAGAGTAGCATATGTTGAGACTTCAACAAATGATTACTAATTTTACTATATTATCATTATAATTATTGTTTGACACAGGGTCTCACTCTGTTGTCCAGGCTGGAGTACAGTGGCACAATCATGGCTCACTGCAGCCTCTGCCTCACATGTTTAGCAATGCCTAAGCCTCCTGAGTAGCTGAAACTATAGGCGTATGTCACCACGCTCAGCTAATGTTTGGCATTGTTAGTAGAGACAGGGTTTCATTACATTGGCCAGGTTGGTCTCGAACTCTTGGCCTCAAGTGATCCACTCGGAAACTGCAAATCCGAGTAGCTGGGACTACGGGCTAATTTACGTATTTTTTGTAGAAATGGGGTTTTGCCTGTTGCCCAGGCTGGTCTCCAACTCCTGAGCGCAAGTGATCCCCCTCTGCCTCAACCTCCCAAAGTGCTGTAATTACAGATGTGTGCCACTGTGCCTGGCCTAATTTTAGTATTGTAGTACCAGATAGTATCTGAACCATGAAAGCATCAACCAAGATTATTTCCATGATGTGGTGAGCATCTGTTCTCATCCCACATTCTTGATCTGACCTCCTAGGTGGCCCCATTCTTTCCCCTTGACTTTGTACATACTCTTTGTGAAAGGTTGCAAAAAAAAAAATTCTGGCCAGGCACAGGAGCTCATACCTGTAATCCTGGCTTGGGAGGCCAAGGTGTGTGGATCGCTTGCACTCAGGAGTTCAAGACCAGCCTGGGTAACATGGCAAAATCCAGCTCTACAAAAACACAAAAATTAGCTGGGTGTGGTGGTACACACCTGCAGTCCCAGCTACTCAGGAGGCTAAGGCTGGAAGATCACTTGAACCTGGGACACAGAGGTTGCAGTGAGCTGAGATCACACCACTGCAATCCAGCCTGGATGACAGCGTGACCCTGTCTCAAAATAAAAATAAAAATATTCTTATTACACAATCTTTGCAGCTTCTCTGATCAAGAGGTACAGACTATTTCTCAACTCCTTGAGTTTGAGGGTGGCTATGAGACTGAGATTTGCTTTGAGTATTAAGATATTAGCAAATATGATGCAAGCAGAGGTTTGAAAAGCACTTGTGCAAAAAGGCTTGCTATTGGTTACCTTAATTCCACTATATGACGAAGCCTGGGATAGCCTGCAGGAAGATGATGCCCAGCTGAGCAGTACTCGAGGCTGAGCACAGCCACCAGCTAACCCACCAAAAGACTGAAAATGAAGAAGCCGAGGAGAGCCCAACAGAAGACTGCTCAGGCAATCAACAGGAAAGTGAGAAATAATAAATCGTTGTGTTTGAAACCACCAAAATGGGTAGCAGTTTCTTATGCAGCATAAGCTAAACAACAGAAAAATTGGTACCTAGAAGTGGCACGCTGCCAGAACAGAAACCTAAAACATTCCGCCTTGGCTTTGGCACCAGACAGCAGGCAAAAAGCAGTGATGTAACTGTTAAGGAAAACTGGAAAGACGGCATGCAGACTGTCAGAGGAGGGTGGCAGTGGTGAGGAAACTGCGAGAGCAGTCAGGGGAAAAGGCAGCCCATATCACAGGCAGCCAAACACTTGACAACACTGTTGCCTATGGCAGCTCCAAAGGCTGAAAATGTTGGTATGAATTTTGCATCTCGCTGCAAAGATCTCCAGACAATTGAAAGTGTTTGAGTGTGTCTATAACTACACAGAAGTTCTGCAAGATAGAGACAAACTAAAAATTGAATCATTTAGTTTGCAAGCATTATTTAGAGAAAACCTTTCTGGTTTCTCTCTATTTTCCTATCACAAGATAGGAAAATAAAAACTTTTTATCTCTCCAGTTTCTTCAACTGGAAGAAACAATTCTAAGTAAGAAATGGCCTTAAAGACCTTGGTAAAATTGAATAAGGTGGCTCGAAGACCTTCTCAGCTAGACAAAGTGAGCTCTAAGACTCTAAGTGTGTTGTCTCAAACAATCTGATCCTCAGCCTGAAGTAGACAGAGGTCTAACATGAAAACAATTATGAACGTAGGTTTTAGGGGAATGGAGCCTAATTAGATTATTTGGAAATCCATAAAGTTTTTAAGAGAATTTTACTAACAAGCACACACACAATCTTGGCCTAAAAATACAAAAACTTTTCAAAGGAAAAGAGGCCTCTGGGTCCCCAACTTTTTATGATCAGGATCTAGGCCAACGAAGCTATTTAGGAACAAAAATAAGCCATTTGTTGTGGGAAAAGAAGAGTTTCAGAGGGTAGAGCCAAGAGCAGTGGAGGACTATAAACCAGGAAACCACTTCTGAAAAGCAGAGCTGGGTCCTAATCAAGGAACATGGCCTAGTCCAGGAGCAGGAGCACCTGGTAACATGTACTTGGACAGAATTGCTATGGACCAGTGATTGTCATATGAATCCTGTTAATGGCTTTATTTTGTTTTTTAATGGGGTGTCTACTTTTGTTATCCTTTTCCTATCTCATCATTATATGTTGAATGTGTATGGGAAAGACAGCCTGTTCATTGTCTTGGGATCAAGAGGATCAGCATAAGAAGAGCTATCTCTGAGGAGTTTGAACTGTATCTAGATCTTATGCAGATCAGGCGTGAGTCTCTAGACTTCGAGGCTAATACTATAATCTGATGAGACTTTGGGGAATCCTGGGATGGGAGTGAGCATATTTTTCTTGCAAGAGAAATGTGAATAATTTTTGTCAGCGACAGACTATACTTGATTACAACAAATGGCAACAAATTCTTAGCAGCACCTCCCATCAAGAAGTGGTGTCAGTCTCTCTGCCCTTTGAATCAGTTTCTCTACCCTTGGCCATGAGACGTGCTTTGACCAAGAGGATGGGAGCAAACATGGAGCAAGCAGAGGCTTCAACAGCACTAGTACCTTGGGGCTTATCCGCCCTGGGCACACCGAAACCATTATGTGAGAAAGCTCAGGTTAGCCTCCCGGAGGATGAAGACGGCATGGAGAGCTAGGCTAGCCCCCAGCTAACCCACCTCTACAGCTGCATGACTGAGTCCCGGGGAGATCCGTGGAAGAAGCACTAGTGCTTACTATCTGCCAGAGACTGTTGTGGAAGGTTTACATGGATTATCTCATTTAATCCTTGCATCCATGAGAAACAGAAAATTGTTATTTGGGGGTGGCTTGTTATACTGACAAAGCTACCTGATACACCTCTCCTTGTGTTTCTCTATGCTCCTTAAGGTGTATTCTTCTTTAAAGAAGACTTGGAGGCTGTTGTGAATCATGGATAAATTATAATTTCTGGAAAGTAAATTGTCATGCATTTAAAACAAAAGTTTATAACTATGATTTTAAAACACAAACATAAGCAACATGAACCAAATAGTTGTCCTTATGAAGTATGCCACCTATCCAATAATTGTGACTTAAGGTATATATTAATATCTTGATTTTAATTCAGTAGACCTTTGTGATATTCTACTCATATTGTATGCAAAAGTTAATGTAAAGCATACACATTTTTTAAAAGCACATGTTTCTTAACACGTCTGAAGACAGCGCTTCTTTTTTGTTTGTTTGTTTTTTGAAGACTGTGGTCATAAACATGGTGAGGAGAAAAAAAATATGCTAAAAAAAAGATTATCTCACACACACACACAGCTTCCACACAAACACTCTGCAAAAGCTGTTCGATAATACAGTGTGCTAAATAGGAGTCCTTGAGCAGCGGGGTCAGGAAAGTACAGAGATACTTGGCAGTTTTAACCTTGGCTGAGTTTCAGTCTAATAAGAGGTTTTGAGAACCTGAACAGCCAGTTTTTAAATGGAAGTGGATAGTTTGAAGTACATCACAAGTCTATCATTCAGCTCACCAAAATAAACAGTACGTAGGCACAGTGCAACTTCCCAAACAACACAACTCCACTGCCACATCCCAAAGTTTCCTTCATCATCAAAGACTGGACCAGAGATGTTTCCTGCTGCCATGCAAAAAACAGCAAAAATTAGTGGGATGTGAACTAGGTTTCTAAGGAATTTCAGAAGTTTATTATGGCCTTACCCCTTTCAAAATGTTAACGGCTATCAGGATACTTCTTTTCAAAGCTGTAGGATCAGCTTAGAACTCCACATCTACTCAGGGACGTACAGGAGAGGGGCTAAGTGTTCAAGCCTGGGGAATTATGTGGAGACATATCCACATCTCACCTCTGACGCTACCTGGTCTTGCCTGGGTTTCCTCACTGGTTTCAGGGTTCCCAACAGTTAGGGCAATTCTCAACAGATGAGTGCAATTCTTAACTGATGAGTACTTTTCAAGCCTCTGCTATGTTTTGTATTGTTGTAGGCCATCTTCTCTATACCTGGTCTTCCCCATGTATAAATAATTACTTCATAGGATAGTAGAGGGGATTAAATGAGGTAAGCCATGTAACGCTCTTAGACTAGAACTTGGCAGAGAGTGAGCACTCTGTATATGTTACCTATGGTCATGTATTCCTGTGATTTAAATTCCCTCAAATAACTAATGTAGAGTAGTAACTATTTGTGTAAATGATGCATTTGTTAATTACACTACTAACAGTTTATTTTCTGTCTCATCTATGATCATAAGTGAACACTAATACCTGTGCATTACTCAATTATTTGAGGTTTGAAATACCTTTCTTCCAGCTATTTTATTGCAAAATATCTCTTTCTGATTATGAAAGCAACCCATGCTCTTTGTAAAATATCATAATAATAATAATACAGATTGAGCATTCCTAATCTGAAAATCTGAAATCTGAAATGCTCCAAAATCTAAAACTTTTTGAGCATTGGCCACAAGGGGACTATTCCACACTTGACCTCATGTGACAAGTCGCAGTCAAAACACAAGTAAGTACATAACACACAGTTTACTCAGTGTTCCCAAGGGAAAAAAGACCCTCCCATCCCCCTTCAGCTGCAGTATATCTTTTCTGCACATGCCCAGATACCCCTTCACAAGGGCACACACACACAAAGGGCAATAAAATGGCACATGTACAGCAGGCTGGATGCACCAACAGCAGATTCTCCACCATGCCCCACATGGCACCAAGAACTTCATGTATTAATCACTATGACTCTTTGCTTATACTCTGCTCTGACATTTTTGAAAATGTCAAAAAGGCCTGCAGATACTTCTGTGAGTAACAGTGATAAGAAAAAGGGGAAGCATTTATGTTTATCTGTAGCAAAGAAAGTCAAGCTACTGGGGAAACCAGACAGAAAAATATGGTGTTGGAATGACCACCTTATATGACCTGAAGAAACAAAAAGATAAATTGTTGAAGTTCCATGCTGAAAATGATGAACAAAAGTTAATGTTAAAAAATAGTAAACACTCCATGCATGATGACTCGCACCTGCAATCTCAGAGTGTTGGGAGGCCAAGGCGGGAGGATCATTTGAGCCCAGGAGTTCAATACTAGCAACATAGTGAGACTATGGCTCTATGAAAAACAAACAAAAGCCAGGTGTGGTGGTGTGTGCCTGCAGTCCTAGCTACTCAGAAGGATGAGGTGGGAGTATCACTTGAGCCCAGGAGTTTGAGGCTGCAGTGAGCTATGATTATGCAACTGCACTCCAGTCTGGGTGACAGAGCAAGACCTCATTGGAAGGAAGGAAGGAAGGAAGGAAGGAAGGAAGGAAGGAAGGAAGGAAGGAAGGAAGGAAGGAAGGAAGGAAGGAAGGAAGGAAGGGAGGGAGGGAGGGAGGGAGGGAGGGAGGGAGGGAGGGAGGGAGGGAGGGAGGGAGGGAAAGAAAAGAGAGAGAAAAAAGGAAGAGAGAGAGAGGGGGAGGGAGGAAAGCACTGTATAAAGCTAGAAATGAAGATCTTGATCATGTATTGAAAGGGTGGATCCATCAGCCTCACAATGAACACATGCCACTTAATGGTATACTGATCATAAACATGCAAGATCTATCACAGTGAACTGAAAATTGAAGGAAACTGTAAATAATCAAAAGGCTGGTTGCAGAAATTTAAGAAAAGACACAGCATCAAATTTTCAAAGATGTGTGGTGATGAAGCATCTGCTGAACACAAAGCAGCAGAGAAATTCATTAATGAGTTTGCCAAGGTCATTGCTGATGAAAATTTGACGCCGAACAGGTTTACAATGCTGATAAAACATCACCGTTTTGGTGTTATTGCCCCGGAAAGACACTGACTAGAGCTGATGAGACAGCCCCTACAGGAATTAAGGATTCCAAGGACAGAACAACTGTGCTGGGATATACTAATGCAGCAGGCATGCATAAGTGTAATCTGGCTGATAGGCAAAAGCTTGTGTCTTCGCTGTTTCCAAGGAGTGAATTTCTTATCAACCCATTATCATGCTACTAAAAAGGCTTGGATCACCAGGGGTATCTTTTATGATTAGTTTCATAAGCACTCGGTACCAGGAGCTTGTGTTCACTGCAGGGAAGTTAGACTGGATGACAACTGCAAGAATTTGTTATTCCTTCACATCTGTCCTGCTCATCCTCCAGTGGAAATTCTCATAAAAAATAATGTTTATGCCATGTACTTTCCCTAAAACGTGACTTCTCTACTTCATCCATGTGACAAGGCATCCTTAGATCAATGAGGAGTACATAATGCTTTCTTGAACAGCACGCTAGCAGCAGTGAACAGAGGCATGAGTGTAGAAGATTTTCAAAAGGAGTTTAGCATGAGAGGATGCCATATATGCTGTTGCCAATGTTTAGAACACGTGACTAAAGACACAGTTGTGCATACCTGGCACAAGCTCCAGTATGTGACTATGTTCAGTGATGATGATGAACAAGGTGGTGACTTTGAAGGAATTCCGTATATCAGATGAGAGAAAAAAATGATGTATGACCTCCTTACAAATGCAAAAAATATACCTTCAGAGTCAATCAGTAAGCTGGAAGAAGATATCAATGAAGTTTTTTTTAACATCAACAAGGAGGCTACAGTTCTTCATTTATTGACTGACGATGAAATCGCTGAAATGGTTCTCAATGAAAATGACTGTGATAATACTGACAAGGAAGATACCATTAACACTGCAGAAAAAGTGCCTATAGATGACATAGTGGATATGTGAAGAGCTTATTGAAGGACTAGAGCAGTGTGCATGTATAACAGAACAAGAAATGATGTCAGTTTATAAAGTCAAAGAGACTTCCAAGACAAAATCCAATGTTAATGAGGCAAATGACTTCGGAGGAAACATTTTAAAAGGCCATCCAGCAGGATGCCTCCTCATCCTCAGAGGACCCACTCTCTGGTCCCTCAACTATTACTGATGTTTCTTCTCACCTAAAAAAATATAGTGTACAGTAACTTTTTAATCAAAATACATAATTGCACATGGAGACTGAAAGCCTGCCATTGTTGTTGCTGTTAACGTGGATACAGGTATTTGGTGATGCTACTGGGCTTAGTTACCCTGAACATATTATTTTTTTCACTGTATTAATGGTATGTTATTTTTTTTTTTTACTATTAAGTACTTATGTGTGAATAAGTCTAAGAAAGTGACTGTAGTCAGGCATGGTGGTTCACACCTGTAATCCTAACACTTTGGGAGGCTGAGGTGGGCCGGCTGTTTGAGTCAAGGAGTTCAAGACTAGCCGTGGACAACATGGTGAAACCCCGCCCTTACAACAAAATACAATAATTAGCTGAGACCAGTGGTGTACACCTGTATTCCCAGCTGCTTGGGAGGCTGAGACGGGAGGATCACCGGAGCCCAGGAGGTTGAGGCTTCAGCGAGCTGTGATCGTGCCACTGCACTCTAACCTGAGCAACAGAGCAAGCTCTTGTCTCAAAAAAAGACAATAAAAAAGAAATGAAAAAAAGAGAGAGAAATGATTGCTTATCAGTAGCATGTAAACTCAGAGTCAGGAATGATAGTGATACCAAGCAAGCACAGATGGTCCATGTGGGTGCCTGACATAGTCACACCTTTGTTTTCTGATGGTTCAATGTACATAAACTTTGTGTCATGCACAAAATTATTAAAAACATTGTATGCAGTTATCTTCAGGCTATGTAGATAGGTATATATGAAACATACGTTTCTTTTTTTATTATACTGTAAGTTCTAGGGTACATGTGTACAACATGCAGTTTTGTTACATATGTATACACGTGCCATGTTGGTGTGCTGCACCCATTAACTCGTCATTTACATTAGGTATATCTCCTAATGCTATCCCTCCCTGCTGCCCCCACTCCACGACAGGCCATGGTGTGTGATGTTCCCCACCCTGTATCCAAGTGTTCTCAATGATGAAACATAAATTTCATGTTTAGATTTGGGTCTTATCCCCAAGATACCTCATGATGTATATGCAAATATTCCAAAATCCAAAAAAATTTGAAATCCAAAATACTTCTGGTCCCAAGCATTTCAGATAAGACATACTCAACCTGTAATAATAAATCAAATACGACAGAATTGTTTAACATGAAAAGCAAAAATATTCCATCATCTAATACAACTGTATATAATAACTCTATAAAATAACCAATGATAAAATATAATACATATTCTTCCAGATTCTTTTCAATGCCAGAAGGTTGCGAACACTTAAGAGACAGTGTTCAGAAGAACCAATACTGCTACTGTGAAATTTAGTTTGTTTGCCTGGAAAATCACAGGAGCTCTCTAGGATTTCTTCTTCCCAGGGGTATCCCTCAGAGGTGCAGGGCCACAGGGCAAGTCACACCGTACTTTCCATCAACAAAAGTTTTGTGCAGGTAAAGTCAGGTAAAAAGAAAGAAAGAGAGAGGTAGACAGAGAGGAAAGAAAAGAAGGAAAGGAAGGGAAGGGAAGGGGCAAAGGAAAGGAAGGGAAGTGGGAAGGGGGACGGGGGTTCCAGGCACGGTGGCTCATGGCTGTAATCCCAGCACTTTGGGAGGCCAAGACAGGTGGATCACTTGAGGTCAGGAGTTCAAGACCAGCCTGGCCAACATGGTGAAACTCCATCTCTACAAAAATTAGCTGGGCATGGTGGCACATGCCTGTAATCCCAGCTACTTGGGAGGCTGCGGCAGGAGAATCATTTGAGGTTGCAGTGAACCAAGATCACACCACTGTACTCCATCCAGCCTGGGCAACAGAGTAAGACCACCTCAAAAAAAAAAAAAAAAAAAAAAAAAGGAGAAGAAAAGAAAAGAGAAAGAAAGGAAGACTGAGGGAAACTTGGAAAAGGAAATTTTAGAATACAAGAAAATCTTCATGTGTGCTTTCATGTTTAAGAATCTTAAGATGTTTACCCCAATTCCACACATTGCGAAAGAATCTTGAAGTGTCTAAGCCAGTCTGAGAAGTGATATTCTTTAAGACTTAATGTTTATAAAATTAGTGGCTAGGTTTTCTTTTGGAAACAAGTTAACAATTTTAATGCATCACATATACATTGAACATCTCTTCCTCATAAGTGTCTCATAAAGGTAAGCTGTATTCCCCTCACCCCCACCACCAATTAATAAGGCTTCATTGTTAGTGGTGGTAGGTTGTGTTTAGTTTTTTAGTTAGATTCAAGTAGTGAAAAGATCTTTTCTTCATCTAACAGATAGAAGCCTTAAAAGTACTATTTCCAAACAAGAAGCAAAGCGTAGATACTCCTACTGCTGCTAATATCATTTGAAAAGCAAATGCCATGTAGGAGAAAGGGTACTTGGCCTGGTAAGCGAGGGCTTATTCCCATTTCCATCTCTAGCTGCATAAAGTTGAGCAAGACATTTAACATCTCTGTCAGTTTCCTCATCTGTAAAATGGTGATAACTCTACTTACCTCACAAGGGTTACTTTTTGGTTGTTAAGTAACATAAGTTATGTACCTAAAAGCACTTCATAAACTTTAAAGTATTTTACAAACACAGTCTTAGGAATTATTATTTTGAACTACTGCCATCCATAATCAGTTAATTTATCAGTTAGCTTCTTGAAGATACTATAAGTACTACTCCTTTGGAAGCATGTGCAGATCATATGATCTAAAATGATTCTATAAAACCAAAGAATGATCCTATTATTAGTTTTTATATTACTCCTATGACTCAAGTGACAGCATATTAATGCTCTATTCAGCCTAAACTTCAGGAAGACAGGAGTTAGGTGCTTTGTACTCACTATATAAAAGGGTCTAAGAAAACAAACTCACTTATTGTAAAGAAAATTTTTCTTCAAAGTGAATATATTGCATTATACCTGTCAAAGAAGACAAATAACCAATACCTCCTTGCAAAACAAAACCAACTAAACAGCAGTCAATCAAATTTCTTATACATTTACCCCAAATGAAAACTGTTCCATGTAGCAACTGTGCTCTTTTAAGCTATATAGGCTGGGCACGGTGGCTCACACCTGTAATCGCAGCACTTTGGGAGGCCGAGGCAGGCAGATCACCTGAGATCAGCAGTTCGAGACCAGCCTGGCCAACATGGTGAAACCCTGTCTCTACCAAAAATTAAAAAAATTAGCCAGGCATAGTGGCATGTACCTGTAATCCCAGATGCTTGGGATGCTGAGGCGGGAGAATCGCTTGTACCCATGAGGCTGAGGTTACAGTGAGCCGAGATTGTGCCACTGCACTCCAGCCTAGGCAATAAGAGCAAAACTCTGTCTCAAAAAATAAAAAATAAAATAAAATAAAGTTATATAGACTCAACATCTATAGGTATTGAAAAAATATTAAACATTTTTTAGTACTAACAGAATTTTAATTTTCCCTTATATGTGAGCTTCTAATTTGGATAAAAGGGATGTTGCATGTTTGCAGTGATACTGGTAATGTTTATCATGGGAATCAGTAGATATCTTTCTATACATCCAAAAATGCAGAAAATTCTGTAAAGAGTAATATAATTTGTTCTCTCATGAACAGACTATCAGTATCCGTGCAGAATAATTCCCAGAAATCATGAAATGCATACAACTTTAAATACCGTAACTTTCACTTTTACTTACTGTTGAGTATTCTTTATCATTTGATTTTAACATAATATTAAAATACCTCAATTCTATTCGCTAAAATATACACAACAGCATAGAAACAATGGCATCCATTAGCTTTATTTTATTTTTATAAACCAAGTTGGGAAGCCTTTTAATGAGCTTTTAAGTAATATTTATAAAGTAGACTATGTGATTGATATTCTTATCCACATCTTTCAGGACACATGTCTGCATAGGCTACTCTGACAGGGACTTTCATGAATTTATTCAACAAGTATTTATTGAGTATTTATGTGCCAGGCCTGGGATATGATGAGGTTAGCTTGGTGAACAAAAGATAGGTGGTCTCAGTACTTTTAAAATATATTTTCTAGATAAGCAAAAAAAAAAAAAAAAATTTAACATAAACCTTTTTATGAGAGAGAGAAAAAAGGTCTTGCTCTGTTACCCAGGCTTGAGTGCAGTGGCACAATCATAGCTTACTGCAGCCTCCACCTGCTGGGCTCAAACAATCCTCCCACCTCAGTCTCCTGAGTACTGGGACTACAAGCCATGCACCACCACACCCAGCTAATTTTTAAATTTTGGGGCTGGGCGCAGTGGCTCATGCCTGTAATACCAGCACTTTGGGAGGCCAAGGAGGGTGGATCACCTGAGGTCAGTAGTTCAAGAGCAGCCTGGCCAACAGGAGAAACCCCGTCTCTACTAAAAAAAAAAAAATACAAAAATTAGCCAGGCATGGTGGCAAGTGCCTGTAATCTCAGCTACTCAGGAGGCAGAGGCAGGGAGAATCGCCTGAACCCAGGAAGCGGAGGTTGAAGTGAGCCAAGATTGCGCCACTGTACTCCAGCCTGGATGACAGAGTAAGACTCCATCTCAAAAACCAAAGATTAAAAAAATATTTTTTAAATAAAATATTTTGTAGAGATGGGGTCTCGCCATGGGCTAAGTTTTAAAATTTTTGTAGAGATGTGGTCACACTATGTTGCCTAAGATAGTCTCAAACTCATGGGCTCAAGCAATCCTCCTGCCTTGGCCTCCCAAAGTGCTGGAATTACAGGCATAAACCATGATGCCTAGCCCATAAAGCATTTTTAAAGAAATAAATTAAAATGTTATAAGTTTGAAAGACTGATGAGATATTTTAAATATAGACACAGTTGAAACCAAAGTTTTCTATGTACGTACAATGAATTTATTAATTTCAGTCACTGGTATCAACTATGACACAAAGACTAGCTTAGTGGTTAAATAAGGATGCAGAATCGAATAAGCCTGCATGGGACTCCTAGCACTGAGCAAACTAGAATAAGACAATGAACCTCAAAAAGTATTTACACACGGTGAATGAGTTCTCAACAAATGCAGGTATTTTCTTAGATAATACTTATGTTGTCACTCATGTTGGTAAACATACACACTTTCTATGAACGTCAACCAGAAAATGTATAAATAATAGTCAAGTAATTTTTTACTACCTGCTCTTAACCTGTCTTGGACTACAGAAACTCCACCATGGCATGCCACCTTATCCTGCCTTCCTTCTGGAGATGTTCTCCAACCAGAGATGTCCCTCAACCTTTCCCATCCCCTATCCAAATTCAAATTTGTCCATCAAAACATCCCATGCCTATAATCCATCCTCTACGTTTTAAGGCAGTAAACAACTGTTCTGATGAATATATCTGCTTGTAAGTGCTAATAGCTTAATATACTCCTCCATCCAGAAAACATATTTGCATTTTTGAAAATGCTTTCTATATTCTGGGTAAAAAAGCAAATTGAACATTACTTTTGCTCCCTTCCAAAACTCCACTAAAGGAACTTTCTAAAGGCATAAGCCAACTAGGATAAATAAGAGAGAAGAAAGCAGCAACACAATTTTGGAAATTATGAAGCAAATAGAAAAACGAAAGTTGGTCTAGCAGATTTAAGAAAGTCAAATCCTCAGTGAACAATGGAGAAGTACAAGAAGCAACTAAAGTTACACCATCAAATAAACTCCCAAAGACTCAGAACTCATAATGAAAGGCCGAGTACCTATGGAAAAGGGCGTGATGGTGGGGTAATAACAAGTTGGGTTTGGATAGAAGCTTTTTTTTTTTTTGTGCTCTTTTCTTTTTTTTTTAAATTTATTATTATTATTATTATACTTTAAGTTCTAGGGTACATGTGCATAATGTGCAGGTTTGTTACATATGTATACTTGTGCCATGTTGCTGTGCTGCACCCATCAACTCGTCAGCACCCATCAACTCATCATTTACATCAGGTATAACTCCCAATGCAATCCCTCCCCCCTCCCCCTTCCCCATGATAGGCCCTGGTGTGTGATGTTCCCCTTCCCGAGTCCAAGTGATCTCATTGTTCAGTTCCCACCTATGAGTGAGAACATGCGGTATTTGGTTTTCTGTTCTTGTGATAGTTTGCTAAGAATGATGGTTTCCAGCTGCATCCATGTCCCTACAAAGGACACAAGAAGCTTTTTAAAGAAGTGGAAGTGCCCTCCATCCTCTGTTCCACCTGGGCAGAAGAATAGACAGATGACAGATTAGACTCTGAACAGGGTAAAAGAGAATCTAGACTGCGGTAGAGGTACCCAACTGAAAAGAGGACGATTCAGTGAATATTTTTACATGGAATGTTGATCCTTCAAACCCTCCCCCTTCACCTACTTTCCAGCACACTGACCTATATCTTACAGGCAGAAAAATAGAAGATCCTTTTCTATAAAGGAGAAAGAAAGAAAAAAGAGGTGAAAAAATAAGAGTAAAAATAAGGAGCTTAGAGGTCCAGTCCTTTACATTCAAATTCCAAATAATAGGAATTTCAGAGAGAAAACATCCTATGAATAAAAATATTTATTGTGTTTATGCTGCTGTTAACAGTGGTGGGTGCAGGTATCTAGATGTCAGCAGAAAGGCAAACTATCCACAGCACTTGAAGTTGCAGCAAAAGGCAGTTAATAACTTCAGAAATTTTCTTAAGCCACCGGGCGCGGTGGCTCACACCTGTAATCCCAGCACTTTGGGAGGCTGAGGTGGGTAGATCACCTGAGGTCAGGAGTTTGAGACCAGCCTGACCAACATGGTGGAACCTCGTCTCTACTAAAAATGCAAAAATTAGCTAGGCATGGTGGCAGGCGCCTGTAATCCCAGCTACTAGGGAGGCTGAGGCATGAGAATTGCTTGAACTCAGGAGGCGGGGGTTGCAGTGAGCTGAGATCATGTCACTGCACTCCAGCCTGGGCAACAGAGTGAGACTTTGTCTCAAAGGAAAAAAAAGTAAATTTTCCAATTAAACAATACCAAAAATATGCTGACTAAACAGGATTTTCTTCCACTAACTGTTAATCTTTTCAGATGAAGTGACGCTATTATAACTTTGATTCCTTAAGGAATACGTTTCATCCTCTAACGAGTTTACTTTCAAAAAGAGAAAATACTCCATTTTACCATCATCGTTTCTTATTTAAAAATTCAAATTCTTAATGAAAATATAAAAATGGAGCTCATTTGCAGCTAATAAAGTATTCAACTGGATTCACAGTGGTTAAAATCACTACCTACACTTCAGCAAAACCGAGTTCAACCTATACAAAATAAAAAGTGCAAGAACAAATGTCTAGAATTATTTCCTTACCATTCATATGCTCCTTCATATAATATTTATGGTAAAAGTAAGACAAAAAATGAGAACATGAATCAAGTTATACTTGAGATAAACCAAGGAATATGCCAAAGGAGGTGAGGAAAGATATGAAAATACATGGCAAATGGTCATCACAGGACCTCATACATCCATTCACGTGAAGTCACACTTCAAGCCTGAGCTAAATTTTCACTAGCACTATAATTTTTAGTTCCATTTTTTTTTTTTTTTTTTTGGTGTCAGTGTGGTCAAGATGCTGAATGGTATGTATATGTTTATCCACTTAAATGGGACACAGCGGAGCATTACATAACTCCACCTACATCTATAAGTGCTGCTTTATGGTGAATTAATCCCTCCCTCCCTGCAGTCAGCCAAATGGTTGGTATTCTTAGTACTTAACGTAGAGGTTCATAGGTTAAATATGCACATATTAGCACTTGGCCTATTTGCTTTGTGATGTCAGGTTAAACAAGAAATAGGTTCTCACTAGAGAACCAATCTGGTTACTTTTTCAACCTAAGATTTGCCTGCTAACTTATATATTAAACTTAAGGTCTTTTATCTATTTAATATAATAAATGTAAATAAATTGCAGCAGAAGAGCTGCAAAGGTTCAAAAGTTAAAAATCAGGAAGTCTCAATCCTTACCCTAAGCTTACAATTTATGGGAAGAAATAAGCAGGTACAAAAATAATTTTTAAAAAGGCCAGGCACAGTGGCTCACTCCTGTAATCCCAGTACTTTGGGAGGCTGAGGCAGGCGGTTCACCTGACGTCAGGAGTTTGAGACCACCCTGGCCAAATATAGTGAAACCCCATCTCTACTAAAAAAATACAAAAATTAGCTGGGCGTGGTGGTGCACACCTGTAGTCCTAGCTACTTGGGAAACTAAGGCAGGAGAATCACTTGAACCCAGAAGGCAGAGGTTACAGTGAGCAGAGATCGTGCCATTGCATTCCAGCCTGGGTGACAGAGCAAGACTCTGTCTCTCAAAAATCATAATTTTTTTTAAAAAACAAGAACAGGCCAGAAAAGGAGAAAAAGGACCAGCATGACCCACCAAGCTGGGTGGAGGCTGAAAATTGCAACACTGGGGTTGTGGCCTCTTCACCCAGGGCTTCAAAAGTGACCTGCAAAGATAAGAAACCTCAGTGGATATGGACTTCTGGGGCAATGCACTTCACCCACGGTCTCCAACAAGACCCAAAAGCAAACCTGTCAAGCACACTCCTAGGCCGTAGTAATCAGATCCTTGAGAGTAATTTTTAAAAGGCTGTGATGTAAGTTCATGATTTTCAGAGCTTTACATTTATTTTCTTCCACTGTATATTACATATTAAAATATTAACAAAGTACTTTCTAGCAATGGTGCATTGAATGAGACACACAGAAACTTCCCTCTCCGTTCCTTGTTACCTATTTTACCTCATTAAATGAAAGTGTCGTTTTCTCATACTCTCTTTTTTCACATACTGGACACACACACACACACGATCAATTTTGAACTAGCTCAACCAAAAGATCTTCCTTTGTTAAAAAGTAGTCTCTTGTAACCAAAGCCAACCCCGTCACTTCTATTTTGATATCAATTATATTTCAGGAAAATGAAACACTTCCTCTGACCTTAGACTAGGCTGGGTTTCCAGCTCTATAATTTCACTTCTCTTTTTCTGGTACTCACCATATTTTATTGCTAGTTGTTTGATAACATATTCAATTGTTACTTATCTTCTCTGCTTGCCCATGGGGCCAGGAGTTGTACCTGTTGTGTCTGCACCATGTACCCCAGAGCACCTGGCATATAGAAAAGCCTCGATAAATAGTTGTTGAATAAATATGCTCACCAGAATCGTTATTTTTTCCCCTCATTTTTGATGAGGCTAGGTCTTTCATACACGAAAATGAAGAAGACTGTTCTTGCTCTTACAGGGTGTTAGAGAGAATAATGATAATAAATGCCATATTAGAGGGATCTATGGGAATACTTTGAGAAGTCAGTCTGGCCAAAGGGGAGGGAAGGTGGTGTCTGAGCTTACCCTAAAAGGTTTAAAAGGAGTTAGCTTGGTAGGGAGAAGGGAAAGGGACCCAAGCACAGACAACTTCAGCGAAGGCACGAAGCATGGGATGTGTAGGAACCACAGCAATTTGGTGTTTCAGGAGTAAAAATTGGTAAGCTTAAAAGTGCTTTTCCCTTCGAAGAAAAAGTCATTGCCAAGGTCAGTGAATCAGATAATATACTATCCCACATTTATGAATGTTTAACATTCTCCTGTAAGTTATCTCTGATCCTATTAGACAGTTATTAAAGTTTTAAGACAGCACCTCAAAGCTTCCTCTGGCATAAGATTTCCTGAAACCCTCTTTATTCTCCTAGAAAGTTTACTGATTCCTCTAAGTTCACTGATGCCTGTCCCCCATCTGCAACTATTCAAAAAATTTGGCATCTCTCACTCTGCTATCTAAGATAGTATAAGGCCAAGCCAGGGACACCTCTCTCCCTCTTGCAATCTTGGTCAGAGGCCAGCAAAGGAATTTGGGCTGTGCTGTCTGTTGGCCACATCAGGAATTTAAATGAAAAACAAGGAATGACTCTCACTATACCAGGCCTGCTGGCACTAAGGCTCCGGTGCTCCTCTGCTGTTTCATGGTTCCCATGACTTCTGGATAATCTGAAAAAATCTCAACAGAATTGGTCACCACGAAAGGCCTAAGAGTTTAGGGTGAAGGTTCTCAAACTATAGCATGTATCGAAATCATCTGGGGAAAATGTGTTGAAAATGTCAGTTCATGAGTTCCACCCCTAGATTGTATTCCAGTGGATCTAGAATGAGACCTTGGACTTTTATTTCTCTTTTCTTTTTTTCCTTTTACCCCTGTTTTTTTGTACTGAAATATCCTTGGTAATTCTGCAGGTTATAATCTACAGACTACATACCGAGATTGTGAGATTCTGAGGTTATAATCTACAGACGACACACTGGACTGGTTTGAGGACTTTCAAGGGCTTGAAAGACAGAGAGAGAGAGATTGGGGGGAATCCCACTATCACAAAATTGTTTAACATTTGACAATGTTAAAGCCTAGCATTACAGCAAGGACTGGTGTGTGTCATACTTTTGTTCTGGGTCTGGACAGCCACAGTTGTTTGCTACTTGGATGCCAGAGTTTAGCCTTCTTTGTTAAACACCACTACTGCCCTCGCCACGGCCTACTCTCCCTGGCTCTTCTGCTCCTAATCTTCTTGGGATTAAGACTACTTTGTCTTGTTCTCTGGTCAGTTACTCTAAAATCCTTAAGGGCCTTGGACAAAAATGACAACTTTCTGGGCTCCACTCTGCACGGTGATGGTCTGGGCCATCAGACACAAGCAAGGCCGTTGCAGAGGAGGATGCTCTCTTGGCTACAAATGTAGTAAATGATGTGGTATCCAGATCCCCTTCCGGATCAAGATCCTCGGTCCCCCAGGTACTAGGAAGGTTGGCTGCTGAAGGCTCCCAGTTCCAGAAATTGCCCTGGACTGGGAGCTGCTGCCTGCATCCAATGATTAGTTGATGTGGGTATGAATGCTGAGCCTCTTGCCTCAGGAGGCAGAACAATTCTGAACAACAATCTCAGCTTCCACGTTCCTCACTGTTGAGGCCGCTGTTGTGCACGCCCCACAGTTCAGTTTCTCCCCCTGTGTAATCCCGCTTCCCTCTCTCCTACTGTGTGCTGTCCGCAGAGCACTTCCCAATAAAAACCTCCTGTATGGAAATCTCGAGTCTCGGGGTCTGTTTCCTAGCAACTTGACCTGAGACGCTGAACTTGCGCCTTTCAGTCAAGTCCTGACAGCATAATGTAGCAGGACTCTGCACTTAACTTCTTGGGCAATCTTGGGTGGTCGCTTAATCTCTCCAAGTGTTTCCCACCTTATCTATAAAATGTGGATAACGGCAACAGCAACAACGAATTCTTATTTTTCCATTCTTTCTGGCTGTTATGAGAATTAACAGAAATAATATATATGACAGTACTTCATAAACAATAAACAGCTAAATAATATTATCAACTGAACATCATTATATGTTGGTTTAGCATGAAGTAGTCAAGGAAGAGGGGAGGAGGAGGTGGGAAATGTTGTACTATTACAGAATTTAGCTAATACACTATGTCCTACTTACCTCAAATCAACAGATTTGGGTCACTAATCAACATAACGAAGTACATAATAGAAAATTAGAAATACAACCATGAAAAGAGATGCACATTGCTGCAATCCTGAAACTGAAACTGAAGACAGAACTATTTGCTTACTGTTTCCATAGGAAGATAAAAACAGAGCTATGTCACTATTCTGAAAAGCTGAAAGTGACCTGATTACACAGTAAGTTCTGCAAGGAGTAATGGAATATCTCTTTGCATCCTTGAACAGGGAACAAGTAAAACAAGTATACAAAATGGGAAATACTTTTCTAGAAGACTTAATATTTTCTGGATTATTTTGATGTCCTATCCACTGAAAAGAAGGAAATGAGGCCGGGCATGGTGGCTCATGCCTATAATCCCAGCACTCTGGGAGGCTGAGGCAGGTGGGTTGCCTGAGATGGGGGAGTTGGAGACCAGCCTGACCAACATGGAGAAACCCCATCTCTACTAAAAACACAAAATTAGCCACCCGTGATGGTGCATCCCTGTAATCCCAGCTACTCAGGAGGCTGAGGCAGGAGAATTGCTTGAACCAGGGAGGCGGAGGTTGTGGTGAGCGGAGGTCACACCATTGCACTCCAACCTAGGCAATAAGAGCGAAAACTCTGAGGAAAGAAAGACAGAAAGACAGACAGAAAGAAAGGAGAAAGAGAGAAAGAGAAGGAAGGGAAGGGAAGGGAAGGGAAGGGGAGAGAGAGAGAGAGAGAGAGAGAGAAAGAAAGAAAGAAAGAGAGAGAGAGAGAGAGAAAGAAAGAAGGAAAGAAAGAAAGAATAAAAGAAAGAATAAAAGAAAGAAAGAAACATTGATTAAATTTTAAAACACATTTAATTAGCTCAAGAAGGGCAACTGAAAATTACCAATTCTAAAACTACATCATTCTAAAAATTACCAAATTACGGAGCCTTACAAAGAAGTTGAATGAAATACACAGTCTGGTATCCATAAACTCAGAAGGAGTGCCAAGAAATGGCTTACTCTGACAGACGGTCTCATTATTAGTAAAAGTCACAGAATGGTTATTAGAACTGGGAGGAGTCTTAGAGGTGGCTTAACAGAGCCCCTAACTCTAGCTATTCTCTTCTCTCAGGGAAACCACAGTTGAATTGAACAGCCAAGACAAACCCACATGAAATATTAACCAAAACCCTTCCCTTTCTTGTGATCTGAGCACTGAATGAATTATAGGCAGGCACATAAAAGCTCAGACCAAGGGGCAGACATGTGGGCTCTATTACCCTGCAAGGCTTCATGTCACTCTCATTTCATGGGCAACTATAAATATGCTGATTTGCCACTCAATCTGAAGAAATGCTGAACAAAACATTCAATTCATGTGATTGATGTGTGGAGAACATATTTTAAAACTTCAAGTTTTAGGTATGTGAACATTCTCCCCTGCCCCTGCGGCTGCCCCCAGGCTCAAGCAATCCTTCTGCCTCAGCCTCCCAAAGTGGACATTTGAACATTTTAAAGCTTCAATAAGTGAGTTTGCTGATTCAGTTTGGGTACAACATTAACTGGGCGTTTTAAACCTTACATGGTCCAAAGTAGAGGTCTTTGAGGAAAAGATAACCAAGGCAGCTTTGTGGACACAATGGTTTCAGCTCTAGGAACCTTCAGACAGTCTCCACTAAAATGGAAATTCCCAGGAGAAAAGGTCTGATTGTTCCAGTTTCTTCCTAGATCAATTCTTAGTCCCTGATTGCTGAACAAAAAATCAGGATATTAATCCAAGTCAGGGTTGGTTGAATCATCAAACAATGAGAACAGTTAAGAGTTGGGATCATTTCTTTGGGAGGCAGGGGGCGGGTGGACAGGGTTGTTGGTCAAAATACTTCTGTTCAGACTAAATAATGCACCCAGGTGCCCCAAATAGAAAGCAAGTTCTGAATGCAAGATACTTTAATTATTTTGCCAAGCTAAAGTCAAGAGGACAGGAGACACAGCAGGGCCAGACTCACTTAATAAGATTCTGGAAGTTAGAGGCAGGTAAGGCACCTGCTTCAAGGTAAAATTAGAACAAAATTGGATTCAGAAGGCAGATCACAAGTCAGGAATGTAAGATCTGGAGTTGTTATGTACCTGTCTGCATTTGTTAGTGGTTCTTCCACCATTTGACCCTGTTCTGTAGATTAATGCCTCCCTTGCTAGCCTTTCTGCTTCCCTATGGAAGATCTTAGCAACAAAACATTGAGTGCATCTGAGAAATACGAAAAGTTGAGCATTCAGTGTTTAGGATGGGTGGAAACCAAGACAGCTCTGGAGATGCAATGACTGAAGCACTTGGAACCTTCAGACACTGTGAGTCTCCATTAAGACGTTTCAATTCCCAGGATAAAAATGTCTGATTATTCCAGGTTTCTTCCTAGATGAATCAGGTATTTCTTGGAGTGAAGGTTGGAGGTGGGATGTCATGTAGCACAGTAGGGATACTGAGGGCCCATCTTATGCATCAAGACCATTCTTGGGATAAGGAAGAATTATTAGGGGCAGGAAAGTGACTTCAACCTGAGCTTACCACAAAGTCCAAATCCTCATTGATTCATTCATCAAGACAGCACATCACAGCAGAGTGCTTCAGAATGCAAGCTATGGAACCAAGTGCTTGGGATGCATTTCTGGCTCTGTCAGTTACTAACACTGCACTTTCTTCACCAGTCAAAGCAGTTAATTTGAGTGCCTATCTCACAGGATGGTACTGAGGAGTAAAAGGCTTAATGCGCATAGTGAGCCTAGGATAGTGTGTGGCCCATAATAAGTACTCAACAAATTTTAGCTATTACTGACATTCATTTGAAAAATCTTAATGAGCACTGATTATGTGCCAAGTACTGTGTGAGCTTCTCACCACCCTTTAGCCCAAATCTACTCTTCCACTGAGTAGGATATTCTTATCCTAGTCATTCATTAGAAATGTGGGAGTCATCTTAACTTCTCCCACCTCCTCATTGCCCACTTCTAAATATACACCCGACTGGGTTCCACCTATTAAACCTCTACCAGCCCCTTTCCTCTTTTCCCGTCTGCACTGTCACTGCTCGATTCAGGCCTTCTTTAATGTCCCATCTGCAATATGACAACAGTTTCCAAGGTGTCTCCCTAAAGTCAATGCCACTGTCATCTAATCTAAGATTTTTTAAATTCCAATTTTTGTTATAATTTTTTAAACACACACCTGACAATATCATTCACTTGTTCAAAGGGCTCAGTACTATAAACCCTCATGGGGCCTTTGTGATCTGGCCCTTCCTGTCTCCCCAGCCCTCGCTCTGTGCTGTCACTAAACAGGCTGGAGTTTCCTGAATGTCCAGTGCTGTTTCACTTCTCTATGGGTGCTGTTCCTTCTGCTGGGTCACTGAGCCTTCCACTTGCCTGCCAATTCATCCTCCTACATGAAGGTTCATTATTTCATCAATAAACACTTTCCAACACTTCTCATGAGTCGAGCCTGGGACAAGTTCAGGGAGTACAATGCTGAATGACACTTTCCAACACTTCTCATGAGTCGAGCCTGGGACAAGTTCAGGGAGTACAATGCTGAATGACACACTCAACCCTTTGTCATAGAAAAAGTAACTTCAGGGCTTTCAAAGGAGGAATAAAGTTTGGAAATTAAGGTAAAGTTGTCTGAAATTTAGCAGTGTTGCCTTTATTAGTTGGATATCTTAGCAAACTGTGGAAACTTGGAAACCTTGATACTTGGGCATCAAGTTCAAAAGTGTCTCAGCAGATTTCAATTGTAACAGTAAACTGTGATATGGTAGATTTATTCATTTTGGCTCACAAGGCTATAATGTGCTAAAAAACATTGATTTGAACTACAAAAACAATGATCAAAAACTTGCTTCAATATAGTGTTACAAATTTATAAAGTATTAGGCAGGGCATGGTGGCTCACATCTGCAATACCAGCACTTTGGGAGGCCAAGGCAAGCAGATCACCTGAGGTCAGTAGTTCGAGACCAGCCTGGTCAACAGGGCCAAACTTGTCCCTACTACAAATACAAAAGTCAGCTGGGTGTTGTGGGTGCCTGTAGTCCCAGCTACTTGGAAGGCTGAAACACGAGAATTGCTTGAACGCAGGAGGAGGAGGTTGCAGTGAGCCAAGATTGCACCACTACACTCCCGTGTGGGGCAAGAGAGTAAGACTCTGTCTCAAAAAACAAAACAAAACAACCTATTAATTAGTCATACCATTTCCTAAAAGTCACGCTGCTAACTAAAGGTGACTGCAATGATCTAGGGATGGTAATCTGCTGAGTTTACTCTTTAAATACACTGGAACCCAGCAGATTGAGTTATATTGGGACAGAAACTTCACTCTGGGTATAGATTTACCCTAGCACCTTGTCAGCAGGATCCTATTATTCATGGTTGTACAAGCAAGGTTCAGGGAAGAGGCTGGCACAGAGAAAGTACCTGTTAACTGTTGTTTGGGACTGAATTCAGCTCAACTCAGCTCCAGTAGAGATGGTGCTCCCTTCTCTACCGTGTTGAGATAGTGTGCAGTCCCTTCCTAGGTGCTGCTACCCACCACAGTGGGGCCTGTCAGCTTCAACTTTTAAATTTCTCTGCTCCCGCTGGGACCCACCCGCTTCAAAAAGCACCATGTGGTTTTGGCATCAATTTAGTAAACACACACTGTCTGAAATATTTTGATTTTAGAGAGTTACAATCACCACATTAAATGATACATTTCTACTATTCAGTGAAAATGGTAGCAAAATGGTCATTGAATAATGAAATTAATTTTCTCCTGGGCTTCTGAGGCAAAGCACATGATTTTAGTGGTTATCTTAAATCAACCCAGTGACCTTTACTGGCATGTTGTAACATCAGGCGCCTTAGGAAACTGAAAACTCAATCGTCACTTCCCATACCACTGCCCCAGGTCAGCAGGGCAGGCATTTCACATCTACAGTCTCATTTTAAATACAGACAGAGCAAGCCTCGCTTTTCAAAAGTTCATTAACAAAGTCTCACAATTAAGAGAGCAGCCCTGTGACTCATTTTTGGATACCTGTAAATAACAGCTCCTCCCTTTGCTGAGAAACGGCTGAAACAAGCGCGTGAGAACCACAGGAAGTAATACAGATCTCAGCTGGTGTCAGCGGAGTCTAGAAAAAGGCAGAATTCCCTCTCAGGACGGCGTGGTTCTCGCAGGCATTGCCACTACTTCTCTCCATTTTTCTAAAACAAAGTCTTACGTGGGCTGCGAAGGGACTGCTCCAAGGCTCTATCAATTTCTCCGTCTTTCTTGGCTACTGAGTGACACTGCCAAGTTCAAGTCAAGAAGTACCCATTCTGGTGTTTTTGACACAGTCACCCTAATAGGAAGTGAAGAGGTGATAACACAAAAACACTTCAGTCTTTCGATTTAAAATAAAATAGTCTTAGGTGGACACTTTAAAAAGGCAGCCTACCGACAGGTATCCCTAAAATAATTCCTGTGAAGCACTAAATCCTAAATCCCTCAGCCTCTGAAATTAAAAGTAATTTTAAAAAATCATTCCGCTTTATATGAGGAACCCAATCCTGTGTTTCCGAAGGTGCCCAGAGGCGGCGTGAGGACCTGCGCCAGATCCAAAATCCCAACTAAGGCGCAGCCGCGGGTCCCGAGCCCAGACAGTGCCCCCGCCCGCCTCCCGGATCTCTCAGCGCACGGGGAATAGTCAGGAAGAGAAATGGGGGGTCAGGAAGAGAAATGGGGGGTCAGAAAGAGAAATGGGGGCTCAGGGAGAGAAAAACAAACCTGGACCCGGAACGAGAGCGCGAACTGAGAAGCCTCTCTCCCCGCAGGGCGCGCGTCCCCTGTGGGCGCCGCGATGGGGAAGGAAACCTGTTGCGCGACTCCCGGCGGCTCTGCTCCCGGCGCCTCCTGCGGCCGAGGCTGGGCTCCTCCACAGCCGCCCGAGCTCCGCGCCGCCGCGGCCGCATCTGGGCGCCGCCGGCTCAGCCCCCGCCGCTTAGGAAGCTACCACAGCTGGGGACCAGGCCCCGCCCCGGGATGACAGCGCCGGGGCGCGGCAGCAGCCGGCTCACAGAGCACGGGTTCCCGCCCCACCCGGAGTCCGTGCGCTCGGGACCGCCCGGAGCCGGGGACTCGCTCCAGCCCCTCCCGCGAGCCCCGGGGCGTTCCCGGGGGCGGCGCAGACCGGCGCAGGGAGTGGGATGTTAGCCGCCCAAGACACTTCCTCCGCTCATCCTCTGGTCCCCAGGTCAGGGAGTGCGATGGACTTTCCCCGGGAATCCCCGCTGCGCCGGTGACATTTGCAGTCCGGTGCGTTTCTGCGGCAAGGACGCTGGAAGCGGTCTCTGAGCGTGGGTGTGGCTGCGGAGGCTGCAGCAGGTCCTGCATCCGCGGGACCCTCGAGGAGGCGGGCGAGGAGCCTGCGGTCACACAGAGGCCGAGCACAGCCTTCCCAGAACCCGGCCGGCCAACCCATCTCCAGTCGGCCTCAACACCCGCCAGGCTCATCATTCCCTGGATATCAACTGAGCGGCCCCTTGTATTCCCAGGATAACACCGCGCTCAAAAACACTGCCAAGACCCTCCCTCCAGGTCCCGGCACTTTAACGGGGAGAGATAAACATAAAGTGTGGATTGTGTCAGGTGATGGTAAAGCACCTTGAAAAACAAGGCTGAGGCTGAAAAGTAAGGAAGTGATACTCAAGAAAGGAAAAATCGGGCCGGGCGCGGTAGCTCATGCCCGTAATCCTAACACTTTGGGAGGCCGAAGGGGGCGGATCTCTTGAGCCCAGAAATTTGAGACCAGCCAGAGCAATATGGTGAAAGCCTATCTCTACAAAAAATAAAAAAAAATTAACTGGGCGTGGTGGCACGCGCTGTGAGCCCAGCTACGCGGGAGGCTAAGGTGGGAGGATCACTTGAGGCCGGGAGGCCAAGGATGCAGTGAGCCGAGATCGCGCCACTGCACTCCAGCCTGGGCGACAGAATGAGACGCTGCCTCAATTGAATGAGAAGAAAAAAAATAAAAAATAAAAATAAACGAATCCTGTCTTGATGGGAGAATGTTTAAACACAGGAACCACCTGAAAGAGCTCCCAGTTGCCAAAGATGGAACCACTGAGCAACGAAGTAAACTGAACAAAGTAGTACTGGATTACAAACCAAAGTAAAAAATATCCATGAGTCTACACTGATATAAATAAATAAATAAATGAATAAATGGCAGAGAGGAGACAAATCTCCTATACAGAATAATTCCAAATAATTTATGTAGATCATCTACCCTAGGCTGTGCACAGTGACTTCCTCCAAAATAGTACAATGTGGAAAGGGGAAAAGAGTAGCTTTACAATGGAGAAAGCCAACAGACACTACCCCAACCAGATGTTCTAAGTCAACGTCAACAATCATGACTCATATTGATGGCGTGTAGTCAACATGATGTGATGAATATGGCATATTACCTGTGTGGTCTCCCTCCCCAAAAACCATAACCTCAGTATCATAATGAGAAAAATATCAAACAACTTCCAACAGCGGGACATCTTACAAAATACTGGACCAATATTCCTCAAAGTTGTCAGGTTATCAAAAGTAAGGAAAGTACAGTCCAGACGTTGTGGCTGTCGCCTGTAATCCCAACACTTTGAGAGGCTGAAGCCAGAGGATTGCTTGAGGCCAGGAGTTCGAGACCTGGCCTGGCCAACATAATGAGATGCTGTCTCTACAAAAAAATTAAAATAAAGAAAGTCTGAAAAACTGCTGCAGCCTAGAAGAAACTCAGGAGATGTGAAACGAAATGTAATGTGGTATCCTGGATAGGATCCTGGGACAGAAAAAGGACTTGGGGAAAAACTAAGGAAATCTAAATAAAGTGTGGACTTTCATTAGTAATAAGAATCAAGGTTGATTAATTAGTTGTGAGGAATGTAATGTAAGATGGTAATCATAGGGAAATCTGAAATGGAATCTATGGCAATTCTGTACTACATTTGCAATTGTTCTGTAACTCTAAAACTGTTCTAAAAAATAGTTTATTTTAAAAGAAAGTGAAATAAGAGGGATGAGGTATGTTATATTTTTAAAAATAGGTATATTGCAAAGCCCTCTGTGATAGGAGAATCATTGAGGGAGGAAACAATGCAGCTATTGGGATTAAGATCATTTCAAGCCTAGGAATCAGTGGATGTAAACGCCCTGAGGCAGGAGCATGCTTGGCTTCTGGGAGAAATATCAGCATGGGCAAAACAGAGTCCAGGAAGAGTTATGGTGGTGGGACTAAGAGTGGGGAATAGAGCATGTAGGGCATTGGTAGTCATGATAGTCTTTAAATTTTACATTGATTGAGATAGGAAGACTGAAGAATGTTTAACAGAGAAGCTAAATGATGTGGCTGGTTGTTTTTTTAATCTACCGTTTTGCTGAGGATAGATTAAAGGACAAAGATGAAAAGAGGCCAGCGAGTTAGAAAGCTGTGATGGTTAATCTGATGTGTCAAATTTATTGGACCATGGGGTGCCCAGATATTTGGTAAAACGTTATCCTGGGTGTGTCTGTGAGGGTGCTTGCTGATGACATTTTTATTTTTATTTGTTTTTTGGTTTTTTTTTTTTTTTTTTGAGATAGTGTCTCACTCTGTTGCCCAGGCTGCAGTGCAGTGGCATGATCATGGTTCCCTGCAGCCTTGACCTCCCCTGCTCAAGTGATCCTCCTGCCTCAGCCCCCTGAGTAGCTGGGACTACAGGCATGCACCACCACACTTGGCAAATTTTTTATTTTTAGCCCAGGCTGGTCTCCAACTCCTTAGGTCAAGTGATCCTGCCACCTTGGCCTCCCAAAGTGCTGGGTTAACAGGCATCAGTTACCATGCTCAGCTGAGATTAACCTTTGAATCCATGGAGAAGACTGCCTGAAAAAGAGTCTAAGTTGTGCATGGGGAAAAAAGGGGAAGATTGCTGGGGATTCAGAGTGGCATTTTGGACACCTTCAGTTTGGAGTTGTCAAGTTGTCACAAAGGTGGTTGGTTAGGTGAGTCTGGGATGGTGGTATATATTTGGAGTTCTTTAGCATATAGATGGTGTGCAGACAGGATGGGGATGTCTGAAATCTGAGTCCTGGCATGCTCCGAGGTTAGGAAGATAGAGAATCAAAAAAAAGAGAATGAGAAGTTCTGATTAGTGAGATAGATAAACCAAGAGAGAACATGTTCCCAGAAGCCAAATGAAAAAAATGTTGCAAGAAAGAATGATTAACTTTCAAATGCTGCTACAGTGTGTAAAATTAGGATGCAAAACTGAGCAATGGGCTTGGCCACATGGAAGTCAGTGGTGAGCTTGGTAACAAGAGTTTTAGTGGGGGATGACCAAAGCCTATTTGGAGTGACCCCAGAAAGAATCAAAATGGCAGATGAAGACAAAGAAATGGAGTAGAAACTGGAAGGAATCATATAGTCAAAGCAGTTTGTTCGTTTTTTTTAAATTAGAAGTTATACATGTTTGTACACTCACCAGCATGAACCAAAAGGAAAGGAAAGAGGGATAATACAGGAGCAAAAATATGGGTTACATACTGGAGCAATGTTCTTGAGTAGATGAGCAGGTGTGCAATCCAATGCACAAATGGAAATTTGGGGTAAAATAGAAGAAAGAGTTCATCCCTGGTAATAGGAGAAAACAACTCCAAACTGAACATGTCCAAAATGCCACTCTTAATTCCCGGCAATCTTCCCCTTCCCTCCCCATCCGCAATTTACTTTTTCAGGCAGTCGTCCTCATAGATTCAAATGTTAATCTCAGCTGAGTGTGGTAGCCTGTAAACCCAGCACTTTGGGAGGCCAAGGTAGGAGGATCACTTGAACCTGGGAGTTGGAGAGCAGCCTAGGCAACATAGGGAGATCTTATCTTTACTAAAAATCAAAGAATTAGCCGAGTGTGGTGGTGCATGCCTGATGTCCCAGCTACTCGGAAAGTGTGGCAGAGATGCTGGTAAATGTGGAGGCAATAACATATTTTATCAATGAAATTAAAAGCAAAGGCCAGGCACGGTGGTTCAGGCCTGTAATCCCAGCACTTTGAGAGGCTGAGGTGGGTGGGTCACCTGAGGTCAGGAGTTCAAGACCAGCCTGACCAACATGGAGAAACCCTGTCACTACTAAAAATACAAAATTAGCCGGGCATGGTGGTGCATGATGACAGGGTTTAGCGTATGGCCAATCTAAATTATCTTCTGCAGTTGATCTGCCCACACTCAGCTGAAACCCCAGCTTATTCTTGGGTTATTCTTGTTTTACAGATTTTCTGGAAACCTTAGCTCTCCCCTCCAATCTGGAGTTTTTCAGAGGTGATGACTGATAAGGACCTTAGGGTGAAGCTCAGATAAAGCAGAGCTGGCACTGGGTGCGGGGTGTGGCCATTGCATGGAGGTCTGTCAGCCGCAGCCATCATCCTGCACACTAGTGCCGTTCCTAATTTACAGAGCTCATAAACCCATTGAATGCTAGGGTTGGAAGGTCCTCTAACACAGCCACCCTTCTGAGGTGCAACTCCTTCACAGCTCTCAGTCAAATAGTCATTGCGTATCAACTACCATTTCTTTTTTTCATGCTAGTTCGAGAACTCTTTGCAGACAAAGAATGTGTTTAAACTTATTGTATTGTTGTGATAAAATATTTACAACATAGAATTTACCATTGTAACTATGTTAAAGTGTACAGTGGCATTAAATTAGGTACATTCACATTGTGGTGTAACCATCACCACCATCCTGAACATTTTTATCCTGCCAACTAAAACTGCACCCGTTAAACACTAACTCCCTAGTCTCTCCTCCCTCTTACCATTAGCAACCACCATTCTACTTTTTTTCTTTACTAACATCTCTCTCAGTCCTTGATAACCACAATTCTACTTCTGCTTCTATGAGTTCAACATTTTTAGATTCCACATGTAAATGTCATCATGTGGTATTTGTTTTTCTGTGCCTGGCTTATTTCACTTAACATAATGTCCTCCAGGTTCATTCATGTCATTGCAATGACAGGATTTCCTTCTTTTGTAAGGCTGAAAGTACCCCATTGTGTGTATATGTATATCACATTTTCTTTATCCATTTATTCACTGTTGAACACTTATGTTGATTCTATATCTTGGCTATTGTAAAATGCAGCAATGAACATGGACGTGCAGAAATCTCATCACACTGATTTCGTTTCCTTTGGATGTATACCCAGTAGTGAAATTGCTAGATTCCATCGTTTTACTTTCTGCCTTAATGAATTTGACTGCTCACATACTACCTCACATAAGTGGAATCATACAATATTTGTCTTTCTGTGACTGGCTTATTTCACTTGGCATTATGTCTTTAATGTTTATCCATGCCGTATGGAGCATGTGTCAGAATTTCCTTCCTTTTTAAGGCTGAGTGATATCTCATTGTATGTATATATTAGATTTTGTTGATCCATTCACCTGTCAATGGACACTTAGGTTGCTTCCACCCTTTGGTTATTGTGACTAATGCTGCTATGAACATGAACATACAAATATCTCTTAGAGTCCCTGCTTTCATTTTTGGGGGTATATACCCAGAAATGAATTTGCTAGGTCATATGATAACTCTATGTTTAACTTTTTGTAGAGTTATCATACCATTTTCCACAACAACCAAGCCATTTTACATTTATACCTGCAATGCTCAAGGGTTCCAATGTCTCCACCTCCTTGCCAACACTTACTTTCTTTAGGCTATCTTTGATTTCTATTTCATACCCTGCAGGACACATGATATTGTATGAGTAAATTATTGACCCTGTTATTAACCCTGTCAAAAAGGAAATGAGGTTAAATGAAGCAACTTGTGCTCAGCAAGTCTCAGTTAGTACACCTTGCTCTAGATTTGCGCTGTTCTTTACCATAGCCGCATGTGGCTAATTAAATCAAAATGAATTAAAATTAAATAAAATTTAAAATTCAGTTCCTCAGCCACATTAGCAACATTTTAAGAACTTAACAGCCACCATAACTAGTGTCTACTATTTTGGACAGTGCAGAATATAATATTTCCATTATTGTAGACAGTTATTAATATTTGGCTTCTATATTGGACAGCACTTTCTAGATTCTGGTAGCCACCTCTCCTCATCCTACAATAATATTTGAATAAGCTTTTCCAGAACTGGCCAACTTTAAATTTAAGTTTAAGATCTTTCTTTCAGGAGAGAAAAAATATGCTGCTTGAAACTCTGTGACTTTTTTGTACCTCAACGGCTGCTCTGTAAACTCTCTAATTTTCATGTTTAAACATTGTATTTGGACACTCAGTGGTCATGTGGATCTGTTGCTCTTTATTACCTCTGTGAATGCAGACTTACAAAACTAGTTAAAGCTTTGTCTATATCATTCAACTCACCTACTAATCATAAGTTTCAAGAAGGCAAGGATTATGTCTGTTTCACTTACTCCTTTTTACCTAAAGCCTAGCACAATACCTAGACCATTTGAGATACTCAATAAATATTTGTTGAAAGATAATTTAATGAATGACCATAGTAAGCACTGAGATGAGGTCCTGATACAGCCTTTTGGAGGGAGGCACCTAGACATAACAAGACCTGGGAATATCTATCTAGCTCTCATATATTAATAGTTAGAAAAGATGTTTTTTCTTACAGAGCATAGATTTTTAAGCTAGGGTCTTTTCCCCATTATTTAAAAAATGACTTAAAATTTAATTCCTATAAGGATCTTGTCTAATGCATGTTTATAAAGCTACTACTCTGATTTGTAAACACCTGTTACCATAAGTGAATATAATAATGAGAACAAATAAATTCTAGATTTGTATAGCATCAGCATGTGTGCAGAGATCTCCTTTTGCCCCTCCAATCCACTTTCTGCCTCCCTCCTACCTGTTCTCTGACTTGGGAGTCTGATCTGAATGGATTATTCTGACAGCTCCCTGTGCCCCATAGCTTTCCTGCCAATAGGAAAACTCTGACAGGAGGCCAGGGGCAGGGAATGAGGTCAGGAAATTTATTCCAAATAGAAGTTCGTGTGTGCCCCTCAAGAAAACATCCCAATTCCTCTAAGGTAGTCTCCTCTACATGTCTCTCTCTCCCTTCCTGGTTTCAGATACTTTTCCAAACTCGTGATTCTCAGTCAAAGGTTCCATTACAGTTCCCCTCCACCCTGTCCATATCTTTATGATAGACCCCTTATTTAAAACCTCTGCTTGAATTATCCTAATTTGAATATGCCATTCATTTCCCTTTGGGACTTTAACTAATACAGTTTTCTTAATTAGTAGCTAGAGCATAGTCTCTAAATCCCATCTCTGAAAATTTTATAAGTACAATCCTGACAGAAATGTTCCCTAGTGATATTATCATATCATTATTTCAATCCACTTGTTAGCTTTATGAAGAAGCCAGACTGTATGTCATATAAATTGTTCTCCAGTACAAGCAGACTAGAAATATATTCCCAGATTCACAGGCAAATCTTTTTGCATGTAGCTTTTCTACATAAAAGGTAATTTATGGAAACATACAAACGAGAAATGTTTTTGTGTTTTGAATTGGTACCTAATATTTAACATATTATGGGGTACATATGATATTTCATTGCATGCATAGAATGTATAAGGATCAAGTCCAGGTATTTGGGGCATTCTTCACCTTGAGTATTTATCATTTCCATTTGTTGGAATCATTTCAAGTTCCCTATTTTAGCTAATTTGAAATATACAATGCATTGTTGCTAACTGTAGTTATGAACTGTTACAGAACATTAGAACTTACTTCTTTTGTGCAACTGTAATTTGTACCCTTTGACCAGACTCTCTTCATCCCCCTTTCCACTCACACAACCTTCCCAGCATCTGGTATCTATCATTCTACTCTATACCTCGATGAAATGAACTTTTAAGCTCCTATGAGTAAGAGCATGTGAAATCTGCCTATGTCTGGCCTATTTTACTTAACATAATAACCTTCAGTTCCATCCATTTTGCTGCAAATGACATGATTTCATTCTTTTGTGGCTGAATAGTATTCCATTGTGTTTATATACCACATTTTCTTTATCCCATAAATGGGAATTTACAAAGTAAAATCAAGTTAATTGTTAAAGTTTTAAATATTTCAATATGTAATAAAAGTGTTAAATATTTCAGTATGTAATAAGCATATTTTAAATTACTTCTAGATATGTGATGAAATCTGCAAAGGTTTCAGTACTGCAAACAAGTCGTCATTACTCACATACCAGAGAACACAGTTTTTATCCCTTGAAGCTTTTTTTAAATGTACAATTTTTAGCAAACATGAGATCATTAAAAAATATAAACCTAATAATGCTGATACCAATATTAAAGATAACCAATACTATTATTTTGGTTACAATGTGCCAAGTATCATGTTCACATTGTTGTATATTATTTAATTTCTCATCACAAATTTGTGAGATGTACACAACTCAACCCTATTTAAGAGAGGAATAGACTGAACCATACAGCCTCCTGTCCACTGTCCAGGAAACAACAAGCAGAAGACTTCAGATTCAAATACTAGTGTGCAACACAAAAATCCAGGTTCTTCACCGTTAATAATTCAAGAACAATGTTAGAGACCACAGAAGAGGCCGGGCACAGTGGCTCTCGCCTATAATCCCAGCACTTTGGGAGGCAGAGGTGGGCAGAGTGCTTGAGCCCAGAAGTTCAAAATGAGCTTGAGCAACATGGCAAAACCTCGTCTCTACAAAAAAATACAAAGAAATTAGCCAGGTGTAGTGGTTGGTGTCTGTAGTCCCAGATACTGTGTATCTGGGAGGCTGTGTTGGGAGAATCACCTAAGCCCAGTAAGTCGAGGCTGCAGTGAGCCATTATTGCACCACGCACCCCAGCCTGGGCCATGGAATGAGAGCCTGTCTCAAAACAACAACAACAAACTGAAAATAATGACTTTCCAAAGCAAATGATTTTTTTCATCCTGTTATCTGCACAAAAGGGTAATATGAAACTCAAGGTAAGCTTAGAAAAAATACTAAAAAAAAAAGAAAAGTATGCAACAGATAACTCTTAGAGAAAAGCAAACTTCTTGTTACTTACTAAGATCATTTCTTTTCCCAAGCTTAGTACACCCATAGGGGTAGAAAACATGTGGCAAAAAATTGTATTATGTTGGTATTTGTTAAATTGTCCTCCTGCCTACAATTCCTGAATTGACACTATTGCATCTTTACTTTAACCCAGATTTCAATTAAGTAAAAACTTTTATCTGATATATTTGCTTACTCGTAAGAGGCCTGAAGTGTGATATGTACTGGTTGCTCTAATGTATACAAGTAGAACAAAAGTTTTCTGTGAAGGAGATTGGATTTTTAAAAAATCTGAACTAGAGATAATCTAGTTGATCCGTTTAATAGCTCTTGATGGAAACCAATTTTTCTGCAACTGTGATTTTGCATAACAAGTTGCAAAAGTATTTTAAGATCAGACTGTTACTCAATACTTATTTCTGGTAAACTCCTTTTTGCACCATTGCCTTCATCTGCAGAACAGATAAAAGCGAAACAGAAAAGCACAAACAGAATGTAACACATAAGCCATGGCTTTTACAGATAATAGTTTAGCCACAAGCCTTGAAATACTGGTTTTGAATGGGAATAATTAGTTTTCAAAAAGTATAATTTTCACAAATACATTAAGCATTTGCACAGCCATATTCTGTTCATTTAGATGAATTTGTGCCATCTATTTAGAAACTCTGAACTTCCACGCCAAGAAGCCTTACTTTGGGGCTGAGATCTGGCTTTCTTCTCTTCTTCCTCCCCTTCCTCCATTTCATCCCCTGGAGACTGCTCCATGTCTTTGTCTTACTTTTCCCTTTGGCACTGTTCAGATGGACCCCTTCCTTCTTCACGGATGGTTTATAGTTTCTGTGAGTTCATGGACCACAGCCTGCTAGCAAACTTCCATGACCCTGAAGAAAATTTGAAAGTACAATACTGGCACGACAAAAACAAGTTATTTCAAATGATGAATTGGGCCAGGCCCGGTGGTTCACACCTGTAATTCCAGTACTTTGGGAGACCAAGGTGGGAGGATCACTTGAGGTCAGGATTTCAAGATCAGCCTGGCCAACATGGCAAAAACCCATCTCTACTAAAAATACAAAAATTAGCCAGGCATGGTGGCATGTGCCTGTAGTCCTGGCTATTTGGGAGGCTGAGGCAGGAGAATCGCTTGAACACAAGAAGCAGAGGTTGCAGTGAGCCAAGATCATGCCACAGCACTCCAGCCTGGGTGACAGAGTGAGATTCTGTCTCAAAAAAAAAAAAAATATATATATATATATATATATATATATATGTATATATATATGTGTGTGTATATATATGTATATATATGTATATATGTATATATATGTGTGTATATATGTATATATGTATATATATGTATATATGTGTGTATATATATGTGTGTGTATATATATGAATTGACCAAAAATGGCAGCGTAAACAGGTTGAAGTCTGAGCAGTGAACTCACTGATTCAAGGGATAGTCTTTCCTTGAGACATCTGCCTCTGTGGGTGATGATCTTGTTGATACCTTGCAGAAGTTGACGGATGTTCCTCTCAGTCCTCTCAGTTCCTTTCCTTGTGTGCCCCGGGTGTAAGGAGTGATCTTTGCTAGGGTCTAACATGGCTTGCATCACTCAGGGTGTTGAAAACATGCCGCTGTAGCTGATTTCTTTAAAACCTATTTTTCTACAGGTTAGTGATGAAGAAAGGTGAATTATGAAACAGGAACTTTTGTCACAACCCTGTATCCCTAGTCACAAAGAAACATTTACAAAAGCCCACATGCAAACCAGAATTCATAATTGATTACTGTACAAATGTGGGTGCTAGACATAATTTATTTACACCTATTACACAGACCTGGCACAGCATCTCTGCAAATTAATGAGTGGGTTCCTTTTCAAGAAAAAACCAATGTGGCACCCAGTGTTGACAAATTATTTCTACCACAGTGTTACCTGAATGTAATATAAACATAGTGTTACTAAACATAAACAAGCTATAAATTCCTTATGACTGTAGACCCTTTAAAAAACTATAAAATCCAAACCAATTTGCACAATAAAAGCATAAAATTAATAATAATATTAAAATAGACTGGGCACAGTGGCTTATGCCTACAATCCTAACACTTTGGGAAGCTGAGATGGGTGGATCTCTTGGGCTCAGGAGTTTGAGACCAGCTTGAGCAAGGCCCCATCTCTACAAGAAAAAATAAATAAATAAATAAATAAAGCAAAAATTAGCCAGGTGTGATGGTGCAAGCCTGTAGTCCCAGCTACTTGGGAGACTGAGGTGGGAGGATCACCTGAGGTCAAGGCTGCAGTAAGCCATAATTGCTCCACCAAACTCCAGCCTGAGCCACAGAATGAGACCAGTCTCAAAATAATAATAATAATAAAACAATATTAATTTAACATTGTTTGATGAAACTAAGCCACGAAAGTTTATTCTAAAAGTAAAAAAGGTCATTTGGGTGTTTTGTATTTCACTTGTTAGCTATGTGATTCTCTTTATTTTGAATATATTTGAATATGAATTTGGCTACAGAGAGCTGCTTCCTCTGAGGTTACACCTTCCCCCAGCAGCTTGTGTCCTGTGCTAGGGATAAAGTTGGGGCCATGTCAACTCTATGCAGGATACTCTGATGAGCACAGTATGCTACAGAGCTCCCGGTCAGGTTGATTGAGGATTTGTCAGTCTTCCATACCAGTTTCACTTCTTCCTCTGCCCAATTCTGCCTCCAATATCTTCCTTTCATGGTTGTTGATGCCTAATAAACATCTTATATCCCAAACTGTGTCTCCGCAAATTTTTCTAGACAACCCAATCTGCAATACTGCACCACAAATTTTTGGTTGTTTGAATTTGGCTAACTAACTTCTCTGTGCCTCAGTTTCCTAATCTATAACATGAAAATATTAAAATTATATTTCCTTTAATATGAGACACCTTTGCTTGTAAGATACACTTCTGTTTCATATGGCATTAAAAAAGAAAAAACTGGTTGGGTACGGTGGCTCACGCCTGTAATCCTAGCACTTTGGGAGGCCAAGGCAGGCATATTGCTTGAGCCCAGGAGTTCAAGACCAGCCTGGGCCACATGGTGTCTACAAAAAATACAAAAATTAGTCAGGTGTGGTGGTGCCCTACTGTAGTTCCAGCTACTCATGAGGCTGGATCTCTTGAGCCAAGGAGGCAGAGGTTGCAGTGAGCTGTGATCCTGCCACTACACTGCAGCCTGAGTGACAGACTGAGATCCTGGAAAAGAAAAGAAAAAGAAAAAGAAAGAAAGAGAACTTACATGAAGGAGGCACTAACAGAAGATCTCCATACAGAGCTGACACAAGTTGAAGTGGTTAGGCTGTGTCTCCACCCAAATCTCATCTTGAATTGTAATCCCCAGGTGTCTAGGGAGGGAAGTTATTGGATTATGGGGGTGGTTTCCTCCATGCTGTTCTTGTGATAGTGAATTCTCAAGAGATCTCATGGTTTTATAAATGGTACTGCATTCTCACAGTCACTCCCTCCAGCTGCCTTGTGAAGAACATGCCTGCTTCTCCTTTTGCCATGATTGTAAGTTTGAAACTTACATGGCCTCCCCAGCCATGGTGAACTGTAAGTCAATTAAACCTGTCCTTCATGAATTATCCAGTCTTGGGTATTTATAGCAGTGTGAGAACAGACTAATACGTAGGGTAAGGAAGAAATCAAACTACTCTACAGAAAAAGATAAGAAGAAAGCTTTTGTATCTTAATCTTTTTTTATAAGAAAAGAGATTTTATAGTTATTATTTTTATGATATATCATATTATTGAATATAACAGATTGCATTTTCACAAATGGCAAATGAAACAAAGAATAACATTTCTCTTTGATTCCCAGGAATCTCAAAATCATCTGCCTTTTGGAGGGTTCCGTTTTTTATGACTCTGTGATACTATCCATGAGGATACCAACAGTGCTTAGTAGTAACGAACATTTTGCTAAGCTGGTCTATCTGGGTCCTTGCTCAAGGTGCTCATATTCTTCTAATCTGGTTCTGAGCACCTGGTCATGTGTTTCTTAGTTATTATGCACAGGATCTGTTTAGAGGGATAAGTTTGGTATGTTCATATGGAATGTCCACAGAAGGGTGGTAGCATAATGTCATCCTGCCATCAAATATCAAAGCAAGCTCTACTTTGCATTTATAGTCACCTGAAAGAGAAGAATACATGGGATTATTCAAATACTCAATTGATCCGAAAGAAGCAGAAAAAGAGGAAAGGGGAACAAAGAACAGATGAAACAAACAGAAAACAAATAGCAAGATGTTAGATTTCAGGCTAACACATAAACAATCACATTAAATATAAGTAGTCTAATAACTCTAGTTAAAAGGCAGAGATGGTCAGACTGTACAAAAAAGAAAAATGCAACTATATGCTGCTTACAGAAAAGGTACTTGTTAAATATAAAGACACAAGTGGTGGGGCGGGGCAGGGGATGCGAGCAAGATGGCCAAATAGGAACAGCTCCAGCCTCCAGCTCCCAGCACCAGTGACACAGAAGACGGGTGATTTCTGCATTTTCAACTGAGGTACCCGGTTCATCTCACTGGGGAGTGCCGGACAATCGGTGCTGGTCAGCTAGAGCAGCCCGACCAGCGAGAGCTGAAGCAGGGTGAGGCATCACCTCACCTGGGAAGTGCAAGGGGGAAGGGAATCCCTTTAGAAACTGAGACACACAACACTTGGAAAATCAGGTAACTCCCACCCTAATACTGAGCTTTACCAAGGGTTTTAGCAAACGGCACACCAGGAGATTATATCCCACATCTGGCCGGGAGGGTCCCACGCCCATGGAGCCTCCCTCATTGCTAACATAGCAGTCTGAGATCTAACTGCAAGGCAGCAGTGAGGCTGGGGGAGGGGCGCCCACCATAGCTGAGACTTAAGTAGGTAAACAAAGCCTCCAGGAAGGATGAACTGGGTGTAGCCTACTTCAGCTCAAGGAGACCTGCCTGTCTCTGTAGACTCCATCTCTGGGGACAGGGCATAGCAAAAAAAAAAAAAAAAAAAAAAAAGGCAGCAAAAACCTCTGCAGATGTTAATGACCCTGTCTGACAGCTTTGAAGAGAGCAGTGGCTCTCCCAGCACGGAGGTTGAGATCTGAGAATGTAGCGTCTGCCTGCTCAAGTGGGTCCCTGACCCCTAAGTAGCCTAACTGGGGGACATCCCCCACTAGGTGCAGACCGACACCTCATACCTCACATGGTGGGGTACACCCCTGAGACGAAGCTTCCAGAGCAAGAATCAGACAGCAGCACTCGCTATTCAGCAATATTCTATCTTCTGCAGCCTCCACTGCTGATACCCAAGCAAACAGCATCTGGAGTGGACCTCAAACAATCTCCAACAGACCTACAGCTGAGGGTCCTGACTGTTAGAAGGAAAACTAACAAACAGAAAAGACACCCACACTAAAACCCCATCAGTATGTCACCAGCATCAAAGACCGAAGGCATATAAAACCACAAAGATGGGGAAAAAGCAGGGCAGAAAAGCTGGAAATTCAAAAAATTCAAAAAATCAGAGTGCATCTCCCCCTCCAAAGGAACGCAGCTCATTGCCAGCAATGGATCAAAGCTGGATGGAGAATGACTTTGATGAGTTGAGAGAAGAAGGCTTCAGTCGATCAAACTTCTCAGAGCTAAAGGAGAAACTATGTACCCAGCGCAAAGAAACTAAAAATCTTGAAAAAAGAATGGATGAATGAATAACTAGAATAATCAATGCAGAGAAGGTCATAAATGAACTGACAAGATAAAAACCATGACACGAGAAATACGTGACAAATGCACAAGCTTCAGTAACCGACTCGATCAACTGGAAGAAAGAGTATCAATGATTAAAGATCAAATGAATGAAATGAAGTGAGAAGAGAAGTCTAGAGAAAATAAAGGAAAAAGAAATGAACAAAGCGTCCAAGAAATGTGGGACTATGTGAAAAGACCAAATCTACATCAGATTGGTGTCCCTGAAAGTGACAAGGAGAATGGAACCAAGTTGGAAAACACTCTGCAGGATATCATCCAAGAGAATTTCCCCAACCTAGTAAGGCAGGCCAACATTCAAATTCAGGAAATACAAAGAACGCCACAAAGATACTCCTCGAGAAGAGCAACTCCAGGACACATAATGGTCAGATTCACCAAAGTTGAAATGAAGGAAAAAATGTTAAGGGAAGCCAGAGAGAAAGGTCGGATTACCCACAAAAGGAAGCCCATCAGACTAACAGCAGATCTCTTGGCAGAAACTCTACAAGCCAGAAGACAGTGGGGGCCAATATTCAACATTCTTAAAGAAAAGAATTTTCAACCCAGAATTTCATATCCAGCCAAAGTAAGTTTCATCAGTGAAGGAGAAATAAAATCCTTTACGGACAAGCAAATGCATAGAGACTTTGTCACCACCAGGCCTGCCCTACAAGAGCTCCTAAAGCAAGCACTAAACATGGAAAGGAACAACTGGTACCAGCCATTGCAAAAACATGCCAAAATGTAAGACCATCAATGCTAGGAAGAAACTGCATTAATTAATGAGCAAAATAACCAGCTAATATCACAATGACAGGATCAAGTTCACACATAACAATATTAACCTTAAATGTAAATGGACTAAATGCTCCAATTAAAAGACACAGACTGGCAAACTGGATAAAAATTCGAGACCCATCAGTTTGCTGTATTCAGGAGACCCATCTCACATGCAGAGACACACATAGGCTCAAAATAAAGGGATGGAGGAAGATCTACCAAGCAAATGGAGAACAAAAAAAAGCAGGGTTTGCAATCCTAGTCTCTGATAAAACAGACTTTAAACCAACAAAGATCAAAAGAGACAAAGAAGGCCATTACATAATGGTAAAGGGATCAATTCAACAGGAAGAGCTAACTATCCTAAATATATATGCGCCGAATACAGGAGCACCCAGATTCATAAAGCAAGTCCTTAGAGACTTACAAAGAGATTTAGACTCCCATACAACAATAATGGGAGACTTCAACACCCCACCGTCAACATTAGATCAACAAGACAGAAAGTTAACAAGGGTATCCAGGAATTGAACTCAGCTCTGCACCAAGTGGACCTAATAGACATCTACAGAACTCTCCACCCCAAATCAACAGAATATACATTCTTCTTAGCACCACATTGCACTTATTTGAAAATTGACCACATCGTTGGAAGTAAAGCACTCCTCAGCAAATGTACAATAACAGAAATTATAACACACTGTCTCTCAGACCACAGTGCAAACAAACTAGAACTCAGGACTAAGAAAATCAATCAAAACTGCTCAACTACATGGAAACTGAACAACCTGCTCCTGAATGACTACTGGTTACACAACGAAGTGAAGGCAGAAATAAAGATGTCCTTTGAAATCAATGAGAACAATGACACAACATACCAGAATCTCTGGGATACATTTAAAGCAGTGAGTAGAGGGAAATTTATACCACTGAATGCCCACAAGAGAAAGCTGGAAAGATCTAAAATTGACACCCTAGCATCACATTTAAAAGAACTAGAGAAGCAAGAGCAAACACTTTCAAAAGCTAGCAGAAGGCAAGAAAAACTAAGATCAGAGCAGAACTGAAGAGATAGAGACACAAAAAACCCTCCAAAAAATCAATGAATCCAGGAGCTGGGTTTTTTGAAAAGATCAACAAAATCGATAGACCGCTAACAAGACTAATAAAGAAGAAAAGAGAGAAGAATTAAATAGATGCAATAAGAAATGATAAAGGGCATTATCACCACTGACCCCACAGAAATACAAACTACCATCAGAGAATACTATAAACACCTCTACACAAATAAACTAGAAAACCTAGAAGAAATGGATAATTTCCTGGACACTTACACTCTCCCAAGACTAAACCAGGAAAAAGTTGAATACCTGAATAGACCAATAACAGGCTCTGAAATTGAGGCAATAATTAATAGCCTACCAACCAAAAAATGTACAGGACCAGATAGATTCACAGTCGAATTCTACCGGAGGTACAAGAAGGAGTTGGTACCATTCCTTCTGGAACTATTCCAATCAATAGAAAAGGAAGGAATCCTCCCTAACTCATTTTATGAGGCCAACATCATCCTGATACCAAAGCCTGGCAGAGACACAACAAAAAAAGAGAATTTTAGACCAATATCCCTGATAAACATCAATGCAAAAATCCTCAATAAAATACTGGCAAACTGAATCCAGCAGCACATCAAAAAGCTTATCCACCATGATCAAGTGGGCTTCATCCCTGGGATGCAAGGCTGGTTCAACATACGCAAATCAATACATGTAATCCAGCATATAAACAGAACCAAAGACAAAAACCACATGATTATCTCAATAGATGCAGAAAAGGCCTTTGACAAAATTCAACAGCCCTTCATGCTAAACACTCTCAATAAATTTGGTACTGATGGAACGTATCTCAAAATAATAAGAGCTATTTATGACAAACCCACAGCCAATATCATACTGAATGGGCAAAAACTGGAAGCATTCCCTTTGAAAACTGGCACAAGACAAGGATGTCCTCTCTCACCACTCCTATTCAACATAGTGTTGGAAGTTCTGGCTAGGGCAATCAGGCAAGAGAAAGAAATCAAGGGTATTCAATTAGGCAAAGAGGAAGTCAAATTGTCCCTGTTTGCACATGACATGATTGTATATTTAGAAAACCCCATCATCTCAGCCCAAAATCTCCTTAAGCTGACAAGCAACTTCAGCAAGGTCTCAGGATACAAAATCAATGTGCAAAAATCACAAGCATTCTTATACACCAGTAACAAACAAACAGAGGGCCAAATCATGAATGAACTTCCATTCACAATTGCTTCAAAGAGAATAAAATACCTAGGAATCCAACTTACAAGGGATGTAAAGGACGTCTTCAAGGAAAACTACAAACCACTGCTCAGTGAAATAAAAGAGGACACAAATAAATGGAAGAACATACCATGCTCATGGATAGGAAGAATCAATATCGTGAAAATGGCCATACTGCCCAAGGTAATCTATAGATTCAATGCCATCCCCATTAAACTACCAATGACTTTCTTCACGGAATTGGAAAAAACTGCTTTAAAGTTCATATGGAACCAAAAATGACCCTGCATTGCCAAGATAATCCTAAGTCAAAAGAACAAAGCTGGAGGTATCACACTACCTGACTTCAAACTGTACTACAAGGCTACAGTAACCAAAGCAGCATGGTACTGGTACCAAAACAGAGATATAGACCAATGGAACAGAACAGAGCCCTCAGAAAAAATACCACACATCTACAGCCATCTGATCTTTGACAAACCTGAGAAAAACAAGAAATGGGGAAAGGATTCCCTAGTTAATAAATGGTGGTGGGAAAATTGGCTAGCCATAAGTAGAAAGCTGAAACTGGATCCTTTCCTTACTCCTTATATGAAAATTAATTCAAGATGGATTAGAGACTTAAATGTTAGACCTAAAACCATAAAAACCCTAGAAAAAAACCTAGGTAGTACCATTCAGGACATAGGCATGGGCAAGGACTTCATGTCTAAAACACCAAAAGCAATGGCAACAAAAGCCAAAATTGACAAATGGGATCTCATTAAACTAAAGAGCTTCTGCACAGCAAAAGAAACTACCATCAGAGTGAACAGGCAACCTACAGAATGGGAGAAAATTTTTGCAATCTACTCATCTGACAAAGGGCTAATATGCAGAACCTACAAAGAACACAAACAAATTTATGAGAAAAAAACAAACAACCCCATCAAAAAGTGGGCAAGGGATATGAATAGACATTTCTCAAAAGAAGACATGCATAAGCCAACAGGCACGTGAAAAAATGCTCATCATCACTGGCCATCAGAGAAATGTAAATCAAAACCACAATGAGATACCATCTCACACCAGTTAGAATGGCAATCATTAAAAAGTCAGGAAACAACAGGTGCTGGAGAGGATGTGGAGAAATAGGAACACTTTTACACTGTTGGTGGGATTGTAAACTGGTTCAACCATTGTGAAAAACAGTAGGGCGATTCCTCAAGGATCTAGAACTAGAAATACCATTTGACCCAGCCATCCCATTACTGGGTATATACCCAAAGGATTATAAATCATGCTGCTATAAAGACACATGCACACATATGTTTATTGTGGCACTATTCACAATAGCAAAGACTTGGAATCAACCCAAATGTCTGTCAGTGACAGACTAGATTAAGAAAATGTGGCACATATACACCATGGAATACTATGCAGCCATAAAAAAGGATGAGTTCGTGTCCTTTGTAGGAACATGGATGCAGCTGGAAACCATCATTCTCAGCAAACTATCACGAGAGCAGAAAACCAAACACCACATGTTCTCACTCATAGGTGGGAATTCAACAATGAGATCACTTGGACTCTGGAAGGGGAACATCACACAACGGGGCCTATTATGGGGAGAGGGGAGGGGAGAGGGATGACACTCGGAGTTATACATGATGTAAATGATGAGTTGATGGGTGCTGACAAGTTGATGGGTGCAGCACACCAACTTGGCACATGTATACATATGTAACAAATCTGCACATTGTGCACATGTACCCTAGAACTTGAAGTATAATAAAAATAAATAAATAAAATAAAATAAAATAAAGACACAAGTGAAGTTATGAGAAAAGATACAGCAAGTTAACATGAATTAACAAAAAAGCTAGAGTGGCTATATTAATATCAGACAAAGTACATTTGAAAGCAAATGAGAAGTAGCTGGGACTACAGGTGCATGCTTTTTTTTTTTTTTAGAGATCAGATTTTACCATATTGCCCAGGCTGGTCCCGAACTCCTGAGCTCAAGTCAAGTGATCTGCCCACCTCGGCCTCCCAAATTGCTGGGATTACAGGTGTGAGCCACTATGTCCAGCCTTGTAAACGTATTCTCAAGAGCAAGACACTTGGAGAGTGTTTTGTTATAGTATTGAATTCATGAGTTTTAAATCTGCCAACTTTTTGAACTAGATGCAGTTAGTGCTTTGACTATATTGAGCTGACGGCTTTCTTACACTATTACATGAATGTCATATTAGTCCATTGTACACTTTCACCTTTAGAATAGTTGAATTGTATTTTCAGTGCCTAACTGTGAGTTATTGTGACTCAGAACACTTAGAGAAGTTGACTAACAGTCAGAAAATTTATGAGTAATAGTGAGTAATTTATGAATGAGAACATGGCAGATTTCCATACATCACTTTTATTTAAAGTTGACTCACTTTTTGTTATGAAAATAATTTATAGGGCAATGTTCCATTTGAGAAAAAAAGAAAATGAATGGTATTTGTCCAAATGATGAATATGGTTTAGCTTCAGTGAAAAAGAGCAAATTTCACAGAAAATATAAACCCTACATGAGTTTATTTATTGTCACAACTATTTCAGGTTCTTTTGGTAAAACAGCAAGAGGTTTGGCTGAATTAGGTATCACTCGCACCAGCTATTTTCTGTCTCCCTAAATCCATTCTCGGCCATTCTCTCTGCTGCTTGGAGCCTCAGGAGGCTTTGGCAGGAGATCAGAAGGCAGAACGAGGCTGGGTCAGGGTATTTCTCTACTCTTGCCAGGTGACACCAAGGTTCTGGCACCAGCAGGGTCCCTGCACACCACGGCTCCTTTTGGCTCCAGGCTGCACAGGGCTCTGGGAGGGAAAGACTTCCTACTGTTGTTTCTTCCAATGCCCCAATTTTCCTTCTTGCTTTGCTTCACTCTACCCCCATCTGCGTACATTTACTAGATTTCTGTCAAAATTCCACCTGGGAAAGACTTGTTTTCTACTGGGATCCAGCCAGATAATATTCTCCAGTAAGTAGGGTTGATGAAACATTTCTGGGCAATCAAATCTAAAGCTACCAGATATACATGCTGCTTTTTCCAGATGGTTTTCAGCCTGCCTCCCTCCCTCCCTCCCTCCCTCCCTCCCTCCCTCCCTCCCTCCCTTCCTTCCTTCCTTCCTTCCTTCCTTCCTTCCTTCCTTCCTTCCTTCCTTCTTTCCTTCCTTTTTTGAGACAGGATCTCGCTCTGTCGCCCAGGCTGGAATGCAGTGGTGCAATCATGGCTCACTGTAACCTCAAACTTCTGGGCTCAAGCAATCCTCCTGTCCCTGTCTCCCAGTACCTGGGACTACAGGTGCATGTCATCACACCGAGATATATATATATTTGTGTGTGTGTGTGTGTGTGTGTGTGTGTGTGTGTGTGTGTGTGTGTGTGTGTGTAAAGACAAGATCTCACTATGTTGCCCAGGCTAGATTTGAAATCTTGGGCTTAAGTGATCATCCCACCTTGGCCTCCCAAGGTTCTGGGATTAGAGGAATGAGCCATTATGCCTGGCCATTTCCAGACATCTTTATCACCATGTCCACTTTGTTAAAATTTTGCTAAAATAAACTGAAATATTACATGTGAGTGTGGAGCTCAATTACATTTCCTAAAATTCCCCTCAGTGTGCATTTTTGATTAGGGAGGGTCACAGGGGAGAGTCTTATGTGAGATTAAGAGGAAATGAAGAAGCAGACATTTTTGTAGCTCATACACATTGTCATTTATCATCTGGATCTCCTTACTGGTGGGAGACAGCAGCCAGGCCTTCAACTGCTCCACCTTCCCCAAGGTCCTCCTTCACCTTTTCTGACTTCTGGCCCAAGTGTGTGTTTAGCTCCTTCATGAAGAATCTCAGATTCTGCAGGACACCCACACCACCAAGACCCCAGGCAACAGAAGCTGACATGGTTCCAGTTTGCTCCGTGAGCTTTAGCTTATTCTTGCTCTCCTCATCCTCTTGGCATCCATCTTTCTTCCCTGCATCAGCCACAGCCATCCCTACAGTGCCAGCATCGGCCATAAGGACAGACATCAACCTTACAGAGTGTGCTTAACCAGCTCTGACTGTGGAAGACCAACTTCCTGTACATATAGGAAAGGAAATATTCATTGTTCCTTTTGTATCTTCCTTTTCACACTTTAAAGATGCCATTCCAATGTATTCTGGCTTTAATATGATAATCTCATCCTTATATGTATGCAGCTTCTTTCTTGGACTTTTATTTTAGGTTTGGGGTACATGTGAAGGTTTCTTATATAGGTAAACGCATGTCATGGGGGTTTGTTGTACAGATGATTTCATCACCCAGGTATTAAGCCCGGTATCCAATAGTCATCTTTCCTGCTCTTCTCCGTCCTTCCACCCTCTTCCTTCAAGTAGACCCAGTGCCTGTCATTTCCTTTTTTGTGTCCATAAGTTCTTATCATTTTAGCTTTTTCTTTTCTTAGCTCCTTTGAGATTTTTCTCTATATCACTAACTTTCAGTGGGTTATGATTATGATTTTGCTTTTGTGTTTTTGTATTTGAGACAGAGCTAGGCAAGGAGTTCTTAGTTAGACGTGTCATCTAAAGCATGATCCATAAAAGAGAAAAATTAATAAATTAGCAAAATCTAAAACTTCTATACTGTGAAATACCTTGTAAAAAGAAATAAAGAGACAAACTACAGTCTGAAAAAAAAACTATTTGTAAGCCTTATGTCTGACAAAGATCTTTTATCTGCAATATATAAAGAAGTCTCAAAACTCAATAGTAAACAATCCAATTAAAAAACAGGCAAAAGATATGAACAAATATTGCACCAAAAAAGAAATACTGATGGCATATAAGCAAATGAAAAGATGTTCAACACTATTAGTCATAAAAGAAATACAAATTAAAATCACAATCAGATATCACTACACACCTATTACAACAACTAAAATTAAAAATAGCATTAATAGAAAAGGTCATAATTCCATTTACATGAAATGTCCAGAATAGGCAAATCTATAGAGACAGAAAGTCTATTGGTAGTTGCTAGGGGATGAGAGGAGGGACAGGGAATGGGGGATGACTGCCTATGGATATGTTCGTGTGTGTGTGGGGGGGGGGGGGGATGATTACAATATTCTGGAATTAGATAGTGGTCATAGCTGCACAGCTTTGTGCATACACTAAAAACAGCTGAATTGCACACTTTAAAAGGGTCAAGTTTGTGGTGTGTGAATTTTATCACAAAAGGGTCAATTTTATGATGTGTGAATTTTATCACAGTTTTTTAAAGTAGTGATAATATGGTCGGGTGCGGTGGCTCATGCCTGTAATCCCAGCACTTTGGGAGGCCAAGGCAGGTGGATCACGAGGTCAGTAGATCGAGACCATCCTGGCTAACATGGTGGAACCCCGTCTCTACCAAAAATACAAAAAAATTAGCTGGGCGTGGTGGCATGTGCCTGTAGTCCCAGCTACTCGGGAGGCTGAGGCAGGAGAACCACTTGAACACAGGAGGCAGAGGTTGAAGTGAGCCAAGATCATGCCACTGACTCCAGCCTGGGTGACAGAACAAGACACCACATTAAAAAACAAAAAAAAAGGTAGTGATAATATTAAATGCTGCTAAGAATGCAGAGAAACAGTATCTCTCATACATTGCTTGTATAGCTACTCTGGAAAATAACTTGGCAATTTCTTATGAAACAAAGCATGCACTTAGCATATAACCTGGCAGTAGCAATCTTAGGAATTTATCCCAGAGAAATGGAAACTTAACACAAAAATCTGTACACCAATGTTCATAGTTATTTTATTTATAAATAGCAAAATATTGCAAACAACCGAAATGTCCTTGAATGGGTGAATGGTTGAATGAACTGCCAAATCCATACAACAAGAAGCTACTTACTAATGCAAAACAGTTTTTTTTTTTTTTAGACAAGGTCTTATTCTGTCACCCAGGCTGGAGCGCAGTGGCACGAGCTCAGCTCACTGCAACCTTTGACTCCTGGGTTCAAGTGATTCTTCTGCCTCAGCCTCACAAGTTAGCTGGCACCACAGGTGCAAGCCACCACACGCGGCTAATTTCTTGTATTTTTAGTGGAGATGGAGTTTCTTCTTGTTGCCGAGGCTGGTCTTGAACTCCTGGCCACAAGTGATCTGCCCACCTCAGCCTCCCAAAATGCTGGGATTACAGGCATAAGCCACCACGCCCAACCAAAAAACATGAACTATTGATACATGCAACAACCTAGATGGACTTCAAGGGCAACATGCTCAGTGGAAAATGTCACTGTCAAAAAATTATGTACAGTAATGATTCTACTTATAAAGCATTCTCGAAATGACAAAAGGATAGAAACGGAGACAGGTTAGAGGTTGCCAGTACACAGAGAAGTGGGTGAAGAGGTGGAAGAAGGTGAGGGCCAGGTGCAAATATGAAGAAGTAGGTAATGGAATTGTTCTGTTTCTTGATTGTGGTGGTGGTTACGTGAATCTGTTTAATGGAATAAAATTGCAAAGAACTATTCACACATCCATAATAGTGAATGAATGTTTTTTTAATGGTGAAAAATTGAATAGCCGTAGCTTATTTAACAGTAATTTGCCAATATCAATTTCCTAGTTTTGATATTGTAGTTATATAAGATGTCACCACTGGGGGGAAGGGAACACAGGACTCTGAGCTATTTGTGCAACTTTGTGTGAGTCTATAATTATTCCAAAATGAATAGTTAGGGTCAGGCATGGTGACTCATGCGTGTAATCTCAGCATTTTTGGAGTCTCAGGTGGGAGGACTGCTTGAGGCTGGGAATTCAAGGCCAGTTTGGGCAGCATAGTAAGATCCTGTTTCTAAAAAAAAAAAAAAAAAAAAAAAATTAAAAATTAGCCTAGCATCATGGCCCACACCGGTAGTCCTAGTTACTTGGGAGGCTGTGACAGCGAGCTGGGAGGATTACTTGAGCCCAGGATCTCAAGGTTACAGTGAGCTATAATTTGCACTACTGCACTCCAGCCTGGGTGATACAGGGACACCTTGTCTTAAAAAAAAAGAGTTTTAAAAACTCCACACAATTACAAGGTTATATTCCCAGGAATAATTTGAGTTTATAAAATCCCAATAGATACACACACATATGAAATTAGTTTAAAATAAATGATTAATATAGTATTTCAAACCAGAGAGGGAAATAAGTACTATTATTTTTTCAGTAAATGGTATTAGAACAACTGGCTAATCTATGGAAAAAGAAAATCAAACTGTGTTATTTTTCATTTCCTTCACCAAAATAAATTGTAGAATGTAAATTTCAGAATTAGTATTCAGTAAATATCTGTTAAGTTGGATCAGTGATTTAAATATATAAATGACATAGAGTTTATTTGTTATTGAGAATTGCGGCCAATACAGAAATCTAAAGACAAAAGGTGTTAACTATTACCTTTTGGAAGCTTCTAGCTCTAGGGGCAGCCACCTTCCCAGTGGCCACCTGAGAGGCGCCAAGGCAGAAACATCACTATCAACAACAACATATCCCCTTGCCTATGTAGGGTAGCCAGGAGAGAGCGTTGATTTTGAGGGAAGTCCAGGGTTCTTGGAAAGAAGCTACTCTCCTCATAGAGATACTTAGAGGCGTCAATGAGATAGTGCATATAAAGGGCGTAACAATCTGCCAGGTGCATAGTAAGTGCTCCATGATGGTTAGTTCTTGGAGTGCTTTGTCTGTCCAGGGAGTTTAACCAGGAAAGACACCACCAGATTTATATATGTATTTGAGAGAGCATTAATAGCATGAACAAAGAAATAAATGAACAAACTTTTGTAGGAAAACAAAACTCTGTGAGAATGCTGAAGATCATTTCAGGACTAGGTAGGTCTTGAAGGTTAGATCTTTTTTTTTTTTTTTTTTTTTTTTTTTGAGACAGAGTCTTGCTCTGTCACTCAGGTGGAGACTGCAAGCTCCGCCTCCGGGTTCAGGCCATTCTCCTGCCTCATTCTTCCGAGTAGCTGGGACTACTCAGCCTTCCAAGTAGCGTCCGCCACCACGCCGGTCTAATTTTTTGTAATATTTAGTAGAGATGGGGTTTCACCGTGTTAGCCAGGATGGTCTCGATCTCCTGACCTCCTGATCCTCCCGCCTCGACCTCCCAAAGTGCTGGGATTACAGGTGTGAGTCACTGCACCTGGCCGAAGGTGAGATCTTTTTAATCAGAAGAAATAGTAAGAGCAAAACCGTGGGAGTTGTGAAAGGGCTGTGGGCATCTTCAGGGAATGATAGCCCATTCCCGCTGCCTTGTTTCAGTCCAGGTCCCCTCTCAAATCAGGTGGCTGCAGTGGCCTCCTAAGGTGTGTTGTTGCCTGAAGCATTGCATCTCTCCAGTTCTTTGAAGACATGGTGAGCAGAGAATCTCTTGCAATAGATGATATTCATCATTTCATTCCCCTGTGTAAAACTTTTTGTGGCTCTTCTCAGCTTATGGATGGATAATGTAAAAACTAGGATTAGGATCGGCTACATATGACAGAAACACACCATAACAAATGGCTTAAGCAAGACAGAAGTTTATTTCTCTCAGATAAAGTTCCAAAGGGAATTAGTCCAGGTCCTGTATGGTAAACTAGGGTGTCAGGGAGTCAGGGTCCTTCTAGGTTGTGCTTAGTTTCCATCTTGAACTCACTTCATGGCCCACATGGCTGCTCTGGTTGTAGCCACCATGGCCATCCTCCAACCATCAGAAAGGAGAAAAGATGGCCGGGCACGGTGGCTCACGCCTGTAATCCCAGCACTTTGGGAGGCCGAGGCGGGTGGATCACAAGGTCAGGAGATCAAGACCGCGGTGAAACCCCGTCTCTACTAAAAATACAAAAAATTAGCCGGGCGCGGTGGCGGGCGCCTGTAGTCCCAGCTACTCAGGAGGCTGAGGCAGGAGAATGGCGTAAACCCAGGAGGCGGAGCTTGCAGTGAGCCGAGATCGCGCCACTGCACTCCAGCCTGGGCGACAGAGCGAGACTCCGTCTCAAAAAACAAAAAACAAAAAACAAAAAAAAAAAAAAAAAAAGAAAGGAGAAAAGATAAAGAAAAGTGAATCCCTTCCATTAGGGTCATTCTGCAGAAGTTGCACAGACTACTTCCATTTATGTCTGCTAGCCAGACCTTAGACACATGACCCCATCTAACTGCAAGGGAGGGAGGGATTAATCTTTATTCTGAATGGAGATGCACCCAATGAAAGGTGAGGGGGTTATAAGTAAAGCAAGAAAGAACAAACAGACATTGGGAGATAACACAATATCTCTGCCACAGGTGCCCATTTCCTCAAGGCCCTTTGAAATGTGACCTCATCTCCCACCAAGACTATTTCTACAGCCACTGAACTAGTCTAACTGCCTCTACTTTCTAATTCTCCTTAGTCACTATCATAGCCATCAATTCAAGGTACACACTGAATTGAATTACTATCCTGTCCCACACTTCATTGGCTCCCTATTACTTACAGATGAAGTCCAAACCATTTGACTTAATGGAACATTAAGAGCCCCCATAGTACCATTTCAGCTTGATCTTCTTCTTCCTTCCTTCTCTTCTTTCCTCCTCTCCTCTACTGGCTGTTCCCTGAACACACCATGAGCTTTCTGTTCTCCATGACTGTTTCATGAAAGAAAGACCCTTCCCCAGAATGATCATCCTAAAGGGCCATCACCAACTTCTGAAATGCTGCACAGACTTCTAAACCTACCCCAAATATCATTTCTTTTATAAATTCCTTTTTCATTACATTAAAAGTAATCCACCCCTTCACTGAATAGTCAGTTTTTATGCTGTCTTCCATTGTTATAAATTATACATTTTTCATATTCATTACCACAATTACATTGTAATTTATGTGGTATTCACTACCTCTTCTTCACATCTGTAGTCCTGGGAGCACCTAGTCACTGAATTTTTACCTAACAGCTGCATAATACATATTTATTAAATTGAATTTGTATGTAAGCCTTGAATTTATAGAAGGAAAGGAAAAAACCTCAAGTCAGCTCTCTTTGGGTAAAGCACTCATTTAAACTGAATTAAATGCTTTATCAACAATCTAGTATTATTTATTACACAATTCTCCCTAAGTCCCATTTGGGATTGTTTTGAGTGATTTGTGTTAATAATACAAAGCTTAATATGGATGTGCATCAGGAAGAACAATTTGTAAGAGCTATTTTCAGCTCTAACAAGGAAGTGACAGTTTTTCAATTTTTTAGCAGAAGTGTTAAAACTTATCTCAGTCAAACACTTGCTGGGTCATTTGGTATGTCACTCATGTTATTTAACTTTCTATTTTAACCTCTCAGGCCTATATGGAAATTTAAAAAAAATTATAGTTTTAATTGCTGCTAATTTTCTGGCAGAAGATAGAAATAAAAATAGTCTCAATGCTGAATAGTTAATGTGTTTTATGACCACAGGCCTTTTCTGTGTTAATTTTTTGTCCATGTTGGCTAATTTTACTAGCTGTTTATTGAGTGCATACAGGAAAAATATGGCTATAGTATTTGAAACGAAGAAAAAGCTCTCAATTAACATTAATAAATTGCCTGAAAATGGACCTCACATTGGCCTTATATAGACACCTCTTCCTGAAAAACAGGACTTCGTGCTAGCTCTTTTGTAAGTTTAAGCTATTTGTTCCCAGGTCTGTTCTTCTTCTGCACTCTCTCCGACCTCTTCTTGTGCCCACAGTTCTTTTTACTGAACTGATTATAATGATTTCATGCACTTTGTATTAACCTCAATTGTATGGGAAAAATTGGAACACCAATCAGAGCTCAGGATCACACAACACTCCAGCTGAATCCTAAGCCAGAAGAAAGTTTAGTGAAATATATGGGTGAAATGAAAATAAATTATCAAGCCAATATTTTTTGTTCTAGGTGGGCTGGACTTCAGGAGATTTTAAGAGCAATGGCCCATATTAAATCAAGTGGAGGTGCCAGAGTTGCCAGGCAGAGTGGAGAAAGGAACTGAAAGGCCCAGGAACGTGAGCATGCTAAACAGGTCTACTATGTGAAACTGGAAACTTATCAGCTAAATAAGATTCCCGAAAGAGCATGGAGGACTCTATGCATCAAGGCAATAAGGAAATTGCTGGTAGAGGACACCAGTGTCATTGAGGTGAGAGGTGGTTCTCCTCTGTAGACCAGAGTTGATGATAAGAGATGCTATTTCAGAACTAGGGTCTGCAGTAGTCATGGGGGCAACAGGATCCCAGAGGCCAGACAGTAGCATGTTACCACCAACAATGAACCAGCAAAACCACCCTCAGATTTCTGACCACCAGAAACTCTGTGGGATAATTAAAAGTCCTAGCCAGAGCAATTAGGCAAGAAAAGGAAATAAAAGGCATCCAAATCAGAAAAAAAATTATCTCTGTTTGCAGGCAACATAATATTATACACCAAAAACCCTAAAGACACCGAGGAAAAGCTTTTAGAACAAAAAAAAAAAGTTTCAGCAAATTGCAGGATACAAAATCAATATACAAAAACTAGTAGTGTTTCTACACATTAACAATGAGCTAACTGAAAAAGAAATTAAAAAGACAATCCCATCTACAGTAGCATCAAAAAATAAAATAGTAGTAAATATAGCCAAGAGGTGAAAGATCTGTACACTGAAAACTATTAAACAGTGATGAAAAAAATTGAAGGAGACACAGATAAATGGAAAGATATCTTGTGTTCCTGGATTAGAAGAATTAATATAGTTAAAATGTCCATACTACCCAGAGTGAATTACAGATTCAGTGAAATTCCTATCAAAATTCCAATGACATTTTTCAGAGAAATAGAAAAAAACAGTCCTAAAATTCATATGGAACCATGAAAGACTCCAAATAGCCAAAGCAATCCTGAGCAAAAATAACAAAGCTGGAGGCATCATACTACCTGACTTCAAGATATACTACAATGCTACAATAATCAAAACATCATGGTACTGGCATAAAAACAAACACTTAGATCAATGGAACAGAATGGAGAGCCCAGAAATAGATTCACACATTTACTGTCAATTGATTTTGGACAAAGATGCCAAGAAAACACAATGAAAAATGAACAGTCTCTTCAGTAAATGGTGTTGGGAAATATGGATACCTATACGCACGAGAATTAAATTAAACCCTTATCTCACACCATATGCAAAACATAATTCAAAGTAGACTAAAGACTTAAACATATGGCCTGAAACTGTGAAACTACTAGAAGATACCAGAAGAGAAAATCTCCATGACATTGGTCTGGGCAATGATCTTTTGGCTATAACCTCCAAAGCAGGGGCAACAAAAGCAAAAATAGATCAATGAGATTACATCAAACTGAGAAGCTTCTGCACAGCAAAGAAACAGTGTGGAGAGACAACCTACAGAATGGAAGAAAATATTTACATACCATACATTTGATAAGGGGTTAATATGCAAAATATATAAGGAACTCAAATAATAGATGTTATGAAACACCTCAAACAACTCAATACTAAGAAAACAAATAATCCAATTTAAAAATAGATAAAGGACCTGAACAGTCATTTCTCATAAAAAAGTCATACATATGGCCAATAGATATATTTTAAAAAACTCAATATCACTAATCATAAGCACATTGAAATCACAATAAGATATCACCTCACATTTCTTAGAATGGTTGTTACAAAAAAGAAGAAAGATAGGGTAACCCCCTTTGGTCCCCTCCCTTTGTATGGGAGCTCTGTTTTTACTCTATTAAATCTTGCCACGGCACACTCTTCTGGTCCGTGTTTGTTACAGCTCAAGCTGAGCTTTGGCTGACTGTACACCACTGCTGTTTGCCACTATTGCAGACCCGCTGCTGACTTCCACCCCTCCAGATCCAGCAGGGTGTCTGCTGTGCTCATGATCCAGTGAGGCGCCCATTGCTGCTCCCAGTCGGGCTAAAGGCTTGCCATTGTTCCTGCATGGCTAAGTGCCCGGTTTCATCCTCACCTAGCTGAACACTAGTCTCTGGGTTCCACGGTTCTCTTCCATAATCCACAGCTTCTAATGGAGCTATAACACTCACTGCATGGCCCAAGATTCCATTCCTTGGAATCCATGAGGCCAAGAACCCCAAGTCAGAGAAGAAGAGGCTTGCCGCCATCTTGGAAGCAGCCCACCACCATCTTGGGAGCTCTAAGGACAAGAACCCCTGGTAACATGTTGGCGACCACGAAGGGACCTCCAAAGTGATGGAAAACTTTCCCCACAAGGCAAAAATGCCCCTAAGATGTATTCTGGAGAATTGGGACCAATTTGACCCTCAGACGCTAAGAAAGAAATGACTTATATTCTTCGGCAGTACCGCCAGGCCACCATATCCTCTTCAAGGGAGACAAACCTGGCCTCCTGAGGAAAGTATAAATTATAACACCATATTACAGCTAGACCTCTTTTGTAGAAAAGAAGTCAAATGGAGAGAAGTGCCATATGTACAAACTTTCTTTTCATTAAGAGACAACTCGCAATTATGTAAAAAGTGTGATTTATGCCCTACAGGAAGTCCTCAGAGTCTGCCTCCCTAAACCGGTATCTCCCCGATTCCTTCCCCAACTAATAAGGACCCCCCTTCAACCCAAACGGTCCAAAAGAAGATAGACAAAGGGGTAAACAATGAACCAAAAAGTGCCAATATTCCCCAATTATGCCTTCTCCAAGCGGTGGGAGGAGGAAAATTCAGCCCAGCCGGAGTGCATGTACCTTTTTCTCTCTCAGACATGAAGCAAATTAAAATAGACCTAGGTTAATTCTCAGATAACCCTGATGGCTATATTGATGTTTTACAAGGGTAGGACAGTCCTTTGATCTGACATGGAGAGATATAATGTTACTGCTAAATCAGACTGTAACCTCAAATGAGAGAAGTGCTGCCATAACTGCAGCCCGAGAGTTTGGCAGTCTCTGGTATCTCAGTCAGGTCAATGACAGGATGACAACAGAGAAAAGAACAATTCCCCATAGGCCAGCAGGCAGTTCTCAGTGTAGACCTTCACTGGGACACAGAATCAGAACATGGAGATTGGTGCCGCAGGCATTTGCTAACTTGCATGCTAGAAGGACTAAGGAAAACTAGGAAACTGTCTATAAATTATTCAATAATGTTCACTATAACACAGGGAGAGGAAGAAAATCCTACTCCCTTTCTTGAGAGACTGAGGGAGGCATTGAGGAAGCATACCTCTCTGTCATCTGACTCTATTGAAGGCCAACTTATCTTAAAGGATAAGTTTATCACTCAATCAGCTGCAAACATTAGAAAAAAATTTCAAAAGTACACCTTAGGCCCGGAGCAAAACTTAGAAACCTTATTGAACTTGGCAACCTTGGTTTTTTATAATAGAGATCAGGAGGAGCAGGAAGAACGGGACAAACGGGATTTAAAAAACAGGCCACCACTTTAGTCATGGCCCTCAGGCAAGTGGACTTTGGAGGCTCTAGAAAGGGAAAAGCTGGGCAAATCGAATGCTTAATAGGGCTTGCTTCCAGTGTGGTCTACAAAGACACTTTAAAGAAGATTGTCCAGATAAAAATAAGCCGCCCCCTCGTCCATGCCCCTTATGTCAAGGGAATCACTGGAAGGCCCACTGCCCCAGGGGACGAAGGTCCTCTGAGTCAGAAGCCACTAACCAGATGATCCAGCAGCAGGACTGAGGGTGCCCAGGGCAAGCGCTAGCCCATGCCATTACCCTCACAGAATCCCGGGTATGCTCGATCGTTGAGGGCCAGGAGGTTAACTGTCTCCTGGACACTGGTGCGGCCTTCTCAGTCTTACTCTCCTGTCCCAGACAACTGTCCTCCATATCTGTCACTATCCAAGGGGTCCTAGGGCAGCCAGTCACTAGATACTTCTCCCAGCCACTAAGTTGTGACTGGGGAGCTTTACTCTTTTCACATGCTTTTTTAACTATGCCTGAAAGCCTCATTCCTTTGTTAAGGAGAGACATTCTAGCAAGAGCAGTATACACCTGAACATAGGAGAAGGAACACCCGTTTGTTTTCCCCTGCTTGAGGAAGGAATTAATCCTGAAGTTTGGGCAACAGAAGGACAATATGGAGGAGCAAAGAATGCCTGTCCTGTTCAAGTTAAACTAAAGGATTCACCTCCTTTCCCTACCAAAGGCAGTACCCTCTTAGACCTGAGGCCCAACAAGGACTCTAAAAGATTGTTAAGGACCTAAAAGCTCAAGGCCTAGTAAAACTATGCAATAGCCCCTGCAATACTCCAATTTTAGGAGTACAGAAACCCAACAGACAGTGGAGGTTAGTGCAAGATCTCAGGATTATCAATGAAGCTGTTATCCTTCTATACCCAGCTGTACCTAACGCTTATATTCTGCCTTCCCAAATACCAGAGGAAACAGAATGATTTACAGTCCTGGACCTTAAGGATGCCCTTTTCTGCATCCCTGTGCATCTCAATTCTTGCTTGCCTTTGAAGATCCTTCAAACCCAATGTCTCAACTCACCAGGACTGTTTTACTCCAAGGCTTCAGGGATAGCCCCCATCTATTTGGCCAGGCATTAGCCCAAGACTTGAGCCAGTTCTCATACCTGGACACTCTTGTCCTTCAGTATGTGGATGATTTACTTTTAGCCACCAGTTCAGAAACCTTGAACCACCAAGCCACCCAAGCACTCTTAAATTTCCTTGCCACCTGTGGCTACAAGATTTCCAAACCAAAGGCTCAGCTCTGCTCACAGCAGGTTAAATACTTAGGGCTAAAACAATCCAAAGGCACCAGGGCCCTCAGTGAGGAACGTATCCAGCCTATATTGGCTTATCCTCATCCTAAAACCCTAAAGCAACTAAGAGGGCTCCTTGGCAAAACAAGCTTCTGCCAAATGTGGATTCCCAGGTACGGTGAAATAGCCAGGCCATTATATACACTATTTAAGTGAAATAGCCAGGCCATTATATACACTATTTAAGGAAACTCAGAAAGCCAATACCCATTTAGTAAGATGGACACCTGAAGCAGAAGCGGCTTTTCAGGCCCTAAGGAAGGCCCTAACCAAAGCCCCAAGCTTTCTAACAGGGCAAGACTTTTTCTTTATATGTCACAGAAAAAACAGGAATAGCTCTAGGAGTCCTTACACAGGTCCAAGGGACCAGCTTGCAATGCGTGGCATACCTAAGGAAGGAAAGTGATCTAGTGGCAAAGGGTTGGCCTCATTGTTTATGGGTAGTGGTGGCAGTAGGAGTCTTAATATCTAAAGCAGTTAAAAGGATACAGGGAAGACACCTTACTGTGTGGACATCTCATGATGCGAATGGCACACTCACTGCAAAAGGAGACTCGTGGCTGTAAGACAACCATTTGCTTAAATATCAGGCTCTATTACTTAAAGGACCAGTGCTGCTACTGCGCACTTGTACAACTCTTAACCCAGCCACGTTTCTTCCAAACAATGAAGAAAAGATAGAACATAACTGTCAACAGGTGATTGCTCAAAGCTATGCCGCTTGAGGGGACCTTCTAGAGGTTCCCTTGACTGATCCTGACCTCAACTTATATACTGATGGATGCTCCTTTGTAGAAAAAGGACTTTGAAAGGCGGTGTACGCAGTGGTCAGTGACAATGGAATACTTGAAAGTAATCCCCTCACTCCAGGAACTAGCACTCAGCTGGCAGAACTAATAGCCCTCACTCAGGCACCAGAACTAGGAGAAGGAAAAGGAGTAAATATATATACAGACTCTAAGTATGCTTATCTAGTCCTCCATGTCCATGCAGTAATATGGAGAGAAAGGAAATTCCTAACTTCCGAGGGAACACTTAACATCAGGAAGCAATTAGAAGGTTATTATTGGCTGTACAGAAACCTAAAGAGGTGGCAGTCTTACACTGCTGGGGTCATCAGAAAGGAAAGGAAAAGGAAATAGAAGGGAACCACCAAACGGATATTTAAGCCAAAAGAGCCACAAGGCAGGACCCTCCATTAGAAATGCTTATAGAAGGACCCCTAGCATCGGGTAATCCCCTCCAGGAAACCAAGCCCCAGTACTCAACAGGAGAAATAGAATGGGAAACCTCACAAGGACATAGTTTCCTCCCCTCAGGATGGCTAGCCACCAAAGAAGGAAAAATACTTTTGCCTGCAGCTAACCAATGGAAATTACTTAAAACCCTTCACCAAACCTTTCACTTAGGCATTAATAGCACCCATCAGATGGCCAAATTATTATTTAATGGACCAGGCCTTTTCAAAACTATCAAGCAGATAGTCAGGACCTGTGAAGTGTGCCAAAGAAATAATCCCCTGCACTGCAGGCCATACATTTCAATCCCTGTATCTTTGACCTCCTTGTTAAGTTTGTCTTTTCCAGAATCAAAGATGTAAAACTACAAATCGTTCTTCAAATGGAGCCCCAGATGCCGTCCATGACTAAAATCTACCACGGACCCCTGGACTGGCCTGCTGGCCCATGCTCTGATGTTAACGACATCAAAGGCACCCCTCCCGAGGAAATCTCAACTGTACGACCCCTACTATGCCCCAATTCAGCAGGAAGCAGTTAGAGTGGTCATCAGCCAACCTCCCCAACGGCACTTGGGTTTTCCTGTTAAGAGGGGGGACTGAGAGACAGGACTAGCTGGATTTCCTAGGCTGACTAAGAATCCCTAAGCTTAGCTGGGAAGGTGACTGACCACATCCACCTTTAAACACCGGGCTTGAAACTTAGCTCACACCCGACCAATCAGGTAGTAAAGAGGTCTCACTAAGACGCTAATTAGGCTAGAACAGGAGGTAAAGAAATAGCCAATCATCTGTCACCTGAGAGCACAGGGGGAGGGACAATGATCAGGATATAAACCCAGGCATTTGAGCAGGGAGCAGAAACCCGCTTTGGGTCCCCTCCCTTTGTATAGGAGCTCTGTTTTCACTTTATTAAATTTTGCAACTGGAAAAAAAAAAAGATGAAAGGTAAGTGTTTGTGAGGATGTGAAAAAAAGGGAATCCTTTTACATTGTTTGTGGGAATGTAAATTAGTACAGCCATTATGAAAAATAGTATAGAGCTTTCTCAAAAAATTAAAAACAGAGCTACCATATGATCTAGCAATCTCACTACTGGGTATATATCCAAAGACAATGAAATCAGTATGTCGAAGAGCTAATCGGCACTCCCATGTTGATTGCAGCACTAATAACAATAACCAAGATATGCAATCAACCTAAGTGTCCACCAACAGATGAATAAAGAAAATGTGGTATATGCATATGTACAGGGGAATACTATTCTGCCATAAAAAGAATAAAATCCTGTTATTTGGGACAACATGGATAAATCCAGAGAATTATGTTAGGTGAAATAGGCCAGGGACAGAAAGACAAATACTGCCTGACCTCACTTATATGTGGAATCTAAAAAAGTTGATCTCATAGAAGTTGAATAATGGTTCCCAGAGGCTGGGAGGGTAGTGAGAAGGAGTGGGGATGGGGAAGGTTGGTCAACAGGTATAATGTTACAACTAGATAGGGGGAATAAGTTCTGGTGTTCTATTGCACAACAGAATGACTATAGTTAACAATAATGTATTGTATATTTCAAAATAGCTAGAAGAGAGGATTGTGAATGTTCTTACAACAACAACAAAAAATAGATAGGTAAGGTGATGGATATGCTACTTACCCTGATTTGAACATTTCACAATGTATACATGCATCAAAACATCTTATTGTACTCCATAAATAATACGTATAATTATGTGTCAAATGAAAATGAAATAAAACTTTAAAAAGGAAAATATGGTATGTATACACCTGCACACACACACACACACACAAAGTGGAATATTATTCAGCCTTAAAAAGAAGGAAATTTGCCACAACATGGATGAACCTGGAAGACATTATGTTTAGTGAAATAAGCCAGAAAAAAAGAAACACAAATAGCACACAAAACACTTGTATGTGGAATTTTTAAAAGTTGTACTCACAGAAACAGAGAATAGAATGATGATTATCAGGAACTAGCATGGAGAGGGCTGAGGATTGATGAGATGTGGGGCAAAGAATATAAAATTTCAGCCAGTCAGGAAGAACAAGTTCAAGAGATCTATTGTACAATAAGATAACTATAGTTAATAACAACGTATTATTTATTTGAAAATTGCTAACAGTAGATGTTAAGTGTTCTCACCACAAATAAATGCTATGTGAGGCAATGTATTTATTAATTAGCTTGATTTAGCCATTTTACAACCCATTCATATTTCAAAACATCATATTGTGCACCATAAATATATGCAATTTTAATTTGCCAATTTAAAAATAAAAAAGAAGAAAGCTCATTTTGATCACCCCCAAAGGATGCCTTATGCCCCGATAAGTCCCCAGCCACAGAGGCTATCATTGTTCTGATTTATTTCACCAATAATTAGTTTGCCTCATCTAAAAATTCATATAAATTGAACAGTTCATTAAAAAAATAGAATAAAATGTTCTAAGGGATAAGATAGATGTGTAGCCATCGAGGATATTGCTCAATATATATAAAATCAAAAGAAAAATGAAGAGTAGATGAGTGGAAGACTGTGGTCAGCTACTCCAATAGAAAATCGGATTCCTTGCCCAGTTTTCAAACCTAAGGTAGTTTTCAAACCCACTACAGAACATTCCTCTTGACTGAAAGAGAGGCCAGGTCCACATGAAGAAGGACCTTGTGACACCAGGACAAATGTATACAGTAGTGATTCCTCTAACTATTCCCCAAAAGGTCTTTGGCTATACACTAGGGTATCATGCTCTGGAAATGGGAATACGTGGATTTTATGATGACTGTTAGATACAGGGTCTGAATTGATGCAGATACCTAGAGAACAAAAGCATCTTCACAGACTTCTTGGTAAAGCAGAAGTATATGAGGGTCAAGTAATTAACGGAGTCCTAGCTAGACACATGTGTCCTCTGGTCTGCAGATCCACACAGAGGTCATTTTCCCAGTTTCTGAATGTATAATTGGAACATTGTCTGATTGTTTGAACATTGTCCAATTATCTGAATGTATAATAGGATTTTACAGAACCTTCATATTAGTTCATTGACATATAGAGTAAGAGCTATTGTAGTAGGAATGGTAAATAGAAGCCCCTGAAATTACGTTCTCACCCCACTGCCAAGACTATAAATCAAAAGCAACATTGCATCTCAGGAGTGACATGGCAGAGGTTAGCATTACCCTCAGAAATTTAAAGGATGTAGGGGTGCTGGATTTCATTATAACCCCATATACTTCATCGTTCTGGCCCCTAGAAAATCAGGTGAATCAGAGCATATGACCTTGAACTACTACAAACTTCTCCAAGTAGTAACTTCAATGACATCTGCTGTATTCGATGTGACATCTTTACTATAGCAGATTCACACTGCCACATGTGTGGTTAGTGGCTATTGATCTGCTTCCATTTTGCTCTCTATCAATCAGGACAAGACACACACACGGGATGGCTAACAGTATACACTCATGGTCTTGTCCAAGCACTATGTCAGTTCTCTAGATCTCTGCAGTGATAGTGCAAAGGGTTCTGGGCCATCTGAACATTCCACAGAACTTCACGTGGGGTCACTAAGTGGAAAACATCATGTTATTTGGACCTTAGGAGCAAGAAATGGCAATTATTCTGGACATCTTATTAAGACATGTAATCTAAATGGAGGAAGACAAACACTACAAAGATTTAGCAGCCACACACTTCAATAAAGTTTTTAGGCATCAACATTCTGGAATATGCTGAGACATCCCTTCCAAGGTAAAGAACAAGTTTCTATATGTCACACCTTACTTTACAGGCCATTTTGGAGGCGAAATATATAGTATACTTGGGAAGGCTCCTTCAACAAACTGTTGAAATAATTTGGAAAACTGCTAATTTTGACTTGGGCCAAGAACAAAAAAGACTCTGAAGCAGGTTCCTGCTGTGTTCCGAGCAACCCTGAAGCTTGGGTGCAACAATACAAACTCCCTCTCACCATGGCTGATCTACGTACTGTTGCTGCTAAATGTCTAACCTTCCAGCAACAAAGATCACTCCTGAGTACTTGATATGGGACCATTCCTTCTTTTTCCCTTCAGCCTTATAGAGGTATAACTGACACACAAAAATTTTAAACATAAATATTGTGTAATGATAACCACAATCAAGCTAATTAACACACCTATCATCTCATGTAGTTACCTTTCTGTGGTAGAAAAACGCTTAAGTAGATCTTAGCAATCTTGAAAGCAAATTTCAAGTATAAAATACAGCATCAATTATAGTCACCATGCTGTATATCAGATCCCTAGAACTTATTTTTCTTATCGGTATTCTTCCTTCAGGTGACCAACCAGTCACTTGGTGGCCTATTGTTTATATCAGTTCCATTCAACTCTGGAAAAAGAAATATTTTATCTTGAAAGGGATTGACACATATTCCAGATACGTTTTTACTTTTCCTGCCTGTAGTGCCTCAGCTATCTCCATTGTGTGTAAGCTCATAAAGTGTATGACCTACTGACCTGGGATGGCACCTAACATTGTCTTTGAACCACAGGACCATCTTCATAGCAATGGAGGTATGGCATTGGGCGTGTGGTTGTGGATCACGTACCATCTAGAAACTGCCATCATGAAAGAGTAGTGAAATTACCTCTTGAAGGTACAGCTAAAGTGCCGGCTTGGAGACAACACCCTGCAGTAGATAGAGCACTATCCTCAGGTTACAGAATAGACCTTCAAGCATTTGCCACTGTATATGGTGCTGTATTCCCAGTATATAGAATACATGGAACTGGGAATGAACTGAAAGTTGGAATGGTCCCACCATCACTACCAGTGGCCTATTTGGGGAATTATTTCTAAAGATCCTGATTCCCAGAGGGGTGATGCTTCCTCCAAGCAACACAGTAAAATAATCCCAAATTGTTTTCCAAAGTGACTGTACAGGTCAAGTGCGGTGGCTATGTCTGTAATCCCAGCACTTTGGGAGGCCGAGGCAGGCAGATTGCTTGAGTCCAGGAATTCAAGACCAGCCTGGCCAACATGGTGAAACCCCATCCCTACTAAAAATACAAAAATTAGCCAGTCATGGTGGTATGCTCCTGTAGTCCCAGCTACTTGGGCGGCTGAGATGGGAGAATCGCTTGAACCTGGGAGGCAGAGGTTGAGGTGAGCTGAGATCGCGCCACTGCACTCTGGCCTGGGTGACAGAGTGAGAACCTGTCTCAAAAAACAAAACAAAACAATAAAACGAAACTGACTGTACAAGTTACAGTACATTCCCACCAAAAATTAGAACTCTTCATCAGTACTTAATATTATAAAACTTTAAAAAGTTTGCTAATATAGTAAGTACTCAGTGACATCTTATTATTTTAATTAGCATCTCTCTGTTTATTAATTATGTGAAGAACATTTTTCCATGTTTAGTAGCCGTTTGGATTTTCTCTATTGTGAAATGCATAATCAAGTCATTTGCCTAGTTGTAATTTGGGTTTCTGCCTTTTTTCTTACCCAATTACCAAAAGAGGTCTTTATATGATTGGAAATAAGCTTCGTTGTTTTATTGTTAGCTGGTTACATAAGTTGCAAATATCTCCTGCCAGTCTATGGCTTGTATTTTTATTTTTTTCATGACATTTTTTGTGGAACAGAAGTGTTTTGTCTTCATGTAATTGTACTAATCTTTACTTTTATGGTTAGTGTTTTTTTTGTGTCTCATTTAAGGAACCCTTCGCCACCCCTCCCCCTGGTCACGAAGATATTCTTCTGTATTAATCACTGGATAACTTAACAATTTGTGACACATTAGATCTCATATTCACCTGGAATTGAGTTTTGTGTGAATTAGGAGTTCAATTTCATATTTTTCCAGCATGGTACACAATTGTTCTAGCGCCACTTATTGGAAAGACTTTTTCTCCCGCTGCCCTGCAGTGCACCTTTGTTGTACATCAAGCATTCATTTATGTGTGGACCATTTTATTTTCCTGTTGCTGGAATATAGAAGTACCATTACTTTCTAATATTGATTTTTGTATCCAGCAAACCCCCTTAAACATTTTAAACTGTATTAATGGGTTTAATATATTTGATTTACTTTTAGCATTTCAAATGCCTGAACAAGCAAGCCCATGATCTTATTTTTAAAACCTTCCACAGCACTTCAAAGGCTCTTGTAAATCCCAATTTAAGTAATAAATTTGATAAATCCATTTCTCTTAAATATTATGCCACTTACACATTTGCTCACATTCTTACTTTTTAAAATTTGAAATTATGTCAATTACATGTTTTAAATAAATGGAATCACAAGACATCTGTAAGATAGTCTAATATGGCAAACTCTTTTAAATATTATAAACACTTTAAAGAAAATCATAAAAAGATTATTCCTAAGCCTAACATGAAAGTATTCATACTGGTGGCATGATATAATTTACCAGCTTTGCATTTAAATATAAATCTTTGATTTGAAAAGTCACTCACTTAGTAAAGGAAGCAGCTTTAACATCAGAACTTAAAGAAGCTTTAATATCACAAGATCAGATGTTCTATTTCAAAAGAACTGAGGTTACCACCTGGAGCAAGTCATTGTTAATAAATACACAACTTATGACCATAAGGTTACTTGCCAGTTTGACATTTCAGACTGGGATGGCAACATGGGAGACATTTAGGTACAAGATCATCTTTTCTGAACCAAAGATGGACACCTGAGTCCTTTAAAAAATCATCTCTAAGTTAGGAAGGAGCTCTAAGCCCAAACTCTTCAGATGGAATTTCTCAACCTACCTCTTCGAGTTCACGAGTTGAACACCCCAGCCAAGAGCCATTCCTTAGACACACTGCAGGCCCAGTGCTGTGCACCTGAGCAGCAAAGTGAGCCTTTGGGAGGGCAGATGCAGGAAAGAAACCTGCACAAAGCCCTGGATGTGGGCTTGGGACCATTCATACTTGGAATTTGTGTTTCAAAACTTAATCTGTGTGTGTCCAAGCCAGGGGTTGAGAGAGTAGGGAGCATGGGGGTGTGGACCTTGGTGGGTATGTCCCCTTGATCCGTGGACTCTGCAGCTCATGGAAGGGTGACGCTCACAGGGGAGTCCAAACAGGTCCCTCTAAAGTGAGGGGTGTGGGGAAAGCCCCACTCTTGCCTTGCTCTCAGGGCAGAACTGCACTACAGCTAGGACAAAATTCCATGTGTTTTTCTTACCTTTTTAAGTAAAGTGATTAAGCCAAATAGAAAGACCATCTAGCAAATCAGGAGATCCAAAAATAGAGATGAAATGGTATGATGCCAAAGCAGAATTTCGCTATCTTGAGGTCCCTGAAGATGGGGCTTTGACTGGAAGTATTTTTATGCTTCTAACAGAATAAATAAGTTCCTCAGACAACAAAAGCAGCTAACTCACTGAAGCTCATTATTTAGGTGGTCCTCAGCAGCCTGCTAGAATGTCTATAAGAGGGATTTAGAAGGAAACATCTACTTAGAAGTAGGGAGACTTGAAATGGCTTTGCGTAGTGGCTTACATAAGCTGAAGAAAATGTCAACAGAATGGGTGGGGAAATGGCACCATAGGCACTGATAAAGATTCTTTTTTTTTTTTTTTTCCTGAGATGGAGTTTTGCTCTTGTTGCCCAGCTGGAGTGCAATGGCATGATCTCAGCTCACTGCAACATTTGCCTCCCAGGTTCAAGTGATTCTCTTGCCTCAGCCTCCCGAGTAGCTGGGATTACAGGCACGTGCCACCATGCCAGGCTAATTTTGTATTTTTAGTAGAGATGAGGTTTCTCCATGTTGGTCAGGCTGATCTTGAACTCCTGACCAAAGTGCTGGGATTACAGGCTTTAGCCACCATGCTTGGTTGACAAAGATTCTTTAATCATGTTTCTGAACTTTCTCCTGGGCCCATCTGTGCACTTCCTTCTGAAATCCAGCTTTAGCAAAAGAATTCGGCTAAGTCAGTTTCATCAGAACCCCCATCCTTGATAATCTGATCATCCTTGATATCTGATCAGGTTCCTCGTCTTCCATCCTCCCCCAGGTGATGTCTGATCATCCTGGTCTATCTTCAGCAAGAATCCTGTTGGGTTGATTTAGCCAGAATCCCCTTTACCCCTGATATTTCCTCCTAGTAGTTTTCCACCCACTGACCCCCACCCTGCTCCTTGGTTATAAATTCCCACTTGCCCAGGCTGTATTGGAAGTTAAGCCCAATCTCTCTCCCCTACTGCAACACACCGTTGCAGTCATCCCTGTACCTATCTTGATGGTTCTGAATAAACTCTTCCTTACTGTGCTTCAACAAGTATCATTGAATAATTTTTTCTTTAATATTAGTTAGCTGGCCAGGCACGGTGGTGGCTCACGCCTGTAATTCCAGCACTTTGGGAGGCCGAGGTGGGCAGATCATGAGGTCAGGAGTTCAAGACCAGCCTGGCCAAGATGGTGAAACCCTGTCTCTACTAAAAATACAAAAATTAGCCAGGCGTGGTGGCATGTGCCTGTAGTCCCAGCTACTTAGGAGACTGAGGCAGGAGAATTGCTTGAATCCGGGAGGCAGAGGATGCAGTGAGCCGAGATCACGCCATTGCACTCCAGCCTAGGCAACAGAGAGCAAGACTTCATCTCAAAAAAAAAAAAAACTAGTTAGCTATGGCTGTGAGTGCCAATCTGCTCCACCCCCAAATTCTTTTTTGGTCTTAAGCTACCACAAACAAATGAACAACAACAAAAAAATATTGGGCTTGCTTCTGCATCATGGTCTTTTCGGGTCACTGAAGACAGTATATTAAACACAGATCCTTAGGAGCTTCTAAGTTAGGAAACACTCATAGGTGAATGTGAATAAAATATGATACAAATAAATAACATTGCAAAAATTTACATGGAGATTTTAAAACGTGGTTCTGTTTTATGAAAGTGCAACTTGTGAAAAATGAAAGAAACCATACACTAATAAGGATGCACCTGTCATCACTTCTATACACATACCTGTTCTAAAAAGTCAAAATGTAACAACTACCCCATGTCGATTGAGAAGTGACATTAAACTTTCCCTAGGAACCAGACAAATCTTACACTTGCTCAAATTCAGCTACAAAGAAAAGTATAAGCTCAGCTCCTTTCTTATGGGTTCACCTGCAACTTTTCCCCTGGGTAGACTGTAATGAATGGCATCTTTAATTAGGAACCTGAAGTGTTCAATATTTGCACAGAAGGTCAATCCCATCCATTTCACCTCTTATTTTCAGACTCCAGGTTCTAATTTGTAATTATTGCTGTTCAAGGACCTTAGCTGAACTGACTCAGCTAGGAAAGACTGTTCCATGCAATCCTCTTAGACAAGTCACTGAAGCAACTCAAAAACAATAAAAAAAAATATATTCATAATTTTGTAAAGCCTTGTCATGGGTCTTTTTCTCTGATGTTAATTCTATAGAATAAAAATTTCCTCCCAAATCCACATCTCTTAGGCTTAAGATAAAGGATGGTCAAGAAGTTGAGGTGACTAGTTTTAATTCCTGGGGGATCCTTTGAGATTTTGGTTATCTCCTGCCTACCCCATTAAGAGAGCAATATTCTAGTACTGTCAATATTTTACATGTTAATCCATGCTGGTAGGTTTGGAGTAGAATCACATTTTGGTTTTAAATAACATTCGTTTGGTCTATTTTTCTGTTTTTATTTCAAAGGTAATGCATGATTCAAACCAAATTCCCCTTAATCATCCATCTCATTCCCCCAAGGCCAATGATTAATATTTCCTTCAATACTTTTCCTACGCTGACACAAGTGTGTGTGTGTGTGTGGTGTGTGTTTAAAGGATAGGATCATATAACTTTTGCCATTTAATATAAAATGGATGTATTTTTATGCCTGCTTATATCTACTAGGTGTGGGCCTCTTAAAAGCTACATATTATGATTATACCACAATTTATGTAATTATTCCTTTTTGTTAGCACTCAAGTTGTTTCCAAGCCTTTGCTATCACTCAAGAGGCCGTCACGAACATTTCTTCGTTCATTTACTCCACAAACATTAATTTAGTACTTATGTCAATCACTGAACTTCGTGCTGGGGACAGAACCATGAACCAAACACAAAAGTCCTTGTCTTCACGGACCTTATATTCTATGTAAGGAGATAGACAATAAGCACGATAAATAAAACATTATTTATGTATTTACATGTAGTTAAACATGTATGTTAGCAATAAGTACTAAAGGGAAAATAAAGGAAATAGGGGAGGAAACATTGGTAAAGGAGGGACAGGTTTACAATTTTAGATAATTTGACCAGAAAAAGACTCATTTAAAAAGTCATTGAGAGCAAAGGCCTAAAGGAACCAAGGTCCTTTGCCACATGGAAATCTGGAGACAGTGAATTCCAGGCAGAGGAAGTAAAGAGAAAAATACCTCTGAGATACAAACATCTCTGGCCAGTGTGTTTGGAACAATGAGTTGTTCAACAAGAGTTGGTTGGAGTGACAGGGCAGTCTTGTACACGCATCTTTACACAGATTATGATTGCAGCTGGATTTAGCTCACTCTCTTTTTCACTCCCAAAGCCCCCTTTCTGTACATGAGGGTTTCATAGTGCTCCGCTGGCTTCAAACTTTCTTTGCTCCCCAATAGACTAAAAACTCAAACAAGACTCTAAATTGCCTGGCCACTGCTTCCATGTCCAGACTCATCTAATGTAACTATTTCTCTATCACTAGGCTCCAACTGTCTGGTGGTTCCTAGTGTCCTTCAACCTTCTCCCCGCTTCAGGGCCTTTATTGTATGCCTGGAATGCTCTTCCAGAGTTCTTGGCATAGCTGGCTTCTTGTCATTTCTCAGCACACATGCAAGTGTTACCTCTCTAGAGTGGCCTCCCTCAATCACCTTCTCCTCAATGCCTCCTCTCCTTCCCCATTATTCTTTATCATAGCACCCTGTTTATTCCTTTTACTGAAGATACAAAAAAATCTTCAGTTAAATCTTTTATTTAGACCTCAAACCTCTTCTCACCATATATTTAAAGATAATTTCCCTCTCTTAGGTAAACTGTGAAAATGACAAATTGTGACTCTTAACTATTTTCTGTGGTTTAAATGCTTGCGTCTCCCCAAAATTCATTTGTTGACATTTGAACTCCAAGGTGGTGGTATTAGAAGGTATGGCTTTTGGGAGGTTAGCTCATGAAAGCAGAGCTGTCACAAATGGGATTAGCACCTTCATAAAAGAGGCCCAAGAGAGCTCCCATTCCCCTTCAGGCACAGGAGGACACAGAGAAGGGATATCTGTCTATTAACCAGGAAGCAGACCCTCACCAGACACCAAATCTGCTGGACCTTAATTTTGGACTTCCCAGCCTCTAGAACTGTGAGGAATAAATTTCTGTTATTATTAAGTTACCCAATTTATGGTATTTTGTTATAGCAGCCTGAACTAAGACACTTGTTCTCATAAAAATACTATTATAAGAGTAAATTTCATATTACTGTAACAAATGGAACATGCATACAATGCTTCAATGTTTCTTTGTAAAATTTCTCCAATGAGAAATTGTTTTAAAATTGCACTGGCCTGTGATTTAACGTTATCACTAAGGAACAGAGAGGAACCAGCCTATTAAATCTTACGAGTTGTAGAATGGAGGCCCATGGCAATCATATCTGCCCCTGGAGAAGTTATATGAAAAGTACAGAAAATTTAAACCTTGTAGTATATCCCCAATTAGGGGTAAAACCTTTAAAAACTTGAGAGTTCTAGATCTGCCCAGATATGTGAAACCCACAACTGTTGGAAAAAGAAAAGTAGAAGATAAAGACACTTTCAATCACAGAAAAATAAGATCATAACTAGCAAATTTATTTTTAAAATTATCTAAATCCCATATCACCTAAATTCCACATCACCACTTACTCTGTAATGTCCCCAAAGTACGATAAGGGTATGGTTGCTTCCTTTTCTCCTAAATTATCAAAGTCTTAGTTGCCTTTAAAAATACAGCACGCCAAAGTATTATTTTTAGCATCTCAGTCACAAAGCGTCTTTCCTGAGAACCATGACTGAGAAGCTCAAGAGTGCCTCATTATAAAAATATTCTCAACCATTGCTCCATTTGCTGGCCTTAAATACTGTTTTGGCGACCCCTAGTGTGAAACATTATTTCAACATCTGGACATATTGAAAGTCCTCTTAATACTTGCTTACAGACAGAAACGATATCTAAAATAATTTTTCACCAAGGAAAATGTGACTTCAGTTAATTTCTATTTAAAGTTCATGTCTTTCTTAGATCATAATAAAATTTGAATATAATTTCTGGTAGCCCAAGACATTTGGAATTCACTGAGAAGCAATATGGTTAGAGATTCATGATTGCATTAAGTGTGTGCACAACAGTAGTTTCATTGTCTTAATTAATGCTCTAATTCCACTACTAGGAATTCACCCTATGAATATACTTGTGCATGTGCAATATAACATATGTACAGTATTAGTCATTGCAGCAAGTTATTCATTGCAGCAGTGGAAACAACATAAACGGTAATCAATAAAAGGGTGGTTACTTGGAGTATGATACACCCATACAATGGAATATTATGTGGCAATAATACAAGAAAAAAAGAATGAAGAAACTCTTCATGTACTAATATGCAATGATTTCCATGATATATCAAAGAACATAGAACAGAATTAAACAACCAACACAAAAAAACTAAGGTAGAGAATTATGGTGAGCATTTTGCTACCATATGAATTTTAAAATACTATATATATTTATATTTGCTTATACATCCATGAATGTAACCTCCCAAAGGATACACAAGAAACTAATACAGTGTGGTTACTCATTAAAGATGGGGATTGAGAAATGGTATAAGTTAGATACTGCTTTCCTTGTTATAGCTCTCTATGTGTGGATTATGCCTTTATTATTCAAAATGTTAAATGGCTTTTTAAAAAATGTAAAGCCTGCAACACAAGACCAAGAAGGACAAGGAAGACTTTTCTTGAAAAAAAGATTCAACAAAATATAATTTTCTGTCTAAAAATATATGTAATTTTTTCTTTACACATTTTAAATTCTATACACTTTTCCAGTGGAATCTTTTGTTGCATATTTTTCCTTACTCAAATGCTGAACTGTAAGACAGCATTTGTAAAATTTTATTTTTAAGGTTTCTGTTTACTTTTTTTTCGTCCCCAAAGTTACCTAGTGAGACAACATTTGATAGTTACATAAAGCAACCTAACAGGTGGGATTGACTTGAGGTAATATCTTGGGGTAGGAAATGCTCACAGCTCTCCTGGCATGTCTTGCCAATAAGATTGCTGTTTCCAGACCAAAATTCTTTATTGTCAACAAGTGTAAGAAATTGTAATATTCCTTATTAGGGCATAATTTAAAATTCACGGGTAATATAAGTATACATGGCAGATACCCAGGAATAATCTTAACAGAATATGGGAAAGATATGAATGGAGAAAATTATACAAGCTTTATTTTACACTAAGAAAAGTAGACTTAGGTTGCAGTAGCTCACGCCTGTAATCCCAGCACTTTGGGAGGCTGAGGTGGCCTTGAGGCCAGGAGTTCAAGACCAGCCTGGCCAATATGGCGGCCCCTGTCTCTACTAAAAAAAAAAAAATAGCCAGGCATGGGGGCATATGCCTGTAATCCTAGACACTTGGGAGGCTGCGGCATGATAATTGCTTGAATTTGGGAGGTGGAGGTTGCAGTGAGCCGAGATCACACAGCTGCACTCCAGTCTGAGCAACAGAGCAAGACTCTGTTGAAGAAAGGAGGGGAGAGGGAAAGGGAGAGGGAGAGGGAGAGGGAGAGGGAGAGGGAGAGGGAGAGGGAGAGGGAGAGAAAGAAAGAAAGAAAGAAAGAAAGAAAGAAAGAAAGAAAGAAAGAAAGAAAGAAAGAAAGAAAGAAAGAAAGAAAGAAGAGAAAGAAAGAAGTAAATAAATGAAAATATATAGTATGTGTATATGACCCCTCTCTCCAAGTTAAAAATTTAATATAATTATAATTAAAATTGCAGCAAGGTTTTCATGCTATTTGAAAGCTGACTTCATTAAATGTGAGGCTTTGTAGTGCCTTTAAGGATCATTTGGGGGAATATAGAAAGTACTATTCAGGCATTTATTTAGGTTTTAAAAGCTGATGCTCAATCTACTAAACTTATAACTTGCAAAACTACCTTTGTTTCCTTAAGCTTTTAACTTCAGTTAAAAATCCTAATCTATTTCAAAGTTTAGCAAATTTTAGCAGTCCTTTTAAAGGGGCCTTTGAATAAAATTTAGTTCTACTCCAAAGTTTAACTATTTTAAACACTTTAAATCATAGTTATTTTTTTTTTCCTTTTTTTTGAGACAGGGTCTCACTGTCACCCAGACTGTAGTGCAGTGGTGTGATCTCAGCTCACCGCAGCCTCAACCTCCCAGACTCAAGCAATCCTCCCATCTCAGCCTCCTGAGTAGCTGGGACTACAAGCATGGGCCACCAAGCTCGACTAATTTTTGTATTTGCAGTAGAGACAGGGTTTCACCATATTGCCCAGGCTTGTTTCCAACTCCTGGACTCAAGAGATCCTCCCACCTTGGCCTCCCAAAGTGCTGGAATTACAGGCGTGAGCTGTCACAACAGGCCTCAACCATAGTTATTAATATATTTTATGTTCCTTGTTAGTATTGCAATTGTCTGATTTAATAAAACTTTTCAAGTATTTCAATTATTTTCATAAATCTAATTAAATTCACAAATATGTAAAAAGCAAGCTATTTTATGTATTACATGTCACTGTATATAACTATTATGGCTGAATTGTGTCCCTCTAAAATTCATATGTTAAAATCCTACAGCCTGGCCAACATGATGAAACCCCAAGTCTACTAAAAATACAAAAATTAGCCGGGCATGGTGGTGCATGTAATCCAGCTACTTGGGAGGCTGAGGCAGGAGAATTGCTTGAACCTGGGAGGTGGAGGTTGGAGTGAGCTGAGATCGTGCCACTGCACTCCTGCCTGGGCGACAGAGCAAGACTCCTTCTAAATAAATAAATAAATAAATAAATAAATATATAAATTCCTAACCCCCAGTACCTCAGAATGGGACTGTATTTGGAGACAGTGCCTTTAAAGAGGTAATTAAGTTAAAATGAGGTCATATGGGTGAGCCCTAATCCAATATGACTGGTGTCTTTATAAGAGATTAGGACACAAACAGGCACAGAAGGAAAGCTTTGTGAGGACACAGAGAGAGCCAAGGAGAGATACCTCAGAATGAAACCAGCCATGCCAACACCTTGCTCTTGGATGTCTAGGTCTAGGACTGTGAGAAAATAAATTTCTGTTGCTTAAACAACCAGTGATACTTCTGTCATGGCAGCATAAACAACCTAATATACCTTGACTCTTAATTAATACACGTAAGGGCATTTTCCATTTCCCTCTAAAGGCTTTTGAATGTGAGGCATTCTCTCATATTCTTAGAATCATTCTTAATGATATAGAAATAGTATCGGATTAATTTTCATGACTTTGTTAGACTCTATCACAATTTCCATAAGGATTCTGACAATTCTAAATGCACATGGAAAAGCAAAAAATCAAGACTAGTCAATAAATTTATGAAAGAAAAATGTTGTACAGGCTTTCACCCAATCAGATATCAAGACCTATTGTAAGGATTCAGTAATTAAGACCCTGTGCTACTATTAAAGGTATAGACAGATAAACTAATGGAATAGAATGCCCAGCTCTATAAGTATGTAATAGAAGCACTAAATAAGTAGAAAAAAAAGATGTACTATTTAATAAATGATTGGTTATCACTGGTAACCAGAAAGTCAAATAGGAAATATTAAAAATTAGGTCCATAAATCAAAACAAAACAAAACAAAATCTTCCAGGTGGATTAAAGTCATAAATTTGAAAAACAAGAATTCTAAAACTTTTAGAAGACGATAAAGGAAACTCTTTTTGTGGCCCCTTGGTAGGAAAGGGCTTTGATTGATTTCATTTTCTAAACCAAATACAAAAAGCAAAAAAACCATAAAGAAGGGCTGATAAATCTGACTACTTTAAACTTAACTTGTCTACAACAAAAGATATCCTAAAGATAGGGTAAAGAAAAGCCATAGACTGGAAAAAGATACTTTCATTGCTTATAATCAGCAAGCCTAGTATCCTGAATATATAAAGAGCTCCTAGGCCAGGCACGGTGGCTCACGCCTGTAATCCCAACACTTTGGGAGGCAGAGTTGGGTGGATCACTTGAGCCCAGGAGTTTGACACCAGCCTGGTCAACATGGCAAAACCCTGTCTCTACTAAAAATACAAAAATTAGCCAAGTGTGGTGGTGGGTGCCTGTAATCCCAGCTACTTGGGAGGCTGAGGCAGGAGAACTGCTTGAACCCAGGAGATAGAGGTTGCAGTTAGCTGAGATTGTGCCACGGCACTCCAGCCTGGATGAAAGAGCCAGACTCTGTCTCAAAAAAGAGCTCCTGAAGATTAGCAAGAAAAATACAAACATCCAGTAGGAAATGGGCAAAGTATATGAATACACAATTCACGGAAGAGAAATACAATAGATAAATAAACAAAAAGACCTCCAGCCCCCCTGGTTAATTAGGGATATGCACATTAAAGCCAAAGTGAAATTCCATTCCATCCAACAGACTTGAAACATTAAAAAGTATCTGACAGCGCCAAGTATTGGAGCAAAAGGAATTCTCATTCTGCTGGTGGGAGAGCCAATTGGTACAATCACTTGTAAAGCAATTTGGCAACATTTAGCAAAGCTTGAAGACACTCATCCCTAAGTCTCAACAATTTTATTCCTATGTATATGCCCTAGAGCAGGGGTCCACAACCCCTGTAACTGGGCCATACAGCAGGAGGTGAGCAGTGAGCAAGCAAGAAAAGCTTCATCTGTATTTACAGACACTCCCCATCACTGGCATTACTGCCTGAGCTTCGCCTCCTGTCAGATCAGTAGCAGCATTAGATTCTTATAGGAGCTTGAACCCCATTGTGAACTACGCATGTGAGGGATCTAGGTGGTGCACTCCTTGTAAAAATCTAATGCCTGATGATCTGAGGTGGAGCTGAGGTGGGGATGCTTGCACTGGGGAGCAGCTGCAAATATAGATTAATGTTAGCAGAGGTTTGACTGCACAGAAACTATAATAAATCAATTGCTTGCAGACTCATATCAAAACCCTATCAGTGAGTGGCAAGTGACAATTAAGCTGCATCTGGTGGCAGGCTTTACAGTGGCAAGTGAGTTGATGTACTTCAATTATACAGCTGCATCTGGTGGCAGGCTTTAAGTCACAATTCAACACTTATTTTAGTCTGTGGATGGTCCACCGTTTATTTTATTTACCACTTCCATCAATGCTTCTTTCTGGCACTTGTCTCAGTCACAGTTTTGGTAAGCACACAAGCTAATCCCAGCCAACATGAGCAAAAACCAAACATCACTAGAGCGCTTCTTTCAAAAAGGAGAAAGATCCAATGATGAGACAGAAGACTCTAAGACTGCCAGCAAAAAGAAAGCTGCATTTAAAAGAAAATACCAAGAGTCCTACTTAAATTACTCCTTGCAACATGTTATTCACATTCTCCAAGCTCACTTTGTATAATACTTGGTAACTGGCTATCCACTGAAACTACGAAAGCTTCAAAACTGTTTCACCACATGGAGACCAAGAAACTTGCATTAAAAGACCAGGTTTTGGAGGTTTTCAAAGGAAAAAAAAAAAAAAAACATGAACACAAACGGAAGCAATTATTGAAGGTCCTACCGCATCAAGTGTGTCTGTACTGACAGCATCAGTCAATGGCTAACCACATTGCTAGAGATAAGAAGCCCTTTACTATTGGTGAAGAATTGATCCTCCCTGCTGCTGAGGACATCTGTTGTGAACTTTTAGGAAAGGCTGCAGTTCAAAAGGAGACACACATTCCTCTTTGGCTAGCACCACAACTAGACAAATTGATGCAATAGCAGAGGATATTGAGGCATTATTGTTAGAGAGGATTAATAAGTCACCGTGGTACACAATTCAGGTTGACAAGTCTACCAATGCTGACAACAAGGCAACAATGCTTGTTTTTGTGAATATATTTTCAGGAGGATGTGTGTGAGGATATGTTATGTGTACTTTTGTTGCCAATCAACACCACAGCTGCAGAACTATTCAAGTCTTTAAATGATTACACATCAGGAAACTGAATTGGACATTTTGTGTTGGTATATGCACGGATGGAGCAGTTACCATGACAGGACAGCTTTCTGGTTTCACTACTTGGGTCAAAGAGGTTGCTTCTGAATGTGTCTATGCATTGTGTTGTTCATGGAGAAACGCTGACTAGCTGAAAAATGTCACCTGAACTTCATCACGTTTTGCAGGATGTGATTAAAATTATCAGCTATATTGAAGTATATGCCCTTAACTCACGTCTGTTCGCACAGCTCTGTGAGGAGATGGACGCAGAGTACACTCATCTTCCTTCTACACAGAGGTGAGATGGCTTTCTAAAGATAGATCACTGGCCAGAGCTTTTGAATTAGATAAGCTGCTACAGATATTTCTTTTAAAAAACAGTAATCACAGGCAGCACGTCAGTTACACAGGATGGGTGGCAAAACTTACTTGTGTGACATATTCAACCTGCTCAGCAAATTCAATCTGTCACTTCAGAGGAGAACAACTGTGTTCAAGTTGCTAGATAAAGTGGTTGCATTCAAATTCAACTGGAATTATGGGGGTGACAAGTCAACACCAGGATTTTTGATGTTTCAAACATTAGTAGAGATTTTGAAAGAGACTGAGCCAGGGCCTTCTTTCTCGCAGCAGGTGCATGATCACCTGTCTCACATTTAAAAGAGTTTGGACATTACTTCCCAACTAAAAGACCTCTGGACTGGGAAGGAATGGATCCGTGATGCATTTGTGAGAAAAACATGTGAATCAACTTTGCCCATACTAGAAGATCAACTGCTTGAGACTGCAAATAATGGTGCCTTTAAAAGTATGTTTGAAACTTCAAATCTCTATGTGTTCTGGATTAGAATCAAGGCAGAATATCCTCAGATTGCCACAAAAGCACGGAAAACCCTGCTTCCATTTCCGACATCCTATCTTTGTGAAACAGGGTTTTCTGCAGTGATACAACCAAATTGAGATTACAGAGTAGACTGGACATAAGCAACACACTTCGGGTGTCACTATCCCCCATCACCCCCAGATGGGACTGTCTAGTTGCAAGAAAATAAGCTCAAGGCTCCGGATGATTCTACATTATGGTGAGTTGTACAATTATTTCATTATATGTTACAATGTAATAATAACAGAAATAAAGTGTACAATAAATGTAATGTGCCTGAATCATCCCCAAACCATTGCCATCCCTAACCCCTGTCCGTGGAAAACTTGTCTTCCATGAAACCAGTCCCTGGCGCCAAAAAGGTTGAGGACCACTACCCTGGAGAAAACTCCTTCACATGTATGAGAATATTTGTTGCAGCATTGTTTCTAATCGCAAAAATATGAAAATAAATGCCCATCATCGAGAGAGTGGACACATTATGGTTTACTAATTAAGTGACATACTACATAGCAGTAAAAATGAACTAAAGTTCCACAACATGTAACATGAATACTGACAAGGGTAAAAAGCAACTTTTTAAACAATATAGACAGAGTGTTATTTATATAGAGCTTTAAAACATGCATAACAAAAACATCTATTGTGCATGGATACACAATTTCAGCAATCAAAAAAACAGGCTCCATAGAAAAATGGCAAAATGTTAAGGTTTGATACATCTCCCACAAGTATGCCTGACAAAATTCTTTGCATTTTAGGAGTGAAACATTTGTTATAACAGAGTTTATTTTATTTTATTTTTATTATTTATTTTTATTTTTAAAATTTATTTATTTTTTATTATACTTTTAACTTCTAGGGTACATGTGCACAACGTGCAGGTTTGTTACATATGTATACTTGTGCCATGTTGGCATGCTGCACCCATTAACTCATCATTTACATTAGGTATATCTCCTAATGCTATCCCTCCCCGCTACCTCCACCCCATGACAGGCCCCAGTGTGTGATGTTCCCTACCCTGTGTCCAAGTGTTTTCATTGTTCAATTCCCACCTATGAGTGAGAAGATGTGGTGTTTAGTTTTCTGTTCTTGTGATAGTTTGCTGAGAAAGATGGTTTCCAGCTGCATCCATGTCCCTACAAAGGACATGAACTCATCCTTTTTAATGTCTGCATAGTATTCTGTGGTGTATATGTGCCACATTTTCTTAACCCAGTCTATCATTGATGGACATTTGGGTTGGTTCCAAGTCTTTGCTATTGTGAATAGTGCCGCAATAAACATACGTGTGCATGTGTCTTTATAGCAGCATGATTTATAATCCTTTGGGTATACACCCAGTAATAGGATGGCTGGGTCAAATGGTATTTCTAGCTCTAGATCCTTGAGGAATCGCCACACTGTCTTCCACAATGGTTGAACTAGTTTACAGTCCCACCAACAGTGTAAAAGTGTTCCTATTTCTCCACATCCTCTCCAGCACCTGTTGTTTCTTGACTTTTTAATGATTGCCATTCTAACTGGTGTGAGATGGTATCTCATTGTGGTTTTGATTTGCACTTCTCTGACGGCCAGCGATGATGAGCATTTCTTCATGTGTCTCTTGGCTGCATAAATGTCTTCTTTTGGGAAGTGTCTGTTCATATCCTTTGCCCACTTTTTGATGGGGTTGTTTGTTTTTTTCTTGTAAATTTGTTTGAGTTCTCTGTAGGTTCTGGATATTAGCCCTTTTTCAGATGAGTAGATTGCAAAAATTTTCTCCCATTCTATAGGTTGCCTGTTCACTCTGATGGTAGTTGCTTTTGCTATGCAGAAGCTCTTTAGTTTAATTAGATCCCATTTGTCAATTTTGGCTTTTGTTGCCATTGCTTTTGGTGTTTTAGTCATGAAGTCTTTGCCCATGCCTATGTCCTGAATGGTATTGCCTAGGTTTTCTTCTAGGGTTTTTATGGTTTTAGGTCTAACATTTAAGTCTTTAATCCATCTTGAATTAATTTTTATAAAAGGTGTAAAAGGTGTAAAAAAAAGTTTCAGCTTTCTACATATGGCTAGCCAGTTTTCCCAGCACCATTTATTAAATAGGGAATCCTTTTCCCATTTCTTGTTTTTGACAAGTTTGTCAAAGATCAGATGGTTGTAGATGTGTGGTATTATTTCTGAGAGCTCTGTTCTGTTCCATTGATCTATATGTCTGTTTTGGTACCACTACTATGCTGCTTTGGTTACTGTAGCCTTGTAGCATAGTTTTAAGTCAGGTAGTGTGATGCCTCCAGCTTTGCACTTTTGGCTTAGGATTGTCTTGGCTATCTGGGCTCTTTTTTGGCTCCACATGAACTTTAAAGTAGTTTTTTCCAATTCTGTGAAGAAAGTCATTGGTAGCTTTATGGGGATGGCATTGCATATATATATTACCTTGGGCAGTATAGCCATTTTCATGAAATTGATTCTTCTTATCCATGAGTATGGAATGTTCTTCCATTTGTTTGTGTCCTCTTTTATTTCATTGAGCAGTGGTTTGTAGTTCTCCTTGAAGAGGTCCTTCACATCCCTCTAAGTTGGATTCCTAGGTATTTTATTCTATTTAAAGCAATTGCGAATCGGAGTTCACTCATGATTTGGCTCTCTGTTTGTCTGTTATTGGTGTATAAGAATGCTTGCAATTTTTGCACATTGATTTTGTATCCTGAGACCTTGCTGAAGTTGCTTATCAGCTTAAGGAGATTTGGGGCTGAGATGATGGGGTTTTCTAAATATACAATCATGTCATCTGCAAACAGGGACAATTTGACTTCCTCTTTGCCTAATTGAATACCCTTGATTTCTTTCTCCTGCATGATTGCCCTGGCCAGAACTTCCAACACTATGTTGAATAGGAGTGGTGAGAGAGGACATCCCTGTGTTATGTCAGTTTTCAAAGGGAATGCTTCCAGTTTTTGCCCATTCAGTATGATATTGGCTGTGGGTCTGTCATAAATAGCTCTTATTATTTTGAGATATGCTCCATCAATACCGAATTTATTGAGAGTTTTTAGCATGAAGGGCTGTTGAATTTTGTCAAAGGCCTTTTCTGCATCTATTGCGATAATCATGTGGTTTTTGTCTTTGGTTCTGTTTATATGCTGGATAACGTTTATTGATTTGCATATGTTGAACCAGCCTTGCATCCCAGGGATGAAGCACACTTGATCATGGTGGATAAGCTTTTTGATGTGCTGCTGGATTCGGTTTGCCAGTATTTTATTGAGGATGTTTGTATCAATGTTCATCAGGGATATTGGTCTAAAATTCTCTTTTTTTGTTGTGTCTCTGCCAGGCTTTGCCAGGCTTTGGTATCAGGATGATGTTGGCCTCATAAAATGAGTTAGGGAGGATTTTCTCGTTTTCTATTGATTGGAATAATTTCAGAAGGAATGGTACCAGCTCCTCTTTGTACCTCCGGTAGAATTCGGCTGTGAATCCATCTGGTCCTGGACATTTTTTGGTTGGTAGGCTATTAATTATTGCCTCAATTTCAGAGCCTGCTATTGGTCTATTCAGGGATTCAACTTCTTCCTAGTTTAGTCTTGGGAGAGTGTATGTGTCCAGGAATTTATCCATTTCTTCTAGGTTTTCCAGTTTATTTGCGTAGAGGTGTTTATATATTCTCTGATGGTAGTTTGTATTTCTGTGGGGTCGGTGGTGATATACCCTTTATTATTTTTTATTGTGTCTATTTGATTCTTCTCTCTTTCCTTCTTTATTAGTCTTGCTAGCGGTCTGTCAATTTTGTTGATCTTTTCAAAAAACCAGCTCCTGCATTCATTGTTTTTTTAAGGGTTTTTTGTGTCTCTATCTCCTTCAGTTCTGATCTGATCTTAGTTATTTCTTGCCTTCTGCTAGCTTTTGAATGTGTTTGCTCTTGCTTCTCTAGTTCTTTTAATTGTGATGTTAGGATGTCAATTTTAGATCTTTCTTGCTTTCTCTTGTGGGCATTTAGTGCTACAAATTTCCCTCTACACACTGCTTTAAATGTGTCCCAGAGATTCTGATATGTTGTATCTTTGTTCTCACTGGTTTCAGCGAACATCTTTATTTCTGCCTTCATTTCGTTATGTACCCAGTAGTCACTCAGGAGCAAGTTGTTCAGTTTCCATGTAGTTGTGTGGTTTTGAGTGAGTTTCATAATCCTGAGTTCTAGTTTGATTGTACTGTGGTCTGAGAGACAGTTTGTTATAATTTCTGTTCTTTTACATTTGCTGAGGAGTGCTTTACTTCCAACGAGGTGGTCAATTTTGGAATAAGTGTGATGTGGTGCTGAGAAGAATGTATATTCTGTTGATTAGGGGTGGAGAGTTCTGTAGATGTCTATTAGTCTGCTTGGTGTAGAGTTGAGTTCAATTCCTGGATATTCTTGTTAACTTTCTGTCTCATTGATCTCTCTAATGTTGACAGTGGGGTGTTAAAGTCTCCCATTATTATTGTGTGGGAGTCTAAGTCTCTTTGTAAGTCTCTAAGGACTTGCTTTATGAATCTGGGTGCTCCTGTATTGGGTGCATATCTATTTAGGATAGTTAGCTTTTCTTGTTGAATTGATCCCTTTACCATTATGTAATGGCCTTCTTTGTCTCTTTTGATCTTTGTTGGTTTAAAGTCTGTTTTATCAGAGACTAGGATTGCAACCCCTGCTGTTTTTTGTTTTCCACTTGCTTGGTAGATCTTCCTCCATCCCTTTATTTTGATCCTATGTGTGTCTCTGCACGTGAGATGGGTCTCCTGAATACAGCACACTGATGGGTATGGACTCTTTATCCAATTTGCCGGTCCGGGTCTTTTAATTGGAGCATTTAGCCCATTTACACTTAAGGTTAATATTGTTATGTGTGAATTTGATCCTGTCATTATGATATTAGCTGGTTATTTTGCTCATTAGTTGATGCAGTTTCTTCCTAGCATCGATTGTCTTTACAATTTGGCATGTTTTTGCAGTGGCTAGTACTGGTTGTTCCTTTCCATGCTTAGTGTTTCCTTTAGGAGCTCTTGTAGGGCAGGCCTGGTGGTGACAAAATCTCTAAGCATTTACTTGTCTGTAAAGGATTTTATTTCTCCTTCACTTATGAAACTTGGTTTGGCTGGATATGAAATTCTGGGCTTAAAATTCTTTTATTTAAGAATGTTGAATATTGGCCCCACTCTCTTTTGGCTTGTTGAGTTTCTGCTGAGAGATCTGCTCTTAGTCTGATGGGCTTCCCTTTGTGAGTAACCCGTCCTTTCTCTCTGGCTGCCCTTAACATTTTTTCCTTCATTTCAACTTTGGTGAATCTGACAATTATGTGTCTTAGAGTTGTTCTTCTTGAGGAGTATCTTTGTTGCTCTGTATTTCCTGAATTTGAATGTTGGCCTGACTTGCTAGGTTGGGGAAGTTCTCCTGGATAGTATCCTGCACAGTGTTTTCCAACTTTGTTCTATTCTCCTTGTCACTTTCAGGGACACCAATCAGACGTAGATTTGGTCTTTTCACATAGTCCCATATTTCTTAGAGGCTTTGTTCATTTCCTTTTACTCCTTTTTCTCTAAACTTCTCTTGTTACTTCCTTTCATTCATTTGATCTTCAATCACTGATACCCTTTCTTCCAGTTTATCGAATCAGTTACTGAAGACCCTTTCTTCCAGTTGATCGAATCGGTTACTGAAGCTTGTGAATTTGTCATGTAGTTCTCATGCCATGGTTTTCAGCTCTATCCGGTCATTTAAGGACTTCTCTACATTGGTTATTCTAGTTAACCATTCATCTAATCTTTTTTAAAGGTTTTTAGCTTCTTTGCAATGGGTTCAAATTTCCTCCTTTAGCTTGGAGAAGTTTGATCGTCTGAAGCCTTCTTCTCTCAACTTGTCAAAGTCATTCTCCATCCAGCTTTTCTCTGTTGCTGGCAAGGAGCTGCATTCCTTTTGAGGGGGAGAGGTGCTCTGATTTTTTGAATTTTCAGTTCTTCTGCTCTGTTTTTCCCCCATCTTTGTGGTTTTATCTACCTTTGGTCTTTGATGATGGTGATGTACAGATGGGATTTTGGTGTGAATGTCCTTTCCATTTGTTAGTTTTTCTTCTAACAGTCAGGACCCTCAGCTGCAGGTCTGTTGGAGTTTGCTGGAGGTCCACTGTTTGCCTGGGTATCAGCAGCAGAAGCTGCAGAAGAGTGAATATTGCTGAACAGCAAATGTTGCTGCCTGATCGTTCCTCTGGAAGCTTCGTCTCAGAGGGGTGCCTGGCCGTGTGAGGTGTCAATCTGCCCCTACTGGGGGGTACCTCCCAGTTATGCTACTCGGGGGTCAGGGAGCCACTTGAGGAGGCAGTCTGTCCATTCTCAGATCTCAAACTCTGGGCTGGGAGAACCACTACTCTTTCCAAAGCTGTGAGACAGGGACATTTAAATCTGCAGAGGTTTCTACTGCCTTTTGTTTGGCTATGCCCTGACCCCAGAGGTGGAGTCTACAGAGGCACACAGGCCTCCTTGAGCTGCAGTGGGCTTCACCCAGTTTGAGCTTCCTGGCTGCTTTGTTTACCTACTCAAGCCTCAGCAATGGTGGGTGCCCCTCCCCCAGTCTCACTGCCACCTTGCCATCAGACTGCTGTGCTAGCAATGAGGGAGACTCCAGTGTGGGACCCTCCAAGCCAGGCGCAGGATATAATCTCCTGGTGTGCCGTTTGCTAAGACCCTTGGAAAAGCACAGTATTAGGGTGGGAGTGACCCGATTTTCCAGGTGCTGTGTGTCACGGTTTCCCTTGACTAGGAAAGCCCTTGCGCTTCCCTGGTAAGGCAATGTCTCACCCTGCTTCAGCTCTCTCTTGGTGGGCTGCACCCACTGTCCTGCACCCACTGTCCAACACGTCCCAGTGAGATGAACCCAGTACTTCAGTTGGAAGTGCAGAAATCACCCGTCTTCTGTGTCACTCACACTGGGAGCTGTAGCCTGGAGCTGTTCCTATTCGGCCATCTTGGAACCTGACCCAACAAAGTTTAAACAGCAGAATAAAATAATTTTCAAGTTATCTCTCTCCTAGTAAAGTTTTCCTTCCCTTCCGTTGTAATAGAGTTATTTAACCATTTATCAAATTTTTGTTTTGGATTTTTTTTTTCAAGTAGCTTCTACCCATGTAAGGAAGTTATTAAACCAAACAGTAGGATATAAAGCGATAACAAGGAAGAGATGTATAACCTACAAAGAGGAAGGAGAGTTTACATCTGTCTGGAGCAGCCAGAGAAAACTCTAAGGAGATGCATTTGAGCTGCCTTTTTGGGAGATGTATTCACCAAGGGAACAGACATTCCACGTAGAGGGAACAGCTTGTACAAGAAAATGGGGACGGGCACAACAGGTAACACGGAGAAGTACAGTTGTCCCTCAGTATCCGTGAGTGATTTGTTCCAGGACTCCCATGGATACCAAAACTAGAGGATGCTCAAGTCCCTGATATAAAATGGCTTGTATTTGCACATATGCACATTCTCCTGTATAGTTTGTCTCCAGATTATTTAACAATACCTAATACAATGTAAATGCTATGTAAATAGTTGTTATACTGTATTGTTTAGGGAATAATAACCTTAAAAAGTCTACACTTCAGTACAGACTGACTTTTTCCCCAAATATTTTCAATCGGGTCGGTTGAATCCACAAAACCCACTGAATGGAAGGGCCAAGTAGGGTGCAGTGAGGCCTTGGAGGAAGGATATCAAAATAAGTGGCTAGAGGGGAAGGAGGAGCTTGAGGTGGAAGCCGGAATGTGTGGGAATTGGTGCTGTACTTGCTCACCAAGCACCCTGGTTAGAGCTGAAATAACTCTTTTATGCCACAGACTCCTAAAAGACATAGCTGGGACCAGAACTTGTGCCTGCCGACTTCTGGGTAATCCATCCCTGGTTGTGAAGGGATGGCTGTGCTACCATGATAGCTTTGGAAAACACGGAGAGTTTATTTTCGGGGCTGCTTGTAGTCCAGTCCTACTTGGGTTTCCCATTTCCCATCAGCCCCAAGCCACCCACGGATGCTCCCCACCTCCCAGACATCACCCTCCACTAGGTCCCCAGATCACTTTTAAAACGCGACCAGGGGCCTGGCGCAGTGGCTCACGCCTGTAATCCCAGAATTTTGGAAGACCGAGGAGGGAGGATCACGAAATCAGGAGTTCGAGATCAGCCAGGCAAAGACAGTGAAACCCCATCTCTACTAAAAATACAAAAAAAAAAAAAAAAAAAAAAATTGGCCTGGCGTGGTGGTGTGCGCCTGTAATCCCAGCTACTGGAGAGGCTGAGGCAGGAGAATCGCGTGAACCCAGGAGGCGTTAAGTTGCAGTGAATCGAGATCGCGCCATTACACTGCAGTCCCGGCAACAGTGCGAGTCTCTGTCTCAAACAACAAAACGAGACCAGGAGTTCCAGAAGACTACGAGCACGAACTCCCAAGACCACAAGTCCCAGCATGCAAGGCTCCCTGTTGGAAAAGGGCTTCCCATAGCCACCAAGTGGACCATCATGCAACGCTCTCTGACGGGGCGGGGCTCTCTACAGGGGCGACACACTTGTGGCGTCGCCTCGGCAACTCCAATTCCGTGACAGAATGTGCTTCCGCTTCCGCCTTTGAGCCCTATGAGCGAGACTTACGCTACTTAGTCGTCGTGACGCCATTCTTCTGCGACGGCGCGGGCCTGGAGCTTCCGCACGGTGGCCTCACTCCCGCGTGAAACGCCAGAGCGGCGGTTTGTTGTCTGCGTCCTCTGTCCTGGGAACTAAGGGGAAAGCGGCGAGATGACGGACCGCTACACCATCCACAGCCAGCTGGAGCACCTGCAGTCCAAGTACATCGGCACGGGCCACGCCGACACCACCAAGTGGGAGTGGCTGGTGAACCAACACCGCGACTCGTACTGCTCCTACATGGGCCACTTCGACCTTCTCAACTACTTCGCCATTGCAGAGAATGAGAGCAAAGCGCGAGTCCGCTTCAATTTGATGGAGAAGATGCTTCAGCCTTGTGGACCGCCAGCCGACAAGCCCGAGGAGAACTGAGACTCTGCCTTACCACCACTGTGCGGGGCACCTCTCCCAGTGTTCCTCAGGTTGGCCAATCCCTTCGACTATTTCTGCCTCCAAAGGACCGGCTCTCCATGGCTCCTGCGTCTGGTACTTCCGCGTACAGAAGTGCTTGCCCGGGGAATCCCGCCTGACCTGCCTTCATGTGAACCCTTTGGAATAGCACTGGGAGACCAGCAGAACTCCTGAGAACTGTGCTGGTGAAGAGGGCCTAGAGCCGGCAAGCGTTTGAGAAGAGGGCGTGGCGCTGGAATGAGATGGGATTTGGCGTCTCATTTTTGGCTAATTGATTGTCATTGGCTTTTTCCATAAAGTTTAGAAATCATTAAGTCTCTTGGTGTGAACTTCCTGTGTTAGGGTGGAGGGCTCCTGAAAGACCCGAGCGGGAAATGGGTCGGGGGAGGGAGTGCATGCCAGTGTCCATGATCAGGTACTTAAATCCACCCTGTCTACCATTATAATTAATTCCCCGACTGCCACTTCTCCCAAGAGCGTTATTTTCAGGCCCACAATGCCTTCAGTATTGAAGTTTGTAGTTATTGTATCCCATTTTCTTTTTCTCCCGTTTTAAAAGTCTTTGCAGTCTTTGCTGTCATTGTCCTCCTTAGCCTCTTTAAAATGCATCCTTTCTTTTTCTTGGGAATTTGTGGCCATGTCTCCAGAAATGACAAGCTGGCAAGTGAGTTCATCCTTTCTATATTCAACAAATATTTGTTGAGCTCTATGTGACAGGCATTTTCCCATGTTCTTGAGGCTTACATTATGCTGGTGGTGGAGAAAGGAGGTCAAACACTGTAGACGTAATAAGTAAATGTTAGAAGATGCTGCGGGGAGGGGAGAACAATGTACGTGGTGTGGGTGGGAGTAGTTGGTAGGGCCATAATCTTAAATATGATACACAAGTTACTGAGATGGTGACATTTGAGCAAAGACTTTAGGGAAATGAGGGAAATAGCCATGCGGAAAACTGGAGAAATTGCTTTCCATGAAGAGGGAACTGCCAGTGCAATGGTACTAACACTGGGAGTATGTATGGTTTATTGGAGGACCTGCAAAGAGGCAAGCATGGCTGGAGGGGGTGAGCCAGGGGAAAAGTAGAGGGACAGGTAATGGAGGGGGAAACGAGTAGAGCCTTGTAGGACAATATATGAACCTCTGAGGAGCCATTGGAAGGTTGTGGGTTTTTTAATTTTAGTTTTTAAAAATAAGAGATGGGTCTTGCTATGTTGGCTAGGTTGGTCTTGAACTCTTAGCCTCAAGCAGTCCTCCCACCTCAGCTTCCCAAAGTGCTAGGATTACAGGTGTGAGCCACCACTCCAGACCATTGGAAGGTTTTTACCCAGAGAAGACACATGACCTGGCATAGCTTAGATCAGTGGTGGCTTTGGAACTCCAGGCTGAAGTGCGGTGGCACGATCATGGCTCACTGCAGCCTCAACTTCCAGGACTCAAGCAGTCCTCCCACCTCAGCCTCCCAAGTAGTTGGGACTACAGGCACGGGCCACCATGCCCGGCTAATTTCTGCATGTCTTAGTTTTTTTGTAGAGATGGAGGTCTCATGTTTCCCGGGCTGGTCTTGAACTCCTGGCTCAAGCAATCCACCCACCTCAGCCTCCCAAAGTGCTGGGATTACAGGTGTGAGTCTCTACTCCTACCTTCCATTACACTAGAAAATTGATGAAGACACCAAAGAGCCTCTGTTTGCGTGGATTATGGCTGTTGATATTCACCATAGAAATGAAAGCAAAAGTTTTAATTCATTGAAAAATAAGGACAATTCTCAGGTCAATGGTAAAAATAATGATAAAACCATTTCATGTTAACAAAAAAGTTCTTGTTTTATGAAAAATGACAATTTACCAAGACACAATTTAGTGAGAAGAATGGCTTTTAAGAAAAACTGGTTTTTCAGAGGTCTTCTGTGCTTGGCTTAATAGAAGACAGCTTGATTCCCATATCTGTTTTTGTGTTCAAACTGTTGGGATATGAAATTTTTGTTGAAGTATGAAAAAATCCACTTCTTATAAATACTTAGTATGGGAGGAATATTTAACTTTTTCAAATACTTGTATATATACTTCTTTGATATTCTACTAAAACCCAACAAGTGGTAGTTTCTTAAAGGTTAGTTACAACGTGGAATCTGAAACTGGTTTAATGAACTTTTTATCTGTTCCATTAAAATTCATTCATCTGTCTTGAGCTTTGAATGAATCTTTTACCCATACCTGATTTGGAACATCATGCATCAGTCATCTGAAAAGTAATGGGTCACTGAGTTACACAGGCCTTCCAAATGTTGATACATTCATTATATATCAAAAATCACATTGATTAATGTGTCTCAGGAAGGTCTTATAGTATTGGGAAACTGAAAAACCTACTTGAAAGTATAAGTTTTCCACAAGTTTAAGTTTTTACTTGATAGCTTGAACTTGACCAAGCTATCAAGCATGAAATTGATAGCAAATATTATTGTTTTCCTTTAAGAGAAAGGCACACTTGGTTCGTTTTCAAGAAAATGTCTGTCAAATACATACCCAAGTCTGAGCAACAAGATACAGTTTGTCATTTTTTCATGTAAAAACGTGCCTTGAAAAAAAAAAAAGCCAATTCAGTTTGCAACTCAAATAATAAAAAGTGTTTTTCCTTGAGAAAACCATTGTCCTTTGGCAGGCAGCAGAAATGTGTTATGCATATTACCAGTTTCATCACACAGAATATTAAAAGACATCTTAAGGGTTAAGATTTCATAAAGTTAGTAATTTTTACTGCTTCATCAAGCACATTGTTAAGTGAAACTGAATTGTTTTTTGTTTTTGTTTGTTTTTACTGAGGGTGCATGGCAATGAAGTATACAATGACCAGGAATACATTTTTGTGCCACTCCATTGATTTATGCTAAGTGCTAGTAGTTTTATCACTATTGCTTTTGCACCATCTGTGCAAATGCTAACGGTAAGAAAGGCAAGTAAAATGTTACTTTTATGAAAATAGTTTTGGCTTCACAGTTTCCCTGAGATTTCTTTCTTGCCATTTTTACTGGAAATAATGACCGATAGGAGATTAAACTATGGTTGTTTACACTTGGGTATTTGGCAGATATTTTATCAAAAATGGATGAAATGGGCCATCACTTCAAGAAAAACAGTTGAACTGTGGTTTCAGATGATCCCTCTGGCTGCTGTGTTGAGAGTAGACTGGGGTAATGTGAAAGAGGATAGATTGTAATAATTGGCAATTAAATAAAAATGTCAACACTAATTTTTTTTTTCCTCTTTAAAGAATAGCAGAGTCAAACTAAGTCACCATCCTTATAAAACTTGGTAAAGGTATAAAAAGTGTCATTAGAGTGAGCTCCTGTCCCCAGTTCAAGGCTGTAGCAGTAGACCAAGAGAGATGACAGCCTGCATTGGAGATAGAGAGGAAAGGACTGGATATATGGTATGGGATAGCATATATAAAGAAATGAGTAATGTGTACAGTAAGAATTTAGAAGGAAGTCAGTAACTTAAAGACCTCCATGAAGAGTGGGGTTTCACAAAGGCAAGGATTTTGGTCTTTTTTACAAACTAATATATCCTAAGTATCTAGAATGATGTCTAACACATCCCAGGTGTCCAATAAATCTTAAGTGTTGACTATCAAAGGATAGGGCTTAATCTAGGTGATATATTGGGCCCATGCTAATTCATGTTCTTAGGCAGTCTTTAACTTTACCATAATAGGTAATACCAAAGAAGAGCTATCTGAAAACATGCTTCCTATAATATTAATAATGGCTAACATATTGAGCATTTTTATGGTGTGCTAAGTGTTTTGTGTGATCTTTGGGAGGTACTGTCTTCATTTTACAGATGAAACAGGTTCAGAAAAGTAATTTGCACATGATCACGCAACTAGTAACCAGGTTTTTTCAAAGTCTTGTACTGTTGCCCAAGTAGGTCTAGCATACAAAAATAATATTAGAATAATTTCAAATAAGTTGTCTCAGATTTTTAAAATCGAAATACTAAAAGTTTAGTAGATTATATTGAAAGAATATCAGACCAATATGAAAGATCTCATATAACCCTAAGTAAAAAATGTAATTTGAAATATATTGAATAAAGATTGAATAAAAATAATCTTAGTAGGAAGCATAATTGTTTTGTGTGGAAAAACATTTCAAGTATCTGAAAGTAGAAGTGCATTCCAAATAAATTTAATTGAGCCATTCTGTTTTTGTTGTTCTCATATAAAATAATATTTGTGTCAAACACAGGAGGGCAGCAGATGATACTCAGATGGAAGTTACTTTCAGAAAAAGATCTAAACTTGCAGATTCCTGATAACTCCGGAGAAAAATCAGCGGTTTCTATGTGTATTTAGAGTGATGTAATTAGAAAGCCACTTTGTAAACTATAAAGAATTGGGCACGTTTTTCATTTGACAAATTTTAGTGATCATTTTACAGATGACTGTATTATGCTTAAAAGCATGGGACAAGATGTGGGCCCTTTGAAAGCACGGTAGTTGGAGAAATAAATATAGCAGCACATAAATAATTTTAATATGTAGTAGCAAGTGATAAATGCTAAAAAGAAATTTAGAAAAAAAGGCTACAGGAATGTACAGGAAGAGATTATTGCAAACCGCCAGTGAGGTACTGGGTGAGGGCATTGAGAAAGGCATTTGGGCAGGGCCTTGACTAATGAAATAAAACTTACCCTTTTTTTTTTTTTTTTTTTTTTTTGAGTCTTGCACTGTCACCCAGGTTGGAGTGCAGTGGCATGATCTCGGCTCACTGCAATCTCCACCTCCCGGGTTCAAGCGATTCTCCTTGCCTCAGCCTCCCAAGTAGCTGGGATTACAAGCACCCGCCACCCGACCCGGCTAACTTTTTTGTATTTTTAGTAGAGACAGGGTTTCACTATATTAACCAAGCTGGTCTTGAACTCCTGACCTCATGGTCCACCCACCTCGGCCTCCCCAACAGCTGGTATTACAGGTGTGAGCCACCATGCCCAGCCAAAACTTACACATTTAAGACTAGGGCAAGGTTTCTTAGCTGCCCTCATAAGGGCAGAATTCAAATCCCTTTTCTCTATTAAAACCTTTTCCAGGCCGGGCGCAGTGGCTCATGCCTGTAATCCCAGCACTTTGGGAGGCCGAGGCAGGTGGATCACAAGGTCAGGAGTTTGAGACCAGCCTGACCAACATGGTGAAACCCCGTCTCTACTAAAAATACAAAAATTAGCTGGGCATGGTGGTGCATGCCTGTAATCCCAGCTTCTCAGGAGGCTGAGGCAGGAGAATTGCTTGAACCAGGGAGGTGGAGGTTGCAGTGAGCCAAGATTACGCCACTGTACTCCAACCCAGGCGGCAGAGTGAGACTCCGTCTCAAAAAAACAAAAACAAAAACAAAAACAAAAAAACTCCCTCTCCATTACTTCTAATAACTTCTTATGGCTTACAAGACCTCTCACCCTTTGGCCCCTGCTTTCATAAATCTGGAAAACCAGGGTCTACATCCTAGGTTGATAACAATAACATAACAATTACTATTTACTATGTGTGCACTATGTGCCAAAGACTAACATCAACATCTCAGTTTTCATGACAAACTTGAGAAAGTTATTATCCCATTACACTAATAAACAAAAATATTAGGACAATTGAAGGGTCTTGCCCAATATCATCAACAAGTAACAGGTAGAGCAGGGACATAAACTAGCATCCAGTCTCTTCGTGGGGTCGATGAGGGTTTCCAGAAATGTGTTTTACAGAATTCTGATTCCTCGAAAAATTATCAATGGTTTTTTTGGGTTTTTTTATTTTGTTTTGGTTTTGGTTTTTAGGGATAAGGCGGGGGGACCATTTTGGTGAAATAAGTTTCAGAAATGCCATACACCTTGGAGATTCATGCTTCAGATTATTTAAAGTTTCACAGTAAGAAATTTTGCTTGACTATCATTTCCTACATTTATTTAATCCTGGAATTTATTTTCTCAAGAAATACAAAGATAATTTTGAGAAAAATATTTGAGGGATACTGCTTTTGGTAATGAAAACATTTTAGAATAGAGAAATGATGTATTCAACCCTGAACTCAAGGAAGATAAATTTGGCAGCGGTGTGTAGGTTGGAACTCATAGCCACAGAAAACTTTCCTTTCCTTGGGTTGTAATTCCATCGCTGAAAGTGAATACGTTTGTGAATGGAAATTCTTTGTTCTCAGCTCCGATTCTTTCCACCTCTCTTAGACTAGCAAATTAAAGATATTACAAAGAAAGGAGACATTAATTATATTGCACAAATTAGTTATGAAGCTATCTGCAGCTCATTCTTTTTCAGGACAAGAGCAAGAAGAAAACCAATACATTTTGTTCCTTAATTTTATTAATGTCTGGAAGATGTGTACTGATGAGGTATCAGTACTGCATGATCTGGCAGCCAACAGCTGGTCTGCTTTGGAGAGATGACAATTTGTTCTTAACTGGCTTTTCATTTCACGTCGCACATTTCTTTCAGCTCTCTCTGTCCTACATCTTCCTTATGTGCGATACACACATTTGCTCCATCATGCCTGCCCACTCAATTAACCCTGAAATACTGAAACCTGGAGCCAGGGGGGTGCTGGTAGGAAACCAAGACATTGAAGAGTCCATCTCATCTCACTACACAAAGGGTCTGGTAGGAATGGCTCTTTCAAGCGCTATCTGTGATCTGCATTAGCTCAGAATCCTTCCTCGTCTCCACTTCCTTCATTTCCTAGCCACTGTTCTCAGTTGTTATCTTGTCCTCTAGGCGTCCCTCTTACCACTCTATCCTCCTATTTCAATGAACCTTATCCTTGCTTCCTCCATGTCTCCTCTAAAAACAGTGGCCTTTAAAGCAGAAGTGTCTTTGTAACATTACAAACGAAGGGAAAATACAGTAGGTGATTTGAGGCCCTGTGGTACAGCATTAAAGCGTTTAGGGTGTTCACCACCTCAGCCTCTCTCTCCTCACCTCCAAGCCCTGGGCCAGCAGACTAGGGCACTCATCTCTGGTTCTGGTCCACTGCTGTCTGTTTCAGAATTCCGCCTTTAAAACGGTATCATTAGTATTAATACTATCTCATTCATAAATTTTGATATGAGAATCGAATGATGTGTACCTTGTAGAAAAGTTTGTCTTTTTCTGATTAAACAAAAAAAGGTACACAGAATAATATAACATGGAGATACTTCTACCTCAAATTTTGTCCAAGTTCCTTCCCTTTTTTCTATTTTTAAAACAATTTGCAAATTATGTATCTATGCCCCTTTTTAAACCTGAAAGGAAGCATTACAGGTAAAACTATTGTCTCCTTTGACCATTTATAGCCCAGTCTCTCCTGTGTCCTCATATTCATCCCTACCCCCACCACCAAAGTAATCACTTCTATGAGTAAGTTCTTCCCGTATACCCATTAGATTTTATAAACATATATTCATATCTAGGAACCATATGTAGAAGTGTTGTTATGTTTTTAAAAATATATGTGTGTATAATACATATGCATATATATACATATGTATAGATACATATATGTGCATATATATACATATGTGTAGATACATATATGTGCATATGTATGTATACAAATGTATATATACATCTATATACACACACACAAATGAAAGCATCTGGCAGTTTCTCAAAAAGCTAGACAAAGAATTATCATGTGATTCAACAATTCCATTTCTAGGTATATAACCAAAGGGATTGAAAGCAAGGACTGGAATAGATAATTATATGCCAGTGTTCAATGCAGCATTATCTACAATAGCCAAAAGGTGGAAGAAATCCACAGGTCCACTAACAGATGAATGGATAAACAAAATGTGGCATATACCCACAATGCAATATTCTGCCATAAAAAAGGAATGAAGTTCTGATACAAACTACATAGATGAACTTAAGACATGAAATAAGCAAATAAATGAAATAAGCAAAGCACAAAAAGACATTTGTGGTATAATTTCATTTATATGATGCACCTAGAATAGCCAAATTCATCAGGACTGAAAGTAACAGAGGTTGTTAGAAGTTTGGTGTAGAAGCAATAACATATTATTGCTTAATGGTTACAGAATTTTTTTTTAAATTTATTTATTATTATTATACTTTAAGTTGTAGGATACATGTGCATAACGTGCAGGTTTGTTACATATGTATACTTGTGCCATGTTGGTGTGCTGCACCCATCAACTCGTCATTTACATCAGGTATAACTCCCAATGCAATCCCTCCCCCCTTCCCCGTCCCCATGATAGGCCCCCGTGTGTGATGTTCCCCTTCCCGAGTCCAAGTGATCTCATTCTTCAGTTCCCACCTATGAGTGAGAACATGCGGTGTTTGGTTTTCTGTTCTTGTGATAGTTTGCTAAGAATGATGGTTTCCAGCTGCATCCATGTCCCTACAAAGGACACAAACTCATCCTTTTTTATGGCTGCATAGTATTCCATGGTGTATATGTGCCACATTTTCTTAATCCAGTCTGTCACTGATGGACATTTGGGTTGATTCCAAGTCTTTGCTATTGTGAATAATGCCACAATAAACATACGTGTGCATGTGTCTTTATAGCAGCATGATTTATAATCCTTTGGGTATATACCCAGTAATGGGATGGCTGGGTCATATGGTACATCTAGTTCTAGATCCTTGAGGAATCGCCATACTGTTTTCCATAATGGTTGAACTAGTTTACAATCCCACCAACAGTGTAAAAGTGTTCCTATTTCTCCACATCCTCTCCAGCACCTGTTGTTTCCTGACTTTTTAATGATTGCCATTCTAACTGGTGTGAGATGGTATCTCATTGTGGTTTTGATTTGCATTTCTCTGATGGCCAGTGATGATGAGCATTTTTTCATGTGTCTATTGGCTATATGAATGTCTTCTTTTGAGAAATGTCTGTTCATATCCTTTGCCCACTTTTTGATGGGGTTGTTTGTTTTTTTCTTGTAAATTTGTTTGAGTTCTCTGTAGGTTCTGGATATTAGCCCTTTGTCAGATGAGTAGATTGCAAAAATTTTCTCCCATTCTGTAGGTTGCCTGTTCACTCTGATGGTAGTTTCTTTTGCTGTGCAGAAGCTCTTTAGTTTAATGAGATCCCATTTGTCAATTTTGGCTTTTGTTGCCGTTGCTTTTGGTGTTTTAGACATGAAGTCTTTGCCCATGCCTATGTCCTGAATGGTACTACCTAGGTTTTCCTCTAGGGTTTTTATGGTATTAGGTCTAACATTTAAGTCTCTAATCCATCTTGAATTAATTTTCGTATCAGGAGTAGGGAAAGGATCCAGTTTCAGCTTTCTACTTATGGCTAGCCAATTTTCCCAGCACCATTTATTAAATAGGGAATCCTTTCCCCATTTCTTGTTTCTCTCAGGTTTGTCAAAGATCAGATGGCTGTAGATGTGTGGTATTATTTCTGAGGACTCGGTTCTGTTCCATTGGTCTATATCTCTGTTTTGGTACCAGTATCATGCTGTTTTGGTTACTGTAGCCTTGTAGCATAGTTTGAAGTCAGGTAGCGTGATGCCTCCAGCTTTGTTCTTTTGACTTAGGATTGTCTTGGAGATGCGGGCTCTTTTTTGGTTCCATATGAACTTTAAAGCAGTTTTTTCCAATTCTGTGAAGAAACTCATTGGTAGCTTGATGGGGATGGCATTGAATGTATAAATAACCTTGGGCAGTATGGCCATTTTCACGATATTGATTCTTCCTATCCATGAGCATGGTATGTTCTTCCATTTGTTTGTGTCCTCTTTTATTTCACTGAGCAGTGGTTTGTAGTTCTCCTTGAAGAGGTCCTTTACATCCCTTGTAAGTTGGATTCCTAGGTATTTGATTCTCTTTGAAGCAATTGTGAATGGAAGTTCATTCCTGATTTGGCTCTCTGTTTGTCTGTTACTGGTGTATAAGAATGCTTGTGATTTTTGCACATTAATTTTGTATCCTGAGACTTTGCTGAAGTTGCTTATCAGCTTAAGGAGATTTTGGGCTGAGACAATGGGGTTTTCTAAATATACAATCATGTCATCTGCAAAGAGGGACAATTTGACTTCTTCTTTTCCTAACAGAATACCCTTGATTTCTTTCTCTTGCCTAATTGCCCTAGCCAGAACTTCCAGCACTATGTTGAATAGGAGTGGTGAGAGAGGGCATCCCTGTCTTGTGCCAGTTTTCAAAGGGAATTTTTCCAGTTTTTGCCCATTCAGTATGATATTGGCTGTGGGTTTGTCATAAATAGCTCTTATTATTTTGAGGTATGTTCCATCAATACCGAATTTATTGAGCGTTTTTAGCATGAAAAGCTGTTGAATTTTGTCAAAAGCCTTTTCTGCATCTATTGAGTTAATCATGTGGTTCTTGTCTTTGGTTCTGTTTATATGCTGGATTATGTTTATTGATTTGCGAATGTTGAACCAGCCTTGCATCCCAGGGATGAAGCCCACTTGATCATGGTGGATAAGCTTTTTGATGTGTTGCTGAATCCGGTTTGCCAGTATTTTATTGAGGATTTTTGCATCGATGTTCATCAGGGATATTGGTCTAAAATTCTCTTTTTTTGTTGTGTCTCTGCCAGGCTTTGGTATCAGGATGATGTTGGCCTCATAAAATGAGTTAGGGAGGATTCCCTCTTTTTCTATTGATTGGAATAGTTTCAGAAGGAATGGTACCAACTCCTCTTTGTACCTCTGGTAGAATTCAGCTGTGAATCCATCTGGTCCTGGACTTTTCTTGGTTGGTAGGCTATTAATTATTGCCTCAATTTCAGAGCCTGCTATTGGTCTATTCAGGGATTCAACTTCTTCCTGGTTTAGTCTTGGAAGAGTGTAAGTGTCCAGGAAATTATCCATTTCTTCTAGATTTTCCAGTTTATTTGCGTAGAGGTGTTTATAGTATTCTCTGATGGTAGTTTGTATTTCTGTGGGGTCGGTGGTGATATACCCTTAATCATTTTTAATTGCATCGATTTGATTCTTCTCTCTTTTCTTCTTTATTAGTCTTGCTAGTGGTCTGTCAATTTTGTTGATCTTTTCAAAAAACCAACTCCTGGATTCATTGATTTTTTGGAGGTTTTTTTGTGTCTCTATCTCCTTCAGTTCTGCTCTGATCTTAGTTATTTCTTGCCTTCTGCTAGCTTTTGAATGTGTTTGCTCTTGCTTCTCTAGTTCTTTTAATTGCAATGTTAGAGTGTCAATTTTAGATCTTTCCTGCTTTCTCTTGTGGGCATTTAGTGCTATACATTTCCCTCTACACACTGCTTTAAATGTGTCCCAGAGATTCTGGTATGTTGTATCTTTGTTCTCATTGGTTTCAAAGAACATCTTTATTTCTGCCTTCATTTCGTTATGTACCCAGTAGTCATTCAGGAGCAGGTTGTTCAGTTTCCATGTAGTTGAGCGGTTTTGATTGAGTTTCTTAGTCCTGAGTTCTAGTTTGATTGCACTGTGGTCTGAGAGACAGTTTGTTATAATTTCTGTTCTTGTACATTTGCTGAGGAGTGCTTTACTTCCAATTACGTGGTCAATTTTGGAGTAAGTATGATGTGGTGCTGAGAAGAATGTATATTCTGTTGATTTGGGGTGGAGAGTTCTATAGATGTCTATTAGGTCTGCTTGCTGCAGAGATGAGTTCAATTCCTGGATATCCTTGTTAACTCTCTGTCGCGTTGATCTGTCTAATGTTGACAGTGGAGTGTTGAAGTCTCCCATTATTATTGTATGGGAGTCTAAGTCTCTTTGTAAGTCTCTAAGGACTTGCTTTATGAATCTGGGTGTTCCTGTATTGGGTGCATATATATTTAGGATAGTTAGCTCTTCCTGTTGAATTGATCCCTTTACCATTATGTAATGGCCTTCTTTGTCTCTTTTGATCTTTGATGGTTTAAAGTCTGTTTTATCAGAGACTAGTATTGCAACCCCCGCTTTTTTTTGTTCTCCATTTGCTTGGTAAATCTTCCTCCATCCCTTTATTTTGAGCCTATGTATGTCTCTGCGTGTGAGATGGGTCTCCTGAATACAGCAGACTGATGGGTCTTGACTCTTTATCCAGTTTGCCAGTCTGTGTCTTTTAATTGGAGCATTTAGTCCATTTACATTTAAGGTTAAGATTGTTATGTGTGAACTTGATCCTGCCATTATGATATTAACTGGTTATTTTGCTCGTTAGTTGATGCAGTTTCTTCCTAGCCTCGATGGTCTTTACATTTTTGCATGTTTTTGCAATGGCTGGTACCGGTTGTTCCTTTCCATGTTTAGTGCTTCCTTCAGGGTCTCTTGTAAGGCAGGCCTAGTGGTGACAAAATCTCTAAGCATTTGCTTATCTGTAAAGTATTATTTCTCCTTCACTTATGAAACTTAGTTTGGCTGGATATGAAATTCTGGGTTTAAAATTCTTTTCTTTAAGAATGTTGAATATTGGCCCCCACTCTCTTCTGGCTTGTAGAGTTTCTGCCGAGAGATCTGCTGTTAGTCTGATGGGCTTCCCTTTGTGGGTAACCCGACCTTTCTCTCTGGCTGCCCTTAAGATTTTTTCCTTCATTTCAACTTTGGTGAATCTGGCAATTCTGTGTCTTGGAGTTGCTCTTCTCGAGGAGTACCTTTGTGGCGTTCTCTGTATTTCCTGGATTTGAATGTTGGCCTGCCCTACTAGGTTGGGGAAGTTCTCCTGGATGATATCCTGAAGAGTGTTTTCCAACTTGGTTCCATTTTCTCCCTCACTTTCAGGCACCCCAATCAGACGTAGATTTGGTCTTTTTACATAATCCCATACTTCTTGCAGGCTTTGTTCATTTCTTTTTCTTCTTTTTTCTTTTGGTTTCTCTTCTCGCTTCATTTCGTTCATTTGATCCTCAATCGCTGATACTCTTTCTTCCAGTTGATTGAGTCGGTTACTGAAGCTTGTGCATTTGTCACGTGTTTCTCGTGTCATGGTTTTCATCTCTTTCATTTCGTTTATGACCTTCTCTGCATTAATTACTTTAGCCATCAATTCTTCCACTTTTTTTTCAAGATTTTTAGTTTCTTTGTGCTGGGTACATAATTCCTTCTTTTGCTCTGAGAAATTTGATGGACTGAAGACTTCTCTCATCTCGTCAAAGTCATTCTCCATCCAGCTTTGATCCGTTGCTGGTGATGAGCTGCGCTCCTTTGCCGGGGGAGATGCGCTCTTATTTTTTGAATTTCCAGCTTTTCTGCCCTGCTTTTTCCCCATCTTTGTGGTTTTATCTGCCTCTGGTCTTTGATGATGGTGATGTACTGATGGGGTTTTGGTGTAGGTGTCCTTCCTGTCTGATAGTTTTCCTTCTAACAGTCAGGACCCTCAGCTGTAGGTTTGTTGGAGATTGCTTGAGGTCCACTCCAGACCCTGTTTGCCTGGGTATCAGCAGCAGAGGCTGCAGAAGATAGAATATTTCTGAACAGCGAGTGTACCTGTCTGATTCTTGCTTTGGAAGCTTCCTCTCAGGGGTGTACTCCACCCTGTGAGGTGTGGGGTGTCAGACTGCCCGTAGTGGGGGATGTCTCCCAGTTAGGCTACTCAGGGGTCAGGGACCCACTTGAGCAGGGAGTCTGTCCCTTCTTAGATCTCAACCTCCGTGTTGGGAGATCCACTGCTCTCTTCAAAGCTGTCAGACAGAGTCGTTTGCGTCTGCAGAGGTTTCTGCTGCATTTGTTATTGTTTACTGTGCCCTGTCCCCAGAGGTGGAGTCTACAGAGACAGGCAGGTTTCCTTGAGCTGCTGTGAGCTCCACCCAGTTCGAGCTTCCCAGCAGCTTTGTTTACCTACTTAAGCCTCAGCAATGGCGGGCGCCCCTCCCCCAGCCTCACTGCTGCCTTGCCGGTAGATCACAGACTGCTGTGCTAGCAATCAGGGAGGCTCTGTGGGTGTGGGACCCTCCCGGCCAGGTGTGGGATATGATCTCCTGGTGTGCCTGTTTGCTTAAAGCGCAGTATTGGGATGGGAGTTACCCGATTTTCCAGGTGTTGTGTGTCAGTTCCCCTGGCTAGGAAAAGGGATTCCCTTCCCCCTTGCACTTCCCAGGTGAGTCAATGCCTCCCCCTGCTTCAGCTCTCGCTGGTCGGGCTGCAGCAGCTGACCAGCACCGATCGTCCGGCACTCCCCAGTGACATGAACCCAGTACCTCAGTTGAAAATGCAGAAATCACCGGTCTTCTGTGTCGCTCGCGCTGGGAGTTGGAGACTGGAGCTGTTCCTATTCGGCCATCTTGCTCCGCCCCCCCAAGAAAACGGTTACAGAATTTTTGTTTAGGGGTAATGGAAAATTATTTCCAAAATAATCATGACATAGTAGTGATGGTTGTACAATATTGTGAATGTAATTAATGAAACAGAATTAATTATAAACTTAATTAAAATGGCAAATTATGTGTTATATATTTTTACTGCAATTTTAAAAATTAATAATACATTTACCAAAACCCATTGAATTGTTCATTTTGTTTTTAAATTTATTTCATTTTATTTTCCTAGAGACAAAGTTTTGCCTAGGCCAGAGTGCAGTGGCTATTCATGGGCAGAGTCATGGCGCACTGCAGCCTTGAACTTCTGGGCTCAAGCAATCCTCCTGCCTCAGCCTCTGGAGTAGCTGGGACTACATGTGTGTGCCACTGTGCCCAGCTGAACTGTTCACTTCAAATGGGCGAATTGTGTGGTATGTAAATGATATCTCAATAAAGCTGTTTAAAGTAGATATATATGGTATTATATACGTATGGGTTGTATACATATACATATATGGTATTATACATATAATTGGTATTATACATATGCCAACATATTATACATATAATTGCATTATGGTATATACAGATATGGTATTATATATAATTGAATTATATATGGTATTATAAGGTATGGTATTATACAGTATGGTATTGCACACATAATTTAGTTTATATATATAGTTTTTGGTTTTTGTTTTGAGACAGGGTTTCACTCTGTCGCCCAGGCTGGAGTGCAGTAGTGCAACCACAGCTCACTATAGCGTCAGCCTCCTGGGTTCAAGCGATCCACCTGACTCAGCCTTTCACTTAGCTGGGAACACAGATGCATGCCACCACACCTGGCTAATTCTTTTTATTACTGGTAGAGCCAGGATCTCCATATGTCACACAGGCTGATTGCAAACTCCTGGGCTCAGGAGATTCTCCCACCTCAGCCTCCCAAAGTGCTGGGATTACAGGCATGAGCCACTGTGCCTGGCCCACACATTATATTTTTGAGATCTATCCAAGTTGAGAGCTATAGTTGTGTAGTTCATTCCTTTTTAAGGTTATGTCATAGGAATATACTACACAATTTATACATGCATTCTCTAATTAAGGGCACTTAGAATGTTTCCACCATTTTATTATTTCAGACAATGCTGCAACGAACATTCTCATATGTGTCTCCTCAGATGCAGGCAAAATGTCCTCAGTATATAGGTGTGTGTCATGTGTTTTCAAAGCTTTAATGTATTATATGAATGTAGGCTTCTTATTTTTAGAATCTTAACTCTTAGCCATTTATTTAACGCACGTTTATTGAACCTGCAATGGGGCAAACGGGGTCACGGCCTCTGTGGATCTCACAGTCTGCAGCAAAGGAGGCACGTAATCAATTGGTTAGAATAAGAGGTGGGACTCTTGAACACTTCAATCTCTACAAAGCAGCTCCTTCCAGTCTGTTTTTCATCTGGACCCACCTCAGCTTCTCCCGTTTCCTTTCCTCTGCTTGACCCCTTTTCCTCCCACCATTTCCAGTTGTTATCTAAATTCCTCAACCAGTCTTCTAATTTTCTCAGCCTCTCTTTCAAGAGAGGTTCTTTAACCTTACTGCATCCATCTCACCTTGCAAAAAAAGTGTATCAGCCTTAGAATAAATTTTTCTAAAAATCAGTTTAAAAGAAAGAGCAAAATGTGTATTTTCCTGTGAAATTTAGGAGCTGGACATGTCTTATATCTTGTGTTTTTCTGCTAGCTTAACTTGGACTTTGTATCAGCAGTCCCCAAACTTTTTGGCCCCAAGGACCAGTTTCGTGGAAGACAATTTTTCCATGAACCAGGGTTGGGGAATTGGGAGATTGGAGGGTTGAGGGGGTGAGTGTGGGAGGTTCGGGATGAAACTGTTCCACATGAGTCTCATCAGGAGTGTGCAACCTAGATCCCTCACATGCACAGTTCACAATAGGGTTCAAGCTGCTATGACAGTCTAATGCTGTCACTGACCTGACAGGAGGCGGAGCTGAGGCAGTAATGCTCACTCACCCACCGCTCACCTCCTGCTATGCTACCCAGTTCCTAACAGGCCACAGACGAGTACCGGTCTGCAGCAGGGGTTTGGGACCCCTGCTTTAAATGATAAAATCTCATGAAGCAAGAACAACAATTTTAGCTGATGCTATTCATTATGTAGCTTAGCATTTAATGCACTATAGACACTATAAAAATATTTGACTGACAATACTAGTCAGACCATGTAATGCACAGTCCTAAGCACTAAAGAGTGATACAAAGATTATGAAAACAAGGTCCTGCACTCACAATTAATAAAGAAAATGAGGCTGGGCATGGTGGCTCATGCCTGTAATGCCAGCACTATCGGAGGCCGAGGCAGGCAAATCGCTTCAGCTCTGGAGCTTAAGTCCAGCCTGGGCAACATGTCAAAATTCCGTCTCTACAAAAAAAAAAAAAAAAATACAAAAATTAGCTGGGTGTGAGGGTGCGCACCTGTAGTACCAGCTGCTGAGGAGGTTGAGGTGGGAGGCTCAGTTGAGTCCAGGAAGTCAAGGCTGCAGTGAGCCATGATTGTGCCACCACTGCACTTTAGCCTGGGTGACAGAATGAGACCCTTCCTCAAAAAAAAAAAAAAAAAAAGAAAAAAAAAAAGTAATAGGCCGGGCAGGGTGGCTTATGCCTGTAATCCCAGCACTTTGGGAGGCCAAGGCAAGCAGATCACTTCAGGTCAGGAGTTTGAGACCAGCCTGGCCAACATGGTGAAACCCCGTCTCTACTAAAAATAAAAAATTAGCCAGGCACGGTGGTGTGTGCCTGTATTCCCAGCTACTTGGGAGGATGAGGTAGGAGGACCAGTTGAACTTGGGAGGTGGAGGTTGCAGTGAGCTAAGATCATGCCACTGCACTCCAGTCTGGGCAACACAGTGAGACTCTGTCTCAAAAAAAAAAAAAAAGAAAAATGTAGTGCACCAATGCATCTCCAGATTCTAGAGTAGTGCACGACACAGAGTGGACACAATAACTAGTTGTTGAATGATGAGTAAGTGAATAAATAAACAAATGAACAAACAAATTCATGAGGAACAATGAGGATGGGGTAAAGTTGAGATAGGACACAGAAAAATGCTAAACATGGATTGATTATGAATCTTTCTACCTTTTACGTTCAACGTGGAACTCTGATGTTTTCTGATGTGTTAACAACCTCACCTCAGTGATTTTAGTTTTATCAAGTCTGACAAGCACCATAGGTTTTGGGTTTTTTTTTTTTTTTCTAACATCAACATCTTTCAAAGAAATACACACTTGTTTCTATTGTCAGCATATAAATAAGCATGTGTGGAAAATACCAAATGTTCAAATAACTTGATAATTCCACATAATAAGTGGCTCCAGTGGCACAATCGGTTAGCGCGCAGTACTTATAAGATAATTCCACATAATAAAATGAAAGTCTCAAGCCAAGTAAATCTCAAAATACATATTTGATTGAATAAGAAGTGACACAATACCCATTTTTATAGGATCACATGAAAATTCTTTTAGTTTCTTGAAGAAAAAATATATTGCTAAAACCAAAATGTTTCCCATATGCAGAAGAAAACGATTACTGATTTATGGAAGGTGAAATCTGAGGTAAATACATGTCAGTAAGGACTTTGGAGGCAATGACTATAACATGGGAGCACAGGACTAAATATGCACCTTGTCTTTCAGTTAATTTAAATAGACTTAAAATTCATGGAAGGCAAATTATGGAAAGCCAACATATTCACACTCATGAGGATGAAAACTGATTAGACATTCATTTTTTTCCTCTAGCGCTTCAGCATGTTCTCCGGCTTTTGTTCTCTCTCTCTTCCCACTTATCTCTTTCTTGCTGTTCTGTGATAAGAAACAACAGATTATTAGTGTAGTGAAGCCAATACATCTTTAACCCTTTTCTCTCAGCCCTAGAACTTCTTGAAAATTCATATACTAAGACATGCAGTGCTAATTGCATTTCACACACCTCAAAGATTGTGTCACGCAGACAGAAATTTTTAAGATGGTAAATAAGGCATATGTGCATGAAGGAGTTCTTCGTTTGACAAGTTTATTTTGATAAAACACACATTACTAATGGGAAACTGAATGCTAAATAATATGTATATACTGTTACCGGTACAGTAGAAAAAGATTGTAGACGTTATTCATTTGTCGTAGGAGCACCTGAGAATGCCTAATGTATGAACTGTATTTGAGCTGGTTATTCAGGCTTCTGTATCAAAAATCTGGAAAAAAAAGTTTAAAGGTGGTGAATTTATTTAATGAAAAGTATTTTTAAGGCCGGAAGCGGTGGCTCATGCCTATAATTCCAGCACTTTGGGAGGCTGAGGTGGGCAGATCACCTGAGGTCAGGAATTCGAGAGCAGCCTAACATGGTGAAACCCTGTCGCTACTAAAAACACGAAAATTAGCCAGGCGTGGTGGCACATGCCTGTAATCCCAGCTACTCGGAAGGCTGAAGCAGGAGAATCGCTTGAACCTGGGAACGGACCTTGTGGTGAGCCGAGGTCGCACCACTGCATTCCGGCATGGGGAACAAGAGCAGAAACTCTGTCAAAAAAAAAAATAAAAAAAAAAAAAAAGAAGAAAGAAAGAACGAACGAACGAACGAAAGAAAAGGTTTTTTGTTTTTGTTTTGTTTTGTTTTTTGGGTTTTTGTTTGTTTATTTTTGAGACGGAGTCTCTTTCTGTCACCGGGGCTGCAGTGCAGCGACACGATCCTGGCTCACTGCAAGCTCCGCCTCCCGGGTTCATGCTGTTCTCCTGCCTCAGCCTCCCAAGTAGCTGGGACTACAGGCACCCGCCACAACGCCCGGCTAATTTTTTGTATTTTTGGTAGAGACGGGGTTTCACCGTGTTAGCCAGGATGGTCTCGATCTCCTGACCTCCTGATCCACCTGCCTGGGCCTCCCAAAGTGCTGGGATTACAGGCGTGAGCCACCACACCCGGCCAAGAAAAGTATTTTTCAAAAGAGACAGAAAAAAAGAGAGACCATATTCGTGGGTTTATTCACTCTTTAATTTAGCAACTTTGATCACTCCAAATTCTTTTTTTTTTTTTAGACAGTGTTGCTCTGTTGCCCAGGCCGGAGTACAGTGGCTTGATCTTGGCTCACTGCAACTCCACCTTCTGGGTTCAGGTAATTCTCCTGTCTCAGCCTCCTGAGTAGCTGGGATTACAGGCACATGCCACAAAGCCTGGCTAATTTTTTTGTATTTTTGGTAGAAATGGGGTTTCGCCCTGTTGGCTGCACTGGCCTTGAGCTACTGACCTCAAGTGATCTGCCCACCTCAGCCTCCCAAAGTGCTGGGATTACATGTGTGAGCCACTGTGCCTGGCCTGCTCACTACAAATTCTATAGGATTCAAAGAACATCCCTATCCAGGCCAGGACTCTTGGAATGTTTCTAGTGGGAAGGCAAATGGAGCTCTCAGGATGCTATTCACAGAAAGCCAGTCAAAGGTTGTGTTTTTTGGAGATGGAGTCTTGCTCTGGCTCCAAAAGAGTGTAATGGCACAATCTCCACTCACTGCAACCTCCGCCTCCAGGGTTCAAGCGATTCTCTTGCTTCAGCTTCAGGAGTAGCTGATTACAGGCATGCACTACCACACCCGACTAATTTTTGTATTTCTAGTAGAGACGGGGTTTCATCATGTTGGCCAGGCTGGTCTTGAACTCCTGGCCTCGAGAGATCTGCCTGCCTCGGCCTTCCAAAGTGCTGGGATTACAGGCCTGAGCCACCGCACCCAGCCGGGCACAGCTTTCTGATAGCATCATGGGCACTGCAAGGCCAGAGTGACCTCCTAACACTCATTCTGTAAATAGATAAAATTTGGGGGGTGGTGCATGTCACTGTTGTATTTCTGGAAAAGCTCTTTCCATTTTTCAAAAAAGAGCCAATAATATATGCATAGTTATCACCATACAGAAAGTTTCTTTGATAGTCAAAGCCTGTAAAATTGCCTCACATTTGTTCTTTGTGAGATAATGGCTACCTCCCGCCTTCATGAAAATTATATTCGATCTATTCAATTTAGCCCTCCTCTACAAATGAAGATTTTCCTGCACCCACATGGTCTTTAAGTCTCTCTCAATTCTAATATATCATTTCTAATTTGTATAAGAGCCTGTTTTTTGCCTCAGACACAAGGTCCTAGACAATTCGCATAATATAAATTGGCTTTCATATGCGCATATTTATTAGGTTTCAAATATTCAAATATATTACACATATATAAGACTCTTACTAAAATCCTGTGTTCCCACTTAGCATTTGATTTTTTAAATTCCCATTAATATTAATATTAACTAACTCATTTTTTCAAATATACACTTGAGGATACTAATTTTTATGGGTTTTAAGTAGTGTAATTTCTTCCAACCAGTTCTAAATTACTGAAATCTTTCAATGGCAGGCTGTTATATGAATGCTAAAATGCAATTTCAAATACCCAGTACGTTAATAAGCAGCATCAGTTGGCTTATCTCTGCCATGTTAAGCAATGCAAGGAATATGGCATTTATTTGTACAGCAGGCGTTATTTCTCAAGTGACACATCGTTTCTTATTCTTCAGCCTAAACTGCAGAATATTTCCTATTTTACCAAGTAACTGAACCTTGAATATCGGTAGTGCATGGTACATAGACCTAGAAAAGATTTAATTCAAACTACCCTCTACTGTCTCTGTGGATATCTTATGTAACAACTGTCTTGGAACAGTGGTGCTTATTTTAAATGATAACGTTAGGCTGGGTGAGGTGGCTCATGCTTGTAATCCCAGCACTTTGGGAGGCTCTGTGCATACCTTCAGTAACAGTTTCCTTGAAACAGCACTGCTTATTTTAAAAGATAGTATTAGGCCGGGTGAGCTGGCTCACACCTGTAATCCCAGCACTTTGGGAGGCTGAGGGGGGCAGATTGCTTGAGTCCAGAAGTTCAAGACCAGCCTGGGCAACATGGCAAAACCCTCATCTTTACAAAAAATACAAAAATCAGGCCAGGCACAGTGGCTCACGCCTGTAATCCCAGCACTTTGGGAGGCCAAGGTGGGCAGATCACAAGGTCAGGAGATTGAGACCATCCTGGCGAACACGGTGAAACCCTGTCTCTACTAAAAATACAAAAAATTAGCCAGGCGTGGTGGCGGGCACCTGTAGTCCCAGCTACTCAGGAGGCTGAGGCAGGAGAATGGCGTGAACCCAGGAGGTGGAGCTTGCAGTGAGCCGAGATCACGCCACTGCGCTCCAGCCTGGGCAACAGAGTGAGACTCTGTCTCAAAAAAAAAAAAAAAAAAATAGCTGGATGTGGTGATGTATGCCTATAGTCCCAGCTACTTTAGAGGTTGAGGTGGGAGGATCACTTGAGCCCAGGAGGTTGAGGCTGCAGTGAGCCATGATCACACTGCTGCACATGATAAATTGGTATAATGTCTTAATTTTTTTGTTAAAAAAAAAAAAGATTATGGCTATGGAAAACATGGAGTTTCTCACAAATATGTGGTTAAGGAAAGTCCAAATTTATCTGTTACGTTGCAGACTTGTGGAAATTCCTCCTAATGAAGCCAGTAATACAAAATACAGTATTTATCATTTTCAGGGTGTGCAAAAGAGTTCAAGGAAAATGCCAAACTAACCTGGTCAAGGTTGGTGGAAAGATTTTTATCTTCCAACCTAGGAAGCACCTCAATGGAGAAACGATTTTATTCATTTTTATAGCCCAGGATGTAACACAGTGCCAGTATGCAGTAGACAAGCAATAAATATTTCTTGAATGTGTTTCTCTGCCTAGCGATTCATCTTCCCTCTTCTGATTCAAGATAATTTAAGTTGCAAAAGAAGGGCATTGAGATCCACAGACTGAGGCAAAAAGAGCTTAGGGCTCATGTCACCAACGAATCCAGGTGCTTCAGTCTTGGTGCTTTAAGATCCACGGTTCAAATATGTGACTGGAACTTTGTTGTTCTCTGCTAATTTCTCATTTATGATTCCTCAGTATTGTTGCCATTTCCTGAAGCTGACAGTAGCTCCAAGAGCTATATACTTCAGGTTCAAATCCAAGATGATCCCTGGACCAAGCATTGTGGCCGGGGACATCAACATGTCGATTAATTTAGCCATGGGCATATGTTCCACCCATGGATCACAGGCAAAGTCAATGCCTTCAGAGGTACCCAAGCCCACAGTAGACAAGAGGTTGGACCCATTCACAGAAAGAGGGGGACAGTTATCAGGAGAAGACTGAATGGATGCTGGACAAAACTAAGCCAGAGTTGTCCCCTAAAGATACTTAGAGTATTTGTTAAGCATTCAGTCTGTCAACTACATGCTACATACTGCATTTCCTGTGTTTTAAGATGTACATATTTTTTCTTCACATCTTTATATCTCCAAAATCAGGCAGCATCATATAATCACTGTTGGCCCAATGGCAGTCATGACATGGCTTGACTGTGCTTACCCAAATGTCAAAAACTCCAAAATCAAGACCTGTCCAAAGGGGTGTCAGCAGCTTGAGAAAAAATCCAGAGACAAATATGGGATCACTTTCTTAGCTCTCAGAACTCAAATTGTAATGGGAAGAGGGGTAGGGACAAGTAGTGAGTCTGATATGTTTAGCAACATTTCTGAAGCAAGGGTCAAAAAGCTCTTGCTCTATACTTGCACAGTCAGCTGAACAGCTCAGCACCAATGGCTTTTAGTTCTTTTATGAAGTCTTTGAAGAAATGCTGTGTCATCAACACTCTTGATACCTCAAAGAACATAAGAAAGCATTGTGCCCTCAGTTAAGCAGTCACATTTTTTCCTCCTACTGATAAATAAAATAATGGTGCATCCTGCATCTGATAGCATTTTAGACTCAATGAAATAAAGTGCCAGTTTTTGTCAGGATGGTAAGGATACAAAAATAAAAAATAACATAAAAGTAAATGATATAAACCTTGCCTTTAAGGAATTTATACTCTAATTGAAAAGTGAAGGCATCTGTATTAGTCTGTTTTCACACTGATGATAAAGACATACCTGAGACTGGGTAATTTATAAAGAAAAAGAGGTTTAATGAACTCACAGTTCCAAGTGGCTGGGGAGGCCTCACAATCATGGTGGAAGGTGGAAGGTGGAAGGTGGAAGGTGAAAGGCATATCTTACATGGCAGCAAGCAAGAGAGAAAGAGAGCCAAGAAAAGGGGAAACCCCTTATAAAATCAACAGATCTCATGAGACTTATTTGCTACCATGAAAACAGTATCAGGGAAACTGCCCCCATGACTCAATTGTCTCCCACTGGATCCCTTCCACAACATGTGGGAATTATGGGAGCTACAATTTAGGATGAGCTTTGGGGTGGGAGACACAGCCAAACCATATCAGCATCTATTTGCTGTGTCTTATATACAGCATTTACTACAAGAGAGTAGGTAAAAGAAGACAAGTGAGTGATTCAAGGTTTCTGAAGAGGTAGTGATAACTGGCAGAGAGCAGACCCCTAGAAATGAATAGGGACTCTCTCCTGAAAGAAGTAGGTCTTGAACTTGGCATTTAAGTAAGGATATGGCTCAGGTCAACAAAGATAAATGAGAGAGAGGGTATTCTAGAAAAAAGAGAATAGACGGTAAGAAAAAGTGGAAGTATAAATATGTATCTTAGAATAAAGCCAGTCAAGAGCAGAGCATTCTTAAGGGAAGTTCTGTTGGAGGCCAGATTGTAAAAGAGCCCAAAATGCCAAACCAAGAAGCCAAAACTCAATTCTGGGGGCAATGGGAATTTTTGCACAGAGATTTACTTGCTCTAAGTTGTGCCGCTACGAGTTTAACCCAGAATCAATGTGCAGAAAGAACTGGACAGAGAGGAAAGGGCAAGGGTGGTGGAGGGGACAGGGGACAGAATGGAGGAGAAAATTCTGTCATTGAAAAATAAAAACACAGCCAATACTCTGAGAAATAAATGGAAATAAAAATAAAAGAAGGAATAGCAAAGACTTGGAATCAACCCAAATGTCCATCAGTGACAGACTGGATTAAGAAAATGTGGCAAATATACACCATGGAATACTATGCAGCCATAAAAAAGGATGAGTTTGTGTCCTTTGTAGGGACATGGATGCAGCTGGAAACCATCATTCTCAGCAAACTATCGCAAGAACAGAAAATCAAACACTGCATGTTCTCACTCACAGGTGGAAATTGAACAATGAGATCACTTGGACACGGGAAGGGGAACATCACACACCAGGGCCTATTATGGAGAGGGGGGAGGGGGGAGGGATGGCATTGGGAGTTGTACCTGATGTAAATGACGAGTTGATGGGTGCTGAGGAGTTGATGGGTGCAGCACACCAACATGGCACATGTATACGTATGTAACAATCCTGCACATTGTGCACATGTACCCTAGAACTTAAAGTACAATTAAAAAAAAAAAAGAAGAAGGACTCAATTCCACCATGGCAATGGAAACAAAAACTGCGCAGGAGTTTGGAGACAGTCCCAATACTCAACCACCATGGTCACGTTGCAATTTAGTGTGATGATGAGAAACCCTAGCAAGTCCACGCCTTCCATGCTTCCAGAATGTTACAGGCTCCAGGCTGCAGGAGACACTGGAGGGCTGTGTTCTCCAAGGAGGTGGAAAAATCCTTGCCTGGATAAGTGTCCTTTAACTACAAAAGACTTAAAGCTGTGAGCTGGAAATAAGAAAGCAAAGGTTTAAGCCAGGAGTAGGAAATGGGTTCTTCTGTCTCCAGGTTGAGACAGCCCTCAGCCTCTGAGGCAAAACATTCCTGACAACCGCAGTGACCAGCAGAGCAAGCAGCAGTCATCTCTTATTGTGGGCTATTCTTACCCGCCTGGGATATTCCAGGCCTGTGGCAGCGCTCATATGTCCCCATCAGGACAGCCAGATGCTTCAGGATATAATAGCAGCAACTACTTTTAACCCAAGAAAGAAAAACTTCTGCTAACTAGTCAAGTAAATTTCTCTATTAAAAAGGCATTTGCTCCTTGAAAACATTTCCACAACCACTTCACTTGTGCAAGAAGCCCTTAAAGTGTTCATGTTTTGTCTTAAAGAAGTGTTCATGTTTTGTCTTCTCAATCAAGCATGAATCGCCGTGCCACCATCACACGAACCCACAAGGATCTCACCCTTATTCTGAATTCCTGTATCATGGGTGCAGGCAGAAATCTGTATCTCAGTTGGGTGTCCCACTTTAGACCGTGACTTGGTTATTCTCCTGCTGCTTCCTGTGCAGTGAGTGACAGCTCTTCCCTTAGAGACAAAAGCCTGGGTAGCCCCCAACTCACTGGGGAAGTCACTGGATCCTTCCAGATAGCCTCATCTTGCAATAAGGAGAATCATGCCATTCCACTCAGCATTTGTGGGAGGTTTCTGTGAAATGATGGCATAGAATAAGAGCAACTGGTGTGAAGTGGGTGTATGACAACCTATATCCGTGGGATTTCAATCCCTCACTGGCCCCTACGACCTTCACAGATTACATCTTCCCTTTGTATTGCCCAGCCCCATCTAGCCTGGAGCTGTTCCCATTTAATCTACTTAATAAATGTCTGTTAAATTTGTTATGGAAAAAAAATAGAAGGAAACAGAAAAACAAAACATTAATTTCAACAACAAAAAAATACTAGTGTTATGGGTATGGGTTGAATTGTGCCCCCCTGAAAATAGTGTGAAGTCCTAACCCAGAGTACCTCACTCGGCATGTGACCCTATTTGGAAATAGGGTCTTTGTATTAATCCATTTTCTGTTACAGAATACCTCAAACTGGGTAACTTACAAAGAAAGAAATATTTCTTATAGTTATGGAGGCTGAGAAGTTCAAAGTCAAGGGGCTGCATTTAATAAGAACCTTCTTGCTCGTGGGGACTCTGCAGAGTCCTGAGGCAGTACAGGGCATCACATGATGAGGGGACTGACTGTGCTACCTCAGGACTCTCTTCCTCTTCTTATAAAGCCATCAGTTCTACTCTCATGATAACCCATTAATCCATTAATCTATGAATGGATTAATCTTCTAACCTGTGAATTGATTAATCCATTCATGAGAGCATGGCCCTTATGACCCAATCACCTCTTATAGTCCCCACTTCTCAATACTGTCACATGGGGATTAAGTTTCAACATGAGTTTTGGAGGGGACAAATAATCTAAATATAACAGTCTTTAAGAGGCAATCAAGTTGAAACTGAGGTCTTTAAGATGAATCTTAATACAATATGACTGGTGCCTTTATAAAGAGGAAATATTTGGCCACAGAAACAGACGTGCACATAGGAAGAACACTATGTGAGCGTGAAGACAGAGATCAGGTGATGCATCTACCAGCCAAGGGACACCGAAGATTGCCAGCAAACCATCAGAAGCTAACAGGCAGCTGTGGAACAGATTCTTCCTCACAGGCCTCAGACAGAACCAACCCTGGCAACACCTTGATCTCAGGCTTCTAGCCTCCAGAACTGTGAGACAGTAAGTGTTGGTTAATGTAAACCACCAGGACTTTGTTCCAGCAGCCCTAGCAAACTATTACAAACAACCTCAGCAACAGTTTTCCGGGTGGTGTCAAGAGGTTTCAGATACAGAGAGGTGTTTTTGCAACAAAACAAAACCCAACCAATCCAATTACAACTTTACTACAATGTCTTCTTAATCTAGAAGAGCTTTCTTTACAGAAGTCTTTGAAGATCTAAAATGAAACATTCAGCATGAAGGACAAAAAGGCCAAGTGTAACAAGCAACTTTTTACCTAAGTCATTTCACTCTAAGCTGGTCTTCAAAATGCAAACTCCAGTCTCCTTAGTGTTTTTGAAAGGCATGGTGGACCAAGGTAATGTGGCTAAACTTACACAGAGCTGGTCTAGATTCCTCCAAGGGCACTTATACCCATTATTTTGTGACCTGCTGCAGTTGCTATAAACTAATGGACTAGTTCCATCTGAAGAGACAAAAGAGGAAAATGCTAGACTCTTTCAAATCTCTCGATGGCAGGGGATTTCCACTGTTCTTCAACAGTTTTCTCAGGTCTATCCCACACTGCCCTATTTGGACGGGGATTCCCTAAAGCCCCTCTGTAACTGGAGAAGTTTCCTGGGGCCACTCTGGAAGGGGACTCTGGCCTACACAAGCTGAGACGTGATGAGTTGCTTCTGCCCACCTCCCCACTTAGCCTACTTTAATGCAAGCTTTGCACAGCATGGAAATTAAGGGCAAAGAGGGCTAAGCTACCTAGATTCAAATCCTGGACCTGAAAGCCCTTGGAAAAGGGACCTAACTGATTTTTGCCTCTGCTTCCTTATTAAATGAGAATAATTCTAAAGCCTATTTCATAGGATTTTTGTAAAGCCTAAAAGGCTTATTACATATATAGAGAATGTAAACATATAAATGGTATATTGTAGGTACTCAATAAATGTAATTATGATATCCTTTATGAAATTTTCATATTCTTGAGTGTAGAGAAAATATTTCGAAACTATATCTTTATTAACAAGTTATATATATTTATGATAAAAATATGACTATAATATCTATATATACTTGGGAAATAAATCACCTTGTTGAGCTTCGGTTTTTATTTATAAAACACAGGATTACCCACATACACTATTCAGTATAACAGGTCTGCACAGACATAAGTTAAATCCCTCCAATCACTCAAAAATAAGTGTTTCTTTACTTTTTTTTTTTTTTTTTTTTTTTTTTGAGACAGAGCCTCCGTCTGTCGCCCAGGCTGGAGTGCAGTGGCATGATCTTGGCTCACTGCAACCTCCACCTCCCAGGTTCAAGCGATTCTCTTGCCTGAGCCTCCTGAGTAGCTGGGATTATAGGCACCCACTACCTCGCCCAGCTAATGTTTGTATTTTTAGTAGGGACAGGGGTTTCATCATGTTGCCCAAGCTGGTCTCTAACTCCTGACCTCAGGTGATCCACCCGCCTCAGCCTCCCAAAGTGGTGGGATTACAGGCGTGAGCCACTGTGCCCGGCCTAGCGCTTCTTTACTTCTAAAAACTTCAAAACCCAGCTCTCATTATAAAAAATGATAATTGAGGCCGGGCGCGGTGGCTCAAGCCTGTAATCCCAGCACTTTGGGAGGCCGAGGCGGGTGGATCACGAGGTCAGGAGATCGAGACCATCCTGGCTAACATGGTGAAACCCCGTCTCTACTAAAAATACAAAAAACTAGCCAGGTGTGGTGGCGGGGGCCTGTAGTCCCAGCTACTCGGGAGGCTGAGGTGGGAGAATGGCGTGAACCCGGGAGGTGGAGCTTGCAGTGAGCCGAGATCGAGCCACTGCACTCCAGCCTGGGTGACACAGCAAGACTCCGATTCAAAAAAAAAAAAAAAAAAAAGATAATTGATATGTGAAGGTGTTTTATTTATTTTAAATGAGTAAATTTTGAAAAAGAGAATGTAGTAGAGAAAACTCTCTCTAACCACATTTTCCCTCCACTCTTACACGATAGTCAACACAGAAGACTCTGTGATCAAATGTGTGGGATTTTTTTTCCCACACACCAGTAACAGACACAAGTTGGGTGTCCTCCAATCCAGTTCTGACACCATTTACCCTAAGATAATCTCAGATCCCACAGGCTGAGGGCTCAGTCTCAAGATTGCTTCCCTTTACACATACATCAGTCCCAAGTCCCATGACCCCTTCTTTGGGTTCAATTAATTTGCTGGAGCCACTCACAGAACTCAGGAAAACACTAATTTACACTTGCCAGTTTATCATAAAGGATACTGCAAAGAATATAGATGAAGAGGCGTGTAGGGTGACTTATGGGGAAGGGCCGTGGAGCTTCCGTGCCCTCCCTGGAGGCCACCCTGCAGGCACCTCAATGTGTTCAGCTACTTAGAAGCTCTCTGAATGCGTCCTCTTGGGTTTTTTATGAAAGCTTCATAACATCAGCTTTCCTTCCCCCAGGGTTTAGGGTGGGTCTTAAGACCCACCCACTATCAGAGAGGCAGGGAAACAGGAGAGTGAAAGGAAGGCAGGAGAAAGGCAGAGGCCTATCCCTGAAGCCAAATACACCCAACATTATAACAAAGACTGTAGCAAGGGCTTATGGCAGGTATGAGCCAGAACAGTGGACAAAAACAAATATATATATATATATATATATATATATATATATATGTATATAAAATAACACCACAGAGAATGTTCTTATAGTACAGCATATTGAATCAAAGAACTCAGCTATATGAAACAATTAATGTCATTTCCTGAATTCTTCTAAAATAATTTTCTTTTATTCAACCCATGTTTATGTGTTGTCAGTTCCCTCATTAAGGCATCAGTCTATTCTTAGGAAAATGACTAGAATATGACTAATTCATCATAATTGGTATCTATTGAAAGATCAAAACTCAACTTAGATGAATCCAGGAAAAAAAGGCATCACTGAAAGACGTATTTTTTTGAGTGGCCCACAGGCAGTGGGAAAAATATACAAAATGCAAAAAACAAAACAAGTGGCATCGGTTTACAGAAACTATGAGAGTAGAGGAACAAGTTGTTAAACTATACCACAAGGAAGTAAACAGACAAACGCAGAATGTGGGATGTTTGAATATTATGGATCTGGTTTCTTCCAGAAGTTAATGGTATGGAAAATAAAAAGACTAAAAAGGAATTATGAGCAATAACAACAAAATGCATTCAGTAGAACTTGTGTGGCCCCTGATTAAAACAAAACAAAACAATATCCCCCCCCAAAAAAACAGTTGTAAGAACACATTTTTGAGACAATAGAGAAAATTTGAATACAGTATGGGTTTTATACAACACCAAGTTATGACCATCAATTTTGCTAGTGTTATAATTACATTATAACACTATTACATGCTTTATGTACTAGAATGGATATGCTTATATGCTTCTATTATATAACACTATTATAACAGCATAACAAAGTAAACAGGAATGTAGTAAACTGATGTCTGGGTTTTGCTTTAAATACTTTAACAAATAAAAGAACAGAAAAAATATATTATGCACACATGGCAAAATATTGGTATTTATTGAATTGAGCAATGGTCATGAGAGTTCATTTTACTACTTTCTCTTCTTTGTATGCTTAAACTTTTCATATTAAAATAAAATTACTCTGACAAATGACAGATATATAGTTTTTAAATGTTACTATTTTCCTCTAATAGGCAAAAATGTTATAACTGCATGTAATTTTAGCCTGTAAAAATTAAATTATTAGACATAGAAGTTGAATTTTACATCTCGTATTTGTCAAGAGGTTATACAGAAGTATTTTTTTTTGTAGAATGAATAATACCATTGATATTAACTTAAGTATCTAAATACTACTATTTAAATTTCATTTCTTTTTATGGATTTTCCTTAAAATGGTCACATCTGTATAATTCCCAACAGAATAAGATAGGTATCATAAGAATACACATGCCAAGCTTAGTCTAAGTGCACTTTCGATAGCTTTGGGACATACAATACAGGGAGGGAAGGACAGAGAAGAAACAGAGGAGGAAAGTTAGTTTTCAAATATAGGCATCTGGGAGAATGGCAGTGCTGCTGGAATTATGAAAATTGAAATAGGAAACTAGTTATAGTGATAAGATGCTGAGATCAGTTTGGAATGTTGAGTGAGAAAGTCTGGTGGGCACTGCAGGGCAAGATGTTCAGCCGGCAGTATAAAAAAAAAAACCAGGTATCTTATGACTGGGGATCTTTCAGGGCTAGCAGTTTGGAATCTGTATGCCTGGAAGTGATTTATTATGTGCTTCCTAAGAACATAAGTGGAAAGGAGAATGAGCGAAGATAAAGGGAAAGGTCTCAAGATAAAATATTGGAGGACCACCACATTTAAGAAAGGAAAAGAGGAAAGAATGATGATAAAGAAATATTTTGAGTGTTAGGAGAGCCAGGAGATATAGAATCACTGAAGCAAATGGAGGAATTACTTTCTGCTAGGGCTGGCATTATTTCCTCAATGCAGAGATAACAGCTTTGAATGGACAGATAATTTCATGTAGGATTTCCTTTAATTTCTTGATAATTGTTTTGCCTCTGCTTAGGGTTATTAGCTATTTCCTTGGGGCTAGTTAGAGCCCTGTCCTCCTTCCTCAAGCAAATGTATAGACAGAAAAGATTGAGAGAGTATATAAAATTTGTCTTACTCAGTTCAGGCTGCTATAACAAAAATGCCATAGACTGCATAGCTTATAGACAACGGAAATTTATTTCCCATAGTTTTGGAGGCAGGAATTCCAAAACCAGGGTGCCAGCATGACTGGGTTCTGGTGAGGGCCCTCTTCCAGGTCCCAGACAGCAGGCTTCTCATTGTATCCTCACACGGAGGAAAGAGAGCAAGAGATCTCTGAAGTCCCTTCTAGAAGGGCACTAAGCCCATTCATGAAGGTGGCATCCTCATGATCTAATTACCTCCCAAAGTCCCCCACTTCCTAATAGCATCACTTTGGGGATTAAGATTCAACCTATAAATTTTGGGGGATACAAACATTCAGCCTGCAACAATTCTACCTAATTTGGGATTATTGATGCATGACATGAGATGCTCAGGTGTCTGGCTTGTTTTGAAGTGTTCAAACTGGTAGACCGTCAAAGGAACTAAGACCGTTAAATAAAACTAATAACAGTAATTTAAATCACGTAGCTAATTTTAAAATCCCCCGTTTCCTTTTTTATAAAAGAGCCTTTGGGAAGATAATGTGAAGGGAGAGACACAGATTAACCCGGTAAATGGTTCAGAACCATTTTTATGGTAAATCATTTGGAAAAGTCGAGGATGCTAAAGACTGAGCCCAGTGGCTTGGCAGTTAGAAGACGTCACTGTCGATTGCAAAGAATGGCTAAAGCAGAGTGGTGGGGAAGCCAGATTGCAAGGTGTGGATACTAAGGGGTTCCACAGTGAGTAGGGACAAGAACCAATGGTAAGGGGCAGAGACATGCATTGACAAAGTTTGGTGGTGTATTAGTCAGGGTTCTCTAGAGAGACAGAACTAATAGGATAGATGTATATATAAGAGGAGTTTACTAAGGAGTATTGACTCTCACAATCACAAGGTGAGATCCCACAATAGGCTGTCAGCAAGCTGAGGAGCAAAGAAGCCAGTCTGAGTCCCAAAACTGAAGAACTTGGAGTCTAATGTTCAAGTGCAGAAAGCATCCATCACAGGAGAAAGATGTAGGCCAGAAGATTAAACCAGTCTGGTCTTTCCACGTTCTTCTGCCTGCTTTTATTCTGGCTGCACTGGCAGCTGATTAGATGGTGCCCACCCAGATTGAGGGTGGGTCTGCCTTTCCCAGTCCACAGAATCAAATGTTAACCTCCTTTGGCAATGCCCTCACAGACACATCCAGGAACAATACTTCGCATCCTTCAATCCAATCAAGTTGACACTCAATATTAAACTTCACAGGTAGTAAGGGAGCACTGAACTACAAGTCAATAGTTTCAGGAAGTGGCAAAGCTGCTGGAAAATTTTATATTAATATTCATGATTATTATTTAAAGAATAATGAAGACATAAGCTTGAAAGCAGAGGCCCAAGAGTCAACACAGTAGAGGACTCTGAAAATGCAAGTAAAATGTGACAACCGATAGTCTAATCCTGGAGAAGTTCGGGGTTTTGAGTTGAAGTCACAGGGATTAGCTTTTGCAAGGAGAACCATTTTCTCAGAGAAGAAAGAAGAAAAATACATAATGGAAAAATGCAAAAATATTTGTGGAAGCTCCAGTGGGAAGTACTTCTACTTGAAGAAGAAGGCAACTCACTCTGTTGAGAATGAAGGGGAGGAAAAGTTAAGATCTTGGATGGAAAAGGTTTAGAATTGCAAAGGTAGAAAATGTAATAAAGAGATGATATGGCTTGCTGTGTACCCACCCAAATTTCATCTTGAATTGAAGCTCCCATACACCCCATGTGTCATGGGAGGGACCCAGTGAGAGGTAATTGAATCATAGGGGCAGGTTTTTCTCATGCTGTTCTCATGGTAGTGAATAAGTCTCACAAGATCAGATGGTTTTATAAAGGGCAGTTTCCCTGCACACTTTCTCCTGCCTGCCACCATGTAAGACATGACTTTGCTCCTCCTTTGCCTCCCACCATGATTGTGAGGCCTTTCCAGCCATCATGTGGAACTGTGAGTCCATTAAACGTCTTTTTCTTTTTCTTTTCTTTTTTTTTTTTTTTTTTTTTTTGAGACACAGTCTCACTCAGTTGCCCAGGCTGGAGTGTAATGGCACGATCACGGCTCACTGCAACCTCCACCTCCCGAGTTCAAGCAATTCTCCTACCTCAGCCTCCCGAGTAGCTGAGATTACAGGCGCCCACCACCATGCCCAGTTAATTTTTGTACTTTTAGTACATGTTGGCCAGGCTGGTCTCAAACTCCTGAACTCGGGTGATTCACCCGCCTTGGCCTCCCAAAGTGCTGGGATTACAGGCATGAGTCACTGCACCCGGCCTAAACCTCTTTTCCTTTAGAAATTACCCAGTCTTGGATATTTCTTCATGGCAATATAAAAATGGACTAATACAAGAGATGATGAAAAAGATGCTAAAAAGCTGTATGTGCTCTTCTGAAATTATATTCATAGTAGATCCAATCAGCATACTCTTTTGATGTCCCAGTGGCATGTAACAATTTGAGAAAGTAACAAAACAAGTGAATGAGGGAAGATTTCTGACTGGGAATGCAGGGAAGTCAAAGAAATGAAGAGTCATGCTTATGGTGGTAAGGAAATAAGTGCACACACGTACACACAAAACCACAGCAACAAGAACTGACCTATAGTGAGTGGAGAGGTAAGGCAAGTCAGAATGGAGGTAATGAACTAAGAAAGTAGGAAGAGGATCTAGGGATTAAAGGTCACAAAGACATTTTTTGAAATAGGAAGCAAGACAGGGTGGGCAGAAAAAGAGGCTGTGACAACGAAAGGGAATTCTATATCCTTGGAGTAATATGTTCATTAAGGCGGTCCCTTACATTGGTAACCAATGTGAGTTCCTGGAAATGTGTTTAAAGCCAAAAAAGAAAAAAACAAAACAAAAGAATAACAACAACAACAAAAAATGTAGATGTTAGAAAATTTCTCATGATGGTCTCTGTAGGCCCTGGCTCCCTCAGGCTTGAACGGCCAGGGGTGCCACTGAGAGTTCTAGCCTGTCAGCCCTCACTCTGGAACCCCAGGCAGGGAGATAGCTGCTGGGGTCAGGCCACCCATGTCCCAGGCACCTGGGTGGATTAAACCTAACTACCAACATCATGCCATTGTTTAGGTGGAACAGGGTAGGGGGTGAGGATCTTCATCTTCTGCACCTACAGAGGATTTGATTGTATTATTTCACCAAAGAATTGAGGCTGTGTCTGCTGGAACTAACCCCATTCCCCAACCCAGGAGAGCAGGTTTTAGGAACTGGGACATGACCCCTGAGCCTCCTTCATGAGTGCCCTCTGTGTGGAGGCAGAGGTCCAAGAACACGGTTCTTTGGCACGGGCTGGTGGGCATTGGGACCACAAACCCCTGGCGTCTGTGCTCCTTTTGATGAGTGGCTAACAGCAACACCCATCACTCAATGGTTGGTGTCATCTCTCAGATGATGACCCAAAATGGAGTTCGGTGTATGAAAGATAGATGCAGGTTATAGGGCAGGGGGTGCGATGTGTATTAATAAACAGTGTGCAGCTGTACTGATGGTATATAACCAAAGATCTTGTACTTGAAACTTAAGGACTGCTGGATGTGCTACTGACATCTGCAAATGAGAGATGTTCTGACTAGGTATGCAGGTAAGGAAGGCTGTACTCTCAGTCTGGGATTGGGGAATGACTTTGCTTTAATCTTCAGGCTCAAGGGCCTCACATCTTCTGTAGGTCTTTTAAGAAAGCACTCAGAGACTGAACGTGGTGGCTCACACCTGTAATCCAAGCACTTTATGGGGCCGAGGTGCACAGATCACCTGAGGTCAGGAGTTCGAGACCAGCCTGGCCAACATGGTGAAATCCCATCTCTACTGAAAATACAAAAATTAGCTGGCATGGTGGCACGTGCCTATAAACCCAGCTACTCAGGAGGCTGAGGCAGGAGAATCTCTTAAACCTGAGAGGCAGAGGTTGCAGTGAGCCAGGATTGTGCCACCGCACTCCAGCCTGAGTGACGGAATGAGACTTCGTTTCAAAAAACAAAAAATTGTCGAATGTGGTGTCAGGTGCTTGTAATCCCAGCTACTCAGGAGGCCGAGGCAGGAGAATCACTTGAACCCTCGAGGTGCAGGTTGCAGTGAGTCGAGATGGCACCATTGCACTCCAGCCTGTGTAACAAAAGTGAAACTCTGACTCAAAAAAAGAAAAAGAGAAAGAAAAAGAAAGTACCCAGAGTTCCTCCTCCCTCCTCACTCTCACTTTCTATTCTCCAGCCTGCCATTTCTAGATCAGTTGGTCTAACTTGTTCTCCTGCAAAGTGCCCAACAGCATGGGCAAAAGAACATGGGCTCTGGGGTCAGCTTGCCTGGATAAGGACTAGAACGGTAGTTCTTACTCCTTTCATTAGAGCCATCATTTCCTTCCCTCCTCTAAATTTCAGAAAAAATCATCTATTCCTTGAAAGTCGTATGTATCCTCCCTCTCTCACTTCCTTTATTGAATTCGTTTTTGAAAGTTTTTGAAAGTTCACTTCCTGTATGAAAGTTCACTACCTGCCTGAGGGAGAGGTAGTGAACTTGCCTTCTTTATCTAAATGTGCAACCTCCCATCCGGCTACCCCATCCAAGCCACAGCTGAACTCACATGTTGTGGGGTGGGAGTGCACATGGGTGCAAGGTTTATTTTCGGTCTTAACAAAATATTGCTGCTTTTACAATAATACAATAACAATCAAACTATTTCACAATTTAGTTAGAAAATTTAATGCACTTTTGCAGTTTTATTCATGTTTCTGACAGATATAAAATCTTTTCACTCTGAGGAGGCAAGAGAAAGGATATGTCTCATTCTCCTTCTCCTTATTCCTACGATCCTTTTATTCTTCTATGTTCTTTCCTTCTTCCACTCTCCTTTTGCTCACCCTAAAAATTTGATTTGTCCCTTTTATTACCCAAGAGGGAGAAAAAAGGTAGAGGGGAAAATCTCTTCACTATACTGGCATTTTATAAGAAGCACATATTGAAAGGCTGTGACTTAAGAGGCACAACCAAGCACCCAAAAGAATTTCACTAATTCTTTTATGAATTCATTAATTCTTGCAACAAATATCCTATAATGTGCCTGGCACTGTAGTAGGCACTCTCCCTTCCTCACCCTAAGTAACTAAGTTGTGGATCTAAGCTTTCTGTATAGTTCTCCTGCAATAGAAACTTAAGAAAATAACCACTTGCATTTGATATACTCTTTTTCTTCCACTTTGCAAAACATAAATGACTTTGTGTATTTTATTTATTTATTTATTTATTTATTTTATTTATTTTGAGGTGGAGTCTCACTCTTGTTGCCCAGGCTGGAGTGCAATGGCCCAATCTGGGCTCATTGCAACCTCTGCCTCCCAGGTTCAAGCGCTTCTCCTGCTTCAGCCTGTAGCTGGAATTACAGAAGCCTGCCAGCATGCCTGGCTAATTTTTTGTATTTTTAGTAGAGAAGGGGTTTCACCATATTGGCCAGGCTGGTCTCAAACTTGCCGGCCTCAGCCTCCGAAAGTGCTGGGATTACAGGTGTGAGCCACTGTGCCCGACCTGACTTCATGTATTTAAAATAGTTTCTTCTCTTCTACCCCAGAGTGTAGAAAAAAAGAGCTAAGGTTTAGAATTCAGGCAAATCAAGTGAGTTCAAATCCTGATTATCTGTGTGAACTTAGACAACTTAATCTACTTTTGAGTTTTCATCAGTTAATTGAGGGTATTACAACTACAGTATAGAGATGTTGAAATTCAATGAGAAAAAGAACGAAGTGCCTTGAACAAGGAAAGTTCCTTCCCTTATGTTGTTGTCTTCGTTTATAAGCCCTTTGAGGATAGTTTATAAACTCATTCATCTGAAATGCAGTAGTGTTAATAACCAATATAAAAACTACAAAGTGCTAACAGAGCAAGCAAATGTGTAAACTGAACCCATTTCAGTAAATTTATTGATTTTCCAGGAGGGTATTTCATATGCAGGGCAAGTCTTCATTTGCCATTACATGAGCTGGGGAAATTCTGCACTGAAAATTCGTTAACAGTTCTCTCATGGGGGAATTTCTTCTTCTCTTGCCCGAACAACAAGTTAGAGTAACATAGTTACATATTCATATTTGTGAGATGGAGCTGTGGAAAAAGCGGGTCCTTGCAACGTGGCAGAATTGGGTTTTCAGTAAAACCATGAGCAAGTTACGTGACTTCTCTTGAGCCTCGGTGTTCTGGGCTATAAAACTGGCATATTGCTTACGCACGCGTTGGCATATGAATTAAGTTTAACACGTATTCTAACACCTGGCACATAACTGACAATCAGCATTATTTCCTCCTCTCCCAGGTCCACCTGGCCAGTTACAGGGAAATGATCCCTATAAACAACACCTGCTAAGTGCGCCCCGCATTATTGCTAGGCCCAGTTCGCAGCTCACCTCATTTAATTCTCGCACTTAATTAATTTCATGAGGAACATTGCAGAGGCAGTTTGAGACGTGAAGCTAATGAAGCTTAAGCTTCGGGCCCCCTCACGAGCACAGATGCTTTCTAATCCCAGAATCTCATTTTATACTTCCCTTGAGGATTCGCCACCCCCACTCACAGTTATTTCAGTTTCAAGCCCCACAACACGTGGATTCGCCCCTGGATAGGAATTATTATTATTGTTATTATTATTAATTTCCCTCCTTTTGCAGAGGGTTAGAGTAGGCTGCCTCAGATCACACCCTCCTAAGTGGAGGAGCAAGATCTGAACCGAAGCAGCCCGACCCGGAGCCCCAACTCTTAACCGCGGGCGGCGATGACAAGAGTCTCACGGAAGAGAGGCAAAGTCCCCAACGCGGGGGCGGATAATCATAGAGCAGAAGTCCCCAGGGCGGCTACCGCGGGCAGGCTGGGGTCGGAGGGGGATCGCCCCGCCGAGGCTCCCGCCCCTTCCTCCCCTTCCCCTTTTCCGCGCCGCGGAGTAGGAGCCGGGCCGCACGCCCAGTGGCCGCCCGGACCCGCTCGCCGCCCTCGGAGCTGCCCCAGTGGGCCACGGGCTCCGGACTCCAGAACTTTCCAAACGGGGGAAACTTGGCGGCGGGTCGGTAGGAAGGGCAGGTGAGGCACTGGCTAGCGAGAGAACGGGCTGGCAGCGGGGCGGGAAGCCCGTGGCGCGGCGTGCAGGTAGGAGCGAGGGGCGGGGGCTCCAACCCGGGTCGCAGGTGCCCACGTGCCGCGCGGAGCCCGCTGGCCCGGCGAGGCAGCCTGGCCGAGGCTCCTGCCTGCGTCCTGCTGGGGATGGCGGTCGGTGCTTGGGACACCGGCAGCCACCTTTGTGCTACTTGGGGCGCGCTTCCCTTTTCCCTGTCGTATGCAGCTATTCGCTTCTGCGCTGGGCGGAGGGCGGGCCGGGTGACGTGGGAGTTGAACAGCCGCCATCTAGCGCCCGCCCCGCCGTCCCCTGTCCCCGCGTCGAGGCTTGTCGCCGCCTCCCGGGTCCTGTGCTTGCCGAGGCTGGGGGCGGGGCTGTCTGCGCCGACTGCGGGCTGGTCATTGCTGAACCACCCCAACGGGAGAATCTCAAGTGCCAGCTTAGCCCGTCCACCAGAGACTGAGTTAATGGGAAGAAAGTGACCGAGTGGCGGCGGGGAGGTCCCCTCAGACTTCGGGAGAAAAGAGACCTGGGCCGTGACTTCCCCCCGGATTGCCGGCGGCGCGCGGGATAATTTCGGGGGCAGGACTCCCCTGATGGAGGCAGGCAGGACACGCCCCGCTGTGGTGGGCGTGGGGACTTTGGCAGGTGGACAACCGTGTTGGGTTTGTAGGGCCCGGGCTGTGTCGAGGACAGCGATACCCCTGGGGCTTCCCGAGTGTTCAGAGGTCTGGGAGCGCGGGAGCTGTTCATTTTATTGAAAAAGCGAAGTGAAGTGACAACTATGGCAGTTACTCAAAGGTAGTGACATTGAGCATCTTTGTGGCCACTGAAAGAAGACATAACTCCGATGTGTTAAGGGAATAAATAATGATATGACAGGGTTTATGTTGTTTTGTGCGTCGCTGCCTAACCCAAGGCGCCTCCCAGTAGCACCTGGAGAGCTTTTCAGAACACACCTATTAGGCCTACCCCAGAGGTCCTGAATCACATGAGGGGGTAAAGCCCTGACCTGTGCCTTTTGGTAAAAGCTGCCCCGGGGATGTGGCTGGGGACGCCTAGTTAGGGATCAGGAAGGAGAAGAACTGGGTTCCACTCATGTGACCTTAAACACATTTTCAGCCCAGTTTTATCATCTGTAAAGTGGCCCCAGAGAACTTGTAATAGAGGTGAAATAGGGTTATGGAAGTGTGTGAAAAAGGGAGAAATTGGAATAATACAAAGTTCCGGTGCAGGTTGCAACAAATAAATTCATTCTTTGGTTCTGCAAGTGATCTTTCCGCTGAGAGGAGTATGGCAGGATACCCTTGCCACGGGAAGGAAAGGAGGGCTGGTTTTCAGGCGATCAGCTCTGTGACAATGTTGGTGTAAACTGTAACTCAGAAAATTGTCAGCAGGTTGAAAAGTGAGCCAGCTCCAGCCTGTGGAGGATGGTTTGAAAAATGCACCATTTCTGCTTCCTGTTCTCAAGAACCAAAGGCTTTAGATTATTTTCCTGTAAGCAAATTAAGAACCAGTAATCGCCAATGTGTCCTGCCCTGTGGTAACCCCAGTCTGTCTGAAGGCTGCATGTTTTCCTGCTAAATGTGAATTTCTGTTCCATCATTCAACAGACATGTATTGGGGATCTTCATGTACCAGGCATTCTTGGAATATAAAGATGAATAAATGCTGTTTTTTCCCTCGCCCTCTCTGTTAAGCTGGGGAGACTAATGTGAAAACAAGCTGCAATATAACCCAGCTATGATGATAACTAAGGTAGAAAATGAATAAAGTGCTGCGTGGCCCAGAGAGAGGGGCAGCTCCCTAGGTTTGGGTTTGGGGGGAAAAGCATCCAAGGGAGGCCAAAATAGGGATGGGTAAACAGTGGCCTTCTGTACTAGCCACATATAGAATTTAGGATTCACTGTGTAGTCAAATCTGTGTGTGTGTGTGTGTGTGTTTTAGTCTAACATTCTAGTGTAATTATGTGCTGATCATCTAAAATGGAAATTACTTTGTTTCATGATGTCTTTTTTTTTTGTTTTGTTTTGAGACAGAGTCTTGCTCTGTCACCCAGGCTTGAGTGCAGTGGCGCGATCTCAGCTCACTGCAACCTCTGCCTCCCCTGTTCAAGTGATTCTCCTGCCTCAGCCTCCCAAGTAGCTGGGAGTACAAGTGTGTGCCACCACACCCGGCTAGGTTTTTGTATTTTTAGTAGAGACGGGGTTTCCAATGTTAGCCAGGATTGTCTCAATCTCATGACCTTGTGATCTGCCCACCTTTGCCTCCCATAGTTCTGGGATTACAGGCGTGAGCCACCGCGCCCGGCCGGTGGTCTCTTTTTTAAGTTTTCTAAGCATTCTGTCATTTCATCTTCGTTAAAGTCTCAGCTATGTCAAAAGTTAACACAATAAAGGGGTGGTTAAAAAACAAAACAAATAAACAAACAAAAACAAAGAAAAAGTTCAAAATGTGTCCTACATTCATAGTAAATATAACTGATACATTGTTTTAATTGCACGAACTTTCAAGTTGTAGGCGTTTTTGTCTCATTATGTTAATTACAGAAGGGTGGAATGAAAACAGAGGAGAGGTGCACAAAAGGAAAATCGTAAGAAGAATAAAAAGGAATAACTAGAAGAGGGAGATTGGGAGGACGAAGGAACTTGATAAAATTGATGGTGGGAGGTGGGGAGTAGAAAAGGAATAAGTGAATCAAATCTGGCTGCCAACTTCTTCCTCAGGGACTCATTTTTTCATATATATTTTAATAGAACTGTGTAGATTTGTAGTTTTAAAGTTATTTGAAAATGTAGAGGGAGACAGTATAGTATGGAGGTTAAACATGGGCTAAACAAGTTTGAATAACTTACTGGCTGGTGACCTTGAACAGGGTCCTCAATCAGCTGTGTCTGCTCTTTGTACAATGGGGATATAATAATATGATCTACAGGAGACTTGTGAGGATTAACAGCTATGATGTTTCAGAGGCACCTGGCTATGAAAAGGCCACATTCAGGAGTGGCTGCTCTCTTGTTCTTATCTCACTTTACTTGATCCTGGTGGAACTTGGTAGGCTGCACAGATAGATCAGAGGGTTCTCATAAAATTTGAGAAAGCTTCGTAAAGGAGTAAAGAGGACTTGCTCTGGCTAGAGGGGGGGAAATAACCTTTCAGACCCTTGGCCACCTGGGGACAGTGAAGTGGCATTAGGGATAGAGAAATAAACAGGGTACTAATAACCTTGAGGTTATATCCCAAAATGGACTTCAAGGCTGATCTCTCAAAATGGCCCCAGGTACCCCAAAAGACTAAAGCAGGTTTACTTACAGGGCAGCCTCAGGGATGGAAAATATTATTAATGGCAAGACAAAGCTTAATGCACCCAATGACAAGATTCCCTTAAATTCACAATAGGTGATAGATTTCATGAGTGGCTACGATGGGTGGTAGCTATTTGCTGAATAATTTTGCTGAATACATTTCCTCAATATATTAAAAATATCTGGGAAAGTTACAGTTAGGGTTAGGGCTGTGAGTAGTATTTATCAAAATGTATGTGATTCTTCCCTATTATTGAGAAGGGCAGTTACAGAGCAGGAGGTCACAGTATCCCCAGGAAAGGGAATTGAGAGGAGGTATCTGGAGAGGACTTTGAGGCTTTGTTAACAGACACAAAGGCCCTTGAATCCTGCCCAGTTGGTGGAGGAACCTTAGCAAGACCTATAGGTCTGAGTCACATTGTAGGCCCAGAGGCCTAGGAGGAAAGAATGGCTTAAAGGGCCAGGCCTAGGGCCCTGCTGCCCTGCACCACCCTGGGAAGCTGTTTCTCACATTCCACTGTTGCAGTCCAGTCTTGGTTCAAAGAGCCCCAGGTAGAGTTCTGGCTATGGCTTTGGGGAATACAAGGTTTCATAAGCCTTAGCAGCTTCCATGTGGTGTTAAGCCTGTGGGTGCATGGAATGCAAGAATGAAGGAGGCTTGGCAGCTTCCCCCTATATTTCCAATGACATATCAGAAAGCCTGAGTGCACAGGCAGAAGCCTGCTGTAGGGGTGGAGTCCCTGAAGAGAAACTCTACTTGGTCAGTGTGGTGGGGAAATGTGTGGCTGGAGCCACCACACAGAGTACCCCCAGGGCACTGCCTAGTGGAGTTGTGGGAAGGGGGCCACCACCTTCCAGACCCCAGAATGATAGATCCACCAGCAGCTTGCACTCTTGCCTAGAAAAGCTGCAACACAATCCAGCCTGTGAGAGCAGCTGCTGGGGCTGTACCTTGCAAAGCCACAGGGGCAGAGCTTCCCAAGGCCTTGGGGTTCCACTCCTTGCACCCATGTGTCCTGAATACAGGACATGGAGTCAAAGAAGATTATTTCAGAGCTTTAAGATTTAATATCTGCCCTGCTGGGTTTCAGACTCGCATGAAAATTACCCCTTTCTTTTGGCCAATATCTCCCTTTAGAAATGGGAATGTTTACCCAATATCTGTACTACCATTGTATTTTGGAAGTAAATGATTTGTTTTACTTTTATAGGCCCAAAAATGGAAGGTCATGAGTCTCAGATGAGACTTAGGACTTTGGACTTGATGTTGGAATGAGTTAAGACTTTAATGAACTGTTGAGAAGAGATGATAGCACTTTGTAATGTGAGAAGGACATGAGATTTTGGGGGGGCAGGGGCAGAATTATGTGGTTTGAAAATTCGTCCCCTCTAAATCTCATGTTGAAATGTAATCCTCAGTGTTGGATGTGGGGCCTGCTGAGAGATGTTGAGATCATAGGGATGGATCCCTCAGGAATGGCTTAGTGCCATCTTCCTGGTGATGAATGAGCTCATGCAAGATCTGGTTGTTAAAAGTGTATGGCGCTGTGGCATCTACCTTACCTTGCTCTTAATCATGTGACATGCTGGTTCCCTGTCACCTTCTGCCATGAGTAAGAGCTCCTTGAGCCCTCACCAGAAGCTGAGCGTATGTCAGCACCATGCTTCTTGTACAGCCTACAGACACATAAACCAATTAAACTTCTTTTCTTTGTAAATTAACCAGTCTCAGTTATTCCTGTGTAGTGATGCAAAGATGGCCTACCACAAGTGATATTTTGGAAATGACACCAATTTTAGCTTTGGTATAGGTGTATAAATTTGGAGTCAATCTTATTAGAGACGGTCAAGTATTCATTGGCTCCACCTAATCTTGGTTTGGATCTGGCCGAAGTTAAAACTGCAATAGTAATAATAGGTTCCTTCAGACATTAATTTGCATGAGTCCATGAACCTGAGGGCTTTGGGCTGAAGGAAGAGAGACGAAGCATGTGGAAGTTTTAAAAAAATGGAGATGAGTGGTGGTGTGGAAGGCATGGGATGGCATTTGCCACTTCCTCCTTTTCTCTTGGGGCACAGCTACTTAGACTGGGCTTTTGGGGAGAGGAGCAAGAGACATGAGCCAATGAAGCTAATGGGTGTGTCATTTTCAGAGAAAGATTGAAGGGAATGTAGCATCTTTTATCAGCTTGTGGGTGTGGAATCTTGCGAGTACATTGGGAAATGGTGCCGGGCGCAGGGAAGGGCCGGATTCTCTGGAGCACTGTATGCGGTATGCAGCATGCCGCAGTGGCGTGGGTGCTGGCACATGCTTCCTCCTGCCACTGATGAGCCAGCCCTTGGCCAGGTATACATGTAGGGTGCCTCTGGTCAGAAGAAAGATGATTTTTAATATATTTCTCAATACAGAGCAACATATTTATAAACAACTTGTTTAGGAGAAGTAAAAGCATTACATTTTATCAAGCAAGGATAAATAGAATACTGCTGGTTATTAACGATTTGCAGCTTGCAAAGTGCCGTGTGCCTTGTCTTTATGTAGGTCTTCTTGTTGTTTAGTAAAAGTGAACATGTCTTTGGCGGAACTTTGGGCAGTTTTTTATAAAACTATACATACTCTTACCATATAATCCAGTGATTGCACTACTTGGTATGTACCCAAAGGGGTTGAAAACTGAAGTCCACACAAAAACCAGTATGAGGATGTTAATAGCAGCTTTATTCATAATTTCCAAAACTTGAAAGCAACCAATACGTAGGTGAATGGATTAATAAACTGTGGTTCATCCAGACAACAGGACATTATTTAGCACTAAAAAGAAATGAGAGTCAGGCATAGTGGTTCAGCAGTTTGGGAGGCTGAGGCAGGAGGATTACTTGAGCCCAAGAGTTTGACAGCAGTCTGGGCAACATCTGGGCAACATAAAGAAACATAAAGAAAATTTTTAAAAAGTAGCTACAGTGAGTAGTGATTGTGCCACTGAACTCTGGCCTGGGCAGCAGCGATACCCTGTCTGAATTAAAAGAAAGAAAAAGAGCTATCCAGCCATGAAAAGACATGGGGGAACCTTAAATGCATATTACTAAGTGAAAGAAGCCAACCTGAAAAGGCTACCTACTGTATGACATTCTAGAAAAGGCAGAACTATGGAGGCAATAAAAAGATCAGTGGCTATCAAGGGTTAGCGGTGAAAAAGGGTGAAACAGATGGAGCACAGAGGAGTTTTTTTTTAGAGCAGTGACACTACTCTGTATGGCACTATATTGGTAGATATATGCTGTTATAAATTTGTCCAAACACATAGAACGTATAACATCAAGGTGAGCCTGAATGTAAACCATGGATTCTGGATGATAATGGTGTGTCAGTGTGGATTCAACAGTTTGAACAAATGTGCCACCCTGGTGGGGATGCTGGTAATAGGGGAGGCTGTGCATGTGTGGGGGATGGGACATGTAAGAAGGTCTCTTTCCTTCTCAATTTTGCTGTGAACATAAAACTGCTTTAAAAAATAGGCTTTTAAAAAAGTGAACGTGTTAAAATATATAAAGTAGTGATTCTCAAACTGATCCTTTGGAGCTCTAGATTTCTTCAGAGGTAGGGGTGGGGTGGAGGAAGGGATGGGGAAAGAAAAGTGAGTAATCTTTTACCATGTTTAACTTGTGTGTGGTACTTCTGTCTTATATGTTGAGCTTCTGATACACCATTATGAAAAGGGTGTATCTGCTTTCAAAAGTAAGAGCACCACTATTTTATGAGCTTTTGAAGGCTAAATTTTAGCCTGAATCACAGGACTATCATGTATTTGGAACATGAATCTCTGTGTGTGTGTGAATGTAGTACCCAAATACAGACAGTGGCTGTGTAATCTTTCGTGGGGATGAGGTTCTTTCTTCCAGGCCTTGTTATCATTAATAATGTAAATGTAGCTTTCACTTTCCTAAAGGCACCTATCGTTATGATTTATATATCTGACAATTGTGGTTCCGGATCTGGAGATGAGCACATACACATTTCCCTTTATTAAGCCCCAAAACTTTGCTAAGGATGAAACTGAAGGTCAGGGTTAGGGGCAGACCAGCACAAGGGCCATCAATGGAAGAGACTGTTGAGATGAGACTGGAGGGAGGAGAAAGAATCACAGGCTTGAGGGTAGTTGGGGGTCCTACAATAGAGGCACCCAGGGCATCAAGGAGCTAGATTTGGGGACAAAAACAATTTAGTACAGATAAGAACCCCCGTTTAAACCATAAGTCTCATCTGTATAATAAAATTCCTCATGTTAAAGAATGCCAGTGTGGTTTTGTATAACAAGCACAGCAAGTCGTGGTGGGTTGTGGTTCTGGTGCTGCTTCTGTTCTTGGCTTTGTGACCTTTGGGTCTGCTTCCTTATATGTAAAATGAAAGTGTTGAACTAAGCACTCAGTGAGCTTTCTTCTCTGTTGAACACACTGTGTTTCTGGGTAAGTGTGTTTTCATAAATATCTGTGGATATGAATATCTGTGGATGTGCTTCTCCAGGCTCATTAGACATTTCTCTTTCAAAATATATGGCACTACTATACGTAAAGGGTGTTTTTCAATAGAAAGTTCTATTTTTTGAGCTTCAATAACACTTGTATGGAATCCTTTATTATGACAATTCATGTTGAAACCTTTTCAAATGTTGGGTTAATGCCTTTTCCCCATGTTTTAATTTGTACATGTCCAAACACTGACCTGTGTTAAGTACAGAATAAAATGGCATTAAATTTATATTATTTACATGTTGCATTTCTTTTACAAATTTAAAGTTTAGGAAAGAAATACTTTTGCTAGAAATAATTTTGTAAGGAAATTAGCTCTAGTACACCTTAGACATGAACACACACACACACACACACACACACACACGCTCTCTCTTTTTTAGTTTTTTTTTTTCTTTTAAGTTCTGGGATACATGTGTAGAACATGCAGGTTTGTTACATAGGTATACGTGTGCCATGGTTTGCTGCACCCATCAACCTGTCATCTAGGTTCTAAGCCCTGCATGCATTAGGTATTTGTCTTAATGCTCTCCCTCCCCTCACCCCCCACCCCCGACAGGCCCCAGTGTGTGTTGTTGCCCTCTGTCCGTCCATGTGTTCTTATTGTTCAGCTCCCACTTATGAGTGAGAACATGCAGTGTTTGGTTTTCTGTTCCTGCGTTAGTTTGCTGAGGATGATGGCTTCCAGCTTCATTCCATGCCCCTGCAAGGGATATGATATCATTCCTTTTCATGGCTGCATAGTATTGCATGGTATATATGTACCACATTTTCTTTATCCAGTCCATCATTAATGGACATTTGGGTTGGTTCCATGTCTTTGCTATTGTAAATTGTGCTGCAGTAAACATACGACGCACACATTGTTTTCTTGCATAAGTAAAAAGTAAGTTTGGAAAGATGTATACTAAACTTAGTCTTGGTTATCTCTGAAGAATGGACTATTGTAGGGGCTGGCAAACTTTCAGTTTTTACTTTATATACTTTTGTATTGTTTGTTAAAATGGGCATACATTTTATAATTTCATGCATGTGGTTCATTATAGAATGAGACTTTGTAATTATAAAGTACTTTTTTGAATTTATAAGTACAATTGTCATTTGACATAAGTAAGTTAAGACCTAAAGTTAAATAGTGTCATTTTGTTAGACCATATAGAGAAATGAATATCCCTTTCCTGATGGATTTTGAAGTTGATGGTGTTCTTCTTGGTGTATACTTGGACAGGATTCATGTGATAATTAATATAACCAAAGACTTTCCTGCAGCTTCTTAAAGAGGCTGAGCCCAGAGATGACTAATAGATTTCATTGTATTTTATTGTAGCTGCCTAGAAGGATGTGCTGATAAGGATCTTGAGGTTATAACTATGTTCACTGGGCAAGAATACCATGATCAGTAACTGGCCTGACATAGTTAGTAGAGGATGAGGAAAATAGCTGATCATTTTCCATGTATTTGCCATCCCTGAAGCCTAGACTTTTAGGTGGTAAGTTTCTTTATGAAGGTAGTATATTCCTTTTTATCCAAATCCCATAGGGGCTTATTGGATGTACTGTCTATTGTATTTAATCAAATAGTATTTTGCACAGTTATTGAGTAATTTCATGACAAATCATGTTAAGATGACAAGCACTGGGACCTTTTGTATCCCTCATAGATGGTAGCAAGATGTTATACCTGAATGAACTACTCAAGAATTAATGAGTAATTAGGCCAGGCGTGGTGACTCATGCCTGTAATCCCAGCACTTTGGGAGGCCATGGTGGCTGATCACCTGAGGTCGGGAGTTTGAGACCAGCCTGGCTAACAAGGTGTAACCCGTCTCCACTAAAATTACAAAAATTAGCTTGGCGTGGTGGTGCATGCCTGTAATCCCAGCTACTCAGGAGACTGAGGCAGGAGAATTGCTTGAACCCGGGAAGCAGAGGTTGCAGTGATCCAAAATTGCGCCACTGCACTCCAGCCTGGGCTACAGAGCGAGACCATCTTAAAAAAAAGATTGATTCATTTATTTTGGCAATGTGTGGTTGTAGCTAATTAGGATGACCCAATACAGATGAGCATCAGTTAAAATAAATAATTTCATCCTTGTTTATCAAAACATTTACAAGTATTGATGCTAACCTGAAAAAATATAGTATTGTGATTATAATATTTTTCTGTGACTCCTTCAATCTTCTCAGTTCATGACACCAAGAAAGAGTTAAATGGCTTAAATGTTTAAACAAGGAGTAGTACAATTTTTACATTTTTGGTCTAAGAGGGCACCAATGTTGCATATATCCTGGATGTGGAGAATTTAAACACATTGTTGATAGAATTTATTTTCTTAAGGATTAGTTGCTGGAAAAGGAAAAATACAGAAAATCAGTCCCTCCACAACCCCTTCCCCACATTTTTTTTTTTTTCTTTTTTTGGTTTAGGAGTTGTGGAAAGAGAAAAGCGCTTAATCAGCATAGTGTGAAGCTGCCAGCATATTGAGTTTCCAATTATTTCAGACTGAATTTTTAAAAATCAAGCATTTGTTTGACATCCTGTTTGCAACCATATGAACAAGATATGTATTCATCTATTTATTTGTTTAACAACATCTATTAAATGTCAAGCACTGTTTAAGCTCTGGGAGTAGAGTGCTGGACAGGAAATAGAGTCCCTGCCCCATGTTCATTATGAATGAGAAAAAATTAGATCTCTGCAAAATGTCTTGTCCAAAGTGGTAGAACTGGGACTTGAACTAAGTATACACATTTTAAATTCAGTGCTCTATCCTTTGTATCACACTGCCTCACATAATTTTAAAGGACCCTGATTGAATATCAGCAAAAATGTTCTATCTGCCTTGGTTGATTGACTGATTGATTGATTGACTAATTGCCCTTCTTTGGTGGTAGTCTTTTCCTTGCCATTGCTCTTTTCCTTGCCATATTGAATGAAGGACATATATGCTATCTGTCAGGATCCTAGGACAAATATTTATTTTTCTGAATAGCAACCTATAATCATGTCATTAAAAATAATATCTGAGTAAAGTAATTGGAGCAGTATTTTTCAAACTCTTAAGTTTTAATTTGGTAAAATGAAACTAGTAAAAATAAAAATAAATGTTACAGTACATCATGAGTAGTAAGGTAAATATTATTAGATTAAACTGTAATTCATAAATATATGTGATATGGTTTGGCTGTGTCCCCACCCAAATTTCATCTTGAATTGTAACTCCCATAATTCTCACGTGTCGTGGGAGTAACCCAGTGGGAGGTGATTAAATTATGGGGGAAGGTCTTTGCTGCACTAATCTCATGATAGTGAATGAGTCTCATGAGATCTGATGGTTTTAAAAATGAGAGCTCCCCTGCACAAGCTCTCTCTTGCCTGCTGCCATTCATGTAAGACGTGACTTGCTCCTCCTCACTTTCCACCACGATTGTGAGGCCTCCCCAGCAATGTGGAACTGTAAGTCCATTAAACCTCTCTTTCTTCCCAGTCTTAACTATCTATCATAGTTATGACATGTCTTTATCAGCAGCATGAAAGCAGACTAATACAATATGTTTGAACTTGGTTGCAACATGAAATGTTTTTCTTAGTGTTGGTTGTGGTAAAAACATTTGAAACATATTGGTTTAAAGCACATCCAATGAGATACATTTGTGAAAAAAAACAGGGGTAAATGACTGTCCTTAGTTATTATTTAATTGTGTGTGTGCCTCATGCATGGTGAGTATTGTTTACCAAAAGGATTCAAAGCAGTAAAGTAGAATTAGTGTGAGGAAAGTACTAGTAGAAGCTATTTGGCATCTGAATATATGCCTGAATGGATCTTTTTTCATTAAGCACATACATGTGGCAGTTATTGGTTTCCCTGTGTCCTGTACTTTTGCAGATTGTGGTTTCCTGTATTGAGTTGATTCATCGTTTTCTGAAATTTATTGTAATTTCGTTGTGTGATATATAGAAAACTTAGAGAAAGTACGTAATTGAGGTGATTTCCTAGACATTATCTGATAGTGTGAAGGTGTCTAGATTTTAAGTTGTTACATATTACAAACTGTTAAAATTGATTTAGAGTTGTTACATATCATATACCAAATTATTTTAAAGCTGATTTAAGATTTTATTTTTACATTTAATTGATAAATGTTTGTCAGTAGATTTTGCCTGAAGATACCTTTTGTAATAAAAGAGTAACAGATATAGTTCCCTAAGGTTTTAGGCTTTGTTTTGTTTTTGAGACAGGGTCTTGCTTTGTCATCTAGGTTGGAGTGCAGTGGCACAATTGTAGTTTACTACAGCCTGAAACTCCCAGACGAGTGATCCTACCACCTCAGCCTCCTGAGTAGCTGGGACAACAGGCATGTGCCACCACACCTGATTTACTTAAAAAAAAAAAATTTTTTTTTTTGTAGAAACAGGGTCTCACTATGTTTCCCAGGCTAGTCTCAAACTCCTGGCCTCAAGCAATCCTCCTGCATTGGTCTCCCAAAGTGCTGGGATTTTAGACGTGAGCCACTGCACCTGACCCAGAGATGTGTATAAATATCATGTGCTTATTCTTTGCAAGGCAGGAATAAGATATTTATTCCATAGAATAAGCCTATAATGTAATCATAGAGACATAAACATATAAGAAGGGACAGCCTTAAAAGAGTATAGAAGAATTTTTCTCTCCTCAGACAGAAGAAAAGAGAATAACATACAGAGGAAGAATCAGCCAGCAATATTTGCTCTTCTGCAGCTTCTGCTGGTGACACCCAGGCAAACAGGGTCTGGAGTGGACCTCCAGCAAACTTCAACAGACCTGCAACTGAGAGACCTGACTGTTAGAAGGAAAACTAACAAACAGAAAGGAATAGTATCAACCTCAACTAAAAGGACATCCACACCAAAACTCCATCTGTAGGTCACCATCATCAAAGACCAAAGGTAGATAAAACCACAAAGATGGGGAGAAACCAGAGCAGAAAAGCTGAAAATTCTAAAAACCAGAGTGCCTCTTCTCCTCCAAAGGTTTGCAGATCCTAGCCAGCAACGGAACAAAGCTGGACGGAGAATGACTTTGACGAGTGGACAGAAGTAGGCTTCAGAAGGTCGGTAATAACAGACTTCTCTGAGCTAAAGGGGGATGTTCGAACCCATCGCAAGGAAGCCAGAAACCTTGAAAAAAGATTAGATGATAGCTAACTATAATAAACAGTATAGAGAAGACCTTAAATGACCTGATGGAACTGAAAACCATGGTACGAGAACTACGTGATGCATGCACAAGCTTCAGTAGCCAATTCGATCAAGTGAAAGAAAGGGTATCAGTGATCGAAGATCAAATTAATGAAATGAAGTGAGAAGAGAAGTTTAGAGAAAAAAGAGTGAAAAGAAACAAACAAAGCCTCCAAGAAATATGGGACTATGTGAAAAAACCAAATCTACATTTGATTGGTGTACCTGAAAGTGGTGGGGAGAATGGAACCAAGCTGGAAAACACTCTTCAGGATATTATCCAGAACTTCCCCAACCTAGCAAGGCAGGCCAACATTCAAATTCAGGAAATACAGAGAACACCACAAAGATACTCCTTGAGAAGAGCAATGCCAAGACACACAATTGTCAGATTCACCAAGGTTGAAATGAAGGAAAAAGTATTAAGGGCAGCCAGAGAGAAAGGTCGGGTTACCCATAAAGGGAAGCCCATCAGACTGACAGTGGATCTCTTGGCAGAAACTCTACAAGTCAGAAGAGAGTGGGGGCCAATATTCAACATTCTTAAAGAAAAGAATTTTCAACCCAGAATTTCATATCCAGCCAGGCTAAGCTTCATAAGCGAAGGAGAAATAAAATCCTTTACAGACAAGCAAATGCTTAGAGCTTTTGTCACCACCAGGCCTGCCCTACAAGAGCTCCTGAAGGAAACACTAGACATGGAAAGGAACAACCGGTACTAGCCACTGCAGAAACATGCCAAAATGTAAAGACCATTGATGCTAGGAAGAAACTGCATCAATTAATGGGCAAAACAACCAGCTAACATCATAACTACAGGATCAAATTCACATATAACAATATTAACCTTAAATGTAAATGGACTAAATGCCCCCATTAAAAGACACAGACTGGCAAATTGGATAAAGAGTCAATACCCATCAGTGTGCTGTATTCAGGAGACCCATCTCATGTGCAGAGACACACATAGGATCAAAATAAAGGAATGGAGGAAGATCTACCAAGCAAATGGAAAGAAAAAAAAAGCAGGGGTTGCAATCCTAGTCTCTGATAAAACAGACTTTAAACCAAGAAAGATCAAAAGAGACAAGAAGGCCATTACATAATGGTAAAGGGATCAATTCAACAAGAAAAACTAACTATCCTAAATATATATGCACCCAATACAGGAGCACCCAGATTCATAAAGCAAGTCCTTAGAGACCTACAAAGAGACTTAGTCCATCAATGATAGACTGGATTAAGAAACTGTGGCACATATACACCATGGAGCACTATGCAGCCATAAAAAAGGATGAGTTCCTATCCTTTGTAGGGACATGGATGAAGCTGGAAACCATCATTCTGAGCAAACTCTCATGGACAAAAAACCAAACACTGCATGTTCTCACTCATAGGTGGGAATTGAACAATGAGAACACTTGGACACAGGGTGGGGAATATCACACACCGGGGCCTGGCGTGGGGTGGGGGTGTGGGGGAGGATAGCCTTAGGAGAAATACCTAATGTAAATGACGAGTTAATGGGTGCAGCAAACCAACATGGCACATGTATACGTATGTAACAAACTTGCACATTGTGTACATGTACCCTAGAACTTAAAGTATATACCAAAAAAAAATAAAGTTGGAATAGTATCTGCCACAAACTCTCAATAAATATTAGCTTTTACTCTTCCTATTACTACGGCTTCTACTACTGTTAACTTGCTACTCTTCATTGGTCTTCAACCCACAGCTCATATGTCTGCAAAGCATTTCCTGTTCAGGAAAAGAATAAAGTCAAACTGTCTGTTGACCACAGATCCCTTTCTGACTAATATATTCTCTCTTTTTCCCACCTAAGGGTTTTAAAGATTATTCAAGATTAGCTATCTTTACTTCTTCATCTCCTATTAGTTTTTTGTTTGTTTGTTTGTTTTGAGACAGAGTCTCACTCTGTCACCTGAGCTGGAGTGCAGTGGCGTGATCTCAGCTCGCCGCAACCTCCACTCCCAGGTTCAAGCAATTCTCATGTCTCAGCCTCCCAAGTAGCTGGGATTACAGGCATGTGCCACCACACAAATTTTTTTTTATTTTTTTATTTTTAGTAGAAACAGAGTTTTGCCATGTTGACCAGATTGGTCGCAAACTCCCGGCCTCAAGTGATCTGCCTGCCTTGGCCTCCCAAAGTGCTGGGATTACAGGTGTGAGCCACTGTGCCTGGCTACCTCCTAGTAGCTTTTAGTATTTTTTAGACATTGTTTTATTTATTTTTATATTTATTTATTTTTTGAGACTGAGTCTCCCTCTGTCACCCAGGGTAGAGTGCAGTGGTGTGATCCTACAACCTCTGCCTCCTGGGTTCAAATGATTTGCCTGCCTCAGCATCCTGAGTAGCTGGGATTACAAGCATGTGCCACCATGCCCAGCTAATTTTTGTTTTTTTTAATAGAGCCAGGGTTTCACTATGTTGCCCAGGCTGGTCTTGAACTCCTGGGTTTAAGCGATCCACTCGCCTCAGCCTCCCAAAGTGTTGGGATTACAGGTGTGAGCCACCGCGCCTGGCCTAGACCTTGTTTTAAATAAGATATTGACTAGTTAAACATTACTAAAATATTTTCTATTTTGAGTACTTTGATTATGTATTTACTACTTACCATGAACTTTGGAGTTCCCTGTAGGTCACTCCCTAAGTCCTTCCTTCTTTTTTTCTCATTAAATGTTATCACTGTGCAGTAATTTTATATTAATCATTTTCTAACCCTGTTCATCATTTTCCTTAACATATGTATATGTTTAGTTTTGCTTGTTGTTGAATGTTGTATGTGGAATTATATGATATAAATTATCTGGAGGCTTGCCTTTTGAACCTAACTATAATTTCATCCATTTTTATTGGCATAAAGAATGCCATTATGTGCCAAAATTTATTAATTTTCTTGTGGATGGACCTTTTGGCCTTTTGCTACTACAAACAGATTTGCTATAAACTTTCTTGCACATATATCCTGGTGTATATATGTGTAAATGTTTCTAGGATTTATACCCAGGAATGGAATTTCTGTAGCATTTAGTATATACCCCTTTGTATTCGCTGACTATTACAAATTGTTGTATAATTTGTTGTTGTGCTATTTAATACCCCTACCAGAAATGTAAATCTCTTCTTGTCAACCTTTTCATTTCGGGAGTGTAAAATGGCATGTGATATTTTATTTGATTTTATTTTTGAGACACAGTCTCACTCTGTCACCCAGGCTAGAGTGAAGTGGCACGATCTCAGCTCACTGCAACCTCCACCTCCCAGGTTCAAGCAATTGTCATGTCTCAGCCTCCTGAGTAGCTGGGATTACAAATGTGTGCCAACATGCCCAGTTAATTTTTATATTTTTTTGTAGGGAAGGGGTTTTGCCATGTTGGCCAGGCTGGTTTCAAACTTTGGGCCTCTAGTGATCCACCCGCTTCTGCCTCCCAAAGTGTTGGGATTACAGGTGTGAGCCACTGCATCTGGCCAGCATGTGATATTTTAAAATTTCATTATCTGATGACTAATGAAGTCAACCATCTTTTCATTTGTTTCACAGCCATTTCTGTTTATTCTTCAGTAAAACACCTGTTTATATGCCTTGCACGTTTTTCTTTTGGATTGTCTCTTCCTTATTTATTTGTAATAACTTTTTGTAATTCTGGAATAGCAAACCTATCTCCAAAATTTGTGGGTCGTGTTTTTACTTTATGTCTTTCCCCTATCCCTGAGCTACTTTTGATATATTTTTTAATATCACTGGCTCTCAGAAATTTTATGATATATCTTGGTGTGGTTTTCTTTTTGTAAAAAAACAACTTACTGAGATATAGTTCACATATCATACAATTCACCCACTTTGAATGGCTTTTAGTATATTCATAGAGTTGTGCATTTTCCACCATAATCAAGTTTATGACTTTTTCATTACCCAAAGAAGAAACCTTTACCCTTTAGTCATCATCCCCACATCTTTCATCACTTTTAGCTCTAGGCAGTCACTAATCTATTTTCTGTCTCTCTAGATTTGGCTACTCTGGGCATTTCATATAAATGGGATCATACAATATGTGGTTCTTTGTGATTGATTTCTTCACACGGTATAATGTTTTCAAAGGCCACCCATGTTGTAGCATGTATCAGTACTTCATTTCTTTTTATTGCCAAATGAATTTCTTTGTATGGATATATCACGTTATTTATCTATTCATTAAAAAAATACTATTCTTTCCTCATTGAATTGTCTTGGCCTTCTTGTCAGAAATCTACTGGGTACAGACATATGGGTTTGTTTATGGATGCTTGATTCTATTCATTGATCTATAACTAGCCTTAATGCCAGTACCTCATTGTCTTGATTACTGTAGCTTTGTAGTAACTTTTGAAATTAGGAAGGGTGACCCCTTAACTTTGTTCTGCTCTTTCAATATTTTTTGGTAATTCTGATTCCCTTGAATTTCCATATGAATTTTATGAACAGCTTGTCAGTTTCTACAAAGACATTAACCAAAATCTTGATAGGGCAACCTAGTGTAGTGAAGAAGCCTCACAAGTTCAAACAAACAAACAATAAGAAGGTAAGTTTCAGTCGTATTACCATCTTAACACATATGGCTTTATTTTTTGTGCTTTGGGGTTTATTAAGATTCATAGATCTGTGTGGGCTTATCATTTTCATCAGATGTGTAGCATTTTCAGCCATTATTTTGTCAAATGCTATTACTATCCTCCATCTGAGACTCCAACTACTATCTGTTAGACAACTTGATACTGTTCCCACAGATCTCAGAGACTTTGCTTATTTTTTCAATTATTTTTCTCTTTGCATAGGTGGGAGTTAGTTCATTTTAGTATTACCGTTTATTGGTGACAAGCACTAAGTTTTACTTACATTCTAAGGGGGGAAATTGTAGCCTGAACAATGAATCAAAGCAGTACTAAGTCTCAAGAGTACTGTGCTTTTCATTGCAGAACCTTGCGGTGTACATTTCTATGTACAATAGCACAACATCAAAAGCAGTAGTTTGGGTTTGGGTTTTCTTATGAAAGTGACTTTATTTTATAAACAAAGACAGTAAATAGCTAAGAAAATATAGAAATAAAAATATACTATAGTTCATAATATTGATATGCATTGTATTCCTTGAAAGAAATGAAACTATCACCATCGTGATCATTTTCCTTTAAAATATCTTCTAAAATTGCATTGTTTTTGCTTTTTTAAAAAATGAAGTCTTGGGAGGCCGAGATGGGCGGATCACGAGGTCAGGAGATCGAGACCATCCTGGCTAACACGGTGAAACTGCGTCTCTACTAAAAAAAAAAAAATACAAAAAACTAGCCGGGCGAGGTGGCGGGCGCCTGTAGTCTCAGCTACTCGGGAAGCTGAGGCAGGAGAATGGCATAAACCCAGGAGGCAGAGCTTGCAGTGAGCTGAGATCCGGCCACTGCACTCCAGCCTGGGTGACAGAGCGAGACTCCGTCTCAAATAAATAAATAAATAAATAAATAAATAAATAAATAAATAAATGGAGTCTCGCTCTGTCACCCAGGCTGGAGTGCAGTGGCACAGTCATATCAGAGCACACTGCAGTCTCAAACTCCTGGGTTTAAGCACTCCTACCATCTCAGTCTCCTAAGTAGCTGGGACTACAGGTGCACACTGCCACACCCAGCTAATTTTTTTTTTTTTTTGGTAGAGATGGGGCTTTGCTGTGTTGCCCAGGCTGGTCTGGAATTCCTGAGCTCAAGTTATTGTCCCACCTTGGCCTCCCAAAATGTTGGGATTACAGACGTGAGCCACTGTGCCTGGCCTAAAACTGCATTCTGATATGACTTACTTATCACATGGCTTCTCATCTTTTTAAAACTTCTCTTTTAGGTAATGATTAGCTCTGTTTTAGAGAGCTGTCTGTCATGGTGTCTTTCTGTTTAAATGGTTCAGTGGTCCTCTGATCACAGCATAAAGTTCAGTCTCAAAAATCAGTGTTGTATCAGGTGGAATCTTGCCTTTACATGTGTCCTTAATTAAAGCACTAAAATATTACATGCTTTTAAAGACATGCAGGAGTGGTCTGTGACAAGAGGCAAGCAGATAGTGCAGAGGAAAGAGTTAAGGTACTACCTTTAGTTTTCCTTTCCATGTGCAAATGAAGGTGGTACATTCACTTTCTGCCTGTCTCCAGGGCATATAATTCATCACAGCAATGTCTGGTCCTTTTATGATTTGCCCAACACCAAGAACAAACCATTAAGGTTGGCCTTCATTTTACGACAGAGTATTTCAAACCTGTTTAGTTAAATAGTCTCATAATGGGCATTTAACACGTCTCCCTTTTTGCTTGTCTTAGAGCAGTTTTCTGGAAGTTGCACAACTTCTGTATTTTCACTTTTTCCATTCTTTCCGCTTTCTTTTGTCCCTGAGTAGTGAAGAAGCCTCATAAGTTAAAACAAACAAACAAACGAACAAACAAAAACCAAAAAGCTATTCTGAATCAGAAATGCATGTTCCTAGAGTTGGCCCCTAGATGTCCACCACGCTCTTTCCAGTGCGCCACTTGCACCCGGTAGCAGCCCCAGGACTGGAGTCCTGTCACGTGGCAGGAATTGTCCTATGTCACAAAGTGCTAAGGGTGAGGAATTGTGTAGCAGGTCCCCTTCTCTGGGCAATCTCAGCTGTGGAATTTTTTGGTTCGGAGCATGTGCCCCTTTGGTACTGGGCATGTGGGCTGGCTGTCCTCAGTCACTAAGACTGAAGCATTGCACACTTGTACCACTTCTCCGCACAAAGTCTGTGTATTTCACAGCTGGTTTCCTCGGGATTTTGTTATAAGGCTTGCGTTTACTAAAATGAAACTGGTAAAGATGAAATAGCCTAAATGGACTGTTCTTAGAGTCAGAGGAAGTGGTTGTCATTTCTGGGCATAAAAGACTTCTCCTCAGGTCCCTAAGCATTAGTGAGCATTGGAAGGAGGCATTCTGGAGGCAGAGCATAAAAGTCGGCTTGCAGCTGCCCTCTAGATCCATCTGGGGTGTCCTTGAAGCACTTTCTTGGGGTTGGAGTCCTGCGTTGAGGGTTTCCAGGCTAAGCCACACATAATCAGATGGCAATCTGGGCACAATAAAACCCAGAAATGCCCCTGCTCCTCCACCTCCTTAAAGAAGTTTCTCACCAGCCCACTCCAGTGATCCCTGAATTTCTTTGCCCCATCAGTTGGCTACCCTTGATTTGAGGGCCTCTAGTAGTGCCAGAAATGCTCTTGACGTTGTCATTTTTCTCATCAACCATGTGAGATCAGTAATGATCTACATTACACATATAAAAAAACAAGGTATCATATCTAGAGGCAAAAATAAGAAAATAAGGTAATTTGAGTATTGGGCATTTTGTTCTGGTCTTACCACTCATAGCAACAAGGATTTGACACAAAGCCTCTTGCCCCCGTAGTGGTTAATATTGAATGTCAACTTGATTGGATTGAAGGATGCAAAGTACTGTTCCTGGGCGTGTCTGTGAGAGTGTTGCCAAATTCGATTAACATTTGAGTCAGTGGACTAGGAAAGGAGATCCACCCTCAGTCTGGTTGGGCACCATCTAATCAGCTGCCAGCACAGCTAGAATAAAGCAGACAGGAGAAGATGGAAGAGCAGATTTGCTGAGTTTTCCTGCCTTCATCCTTCTCCTGTGCTAGATGCTTCCTGCCCTCGAACATCAGACTCCAAGTACTTGAGTTTTTGGACTCTTGGACTTACACCAGTGGTTTTCCAGGGGCTCTCAGGCCTTTGGCCATAGACTGAAGGCTGCACTGTGAGCTTCCCTATTTTTGAGTTTTTGGTGCTTGTATTGATCTACCACTGGCTTCCTTGCTACTCAGCTTGCAAGCAGCCTATTGTGTGACTACCTTGTGACTGTGTGAGTCAATTCTCCTTAATAAACTCCCTCTCATATATACAACTATCCTATTAGTTATGTGCATCTAGATAACCCTAATATACCCCCCAACCCCCGAAACATTTTAGTATGAAAAACTTTGAAATGTACAGGAAAGTTGAATTTTATAGTGAATGCCCTTATACCTACCATTAGATTCTATTATTAACATTTAACTGTTCTCAATGTATTACATACCCATCCATCAATTTACCTTATTTCCAAGTTAATACTCAAAGATTTTTGTCCAAACCTGAAAGACTTCAGCTGAAGTCCTAGATCAGGCTCTGGGAGGAGTATTAGTCTACTCAGTGATGTTAAACAAAGCTGATGCATTGGGCCTGGTTCATCTACTTTGCTTAAAGCTTGCAAAACTCCACAAATCTGAAAATTACTGTCAGCTATGTAAGATGACAATCACCTCCAAGGAAGATTTGTTTCAATCTTAAAAGCTAGGGGGAAATCCTGATTTTTAGCATAAAATAAACTCCAAAGTTAAGTTCCATGTTTGATATTGTAGATGAAATTTTGGCTGTTCAAGGTTCATTATTGCATAATGACAGTTCCTCAGGGCCCCCCACTTTTCTTTGCTGGAGGACTGAATCAGCTCCATACTTCCTTTCTGGCATATAATTTCTTGAACCCCCTGAATGAGAGGAGGATACAAAGGAAACAAATAAGTCTTTTATTTTCTCGAAGAGAAACAAACACTAAAAGGACTTGAGGCTTACTTAGTTAACAGGAAAACTGGAGAGTCCTTCATTGCTGCCCTTGAGATGAGTGTCAGTGAGCCTCATCTTCTAGTCAGCCTGGGGGTTGTGTGCCCAGCAGCCTGAGTCAGCAATCCTGGGCCTAGAGGTTTTAGCCCAGAGGGGTGTGGTGGGGATGGGGGGTCGTCAGCCTGGGCCTTGGCAGCTGAAGAAAGATGGAAGAGCCCTGGAGTGAGGCACCCCAGGAGGGAGGCTGGGGTTCATTAAGCTGGGGCACCCCCTCCTCCAACAACATGATTTTACATGTAAACATAGGTCATTCTTTTCAGCCCTGCATGGAGATGTAATTGACAGTATAAAACACTCCATGAAAATTGAAATCTGCAGTTTTGTATGTACTACATGGAGACCATGTCCTGTAGTGTAGTAAAAGCATCCATGTGTTTTTGATTTTGGATAGTGTATCTTTCATCTCTAGCAATTCTATCTGGGTTCTTCTACATTCTTGAGTGTTTGGAGCATATTTATAATAGCGGTTTTTATGTTCAAGTTTCATTACCTCAGACTTAGAAATGACCATTTCTTTTGACAGATTTTTTTTTCTAGTTATGGATCTTATCTTCCTGCTTTTTTGCATGCCGATAATTTTTTGATGTGAAGGTAGACCTTGTGATTTTACACTGTTTTATGCTGGATTTTGCTTTATTCCTTTGAATAGTGTTGGACTTTGTTCTGGCATGCAGTTAAGTTACCTGATCAGTTCTAAACTTGTTCATCTCTTTAGCTAAATATCTCAGTCCACCATTTACACTTCTGGCTTTCCACATAACTACAGGACACATTTCACTAAGCATTCTACTAGTATATAACAAAGATCATCCTTTCTGCAGTTTCTAGTAATGTGTTCCTCGTTTCCTTCTGAACTCTCACTGGTACCACCTTTCCTGTCTGTGTTTCAGTCTGCTGAAGACAATCTAGGTTTTTCCATCATGTTTCTCAAAATTCTTCCAGCTTCTACCCACTCCCCAATTCCAAGGCTTTCCACATTTTTAGATATTTGTTACAACAACACACCACTTCCAGGCAACAAAATTCGTATTAGTTTTCTATTGCTGCCCTGACCAATTGCCACAAACTTAGTGGCTTAAACCCAGTATTTATTATGTCCTAGGTCTGTAGATAAAAAGTCCAAGATGACCCTGCAATAGCTCTGACATCATCTCTCACCATTCTTTGTATATTCCAGGCTTTAGCAATTACAGGCAGTAGTCCTCATGTCACTCACATATCTGTGCACTTCTTGTGGTATGCCCTTTACCTAGCATGCTCTTCCCATTTTGTTTATTGGCTGGTGTCCTGTCTTCTAAAATTCATCTAATGAATAATTTCTTCTAGAAATGTGGGCTCTGCTACTGAGTTCTGCTAAGTGGCCCAAATCTGTGTGTCCATAGTAGCATGTGGTCCTTCATGTTCACTTATCATGCCATATAGAATTATCTATCACATGTCTATTGCCCCCAGTATGGTATCCCTCTTAATCTCTTACCTCTCAGGGTTTACTTAGTAATTGCCTGGAACATAGTAGCAACCAAAGAATGCTTAGAACTGAACTAGGTAGGCTGGGTATGGTGGTTCATGCCTGTAATCCCAGCACGTTGGACCTCTTGAGGTCAGGAGTTTGAGACCAGCCTGGCCAACATGGTGAAACCCTGTCTCTACTAAAAATCAAAAATTAGCCAGGCATGGTGGCACATGCCTGTAATCCCAGCTACTTGGAAGGCTGAGGCAGGAGAATTGCTAGAACCCAGGAGGCGGAGGTTGCAGTGAGCTGAGATTGTGCCATTGCACTCCAGCCTAAGTGACAAACCAAGACTCCTTCTCAAAAAACAAAACAAAACAAAACAAAAAACCCTAAAAAACACAATCAAAACTGAACTAGGAGGTAGAAGAAATTATGACACTATTTTACCACATAGAACTTAAAACTTCTGCCTAGAAGCTAAAAATTAGAAGGCAGATAAAAACTGGCTTAAAAATTGCAATAAGTAGCTGGGCATGGTGGTTCACACCTGAAATCCCAGTACTCTGTGGGGCTGAGATGGGAGGATCACTTGAACCCAGGACTTTGAGACCAGCCTGGGAAAAATAGTGAAACCTCATCTCCACCAAAACAAACAAACAAAAAGCCAGGTGTGGTGGCACACGCCTGGAGTCTCAGCTACTCAGGAGGCTGGGGCAGGAGGATCGCTTGAGCCCAGGAAGTTGAGGCTGCAGTGAGCTATGATTGTGTCACTGCACTCCAGCCTGTGTAACAGAGAGATACTCTGTCTCAAAAAAAAAAAAAAAAAAAAAAAAAAAAAAAAAAAAAAAAAAAACATTGCAGTAAGGTGTAGGGAGAAGCTTGATATAACATATAATATATTTTATAAAAACCATTGTGCCCAATAGGTAAAGGTGAAAAGGTCATCATGACTAGGTAGCTCACAAAAGAGCAAATATAAAGAACTAACACAATTTGAGAAAATGCTTAAACTCACTAGTAATCAGTATATGCAAGTCAAAATAATGCCACCTCTTTTTAATCATGTTATCAAATATAAGGATCTTATGTTCTCTGTAATGCCTGGGAAAGATGTTCACATACTACTACCAGAAATATAATTTGAGGAACTCTTTCAGAAAGCAGTTTCACAGTTAAATGTCTTACAACCTTTAGACCTTCTGACTAGATCAGCAGTTTTCAACCTTTTTGGCACCACCAGGGACCAGTTTTGTGGAAGGCATTTTTTCCATGGAGTGGTTGGGGGGTGGGCGCAGGTGGTTTTGGGAAGAAACTGTCCAACCTCGGATCATCAGGCATTAGAGTCTCATAAAGCAGGGGTCCCCAACTCCCAGGACCATTACGGATCTGTGGCCTGTTAGGAACTGGGCTGCACAGCAGGAGGTGAGCTTGTATCCTCCCTATACTCCTGCAGCTGATGCACCCTTGAAAGCACTACCTCCTGGCTGGAGGCCAACCAACACAAAACCAGCACACTAAACAAAAACACAACCAAGGACCTTCACAGAGTCTAATTCACTCCCCCGCTACCTCCACTGGAGCAGGTACTAGTATCCACGGCTGCAAGACGTGATGATGGATCACATTGCAGGACTCTTTGCAGACACTCCCCAATAACAGCCTGGAGCCCAGTAGCTCCTCTGGGTGGCTAGACCCAGAAGAGCAAAAACAGTCACTGCAGTTCATCTCTCAGGAAGCCCCATCTCTAGGAGAAGGAGGAGAGCAACACATCAAGGGAGCACCTGGTGGGACAAAATAATCGGAACAGCAGCCATTGAGTCCCAGATCTTCCCTCTACCCAAATGAGAAGGAACCAGAAAAACAATTCTGGAAATACGACAAAACAAGGTTCTTTAGCACCTCCAAAAGATCATACCAGCTCACCAGCAATGGATCCCAACCAAGATAAAATCTCTGAATTGCCAGAAAAAGAATTCAGATGGTTGATTATTAAGCTAGTAAAGGAGGCACCAGAGAAAGGTGAAGTCCAACTTAAAGAAACCAAAATCATGACACAGGATATGAAAGGAAAATTCTTCAGTGAAATAGCATAAATAAAAAACAATCACAACTTCTGGAAATCAAGGACACGCTTAGTGAATATGAAATGCCTTGGAAAGTCTCAGCAGTAGAATCAAACAAACAGAAGAAAGAACTTCAGAGCTCGAAGACAAGGCTTTTAAAGTAACCCAATCCGTCAAAGACAAAAAAGAATTTTAAAAAATGAATAAAGCCTCCAAGAAGTTTGGGACTATGTTAAACATCCAAAACCTAAGAATAATTGGTGTTCCTGAGAAAGAAGAGAAATGTAAAAGTTTGGAAAACATATTTGAGGCAACAATCGAGGAAAACTTCCCCAGCCTTGCTAGAGATCTAGACATCTAAATACGAGAAGCTCAAAGGACACCTGAGAAATTCATGCAAAAAGATCATCGCCTAGGCACATAGTCATCAGGTTATCTAAAAGTCACTACAAAGGGAAGACTCTTAAGAGCTGTGAGGCAAAAGCATCAGGTAACCTGTAAAGAAAAACCTATCAGATTAACAACAGATTTCTCAGCAAAAACCCTTCAAGTTAGAAGGGATTGGAGTCCTATTTATAGCCTTCTTAAACAAAACAATATTATCAGCCAAGAATTTTGTATCCAGTGAAGCAAGCTTCATAAATGAAGGAAAGATAGTCTTTTCCAGATAAACAAATGCTGAGAGAATTCACTGCTACCAAGCCAGCACTACAAGAGCTGCTAAAGGGAGCTCTAAATCTTGAAACAAATCCTCAAAATACACCAAAATAGAACCTCCTTAAAACATAAATCTCACAGGACCTATATAACAAAAACACAATGAAAACAAACAAACGAGCTATTCAGGTAACAAATAGCACAAATAATAGGGTAGTACCGACATCTCAATACTAACATTGAATGTAAATGGCCTAAATGCTCCACTTAAAAGATACAAAATGACAGAATGGATAATAATTCACCAACCAAGTTTCTGCTGTCTTCAGGAAACTCGCCTAACACATACTCACGTAAACTTAAGGTAAAGAGCTGGAAAAATATATTCCATGCAAATGGATGCTAAAAGCAAGTAGGAGTGAGTATTCTTGTATCAAACAAAACAAACTTTAAAGCAACAGCAGTTTAAAAAGACAAAGTGGGACATTATATAATGATAAAAAGGCTAGTCCAACAGGAAAATATCACAATTCTAAACATGTATACACCTAACACTGGAGCTCCCAAATTTATAAAACAATTACTACTAGACCTAATAAATGAGATAGATGGCAAAACAGTAATGGTGGGGGACTTGAATACTCCACTGACAGCACTAGACTGGTCATCAAGACAGAAAGTCAATAAATAGACTTAACAGATATTTTCAGAGAATTCTACCCAGTAACTGCAGAACATACATTCTATTCATCAGCTCATAGAACATTCTCCAAGATAGACCATATGATAGGCCACAAAACAAGTCTCAGTAAATTTAAGAAAATCAAAATTAGTACTCTCCGAGACAACAGTGGAATAAAATTGGAAATCAGCTTCAAAAGGAACCCTCAAAACCATTCAAATACATGGAAATTAAGTAACCTGCTCCTGAATGATAGTTGAGTTAACAATAAAATCAAGATGGAAATTGAAAAATTATTTGAATTGAATGATAATATGATATATCAAAGCCTCTGGGTTACAGCAAAAGTGTTTCTAAGAGGAAAGTTCAGAGCATTATATGCCTATATCAAAAAGTCTGAAAGAACACAAATAGGCAATCTAAGGTCACACCTCATGGAAATGGAGAAATGAGAACAATCCAAACCCAAACCTAGCAAAAGAAAGGAAATAATGAAGATCTTGCGAGAATCCTCCCCAAGTCGTTCTATGAAGCCACTATCACCCTAATACCAATTTCTTGAATGAGGAAAAATTTCCTGAATGAGGAAATATTGAAAGTATTCCCCCTGAGAACTGGAACAAGACAAAAATGCCCACTTTCACCACTTCTATTCAACAAAGTACTGGAAGTCCTAGCCAGAGCAATCAGACAAGAGAAAGAAATAAAGGGCATTAAAATTGGTAAAGAGGAAGTCAAACTGTCACTGTTTGCTGATGATATGATTGTATACCCAGAATACCCTCAAGACATCCATGAAGTTCCTAGAACTGGTATATGAATTCAGCAAAGTTCCAGTATACAAAATTAATGTACACAAATCAGTAGCTCTGCTATACACTAACATTGAACAGCTGAGAAACAAGAACTCAACCACTTTCACATTAACTGCAAAAAAAAAAAAATACAACAAAATACTTAGGAATATACCTAACCAAGGATGTGAAAGAGCTCTTTAAGGAAAACTACAAAACAGCTGAAAGAAATCATAGATGACACAAAGAAATGGAAACACATCCCATGCTCATGCATGGGTAGAATTAATATTGTGAAATTGACCATACCACCAAAAGCAGTCTACAAATTCAATGTAATTCCTGTTAAAATACCACCATCATTCTTCACAGAACTAGAAAAAACAATCCTAAAATTCGTATGGAACCAGAAAAGAGCCTGCATAGCCAAGGCGAGACTAAGCAAAAAGAACAAATCTAGAGACATCACATTACTCAACGTCAAACTATACTGTAAGGCCATAGTCACTGAAACAGCATGATACTGGTATAAAAATAGGTACATAGACCAATGGAAAAGACTAGAGAACCCAGAAATAAAGTCAAATACTTACAGTCAACTGATCATCGACAAAGCAAACAAAAACATAAAGTGGGGAAAGACACCCTATTCAACAAATGGTGCTGGGATAATTTGCAAGCCACGTGTATGAGAATGAAATTGGATCCTCATCTCTTTTCTTATACAAAAATCAACTCAAGATGGATCAAAGACTTAAATCTAAGACCTGAAACTGTAAAAATTCTAGAAGATAACATCAGAAAAATCCTTCTAGACCTTGGCTTAAGCAAAGACTTCATGACCAAGAATCCAAGAGCAAAAACAACAAAAACGAATATAAATAGATGGGACTTAATTAAACTGAAAAACTTCTGCACAGCAAAAGAAACAATCAGCAGAGTTAACAGGCAAACCACAGAGTGGGACAAAATTTTCACAATCTATATATCTGACAAAGAATAATATCCAGAATCTACAAATAGCTCAAACAAGTCAGCAAGAATAAAACAAACACTTCCATCAAAAAGTGGGCTAAGGACATCAATAGACAATTCTCAAAAGAAGATATACAAATGGCCAACAAGTCAACATCACTATCAGAGAAATGCAAATCAAAACCACAATGCGATACCACCTCACTTCTGCAAGAATGGCCATAATAAAAATAAAAATAAAAAAATACAGATGTTGGTGTGGATGCAGTGGAAAGGGAACACTTATAAATTGTTGGCAGAAATGTAAACTAGTACAACCACTATGGAAAACACCGTGGAGATTCCTTAAAGAACTAAAAGTAGGTCTACCATTTGATCCAGTAATTCCACTACTGGGTATCTACCCAGATGAAAAGAAGTCATTATATGATAAAGATACTTGTACACTCATGTTTATAGCAGCACAATTGCAAAAACATGGAACCAGCCCAAATGCCCATCAGTCAACAAGTGGATAAAGCAAATGTGGTATATATATACCATGGACTACTACTCAGCCATAAAAAGGAATGAAATAATGGCATTCACAGCAACCTGGATGGAATTGGAGACAATTATTCTAAGTGAAGTAACTCAGGAATGGAAAAACAAACATCGTATGTTCTCACTTATATGTGGAAGCTAAGATATGAGGACACAAAGGCATAAGAATGATACATTGGACTTTGGGGACTTGGGGGGAATGGGTTGGGGGTTGGTGAGGGATAAAAGACTACACATTGGGTAAAGTGTACACTACTCAGGTGATGGGTGCACCAAAATCTCAGAAATCACCACTAAAGAATTTATTCCTGCAACCAAACACCACCTGTTTCCCAAAAACCTATTGAAATAAAAAAATTAAAATAAAAAAGCTGTACCTTATTCCATTGTATGAACTTATATCCATTGTATTAAAATTTATGTCTTCTATTATTGAACTTTGCTATTAGAAATACAGCTTTATTGCCTAACCTTGTTCTTCCATCATATTGAGCATGTTAGTTTATCAACGGAATATATTCTTAAAAGTGGAAATGTGAGATCAAACAGTGCACGTGTTTATACCTTTGATAGATATTACCCGGTTGCCTTCCATAAGGCTGTACCAGTTTCTACTGCCATTAGCAATATGTGAGAGACGAGAGTGCCTTTCTCCAAATGCTAGACAGCATAGTATGTGTTAAGATTTTTGAATCACTGCCAATCTGATAAGTGGAAAATCTCAGCATAATTTTAATTTGCATTTCTCTTAGGATGAGGAGCATCTTTTGATAGACTTAAGAGCTATCTTTCTATTCTTCACGAAATGAGCTGTGTCTTTTCCTATTCTTTGTTCATTATTCTATTGAGTTAATTTTTTCCTTACTTATCTGCAGAAGCTTTCTCTATATTAAGGAAATTAGCCATTTATTGTGAATCACAGTTACCCCGCTCCCACCCCATCAGGTTGTTGTTGTCTTTTGACTTTGTTTATGGTATGTTTTATACAGAGAATTTGATTTTGTTACATGGTTGAATTTATTAATTTTTCCGTGACTGTTGGGGTTTGTGTCAAACTTGGGAATGCCTTCCTTACCACAGGAGATAATTTTAAATATGTTGAAAGATTTATATGTAAAAATGTTCATTCCATTCTTTATAAATTAAAAAAGGTAATTAGAAGTTCAACAACTGAAGAATAGTGTTTTACTTGTGATATAGCTACACAATAGATTATTATGCAACTTGTATAAATAATATTTACAGGAAGTTCCTCAAAACATACAGTAATAAAATGTTTACAAATGAAGGTCATGGAATTATGGTTGTACAAGTTTTGAGACCAGAATCAAGACTAATTATTCCAGATCATCTCAATTATATAAAAAAAGAGGAGAAAAAAATGGAAGGCAGATTAATTACTGTAATTTGGTAGTGATATTATTTTATTTAAAATGTTTCTACGGTCTCTGAAAACTTCTAAAACAAGCATGTATTTTTATAATAAAAAAACACAGCGTCATGGTTGGTATTGTAGTCTCAGCACGCAGATAACACGCATTTGCTTTGGATCCACTCACTTTGGGTATTTGACATTCTCTACACCCTCTGCAGCCAAAAGTAGAGCAAAGAAAACTGATCATTGTTTTGTCCTGAATATAGTTATTTTATCCAGATTTTCTTCTTTTATAGACGGATGTCAGGATTGCAGGGAATGTGCTCTTTTATGTATTTCACTGAGAGAAGATGCAGCTCACTTTACAGCCATACCCTAAAATTAGCACTTAACAGTAAATCTTTATTTCTCCCTTTAAAATTCTTGATGATTTGACTTTCTTTTAAAATTAGGCCCTTTTCCCTGCTCCCCTCCCATCACATCTTCATCACACTTGATAGAGTCTTTTTTCCTCATCAGCTTTACTGAGTTACAGTTTACACACAGTAAAATGCAACCAGTCTCAATGCACAGCTTGAATTTTGACAAATGTGTTTACCCTTGGAGCTGTGACTGCAATTAAGATAGAACATTTTCACGGGACTACAGAGAACTGACTTTTAAAATACATAATTTAAAAGATATAATGTGTTTTATACTAATATACTAATATACTTTGGAACATTTACAAGAGTAATAGTTAATTTTAGATAGAGTATTCTAAAGGAATAAATGTTTGAAAAGTTAATGGCTTATATAGTAACTGCATACAGTTAAATAATTAACTTCACCAAGAAAGCCTGCTTTGGTTATAGCATAAAATTATAATAAGTAAGAGTGGTAAGGAACCATATGAGCCATTATTTAAATTGTTTGAGGTGCTGAGACTTCAAAGGGACATTCCTGTGCATTTTTGGAGTTTTGAATACTTTATATTTCCTTGTTCTCTCTTTTTTCAAAGACAAATGCTGCCAGGCATCTGTATATTCTTATATCAAAATGAAAGACACTCTGAGAAAATTGGGAAGCATCAGCAAAATCCTTTCTTTAGGATCTTATATGTGAATCTGTGTACATATTTGCAAGACTGGAGAAATGGAGATTATTAGAATGGATATATAATAGTAAGTTGAGCAAATAGGATTAACATTTCCCTGACAGAGCGAAGTGTTTCCTAGTAAAGAGACTATTTAAAATATCTAACCTTATTTCAAAACAAGAACACTTAAAGGAGCTTTCATCTGTTGGAGCAAGAGGTTATATTTATGTAAATCAAAGCACTGTACAGTCTTAGAATTTTACTGTGGTGCTTTTATAGGGCCTTTTCCATGGGTGCAGTTGGTGCTGAAGGATGGTGGGAGGTGGAGGTCAGTGTTGTTATATTAGCTGTTTTTGTTCTACTCCCTCACTCTTGAGTGGTATTTGCATTCTTCTATTTCTCCTATTAACTACTTCTCTATTTCTTCCTACTAGTTTGTCCTGTTTTCTCTTCTTCTCTAGCTGTTTCTCATGGGATCGTGGAAGAAACAAAAAGATCCTCACCTGCAATTTTCCTTTTTATTCTGAATACTTACAGATTTCACTTCTTAAAGACATTGTACTGCAGATCAAATAAATTTTTTTCTACTTCTTTCTTTCTCTCTCTTTCTTTCTTTCTTTCTTCTCTTCATTTCTTTCTCTCTCTCTCTCTCTTTCTTTCTTTCTCTCATTCGTTCGTTCATTCGTTTTTTGAGTTGGAGTCTTTCTCTGTCACCCAGGCTGGAGTGAAGTGGCATGATCATGGCTCCGCACAGCCTCAAACTCCTGTGCTCAAGTGATCCTCCCACCTCAGCCTCCTGAGTAACTGGGATCACAGATGCATGCCACTGCGGCTGACTAATTTTTTAATACTGTTTTTCTAGAGTCGGGGGTCTTACTTTGTTGCCCACACTGGTCTCAAACTCCTGGACACAAGTGATCCTCCTGCCTCGGCCTCCCAGAGTGCTGTGATTACAGGTGTGAGCCACTGCATCTGGACAAAATAATGCTAATACTAAGTTTTATTGATAAGCTTAATTTGCACTGAGAAGTCTAAGCAAGTTGATCTAACCTGGAAGTCTGAAATTGAAAAGCTACCTTTTTTTTTTTTTTTTTTTTGTCTTTAGAAATAAATGTTCCTATCTGCTTTGCCAGTAGTTACAGTGGTTTGCAGGGCATCCAAAGGATTAAGCACTAACTAAGCTTGAGCACGACAGTATTCTTGTGAATGTAATCTAGAGATTGAAAATACGTATTTATTCTAACTTGAAACAACAAGCAAAGAAATTTGGACAAGTCTGGCTTGGGTATAGATGAATTATTGGAAAACATGGGTTTCTATAAGAATATACCATCAGAAATTTGTTAGGCTATTTGTATAGAAGATTTATGTGGCAGTTGAACCCCAGGTCTCTAAATTTCATAGCTAGGGATGACTATCTTAACTAGACAGCTGCTGTAAATTCTTTCTGGAGATATAGTGAAATAAATTATAAATGAATAAGTATAAATATGCCGTGATACTTCTTTGGCTAAGATTTTGTGAACTAGTTAACGCAGTACTATTTTTTTGTATAAACTGTAGAAAACAGTTCTATTTTGCTATTGTTAAAGCAAACTCTTTTTTCTAAGATTTACTTGTCTTTTTTCCTCTGCCAAACCGAAACTCCTTGAGGCCAGGAACATAATTTATTATGGTAGATTTCAAACTCTTTTGGCTTTAAATCTATATTAAGAATTGTGTTTTATATCCAGGACACACAAACATACACAAAACAAATAATTTTCCAACCCAGTCTTTTATTATATAAGTTGGATTCTGATACGTTTCATTCTTTTAGTAGGAAGAAGATGCTAGTCATGACTTACCAGCTTGATTTCATGACCTCCTAATGGGTTGTGACCTGCTCCTTACAAAACAGTGGTTTATTGGTGTTTAATTCCCAGTACCTTATAGAGTCCCTAGGATATGTTAGGTCCTCTATAAATGCTTATCAAATATAAGAATGAATGAATAAGTCGGGAAAGTAATAAGGAGCTGGGATAAACCAGAGAAATTCTTTAGAGGTAGATTTTGTCCATTGTTGGTTGTCACTTAGTATTCATATATGTGGCAGTGTTCCCAGACTGACTGAATCCAAATCTCTCAGGTAGAACTTGGGCAAGGAGGTGTTATTTATTTATTTATTCGAGATGGAGTCTCATTGTGTCACCCAGGCTGGAGTGCAATGGCATGATCTCGGCCCACTGCAACCTCCACCTCCCAGATTCAAGTGATTCTCCTGCCTCAGCCTCCTGAGTAGTTGGGATTACAGGTGCATGCCACCACATCCAGTTAATGTTTTGTATTTTTAGGTAGAGACAGGGTTTCACCATGTTGGCCAGGCTGGTCTCAAACTCCTGACCTCAAGTTATCCAACGGCCTCGGCCTCCCAAAGTGCTAGGATTACAGGTGTGAGCCACTGTGCCCATCTAGTAGGTGTTTTTTAAAAGTATCCTTTTTACTTTAAAATAGTTTCAGATTTACAAAAGGTTGCAAAGGCAGTACAGAGAGTTTCCAGATACCTAGCACCCAGTTTCCCCGAGCATTAACATCTTACATTTCTATGGTACATTTGTCACAATTAATGAACCAATAGTGATACATATTATTAAGTAAACCTCATACTTTGGATGGATTCCACTCATTTTCCCCTAAGTCCTTTTTCTATTCCAGGATTCCTCATTACATTTAGTCACAAAGTCTCCTTAGGGACTTCTTGGCTGTGACAGTCTCTCACATTTTCCTTTTTTCTTTTGACAACCCTGACAGTTTTCAAGAGTAGTGATCAAGTATTTTGTAGAAAGTCCCTCAATTTGGGTGTGTTTAATGTTTTTTCTCATGGTTAGACTGGAGTTTGGGGGAAGACTACAAAAGAAAGGAAAAGGGTACAGCTGTGACTATGACTTGTCGCTGCTGAGATTGACCTTGGTCACCTGGCTGAGGTGATGTTTGTCTGGTTTCTCCATTGGCAAAGTCACCCCTCCCCACTCCATAATGTACATGCTGTATAATAATGTAAGGAGGGCTGTACATGCAGCCTATGCTTAAGGAATGGGGAGTTATGCCTCATCTCCTTGAGAGCGGAGTATCTACATAAATCATTTGAAATTCTCCTGCATAGGATTTGTCTCTTCCCCCTCATTTATTTACTTATTCATTCAATTATTTATATCAGTATGAGATCATACTGATATACATGGATGTTTATTTTATACTTTGGATTATAATTCAATACTACATGAATTATTTGTTTGCTCAGATGATTTCAGTTTTGGTCATTAGGAACTCTTTCAGGTTGGCTCTTGTGTCCCTTTGACATACCACCATTATTGTTTTTATTTTTGAGCACTTCCTTACTTTCTGGTATTCAGGATGCTCAAGTGTATTAGGCTGTTCTCATGCTGCTAATAAAGACATATGTAAGACTGCTTAATTTATAAAGGAAAGAGGTTTAATTGACTCACAGTTCCACATGGCTAAGGAGGCCTCACAATCATGGTGGAAGAGCATGGAGCGTCTTTCTTGGCGGCAGGCCAGAGAGCTTGTGCAGAGAACTCCCATTTATAAAACCATCAGATCTTGTGAGACTTATTCACTACACACAAGAACAGTCTGGGGGAACTGCCCCCATGATTCAACTATCTCCACCTGGCCCGGCCCTTGACACATGGGGATTATTACAATTCAAGGTGAGATTTGGGTGGGGACACAGCCAAACCATATCATCAAGGTACATCTTGTATATTCCCTGCCCACCCCTCACATGAATGCTTTCTCCAAGGGGCGTGGTTCCTCTTATTGGAGAATAATATTAGACATAGAAATCTGACCATGTATGTTCATCATCAGCAGGGTGTCACTGTATGTAGGCCTTCTCAGTAGACAGAGCTAGGAAATATAGGGGTGGATACTAACCTATGCATACACACATAGCTACAATTATATTTATATATCCACATATGTCTTTCTGAAGCTGGTCAGGTACAGTGGCTCAGGCCTGTAATCTTAGCACTTTGGGAGGCTGAGGCGGGTGGATTGCTTGAGGCCAGGGGTTTGAGACCAGCCTGGTCAACATGATGAAACCCCGTGTCTACTAAAAATACAAAAATTAGCTGGGCATGGTTGTGCGTGCCTGTAATCCCAGCTACTCCGGAGGCTGAGGCACAACAATCACTTGAGCCTGGGAGCGGAGGTTGCAGTGAGCCAAGATTGAACCACTGTACTCCAGTCTGGGCAACAGAGCAAGACTCTTGTTGCCTCATTATAAAATAGGAATAGTAAGTTACCTCCCAGAGAGCCAGTATCTTTCAGTTTTATGATTCCATGACTACCTGACCATTTGAAACCTTCCTGGAATGCTACCAATATATAGTTAGCTCTCCTTACCATTCTAATTGCTTTCACAAAGGAAAAGAACTGTGTGGTCCAGACAATGAGAGTCTTTAATTTCTTTGTGGCCTCAAAAAATAAAAAATAAAAAATAAAATAAAAAATAAAAAAAAGCTAAATATGAATTCATAATGATGTCCAACTCTAATCCAGTCCTACCTGGCTTATTCTAGCTTTCCCCTCTTGCTTATCTGTAATTCCCCTAACAGAGAAACCTAGCTCCCACCACCTACCATCTAATTACTTACTTGGCCATTCCCATTGTGCATGGACTGTGGTTTTGGAACTGTTCATCTGTACCCTCACACGAAACAACTTTACCAACTAGAGTGCGGTGCTTATTTTTTGTACAGTTCCTTTTTGTCTTTAATTATTTCCAAAGTTACTTAAATCAGCACCTTTTTTTCTCCAGCCCCCCTTCAATGAGTTTATGCTATACATATTAGTATTACAGTGAGATTGTTTTGTCGCCGTCTGCATTCCATCCTGGGATTTGCCTATGGTAAGGTTTACCCTTTGTGCTATAAAATTCTGTGGGATTTGTCAAATGCATACTGTTATGTATCCACCACTACGTTATCATACATAATAGCTTCACTGTCCTAAAAAATAATCCCCAAATCCCCTCTGTTCACCCAGTCAATCTACTTCCTTCCACAAACTCCTGGTGAGTTTGAATTGTTTTTCATGTTCATAATTTTCTCTTTTTAAAAATATTATGTGAATGGAATCATACAGTATGTAGTCTTTTCAAACTTGCTCCTTTTTCTTAGCAGTACACATTAAGGTTCTTCCATGATGTTGCATGAATTAATAGCTCATTCCTTTAGATTGCTGAATAATATTCCGCATTATGGATATATCATAGTTTTTCCATTCATCTATTGAGGGACATTGTGGTTGCTCCCAGTTTTGGGCAATTATGAGTAAAGCTGTTATAAATATTCACGTGCAGGTTTTTGTATGGATATGTTTTCAAATCAATTGGGTAAATACCAAGGAGTGTGATTGCTAGGTAGTATGGGAAGTCTGTGGGTATTAGTCTGTTCTCATGCTGCAATAAAGACAAACCTGAGACTGAGTAATTTATAAAGGAAAGGGGTTTAATTGACTCACAGTTTCACATGGCTGGGGAGGCCTTACAATCATGGTGGAAGAGCAAGGGACATCTTATATGGTGGCAAGCAGGAGAGCTTGTGCAAAGGAACTCCCCTTTATAAAACCATCAAATCTTGTGAAATTTATTCACTGTCATGAGAATAGCATGGGAAAGACCTGTCCCCATGATTCCATTACCAGCACCAGATCCCTCCCACAACACATGGGAGCTACAATTCAAGGTGAGATTTGGATTGAATTGAATATGGGAGCTACAATTCAAGGTGAGATTTGGATGGGAACACAGTCAAACCATATCACTATGTTTAGCTTTGTAATAAACTGCCAAACTGTCTTCCAAAGTGGCAGTACCATTTTGCATTCCCATCACCAATGATGGGTTGTTGCTCTGCATCCTTGTTAGCATTTTGTATTGTCAACTTTTAAAAACAAATTTAGCCATTCTAGTAAGTACGTAGTGGTATCTTGTTTTAATTTGCATTTCCCTAAAGACAAATGATGCTGAACATCTTTTCATATGCTTACATGCCATCTAGATATCTCCTCTGGTGAGTTGTCTGTTCAGATCTTTACCCATCTTTTAATTAGGTTGATTGTTTTTATTTGTTAGTTTTAAGTGCTATTTGTATATTTAATATAAGTTATTTCTCAGATATGTGATTTGCAAATATTTCTCCCAATCTGTGGTTTGTCTTTGGAATGTGGGTTTTTAAAAAATTCTTTTGGTGATTCTCAGCCTCTCGTTCAAAGCCCTACACCTGCCTAAGGTAGGAGAGTTGGATCACTTCTTTTGAAGCTATCTTCTCTTATAGCCTCAAAAGCTGGTAACCACCATTCTACTCTCTGGTAACCACCATTCTACTCTCTGTCTACTTCTATGAGTTTCACTTTTTTATACTCTACATGTAAGAAAGATCATGCTGTATTTGTCTTTGTGTCTGACTTATTTCACTTAACATAATGTCCTCCAGGCTCATGCATGTTGTTGTAAACAATAGAATTTCTTTAATTTTTTGAGACTATAGAGACTATGTAGATATCCTATTCCTCTTCAATGTTCCCCCTAGTAGTTTTAGCATCCATTGATAATTCGTGTATTCATTATTACTATAATGGTTACAAAATGTAACTTTTCTAAATTATTCCTTCTGTGCTCATTCACTAGTGGGGCTGCAGCTTTGGAGTTTGGTTTGGTGCAAGGACAGGATATCAAGATCTGGACAGTGGTGAGAAAATGATTACAGTCTTGAACCTTGTGGTGTAGGCTGGCTAGGGAAGGTGTGGAAACCAGGAGGGAGTCCAGTGGAGACTGGAGAGTCTCACTGCAGTCAGAGTAAACATTCTGTGAGTAAGAGAGTGAGAAACCAGGAAGAGCTGGAAGTTATGATCAGTGGTGGGAATTTTGGAGTTGGAAGATTTCTAGGGGAGAGCAGATCCTGGTTGTTGAAGTCTAGGGGGTTGCCATGGATTCAGGGAACTGTTTGAATGGAGAGGAAGTTTTCCATTAGGAGGAAGTGAAGGAATTCTAAGACTAGGCTATTGAATAAATAATTCACATGGTTGTCTAATTGGCCCGGGATGATAGGGCAACTAGCGGGGACATTTAACCAGCAGGTGCCAAAATCATCCCTTGAGCAGGCTCGATAATGAGTCTATGGAAAAACTGTATCACGTAAAGTAGGACATTTAGTAGAGGCGCCAAACTTCACCTTGTGGGTCTTCTATGTTCACTAAATGTCAGAATGAAGATAGAAATGGACATTAGTCAGTTTTGCTTGGGGAAAAATTTTAAGATGTTCTCATGGGAGCCCTGGTGGGGAAGTGATACCTAGATAGAGAAGTCATTGCAAATAGTGGCAAGAGGAGGGAAGGGGGTAGGAATCCTCTGAGCCAAGATTACCATTTCAAAAAAAAAGGAAAAGCGATTTGAAGCTTGAGAATGGCCAGCATTAAGACCAGCGAGAGGTAGTTTGGCCAGAAGTGATGAGCCTTAAAAAAAAAAACTACACATGTTTAGGTTTTTAGGGGTTATTTATATTGTGATTAGAGAAAATTAAATCTAGGCACTTGGTGAATATCTGTTGAGTTGAACACACTAAGAGATTTTTTTGAGTTTTTATGGTGCATAATCTGTTTAGCAGACTGTAAATGCCATAATGAGGCTCTGTGGCTGCTTGTTATTGTAAAAGAACACTGGATTAGGAGTCCAAGAGAAGGCTCTAGGTCACTGCCACTGACACACTCGCAGGTTAGAAAACAGACTAATAATGCACAAGGGAGTGCTAATGAAAAAGCTCACAACAAAAAAGTAGCAGAAGGTCAATTCTAATTCAAATTGCTGGTAATAGAGATAAAACCAATCTCATGTGATTTCTCCTCATCCTATCCAAATCAGAAAGGAAATAATTTAATGACATTTATTGAAGGATGGTTTGCATGTAATCTAATGGATGTATTTTAGGTGTATCATTCAGTGCAGTATGACAAATACATAGCCCCAATGTAATCTTCTTACTAAGCAAGAGGTGGAGTGTTTCTATCACCTTGTAAAATTCCCCAACACCTCCCCTCCTTCCACTGTAGAAAACTATTGATCTGCTTTAGAAAGACTATAAATTTGTGTTTCTAAAATTTCATATGAATGGGACCATGTGTTGTTTACATATTATGATGGTTAATACTAAACGTCAACTTGATTGGATTGAAAGATACAATGTATTGATCCTGGGTGTGTCTGTGAGAGTGTTGCCAAAAGAGATTAATATTTGAGTCAGTGGTCTGGGGAAGGCAGAAGGCAGATCCACTCTTAATCTGGAGGGCATAATCTAATCAGCTGCCAATGAACATAAGGCAGGCAGAAAAATGTGAAAAGGAGAGACTGGCCTAGCCTCCCAGCCTACATCTTTCTCCCATGCTGGATGCTTCCTGCCCTCTAACATCAGACTCCAAGTTCTTCAGTTTTGGGACTCGGACTGGCTCTCCTTGCTCCTCAGCTTGCAGACGGCCTATTGTGGGACCTTGTGATCATGTAAATTAATACTTAATAAACTCATATATATATAATATATATATGTATGTATATGTGTGTGAGTGTATATATACATATATATATATATCTTATTAGTTCTGTTCCTCTAGAGAACCCTGATATGATACAATATGATTTCTTTGACTCCGCACACTGTTGCTATTGTTTTAATTCATCTGTGTTGACAGTATCAGCAGTTTGCCCATTTTATTACTGACAATTGAGTTGTTATCAGTTTGGAGAGAATATGAATATTTGCATTTAAATCTTTCCACAGACATGTTATCATTTCTCTTGGATAAAATATCTAAGACTGGGATTGCTGGGTCATATAATAAGAGTATGTTTAACTTTATAAGAAACTTTCAAACTGTTTTCTAAAGTGGCTGTCTCATTTTATATTTCTTCTAGCAATGTGTGATCGTTCCAGTTTTCCCACATTGTCACCTACCCTTGGTATTGTCAGTCTTTTCAAGTTCAGCCTTTCCAGTGGGTATGTAGTGGTATTTCACTATAGTTTTGATTTGCATTAATCATTGGGGGAATGACATTTAATGTCATTCTTGGGCTTCTTGGCCCTTCACACGTCTCATTTAGTGAAGTGTATTCTTTATTGTATTATTGAGTCCTTCAAATATTTTAGTGCAAGTCCTATGTCATGTATATGCATTGTGAAGATTTTTTCCCATGTGGCTTGGATTTTTTTCCTTAATAGTCTCTTTTAAAGATCACGTTTTATTTTTAGTAAAATCCAATTGCCAGTTTATTCTTTAAGGGTCATTGCTTCTTGTGTCCTGCCCAGTCAGTCTCTGCCTATCCCTAGGTTTTCTTCTGAAACAGTGTTGTCAAACAGAAATATCATGTGAGCTACATAGGTAATTTAAAATGTTCCAATAGCCATGTTTTAAAAATAGTTTAAGTTAATTTGAATTATATGCAATGTATCTAAAATATTATTTCAACATGTAATCAATATAAAAATTAATGGGATATTTTACATTTTTAAAAAATACCATATCTTGGAAAACCAGAGTATATTTTACGCTTATAGCAAATTTCAGTTTGGACTAGCTATGTAATAGCCATACATGGCTAATGGGTACTGTATTGAATTCTAGAAGTGATTCTAGGGTGATTCTAGAAGTTTTATAGTTCCTGCTTTTTATTTAGGTCTGAGATTTCACTTGATTTTTTTTTTGGGGGAGGAAGGGTGTGAAATGAATGTGGAAGTTTATTTTTTTCTCTATATAGGTAACCAGTTCCCACACCATTTATCTCTTTCCAATGCAATTACGTTATACCTCTGTCAAAATACCAATAGATCTAGGCTGGGGGCGGTGGCTCACATCTGTAATTTCAGCACCTTGGGAGGCCGAGGTGCTCAGATCACTTGAGCCCAGGAGTTTGAAACCAGCCTGGGCAACGTGGCAAAACCCTATCTCTACTAAAAATACAAAAATCAGCTGGGTGCAGTGGCACCTGTCTGTAGTCCCAGCTATTCTGGAGGCTGAGGCAGGAGAATCGTTTGAAACTGGAAGGCAGAGGCTGCAGTGAGCCGAGTCACTGTACTCCAGCCTGGGCAACAGAGCCAGACTGTGTCTCAAAACAAACAAACAAACATACAAACAAAACCCAATAGATCTTATGTGTGTGTCTATTTCTGGACTCAATACAATATTGTTTTTTCTTATGTCAGTACCCTGCTGTCTTTTGTCAGTACCCTACTGTCGGTACCCTTATGTCTTTTTTTTTTTTTTTTTTTTTTTTTTTTTTTTTTTTTTTGAGACAGAGTCTTGCTCTGTCGCCTAGACTGGAGTGCAGTGGTGCAATCTTGGCTCACTGCAACCTCCACCTTGAGGTTAAAGCAATTCTCCTGCCTTAGCCTCCTGAGTAGTTGGGATTACAGGTGTGCACCACCATGCCTGGCAAATTTTGCATTTTTAGTAGAGATAGGGTTTTGCCATGTTGGCCAGGCTGGTCTTGAACTCCTGACCTCAAGTGATCTGCCTGCCTCGACCTCCCAAAGTGCTGGGATTACAGGTGTGAGCCACCGCACCCAGCCAGTACCCCATTGTCTTGATTAGTCTAGCTTTATAGTAGGCCTAAAAATCAGATAGAATTAGCCTTCCAACTTTGTTTTTCTTTTTAAGATGATTTTTTCTCTTCTAGGTTCTTTTCATTTCCATATAAAGTTTAGAATCAGCTTGTCAATTTCAACAGCAAAGCTGACATGGATTTTGCCCACATCAACTTTGACATGAGGACTGACTGATGACCCTCAAAAATATTTGTTTGTGTCCTAATCTCTGGAATCTCAGAATGTAACCTGAGTTGAATAAAAGGGTCTTTGCAGATGTGACTAAGTTAAGGATCTTGAAATGAGGAGACCACCTTCAGTTATTTCAGTGAGTCCTAAGTACAGTGACATCTATCCCTATAAGAGAGACACACACAGGAGAAACCACATGACACGCACAGAGAAGGCGTTGTGAAGATGGAGGCAGAGATTGGCATGCTGTGGCCGCAAGCCAAGGAAGCCGAGGAAGCCAGGGAATGCCAATGGTCACTAAAAGCTGGAAGAAGTGAGGAAGGAATCTCCACTAGAGCCACTAGATGGCGCCTGCGGCCTTTGCTGATATCTTGATTTCAGCCTTCTGGCCTCTGGGACTCAGAAAATACATTTCATGTTTTATGCCACCAGTTTGTGGTAATTTGTTATGGCAGCTATAGGATAAAATACAGCCACTATCAGGCTAAGGAAGTTCCATTCCATTCCTAGTTGGTTTAGGATGGGGTGTGGTTGTCAAATGTTCTTTTTGCATCAGTTGAAAATAACATTCCTCTCTCCATTATTTTGTTAATGTGGGCATAATCTGTATGACTATCTGCCCATGTGTTATTAATTTTAGCCCCATCATAGCTGCCACCCCTGGTAACACCTGTTCCTGAAAGTGTTGGGTCTTGACACATTGTATCAACTTATAGATGTGTCAGATGAATTTTCTTGTTCTGCATTTGCTAAAGAAATTTTAAGAAGTCATTCAATAGTCTGCAGAATAAAATGGAATCTCCAAATACTTAAAGAAAAAGTGTGATTACGGAATTTGTCCTGAGGGGTTCTCTCTACAACAGGGACCACGCTGGCAACCCTTGGGTCCAGTTTGACCTGGATAAATACTTCATGTGGCCTCTACAGTGTTTCTAAAATTAGGAGATTTTATATTAAAATGTTAGCTAGCATACTTCCCTTGAAAATTATGCAGATGTGGCAACCCTGCCCTGAATTCAAACATGGCAGCCATTGGCCTGAGCTGAGCATCTGCCCCTTACATAAATAATGTCCTTTTCACTTTACCACAGTCCCATTGTTCCTCACTGTTTTAAACTTTGTAGAGATTTGAGTTTGCAACCCCTGCTCCAGAAACTTTGCTGGGGCATGCTGTAATGCCAAAGCATGTGTCATCGAGGGAAAGCTTAGGGGAAAAAGAGTGTATCACAGCTACCAGGTCAACATAGTCATGTTCAAAGAGACCACTGTGGAAATAACCTAAAGATAAAAAAGGATTTCACGTAATTCATTACCAGTGAGAAAGAAAGACTGCTTGACTGACTTCTGGATAAAGACGACACAAGAAAGCATTAAAAAAATCAAAATTAAAACACTAAATCAGCCAGGCAGGGTGGCTCATGCCTGTAATCCTAGCATTTTGGGAGGCTGAGACAGGCAGATCAACTGAGGTCAGGAGTTTGAGACCAGCCTGGCCAATATGGTGAACTTCCCCCCGCCCAACACCCCCATACCAGCCTCTACTAAAAATACAAAAATTAGCTGGGCATGATGGTGCATGCCTGTAGTCCCAGCTACTCAGGAGGCTGAGACAGGAGAATTGTTTGAACCCGGGAGGCAGAGGTTGCGGTAAGCCGAGATCACGCAACTGTACTCCAGTCTGGGTGACAGAGCGAGACTCTGTTTCAAAAACAAAACAAAACACTAAATCTCCCAAAGGAAAGAAAGCAACAAAAAACTTACATGCTGCAACCAAAGAAGAAAAAAGTACAACCTTATAATGTAAACTTTGAAAATTGATGGCAAAAGCAAAGAGAACAGAAGATTCTATGGAGGCGTGATTTGTGTACTGATGAACCTATGTCTGCCCAGCCCTCCACCCACCGCTGCAAGACATGTTGAGGAAAAGGATGATCAGACCAAATCCTAAGAATTCTCACAAATGTCCTCCAATGTGGAAAGGCAGTGGCACACCTGTGAAATGTTGAGGAACCTTTGCATACCACTGTTGGATCTTGCCGGAAGCAGGAAGGTTTCCCGCTTTCTGGGATACAGTGCTGAACTGAGCAAATGAACTGAAGCTCTGAGGCATGGGATATTCCCTTGGCTAGCTTGAAGTCCAGCTGCCAGAGGACTTAAAGGAATCTCAGATGTGAAGGTTGAGTTCCCCCAGCAAGCTTTATACTCTGTCTGAGCTGAATTCCACACATCCCCTTTTCCCCCACCTCTCCTTGTCTGAAAAACCTCGATTCACAGAACAAGTAGATAAAAACAACACTCAGCCCTGAAAATGCAGTTTATTCAGATATATAATATGCATGGGATATTAGAAAAGAACATAATCTATAAATTGGAAGATCATACTGTATGCTGGGGGAAAAATTGATCTAGAATAACTGACACAGAAGCATAGCCCAGATAGGAATATTAAGAGGTATATTAATGATAAAGAATTTTTCAGGTGTCCGAGCAGAAAAATCAAGCCACCTCCAACAGGAAAATTACATGGGATTAAGATCTTTCCACAGAAATCTTCTGTGTCAAAAATCAGTGAAGCATTTCTCTAATGACCAGTAATGATGAGCTTTTTTCATATGTTTGTTGGCCACCTAAATGTCTTCTTTTGAGAGGTGTCTCGGCCGGGCGCAGTGGCTCACGCCTGTAATCCCAGCACTTTGGGAGGCCGAGGCGGGCGGATCACAAGGTCAGGAGATCGAGACCACGGTGAAACCCCGTCTCTACTAAAAATGCAACAAATTAGCAGGGCGCGGTTGTGGGCGCCTGTAGTCCCAGCTACTCGGGAGGCTGAGGCAGGAGAATGGCGTGAACCCGGGAGGCGGAGCTTGCAGTGAGCCGAGATCGTGCCACCGCACTCCAGCCTGGGCGACAGAGCGAGACTCCGTCTCAAAAAAAAAAAAAAAAAAAAAAAAAAAGAGAAGTGTCTGTTCATACCCTTTGCCCACTTTTTGATGGAGTTGTTTGATTTTTTCTTGTAAATTTGTTTAAGTTCCTTGTAGATTCAGGATATTAGCCCTTTGTCAGATGGATAGATTACAAAAATTTTCTCCCATTCTGTAGGTGGCCTGTTCACTCTGATGATAGTTTCTTTTGCTGTGCAGAAGCTCTTTAGTTTAATTAGATCCCATTTGTCAATTTTGGCTTTTGTTGCCATTGCTTTTGTTGTTTTAGTCATGAAGTCTTTGCCCATGCCTATGTCCTAAATGGTTTTGCCTAGGTTTTCTTCTAGGCTTTTTATGGTTTTAGGTCTGATGTTTAAGTCTTTAATCCATCTTGAGTTAATTTTTGTATAAGGTGTAATGAAGCAGTCTAGTGTCAGTTTTCTGCATATGGCTAGTCAGTTTTTCCCAACACTGTTTATTAAACAGGGAATCTTTTACCTATTGATTGTTTTTGTCAGGTTTGTCAAAGATCAGATGGTTGTAGATGTGTGGTGTTATTTCTGATGACTCTGTTCTATTCCATTGGTCTATATATCTGTTTTGGTACCAGTACCATGCAGTTTTGGTTACTGTAGCCTTGTAGTATAGTTTGAAGTCAGGTAGTGTAATGCTTCCAGCTTTGTTCTTTTTGTTTAGGATTGCCTTGGCTATACAGGCTCTTTTTTGGTTCCATATGAAATTTAAAGTAGTTTTTTCTAATTCTGTGAAGAAAGTCAATGGTAGCTTGATGGGGATAGCATTGAGTCTATAAATTACTTTGGACAGTATGGCCATTTTCATGATATTGATTCTTCCTACCCATAAGCATGGAATGTTTTTCCATTTGTTTGTGTCCTCTCTAATTTCCTTGAGCAGTGATTTGTAGTTCACCTTGAAGAGGTCCTTCAGATCCCTTGTAAGTTGTGTTCCTAGGCATTTTATTCTCTTTGTCTCCACTGTGAATCAGAGTTCACTGATGTGTTGGCTCTCTGTTTGTCTATTATTGGTATATAGTAATGCTTGTGATTTTTGCACATTGATTTTGTATCCTGAGACTTTGCTGAAGTTGCTTATCAAATAACATGCCAGTTAGAATGATAATCATTAAAAAGCCAGGAAACAACAGATGCTGGAGAGGATGTGGAAAAATAGGAATGCTTTTACACTGTTGGTGGGAGTGTAAATTAGTTCAACCATTGTGGAAGACAGTGTGGCAATTCCTCAAGGATCTAGAACCAGAAATAACATTTGATCCAGTAATCCCATTACTGGGTATATACCCAAAGAATTATAAATCATTCTACTCTAAAGACACGTGCACATGTATGTTTATTGCAGCACTATTCACAATAGCAAAGACTTGAAACCAACTTGAAACCATTAGTGATAGACTGGATTAAGAAAATGTGGCACATATACACCATGGAATACTATGCAGCCATAAAAATGGATGAGATCGTGTCCTTTGTAGGGACATAGATGAAGCTGGAAACCATCGTTCTCAGCAAACTAACACAGGAACAGAAAACTAAACACTGCATGTTCTCACTCATAAGTGGGAGTTGAAAAATGAGAACACTTGGACACAGGGAGGGGTGGGGGCTAGCAGGGGAGGGATAGCATTAGGAGAAATATCTAATATAGATGATGGGTTGATGGGTGCAGCAAACACCATGGGATGTGTATACCTGTGTAACAAACCTGCATGTTCTGTACATGTATCCCAAAACTTAAAAGTATAATAAAAAAATAAATAAAGCAATTGCCATCTTGTTCTGTTAGGTTTTGAAGGAAGGTATGAATTGAAAATACCCAACTCAGTTTTTATTTATGTATAGAGAAAAATACCAGATTTTCTCAACCATGGCAGCACTCTATAAACCCTCCTTAGGAATATGACTTGAAAAAGAAGGCAGTCCATCAAGAACTAAATAAAAATAAAAATTCAGGGATGGATAAGTTATAGTGAACATCAAATTCATTTAAAGAGAGAATTAAGACAACATCTGGAAAAATAAAGTTGCAGAGCAATTGCAAATGTTCTCATTGCTAGTAAGCTGAAAGTAATAGAAGTAATGGAAATTGAGAGGCAGGGGGTAAAGGTAGGCGGAGGTGTATGATGCTAATTAACTTCATCTTTCAGAGCTATGAAACTGTCTAAACCCAAACATGTAGTGAGCTCCTTACACCTCTCTTAATCTTTTTACGTAATGCTGATAGGCCTTTTAAAAAGCACGTCTTTTAGGGAAGAAAGCAATAGAGATTCCTTTCAGTTTATTTTTCTTAAATTCCAGTAACATTGAAAAATTTGAAATTGTGTGAAGCAGACATAGTGTGATCCCATAATTATAAAATTATTTCTGTCTACGCTTTCTGCGTCTTCGTTTCTTCAGCCGTGAGACGGTTATTTCTGCCAACATTGCTGTGAGGATTACACGTATTTACCTGCAAAGTACTTAGGACAGTGCCTGGCTCACGGTCAGTGCTCACATTTGGGCAGCTGCACTTGGGCGCTGCTGGCACAGGAGGTAAGTTAGTTTGGCCTATTGCAGCGTCCTAGCATCTGTCGCGTTTCTCGTGTGTGATCAGGCTTAGGCAGCCCATCCTGGCGGTGACTTGAGCTAGCAGGCCCCACTGCGGACTCCGGGCCGGCTCGGGTCTACCTGCGCCAGCGCTGTACCTGGGCGACCTTGGCTTTGCCCCCACCAGTGACCCGGCCCGCCGGTCGTGTGGGTGCCGCTCCGCTCCCCCCGCCTCGGCCGCCGACCCCCAGCTCCCCGGCGGGGCCTCCTCCTGCCACGTGACGCCCCCGCCAGGGGCCCCAGCGCCCTCCTCGCAGCCGTGCCGTTCCGGCTCCTGAGCCCCGCCTGCGCGCGGCCTCCTCGGCTCAGCCATCCTCTTGGCTGCCGCGGGCGGCAAAGCCCACGGCATCTGCCATTTGTCATTCAGCCCGTCGGTACCGCCCCGAGCCTTGATTTAGACACGGCTGGGGCGTGCTCTGGCCTCACTCTCCGGGCGGGTGCTGGACGGACGGACGGGGCAGCAGCACTCACAGCCCAGCTGCGCGGGGCCTTGGCGCGCGGGGTGCTTCCCCCGGTCGCCGTCATGGCCGCAGAGGTGGCACGCCCCAGCAGCCTCGCCTGAGCTCCGGGGGTCGTTGCCCCGCAGGGTAGGTGTCTGGGTACTCGCGGCCGCGGCGGGCGGGCTGGGGGCAGCTGTGGCCGTGCATTGCCGCGCTGCGAGGACGGCGCTGGGTTCGCGGCCGCAAGGAGGGTGTGCCTTTGCCGCGCTGCCTACGTGCAGGTCCGGGCTCCACGGGCCCGGGTGCGGGACCCCGCAGATCGTCACCCGCAACCCAGGCCGCCCCACCGCGAGTGCCGCCAGCCCCCCGGACGCCGCTGCCAGAGGCGTTCGCGCCTATCTGGTATGCGGTCCATAGACCCGATTCTTACAGCCTGGCGCTCTAACCTCGCCAACGGGCCAGGAAAAAAACAGAACAAGGAAAAGAAGAAAAAGTCTGTTGAAAGTAATAATGGAACTAGACAGTAACTGTTTGTGCTTTAGTCTCTTATGGAAAATATGATTATTTTGACGCTTTAGTATTACAGACTGTATCAGACATACTCTTAAAAGTATTTTAAAATGTGGGGTCCTAAAAATTTCCTAGATCGGGACAGCTGATAATGCAACTTCGGTTAGTCTCCGCATCCAACTTTCAGGGCGGAGTGGGGATTTCTACCTTTTACTGAATATACTCCTGTAATTTTGAATATTTTTTCTCATCAAATGTGTTACTTTCATGTTTTAGGAAACCAATAAAAATCAAAAATAGAAACACCCAGCTTAGGTCCTCCTTCTTCCAGGAATCCTCCTCTAACCCCTCCCTCCCAGGCAGGATCGGAGGCCCCTCCCGGGTGCTTTCTGGGGCCTCACTGAGGTCCTGGTCCCCTAAGTGCTCCCCCGCAGCCCCTCCGCATATTAACCCATGGGTCGCGCTGGGCCCAGAGATTGCTTACTTGGCACATGGTAAGTGATTAATACTGTTTAATGACCGAGGGAAAAGATAAAATGTTCTCTGATGTTTCACGCTTTTCACTCTGAAGTTAAATAGTGGTAAATTTATATGCGCTTAGATAAGAACATTTAACAGTTAAGGATCTGGAAAAGTTGACGACGTCCGATGTCCGTGTTTCCTGATCCAGCAGTTGCACGCCTGGGTATTCATCCTTAACAACAATGTTTTTCAGAATTTGAAGTCCATTTTAGTGGGTCGTAAAGTCATTTAAGTGGATGATCAGAATTTGTAAAACACAGAGAATAGAACGTCAGTGTCTCTCAGGTCATAGAGGTGTTCGCTTTATGAATCTCTCCTCCTCTCCTCAGTTTCATACATACACAAATGTGTGTCATGATGTAAAACGTCATTCCTTAGTATGAGTCATGGACAAAAAAGTTTGAAAGCCACTGCCCTAGATAAATTTTAATACATGTCCACAAGCAGACGTGTACAAGAAGGTTGACTGTAATAGCAGAAAACTGGAAGCCACCTTTATGCCCACCTGAAGGAGAAAGATAAATTATACACCAGTCATAAAAAGGGCACACTGTACAGTGGCCAACGAAATATTTTTGTGTTTCAACACAAATGCCTTTCAGTGTTGAACCAAAAAAAAAAAAAAAAAGTTGCCAGAGAATGTTGTGTGATATCATCTATGTAAAATTCAGAACCTGATGGAGCAAAGCTATTGTTTAGGGATGCATATATAGGCATTAAAAGTAGTAAAGAAAAAAGGTCAAGCTAATGGTCACCTCCTGGTGGGGAGGAGAGGGTCTGGGGTTCAGAGATGCTGGAAATGCTTTATCGCCTGACCTGTGCAATGGTTACATGGGTGTTTGCTTTGTAACTCTTTGTTAAATGATACACACTAAGCTTGAATGTCACATTTCTCCCCAAATATATTAAAATATGGGTGTCACAAACTGAAGAAGCGTGAGTCTAGGGCTCTACGTCTGTTATTGTTATTGCCTGGCTTCTTTTTAGAAAAAAAAAAAATCTTGCTCAGGGAGGAGTACCTAGGGAACTTATCAATAATGTTTTATTTCATAAATTCCATGGTAGATGTATCAGTATTTATTAAATTATTCTTTATTCTTATAACTTGATTTATAATATTTCAAAAAGCATTTAGGAGAAAATATCATTTGGGGTGTTTGCTTTCCCAAAAGTCACATTTACATATTTTATACACAACTGGAATATTTTATGTAGTAATTTTAGCTAAAATCAAATTTTGTTATGAAAAATGAAAACTAAAAAGTATATAAAAATCACAGAACTTTACAGACTTTCAGGGTTTTAAAATGCTAACATGTATTTACTGCAATAATTTCTGTTCCTCAGTTCTTTTAGGCCACATTTTTAGTGCTCAGTAGCCACATATTACTTTTATATTTTATTTTGTGATATATTTTATATTATAATATGTTATAGAACAGAATATTCCCATCATTGCAGAAATTTCTCTTGGAAAACATTCTGGATACAAATATTTGTTATACACTTGGAGATATTAAACTATAGACATTAATCTGTATGCTTTTTGTCTTAAGATACTCTACTATTAATGAAATGTATTCTGAATATTTTTCTAACAATTATGTTTTGTCCACATTTTGTTCTTTAATTTACCTGAAACATGTATATGTTTAGATGTATATATTTTATGTTATGAAATCAAGCTTAATTCATTTTCAGATTCCCATGTGAAAAGGTAATTGTTCCAATATCAGTGATTAGCAGTGCCGCTTCTGTCACATACAGTACCCAGATATGCTTGGGCTTATTTCCAGGCTGTTAATCCTGGTTTATTTGTCATCTGAAAATACTGCTGATTTTCATTTACTGTTGTTTTCTATGTAGTATATTGTTCAGTTCTAAGAATTAAAAATTTTTTCATTGTGATATTTTTTCTTCCCCTAACAGATTTGTAGAAAGTAGTCTAGTTCCAATGTGGAAGGTTTTGTGAGTTATCCTTTTGTTACTGATTTCTAATTTGCCCTGTAGTCAGCATACATGTCAAGGCCACTAATTCTTTGAAATTCGAGAATTGCTTTATGGTTTTCACTGCTCCTTGTATCATCAAGAATAATTTGTAGTCACAGACTTTTGAGGCAAGGTATGTAGGTGTGTGTATATACATAATGTATATACATACGCACTTTATATATAGATTATATGTATATCTCACTGTAGAATTTATATAAAAATTAAATATATTTGTATAAATTTATATATATAAATAAAATCTCCTGTCTCTAAGGTTTATGTTTCATCAATTCAGGAAAATTTTGTCTTTTATCTCTTTATTTTCACCTGTTTTTATCCTATTCTTTCCTTTAGGAGCTATGATTAGACTTCTGTTAGACTTCCTCACTCTGTCACCCACATCTTTTAAGGTACATTTAATGTATTTAATATATTTTTTATCCATGTTGAATTCTACATACATTTTTTAGTTCTATAATTTATGTACAACAAAAAAAGCGTGTAGCTTGATGAAATTTACATATGTGTATACCTTTGTGATTACTACCCAGATAAACATATAAAACATGTTCATTCCTTCTGCCCCTTCCTGTCAATGGAGCCACTCGCTTCCCCCAGTCAACTACTGTCCTGATTTCTGTGATCATGGATTATTTTCAAGTGTTTTTTAAAACTTCATATAAATGGAGTCATAGAGTTTATTCTTTTGTTCACATTGTATTCATCCATGTTGCATGTATAAGTATTTTTGTTTGTTTTTTATTTTTGCTTTATATCAAGGGTTGGCAAACTGTGGCCTGTGGGCCAATTCCAACCCACTGCATATTTTTGTTTATAAAATTTTATTGGGCTGGTTTCCGTGGCTCCTGTCTATAATCCCAGCCACTCAAGAGGCTGAGGCAGGAGAATCTCTTGAGCTCAAGAGTTTGAGCTTACAATGAACTGTGATCATGCCACTGACTGCAGCCTGGGTGACAGTAAGATGACCCCATCTTAAAAAAAAAAAAAATTACTGGAACATAGTTATGCCCATTTGGCAGAGTTGAGTAGTTATTACAGAGGCCATATGGCCCACAAAGTCTAAACTATTTACCAAGTGACCATTTACAGAAAAAAATTTATTGACCCCTCTTCTATGGTATTACATTATGTGGATCTATAATATAAGCAATTTACTTATTCATTTTCTTGTTGGGCCGTTAAGAATTAAATTGTGAAGAATGTTCTTCCAACATCCGTTGGTAGACATACATCTCTCAGCTATATACCAAGGAGTTGAATTGATGGTCTTTGGTAGGTTGGTTGCATTTCCATAAACACTGATAATGTTGAACATCTTAAAATATCTTAATCAGCCATTTCAATTTCCTTTGTGACCTGCCTATTGAAATATTTTGCCCATTTAAAAAAAAAATAGGTTATCTTTTTATTAATGATTTTTAGTTCCTAATATAATCTGGATAGGGAATCTTTGTTGGGTACATGTTTGCAAGTATTTCCTACCCTGAAGTTTGCCTGTTTATTCTCTTAATAGTACCTTTTGATGAGCAGAATTATTCCTTTGAAGTTTGGTTTATCAGGATTTGGGAGTGGGTAAAAAGGGGAAGGGAGTGGAAGTTAGTGCTTTTTTGCATCCTACCTGTAAAATTTTCTTCCTACCCTCAAATTTGCCCACTCTCAAGGTTTTGAAGACATTTGCCTTTGTTTTCCTCCAGAAACTTTACAGTTTTAGCTGTTGGGTCTGTGATTATCACCAGTTGATTTTCGTGTATGGTGTGAGGTAGGGATCAAGATTTCTTTTTTTTTTTTTTTTTAGACGGAGTCTCACTCTGTTACCCAGGCTGGAGTGCAGTGGTGTGATCTCGGCTCACTGCGAGCTCCGCCTCTCGGGTTCATGCCATTCTCCTGCCTCAGCCTCCTGAGTAGCTGGGACTACAGGCGCCCACATTAACCATGCCCGACTAATTTTTTGTATGATTAGTAGAGACAGGGTTTCACCGTGTGAGCCAGGATGGTCTCAATCTCCTGACCTCATGATCCTCCCGCCTCGGCCTCCCAAAGTGCTGGGATTACAGGAGTGAGCTACCATGCCCAGCCTCAAGATTTATTTTCTGTATGGACATTCATCTACTCTACACATTTACTGAAAAAAACAGCACTTTTCTTTTCCCATTGAATTGCATGGGGACTTTGTTGATAAATGAATGGTCATATATTTGGGTCTGTTTCTGGACTCTATTCTGTTCCACTTGGACTAATTATCCGTTCTTGCATCAGTACCATACTTTTTTAATTACTGTCGTTTATGGTAAGTCTTGACATGGTATTGTAAACCGTCCAGTTTTGTTCTTTTAAACAAATGTTTTGATTATTTAAGTGCTTTATATTTCCATATAAATTTTCAAATGTGCTTGTCAATGTCCATTAATAATAATAAAAAAAAAGGTCTACCAGACTTTTGACTGGGATTGCATTGACTCTGCAGAGCAACTTTGGGAAAGTGAACATTTTAACAGAATTGAGTCTTTCCCTTCATTGAATAAATTCTTCTACAGTTACTTTCAACATGTTCTGTATATTCAGTGTAGAGGACTTACACATTATTCAGTTTATTTCTAGACATTTAATGATTTTTGATGCTGTTGCAGGTGGTGGCGTGTTTTTTTTTCCCCCAGTTTTATTTTCCAAACATCTTGCCTAGTGTATGGAAACAAAATTTGTTTTTATATATTGATCTTGTATTTTGTACCCTTGCTAAATTCACTTTTAGTTCTGGTAGTATGCAGATTCTTTTTTTTTTTTTTTTTTTTTTTTAATGTGCTGTCATGCCATCTGGAAAAAAAAATGGTTTAAATATGCCTTTACAATTCTATTATCTTTTTCTCCTTTTCTTGCCTTATTGCACTGGCTGGGACCTCTAGAACAATATTTAACAGCAGTATTAACAATGTATATCCTTGCTTTTTCCTCATCTTAAGGGGAGAATGCCTCTACATTTCACTATTAAGGGTGATGTTTACTGTACTTTTTTTTGGTAGATGTTCTTTACCAGATTGAGGAAATTTTCTTCTGTTTCTAGTTCACTGAGAATTGCTTTCACAAATGAGTATTGAATTTTCAAATTCATTTTATTCTGAAATAATTTTAAATTTACAAGAATTGCAGAGATAGTGCAGTGTTTTTGTATACCCTTCACCAACTTCCTCTCATGTGAACATCTTACATAACCGTTGTAAAGTACCAAAGTTAAGAAATTAACATTGGCACAATAGTATTAATGAAACTATACACTTTATTCAGATTACCACTGTTTTCCCTCTAATATTCTTTTTTTAAATTTCAGGATCCAACCCATATACCACATGGTGTTTAGTTTTCATGTCTCCCTCGTTTACTCCGATCTGTGACAATTTCTCAGTCTTTCATATCTTGTCACTTTTGAAGAGTACTGGTATGTGTTTTGTAAAATGCATCTCAATTTGGATTTATCCGATGTTTTCTGACAATTAGACTGAGGTTATGGATTTTGAGAGAAGAATATCGCAGAGCTGTTGTGCCCTTCTCATTGTATCACATATGGCAACATATGATAATCACATCGACTGATGATAACTTTGATCACATGGCCAGATGGTGTCTGGCAAGGTTTCTTATTGTAATGTTCCTTTTTCCCCCTTTCCATAGTCTATTTGTTAGGAGAAAGTCCACAGTCAAGGGAAGGAAAGGTATCAAATAATTTGTGGACATATGTTAAAACCACCACAGTGATTAATAAATATTTTGAGGTAGTACAAATATTCTATTTCTCTTTAAAATTTTGTCCAATAATTTTAGTATTCAGTGGATCTTGCCTGCAACAATTATTATTGTGGTATTCTAATGGTGATTTTCCATTTTCTTCCTTTTTTTACATTTATTAATAGGAATTCTTCTCTAAGAAAGATTGGTCCCTTTTCTCCCATTGATTTATTATTCAGTCAGTTATTTATGTCCATGTATATTGATGGATATTTATTTTAGTCTTTGAGCTATTATCTAATATCATTTTTATATTGCTTAAATTGTTCCAGCTTTGGCATTGGGATTTTTTCAGGTTGGCTCTTTTGTCCTTTTGAAATGTCGCCATTAAAAATTTTTATTTTTTTTATCATTTCCTTACTGTCTGGCACTATGAGATGCTCCAGGCTCATTTAGTATTTTCCCTTCCCCAACCTTAGAATCAGCCATTTCTCCAAAATGTCTTGATTCCTTTTACTGGACGATGGTATTAGAAACCAAGATCTGTGTGCTATGTGTCCTTGCTGCTACTGAGATGTTACTGTTTCTTGGGCCTCTGTGGACAGAGCTAGGAGTTATTTGTATGTATACTCAATTTTTAATTTTGTCAAAATCTTTTTCTGCATCTATTGAGATTATGACTTTTCTTAGTTTGATGACATGAAGAATTACAAATATCTGACATTTTAAAGGATGTTTTTCCAGTATTCCTTAGAACTTTGCAAGTATTAAAAGGTTTGTTTTAGAATGTCTAGCTCTCCATATTGCCTGAACAAATCTTCCTAAGATAACTCTCATGATTTTGATATGTCATAGGGGAGAAACCTTCTTTTGTTTTTCTGCTGAATTGTTTGGCTATTTTGGACCTTTCCCATTCCATATGAGTTTTAGTACCTGTTTATGAAGTTTCTTGAAAAGTCCTATTGGGATTTTTATAGAAATGGCTTTGAATTTATAGATCAATATGAGAAGAATGGGCATATTTGCAATATTCAGTTTTTTCTTTGTCATGTCCTTTTTGTGTCCTTCAATGATATGATACAAACAAAGGACTTGCACATTTTTTTTTACATTTATTTCTAAATCCTGATGATTTTTGTTGCTACTGTGAATAGGTTCTCTTAGTTTCCTATTTTCTAACCAGCTAGTTATTACTTCATAAATAATATTATATTTCCATTTACATAAATACATAATTTGCAAGAAATAATTTTTTTCTTTTCCTTCTGATCTTCATATCTCTTATTCTTTTGTTTTTGTCTACTTTCACTGGCTAGGACCCCCAGTGCAATGAAGAATAGTGGTACTGATCATGAACATTCTTATTTTGTTCCTGACTTACATGAGAATACTTCTGTAGCACTGAAGCTTAGTGTGATGTTGTTGCTGAATATTTAAAGTTCTCTTCTTCTAGTTCTCTAAGAGTTTTATATCATGAATCACATTGGATTTATTAAGTGTTTTTTTTCTGAATCTATTGGACTGTGAAGCCAGATTGCTTGCATTCAATTCCTACTTCTGCTGCTCTGCTGCCATGTAGTGTGACCTTGGGCAGTTACTTCTCTGTATCTCAATTTTCTCATCTTTAAATTTAGGTAAAACTGTCTACCATATAAGGTTGTTGAGAGGATTCAATGAGTTAATACATAAAATAGGGTAAGAATTGTGCTTATTCCTAGGAAGTACTCATTTTTTTTCTTCATTTCTTAGTGTTAGGTTATTTTAATTTAAATTATTGTAATAAGCAAATTAATTACTAAATCATCTTGCACTCTTAAGTAACCTTACACATATTTGTTTACATAATTTGGATTTAATTTACTGTTTTAATTTTTTGATGTAATATTCATGAGTCATAAAGTGACTGTTCTTTTGCTATAGCAAAGGACATAAAGAATGATGGATTCCTAGAACAACATTACACAAGAGCTTAGCAACTGAGGTGGCAACATTCCTAACTTTCTGGAGTGATTTATATCTGAGTCTTTTGATAAGCTGGCGATAGAGATAGCTCTTGCATGACCAAATTCAGAAGTTGGCATATATTTTGGAAAATCATCACTAAACAAAAAGGAAAAGTGATTCTAGCTTTTCTCTGTGTTTCACATTACATCATTAATACATTGTATTATTTGCATATGGAGATTTCCATATTTGGAATATTTGGAAAGATTCATTCACCAGTGATGTACTGAGCACTTTCTTTGTGCCAGGCAATGTGTTTTGTTGGCTTGGGGGCATATCTTTGCTCTTGAGGAACTTAGGGGTCAATTAGGATCAATCTTGAAGTTGAAGGCAGGCCTATTTGTATCATTCAGGGAAACTCAATGATCATTTTTTAAAATAATAAAATTGAACTTTCTCTTCCATTTGCATTCTGAAACACAGGAAAAAAAATGAACTTTCTAATATCTTTCCTTCCTGTTTCTTTCACTCCCCTCAGCATCTTGGTTTAGGCCCTTGTCACCCTATGCTATTTTTCCCTGTATTGACTTCTTCCCTTCCTATCATGTGTAATGACCACTGGGGTCAGTTCCCTGAAAAAAGTCCTTTAGTGGCATCCCAATACTTGCAAGGTTCTTGCTTCTTAGCAAGACAATAGTCCTTTTTTGCCTGTTCCTAACTTACTTTGCTGGCCTTCTTCTCTGATTTCTCAGAACTAATCCAGTAATACAAGTGGTCCTAACCACTCATCAGCCCCTAAAGGATTCACTCTCCTGCTTTTGCAGCTGTGTTCTTATTTGTGCCAGTTCCTCTGCCTTAAATGTTTTCTCCCCAACTAATTTTCAACCATTTTTTTTCAAGCTCTGTTCAGAGAATACTCACTCTACAACCCTACTAGCTACATAGAAACCCTATAATTTATAATCTGTAACCCATGTTAAATTCTTACCTTTCGTCACCAATCTTTATATCTAAATTTCCAGATGGTCAGGTTCTTAGATAGGGTTCAAGTGGCTGACATGATACTTTGCATACAAAGAGCTATTGCCAAATAGCTACCACTACTAAGTACCTACTATAATTGTGCTACAATTTTGCAAAGTAAGTATTATTATCTCTCTTAAATTGTGAAGAAACTTAGTATCAAAGAGATTAGGAAACTTGCCTAACACTATATAGTTAGTAAGTGGCAAAACAGGTTTGTCTGAATCAGGGTTCTTGCTCTTTCTTCTATGCCATACTGCCTTTGTGTTAAAAATAAAGAAATAGTTAAAATCAAGAACAGAAGCATTTATGGTAAAACACACACTGAAAATGGCATATACAATGAAAACTTTGCTTTCATTGCCATTATACTATAGAATCTTCACTTTGGTGACCATGATAGTTGCTATGGACTAACTGGTGTACTCCTACTTTCTTTGGAATTTCCTTCTAAGTTTTTGTTGATACTAATGAATAAGGTTTGAATATTCTAATTTTGGCTTATTTGGGGGTAAGAAAAAAAGTAAAGTTTAGTCACACTTTGCTTGGTGTTTGTTTTATTTTAAGTAGAAAATTTTACATTTGCCTAATAACCTTTGCTGGGCAATGGATAAGGTAAAAAGAGTCTACTTATCTTTCATAAAGTACTTTTTCTCTGCTTCTGTTGAGGCATGAAATACTTGGGGAGGAAAAACATATGAACTCTGCCATTCTTAAGTATATAGCTTGATGAGTTTATATATATATACACACACACACATACACATTCACACACCTGTGTAATCACAACCAAGACCAAGATAGACAATATTACATCCATCGAGGAGAAAATTCTCTCATCTACCTCCTGGCCAACACCTCCCCTGTGGATCACACTCTTCTGATGTCCATCACTGTAGATTAGTTTTGTCTATTCCTTCCCCTCCTCCCCCTTCCCCGAGATGGTATCTCACTCTGCCAGCCAGGCCTGAGTGTGGTTGCATGATAACAGGATGACAGTTCACAGCAGCCTCAACCTCCCAGGCTCAAGCAATCCTCCCACCTGAGCCTCCCTGTTTTGTCTATTATTGAATTTTAAGCATAACCAAATAAGATGTACTTTTTTGTGTCTGGCTTTAATTCGGCATAAATTTTTGAGAGTTATCTGTGCTGATGCATCTATCAATAGGTGGTTCTTTTTGTATTTTTTCTGAGTAGGAATCCATTACCACAATTCGTTTATCCATTCTGTTAATAGCTATGTGGGTGTGTTCTAGTTTGGGTTCTTACAAATAGACCTGCTGTGAATACTCATACACAAGTCTTTTGGTGGACATTTGCAGTATTTCACCAAGGAACAAATCTGAAACTAGAATTGTTAGGCCATAGGGGAGCCAAACAGTTTACAAAACTGAATGCATATGTGTACACTTTTGCTAGCAATAGAGTTGTAGTTGTAGTGCGCATTTTCATCAGCACCTGATATTGTTAGTCTTTTTCACTTTAAGCCCTCTGGTGGGTTTGAGGTGATATCTCATGGCTTCATGGTCTCATGGTTTTCATGTGCATTTCCTTGATGATTTCATGACTTTTCTGTTTATCTTTTAATGCTGTCTTGTGGTGTTTTAATGAAATCCAGTTTATCAGTTTTTTAATAGTTTGTTTTTTGTCCTATTTAAGAAATCTTTGTCTATCCCTCAATCAAGAAGATATCCATTTTTTTTTTACATTTATATCTGTGACCCATTCCATCATCTATCTCAAATTAATTTCTGTATGATGTGAGATAAGGGTCAAGGTTAATTTTTTCAGGATCAAAATTTAATTGCTCTGGAATCTTTTGAGGAATTTTTCTTTCCCTCCATTGAATTGCATGGTACCCTTGTTGAAAATCAAATGCCTGAGTATGTGCGTCTGTTTCTGAACTCTAAGGTCTGTGTCCTTGTTCTGTTTGTCTACCTCATGATCGAAGATGGCTAGCCAAGTTCCAGCTATGATGTCTGTATTTCAGTCAGCAAAAAAAAAAAAAAAAAAAAAAAATGGAATAAATAAGACTCTGCTCCTGCTTCAGGACAATAACCAGAATTTGCACATGACATTTGTGCCTATATCGTGTCAGTAACGTGACAACCTTTATCTTCAAGGGACATTGAGAAATGTTTTTATTCTGGGGAGTCTTGTGCCCATATAAAATTCAGAGATTATATTACAAAGAAAGAAGGGAAGAATGAATATCAGAGAAAATTGGCAGTCTTTGCCGTACTTTTTGTTTACGAGCACTTTGTAGGTGCTTAATAAACATTCATTTGATTCAATTTCATCTACTTCTCATTGAAGCCTTCTTGGTCAACTTTTGCTTGTAATCATGCATGCAGACATTGCAGCTCTGTGATAGGACTCTCCCAGATCCACCTAATAAGAAGTGTGCCCTGTAGTAATGGGGTCAGCTACTTCCTAGTGAGAGAAATGTCCAGACCTTGTTAAAGTTCTCTCAAATCACCCAGTGTTTCTTCTTTATGTGTCACTATTGTGATCATAGCAGTTCGGAGAAAATGAGACCCTAAATCAAGAAAATTTAAAGGACAATGTGGCTCAGCAGATCTCAAAATAGAGTGAACGATGGTGGGAGGGTGACCAGGTTAAACAGTTTTTGGTTTTGGTTAACTCCTGACCATCCTTTATCCTTGATATTTTTGGAAAAAAGATTAGAGGTCTAGATTTCAGTTCTTCTCTTTGCTTTAATTTTATGGCTGGCCACCATTAATATAGCCAGTAATGTAGGTATTTTATGGAAATACTTATTATTACTCGGCTTTGAAACAAGAGCTTCTGTTTTATAATTAAGATTTGAGCCCATCAAGTGTTAAATTTTCTTTTCTCTTTCATCCCTGGAAAATATATTATGAAATTTATAGAAAGGGTGATCTTTCTTCCTTTAGTCTTCAGGCAAAAGAAATCCTTATATTTCAGATTTGAAACATTTTGTATAAGCATATATATCATAACAGTGTTTGAATTTTAAGTGGTATGAGTATCTTATGACAGTATAGCTTTTAAAGATATTTAACTTAGAAAACATTCATAAATTTATTCAACAAATATTTATAGGAAGTAAACATAATTTCAAACTTTGACCAAAGTGGTTCACACATAAATACAAAGTATAGAAATATGTTTAAATTATGTAGCTTAGAGTCATGTTTCCTTGGCTTAACTTACTCCTCAAATTAGTTTAACATTTATCCCCTTTCCCAAAGCAAAGCAAAAACAAAAAAGAAAAAAAAACCCAAAAACCGTAACAACAAAAAAGCAAAAGCCAAAAATTATGCATTGTTTATTGAATGATATGAAAAGGTAGCTCGATACATGCATACAAATATCTGTATAATACTGAAATTGAAGTTTTTTGTTAATTAACTTTAAGGATAAATTGAAAGGGACCCTACTTTACTGTGAGTATTTTCTGTGTTGACCACTTGTTGTGAATCATTTTATTTAATTGTTCCAACAACCTGAGAATAGATAGTTTTATCTCCTTTGTACAAATAAGAAAATTTTGGCTGAGAAACAATGAAGCCTTTCCCAATATCAGACAGTTAATAAGTAATACAGCAAGCATCTGACCTCTGATCACTTGGATTCTGAGCACAGGAGGCCTGTTCTTTTGTGATGGTTCTATCTTATTGTTTCTTAATTGTTCCCATTAGATGATGACAAGATAGGGGCATCACTTTGAGAAATGTGACATAGTCCAATTACCTCCATGAGGTGAGAAAATCTGAAATTAATGCAAATTTGCTATGAGCAAACACATCAGAAACTGACATGTATTATAATGAGACTTTATAATGAGACTTTTAATTGGATTAGAGCCCCACTCTTAAGGCATCATTTAACCTTAATTACCTCCCTGATGGTCCTATCTCCAAATACAGTCACATTAGGGGTTGGGTTTTCAACATTTGAATTTTGAGGACACATTTGAATCTGTAACAGTGGATTTTCCAGAAACGCAAGCAGGAATAAAATGTTGGGACCGAATATGAGCTGCTCTAGTGGTCACACTGCTGTCTCTCATCATCTTCCACATATTTTTTTTTTTGTGAATAATAGTAGTAGTTATAATGTCATTAGTTTCATTTCATTCCTACTTGAGGTTTCAAGAGCTAGTGTGAAGTAGGGCTGTCTTGTTAAATCTGTCTGCACTTTTGTGGAGTGTAAAATCAGTGTCATACGCTTTAATGGTAATACCTTGTCACATTCAGAGATGTTTAAAACTGCAATCTAGAAAATTGCTTTTAAACAGCGGGGGAAAGATGTTCATATTCTCAGAGGACACGATGTGGAACATGTGGACATCCCATGCACTGTGAGGTTTTAAAATTTACAATATATAGGAAAATTCCTCATTTTTCTGATACCTTTCTGAGATTATCAAAATAATACAGATCCAAACCTAGTCTTTCCCACATTGTAAGTTATAAATTTCACCAGTATACTTTAGGGAGTTCCTGGTCCATAACAATTTTGAAATCCTTCACCAGATTCCAGGAAGCCTGGGGAGTAAAATGCTTCTTGATTAGGCACTGATTAGGCCCTCCTTGTTCATCATTTTCAGAAGCACTGGCCCTGCCCACTAAGGAGTTCTTTTATTTTATTTATTTTTTTTTTCCTTAGCCACATATGAAGTGGACATTTGAGAATCTGCCCTAGTTGGGAACTGAGCAACTCTGTCTATCCACTTCCTGCATATAGAGTGTTGGGGACCAAAGGATCATTTTAACACTTCAGCTTATTCTTTTTGGCAGCACAGTGCTCTACAAAATTTGGAAGGTTTCTTATCTGTTTGTCTCCAATCAATTCTGTGTGGTAGTAAACACAGCCCTAGAATTTTCTTTTGTCATGCATGAGTCCTGGCTCTCAGATTTGCTACACTGATTTGCATTCTCACTCCCATAGCTGTCTTTCTGGTCCTAAAGGAAGTTATCTTGGGACTGGCTGGCTTCTATTGGAAAGCTTTACTTTTAATCTGATCTATTCTCTCAGTCATTTTATCCACATGAAAAGATTTAATGGATATATTATCTATCCTTGAACTGAGACAAATTAGTTTAAAAAAAAAAGTTTTCCTGGGCTTATGATCTTCAAAGCCTTACTGTTAACTGTTAGTGTAGGGGTGGAGAAGAAGTTAGTTTTTGTAGTTGCAAAATCTGAAATGTCTGCTGTCTCCTCATTCCCTTTCACTTCCTGGAAACCGGATAGTTCTTTTCTAAGCTCAGCTCTTTCTTGAAATACTTTGTCAAATGAAGCCAATAATAACCAATACACATTTCCATTGTGTGTGTGTTTGTGTGTGTGTGTGTGTGTGTGTGTTTGTTTTTTGAGACAGAATCTAGCTCTGTCACCCAGGCTGGAGTGCAGTGGCGTGATCTTGGCTCACTGCAAACTCTGCCTCCTGGGTCCTAGCAATTCGCCTGCCCCAGCCTCCTGAGTAGCTTGGATTACAGGTGCCTGCCACCACACCCAGCTAATTTTTCTATTTTTACTATAGACGGGGTTTCACTGTGATGGCCAAGCTGGTCTCGAACTCCTGACCTCATGATCCTCCCGCCTCGGCCTCCCAAAGTGCTGGGATTACAAGTGTGAGCCACCGCACCCAGCCATTTTCTGGTTTGTTGTTGTTGTTGTTTGTTTGTTTGTTTGAGACGGAGTCTCACGCACTCTGTCACCCAGGCTGGAGTGCAGTGGCAGGATCTCGGCTCACTGCAACCTCCACCTCCCAGGTTCAAGCGATTCTTCTGCCTCAGCTTCCCGAGTAGCTGGGATTACAGGCACACACCACCACATCCAGCTAATTTTTGTATTTTTAGTAGTGATGAGGTTTCACCATGTTTGCCAGGCTGGTCTCTAACTCCTGACCTCAAGTGATCCACCTGCCTTGGCCTCCAAAGGTGCTGTGAGCCGCCTCATCCAACCATATTTCAATTGTTTTTTCTTACCTCTTCTCCTAGAGCTACAAGTAAATTTGGCAGCAGATCTGCCTCCTGAACTGACAGAGGCAAATGTTTTACCAGATATGTTGCCACTGTATAAAACACATCACTATCTTTCTGGCCCTTAAGATCAGTTTCCTCACGACTTGCTGACCACTAAACCAAGGTCATGTATTTTAGGATTTTGCTAAAACAACATCCTACTTCTGGTACCAATTTCTATGTAGTCAGGATGGGTTAACATTATATTGTGCTAACAAGCCATCCCCAAACCTCAGTGGCTTCATTCAAAAACAGTTTATTTTTTGCTTACGATAAACATCCACTGTGGATTTGCAGAAGACTCTGCTTCACACAGGAAGACTCAAGCCTGTGAGTGTACCACCTTTGTCATTGTACACTTTCTGGAACACTTGGCTTTCTCAGCCTCTGGGGTTCAGAAAGAGAATGTTCAATGGCTTTCCCTCAGTAATCAACTTTGTATTAAAGTCTAGAACTAATCTCATGCCCCTCCTAACTATACGGGGGTAGAGTTCAAGTCAGAATATAAATAGAAACACTTTTACTACACATCTAAATATAAGTTGTAAATTATGCAGACCAACTAAGTTCAAAGCTAACCAACCAAGTCCAAAATATATCTTTCCTTGACCAATTTACCTCATATTTCCTGGAAAACCATGTTTGAATGTGGACTTCTTGGAGCCTGTACCTCTAGAACATGGCACTGGGGTGCAAAGTGGCTACTAGGCCCCGGCCTGTCTTCCCTCCTCTTAATGTTCTGGGATCACTCTACCCACTATGTCCCCATCTCCTGCAAACAGCCACCCCTTGGCCACCCCCTGGGTCTAGGGGCTGCATGTAACAGGGGCACAGTCTGCCCTTAAAAACACAAATCTAGGAAAGAACCTGTGCAGTCCCTGGTTAGCAGACTTGAAGCTCTTTGAACAAAGAATTCCATGGTTCTAGGAACCAGGAGCATAGCCTACGAGAGGGAACGTAGGCCTGGGTGGGCACCTTCCCCTTAGGCCTTTGGACTCCTCACAATAAAGGAAATGGTGAAGCTAGAGAAAGGCCAGAATGGAGCATGGATCCTAAGGCAGAGCTCCACTCGCCGGGGTTAAGGGCAGTACTGAGCGAGTGCAATGTCTGAATACCTAGAAAACCAGACAGGTTATGGGATGAGCACATATCCCTGTTCCACACCTCATGCTCACCAATTGGCTTCCATGGTAGAACTAGGGAGGGAAGATGCCCTAATCAGCAAAATTCAGTATCATGTCCCCCTAGTGCCATGTTCTAGATTTATAACTTATAAGTATTTAGATGTATGGTAAATTAAAATCCTCATTATAAAGTTCCATTATAATATATAATTCAGATTCTGAGGTGTTTCCTCATAGCAAATTTGCATCAGTTCTAGGTTTTCCAACCTCATGGACATAATGGGACAATGTCACATCTGTCAAAGTGATGCCCCTATCTTGCCATCATCTAATGGAAACAACTAAGAAATAATGAAATGCTTATTATCTGTCTGATGTTGGGAAAGGTTTTATTCTTTCTCAGCCACAACTTTCTTATTTGTACAAAGGGGCTAAAGCCACCTATTCTCATGTGGTTGGAACAATTAAATAATTTACACCAAGTGGTCAACACAGAAAACATTCATAGGCAAAGCAAGGTCCTTTTTCTCAACTAAAAATAATGAAAAACAATGAGATATTCTAAGGAGTGTGTCTGATACATAATGCAGCGGCATGACATAAGGGAGGAAAGAGGGGTTGGGTCCCTGGAAGATGAAATCTTTAATATCCTGAAAAGAGTGCTTTGGGGCAGCCCTGGGCTCTTGCATATCTTGAAGGCAAGGTATGTTTTTACTATCTCAACCTAGTAATCTCTCTTGAGCCTCAGTGTCCTGGTTTTTAAAATGAGGATAATAAGAATTGCTTTGATGACCTTGATAAGGATCTTTTGATACAGTGGTAGAGATAAGAGCCTGGGGAATGGGTTGGAAAGTGAGTAGGAGGTAAGGAAATGGGGATTATCTAAGTTTTCTGTTCTTTTCAGAAGTTTGTCTGAGAAAAGGTGGGAGTATAGTGGGACCTGGAGCTGAATGACCATTTTGTTCTTTAAAAATTGAGGAATATTGGCCGGGCACGGTGGCTCACACCTGTAATCCCAGCACTTTGGGAGGCCAAAGCAGGCAGATCCTGAGGTCAGGAGATCGAGACCATCCTGGCCAACATGTTGAAACCTCGTCTCTAATAAAAATACAAAAATTAGCTGGGCGTGATGGCATATGCCTGTAGTCCCACCTACTTGGGAAGCTGAGGCAAGAGAATCGCTTGAACCCGGTAGGTGGAGGTTGCAGTGAGTTAAGATCACGCCACTGCACTCCAGCCTGGCAACAGAGTGAGACTCCGTCTCAAAAAATAAAAAAATAAAAAATTGGGACTATCAGAGCATAGTGTGTGTCGATGACAAGTATCTTTAGTAGAAAGGGAGAAGATAATGAGGAAGAAATTTTGAATAGAGAGGTGGAGTTGGCCTCTGGTTCTAGGGAGGGTGCATCCTCCTGTGGATATAGGGAAGTTTGTGAGTTTAGAGATAGAAAGCAGAGATGCCCTATCCAACAGCTTTTGTTTTCTCACAGAAGCATGAAGTAGGGATGTTAACAGAGAGATGTTATATGTAAGTATTAGGAGTGGGGAAGGCAATTGGAAGATAAGAGAGAAGGTGTGAAATGAAATGACCAAAGATTAGGGAAACGTTGCATAATTGTTGGGCAGTCTCTAGAACCCAAGTGAATCTGAGTTGGCAGAGTTAGAGTGCATGTATGTTTACCCATGGATACATATATGGAGACAGAAAGAGAGATTGATTACAAAGAACTGACCCTGATGATTATGGAGGCTGAGAAATCCCACAGTCAACTGTCTGCAAGCTGGGAAAGCTGGTGGTGTGATTCTAGTCCGAGTCTGAACGCCTGAGAAGCAGAGGAGCCGGGGGTGTAAATCCCAGTCCAAGGACAGGAGGAGACTGATGTCCCAGCTCAAGCAGGCAGGAAGAAAAGGGGGTGCATTCTTCCTCTTCCACCTTTTTGTTCTATTTGGGCCCTCAATGCATTAGATGATGCTAGCCCATATTGGGGAGGGTGGTATGCTCCCAGCTCCACCAACACAAGTGCTGATTTCATCCAGAAATACCTGCATGGACACAGCCGGAAATAATGTTTAACCTGGCACCTGTGGCACAGTCACGGTGACACAATTCACTGTCATATCACACTCTCCAGCGATGAGAACTCATCTCTGAATCCTCCGTGCATTTCTACTGTAGTAGCCTTCCCACTCTATTGTTTCTGTGCATTTTAATGTCCCCTGGGGTACCCTCAGTCACACTGAGCTGACTATCTGGGCTTTCCAAGTTATACCTGAGGTATGCATTATTATTTGGTTAGTGCTGTGATAGGTTTTGAGTGGTCTACTCTGAATTTTTCCCCCTCTGTTATTTTTGGTGTGAGATTTTGCAGATCATGAGTTATTTCAAACATACCTGACCTGTCTTCATGTCTATGTAAGGGCATTGCAATGAACTGAATGTGTGTGTCCCCCCAGAAGCCATGAGTTGAAACCCTAATTCTAATGAAATGGTATTTGAAGGTGGGGCCTTAGGGATGAAATTAGGCCATAAAGGTGGAGCCCTCAGGAATGGGATTAGTGCCTTTATAAGAAGAGGGCAGAGAACTAGCTGGCTTTTCTTCCCACCTTGTGAAGATAGGAGAGTCAGCAGTAGACAGTTGGAGGAGGTTGATCACCAGAACCTGCCCATGCTGGCACCATGATCTCAGACTTCTCCCCTCCAGAACTGTGAGAAATAAATGTTTTGTCAGCCATCCAGTCTATGGCACTTTGTTATTGCAGCCTGAACTGACCAAGACAGGCATGGTCAGTTTTTAGAATTTTCGAATGCTTTCATGTAAAACGATAAAGGATATCATCTTCCTGGCAGATAAATGCAATTCAAAGGAAAGTGCCCACAGTAGCCCCTGATGCCAGGTCTTGCCTTTCAGGGAAGATCTTGGTTTCCTCCTTCAGAACCTCTGATGAAGTGGAGTAAACCTGCCATTAACTCTGCTGTGATTGTGGTCATCACTGCCAAGGGCATTTATGGGATGTTCGTGCATGGCTATTCTTTGTAAACTAAGTTATACAGATATAGTCTGTATCCTGTAAGAATTTAACAACTTAAAAACAGTGACATAAACATAAATATTATAGCTGAGGTGATAGACAAACTTGAAAAATTTAGTTAATCTTGTAGGATGTTCTAGAATGATGAACCACTGAGGAACCATGCACATCACACCGCCAGGTGACTGTGTTTAGCAGCAGAGAAAGAGTGATGTTAGTTTAGGCATAATCATTATTATTTACCAAGACTTACTGGGCAAACATCACTGGGAATGGAAAAGTGTTTCTCAGTTTTTATCTTATATGTATGGGAAAAGCTTAGTAGGCAAGATAGAAAGCTTATTCTAAATAAACAACATACTTTTAGAAAGATATGAGAAACATGTCGTGTTCAACTTAAAGGGTGCTTTGTGTATGTGTCTCCCTGGGAAAAGAATTGGAGATAAATGTTTCCCATGTCTTAGACATAGAGTTTTCAGAGAAAATTAAGGTTACCATCTGCCTTGTATTTACTCAAGAAGAACAGGACACAGTGTTTTCTTGAAATAATAATGCTTATAGAAGTCTTAACTTTAGGAGACATGGAAAAGAGAGCTGTATCCAATGTCCCCTGAGTCTGTCACGCTGGCCCAGCCACAGACAGCTGGCTTCTTGGTGAAGAAGGGCAAACAGGGTGGTGTCTGAAAAGGAGGAGAGGGTTTCCTTCACCCTGATCCTTTGCTTACCCACCTTTAAGAAAATGTGAGTTTTTACTTTGGGAGGTCAAGGTGGGAGGATCACTTGGGCCCAGGAGTTCAAGACTAGCCTGGGCAATATAGTGAGACCTTGTCTCTACCAAAAAAAAAATTAGCCAGGTGTGGTAGCACATGCCTATAGTCCCAGCTACTTGGGAGGCTGAGGTGTGAGGATCAATTAAGCCCCGGAGATCAAGGTTGCAGTGAGCCTTGATCACGTCACCACACTTCAGTCTGCGTGACAGAGACCCTGTCTCAAAAAATAAATAAATAAAAGCCTTAAGTAACTGGGGGAGATTATAAAACTAGTTAAAACCAATTAATAGTGATTTCTAGAAATCTCATAACATGTAAGCATTTTAATTTAAAGGTTTTTTTCTTTTAACTGAAAATGTTTTTAATATATTTCAGTGTTAATGAATTAACTTCCCTCCCAGAAAGTCGAGACTAATAGCATATATCTTCATTTGGAAGATGAACTTCAGAGCTCCATTTCCCTAGTTCCTATGTATAACTCAGTTATATGCACACCAAACCATGCTAATAATGCATTCTCCTCCCCGGCTGCCTCTTGAACTTAGATCATCCAGGAGATGTCTGTAAAATTAGCACTGTAAAGAAAGCCTCACCAGGGTATTTGGTGCAGCATATCAATGGCTTATTGAGTAGGCACCTTTTAAGTACTGTTGAATGATAGGCAAAACTGTCACAGCTATGCATAAATGTCCTGTGTAGTTTCACATAAGAGAATATCTACTAGTCCTCAGTAATAATGCTATATTATTAAGCTAATAAACCTACAGAAAGTTTGTCACAATGGGTGTCTGTTAAATTACTATAACCCGAACATTATCTTTGGAGTTTTAGATGTCTCTATTGGCTGAAGAGCCTAATTTTGAAGCTTTTATCTGCTCAGAAATTTCAGTTCTCCCATCATCATCTCTGCTCAATTGAATATGTCTTTTTCAAGAGTAATCTTGGCTATGTATAAACTGCTTCCTGACAGTCCCCAGTGAATGTTAAGACTATCTGTTCAGGGCTGGTGAACAGTTTGTTGCCATAATATAAAATCTTTTCTGCATGTCCCAACCTTTGTTTTTGGCAATTTCCTATCATTTTGTATTTGAATAAAATACCTCTTCCATTTTACACATCGTTGTTTTGGACATTTTCGTTGTTGAATTCCGTTATGTTAAAGTGAAGCTTACCAATAATCGGGTGATTTATTTGTCTTAGCAATGAATGGTTACACCAAAACATCTTGACTTTATCATAGTTTCCTTGAGGGATGGTAGAGTCTGGGTGCCCAGAGTCTGGTCCCAGATTCCAGGATTTGCCACTTGCTAGTTATTTGACTTTAGGCAACTTGTAAACCTCTTGGTGCCTCAGTTTTCTCCTGGGCCAAACAGGGTCAATGTGCATACATCAAGGCTTGGTATATGGAATATATGTGTATGTGTGTGTGTGTCTGTATATATATACACACACACACACACATACACATACACATACATACATATATAATATGTAGCTTGGCCCACAGTAAGCACTCAGAGTTTCTCGTTAGTAATATATTGAAAATACGGAATCTGTGAGTGCAGACACCACCTCTGGCTCCCTTACTTTTTGCGTTTTGATTTTTGAAATGAGTGATCTATGCCATGCTAACAATGAGAAAGACTTCTCTCTGGAGAATTTATTCCTTAAACTAAAACTTTAATGCAGAAAACTAAAAGTATTCATTCAAGATTTGACATATAACTAGGAAGAAGTAGTAGTAGTAGTAGCAGTGGTGGTAGTAGTAGTAGACAACATTCAACTATGGACAAGGAGTGAAATACTTTTTGTAAATGGCTGTTATTATTTTAGTGTTAAAAATAGATGTGCAGTGGGTCAGGGGCAGAGAGGGATTGTGGCAAAGGAGGTGGTATGTGTTTGTCAAAGGGCAACATGATGGATCCTTGTGATGGAACTGTTCGATATTTTGACTAGTGGTAGATATGTGAGCCTACACATGTGCTCAAACTGTATAAAACACACACACACTAATACAATTAAACAGGAAATCGCAATAGACTAGTAGATGGTATTAGTATAAACATGCCGGTTGTAATATTGTACTGTTGTTTTGTGAAATGTTACTATTGTGGGAAACTGAGTAAAGGCTCTTTTAAAACTGCGTATGAACATACAATGATCTCAAAATTATAATTAATAAATGCATGTGCAAATATTATATAAAACTAGTAATTTTTATTTTTGTTTTCAGATTGTTCCTGCCTGATTCATAAACATCGTGATTGGCTTTTGTAAGCTGGTATTTCAATTTTTTTTATCCTCTTTTCCCAATACCTTCTCTTCTCTAATAACTTGATAATGGTTTTTTAGAGCTCCTAGAGCAAAAATTGGAGCAAAACTTTTTTGTTATTTGGTTCTTACATTATTTTAAAGTCTGTCACACTTTTTCTGGTCCTCTTAGATGATAGTTATTTTGATAGTGATTTTTGAAGTACATGTCTTGGCCTGGGGCATTTGTTTCCTTATAGTGACTTCTTATCAGATTTATGGTTAGTGGGAGCAAAGGGCAGAACTGAGGTTGTATATAGATGCAGACATCCTGTTGGGCATTAGTCTTCCTCCAAAACATATTTATGTATCTTTGTTTTTAAATAGTCTATGAAGTGTCGTTTTTATGGAGGAGAATTGAAATATACTAAACCAATTTTAAATATATCTTTGAGAATTTATTTTCTGAGATGGTTTTGTTTTTCATCATGTTAGCAGGCGAGAAGAATATTGTTACAAAGTAACTTAACAAAGATTTGCATTCTCTGACAGATTCTAAGTCTGTATCTTGAATCTTGTTCTAGCAGGTTCTGTTTCACCTCTTTTGAAGTCACCAAGAAGACACACACCTCTAATACAGCCTTCCCGATAGTACATACCTTGGTATATTCATTCCTTAGGATGTTAACTGATATTATACAGAAAATGAGCCTATGGTCATTTAAATTTGTGGAAAAAGCTGAGTTAAAATCAAATTAGACTTGTTTATTTCCAACAAGTGATTATCGATGGCCTTTGGTCTGTGGTGTTTCTCAAACATATTTCACCATACAACCCCTACCTCACCAAATATACCATCGAACTGGTGCTCCATGGAAAAGTTTGAGAAATTTTGCTTTAGAATTTAGAAAACTGATTTAAATGACAGAATTAATTGTACATTTTTCAGAATGATAGCGAAAGAAAAGAAGGACATTTGAACAGAATGCAAGTTGGACCATAAAAGGACAGTTGGATTAACTTAAAACAGCTGACTTGGAGTAAGGCCTAAGTCATTATTATAAATATAGTTATAAGACAACATAAAAATTTAAAATCTGGAAATTAAAATACATCATTGTTCATTATTCCTTGAAGATTCAGGATCCGTCCTTCCCTGTAACACTAATGTGTCCTAATTCTTGGTGATTTTCAGGCTTTGTAGAGTCCTAACATCCTGGCTTCTCAGTTTCTTGATTTCCTCTCCTTCAATGACCTTGTCTTCCAAACTACATTAGCAACTTCCACCCATAGTCATACTGTGGGCCTAGTCATTAATAAGAACTGCTCTCACTCCATGACCTTGAGTCCCAGCACCCTATTCTCCATCTGTCTTCCCACTCCAACACATTTTTAACTCCATCTAGACATACAACTTTTACACTGCAGCACACTTCCTTCATATCTCACATCCTTCCTTATTCAATGTCAATAGCCTACCCTCTGATTAAAATCACTCATCCACTCATCTTCTCTGTCCCTCCCCTTTGCTCCGTTGTACTTAGCCATCTATATCCAGGTGCTTTGGTCTGCTGATTCCATGCACGCAGCAGTGCAGCTGAACATAGTTGGAGAAAGATACCCAGCCATGGTCAATTTAAAGCTTACCCTTGCACTTATATTCTTAGTCCCATCTCCTCTCACCTGCTCAAGGATATAACTACAGTAGTTGTCCCTTCTCTCTCCTGCATCATGCATTCCCGCCTCCTTGCTTTACTTAAAAAAAAAATTTTAACTCCCATTCCTCTCTAATTACTGCTCCATTTAATGTCCCTGCTTCCTTTTACACAATTTCTCAGTTCTTTCTGGGCATTCCACCAAAGTTCTCGAGTGTCACCAACGACCCTCATATTGCAAACCCAACCATTAATTCTCAGTCATTATCTTCCTTGACCTGTCAGAAGCACTAACCCCATTGATCATGCTGCTCTGTGAAGTATGTTCTTCCCTTGTCTTCTGAGTCTCCACACTTTCCCAACTGCTTTCCTATTGCATGTGACTACTCTTATCCTTCTTGCAGATACTTCCTCATTGTCCTGACCTCCAAACATTGGCTGTCCCAGGGCACAGTCTCTGTACTTGTCCTCTGTCGATTCTCACTCCCTAGCTGTTCCCATTCATTTTCATGGCTTTAAATACATATATGCTGGCAGCTACCAAATTGTCTCCAGTGTAGACTTCTTCTCTAAACTCAGATTCAAATATCCAATTGCTGGATGTCTGATAGGCATATCAAACCTAATGTGTCTGCACCTGAGCTCCTGAGTTCTTCTCTATTCCCAACCAAACTTCCTTCATGCTAAGTAGCCATTTACCTAGATGAGGAAGACTTTTCTTCCAGTTGCACAGGCCAGGTGCCTTTGCAGCATCCTCATTTCGTCTGTCTCACCCTCTACACAGCCAGCTGTCAGGAGATACTGTCAGCCCCGCCTAAATCCAGAAGGTGGCCACTTCTCCCCACCTCTTCTGCTACTGCACTGGTGCACACCTTCATCATCTCTTTATAACAGTAGCTTTCTAACTGGTCTCCTTGGTTTCATACTTTCTCCCCTAGAATTCACTCTCCACACAACAGCCTGATAAATGATTTAAAACTGTTAAGTCTGATCATGTTACTTTCCTGCTCCAGTGTCTCCAGTCCCTCCCGTCTCACTTACAGAGGCTTATCAGCTCCTGTGTGCTATGGGTCCCATTACCTTTGGCCTAATCTTTTACCGCTTCCCTTCACTGACTGCTTTAGCCATACCAGTTTTCTTGTTTCTGCGTCAGTTTTGCAGTTATTGTACCCAGAAATAGCCACATGACTTACATCCTTACCTCCTTCAGATCTTCACTAAATTGTCATCTTCTCACCCATGCCTTTGTCCCCGACCAGCCTGTTTTAAATTGACACTGTTTTCCCTGCCAAATATCTTAGCACTTCCTGTCTCTTCATTACTTTTATTTTTTTAATCACCATCTGATACATATCTTACTTGAGCTTTGTTATGGGATACAGTTAAGCTACTAGAAACAATTAATTCAAAGATAAGCTTAATTCATAGGTATGTTTCACAAGGGTAGGAATTTTTGCGTGTTTTGTTCACAGTGGTGAATCCCCAGCACCTAGAACAATGCCAGGAAAAACAACCACTCAATAGATACTGGTTCAATGAAAAGATAAATCTTAAAAACCAAGTTTTACTGTAATATATAGTCCGTGATATATATCCCACAATATACATCCCACAAAGATAGGAAAGTGGGATTGGGGTAAAGGGATGCTATACTAGTTACTGACTTTGCTTATTACACCCTTCTCTAGTTGCTGACTGACCATAGAATTGGGTAAATGGCTTGAGCTGGGACAGTTTATTGTAACTATAAAGCACTAAGGCAAATATAAAGAATTGGAACTTCGTACTGAGAGGACTTCTGCTTCCAGCCATCTTGCAATAACAGGAACTGGAGTTATTCTGTCGCCTAAAATAGCCTAACAAACAGACACACACAAAAAGCCCATAAAATATATGAAACAAAGGCATTCTGACATTGGACAAGTGGCACAAGACAGTGAACCCTGAGAGAAGGAAAAAACAAATGATTTGCCCCAGGCTGCAATGCAGGAAAGCAGAACCCAAACACAGCTTATCCTAGGTTGAGATGATAGAGTTAGGAATTCTGGGAGGCTGAGGCAGCTAGAATTTGAAGGACAGAGTACCAGAGAAGAGAGAGTTGGTTACACAGAGAGTGAGCTCCAGAGATCTTCAGAGGGCTCTCCTGTAGGCTTCGGCCTAGTGCTGATTAGTGCATATGCGTAAGAGAACTACCCATGGATGAGGAAAGAGCCACTGGGAAGAAAAAAGTAGCTCATGTAGGGCAGAGAAGAGTGTGCCCCTTCCCACCCTCCCACCATTCATAGTAGAAAAACCTTGTATATAAGTGGGATTAGATGTAGTACTCAGAAGACTAATGCTTCCGCGATGAGGCAAAATTAGCCCTAGACTAGTCTAATCTGATCCTGCCTAAAAAATCTTAAAAGTAAGCCGTTCAAGACAGGTCATAAAACTGTTTTGTAAAGGGCCAGATGGAAAATATTTTAGGATATGTGAGCCATGTGGTCTCTGTTGTAACTACTCACTTCTGCCCTTCTACTGTTAAAACAGCCATAAACAATTTGTAAGCAAATGTATTTACATGTATCAGAATGTATTCCAATAAAATTTTATTTATAGAAATAGGCAGTGGGCCAGATTTGGCCTGTGGGCCTAGTTTGCAGACACTTGGTTTGAAGGATCAAATTGTTTCAAGTAGCTTAACTGTATCCCAGAACAAAGCTCAAGGATATTTAAGGAAATACAAAATATCCAGCACCCATTAATAAAGTATGCAATATGTAGCATTTAATCAGAATTTACCAACATGCAGAGAACCAGGAAAATTCAATAGTGAAGAGAAAACTCAATAGAAATAGACCCAGAATTGACAGACATCTAATAAGTGGAGATACTAAAATAAATTAAATAGATTTAATAAGAATATTCAAATGGTTATTGTTACTATGTTCTATATACTCAAGATGGTAGTGGAAAGCATAGGGTTGTTAAGAAAAGATGGAAGCTATAAAAAGACCTAAATTGAACTTCTAGACTTCTAGAGATAACACCTGAGGTGAAAAATACACTGGATAGGATTAAAATCCTAAAATACACTGGATAGCAATTAAAATTATACCAAATGAGATACTGAATGGAAAAAAAAAAAACTAGAAAAAATTGAATAGCACATCAGTGAGCTGTGGGACAACTTGAAATGACCAAATATGTATGTAACTGGAGTCCCCAAAGGAGGGAGAGGACAGAAAATAAAGATATAATGGCTGAAGACTTGCCAAATTTGATGAAAACAATAAATCCACAAATCTAAGTTAAATAAATATCAAGCAAACACAATAACACGAAGAAAACTACACCAAGGGACACGGTAATCAAATAGTTTAAAACCAGTAGTAAAGACAGATTTTAAAGCAGAGAAAAAAGACTATACATTCAGAGGAGCAAGCATGACAGAAGGCTTCCTGTCAGAAGGAATGTAATCCAGAAAACAGTGGAAAACATCTTCCAAGTACCGAAAGCTAAAACTGTTCATCTAGAAATCTAGAGTTGTGACAACATATTTTTAAAAAGGTGAAACATGCAAGCACTTTCTTTGGTAGGAAAATAACAGGTGAAATAAAGACTTTTTCAGATGTACTAAAGCTGAAAGAATTAATCACCAGTAGACCCACAGTGTAAGAAATACTAAAGGAAGTCTTTTTTTTAAAAAACTCTCACATTTATTATTAATTGATTTAATAAAGAAGGAAAATAATGCCAGGTAGCAGTAAACAGCACCAGAAATGGCAACCACCTAGGTAAATACATATGATGATGATGATTATTTTTAAAAAGATGGTTTAAACAAAAATAGTAGCAAATGGGGTGTATAACTTATAAAAGCAAAAGGTACAACAATAATTGCACAAAGGTCAGGCGAGGAAAAAGATAAAATTTTTGTACTCTACATGAGCTGGTATAATATCCCTTGAAAGTACACCATGGTAAGTTAAAGATATAACTATAAACTCTACAGCAACCACTAAGATATCAAAACATAGTTATAAGCCAAAGAAGATAAAATTAGAGAAAGATAATCAATCCAAAAGAAGAAAGAAAAGGAACAAAGAATAATTGAGACCATTAGACAACAAATAACAAGATGGTGCATTTCAGCCTAATCACATCAGTAAGCACATTAAGTAAGCATAAATGGTCTAACTATCATAATTAAAAGGCAAAGAATGTCAGATTTAATATACACTTGGCCAGTCCGAAGGTAGTGAGTTATCTCAATTGATTGTTCACAGTCAGATTTAATACATATAAAACCCCCTGAGAACTAACTCTATGCTGCCTACAGAAAAATGCACTTCATATGTAAAGACACAAATATATTATAAGCTAAAGGATGAAAAAAATCATTTTTAGTACTAATTTTTTTAAACTTCAGTGACTATATTCATATTAAACATAGTAGAAATTAGAACAAAGAATATTACCGGGATAAATAGGGTTATTTCATAATGATAAAGTGGTGAATTCATCAAGAAGAAATGATCTTAAATGTTTATGCACCTAGTAAAATAATTTCAGTATACATGGGAAGAAATAGACAAATTCACATCTATGGTCAGATTTCAGCACCCTTCCTTCAATAGATAATAGAGCAAGTAGTTGGAAAACCAATAAGGCTATAGAAGGCTTGAACAACACTATCAAGCACATTGACTTAATTGGCATTTATAGAACACTACTCAACAGCAAACTGCACATTTTTTCCAAGCATAGCCAGAACACTTATCAAGATAGACCATATTCTGGGTGGGAAAATAAGTCAATTAATTTTAAAGGATTTAAATCATACAAAGAGCGTTCACTGACCATAATGGAATTTAATTAGAAAGGAATCTAGAAAAATATCTTGTACCTGAACATCACACCTCCAAATAACCCAGGGACACATCCTGAGACATTAAAAACATCGTAACAAATTTAAAAGAATAGAAACCATACAAAATACCTTCTCAGACTACAGAATTAAACTAGAAGTTAATATCGGAAAAAGTGCTGGAAATTTTCCAAATATTTGGAAATTAAACAGTATACTTCCAAATAACCCACGGATCAAAGAAAAATCTCAAGAAAAAATGTTTAAATATTTTAAGTTAACTGAAAATGAAAATACAGTTTATGAAAGCATGTGGGATACAGCTAAAACAGTGCTTCAGAATTTGCAGCATTAAATGATGTATTAGAAAAGAAAAAGAACCTAAAATCAATAACCTCAGTTTCCACCTTTGGAAACTAGAAAAAGAAGAACAAATTAAACCTGCAGTGAGCAGAAGAAGGTAAATACTGAAAATTAGAGCAGAAATCAACAAAGTTGAAAACAGGAAAACGATGGAGAAAATCAACAAAATAAAAAGCTGGTTCTTTGAAATGATCAGTAAAATGATAAATCTCTAGCCAGGCAACCAAAGAAAAAAAGAGTACACCAATTACCAATATTAGGAATGAAAGAGGTGTTATTCTGCTAATCCCGTGGATAAAATACAGGATTAGTAAGAGAAGAGTATAAATAAGCTCTCACCCACATATTTGATAAATTAGATAAAATAGACTAGTTCCTTGAAATACACATATAAACTAAAACACCTTCTAGACAGCAGACCCAGATGGTTGTACTGGTGAACTCTACCAGCCAACAAGTGTGACACAAACGAAATCAATCAGCACCATAAAGAAATGAGCTGGCTGGGTGCAGTGGCTCACGCCTGTAACCCCAGCACGTTGGGAGGCCGAGACAGGTGGATCCCTGAAAGTTGGGAGTTCGAGATCAGCCTGGCCAACATGGTGAAACTGTGTCTCTACTAAAAATACAAAAATTAGCCTGGCATGGTGGTGGGCACCTGTAATCTCAGGTATACAGACTATACCTGTAGTCCCAGCTACTCGGGAGGCTGAGGTGGAGAATTGCTTGAACCTGAGAGCTGGAGGTTGCGGTGAGCCGAGATTGCCCCACTGCACCCCAGCCTGGGTGACTGAGCCAGATTCTGTCTCAGAAAGAAAAAGAAAAAAGAAAAAGAAATGAGCTATCAAGCCATGAAAAGGCATGGAAGAAAATTAAATGTATATTACTAAAGTAAAAGAAGCCAGTCTCAAAAGGCTGTATACTATATAATTTCAACTATATGACATTTTAGAAAATGCAGAATGAGACAGGAAAAAGATCAGCAAAACTTCTCTGTATGATGTTATAATGATGGAGAACTGTCATAAATTTTTTCAAACCCATAGAATATACAACACCAAGAGTGACCTCTAAACCATGGATTCTGGGTGATAATGATGTGTCAATGGAGGTTTATCAGTTGTAACAAATGTACCACTCTAGTGGGGGATGTCGATAATGGAGGAGGCTAAGTGTGTTGGGAGGGAAGGGAGTATATGCGAAATTCCTGTAACAGGCTCAATTTTGCTGTGAACATAAACTTCTCTAAAAAGTAGCCTATTTTTAAAAAAAATCAAAAAGGAAATTAGAAAATATTTTGAACTGAATGAAAATGAAACCAAATTTTCAAGTGACTAAGATGCAACTTATAGCAAGGCTCAGAGAGGAATTTGTAGCACTACATGCCTATGTTCGAAAAGAAGAATGGTCTCAAATTAATAACTCATCAGGGATTGTCATAATCATCTTCAAACGTCTGAATGTCTTTCATTAAAAAAATATGTTTCTTTCATGTTGTGAGAGAAGATAGAATTAGGGGTGGTTACCTACAAAAAGGAACTCGGCTCTTAGGACAGAAACAGTTGTCATACTTCACTAACTCTGGGCTGAGTTTCTTTAGCTAGACATAGTCCTTTAGATGTTCATAAGAGTTCTTTTAAACTGTTTCTGATATAAATGGTAATAAAGAAAATATTCTAAAATATTAACAGGAAGTAAATTGCACATTTCAAGTGATGTGTTGTATAGTAGGTAATGCAATATACCTACTTACAGAATGCAGTATACCTACTACTTATTACAGAACAAGCAGTCATTTTAAAAGTCACAGAACTGTAGAATCAAAAGGTGCCTTACGTATTAATGTTATTAAGTCAAACAATAGTGGCTTCAGCTCCTGGCCTCTTTAATATCAAGGCCTTGGATGAAATTTTTAAAAGGGGGTGAGGGAATCCATTTAAGTTTTCAAATGAACAAAAAGCAGTATAAGGAGAACTAAATCACTGAATGAGATATTCAGAATTCACCAAAACAAACAAAAAAAAGAAATCTCAGGCTCAAGGGCGACCAGGAATATTCCAGAAGTACGTCTGTACTAGATAAAAGGTTGGATAAATGTCACCTTCTCTGCAAAACCTTTTCTGGTTCTCCCAGTCTTAGTGGCCTCTGTCTTCCCACAGTATTCTGTACACCCTGTACTGTGGCATCTCTATGCCACCACCCAGTAATAGGGTGTCATGAAAAATGAGACAAGGAATAAAAAATAGGGTTTGCTGTTTACCACTGGCAGTCTTCTCTTGTGCTAGAAAATTAATCTGTTTTCTCTTAGTAATGTGAGGGTCAATGAAGTAAGATGTGTGTTAGTTCTTTAAAAACATGAAAGCACTGTCTACAGACAACAAATATCCCTGTGTGTATTTTTCTCTTCAAGTGGTAACAGTCTGTGAATATCTTCCTGTTACCAATACATTTCTACTTGAAATGGCTAAGTGGCAAGAAGTACAGCTGAATTGTGCAGAAAAACCACACTGCTGCTTTATAGTAGCAAGGATTTGCCTCAATTAGCCTTTTAAAACGACACTTCAATTAGTGTTTCTGTTTTGTATAGTAGTTTCTTTCTCTTTTATAATAGTTTGATCTTAGTTCATTAGTTGCCCCCCATAAAATCCTAGATTTGAAAGCTAAACTTTTAATGCAAGGAATCATGCAATCTAGAGACTGGATGTTAAATTTTATGTCTTTTTCTTTAAAAGAAATTTTTCCTTTTAACAAGCTTTACACTGTTTTGATTTTCAGCATTGATAATAGCTATAATTATTGATCTTTTGTTGTATGTCAACACTGTTTTAGGAGCTTTATATAAGTTATCTAATTTGATCTTCCACAAACCCTGTGAGGTTATTATTCCTCTTTTACAAATAGGGAAACTAAGGTTCCAAATATATTGTTAATTGTTTAATTTATGAACTTATTACAAAGTGACACTAAAATTTAAATACAGATCTGACTCCGGAGTCCATACGCTTAAGCAACTACCTCGTTGAATGGAAGTGGTACAATGCATTGGCCTCAAAAACCAGGATGACTTATTTAATATAGCCTTGGTAAGAGAACTTCAGTGAATAATTGTATCCCCAGTACATGGTAGCTGGTATAATGGAAACAGCATGAGACTCAAAGATAGAATACTTGAATTTAAAGTTTTAACTGCTGATTATTAGTTCCATGACTTTGGCAAGTCAGTTTACCTCTCTTGAGCCTATTATCTCCTCATTCAAAAATAGATTAATAAAACCATCTCTCTCAGGTGGTTGAGGCAGAGATCCAGTGGATAACATTTCTCAGTGTTTTGTAAATGCTTTTGAAAGATACATAAATGGATTGATAAGTGGTTTTGGTCATTTGCCATAGACTTTCTTTCAGTAGTATTTTTCCTGAGTGCTTTACAAAAAACAATTTGATTTAGAGAAATGTAGCAAGTTTCCAGAGAATCTCTACTGAGTTACAGAGTGATCATTATATAAGGAAGTTCTACTCATAAGCCGGTTTCTTTGACAAGATACATAGTTTTTGAGGAATGGTTATTTCATTGGACTGCCACAAAGAATTCTTCACAGATATTTCTGCCATCATTTGGGAAGAGTGGGAAGACAGAGGGATTAAAGGTGTCCCCTAGGCCCAAAGCAAGTCATTGCCAGAGTTAGCTTTAAGGTTCCTAATTAATTGTCACACCATTTTTGTCAAAGCTACCTTTCCTGTGCAGTTGAGAGTTCTGTATATGCAAAGTCCATTTCTGTCCTAATATGAATATAAGGAATGTCTTTACTCCTTGAGGGCTGTTCAGCTCTCTATACAAAATAGCATCTTTGACAGGTCAAGGTGAGTAATTGGTGAATAGATGGCCCTGGAGGTCACTGGTGACCTCCCCTCCACCCCACTACCGAGGTCAGTACTGACGCCTGTGGGCACGTGGGAAGGTTGTGTTCTGCCTCACCCAGTGGGTTCATGCCTTTCATTCCAATATTGTTTATTTTATTTTTGGTTTCACAATTTTGAAACTTAACCCACCGATTCCCATGTATACTCAGGATTAGTGACAAATGGAATGAGCACAATGAAATAAAGGCATTTTGTCATAGACTTCCATGAAGGTGTGAAATAAGCAATTCAGAAATGAATGGTGAATTTGGAAACCTCTTAATTATATTTGTTCCGTGTAGGTAAACCAGTCAGAATAATTCATTTTCTTTCATAGTCCCTCTTGCTCTCTCCTCTCCCCTTGACTAACCATCCTCACCCCAACAAACACACAACTCATTTATACACAGGAGCTTGGATTAACCAGTTTGGGTGATTACCTGGATCCAATTAAAAAAAAAAAAAAAACTGTTATATCTCTGTTCACACTTTTGTTGTACAAACAGAATTTATGCAAACTAACTCCATCTTTAAGTTGTGTTGCCTTCCCTGGAGATCACCCCTTGGGTAATCCTAGAAACTGCAGCTCTGGAGATCAACCCTTACTAAGGTAACCCTAGAAACTGCAGCTCTGAATTCATCACGTTGTAGTAGCTTACTAGGTGTAGCAGACTGGCTTTAGCACAGCAGTGAACTAATAGAGGCTGCATGTATAGCCATCTTCCTCTGACTATTAGAACGAACTATTCAACTGAGAATAAAGTTTCCATATAGTTTGGATATGGTGACATGAAAGAAGTTGCAGATTATTCAGTGAGACCGTCGCTTGTAGGGTTGTAGGATGGAGGAAGAAAGGGAGAGTGAGAGGGAGAAGTTTATTTATGGAATGTCAGGGGGCCATTGAAGCTCAGCAGGCCCTAGAAGCAGAGGACTTCCCCCCGTGCTTGTTTTCTCCCTCTGACCTTGGATGAACTAGCGAGCAGTATATTATGCCGGGTGATTGTGCTGGTTTGTCATGGTTAGCATTCTGGACTGTCACTGGAATGTAGGAAACGGATGAATTTGAATTGAACCATGAGGTGGTCTGCTGGGCCCTCTCCTTGTCTCAAGGAAACCTGTCGCTGTTTGTCTGGGCTGGGCCTAATGAAAGCAATGGAGGGAAAGAGAGGTGGGCCTTTGATCTCTTTGTTGCAGCTGCTCCCTGGGAACTCGCTGAAATCAATGCCCTGTTTTCCTGAAGGAATGAATGGCTCTGCCTAACTAGCTTTGTGAAGCCGTGGGGAATTCACTGCCTCTGTTTATTGACAGCTGAAAAGGAGCACATGGGGTGGAATGGACCTTCTTGTGAAAACCAGGCACAGGGAAAATTAGACCTCAATTTAACACAGAGGAATTGGGAAATTCACCCCAAAGGAGACGGGAGTTTCTCATGCTTACATTAGAATTACTCAAGTTTGGGGCTAGTGTGTAATGAACAATGGAGGTTTTGTCACAACTATGTTATAAGTAGGAATATGGTCTGCATAATAAATAATGTTAAGTAGAAGTTGATTCTCTACCCTCCCTTTTTTTTTAAACACAGAAGTAGAGAAAAACAAATATTAACCATGATATAATCAGGTGATTCTTTTATTTTTGCCTTGAGAGAAAAGAAAACAGTGATACAGTAAGCATTATTGATATTATATGGAAACTCTCTAAAATTCATCTTTCATTCATTATATTTTAAAACATCTTTGAACTTGGAAGCTATGTTCCACTCAAGCCAGTGATTCATGCCATTCTGGATTGTGTGCATTGCATGGGAATATTACAATATATATTTATTTTAAAATATTTATATTCCTGAGATATTGTAACTGGAAGTGTGTATCAAACACAAACTGGCTTGTAGACCAAGATTAGCGCCTGGCATTGCAATAGTTGATCAGTCTTAAAATTACCACCTTTATAGTACACACTAAAGAAAAAGTCTTGAGTTTATCACAAGGAAACATCTCTGAGATACCTTCTTTCACATCTCCCCTCACTTGCTTGATTTCCCAGGAAGAATTTATGGCTTCTTCCTTTGGCCCCCAGCCCTTTGTGTACACCTCTATTATAGCACTTAACACATGGCCCTGTAGCTCTTTATTTAGGTGTATTCTTTTAGCTGGAAGTAAAGCAGCTGTGTTGTATTCATTTTTATATCTCAAGCCTAGCAGAGCTCTTGGCTCAGTAAATGCGGGCTGAATGAATGGGGATTGCTGGCTCTCTCTACATTCCTTAGAAAGTAATTATTTATCCCAGTTTCAACTGCAAATACTAAATTTTGGGAAGACCTGATTGGTCTGTTGTTACCTGATTGTTGCTACTGCTTTTTAAAATTCTTCCTCTGTGGAGAACTATTACGCCCTTTTTTGCTTTAGCAAGTTTGTCAGGCAGTTCACAGCCTCTAGAAGGAAGCATCACCAGTGTGTGGCATTTTTCTTTTTCAGATCCAAGCTCTCTTCTCTGTTATTCTTTCCTAAAAATAAACCTCAACGTAATGTTTAGATATTTCCATTAAGAAGATGAAAAAGCTTTTCATTTAGAATTTTGTAGACTTTCACTTGACCAAATTTAGTGATTGAGATGGATAAGGCTGCCATTTTACATGATTTAATTCTATGATGTAATGTTAAATAATGGCAAAACTCAAAACCTCCCTTGACAATTTCTTTAACCAGATTTACTACCACTGCATGTTTTGAATTCCTTATCAGATAAAGCAAACAAACAGCTTTGCTTCTTAGTGAAAAGTCTAAGGGAAATTTTGATTCTAAAGCACTGACTAGTCTGATGTCACAGAACCCTAGGACGAACCCAATTTTTTTAGCTATTCTCAACTTATAACCTATTTCTTTTTAAAGCCAGAGCTTGAAGTGGGAAATTATTGTCAACATTTTTTGGGAAAATAACGTCTTAAAATCAAATGGAAATTTTTAGAAAGTGTTGTAGGAGGGAGTAAGTAAGCAGACAAGTACAGGAACGGGCTAATACTTTACTCTCCATGTTATTTCTGTTTTATGTTCACTACCAAGATTATTTTTAAAGAAACTTATTTGCACTTCTGTTTTGATTAATAGTAGAGGTGAAATTCACATTTGTGAATTGCAGGAGGAATCTCCTAGAGGAGGAGGCACTTATGTGGGTTGTTACAAATAAGATCGAGTCAGCGGGTTGTGATTCTGAGATTTTAGATTTCTCATGAAACAGAAAAATTACCATGACTTTGATCATTGGTAGACTGTCACCCTGATAAGTATTAACTTGAAGATAAAAAAAAAAAAAAAGCATTAAGCATAGCACTTTAGGCTTCATAACTTGGCTGCTCAATCCTCCTAGTTTCTGGAAGTAATTTTGTGTGACTTATACCGAAGTAGGGAGAGGCAGAGAGTGGAGGGAATGTAGGAAATCAAACTGCATCTTTTCCATTTGATGTTTCAGCTTTCAGCAGTGAGGAATATCTTTGTCTACATTAATAAAAAAAGAACTACAGACAGGCCAGGGAAGTAACTGCAGTTAAAAATTTTGTTCTTGCTCTGCTTGTAGAATCAGATAACTTCAACTATGTGATTCTTCAGAAAAGAGCCTTTTTCTTTAGACTGAAGACTGCTGTAATATCCCAGAAGAATAATTTCAAGTAACTTAAGAGTCAAACCCTCAAAATAAGTTTGGGAATGGACATATGTTATGTCTGTTTGTTTACATGTGTGTTAATCTATGTAAGCTAACTTCCTAGTAGAAAAATACCAGATATTTCCCTCTTAGACAGTTTCCCGTCCACCCAGACTGACCAAATAAAGCAGCCCTAATAAACATGTATCGAGCCGTTGAAAACAAGATATCCTCCTTACTACTAGATTTAGTTGCAAGAAAGCTATTCTGAAATACAGAACTATTTAAAATTAATGTGTCAGTTGTATAAGATCAGATATGACTATTATAAAGATCATCTGTAATAATTAGATACCTAATCATTTGTAATGAATCATTTGTATATTAATGAGGTTGTTAAAATACTTAGTACATTTTAAGTAGTTTAAATGTTTACTTTGCAACATTACGTATTGTCTCCTTTAGTGAGACATTTTTCTGAAAGAAAAACCTCAATTCAGGAGGAAAAACCCCAACTCAGCTTATACCTAACAGTTTATGCCTTTTGCATTAGTAAGATTCAAATTCATATCGTTTTGTTATTTTAAAAACACATACAACAGCAGCCTTTTTGTTCAAGGCATAAATGTGGGCTACTCAGAGAAGGAGGTTACTTAGGGTTGGTGCTCAAGTATTCATCCAATTGGATTACACTGCTAATCAGTAATGAATTTATATCTGTGGAGGTGAGGGTTGATGGGTTTAAGTTATTGATCTATTTCCTGTCTTCATTATTTTCACTGAAAGCTATATTTCCATCTCTTTTCAGTCTGTAAACATTTCGCTGCTGCCCTCTCATCATTTGCTGTCCAGTTTCTGTCCTTTTCCTTATCTCAAGGTGAATGATTGGGTCTGCACAGCAAATTCTTGTCTCCAGGCCTCTGCTGATAATAGTGGTCTTGACTTTTTAAAAAAATTGAAGTCAAGCCAAAGTGGGGTGTTTTTTTCCCCCATATTTTGTCTTTTAGTGGCGTTTACTTCCCTCCCCCTCTTCACCCTCATCCCTGCTGAGGTTCTTGTTTCCCTTACCCAAAGGAATAGTGTTCTTCTTAGTTGACACTCTTAAAAAGGTTAGTTGACACTCTTAAAAAGGTTCTGATTATCTTTCAAATTTTTTTTTGGTAGAGACTGAGTCCTGTTATGTGGCCCAGGCTGGTCTCAAACTTCTGCCCTCAAGCAATCCTCCTGCCTTGGCCTCTCAAAATGCTGGGATTACAGGCGTGAGCCACTGTGCCCAGCCATGATTATCTTGTAATTTCTGCTTGAAGCTGTGAGGTATTTTTATGTGGGGTCTCTGAAAAATAAATACAAATACATGAATACTCCCTGCTTACCAGACAGTGTCAAGCATTTATCTCAAATTAGCTTATTTAATTCTCAAAAGGGTCTTGTGATGTGGGTGTAATCATTATTGCCATTTTACAGGAGAGGAAGCTGAGGTAGAGAGAGAAAACCAATTGCATGAGGTCTCTAAGTGGCTCCAGGTGGCACCAAGATTGGAATCTAAGCTTTCTGGCACCATACTGTGGTCTTAACCACATCACTGTATAGCCTCTCTAAAACTAAAGATCCCTTAAGGAGTTAAATGTGTGCCTCTGGAATGCTTGGATATGGCATTATAGCACAGCATATTGATGGAGAGAGATTTTTGACCCCTGGTATCCTTGAAGTCATATTCTGATTAGGTAAATTTCAGTATTCATAGTACCAATGTGTTTTTTTCTTGATGCTTTAAAAAAAAAAAACTTTTGATATTGTTTTTTTCTTTAGGATTGCTGTCACGTCTAATGTGGCTTCTGTCTCGTGTCACATCTGAAACTCATCTGTACCTCACTTAGAAAGGTAAATATGTCTGTGCCGAACCCTCCAACTCCTGCCCCCCAGCACTCCCACCATCAGTCATGGCTCTGTTCTCATTCTCTCCTCGCATTGCAGCACAAACCAGAGCCCTGGCCTCCTCCACAGGAGAGGGGCTTATGTCCCAGAAGAGACTCTGTGAGAGAATTTACATTTGAGGAACTTCAGGCTTTGAGGGGAAAATAAGGTTGGCGGATTAAGATGTGGTCTTAAATGAAAGCCTGTTTTTCACTCTAAAAAAATCAAGAGGACACGCTAAGAATGATCATTGCTATTTATTTGTCTTAAATTAGAAATCATGGGCATTGTACAGTTGATTTTTACTTATCATGACTTGCTCACTAGAAACTTCTTGTTCTCTTTCTGTTATATTTTAAAAAGGTGTTTTTAAAATGGTTTTATCTTAAGGAAATATTAGGAAAAAAAACTGAGATAGGGTCCACCATTTAGAATCAGATATCCAGAATGTAACATATGTTACAATTCAGAGTCTCTAAACCACTCTTCTAAAATCATAATGTGAGATGATTCTCAGCTTGCCAAATTTTCTAGAGTTATAAAATAGGTTATGTCGCTCAATCCAGTGTTTATTTGAGGGAATTCATGGTTGCCAGGGGCCCATTATATGTCAGAAGCTTTTATTTCTTATTTTCTACCACTCATGTAAAGATTAGGATTTGTTTTAACCGCCTATTTCAAGATAATGATTCCAAATCCCAGCCTTAAATTTCATATCTAACATGGTTGTTGTTTTTCCCTGTCATATACATTAATTCTAGGTTCAAGGCCATGTCACCCTAAAGCAGCCCTCACTTGTTTTGCAGCTGCATTGCTGTTGCTAAACCATAACTATTGGCCTCTCTCCAGACTTTCTTTTTTTCTTTGCAAAATGTCCTTGAAGGTCATAATGGTGTATTTTTTAAAAATTCCAGTTGTCTTTGTAAGTTTTCTTATATCCCATCTTACATTTGATTCCCCCCACAAACCTCCCACTAGATAAACCACTTCTCGCTCTATTCTTTATCGTGAGGCTGACTTCTAGGAAGGCTGTCCACAGCTGCCTCAGGCGGAAGGCTAACTAGGAGAATATTAGGTCGTGTGTTTGGATTCCTGTTCTCCAAACGATTCTAATTAAAACTAGTCCACTACCCCCACCAATATGTTCAGAAGGAAAAAAATGTAGCAAAATCCCCAAACGCCCTCAATCACTTCATTATACCATTTGGGTAACTTTATGGCACCTGTAGGACCAGTTCATGCCAGGCCCATTTGTAACTGTTTTCTCTAGTTAAACATGATATTGCCATTAAAATCTCAGTAAATAGGATTACACTGCTTAAGAATCTAGGAATTTCTCAAATATGTGAGAAAATATGAAAGCACAGGGATAGTAGAAATTTATTTTATAAACACATGCCAGGAGATGGAATTGTGTCATGATGATCCACATTAAAGAGACATGATTGAAGCAAATCCATCATGTATACTCTGACTTTCTATTATATATATATGTTACTCCAAAAAAAGTTATTCATGTTTCCTAGTTGTGAGCTTACCCATCGTGTAAAATCAGCCCTAACACTTTTTATTCACAGGCCACATCTACTTCGTACATGTACTTTGGACTCGGTACCAGTCATTGTGCCTCTAAATATACATGTGTTATGCATAATTGTAGAGCAGCTCTGCAAGATATATAGATATACCCATTTTATGGTGATGGAGACTGAGGCTTAGAGAAGTTATGCAACTTACCTAAGGTTACACACCTTCCAAGTAGCAGAGCCAGCATTCGAACTTAGATCCATCCAACTCCAAAGCCAGTTTCCTGTACACTAGACCACACCGTCTTTCTACCAGCTAGTTGGTTTTTTTAACTAACTGTAGGAACACAACCTAGTATTAAGTAGAGTGTGCATGCCGCATAGTGGACTGAGGTAGAATAAAACTCATTATTGTACTACTTTTAGGTAAGAAAATGTATTATCTAAGGAATATCATTAAAATTTCCTTACTTCCCTCCATGAACAAACAAAAGTTAAAATGAAATCAGTGGTGGGATGAAGGGAGTTGGGGATCATAACATAGGAGTGTTAAACATTAAAATTAGAAAAAAAGTACATTTCTCTATCAATGTTTAAAATGCTAGAAATTATGCAGGCTTATACTATAACAAAGGATACTTTATTTGGGGAATAACTTAATTGATCCATGATGTGGCATTTACCAAGGTAATTTTTCACTTTTTGTTCCAGGAGTAGGAATTAGAGGTGGTTCATAAAACTCACAATCACCATGTAAATTGAAACCACCTTAAGATCATAGTCATCTTATGTTGTTTCCCTAAAATGGTTCTCATTTGCACCACATATTCAAATCAGAGTGCACGAAGATGTTGTTCTGAGTCAGGGAAGATTTAGAATGCTTTGTGAACAGCTGTATACTGAACTTCAGAGTTCAGTTATTGCACTTGTGTGTGTGTGTATGTGTGTCTGCACAGTTGGGTTTTTTGTTTGTTTTGCTATGTGAATTACTGTTTGGCCATTTTAATGTATATAACTGATAAATCCAGGAGGATAATCTGTATGTCTGCTCTCTCAGTTTCTTTCTATAACACAAGCCTGAACATATTGCTCTCTTGATTAAAAACTTTCAGTGGTTCTGATTAGACAAGACTTTTCGTTGCAGTCGACAGAAACCTAAGGGGACCATTGAAGAATTCCAAACAGGCAAGTGACAGGAAAATATCTGCATGTTAGAAGAATCACCTTGGCAGCAGCATTGTGATTAGAATGAAGGGGAACCATCCAAAAACAGAGAGACTGGGGAAGCAATATGGATCTGCCTCTAGCATGCAGAAATCTCTCTCTCCACTGACCTGACACATTGAGCTTGTGGCTTGTTTAAAGGAAGCCACACGAAAATTGAGTTTGGGACAATAGAGTGAGCTTGTTCTCCATTCTCTAGCATCCCTCCCCATGCAAACCCCCTATCCCTGCCAAGTTTCTGGGCACCACAGATTGGAAAGTAGCCTCCTGTACGTAGTTGCCATGTTAAGTGGTGGGGTTGGGGCTGGGCCATGCAGGTGTTCACTGACTGTCTCTTTCTGTCTTCCCTTCTTGGTCTCACCTGTCTGGTGTGACAAAGGAAGCATGTGCCAACCAAGGCTAGACCCTTGAGAGACCAGAGCAGCCCCACTTTCAGTAAAGCAAGCAACCTCTGCTTACTTGCCCAACACACCCTAGTTTCCATGTTCCTTGCCTTATGAGTTATCTTCTTGGGTACAATTTAACACAGCATTCCCACCTCCTTATAACTAAAGTAGATAGAGGGGGCTTTGTGCCTCAATCCCTAGCAGACCATCTTGGCAATCTCTGCCTCTGCGACAGGGCACTTGCTCCCCGAGCAACTCCTTTCCCAGGTCATCTTTCCCCTGGACATGCCCATCAGATTTAATAGTGTGCCTACTTGGCAGGAAAATGGGGTCCCTGGTTGCTGATTCTTAGGAATGTGAGGTTCTCCCAGCCAGAGCTCTCGCCACTAAAAGTTCTAGTCTCTGTGTAATGGCCAGCACATCTTTGGCGTATCTAAAATCCTCTTCAGTTTCCACCAGGGCCTTTATAAGCTTCTTCTGAAGGTCTCAGACATTCAGCCATGGAGCTCAAGTGGAATTTGTTTGGATAACATGACTGATTTCAAAGCCCGGACCCCTTAGACGTGCCCATTTGGTGCTGCAAGTACCGACCATTACTGCAACATCTTACAGTCAACAAATGTGACATATTAAAGATTTATATCCTTTCCTCTGGGTTAGGAATCTTCTCTCCCCTAAAGCACCTCATTTTCCAGCACGCAATCATTTCCATCTTATGGAAATCATCCCTCCCGCTCCGTGCCAGCATGCTACGCTGGGAGGCACGTCCAGGCTTGGGAAACAGGGGTGTCCTGGATCTCATGACTTCAGCAGCACCAGCTGCTCTCTTTCCTCTTCCAAGTCGACTTCCGTTCCCCCCTCCCCCTGCTACTTGGGTGTTTTTGTTTATTTTAGCAATTCAGAGTTGATGATAAAGACCTTAAAGATAACTTTGTGTGTCTCTCCCTTTCTAGGTATTTGCATAGGAATCAGAGGAGTTAATCTTGTGAGTATACTCTAACATCTGCCCTTGTTTCCTTCCTTCCTTCTCTATCTGCCTCAGGGTTTTAAAGCATAAGCCTGCTGCCCTCCCCGCCACCCCACCCCTCTGCCCTAGGTCACCAGAGCCTAAGCAGAGTCCGTGCTCGTCTCTCTAACCGAGCAGTGGCTTTTTTTGAAAACTAGATCAGCTCCAGTTCCAGCAGTTGCAGCTAGTCTATAGCACAGATATGTGCTGTTCTAAGATTCTGCACTTTATTGAGGCACCCCACAAGTCTGCATTTCACCTCAGATCGTCAAGTATGCAAGGAGCATTACTGTTTTCATTCACCATAATGAAAACGGACTCCAGTTCGCATTCTGCCAACCTAGAGGAAATTTCATGTCAGTAAGTTTTAGGTGCTTCCCCTTCCTCCATGGAGTGTGTCCTAGGACCTGGAGATTTTCATGGCCTCTGGAAGATGAGGAACCCACCTCTGACCTTCAGTTTATCAAAGTAGTGATTTATTGAATCCTTGTAGCTGTCTGCCTCAGGGTCGCCAGTGAGGGCTGGAAACCTCCTGCCTCAGCTCTGGCCTCCCGAGGCACACTCTTCACGTAGCTGTCTTCTCAAGGATTCTACTCATTGCCTTAGGGAACAGAGGGGTGCAAGGGCCTCTCTTGCTAGGGGCTGACATATCTCCTTATCAGGCCCTGGGATGGGGGGGTTGGCCATGGGGAGATGGTAGGGAGAGTGTCATTTTGGCAGCTTCTCCTCTGCTTTTCCTTCTCCCCTCCCAGAAGTCCAGCAGAATTTCTTCTCTAGGTTTAGATATTGTTAACAAAGACAGACTTCTTCAGGATGCTTCTGTCTTCAGCTGGATGAAAATACAAGGGATTACAAAGGCTGCCACCTGTTTTAAATGAGCTAGAAAGGAAAATCACTGGGAATTCAAACAAAGTAAAATTCCAAAGTTGTCGTGCTATCCCAATTTGGAGGCCCTAATAAAGGCAAAACATCACTCGAACAGTAGGTAGCTATGGGAATTAAGAGAAGGAAACAGATTTGAGAGACAATAAGGTTGTAAAGCTTAATCTCTGAGAACAATCTAGACTGCAGAGCTTCTAAGTTTGGAGAGGCTGGAAAGTGACATGGGAAGAGGTAGACTTTTGACATGCACCCTGGATTCACAGCCCAGCTTAACTGCTTGCTGGCTGTAGGAACATGGGCAAATCAGCACAACTTCTAAGACTTAGTTTCCCCATTAGTCAAATAGGGTTAATGCTACTTACTCATGTGGTTGTTAAGGGTATTAAGTAAAGTTCGTAAAACAGTAGCCATCACCTGGTGAGGATCCGGGAGCCCTGATGGCTATTGCATAACGGTGCCATTAGAACAGGCAGTGCTGGAGGAGGAGCAAGTCTGCGGGTTAACGTTTGAAGCCCACCATGTGACCTTGAAGGGGCACTGCAAGGTATCCAAGAGTTGCAGGAGGGAGGTAGATGTATTAGTCTGGAATTTGAAAGAAAGTTCGGGATTGAAGATAGAGATTTGGGAGGCTTCTGACTTCAAGGAGTAATGGTAACCTTGGGTTATGCATGGGGTCCCCCAGGGAGATCGTGTATAATGGGAGAAGGTAGAAGACCAGCTGCCAGGTCCACAAATCTGTTCCAACGTCGAGTGACCCCTTAATACCATGCCCCTCAGTGTCACCTTTAAAATGACATCATTGCTTGGAGGTGAATCTGAATATCCCACTCAGGGTCTTCATTTCAAAGATATAGTCTCATTGTTCACCATGATCCGTCTTGCTGAAATAAAATTTAGTTGTCTGTAATCCACCAAACCGGGTGGGCTCCTTTCCATCTGGAAACTAAAACACATTCGAGAGACTTTACAAAAACAAACCTTGTACATGGTCAGTCTAGAGGATTCTTTCACTGAGAACCAGGGCAGACTTCCCAGTGTTTGAGGGTTGCCCAATTCTTTCCCACTCAAATCATTAGAAATAAAAAAGTCAGTTTGGAGAATTTGCTTAAGTAAAATCAGGAGTCGCTAGAAGTGAATGAGCTGAAACTGGAAGGAAATCCCTTTGTTCAATGTGGGTTTCAGTGAATGCCCAGCAGGCGGCTAAACCAGTTCATTAAGAGAGAAAAAGACATGTTCTTAAATGCTGTTCTCAGAAGCAAATGCCTAGAAAAACATACTGTGACAGCAAAAACACATCCTGGAACTCATAAACCCTAGATCTGTGAAACTTTGGTTTTTGTCATCAACGAATAAATAAACTTACCAAAAAATATTTCCCCCTTCATTTAAAACAATTAACTAATCTGTTTAGCATCTGCCAGTCTTCACTCCTAGAAAAATGTGATTCTTGTTACTCTGGAACTCGGAAACATTTATCTGTAGGATTGTTTAATTTTATAGGGTCATTTTTAACCACATACTTAAAAAAGAATAATTGACGTTATGAAAACCCTTTTTTCCCTCTGCTTTAGAAATTAAATTCTGACCTGAAAAGCAGTCTGCAAGTAGCATCCTGTCAAACTAAGATGTGTTATTTTTCCTGTCTCTTCTCTGCTTTATTAAATCGTCATATACTGCACATGATTTTCCCCCCAGGTCGGGCCTGCCTCGGGCTCTCTGTTGTATTGTTAACTATTTAAGCATTAGACTGGCGCAGAGATGGCAGGTGGGAAAAGCTGAGGGACTTGATCTCCTCCCTGCCAGAGTTCTCCTCTTTCACGAGTGCTGCTTACATTGAACAGCTTAAGAATAAGCTGCTGTGTGAGCCCTCGGAGGCCAAGGAGTATTGTTGAATTCAGAAAGGAATCGCTTTCTTTTTGTGATAATTTGAATATTCTCACAATGAAGCTAAGCTACTTCACTGCCTGGTTTGCGTACCTCACGTTATGTGCACCCTTTCCTGGGAAGCAGAAGAACCCCTGCCTCTTTGAATACATAAATTGGTATTGTTCGTTTGTGACATGGGTAGGCGCAAAGGAAGAATCATCTGGAAGAATTTTACTCTTTTGCTTTAATGTCTTTTTAAAGCTCTTTCAAAAAAATTTTTATACAAGCCTTTGGAGACCACCCAATTAAACCACCACAATAAATGTTGAGCATTTTGAGAAAAGAGATGGACCATGAAGATGATTTGTAAAGTGTTTATACAAGCAAAACAAGGAATACGTTGGAAACAATTTCCCTAAATGACTCAGACAAATAACCTGCTCACCTCCAGTTTTTTCCTGTATTGTGATGCATTATTTTTAAAACAGTTGTCCAAAAATGGCCTTGATTTTTCCCTTTTTAACTTCAAAGGATGTTATCATACAAAATAAATGGACATAGCCTTTTTGATCAAATTCACAGAAGAAAATAGGCAAGTGAATAAATCACTTAGGTGAGATATTAATTGGCTTCGTTCCATAACAGATTTGCCTTTGTACTAGTTAAGAAAATCCTGAAAAGCTTTCCTGTAAGAGGAGCAATTGATTGGAATAGTCTTGGTAGGAAGAAACCAAGTTTGATAATTACTTGGTGAACAGAAATGCTGGTTTCCAAATGCTCATCAGGGTTCAGTGGCACAAAGCTGGCTGTAGACTTGGCTTCTGTAGATTTGGTAAAAACATAAATTCTTGGGGTCCCAGTGATGCTGTTTTAGTCTGCACTGATTTGCCCTGTGGCCACCCAGGAATCTGTATTTTTAAAAGTTTTCCTTGCTGATTCTAATGCATAGCCAGGTTTAGTAACCATTTAATTAAATATTCAATGTGGAGACTTCAACCTTCTTGCACTGCAAATTTGATAAATCTTTATTTATATGAAGCCCCTTTGTTGAGTGCCAACTGGTTATTTGCTGACTTTCTTTCAATTCAGAATTTGTTTTAGGTTCTGTTATTGCATAGATTTGCATACCTGTTTTATGGTATTTTAATACTGTTGGTTTAAAAAAATACCATTTCCTCTGAGTGCTCTTTTGAATATTTTATGTAAGCAATTTCATGTGTTCTTTTTGTTCCACTTGCAGAAAGCAGGGGAAAAGTTGAGAGTTTTTCTTAATCCAGTTGCAAGTAGGACAAAGGATATAAGTACTTAAAGATCATCTATTAAAATGCATGAAAACACACTAGAAAATCTCCTCTGCACGTCGCCAGTCGTGTGTATGCTCTAGAAGTGAAGCTCGGGGGTAGCATAATGGAGGAATGTTTTCCTAGCTTCATTCCCTGACGATGTACAAGGTCTTTTCTCACAGGTTTGAATCTTCAGACAAACTTCTGGGAGGACTCAGTCCCTGCCTCGCAGCAGATGTTTCCTGTCACTCAGTAGGTGCGCATGTTTTAAGATTATTTCTAGTTGGGCATGTTTATTAATGATTGCTTGGAAACACATCATAGGCAAGAACATGCTGGAGGTTCAGGGTACTTCAAAAAGGTTCTAGTAGAAAATAAACACATTTCCTCCACAAACTGCAAAATACCCGAGAACAGGGTTCTTTTAGCCCTTTCATTTTTTTAAAGCTCAGTGCACATGCGTTTCAGGGAATTTGATGATGCAGTTAGCAACTTTTCATTACCTCTGCTGTCCCACATCCACAGCCTAGTAATACACATAGATCTATGGAATTTTCTGCTGACAACCCCGTCAGTTCAAAAGAAGAAAGCTGCCCCTGCCAACACTCCTAACTTGTATACATAGGATTTGTAAGAGGTTGTCCTCTCTTTGTGGCAGATGTAGACTGAAAGATAAGCCTGGGAAAGATGCTGGTCACATCCCAGCCACACGAGGCAATCCAGTCATACTTCCTGAGGCTTTATTTGAAAACACTGTTGTAAAAGCTGTTGCTGAACTTCACTGCTCATGTAGACAGCGTGGCTAGAAGGGATGGCAAAGCATAAGTTGAAAGAGCACTTGGCTTAGTTCAGAACACCTGAGAGCAACCTCTGTTCATCATCATTATCATCCAATAATGATATTAATGGAAGCTAATGCCTTTGGGGCACTCACTCTGTGCTAGGTGCTTTGCTTGGGATAGTGTATTACTTGCAGTATCTCATTAGTCCATGCTTATGGGCAGTAAACTTAAATCCTCTGAGCCTCAGTTTCCTCATTTGTCAAATGGGGACAATGATGCTTTTCTACCTATCTCTTAGGGCTGTGAGATGGGAATTATTAGAATAGCATGAGAAAGCTTTATGAGCTCAACTGAAACAGTTTATTAAATAGTATTCTGACTCCTACTGAAATACAATATTGTCACTAAATATTTTGATTTATTGACCAAGAAATTGAAATTAATCCCAACAGGGCCAACATATCTACTAGGACCTGAGAGAGGCACTAGCAGTTCTAGTTAGGGCTGGGAGTTGGGGTGAAGTGGGGGAGAGTCTTGACTGTATCTTCTGTTTACAGTGCGCCTGACATTAGAAGACTAGGAGTGCTAGCCAGGAAAATCCTGGAATGTGTCTGCCCAGTATTCAGTGGCGAGTCCATGGGCTGTGAACAGGTGGGGGGTGGCTAACACAGCAGGCCTTGTCTGTCTCAGGAGCTGAAGGGGGCCAGCCAAAGCAGGGTGGACAGTATGATTGCAAGGCAAGCAGGGGAGGAAGAGCCACTTGAGACACTGCTCTCGGCTGCTGGGGAGGAGCTGCGAGCAGGCAGCGGTGGGAAATTGAGGCTTATTGTGAGCAAGGTGCTGGCCTCCAGGGTGACGGGGAGCGCAGAGCAGCACATGAAAGCCGCCTGCGGATGAGCCGGAAGATGGACCACACATGTGGATTGCAAGGACAGCTACTCAGAGAGTTCACATTCCTCCCCCAGTGAACTGGGTATGATTGTAATGGTTTGTTAAACAAACAAAGGACCTAAAGCTGTGAATGGGAGAGAAAAAAGACTTAAGGTGAAAAGGAGAAGAGGCCCTGCTTGCTAGTGTTCCACTCTTTTTAAGCTTTCTCCCCCATTTCCTTAACATTCCTTTCCCCTTTCAGAAAAGCCAGTGTTGTCGCTTGGAAAAGTTGCCTTGTCCCTTCAGTGCCATTTTCTTTTAAAATGGAAACCCGATGAAATGTTAATCAGTTTAAAAAGAAAAAATCAAGAACCAGGATAATCTTAAAGGACTAGTGATAAATATTTTTATTTCTCAAATTAAGTATTCCTGGATGAACAATTTGCTTTGCATCCTTTGAATTTATTGGACATGACATGGAAAGGCAAAGAGAAAATTCTCAAGCTTCTGGCAATAATTGTGTCTAATAAAATATGGCCTGTGTCCCGAGAGGCAGACGGGCATGCTTCTGGAGGAAGCGGAGTGAGCTTTGGAACAGGTGCAGCAGCTTCACTTTTCTCACATAACCATGCATGTACACAGTTTACTATAAGTTCTGGATAGTTCTACATCGAGCTTGAAAAAAATACTGCATGTTACTTTAAAACTGTCCATCACATTTGTGTCTAGGGTAATCCGATTTGGTCTTGGGTTCATCTCATGTAAAAAGAACCAGTTAGCATTTCAGAATAGTACCTTTCAATCTGCTGTTCTCTCCAGGTAACTGAATTACCATGTGGGAAGGATAAGTGATTATATGTAACATTTTCCTCTCTGCAATTCATCTGTAGATGGGACATCCTCACTTTCACTGGCTCCCAGTTCCCTATAGGATAAACCCAATGTCCCCTGCCAGGTGCGCTATCCCTGTTATTGGTTTTCTGACACGGGCCCTTCTCCTGTTGATCCCAGCCAGTCTGCACCACATGTTCCACAATGCCCCATACTGCTCCTGACTCCGAGCTCTTCTTCTCTATTCTCCCCTCTGCATCTGCAATATACCTCCTCCCTGGTATACTCCTAGACTCAGCCTAAATAGTCATTATCAAACTTTAGAAAGTGCAGATATTCAAAAAATAAAAATAAAAAATGAGGTCATCTATAATTCCACTGTCAAGATGCCCTGCTGCCATGTAGTTATCTGCACTTCAAGGCCTTTTTCTGTTTATTTAGTGATATGTTATTTTAGGATCAAACAGTCCACCCAAGTCTTGAGCATCCTTTCTAGATCTCAGATCCTTCGAGGTCATTCAGGTCATTTTAACGCACAAACCGGGCATCCCATGGTCAATGTAACTAATATGCTTTTCACATTTCTCTTCTCAATGTGAGCCTATATTTTCACATACTTCCTGAGAAAGAAACAGGCTTTTCTTTCCCTTGAATGGTAACCTTATTGGAAAAATAATAGGTCCTGCTGCTAATTAGAGCTGCAGTTCCTCCATGTCCTATACTTAGAGTCCCAGGAAAAGAGATCACCGCCATCAGCGATAGAAGTAGACTAGACCCTAAAAGGGCCTAAAGGTGAGACTCAAGGGTTTCTAGGGAGGGAGGAGGGGGATATATTTTCAGCTGTCATAAAGGAATGATCCCCGTTCCTGACTATAATGATTAGAAAATCTTCCCCTGATACCAAAGGCTCTTGTCTGGATTTTGGGACTTGCTCTCCACCCCTCACCCCCCACCAGGCTACTGAGAGTCTTCTTTAATAAATAGTCCTCTTCAAACAAGGCAGTCCCATCTCAGCTTGAGAACCAGGCCTGGGCTTAACCCTTGCCTTTCTCAATGCGCACATCTATTTTACTTACTTGTAGACATTTGTCTATTTTTTTTGTGTGTGTGTGAATGTTTCTATTTAAAAATACAATGCATATGGTAGGGAGAGGTGAGGAGGCGTGTTAAAGATCCAAGAGTCTGTAACAGTATTTCTTTTCCTCTTTTCCCCCTGGTGGGTACTATACTGGATGACCCATCTGGAAGAAGGCCTTTGGCCCTTTTATGGGGATCCTGGCTGTCCCAGCCCCTTGCTTCCATGCTGTACGGATGAGGAAGGCCAGTGGTGGAAGTGGCCCCAGATCTGTGAGAGATGAAGCACTTCTGTGGTGTCAGATTCCAGCTCCCTGCTCATCGGAGTCATCCCTTCCCTCTTGAACGTTTTATTGGCATCCTCTACCTACCTCTACCACCTCACTCCATCTCCATGTAGATGCAGTCAGGGGCTAGCCTTAAAAATCATCCCCTCTCCTTTCATGTTTTTTGGTGTAATGATACATATTTTAACCATTTCGTCAATGAATGTTAGTCACTGGACTATATTAGCTGAGTTATAACAGGTTGCTTCATGGTGTTGACTCTCAGATGCTCTCTGGGTTCTCAAGTGTTCCCCTTGAAAGTTTGACTCAAATGCCTGTCCCAGCCCCTGGGGTCTTGCACTGCCACTGCCTTTTTGTTGGTAGTGTTCTCTTTAAAAAATAATATCCTGCTCTTCTTTTAAGGACCTCTGTTCTCTCTAGGATATTCATGATTCTTTTTTTGAAGTTTCCTTCCCTCCATAGTCTTTTTTTCCCCGTTAGTTTTTGTGTCCGCTTTCCCTATTAAGTGCCTTCCTCTGATTTCTGGTGATTCTTGGCCTACTAATTTGTGAGTCGAACCAGTAAAGAGCTGATGGGAGCTTTGTATACTTAGGTGGGGCTTGTCAGCTGGAGCCTTGTATAGGGTAAGGTGGCAACCCCTGGAGGAACCCCCTTTGTCCTTATGGTTTGCTCTTTTCTCTTGGGCTCGTCGGCTTCCCAGGGAAGACTCCTCCATCCTCCTGGCCTGAGAGAGGGGACATTCACCCTGTGTCAGAATACTCCCCCACTTTCATACACTCTCCATAGCGAGCACTTGTGCTAGGGGAAGGAAGGGCAGGTGCCCCACTGCAGGCACCAGGAGAGGTCAGGAGGGCTCAGTGCTTCACTAACAGACTTTCACCTGCTGCTTTCCTACCTGTTTCCATCCTCACTTCCAGAAGTACTTACTGTACCAAATTGCGGAGACGTATGGTAGATGCTGCAGGGTATAGCAGGTTGTTTTGTTGCCTCTTATTGCTGGCTTAAAGTTTAGCTTTCTTAGGATGACCAAGTCGATCACTGTTTGTTTACCTGCTTTTCAGCTTCCAAAATTTGTTGTTTTCCCCCTTTTATATTAGGCTGTGTTTTAGAAAAATCCCACCATCACTGTTTTAGTAGAATTTTTGGAAAGACCAGAGCTACATGCTTTTATTCAATTGGCCATCTTTAACTAGATATTACACTATTTGTAAACAGAACACACCCTGTCCCTTTTCAGATGTTCTGGCTAGGATGTGGATTTGATGTTCCAAAGCTGTAGCATCATCATCTGGACAGCTTTCTCAATTTTCTCCCTGAATACTGAAGAAATAATTCACTTTGTCTTTCTTGTTTATCTTAAGCCTCATTTCTTAGAAAGTAAGAGCTTAGTCACTGGGTTAACAAAATTCAGTGTCTCAAGGTGACAGCTGAAAAGAACCTATAGGCAACAAGCCTGATGGCTCAGCAGGTGGCTCTCTCAGAGAGAATAGAAGGGCAGGTGGTGTCTCCTACAATGAGGATAAGCTAGAATGAAAGCTCTTCAAACACAGTAAGGTGGAGATCTCTACTGGGCCTCACTGTGTGGAGGAGGAACTCATGCCTCTGCCTGGGAGTGACAGAGAAAAGTAGAAATTTGCCAGGTAGACAAGGGTTCCCAGGACATTCCAGGAGGGAGAAAGCCAGAAGCGTGAGAGAAAGTAGCACTAGAAGGAAACAGCAAGTAGATTGATCTTTGGCCTTGCCTTTAGGCCATGATGGGAGTGAGGTCTGCAGACATGGCAGCCATGACTACCTGGAGGTTCTGGACATCATCTTTCTACTGATGACATTTCTAAATAGCTTTTTAAAAATTTGATAGAGACTGCTACCAAAGTCCTTCAAAGAACTGATATTGAGAAAAACAACTGTGTTGGAAGACCAAAAGTGGAAATTCAATTTCCTCTCAGAAATGGGTCTTGCATTGATTGTGTCAGTGGGGACAATAGAAATAGAAGCCAGAAGTCACAGTTTATTTTAAGAATGTTGTAAAGCAGTTGTACCCCATTAGATGATTGTGTTATGTAGCATTGGGGAAGTCCTGGAACTACATGTGTGTTCTGACTTCCCCCTCCACCCTCGTATACCCCTGTCCCCTGGGAACACAGTCTTTCCTGGCTGTTACCATATATATATGTTCTTCTTCCAGTCTGATCCTCTCTCATCCCCAAAATAATCAACATGAGCACAACGAAGCAGATGGCACAAGCCTTCTTTGGCATACTGGCAGATCTGTATCACTCACTCAGTATTTTTAGAATCAAGGGGACTGAAAATTATGTCCTGAGACGTTTTGGGGTAAGACTTACTATCTGCTCTGTCAGTTCTGTTAGGATCAATGGTGGTCTGCCAGATAATAGAAAGCTGTCCTAAGTTGTTTTAAGGATGTGGCCAGAAAGTGCATCGGGTTTCAACCAAAGATTGGGCTCATCAGTAAACAGCCAGAGCCGATCAAGTGCATGGTGATGAGAGATGTTGTATATATCCACACAGTTTTTTTTTTAATAACTAAGCTTTGACCCTCAGCCACAAAGAGTTTATAATCTGTTGGGGAAGACAGTCTTATTTTTACAGAAGTTTATTATTATATCATGAAAACAAATATTTATTTTATTCTAAGGCCCATATTGAAGAAATACATAGTTATAGTGATTAAAAATTACTATGAATTTGAGTTCATTAAGGACTCTCTGAAGAAATTAAAGAATGTTCACTATCATATAACTAATTTAGTTCTGAGGACCAACTTTGCACTTAGTGTTAGGCTAGGTATATTAAACACACGAATCTGGAACTCAAGATAAAGCCTTGGGAAAAGATATTCATGAAATAAGCATAAAAACGAGAGGCTTTGTGTTTTAGTCTTTGAGGGAAATGTTTTGGTCTTTGAGAGAAACTTGAAGTTGGAGGAAATGTGTCTCATCTTTAAATAAACCATGGCCATGTCTAACACTCAGACTGTCCCCTTCATCTTTGAGGGCTCAGGGGAAATGTATGCATGGGTGATGTCCATGACTGCTGGCGTTTTGAATCTAGAGAAGAAGTGGCTGGAAAGAGATCTGGAAAACCTCATTCAGTGCCAAAGGGCAAGTTTTTCAATTGAATAAGCTTTATTTTTTTCTTTGTACTCCTAGTGCGTTTGGTAAGCAATTAGTCAAGGTTTACATCTGCTGAGAAAGAATGCCGGCGTTTTACTTGCCACCTCTTGTGTCCTTTCTGCACATGTGTTGTCCAAACTGCCGCTTCTTTCGGTACAATTGATACAGTATAGTATCCATAGGGAGAGAATGTGTCTCTTTCCGGTTACATCCATAGCTAAATGGTTAGAACGTGAGCTGTACATTGACACGTGGTTCTACAGTACTTTTAATCCCAGTGTTTCATAAATACTGTATATTTGTAGGGTGTTCATTTAGATTACAGTGTGCTTTCAGATCCATTTTGTTTCAGTCAATTGTCCCAGCAGCCTGTTTACATACATCAGGTAACTATCACAATTGAGGAAACCGAAACTCAGGACACAGATAACATGGATAAGCTGGAATTTGAACTGGGGAATCTTTCCACTGGATTCACAGAACAAGTGGCTGGATTTACAGCTTCAAGGTAAACACCTGAGGCTGAATCAGTAGCACAGTTGTGTGCAAGGAAAACACAGCCTTGCCTTCATCTCCTTTCATGGGGATACCAAGAGTCTGCCTGTGCCATCCAGTACAGGAGCCACTGGCTCTATGTAGCAATTTAAATTAAAGTTAAAGTAAAAAATTCAGTTTCTCAGAGGCACATTTTGAGTGTTCTGTAGCCATCACATCTGTAACATTTCCAATATTGCAGAAAGTTCTGTTGGACATACTGGTCATCTCACAAAGCAAGAGTTGGGGAGAATCAGCTTACGGAGATCAGTTGGAAAAAGTATATATGCAGGGCCTTAAGTAGGTGAGAGAAATACAAAACCTTCCCCAACAAACCAGCTCCTTCTCTGAAGGGGCGAGTGGGATGAAGGCTATTTTGAGTTCAGCTATAAAGGTGAGGAGAAAAAGATGCATTTTCAAACTTCATACTCTGTGTGTGTTAGTCTTTTTTAATAAAAAAGAACACAGAGCAATTCCAAGTGAATGAGTGTGTTTTATAGCTGGGCCGGTATTATGGCCAGACTTAGGCTGGATGAGAAGTAGAACAGATCATGATACCTAGCAGAGCAAACTCGGCAGGCGGAATAGAATTCCTAGAAGGAGTTATTTTGTTTGTGACCAGGGCTGTTGAAGATTCCTCAAGGTAGGGCCTTAGGCATGAACTAGAATACTGGAAGGGAACCAAGGGTTGGGGGAAAGGGGTTTGGACAGAGCCAGACAGGTAGTTAGTTAAAGTCACACATAATTGCAGAGGTTGTGTGTGCTGCTAGAATCAAAGCCATCAGAAAGAAGGCGTGGTGCCAGGGTGCTGGCCGAGGATGCCTGTGTGTCCCCTGGTTTGGATTAGTGCTGACCAAAGGTGCCTAAGTCAGCTTTCAAGTTTCCAAGTGGGTGGGGCAGGATGGTGAGGGGCATTTGCTTGGCACTGTGAACTCTGTCCAGACACTGAAAACATCTACAACAGAAGATGAGGAACTCTACAAGTTTCCTGGAATTTTTGCTGGTTAGAAAAGGAGTATGTGTTTGGTTATGCCTGTGTACTACGTAATACTATATTTAAACATGCTTAAACTGTTATTGCAATAAAGTTTCATCTAGTTAGACTCATACTTTCTGATCTGAAAGTAACCAAAAAGGTAAGTAAAAATTAACTTTCAACAATAAAGAGCAACTCTAGAGACATGGCAATAAATGACTGCAAGGAGCAGGGAGGGTTTTAAAGACTCACTGCAATTGGTCAGCTTACCATGAGTGCTCTGCTTACTGGCAAAGTTCAGCAAATGCTGGCCTGTGGACAAAAGCTACTCAAGTGTACTTCACCTAAGCATACAGTACTCTTAATTTTTTTAAGTATTGGCACTTGAAAGGTGAGCATTTACCCACCTGAGAATCTCTCTCTAGAATAGCACAGGGTGATAGTGATCCAGGGCCTTACACTGGCAGGTAGTGGCAGGTAGAGGCCAATTTGAAACCTGCTGTCAGAGTCCAGGGATGAAATGTAGGGGGCTAGTCCAGGTCCTGAGAGTGCAGCTAGGAGGAGACATCTCCAAGTGTAAGTTTTTGGAACAGTTTCTCAGCTCGGCTGGAAAGCCACCCTAGTAAGTGAAGTATTGTTCATGATGTAGCCTCAGACACTTCAGGTTCCTCCAATGATGGCCAATTGGTAGAAAAAGAACATGGTTTTTGGTGACTGTGGCTGAGTCAGAAGGGTGATAATGATTTGGGTTTGAGACAAGTTGGGTTTGAGGAGGCAGTAGGCCCACCTCCTGGAAGTGGCCTACCAGCAGGTAGCTGGATGGGCCCTCCAGGGTAGGGCCAGGGAATGAAGAAAGGTCCATAAACAAAAGAGGAAGAGATTAGTAGAACTTACTAGAGGATGGTGCCTACAAATCTGAACGTGGCCTGAGCTGGTTCCTGAGCTATCAGCTTTGTGCCACCACATCAGTGCAACCAGACAGACTAGACTAGCTTTATGCACATTCTGTTTATATCAGCCCTTCTGCAGAGTAATCTTACAAACAAATTAACTTAGGTGTATACAAATTATTTCTTATCCTCTGGAAGTTTAAACAGGTGTGATAAGCAACTAATGTTATGCCAACAATGAGTGACGAGGAAGAGCCCATGGTTTGAATAAGCGTGGGTGATTTTTGTTTATGGACCAGTAAAAACACTTGAACACATTGAGGGAGGTTTTTGTTGTTGTTGTTGTTGTTGTTGTTGTTTTCCTCTTTGGTCAACTGAGCTTCACAGTGACCTGAAATAGACAATACTGGATCTGTGGAAAGAACTGTCCTTATGAGAGGAAAAGTGTGCTCCACTGGCCATCAGTGCTTGACTCCTCACACTCTCAGAAGCCAGATGTGTAGATTTATATGCAGACGGCCCTCTCGCAGGGAGAATTATGTTCCATGAGCACCATTTAAAGGAACGTGGTGATTGTGGGTAGTTGATTCTGAAGCGGTCAGGGAGGAAAAGCATTGTTTTCAAATGGCTAATGCAAGAAAACTGTTCCTCTTCTCTCCACAGCCAATCCGGGGACCCAGGACATGCCCCAGCTATAGTGATGCAGATTACCTTTCTGCTCCTGAATCGCACCTGTGCCTCAGACTTTCTCCCCCCAGCTTGAGACTGCATGTAAACTGGGATGTGTGAAAGCAGGAAGCAAAGCTAGTGACAGCTGAGAGGCCCATGTCTGGGTAGAACCAGGCCCACGATGCTGCCTTTCCCGTGGTCTGGAGTTCAGCTGCAGGGACTCTGCTGATGTGCCCAGCACCATCCTTCTGTTTGTGCTTAAATGGCACAGCATTTGGTCAGCACATCTGAAAAGGAAGGTGTGAGAAGCAAAGCCCATGGCCACGTTCCCCTGCCAATTATGTGGCAAGACGTTCCTCACCCTGGAGAAGTTCACGATTCACAATTATTCCCACTCCAGGGAGCGGCCGTACAAGTGCGTGCAGCCTGACTGTGGCAAAGCGTTTGTTTCCAGATATAAATTGATGAGGTGAGAGGCTTTAGCAAAGGTATGCACTTTTAGAAGTATGTTTAAATGGCTTTTCTAGCCCTCAGACCACACGATGCAAGGGGAAAGGGACACAGGATCCGGATGCATTTTAGCCTTTGAGGGATTCTTTAAATCTGCATCCAGTGATTCCTGTGGTTTTATGTGACAGTCTTGTTACGTAGCGTCAGTTCATTCTTTCAATAGAGATTTCTTATGCACCTACAATATACCAGGCCTCTCCCCATGGCTGGAGAAATAGGACAACGCAATTAAAACACAACCTCACTGCTCTGACAGAGCTATACAGGTGGAAGAAGTTGTTCTTCACTGCCTGATGAAACCTGGGAAGGCTTCTCAGATGGGGACAATCTTTAAGCTGTGACACAATGAAAGAGGAGGAGGCAGAGAGGATGTTCTGGGAAAGCCGTAAGTCTTGGCCTTAAAGCACCCATGTTCAGAGGGTACTACCCGCGGAGGAGCAGATGAGGCTAAAAGTGCAGGCAGGAAGGAAGCCACATATAGCAGGCCTTACCTCTGTCTGAGAGGGTTTGTCTCATTCAAGTGTGTAAGTAGTGAAGTAATATGATTTGTTTAGTATCCTAGAAAGAGGACTCTGATAATAATTTGAAGAAGTGGCAGGTAGGCTGATTTGAAACCTGCTCTCAGAGTCCAGGGATGAAATGTAGGGAGCTGGTCCGGGTCCTGAGAGTGAAGCTAGGAGGAGACATCTCCAAGTTTAAATGTTTAGAACACAGTTTCTCAGCTTGGGTAGAAAGCCACCCTAGTAAGTGGAGTTCAGGTGGTATGCAGATGAGGAGCATGTGCATCTAATCAAAGTTTTAAAGGCATCCATGATACACCAAGGATAAAAAGCACTGTTTTAGCGGACGAGTCTTTAAAAAAAAAAAATCACATTTAATCTAAGTTATTTATTGAATGCCTGTTAGGTACCTACTTCCATGAGGGATATGAATACATTTGATGTAGTTTCTGCCCCCAGAGGATCTTTTTAATATCACAGGAAGGCTCCGTGTACATGCAGTGGCTGTGCTGCACAGTACCGGAACTGGTAATGAGCATGGTGTGTGTTGTGTCTGTGCACTCAGAGCCACACACATACCACGCCCACTCATACGCGCTGCTTTTGATACTTGGTTAAGGAAAATGCACCATTTGCCCTTAATTTCATGAAATAAACTTTGAAGTTTCAACTTTGACTGTTCACATACAAACGCCTGGAGAGAGCCAGGCTTTAGCAAGTGAGACTTTGCATCTGACTGGTACTACCATAGACATTATGAAATCTTGGAGTGACCCTGGAGGAAGGCACTTGAAAGAATGAAAAGATGGAAATTATGCTCCTGGCCCTTAAGAATACCACTGTTATACATAATGTAATGTAATAAGTTGGTTTTAAAAGTTAGCCTGCAAATGCTTACGTATTTTAAAATTCAAATGTCTTCTGTACATGGGCCCCCCTCTAGCTGTCACGAGCAGAAGTACTGAGTGCCGATCATGTGCATGATTTTGTTGCAGAGGCTCCCTGTTTTGCATGAAGCTTCTTGCGTGTGCGTAGGGTAAGGGTCCTTATCCAAACATGAGAGCAGCGCTGGCTGTAGCTGAGTCACAGTGAGGACACTAAAACTGTAGATAAAGACTGAGACACATACAAGAGACCAATGTTTAGAAAAGAAGCATTAGTGGGGTAGAACTATTGGAATTACAGTTGACCCTTGAACAACGTGAGTTTGAGCTGCGCAGGTCCACTTATACACAAATATTTTTCAACCAAATGCAGATTGGAAGTACAGTATTTGCAGGGTGTGAAACCTGTGTATACTGAAGGCTGACTTTTCATACACACGTGGTCCACAGGGTGGACCCCAGGACTTGAGTATACGTGTATTTGGGTATGACAGGTAGAATCAGTATCCTGCATGTTCCGAGAAATAATTTACTATGGTAAACTGCACTGAAAAAGAAGTCTTAAGTCATGTTTAGAAGGTAGTTGTTCTGAGCAAGGAAAATGGCTTGTTCAGTTAAGGGCGTAAAGAGAGGCAAAAAGGGGAGCTGTCAGTGTACTTTATGTACGAACTGCCTTCCCTACCTCAGCCCCCAGCATGTCTTGCCTCTCTTGCCTGAAGCAGTGATATAATAAAGGACTGGAAGAGTGTGAGATGGCAGGATGCTTTCGGTTTTGCTTTTAAAAAAAGGATGATACCTGTAATCCCAGTACTTTGGGAGACCGAGGTGGGTGGATTATGAGGTCAACAGATAGAGACCATCCTGGTCAACATGGTGAAACCCTGTCTCTACTAAAAATATAAAAAATTAGCTGGGCGTGGTGGTGCACGCCTGTAGTCCCGACTACTCGGGAGGCTGAGGCAGGAGGATCACTTAAACCTGGGAGGCGGAGGTTGCAGTGAGCTGACATCGAGCCACTGCACTTTCCGGCCTGATGACAGGGCGAGACTCCATCTCAAAAAAAAGAAAAAAAGATGGGGCAACAGAGGTTGAAGGAAAAAATAACTGACTTGATTAACCAGAAAACATAATGTGGGTTCCAGTGCAGCAAATAATGAAACCAGTTAGAGACAGCAACAGGCAAGAAAAGATGATTTGGCAAGGTTGGAGGTCCTAATGTGAGCAATCAACCTCTAAATAATTCTAAGATCACTGATATGATCCAGATGATACCCAAATATGGTGGCATTGGGTACTGACTCTAGGACATACTAAAGCTGTTTTCATGGGTTATAAGGTAAGATGAAAAACTGAGGGAAAGAAACAAGTCGTTGAAGTAATTTCAGCTACAGGATGAGAATGTTCTAGATCAGGATTGTTGCATAAGTAAGTAAGGGATAAATTAAAAGGGAAAGAAGTAGATGCCAGGCAAGGGAAAGAGTCAAGAAATTCAGAAGTGTGGGAGCTAGTGAAGTTTGGAAGGCAGTGGTCTTGTTCAAGTACTACTGGGGTGTCAGCTTGCACCCCACTTACAGGTAGTACAGGTGCAGGACAGGAAAGAGTGGGTAGGAGATAACCAGGTGAAGTCATTAACCTGGTATTGATCTACCCATGGGTGATAAATGAAATCAAATCAAATGAAAATCCTCTATAATGAAAGAAAAGAGAGAGGTACAAACTGACTCGAGAGCTGTGGGTCACCAGTACTGGGCCAAGAAAAAAAAAAAAAAGGTTTAAATACCAAGTGTGTAAGCCAGCCCCACTTCATATTTATTCCTGCGATATATATATACATATAGATATCTTGTAGAACAACATGGCTATTTGCCCTCTAACATGCTCTAAAAACCCTTTCTCCAACCTGTGCATTTATTTAGATAGACCTAGAACGTGGAGACACTAGCACAATCTGATTTCTCAGATGCCCATAGTGTTGGTTCCTGTCCCTGCCTTACAGTACCCACCATGTTATCATTTATGTGCGAACCAGCCGTGGTGTCCTGGAGGGAAGGGAAGGGATGCACACAGCAGGCTTTTTTATTTTTTATTTTTAATGAGAGACAGGAGGGAGGCATGAGGTTGTACTTTATTTTTAAGAAGATGACAGTTTGATTCAGATTAGCTTTATATTTTTTGAACTGGCTTCCAGTCGGCCTCTAGGTGGGGGCCTCCACTCAACAGCTGCTGTTGTAGACCCCTCACCAATTCTGGCTCCACAAGAGGAGCAGGAATAAACAGTATAGGGCAGATGTTGGCTGAAAGGTGTAATTAAGCATACTTTTGACTTAAACATACTGTCTTAAAGAGATCCTATCTCTTTTACGGAATGAGTTGTTAGAAATTCTTTTGTATCTAACGTGAAAGCTCACAGGGTACAACTGCACTTAAATTGTCAGTCAGGACAAGCTTTAGCCTCTCAAGACAAAACCTGTAAAGGAGGTAACCCTGAGGGATATGAAGCTACAAGTTGTAATGAAGGATTGTTTTATAGGAGATGCTAACATATAGTGCTCTGTGTTTTAGTTATTAAAATGAACCCTTTTAAAGCTCAAGGATGACAAACTCAGGGTTTCCTTATGCACTGAGCTTTTAAAAGCCAATGTTGAGTTTAGAAGTTAGCAATTCAGTGGAACTGTGAAAAAGATGGAATTGTGGTGGCTTTCCATAACAATTTCTTCCTCACAAACATAAAATAGCTATTTTGAAATTCCAAATTGACTAGATGGACTATGGCTTGTCCCTGAGCCATTGTTGAAGACAGACTTACAACTCTTATTAGGAGTAGCAGCTTCATATTTAAAGAAGAAAGTCTTTTTGAATTTTACCAATTAAATTACCAGTGACCTTTAAGAAGTAAGTCGAAGGTGTCTTAGAGGGAAAATTTGAAGTAATGGAGACAGGCAGCAGCATCAGAGATAAGAGCTGATAGGCAAGCTTTGAATGAAGGAAATCAAGACAGTGGTGAGATCTCACCGTGGGCGGAGGCTGAGGCTGAAAGCACAGGCAGCAGGCTGATGTTCACAGTCCTATTAGACACTTTTCTGAGCTTAAGGATGGACTTTTTAAGAGGCTCCTAAGAGTTACCTGTCCATGGCCTGAACTTTCTGTCTCAAACAACAGAAACATAGGAACTAGGAGTGATAACCTAAAACTGGGGCTTTATGTGGTTCTGGGTAGCAGGCAAATTGAGTCACTTGAATTTCCAGAGTACAAAAGACCCCTTTAACCCCTTCCTGAAAAAGATTTTTCATGGTCACATATTTTTAAATACTTGCATACTTTGTTTAGAAATCTGTATACATTTAAAAAACATGTTCTCTTAAAGAATATTCTGGCCAGGCAGGGTGATTCTTGTCTGTAATCCCAACACTTTGGGAGGCCAAGGCGGGAGGATCACTTGAGCCCAGGAGTTTGAGACCAGCATGGGCATAGTGAGACCTTGTCTCTACAAAAAAAATAAGAAATGAAAAATTTTAAAAATTGGCCAGGCCTGGTGGTGTGTGCCTGTAGTTCCAGCTATTTGAGAGGCTAAGGTGGGAAGACTGCTTGAGCCCAGGAGGTTGAGGCTGCAGTGAGCCATGATCGGACCACCACACTCCAGCCTGGGGAAAAGAGTGAGATCCTGTCTCATAAAACGTTTTATAGGTGTGAAAAATGTATTATGGCTTTAGTATTGCTTGCTTTTTTAATTATAAAAGTTTATATATTTGGAAAATATAAGAAAGAATTTTGAAAATTATACCAAGACCCAGAGAAAACTATTAACATTTTGATATAATATTGTTTCTACACCTTTCTTCAGCTCTTTAAAACAACTCTGTATTGTGAAATTTCTCCTTCTGCTCCTAGGCATATGGCTACCCATTCTCCCCAGAAATCTCACCAGTGTGCTCACTGTGAGAAGACGTTCAACCGGAAAGACCACCTGAAAAACCACCTCCAGACCCACGACCCCAACAAAATGGCCTTTGGGTGTGAGGAGTGTGGGAAGAAGTACAACACCATGCTGGGCTATAAGAGGCACCTGGCCCTCCATGCGGCCAGCAGTGGGGACCTCACCTGTGGGGTCTGTGCCCTGGAGCTAGGGAGCACCGAGGTGCTACTGGATCACCTCAAATCCCATGCGGAAGAGAAGCCCCCTAGCGCAACCAAGGAAAAGAAGCACCAGTGCGACCACTGTGAAAGATGCTTCTACACCCGGAAGGATGTGCGACGCCACCTGGTGGTCCACACAGGATGCAAGGACTTCCTGTGCCAGTTCTGTGCCCAGAGATTTGGGCGCAAGGATCACCTTACCCGGCATACCAAGAAGACCCACTCACAAGAGCTGATGAAAGAGAGCTTGCAGACCGGAGACCTTCTGAGCACCTTCCACACCATCTCGACTTCATTCCAACTGAAGGCTGCTGCCTTGCCTCCTTTCCCTTTAGGAGCTTCTGCCCAGAACGGGCTTGCAAGTAGCTTGCCAGCTGAGGTCCATAGCCTCACCCTCAGTCCCCCAGAACAAGCCGCCCAGCCTATGCAGCCGCTGCCAGAGTCCCTGGCCTCCCTCCACCCCTCGGTATCCCCTAGCTCTCCTCCGCCACCCCTTCCCAATCACAAGTACAACACCACTTCTACCTCATACTCCCCACTTGCAAGCCTGCCTCTCAAAGCAGATACTAAAGGTTTTTGCAATATCAGTTTGTTTGAGGACTTGCCTCTGCAAGAGCCTCAGTCACCTCAAAAGCTCAACCCAGGTTTTGATCTGGCTAAGGGAAATGCTGGTAAAATAAACCTGCCCAAGGAGCTGCCTGCAGATGCTGTGAACCTAACAATACCTGCCTCTCTGGACCTGTCCCCCCTGTTGGGCTTCTGGCAGCTGCCCCCTCCTGCTACCCAAAATACCTTTGGGAATAGCACTCTTGCCCTGGGGCCTGGGGAATCTCTGCCCCACAGGTTAAGCTGTCTGGGGCAGCAGCAGCAAGAACCCCCACTTGCCATGGGCACTGTGAGCCTGGGCCAGCTCCCCCTGCCCCCCATCCCTCATGTGTTCTCAGCTGGCACTGGCTCTGCCATCCTGCCTCATTTCCATCATGCATTCAGATAAATGATTTTTAAAGTGTATTTTTCGTATTCTGGAAGATGTTTTAAGAAGCATTTTAAATGTCAGTTACAATATGAGAAAGATTTGGAAAACGGAACTGAGACTATGGCTTATTCAGTGATGACTGGCTTGAGATAAGAGAATTCTCGAACTGCATGTATTGTGCCAATCTGTCCTGAGTGTTCATGCTTTGTACCAAATTTAATGAACGCGTGTTCTGTAATCAAACTGCAAATATTGTCATAACCAACATCCAAAATGACGGCTGCTATATATAAGTGTTTGTCATATGGAATTTAATCGTAAGCCATGATCATAATGTTAACTAAATAACTTTATGTGGCACTGCCTAGTAAGGGAACTATGGAAAGGTTTGGATCTCTCCAAACTGGGAGAATTTTAAAAATAAGAAAATAACCTTTATATGATATATTATGACTAGGCTGTGTATTTCTTTTCAGGGATTTTTCTACCTTCAGGGTTGGATGTAGTTTAGTTGCTATTACCATAGCCAACCTGTAGTTTTACATATACAATTTCTTGTGGAGCAATAGAGTTCTCCATTTTACAGAAGCATTTTAAATGTAGTTTGAATATTTTCCACAAGATGCTGCAATGTGAGTTATCACTTCATTTATCTTAAAGACTAAACTGGTTGTCAGCTACATCTAACAGAAAGAAAAATCACTGTGTAACCAGGTTAAGTGGTAAAATAATCCAGGCGTCAGTCAAAGGCATTTTGCTGACTATAATATTGATTATATTTTTAACAGGAATTTAAGAAAATATTACTGGAATTAAAAATATATATATTAAACAAGAATTTTCTTTGCTCTGTCTAGCTTAAACTACTACTCAAGCTGCTTAACTTCTTAAGTATTGTTTTTAATCACCAATAAGTAAGTGCATTTGTAATTCATCAGTTTGTCCTTATTAGCTTTTATTCAAAGAGGATTATGTTTTACAATGTAACTATAATCTCTTGAATTTGGTATCTTATTAATGAGTTTTAAAGATGTAAAACCTAACCTTTTTTAAAGCTCCATTGTCTTATGTTTTTAGAGGCTTTCTTTTCCATAAACATATATCTTACATATAATAAACTTTTCAAATCTTGCAATTTGGCTTGATTAATTTTTCATACCGCTCCACCTGTGTCAACATGAACTACATACACTCAGATCAAGACAGAAAACACTTCCGGCTCCACCTGGCTCCCTCCTGCCCCCTCCTGCCCCCTCCTGCCCCCTCCTGCCCCCTCCTGGTCATTACTTCCCCCACAGAAACTACTGTTTGGACCTCTACTGAGCATCTATTAGAAACTTCACTTTTTTTGAGTAAAATAATTATGACTTAAGATAGAAGCTTATATGCTTCTGTTAAATTCACAGTGCTAAGATCTTATTTCTAAAAATACTGTACAATATTTTAAATCAGTCTATAATATGACATAATTTATTTCTAATGTATAGATCAGAATACTACTATCTACCAGAGTTTAGTCTAACCTGGGCTACCATGATCCACTTTTACAATGGTGTTTACCATTAATTTCTAGCCAAATTAGAAATGTACTTATTTCTTATTGGGATTTCCTCAAAGTATTATGCTCCTTAAATCTGACAGGCCTATTTCTGTTTATTTTACCACTAAATAGGGTGGGGTAGGTAGAGAAAGGGAAGATGAATTTATCTGTCTATCCAAGAAGCCTATTGGTCAAACGTGAGAAAAACCTGACCCACTCACAGTCCTTAACAATGATGCTGATGACCACTTAAGGGGCAAACTGCTACCCAGGGTTGGAACTGAGAAGGAAGCTTAATCTGTGAGACCCAGCTGCCAGACAGACCTGGGTCTTTAAACTACAATGAAACCCACAGGGAGGAAATGAGACAAAGTGATGTAAGTTATTCCATTAGTAGGAGTCCACTGCCTGGGGATGTTTAAGTCAGTTCCCATATCCCCTCTTTGTTCTCAGAGGCAAAGCAATCTCCCAGAGCAAAAGGGGAAAAAGGAGTAGCTCATCTCAGCTAAAACCTCCTGACATCCATTTACAGAAGCTTCCACAGATACTTTTACATGGCTTACTACTGTCTCCTGTCAGTTCCACAACACATACTTGATTTTCCTGAAAACAGAACATAACATTTGGAGTTTGGTCCCCAAAATACAGAGCATAAGAATTTCAGATATTCTGCATTAGAAGCTGAGGTAGGCTGGGATTCTCCTACTTACCTTTGGACAGAAAGAAACGGTTTAATTGTCCTAATTAAAATTTTACGAGGTTAAGAAAAAGGTCTTGGATTTAAAAGTATAAGTACAACTCATTCTACAAAAAGAGATCTATTGACCCTTAAGATTGCAAAGAGGCTGGGCACAGTGGCTCATGCCAGTAATCCCAGCACTTTGGGAGGCCAAGGCAGGCAGATGGCTTGAGCTCAAGAATTCAAGACTAGCTTGGCCAATAGCGAAACCCCATCTCTACAAAAAATATAAAAAATTAGCCGGTTGTGGTGGCGCAAGTCTGTGGTCCCAGCTACCCGGGAGGCTGAGGTGGAAGGTACTGCTTGAGCCAAGATCGCACAACTGCAGCCTGGGTGACAGACTGAGATCCTGTCCCCCCCCCCAAAAAAAAAAGACTGCAAAGAGAAGAGAGGGTCACCTCCCAACAGAGTTCTATATAAATCAATGCTAACGAAATGAATAGATAGCTTCTGATTTGGCCATGATAAATAAATGGCTTGAGGCCACTGAGAACATTCTTCCCACAGTATGGAAGATTTTGGTAATCTTTTCTCCTCCACTTCAGTGTTTCCCCCCAAATATGGTCTGTGTGACTGGTATATGTAAGACACTTCTACACAGTATATACATAAACATTTAAAATAAGTATAATAGCTATAATTTAATACTTACTAGATGCCAATATCAAAACTGAGATTTCACAGCTAGTACATAAAATGAAGCTAGTTAAAGAAAGATTTTCCAAGTAAGTAAATAATGTTAGTACTCCAATTACTAGTCTACTAAAAAGGTTCTAATATCAAAGCAACATTGTCTTAAAAACCCATCAAATGTCCAATTAAAAAACATCAAGTGAATTTGAATCATGCATTATACAGGTTGATGTGTTTCATGCTTTTGTTTTGAAAAATTCAAAGGGAGTAAATAAAAATTTGAAGCTAGTTTTACTTGTTCTAAGTGATGCTTCAAGAAGAATCAAGGGTATATAAACCGATGTCACATCTACCGTTCCCTCCCCTTAGGTGGCATTCTGGGGTATGCAGCTATCCAGGCTGATGGGTTTCAGGGAGCCAGCCTGAAAGCAGAAAGAAGAGGCATTTACTTTAGAACGTCATTGTTTCCACATTGAGAATGCTAAATAATATAGGCCTCTTTAGACTTTTAATTGTTTTACAAACAATTCACACTCTCAGGGAACTATTCTTTTTGAAGGTAAGGTACTTAGAAAAAGGGACAAGGCAATAACCTTTCCGGTCAAAAGTGAAGGATCATTCCCCTTTCCTATTAAGTCATAAATCAAAAACTGAATATCCTCTTTGAACTGTATGTTTAACAGAAGAGTCAGTTTCAAGAGCATACATTTTGTTAACTCAATCTGGAGTTTGTCCAAACGTCTCTTCAGTTTGCCTACTATGCATCCGTTCTCTTAAAAGTCATTAACTGACCAGGAACACCTGGATTAGAGGTGATTTTTTTTTTTCTTACCTGGCTTCTAGGAGTTAATCTTTTTTAGAAGATTTACTAAATCCTTGTCTGAGTTTTGCTCCAGAAGCAGGGTCCATAGCTAATCCTTTGCAAACACAAACAGACTTGTTATTATGTCAAAGCAGAACATTACCAAGAAAAGAAGACATAATTGTGAAATCCCCACATGGGTTCAAAAGTTTCTATTCTTCCTTTGTTTTTCTTTTTTGGTGAGAGGTGGGGGAGTGTTGTGGGGAGGGTAGTAAGGGTAGGGTAGCTATAGACAAATACCCACTCTCTGGCCTGAACCAAATAAGGAAAACAGGGGCTCCCTCAGGTGTCTTCTTTCCTCTGCCCCTAGCCTCTGTTTACTCATGGACTTTGTACTGTACCTCAGGTAACCCACCTTTTATACACTAGGACTTTCGACACCCCCTCCACTATTGCCCCAGCTTTCAAAATGGACCCTGATATTTTGGATCTTCAAATTCTTTGCTAGCTCTCATATGAGAAGACTTTGCTAAGCCTTATGGAAGAATAAGCTTCCTTCCCTGCTTGAGGTTGTCTACGTGACAATGGATTCATTCTGCAAACAGTATTCTTTTCCCTTGAGCCCAGCAGCGCTGTTAGGTATGGAGATACACAAGTTTATGGATATGCGCACACCACAGCACCCCCTGACCACATCGTAGGGGACAGGATTCTCAGAGGTTCTTTTTTGTTAAAAAATAAAAAAGGAACAAGTCCCCTCTGTCCTAAGAAGCCTCCTTTCTACTCAGTGTTTTATGAAGGAGCAATAACAAGGAAATTGTGGATCAAACTCTCAAAGGATAGGAATAGAAAGAGCTTTCAGTGTTAGTTTTACTGAAACATAAACTGGTTTTACTTCTGCCAAAGAATCCGCAACTGACACTTTGATGCTCGACAGGTTTGCTACATAAGTAAATTAGGTAAAGAATGGAATGCTAGTGAAGGTAAAATGCTTAACTTGATGAAAATCCACTGGATCTAGAAGTAAAGTAGAGCCCACACCAGCAAAGCTGTACTAATGCAATCCACTACTAAATATACAAAGCAATGCAGGTCTAGATCCCAGAACTACATGCTCATCGTGACATTAGTCTCTGTACAAAGATCTTGGAGAAGCAGCTTCTTGGCAGTACCTTCCAGTATATTTATCACTCATATAACAAAAGCCTCCAGAAAACAGCCACCAGTACATATTTGCTGACTAGGCTATACACTCATTTCCCATCTGAACATTAGAATCTTTTAGGAATGCAAGAAGAGCCACATCTTTCTCTAAAATAATTTCTGAATATGTATCAATAGAAAAATCAGTAGCATTTCTATACAGCAATAATAATCACGCTAAGAACCAAACCAAAAGTCAATCCCATTTCTAATAGTCAAAAAAAAAGAAAAGAAAAAGAAAACAATTCTGGGAATACATTTAACCAAGGAGTAATAGATGCCTATAAGGAAAACTACAAGATACTGATGAGAGTTAAGAGGACACAAGTAAATGGAAAAACATTCCATTCTCATAGATTAGAAGAATCAATATTGTTAAAATGACCATATTGCCCAAAGCAATCTACAGACTCAATATAATTCCTATCAAAATAACAATGACATTTTTCACAGAATTAGAAAAAAAAATCCTAAACTTCATATGGAACTGAAAAGAACCCAGTTAGTGAAAGCAGGCATCACATTTCCTAACTCCAAATTATACTACAAGTCTATAGTAATCAAACAGCATGGTACTGGTATAAACATAGACATATAGATCAACAGACAGAATAGAGGACCCAGTAAGGGAGGAGACCACCCCTCTTATTGTCTTATGCCCAATTTCTGCCTCCAAAGAAAGAAGAAGTAAAAACTAAAAGGCAGAAATGAAATCCACAAGCAGACAGCCCGGCACCATACCCTGGGCCTGGAAGTTAAAGATCTACCCCTGACCTAACCAGTTATTTGCATTAAAAAGGCACTGTGAAGATCTCTGTCCTGTTCATTTCCTTTCTAATTACCGGTGTATGCAGCCCCCAGTCACATACCCCCTGCTTGCTCAATCAATCACAACCCTTTCACACGGACCCCCTTAGAGTTGCAAGCCCTTAAAAGGGACAGGAATTGCTCACTCGGGGAGCTCGGCTCTTGACACAGGAGTCTTGCCAATGCTCCCAGCTGAAGAAACCACTTCCTTCTTTAACTCGGTGTCTGAGGGGTTTTGTCTGTGGCTCTTCCTGCTACACCAGAAATAAAACCACATACCTATAGCCAACTGATATTTAACAAAGTTGACAAAAACATACATCAGAGAAAGGACACCCTACTCAATAAAGGGTGCTGGGAAAACTGCATAGCCACATGCAAAACAAGGAAACTGGATTTATCCGTCACTATATACAAAAATTAAGATGAGTTAAAGACTGAAACGTACGATGTGAAACTAAAAATTCTAGAAGAAAACCTAGGAAAAATTCTTCTGGACATTGGTCTATGCAAAGAATTCAAGACTAAGATTTCAAAGCAAATGCACCAATAACAAATATAGACAAATGGGACTTAAACTAATGCTTCTATAGAGCAAAAGAAATAGACAATGAACAGACAAGCTACAGGTCGGAAGAAAATATTTGCAAACTATGCATCTGACAAGGGACTAATATCTAGAATCTACAAGGAATTCAAACAAGTCAACAACAACAACAAAAGGATTAGGAAGTGAGCAAAGAACCATGGACAGACATTTTCCAAAAGTAAACATGAAAATGCCCAACAAGCAGATGAAAAAATATTCAACATAACTAATCATCAGAGAAATGCAAATTTAAACCATAATGAGATGTCATCTTATACCAGTCAGAATGGCTACTATTAAAAAGTCAAAAAATAACAGATGTTGGCAAAGATGCAGAGAAAAGGGAACATTTATATACTGTTGGTAGAAACGTAAATTAGACCTCTGTGGAAAACAGTATAGAGATTTCTCAAAGAATTAAAAATAGAACTACCCTTTGATCCAGCAATCCAACTACTGGGCATATAGCCAAAGGAAAAGAATCATTTTATGAAAAAGATACATGCACTCATGTTTATCACAGCACTAGTCACAAGAGACACAGAATCAACCTAAGTAACCATCAATGAATGATTGGATAAAGAAAATGTGGTATATATATATGGAATACTATGTATCCATGAAAAAATAAAATAATGTCTTTTGCAGCTATATGTATGGATTTGGAGGCCATTATCTTAAGTAAAATATCAAAAACAGAAAGTAAAATACTGCATGTTCTCACTTGTAAGTGAAAGATAAATAGTATGCACACATGGACATACAGATTGGAATAACAGGCATTAGAGACTTGGAAAGGTGGGAGGGTGGGAGGCGGGTGAGGGATGAAAAGTTACCTAATGGGTACAATAAACACTATTCAGGTGATGGTTACGCTAGGAGCCCAGACCTCAGCACTAGGCAATATACCCATTTAACAAAGCTGTATTTGTACCCCCTAAATCTATTTCAAATAAATAAGCAAGGTCACTGTATAATGATAAAGGGATCCATTCAGCAAGAAGATATAACAATTCTAAATATATATGAACTTAACACCAGAACATCCAGTTCCTCTAGCTTATATAGCAAATATATAGCAATATATAGCGAATATTATTAGATCTAAAGGGAGAGATAGACTCCAATACAATAATAGTTGAAGACTTCAACACCCTACTCTCCATATTAGGCAGATCATCAAGACAGAAAACCAACAAAGAAACATTAGATTTAAACTGCACTTCAGATCAATGTACCTAAAAGACATGCATGGAATATTTTATCCAATAGTGACAGAATACACATTCTTCTCATCAACACATGAAACATTCTCTAGTGTAGACCATATGCTAGGCCAAAAAGCAAGTTTAAATTTAAAAAAAAATCAAAATCATATCAAGTACCTTTCAGATCACAATGGGATAAAACTAGAAATCAATAACAACAGGAACTTTGGAAACCGTACAAATACTTGGAAATTAAATAACATGCTTAACAGCCATTGGGTCAATGAAGAAGAAAGAAGGAAATAAATGTCTTGAGACAAATGAAAATGGAAACACAACATATCAAAACCCATGGGATGTAGTAAAAGAAGTGCTAAGAGGGAATTTCATAGTAATAAATGCCTATATCAAGAAGTAGAAACATTTCAAATAAGCTAATGATACCCCTCAATAACTAGAAAAGCAAGAGCAGAACAAATCCAAAATTAGAAGAAGGAAAGAAAAAATAAAGATCAGAGCAGAATTAAATGTAATAGAGACTTAAAAATAATACAAAGGTCAATGGAATGAAAAGTTAGTTTTTTGAAAAGACAAAATAGATAAATCACTAGCTAGACTAACCAAGAAAATAAGAGAGAGGATGTGAATTAGCAAAATCACAAACAAAAAGGGACATTACAACTGATACAACAGAAATACAAGAAAGCATCAGAGACTTATAAAGAACTATATGCTAACAAATTAGAAAAGCTAGAGGAAATGGATAAATTCCTAGACACATACAATCTACCAAGAATGAATCAGGGCTGGGCACCGTGGCTCATGCCTGTAATCCCAGCACTTTGGGAGGCCAAGGTGGGCGGATCACCTGAGGTCAGAAGTTCGAGACCAGTCTGACCAACATGAAGAAACCCTGTCTCTACTAAAAATACAAAAAAAAATTAGCCTGGTGTGATGGCACATGCCTGTAATCCCAGCTACTTGGGAGGCTGAGGCAGGAGAATTGCTTATACCCGGGAGGTGGAGATTGCTGTGAGCCGAGATTGAGTCACTGTACTCCAGCCTGGGCAACAAGAGTGAAACTCCCTCTCAAAAAAACAAAACAAAAAAAAACAAAAAAAAACAATGAATCAGAAAGAAAAACCTGAACAGACCAATAACGAGTAATGTGCCGGGTGGGGTGGCTCATGACTGTAATCTCAGCACTTTGAGAGGCCACAGGTGGGTGGATCACGAGGTCAGGAGATTGAGACCATCCTGGCTAACATGGTGAAACCCCGTCTCTACTAAAAATACATAAAATTAGCCGGGCATGGTGGCGGGCGCCTGTACTCCCAGCTACTCGGTAGACTGAGGTAGGAGAATGGCGTGAACCTGGGAGGTGGAGCTTGCAGTGAGGGGAGACTGTGCCACTGCACTCCAGCCTGGGCGACAGAGCGATCTTCTGTCTCAAAAAAATAAATAAAAATAAAATAACAAGTAATGAGATTGAATCAGTAATAAAAAGTCTCCCAACAAAGAAAAGCTCAGCACAGGATAGCTTTACTTCCAAATGCTATCAAACTTGTAAAGAAAAACTAACACCTATTATTCTCAAACTATGTCAGAAAATTCAAAGGAGGAAATTCTTCTGAACTCATTCTGTGAGGCCAGTATTACCCTGATACCAAAACCAGACAAGAACATAATGGAAATAGAAAACTACAGGCCAATACCCCTGACGAACACAGACACAAAAAAACTTCAACAAAATACTAGCAAAGTGAATCCAACAGCACCATAAAAGGATAATATATCAGATGAAAGGATGGTTCAACACATGCAAGTCAATAAATGTGATACCTCACAACAACAGAATGAAGGACAAAAACAATATGATCATTTCAATAGACAGAGAAAAGGAATTTTATAAAATTTAACTTCCTTTCATGATTACAACTCTTAACAAATTAGGCATAGAAGAAACATACCTCAGCATAATAAAGGTCATATCTGACAAATGTATAGCTAACATAATACTGAATGGGGAAAAGCTGAAAGAACTGTAACAAGATATTTGATATCCACTTCCACCACTTCATTTTTATTATTTATTTAGAGATTGGGTCATCATTTTTATTCAACATAGTACCGGAAGTCCTTGCCAGAGCAATCAGGCAGGAGAAATAAATAAATGTCATCTAAATTGGAATAGAGGAAGTAAAACTGTGCCTCTTTGTAAATAACATGGATATATGTATGTGTGTGTGTGTGTGTGTGTATGTACTATATAGACATGGATATATATATAAAAAAATACATATATACTTATATGTGTATGCATGTATATAACCTAAAGACTCCACCAAAAACACTCTTAGAACCAATAAATGAATTTAGTAAAATTGCAGGATACAAAATCAACATATAAAAATCAGCAGCATTTCTATGTGCCAATAATAAACTGGCTAAAAAAGAAAACAATCTCATTTACAATAGCTAAGAAAAATAAAATACTTAGGAGTAAATTGAACCAAGAAAGTGAAAGACCTTTACGAGGAAAACTTCAAAACACTGATGAAAGAATGTTAAGAGGACACAAACAAATGGAAAGATATCCCATGCTCATGACTCAGAAGAATTAATATTGTTAAAATGACCATACTATGCAAAGCAATCTACAGACTCAATGTAATCCCGATCAAAACAGCAATGACATTCTTCATATAAATACAAAAAAATCCTGAAATTTCTATAGAACCATTAAAGAGCCCAAATAGCCATAGTGTTCCTGAGTAAAAAAAACAAAGCTGGAGGCATCACATACCTGATTTCAAAATATATTAAAAAGCTGTAGTAACTAAAACAGCAAGGTATTGGTATAAAAACAGACACATAAACCAATGAAACAGAATAGACACTCCAGGAATAAATGCATGCATTTATAGCTAACTGATTTCCAACAAAGCCATCAAGAATATAAATTGAGGAAAGGCATACTCGTCAATAATGGCACAGGGAAAACTGGATATCCAAGTACAGAAAAATGAAACTAGATTCCTATGTCTCACAATATACAAAAGTCATCCCAAAATTGATTAAAGACTTAAACGTAAGACCTAAAAACTATGAAATTGCTAAAAGAAAATAGGGAAAATGCTCTCAAACATTGGTCTAGGCAAAAAATGTATGGCTAAGACTTCAAAAGCACAGCCAACAAAAATAAAATAGACAAATGGGACTATGTAAACTAAAAAGCTTCTATGCAGCAAAGGAAGCAGTCAACAGAGTGAGAAGGACAACATGCTGAATGAGAGAAAATATTTGCAAACCATTCATCTGCCAAGGAACTAATATTCAGAACAAGCAAGGAACTCAAACAACTTTTTGTGTTTTTTATCTAACACAACACAAAAACACCTGAGGAATTCAAACAACTTAACAGCAAAAAAACTAATAATCCCATGAAAAAGTGGGCAACGGATCTGAGTAGGCATTTCTCAAAAGAAGACATACCTCTCTCACCTCTGGTTAAAGGGGGGGAAAAAAGGACTTAAAAATGCACAACAGGTATGTGGAAAAAATGTTCAACATAATGAATTATCAGGGAAATGCCGATCCAAGCTGCAATAAGACATCTTACCCTTGTTAGAATTGCTCTTATCAAAAAGACAAAAAATAACAGATGCTTGTGAGGATGCAGAGAAAAGGAAACTCTATATTATACACTGTTGTTTGGAAAGTAAATTAGTGCAGCCATTACAGAAGACAGTATGAAGTTTCCTCAACAAACTAAAAATACAACTAACATAAAATCCAGTAGTCTCACTACTGGGTATTTATTCAAAGGAAAGGAAATCAGTATATCAAAGGGATACCCATATCCTCTTGTTTATGTCAAGACTATTCACCATAGCAACATATGAAATCAATCTAAATGTTCATTAATGGATGAATGAATAAAAAAAATGTGAATAAAATTGGAAAAAAAAGAAAATGTGGTATATATACTCAGTAGAATACTATTCAGCCATAAAAAAGAATGACATCCTGTCATTTGCAGCAATGTGTATGCAACTAGAGGTCATTATTGTTAAATGAATTAAGCCAGACACTGAAAGACAAATATTTGTTCTCATTCATATGTGGGAGCTAAAAAAGTTTTTTTCAGTGAGGTAGGGAATAGAATGATAGTTACCAGAGGCCAGGAAGGGTATGTGTGTGGCAGGGTGGTGGTGGAGAGGTTGGTTAGTAGGAACACAAAACAGTTAGATAGAAATAGTAAGTTCTAGTGTTTGATAGCACAGTAGGGTGACTGCAGTTAACAACAATATATTGTATATTTCAAAATAACTAGAAAAGAAGATTTGAAATGTTCCCAACTCAAATAAATAATAAATGTTTGAGGTGATAGATATCTTAAATACCCTGATTTGATCATTACACATTTTATTCATGTATCAAAAATACCACATGCATTCCATAAAAATAGTATATATTCCACAAATAGTATATATCAACAAAAAGACCACCATATTACAAGTAGACTAATACCAGAACAGAACAAAGGAAATCTCGCTAAGTGAGATTCTAACTAATGCATGCGCTTGTTTGCATCAATGAAAGGCATTTGGTACTTTTCTCCAAGTCCTTAAATACTTTAGAGATTCACCTTCACCCAGTATGCTTCTAATTCCTCCCTGGAATGACTTCAAATTACATGTGACTAATTTAAAGACACATTAACCCTAGCAACTTTATTTTTGTTATTTTGTTTTAAGAGAAAAGGACTTATTTTGTCACCCACACTGGTGTGCAGTGGCATGATCATAGCTCACTGAACCCTTGAACACCTGTACTGGACTCAAGCAATCCTCCCACTTCAGTCTCCTGGGTAGCAAGAACTACAAGTGGGTGCCACCACATCTAGCTAATTTTTAAATTTTTCTTGTAGAGACAAGGTCTTGCTATGTTTCCCAGGCTGGTCTTGAACTTCTGGCATCAAGCGATCCTCTGACTTTGGCCTCCCAAAGCACTGGGATTATAAATGTGAGCCACCACACCCAGCCAGCAATTATATTTTTTAACGTAAGCAAGTAGAGAGTAAGAAATTAAATTTAAAAAGCATCTTGAACTTGAAATAAAAGAAAGCTGTCTCCTAAAGCTAATTAACATGATAATTCTATTCTATGATAATAATTTGAGTGTGAAATTATGGAATCAAGATTTCCACTTCTCCCCATACATTTCATTTAACAAGTATTTATTGAGTGCCTCATGTGTGCCACAAACAACTCTAAAAAGTAGGGATATTCCAGTACAATAGAGAAAGATACAGTAGACAATTCCCCTTTCTTGAAACTTACATCCCATTTCTTTTTGGCGCAGCAGAGACAAATGAGTTAAATATATATTGAATATTAGATAGTGATAAATGTTATGTGGAAATAATAACAAAGGAATTAGGGAAGGCTTGGTTAGTTTTAAATACAGAGGTTGGAGAAGTCTCACTGAGATGACACTTTAGCAAAGAACTGAAGGAAGTGAATGAGTGAACAGTGCATATTACTGGGAGAATGTTTTTGTTTTCAGCAGAAGGGGCAGCCAGTGAATGGTCATGAGACAGGAGTGTGCATGGCTGCTATGGTCAAGGAACAACCTGGGGCCACCTGAACCTGGAGCAGGATTAAGAAGAAATAGCACAGTATTTTGGGATTCAGTTTTTTAAGAAAAAGAAGAAATAGGAGAAGGTGAGCTCAGATGGTATTATGGAATCTAGTGTCAACCTTTTTTTTTTTTTTTTTTTTTTTTGAGACAGAGTCTTACTCTGTCATCAGGCTGGAGTGCAGTGGTGATCTTGGCTCACTGCAACCTCCAGCTCCTGGGTTCAAGAGATTCTCCTGCCTCAGCCTCCCAAGTAGCTGGGATTACAGGTGCGTGCCACCACACCTGGCCAATTTTTGTATTTTTAGTAGAGACAGGGTTTCACCATGTTGGCCAGGATGGTCTCCATCTCCTGACCTCATGATCTGCCCGCCTTGGCCTCCCAAAGTACTGGGATTACAGACGTGAGCCACCGTGCCCAGTCGTGCCAACTATTTTAAGAATTTTGCCTTTTACTTAGTGACATCACAGTACTTACAAATTATCATTAACTAGTCAAGAGCAAACATAATACCATTTTGCTTAGATTTACTGATCTACTAGTCTATTTTCTTATGTATTAGAATGGCATCTTTATAATGTTCTGCTTAACATCACATACTAGGACACAGGACTTCTGATTCCTAACTTGGGACCTTTTCACTTATGTCTTGTTGCTATTTTAAAGAAATTAGTTCAAGGAAGGAAATTCTCTTCTGATTTTTAACACCATAACTGACATGTTGTCTTTTCCCATTCATGATCTCTTTCCAAGTTTACTAAACAAGTGCTCAATTGTTCTAGACCCTCGTGTTGATTTGTTATCTAATTCTTATAACTTAAGAAATATTCCTTCTTGAGAAATAAGATCTGACCTCAAACTTCAAGGAGTGTTTTTTGCTCCTTTAAGCATTCTCATATGTATTATCTCTGAAAAATAAAAAAAGAAACCATAATATAAAGACATTGTTTTTTATTTTTCTGAAGGACACTAGCATCGTACTTTAGAAAAAAGCTTATTAGTAAAAGTTTTACCAAATGAATACAATTTAAATTTTTTTCTTACTTAAAACTAATATCTACCTGATTGTTAAGTTTTTCCCAAATGAGGAAAAAACTAATGACTTGTCAGAATTCTGGAAAAATAGCAGAGTAGGAAGCACCAGGAATTTGTCTCCCCTCCTAGATAACAATTGCACTGGCAGAATGTGTCCCCTGTAACTATTTTGGACTCTGGAGTCTATTGAAGACTCAAAACTTCCAGGGGAAGGCTTGAACAGTAAGATACAGTTAATTTCATCAATTTCAGATCTTAGCACAGCAACAGCTACACATCCTCCACCCCTCAGCTGCATGGCAGGCAGCTCTGCACATATTCCTGGATCAATCTGGACATGGCCTGTGGGAGCCATGGTAGGCAAATAGGAACCCAAATAAAATTTCTAACTATCAGAGATTTATTCTCTGATCACTGATTGTTGTTTCTGATCAAAGAGGGACAAGGGGGCAGGTGGCCATTGTTGTTGTACCTTCCATCATTGTTGTAAGCCCCTTCTCCTCTGGCTGAAGTAACTTCCAGGGGATTTAAAGGGATAGTGCCCTTCTCTCCTTTTATTTTTGTCTTTTCCCCCTTTTGGAAACTAGACATTAAAAACTAGGCTTTAAAAAAAAAAAACTACATATATTAGGAAATTAGAAAGTGAACATGCCACACCCAGAAAAAGGCACAGGCTCAAAAAGACTGAGAAAACCTTACTTAAGTTGACACCTCAGACTGATCCTTGGCAGAGAGACAGTCTCACACACACATACACACACACAGAGAGAGAGAGAGAGAGAGAGACAGAGACAGACAGAGACAGAATAGCAAACCCTGCAGAAGTGAGAAAATCTAATTTCCACAGTTACACATTATTAGGTCCAAATGTCCAATTTACAACAAAGAAAATCACAAGCCAGACAAAGAAAGAGGAAAGTATAGCCCCTTCAAAGAAAAAAAAAATCAACACAAACTGTTCCCAGAAAAGACCTGATGACAGATATACTAAACAGATCTATTAAACAAATACTTTCAAACAACTGAAGATGTTCAGAGAACTAAAAAATGATGTGAAGAGACTCAAGAAAAAGATATGTGAACAAAATGGAAATATCCACGGAGATAAATCCTGAAAAGAAACCAAATAAAATTCTAGAACTGAAAAATAGACTAAATGAAATGAAAACTTTACTGGTAGGATTCAAGGACACATTTCAGCAAACAGAGGAAAGACTCAGCAAACTTAAAGACAGGACAATGGAAATTATCGAGTCTGAGGAAGAGAAAGAGAAAAAATTAAGGAAAGGTGAGCAGAGCCTTAGGGATCTGTGGGACACTGTCAAACTGACCGACATATGCATTGTGGGAATACCAGAAGGAGCAGAGAGAAAAGGGCAGAGAGAAATAATGGCTGAAAACTTGCCAGATTTAACAAAAGACATGACTATAAACATGTAAGAATCATTCAAAAACTAAAAGTAAGACGGACTCAGAGACCAACATTGAGATACATTATAATCAAACTTCCAAAAGAAAAAGACAAAAAATAATCAGAGTAAAGAGAAAAAAAAATGACTTGTCACAAACAAGGAATGTTCAATCAGATCAGTAGACTTCTCAACAGAAACCTTAGAGGATGAAACACAGTGGGCCAATATATTCAAAGTGCTAGAAGAAAAAAACTGTCAACCAAAAATCCCATATACAAAAAAACTATCCTTCAAAAAGTAAGGGAGGAGATGGGCACAGACGTGCATGACTCTAGTCCCACCTACTCAGGAGGCTGAGGTAGGAGGACTGCTTGAGTCCAGGAGCTTGAGTTTAACCTGGGCAACATAGTAAGGTCCTGTCTCTTACAAAAAAAAAAAAAGGTGAGGAAGAAATTAAAACATTTCCAGATAAAAGCTGAGGGAGTTCATTATCATAAGACCTGCCCTGCAAGAAATACTCAAGGGAATCCTGCAAGGTAAAGTAGGAGGATACTAGACAGAAACTTGAAGCTGTATGAAGAAATCAAAATCTCAATAAAGGTAAATGCATGGACAATTATAAAAGCTAGTACTATTGTAATAATGGTTTGTAACTCCACTTTTTTGTTTTCTACATGATTTGAGACTAATACATTTTTACAAACAATTATTAGTCTAAAAATTAGTACTGTAACTGGTTTGTAACTCCACATTTTGTTTTATACATAATTTAACAGACCAAATAGAGGAATTATAGTTTAGTATACAAAGCACAAGTTAAGGATCCCTTATCTGAAATGCTTGGGACCAAAGTGTTGCCAATTTTTTTAAAATCTTGGAATGTTTGCATTATACTTACTGGTTGAACATCACTAATCCAAAAATCAATTGCATGTCATGTCAGTGCTCAAAAAGTTTCAGATGTTGGAGCATTTTACATTTCAGATTTTCAGATTAGGAACATTCAACCTGTATAAAGATGTAATTTTGTTAAATCAACAACCAAAATGGGTGGAAAAGAAGTTGCTGAAGGAGCAGTTTTTGTATGTTATGAAGATAAGCTGGTATAAACTCAAATTAGAATGTGATAAGATTAGGAAGTTAAATGTAGTCCCCATGGTAACCACTAAGAAAATAGTTACAGAATACATACAAAAGGAAATGAGGAGGGAATATAAATGTTTTGCTTCAAAAATCAACTAAAAACAAAATAAGACAGTTGTATTAGTCTGTTTTCATGCTGCTGATAAAGACATACCCAAGACTGGGCAATTTACAAAAGAAAGAGGTTTATTGGACTTATAGTTCCACGTGGCTGGGAAGGCCTCACAAGTATGTTGGAAGGTGAAAGGCATGTCTCACATGGCAGCAGACAAGAGAACACAGAGCTTGTGCAGGGGAGCTCCTCTTTTTAAAGGCGTCAGATCTCATGAGACTTATTCACTATCACAAGAACAGCACAGGAAAGACTTGCCCCCATGATTCAGTTACCTCCCACTGGGTCCCTCCCAAAACACATGGGAATTCAAGAAGATATTTGGGTAGAGACACAGCCAAACCATATCATTTTGTACCTGCCCCCCGCCGCCCCAAATCTCATGTCCTCACATTTCAAAACCAATCATGCCTTCCCAACAGTCCCCCAAAGTCTTAACTCATTTCAGCATTAATTCAAAAGTCCACAGTCCAAAGTCTCATCCAAGACAAAGCAATTACTTTCTGTCTATGAGCCTGTAAATCAAAAGCAAATTATTTACTTCCTAGATACAATGGGGATACAGGCACTGTGTAAATATAGCCATTCCAAATGGGAGACATTGGCCCAACAAAGGGGCTACCAGCCCCATGCAAGTCTGAAACCTGCGGGACAGTCAAATCTTAAAGCTCCAAAATAATCTCCTTTGACTCCATGTTCCACATCCAGGTCACTCTGATGCAAGAGGTGAACTCCCACAGCCTTGGGCAGCTCCACCCCTAGGGCTTTGCAGGATACAGCCCCACTCCTGGCTGCTTTGTGGGCTGGTGTTGAGTGTCTGGGGCTTTTCCAGGTGCATGGTGCAAACTATTGGTGGAGCTACCATTGTGGGGTCTGAAGGATGGCAGCCGGCCCTCTTCTCACGGCTCCACTAGACGGTGCCCCAGTCGGGACTCTGTGTGGGGGCTTTGATCCCACATTTCCCTTCCACACTCCCCTAGCAGAGGTTCTCCATGAGGGCCCCACCCCTGCGGCAAACTTCAGCCTGGGCATCCAGGTGTTTCCATACATCTTCTGAAATCTAGACAGAAGTTCCTAAACCTCAGTTCTTGACTTCTGTGCACCCACAGGCTCAACACCACATGGAAGCTGCCAAGGCTTGGGGCTTCCACCCTCTGAAGCAACAGCCTGAGCTGTCTCTTGGCCCCGTTTAGTCAGGGCTGGAGCAGTTGAGACACAGGGCACCAAGTTCCTAGACTGCACACAGCAGAGGGATGCTGGGCCCGGCCCACAAAACCATTTTTCCCCCTAAACCTCCGGACCTATGATGGGAGATGCTGCCACAAAGGGCTCTGACATGCCACGGAGACATTCTCCTCATTGTCTTGGGGACTAACATTCAGCTCCTCATTATTTATGCAAATTTCTGCAGCCAGCTTGAATTTCTCCCCAGAAAATGGGATTTTCTTTTCTATTGCACTATGGACTTTTGAATTAATGCTGAAATGAGTTGAGACTTTGGGGGACTGTGGGGAAGGCATGATTGGTTTTGAAATGTGAGGACATGAGATTTGGGGGGGCAGGTACAAAATGATATGGTTTGGCTGTGTCTCTACCCAAATATCATCTTGAATTCCCATGTGTTTTGGGAGGGACCCAGTGGGAAGTAACTAAATAATGGGGGCAAGTCTTTCCTGTGCTATAAAAGTTGCAGGCTGCAACTTTTCCACACTTTTATGCTCAGTTTCCCTTTTAAAACTGAATGCCTTTAACAGCACCCAAGTCACATATTGAATGCTTTGCTGCTTAGAAATTTCTTCTGCCAGATACCTTAAGTCATCTCCCTGAAGTCCAAAGTTCCACAAATCTCTAGGGCAGGGGCAAAATGCCACCAGTCTCTTTGCTAAAACATAGCAAAAGGAACCTTTGCTCCAGTTCCCAACAAGTTCCTTATCTCCATCTGAGACCCCTTCAGCCTGGATTTCATTGTCCATATCACTATCAGTATTTTGGTCAAAGTCATTCAACAAGTCTCTAGGAAGTTCCAAACTTTCTCACATTTTCCTGTCTTTTTCTGAGGCCTCCAAACTGTTCCAACCTCTGCCTGTTACCCTGTTCCAAAGTCACTTCCACATTTTCAGGTATCTTTTCAGCAGCGCCCCAATCTACTGGTACCAATTTACTGTATTAGTCTGTTGTCATGTTGCTGATAAAGACATACCTAAGGCTGGGCAATTTACAAAAGAAAGAGGTTTATTGGACTTACAGTTCCACATGGCTGGGAAGACCTCACAATCATGGTGGAAGGTGAAAGGCATATCTCACACGGCAGCAAAGAGAACAGAGAGCTTGTGCAGGGGAACTCCTCTTTTTAAAACCATCAGATCTCATGAGACTTACTCACTGTCATGAGAATAGCACAGGGAAGGCATGCCCCCTTGATTCAATTACTTCCCGCCAGTTCCCTCCCACAACACATGGGAATTCAAGATGAGATTTGGGTGAGGACACAGCCAAATCATACGAACAGTGATGCAGGAAATGAGGAACAAAAAAGCTATAAGGCATATACAAAACATATATCAGAATGACAAATATCTCTCCTTATCAGTAATTCCTTGAAATGTAAATTGATTTAACTGTCCAATCAATAGGCAGAGATTGGCAGAATGAATAAAACTACATGCTGTCTATAAAATACTCATTTTAGATCCAAAGACACAAATAGATTGAAATTGAGAGAACGGAAAAAGATATAGCATGCAAATAATAACCAGAGAGAACAGAGGCCACTAATATTAGTGGCTACACTAATATTAGACAAAATAAACTTTAAATCAAAAAAGATTACAAGAGACAAAGAGGAACCTACTGACAGACTATCAAAATATATGAAGCAAAAATCAACAGAACTAAAGGGAGAAATAGACAGTTCTACAATAATAGTTGGAGACTTCAATACCCCACTCCAATACCAACTAGATAAAGATACGTAAGAAAATAGAGGACTTAACACAATAAACCAACTAGATCTAACAGACATATACAGAACACTCTACTCAAAAACGGCAATATATATTTCTCAAGGGCACATGCAACATTTTTCAGAATGAACCACGTTAAGCCACAAATTAAGTATCAGTAAATGTAAAAAGACATATATCATATGAAGTGTCTTCTCCAACCACAGTGAGATAAAGCAGAAATAAAACTATAAAATTCATAAATTTGTGGAAATTAAACAACATATTCTTAAGCAACCAATGTATCAAAGAAGAAATCACAAGAGAAATTAGAAAATATTTGGAGATGAACGAAGCTCAAGAAAAAACACACTGAAACTTATGGGACTTAGCAGTGCTAAGGGGGAATTTACACCTATAAATGCTTACATTAAAAAAACAAAAAAGATCTCAAGTCAACAATCCAACTTTGCAAATTATGGAATGAGAGAAGAACAAATGAAATCAAAAGCTAGTGGAAGAAAGTAAATAATAAAGTTTAGACAGAGAGAAATGAAATCAAGAATAGAAAAATAAGAGAGAAAAATCAATAAAACCAAAAGTTGGTTCTTTGAAAAGAATCAATAAATTGAAAAACCATAGGGGCAGGGGCCAAGATGACCAATTAGAAGCAGCTGTGGTCCACAGCATTCACAGAGAGGAACAAAACAGGCAAGTGAATACAGCACCTTCAACTGAAACATCCAGGTTCTCACATTGGTACTGATTAGGGAATCAACTCAATACACGGAGAATGAAGAAAAGTAGGGTGGTGCGATGGCCCACCAGGAGTGACATGGAGCCAAGGAAACCCCCACCCCCAGCCAAGGGAAGCAATTAGTGACTATGTGACCCAAGAAACCATGCTTCTCCCATGGATCTTTGCAACCTGTGGATCAGGAGATCCCCTTGTGAGCCCACGCACCAGAGCTTTGGATCTGTCACTTAGAACTGGGTAGAGATTTGGTAGAGCAACTGCTGAGGCACACACAGAAACCCAACAACTTTAAACACACCAGTCTTTCTGCAACTCAGGCAAGGTGGGTGGTTCACATATACCCCTAGGAAGGGGGCAGAATCCAGGGAGCCAATCAGCATCATTCTGTAGACCCCACTTCCACCGCACCTCACAAGATAAGACCCACTGTCTTGGAATTCCAGCAAGCCATCAGCAACAGGGTGGAGCCTGCCTGAGACAGGATGGAGCCTCAAGAGGAGAGTGGAGGGCAATACCTCTGCTGTTCGGTCAATTCAGCCATTTCAGCCTGTGGGCTTTGGAAAGTCAAAACGGTCCAGACGAGGAAGGGTTTCCCTAGAAGTGCAACACAGCAGCTTTGCCAGATCATGGCCAGACTGCTTCTTCGTCACTGGGTAGAACCTTCCAGCTGGACCCTCCAGCCATGCCTGCCTGCACATATTAGAGACAGAGCTCTGATCTCTCCCTGGGATGAAGTGCCCAGAGGAGGGGAGGGCTGTCACCTGGGTTGGTTGGATGACTTAGCCCTTCTGGCCTTTGGGTTTTATAGAGGCCAAGTTGACAAGGGCAGAGGCAGTTCATCACCACAGCACAGCTGTTTTGTTGATGTATGGCCAGACTGCTTCTTTAAGCAAGACCCTGATCCACTCCTCCTTGTGGGGCAGGTACTCCCAGTCAGGTCCCACCCACAGTGGCCTCCGGTCACCCTGGCCTGTGTTATCCCTGGGACAAAGTGTCTGAAGGGTGGGGCAGGCTGCCAACTTGGCCATTTGGCTTCTCAGCTTGTCCAGCCTGTGGGCCTTGGAGAGCCCAAACAGATCAGGGACTGAAGGGATCTCCAATACAGCATAGCTGCTCTATCAAAAGCAGACTGCTTCTTTAAGAGGGTTCCTGATCCTGACTGGGTAGGACCTCCCAACAGGAGTCTTCAGCCACCTCCTACAGGCAAATTTGGGCCAGCAATAGGTCAAGACCCCTGGGACAGAGCTTCCAGAGGAAAAAGTTGGCTGCCATCTTTGCTATTTCACAGGCTTCACAGGTGATACCTCAAGGTACCGAAAAAAAAAAAAAAAAAGAAAACTAAGGTTTAGAGTGGATCCCCAGCAAACCATAGCAGCCCTATGGAAGAGTTGCCAGACTGTTAAAAGAAAAACAAATAGAAAACAACAACGAAACCCATCCAAAGATCAGCAGCATAAAAAATCAAAGGTAGATAAACCCACTAAGATGAGAGAGAATCAATGCAAAAACACTGAAAACTCAAAAAGCCAGAGTGCCCCTTTTCCTTAAAATGACTACAACATCTCTCCAGCAAGGGCTCAGAACTGGGCTGGGCTGAGATGGTTGAAATGACAGAAGTAGGTTTCAGAAGGTGGGTAATAAACTTCACTGAGATAAAAAAGTGTGTTGTAAACCAATGCAAAGAAGCTAAGAATCACGATAAAATAATACAGGAGCTGAGAGCCAAAATAGCCAGTTTAAGGGGAAACATAACTAATCTGTTAGAGCTGAAAAGCACACTATAGGACTTCACAATGCAATCACAAATATTAATAGCAGAATAGACTAAGTGGAAGAAAAAATCTCAGAGTAAGAAAGAATCTCAGAGCTTGAAGACTATCTTTTTGAAATAAGACAGGCTGACAAGAATAGAGAAAAAAGAATGAAATAAATGAACAAAACCTCTGAGAAATATGGGATTATGTAAAGAGACCAAATCTACAACTGATTGGTGTACCTGAAAGAGACAAAGAGAATGGAACCAAGTTGGAAAACACACTTTAGGATATAATCCAGAACTTCCCCAACCTAGCAAGACAGGCCAATATTCAAATTCAGGAAATACAGTGAACCCCAGTAAAATACTCTGTGAGAAGAGAGATCATCCCCAAGACCTATAATAATCAGATTCTCCAGGATTGAAATGAAAGAAAATATATCTAAAGAACTCTTCACCCCAAAACAACAGAATATACATTATTCTCATTGCCACATGGCACTTAACTCTAAAATTGATCACATAATCAGAAGTAAAACACTCCTCAGCAAAAGCAAAAGAGCTGAAATCCTAACAACCAGTCTCTCAGACCACAGCACAATCAAATTAGAACTCAAGTTTAAGAAATTCACTCAAAACCACACCACATCACATGGAAACTGAACAACTCAAGATTAAGAAATTCATTCAAAACCACACCACTACATGGAAACTGAACACTACATGGAACCTGCTCCTGAATGACTTGCGAGCAAATAATGAAATTAAAGCAGAAATCAAGTTCTTTGAAACTAATGAGAACAAAGACACAATGTACCAGAATCTCTGGGTTGCAGCTAAAGCAGTGTTAAGAGGGAAATTTATAGCACTAAATGCCCACACCAAAAAGCTAGAAAGATCTCAAATTGACAACTTTTTTTTTTTTTTTTTTTTTTTGAGACGGAGTCTTGCGCTGTGGCCCAGGCTGGAGTGCAGTGACCGGCTCTCGGCTCACTGCAAGCTCCGCCTCCCGGGTTCACACCATTCTCCTGCCTCAGCCTCCCGAGTAGCTGGGACTACAGGCGCCTGCCACCTCGCCCGGCTAGGTTTTTTTTTGTATTTTTCAGTAGAGACGGGGTTTCACCGTGTTAGCCAGGATGGTCTCGATCTCCTGACCTCGTGATCCGCCCATCTCGGCCTCCCAAAGTGCTGGGATTACAGGCTTGAGCCACCGCGCCTGGCCTTCAAATTGACAACTTAACTACTAAAAGACCTAGGAAACCAAGAGCAAACAAACCCAAAGCTAGTAGAAGACAAGAAATAATCAAGATCAGAGCTAAACTGAAGAAAGTAAAAACACAAAAAAAAAACCTTCAAAAAATCAAAGAATCCAATAACTGTTTTTTTAAGATTAATAAGATAGATAGACTGCTAACTAGACTGATAAAGAGGGAGAGAAGATTTAAATAAACACAATCGGAAATGATAAGGGGGATATCACCACTGATCCCACAGAGATACAAACAACCATCTGAGAATACTATAAACAACTCTATGCACATAAACTAGAAATTCTAGAAGAAAATTCCTGGACACATACATCCTCCCAAGACTGAACAGGGAAGAAACAGAATGCCTGAACAGAACAATAACAAGTTCTGAAATCGAGGCAGAAATAAATAGCCTACCAGTCAAAAAAAAAAAAAAAAAGCCCAGGACCAGATAGATTTACAGATGAATTCCACTAAAGGTACAAAGAAGAGCTGGTACTATTTCTACTGAAACTATTTCAAAAAATTGAAAAGGAGGGAATCTTCCCTAACGCATTTTTTTTTCTTTTTTGAGATGGAGTCTCACTCTGTCACCCAGGCTGGAGTGCAGTGGATCAATCTCAGCTCACTGCAACCTCTGCCTCCCAGGTTCATGTGACTCTCATGCCTCAGCCTCCTGAGTAGCTGGGATTACAGGAGCCCACCACCAAAACCTGTCAGAGATACACCACCAACAACAAAAACTTCAGGTCAATACCATTGATGAACATCAATGCAAAAATCCTCAACAAAATACTGGCAAACCAAATCCAGCAGCACATCAAAAAACTTATCCACTACAATTAAGTAGGCTTCATCCCTGGGATGCAAGGTTGGTTCAATGTACACAAATCAATAAATGTGATACATTACACAAACAGATCTAAAGATATGATTATCTCAATAGATGCAGAAAGGACCTTCAATAAAACTCAACATCCCTTTATATAAAAAACTCTCAATAAACTATGTATTAAAGGAACACATTTCAAAATAATAAGTGCCATATATGACAAACCCACAGCATATATCACACTGATTTGGCAAAAGCTGGAAGCATTCTCCTTGAAAACTGGCACAAGACAAAGAGGCCCTCTCTCACCACTCCTGTTCAATATAGTATTGGAAGTTCTGTCCAGGGCAATCAGGCAAAAGAAAGAAAGAGGATTCCAATAGGAAGAGAGGAAGTCAAACTATCTTTATTTGCAGATGACATGATCCTATATCTAGAAAACCCCATTGTCTCAGGTCAAAAGCTTCTTAAGTCGGTAAGCAACTTCAGCAAAGTCTCAAAATACAAAATCAATGTGCAAAAATTGCTAGCATTCCCATATACAAACAATAGGCAAGCTGAGAGCCAAATCATGAGTGAACCTCCATTCACAATTGGCACAGAAAGAATAAAATGCCGAGGAATACAGCTAACAAGGGAAGTGAAGAATCTCTTCAAAGAGAACTATAAACTACTGCTCAAAGAAATCAGAGATGACACAAACAAATGGAAAAATATACCATGCTCATGAATAGGAAGAATCAATATCATGAAAATTGACATACTACCTAAAGCAATTTATAGATGCAATGCAATTTCCATTAAACTACCACTGACATTCTTCACAGAATTAGAAAAAAACTATTTTAAAATTTATATGAAATCAAAACAGAGCCCAGATAGTCAAGACAATCCTAAGCAAAAGGAACAAAACTGGAGCCATCACGCTACCCAACTTCAAACTACACTATAAGACTACAGTAACCAAAACAGTATTACACAAGTACAAAAAGACTCAGAGACCAATGGAACAGAATAGAGAAGCCAGAAACAAGTTTGTACACCTAAAACCATCTGATCTTCAAAAAACGTGACAAAAACAAGCAATGGGGAAAGAATTATTTATTTAATAAATGGTGCTGCTATAACAGGCCAGCCATATGCAGCAAATTGAAACTAGACTCCTTCCCTATACCATTTGCAAAAATCAACTCAAGATGTATTAAGGACTTAAATGTAAAGCCCCAAAACTATAAAAAACATAGAAGAAAATCTAGGCAATACCATTCAGAACATAGGCATGGGCAAAGATTTCATGATGAAGACACCAAAAGCAATTGCGACAAATGCAAAAATTGACAAATGGGGTCTAGTTAAACTAAAGAGCTTCTGCACTGTGAAAGAAACTATCATCAGAGTGAACAATTTACAGAATGGGAGAAAATGTTTGCAATCTATCCATCTGACAAAGATCTAATATGTAGCATCTACAAGGAACTTACACAAATTTAAAAGATAAAAACAACTTCATTAAAATGTAGGCCAAGGACATAAACAGGCACTTCTCAAAAGAAGACATACATGTAGCCAACAAACATATGAAAAAAGCTCAACTACACTTAACATAAGAGAAATGTAAATCAAAACCACAATGAGATACCATCTTACACCAATCAGAATAGCTATTATTAAAAAGTTAAAAAATAACAGATGCTGGCAAGGTTGTGGAGAAAAAGGAACAGTTTTACACTGTTGGTGGAACTGTAAATTAGTTTGACCATTGTGGAAGACAGTGTGGTGATTCCTCAAAGATCTAGAGGCAGAAATACCATTTGACCCAGCAATCCCATTACTGAATATATACCCAAAGGAATATAAATCATTCTATTATAAAGATACATGCACATGTATTTTCATTGTAGCACTATTCACAATAGCAAAGACATGGAATCAACCTAAATGTCTATCAATGGTAGACTGGATAAAGAAAATGTGGTACATATGCACCATGGAATACTATGCAGCCATAAAAAGGAATGAGATGGTGTCCTTTGCTGGGACATGAATGGAGCTGGAGGCCATTATCTTCCACAAATTAATGCAGGAACAGAAAACCAAATCCCACATGTTCTCACTTATAAGTGGGAGCTGGATAATGAGAAAACATGGACACACGCTGGGGAACAACACACACTGAGGCCTGTTGGAGAATGGGGGAAGGAGGGAGATCATGAAGAAGAATAGCTCATGGATGCTCGGCTTAATACCTAGGTGACGGGATGATCTGTGCAGCAAATCACCATAGCCCATGTTTACCTATGTAATAAACCTGCACATCCTGCACATGTACCCCTGAACTTAAAAAGAAAACCATTAGCTTGATAGACTAATTTAAAAAAAAAGAGAGGGGCCAGGCACAGTGGCTAACGCCTGTAATCCCAGCACTTTGCAAGGCCAAGACAGGCAGATCACTTGAGGCCAGAATTTCAAGACCAGCCTAGCTAACACGGCAAAACTCTGTCTCTATTAAAAATACAAAAATTAGCCAGGTGTGGTGGTGTGTGTCTGTGGTCCCAGCTACTGGAGAAGCTGAGACAGCAGAATCGCCTGAACCCAGGAGATGGAGGTTGCAGTAAGCTAAGATTTCGCCACTGCAATTCAGCCTTGGCAACAAAGTGAGGCTCTCTCTCAAAAAAAAAAAAAAAAGTTAAAATTTAAAAAGAGAAAACACACAAATTACTAAAATCAGAAATGAAAATGGAGATATAACTACCAATGCTATAGAAATAAAAAAGGATTTCATGAAAGTATTATGAAAAAATATATACCAAAAAATCGGATAACCTAGATGAAATGGATGAATTCCTAAAAAACAAAACACCTACCTACAGTAAATCATGAACGAATAGAATATTTCAAAGACTTATAACTAGTAAGGAGATAGAATTAATAATAAAAAATCTTATGACATTAAAATGCTCCAGACCTGAGAGCTTCACTGGTAAATTCTACCAAACATTTAAAGAAGAACTAATACCAAACCTTCTCAAACTTTTCCCAAACATATTAAGAAGTAGGGACATTCCTAATTCATTCCATAAGGCCAAGGGTACCCTGACTTCAAAGACACTATAAGAAAACTACATCCCTTACGAACATTAATGCAAAAATCCTCAATAAAATACTAACAAATCAAGTTCAGTGGCATCTTAAAAGGATTATACACCATGACCATGTGAGATTTGTTCCTGGGATACAGGGATGGTTCAACACATGAAAATTGATCAATGTACACTACATTTACAGAATAAAGGACAAAAAATACATCACCAACTCAATTGATGCATAAAAAAGCATTTGAGAAAATTCAACACCCTTCCATGATAAAAAAAAAAAAAACACCAACAAACAGGACATAAATAAACAGAAATATATTAGATGTTCATGGATTTGAAGACTTACTATTGTTAAGCTGTCCATACTAAACAAAGCAATCTACAGATTCAGTGCAATCACTGTTAAAATCTCAATGATGTTTCTTGCAGAAATAAAAAAGCCCAACCTAAAATTCACATGGAATCTCAAGGGATCCCAAATAGCCAAAGCAATCTTGGCTGTATCTTGGAGGACTCATAGTTCCTTATGTCACTACTTACTAAAAGCTATAGTAATCAAGGAAATGTAATACTGGCATAAAGACAGACATATAAACCAAGAACAGAGTCCAGAAATAAACCCTTGTTTACATGGTCAAATGATTTTTGACAAGGGTGCAAGACCATTGGTTGAATGGGGAAATTGGACATCCACATTCGAAAGAATGAAGCTGGACCATTACCTAACACCATATATTAAAAATTAACTCAAAATGGATCAAAGACCTAAAATATAAGATCTAAAGCTAGCCTTAGCTTAGACAAAAACATAGGAGTAAACCTCTCCGACCCTAGATTAGGCAAAGATTAATCCAATTTCTTGGATTTCTTGGTCACCAGAGGCAACCAAAGAAAAATAGACAAATTGGACTTCACGAAAATTTTAAAAATTTATGAATCAGGAGAATATCAACATAGTGAGAACTCATCTCTATGAAAAATTTAAAAATTATCTGGGCATGGTGGCACATGCCTATAGTCCTGGGTACTTGGGAGGCTGAGGTGGGAGGGTCACTTGAGCCTGGGAGGTTGAAGTTGCAGTGAGCTATGATTGTGCCACTGTACTCCAGCCTGGGCAACAGTGACCCTGTCTCAAAATCAAACAAACAAACACACACACACATACACAAGAATATCAACAGAGTAAAAACGGCAACCCATGGAATAGGAAATAAAAGAATATTTATAAACCATATGGCTGATAAGGGATTAATATCCAGAATACATAAAGAATTCCTAAAAGTCAACAACAAAAACAACTAATTACACTGGTGATTAAGTTAGCAAAAACCAAAACAACAAAAACAATTCAAAAATGGGCAAAGGACTTGAACAGACATTTTTTCAACGAATATATACAAATGATCAATAAGCACTTGAAAAGAGGCTTAACCTCACAAATCATTAGAGATATGCAAATTAAAACTAAAATGAGATACCACCTCATCCCCATTAGGATGGCTCCTATGGTTCTGCCTTGCTGCTACTTTGAAGAAATTATAGTCAGCCTCTGTTCCCATGGGTTCCACATCTGCAGATTTAACAACTACAGATGGAGAACATTTAAAAATAAATAAATAAATAAAACACAACTGTACCAATAATAAAAAATAATACAACAATTTTAATATAGCATAACAACTACTTACATAGTATTTATATTGCCTTAGGTATTATAAGTAATCTGGAGATGATTTAGTGTATACAGGAGGATGTGCCTAGGTTATATACAAATTCTACACCATTTTATATCAGGAACTTGAACATCTCAGGTTTTGGTATCCACTAGGGCCCTGGGACCAATTCCCTGTGGATACCGAGGGATGACTGTACAGAAATTCTTGACTTATGATAGTTTGACATAAGATTTTTCAACTTTACATGAGTTAATTGGGGTGTTAAATGCATTTTTTAAAATCATATTTCTATTTACAATGGGCTTATCAGGACATAGCCCCATCATACATTGAGGAGGATCTGTATTTATTTCTAGAGAAGAAACTTTCCCTTTATTTTCAACACAAACATAAGACACATGGTCTTCTCCTGTTTTCAATCTCTTCAATTTTACTAGACCAGAGAACAATGGTTCTAGACTCCCATTGCAATAATAGAATTTGACTTGTACATTGTGAAAGTTGTGTAATCCTGATAAATTAAGAAATACTCCCTTTTGGCAAATAAGCTTTAACCTCTACTCCAAATATCTTTGCATCCAGAAGCAACAGTGAATGTCTTAGAGCCTTTGCAGACTACCGGTGAATCCCAGACCCAATAGTGATCTCCTCTGACCCCCATCATTTGAGAGCTGAAATGCACTCTCTGACTCACCGGACTTGGTTGGGACTTCACTTGTGGCCACCTGGGCCCTGTTCTGCAGCAAAGCTCCCACGGCACTGGTAACAGTTGGTTCTTTTTTTGGACCCATCTGAGCCCTACCCTACAGAGAGAGAAAGAAAGAGAGACAAAGAGAACACCTTCTGTAACCTCAGGTACCACATAGGAGGTACAGTTGTTCCCACTTCACCAGCAGCAGACTGGCATCATCTGCAGGGACTCCCTGAATCCAGGAGAAGGGGACAGACACACACCCTGCACTTCAGTTAGCCTAGTTCTTGTCCTCCCAGCTGGTGCTCAAAGCCATATCTGGGTTTTGAAGCTTCCCTTCCATAATGAAGCCCTTGGGGTTGTTAGTGGTATATTCATCCTATAAAATTAGTTGTTTGGAGACATAAGAAATCACTTAATGTCAATAAAGGTTAAAGAACATTTTATTTTTTTCATTACAGTTGAAGACAGTTTTGTTTTGTTTTGTTTTGTTTTAACATGAACAGAGAAGAAAAACAGATTGGCAGGCAACAAATGTTTTAAGCATGAAATTACAACATCCCTATACCATCCCCCTCCCTGCAGAGCAGCAGCCGCAGAATAGTTATATTAAAACGAAATAAGGACCAAAAGGTTTCTCACATGCTCCTTTCACCTTGTCACTGATCCCACCTCCAGTTCCATGGAAACTGCAGTATAAAGATAACGTGTTACCCCAAGTGAGAATTCTCACTTGGGTAAGAATGGCTGAGAGACTATAACACACAGCTCATCCCCATTCACACAAATAAAGCTATTTTTAGAGGCCCATATTGGTCTCTTTTGGTTAAGGGTATGACACATTTTAAAAGCTGATTATGTTTAAAATAGAAACATATTTCGGCTGTGTTGTTAACAGCCCTTCAAAACTGAAACAACCCCTCCTTTCCTGTTCCATTTTTGAGTAAGCCTCACTATTAGACAAGGCCCCAAAGTGGTGAAGCTGGCACAAAGGAAACAAATACGGCTGTTCAGATATACTCTACAGTGAGTGAAGGAATTCACAAAGCAAGCAATTTTTCTTCTGTGTTCCCAATCACCACTCAGCTCTGGAAAACAAGGAGAGGAATGGGGCCAAGTCACTGGTTACACTGACAGCCAGCTGGCCTTCTTCAGGAATAAAAACACTTCCGTTTGCTGCTTTCCTGTACTCTCCTTGGCCCCACTAAAGCTGACTAACTATGGAGACCGGTAAGAGGAACCATTTGCAGAAATGTAACTCACCCTTTACTGCTTTACAGAATGTAGGTAGACTTATGCAAAGAAACTTTTCCATAATTAGGCTGTAATCAAGCCCAAAGTAGTCATATTCCTCCAAAGGTGTGGTGCCAATCGTATCAACTAGAAAAGGCTACTGGGGAAGGGGAGGGTGGGGTAATGTAGAGAGAGGAAAGGAGGAGCCCCTATGTGCAAGACACTGAACTGGGTCCTTCACTTATCTTTAAGTCCCCCAACAACTCAGCAAGGCACACATGATTAACCCCATTTGACAGATTAAAGTGAATCTCAAAGAATTTAAGTAAATCAGCCAAGTTTACTTAAATTATAGAATTAAAATTCAAACCCTGGCCGGGCACGGGGGCTCATGCCTGTAATCCCAGCACTTTGGGAGACAAAGGCAGGCGAATCACCTGAGGTCAGGAGTTCAAGACCAGCCTGGCCAACATGGTGAAATCTCGTCTCTACTAAAATTACAAAAATTAGCCAGGCATGGTGGTGGGCGCCCATAATCCCGCTACTTGGAAGGCTGGGGCACAAGAATTGCTTGAACCCGGGAGGCAGAGTTTCCAGTGAGCTGAGATCGCACTGCTGCATTCCAACCTGGGCAACAGAGTGAGACTCCATCTCAAGAAAAAAAAAAAAGAAATTCAAACCCTGACTACTGAATGTAGAATCCTGGCTTTTTCTACATTGCACTTCTTCCCATGCTATCTCAGATGTCAAGACTGAATCTAAGCCAGGTGTGGTGGCTCATGCCTGTCATCCCAGCACTTTGGGAGGCTGAGGCAAGCAGATCACTTGAGGTCAGGAGTTCATGACCAGCCTGGCCAACATGGTGAAACTCCGTCTCTTCTAAAAATACAAAAATTAGCTGGGAGTGGTGGTGGGTGACTGTAATCCCAGCTACTTGGGAGGCTGAGGCAGGAGAATCGCTTGAACCCGGGAGGCGGAGTTTGCAGTGAGCCGAGATTGCGCCACTGCACTCCAGCCTGGGTGACAGAGTGAGACTCTGTCTCAAAAACAAAAGTAAAAAACAAAACTGAATCTATAAAACTGTATTTATCATAACCACTGCCCCTCAACACAAATATGTCCTCCCTCCTGTGTTCTATTATCTACAGAGATTGTCTTCCTATCTCTCCAGGCTCTGGAGCTGAAAACCTTATTGTCAACTCTGATCCCCTCTTTTATCCTATGTCTAATCATTTTCTCAGTCTCACCAATTATTTCTTAGATTCTCCCTCCCACACACCCTATTAATCTTCCTAATCTAGGCCCTCATTTTTTCCCTGTTGTGGTGGGTCCTACTTGGTCTCCCATTAATCCATGCGGAACAGTAGTTGCAAAAGTGACCTTCCTTAAAAGCCAGTTCCATGTCACTCCAGCCTCCACTGTTCACCCAACCCACACTGCCTGCAGGATGACACATGAGGCCAATTGGACAGAAAGGCCAAGAAACTCCATCGTCAGAGAGAACAGAAGGCAGTGAATAGCAGGAGGAAGAGACGGGATGGCAAAGTACAAAGGAGGACTGCCTGACTTCCTGAGGACTTTCCAGTTCCTGCTTCCAGGCCCTCAGGTCTGGCTGTCCTTGATTTTAGGGTGTCTCTTCAATCAATTCCTCTTTTCTTCCTCTCTCAACTGACTTGAGTTAAAGCCTTTCTAGATCTGGCTGCCTATCTTGCCTGTCCCTGTCCTTCCTTCCCTCCTTCCTTCCTTCCTTCCTTCCTTCCCTCCTTCCTTCCTTCCTCCCTCCCTCCCTCCCTTCCTTCCTTCCTTTTCTTTCTTTTCTTTCTTTCTCTCTATTTTTTTGAGACAGAGTTTCACTCTTGTTGCCCAGGCTGGAGTGTAATGGCATGATCTCGGCTCACCACAACCTCCGTCTCCCAGGTTCAACTGATTCTCCTGCCTCAGCCTCACAAGTAGCTGGGATTATAGGCATGTGCCACCACGCACGGCTAATTTTATATTTTTAGTAGAGACGGGGTTTCTCCATGTTGGTCAGGCTGGTCTCGAACTCCCTACCTCAGGTGATCTGCCCACCTCGGCCTCCCAAAGTGCTGGGATTACAGGCATGAGCCACCACATCTGGCATCCTGTACCTCTTTCATAGGTACTGTATGCTTTAGCCCCCCAGATGGGTGCCTCAGGCCACAAGCTGGATGTTTTGTGCATAAAGTGCTTCCCAACCCCAACTCTAGGCTGGTGAACCCATTTTGATATTTAAGGGCAAAACGTTTGCTTGCCTTTGAAGACTTCCAGGAATTGCAGTGACTTCTTCTTCCATAGCTCTCCTATATATGCCAACTGTACCAGCTCCAAGTCCTCCTCCATCTTTCAATGACAAATTCTTGATCAACCAGTAGCTAGCACAGTTTCTGGTACATGTGTGATAGTCAATAACTCTCTAATGCTTATGGGAATAGAGCTCATGATCCACAGTCTGTGGGATCCGCTTTTGTTGGAAAGGGTCCCACCCCATTAGATACCGGATTTAACCAGAAGCTTTCTAAACAGGCTGCAGGGGCCAGGCACGATGGCTCACAGCTGTAGTCCTAGCACTTTGGGAGGCCGAAGAGGGCAGATCGCTTGGGCCCAGGAGTTCGAGACCAGCCTGAGCAACACAGTGAGACCCCATCTCTACTAAAAATACAAAAAATTAGCCAGACGTGGTGCCATGCACCTGTAGTTTCAGCTACTCAGGAGGCTGAGGTAGAAGGAGCACCTGCACCTGGGAGGTCAAAGCTGCAATAAGCCATGATTATACCATTGCACTCCAGCCTGGGCAACAGAGTGAGACCCTGTCTCAAAAATAAACAGTCTGTATACACTTAAAGTATTCAAACCAACTTTTCATGGCATCTAAGCATGTCTATGAAACGAATAGTTTTTATGCTATATTGTAGGTATGTACCTGAGACCTTTGATGTGCATGGTGCTGTTTGCTGGCTCCAGTTCTATGGTTTATAAATCTACTGTCTTCCACTTCAGGTTGTTATTTTACTGATTTGCACCTAATTATAACAGCTGCTTCCATTCTTTCACATATCCCTTTAACTTGCTGATTCTGTGACTTTAAATAAAAGGTGAAGACCCCTCCTCTACAGAGCAAAACACATGACCTGTGGGGAAGTTGCCTTGGGACAGCCTGTCCCACTCAGGCAGTTTCACTTTAGATTCGTAATTCTTTTCTGGATCGTTAAGGTTGATACCTACTGTTTGATAAAGAGTTTTGCCACAATACTATAGAAACACTATATATTCAAGTCTTCACCCAAAGAAGCTACAAATACTTTAGAAATGTTTTTTTCTACAACACCCAAAGGTGCCATTAGCTGGAAAGCATTCTCCTTCAAAAGAAGTCAGCTCCCACAGGGATGAGCAATGGTGATCAGTTCTCTTCACCCTTACACTTCTTAGGATGGGTAATTGAGGTTCTCTAGGGAATTCTACCTGCTCACCCCAGGCATGCAAGGGCACAAGAGCCAACACCTGGGGAGAGATAGTTACCTGAGCTCTGGATGTCAATTTGGCTGCTGTCTGAGCTGGATTAAAGACTCGGCGAGAAGACTGATCCTTGCAGAAATTAATATGTCGCTCGGCTGCGGTTTCATTAAACCTCCTCATACAATATGGGCATTGAATATAATCTGAATGTAAAGATAACAAATGGCAATTAACATTTCAAAAACAACTACAGAATTATAGAGTGAACTACATTAAGTGAAATAAGGATATTATGGCTCATGCCAGTAATCCCAGCACTTTGTGAGGGTGAGGTGAGTGGATTGTTTGAGCCCAGGAGTTTGAGACCAGCCTGGGCAATATAGCAAAACCCTGTCCCTACAAAAAATTAGCCAGGTGTGGTGGTGTGTGCCTGTGGTTCCAGCCACTCGAGAGGATAGCTTGAGCCCAGAAGGTCAATGCTGCAGTCAGCTGTGATCATGCACCACACTGCAGCCTGGGCAACAAAACAAGACACTATTTCAAATACGTAAATAAATAAATATATAAGTAATGATATGAACTCTGCTCCAACATGAAAGAACAAGGTCCCAAACTCCCAAAGGGGGAGACATGCAGGGCTCAACTAAAGGACATGGCAGGGAAAAATGTCACAGCCTGTGCATTCATTTCAAGTATGTGCCCTTGAAATGTTTAAGTGATGTACTTTTCCAGAAAAACAAAGAAGATTATACTTAAGAACTTCCCAATGAAATGAATTATTTAGTAAATCCTGTGTAAAGAAAGTAGTTCTAGAAACACAGAATGTTAATATTGATGGCACAGAAGGGCATAGAATATTCAAAACCTAGGTTGTAGTGCTGGGTGGGTCTTACAGAAGTTACGGAGTTACAGAGGGAGATGGGATGTTTCAAAATGGGGGTTTGGGAGATGTGAACGGAAGTCAATGGGACTGTGTCACTGGCAGAAAGACATACTGCTTTTGCAGTGGCTAGAATTTTTTTTCACTTAACTACTAAGTGAGCAGGCTATATTCAGGAAGGAGATAGTAATAGGATAAAAGGTGAGGACTCAAAAAATAGAAAAGGGAGAAAAGGAGGGATGATAGGAAAGTTCACCAAAAACAGCTTCAGCTTCCAGAGATGCAATGGCCCAGGCAGCTCCTCTCGGCCTCAGGTTCTCTGTGGTTCTGTATAATATCTTTTTGTCTAAATTCTTCTTTCATTTGCAATTACCAGACATAATTGGCTAGTGAGAGAAATGAGAACTGGGAAAGAGCCAAGATCTTCTTAGAACGTGGAGCTGCTCATAGCAAAACTAGGTTGGCACCTACCCCTCTAAATCAAGCAGAGATTGATGTTTGCTTTGTTTTGTTTTAGGTACCTTAAAGGGATAACATACTAGATATCAGCAACATAAAATAATCCTCCCCCCCGCACCCCAAGAAGGTTGTGAAACTGCATCAACCTCAAACTCAGTGTAGAACTTGTGTTAGTGTATAGTCAAAATTCCTACATGCGTGAATGGATATTTCATGAAAGGATATTAAGAATTTTTTGTAAGCCACCTTTTAAAGCAGTTTGGGGAGTTTTCTATTTGAACAAATCATTTCCTAAAATGTATATTCATAAAATGTAACAATTGTTAAGCACTTACAAATTATCTGGTAACCTTATCCTTTATTTCTTACTCCATCCAGAAGGCAGTACCTCATCATTATTTAATACTGATTGAGCATCTACTTGGTGCCAGGTGCTGTCTTACACCTGGGGATGCAATGTCTCTGAAATCAAGGAGTAAGCATTCTAGTACAGAAACAAATAAATAAAAGTTTCACACGGAGATAAATGCTTTGAAAAAAACAGAACAGGACAGCACTGGAAAATGATAAAAAGCCCAGTGCTAGAGCTTGCCTGAGTGGTTTTGAGCCTGAGTTCTTTACTTGCTATCTGTGTGAACGCAGGCAAGTTACCCAACCTCTTTAAGCTTCCATTTTCCCAGCACCTACATATCACCCATTTCGTCAGGTTGTTGTGAAAGTTAACTATGATAACCCACATAAAGGCTTGGCACAGTGGGCAGGGTGGAATATACTAAATGTTTTATAAATGCTAGCTATTGCTATACGGAAACAGGTTCAGCAAGGTTATGTTTCCAACTACCAAAATAGAAGTGAAACTGCCTAGGAAAAAAGTACAATAGAAAGTGCCATTATCATTCAGAATTCATTTACAATAGTTTAGAAGAACCATCTAGAACATGGCTCTCAGCTTGGTGGTTATTTCTTCAATTTTGCCAGCTGGAAATCGAAGTCTTACATAAGAAATGCCGCAACCATAAACCCTACTCACATTAGGCAAAGACAATGATCATGGCAATACTGAGTAGCTTCCTTAATCCCACTTGCTCATTCACTCACTGCCACCCTTCTGTGTGTTTGGTACTACATATCACCATGGAGACAGCAGTTGAAGTCTATTTCTCTGCCAATGAAAATCTCAGAGATGACTAGGCAAACAGACAATTACTGCTTGGTGGGATAAACTGTAGAAGAGGAGGCACTAAGGCCTCTGGGAACCTACAGAAGGAACGTAAGTCCCCACCAGAGGGGCAGAGAGCAGGCAGGAGAGGGTCCTGTGGCTGAGAATTCAAGGTTGCTGATTTCTATTTATGTTGAACTTCACATACTTTAAGAATTGTTGTGTTTTCTGCAACAATAATCTGAACCCAGCATGACCGCGTTATTTGTTCTACTGTCAGTTCAATCGGAGTCACCTCTCTTCCTCTATCAATAATGTTTTCAGAAAATCACCACGTCCTATTTATTTCGATAGGTAATGATTTTAAAAGTCAGAGTACAAATGAATTCTTATGAGGAATATGGTGGCCAGATCTCACAGAAAAGTGGAAAACCAAGCATTATTTTAAAATGCCAACATTGTGCTGTATATCCATGTCTATGTAGCTATATAAAATGGTAACTGAATGTCCCAGGTCTCACAGAAAAATAACAATTATAAATATTCTGTATCACTGTCCCCATAAACTGTCACAGTATCTGAGAAATTTAAATCATTGACAGGCTTAGCTAAGTCACTAAAAAGCAGAATATAGGCATGTCTCAAAAACTGAATCATGAAAATAGGGAAACATGCTGAGGGAAAAAGGGAAATTACTGGCACATTCATGCATGTTAGGCCATGTTATATATAATTCTAGTTATATGTATATAAATTCTCTCATACTGGCTGGGCACAGTGGCTCATGCCTGTAATCCCAGCACTTCGGAGGGCCGAGGTGGGTGGATCACCTGAGGTCAGGTGTTCAAGATCAGCCTGACCAATATGATGAAATCTTGTCTCTACTAAAAATACAGAAATTAGCTGGGCATGGTGATGGGTGCCTGTAATCCCAGCTACTCAGGAGGCTGAGACAGGAGAACTGCTTGAACCTGGGAGGTGGAGTTTGCAGTGAGCTGAGATCCTACCATTACACTCCAGCCTGGGCAACAAGAGCAAAACTCCATCTCAAAAAAAAAAAAAAAAAAAAAAAAAAAAGAAGGAAAAACAACAACAACAACAGCAAATAAATTCTCTAGTACTTAAGCCTGAGAATTCTGGGCTAATATAAAATCTCTGCACAAAGAAAATCACCCAATTGTGGTAAAAATATTGGGAGTGCATATAATCATTTGGTTTGTTGCATAAAATTATGTAAAGGGCACAAGAAAGAAGTTCATTATAAAATGATATGTTAGCATAGAAATATAAAGAAAAGAAAAATAAATTGAACATTTGGTGAGGCCTTACAAAAGGAATTTTTTTTTGGAGAAACAATAATCCCCACATTTTAGATCCAACTTGGATCTAACTTGGATCCAAGTTGGATCTAAAATGTGAGAGAAATTCACACAGCAGGACATCTGACATGGTTTCACTTATTCAATTAAAGAACCATAAGGTAGCCATCAATGCTGTAGCTTCTGATCTTAAAATGAATATATTTCTCATAAAAGATGTTTTTTGTTATATGAAACTTGTTGCCAAAGTACTTACATTATTACTAAAATCACAGCACAGATCTTTCTACTGAATATCTTAAGACAACACATCATTTCAAGTTATATTTTCATTAGCACTCAATAAAAGGGAAGCAAATATGAGGATTATTTTCTGGTATAGAAGTTCAGATGACTTATTTTTCAGACGATTTTATAGTATGACTACACTGTGGCTTTTCATTTTTGCACTTTCTTAAATAGTCTTTTTGAGGAATAATTTACACACAAGTAAATGCACCTATTTTACATGTACAGTTCAATGAGTTTTGACAAATGTATCCATTTTAACCACCCTAATTAAAATACAGAACATTTTCATCACCCCAGAAAGTTCCCTCATGCCCCCTTTCAGTCAATATTTTGCAAAACCCAGTCTCAGGCAACCAATTATCCATTTCCTGTTACTATTCATAAGATTTCCCTGACCTATAATTTCATATAATAGAACATCTATGTTACTGCATGTATTTCCTTCTTATTGTTGAATACTAGTCCATTTTGTAAATATTCCACAATCTGTTTACCTATTCAATTGTTGACAGATATTTTTAGTTGTTTCCAGTTTACGCTATATGAATAAAGCTTGCTTACGCTAACATTCATGTAAATATTTTTTATGGACACGTTTCATTTTTTGTATAAATATCAAGAAATGGAATTGCTGTATAGGCTAAGTGTATGTTTAACTTATTAAGAAAATACCAGTGCAAAGTGGTTGTACTATTTTATACTTCTATCAGCAGCATATGAGACTTCCAGTTGGTCCACATCATAGCAAACACTTAACAGTGTCAGTCTTTTTCTTCTTTCTTTTTTGAGACAGAGTCTTGCTCTGTCACCCAGGCTGGAGTGCATTAGCACAATCTCTGCTCACTGCAACCTCTGCCTCCAGGTTCAAATGATTATCATGCCTTAGCCTCCCAAGTAGCTGGGATTACAGGAGTGAGCCACCATGCCCGGCTAAATTTTTTGTATTTTTAGTAGAGACAGGGTTTGCCATGTTGGCCGGGCTGGTCTCGAACTCCCGGCCTCAAGAGATCCACCCACCTCGTCCTCCCAAAGTGCTGGGATTACAGGCATTGTATTGTCAGTCTTTAATTTTAGCCATTGAAGTGGATGTGTAGTGGTATCTCATGGTTTTTAATTTGCATTTTCCTAATGAAAATGATGTTGAGTATCTTTTCATGTGCTTATTGGCTATTATTTTGTGATGTGTCTGTTCAAATACATCTCTTGACCTTTTCTGATTGGGTTGTCTCATTACTGAGTTTTAAGAGTTCTTTATATATTCCTGTTATGTCAGATATGCATATTATGAATATTTGTCTCCCTGTCTGTAACTTGCCTTTCCATTTTTGTTGTTGTTGTTGTTTTCTTTATTGATCATTTCTTTAGACCAGATTCATTTTCTTAAGTCTCAAACTGAAATTTTTAATTTTGGTAAGGCCTAATTTGCTAATTTCCTTTTTTTAAAAAAAATTATTAGTGGATTTTGTGTTCTGCCTGGCAAATCTTTGTTGGTCATTAGTTGTAACCATTATATTAGGTCAATGATCCTTTTTGAATGACTTTTTATATGTGGTTGATACAGTTTAGATATGTGTCCCCTTCAAATCTCATGTTGAAATTTGATCTTCAATGTTGGAGGCAGGCCTAGTGGGAGCTGTTTGGATCATGGGGGTGGATCTCTTATGAACAAGCTTGGTGCTGTCCTTTTGGTATGGAGTGAGTTCTTGCTCTATTACCTCCCATCACAACTTATTGTTAAGAAGAGCCTGGGCTGGGTGCAGTGGCTCAAACCTGTAATCCCAACACTTTGCGAGCCCAAGGCAGGCGGATTGCTTGAGCCCAGGAATTCAAGACCAGCCTGGGCAACATGGAGAAACCCCACATCTACCAAGAATACAAAAAAATTAGCCAGGCGCGGTGGCATGCATCTGTGGTCCCAGCTACTAGGGAGGCTGAGGTGGGAGGATGGCTTGAGCCTGAGAGGTGGAGGTTGCAGTGAGCTGATATCATGCCACTGCACTCCAGCCTGGGTGACAGAGTGAGACTCCCTCTCAAAAAAAAAAAAAAGAAGAAGAAGAGCCTGTCACTCCTCCTTCCCACCTCCTTCCCCTCCTTCTTGCTTTCTCTCTTGACATGTGATGCCTGCTCCCCTTCACCTTCCATCATTATTGGAGACTTCCTGAGATCCTCAAGAGAAGCAGATGCAGTGCCATGCTTCTTGTACAACCTGCAGAACTGTAAGCCAAATAAACCCCTTTTCTTTATAAATTACCCAGCCTCGGGTATTTCTTGACAGCAACACAAACAGATTAAGACAATGGTATAAGAATCAAGGTTCATTTTTCCATATGGATATCCGTTGTTCCACCATCATCTGTTGATAAGACTAGCCTTTCCCCCAGTAAATTACCTTGGCATCTTTTAAGAAAATCGATTACCTACAGATAGGGGGGTATCTGTATCTAGATTCTATTTTCTGTTAAATTGATACACCAACACCAAGTTGTCATGATCACTGTAATGTTACAATAAGTCTTGACATCAGGTAATGTAAATACTCTAATTTTATGCTTTTTAAAAAACTATCTTGGCCCGGCGCGGTGGCTCAAGCCTGTAATCCCAGCACTTTGGGAGACCGAGACGGGCGGATCACGAGGTCAGGAGATCGAGACCATCCTGGCTAACACGGTGAAACCCCGTCTCCACTAAAAAATACAAAAAACTAGCCGGGCGAGGTGGCGGGCGCCTGTAGTCCCAGCTACACAGGAGGCTGAGGCAGGAGAATGGTGTAAACCCGGGAGGTGGAGCTTGCAGTGAGCTGAGATTGTGCCACTGCACTCCAGCCCGGGCGACAGAGTGAGACTCCGTCTCAAAAAAAAAAAAAACTATCTTGCGTATTCCAGATCCTTTCCATTTCCATAAGATTTTTGAATCAGCTAGTCAATTTCTTTCTTTTCTTTCTTTCTTTCTTTTTTTTTTTTTTTTTTTTTTTTGAGACTGAATTTCGCTCTTGTCACCCAGACTGGAGTGCAGTGGCACCATCTCTGCTCACTGCAACCTCTGCCTCCTGGATTCTCCTGCCTCAGCCTCCGGAGTAGCAGGGATTACAGATGCCCGCCACCACATCCAGCTAATTTTTTGTATTTTTAGTAGAGGCAGGGTTTCCCTGTGTTGAACAAGCTGGTCTCGAACTCTTGACCTCAAGTGATCTACCCGCCTCGGCCTCCCAAAGTATTAGGATTACAGGCATGAGCCACCACACCCGGCCAGCTAGTTCTACTCAGCAAAAATAACTTCTAGGTATTTCTATTAGAATTGCATTTAATCCATAGGCTAATTTGGGTAGAACTGACATCATAACACAATCTTGAGTCTTCCAAACCAGAAAAATGGTACATCTCACCATTTAGTCTGGTCCTCTTTAATTTCTTGAAGGAATGCTATAAGATTTTCATTTTATAGATTCTTCATATATTTCATTAAATATACCCCTAAATATTTACTATTTTTTATGTTATTATAAATTTATTACATTTCTTTCTTTTCTTTCTTTTTTTTTTTTTTTGAGATGGAGTCTTGCTCTGTCGCCCAGGCTAAAGTGCAGTGGTACGATCTCAGCTCACTGCAACCTCTGCCTCCCAGTTCAAGTGATTCTCCTGACTCAGCCTCCGGAGTAGCTGGGATTACAGGCACCCGCCACTGCACCTGGCTAATTTTTGTATTTTTTTTAAGTAGAGACTGGGTTTTGCCATCTTGGCCAGGCTGGTCTCGAACTCCTGACCTTGTGATCCACCCGCCTCGGTCTCCCAAAGTGCTGGAATTACAGGTATGAGCTGCCACGCCCAGCCTTAAATTTCATTGTTTAATTGTTTATGTCTAGTATATAGAACTACAACTCGCCTGTGTATACCTTATATCCTGAAACATTGTTAAATTCACTTTAATTCCAGTAGCTTTTTTGTAGTTCCCTAGACTTTTCTATATATACTCATTCATGATTATGTTGTCTGTGAATAAAGATAGTTTTACATCTTCTTCCCCAATTTACATGCTTTTTACATATAAATATAATATTTTAATTGATTTTTTTTTGCCTTATTACACTGAGCATTATCAATAGTACAGTGTTGAATAGAAGTAGTCAGAATGAACATCCTTGTTTTTTTCCTGATCTCAGTGAGAAAGTGTTCAGTTTTTCACTATTAAGTGTGATGTTAGCTGCAGATTTCTCAAGGATGACCTTCATGAAGGAAATTCCTTCCTAATTCTACCTTGCTGAGAAGTTTGTTTTTTTGTTTTTTGGTTTTTTTTTGTATTGTTTTTAATGTGTAAGGAGTTACACTTTGTGGAAGGCTTTTTCTCTATTGAGATGATCATATGCTTTTAAAAATATTTTGTTAATTTAATGAATTATGTCATTTTCTTCTTTTGACTTAATTTAGGTCTCATTTGTTCTTTTCCTAATCTTTTAAAGAGAAAGTTTAAGATAATTGAAGTAAACCTTTTCTCTTTTCTATTACAAACATTTAAAGCTATAAAATTCCTTCTAAGAATTAATTAAGCTGCATCCCACAAAGTTAGATGTTTTCATTATCACTCAGTTAAAAATACTTTCTAATTTATCTTGTGATTTCTTCTTAGATCCATAGGTTTAGGAATGACTTGTTGATTTCCAAATAGTCAAGATATATTTTGTCATACATTTCTAATTTAATTCCATTCTGATCCAAGAATATATTATGTATGATGTCAATTCTAAATTTGAGATCTACTTTGTGGTCCTGTATATGGTCTCTCTTGGGTGACTGTTTTATGTATACTTGAAAACACTGTGTCTTCTGCTGTGGCTATGTGTCATAGGATAAGTATAAATGTCAATTAGGTCAAATTGGTTACTGTTGCTCAACTCTTCTATATCTTTACTGATTTTCCTGCTGTGTATTCTATCAGTTACTAAGAGAGGAGTGATAAAATCTCCAAATATAATTGTGAATCTGTCTACTTCTCCTTCCAGTTTTGTCAGTTTTTGTTTCACATTCTTAGAAGCTGTTACTAGGCATATAAACATTTAAAACTGAAAGGTCTTCTTGATGTATTTATCTTTTGAATCATCATCTGTTAATACTTGCCCTGCAGTTAACTTCGTGCTATATTAATACAGTCATTCCAGTTTTATGATTATTGTCTGCATGTATATCTTTTCCCATGCTCTTAACTTACTTGTGTCTTTATATCAATGTGTTTTTCTTATGGAAAACTTATAGTTGGGTCTTGCTTTACTATTCAGTTTGACAATTTCTGTCTTTTATCTGGAGTCTGTAGGCCATTAATATGCAATTATGCATATGGTTACGTTTAAGCCTACCATCTTGTTATTTGTCTTTATCCCACCTGCTCTTTGTGCCTTTTTCCCCCTTTGGATTGAACTTTTTTACAATTTTATCTCTACTCCATGTATTGTCTTATTAACTAAATTGCAGTATTTTTTAGTGGTTACTCTAGAGCTTACAATAGGTATCTTTACCATACAATAGTCTACCTTTAAATGACACTATACCTATTCATGTATAATGTAAGAACCTTACAATATATGTCCATTTTCCTCACTCAACCTTGTGCTATTGTTGTCATACATTTCACTTCCATGTTATAATACCCATTATATGCTATTATTTATGCTTTAAAAAGTAAGTCATAACCCATAACTGATATTATCCTCAATGGAAAACACAAGACAAGGGTGTCTACTTTGGCAACTCCTATTCAATATAGTACTAAAAGTTCTAGCCAGAGGATTTAGGTTCGAAAAAGAAATAAAAGACATATCAATTGGGAAGGGAGAAGTAAAATTATCTCTGTTTCAGGTGACATAATCTTATTGTAGAAAATCCTATAGATCCCACAAAAACACTATCATAAATAATATTATAAATGAATTCAGCACAAGTTATAGGATACAAAGTCAACATACAATGATCTGTTACATTTTCATACACTAAAAATGAACAATCTGAAAAGAAAGTTAAAAATTCCATTTATAATAATGTCAAAATGAATAAAATACTTAGAAATAAATTTAACCAATGAAGTGAAAGACTTGTCCATTGAAAACTACAATATTTTGCTAAAAGAAATTAAAGAAGCTGTAAATAATAGAAAGACATCCCATGTTCATGGATTGGAAAACTTAATATTATTAAGATGACAATACTACCCAAAACATTCTATATATTCAATTCAATCCCTAACAAAATTTCATTATAATATTTTTCCAGAAACAGAACAAAAATCCTAAAATTCATATGGAATCTCAAAGGACCTTAAATAGCAAAAACAATCTTGAGTGTATTTTGCAGAACTCAAATTTCCTTGTGTCAAAATTACTAGAATGCTACAGTAATCAAAACATTTTGGTACTGGCATAAAGACAGACATCTAGACCAATGGAATAGAACAGAGAGCCCAGAAATAAATCCTCAAACATATGATTGAGTGACTTTTGATAATGGTGCCAAAATTATTCAATGGGGAAGAAAAGTCTTTTTAACAAATGGTGCTGAGATAACTGGATAGCCACATGCAAAAAATGATGTTGAAAACTTATATCACACACAAAAATAGACTTAAAATAGATTTTTAAAAATCTAAACATAAGAGCTAAAACCAAAAGAAGAAAGCATGGGCAAGCTTCATGATGTAGATTTGGTGATTAATTTCTGGATATGACATCAAAATCACAGGCAACAAAAGAAAAAACAGATACATTGGACATCATCAAAACAAAAAACTTTTGTGTAGTAAAGGCCATTATCAAGAGAGAGAGAAATAACAGTCCACAGAATTGGAGACAATATTTGCAAGTCATATATTGTATCTGATGAGATTAATATTGATATATTAATAATCATATTAATATTTATGTTAATCTCATTGAGATTCTAGCCCTAACTTCCAGTTTACAGAAAGATGAGATAGAGGAAAAAGTTTACCGATATGACTAAATAAGTGGAGAAATACAGAACATGAGACATTGTAAAAGATAAATAGCCTGGTAGGGATGTTGTTCAAGATTTAATAAAGACTGAAGAGATAACAAAAGGTAATATGTAAACTGTGATTGGATCCTGGATTGTGGCTGAATATGGGTGAGAAGAGAGCTTTAAAAAACATTCTTAAAGTAATTGGGAAAACATATTAATATATATCAAGTGTGATAATAGTATTGAGATTATGCAGGAAAATGAACTTAAGAGATACACACTAAAATAGCCAACGATAAAGTATTGATGTTGCTTGGAACTTACTTTTAAATAGTTTTGCCAAAGATAAAAAAGAGAAAGGGAGAAATTATGGCAACAACGTCAACAATTGCCAAGTTTCAGTGGAGGGCATGTGTACTATTCCTTCCTCTTTTCTACAGATTTTTAAATTTTCAAATAAAATGTTTCCATTAAAAAAAAAAAAAGCTGTGGACCACTAAATTGTACAGCTTCAAATGGTTAAAATACTAAATTTCATGTTTTGGGAATTTTACCCGGGAAAAGAAAAAGAGCTGTGGGTATCTGACACGACGGAGCTGTTGCAGAGTTGGTTAGCTTGCTCTGCATAGCTCCATGCCTATCAGCTAAGAGGTGTCTGGTGTCCCTTGGAGTTATGTAATACTACAGCACAGCTACGCTGGTGTTCCCATGTTGAGACAAAATCTTTATGCAGAACTGAAAAAAATAGGATGTTTACTTTTATATAATTAATAAAATTACTTCTATGTAATTGTTATTGTCAATTTCAGAGTGCATAAAGGGCATGATGATTTGGTCAAAAGTCAAGCATAGCCTCAAAAGCAACCCAAAATGTCCACACACCTGGGTTCGAGGTTGGAGGGGGTGGAGGTGGGAGGGGTCGGCCTTCTTTAATGGCTAGCGTACACTGCTTTGCTGATCGGATTGTGTTAATAAAGTCTTCATGTTGTTGTCTCCAGTTAGACTTCCTCACAGGTGGAGACTGTAAAAAATAAAACCAACAAATAATACCCTAGACTATATACCTCTCCATTACAATTTTGTTTAAAGCTGGAATTTGAATTCACAGGAAACAGAACTGTGAAAATTGGAGAAAAGGAGAGTTTCTTTTTCAAAAGTACTCCTTAAAGTGGTTTGGAAAATACAGTAATATAATTTGCAGGCCATAATAGTGAGGGAAAACACAAAAGAAAATTCAGAAAAATAAAGAAACTATAAAACTTTAAAGAAAGACAAATATAACATTAAAAGTGACTTTCTTCTCAAGTTAATTGCTAGATTTAAAGCCACTCTAACGAAAACATAAACAAGATTATTTTTTGCTACATCTGGAAAATATCTGAAGTATATTTGGAAATCTAAGTGAGCAAGATTATAAAGAAAACAGTAAAGGTGGATTACAGTTACATTACTGCATTATCAAGCAAAAATGAAACCAGAAGTCCCAGAAATAGGCCTTAGAGTCCCACAGAATGTAATAACAAACAATAAAGAAGATATCAGGAGTACCTTGGATTGTGGAGTCTTCTTCACAGTAGGAATGTCGGTGCCCTGTAATCTTTGCTTCAAAGAATTGAAAGGTTTACGCTTTCTGTTGAAGAGTTTTTTACATATTGGTCCATGCCTTTCCTAGAAAATGAAGGGTAGGGATTGGAATTTCTAAAGTGCACAATCAGTTTTTAATGCCTAGGCATTCCTAGACAGCCCCTACTCCAGGGACGATGTTTGCTCCTCAGAGCCTAGTTCATTCTCTAACAGGTCACAGCAGAGCGAATCCATCTGACTCTTCTCATCCACGTTACATATAACTAGATACTGTGTTTGAGCAAAGACAATAAAATGCCTTTATAGCTAAAAGACTTACTTCAAATTTGGGTTCATATGTTTAACTCAAATGTGGGCAGTATACTTTTTACTCCAACCAGTAATCCTTCAAGTATTCAACATTTCTGATACAAAAACTGAGAAGCTAACACGCAGAGCTTTGCCTGTGTACCATCTGTATAAAGTATGCTACTGTACCACTATGGGACCTTTGCCCTCTCCCTTGGTGGATGTGTGAAACGTAATAGTTGTCATTGACACAGTAGCTTTGTAAGACCCCACAAAATACAAGCTCTATAAAAATCACTGCACTGGCTAAGAACAAGCCATGCATTTTAAGCTAAAGGAGAGAGAAAGATCAAATCATTTGATCAATGCCCTCCATAGCTTAGAAATAGGCTTAGGAAATGAAACTCAAAAGTATCCAAGATGTACTTGACATTTAGAGTTCCCTCTGCAAATGGAACCTCCCAGGTCTCAAACTGATTCTCGGCTGGGGGTGCAGCTCCAGGCTGGCAAAGGCAGTGACACACACTGGTGGGCTACAGGGCCACAACCAGCTCCGCAAGCTCTCCCTCTAGTTTCAGGAAGCTCTAACCACAGTTAACTAAAAGACAGCTGTTTCGTTTTTTAAATTCCTCAGAAAAATAAAACCTACAACCTCATTTTATAGTCTTTTGTCCCAAACATAGTCAGGCTTACAGTTCACATCCTTTAAGTTCCAGATAAGTCTCCTTTATCTAAAATGTCCCAACTTACAGCTGTATTATCATCTTAGATTTTCTTTTTGAAAAAAATGATCTTTCTTGGGAACCCCTTTATAATATTGGGGCATGTCATCTATTTGATTCCCTAATTTTGAAATAAATCAAGCTTTTATTCAACTTTATAGTCATCAATCAGGGGACTTGACATGTCATTAGCTTGAATCTGGACAACAATTAGATCTGGGAACAGGTCTTACATCCATGTATCATTTTGTTCAAATGGTATAAAAACCCTGAAATTGGAAGGTTCTGTATACGTGGCAAAGCAGAAAACAGGAAGGTTAAAGGACTTGTCAGGATTAGTGACAAATTTGCGGCTAAAAGCCAAGTTTCCAGATGTCTAAAATTCAATGCTCATTCCTCTTGACTAGCTAATTTCCCTGGTGCTTTGGCCTTGAAATTTGAATTTTTGATGCTTAAAGAAAAGGCGGAAGAGCCAAAACCTCTTGAGGGATCATTGACGATGCCAAGAGACTTCCATCTGGCATCATTTCAAGAGGACCATGTTCAACAGGGTCGCTTTTGAGTGAGGCAGCATCAATCTGCCTCAGTGTTCTCTGGGCCCACCAGCCATAGGTTATGTACTTCTCCTCTTCCCTTGCTTCCCCTCCACATCTGTCTTTAATCTTTGCACTGCCGCCTCCTCATTGACTTGACAGTTCATTTAAGTCCAATGAAACACATCTACAAAACGTCTTTATGTTTACCAGAACATCTGCTGCAAAGCGTCTTCCACAGACTTCACAGGGAAATAACTCCTGATTGCCATCTGTGTAAAATTCAAGAGCACATTATGTTAGTTTCATGGAATTGCCTGGCCAAGAAGAAATGACTGACTGGAGGTGACCTCAATAGCTTGATATGCTCACTCTCTTTTCCCTCCCCACCAACCGCTTCTTCCCCTTGTGAAGACCCTGTGTAAACTCACCTGTGTTTTCCTTTCCTGATATAAACTCATATCACTAAACAAGTAAATTCCATATCTTCAGGCAACCAGAGTATAATTATTTGATTTAATATTTAATATATTCTTAAATGAAGTGCTTGATAACTTTGCTTGAGACATAAGCAAAAAATACCTTAGTATAAGGTCAGTCATAAATAATCCAGTGGTAACATCCTTGGGATTCCTACTAGAAGGCAAGTTCTGTGAAGGCTGAGAATGTGCCTATTTTATGCCCAATGCCTCCAAGTACTTGACCCATAGTAAGGTACTCAATAATTATTGATTGAATGCATGGGCCAAGCAAGAATTGAATTTGTAACATAGAAACAGTCATTCGTTCGATAAATAGATATTGGCTATATGCAATTCTGTGGAAATATTGGGAGAAATCATACATGGGACCAGTGTAGAAAAAAGTATGCAGATAAATGAATGACATTAGAAAAGTAGCATGAGAAAAACAAAATATTATGAAATTCTGAAAAAGCGTTTTTTGTATTACTTCCTTTTGGTTCATCAGGCGTCAAATTTGTAAAGATTTAAAAAGCACTTTGATCAAAGCTATGATATCTTAGGTTAATAAAAACAGCAGTTTGAGGTCTGAGCATAGACTTTATATTAGACCAATCATCTGGGCTTTACTCTACATGCAAGGAAAGTAACAAGGGACATTAAGTTGGAAGAATAGAACTGTGGAAGACTGATGTGAGAAAGGCAAGGAAGGGCAAATGGATTGCGAGTATAGTGGGAGAAAAGCGGAGTTTAGGGAAAAAGCTGCAGGTGGGTCAGATGTGGTGGCTCACACCTGTAATCCCAACACTATGGGAGGCTGAAGCAGGAGGATTGCTTGAGCCTAGGGATTTGAGACCAACTTGGGCAACATAGGGAGATTGTGTCTCTACACAAAATAAAAAATTAGTCGGGCTTGGTGGCTTACACCTGTGGTCCCAGTTACTCAGGAGGCTGAGGTGAGGATCACTTGAGCCCAGGAGGCAGAGGTTGCAGTGAGCCATGATCATAACACTGCACTCCAGCCTAGGAGACAGAGCAAGACCCTGTCTCCCCCACATACACACAAAAAAGCTGAAGGTGGAGGCCTGAAATGGAAAAGAAAGAGGAGATGAATGATTCTGTATCAAAGAGTCAACAGCATAATTAGATTTGTGGAGGGTAGGAGGTGGCAAAGAGAGAAGAATGCTTGAGGATTGTTCTACGTTTAGAGGCAGAAGGACTGAGAAGATGCTGGGGTGTGGGATAGAAACAGGAAACTTGAAAAGAAGGGCCATCTTAGGAAGAAAAATGACCTCAGCTTTGGAAACACTGAGTTGAAATAGAGTTGTCCAGCCAGCAGGATGGAAATGAGGGAGGTCAGGGTTAGAGACACAGATGTAGGCTTTGAGAAATGAAGTAAAGGCATGATATTGCCAGGGAAGAAGTCATGGAAAGAGAAGTGCAGAGATGATCCTTAGGGAAACTTATATTTAGGGCCAAGAAAATGATGATGATAAGCCAGGAGGAGAAACAGGAGAGAACAGGGTCATGGAAACCAAGGAAGACAGTTTGAAAAAGGAAGCCCTAGTTAACAGGAAGCAGATGGGTAGCCTGCTACAGACATTGTTGATTTAAATGATTTCTTCTCACATCTGCTAATTGGTATTGTATTTTCAACACAGGTCATCCATCGCAGCACACAGAAATACCTCTTGCCCTCCCTGTTCTTTTGGTGCAGTTTGTAAAACTTCATCTAAATATATATAAATGTATATAAAATATGTGTACATATTTTTAAGCAAGGGTACCACAACCTGAAACTACTCATCTTGATTATAAAACTACTGCTGCTCTTTCTAAAACACTAGTGAAGGATAATCTATTTTTATGAATATTACAGTAACATTTGTGTGGTGCTTTACTATGTTATCTCATGTGATCCTCACAGTGACCCTATGAGACAGGGTTAGTACTATTTTTATTTTACAAATGAGCAAACGGAGGCTCAAGTAGGTAACTTCTCTACGACTGTAGGTAGTAAGTGGCAATACTGGGACTTGAATTTGAGTCTCTTTCCAAGTATTAAGACTATTAATTCAACCATCACTACAACTAGAGAGATGTTAGTACTCACCTGCAAAGCAACTAGAAGTCCCTAGAGGATTAATGACCTTTGGTTGAAATCAGTGAGTTCAATGAGTTTAAAATATTGACAGATACAAATGATATGATTCAATTCAATACTTGGATACAGATGGACCACCACATTCTGAACCACATTCAACTCAGAAGCTTGAGTATAAGGAAGGAAGGGAACACCTAGCTAGCCAGCTGAATCAAACATGGAGATCAATGAGGTCTGCAGTGTTTGTTTTGTATATTGAATCACATGGAATAGGTGATTGCTAGAACATTAAAAGAACCTTTTGAAGCTCCCAAAATGCCTTTCAATAGGTGAATGGTGAGCCTGGAATACTGCTCAGCAATAAAAATGCGTTTGTGTTTTTGTTTTTGTTTTTTTTTGAGACAGGACTTCGGTCTTTTGCCCAGGCTAGGGTACAGTGGGACAATCACGGCCAATTACAGCCTCTACCTTCTGGACTCAAGCAATCCTCTCACCTCAGCTTCTTGAGTGACTGGGACAACAGGCATGTGCCACCACACCCAGCTAGCTTTTTTTATTTTTTGTAGAGATGGGGTCTCACTATATTGCTCAGACTGGTCTCGAACTCTTGGGTTTCAGCAGTCCTCCCATCTTGGCCTCCCAAAGTATTGGGATTGCAGGTGTAAGCCACCGTGCCCAGCTGAAAAAGAACACCACTGATACATGCAACAACCTGGATGGATTTCAATATTAGGTGAAACGAGCCCATCTTCAAAGGTCACATGCTGTGTGATTTCACCTGCATAACTTATTAAAAAATGACAAAATTAGAGAAATAGGACACAGATTAGAGACTTTAAAAGGATAAAGATGATTGGGAGTGAGGTGGAAGGTGATTGTGACTCTATGAGGTTAGAATGAGGGAGATCTCTGTATAATGGAATAGTTCTGTATCTTCATTGTGAGGTGGTTTTGCATGTTATCAAATTGTGCAGACTGTGAACACACCTTGTACTAATGTCAGTTTCCTGGTTTTGATATTGTACTATAGTTATTTAAGATGTAACTTGGGGAAAACTGGGTAAATGGCATCCAGCAACTATCTCTCTGTGCTGTTTTGCAACATTTTGTAAAACTATAATTATGTCAAAATTAAAAGTTTAAAAATAATATCTAGGGGTCAGCAAAATGTAGCCAGTGGACCAAATCTGAGCCTTTTTTTTTTTTCGTAAATAAAGTTTTATGGGAACACAGCCATGCTCATTTGTATACGTAGTATTTATTGCTGCTTTCTGGCTCCAAGAGCAGATTTTAATACTTTTAATGAAGGCCATATGACCTGCAAAGCCAAAAATGATACTACTTGGCCTCTGACAGAAATAGGTTGCCAAAAATTGCTGAACCATTTTTATATTAATTTAAAGGAATTTGTGGGAGAATAACATGGAAAAATATTAACGAAACATTTTTATTCATATATTTACTAATAAAGACTGGAAGGGCACACAAGAGGAATTACTTTGGGTATGAATAAAGATGAATATTACTTTTAGTTTTCTGTATTTCCAAACTTTTAATGAGAATTATGCATTACTGTTTTAAAAATCAGAACAAATGAGTGCCTTTTAAAAAATAAAAAAGGACCCCTTTGGTAGAAGATGTTCTAAAACAATGAGTATCACCTCAGCGATTTCTTTTCCTGTCTACCTGGAATCATACTTGGTAAACGATCATAGTGGCTATTATTTTCAAACATTGGTTTGTAAACTTTGAAAACATTAAAAATGAGTAACAGAAAGTAATCTGGGAGTGATAAAGCTTTGTTTAACACATCAAAAATAAAACATAGGCCAGGAATGGTGGCTCACACCTATAATCCCAGCATTTTGGGAGGCTGAAGTGAGAGGGTTGCTTGAGCTCAGGAGTTCAATACCAGCCTGGGAAACACAGTGAGACCCTCATCTCTACAAAAAAATTTAAAAATTAGCCAGGCATGGTAGCATGCACTTGTGGTCCCAGCTACTCAGGAGGCTGAGGCCAAAGAAGAATTGCTTGAGTCCAGGAGGCTGAGGTTGCAGTGAGCCATGATTGATTGTGCCTGGGAAACAGAGCTAGACCCTATCTCAAAAAAAAACAAAAAAAACAAACAAACAAAAAAACAAAAAACAAAAAACAGGGACAACATGAGCAGGAAAAATAAAAATAAAAACAAAAACAAACATTACAAAGAAGCATGGAGAGAATTAGGGTTAGATTAAAACTGAAAGAGTTTTATTTCTGACCAGATATTCCCTTTCTTGAGCTGGAAATTAAGAGTGCTTTGTAGAGAACTAAGCTATCCACATTTTCTTAAAGGAACATGGTAGAGAAGAAAAAGGAAGACACTTTCTCATTCAGATGCCTGCAAATCACAGAATTCTTAAGTTCTTTGCAGTCCAGAACATGCAAATATTTAGCAATATCAACATCTTCCAAGGCCCTATGGCAAGGGGGTGGAATAATGGCCTCAACTTATCAATAAAATTTATCTCAGGAACATGAGTCATGAGACAAGAAAAAGAATTAAGACTCAGTTAGGATAGCAGATCCTATCTAATTTAGAGCTTCCCATCTAATTTTGCTTTCTCCCTAAACCCCAACAAAGCTACAGTAAAGGGACAAAGGGACATAGAAACATAGGACAGGGAGGAAAGAAAACAAGAAACCTAAAATTTGGAAAGCTAATAGACATTGTAACTGACTTGGAGGACTTAAAGCAACACCAAACTCTACTTCCCAAACTAACAGTAAGGGAGAACTGAGAACGATCCAGATGCACCCTACAGACTCTTAAAAGTCACAGGAACTCCTGGACAGCATGTACCTCTACAACTGGGGCAGGCGAATGAGGAGGAAGAGACTGTCAAAATATGGAGGACCAAGGGGAAAGCTCTTTGAAAGAAGTTAAGATTCCTAGATCATGCCCCGCCCCGAACCCCTGCCCCACACCGCAACTCTCCTGCTCCTTGGATACATGCCCTTCCCCATCTCTAGGTGATTCTGCTTTCTGGAAAGGTAAAAATAAGCAGTATGTGCATTAGTCAATATGAGGCACGTCTGAAGGTATGAATACTACAGCAAAAACAGGTAGGTATAGATACAGACATACATACAGTCAATTCTCATTATTTTTGGTAGTTAAGTTCTATAAACTCACTGTGAGCACTGAATTAGCAAATACTGAACTGTGGCTACTAGGGGAAATACAGAGTTATGTTTCTGTCTTTTTTTGTCAATGGATCAATACAAAAACCTTGTTTTATGTGTATTTCTGTTTAAAGACACCTTCTTTATAGTGTTGATTCAGTAATGTTGAACTCATGCCAACAGCACTGTAAACTCATGCCTGAATGTTTACCTAATGCACATATTTTCTCCTTAGGGCAAATCACAGCCTTCAGCTTAGGGACACCAGACAGAACTTCAGCACTGTGCTAGGTGGCCTTTCCCCATCCCCTTCCACCTTTGAGACAAGGTCTTGCTCTGTCACCCAGGCTGGAGTACAGTGGTGCGATCTTGGCGCACTGCAATCTCTGACTCCTAGATTCAAGCAATCCTCCCACCTCAGCCTCCCGAGTAGCTGGGAGCACAGGCCCACATCACCACACCTGGCTAATTTTTTGTATTTTTGGTAGAGATGGGGTTTCACCATGTTGGCCAGGCTGGTCTCGAACTCCTGGCCTCAAGTGATCCTCCTGCCTCAGCCTCCCAAAGTGCTTGGATTACAGGTGTGAGCCACTAACACGGCCATTTTAAACAGTGAAATCACCAAAGAAAAAGCACAAAAATGTGGAAAATGTGGCACTAAATAGCCCATGGAAGGAACTTGAGTACATTATGAGCATTAAAACTAGAAAGTAGAGTATTACCTTGTTCAGCCTTAGCTGGGAAAATGTGCTGGATAACTCAACTTTTTGATCACTATGTGCATGTCTGAAAATGACCATAAAAGTGCCATGAGTACTGATGTTAGGGTTACAAGTAAGTTTTAGCAAGTAGGTAAATTTGCAAATAGGGAATCCATGAATAACAAGAATCAGCTATATATGTATGCATGTCTATATATACATGTATATGGGTACATATATACAATCTAGTGATTTATTTCATGAATAGTGATATTGAAAGCAGAGAATATTCACATGCCCATCTTCTTCTACTTGGCTTAGAGGACTCTGCTTGCCAAACCCTTGCCCTCAGGGCAAAATGTAACTTCCCTGGGAATCAAATTATTCCACTAGCAAATATGTAAAGACACTGATATTGGGAGATTCCCGAACAGCTCACTCAGACCACCCTACAATACAGCTTGGTCATGAAATACTGCTCACTTGTTCGTTATTTCCATGTTTTTCCTCTTCCAGTCTTAATGATGAACAAACAGACAGGAATTTCCAAAGATCTGAAGAATGTCTCTAGCAGGTAAGTCCAAAACAGACAAAAAAAAAAATTAAAGGAAAATTATAACTCTTAGAAATTAAAAAAGTCTTTAGGAGAAAAACTCAATAGAGAGTTGAAAGATAAAATTAGGAAAATCTCCCAGAAAGTAAAGTAAAATGGCATAGAAATGGCAAAGAAACAAGCAAAGTAGAATACTGGTCCAGACGGGTCTACTCCAAATAATACTTCAAGAGAGAAAAAGGAGAAAATATGAGGAAGAGAATAAAAATATTTTTAAATTATTTCCAAAAAAGAAGGACATAAACCTCCTGTGGTGGTTAATACTGAGTGTCAACTTGATTGGATTGAAGGATGCAAAGTATTGATCATGGGTGTGCCTGTGAGGGTGTTGCCAAGGGAGATTAACACTTGAGTCATTGGGCTGGGAAAGGCAGACCCACTGTCATTCTGGGTGGGCACAATCTAGTCAGCTGCCAGCAAGGCTAGAATGTAAAGCAGGAAGAAAAATATGAAAAAACTAGACTGGCCTAACCTCCTAGCCTACATCTTTCTCCCGTGCTGGATACTTCCTGCCCTTGAACATCAGACTCCAAGTTCTTCAGTTTTGGGACTCAGACTGGCTCTCCTTTCTCCTCAGCTTGCAGACGGCCTATTGTGGGACCTTGTGATCATGTGAGTTAATACTTAATAAATTTCCCTTTATATACATTTCCTATTAGTTCAGTCTCTCTAGAGAACCCTGACTAATACAGATTTTTGTACCAGGACTTCTAGAAGAACAGAATATTAAGAATGGAGTTCTTTCATCGGTTTTGGGGTTTCTGGAGTTGGCTGCTTAATATAATTAGATCCAAAAATGCCAAGGACTCTACTTCTAATAGTATGGAAAACACTGAGAGTCCTTGGCATGAACTGTTTAGAGAGTTATAATAATAATAATGCATTTGACACACCTGATTCATTGCTCATGAGAGGCAAGGAGTTTAGTGACTCTATACGTAATACCTTTGACCATATGTGGAGAACCAAGGAACATAATGAAGCTGGTTAGTTGCTCCTAAGTTCAGTGGACAAAGTGATGAAAGAAAATGATGAATTCAGGGATTTTTAACTCCCAGCTTCAGAAGCAGATACTTAGCCTCAAATCTGCTAAGATTGCCCAGAGTGAGAGTCTTATCTCCTTTAGAGAAAGAGCTGAAATTATGGAAAAACAGATACAAGCTTTTATCATGCAAGTGGCTGAGCTGCAATGAAAGGTGCATGCACAGCCTCGCCAGGTGTCTGCTATTAAAGTGAGGTCATTGGTTGGAAAAGAATGAGACCCTGCAACTTTGAATGGGGACATGTGGGAGTACCCTGATGAAGCTGGGGACACTGAGTTTGTAAACTCTGATGGACCTTTTTTGCCAGAAGAAACAGCTTCCCCATCCCCAGTAGTGGCAACATCCCTTCCCTGACCCATGCTACCATCAGCCTTTCCACCTTTGTCTGAAGAGATAAACCCTGCGCTGCCTGAGGCAACAGTTATGGCCTCCCCCAAGGCAGTTGCCAGGCAAGATAATGTTGATTCTCCTCAGAAACCACCCCCAACACCTCTGTTTGCTTCTAGATCTATAAATAGACAAAAGTCTTGGAGGGCCCTAGAAGTGAGGTTGAGAATGTGACCCATGAGAGGTGTGATACACTCAAAAAGAACTGTTTTCTAACTTACGTAAACAGAAATCTGGAGAACAGGCATGGGAATGGATATTAAGGGTGTGGGATAATAGTGGAAAGAACATAGAGTTGGATCAGGCTGAATTTATAGATTGGGGGACACTAAATAGAGACTCTGCATTTAATGTTGCAGATCAGGGAGTTTTAAAAAAATCTAACAGTTTATTTGCTTGGTTAGCTGAAATACGGATTAAAAGATGGCCCACTGTGAGCAAGCTGGAAATGCCTGATCTCCCTTGGTTTAATGTAGAAGAAGGGACCCAAAGGCTTAGGGATGGTGGGGTGGATTAGTCACTTTAGACCTACTCATCCCATCCAGGAGGGTCCAGAAAATATACCCTTGACCAATGCCTTGTGAAACAGATTTGAGAGGGCAGCACCTGCATCTTTGAAGAGTCTTGTAATTGCCCTTCTCTATATGTCAGATCTAACAGTGGGATACACAGTCACCCAACTACAAAATTTAAATACAATGGGAATAGGCCAGGTGCAGTGGTGGCTTATGCCTGTAATCCCAGCACTCTGGAAAGCTGAGGTGGGCAGATCACTTAAGGTCAGGAGTTCAAGACAACCCTGGCAAACATGATAAAATCCAATCTCTACTAAAAATACAAAAATTAGCTGGGTGTGGTGCTGGGCACCTGCAGTCCCACATACTCAGGAGGCTGAGGCAGGGAATCCTTTGAACCTGGGAGGTGGAGGTTGCAGTGAGCCAAGATTATGTCACTGCACTGCAGTCTGGGTAACAGAAAGATACTTCATCTCAAAAACAAAAAAGATAAATAAAAGAATAAATAAATAAATTGATATGATTTGTCTGTGTCCCCACCAAACTCTCCATGTGAATTTTATCTCTCATAATTCCCACATGTTGTGGGAGGGACCCAGGGGAAGGTAATTGAATCATGGGGGCTGGTCTTTCCCATGCTATTCTCCTCATAGTGAATGAGTTTCACGAGATCTGATGGATTTTTCAGGGGTTCCCACTTTTGCTTCTTCCTCATTTTCTCTTGCTGCCAACATGTAAGAAGTGCCTTTCACCTCCTGCCATGATTCTGAGTCCTCCCCAGCCATGTGGTACTGTAAGTCCAATTAAACCTCTTTTTCTTCCCAGTCTCAGGTATGTCTTTATCAGTATTGTGAAAACAGACTAATACAGTGAATTGGTACCAGTAGAGTGGGGTGTTGCTGAAAAGATACCCAAAAATGTGAAAGTGACTTTGGAACTGGATAACAGGCAGAGGTTGGAACAGTCTGGAGGGCTCAGAAGAAGACGGGAAGATGTGGGAAAGCTTGGAACCTCCTAGAGACTTGTTGAATGGCTTTGACAAAAATGCTGATAGTGATATGAACAATAAGGTCCAGGTTGAGGTGGTCTCAGATGGAGATGAGGAACTTGTTGGGAACTGGAGAAAAGGTGACTCTTGTTATGTTTTATCAAAGAGACCGGTGGCATTTTGCCCCGTCCTAGAGATTTGTGGAAATTTGAACTTGAGAGAGATGATTTAGGGTATCTGGCGGAAGAAATTTCTAAGTAGCAAAGCATCAAAAGGTTACTTGGGTGCTGTTAAAAGCATTCCATTTTAAAAGGGAAACAACATAAAAGTTCAGAAAATCTGCAACTTTATGATGCAGTAGAAAAGAAAAATCCATTTTTTTTAGGAGAAATTCAAGCTGGCTGCAGAAATTTGCATAAGTAGCAAGGAGTCTAATGTTAATCCCCAAAACCATGGAAAAAATGTCTCTAGGCCATGTCAGAGACCTTCACAGCAGCCCCTCCCATCCATCGCAGGCCCAGAGGTCTAGGAGGAAAACGTGGTTTTATGGGGTAGGGCCCAGGGTCCCCACGTACAGTCTAGGGACTTGGTGCCCTGTGTTCTAGCCACTCCAGCTGTGGCTGATTGGTGCCAATGTACAGCTCAGGCTGTAGCTTCAGAGGGTAGAAGCCCCAAGCCTTGGCAGCTTCCACATGGTGCTGAGCCTACGAGTGCACAGAAGTCAAAAACGTTTGGGAACGTCCCCCTAGATTTCAGAAGATGTATGGAAACACCTGGATGCCCAGGCAAAAGTTTGCTGCAGGGGCGGGGCACTCATGGAGAACCTCTGCTAGGGCAGTGAGGAAGGGATATCTGGGGTTGGAATCCCCACACAGAGTCCCTACTGGGGCACTGCCTAGTGGAGCTATGAGAAGAGGGCCACCGTCCTCCAGACCCCAGAATGGTAGATCCACTGACAGTTTGAACTGTGTGGCTCGAAAAGCCACCGACACTCAACACCAGCCCATGAAAACCGGCAGGAAGGAGGCTGTACCCTGCAAAGCCACAGAGGCAGAGCTGCCCAAGACCATGGGAACCCACCTCTTGCATCAGCATGACCTGGATGTGAGACATGGAGTCAAAGGAGATCATTTTGGAACGTTAAAATTTGACTGCCCTGCTGGATTTCACATTTGCTTGGGCCCTGTAACCCCTTTTTCTGGAGCAGTTTCTCCCATTTGAAATGGCTGTATTTACCCAATACCTGTACCCCCATTTTATCTAGGAAGTATCTAGCTTGCTTTTGATTTTTACAGCTCATAGGTGGAAGGGACTTGTCTTGTTTCAGATGAGACTTTGGACTGTGGACTTTTGGGTTAATGCTGAAATGAGTTAAGACTTTGGGAGACGGTGGAGAAGGCATGATTGGTTTTGAAATGTGAGGACATGAGATTTGGAGGAGCCAGGAGCAGAATGATATGGTTTGGTTGTGTCCCTACCCAAATCTCCACTTGAATTTTATCTCCCAGAATTCCTATGTGTTTTGGGAGGGACCCAGAGGAAGATAACTAAGTGCGGTCCGGTCTTTCCCATGCTATTCTCGTGATAGTGAATGAGTCTCATGAGATCTGATGGGTTTATCAGGGATTCCACTTTTACTTCTTCCTCAGTTTCTCTTGCTGCCACCATGTAAGTAATGTATTTTGCTTCTGCCATGATTCTGAGGCCTCCCCAGCCATGTGGAACTGTTAAGTCTGATTAAACTTCTTATTCTTCCCAGTCTCAGGTATGTCTTTATCAGCAGCATGAAAACAGACTAAAACATAAATTTAAAAAGTAAGAAATAAATACAGTGGGAATATTTGGATCCCAAGGTGGCAGGGGTCAAGTGGCAGCACTCAGCCATCAAAGGCAAGGTGCACGTAGCTACTGTAATGGAGTACAGAGGCAAAGTGGCAACAATCAGAATAGTCTGACTCATATAATACTCTGGCACTGACTAATTAATCACAGTGTTTCTAGAAGCGAAATTGATACGAAGCCTACTGCATTTTTACTTAATTTATATAAGCGGAAAACTTCTAGGTCGAATGAACAAAAGACCAATCTGAATTATAAAAACAGAGAATCATGGCCCCTTAATTTCCAGACTTGAGCCAGTTTACAGACCCAGAGCTGCTTGAATGAAGGGGAGGCCGTGTCCCCTTGAAAAAGGACTCCATTACACTACTGACAATTTATGCTGTTAATCTTTCTCCCATCCTTCCCCAAGAAGACCTCTGGCCTTCTTGGCCAGGGTAACTATGCACTGGGGAAAGGGAAATGATCAGATATTTTGGGAACTACCGGATACTGGCTCTGAGCTGATGTTGATTCCAGGGAACCCAAAACATCATTGTGGTCCTCCAGTTAAAGTACGGGCTTATGGAGGTCAGGTAATAATGGAGTTTCAACTCAGGTCTGACTTACAGTGGGTCCAGTGGGTTCTCGGACCATCCGGGTCATTTCCCCAGCGCCAGAATACAAAATTGGCATAGACATACTTAGTAGCTGGCAGAAGCCCCACATTGGCTCCCTGATTGGTCGGGTGAGGATTATTATGGTGAGAAAGGCCAAATGGAAGCCACTAGCGCTGTCTTTACCTAGAAAAATAGTAAATCAAAAACAGTATCACATCCCTGGAGGGACTGTGGCGATTAGTGCCACCATTAAGGACTTGAAAGACTCAGGGGTGGTGATTCCTACCACATCCCTATTCAACTCTCCCATTTGGCCTGTGCAGAAGACAGATGGATCTGGAAGAATAACAGTGGATTATCATAAGCTTAACCAAGTGGTGACTCCAACTGCAGCTGCTGTACCAGATGTGGTTTCACTGCTTGAGCAAATTAACACATTTCTTGGTACCTGGTATGCAGCCATTGGCTTGGCAAATGCCCTTTTCTCCATGCCTGTCCATAAGGCCCACCAGAAGCAATTTGCCTTCAGCTGGCAAGGCCAGCAATATGCCTTTACTGTTCTACCTCAGAGGTATATTAACTCTCTGGCTTTGTGTCATAATCTTATTCAGAGAGACTTTGCTCATTTTTTGCTTCCACAAGATATCACGCTGGTCCATTACATTGATGACATTATGCTGATTGGATCCAGTGAGCAAGAAGTAGTAAACACACTGGACTTATTGGTAAGATATTTGTGTGCCAGAGGATGGGAAATCTGATGAAAATTCAGGGAACTTCTTCCTCAATAAAATTTCTAGGGGCCCAGTGCTATGGGTCCTGTCAAGATATTCCTTCTAAGGTGAAGGATAAGTTGCTGCATTTGGCCCCTCCTACCACCAAGAAAGAGGCATAATGTCTAGTGGGTCTATTTGGATTTTGGAGGCAACACATTTCTCATTTGGGTGTGTTAATGTGGCCCATTTATTGAGTGACCTGAAAGGCTGCCAGTTTTGAGTGGGGTCCAGAACAGGAGAAGGCTCTGCAATAGATCCAGGCTGCTGTGCAAGCTGCTCTGTCAATTGGGCCATATAACCCAGCAGATCCAATGTACTTGAGGTGTCAGTGGCAGATAGTGATGCTGTTTAGAGCCTTTGGCAGGCCCCCAAAGGTGAATCACAGCGGAGGCCTCTAGGATTTTGGAGTAAGGCTCTGCCATCTTCTGCAGATAACCACTCTCCTTTTGAGAGACAGCTCTTGGCCTGATACTGGGCTTTGGTGAAACTGAACGTCTGACTGTGGGTCATCAAGCCACCATGCAACCTGATCTGCCTATCATGAACTGAGTGTTTTCTGACTCATCTAGCCATAGAGTAGGTCATGCACAGCAGCATTCCATCATCAAATGGAAGTGGTACATACGTGATCGGGCTCAAGCAGGTCCTAAAGGCACAAATAACTTACATGAGGAAGTGGCTCAAATGCCCATGGTCTCCCCTCCTGCCACCCTGCCTTCTCTCCCCCAGCCTGCACCAATGCCTCATGGGGAGTTCCCTATGATCAGTTGACAGAAAAAGACTAGAGTATGGTTCACAGATGGTTCTGCACAATATGGAGGCACCACCCAAAAGTGGACAGCTGCCTTTCTAGGACATCCCTGAAAGCGGTGAGGGAAAATGTTCCCAGTGGGCAGAACTTTAATCAGTGCACTTGCTTGTGCACTTTGCATGAAAGGAGAAATGGTCAGATGTGTGATTATATACTGATTCATGGGCTGTTGCCAGTGGTTTGGCTGGATAGTCAGGGACTTGGAAGACGCATGCTTGGAAAATTGGTGACAAAGAAATTTGGGGAAGAGGTATGTGGATGGACCTCTCTGAGGGGTCAAAAACTGGGAAGATATTTGTATCCCATGTGAATGCTCACCAACTGGTGACCTCAGCAGAGAAGGATTTTAATAATCAAGTGGATAGGATGACCTGTTCTGTGGACACCACTCAGCTTCTTTCCCCAGCCAACCCTGTCGTCGCCCAATGGGCCCATGAACAAAGTGGCCATGGTGGCAGGAATGCAGGTTATGCACGGGCTCAGCAACATGGACTTCCATTCACCAAAGCTGACCTGACTACAGCCATTGCTGAGTGCCCAATTTTCCAGCAACAGAGACCAACACTGAGACCTCGATATGGCACCATTTCTCAGGGTGATCAGCCAACTATCTGCTGGCAGGTTGATTATGTTGAACCTCCTCCATCATGGAAAGGGCAGAGGTTTCTCCTCACTGGAATAGACACTCACTCTGGATATGGGTTTGCCTATCCTCCATGCAATGCTTCTGCCAAGACTACCATCCGTGGACTCATAGCATGCTTTATCCACTGTCATGGTATTCCACAAAGCATTGCCTCTGACCAAGACACTCACTTTACAGCTAAAGAAGTGTGGCAGTGGCCTCATGCTCATGGAATTCACTGGTCTCACCATGTTCTTCATCATCCTGAAGCAGTTGGATTTATAGAACAGTGGAATGGCCTTTTGAAGTCACAATCACAACACCAACTAGGTGACAATACTTTGAAGGGCTGGGTAAAGTTCTCTAGAAGGCCATGTATGCTCTACTATTCCACAACAGAGGTAAGGAAGAGTATGCATGCAATACAGGAGATTTATTAGGGTGTCTCTTAGTATTACCATGCCCTGTGATTAAGGTCAATGGGAAACTACAACAGCCCAATCCAGGCAGAACTACAAATGGCCCAGACCCTTCAGGAATGAAGGTTTGGGTCACTCCACCAGGAAAAAACCATAACCTGCTGAGGTGCTTGCTGAAGGCAAAGGGAATACAGAATGGGTAGTAGAAGAATGTAGTCATCAATATCAGCTATGACCACTTGACCAGCTGCAGAAACGAGGACTGTAATTGTCATGAGTGTTTCCTCCTTCTTTTGTTAAAACCATGTTTGTGCACGTACACACTTGTACTAAGAAGATATCTTCATTTTATTTCCTTTTTCCTTCATCATGTGACATGATTTATTGACTTCACATCACCATTTTTGTTATAGTATACTTATATACTATACTTACTATAGTATACTTACATACTATATAGTATATAGTATACTTACATATAGTGTACTTATATGTAGTATATAGTATAGTATGTAAGTATACTATATAGTATAGTAATAGTATTTGGGTTGGGGATTGGTGCATTTCTGATTGTAGGAGGGATAGTTGTATTACATTAGGCATAATTATGACCTCATTATCGTCTTTATTTGGAGATTACGTATGATCTCAGGAGATGGATATGGGTTCAAGTTGACAAGAGGTGGACTTGTGATGGTTAATACTGAGTGTCAACCTGATTGGATTGAAGGATGCAAAGTTATTGATCCTGGGTGTGTCTTTGAGGGTGTTGCCAAAGGAGATTAACATTTGAGTCAGTGGGCTGGGGAAGGCAGACCCATCCTTAATCTGGGTGGGCACCATCTAGTCACCTGCCAGCGTGGATCTAATCTAAAGCGGGCAGAAAAAAAAAAAATGTGAAAAGACTAGACTGGCCTAGCCTCCCAGCCTACATCTTTCTCCTGTGCTGGATGCTTCCTGCCCTCAAACATCAGACTCCCAAGTTCTTCAGTTTGGGCACTGTACTGGTTCTCCTTGCTCCTCAGCTTGCAGATGGCCTATTGTGGGACCTTGTGATTGTGAGTTAATACTTAATAAGTTCCCCTTTATATATAGATCTATCCTATTAGTTCTGTCCCTCTAGAGAACCCTAATACACCTGATTTAAAATACTCAGTAAAATGGAAGTTTCAGAATACTGAAGACAGATTCTACAGACTTCCACAGAAAAATCAGATACAAACGATCAGCAATCAGGATGGCTTCAGATTTCCAAAAAGCAAAATTGGAAATGGAAACTAATGGGAGAAACCCTTTAAACTTCTGAGGTAATCTACAACCAAGAATTCTATATCCAGTCAAGCTGTCAATCCAGCATAAGAGTAGAATATATTTCCAGACATCCAAGTTCCCAAAAAGTCTACATCCCCTGTACCCCATTTCATGAATTACTGGAGGATGTGATCCACAAGCATGTGAATGAGATACAGGAAAAGGCAATTATACAATGGATAGAGAAAAGAGAATTCTCAGTATGATAGTTAGGCACCACAACCAAAGAGCAACCAGTCGAGGTTTGAGGTGTGTGATTAAAGAAACAGATGTGTTGAAGGCTATCATGACTAACATATTCACTGCCTTCATAATCTCAAGATAGTATATTCAAGGAAGTCCTGGCTCCCATTTTGTTCTACACTTGGCATGTTTGGCCACATTCTAATAAAGTGCCTGCTCTCCCTTCCATATCCTGATCTCTAGATCAGTTGGAGACACTCATTTCACCCCACAGGAAGGTTCTGCATTGATCTTGAGAGGTCAGGGTGAGTTTAGAAGCAGAAAATATAAAACAAGAATACAATCCTTTAAGCATATTTCTGCACATCCTGGATGCCTAAACTGTGACTTGTTCCCTAAAACTCACTCATCATCTTGCTCACTGACATCTAAACATGGGTTCCTGTAAACTCTAGAAGTCGAAGTCAGACCCAGGGACTGTTCACAGTTCATCTCCCCTAGGAAGCTTTCATCTAATTGGTAGCAAATACTGCCCTCAAAAAGCTAGGTTTGTTTTTTTCAGTTGTCAAAATGAAAAAAGGTGTTGTGTTTAGGGATACTATACAAGTAGCTTTAAAAAAGAAGGAAATACTTAATGCAGGTTGAGTATCCCTTATCCAAAATGCTTGGGACCAGAAGTGTTGCAGATTTTTTTTTTCAGATTTTGGAACAAGATATCATGGGGATGGAACCCAAGTCTAAACACTTTATTTCAGATGTCACCTTATACACACAGCCTGAAAGTAATTTTATGCAATATTTTAAATAATTCTGTGCATGAAACAAAGCTTGTATTAAGTACTTATGCGTGGTGTTTTCTATTTGTTGTCTCACATTGGTACTCAACGTTTTGGATTTTGGATTAGAGATGTTCAACTTGCATGACAGCTGGATTACCTGAGGGCAAAGAGTGACATGAAATCAAGGATGGATTCACTGGGGACTTCTATGTTGTATTTCTTAACTTGAACAGTGGCCCTGTGTTTGCTTTAAACATTCTCCTGTAAGCTTCACAATAAAAATGCAAGGCCATTAGAATTTCTACCTTCTCTGCCGTTTAACTGGAAAAAGACTGATAAAGCATAGCAATGTCAACCCACATGAAGAAGTAACATAAAAGTATTGAAAACATAACAGTAAAGTTACAAGAGGTTAGAGTTCTTTCAACTGAGGTGACTTGATGACATCACAATGGAGGTGTAGATACAGGGCATCACAGGTAATACACACAAGCAGTAACTGCACTTCAGACACTTAGACTTGTAAAGTAACAGTACAGATGGTCCTCAACTTATGATGGTTCAACTTCACAATTTTTCCATGATGGTGAGAAAGCAGTATGTATTCAGTAGAAAGTGGTACAATCCTCTCATGATGCTGGGCGGCAGTGGCGAGCCACTGCTCCCAGCCAGCCACATGATCACGAGGGCAAACTGGTAACTCTACAGCGTACTGTATTGCCAGATGATTTTGCACAACTGTGGGCTAATGGAAAGTATTCTGAGCAAGTTTAAGGTAGGCTAGGCTGAACTATGATATTCAGTAGGTTAAGTATAGTAAATGCATTTTTAACTTACCATGTTTTCAGCTTATGGTGGGTTTATCAGGGCATAATCCCACCATGAGTCAAGGAGCATCTGTGGTACCACAATATCCAGGTGGTTTTAACACCAGTCACAGGCAGTGCTTAAACAAAATAGGTGGGCCGGGTGTTGGTGGCTCATGTCTGAAATCCCAGCACTTTGGGAGGCTGAGGCGGACAGATCACAAGGTCAAGAGTTCAAGACCAGCCTGGCCAATATGGTGAAACCCTGTCTCTAAGAATACGAAAGTTAGCTGGGCGTGGTGGCGCACACCTGTAATCCCAGCTGCTCGGGAGGCTGAGGGAGGAGAATCATTTGAACCCGAAGTTGCAGGCTGCAGTGAGCTGAGATTGCACCACTGCACTCCAGCCTGGGTGACAGAGCAAGACTCCATCTTGGCAAAAAAAAAGAAAAAACAAAAAAGGTTTAAGATACAAATTCTTCAACATTTTGCCAAGATGATCTCTTAGGCCTTTCTCTCCTCCCTAACCCCAGTGAGTCTAGGCCCTGCTATGGTTTTCTCCACATTTAATTCTTTTCTGAAATCTTTCCCATGTATCCATTCATCCATACACTACTTTGTGACTGTATACTGAATGCCAGGCACCGTTCCAGACCTGGGGATAAAGCAATAAATAAAACACTGTGCCTTCAGGGTTTGTCCTGCAAGAGGAGACTGAAAACCAGTTCTCTGTGTCAACAGAGGTTGTGAAGAACATAAACCAGGGAGGGCGGGTCAAGGATGCAAGGGAGGGATGCATGCAGTATTTTTAAATACAAGCTCAGGGAATAGCCTATAGTGAAGGTGACAGCTGAGCACCAACCATGAGGAAGGTCTGTCTGCAGTGAGAGCACTTCCAGGGAACAGCAAGTACCAAGATTCTCATTTAAAGTGGTACTTACCACAACAGTGATAGTATCACCAGTTACATTTCGTTGCACCTATCCTGCCTCCTCAGACCATGTGGCTCCTGAAGGCAAAAACCCTCTGATCTCTTGGGCTCCCAACATTTAACACGGAGCTTTTATGATCAGTTCCCAATCATCATTTATAGATTTTTAGACAACAAAGATATCAGAAAATTCATTTAAAGTATCATGAATTTGTTCTTCAGAATAAAATTAAAATATTTAAGTTTGGAGTATAATCTGCCTAAATCACAATATGTTTCATCAAGACTCATGGCCTAGTCTTTTTCTCTTAATTGCAAGATATATAATATATGGATTTAAAGAAAGTGAAGTAAAGTTAGCACCTCATAACACAGAATTTGAGTAACATGACAAAGGAACATCCAATGCCTGTAAGACTCTTGCTGTTTTTGAGAATCTTCAGTTGAGACAGCTATCAAAATAAATGGCCAATCCTTTTAGTACTTACGTTCTCAATATTGACATAAACCATCATCTGACCCTTTACTTCACAGGCTGGCATTTAAATACATTCTCTCCAGTATCCTACTTCTGCAATGACAAGCTCCAGTTAAGATTTTTTTCTAGCCTATGTTGGTAGAATACCTAACACCATCAGTTTTGACAACTCTTTAAAAATCCTACAGTACTTAGATTTAAACAGATCACACATGGTAGAACAAGCTAATACCTACCAGCTTTGGAAAAGCCATAAGCAAATGATTACAGATGAAGGCAGTTTTCTAATAATTTAGATATCAAGTGCAGCTCACCTGCCAAAAATGGTTCTGCCCCAGCCATTCTGTTCCTAACTCAGAGCAACAGTGTTCACAGATTTTTACAGCTTAGTCTAGATAACAACATACTAGACAAGAACATAAACCAGGGCCACTAATCTGTTGCAAGAAGTCACAGTTTACCAAATAATCAACAACTGTGATGATGTCATTGCCTAAACCTTGAAAAAGTTTGAATCAGTTAAAACAAAAATCAACTCATCAAAAACAGGGAAAGTTTTCAACTATGTATTTTAATCAAGTATGAATGGTTCCAAGGATTAACTAATGCTGAAAAGACAAACTCCAGTTTAAACTGAAATAAATACATCTGATTTTGAACTAAGGACTCACTGAAGCTAAATAAGTTTTCTTATTTCCTTGACTATTCTGTTTCCTGCCTTCACTGTTCCTAAATCCCAAAAGCAAGTCATCCAGTAATATAACAGGAAATATGAATCTTAAGAACCTTAATATTCAGTTTTACCACCCTTTTGAAATAGTCCTTTGTATACAGCAAGGGAAAACTTAGCTTCCTAACAGTGGAAACTTCTCAGAAAAACTCATCTTACACTAAACAGAATAAAGTCAGCATTTCAAAATTGAGTTTAACCAGGCCACTTTTCTATTTACAGCAAATTAAACCACGTAATTCCTGAAAAGGCATGGAGAGGATTCCAAGAAATATTTGAAAACATCTGCAAAAAACAACTATGACAACCATACAAATAAATGAATTCCATTCAAGTTATGGATATTTTCCTTTAATTTATCCAAACATTTCACATTCATGAAGTCATTTATTTCAGAGCAAATGTAAGCTTAAAATATTAAAAATTAAAACATTACAGTATTTACAAGACAGCTGGCAGGGGACACTTGCTGGTATAAAAATAATACAAATACTGTATTTTCCTCTTATCTGCCAGTAAAATGGCAAACAGTTTTGTCTTTCTGAAGGTTCTAGTCAATGACTAAAGATAATGAAGAGCCCCTAATAAAGTGCCTTGCCCTGTATGCTCCACTGTCTATAGCTTTAGACCCTCAACATTCTTCTTCAAGTTCTGCAGCTCTTTTTCTTGCCTTCTTTTCTCCAGTTTAAATGCTAACTTGTTAGCTTTCTTCTCCACTCTTCGTTCCTGTTGTAAGTACAAGAATATACTTGTATTACTCATATCTTTAACCTGATACAGGCTGCTTTTACAAAATTCCCCTATATTTCCCCTCCACCAGCTCTTTGTAAATCTCACATTTGAAAAATATTTTTTACCTTGCGCTCTTCTTTGATAGCTTGCTTTCTTGCTCTTTTATCTTCTTTGCTTTCGTTTTTAGAACGTGGCTGGGTTGATACTTTAGGAAGGTCACTGCCATTAATCATCTGTATTCTTTCAGCTTGCTTTGCTGTGAGTCCTTGCTTTGGTAAGATATTGAGAGGTATTCCTGTTTTAGAAGATATTCGAATTTGTTTGGGCTGAAATACAGATAAAATGGTACTAGAGTTATTTCTCATTCCTATTAAAAAATAGCACATTAATGGCATACTGTTGCTGCTTTTCCTAATATCACTGCTAGCCACAAAGATAAAAAGTTACTGAGCGAAAATGTGCACTCTATTTTTTAGGCACTGCATCCTTCAAATAGCTTAGCACACTAGGACTTACCTTTGGTTGATACTTGATAAGCTGTGGATGGTTATATAAATTTGAGTATGTACCTAAACAAACAAATAAAAGTCATGTATCAATAAGCACACTTTCAGTTCCACCAAGCATTACTGAATTCCTACTATATTTCTGACCTTGTGTTTTCATAGTGCAAAATAACATTGGAGTCTCTGATCAATGTTTTATAAATTGCTTACAACTCAATATTGGAATATTACTCTTTCCAAATAATTTTTCACAAATTTCCTAAAAGCGTAACTCTTATTAAAATATATGTATTTTTTCAAAGTTGGTATGTGTTTTTTTTTTGTTTTAGAGTTTCGCTCTTGTTGCCCAGGTTGGAGTACAATGGCGTGATCTCGGCTCACTGCAACCTCCACCTCCCGAGTTCAAGCCATTCTCCTGCCTCAGCCTCTCGAGTACTGGGATTACAGGTGCCCGCCACCATGCCTGGCTAATTTTTGTATTTTTAGTAGAGACGGGGTTTCACCATGTTGGCCAGGCTGGTCTTGAACTCCTGACATCAGGTGATCCACCTGCCTCAGCCTCCCAAAGTACCGGGATTATAGGCATGAGCCACCGCACCCAGACTAAAGTTGATATACTTTAATACTTTAAAATTACTATCATAAAGTGAATATACTTACTACAAATAGATTCACAATCCCACTTCTCTTTGGCTTCTTCGAGGACTACAGTAATCATTTCTTCCTCCTCAGACTCATCAAACTCATTCACTGGCAGGTCTTGATCCTCCAAGGGTTCAAGAGTATTCAATTTTACACAACTTTTGGATGAGTTTTTAAAAGTGAAGACCGAGAGGGGAGAAAATGACCTCTTATTATACTATGTCACTAAAACTGCAATTTCTAGCTGTGGGAAAAAAACCAGTGTTTTAAAATGCACATATTCCAGTGACCTATCTGTCATTTTCTGTCAAACTCTGTTCTACCCAGCCCTGCCTTTTCCCTCCAGTGAGTTTTGGATATTCACTTAGCTGATAGGAAGGTAACATCTAGCTGTGTCTTTCCAAGGCAGCTTCCTAAGAAAACAGGTTTTTAAAGCCTAAAAAAGCATAACTCATCTGTCTCTGCGAAGTATTCAAATATTTTACTCAAACTATACAGCTCCTTGTCCTGCTATGGGATCTATATATTATAGTGATCATGGAACATCAGACCTTTCTAGCAGATTTGAACACTTCATCAGTTTCTCTCAGAGGAGAGTCACCTTGATGTGGATGCTGATTTGCCAAAATAACCAGCTGGTCAGTTCCTCTAATCTAGCTGGAGAGACAAATTCTTATCTTTCCACGAGATGTAAATACCTACTTCTCAAAACACCTGGCATTTCAGAAAGATGAAAAGAGCATATACTTGGAATAATTCTTCAGCCCAAAGACTAGAAATATCATCTTATTTCCCAAGGGGAATGTGTCCCTTTATTTCTTTAACTTGTAAGCAAAATAAAAGTAAAAAAAATTTAAAATGGGCTGGGCGCGGTGGCTCACGCCTATAATCCCAGCACTTTGGGAGGCCGAGGCGGGCATATTACATGGGGTTGAGTTTGAGACCAGCCTGGCCAACATGGTGGAACCCTGTCTCTACTAAAAATACAAAAATTAGCTGGGCATGGCGGCATGCCCCTGTAATCACATCGGCTCAGGAGCTGAGGCAGGAGAATCACCTGAACCTAGGAGGTGGAGGTTGCAGGTGAGCTGAGATCACACCACTACATTCCAGCCTGGGCAACAGAGCAAGACTCCATCTCAAAAAAAAAAAAAAATTAAAAAACGAAACACATTCTACCACGACTCTTCTCAAGTCAAAGGTACGGAAAAAGTGGCTCCTCGTATATTCCCATTACATTCTACTTCAGAATGCTTAACACCAAAATGTAGGCAAAACAGATGAGCTATACATGAGCCAAAGTTTATGGAAAATGTACCACTTTCTTTTCTCCCCCCTCCTATCTTTTTTTTTCCTTTTTCATTTTCTTAATATGGATTTTGACTAGGTTAATTTTTTCCTCAATTCAGTTATACTATAGACCTTTCTTTGGAATTTTTTCTTTTTTAAAAAAAAGAACAGATAAACAAGGAAAGAAAAGTCACTGTACTTCTCTGCCTTTTCTTTATAGTAGTCATTCAAAACTTCCTGTAAGCGATTGCTGTCCACTTGAATAGAACCTTCCAATTCTGCATTATCCAGAGCTCCAATTTCATCATCATCATATTGCTCATAAAACTTGAATATAAACGGAGAAAAGATAACATGAAAAGCAAATGTACTCAGTAAGACTACATATTTAAAATTTTTTTTACATTAATTTTATTCTTACACAATAGTTATTTAGGTACTATCACAATTACCATTAAAATATTAGTAGGGATTTAATGCAATAGGATGTGGAAGATATTTCTGCTCAGTACTTTAAGACTTACATTTAGACTAAAAATAGGCTTCCATTTAACATGTAAAGAAAGGCATTATTCTACTTAGCTTGGAGAACAAAATGCTAGGCAGCACAGATTACATCAAAACATTTTTTAAGATACTTTTTCTTTTCTTTTTTTTTTTTAAATATCTCACTGTCTCCAAGCCTGGAGTACAGTGGCGCGACCATAGTTCACTGCAGCCTCAAACTCTCAGGCTCAAGTGATCCTCCCTCCTCAGCCTCTGAAGCATTGGGACCACAGGCACATGCCACCACACCCAGCTATTTTATTTATTTTTGTTAATAGAAACAGGCTCTGCATTGCTCAAGACGGTCTCAAACTCCTGGGTTCAAGTGATCCACCTGTTTCGGCCTCCCACAGTTCTGGGATTATAGGCATGGGCCACTATGCCCAGCCTGAAGATATTTTCAAATTCCTTAGTTACGCAAACTAAAAGATTGTGCAACTGAAAATTCTCCCACTAATGTACATATTTCGTTCTTGTCTAGACAATAATTATTATATTATGCAAATGGTGTTGACACTGTTAAGCTTTGACAAAGAGTAAATGGGGGGGATATATCTCCTGAAGTGTGAGACGTGTAGCAACAATTTGCTTCTCCCTCAAGAGAGGAGGGAAAATAGTATTAGCTGACAAGGTAGCAAGGTAAGAGCCTTTATTTTAGATTCACCTTGAAGGAAACTATTCCTTCATTCATTTATCATTTATGGAACACTTTAAACTTCTACTACATGCCAAGACACCATTTTAGGCTTTTGGATGTATCCGTGAGCAAAATACAAAAAACTCTGTCCTTGGGGAATTCACATTCTAATCTGAGACAAATCTATATGACACACACAATAAAGAAGCACAACATTAGACATGATGTTAGGAGGTGTTATGTGCTACAGAACAACAGGATAGGTGGGATTAAAAGTCTTATAAACAGTCTATAGGTTGGGATCACAAACCCTGGAGCTAATCTGTTACAACAGAACCAAATACAGTATATGAAAATTCAAACTTTCAAAAGCGTCTTATACTCTACTTCCATTATGTTCCTCAGTGTTAGTTATGTCTGAAAACTCCAGATGAGAAATGGAAAGAAATGGAATTTTGATGTGCTCAATGAGGCCAATACTTCAGAAATACAACATCTTACGGATTACTGTTGGAGAAATTGAGAATCAGGATGTCAGAATTCAAGGGGGACAATAAGAATGTTTGATCAGCCAACTCCTTTTGACCTATACACGTTCTTTCCAGAATCAAAACTAGGGTGACTGGCCTCACAGAGTGTGTAAAGGGAAAACAACAATAAGTAGGGTGCTTTTATGCTCTGTTTTAATAAAGAGATACGTTGTTTTCAACACTCAAAAGTTTTAGCTTTGGGTCCCAATCTCTCTTTTTAAAAAAATTTAAAAAACAAAAAGCAAGGCACACAGCAAGGCGCCTAACATCTACTTAGCTCACAGGCGGATTGGCTGACTTGGCCAGAGGATGGTCCAGCTTCCAGATCCACCTCAACCCACTTGGCTTCATCAAGGTCCTCTACTGGATTGCTTCTATCTTTAGATTCACCTTGAAGGAAACTATTCCTTCATACATTTATCATTTATGGAACACTTTAAACTTCTACTACATGCCAAGACACCAGTTTAGGATTTTGGATGTATCCGTGAGCAAAATACAAAAAACTCTCTGTCCTTGGGGAATTCACATTCTAATCTGAGACAAATCTATATGACACACACAATAAAGAAGCACAACATTAGACATGATGGGGGTTTTCAGGACCACTTCTTGGGGGTTTTAAGGGCCAAATAGAAACTCAAGTGAGTTGTCCTACCACAGTTACTGAGAATAAAACGATTACAACTACTTTTGGTTATCCATTCAGGTTGAATGAGACATCATTTGGGCCACCTCCAGGTGTAAGCGTGTGATATAAATTGGAAAAGTCACATCCTCCTAGGCGATTACTCTTCTTCTGCACAGTTCTATGCTCCCTTTCCAGTCTTTGTGCTCCTGTACTGCACTGATAACCTTCTGCTTTATGCTGGCTACATGAACCTATAGCTGGATAGTTGTAAATTTCCTATGATTGACTTTGTGGTTGGTGAGCACTTCAACCTGGGCTAAAGTTGACAGGTATTAAAAAATATATATATATATATCATAAGATAGTACTAAAGCATCCCTTATTTGGGGACCTTACCTTCTCAAACCTCTCATCATGTAGGGTCAGCTGTTCATTTCTCCTCATGACTGAGGAAGTCATCGAATACTCGGTGAAGCGACTTTTTGTTTCCTCACTCCAGAACAAGTGATCTGCTATAGCTCTGTGGGTTTTTCTGGGCACAGACATACGATCTTCATCTGACAATAGGCCTGCAGAGTCATAGTCATCACTGCTATCTCCCTTCTCATCATCCACATCTTCCCACTCGCTGTCATCTTCATTCTCAGATTTCCTAAAGTAAAGGTCACAAATTACCTACCAAAACAACTTAAAAAGTAACAGAACAAAATCACTTTACACAAGTAAAACCGGAAGGTATTGCAGGAAAGGTTCTTGTCTAGGCAGGAGGGTGTCTGATCAACCCAGTTTGGTAGGAAAAGCAATAAATTTCACATTTTCTGCTCTAAAATACAGAAGTCTCAGATTAAATGCTCTTGAAGGTCTCTTCCAACTGTAACGTTCTATGGTTACCATCCCACTGAAGCAGTAACACTTAGGTCATCATCTCTGCTTTGAAACAAACCACACATACTGTATATCCCTTCCCTCTTCCTCTCCTGTTGACTTATTGGCCTGAAGAATAAAGTCATCCTCAAGCAGATTATCTGGATCATCAAAGTCAAAATCATCATCAAGAGCTGCAACAATGTCAGGATCAAAATCCAGTCGAGGTCCTAGAAGGAAAACAAAAATTGAGCAACAATTCCCAAGGTAGCAACAATTCATTCATATAAGGACCTATGATAGCAAGAGTCTATTACTATATTGAGGATAAAAGAATGATTAAGAACTAAGTTCAGTCTAGTGAAGAATAAAGAGTGATCATGCCACGACAAAAAAAAAAAAATGCTGCCTCAGCCCCAGTCAGGGACTTATAAATAAAACTCCCATCTCCCTGGGACAGAGCACCTGGGGGAAGGGGCGGCTGTGGGCGCAGCTCCAGCAGACTCAAACCTTCCGGCCTGCTGGCTCTGAAGACAGCAGCAGATCTCCCGGCACAGTGCTCGAGCTCTGCTAAGGGACAGACTGCCTCCTCAAGTGGGTCCCTGACCCCTATGCCTCCTGCCTGGGAGACACCTCCCATCAGGGGTCGACAGACACCTCACAGAGGAGAGCTCTGGTTGGCATCTGGCGGGTACCCCTCTGGGACAGAGCTTCCAGAGGAAGGAACAAGCAGCAATCTTTGCTGTTCTGCAGCCTCCGCTGGTGATACCCAGGCAAACAGGGACTGAAGTGGACCTCCAGCAAACTCCAGCAGATCTGCAGCAGAGTGGTCTGTTAGAAATAAACCTAACAGAAAGGAATAGCATCAACATCAACAAAAAGGACGTCCACACAGAAACCCCATCTGAAGGTCACCAACAACAAAGACTAAAGGTACATAAATCCAAGAAGATGAGGAAAAACCAGCACAAAAAGGCTGAAAATTCCAAAAACCAGAATGCCTCTTCTCTTCAAAGGATCACAACTCCTCGCCAGCAAGGGAACAAACTGGATGGAGAATGAGTTTGACGAATTGACAGAAGTATGCTTCAGGAGGTGGGTAATAACAAACTCCTCCGAGCTAAAGAAGCATGTCCTAACCCAATGCAAGGAAGTTAAAAACCTTGAAAAAAGGTTAGAGGAATTGCTAACTAGAATCACCAGTTTAGAGAAGAAGATGAATGATGTGACGGAGCTGAAAAACACAGCAAGAGAACTTTGTGAAGCACACACAAATAACAATAGCCGAGTGGAAGAGAGGATATCAGCGATTGAAGATCAACTTAATGAAATAAAGTGTGAAGACAAGATTAGAGAAAAAAGAATGAAAAGGAATGAACAAAGCCTCCAAGAAATATGGGACTATGTGAAAAGACCAAATCTACGTTTGACTGATGTACCTGAAAGTGACGGGGAGAATGGAACCAAGTTGGAAAACACTCTGCAGGATATTATCCAGAAGAACTTCCCCAACCTAGCAAGGCAGGCCAACATTCAAATTCAGGAAATACAGAGAATGCCACAAAGATACTCCTTGAGAAGAGCAACCCCAAGACACATAATCGTCAGATTCACCAAGGTTGAAATGAAGAAAAAAATGTTAAGGGCAGCCAGAGAGAAAGGTCGGGTTACCCACAAAGAGAAGCCCATCAGACTAACACCAGATCCCTCGGCAGAAACCCTACAAGCCAGAAGAGAGTGGGGGACAATACTCAACATTCTTAAAGTAAAGAATTTTCAACCGAGAATCTCATATCCAGCCAAACTAAGTTTCATAAGTGAAGGAGAAATAAAATCCTTTCCACACAAGCAAATGCTAAGAGATTTTGTCACCACCAGGCCTGCCTTACAAGAGCTCCTGAAGGAAGCACCAAATATGGAAAGGAAAAACTGGTACCAGCCACTGCAAAACATACCAAAGAGTAAAGACCATCAATACTATGAAGAAACTGCATCAAATAACAGGCAAAATAACCAGCTAGCATCATAATGACAGAATCAAACTAACACATTACAATATTAACCTTAAATGTAAATGGGCTAAATGCCCCAACTAAAAGACACAGATTGGCAAACTGGATAAAGAGTCAAGACCCATCAGTGTGCTGTATTCAGGAGACCCATCTCATGTGCAAAGACACATATAGACTCAAAATAAAGGAATGGAGGTTATTTACCAAGCAAATGGAAAGCAAAAAACAGCAAGGGTTGCAATCCTAGTCTCTGATAAAACAGACTTTAAACCAACAAAGATCAAAAAACACAAAGAAGGGCATTACATAATGGTAAAGGGAATAATGCAACAAGAAAAGCTAACTATCCTAAATATATATGCACCTAATATGGGAGCACCCAGATTCATAAAGCATGTTCTAAGAGACCTACAAAGAGACTTAGACTCCCACATAATAATAATGGGAGACTTTAACACCCCGTTGTCAATATTAGATAGATCAACGAGACAGAAAATTCACAGGGATCTTCAGGACTTGAACTCAGCTCTGGACCAAGTGGACCTTATAGACAGCGACATAACTCTCCACCCCAAATCAACAAAATATACATTCTTCTCAGCACCACATCGCACTTATCCTAAAATTGACCATATAACTGAAGTAAAACACTCCTCAGCAGATGCAAAAGAACGGAAATCATAACAGTCTCTCAGACCACAGTGCAATCAAATTAGAACTCAGGATTAAGAAATCCACTCAAAATTGCACAACTACTTGGAAACTGAACAACCTGCTCCTGAATGACTACTGAGTAAATAACAAAATTAAGGTAGAAATAAATAAGTTCTTTGAAACCAATGAGAACAAAGATACAACATATCAGAATCTCTGGGACACAGCTAAAGCAGTGTTTAGGGTGAAATTTATAGCACTAAAATCCCACAGGAGAAAGCAGGAAAGATCTAAAATCGACACCCTAACATCACAATTAAAAGAATTAGAGAAACAAGAGCAAACAAATATAAAACCTAGTAGAAGACAAGACATAACTAAAACACAGCAGAATTGAAGTAGATAGAGACACAAAAAAACCCTTCAAAAAAACCAATGAATCCAGGAGCTGGTGTTTTGAAAAGATCAACTGCTAGTCAGACTAATAAAAGAAGAAAAGAGAGAAGAATCAAATAGACACAACAAAAAATGATAAAGTGGATTTCACCACTGATCCCACAGAAATAAAAACTACCATCAGAGAATATGCAAATAAACTCTATGCAAATAAACTAGAAAATTAGAAGAAATGGATAAATCCCTGGACATATACACCCTCCCAAGACTAAACCAGGAAGAAGTCGAATCCCTGAATAGACCAATAACAAGTTCTGAAATTGAGGCAGTAATAGCCTACCAACCAAAAGAGAAGCCCAGGACCAGACAGATTCACAGCCAAATTCCACCAGAGGTACAGAGAGGAGTTGGTACCATTCCTTCTGAAACTATTCCAAACAATAGAAAAAGAGGGACTCCTCCCTAACTCATTTTATGAGGCCAGCATCATCCTGATGCCAAAACCTGGCAGAGACACAACAAAAAAAGAAAATTTCAGGACAATATCCCTGATGAACATCAATGTGAAAATCGTCAATAAAAAACTGGCAGAACGAATCCAGCAGCATATCAAAAAGCTTATCCACCACAATCAAGTCAGCTTCATCCCTGGGATACAAGCCTGGTTCAACGTAATCCATTACATCAACAGAACCAATGACAAAAACCACGATTATCTCAATAGATGCGGAAAAGGCCTTCAATAAAATTCAACACCCCTTTCAAGCTAAAAACTCTCCATAAACTAGGTATTGATGGAACATATCTCAAAATAGTAAGAGCTATTTATGACAAACCCACAGCCAATATCATACTGAATGGGCAAAAGCTGGAAGCATTCCTTTGAAAATTGGCACAAGACAAGGATGCCCTCTCTCACCACTCCTATTCAACATAGTATTGGAAGTTCTGGAGGGCAATCAGGCAAGAGAAAGAAATAAAGGGTATTCAAATAGGAAGAGAGGAAGTCAAATTGTCTCTGTTTGCAGATGACATGACTGTCTATTTAGAAAACCCCATCATCTCAGCCCAAAATCTCCTTAAGCTGATAAGCAACTTCAGCAAAGTTGTATTCTCAGGATACAAAATCAATGTGCAAATATCACAAGCATTCCTATACACCAATAATAGACAAACAGAGAGCCAAATCATGAGTGAACTCCCATTCACAATAGCTACAAAGAGAATAAAATAGGCATACAACTTACAAGGGACGTGAAGGACCTCTTAGAGGAGAACTACAAACCACTGCTCATTAGAGAAATGCAAATCAAAACCACAAGGAGATACCATCTCACGCCAGTTAGAATGGCAATCATTAAAAAGTCAGGAAACAACAGATTCTGGAGTGGATGTGAAGAAATAGGAACGCTTTTACATTGTTGGTGGGAGTGTAAATTAGTTCAACCATTGTGGAAGACAGTGTGGTGATTCCTCAAGGATCCAGAACCAGAAACACCATTTGACCCAGCAATCCCATTACTGGGTATATACCCAAAGTATAATAAATCATTCTACTATAAAGACACATGCACAAGTAGGTTTACTGCAGCACTGTTCACAATAGCAAAGACTTGGAACCAGCTTAAATGTTCATCAATGATAGACTGGATAAAGAAAATGTGGCACATATACACCATGGAATACTATGCAGCCACAAAAAAGGATGAGTTCATGTCCTTTGCAGGGACATGGATGAAGCTGGAAACCATAATTCTCAGCAAACTAACACAGGAACAGAAAACCAAACACTGCATGCTCTTACTCATAAGAGGGAGTTGAACAATTGAGAACACATGGACACAGGGAGGGGAACATCACACACTGGGACCTGTTGGGGGATGGGGGGGCTAGGGGAGGGACAGCATTAGGAGAAATGCCTAATGTAGATGATGGGTTGATGGATGCAGCAAACCACCATGACATGTGTATACCTATGTAACAAACCTGAACATATATCCCAGGACTTAAAGTATAACTAAAAAAAAAAAAAAAGAAAAAAGAAAAGAAAAAAGAAATGATGCTTCTCCTTTTAATATCCACTGGTAAAAATACTGTTCCATTATACATCTATAATGTTCAACCTTGTCTAGCATAATTCAAAGGTTTTGTCTGCAGGAAGAAACTGGGCTTTAAATTCACCTGTTAAAAGTAACTGAAAGGAACAATTTTTAGACTGTTATACTTTCAGTCTTTTCTGACTATGAGATTTTAATAAATATCTACCTGTTTTTTCAGATATATTCTTCCATCTATAAAAATACTAGGCTGACTCTAGGCACACTGCTTAGGAGTTAGCCCGGCTCCACAAGGAGAAAATGAAAACAAACAACAACAACAAAACTCAAGTTCAAGACAAACTTTCAACTCCAAATTTATCATCTGACATGGCCTCCAACACCCTCTGCTACATGGCCATTGCTTAACCCTCCAGCCTCATTTCTTTTTAATCCATACCCTTCCTTCTGGGCCTGCTAAAATGTGTACAGTTACCTATATTCATGTTCTGTTGCCTTAGCACATACAGTCCACTGTCTGGAACATCCTCTTGTCCCCACCCCTCCCCTCCTTCTTCTATCTACCTAACTTTTACTTAAGAAACAAACTAGACATCACCTCCTTTAGAAAGCCTTGCTCAACTCTGTGAGGCTGGGTTTGGTACTCCTCACCCCACTAGTATTATCTATCTATACTGTAATTTACCATTTATTGTTTATTTTTCCCAAATGAGGTAAATTTTGGGGTCAGAGACTATGCTTTATTCTGTTTTAACCCAAGGCCCTGCCACACAGACAGCGGCAACTCAAAAATCTGTAGAATAAATTAATGAATGAATGTCACAGGACAGGTGTTAGTTAATAATTAAGGCAACTCAGGAGAAAATACCAACACCGCTTCTGTGAACTTTTGTGTTTGTTCTGAAATACAATGTTGGTACTAAAAATTAAAAACAAAAATTTTCCCCCAATATATGTGTAGATGGTAAAATGAACTTCTATAAAAATACCTGTATGCTCTTGGGAGAAACTCTGAAAGACAACAGATTATTTTGCAAAATTACACTACAAGTAATGAATAATGAACACCACTATGTTTGTAAGAGGTTATGTGAAGGTTACAATTCCCCTACTAGATTACCAAGAATAGTTTCCCCACTTTCCTCTCCAAACAGGAACTCAAAAGATGCAAGGATATGATGGTAGGAATACAAAAATACAAAGATCACACTCATCCCTTCCTAATAATCCCTGATCTGAATTCCAGACATATCTCAATTGTTTCAATACTTTAATGGAGATAGAAAAATCCTACACCATTTATGTTTTGCAAAATACATTTATCCACATAAAAAGATAAAGGAATTAAAGATACCTGAAACTGGAGCTGCTTTATTTAACAATCCAACATCTTCCTCAAACTCTGAAGCAAACACTGATGAAGGCAACTTAATTCCAGTGCTCTTGAAAAAGAAATTGCACAATGGTTAGGTTTATTTGGAAATACTTCTTAACTAGTGTACTGGGTTGAAGTCCCCCCAAAATCAATGTCCATCCAGAACCTCAGACTGTGACCATATTTGAAATAGGGTCCTCTCTATAAGATGAGGTCTTACTGGACCATGGTCCTATAATGAGACCAACGAGGACAGAGACTCACAGGGGAGAATGCCATATGCAGATGACAGCAGACTGGAATGAGGCCTCTGTAAGGCAAGGAACTCCAAGGAATGATCACTGGTAACATTCAGAAGGAATGAGCCATGCAACAGCCTCTCCCTCTAAGTCCCCAAGAAAAAAACCAACCCTGCCGATACCTTCATTTCAAACTTCTGACCTCCAGAACCATGAAGGGAAGAAATTTCTGTTGTTTTAAGTCACCTAGTTTGTGCTAATTTGTTACTGCAGTCCTAGGAAACTGTTACAACTACATTCTGTGTTCTCTCACCTGTGCTCCAGGTTGTATATATGTTAAACATGTGGCCGGGCGTGGTGGCTCACGCCTGTAATCCCAGCACTTTGGGAGGCCGAGGCGGGTGGATCACCTGAGGTCAGCAGTTCAAGACCAGCCTGACCAACATGGAGAAACCCCGTCTCTACTAAAAATACAAAATTAGCCACGCATGGTGGCACATGCCTGTAATCCCAGCTATTCGGGAGGCTGAGGCAGGAGAATCGCTTGAACCTGGGAGGCGGAGGTTGCGGTGAGCTGAGATCGCGCCACTGCACTCCAGCCTGGGCAAAAAGAGCGAAACTCCGTCTCAAAAAAAAAAAAAAAGTATATTCCATCGTAAACTCAAAAGCAACTCTTTATAATACATCATAGTGCTTTCTCTAGTAAATTATTCCATTTATCCCTCAGATCCCATGAGTTTTCACCATGTTTTAGCAAAAGAACAAAAACTAAGAAAGTTTAAATGGTCCACCCCCGAGAATGATCAGTAAGTGAGATTCTGGGATTCAAATCCCAGAGTTTCTTAATTCCACTTGCCTGAAGTTTCAAAACAAAATTAAACTTTTTCCTCTTAAACTAGAGATAACATCCTAATCTCTAGTAATGGCACAGCCCTTGTATGAATTGGCTATCTTAAATCCTTGGGTGGTTATAAATCATTTTGCTCTGTCCTATGTCCCCTAGAAATCTCTTACTTACAGTGATTTCACTCTATTCTTTGGGGCATCATCTCATTTATAGTTAACCAAAACATAAATGACTGCAACTGCTCAGATAGCTAGTCTATATCCAGTATAACCTCCATACCCACGGCTAGATTAAGCTCCTTTAATAGTTTTATCATGTGACCTTCTTGAGTTTCTAACACTCTGTATTTAAGGCCCTGGTTCTCAAGGCCCTATAAAATCAAGGCCTACCCTGTGTATCCAAATTTCTCAGTTATTCTATACGACCATGCAAATCAAGTTCATTCCTCAGTCATGTAATAATGCAAAACACTTTACTTGGCATGCATGTGCCTGACACTGAACCACAATGCTAGCTGTCTCGGCACCCTGACTGAAAAAGTTCCTTCTCCTGTCAACAGTACCCACCGCTTGGTGGCCAGCTTAGTTCCTACCCTCCCACATGAAGCCCTTTCGGATCACTGTCCTAGAACTCCCCACCTTCTTCACACACTGCAATCTACTTAAACATGTGCTAGCCTACATTCTCTGACTGGTTCTTATGCTTGTTTCCTCTCCTTGACCAAACAGTTGATAATGTGAGGACAACCACCATGTGTTATTTATCTCTGTGCACCTTACCACCTGCCCTATCCTTAGCCCAGGAGGAGGCACAAAGCTGGAATGTGCAACCTCATTGGCTCACTGAGAAAGCTCTGAATTGGAAGCCTCTGAGGAGCATGAGTAAAGGCTACATATGGCAGTGTACACACAGCAAGATGTTACGGCTTCCAAAATGAGTTTCTCGGTAGCATAAACATGGGCAAAGATTTGTTATTTTGCTATAGAGCACATTTTTAAGAAAACAGCTTTACTAAGACATCATTCACATACAATTCGCCTATTTAAAGTGTACAATTTAATGTTTTTTAAGTATATTACATTATTAATTACTTAAAATTATAGCAAAATCTACATAGTGTTTTAGCCTTTAGGCTTTTAAAAAGGTACTTTGTGATATTTATCCTTAGAGGTTTGGGGTTAAACACAAGGTCAGCTTGTGTTAAATGAATTTACCTTTGTGAGATATTTTTCAAATCTTGAAAGAAAAGAATCACATACACGATTAGAGTGTAAAGAGGAATTACTTGTTTTTTTAGAGGAGTACTGTGTTTTCATTGGTTGCAGTAGTTCTCAACTACGTGGTGTTTGCCCAGCTACTTTCCACAATGGCACCACCCTCTTTCTTTCATGTCAAAATCCAGCCTGCTCAAGCATCAATCATTTCTATGCTGCCTTTTTACACTGTCTCACACTGTTTCTAGGGGTTATTCATTATTTCTAATCTATTTGAATTTGGTGGTGTGTTACAAATTAAAGTAAAAAAAGTACATGGGACTAATCCATATTTTTTCATAGCTGTACAGAAAACCAACGACAATTTTGTTTTTAAATACAATTCAGTTGTCCCTGTAAACATCACTGAATTGTCCATTTAAGAGCCTTATCCTGTTAAAAAATCAATTAGTGATTGCTTTTACTCAAAATGAATTAAGGATTAAAAGTACTGGTCAATACAAGCCAGGCAAGACTTTACTAAGAATTTTCACCCTTAGATAAACAAGTTGAGCCACTATGGAACTCCTTCTCTCCCTCAATAGGTTATAGAAGGAAGTGAGCCAGTAAGTCCCTACTACCAATAAAGCCTTGAGGAAGAAGAAATAAAGAAGTTGGTTCTCTATGACAGAGATGTGATAGGATTTGGGGCGTTACAAAAGAGTCACAACCTAGTTAGTGAACAAGCAGCTGCAGTTACTACCTTTCTTTGGGATGATATCCTGAAACCGAACCTTTCTAAGTATCCTTAAGCAACCAGCTATTGCCTGTAAGAACTACAATCACATCTTCCCCAAGGAAAGGAATGCCTAGACCATGACAGAATTGGGGAATAAGGGGCAGGGTAAACTGGTGCCCTTTCTATCTCTTACCTTTTGCTTATAAACCTAATGAATGTCTCCTTTTTCTAAAGTGCTAGATGATATAAAAGTTTCCCACAGGGAAATTTACTCTACATCAAATTAAAAATAAGGTCACAAAGGCATACAACATGGGCATTCTTAGCATAAACAAGAGAGAAAACAGAACTTAGACTAACAGCACTAATTTCATATATAGACGTACTATCATTCGTCCTGAAAGAGAAGGTATTAAAGTGGACCGAACATTAGTTTACAAGACAGGAACGTTATTATCATCCACTCATTCTGTTTGCTTATGAGTAGCCTGCAGCTTTTACAAAAGTGTTAAAGATCTAAATATTCCACAAAAGTTAAGTCCTATCTTAGAACAGAGTTTATGATCCTCAAACAGTTATGTTGTTAACATGTAGAATGTCAGCTGCTTTTCTCCTATTGAAAAGTGCTGTCTAACATGGCCATGTCTATCAATCGAAAGTTCTAAACCTATAAAAAGGCTGTTGCGTTGACACCTGCCACCAGAGAAGAGGTGACCTATTCTCTCCTGATGGTACACACGTGCATACACATACATAATTTTAAGTGGAGGCATGGTCTATCTTTGTGCTCTTCATACAGACACCATTTCTTGCCCCAAACAGTTATCTTGATTTAAAAATGATTTCTTCACCCACTCCCACACTTAAATTGCTGAAAAGCCTTACTGGAATGACTAGCGATTCTTCTTTCTCTTCTCTCCGGTTGTGTGCACTGAAGGCACTCGAGGGAATAAGCTCTGAGGGCCCAGATGGTTCCTTCAGGTGCTGCAGGTAGTCATAGTCATCATCAAAGAACACTCCATACTTCCTCTGTTCTGCTCGCCTTTCCTCACTGTCTATCTATAAACAAAATGGAATTAGTACTTTCTTCACTGTTTATCTATAAACAAAATGGAATCAGTATGCCTTCCAAGGATAAGGCAAGGAAATATTACAATGAGTACAGCTTTCCAAGTAGGAAGCAGATGGCACATGAACATTTTGGCTGATGGGAAAAAGACAAAGAATTCTTGACAAACAGGAAATGTACAGCTTCAAAACCAGAGTGCTACATAACATTAAAATGGAATGAAAACATTCATGCTTTTAAAAGGGCAATAAAAATAAATAACAATTGCTCCTTCCGCTAGACATTTATGTGCAACATTCTGAGTCACGAAATATACATACAACTTATTTTATCGTCTATTTGGAGGGTTACAAGAAAAGACTTGGGAGACCAGGTGCAGTGGCTCATGCCTATAATACCAGCACTTTGGGAGGCTGAGGTAGGACGATCACTTGAGCCTAGGAGTTCAAGACCAGACTGGACAACATAGTGAGACCTCGTTTCTACAAAACAGTTTTAAAAATCAGCCAGGCCCGGTGGCATGTGCCTGTAGTACCGGCTACTCTGGAGGCTAAGGTGGGAGGATCGCTTGAGCCCAAGAGGTAGAAGCTGCAGTGAGCTGAGATGGAGCCACTTTGCATGCCAGCCTAGGCAACAGATATTTGGGTGCCTTAAAAGGTAAGTACAATTTCTTTTATTTATATGCAAAAAAAAAAACAAACCTTCTCAACATACAATAAAACTAGCTTTTCAGTAAAGCTAAACACGGCCCATGTCCCCCAATACTCTGTTTCCCAACACTCTGTTTCATAATATCTACACTTAATAAGTAGAGTCCAACATTAAGTGAATCTTTTCGAGGCTCCCTTGCAAAGTTCCCTGAGCTAATCAAGAAGCTCAGATATTTTACATTTCCTAAGATAAGCAACCAGGAGGCAAAATGCAGTTTGTGGTTATAAAACAGCAGGATCTTAGAGAAAGCACAGTTTGAGCATTTACGGGTGCCCTAAATAACATCATGCCACATTGTAGCTGATGCTTTGGTAAATATTTACCATTATTCTACAAGATTTGCTCATTTAAACATCTCTAATAAAGATCTTTGTCTTCCCAATCAAAATAACATGAATGGTGTAAAAATCAGCAAATTGTACTGAAAATTAACTTATAGATTATTTCCCAGAATATCAGTTATCTGAGAATAACAGCTGACTTAACAATTTATTGAAACTATTAACATGGCCCGGCGCGGTGGCTCATGCCTGTAATCCCAGCACTTTTGGGGGCCAAGCTGGGAGGACTACTGGAGCCCAGGAGTTCGAGACCAGCCTGGGCAACATGCCGAGACTATTTACTTAACAAAAAGAAACAAACACACAAAAAACCTATTGTCTACCTACAAACTGACTGGCTAAAGAACAGGACCTACTTTTTGTGTGGGCAACAGAACCCTCTGGGGTGCAGTCTCATCTGCTGCTAAAGGATCTCGTTGGCTCCGGTGGACCAAGTGAAAAGACACAGCTTTCTTCTTCTCTATAAAGGGTTTTTTCTTCCTGTGAGGCTTCAAAGGAACAAAATCACAACAATTAGTTAAAACAAAACGACAGAGAACAATTCCATAGTTCACTCATCCATCTTTAGTAGTCATGTTAAAGATAAATACTTTTTAAAAATCTACACTTCTAGGGCAGGCAACATCAGCTGTGTTCTGTAGAATCCATACTTAACCTTCCGTCAACATACATTCCTTGAGCACCTACTTTGTGCCAGACCTTGTTATGGGAACTGAGAATACAGAAGTGGGAAAGTCAGATAAAGTCCCTGTTCTTAGCAAGAAAATCAAGATAATTTCCGGTGAAAATATATAAGACAGTGACGTGAAAATGACTTAAAAGCTACTTTACACTGGCTGCTCAGGGAAGGCCCCTGGCCGACTGAACCAGAATGACAAGAAGCCTGCCACAGCATAATCTGGAATAGACAGCTCCACATAGGGCATCTACCAACCAGCAAATAAAATCACGATACAAAGAGCTAAAGTTTAATAAGATCCATCATCCACTTCTACATTCTTACTTCGCTATTCAATTTTGATTCTCTAAACTGTGAAACCAATTAAGTGGCTTTACTTTGGGCCCAACCTTATGCTCTCCCACAAGTTCCCTTTCTCAGAGCAGACAGACAGGCAGACACCTGCCACTCCAACGCTGAGGGAGACCAGCAGCTCCGTCTGCTCGACCCCAAGAAGCACAGGGTGGTGCGTTTGTGTCCGCAGTCACAAGCTTTTAGCTAACCGAAAGCGCACAGGGCTGCAGGCTCCCAGGGGTAAAAAGGAGGCCATTCTCCTCTCCGGGCCACATCCCAGGGAGGCTCAGCGGTGCGAGACTGTAACTAGCAAAGAATGCCCGGGGTGGTGAGGATGGCCCATTTCAGGGTACTGTGCCGCAAGCAGCCTCCGGCACGACCTAGACCCAGGCCGCAGTACCCAAGGCATTACCGGAAGCAGCCTGGCCTCTGCAAAACCGCAGCGCCCGGCCGCCGAAACAAGTAAGGCTTGCTCACCATGCTGCAGCCGCGCGGCGCTCACCCCCAACAGAGGCGGCGAAGATACCCTCGAAGTCCAGCGGGGAGACCAAGGCCCAGCCCAAGGCCGCCTCTGTATGCCTCACCACACGTGCGACCCCAGCACCCGGCGATAACGTCACCCAGTCGGCCATGGAAATGGACCAATCGCCGAGGAGCTGATGGGTCGTGACCGGAAGTTACGTACTCGCTGCGTCTACACGATCGCGGGAAGCTACCGGGAGGTGGGGCTAGCTTGGCTCCCAACCCTGAGCCGGCTGTGTTTTTCCGGCCTTTAGTCTCCCGCCGGGGAAAGGGAATGGCGTGGCTCCTTAGCGTTGAGGCGCCACAGAGGGGTTTCTGCTTGTGGACGAACCTCCTTTTATAACTCCCTCTACGGAGATCAGAGGGGACGAATCTAGTATCGCCGTTGATTTGTGTCCCTTACCTATTCCCAACCATAAAACAAAGCCAGGGACACGGAAGGGAGGCGACCACCCCGCTGGGGTGCTGGGGGCGCCAAGTTTCAGGTTCCCTCTCCGGGTGGGGGCGGAGTCGGCTGCCGCAGCAACGGAGTCCGGGGCCTAGGTTTTATAGACTGCATCAGACTTGATCAGGTTTTATTTTCCACTGCTTAATGAATTGCTTTCATGTGCCCTGTTAACCAAACCCCCGAGACTCTGTTAACTGTAGAGGCATTTGAACTAATAAAATATATTCAGAATCTCTGGTTTTTGGGTGTTAACTCTCTCCCACCGTTTAAACAAATAGGCTATAAGCACGCACTCTTAGGAAGACTTCAGGCCGGTGTTGGCGCATTCACATAGCTTTTCTTGGACAAAGGTGTGGTAAAGGCAATCACTTTCATCAGCAGGCCTTTTTTTCAAATTTGTTTCCCCCACTTCCCAGCTTCTGGTGACCTCTCAATGAATGAGTTGCCTTGGATTATGTCTTTATGCCGTAGGCATTACCACTGTATTTGTGGAGTATTATCCTTTTATTACAATAAAAATTATAGAAATAGGCCAGGCGCAGTGGCTCATGCCTGTCATCCCAGCACTTTGGGAGGCCGAAGCGGGTGGATCACCTGAGGTCAGGAGTTCAAGGTCAGGAGGTCTAGCCAACGTGGTGAAACCCCGTCTCTACTAAAAATACAAAAATTAGCCAATTGCGGGGGCAGGCGCCTGTAATCCCAACTACCTGGGAGGTTGAGGCAAGAGAATAGCTTGAACCCGGGAGGCGGGGGTTGCAGTGAGCTGAGACCATGCCATTGCACTCCAGCCTGGGTGACAAGAGCAAAACTCTGTCTCAGAAAAAAAATTATAGAAATAATTTAGGTTAGGACTATAAAACTTGTCTTGGGATATTGCTTTGTAACAGAGATAATACATAGCACTCCTATGTGCCAGAGATTTGTTGTTATTATTCGTTATATACAATTAAGAGATCCAAGAGGGCAGTTTTTATTTCCTTTCAATCAGTTGTATTTACTGCTGTATCCTCAGGGGCCTGATGCATGGGGCATATATGCTCAGTAAGTATTTATTTAAATGAATTAATGTTCTGGCGCTTTATCTGCATCATTTCATCCTCACCGCAACACTATGAAAGATATGCAATTATCTTCAGCATCCTACAAATCCTAAAAATGAGGCAAGAGAAATACAAATTAAGTACTAAGCCCCCCAGCTGACTGAACGGACTCCATTTTGGCCAACGGGACCCAGAGTAACCTTGAAAACTGAGTTCTTGCTTTGCCTTGTTATATCCCCTCCATCACTAACCAGGATCAGGCTTTCTTCCCTAAGGGATAAACAGAAACCATTCCTTTCAAAAGACTCCACCGCTGATATTAGCCTGTTGCTGCCCTTCCTTTTTTGCCTAACAGACTACCCACCATGGGGTGGTTTTTGTCCAGTCTACAGAGCATGCACAGTATGGGTTTTATTGGCCTCTACTTCACCTTTTGACATCAGAGGCTGAAAACTCTTCAGATCCTGCTGATGCCCCATTTTTTGTACCTAGGACCCATGAAAGGGTAATGAAGCTCAATTGCACATTTACATGTTTCTCCCTTCATAAATATTCATGATTCCTCCTATAGCTTATTAAATATGTGTATTCTGCCACCCTGCTCCCTTTCACTTTGCTTCTCCCTCAGAATGTATGTTTTTGGCTTCTGGCTGGAGGATATTCCCAGCCTGTCAGAAAGGCCACCCTGCAGGCTGAAACCCTTATGCGCCTCATCTTTCTTCAGGTCAAAAGCATAAGAAAGTTACCTTCTGATATGGTTTGGCTGTGTCCCCACCCAAATCTCATTTTGAATTGTAACTCTCATAATTCCCATGTGTTGTGAGAGGGACCCAGTGGGAGATAACTGAATCATGGGGGTGGTTTCTCCCATACTGTTCTTGTGGTAGTGAATAAGTCTTATGAGATCTGATGGTTTTATAAGAGGTTTCCCCTTTCACTTGGCTCTCATTCTCTTTTGCCTGCCGCCATGTAAGGCATGCCTTTTGCCTTCTGCCATGATTGTGAGGCCTCCCTGCCACTTGGAACTCTGAGTCCATTAAACCTCTTTTTCTTTATAAATTACCCAGTCTCTGGTATGTCTTTATCAGCAGTGTGAAAACGGACTGATATGCTTTCTCAAGGTCATACCACTGGTAAATGGCAGAGCAGAGATTTAAACCTAAGGAGCCTGACTAGAGCCTGGCCACCTAATCATGTTGCTTGTTTGTTTTTGTTTTTGTTTTCTTCTGAGTAATATTCTGCTTTTTTTTTTTTTTCCTGAGATAGAATCTTGATCTGTCAACCAGGCTGGAGTGCAGTGGTGTAAACATGGTTTACTGCACCTCGACCTCCTGGGCTCAAGCAATCCTCTCACCTCAGCATCCTGAGTAGCCGGGACCACAGGTGTGTGCCACTATGCCCGGCTAATGTTTTTATTTTTTGTAGAGATAGGGGTCTCACTGTGTTGCCCAGACTAGTCTTGAACTCCTGGACTCAAGTGAGCCCCTCACCTCAGCCTTCCAAAGCGTTAGGATTACAGGCCACCATGGCCAGCCTGCTTACTTTATATATTTATCATTCTAAACACTAAACACACAGTGCTAAGCACTTTTTATTCATGATGTCTAATTCCTTCAGCAAGCCAGTGAAGTACAATTAAATGACACTAAACCAATCTTGCAGATGTGAAATCTGAGGTTCAGAGAATTGAAGTTATTTACTTAAGGTCACACAGTAAGTAGAAAAGCCTAGAAGTGTAGTCTATCAGGCTTGTTTAGGAAGGCCATTCCCTTATCCATATACTATACTACCTCCCTGAGGCAGTCAACCAGCAAATTCTGTTCATCCTACTTTCTAAATATCCACATATATCACTTCGTTACTCATTTAATCAAATTTATCGTTTTAAACTCAGGTCACTTCCCTGTATAAAATCCTTCGATGGGCCGGGCACAGTAGCACACACCTGTAATCCCAGCACTTTGGGAGGCCAAGATGGGTGGATCACCTGAGGCCAGGAGTTCAAGATCAGCCTGGCCAACAGAGCAAAACCCTGTCTCTACTAAAAAGTACAAAAATTAGCCGGGCATGGTAGCACACACCTGTAGTTCCAACTACTTGGGAGTTTGAGGCAGGAAAATTGCTTGTACCCAGGAGGCAGAGGGTGCATTGAGTCAGGATCGTGCCACTGTACTCCAGCCCGGGCAACAGAGTGAGACTCCATCTCAAAAAAAGAAAAAGAAAAAGAAAAAAAAAATCCCTTGATATCTACCCTTGGACTTCAGGATAAACTATTTTGCAGAGCAACCAAGATTTTATATCTTCTGGTCTCCAGCCATCAATTTAACATGACGTCTCCTTATTCTCCCACGCTCCACTCATGATCCAGCCCTGTGAAACTGGGTGCAGTTCCCAAACGTACCTGAAAGACATTGGCTCTCTCCTGCCCATCTAAAAGGCTCTTTCTTTCTCTCCTCTCCTTGTTTGCAAGTCATAGTTTAGCCATCTGTTTTTTCTGGCTGAAGCCAAGTCTAGCCGAAGCTAAGTTGACCCAAAAGGGGCAGTAGGGGAATTCCTGTGAAGGACTGCCCCAAACCATCCTGAGATGGGCTGGACAGAATTCCAAAGAAAGAAGCACTAAACGCTGGGGTGATCAGTCCAAAGCATTTATTGGAGACGTTACATTCAGAGTGCTTAAGTGGATAGGGCAAAAAGAGATGTTTCTATGTAGGTATGTCATCAATGAGAAGTCGGGTTATGGAGTTTATGAGGGTTTAGGGAATTTGGCTTAGGTCTGGGCTAGTTTCTATGTGTTTAGTAACATATTTTGATCTTTCAGTGTTTGAAGCAATAACCTACACAACTTTATCAGTGCCTGGGAATGTTCAAGGTCCAGGCTTAAGGTTAAGCCTACAGGGTGAAAAAAACCCCATGCAGCTGGCCAGGTCACAGAGTGGTCAAGGCACTCTGTGTTAGTCAGGACACAGAAAGAAAGTGGGGGGCTCTGAGGGACCCTACACCATCTCTGCCTCTCAGAAACATTTTCATACTCTTCAAAACTGGGGATCATCCCGAATGTTCTCACTGTATCCTGTACACACTACTCTACTCAGTTATGCTGAATTGTAAATTCTTATTTTAATCTATCTCTAGAACCAGACTGCAGTCAGCTACTGAAAAGCAAAGATCTTTGTCTTGCTGACTTGACGTCTTTAGGGCCTAGCATAGTAAAGGCTCAGTAATAATTGCACTGTTCCAAGTATTTTACCTATATTTACTCATTAAATCCTTATAGCAGATTTAAGTGGACATACTATTAACCTTTTCTACTCAGTAGAGATTACAGAAAGGGAAGTTAAGTGACTTTTGCCCCAGGGTACAAAGTCCATAAGTGATGAAGCCAGAATGTGAATTCAATTGTAGCTTGAGAGTCACACCCTACCATTACAGTACTATAGACCCCATTTCAGAAAACCACCTAATTACAAAATACTCCAACACATAAGGTTAGCTCGTATGTGTCAGAGACTGTTTCGAGTGCTGTCTTAATGCAGAAAAATGTTATTTTGCCACCAGGGAAAGCAAAAATAATTGAAATATTATAGTAATGATAATAAATCCAAGCAATACTTCTACTCTCTATGCTCTAATTACTGGTATCCATGTGACAGTGATTAAACAAAATTTCTGGCTTAGTCTAGGCTGTGAACACGTTTTTAAAATTTTTTATATGGAACTAAGCCATTGAAATAATAGTTTTATCCCCATTCATATCATATTCACTGGTTCTCCATCTTCCATCAGCATCACTCAAGGAGTCCCAAGCATCAGGAAGCCGATGTACACACAAGTGCAGAGAAAACTAATTAGAACCTGAAGCAGTAACTTCTAGGAGTTATAAATTACATGTTTGAAAATACTAATAAAGCTTATGGAGGTACTAATTTTATTTTTACTTTTTGAGATGGAGTCCCGCTCTGTTGCCCAGGCTGGAGTGCAGTTGCATGATCTCGGATCACTGCAACCTTCGCCTCCCTGGCTCAAGTGATTTTTGTGCCTCAGCCCCCCAAGTAGCTGGGACTACAAGTGTCCACCCCCACACCTGGCTAATTTTTGTATTTTTAGTAGAGATGGGATGTCACCATGTTGGCCGGGCTGGTCTCGAACTCCTGACCTCTAGTGATCTGCCCACCTCAGCTTCCCAAAGAGCTGTGATTACAAGTGTGAGTCACTGCACCCAGCCGGTACTTAATTTAAAAAAAGGAAAAGTGCGGCAAAATGGATGTACCAGGATGTTCATTGTAACACTGCTGATAACAGAGAAAAATAGAAAAATTAAAATTTCATTAGTGAGCCCGTTGTGGTGCCCAGGAGTTTGAGTCTAGCCTAGGCAACATAACAAGACTGTATCTCTCAAAAAAAGAAAATTTTCGTTAGTAAAGGATTGATTGAAACAAGCAAACAAACAAGCTATTCATACAATGAGCTACTGTGATGCTGGTTTAATTTAGATTAAGTTTTGGTTTTTTGAGATGGGGTCTTGCTATGTTGCCCAAGCTGGTCTCAAACTCTTGGCCTCAATTGATCCTCTTGCCTCAGCTTTCCAAGTAGCTGGGACTATAGGCACATGCCACTGTGCCTGGCTTCTTTTTGTTAAAAATCTATAAAAAAAGAAAAATATGTTACAAAGAAATGTCATAGGGTGGCCAGGCACAGTGGCTCATGCCTGTAATCCAGCACTTTTGGAGGCTGAGGCGGGCGGATCACGAGTTCAGGAGATCGAGACCACCCTGGCTAACACGGTGAAACTCTGTCTCTATGGAAAATACAAAAAAATTAGCCGGCATGGTGGTGGGCACCTGTAGTCCCAGCTACTCAGGAGGCTGAAGCAGGAGAATGGCGTGAACCGGAGAGGCGGAGCTTGCAGTGAGCTGAGCTCGTGCCACTGCACTCCAGCCTGGGTGACAGAGTGAGACTCTGTCTCAAAAAAAAAAAAAAGAAAAAAAGAAAGAAATATTATAGTGCAAGTGTAAAAAAAATCTGGGAGACTATGCACCAAACTGCCAACAACGATTATTCACAAAGAGCTGGGATGGGATTGCAGGGAACTTTCAGTGTCTATATTAGACACTTCTTCAATGTTTACATGATTAGAGTGAAGATTTAAAGTATTACATTTGGTTTTATATATATATAAAGTAACAATACTTAAAAATAAAAGGAAAGAGGTACTAATATAATTTGGTTCAATAAATATTGTTGAACGATAATACTCTTTGTAACTGGGGCTCATCCTGAGAGTTCTCACTGTATCCTGTGATCACACTACTCTGCTCAGTTATGCTAAATTGTATATTCTTATTTTCATCTGTCTCTAGAACCAGACTTCAGTCATCTACTCAAAAGCAAGGATCTTTGTCTTGCTGACTTGACTTCTTCAGGGCCTAGCATATTGAAGGCTCAATAATAATCGCACTGTTCCAAGTGCTTTACATACATTTACTCATTAAATCCTTAGAGCAGGATTTAATGTCATGCTCTCATGTATAAAGTGAGCACATGTTAAAGATTTTATTTTACACATGATTAATAAAGGAACCAGTAAGATGTTACAATTAGTTCAAAGGACAATTCAAAGAACAGAAACATTCATAGAGCAGGAATATTGTGAAGAATGTGCAAATGGAGACACAACTTACTTCTTCCACAGTGAGGGAAGGAAGTGAGTTGAAATCTCTACTGGACAGAATTTATGTAGATGTTTAGACAAGAATTGTTTTGCATGATTGTCAGTTTTCTGAAATTTACAATGTAAAATAGCTCAAAGATAAGGAGAAGCACAGAACCGTTATCAAGTCAGAATCAAAAAGGTGTGCTTGTCTCTACAATGTATTGTTTCTCACAGAAGCACAAATTTTCCCCTACAATATTAACTGATGACAGTAGTATGCATTGTATACTAGCTGGAATTAGTCTCTGGCATTTCTTTCATTCTTATTATGCAACTTGGGCTAAGTGGACCTCAGTTTACTTACATGAATGTAAAATGGGAATGATATTATTAATACGTACCTTCCAGAGTTGTTGTTGGATTAAATGAGAGGATGGGTATGAAGTACTTGGACCTGTTTCTGGCTTTTAGTAAGCATTTGATGAACGTGAGCTACTGTCCTTTTCTCAGCTGAATGTAGTTATTCACCTCACTGCATTGTACTTCAGGATGATCGTCTCCTGAAACAGGACCTTCAGTATCTAGGATGTGTCAGGGGGCAAAAACTTTGCTTCAAATCAGGTTCACTTCATGAGAATCTGTTTGCTTGCACGTTGAACCAACTTTTCTGCTTCCCTGGATCTTATTATTTTGCTTTCTCTAAACTTCTGGTATGTTTTAGGTCCTTTATGGTACATCCTTAAATTTCAAATCTTTTACTTGCTTATAGTGACTAGCAATTGTATGTTCTTTAAAATTCTTTTTAATTACACAATCCTTTTAGATTGCTTGGCTTTTTGTTTACTGACTCCTGTTCTTAGATTCAGAAATTTATACATTTAGGCTAGGCACTGTGACTCATGCCCGTAATCCCAGCACTTTGGAAGGACAAGATGGGAGAATCACTTGAGCCCAGGAGTTTGAGACCAGCCTGCGTGACAAAGTGAGACTTCGTCTGTACAAAACAATTAGCTGGGTGTGACGGGAAGTGTCTGTAGTCCCAGCTACTTGGGAAGCTGAGACAGGAGGATCACTTGAGCCAGGGAGGTTGAGGCTACAGTGAGCTGTGCTTGTACCACTGCACTCCAACCTGGGTGACAGAGTGAGACCCTGTCTCAAAAAAAAAAAAAAAAAAGTAGATACATTTATTGAATATCATGATGGTAGTATAAAACAAAAGCACCTGTAATCCCAGGATTTTGGTAGGCTGAGGCAGGCGGATCACGAGGTCAGGAGATCAAGACCATCCTGGCTAACATGGTGAAACCCATCTCTACTAAAAATACAAAAAATTAGCCAGGCGTGGTGGCATGTGCCTGTAGACTCAGGTACTTGGGAGGCTGAGGCAGGAGAATTGCTTGAACCTGGGAGGCGGAGGTTGCAGTGAGATCGTGCCCCTGCACTCCAGCCTGGGAGACAGCGAGATTCTGTCTCAAAAAAACCCAAAACCCAACAAACAAAAAAAACACGTGCATTTTGTTGATGAATACACTTAGAAATGTTAATCTGAAACAATTTACTGTGCCTTTGTAATTATAAAATGAATTTTAAGTACCCTTTGATATATTTCAGTTGGACTCATTCTAGCTTTAGAGCATAAAAAGTATACAAATCATTATTAGTCCCCTTTCCTGTGAGTAACAGATAATATAAAAACTTGAAACTTTAAAAAAAAAATTAAGAGTAATCACATCACTCATGCATTTATTTATTTTTATGTTTTAAACTGTTTTTTTTTTTTTTTTTTTTTTTTTTTAGAGACAGGGTCTTGCTCTGTTCCCCAGGCTGGAGTACAGTGGCACAATTATAGCTCACTATAGCCCTGCCCTCCTGGACTCAGGTGATTCTCACACCTTAGCCTCCCAAATAGCTGGGACTACAGGCACATGCCACCGCGCCCAGATGATTAAAACAAAAATTGTACAAACAGGGTCTCACCATGTTGTCCAGGCTGGTGTCAAACTCCTGGGCTCAAGCAACCCACCCACTTCAGCCTCCTACAGTGCTGGGATTACAGGCTCGAGCCACCACACCCAGGCCATGCATACATTTAACTCATGAATTTATGCTTTTGGCATATGAGAAATGAAGATTTACCATCATTACTACTGAGGGAGATTGGCGATTCTGCCTGCCATTGCATCAATGAGCGTATTCTCAGCATGTGGGTGACAGAAGACATTAATCAACTTTCTCCTATACAATCAGATTATACAGTGTCCAATCACTCTGCTCCCTGTACTTCTTATAGAGTGAATATCTCACTGTGCTGAATGTAATTCTTAGGCTTTAAAGGTAAGGTTCTAGACATATATATGCTGTTATATTTAAAATATAGCAATTAAATATAAACTAACTTCAATTGTGCCAAATTAAACAACCAGCCTTCCAATGTTGAAGTAAAACAGGCTGTGTTAGACTTATTGAGATAGTATGTTTGTATATAGTATTTGGGGCAATATAAGGCATTTTCAAATATAATTTTTGCTTTACAATTTATCCCCCTACATAGTGTAGTATTCCATTTTATTTAAAGTTAAGCTATCCCGTAAAACTCATTAAACTTAAGACAAACATCCTAAGCACTTAGATGATGAGTAAATGATTTTATTTTGCAGCCTTGGAGACAAAACCCGGCAATGACAGAATAGTTTATTAGATTTTTTATTGTATTAATTTCCTCATGGTCTTAAGCTACATTGTCTGTTGAAGAGGTTTATCCACTTCCACAGCTTCCATTACATGTGCTGCTGATTCTCAGCTTCCTATCTGTAGCCTGGACTTTTTTCCTGACTTTCAGACTCATATATCCAACTGACTACTGTACATCTATCCACATGTGGATGTCCCAACAGAAGGCAATTCAAACAAATTGAATTGCATTTCTAAAATTGAATGCCTCCCCTTTCCATACCTCCTATGCTCTCTTGCTCTTCCCTGCCCTCCAGTCTAGCCTTACATCGGCCTCAGTGCTGCTGTTTTCTATTTCAGCAAGTGGCATCACCACCATCTGCTAAAGCCAGCCACGTGATAGGTATAATCTTAACTTTTCCATCTTCTCCATTTCCCCTATGGAACAATCATTTCTACTTCATAACTGTCCTTTGAGTCTGCTTATGTCTCTTCATTCCAATAGTTAATACCTTGGTTGGGGCCACCATCACCTCCCAACAAGATTATGGCAGTAGTAATGGCCACCATGCTTCCAATATTGCTTCCTCCGATCCAATCCATTCCTTCAATCCAATGCACTGTGGCCAGGATGAGTAGGGCAAATCTGATGATGTTACCTCTGAGCTTCAAATCCTTTGGTGAATCTCTGTTGTCTCAAGGATAAATTCTAAATTCTTTGACAAGTTTTAAAAGGACCGTCAAGATGTAGTCTTCATTTACCTCTTTAGTCTCATTACAGCTTCTATCTTTGGCTCAGCTTTAATACTTACTTGTGCCATTCTGAGCACGACTATAGAGTTCTCGTTTCAGGAAATAATCTAGATTAGACATTGGTATGGGATAAATGTGCAATCTAATTAGATGTCATGGCTGGGTGTGGTAGCTCATGCCTGTAATCCCAACATTTTGGAAGGCCGAAGAGGAAGAATCGCTTAAGGCTAGTTGTTTGAGACCAGTCTAGGTAACCTAGTGAGACCTCTGTCTCTATAAGAAAGCTTTTTAAAAATTAAATGTCATTTAAATAAATTATGTCTAATTGGAGAGAGAGAATATGGAAAAAATGCAAAGTCTCAAGTAGGCTAGTAAAAGATTGTTGAAGGAAATTAACTGCAACTTGAGCGTTCCTTCTATTTTTCTACATCTTGTTTTCTTTTTTCTTTTAGAGAAAGGGTCTCACTCTATCACCCAGCCTAGAGTGCAGTGTTGTGATCATAGCTCACTGCAGTCTTGACCTCCTAGACTCAAGCAGTCTCCCTGCCCCAGCCTCCCGAGTAGCTGGGACTATAGGTATGCCACCAGGCTTGGCTAACTTTTTAAATTATTTGTAGAGTCAGGGTCTTGCTATGTTGCCCAGGCTGGTCTCAAACTTCTGGACTCAGGCAGTCCTCCTGCTTTGGCCTCACAAAGCACTGGGGTTATAGGCAGGAACCACTGTGCCAGCCAAACTTACTTCTTCCTATCAAAGAACCTTTTAGGATGCAGTTTGAATCAGGTATAACAAAACCAATTCTTTCTGAAGGCTGTGGATTTGGAGACCCTCTAACAATGTAAGGATTGAAACATGGTTCTGAGTACGTCCCCGTGGTTGAGGCAGATTCTTCCCAGAAGTATATAACACTTAGGACGCATTTATCCGTCATGGATTTTTTTCCCCATTAAGCAAAGAGTGAATTGTCAATCTAGTAATCAGTTTGCCTGAGGTTTTAAAATCTGCTTTTCTTAGTGTCTGTTTCTACAAGCCTGGGAATTAAATATGGATATTAAATCAAAGTCAAAATAATACTTTTGTGTTACATTTAATTATGTTTTATAATTATTAAGACGATCTGTATGTACTTGGTATTAAAGCACTTAACAATTTTTTAAAAACTGGAATATTGTAGAAATCTGACCTATTAGCCATGCAATCCCAATTTAAACTATGTAACTAATTTTAGACTTGTAAAATTAAAAAGTTTAAGAACATTTCTACATTTGTAAATAATACTGAAATGTCTAAGAAAAGTTGATTTACTGCATATATAATGCATTAGGTTTAAAAGTGTTGTTAAATGCTTGTTATAGTCACATTTGGGCATTTGAAATGATTACACAGAAAATAAAATCTGCCAAATTTATATATGCTATTTCAAGAAAAAGTTTAAAGAAACTATAATGCAATAGCTGGAGAAGATATTTGCATTGTTCCCAGAAGGATAAGTTGGATATTAACACATAAAGAGCTCCAGTTGGAGCGAATGGCTTAATCAAAGTTGTGATGTGCAAAGAGTGCATCACATACTTGGGGGACAACAAGTTTCATTTGATTTGGTCCAAGTGTGGAATAAAAGGAGTGTAATCTGGAACTGTGGTCGGTGGTTAGACTACAGATGCCTTTTTTTTGAGACAGGGTATAGCTCTGCAGTGGCGAGATCTCAGCTTACTGTAACCTCCGCCTCCCGGGTTCAAGCGATTCTCATGTCTCAGCCTCCTAAGTAGCTGGAACTACAGGTGCACACCACCACACCTGGCTAATTTTTGTATTTTTAGTAGAGACAGGGTTTCACCATGTTGGCCAGGTTGGTCTTGAACTCCTTGGCTCAAGTGATCCACCTGCCTTGGCCTCCCGAAGTGCTGGGATTACAGGCTTGAGCCACTGTGCCTGGCCATAACTACAGCTCTTGAGGGCTAGATTAAAGCACCTGGGAGTTGTTCAGCAGGTACTGGGCAAGTCTAAGCAGGAATGATATATGAGTGTGCTTTAGGAAGACTAATGCCATCTGGGTACAGTGGCTCATGCCAGTGATCCCAGCACTTTGGGAGGTTGAGGTGGGAGGATTGCTTGAGTCCAGGAGTTCAAAACTAGCTTGGACAACATAGCGAGCCCCATCTCTACAAAAAATACAAAAAACAAAATCAATAAAAGAATTAGCCAGGCATGGTGGAACTTGCCTGTAGTCCCAGCTATTTTGGAGGCTGAGGCAGGATGGCTTGGGCCCCGGAGTCCCAGGATGCCGTGAGCCATGACTCTGCCACTGTACTCCAGCCTGGGTGACAGAGCAAGACCCTGTCTCAAAACAAACAAACAAAAAAACCCACACAAAAAAACAAGGACTGACTGTGGGAAAAGATTTTGTAGCTCAGCTTGCTGTATACTGCTACCTGAAGAATTAGAGGCAAATTCTTGCTCATGTTAAATACCCCCTTCTCTGGTTTGTCTGACCTGGGCCAACCAAGGTCAAAAAGTCCATCCAAAAACAAATCATTGAGTAGATAAGCACTGACAATGCTACTTCTCTCTTCCCTATGATATTCATCTAATTTCAAAAAGCTAACATCTGCAGCTTTTTTTTTTCCATTCAAATCCTTAGAAATGGTGTCTCTTTATAACAAAAGAGCAAAAAAATCTTCACACGAACTTTAGGTTCTTAGCCTTTCTCTAGGTTTTACATGTTCCACTATTAGCGACCACCCTTTAAAGAGGAGAGTTTAAAACTCACAAACTAAGTGAGGACTTGGGTGTCTGCGGGCAGCAGTACTCTAGCAGCAACTCCATGCAGAAGTTTGAATTGAGGCTCATGACTAGTTCATTTGTTTTTCTATTTTTATTTTTTATAGAGATGGGGTTTCACTGTGTTGCCCAGGCTTGTCTCAAACCCTTGGGCTCAAGCAGTCTTCCTGCCTTGGCCTCCCAAAGTGCTGGAATTACAGGCATGAGCCACTGCACCTGGCCTTTTAACATTTATGTTTCAATTTTTTAATTTTTATTTTTTCATTGACTAGTTAAATCACAATAAATCAGAGGTCACCATAGCATTGTGTAAAATGAAAAATTGCCCATTTCTTAGTTCCATTGGGTTTTAGCTGGTAATGTTTCTATGTAGAACTTGGTTTTGTCTGAGAAAGAAATAGAATTGCAACAACTACTATGCCTGCCTGGAAGATGTACCTCTCATTTTCAATAGCATACTTCGGACAAATTTTTCAAACCTATTTTTTAATTTTTTGGTTCCAGTCCTCCGGTCTTCTGTCTAGGATACTGGCAAGCATGTTGCTTTCAAGTCTCCCTTTACATCTTTGACCTTGATCTGGAGAGCAGGGAGGTAAAGTTACTATTTGTAACTGATGCAGAAAATCACAAAAAGTATATTCCAATTCTTTTCATGGCCAAAATATATGCTCCCAACCTCGCTTCTTGCTTGTAATACATTAAAAAGCATAATGAGGAAGTCTGTTTATTTTCTATGTTATAAACCCTAAATGGACTATCTTTTATGTTTACATATAATAATGGCAATAAAAACATCAATATCAAATACCTCAGATATAAAAAGATAGAAGTTAAAAAAATACTGTAAGTTTCTTTTAAGAGCAGTAATTCTGTAGACAGACATTTTAAATAAAAAGTACATGTCTCAAGGCCTTACATACAAAGAGGTCTTAACAACTTAGGTGAAGTTGAAATAACAGGCAATTAGTGAAGCTGTCTTACCTTTTTCTCTTTTTTCATTTAAAAAGGCTGAGCACTATCCAAATATAATAGAAACTGGAACAAACTAAAACTGGGGATTTCCCAATGATTTTATTGAGGTAACTTTTCCCAATTTTATACATATATGGATTTACATATACTCAGGAAAGCTAAACAATGTTCTAAGGCACTTGGAATTGTGCACAGCAAAGTATCCTCTAATATTATACAACTAAATAGAGCAGAATTTTGCTTTTTAAATAACACAAACACCAGTACGGAATTAAAAAAGAGAATACATAGTCTTTCTTTCAGGTTACAATAGTGGAATACAAGTACTTATGTGTGTATACTTGTAGATATTTATACCCACATACTATAATACAGTACAGATAAGAACAACAACAAAAGAGAAACTGTCATGTTAATCAGTGTACAGTTCCAGTTATTTACACTCACAGATATTACACCTGTGTAATACGTAGAACTAGATCACTCACTGGAAATCAGAAAGCATTCAGTCAGTCTGATAATGATCACAGTTTACCATTGTTATCATTTTAACTGAAGTGTGAAATAACAAAAGAATGCAGATAGTCCATTATTTAAAAATCACTGTTACACAGAAACAAAAAAGAAAGAAAGAAAGAAAGAAAGAAAGAAAGAAAGAAAGAAAGAAAGAAAGAAAGAAAGAAAGAAACTCGTTTGAATTTTTAGTAGGTATTAAATCTGGTGAAATTGGTGTAAATGTTTTGAACACACTGGCATATTTCTAAGCCACAGAAGAAATGTTTAAAAAACAAGAAAAAGAAATATTAGTCCCTATATTTTAAGGGACGAAAGTGGTTTGACCCTTGAATCATTCTGATTCTTTCTGAAGGCGAGTTAGCACTGCAGTGGCAGCTTCTGGTTGTGGAGGCTCTCTAAACAATGTAATGACATAGTCAAACTATAACAAAAGTAACCAGTAAGGGAAAAGCCCCCCTCTCACGAGTTGGCAAGTGGCACAAATATTATTGGCATTTTCATATACCATAAAATTGACCTGAGGGTAGAGTGGCATTCTGCCTTATTTGCTCCTTTCAATTTATTCTTAAAAAAAAAAAAATACTGCTATTTAAAAAGATAAGAATTCTTAAGCACCATCTAAAAGCTTACAATATAACCACCTTTATTGACTCTGCGTTACCTGGCCTCAAAAAAAATTTAGAAATTTTAATGTTTTAAAAAATTATAGTGGCTAAGTGAATTCCATTTTGCTAGCCACAATTCATCCGAATAACATATTTACCATTCAGTTTTGGTGATACAAAGCGACAAAGAGAGTATGTTTCTGTATTGTTAGTACAGTTTAATAATGTTTCACCTAAGTAAAACTCATCTTGTTTTGTGTGTGACCATCACTGAAGTATGAACAACAGGCATGCAATCCACAGTTAATCCACATTTTCATCATAATGCAGCATTCACAAATCTTATTAGAAAAGTTGAACCGCATGACTACATTTATACCGGGGGAATTCAAGCATTGGCGTGTGAATTAAATGCTTTGTTAATGGGATAAACAGGCGATTCATTTGGAACTTATGGGATGCAGCATAACCAGGTGAAATCTAATGGTAACTCATTTCCAAAGACCACCAGGTTTGTTCAAGTGCACTGTTAGTCTGTGTTTGTGTTTAACCCATGCAACAATCCTCATGACAGTAACAAGGATTATGACCAAAAATGTGGTTCTAAAGAAAAGTTGTAAGGCAAAAAAAAAAAAAAAAAAAAAAAAAAAAGCCTTCTTCATGTATGATCTCTCCTTTAAGTATATATAGGGACTAGGCCAAGTCCCCATGCCCACTGAATGGCCGAGGCTGCCCAGTAACCTCCTCCCTGAAGAACTGGCAAATTAAAGCTGCACTGAGACAAAGGCTTGAAAAATGAAGGGAGAAAAACCATTCAGGGACCAAAGAAATGCAAGGCAGCAGAGACAATGTTTGGGGATAGGCACTTTTTCTCTATGTGTCCTCAAATTGCAGTAGACAGTGGCATTCAGGGGAGGTGATACCAACCTCCCAGAGAGGGTATTTGAACCTGGGGGAAGGCTTTTTATTCTTGGTGTTTACAGTGACTGAGAATGCTACTGACATTTAGTCAGCAGGGGCCTAGGATATTAAACATCTGGCAATGCATGGGATGATTCTGTACAACAAAGACCTGCCCAGCTCCAAATGCCAAGAGCACCCCCACTGAGAAACATGGACCAACAGTGCTTTGCTCATATGTGCAGCTGTGCTAGCAATGCGACAAGCTAAATGACATTTTTTGTGTGTGTGCAGTAAATCCTAGCATGGCTAAAAAATGACTCATCCTTATATGGTTGGCTTTAGGTGGGAATAGCTGCCACAGGATCCTCCACTTTTTTGCCAGAAATTTCACAACATATACAATAGGATTTTTAAATTTGGGATGACACCGTCTTCAAAAAAGCATTGGTGGGTAAGGTTCCAGCTGCCTTCTAGAAATGCTAATGATGCTTTGCATTTCCATACATAGCTTAAGCTTAACGATTACGAAAAGGAAATTGGAAGTGAAAATGGGAATTATCTGAGAGTACTCTATCTCTCTCCCTACCACCTCTTGGTTGCTGCCTGCCTTTACAGTAGAGCCCAATGCTGCTTCTCTGAAACCTGGGTTTAAACTAACTGGGGATGTACTTTCTCTAGAAAGATGTTCCTATTAATTTGGTGATTACTCTGTCATTGCTTTTCCCTCAAGGACATATTTTATTTTATTTTATCCATTATTATTATTATTATTATTATTATTATTTTGAGACGCAGTCTTGCTCTGTCGCAAAGGCTGGAGTGGAGAGGCACGATCTTGGCTCACTGCAACCTCCGCCTCCTGGGTTTAAGCAATTCCCCTGCCTCAGCCTCCCGAGTAGCTGGGACTACAGGCACAAGCCACCATGCCTGGATACTTTTTTTTTTTTTTTTTTTTAAGTATTTTTAGTAGAGACGCGGTTTCACCATGTTGGTCAGGCTGGTCTTGAACTCCTGACCTCAAGTGATCCACCGGCCTTGGCCTCCCAAAGTGCTGGGATTACAGGTGTGAGCCACCACGCCTGGCCAATATAGGACATATTTTAGTTGTGTAAGTTCATTCTGCTTTGTCCAGTAAAGCAATGTAATCTATCCTGCCAGTAAGTAGAAACTATCTACTCAGTAGTGAAAGATCTAGCCATTTCAAGAGGCCAACGGACAATTCTGTAAATAAATTGCATCTAAGTAGTTCCTTACTACTCACAACATACTCTAATGGTGTGAAGAAATTAATTCTTATCCCAAAGAATATACTTTTCCTAGTAATGATAGGCTTCATATAATTGGAATTTAAGAATGCTTTAACAGTTCTACCATACTCAGGGGTAAATGACATAAATTCATATATATTGTACTAATTTAATTCTAAACCACCTACTCTGAGGAAGATTTCTTGCTCCGTTTGAAATTTGCAGCAAGGGGCACTTGAAAATAATAACAGACTGAAGAAATTTTTGAGCAGGAAAGGAAGGAAGTTTTCATTACTAAGTGTGGACATACTACTCTGTGGTAGACAAGACTATCCTTTTCCATTGTGAATACAGTATGATTTTTCAGAGTTGTATCTGCCTGGTTCTATGAAGAATAAATAAAATGCCTGTTAGGTGTTAATGTGGCACATACCAGCACATGCAGTGTTAATGCAATCTTTTCCTCTTTTAAGTGTAAGCTACTAAATATATAATATGCATATGTATTTATTTAATTTTTTTTTAATGCCAATGCAGCCCTGAATTAATTGCAGGCTGTAAAACTGGACCTTTTTTGACTCAGGTTTTAAGGACTCATCTCTTATTTTCAGTATTTGGCGATTTTTGAAGGGTGTATTCAATTCCTTTATTTCCTTAAATATATTTTCCCTTCAATTTCAGAACTTCCTACTAACAGAATATATTTACTAACATTAGAGAAAGATAAAGGACTACTCTTATTATGCTACTAAACAATATGAAGATGAAACCAGAAAGTCAGTTTTTCTGGGTAAAGCAGAGAGACAGATGTGTGTGCTTTTTCCTCCATGTAAAATAGCTGTTCAGATGCCAAAATGGTTCTCTATTACAGATTTCAGTTAAGTAATTTAAGGAATCATAGCTAACACGTAAAAGTGTGAGACGCTTCACATACACAGGAAATTATCAGGCAAGCTGCCTTGAATGAATGCTGACTACCAGAGAACTATTTTGTCAGACCGATTGGTAATGACCATGAAGATGCCGATCAAGCCTGCTGAGCATCTTCTTAATACCTTAATATTAATGTTTTGTTCTTCATTTAAAAAAAACTAAATTGGTCACTTTGGTTTTTACATCTGTCTAGTTCTTTCCGGACTGGGATCTTCCTGGAGATGGGTTTGTTTTCCTCCTTAATCATATCTTGGGAACTCAGGAAAACCCACTTACTTCCTCAATGTCAGCCTAATGTCAAACTTTAAATAGCCAAAAACCTGGAATTGTGTTACAACAAAAGAAATCCAATTCACACACACTTTTATTTTTCCTATACGGCATATGCTTACTGGTTGGATTGCTGAAACACTGGTGGTGGGCAGAGGTGCCTATGCATGGAGGGTGGGCCAGACCTCTAGATCCCTTTAGGGCCCCCAGGACTTCTGGCTGGGCGGCCAGTGGGGATATGGCTCGTCTCTGCTCTACTAAAATAGAACCATATTCCGCAAAATACAACTTAGCTTATAATCCTTTAATTCTTTCCACAGCTTTTTACTCAAGTCGTCATTCTAATAAAATAATTGCTGATTCCAATTTCCTAAATAGTAGACTAGCAGTGGCTAATTTTTTTTTTAACTTTTAAACTTTTATCTAAGTTAAAAAAATTTTTCTAAATGTATCGATTAGTATAAAGAAAAAGTATGAGTAGTTAATAAATCTGACCTATTATACCAAAAAAAAACAATTTTGAAATACCAGATTTTCATTTTTTGTACTGAGTGTATCTCATTGTAGGCAATAAAAAATTGCGTCATAGGCATCAAAAGTGGGAAGAAATTGTTCCTTTTATCAACCAAATAAAAACTTTCAATAACATGTACTTTGAGTGATAAGATGGTGATGTCTTATATTTACCATTATAGAGAGGTCTTGTGGTTAGAAATGTAAAGTGTTTAAAGATGATTAAGCATAGACAATTAAAAGAAACATTATATCTCTTGGTATTTTTCCCAAGACACTAAAATAATAAAATAAAAATATAATTAAGGAAAAGCATGACTCTGGGAAAAAAAAATCACAAGTTAATTTTTATGGCTGGATTGAAACACTATAAAACAGACAAAACCTCAGTCAGAGACAGATACCTGGGCACACAGAAAAATTTTTTCAAAGCAAAAAATTTGTCTTATCCTATTAGTGAAATGACAACAGACTCTATGTGTATTTTGTTAATGCACAGAGCCTAACAAGAGGTGCAGTAATGCTGGTTACTTTTCCTAGTGCTAATACAGTCCTGGCTTTTAATAATAGGCCAACTGGCATTATCATTTTTTATTTTTAAATAAAATGATCCGATTTCAAGTGGTTCTTCAAAATACCAATGAATGGCAGGATCTACATTTATTCACCAGGTTAAATGCTTAAACTTTTGGGTTGAAATAGAAAATTACAGTCCTGAACCAGAAACATCTCAGAAAATTGTAGTCCAAACTCTGAGAATAAAATAAACCCTATTTGGGTCTTGTTTTGTTATTCATTTCATGTGTTTTTAATTAAAGGGGCACAAAACAATCGTGAAGAACAATTAAATGCAAGGTGGTATTTACATATGGTTATATGTATTCGGGAGCAGAAGTCATACTGTGCCTGTGACTCCATGGAAAATAGGAACACAACAATAGAGCATTTCTTAATGTAAACAATACAGACTGTAGGCTCATAGGGAAAGCTTCCACTACTTTAATCTCACTGATTCTTTTGCATTGACAGTAAATACTGTATTGTATTTATGGATGCAATCTGCAGATTCTTAAAATACAAGATGAGGATTTCCTCACACACAACGTAGTGGAAACTTTCCATGTTCTGTTAAGCCTTTGGGTTTTTTTTTTGATCTGTGTCCTTTTTTGTTTTTTTCTTTTTTTTTTAATAGCAGCAATCCAACTTTTAAAAAATGCAGCACTAAAAAATAACTAGTCCTTATTCCCATGCAGGACTAACTGCAGGCAGCACGTTTGTATCTTGCTTAAATTTGAACTTTGGAGTCAAGTTTTTATAACAGGTGTCATGATTGTCAACACTGTCTTCTTTAGGTGAAGTATGGTTGCTTTGACTTTGGATCTAATCAAGATAGGGAAAGATCAAAAGATTTATTTCTGAAGCTTGCTACAGTTCTCTAGGGTCACATTACATCTGACTTTATTCTCAGTCCTCTTTTCCTGTGAAGGCTGGTACACTAGGAAAGGAATATTTAAAAATGTCAAGTGTGTATAGCTAATGCTACTTAAAAGCATGCAACAAAATTTGGGTAAGCATGCTTGTTAAAAGTCAGTAGAAGCTCTCGCATTTAAGAAAAAGATGCATGAAAACATTCAGACTTATTTCTGGCAACTGGATTCACTGGCACAACATAAAATTGTGGTACTATACTGTACCAACATAATGGTGAAACAAGAATATTCTCAGATCAAGTCTTTGAGGAATCCATATCGGGAGGTTAGATTCCTAAATCCCTTACTAAGTTCTCAGCTACCCAATAACTACTTCAAAAATACATTTATGCTTCAGTTTTCTCTTTTCTTCATTAACATAATGAAATATTTCTCTTTCTTTCTGATTTTCAACTCTCACCCCTTTTCAGTGCCCAGCAATTTTATCTATATTTTTCTTTCACCCGCATCATAAAATTTGGCTTTCTGGTAACAGGGAGCCAGCGATTGTCATCTGCTCATCTTCTTTGATTAAAGCTTCTGATGAAGAATATCCATGGTGTCTCTTACCATCGCTGTGCATTCTGGGCAGCAAGAGTCACTGCATCCTTCCCTTTGCTTGTTGGAGCCATCTGGACCGCACAGGTGAGGAGCACTTCCCAACCAAGCTGAGTCACACACTTCCTTCACCACAAGTTAAACGGAAACACACACATTCAAATCCCAGTGCAATATCAGGTTTTCAGGAAGCAGGGCTTCCCCCAAAGATGATCAGTCTCTGTTTCCAAACAGTCTCGCACTTCGTTATGGACGATGAAACCTGGAGTAAGAAACAGAAACTATGAGTCTGTGGCCTAGGAGCACATTCTGCATGCAGTGAGCTGAGGAAGGCGTGGCCGTGTTTACAATGAAAAGCTACCCTAGATATCCCCCAACTGAATTACTGTTTATAGATTGCTGTCGTAAAAAAATACTGTTATAAATATTATCGAGGAAAGCAGAGACAACCCTTATATAAAAGATGCTGGTTATAGTATTCAGGTTCCACAGCAACTAAGACAGAAAACATCACTATTCTTGAGTGTCACACTCTAACTTTTATCAAGCAGAGGGAGATGTTTCACAAAGGGATTTCGGTACACCTGGTTTGTATTATAAAAGCAGAACAACAAATAGGCACTTTTTCATTAGTTTCAGCCTCTCATCATCTCCTGCTGACAACTCCAAATTTACTTTCTACACTTGAATTTCTGAAAGCCCACAGGACGCTTCCCCCAGATGTTCCACAGGTACATACTAAGCATGTCCACAACAATACAAAGCTTTCCTTGTTAACCTGCCTTTGCACTTTGTCTTATTTAATGTTCTACCTTTAAAAATATTTTTTGTCTAGAAACCTCAGATTAGCAATTCATTTCTCTCCCTCATCCAGCATTTCCTATTAGTCACCAAGTCCTGCCTCAACTGCCTGTCTTGGAATCATTAAAGTGTCATCTTTTGCTGGCACTACTTTCATGGTACGCTTGTTAGCCAGCCAGCTGGCTTCCTTTCCCTCCTTGTGAGTTCCTAAACATTCCTCGCATTTTTGTAGCCCGGTACTTTTGAACATGCTGTTCACTAATACTGCAATTCCTTCCCTTCATTTCCTATCTATATTTTCATTTTCAAGATCAAGGTCAAAAGTTATCTTCTCCATAAAGCCTTAAGTGATCAAGCTCTCCAGCCTACTTCTGCAATTCCACGTTTATGCAACTCTGCGTAGCATTTCACCCTGTCTTCTATAATCGAATGCTCATCTGCTCTGGTCAGCCAGTCTCCTAACTGACTTCCCTGTCCCAGACTCTCTCCATCAGATCTATGCTCCTCACTGTTACTAGCACTATCCTTAAAAATACTGGTCCCATCATTCCAGTTCTTGGGGTTTTAAAAGTCTTTTTTTATTTTTAATTAGAGATGGGGGTCTCACTATGTTACCTAGGCTGGTCTTGAACTCCTGGTCTCAAGTGATTTGCCCACCTTTGCATTCCAAAGTGCTGTGATTACAGGTATGAGCCACTGTGCCCAGCCCCGTTCTTTCTCAAAAGGATGTATTGTTCCCCATTCCCTACAAAATAAAATTTAAGCTGGGCATGGTGGCATACACCTGTGATCCCACCTGCTTGGGAGGCTGAGTTGGGAGGATAGCCTTGAGTCCAGGAGTTCAAGACAAGCCTGGGCATGTAGCAAGACCCTATCCCTTAAAAAATTAAAATAAGAAAACCAACAAAAGAAAATTTAAATTTCCTGGAGAAAGTGGCCCAACTCATGGTTGTAGCTATATCTCTATCACTGCTTCCAAATATTCTCCATTCCAATCATTTGCCCCAAAAAGGCTTTTGCGCTAATGCTCTTTCCTCTACCTTTTTTTTGCGGGGTGGTTGGGGAAGCCCTGGGGTGGGAACAGGGTTCCACTCCTGTTGCCCAGGCTGAAGTACAGTGGTGCGATCTCAGCTCACTGCAGCTTCAACCTCCTAGGCTCAGGTGATTCTCCCCCCTCAGCCTTGAAGTAGCTGAAACTATAGGCATGCACCACCATGCCCAGCTAATATTTGTATTTTTAGTAGAAATGGGGTTTTGCTATGTTGCCCAGGCTGGTCTTGAACTCCTGCACTCAAGCAATCTGTCCTCGTCCTCCCAGAGTACTGGGATTACAGGTTTGAGCCACCACACCTGGCCTACTCTTTCTTCTACCTTTATCTCTCCTCCCATCTGTGCTTTATGCAATCTCACTCTGTGAGTTCTCCAATTCCCTTTTCTCCACTGCTCAGGGAAGCACTAATCACTCTCTTTCCTGTGTTCCCATAACCTTTGGCTTATGCCAGTTATTGCTCACATTATATATACATTATATAATCTTTGGATACATGTGCCTTTGCTATTGGATCATGACAAGCTTATCCATTTTTACGTACTCATTGAATACAAACTCTGGCACATGGTAGTACTTAATAAATGTTGCTGTGTTGAATACAAGCATTACAAAATGAAAAACTAAAAAATCAGAGCAGGTGAAATGAGATGGGCCGTGAATTGTTAACTGAGGAGCTGCTAGTTGGACACAAGGGACTTATATTACTTCTGTGTGTTTGACTTTCCAAAAGTCAAAAGAAAAATAAGATACAGCAAGCTTTACAAAACTAGTAGACAATTTATGACTAAAGCAGGAATGTGTCCACTTTGAGTTCAGTTCTTAATCTATCCCTGACCATAACCTTGGGCAGATGTGAGGACTGCCATGCCTGCATTTGATATACAGAGGCAACATCACTCTTTCAGCCACTCTTTCGAGGGCCAGGTCAAGGGCCCTGTTGCCTCGTGTAGGCTCAGGACACTGTTCCCTGCATCCCAGCCATTTTGGCTCTAGCCTTGGCTCAAAGGGCCCCAGATACAGCTCAGGCTTCTGCTTCAGAGGGTGCAAGCTGAAAGCCTCGACAGCTTCCACATGATGTTAAGCCTGCAGATGCACAGAATGCAAAAGTGATGGAAGCTTCGGAGACTTCACCTAGATTTCAGGGGATACATGGAAAAGCCTGGGTGTCCAGGCAGAAGCCTGCTGCAAGGGCATAGCCCCCACAGAGACCCTCTACTAGGGCAGTGTGGAAGGGAAATGAGGGGTTGGGGATTCCACACAGGGTCTCCTCTGGGGCACTGCCTAGTGGAACTGTGAGAAGGAAGCCACTGTCCTCCAGACCCCAGAATGGTAGATCCACTGGCGGCTTGCATCATGTGCCTGGAAAGGCCACAGACATTCAACGCCAGCCTGTGAGAGCAGCCTGGGGGCTGCACTTTGCAAATCCACAGGGGTAAAGATGCCCACTTACACTAGAGTGCCCGGGACATGGGACATGCAGTCAGAGGCGATTATTTTGGAGCTTTATGATTTAATGACTGCCCTCCTGGGTTTTGAACTTGCATGGGGCCTGTAGCCACTTTCTTTCGGCTGATTTCTCCCTTTGGGAATGGGAATGTTTACCCAATGTAGATCCCCACTGTATCTTGGAAATAACTAACTTGCTTGTTATTTTACAGATCATAGCTGGAAAGGATTTGCCTTTTTTCAGATGAGATTTTGAACTTTTGAGTTAATGCTGAAATGAATTAAGACTTTGGGGGACTGTTGGGAAGGCATTTGGAAATGTGAGAAGGACATGAGATTTGGGAGGGGCCAGGGGCAGAATGATATAGTTTGGATATTTGTCCCTGCCAAATCTCATGTTGGAATATAATCCCCAATGCTGGAGGTGGGGCTGGGAGGTGTTTGGGTCATGGGGGTGGATCCCTATGGCTTGGTACTGTCTTTGTGATGGTGAGTGACTTCTCACGAGGTCTGGTTTAAAAGTGTGGGGCATTCCTCCTCCACTCTTGCTCCCATTCTTGCCATGCGATGTGCCTGCTCCCCCTTTGCTTTCTGCCATGATTGGAGACTTCCTGAGGCCTCCCCAGGAGCAGATGCTGCCATGCTTCCTGTACAGCCTGCAGAACTGTGAGCCAATTAAACCTGTTTTCTTATAAATTACTCAGACTCAGGTATTTCTTTGTAGCAGTCAAGAATGGCCTAATACAGTCTGTGAGGGTGTTTTCAGAGACTGGCTTGTGAGTCTGAGTGGACTAGGTAGGGAAGATCTTCCCTCAGCATTGGCGGCCACAGCCAATCTGACAGAGAGCCAGAGAGGACAAAAACAGAGAAAAGGAGACTATGTCAATCCATCTGCTGGAGCTGGGATACACACTCTTCCTCTCTTGTCCTTGAACAACAACTCCAGGATCCCCACCCTTTGTACTTCAGAACTCACACCAGTACTCCCCACTGCCTCGAGCTCTCAGGCCTCTGGCCTTGGACTGAGCCAGGCTACCAGCATCCCAAGGTCTCCAGGTTGTCAACAACCTGTTGTGGGACTTCTCAGTGTCCATTATCATGTGAACCAATTGCACTAATAAATCCCCTTTCATACATCTATATACATCTATCTTATTGGTTTTGTTTCTCTGGAGAACCCGGACAGATTCAGACCCCTTTCTTGGCCATCAGATCTATACCCACCCCTGTCCTATTACCTTTTCTTCAAAGTCCTTAGCACTATCTGAAATGCTCATGTGTATTTATTATTGACTTGGTAATAGTTCGCCTCTCTACTAGAACATAACCACCTGAGGGCCTTATGAGACAGGTCCTAAACTCTCAGGGTCCAGAACGCAATCTGGCTCACTAGGGATGTGCTCAGTAACTATCTGTTGAATGCGTAAGTCACTGAACACATATATACAGGGGCATCTAGGAAGTTATTTGTTAGCTCTATAAATAACTCTATGTAACTGAGGAGTCCAATCAGAAGCCCCTAAATTTAATTACAAGTAAATATATACTAATATACAATAACCCACCTGATAAGACAATTCCAAAATGCTTTCTAGGAAGAGTCAACCAAAACTTGAAGCAAAATAAGGAAGATCTATAAAATACTTCAAAGAGTAACTGAAAACCTCTTAAATCAAATATTTTATATACAATGTGAAAGGCAAACTGATGTGGTTTGGCTGTGTTCCCACCCAAACCTCATCTTGAATTGTAATCTCATAATCTTCACATGTTGTGGGAGGGAGCTGGTGGGAGGTAACTGAATCAGGCGTGGTTTCCCCCATGCTGTTCTCGTGACGGTGAGTTCTCACGAGACCCGATGGGGCTTCTCCCTGCACTTGGCACTCATTCTCTCTCCTGTTGCCCTGTGAAGAGGTGCCTTCTGCCATGATTGCAAGTTTCCTGAGGCCTCCCCAGCCACATGGAACTGTGAGTCAATTAAATCTCTTTCCTTTATAAATTACCCAGTCTCAGGTATGTCCTTATAGCAGCGTGAGAATGGACTAATATACAGATAATAATAACAATCCTAATACAATATATACCAGAGCTTATAAGTCCAAGTGCTATGCATGTATTTCCTCATTTAATCCCGAAAACAATCCTATGAGCAAAGTGTTCCTATATCATCTTTGTATAGTTGTGGAAACCAAGGCACAGGGATGCTACCTCATTTGCCCAAGGCAGAGAGAGAGAGCTGGTAAGTGGAAGTGCTATGCTCCAGACTCTGTCTTCCTAACCTACATTTCAGTATGAGATCAAAATATGTCCTCATCTGTACTTCCATTCGAAGGGGTGATTTTCTGGTGTTCTCTGGGTAGCATGGAAGAGAAAAGGTGATCATTTGAATTTCTACCTCTATCCATTTTAATCAAATTTTATTTAAAATTTTTATTATTTTATTATTATTTTTAATTGACATACAATAATTGTTCATATTTATGGGGTAGAGAGTGATATTTTGTTGGGATAAAAAGTGTAATGATCAAACTAGCAAATCAATCATCCTACACATTTATCATTTCTTTGTGTCAGGAACATTCAAAATTCTCTCTTTTTGAATATACATATGCTTTGTGAACATATGCAATAAATTATTAACTATAGTCCCCCTACAGTGCTATGGAACACTAGAACCTATTTCACCCATCTAGCTGTATCTGTTAACCAATTGCACCCTATCTCCTTTCCCTCACCCTGTTTATCCTCTAATAACCACTCGTCTACTCTCTACTTCAATGAGATCAACTTTTTAGCTTCTACATGTAAGTGAGAACGTGTGGTGTTTATCTTTCTGTGCCTGCCTCATTTTACATAACATAACATCCTCCAGGCTCATCCATGCTGGTGTAATGACAAAATTTCATTCTTTCTTGTGGCTGAGTAGTATTCCGTTGTGTATATATACCACAATTTCATTATCCATTCACGTTTTGATCAGTTTTGACCAGAGAAAAATCCTGTTCCACCTTCTCAGGTCACACTTTGATTGTTACAGTCTATTCTCAAACTTTTCACAATGACTCGAAGAGCCCATCCAGTGATATCCCAAACTAGCAGCAGTATCTCCCTCTGAGCAGGGCACGGCAGCATTGTCCACACTCCAGAAAGGCAGCAGGAACCAGGGAGCCCTGACAACACATGCATTGTCCCTCCAGGACCCTCCACCATGAGCTACCAAAGCTCTATCTTTCTTAGGTTCAGCTTTTCTAAAACTTAGTTAAAAACTCATCTAACTTAGCAATTATTTAGCTCTTGCCAAATCTGCTGGGCTTTGCGTACCAAACATTCCACAGTGTCCTAATCTTCAGATGTTCATCTAATCTTGAATTCAAGGGGCAAGGACAAGGAAACCTGATGTTTTCTCTCCCCATTAGTAATGTCTGCGGGATGAAGAAGGTAAATGAAATTTTGGGGTTGGATAACAAAGGGAGTAGTCAATGGGCCAGGAGAGATAATCTTCTTTTTTGGGAGGTTGGAGGGACACCGTCTCACTCTCACACAGGATGGAGTGCAGTGGCATGATCTCGGCTCACTGCAATCCCCGCCTCCTGGATTCAAGTGATCCTCCTGCCTCAGTCTCCCAAGTAGCTGGGATTACAGACATCCGCCACCACGCACGGCTAATTTTTGTATTTTTTGTAGAGACAGCGTTGTGCCATGTTGGCCAGGCTGGTCTTGAACTCCTGGCCTCAAGTGATCCTCCCGCCCTGGCCTCCCAAAGTGCTGGGATTACAGCATGAGCCACCGCACCCCGCCAGAAGAGATAATCTTTGAAAGTCCAGTATTATCCTGGAAAGTATTCTGCATTTAATTTTCAAAAATGACTGAGGAGAGTGTAAGATTTTTTTTTCCCTGCACACACCATTTGCCCATGGATCCCAGGACACAGTGATTTCCACAGTCTGGATTGTATTGGAAGGCCACAGGCCACCAACACAGCTTCAAGGGCTGACTAGGAAAAGAAGGTAACCAATTAATACCATGCATGCAATAATGTGCTGACAAAGCCAGAGGTCACAACTATGACCCCTCTTTAGATAGACTGCCCAGATTTGGTAAAAAGTAACAACCAGAAGGAAAAAAAAAGCCATATATTTTCCTGCTCTATCCAATCTGAAAATGACACATATCCTGTTTAAATTAGACACCTTATCTTCAAATTCAGTTCTAAAACGCTGTGGTTAGAGGTACTGAAATTGCAAAATACTCTTCAGTTTGTTATTTCTCAGTAATTTGCATTCATTTTAAAGTAGGAGAAATTCAGCTTTACCTCTTGAGAAGTTTGTCTATGTGACAGCATGACAGTTTTGGCTTTAGGCTTCAAGTTGGTGGAGCAATAAATAGATTTACTGTGCCCTAAGGATACTGAAGCTTTCTGTCCACCCTCTTTTTGGAAGTTTCCTGAGACTCCAATCTAAAGTCATACATATTTTCTTCTTTCTTTTAAAACTGCAATACATTTTTTTTTCTCATTTTCATACTGCTGAGAGGGAGGGAATGGGGGAAAAGCTATTTTTAAGTTATGGAATTCAGATAATGATTTCAATAAAGGTGGTTCTTTTGTAATTTAATTTTAAAAAATTATTCATCTTCCTACAAATTCTTTATTTTTTATTTTTTTGAGACAGAGTCTTGCTCTTTTGCCTAGGCTGGCATGCATTGGTGCAATCTTGGTTCACTGCAGCCTCTGCCTCCCGGGTTCAAGTGATTCTCCTGCTTCAGTCTCCAGAGTAGCTGGGATTACAGGCATACACCACCATGCCCGGCTAATTTTTTTAGTATTTTTAGTAGAGACAGGGTTCACCATGTTGGCCAGGCTGGTCTTGAACCCCTGACCTCAGGTGATCCACCTACCTCGGCCTCCCAAAGTGCTGAGATTACAGGCATAAGCCACTGTGCCCAGCCCTTCCTGTAAATGTATTGACATAACATAAAATGTATAATTACTCACAAAGGTAAAATATTACTTTCCTGTACTTCCCTACTTGATAGATATAAAACTCCTAAATAATTCATTCCCCTTTTCTTTAAAAGAGTTTCATTGTCATGCCACATATGCTTATTATTTTAAAATTTTCTTTCTTTATTTTTTTAAAGAGACAGAGTCTGGCTTTGTCATCCGGCTGGAGTGCAGTGGCCAGATCACAGCTCACTGCTGCCTGGAACTCTGGGGCTCAGGGGATCCTCCCATACATACACTTATGTTAAACAAAGGAAGAGGCTCTCTTAAATCACAGCTCCTTGTTCTACCTGAGAGGCTACATTACACACTGGCTGGGCTCTTATCATTCCCAATACTGAGCCTTGCTTTCAACTCTGGTAGTAGTTACGCAGCATTTTAAAACCCTTTTAATTTCTGTCCAGGTAGCAAGTAAATGGAGTATCCATGAAAGGGAGTGCCACTACAAAAGCAGCCTTTCCATTCCTCGGTGGAGGACCCCTTATTAATTTTTATTGCAGTTTCATGTATAGTCCCTGTGATGTCATATTTTGATAAGCATACCTAGAAGCTGAAAGGGTGGTTTACTTTAACTGTAAATCCATGTAGGATAGTAATACCTCAAGAAAGTATAGAATGAGATCATTGCTTTAAAAAATACGTATATGGGCTGGGTGCAGTGGCTCACGCCTGTAATCCCAGCACTTTGAGAGGCCGAGGCAGGTAGATCACAAGGTCAGGAGATTGAGACCATCCTGGCTAATACGGTGAAACCCCATCTCTACTAAAAATACAAAAAATTAGCCGGGCGTGGTGGTGGGCACCTGTAGTCCCAGCTACTTGTGAGGCTGAGGCAAGAGAATGGCATGAACCTGGGAGGCAGAGCTTGCAATGAGCCAAGATAGTGTCACTGCGCTTCAGCCTGGGCGACAGAGCGAGACTCCGTCTCAAAAAAAAAAAAAAAAAAAATATGTGTATGTGTATGTGTCCATACATAGATAGAGTTGACCCTTGAATAACATGGATTTGAACTGCATGAGTCCACTTATACATGGATATTCTTCCACCTCTGCAACCCCTGAAACAACAAGACCAACCCCCTCCTTCTCCTCAGCCTATTCAACATGAAGACGATAAGGACGAAGACCTTTATGATGATACAATTCCACTTAATCAATAGTAATGTTGTCTCTTCCTTATGATTTATTATTATTATTTTTATTTTTTGAGACAGATTCTCACTCTGTCACCCAGGTGATCTCAGCTCACTTCAACCTCCACCTTCCAGGTTCAAGCAATTCTCATGCCTCAGGCTCCCAAGTAGCTGGGATTACAGATGTGTACCACCACACCCAGCTAATTTTTGTATTTTTAGTAGAGACAGGGATTCGCCATGTTGGCCAAGCTGGTCTCGAACTCCTGACCTCATGTGATCCCCTGGCCATGGCCTTCCAAAGTACTGGGATTACAGGTGTGAGCCACTGTGCCTGGCCTCCTCAGATTTTTAAAGTAACATTTTCTTTCCTGTAGCCTACTTTACTGTAAGAACATAGTACATAACACATGTAACATACAAAATATGTGTTGGTTGACTATGTTATCAGTAAGGATTCCAGTCACCAGTAGGTTTTAGTAGTTAAGTTTTGGGAGAGTCAAAAGTTATATGTGGATTTTTGACTGTGAGCGGGGATCAGAGCCCCTAACACCCACATTGTTCAAGGGTCACTGTATGTTAATATCTCAGTCTCAACATAAGAAAACTTCTCAACATTAAGAAACCTCTCAACATGAAGAAAAACTTCTTACCATTAAGACAATTTGAAAAGTAGAGAAAAGAAAAAGAGATTACTATAACCCCACTCTGTAATGAAACACTAAGAATTTTTGAAGTTATTTCCTAATCTTTATTTCCAGACATCTGAATTTTAAATAAAATATACTGCTGCTACAGTTAGTCAATATCCTGACTTTCCCATTTGACATTATGCCAATGATCTCTTGAAGCTCATTTTAACTCTAAGAGCCTCAATTCAATGATTCTATGAGTCTTCAGTAAGACTCCATAATACAAGAAGTAAATAATTTACAAGCTGATACAAACATGAAACTACTTTGTATACTCCAAAAATGTCATCATTTACAAAATGAGAAGTTTATTTTCAAAAAGTAATATTCTCTCTTGATAACAAATCTGATACATGTTAACACTTTCTCTATTGGGAAAACAGAGACTATCCAGAGGAAAATTAAAATTACTCAAAATCTTACCGCTCAACTATAACTACTTTACAATTTAGAACTTAAGTAAAATTTCACCTTTCATGTAATTTGTCTTTAGAATTCAGAGAGTTATTTTATATTGTGGAAATTCCACTTACTATGGAAAAGGAAGTGGCTTTTGTTTGCCATGTTGGTCTTCTTAGAGAACGCAATGATCCTATCTAATTATCTATCACCCTCAAATGGACTTTTGGGTTGTGAACAGTGGGCTGAGTGGGCATTGCTGAGGGGTAGAAAATGCAGAATGTGGCCAGACAAGCAGCAAGGTCTAAGCAACTGAGGTTAGGGCTTGGTACCTATTGGGCCACAGGGCGATTTCTTCTGGGGACCATTTGTCCCCACCCTTGTTGTACAGCCCTAGAATCCATTCCAATTCCAGGGCACCACCTGGAAAATACTGGTAGAAACTGGGAGAATTAGATGACAGTTCTTCATCACTAAAAACCAAACATGTCATGGAATGTATTCCATGGTGGAAGTATCAGAGGTACCTCCTCAGTGCACAAGACGTGGAAGTGTCACAATTAATGTTAGTGCCAACACATTAATCAAGAAAAGCCACCATGATGGAATCCTCATTTACAGAAACAAGGACTTAGAGAATGGATCCTTTATTTTTTCTTTTAAATGTTTGTTTTTGACCAGGTAATAACATTCATCATGTTTCAAAAATTCAAAACGTTCAAAAGGGTGAGTCGTGAAAAGTCTCCCTCCCATGCCTGCCCTTGGCCACCAGTTTGTGTCTCTCTCCGGAGATACAGAAATAAAAGAAGCCATATACAGAAGTGGGTCCTTCCATTGTACACCAGTACATCACTGTGTCAGAAATGGCCGCTAGATAAAGAGGTGCCCGAGAAGAGGAGTCAGCCCATTTATTAACCAACCCAAATCTGCAAGGAGTTCACAGATTGAGGTTTTGAAGGGAAGCCTTACTTGGTATAAGAAGACACTGTCTCATGCTAATAAGAGGAAAGGAGAGCTACTGTGTATCTAGGGCATTTAAAGGGCAAGGTAATGATTCATTTGGTGTTTATTTTCCCCAAGAGAGGCTGGTGCTGAGTACCACCATCTTTTTTATGAGCAATTTGCTAAATGTAAAACTGGATTGTGTTTTTGTATTATTTTTATTAGAAAGAGTAGTGATTACCAGAACTTCTTCCTCTTAAAAGAATTACTGAAAACAGCTTGAAAATCATAAGCATTATTTTTATGTATTGGAGCCAAAATATATCTCTTCTGGAATATATCTCTAATGATCTCATAAGTTAATGGAAAAATAGCAGTAACATTTGCTTTACTGCCAAGGTTTAAGAATTCTTAAGCAAGGCGTATTCATTTTAGTGATAGGAAAATTTAATTTTTTCTTGTCTGGAAAGGTATTAAAGAGTGTTAATCAATTTATGTTTTGGAGAACTTTTAAAGTTTGCCCTTGATGTCAGTTGTTACTTGCCCCAAAAGCTTATATATTTGCATCTGTTTATGTTTACATAAGCAATGAAGATATCAATAGACTTTTATGAAATACAAGAAGCATATACTAAATTTCTCAAGATGAGTAAATAAAAAAAAAATAGCCAATACAATTTTGAGGGTGAAAAAAATGCCCCATCAAAAATAAAAGTATATTACAAATCTGTCCTAATTAAGCAGAAGGATATAGACAGGGATAGATAAACAGCTCATTAGAACATAATAAGCAATCCAGAAATTGACTGATGTGTATATTAAAAGAGAATTTCTCATCCACAGGGAAATAAGTGGCAGTGAGAGAATCAACTACTGATTTAGAAAGAAGTAAAGTTAGTTTACTTTTCTGAATCATACACACAAAAAAATGAACCCCTCCAAAGCATATATAACAGGTAAAAATAACAGTTTTATACTCTTGGCCTCCTCCGTCCATAAGACACAAAACAATGAAGTAAAACATAACAATACAGACAGATTTGAATATACAAAAATTTAAACAAAATACCATTAAAAAGTTTAAAAGTTAATAACAAATTGGAGAAAAATATTGCAACATATGCAATAAAGGGCTGATATCCATGATATCTAAGGAGATGCTACTAGTCCATATAAAAGACAAATAACTACCCAAAAAATTGATCCCATAATTTTTTTTTTTTTTTTTTTTTTTTGAGACAGGGTCTCACTTTGTCACCCAGGCTGGAGTGCAGTGGTGTAGCCATGCCTCACTGCAGCCTCAATTTGCTGGGCTCAGGTGATTCTCTCACCTCAGCCACCCAAGTAGCTGAGACTACATGCAAGCACTGCCATGCTCAGCTAATTTTAAAAATTTTTTCTAGAGATGGGGTCTCACTATGTTGATCAGGCTGGTAGAGAACTCCTGGGTTAAAGCAATCCTCCTGCCTCAGCTGGTCAGAAGTTTTGGATAGTCAAGTCAAATAATAAAAAATAAGTGATCAATAAAGATATGTTAAGATGCCCAATCTAATAGAAATCAATGGAATGCGGTATTATTGTTCATCCTTTTAGAATATAAACCTCTCAACCACATCCCTCTCCTCCCAAATGCTGATGAGGGTGAGTCAGTAGACTAGGCATGCTCTTAAACTGTAGATCTGTAAACTAAGTGCTCTTTTTGGAGGATAGTGGAATAGTTTATTCCAAAATGCAAAATGTGTATGCCTAGAAACCTAGCAAATCCACTTATGGGACTAACACAGAAATACTGGCATGTGTGCACAAAGATATATGCCTAAAGAAAGTCAAGGCAACATTATTTTAATAATGAAAAATTGAAAACTCCATAAACATTCATCAATAGTGTAATTGTTCAATAACTTTTTGGCATATTACCTATGAAATGTCAGTCATTCAAATGAAATATATATATATACACACACACACATACATATATATGTGTGTGTATATATATATATATTTTTTTTTTTTTGAGACAGGATCTCTCTCTGTTGCCCAGGCTGGAGTGCAGGAGTGCAGTGGTATGATCTGGGCTCACTGCAACCTCTGCCTCCTGGGCTCAAGGGATCCTCCTACCTCAGCTTCCCAAGTAGCTGGGATTACAGGTGTGAGCCACTACACTCAGCTAATTTTTGCATTTTTAGTAAAGACAGTGTTTGCTATGTTGTCCAGGCTGGTCTCAAACTCCTGAGCTCAAATGATCTGCCCACCTCGGCCTCCCCAAGTGCTAGGATTACAGGCCTGAGCCACTGCATCTAGCTCAATGAGATATATATTATTATAGAAAAGATTTCTTAGATGCTATGTTTATGTGTGAGAGAGGGTGCATATAAATGCATACATGTACGTACACATATTATATATATATATACACACACGTTTATAAATGCATGGAAAAACATCTAAAAGGATCTACATCAAGCTTTTACTAGTAGATACCTGTGAGAATAGAAATGAGGTTGGGAAAGGAGTGAAGGGTTTTCATTTATACTTAATAGAATTTTGTATTGCTTGAATGCTTAATTAGAATATATTATTTTTGTACATACAAATACAAATATAAAAAAGAGGCCAGGTGCAGTGGCTCATGCCTATAATCACAACACTTTGGGAGACTGAGGTGGGAGGATCGCTTGAGCTCAGGAGTTCAAGACCACCCTGGGCAACATAGCAAGACCTCATTTCTACCAAAAAAAAAAAAATACCCCCACTAAAACAAAATGACCCTTACTTCTCCCTGTACCCCAATTTTATTGTACTTCTTCATATAGAGTACAACAGAATAGAAAGAACCTCTTTTAGTATACATATTTATTTTTCATAAAAGGAGAACTTCCATAAAAATGTACTTTTACAATTCAATTCTTTTTGACTGTAATTTATTCTTTATATCTACACAGAAGCAAAACTATCCCGAATGATAATGTGTGGGTTGAGTGCAGACCCTGCAGCTCAGGGGTCAGGACTCAACTGCACTAAGCACTCCATCTTCCCAGTTGCCTGGAGGCCCCAGTCAGCATGAGGTCACCCCAAATATTGAGCCACTTTTCAATAATCAACTTTACTTCAGAAGAGCAGCTACAGGTGTCACATTTTAGCATACATTTTTCCCTACCTCAGAAGTGGAAGGGAGAAAAGAGGGGGAAAAAAAGTCTGGCTTCATAGGGACACGTTGTTGGTCTCAGAGTACATTATGATAGAATAAAGCCCTCAAATAGATAAAAATCCATTCAGGATGTTGGAATACTCTACATGTATATACAAACAAATGACATAGGAGGACATAAACAAATAAAGAAGTACATTCAGCTCTTGGTGTCTGCAGGGGATTCATTCCAAGACCCCTTCAGATATGAAAATCGATGAATTCCTCAAGTCCCTGATATAAAATGGTGTAGAATTTACATACAACCTACACCAATCCTTTTATATACTTTAAATCATCTTTAGATTACTTATACTACCTAATATAATGTAAGTGCTGTATAAATAGCTATTATACAGTATCATTTTATGATCTGTGTTATTTTTATTGTTGTGGTGTCATTTTGTATTTGTTTTAAAAAATATTTTGGGCTGGATGTGGTGGCTCATGCCTGTAATCCCAGCATTTTGGGAGACTGAGGCGGGCAGATCACTTGAGGTTAGGAGTTTGAGACCAGCTGGACCAACATGGTGAAACCCTGTCTCTGTTATTAATACAAAAATTAGCCAGGTATGGTGGCACATGCCTGTAATCCCAGCTACTTGGGAAGCTGAGGCAGGAGAATCGCTTGAACCCGGGAGGTGGATGTTGCAGTAAGCTGAGATTGTGCCTCCAGCCTGGGTGACAGAGCAAGACTCTGTCTAAAAAAAAAAAAAAAAAAAAAAAAAAAAATTGGACTGTGGTCAGTTGATTCTGCAGATGGGGAACCCATAGATATGGAAGGCCGACTGTAACCCTGAAAGAAAGGGGAGTTGCCCTGGCACACAAGACAGTAACATAGGAAGAAAAGCTGTGGAGTAAGTCTACAATAACAAACCTCACTGCTCCCCCATCAATTTCAGGGAAGTTTGCTGTTAAAGTTGGAGGTTATACAGCAGCTTCCTTTATATTGTGACATGCTCCCAGTACACAGTGCCATCATAACCAGGACTGCAGGAACAGTGGCACCGGGATGTATGGCTGTAGCTTAGGGGATCAATATTTGTTTTCCACAAAGACCTATCATGATCTTTTTCATGTCATTGGTCATCTATCCTGGTATTTTTTATTGATTTGATTTTTAAAGATTTGATTTGCTTGCAAATTTTTAGAAACACCTGTTATACAAAGCAAAGTACATTCATCCTTAAGACAGAAATAAACAGAACACCTGTGAAGTGAGGGGGTCAAACTATATGATCACTCAGGTCCTTTCTGGGTTTGGTAACCTGTGAAAGAAACCGAAGGGGACTAGCAGAAAAATGGTAAGACGATAGCAATATCCTATGGCACCAATAAAATCAGGATTCCCATTCTAAAGTTGTATCTTCTGAAAAGTCAGCTTCAATCCTATGCTATGTCTATTGTGAAACCAAAGTGTTATATATGTGCCCACACTGACTCTCGCCAGCATCTATTCTGGGCATACAACTTCAACTAAGTCTGTTCAAGAGCAGAATAAATGTCTTCAGGCCCAGAAAAAAACGAAGAAAGGAACCAAAATGTAGCCCTATGGAATGATTCAGACTTCCTTGAAAGAAAAGATTTAATTTTAGAAATTCTTATTCAGCATGATTAGTTTTAGTGTTCTTGAAGGAGATAGCTGAGTTTATTATGAAATTCTAGAAATTTACAGTCTTATCTAGTAATACCTTTAAAACTGTCACACAGATTGTTAGGTTCTTAAAAGGAAGCAAGGATGAATGTGAGAGAAGCGGAAATGTTCATAAGATGGTTTTAAGCTAAACTGTTTAAAAACATTTTTTAATTGTGATAAAATATACCTATCATAAAATTTACCATTGTAGGCAATTTCTTTTTTTTAACCAACTTAAGATGGGATCACATCTTAAGCATTCTCAATTTCTAAACTGCATTTTGTCACCTACCTTGTAAACTGTCGACTCTCTTCATGAACTTCCATTTCTGTGCTTTTAAATTCATTTAGTTCTTTCCTTATTGCTGCCTAAACAGGAAAAAAAAAACAACAACAGATAAACAGAATTGTTATTTAGGTCATATATTACCTCCATATATACAGCATCAATGAAGCAGACCTTTTTGTTTTTTTTTTTTTAGGAGATAGGCTCTCGCTCTGTCACCCAAGCTGGAGTGGAGTAGTGAGATCATGGCTCATTGCAGCCTCAAACTCCTGGGCCTCAGTGATCCTCCCACCTCAGCATTCTGAGTAGCTGGGATTACAGGTGTGTGCCACCATGTTCAGCTAATTTTTAAATTTTTTTTTGTAGAGACGGAGTCTCAAGATATTGCTCAGGCTGATCTTGAACTTCTAGACTCAAGTGATCCTCTTGCCTCAGTTTCTCAAAGCGCTGAGATTACTGGTATGAGCCACCATACCCAGCTTAGACATTCTTTTAAGGTGTAATAAATGTAATGTAGTACTATAGCCAAAGTAAAACCATGATAGACTTCCTTCAAGTGCCCTTGGCAAGGGGGAGTGGGAGTGGGCCTTTGCTAAACTCGTCCTTTGAGTCTGGTCTATGAATCACACGGAACATCCCCCGCCTACGATGACCACAAGGAAAGTGCAGGTCATGACATTTTCTGAGAAGCAATACCATTTTCCTATGGAAAGTTCTGCACTGAATATTGCCCACAACATGGCTTTGACTAGCTGCCAGAAAGCTACTGAGAAGGCAGTCGCTTATATGTTCTTTAATATTGAAAGTTTATAGAAATAGAACTTATAATTTCAGCATAGTCCTTAAAGCTACCCAAAGAAAATATCAAATAGAATGCATTGCTATTTAAAGAACACATAATCCCTGTCACGTAATTTTTGGTATTTGAGGGGATGCTTACGCCATTCAGACTGAAATGTTAACATTAGTTATCTGTTAACAAATAGTGGCAGGATTACAGATGGTTTGTGGTTTCAAATTTTTGCTTATTTTCATTTCCTAACTTTTCTACAAAGAATGTTTTACTCATGTTTTTCAAAAGGTGCTAATAAAAACACCCCTGTAACCTCTAGGCAAAATGGACTCTTCAGCCAAAACAAAGAATGATAAGTCACAGGGAGCGACTTCACTGGGAGATAAAAAGTCTTCTTTGTGGTTGGAAAATAATAAATTTTAGAAAAGGGAACAGACAGAAGAAAGCCCTGAGGCCTCTCTCTGGCTCTTTCTCATAACTAACCATCATTCTGCAATACACAAGCCTTTCCCTCAACACTCCTTTCAATGCCATATTTAAGTCCGTGTCACAGATTGCCTCTTCTCCCCAAATAAATTCCTCAGCCCCTGTAATTTGTATGGGGAACCTGTGACTAGGAACTATGACAATAATGCTTGCTATTGACTTTTGGAAATGAAGAAGCAAGCAGAGAAATATGTGTGAGCCTGAGTCCTCTGTGACACAGCTGTCCAGTTTGTCCCCGATCAACAGTGAGGACGCTTTTGCTTACTGCAAAAACTGATGCGTAGAACCAGAAGGAGAAAGAGTGAGGATGCTCTATACCACTCACCAATTAACATCTATCAAACATTCTTCCTTGAAAGGTTTTTTTGTTTTGTTTTGGTTTTTTTTTTTTTGAGTTGGAGTTTCGCTCTTGTCGCCCAGGCTGGAGTGCAGTGGCGTGATCTTGGCTCACTGCAACCTCCGCTTCCCGGGTTCAAGTGATTCTCCTGCCTCAGCCTCCCGAGCAGCTAGGATTACATGCATGCGCCACCATACCCAGCTAATTTTTGTATTTTTAGTAGAGACGGGGTTTCACCATGTTGGGCAGGCTGGTCTCAAACTCCTGACCTTGGATCCACCCACCTCGGCCCTCCAAAGTGCTGGAATTACAGGCGTGAGCCACCGCGCCCAGCCGAAAGGAGGTATTTTAATTTGAATAGTGCCAGAGAATCCTGTCTTGATGTTCATTTCAAATGTCTTCTCCAAATGTAAGGTTTCAGCAGAGGAAGTGAAAAGCGGTACACTTGGAGTTAGAAGACAGGTATTCTAGTCTTGGCTATGCCCTCATTAGCAGTGTGACCCTTAGTGAGTCACTTCACTCCAAACCTCAGTTTTCTTATCTGGAAAACCAGGAGGAAATTCTTCACAAAATCATGAGCATTAATCAAGAGCATATTTGAAAGTTCTTTGTACACTGTAGAGTCAATAAAATGTCATTATTATGAGCCTCTTGAAAAACAAATTATTCTAGTTTGTGATTGGGATTAACAATTCTTTCATTTTTATTTATGAAGAGTCTACTGGAATGAAACAAGATAATGCCACCAAAGTTGACTTAACCATGAATAAGATGAAGTCCTTATTTGCAGTAGTAGGTTGGCTGCCGCTGATCTAGTATGGCAAAAATCAATGAAAGCATTCTGTGAGAATCAACTGAGATATGGAATTTACAAAACATTATTATTGTAAATTGTGTGCTATACATCCGTCATATTAACAAAATTTATAATTCACTGGTGACCATATACATACGCATAAAGAGAGACAGTTTACTATTTACAGGCACATCCTACATGCTCATCTGCAATGTGACTTTGCAATTTCCCTATCAAGAGGTGAAGTCTATCTCTCCAGCCTCGACACTGGGTGAATCCTGTAACCGCTTTCAACAAATGCACACAGTAGAGGTGATACGTGCCAGTCTGATGAAGCCCAACTGGCCTGGCACCTTTTGCTTCTTGCTACTTGAAAGTTAGCTGTCATGTAAAAAAAAAGTGACTACTCTCAGAAAACCATGCTGTGAGAAACCCAAGATACAAGAAAAGGCCCTGGAGGATAAGATGCTGGGTAGACAGAGAGAGAGAGGACAAGGAGCAAAAGGCACCAATGATTAGTGAAGAAGCTATCTTGAAAGTGAATTCTCTAACCCAGCATTTCACCTGATGCCACAGGGATCCGAAACAAACTGCTGGGCTGAGCCCTTCCCAAATTCCTAACTCACAGAATTGAGAACAAAATAGCTGTTTTAAAAGCCACTAAGTTCTGGGGTCGTTTGTTAAAAAGCAGTTGATAACCTGAGAACTATTCCAAGGCTTTTACCTTACGGCTGATACAATGGAGGCCTAGAGACGTCATATGACTTGCTAGAGAGAGATGCACATTAACCCTTTTCCTGTTTGCCCTGAGAATACTTGCCTGGCAGCACTAACAGCTGCAGTTGTTTACCTCAGGATAAGTTTGCCATGAAATATCTTGCTTTTATTTTTGCAAAGACTTTGGAAACAGAATACATCATTCTATTTATAGCATTATGGTTTTAGTAGTGGTATTCCCATTTACAAAATACAGTACTTCTCGATTGCTGAAAATGTCAAATCCTAGAAAATGCAGCGTTTCTATGTGTGATGTTAACATCATTCTCAAACAGTTGTTGGCCAAAACATTGTTCGATGAATCTGATTTTTCCAAAATAGATGATTTTGATGTTGGTTCTACTTAGAAACAACTCCAAGAACAGTTTGTGCAATTTATTTATTTATTTATTTATTTATTTAAGACAGGGTCTCACTCTGTCATTCAGGTTGGAGTGCAGTGGCGTGATCTCAGCTCACTGCAACCTCTGCCTCCCGGGTTCAAACAATCCTCCCACCTCAGCCTCCTGAGTGGCTGGGACTACAGGTGCGCACCATCATGCCTGGTTAATTTTTTTTTATCTTCTGTAGAGATGGATTTCACAATGTTGGCCAGGCTGGTTTCAAACTCCCAGGGTCAAGCGATCCACCCACTTCGGCCTCCCAAAGTGCTGGGACTACAGGCGTGAGCCACCGCAATCGGCCCCTAGTTTATTTTCACATGGGAAATCTGTCAGATTTGCTTCAGCCTCAAAGAGCTTGTTTATGTAAAATTAAATGAGCACTGGCAGCGAGGCGCATTTTCTTTCTCTAAACAGGACGAGGGTTAAGTGACAAACATGGGGCTCACACACAAACCTTTTAACCTCACATCCTACAGTCTTTCCACTAAAATGAGCTTCTGGGCCCCTGTCATCAGGATAATTGCTTCAGATCTGCATGTTGTGTGTGTGGGCTTACAATTAGAAAGATGTGTCAGTTATGTGAATGATGTGGTAATGGAAGTGATGTGAAATTATAAGGATGAGTTGTTTGAAAAAAATATACCAGAAAGATGTGACTACAGGCAATTAAAGAGATAAAATGCTTATTTTTAAAATTCACTGAAGATTGATCATATTTTTATTACAAGAGATACTTCCTCTTGGAATAAAGAGTAAGATTTCCTGAGAGAGTTTAAAGAGGAAAAAAAGTAATTCAGACACATTAGACAAATACATGTATAATAAACTTAACTCTCTTCTTTGCAATAGAGACCAGGTTTTAGGCCTAATAATTCTTCACATATATGTAAATAGAACTGATTTATTTTTATTTTTATTTTTATTTTTTGAGACAGGGTCTTGTTCTGTCACCCAGGCTGGAGTGCAGGTGGTGTGATCACAGCTCACTGCAGTCTCAAATTTCAAGGCTCAAGACACCCTCCCACCTCAGTCTCCTGAGTAGCTGGGACCACAGGTGTGTGGCCACCACACCTGGTTAATTTAAAAAAAAAAATTGTAGAGACGAGGATTTGCTGTGTTGCCCAGGCTGGTCTCAAGCAATCCTCCTGCCTTAGCCTACCCAAAGTGTTGGGATTACAGCCATGAGTCACCACACCCAGTCTGGGACTGATTTTGTTGAAAGACATGAGATAAAAAGAGCTGGGCTGAAATTATAGGGGATTAGAGCCCCAGTGGTGCTGGGTTGTACCACCAATGGGAAACCATTGAGCCCAAACTAGGTAGGTATTTCTAGAGTAGAAATAACAACAACAAAACTCTATGAGATAGCAACTGAGACCAATATGTAGTAATTTTGGCATCATGAGAATTATAGAGAGGAAAAAGGAAACAAAAATGTCTGAAGCTAAGTTTAAAATTGGCCAGTGGTGAGTGGTAACAGGTCTGCTTCATCAGTCCCAGTCAGCTCAGGGTTATGCTGGGAAGAAGCAACAGGTGATTTGTCAAAAATTCAGACCCTGGAGTGGACCTCCAGCAAACTCCAACAGACCTGAAGCTGAGGGGCCAGTCTGTTAGAAGGAAAATGAGCAAACAGAAAGGAATAGTATCAACATCAACAAAAGGGACATCCACACCAAAACCCCATCTGTAGGTCACCAACGTCAAAGACCAAAGGTACATAAAACCACAAAGATGGGAAGAAACCAGAGCAGAAAGGCTGAAAATTCCAAAAACCAGAGCACCTCTTCTCCTCCAAAGGGTCACAACTCCTCGCCAGCAAGGGAACAAAATTAGACAGAGAATGAGTTTGACGAGTTGACAGAGTAGGCTTCAGAAGGTCGGTAACAACAAACTTCTCCAAGCTAAAAGGAGCATGTTTTAACCCATTGCAAGGAAGCTAAAGACCTTGAAAAAAGGTTGGATGAATGGCTAACTAGAATAACCAGTGTAGAGATGAGCTTAAATGACCTGATGGAGCTGAAAACCACAGTACGAGTACTTCATGAAGCATATACAAGCTTCAATAGCCGATTCGATCAAGCGGAAAAAAGGATATCAGTGATTGCAGATCAAATTAATGAAATAGAGTAAGAAGACAAGATTAGAGAATAAAGAGTGAAAAGAAACGAACACAGCCTCCAATAAATATAAGACTATGTGAAAAGACCAAATCTACGTTTGATTGATGTACCTGAGAGTGACGGGGATAATGGAACCAAGTTAGAAAACACTCTTCAGGATATTATCCAGGAGAACTTCCCCAACCTAGCAACACAGGCCAACGTTCAAATTCAGGAAATACAGAGAACACCACAAAGATACTCCTCAAGAAAAGCAACCCCAAGACACATAACTGTCAGATTGACCAAGGTTAAAATGAAGGAAACAATGTCAAGGGCAGCCAGAGAGAAAGGTCGGGTTACCCACAAAGAGAAGCCCATTCGGACTCATAGCAGATCTCTTGGCAGATACCCTACCAGCCAGAAGAGAGCGGGGGGCCAATATTCAACCATTCTTAAAGAAAAGAATTTTCAACCCAAAATTTCATATCCAGCCAAACTAAGCTTCATAAGCGAAGGAGAAATAAAATCCTTTACAGACAAGCAAATGCTGAGAGATTTTGTCATCACCAGGCCTGCCTTACAAGAGCTCCTGAAGGAAGCACTAAACATGGAAAGGAACAACCGGTACCAGCCACTGCAAAGACATGCCAAACTGTAAAGGCCTTCGATGCTATAAAGAAAGTGCATCAACTAACGGGCAAAATAACCAGCTAACATCATAATGACAGGATCAAATTCAAACATAACAATATTAACCTTAAATGTAAATGGGCTAAATGCCCCCATTAAAAGGCACAGACTGGCAAACTGGATAAAGAGTCTAGACCCATCAGTGTGCTTTTTCAGGAGACCCATCTCACGTGCGAAGACACACATAGGCTCGAAATATAGGGATGGAGGAAGACCTACCAAGGAAATGGAAAGCAAAAAATGCAGAGCTTGCAATCGTGGTCTCTGATAAAACAGACTTTAAATGAACAAAGATCAAAAGAGACAAAGAAGGCCATTATATAATGGTAAAGGGATCAATTCAACAAAAAGAGTTAACTATTCTAAATATATATGCACCCAATACAGGAGCACCAGATTCATAAAGTAAGTTCTTAGAGACCTACAAAGAAACTTAGATGCCCACACAATAATAATGGGAGACTTTAACACTCCACTGTCAATACTGGAAAGATCAACAAGACAGAAAATTAACAATGATATCCAGGACTCGAACTCAGCTCTGGACCAAGTGGATGTAATAGACATCTACAGTATTCTCCACCCCAAATCAACAGAATATACATTCTTTTTAGCACCACATTGCACTTATTCTAAAATTGACCACATAATTGGAAGTAAAACACTCCTCAGCAAATGTAAAGGAACAGAAATCAAAACAAACTGTCTCTCAGACCACAGTGCAATCAAATTAGAACTCAGGATTAAGAATCTCCCTCAAAACCGCACAACTACATGGAAACTGAACAACCTGCTCCTGAATGACTATTCGATAAATAACGAAATGAAGGTAAAATAAAGATGTTCTTTGAAACCGATGAGAACAAAGACACAATGTACCATATCTCTGGGACTCAGCTAAAGCATTGTGTAGTGGGAAATTTACAGCATTAAATGCCCACAAGAGAAAGCAAAAGAGATCTAAAATCGACACCCAAGCATCACAATTAAAAGAACTAGAGAAGCAAGAGCAAACAAATTCAAAAGCTTGCAGAAGACAAGAAATAACTAAGATCAGAGCAGAGCTGAAGGAGATAGAGACATAAAAAACCCTTCAAAAAAATCAATGAATCCAGGAACTGGTTATTTGAAAAGATCAACAAAATAGATAGACTGCTAGCAAGACTAATAAAGAAGAAAAGAATCAAATAGATGCAATAAAAAATGATAAAGGGGACATCACCACTGATCCCACAGAAACACAAACTACCATCAGAGGATACTATAAAAACCTCTAAATCAATAAACTAGAAAATCTAGAAGAAACGGATGAATTCCTGAGCACATACACCCTCCCAAGACTAAACCAGGAAGAAGTTGAATCTATGAATAGACCAATAACAAGTTCTGAAATTGAGGCAATAATTAATAGCCTACCAACCAAAAAAAGTCCAGGACCAGACAGATTCACAGCCGAAATCTACCAGAGATACAAAGAGGAGCTGGTACCATTCCTTCTGAAACAATCCCAATCAATAGAAAAAGAGGGAATCCTCCCTAACTCATTTTATGAGGCCAGCATCATCCTGATACCAAAGCCTGGCAGAGACACAACAAAAAAAGATAATTTTAGGCCAATATCCCTGATGAACATCAATGCAAAAATCCTCAATCAAATACTGGCAAACCGAATCCAGCAGCACATCAGAAAGCTGATCCACCATGATCAAGTTGGCTTCATCTCTGGGATGCAAGGCTGGTTCAACATATGCAAATTAATAAACGTAATCCATCACATAAACAGAAACAATGACAAAAACCGCATGATTATCTCAATAGATGCAGAAAAGGTCTTTGATAAAATTCAACAGCCCTTCATGCTAAACTAGGTATTGATGGAATGTATCTCAAACTAATAAGAGCTGTTTATGACAAACCCACAGCCAATATCATACTGAATAGACAAAAACTGGAAGCATTCCCTGTGAAAACCGGCACAAGACAAGGATACCCTCTCTCACCACTCCTATTAAACATAGTATTGGAAGTTCTGGCGAGGGCAATCAGTCAAGAGAAAGCAATAAAGGTCAAATTATTAAATTTGACCTTTTTATTTGATAAATTTGATAAATTATTAAATATCAAATTATTAAAGCATCAGAGTCAAATTATCTCTGTTTGCAAATGACATGACTGTATATTTGGAAAACCCCATCGTCTCAGCCCCAAATCTCCTTAAGCTGATAAGCAACTTCAGCAGTCTAAGGATACAAAATCAATGTGCAAAAATCACAAGCATTCTTATACACCAATAACAGATAAACAGAGAGCCAAATCATGAGTGAACTCCCATTCACAATTGCTACAAAGAGAATAAAATATGTAGGAATATAACTTACAAGGGATGTGAAAGACCTCTTCAAGGAGAACTACAAACCACTGCTCAAGGAAATCAGAGAGGACACAACCAAATGGAAAAACATTCCATGCTCATGGATAGGAAGAATCAATATACTGAAAATGGCCTTACTGCCCAAAGTAATTTACAGATTCAAAGACATCCCCATCAAGCAACCACTGACTTTCTTCACAGAATTGGAAAAAACTACTTTAAACTTCATATGGAACCAAAAAACAGCTCGCATATCCAAGACAATCCTGGGCAAGAAGAACAAAGCTGGAGGCACCTTGCTACCTGACTGCAAACTTTACAAGGCTACAGTAACCAAAACAGCATGGTACTGGTACCAAAACATATAGATCAATGGAACAGAATAGAGTCCTCAGAAATAACACCACACATCTACCACCATCTGATCTTTGACAAACCTGACACACACAAGCAATGGGGAAGATTCCCTATTTAATAAATGGTGTTGGGAAAACTGGTGGCCATATGCAGAAAACTGGAACTGGACACCTTCCTTATACCTTGTACAAAAATCAACTCAAGATGGATCAAATATTTAAATGTAAGATCTAGGACCATAAAAATCCTAGAAGAAAACCTGGGCAATTCCATTCAGGACATAGGCATAGGCAAAGACTTCATGACTAAGACACCAAAAGCAATGGCAACAAAAGCCAAAATTGACAAATGGGATCTAATTAAACAAAACAGTTCCTGCACAGCAAAAGAGTGAACAGAGTGAATAGGCAACCTACAGAATGGGAGAAAATTTTTGCAATCTATCCATCTGACAGAGGGCTAATATCCAGAATCTACAAAGAACTTAAACAAATTTACAAGAAAAAAGGCAGACAACCCCATCAAAAAATGGGCTAAGGATATGAACAGAAACTTCTCAAATGAAGACATTTATGCAGCCAACAGACATATGCAAAAATGCTCATCATCACTGGTCATGAAAGAAATGCAAATCAAAACCACAATGAGATACCATCTCATGCCGGTTAGAATGGCAATCATTAAAAACTCAGAAAACAACAGATGCTGGAGAGGTTGTGGAAAATATGAATGCTTTTACACTGTTGGTGGGAGTGTAAATTAGTTCAACCATTGTGGAAGACAGTGTGGCGATTCTTCAAGGATCTAATACTAGAAATACCATTTGACCCAGCAATCCCATTACTGGACATAGACCTAAAGGATTATAAATCATTCTACAATAAAGACACATGCATACGTATGTTTATTGCAGCACTATTCACAATAGCAAAGACATGGAACCAACCCATATGTCCATCAATGATAGACTGGATTAAGAAAATGTGGCACATATACACCATGGAATACTATGCAGCCATTAAAAAGGATAAGTTGATGTCCTTCGCAGGGACATGGATGAAGCTGGAAACCATCATTCTCAGCAAACTGTTACAAGATCAGAAAACCAAACACCGCATGTTCTCACTCATAAGTGGGAGTTGAACAATAAGAATATAGGGACACAGGGAGGGGAACATCACACACTGGGGCCTGTGGGGAGTGGGGGACTAGGGGAGGGATAACATTAGGAGAAATACCTAATGTGGGTGATGGGTTGATGAGTGCAGCAAACCACCATGGCACGTGTATACCTACGTAACAAACCTGCACGTTTTGCACATGTAACCCAGAACTTAAAGTATAATTAAAGAAAGAAAGAAAGAAAGAAAGAAAGAAAGAAAGAAAGAAAGAAAGAAAGAAAGAAAGAAAGAAAGAAAGAAAATGCAGACCTTGCTGCCTTCCCAAAGAGCATGAGCTGTGGGGCCAGAATTAACTAGAATTGCCATTTTGATATCCTTTATTTCTTGGGTAAAATTATGATGGGATGTGGAGAGGATTTCTGGACTACTCATCAATCAAGTTCAATGCCACAAGGAGGTAACTGTTGCCCTTCTGCTGCTAGGGCAGCGATGAACATGGCAAAGAATAGCTTAGGGAGAACAAAAATCTCAGGCTTTCTTAGGACCTGTTTAGACACTGTGTTCCTGGAAAGACAGTATGTGTTATTCAACTTCAAATCCCCAGTATCTAGGATGATATTTAATATATTGTAAGGTTTTTAATAAGTGATTACTGAGTTGGACAAAAGCACAGCTCATCTGAAAAAATTCTACACTCTCTTTCACTGGATAGTTTTAGACTAGATCATAAACTGAAGAATCAACAATGAAAATATCACCAATGGGGAACAAAGCTTGGCTTCTCATCCCTGACCATGAGTGTAATATTGGTAAGAGCTACCATTTATTGATGAGCAGGAATTCTAGAGATATTCTACCTAATTCTCAAGATAGATATAATTGGCTTTATTTTACTAGTAAGTAAGCCTAGGTTAAACGACTTGGCCAAGGTCAAACAACTACCAAGTGGCCAAGTCAAGAATCAATCCATCCTAGAAGTGCCCAGCTCTAAAGACTGCCCTTCTCTCCTCCATGGAGCTTCCAAGCTCTACTCTAAGGAGATGGTTACCGGCAGGCAAGCCTAGGTCTTCAGGCCAATTCGATGGCCTTCTCTGACCTCACCTGTCTGCCACTGAAGGGCCAGCTCATTGATCAACCTCAGTGCAGGAAACCAGGCCATCTCTATTTTACTGTACATGTATTTCTAGTACTCTAAGTACATATATTCTAAAACTGACAATTTTATTTTGTTTATTTTTGTTTTAGAGACAGGGTCTCATTCTGTTGCCCAGGCTGCAGTGCAGTGGTGCAATCATAGCTCACTGCAGTCTTGAACTCCCAGACTCAAGGGATCCTCCTGCCTCAGCCTCCCAAGAAGCTAGGAATACAGGGGTGTGCTACCACATCTGGCTAAGTCTTTTAGTTTTTGTAGAGAGAGGGTTTTGCTATGCTGCTCAGGCTGGTCTTTAACTCCTGGCCTCAAGTGACCCTCCCATCTTGGCCTCCCAAAGTGCTGACATTACAAGTGTGAGTCATTGTGCCCTGACCTGAAAATTTTATGTTAAAGGTGAATAAAGCTCAATCAAGTTCACAATTAATAAGGCATTTCTCCCATCACTTCTCTTTCCCAACATGAGCCATTTAACCAGACTACCAGATTTCAGAGATTCCCCACCACACCCAGCAAGGGCCTTCCTCCTTCACAGAAAGGAGAGACATTGATTAATTATTGACTGATTGGTTACTACTCTTTAAAATGCAAGGTGGTAGCTTAGTGGGGCTAAGAAAATGGCACTAAGATAAGAGAAAGAAAAAAGACGCTCCTTTAGGCTGACAGGAAGCTCATTTTTTGTTTGTTTGTTTGGTTGGTTTTGTTTTGTTTTTGAGATGGAGTCTCGCTTTGTTGCCCAGGCTGGAGTGCAGTGGTACAAGCTCAGCTCACGGCAACTTCTGCCTCCTGAGTTCAAGTGATTCTCCTGCTTCAGCCTCCCAAGTAGCTGGGACTACAGGCAGGAGCCACCACGCACAGCTAATTTTTGTATATTTAGGAGAGATGGGGTTTCACCATGTTGGTCAGGCTGGTCTTCAACTCCTGACCTCAAGAGATCCACCCAACTCACCCTCTCAAAGTGCTTGGATTACAGGCATGAGCCACTGCACCTGGCCTCATTGTTTATTTTTTAAAGCAGAGGTGGAAATATTTATCTTGAATAGTTTTTTAAAATGGAACATAGACCTCAAAAGTTAAAAATAAAACTCATTTTTAAACATAATAGTTAAATTACAATTTTTACATGAATTAATATAATATATTATTTTAAATCTGATCTAAATATATATATATAATAAATAATATATTACAAAATGCTTTCAGGTAAAAAGCAACAAAAACCAGAAACGCTGGTTAATAATGGTGATTAGCATGTGCCATTTTCATTCTAAAATAAAATATACACTAAGACCATTGAGAGTTTTAGGATCTCTGGGCAGTAAGCACGATTTCATCACATGTATCTTTTAACAACTAGAGGCAACAATTTTTTTCGGTGTTAGGTAGGAAATGGTACTTTTAGAAATTCTTAAAAGTACTGTGCATTAAAGTGTTTCTTTTCTTATTTTTGCATTTTTAAATATTCAGATATGGCTCAATGAATATTCATCACCTGTGTATATACAATATACTACACATAAACATCTTAAATTGTTGCATTTTTCTATTTTTTATCTTTAAAAAGTGTACCATATTATTTATTTATTTATTTTGAGACAAGGTCTGGCTCTGCTGCACAGGTAGGAGTGCAGTGGCATGGCTCTCTGCAGCCTCCTGCTCCTGGGCTCAAGCAATTCTCCCACCTCAGCTTCCTGAGTAGCTGGGACTACAGGCACGTGCCACCACTCCCGGCAAATTTTTTGTATTTTGTAGTAGAGACAGGGTTCCACCACATTGCTCAGGCTGGTCTCAAACTCCTGAGCTCAAGAAATCTGCCCACCTCGGCCTCCCAAAGTGCTAGGATTATAGGCATGAGCCACCGTGCCTGGCCAATATTTTTTCTATTTAAAAGAAATTCTAATTCTTAATTTTCTTGTAGAGATACACACACATACACAATAAAAATCCACTTCTAAAAATGCTGCCTTTTAGACTTTAAAAAGTCTCAGGAGAAGTGTGAGAGATACTGTCAGAGGGAGAAAATGATGCCCATGAGGAGAAAGGGGCTGTGGCTATGCTCTGGGGATCAGATCTGCAAGGGAAATGCCAAAGTCATGTGCCTTCAAAGCACTCATGAACAGAAACAAAGGCTGTGGCAGAAAACCTGGCCATGTACCTTTCCCCTGCAGCCTAGAAGTCCAGAACAAAATCCCATTTTTGTTTCAACATAAAATTAAAAAAAAAAAAACCTCTCTGTTACAGCTAGAGAGGAATGAGCTTTACCTTCCAACAAAAGAACAAGAGTTAAAAAGAATCATTTCTAGGGTTTGGACAATTTAGTTTCCATATGAGGGTGGTTAGTCATTTAGACTCTCCCTGCTTGCATACTTGGCAACTGCAGTGACCTTTACTCATGTATCTGGCCCTACCTGCCTTTCTGAAGTTTTGCGTTTGAATAATAAGATAGCTGGGAATGGTGGGTGTGGAAAATTATATTTTCCAAATTTGGCCACAATTGTAATCTCGTCACTCCCCTGTCAAGAAGTGGAGCTAATTAATTCCCCCTTCCTTGAAGCTTGAGCTGGTCTTATGACTTGCCTGTAACTAACAGAATGTAGTAGAAGTGAGGCTGGATGCCTTCCAAAGCCAGATCACGCAAGGCCATATAGCTTTTACCTGGTTCTCTTGGGACATTTGCTCAGCCACCATGTAAGAAGACTGATGACTCAGGCTACCATGCTGAAGAGGCCATGTATAGGTAAGTTTGGTCGACTAGGAGCCAGAGTTGAGCCCTGCCTCTGAGCCATCCCTACCAAGACACCAGACACGTTAGAGAAGCTGTCTTGGAGCCTCCAAAGTAGCCTATTTGTCAGCTGAATAACATTGAATGACCTTAGTCAACCTCATGAAGAGCAGAAGAATCACCTAGCTGAGCTCTGACTAAATCTCCAACCTACAAAATCTGCAAGATATAAAATAGTTGCTGTTTTCAATCACTAAGTTTTGGGGAAGGTCACTGCACAGAAACAGTGACTAGAGCAGGGTCAACTAGGAGCCACAAAACGAGAGGTGAATGACCAAAAGCCCACAACTGAAAGGAAAGGAGGATGGAAGAAACCTTGCACCAAGTTCAGAATGCAGTACTATTTCTAGCAAAATGGCATCCCAGATGTCTTGACTAACTCTTCTATTGAAAAACAATTAAAATGCTAAACATAGCATCTAAAAACCGCTTTAAATGTCCTAAACAGCTGGGAAAAGAGTAAAAAATACTTCGACAAGAATGAGTAAAAGAAGATCATGGCCAGAGAAATAAGGTAAGTGAGCAATGAAACTGGCTGTGACCTTGAGGGCACTTGTGTTAAATCTAGTGAATTTGAGCAGGCATCTTTATGATTTGGTGAAATACAGAAGACACACAAAACCCACCCAGATCTAATAAATAATTCTCTCTCCATAAATTGGTGACCAAATGGCATATCCTCAGTGTAAGGGTAAGCTAGAATATCTGACCCTCCAAGGACAAACAAAAAATTGCAAGCTGGTGCTTAGTGTCAGGCCTCTGAGCCCAAGCTAAGACATCATATCTCCAGATGGCTTGAAGCAACTGAAGATCCACAAGAAAAGTGAAAATAGCCTTAATTGATGACATTCCACCATTGTGATTTATTTCTGCCCTAACCTAACTGAGCAATGTACTTTGTAATCTCCCCCACCCTTAGGAAGATTCTTTATAATCTCCCCCACCCTTAAGAAGGTTCTTTGTAATTCTCCCCATCCTTGAGAATGTACTTTGTGAGATCCACCCCCTGCCCCCAAAACATTGCTCTTAACTCCACCGCCTATCCCAAAACCTATAGGAACTAATGATAATCCCACCACCCTTTGCTGACCCTCCTTTCAGACTCGCCCCGCCCGCACCCAGGTGAAATAAACAGCCATGGTGCTCGCACAAAGCCTGTTTGGTGGTCTCTTCACACGGACGTGTGAGACATTCGGTGCCAAAGACCCGGGTCAGTGGGACTCCTTCAGGAGACCAGTCCCCTGTCCTCACCCTCACTCCATGAAGAGATCCACCAACGACCTCAGGTCCTCACACCAACCAGCCCAAGGAACATCTCACAAATTTAAATCGGGTAAGTGGCCTCTTTTTACTCTCTTCTCCAGCCCCTCTCACTATCCCTCAACCTCTATCTCCTTTCAATCTTGGCGCCAGCCTTCAATCTCTCCCTTCTCTTAATTTCAATTCCTTTCATTTTCTGGTAGAGATAAAGGGGACACATTTTATCTGTGAACCCAAAACTCTGGCGCCGGTCACGGACTCGGGAAGGCAGCCTTCCCTTGGTGTTTAACCATTGTGGGGACGCCTCTCTGATTATTCACCCACATTCCATTGGTGTCTGATCTCCGCGGGGACGCCTGCCTTGAACATTCACCCACATTCCCTTGTTGGCAAGTCAATTGCGGGGACGCCTGCTTTGGCTGCTCACCCACGTTGCAGCCCTCTACCCTTCTTTTTAAACTTGCCTCCTTCACTATGGCAACCTTCCACCCTCCATTCCTCCTTCTCCCTTAGCCTGTGTTCTCAAGAACTTAAAACCTCTTCAACTCTAGCCTGACCTAAAATCTAAGCATCTTATTTTCTTCTGCAATACTGCTTGGCCCCAGTACAAACTCGACACTAGTTCCAAGTGATCAGAGAATGGCACTTTCGATTTGTCTATCCTACAAGATCTAGATAATTTTTGTTGAAAAATGGGGCAAATGGTCTCGTCCAGGCATTCTTTTACACATTCGTCCCTCCCTAGTCTCTGCTCCCAATGAGACTCATCCCAAATCTTTCTTCTTTCTCTCCTGTCTGTTCCTTCAGTCTCCACTCCAAGCTCTGAGTTCTCTGAATCCTTCTTTTCTATGGACTCATCTGACCTCTCCCCTTCTCCCCAGGCTGCTCCTCACTAGGCCAAGCCAGGTCCCAATTCTTCCTCAGCCTCTGCTCCCCCACCCTATAATCTTTCTATCTCCTCCCCTCCTCACACCCGGTCTGGCTTACAGTTTCGTTCCAAGACTAGCCCTCCCCAACCTGCCCAACAATTTCCTCTTAGAGAGGTGGCTGGAGCTGAAGGCATAGTCAGGGTACATGTGCCTTTTTCTCTATCAGACCTTTCCCAAATCAGCCAGCGTTTAGGCTCTTTCTCATCAGACCCCACTAAACATACACAGGAATTCCGATATCTAACTCTGTCCTACAATTTAACCTGGAGTGACTTAAATGTCATCCTAACTTCTACCCTCTCCCCAGATGAATGGGAAAGAGTTTTTTCTCTAGCCCAACCTCACGCCGATAACCGCTTCATGAGCCAGACCTCCAGGAAGGCATTAGAGCAGTTCCCTGAGAAGATCCCCAGTGGAACTATCAGGTATCAGGCGAGATTACATGGTTTCCTGCCTAGTTGAAGGGCTTAAAAGGCAGCTTACAAAGCTGTTAATTATGACAAACTTAAAGAAATTACCCAAGGTAAAGAACCCAGCCCAGTTCACAGCCTGCTTAGCAGCAACCCTTAGACGCTTTACCGCCCTAGACCCAGAGGGGCTAGAAGGCTGCCTTATTCTTAATATGCATTTTATCACCCAGTAAACTCCCGACATTAGAAAAAGCTCCAAAAATTAGATTCCAGCCCTCAAACCCCACAACAGGACCTAATTAACCTCACCTTCCATGTGTACAATAATAGAGAAGAGTTGCAATTACTTGCCTCCGCTGTGAGAGAAACCCCAGCCGTATCTCCAGCACACAAAAACTTCAAAACGCCTAAGCCACAGAGGTCAGGCATTCCTTCAGGTCTTCCTCCCCCAGGATCTTGCTTCAAGTGCTGGAAATCTGGCTACTGGGCCAAGGAATGCCCGCAGCCTGGGATTCCTCCTAAGCCATGTCCCATCTGTGCAGGACCCCGCTGGAAATTGGACTGCCCAACTGGCCCAGGGTTCTGAATGACTGCTTCCCAAATCTTCTCGGCTTAGCGGCTGAAGACTGACACTGCCCGACCGCCTTGGAAGCCTCCTGGACCATCACAGACGCTTTGGGTAACTCTTACAGTGTAGTTACAGTCCGTCCCCTTCTTAGTTAATACGGAGGCTACCAACTACACATGACCTTCTTTACAAAGGCCTTTTTCCTTTGCCTCCATAGCTGTTGTGGGTATTGATGGCCAGGCTTCTAAACCTCTTAAAACTCCCCAACTCTGGTGCCAACTTAGACAATACACTTTTAAGCACTCCTTTTTAGTTATCCCTATCTGCCCAGTTCCCTTATTAGATCGACACATTTTAACTAAATTATCTGCTCCCCTGACTATTCCTGGGCTACAGCCATACCTCATTGCCACCTTTTCCCCTAGTTCAAAACCTCCTTCGCATCCTCTCCTTGTATCTCCCCACCTGAATCCACAAGTGTATAGGATACCTCTACTCCCTCCTTGGCGACAAATGATGCACCCCTTACCATCCCATTAAAACCTATCACTCTTACCTCGCTCAACACCAGTATCCCATCCCACAGCATGCTTTAAAAGGATTAAAGACTGTTATCACTCGCCTGATACAGCATGGGCTTCTAAAACATATAAACTCTCCTTACAATTCCCCCATTTTACCTGTCCAAAAACCAGACAAGTCTTACAGGTTAGTTCAGGATCTGCGCCTTATCAACCAAATTGTTTTGCCTATCCACCCCATGATGCCAAACACATATACTCTCCTATTCTCAATACCTCCCTCCACAACCCCTCCATAACCCATTATTCTGTTCGGGATCTCAAACATGCTTTCTTTACTATTCCTTGCACCCTTCATCCCAGCCTCTCTTTGCTTTCACTTAGACTGGGTACTCCCAATTCTTAGTCCTTTAATACCTGTTTTTCTCCTTCTCTTATTCAGACCTTGTATCTTTCATTTAGTTTCTCAATCCATACAAAATCGCATCCAGGCCATCACCAATAATTCTATATGACAAATGCTCCTTCTAACAACCCCACAATATCACCCCTTACCCCAAAATCTTTCTTCAGTTGAATCTTTCCCACTGTAGGTTCCCATGCCTCCCCTAATCCTGCTTGAAGCAGCTCTGAGAAACATTGCCCATTATCTCTCCATACCACCCCCAAAAATTTTCACCGCCCCAACACTTTACCACTATTTTGTTTCATTTTTCTTATTAATATAAGACAGGAATGTCAGGCCTCTTCACGTGGACGTGTGAGACAGTAAGTAAGGGGATAGGCAGGGAGGGATGAAATGTACACTGAAAATTCAAAGCCACGAGCTAAACATCACAGAGGTTTGCTGCTTCAATTCATGAAGGTAGTCTAAAATAATTCATTTTGATAATCTAGTTTAAAAGTTATATTTTTAAATATAACAAAGTTTTCATCAGGAAAATGTATGCATTCTAAACATATATATCTAATGACACACCTCACAATAAATGAAGCAAAATTGACAGAATTATAAGGAGAAGTACAAAAAAATCCACATAGTGGGAGATTTAACACGTCTTATTTGTTACCAGACAGATCAAATAGACAAAAAAATAACTAAGGCTACAGAAATCTGAATAGAACTAACAAGACTGATTTTACAGGGAAATTTGCACACCCTCAAACTGTAGGACACATATTGTTTTCAAGGACATATGAGACATAATTACTACAAATCCCAATATAAAGGCCACATCCCAGACCAATGAGATCAGCATCTCTGGAGAGGGGACCCAGACATCCACATTCTTAAAGATCTATAGGTGATTCCAATGTGTAGCCAAGGTTGCAAATCACTGACACACAGAGTCATTTCTAACCCTCAGCGCTTCTATCAGAAAGTAAGGAATGATGAAAATTAATAATCTGGAAAGTCTATCTTAGGTTAGAACAGAACAGCCAATAAAGCCCAAAAAATTAAGGGGAAGAAGAAAAAAGAGCAAATAATGACATAGAAAACAAACATATAATACAGATGACCAAGAAAACTGAAAGCATATCTTATACCTTCCCCAAAAAACAACTCCAGGCAAACCAAAAAGTTAAATGTGAAAAGCAAAACTATAAACACTTTAGAAGACAGTATATGAGAATATATCTATCATTTTGGTATGCAAAGAATGTTTAAAACCAGAAACAAAATCATAAACCATAAAGAAAAAGGTTGACAAATTTGACTGTATTAAGTTTAAGAATCTTGTTAAATCAATATTTGCAACATATATAACTGAAATATATGAAGAACTTAAAAAATTGACAACCCAAAAGAAAATGGGCAAAAGGCACTTCAGTGGAGTGGAATCCAAATGCCCAATAGGCATATGAAAATTTGCTCAACCTCACTCATAATGAGTGAGAGGCAAAGTAAAAGCACAATGAAATATGACTTCCTAGCTTCCTCAGCCTGTGCTCTCCCTCCCGTCCTCAAGGGTCTGCTGCTTGCCTCTTCCACATAAGTACTGTCCTGCTACTCTAGTGATTTTTTTCCCACTCTATCAGTTACTGACTTTTCCTCCTGTATGTTCAACCTCTCCCTTTCTTTTGACCCCTTCGCAGCATAAAAAATTGTTCAAGTATTTCCCATAAATTAAAAAAAAAATCACTCCCTTGATACCATATCTCGTTTTCCAAATTTACGTACCCAAGCTTATTAACCTTCACAATCACCAGCCATACGTTGAACAACTGCCTTATTATACTGCTACCCTTCAGAGCCCAAATTCTCAGGATTGTGTTTGATCCTCGTTGTCTCCATCACAGGCTTCCATCCATCAGGCCACCAAAATGCTTCCTCTCACCATGTCACTGCACACACATGGCCGCCCTCCCTGACAGTACTTCCAAGCTGCTGTGCTATGAGCTTCTCCTCTTTCCCCACCTCACAGACATTTCTTCTCAATATTTTTCTGCTGCTTCTTCCTAAAACGTCCCTGGAGTGCTTTTCTCAGCCTCCTTCTCCTCTACTCTTGTTCTGAACATTCTTCCTTTGTGATCTTATTCCTCTTACTTTTCATTTCTACTTATGAGCTAAGGATTTCTGAATCTGTATCTCCAGTATGTGCTTGATGAACAGTAGGTACTTTAAATAATGAAGCTTCCTATTAAAAAGGGTCAGCACAGAGTGTGATTAAATGCCTAGTTTTAGCATTAAGACATGGCATGTTTAAGCAAAAGTACTTACGATTAAAAAAAAAAACTGGGTATAGCATGAGTTTATTCAATACCAGATTTTGCTAAGAGAGAAAAATTAGAACAATTTAAAAACAAATGGTTGGCAAGAATCTTTGCCTATGGAACAATAGTACTTATAAGATAAAAGTCTTTCTACATTGATAGAACCCACTATATTTTTCATTTTTTAGGAACTGTGTGCAATGATTTAGAGTAGGGGTTGGTAAGCCTGACCTGCAGGCCAAATTTGGCCCACCATTTGTTTTTGTAGATAAAGTTTTATTGGAACATATACATATCCATTCAATTACGCATTGTCTGTGGCTGTTTTCATGCTACAATGGCAGGACTGGGCAGTTGCAACAAAGATTGTATGGCCCACATAGCCTAAACTATTTGCTATTTGTCATTTCTATTAAAAGTGTGCCAGTCTTGACAAAGATCAGGCCTTTCTATTGTTAACATATCCGTTTAAAATGATAAGTGGTATAAGTTATATTTTCTAAGAGTAAGGATAAATCCTGGATGTGAGAAAGCCCTCCCCATCCAGGTATGAAAGCAGGTGGGTTTTATGGTAAATAAGAACTACTTTTCTCTGAGACTTAGTTGAAAGAACTACATTGATATCACTAAATGTATCACTTTAACTGGCTTAAATAATCAGAGGCAGAAAACAGTTGTAATATTTGGTAAGATCTCATCCCCTAGGATGACTTAAGTAGGGGGAATGTGGATATTGAAGCTTCCAGAAAAGCAACACAATCAACACGAAATCCACTGGGATTCTTGCCTTGTCTGCAGGTGTTAACCTGGCCCAGGGCTTGTCTGCTCGGCGGTCATAGTCGGGAGAATCTGTGACTTCTACATACTCGTTAAATCGCAGGATCCTTCGAGCTTGTAGCTCTGCCACTGTGGGTCTCAGGCTGAGCTGCAGGAGGACAAGGAAAAAGGCAGAGTTCAGTAAACCGCTTACAGCCTCATGGTGGCAAGTATTCTATAGAGAACACTTCAAAGTTATGGTTAAATAAGGTCACTTTCAGGCATCAAAAAAAAAAAAAAAAAAAAGGCAACAGCATCTTGGGAATTTCTAATGAGAACTAGAAAGCCGTGTGCCCTAATTTTTGAGACTATAAAAAATCATCGTTTCAGATAGGTCACAGTCTTTGGCAACTACCTGCATTATGCTATTTTCCCCAACTTGCCTGGCACTGTGATAAAGGTCTATCATCCCTGACGCAAGGAATATGCAATGCACAGACACAATAGTAACCCAGATACAGAATGGCTGGTTTGGTGATTCAATTATCAAGGCAAAAGCCATGGATTGAATTATCAAGGCAAAACTTCTAAAAGTTTTTCTAAAAAACTTTTAGAAATGGGAATAAAAGCCTGTTCCTATAATATTAAACCCATACACTCAGAAATGTACAAAGTTATGACATACAGGCCAGGCGCCGGGGCTCACGCCTGTAATCCCAGCACTTTGGGAGGCCGAGGCGGGTGGATCACGAGGTCAGGAGATCGAGACCATCCTGGCTAACACAGTGAAACCCCATCTCTACTAAAAATACAAAAAAAAATTAGCTGGGCGTGGTGGCAGTCACCTGTAGTCCCAGCTACTCGGGAGGCTGAGGCAGGAGAACGGTGTGAACCCAGGAGACGGAGCTTGCAGTGAGCCAAGATCGTGCCACTGCACGCCAGCCTGGGTGACACAGCAAGACTCTGTCTCAAAAAAAAAAAGTTATGACATAGAAAGGGTCCAATAAAGGGTATGCCTACAGCACAGCTGTCCTTAAGATATTCATAATAAGGACAAGGCCCCAATAGGACACATGCCCTTGGCCAGAAAAACCAATGTACAGGAATGGGGAGGGGAGAGTTGATGGAGAACTGTACTTCCTTGAGACCATCACTGCTTAAAATCAACTCCAACCTTCAAGATACTTCTAACAACTTTGTTCCCTCCTCCTTGTGGTCTTCGCCAGATTCAAATTTGTAATTATATTGCTTTTCTCTCTGGTTCCTTTCTCAAACCGAAGAATAAGATTCTGACAGGTGAAAGAAAGCTGGCCCCCTGGTAAACAGGCATTATCTACTCTCTGTGACAGAGGTTCACTCCCATTTTGGTTTTTCTCAGTTAGGCGGTATCACAGTTATCTCCAGAGAGGTAGACTTAGACCTCTATTGTAGTCACAAGGCCCATTTTCATATATTTTCTCTCTCATATATACTCTGTATACAGCCAGACTACCCATCATCTAAGTGGTCCTCTTTGGAGATACTGCTTATTTATTTTTTTATTTGAACAGAATGGGGGGTCTCTCTATGTTGCCCAGGATGGTCTTGAACTCTTGGGCTCAAGCAATTCTCCCATCCCAGTCTCCCAAAGTGCTGGGGTTACAGGCATAAGCCACAACACCTGTCCAGAGATACTCCTTATTTTGCACTGGGTCTACATTCTGTAGTCATTAACAGCCCTTTCCTGGGCCTCAGTTTCCTTCTGAACTAAGCCAATATTCTAACATTCAAAGCACTCAAGGACTTTTAGAAGGCCTAGGCCCATACCCTGAGCCCACTTGAGCAGGGATATGCCAACTATGGCTCCCTCTATCTTCATAGAGCCCTGGTAGGCAATGGACAAGAGAGAGAATAATCTAAGTGATCTGTTATAGTCTAGTTGCTGTCCAATCTATATTGCTATCTTCTTGCTGCCACTTTGGGGCAGGTGGAAATAAGGAGGTAGAGAAGCCCTTGCTCCCAAGAACTGGCTAGAAGGAAAGTGACCAGTGGCAACATAGGTTAGAAATTCTCCATCCAGTCTTGTCCTCAGGACTGTCCTGGTTATGGGGTAGCTACCAAATGCTACGGGCTGACCTGCACCTACACCATGGAGCTATGTATGGTGGAAGCAAGTGGGTGCAGAGGGTAAGGGCAGGCACTACTGCCTCATGGAGGGGCCCAGCTGGATTGAGAAAGATCATGTGTATCACAAGAGTGCCCAGGGCAATGAGGAGGGGTGATTGCTTGTCTACAGATGGTAACTTAAGGGCCATTGAAGACTACAGTCATCCCTAGAAACGGAGTCAATAGTCTTTCAGTTTGATCATTATTTGACATTAATGGGCTTTGAGAAAAAAAAAAAGATACAGTTTGGCTGTGTCCTCATCCAAATCTCAACTTGAATTGTATCTCCAGAATTCCCACATGTTGTGGGAGGGACCCAGGGGAAGGTAATTGAATCATGAGGGCTGGTCTTTCCCATGCTATTCTCATGACAGTGAATGAGTCTCCTGAGATCTGATGGGTTTATGAGGGGTTTCTGCTTTTGCTTTCTCCTCATTTTATCTTGCTGCCACCATCTAAGAAATGCCTTTTGTCTCCTGTCAGGATTCTGAGGCCTCCCCAGCCATATGGAACTGTAAGTCCAGTTAAACCTCTTTTTCTTCCCAGTCTAGGGTATGTCTTTATCAGCAGCAAGAAAACAGACTAATACAGTAAAGTGGTACCAGGAGTGGGGTGTTCCTAAAAAGATACTCAAAACTGTGGAATCAACTTTGGAACTGGGTAACAGGCAGATGTTGGAACAGTTTGGAAGGCTCAGAGGAAGATAGGAAAACGTGGGAAAGTTTGGAACCTCCTAGAGACTTGTTGAATGGCTTTGACAAAAATGCTGATAGCAATATGGACAATAAGGTCCAGGCTGAGGTGGTCTCAGATGGAGATGAGGAACTGGTTGAGAACTGGGGCAAAGGTGACTCTTATTATGTTTCAGCAAAGAGAATGGTGGCATTTTGCCCCTGCCCTAGAGATTTGTGAAACTTTGAACTTGAGAGAGATGATTTAGGGTATCTGGCAGAAGAAATTTCTAAACAGCAAAGCATTCAAAAGGTGACTTGGATGCTGTTAAAAGCATTCCATTTTAAAAGGGAAATAGAGCATAAAAGTTCAGAAAATTTGCGGCCTGAAGATGCAGTAGAAAAAAACCATTTTTTGAGGAGAAATTCAAGCTGACTGCAGAAATTTGCATAAGTAGCAAGGAGGCTAATGTTAATCCTGAAGACCATGGGGGAAAATGTCTCCAGGCCATGTCAGAGACCTTCATGACAGCTCCTCCCATCACAGGCCTCAAGGCCCAGGCGGAAAAAGTGGTTTTGTGGGAAGGGCCCTGGGTCCTGTGCTGTGTTCAGTCTAGGGACTTGGTGCCCTGTGCCCCAGCCACTCTACCTGTGACTGAAAGGGGCAAATGTAGAGCTCGGGCTGTGGCTTCAGAGAGTGGAAGCCCTAAGCCTTGGCAGCTTCCACATGGTGTTGAGCTTGCGGGTGAACAGAAGTCAGGAATTGAGGTTTGGGAACCTCTGCCTAGATTTCAGAAGAGGTATGGAAATGCCTGAATGTCCAGGCCAAAGTTTGCCATGGGCAGGGTTAGGGGGGCCTCATGGAGAACCTCTGCTAGGCAGTGCAGAAGGGAAATGTGGGTTTGGAACCCCCACACAGAGTCCCTACTGGGGCACTGCCTAGTCGAGCTGTGCAAAGAGGGTCATTGTCCTCCAGACCCCAGAATGGTAGATCTGCTGACAGCATGTACCATGCATCTAGAAAAGCTGCAGACACTCAACGCTAGCCTGTGAAAGCAGCCAAGAGGGAGGCTGTACCGTGCAAAGCCACAGGGGTGGAGCTGCCCAAGACCATGGGAACCCACCTCTTGCATTAGTGTGACTTGGATGTGAAACCTGGATTCAAAGGATAATTTTGGAGCTTAAAAATTTGGCTGCCCCACTGGATTTCAGACTTTCCATGGGCCCTGCAACCCCTTTGTTTTGGTCAATTTGGAACAGCTCCCATTTGGAACAGCTGTATTTACCCAATACCTGTACCCCCATTTTATCTAGGAAGTAATTAACTTGCTTTTGATTTTCCAGGCTTATGGGTGGAAAGGATTTACCTTGTCTCAGATGAGATTTTGGATTGTGGACTTTTGGGTTAACGCTGAAATGAGTTAAGACTTTGGTGGACTGTTGGGAGGGCATGATTGGTTTCGAAATGTGAGGACGTGAGATTTGGAGGGGCCAAGGGCAGAATGATATGGTTTGGCTGTGTCCCCACCCAAATCTGAACTTGAATTGTATCTCCCAGAATTCTCCCGTGTTGTGGGAGGGACCCAGGAGAAGGTAATTGGATCATGGGGCTTGGTCTTTCCCATTCTATTCTTGTGATAGTCAAAATGTCTCACAAGACCTGATATGTTTATCAGGAGTTTCCCGTTTTGCTTCCTCCTCATTTTCTCTTGCCGCTGCCACGTTAGAAGTGCCTTTCGCCTCCTGCCATGATTCTGAGGCCTCACCAGTCATGTGGAACTATAAGTCCAATTAAATCTCTTTTTCTTCCCAGTCTCAGGTATGTCTTTATCAGCAGTGTGAAAATGGACTAATACAATGGATAAATAAAGGATCTTTTTCCTTGAAAAACAGAACCACCTTCGACATAGTCCCATAGCTTTTCTGTGGGAATGAAGCATTGCCACCTCCATCTGCCTTGGAATGCTTTTGTTGAAGACTCCCCGATTCCAGCCTAGAAAAATGTGGGTCAGGTCACACTTCATGGAGATGTCACATTTTAGTCACTTTATCCATTTTTAGGTGCATAGGGTATGCCTGAAGAATTATTAGAAGGATTTATAATGAAATATAAACTCTGATGGTGCTTGATTTTTTCAAAGGCTATTATTTTTTTAACACAGAAAAAAGTGATGGCTCTAACATCAGATTTATACATTCATAAATAAGTGGCAACAATTGTCTGAGTTTGGCAGGTAAGACATTTGTCAATCTGGGTAGCACTGTAGCAGGCAGGCTGGATATCAAGTTCACTTAATAAATTACTTACCCAGCTGTGATGTGGAATAGTGGGAAATGTTCAGGAGTAACGAAATATTTATTTGTTTAATATTTCCAACACTAAATGGAAAGTGTGAGCATTTTAAGAAATAATTTTTATTATAATTAAAAATTTTTCCACTTCTTTTTTCTTTTTCTTTTATCATTGCTCTAATCAAGCGAGATCGAGATTAATTTTTAATTAATTCTTTTTTTTTTTGAAACAAGGCCTCACTCCAGGCTGGTCTTGACCTCCTGGGCTCAAGCAATCCTCCTGACTCAGCTTCTAAGTAGCTGGGACTATGGGTGCAAGACACTGCACCTGACTCAAAACAATTTTTAAAAATAGAAATATATGCATTGAAATATTAATAATGGCTATCTCTGAATGAAAGACATACGATTTTATTTTTTTCTTTTTTTGTATCTTTAAAAATTTTCACACAGAGTACATATTTTCATAGAGTAAATGCAATTTAAAACCCTTGTTAATTTTTCAAAATTAACACAACATGCAATTATAAACATCATTTATAGCACGTGCATTATATTTATTTATTTTATTTAGTTACTTTTTTTGAGACAGAGTCTCATTCTGTCTCCCAGCCTGGAGTGCAATGGCACGATATCAGGTCATAGCAACCTCCACCTCCCAGGCTGAAGCAATCTCCCCACCTCAGCCTCCTGAGTAGCTGGAACTACAGGCATGTGCCACCATGCCAGCTAATTTTTGTATTTTTTGTAGAGATAGGGTTTCACCATGTTGCCCAGGCTGGTGATTTTGTTGTCTATGCTTATAGACTAATAGGAATAATTATTTCTAAACATCTGATTTACATACAGAGAGAGGATTAGTATTTTTTTTTTAAACAAAATATATCTCAAAACACGTATGCTCATTAATAGTCACAACTTCATTACCTTTCTGCTGAGTCTGCGTTTAAGTTCCATTTTTGCTTCTTGTTCCTCTTCTTCATTCTTTTCTGTTTATTAAAGGAGGAAAGTCATGATGACAGTTACTATAGATGATTTTATAATCAGAAAAGTATATCAGGCCACAATCATGTGATTCTAACAAATAATGATCAAACACTTCACCAACATTGTTAAAAAGTTATCGAAAGATTTTGTAGAAAGGTTGATCATCTTATACACACACACACATACACACCCACACACACACACACACACACATGCTTTTTTTGTAGGACTGGTTTGCTTTACTAATTTTAAATGTTTTTGCTTCCTGATGTCTTGTTGTATTCTTAAAAAAACCACAGGAATGCCCATATTCTAATGAAAGCCCTCTATTGTTGATCATCTCATGGGCTTATAAGTACAATTTACCAGAATTCAGATGAAAATTTACTTCTGGATCTGACCTTCATGTGAAAATCTGAGACATATTAAAAGAGCAAATTAGAACCATCCGATGCATGTCTGAGCTGCTGATTTCCACTCAAATCCAACCAAAATATTTGATTTGTCTTCCTTGGTTTCCATAGAAGCAGAATGTAAGCATTTCCTTGGACTTTGCTTTCAAACCAGAATGTTCTAAATGAGGTTATGATGTACTGTGGGTGGAAATTATTTATTTTCTTGTGACTTTGCCTTTCCAAAGTCTTCTCTTTCTCTAGTGATTCACCAAGTAGTACAATTTTATGCTGCCCAACAGATGGGATTTAAAGAAAAATGTCCAAAATTTTTAAAGAAATAAACACCCCTTCAGGTTTTGCTGGTTGTTGCTTACTTGAGGAACTTCTCTCTGTTGCTTCCTTTAGCTCATCATCTGTTCGATCAATGAGCATACATTTTGCTTCTTGGATACCGATGCTTATGAAAGATTGTGTTTTAGAAAGTGCTATTATGAACTCTTTTGAAGGAAAATAATGCTGTATAAAGGCTTGACTAAAAGGTTGAAAAAGGAAAGCTTCTTCTATGTGTTTATTTATTTATTTTTGTTTTTATTTTATTTTATTCTTTGAGACAGAGTCTTGCTCTGTCACCCAGGCTAGAGTGCAGTGGTGCGATCTTGGCTCACTGCAACCTCTGCCTCCCGGGTTCAATGAAAACAAAATTTTTAATCCATGATAGGTATGAAATATATTTATTTTAAAATTCAAATAGACTTCTTACAACTAAGACTATTTTTATTGTGAATAAAATATCAGTATTCAATATTTGCAACATCTGTATTTGTTAGTTGAACAGGCTAAATTCTTCATCAGTTTTCCTTCTCTGAACAGGGAAAAGTTTCTATGTTCTTCTGAAATAATAACTTTAATGCATAAGAAAGAAAGAAGGTGATTAGACAACGAGTGAACATAAACTGTAATCACCCACAAGATAAGAAACAATGAGTTAATATCCTTTCATTTTGTGCCAAAGAAATTTGGTTATAATTTAAATTTCTTCCTACGAAAGTACTGTAGGTTTTTAATTGCTTCACAAAATATATATCCTTTCATATCCTTAAAAATGCATACTTAGGTTCAAAGAATTACCTCATATGAGTTGGATAAAGCTTGTGGATTGTCAAAATACATAATAAACAAAAGCCACACTGTGGTTCCTGTGATTTAAACCAGAGCTTTACAAGGCGACGTGATAGTGAAAATAAAATTGTTGATATTGTTGATAAAAATTGATGATATTGTTAGTGATATTGATGACATTGTTAATAAAAACAAAAATATAATTCTTAAAACATTTTTGTCAACTCTTCCTGTACGGTGTTTATGCTATATTTTTAAGGTATTTTTCAAAGATTAAAAAATTGGATATAATACATCCCAAAGCTAATGAATGCTCCAGTCTTCATTAAATATGCAAAAATGACATCTCCTTGAAGGGAATATTTGATAGTTTTGTCTTATTAAGCATATTGTTCAACTAGTGCTACCAGTTAGGGAACTGAATTCATTTTTGACATCAGAAACTGACTTCTTTATGTTTTCCATGTTCAAAATTGTACTTTTAGTGAAGTTAGAGGACGAGGGTGAGAAGTAGAAGGAAGCCAACATGACTGTTCCTCTGAACCTTTCCTTTTATTTTGCAGAGATGGGCTCTCCCTGTGTTGCCCAAGCTTGTCTTGATCTCCAGGACTCAAGTGATCCTCCCGCCTCAGCCTCCCAAGTAGCTGGGATTACCAGCATGAGCTACCATGACAGTTTCTCTGAATCTTATTAAACAGTCATTGTAAAATCTCTCATACAGTCAAGGTTAAACCTTAAACTCAGTATTTGAAAATTCACCAAGTTTTTTGCATGCTTCCTTCATTTTTTGATTCACTAGAGGACTAATTATAAAGTAGGATGTAAATCTTTCCGGTTAATTTAAACAGGCTGGAGGGATACTCATGAAGGAAGTGACATGGTTCATTGACAAATCTTGCTCTCAGTAACTCTCATCAGAATAGAGAGGGGTGAACATTTTGGACAAGCTGCAGGAAGCATTTCCGATAAATAAACAAATAATACATGTGGTTAAACAGCAGCAAGCACCACAGGAAACGTGCCTGGCGAGCAATATTACCCAGAGAATTTTGTGGATGAGCTAAAACGAGAAGAAAGAAAAATACAAAAATATCAACAACTGGAATATTATCTTCTTGAGTTGTTAGTTCAGGTAAAATGGGTTCAAAAAGCCAAATTTTTTGTGGATTCACTTCTCTTTTTGTTTTTTACATGTTTCCATGTCGATATTTTGTTTTTTCAATTTTTGGTGGAGATGAGATCTCACTATATTGCCTAGGCTGGTCTCAAACTCCTGGCCTCAAGCAATTCTCCTGCCTTGGCCTTACAAGGCTTTGGGATTACAGGCATAAGCCACCTTACCTGGCCTCATGTGGGTGTTTTTTTTTTTTTTTTTTTTTTTTAATTTATTTATTATTATTATACTTTAAGTTGTAGGGTACATGTGCATAACGTGCAGGTTTGTTACATATGTATACTTGTGCCATGTTGGTGTGCTGCACCCATCAACTTGTCATTTACATCAGGTATAACTCCCAATGCAATCCCTCACCCCTCCCCCCTCCCCATGATAGGCCCCGGTGTGTGATGTTCCCCTTCCTGAGTCCAAGTGATCTCATTGTTCAGTTCCCACCTATGAGTGAGAACATGCGGTGTTTGGTTTTCTGTTCTTGTGATAGTTTGCTAAGAATGATGGTTTCCAGCTGCATCCATGTCCCTACAAAGGACACAAACTCATCCTTTTTTATGGCTGCATAGTATTCCATGGTGTATATGTGCCACATTTTCTTAATCCAATCTGTCACTGATGGACATTTGGGTTGATTCCAAGTCTTTGCTATTGTGAATAGTGCTGCAATAAACATACGTGTGCATGTGTCTTTATAGCAGCATAATTTATAATCCTTTGGGTATATACCCAGTAATGGGATGGCTGGGTCATATGGTACATCAAGTTCTAGATCCTTGAGGAATCGCCATACTGTTTTCCAGAATGGTTGAACTAGTTTACAATCCCACCAACAGTGTAAAAGTGTTCCTATTTCTCCACATCCTTTCCAGCACCTGTTGTTTCCTGACTTTTTAATGATCGCCATTCTAACTGGTGTGAGATGGTATCTCATTGTGGTTTTGATTTGCATTTCTCTGATGGCCAGTGATGATGAGCATTTTTTCATGTGTCTGTTGGCTGTATGAATGTCTTCTTTTGAGAAATGTCTGTTCATATCCTTTGCCCACTTTTTGATGGGGTTGTTTGTTTTTTTCTTGTAAATTTGTTTGAGTTCTTTGTAGGTTCTGGATATTAGCCCTTTGTCAGATGAGTAGATTGCAAAAATTTTCTCCCATTCTGTAGGTTGCCTGTTCACTCTGATGGTAGTTTCTTTTGCTGTGCAGAAGCTCTTTAGTTTAATGAGATCCCATTTGTCAATTTTGGCTTTTGCTGCCGTTGCTTTTGGTGTTTTAGACATGAAGTCTTTGCCCATGCCTATGTCCTGAATGGTACTACCTAGGTTTTCCTCTAGGATTTTTATGGTATTAGGTCTAACATTTAAGTCTCTAATCCATCTTGAATTAATTTTCGTATCAGGAGTAAGGAAAGGATCCAGTTTCAGCTTTCTACTTACGGCTAGCCAATTTTCCCAGCACCATTTATTAAATAGGGAATCCTTTCCCCATTTCTTGTTTCTCTCAGGTTTGTCAAAGATCAGATGGCTGTAGATGTGTGGTATTATTTCTGAGGACTCTGTTCTGTTCCATTGGTCTATATCTCTGTTTTGGTACCAGTACCATGCTGTTTTGGTAAGTGCATTAAAAAAAGCTGGATCAACAGATGCATAGATATGTCATAAAGCAAGATGTTAATGATAGACTATAGATGGCAGATATATGTGGATTTACTGTAAAATTCCTTCAACTTTTCTTCATGTTTAAAAATTTTCATAATAAAATGTTGGGGAAAAATATATGCAGAATTCAATGGCTTAATTCATTTTTCTCTATATAAGACATAGCTAGAATTACATTCTCAGCTAAATACATCACCTTTCTTAATTAGCAAAAGTTGACCTTTTAAGTACCAAAACTTGCTTTCTATTTTATCAGTTTTTAGGAACTGGTTCTAAAATGCATAACTAAATGTAATATAATATAATATAAATACATATATGTAATATGTCTTTTTTTAACAAGCTCTAGTATCACCAAAATAATTAGGAAAGACATCAAGTAAGGACTAGTATGGTGCATGACACTAAGAAATATAATTTGTCCTGTGGTCACCAATGAAAACTAATGGCATTTATCGGCATCTGGACTCATGTTCATTAAACTAGTGATGGACTCTAAAAGTTGTTGAACGTTTAATTCTGTAAGTTAGTTTTCTAGTTCGTCAAGAAAAGATGACCTAGTTAGGGCCGGGCACAGTGGCTCACAACCATAATCCCAGCACTTTGGGAGGCCGAGGTAGGTGAATCGCGAGGTCAGGAATTTGAGACCAGCCTGGCCAACATAGCAAAACCTTGTCTCTACTAAAAATACAAAAATTAGTCAGGTGTGGTGATACACACCTGTAGTCCCAGCTACTCAGGAGGCTGAGGCAGGAAAATCACTTGAACCCGAGAGGCGGAGGTTGCAGTGAGCCGAGATCGTGCCACTGCACTCCAGCCTGGGCAACAGAGCGAGGCTCTGTCTTGGGAAAAAAAAAAAAAGATGACCTAGTTAAAGTAACTGTCCTTAAAAACCACACCGTATCACACACTTTTCCACTGTTCTTGAACAAATGCTGAGATGAAACATACAAACATCAAACAAGAGCAATCAATGTGGAAGAATCAAGAAGCAAACGGGCTGAGTAGAGTGTTTTTAAGTTAGGCCATTCAGTTTCCTGTGACTGCTCAGGGAAAGATGACCTCTCCCAGTTTTCTTCCGCCTCCCTTGGCTATATAATACTGGGTCAGGAGATCATAAGCCAGTTATCAGCCTCTCCAGGCTGGAAATATGCCTCTGTTTCCAGAAATAAACATGCTTAGGTGAACTTAGAAGGAAGGAAAAAAAGGGCTGGAGTCGAATCTGAAGTGTCTCACTCTTTCCCAAACCTCTAGGAAAACAGGATATAAAGGCCAATGCAGCCCTTAAGATCAATGCACGGTAAGTTTCTAGATCTATGAAACAGTTCCTCAGACAACCAAACTCTAGTGTGGTTTGGCACTATTTATCTCACAGGATCAAGAAAGAATTATCCAAAATGTGCCCTTCCTTTCTTCTTCTAGGTATTAGAGCAGGCATCCAGTAAGACATAATCTTTGTGTTTTTTAGGAGCTTAGGGTCTGCATTTGAGCATGCTTAAAAATTCAACAAGTATTTCCCAGGAACCTATCATGGAAAGCAATGAACCTTTTTGGTTTGTTTTGTTGTCAAAATTAGATGCTGCTTCTACTCTTCCTCAGCAAAGCAAAAACACAAAATTTTCCTACTTTTCCAGTCACAAATTTTTCCTGCCCCAAACTGGCTCTTCTATACATTAGTAGCCACTTAAGTCCTTCCTGGGGCTGTATTCTAGTTATGTTCAAAAAAAGCCAGAAAAAAGCATTCCAAAGAAAGTGATCCCATAGACTGGGTGGATGGTAGTTGCTCTCACTGAATGGTAGTTCATATTCATTGTTGAATTGATTTTGTACTAACAACTGTAATACAATATGCTACTAAAATCTTTCTTCCCTAAAGGAAAGAAAGTATCTTGGATTGGAGAGGAGGGGTCTTCTAGCAGGCCAAGATAACTCGAAAAGCCTGGCTGACAAAGATTTCCCCCACACCATGGGTCACTACCATTGTAGCACGATTCAGAGTTTTACCCATCCCTCTTCTTTGATATTTCACACAATAAAAAGACCTTTTGAAACCAAGTTAACAATATATAAAACTACAGCTAGGCTCAATTTAAAAATATCTGTTTCTTAACTCACTGCAATGCCTGACCACATTGACACATGATAGCATGACAAACTGTATTTCTATTAGTTTTATAGTTTTAACATACCAACTCCAATAAATACTACTGCAGGGACGAGTAAAAACTAAGGTCAAAGAGAACAGAGGGGAAAACAGAATGGGAAAATAAAGTAGGAAAATGAATGGAGAACGTTTTAGTGCTGAGAAATTATAAACAACTCAAGAAGGAAGCCGAGTTTTCACAACATAGGAAAATGCAATGGATTGAAAATTTTATTTTGAATTGAGTCATTTGTTAAACTAGCAACAAACTATCATTAAGAATATTAATATAGGAATGTTTGATTTGTTTCTTTGTGGATTCCTTTGGCCTTTTCTTTGACATTTATTTGCAAGAAGACCAGAGCATTCTTTTTCTATTTAATATTTGGGTGAAGGAATACATGGAATATATTTCATCTTTCTTAAACACAATTGTCATGACTATGACTCTGGTCTGGTGGGGGGATGTAAGGCTCAAAGCCATAAAATAAAATATGAAATTCAAGAAATTTAAAAAATATATAAACAATTACATATAAATGTGACATAAATGGACTATTTCAATCCATCTTGAGTAAACGAATATATGATGGTTTCTTACTGATAAATGGATCATCTGTAGAGGCAGCTTGTTAATGATTACACAAGGAATCATTCTATAGTATAGAATACTCACGTTTTAGGATGTTTCTTTGCTCTAATTCTTCAGTTGTGGGCCTCTGGCTCAGCCTCCTATGATGACAAAAAGGATATATTACAGGTTAAAAATGAGGTACCCTAGTAGGAGACTCGAAATAAAACAACAAAGCTCTATTTTTCATGTTTTGAGAAATAAAAATCCATTTTTAAAGCTGCAAAATAAAAGTCTCTTTCCCATTAGTTTGGAGACTACAGATCATGGCTGAGGCTACTCACCGACCCCCATTACACAGTCTCCCTTCCTTTTAGCAACAGATTGGTCTGGATGTTAGATAGGTACCTGACTACAGACTTCTGCCTCCCTAGAAGCCAGGTATCGTGCTGTGACTGAGTTTCTGCAATGGGATGTGAGCAGAATGATGTTTGTGACTTCCCCTTCTCATCCTTAAAATGCCTGGGTGCATGTTCCCTTCTTTCTCTTTCCTTTTTCCACAGGCTAGAACTTCAGCCTGATGATGTGAGCCAGCTTTGATCATGCAGATGAGACCATCCAGGGGATGGGAGAGCAGCAAGACAGAATGAACGTAGGAGCTAGGCTGACTTCAAGGAGCCGAGTTCCCAACCATGCTGGATGGCCCACCTACCTGGAGACGGTCATGTGAAAAAGAAATACACATACCTGGTTTGGACCACTATAGTTTTTGGTCTCTGTTACAGCTTAGCTTATAGCTTAATTAATATATAGCTCATTAGGGTCTAAAATAGGATGCTGTGCCTGGCTGGGTAATCTTAATATAAGGATAGTACTACTAATTCTAAATGTTTATGGTTATGACAAAAATGGTAAGAAGAACTGAAATTAATACTTTAAATATCTCATGAATATGCTAAACTATGATCTTCATCAGAGCTACCTTGAAACTAACTTAATTGAGCAGACAAAAGAACTTGTTGAACATCTATCTCTATGCCAGCCAGGTTTTCTGCCATCCATGTCCCCATGTATCCTGTGCTACATATCTCTATTATGAATATACTGTACTCTATATTACGCCCACAATAAGCCACATTTCTTTTATCTATGGTGTCTCCTCCATCTGAATATCTTTCTCTCCTTTTCCATCTACTGAAATCTTATAGATGATTAAAATAATATCTTGAAGATATGTATTTGGCCTCTTCTGAAAGTGAGAATTAAAGGCTCCTGGTTCTTTGCTCATTTACAGCAATTTATACACAGACTATACATCTATTAAAGCACTTATCACACAGGCAGTTATAAAAATAATAATTACAGCTATCACTTAGTCATACTTTTAAAAATCCAGGTACTGTGCTAGGTGCTTAGCTTATATGATCTGGAATCCTCAAAGCAGTTCAGCAAGGTAGCACCCAGTTTCAGTTTTACAGATGAGGAAATGAGAGATTAACTAACCTGCCTAAGGTAAAACACTAGTAAATGCTAGCGCCAGGATTCATACTCAAATCCTTTGACTTAGATGTTTGTGCTTTTCACATGACCCCATCGTGCAACATATAATTCTGTCTCTCATTAGACATGGAGTTCTCTGTGGCTAGAACTGTGGGTGAACTATCTTTCAATGACAGTGCTTAAATGTGCTGTGTTTGTACAAAAATAATTCTGTAAAATTTACATTTTAATAACAGTGAAAACTTTGCTCTATTAACTTTTTTTTTTTTTTTTTTTTTTTGGTGAGACAGGGTCTGGCTTTGTTGCCCAGGCTGGAGTGCTGTGGCATGATCTCAGCTCACTGCAACCTCTACCTCCTGGACTCAAGCGATCCTCCCACCTCAGCCTCACAAGTAGCTGGGACTACAGGCGCATGCCACCAAGCTCCACTAATTTTTTCTTTTTTTGGTAGAGATGGGGTGTTGCCATGTTGCCCAGGCTGGTCTCAAACTTCCGGGCTCACGCAATCCACATCTCAGCCTCCCAAAGTGCTGGAATTAGAGGCATGAAACAACCGCACCCAGACCATTGACATTTTTGACAGATATAGTCTATGTATTTATCAAGGCTTTCGAACTTTTGGGGGTTGCAGTGGAATCCTAATCTGTAAGAGAGACAGAAGCTGTCTTAGTTGGATGGTTAGATCTGGGATGGAGAAGCCTCCTCCCATCCCAGCCCAAACACACACCTATACTCCCATCCCAGCCCAAACACACACCTACACTCCCATCCCAGCCCAGACACACATCCATGCTCCCATCCCAGCCCAGACACACACCTACACTTCCCTGGTTCTTCCAGTAGATGCCTATGTATCATTTCCAGGGCATCCTTGATGAAGTCTTTAGAAAACTGGTACTTTATGGGATTCCACAGTGTCAGCTTCTCACACTGTTCTTCATTGGTCCCTTGTTTTTGAACACTGGTTTGTTTTAATTTATCATTACTATAAATATCTTTGTAATAAACATCTTTGTAAGATATAGCATTTTCCCCCTTTGGATTATTTACTTTTTATATAGTTACCAAATGGAATTACCATGCAAAGAAACAGACCGCCTCACAATTCTCTTATCATATTGTTAAACTGTTCTTCAGAAATACTGAAAAAGGGCAATGTATATGTGTCCTACTTGCTCACAAATTTGCCAACATTGGGTTTAATTTTTAAATGTGCTTTACTAGTTTAACTGATGTATAATAATTTAAATGAATAATAAGAAATTTAATTTTTCTGAGGGCTTGCTATGACCCAGATACTAAAGAACCATTAGTGTATCATCTCCTTTAATCCTCCCAAGCTCTTGGGTTAGTTAGCTCTGTTTTACAGATGGGGGCCAAGCAGGAGCTCTTTCCTGCCTTGTCCTATGACTGTATTTCTGCCAGTTCTGGATAAGCCCATACTTGGATGTTGAATAGCCACCTCTCACAATGGTTGTGTTCATGATGATTTTCATTACATTTATCACAGCCCCAAACATCTTTTCAATCTGTGGCCACAGACCTCCCATCCTATCTTGGCAGATGGTTTTTCTTTGGCCCACACTGAAAAAGGTGACATTTATTTCTATTAGGTTTCATTTTATGGAATGAATCCATTATGCTTTGATTCTATAAAGTACACCCATTGTCCTTCAAACTTCATGCTACCCATTTGATTAACCTGTCTGTTGATTTTTCTTCATTGATAAAAATGTTTACTCTCTTTCCATTTAGTTATATATTCCTTCATTCCTTCCACTATGATTTTCTGGAAATGGATTTCTTTGGCCTGGAGTGAAGTGAAGAGTTAAGTGTTTAAAATGTGGTCGTTGCTATTGCTGTGACTGCAATCTCCCTTTTCATTGTGGGAGATTTCTTCTATGTATCAATGTTATATAAATATAATGTTGATTTTTTAGGTTAATCTTACATCAAGCAAACCTGCTGAAATTATTATATATAGCAATTTGGGGTCAGTTTTTAGAGTTTTCTAGGTATATAACCATGTATAACAACAGTCTATCTTTCCTATAATTTATACCTTTTCTTCACCACAAATAATTGTGACCAGACTTTTAGCACAGTAAGGTTAAGGCCTTTTTCTTTGCTTCTATTTTTAAAGAAAATGACTTTAGGGTTTCTCCCTAGAGTAAGATATTTAGTATATTTTTTAAAATTTATTTTTTAGTTGTTTTTTGAGATGGAGTCTCACTTTGTTGCCCAGGCTGGAGTGCAGTGGTACGATCTCGGCTCACTGCAGCCTCCGCCTCCAAATTCCTGCCTCAGCCTCCTGAGTAGCTGGGATTACAGGTGCCCGTCATCACAGCCGGCTAATATTTGTATTTTTAGTAGAGATGGTATTTCACCATGTTGGCCAGGCTGGTCTCGAACTCCTGACTTCAAGTGATCCGCCTGCCTTGGCCTCCCAAAGTGCTGGGATTACAACTCCTCATTTGTTTAGGATTTTTAACAAAAACTTACAAAATTTTCTTTACGGTTACTTTGACATTTATCGAGGTGGGTATATGATACTTCACACTTTTTTACTCCTTACTATGATAATACTATTACTATTTTATGCAAATATTATTCAATGATTTACATTCTTCTTCATGGCAAAACATAAACAAGAGTAATAAAACAATCAGAAAACCTAGAAGCATATACTCTCTTACATAGAGTAGAAAGTACAAAACAGGAGACAGTGTACAAAAGAAATTGGGCAGAGAGCCCAGGAGCGAAACTCTGATTCCGTTTCTGCTATTCAGTAACTGCATGTCCTTGAGAAATTTCCTTAATCTCTCTGGGCCTCAGAGAGGCCCCTTGTTTTTCCTTGGTAAGATGGCAAGATTAGACTTGTAGGTTTTTCCAGCTTGATACCATTAATCACTTTGGTCCCTCTTGCTTCTGCTGGCTCTTTCCCGAAGCCAGAAATGGTCACAGGTTAGGGCTGAATTAAGATGACAGTGAGAGAGACCACTGGTAAACATTCCCAAATTGCTTCCAGAGTTGCAAGAGGGCTTACGGAACAGAGAGACCCTCTAAGCCTCTCCCGAGGTTCCCTGGTAGGCTGTGCTTTTCCTTCAGATAGATGCCACAGCTGCTGCCTCTGACACCTTTCTGCACAACTCAGCCGTAAGGAGGTGCCTTAGGGATTACTCTTCCTCTGGAGAAATGGTCAGCAGCCTCCATGTCAATCCTGCCTCCAGTTATACCACTTCCAAGCAAGGACAGCAATTTTCCCCCTACCTCCAAATCCTGCTCTGGGATTCTAGACAGTTCCTTTCTCCCAGTTATGCACCCTGTTGGGTATGCAGAGTAAGATAAGTCAGCAGAACAACTAATTCTCACATATGCTTAAACTGATCATCAAAAATAAGACCTTTGGCATGAACGAATGCTCACTTCTATTAAAAATGCCAGTTAAAGGGACTTGTAAAGTCATCAGTGGCAAAAACAAAAATCCTATACAATGGTTGGAAGCAGGAAGAGATGTCAGATGACCCATTTACTTGAAGTCGGAAGGGGGATGTTTAGATATGAGGGTTATGGCTACCTGACTTGGATGAAGCCAGACCACTGAAGGGAACTAATATTTCTATAGTCTCACAGCCCACAAGGCAGAACCTCATGGCATTCCCAGGAATGCTAGTGAGTGCATAAATTAGGCCAGGATTGTTGAGCAAACTGTGATCTGCAGGCCAAATCCAGCTTTATGAATAAATAAAGTTTTATTGGAACATGGCCACACTCATTTGTTTATCTATTATTTATGTCTGCTTTTATGCTACAGCAGTGCAGTTGAGTAGCTGCAACAGAGACTGTCTGGCCAGCAAAGCCTGAAATGTTTGCCAATTGGTCTTTAAAAAAAAGTTTGTTGACCCCTGGAATAGGCTTTGGTGACCTGAAAGCCACTGGCTAGCTGGGCCAAAGGATAAGTTCCTCGAGTGGTTCATCATGCAAGACCAACTTTAAAAGACCCAATAGGCCAGATGTATCTGGACATAAGGAATTCACAATGACCCCAGTTAGGTAGGAAGCTTTGGGAAGGAGAAAAATACAAATTAGTCAGTACTGCCCTAAAATGTCAGCAATTACCTGACTAACTTGGTTCCAATTTGTTGTCGGATTTCCTGCCTCTCTTCTTCGGATGTACGCTGCAAGATGTTTTTGTCCTCTAATTCTTTCTTAGATGGTCTGTTGCCAAGTTTGATAGCAAGAGTATCCCTCCGGCGTATTTTACTTGCCAAAGCACCTGAGGATTGAAAAAGAGGAGAAATGCAGAGAGAGAGGCTTTTAGCCAGTGGCACTTGGGTTACCCATGGCATGGACTTTAAATAGAGCCCAGACCAAATTCTTTCTCCTCGTGCAGGAGGAGAATCTTAATTAACCTAAGGAAAAAAAGACTGAGTTGGATGCAGTACATTTTAAGAAGACTGAAAAGCTATTTCTTTTTAATGTTCTGAGAAATATTGGGACACCATAAAAAACTTAGAAGTCTCACTTCATCGTTTGGAAAGTGATAGCTGCAGTTTATTTTGCTGAGAGGGTGGATCATAGAAATGAATGATTGTACAATGCTTTTTCTTTTTCAAGTTTAAAAAACTTAGTTCCTTTGCTTTTATTCTGGACAGTTAATCCTTGTCTCCTCCTTTCCTCTACTCAGACGCCATCCTGGCAGAGTCTACCAATGTTTAACCCTTAATTACTCAGAACCCTGAAAATTTCAACAAATGATAAGTAATACCACATGGATGATAATGGTTTTATTTATTTTTTTTGCTCCATGCAAATTAAAAGGGATTGACAAAGTGCCATTTAATCACTAATAACTTGTCATAATCTACAAATTCAGTCCCACAGTGATTCCCTCCTCTGTTATCCTGCTCAAAGTTAAAAAAAAATAAAAGCACTTTCCAGATCTCCAAGTTATATTAGGTTGATGTAAAAGTAATTGTGGTTTTTGCCGTTATTTTTAATACATAAATGATATTATTATTTCCTAGAAGGCCTACTATCTTACTTATTGTGGAAGTATGATTGTTTTTTAATGCTAACGAGGTATTTAGCATTCTTCTTATTATTATTTTTTGAGATGGACTCTCACTGTGTCTCCCAGGCTGGAGTGCAGTGGCGTGATCTCAGCTCACTGCAACTTCTGCCTCCCGGGTTCAAGCGATTCTCCTGCCTCAGCCTCCAGAGCAGCTGGAATGACAGGTGTGCGCCACCACGCCTGACTGGTTTTTGTATTTTTAGTAAAGACAGGGCTTCGCCATGTTGGCTAGGCTAGATTCACCCACCTTAGCCTCCCAAAGTTACAGACATGAACCACCATGCTTGACCTCTTAATGCTAATGAGATATTTGGCATTCTTGATTCATTCCTCCTTCCCCTTTCTATAAACCCCAGTAAAAAAAAAAAAAAAGTGAGTGAAAATTTCAAACACCTCCAATGAGCAAGCCCAAGAATCTGCACTGACTCCTTTCTTTCTTCAAGAATGGTCCCAGAGTGGAAGGCTCTCTTTGGTCATAGTGAGAAAGGTCTCTGTCATTAGAAAGCTTTGATTCTCAGCACAAAAACCAATGTGCACATCTAGCTCATCTAGCTCATCGACAAAGGCCAGATCCAGCCGTGTGACATCATCTTCTGGAAAGGCCTCCCGTCAAAAGCTAAACTTTAGGATATACACATTTCTAATTTGAGAAAGGAGGATGAGGGGAAAGAAAACATCAGATGTCTGGTTCCTAATGAGGCTTTTATTCTTTACAAAGTGCAGCTGCTTCTGCTTATCACCCACGCTTCTCCCTGCCTCTTGAAAACAGTCTTACTTTCTCCACTGCCATCCTCATCTTCATCTTCGTCCTCATCGTCAGTGTACAAGACAGGCCCGTCGGAGTCAGAGTCACTGGCTTGGTATTCCCTGTGGCCTTCATCTTCTGAGGGACTAAAGGATTCTGAAGATTCACCCATCAGACCAGGAGTCAGTAGCTGAGGCACTGTCTTCCCCAGCTCCTCTTTGGTTGTGAAACTGTTAAAGGCAGAAAAGCATGGGAGTGATGTGAAGCTCACAGCAATCCTTGGGGGCACCAACACCATGAAAAAGGGCTCTAGTTTCATGGGCTTCCTTCAGGCTGGGGAAAGCAGACACATGACATAGGCCAGGCTAAAGTCACTGAAATGAAACCTTAATTCTCAAGGTTTTACATTTTTCATTTGTAAAATGCAAAGGCTTGGTATCTGATACATTTAGCAAACAAGTAGGGTAAAACTACATTTTGCAAATTATTTTTTCCATAGCAATGGGGGTTCAGTGGAAATAATAATGAGCTAGAGGCTCCTGGATATTTGACATTATCTGCACTTTTTCTTTGACCTGTGTGAACTCCTGCTTATCCTTCAAGTGTCAGCTACAGCTCAGCTCCTTCAGGAATCTTTCCTGGACCTTCAGTTTAATTCCTTGCCCACCATGTCTGTCCCATGGGGACCTGAAGACAACCCTGCTAGAGTGCTTAGCGTACTACACCTTGACCACCCATTGCTTCTCTGCCTTCTCAATCCCACAAGTTCCTGGAAAAGTGAGACTCATTGTTTTGCATCACAGCACCCAGAAGGTAGTGACATAGAAAAGTACATCTTCTTTCATTAATATATGGCTGGGTTCGGTGGTTCACACCTATAACCACAGCACTTCAGAAGGCTGAAGCGGGAGACTCGCTTGAGCCTAGGAGTTCAAAACCAGCCTGGGCAACATAGGGGACCTTGTCTCCACTAAAAATACAAAATATTAGCCTGGAGTGGTGGCCGGCACCTGTAATCCCAACTACTTGGGAGGCTGAGGCAGGAGAGTCACTTGAACCTGGGAGGTGGAGGTTGCAGTGAGCCGAGATAGCGCCATTGCACTCCAGCCTGGGCAACAAGAGCAAAACTCCATTTCAAAAATAAATAAATAAAATAAATAAATAAAATAAAATAAAATAAAAAATTAGCTGGGTATGGTGGCGCTTGCCTGTAGTCCCAGCTACTCAGGAGGCTGAGGTGGTAGGATTGCTTGAGCCTGGGAAGTCGAGGCTGCAGTGAGCCATGCTAGCACCACTGTACTCCAGCCTGGGTAACAGAGTGAGACCCTGTCTCAAAAAAAAAAAAAAAAAAGTGTGTATGTATGTATATATATATATATATAAATACATATATGAATTAATCCTGGTTTTATCCCAATGTGTAAATAGTAAAAACTCATTTATCCTATGTGTGTTTTCATTTTTAAAACTGCCTCTTGTAACATAATAGACAGCGTGCAAGTTAAATAAAGTTTTTAGAAAAAAGATAATATGCACTCTAGCCTGGGTGACAGAGCGAGACTCCATCTCAAAAAAAAAAAAAAAAAGAAAGAAAGAAAAAAGGTGATATGCAAGGATGCAATAATTTTCTATTATTTAGCCTGGTAAAAGTCTATGGTTTAAAGAGTTACTATTAATGTACAAAGATGGCCAATTTTCAAAGACTAGGCTAAAAAATATATAGTAACTTATGTAAAAACATCATAGCAAAAATAATGTAATCTTCATTTTAAGACACAAAGATTCCCCAAATTGCTTTCTGGTAAAAAGTTCTTCCAGTAATAAACATAGATAAACTTGATCAGAATAGGAGGTATTTAAAACCTTACTTTGTGGTTATAAACCTGAGTGAGCACTGTCAAAATTTTGTTTCTCACTTATCAGAAAAACCCAACAGACTACATTCTTGTTCTCAAAGAGGGAAATAGGAAATCTCATTTTTATTGTGTAAAATACATAACATAAAATTTGCCATTTTAACCATTTTTAAGTGTACAGTTCACTGGCATTAGGCACATTCACGTTACTGTGTAACCATAACCACTGGCCATCTTCAGAACTTTCCATCTTCCCAAATTCAAATTCTACCCATTAAACAACTCCCCATAACCATTATCTCCCAGCTATTGGCAACTACCATTCTACTTTTTGTTTCTATAATTTGACTATTCTAAGCACCTTCTCTAAGAGAAATTATACAATGTTTGTCCTTTCATATGTAACATACTTCACTTAGCATAATATCTTCAAGGTTCCTTCATTCATATCGTAGCACGTGTGAAAATTTGCTTCCTTTTTAAGGCCGAATGATATTCCACTCTACGTAGATACCACATTTTGTTTATCCATTCATCAGTCAATAGACATTTTTGTGTTTTCACCTTTTGGCTATTGTGAAAAATACTGCTTTGAGGATCGGTGTACAAATTCAAGTGCCTGCTTTCAATTATTTTGGCTATATACATGAAAGTAGAATTGCTGGATCACATGGTAATTCTATGTTTAATTTTTTGAGGAACCACCATACTGTTTTCCACAGTGTGAAATCTCATCTTGAATAAGAGAAGATCTATTTTTATGGGAAAATTTTTCCACAGTCTGGGTTTTTAGTTGATTGCCACTGGAAGCCATTCTTGTTTGAATTGGCTGCCATTATGGGTGATCACAGCACATTTAAAATACACGCCAATTAGTAATATGTTCTGAATAACAGAACAAATTTGAGAGATGAGTCCTTTATTTGTTGGTGTCATTGTTCACTAATTAATTATCATATTGATTATTATTCCAATCTTACTATTTGTATGTCTCATGGTTTTCAAAGCGTCCAGCATACTCTACAATTTACAAGCATTCTATTGTATAAGGAAGGCAGATAACTTACAGTTCATGGAATCAAAGAAGGCCATGAATGAGTTGCCTAACCAAGGTAGCAAGTCTAGTCTAGAATCCAGACTGAAGACTCTTGGTCTACCTATTAAATTTTACATTTATGATACTATTATATTTTACACTTAATGAGTTATATTATGTTATAAATTATATCTGATGTTAAATATACTCCAAGTTTGTATAAATCAACTCATGACTTACCCCTTATTTTTCCCCCCTGGGTTCCTAGGCACACTGGACAATATAGTGCATTCTATAAATGTTTGTGGAAATGAACTGCACAAAGTAACCTTTTGGATATGGCCTCCAAATGGTCTTATTCGTTTTTACCTTATATTGTATCACACATATGTATTACTGGTGAAGCTGCCCATGAATGGAAGCCTACCAAATAATTACTAGCCTGCCAGATGGGAAGAGAGGTAAGTATTTTTATACATAACCACTTGTCTTCTTGAAAGTTTTGATATTTGTCTTCCAAACAGAAGTCTCTTCATAAAATGACAAGATTTTCACACATTAGTTGACTAAACATAACTCAGAGGGAAAGTTCTAAGTAAAGCAAGTGAATAAGAGCCAGATAGTCTAATCCAAATATCCACTTGAAAAAGGCAGAAAGAATTTGGAAGGAAATTTGAGAGACTACTTACTCCAGGTTCATTAATTCAGGAGCAAACACAAACCATCCCTGTAGGATGAACTGAAACTTAAATTTTGAAGAATATACAGAGAAGAAAATCCTTATGGCCTCTTCTAGGAAATCATTATAACTACCTTGATGGACAGGAATATCTATTATAAGTAGCCTCAATGGCTAATGATGTCCTAAGCTCACTCCCTCTGATTAGTCCCAGTAGGAAAAAAGAGCTGATACATACCTCTTTGGTCTGACAGTTCTTCATATACTTGAGATGAAGACTGATATTAAAGCCCCTAGTATGTTGTGTGGTGCTTAGCACAATAAAATGCACTCCTTAAATATTTGTGGAAATGAACGGGATAGTCAGGCCACCTTTGGATGTGAGCTCTCTAAGTGTTTAAGACTATATCAGGAAGCACTTTACATGTTGCACCTTATTCTTTAGTATATTGAACAATAATCCCATATACCCAATCTAGTTTCCAGAAATTCAGATGTTACTTTAAACATTATACTTCCTGCACACATCAGACAATATTTTGGTAAAAGCTAGTCTCAACTATATTGCCTTGCTCACTTTTGTATCCTTGGTGCTTAGTACAGTGCCCAGCACAGAAAAGGCAATCAAATAATATATGCTGTAAGAATGAATATTCAGTTCTAATGGCTGGAAATGATCGCAATGTTGGAAAATACTCAGTATAGTTAAATGAAGACGTTTGCTATATACTGGAAGTATTAAGAATGCTGCTAGGGTTTGAATGTGTCCCTCAGAATTCATGGGTTAAAATTTAATCCCAGCTGTGTGCGGTGGCTCATGCCTGTAGTCCCAGCACTTTGGAAGGCCGAGGCAGGTGGATCACAAGGTCAGGAGTTGGAGACCAGCCTGGCCTATATGGTGAAACCCCATCTCTACTAAAAATAGAAAAATTAGCCAGGCGTGATGGCAGGTGCCTGTAGTCCTAGCTACTGGGGAGGCTGAGGCAGAAGAATAGCTTGAACCTGGGAGGCGGAGGTTGAGGTGAGCCGAGATCATGCCACTGTACTCCAGCCTGGGTGATAGAGCAAGACTCCATCTCAAAAACAAAACAAAACAAAACAAAACAAAACACAAAAGAAAAAACTTCATCCTCAGTGCAAAAGTGTTGAGACGTAGGGCCTAGTGGGAGGTGTTTAAGTCATGAAGGCTCTGCCCTCATGAATAGATTAATGCCATTTTAAAAAGGGCTCACAGGGGTAGGTTCACTCTGTTGTGCTCTCTGCCCTTCCACCTCCCACCATGTGATGACATGGAAAGAAGATGCTTGCCAAATGCTGCTGCCTTGATCTTGGACTTCCCAGCCCCTAGGACTGTGAGCCAATATTCTAATCATTGTAAATTACCCAGTCACAGGTACTCTATTACAGCAGCACAAAATGTCCTAAGAAAGACACCATAACCATTCATTTCAATAAATCCTGTTTTCCCATATCTTTTATTAGAATGTCAAACAAAGAGAATAAATTAATTTGTAATCTGACGTTTCTTTTTTCTTGGCTGTCCTTCAAATATTGGTGCTCAAAGTGACTTAAAAAAAAACCAAAGAAACTAACAGAACAGAAATGGCAGTAGAAGTAGAAGCCATTGCTTTGGAAAACATGAAATTATTCATTCAGAGCATGGAATTGGGTATGCTTTCTGGCTTCACCACCACCAACTAGGCAGTCTGGTGCAAACTATTTTAGCTCTCTCAGTGCCAGTTTTCTTATCTATAAAACAGGGATACTTTTGGGAAGACTTGTATAAATAAAATGATAATATATGTACAGTGCTTAGTTCCTGATATTAAATGAATATTCAATAAATAAAGGTTATTATCATTAGCAATTAATTTAAGTTGATATTTTAGTCTCTTGATCAAAACCAACCTAACTAATGGAATAATTTTTTTTAACTCTAACATGACAGATTGTTTTGAAAGAGAACCTTTTACATGATTTGAAGAATGAATACAGGTTTTGTTCTTAGACATAGGAGCAAAAAGCCAGGATGCAAGTGCTCTAAGCCATTGCTAGACAGAATTTATCATTGCGTCTACTATACGTTGACAGCCATCCATCCCTTCATACCTGTGTGACAGGGCTAATATGCTTTATTTACCTGTAAGTAGAATATTTGTAGGACTTTGTGAGTGATGAAATGCAAAGAATGAAAGAGAATGAGGACCCTTGGATGAACCCCAGGTTTCCAGTTTGGGCAACTGGGTGATGGTAAAGCAATTAACCCACCAACTGGATGAGGGTGAGGTAACATGGAGTTCCTTGGCCCATTTTGTTCAGGTACCTTCTTAAATGAAACGATGACTACCTGAGCACTATCTTTTATCTTCCATTATACTCTATAAAATCTAGCAACAGGGTCATCTTATCTTCAATGCTGCTTCCACAATGTTAAAGTAGGCTGACTTTATCTATAATGATCTTAAATCCCTTTTTTATTTTCTTTCAACAATTCAATGAGCATCCTTTGTATGCCTATGGCATATCAGACTCTGGTCTGGTTGCTGGGCACACAGAGGTATATAAGACATGTTGGCTAATTCTCTCCCACAGGGTTGTCTAAGTATAGTAGACACAACAACCAATTCTGTGTAGAAATATCGAATGGCTTCACAGAGGACATAACATTTAAGCTGGGTGGGAATTTAAAGGAACAAGAAAGGGGACAACTCTACTGCTGGAGGAAAAAAGAGTTCACATTTGAGAGTTCTATTCTGATCTTCTTTATGTTCTTGGAGAAGGGGAAAGCTTAGTAACTTATTGACATGAGTGGGTGAGCACACTGGTAAAGTGGTAAAGATTTAAAATAAGCACTGAAAGGAAAGAGAAGGGAACTGTGGACTGCTGAGCAGTGCTGAAGCAGGTTCTAACTGTACTTGAACACACTGATCTCAGCTCTACCAATGTAATTTTCTCCAGCAGCCCTATGCATTCTCAGGGCAGGGTTCTGACAAAGCAATGGTTGCATCACATGTATGCCCACCTAACACTCAGTAGATTAAATTAGAAAAGAAAGCAAACCCGGTTGCTTTATTTCCAACAGAATATATTAGTGAACTTTAGTTCTCAGATAAAATAGGGGGTTTGTTCCCCAACTCACCATTTTGCATTTTCTCTGTTAACACTTAAGCCAGTGCCTGAGTAGAGAGTGGTTCTGTTTTTTGGCTCTTCAGCCCAAAGAAGCTGACTTGGGTCTAAGGCAGAGACGGGCAGGTCAGCTCCAACGCTGACCAGGACAACTGGAGTGTCGGAGGCAGTAATGCACTGATCTTCAAGAGGGAGAGTGGAGGCCGGAGGAGAAGGTGCTGGAGCCACAGGGGGTGGAGGGACCACGGACTTGGATTTGCCTGTGTTCTGCTCCTCAGCTCCAGGGACAGTCTGTTCAAGTTTGAGACTCTCCACTCCCGTCTCTGAAGGCTCTCCTTTAAGGTCGGCTATGCCAGAAGTGGTTGTGTCTGAGGACAGACGAGAAGTCGTTGGCTGCTTGCCAGTTTTTTTCTTGCCCTTGGTGGTCCCCACTGTCCCTGTTTTGCTAGCAACTGTCTCCTTTGAAGCTTTGGGACGAGATGAGGTGGATGAAGTGGATGGCGAAGTTGATGCTTTAGAGCCAGTTGTTTTTTTTGAATGAGAGGAGCCAGCTACAATAGAGAGACTTTGCATTAAAAAATCAAAGAATACAAGGCTTTTAAAAATAAAGTTACCGAGGTGTAACTGTCAATAACATTTAAAATGTTCCCATTAAAATTTGTTGAATAAATGAGTAAGAGAAAATAGGCTAATCATGATAATGGTCTTGTCTTCTGCCCCTCCCTTCCTCCAATCCAGCAAGAAGCAAGTGATGTTTATGGCAAAACTTGGAGGAACAAGAGCCTTCTGTGTTCTCCCACCTTTAGTCTTTAGCTGAGCCAGCCAAAGGGAGAATCCTCTGCTCCTTGTCTATGGGTCACTTGAAAAAAGCCCGGTATGCTCTCAAGAAGGAATGTTATGGTGTGTAGAGGACAGACAGCAGCAGCTAGCTGGGTGTAGCACACAATTGGGCTCATTATAAATTATACACGTTCTATGCTGTCTTTCTAGGAATAGAGTGGTGGCCTGTATTCAGAAGAGACTGGGGTATATATCCAGCTCCTTTCTGGGTCAAAAACAAAATCACTCATCTTACTGCTAAAAGAGTAAAACTCAAACCAGCTGTTTCAGTAGCTCCAGAGAAGAAAGCTTGCTATGCTGGCCTCTACTTCTATCTGTAGTAGAGATGGGGCAAAGGGAAAACTCATGGCCACACAGGAAAGGTACACTCCCTTCAAAACATCAAAAGGTCAGAAAAAACCTTTTTTACAAAATATGTTTACATGGGTTGCTCCTTCTTTTTTTTTCTTTTCTTTTCTTTTTCTTTTTTTTTTTTGAGATAAGGTCTTGCTCTGTTGCCCAGGCTGGAGTTCAATGGTGCAATATCGGCTCACTGCAACTTCTACCTCCTGGTCTCAAGTGATCCTCCTGCCTCAGCCTCCTGAGTAGCTGGGACTACAGGTGTGTACCACCATATCTGGGTAATTTTTAATGCATTTTTGTTGAGACAGGGTTTTGTCATGTTGCCCAGGCTGGTCTTGAACTCCTGGGCTCAAGGGATCCACCCATCTTGACCTCCCAAAGTGAGAGGCTTTGGTGGCTCCAAAGAATTACAGGCATGAGCCACTATGTCTGATCCTAAATAATGTGAAGGGAAAGAATATCATTCTCAGGTCTTCTGACCCCACCTTTGCAAATGTGATCTTCCTTAATGCTTAAGTTCCAAGAAGGTCTTCATTGAAGGATCGCTATGGTATATTTGCCTACTTCCGGATAGGGCACCCTCAATCAAAACAGTTTCAGAGCAAAAAGATTAACTACTCTTTTCTTCATGTCATCTTAGTAAATATATGATGATAAAATAAACTCCTATGAGAATACTCTTTTCTTTCATGACCTATAAATTTATCCTAATGGCTTCTTCTGTTATAATGTTGTGTGTTCCTTCTTTTCATAAAGGCTTAAACTATCTTTCATAGAATGATTAGAAAATATCTTGTTAGCATTGTGAAGCCAATCTATACTATATACAGATGTTATTATAACTTACCTCCGGTTATGACTTTATTGAAGTCAATTGGGAGGATGAAGAGATGAAGAATAAATGAAAGAATAGACAATGAGATGTAAGACTTCATTAATTCTGATTAGGCTGATACTAAAGAAGCCAGTCTCATTTAGTGACAGGTTCCAGGCTTAAAAGGAATCCCTATGGTTTGGGGGTCTTTATTGTTTAAGACATACATACCTAGAATTCTTCTTCCCCAAATCTAGACCTGTTAATACATCTTTATAGAAAACAACCTTCCCTAGCCTTGAAGTCAAATTCATTAAGTACACTCCCTCAATCTAAGTCCATTCTACATTTACTTTTCACAACAAAGACATTAAGGATTCGGTGCCTAACCTTGTTCAATTATTTTCTTAGGTAAGTTAAACAGAATCCTTTCCATGTATCAATTCTAATAATTTGTTAAAGAAAATTCTTTTTTTTTTTTTTTTTTTTTTTTTTGAGACAGAGTCTCATTCTGTCACCCAGTCTGGAGTGCAGTGGCACAATCTCGGCTCACTGCAACCTCTGCCTCCTGGGTTCAAGTGATTCTCCTGCCTCAGCCTCCCAAATAGCTGGGATTACAGGTGCCCACCACCATGCCTGAGCAATTTTTGTATTTTTAGTAGAGATGGGGTTTTACCATGTTGTACAGGCTGGTCTCGAACTCCTGACCTCAGGTTTTCCGCCCACCTCGGCCTCCCAAAGTGCTGGGATTACAGGCGTGAGGCACAATGCCTGGCCAAGAAAATTCTTTCATCATTAACAGAAAAGTTGATTTTAGTTTGGCTTGAGGAAAAAGACATTTTTTTTTTCACTGCCCAGAGTGCGAATTCAAGCCACATTATAGTTTTTCTTAAAGAATCTTCTTAAATAACAGGTCTTTGTTGAGATCAAACATGTTGCTTAAGTTACCTTGAATAAAGGTCATGATTAAAAAAAAAGCCGCCTCTCCTCAGTTAAGTACTTTTGTTGTTAATAATGTGTATCAATGAGAAACAAAAATCAAGGAGATTTTACCCTACGTCTCTGGCAAAGAAGTTGATGTTCTAAAATCAGTATTTAGGTAGCTACAGGTCTATACTAAATCTTAACTTATGGTTGTTTTAAGAACTTAAATCACTGGACTGAACATCAAGAGTAGCATTTAAACAAACTTTTCCAGAAGGTCCATATTATTCAAATAAAACAAAGTTACCATGCAGAAAGTTCTAAATGGTTACAAATGGAGTATCAGTAGGATCATAAAGGGATATTATCAGTATTTGATAAAACGATCCTTACATGATGGGCTTGTTCATGTACTTAAATGCAACCCCTGTTTCTCTGTGATAGCCTCTGGAAAAGTCAGGCCTTTTACAGCACAATGAATAAAATGACTGCTATTCTCTTAGGAACATCATGAATGCCTAAATAAATCTTCAAGCAAAATATCTGGAAAAACCTCAGAATCATTTATGAAAGCTATCTCCTGTCCTTGTGTTAATCATCGGCTTTCTTCTGAGGCAAGTAAAGAGAGTCCGAGCCGAGTTCAGAGTGAGCCACTACCACATGGAGAATGGGAAAGTGGAGAAGTTAGTGCAAGACAGGAGCTTAATTTCCAATGACAAAGTGATTGTTCGGGGCTGTTCTTTAAGAAGAAGCTCAGTGCCTGCCTCACTTTAAGCAATGCTCCTAGGGTTTGCTAGGAAGTCTGAAAAACACACACAGATCCCAGCAAACGGACACTGATGGGTGAGGACAGCTGGTCCCTGAGGAGATGGCCACTGGGCACTGTTGGCACATCATTCTGGGACATTTCAGTTTCGAGCTTATTAGAAGAGACCCAGACACTAAAGGTCAAAGGCAGGGTGTGAGGAGCACAGGGAGAGGGATGTCTATTGGCATTCAGAGATGTTATACTGTCAACAAAACCACTCTCTGAATTTGAGCATTAAGGTTATACATCATGAGGGGAAAAAGATCAACACCAAGGCGAATCCTGACAGTCAACTGCTAGAAAGTTGCTGTTGATTTTAAGGAAAATAAGATTTTTTTTTTTTGAGATGGAGTCTCGTTCTGTCACCCAGGCTGGAGTGCACTGGTGCAATCTCAGCTTACTGCAACTTCTGCCTCCTTGGTTCAAGCAATTTTCCTGTCTCAGCCTCCTGAATAGCTGGGATTAGAGGTGTGCACCACCACACCCAGCTAATTCTTGTATTTTTAGCAGAGACAGGGTTTCACCATGTTGACCAGGCTGGTCTTGAACTCCTGACCTCAAGTGATTGACCCGCATCAGCCTCCCAAAGTGCTGGGATTACAGGTGTGAGCCACTGGGTCTGGCCTGATTAATGTTCTTTTAAAAGATAAATGACATGGTAGACATCTTTATTCCTCTTCACTAAAAAAATGGGAGTTTCCACTTTGCATTAAGCGTATCTAATTGTAAAGCAAAGCTGGATACATAGTGCATGAAGTTATTGCAGGTCACTCAAACATCCACTGGTGATGTGTAATAGTAACTTATAACCACATGACACCAGGATGTTTTGCCTTAGAGCACACAAGTCTACAGGGGAGGTGTGGAACATGGAGAGTGTAACTTTCCATTCCACTGAAATAGTCTTCACTGCAGTAGAAAGTGGTGCAGTGCAGCTGAAACAAGTGACATGAACCCTTTGTCATTTATCAGAAGGGAGATGACTATGGATGCTGAGGATTTAACACATTAACATCCAGCAAATATATCAAAGTTATAACTGTCACTTTTTTATATGCAAACCTAAGATATTTTGAAAGAAAATCCAAGCCAAAAAGCCACCCATAAACTCATATAGGTAGAAGGTCAGTCAATGTCTAAATAATGTTATATCAGATCATTGACATTCATCAGGCATACTACTCCCAGTATCCTTCAACTGGTGCTGATAGTGGATATTCAAGATGAAACCAGCAGGTTCACTCAAAAACTAATGAGGTGAACTATTCAACGGGTTGACTTTCCTTTGGTAGAGAGCAACAAAGGAATCTCCTGGGCATTCTTTGTGTCAAAACTGAATCTGCTGGTGTAATGTCCTAAGACACCAAAAGCCCATCACACCTAGAAGAAACAATTAGCCCCATCCCAGAGCCAAGCACCCTAGAAGTGACCCCACAGGGCACTAGCGGCATACTCACCAGCCTCTCGGGTCGTGTTTCGGCTTGTTGGCTTGGGTGGAGGGTCGGGGGCCTGCTTACCAGGAGCCTTGGTATTTTTTTTAATGGGAGGCACTTCGTCACCTTTGTGGCTGGCCCCAGCAGTGGCCCCTTTTGGAGGCACAGGTGATTTTTTGGGTTTAGGTTTGGGTCTAGGCTTAGGAGGAGCAGAAGGAGGTAGAGCAGGAGCTGCCGGTGTTTCAGAGTGGTTTTCAGTGTTCTCTATAAATGAGAAAGTGAACAGAAGCAGACTGATACAGACACACACCATATAAACACAAGGAGCAAGACGTGATGATAGTGACACAAAGCGTGGCTGCTTGGCCCTTGGGAACCAGCATGGAGTTCTGCACCAGACAGAGCACAGTTTAGGATGAAAACAAAGGCTGAAAGACAAATTGAGAAGTGTTCTCAGGGTACATGAATCACCCTTTAATAAAACCGGGTTGTACAAACTACTTTGAAGATACTCGGTTGAGGATGTGTGTAAATTGTTTGCAAGTTAGGGGCCTCAGTTCTAGCCTTGGATCTGGGGTTGCTGGATGACGATGTGGGCGTGCAGTGCTACATTTAAATTGAACAAACAATGATTTGAGAAAGTTGAAGGCTGCTGGAGAGTGGCAGATGAACGCATTACAGTCACTGCTGTGGGGTGAGGACTGACAGCTGCAGTAACTGCTGGACTCATGGTTACCCTCAAGAACTCAAGCCAGATCCATCTGAAAGGGATCTGTGTTCAGTTTTGCTGTGGTCAAAACTCAGTTATTTTGTAAGCTAAGAGAGGCTCTACAGAATCTTTTACATGAGGCAACAATGCACTTTGGAATGAATCATCTTCTCCTAGCAAAATTTTCTAAAGCTTTCCCAGTACATTGGCAGCTTCCTGTTCTACAATAACTTCCTCTGCCCTTTCCTTCCTTTCTTTTCTTTTCTTTTTTTTTTTTTTTGTGTGTGTGTGTATGAAAGAGAAGCTCAAAAAAAATTTTTTTTTTTTTTTTGAGATAGGGTCTCTCTCTGTCACCCAGGCTGGAGTGCAGTGGCATGATCATGGCTCACTGTAGCCTTGATACAAGTGGGCTACAGTGATAATCTAACCTCAGCCTCCTGTGTAGCTGAGACCACAGGTGTTTGCCACCACGCCCAGCTAAGTTTTGAATTTTTTGTAGAGATTGGGTTTTGCCATATTGCCGAAGCTGGTCTTGAACTCCTGGGCTCAAGTGATTTGCCCCCCTTGGCCTCACAAAGTGTCAGGATTACAGGCATGAGACACCATGCCTGGCCTTTTCAAATGCTGTCACAACTATAGGTATAACTAGATGGTGCTGAATCGAAGAAATACTTAGGTCTCTTTTTTAATGTAAACCAAATAATTATTTTTGAAAGACAAAGGTGGCCGGGCGCGGTGGCTCAAGCCTGTAATCCCAGCACTTTGGGAGGCTGAGACGGGCGGATCACAAGGTCAGGAGATCGAGACCATCCTGGCTAACGCAGTGAAACCCCGTCTCTACTAAAAAATACAAAAAGCTAGCCGGGCGAGGTGGCGGGCGCCTATAGTCCCAGCTACTCGGGAGGCTGAGGCAGGAGAATGGCGTGAACCCGGGAGGCGGAGCTTGCAGTGAGCTGAGATCCGGCCACTGCACTCCAGCCCGGGTGACAGAGCGAGACTCCGTCTCAAAAAAAAAAAAAAAAAAAAGAAAGACAAAGGCTAAAATTCATCCAAAACTCATCCCTAAGAACAGCAGCTCCTCACAAGGTTTTGTGTAACTGGAGGAGAAAGAGTATTAGTTTCTTGTTACTGAAAGACAGTGGAGATGCTGAAGGTTCATTCATATATTCACATCTGTATTCGTTCTAATAGTGGCTGATGAGAATTAAACTAAAATACCATTCTGGTCCAAAGAGCTAAGCAGCATTTCTTTAAAAATGGGGCACGATAAAAAACATTAAACCGTGTAAAGACAAGAACAAGCCTTAACCAAGTCTGTCCTCCCGTAATTGAATGATCAAGAAAGAGTTTTAATATTGTAATATGTTGCATTTTATTATTATTTCTATTATTTTGTTCCTTATCCTAATAAGTGTGAAGTATGGAATTCTCTTTTTTCAACCACATTCCCCATCAATCCACATATATAATTGCATATGACGACTTCAGTTACAACAGGTAATCAATAAAGCTTTACTTTTAAAGTTCACCTTTGATGCTGCTTCAGCCACAAAATCCTCTCCTGTCACTGTGGCCCAAGTTGACTTCTTCTGCCTCTGAACTTACTTGGGCTTATTGTGTGAACCACTTACTCAACATTTATCAGAAGCTATTTTGTATTTTTGCCTTTCTGTTTATACATCTTGTCTCCTCAACTAAGCTGAGTATCATGTATATTAATAGTAATGGCCCTTTTAACTCAGCTGGTCTTAACCAGGCAAGTATAAATCACAAAAGTCAGTTAGGTTTGAGAATGATACAAGTTGATACACACCTAAAACATTTAATTTTGACTTAAAATATATAAATATACATTAACTTGTCAGTCTTCTGACATATGGCTGAAGTCTATTCTTTAAATACATCTTTGTAACTTTAGCCCCCAGCATAACACCATGAAGTATGGAGACTAAGCCCAATGGTATCATCCATAGTGAAAGTCAAACTGATCTGTAACACATGGCACCTTAATTCTCTTATATACCACAAAATCCATTCATGTTTTATCCTCTCCCTTCATAGCACGTCACTGAGGGGTATTTTTCCTTTCTGTCTAAGGCTTAAAATTCTAAGGTATACAGGAAAGAATCCAGCTTCTGGGTTTGGGAAGGAGGAGATGGTTCACCAGATTGGTTGGCAATGACAAGACCTACTAGGGAGAAAATGAACACACTGCAAACAGACTTTCTCCTGGCTCCTTGGAGAATGCAGTCAACTCCTCTTGACTCTTTGAACTCTACCAACTATGTGTGAACATTTGTCATTCTGGTAATTCTTAAGTTATGTGTGTGCGTGTGTACATGCATGCACATGCAGGGACATATGAGTAGTATGCAAATAGCATAATTTTTTGACTGAATTATAAACTTCTGTCTGAAATTTAAAATTCCATCGAACACACTGCTGTACACACTATGTCTATTCAACGAATGGGACTGACCGTCTAATAGTTATTGACACACACCTCAGTAGAAAACAGATGCTTTAGCTGCAGCTGGGAGGTAATGAATTAAGTCAAGTTGTATATTTTACACTTACCATGTGATCTGAAGACCTGATATAAACTGATGGCGTATAGGAGTATTATCATTTCAAGAGAAGGTTAAGAAAGTCTGCCTAGTCATTCTGGCTTGATAAGGACGCTAGGCTTCCCAGCAATGACGTCTGGAAAACAAGCTGTTTCCCATACTTCCAGGCTTGGCTCCTTTGGACACTGGAAGGTTTGAGTTCAAGGATACTCAGAACAAGCCTGGGGCTGCATGTGGTCTTCACCCTGCCTAGAATGCAATTCTCACCCAATTCCTCTGCTTCATTTGACTACCTCCTTCTTGTTTCCTTCATGTCTTAGTCTGTAAATATCTTCCTCCCAGAACCAATGTTTGTCCTTGCTGTGAGCTCCCTTGGGTTGCTGTGCTCAGGCCTTCTATGGTACTTCGCATCTTGCATTGCAATTGCCTGTTTGCATTCTGGTCTCCTCACAGGTCACGCTCTTAGGGCAAAGGCCATTTTTCATTTACCACTCTTTTCCTGGCCCCTAGTAGAGTCTCACCCATGGTAGACCTTTACTATTTGTGGAACAAGTAAGTGTCCACCACTTGTTATTTCACTGAAGATTTTTTTATAATAGCTTAATAAAAATAATGTCAAGCAAGATTTCTTGTAAGAGTCTTATAAGATTTTATAAGAATTCTTATAAGATTATTATTATTTTCTTTTCTTGAGACTGGCTGTCACCCAGGCTGGAGTGCAATGGTGCCTGACCTCAGCTCACTGCAACCTCCTCCTCCTGGGTTCAAGCAATTCTCTCTGTCTCAGCTTCCCAGTAGCTGGGATTACAGGTGCTCACCACCACGCCCAGCTATTTTTGTATTTTTAGTACGGATGGGGCTTCGCCATGTTGGCCAGGCTGGTATTAAACTCCTGACCTCAGGTGATCTTCTCGCCTTGGCCTCCCAAAGTGCTGGGATTACAGGTGTGAGCCAAAAGATTTCTTATATTTAATACCAAGTTTTGTTTAACAGGGAGCAAGTCAGTTTTTCTGCTCTTATATATATAAAGGCACTTACTGAGAAAGAATAATGGGAGACCAAGAGCCCCAAAGACCTTAAGGAAGAAGTCTCTATCTAGTATTAGGCAGAGGAGGCCCAAGACCACCATACCAACTACAGAATCAGGTGCCTTCAGGAGCCCCAGAAACGCCCAGAGGGCCTGGGTGGAATCTACTCACAGAGCAAGTGTGAAGGACACCATGTGCCATTTGTTTTGCTTTCTTTGACGGTGATGTTTCATATATTAAAGTATTGAGATACTGTCTTATGAAGAGATATAATACACATCTAGCGCTCTAAAGGCAGATGATATGGTTTTGCAAATATAAGCAAATAGATGACAGAATGCTCTTGAATAAGTTGGCTTCATGCAGGAGGAAAGGGAGCACTGTATCCCAAAATAAAGGGTGAATTAAGATCATGGGATGGTGGGATTTGCATGGTAGTGAGCTCACACAAGCAGTGAGACCAAAAGAGGAGCAGAGGCAAAAGTGAAGCTTGAGTTGGTCTTCAGAATTAAAAATGTGTTTTTCTAGAGAAATAAATTGTTACTTTTGTCATAAGGCATTTTCTAATTAACATAATACACTGTAATATTAGTTATGCGTGACATTCTTTTCAGTCTCAGGAAGTGGCTTCTATACCTAGTGCTTCTCCTGTGGCTCTGGTGTGTTCTTTCCACACAGGAGAGAGCCGCATTGCCTCATTAGTGGTATGTCAGCATCCAGCACTCCCAGCTCCTTCCTCATGTACTACTAACCAAGCAAGAGGCTCTCTTGGACCTTATCAGACAAGGAAGAATTGAATGTACTAAGTCTAAGTAAAGAAAAACATCTCTCAACTATTCATGGACCCATAGATCTGCTATCTTCTTTCAAGAACATCAAGGTCTGTTGGTTAATTCATATAAAACTGTCGGGAACTTTTTATTATGTTGATAAGGGAAACACTTCCTTTGATGTCTGGCCAGTCCGGTGACGAATACCCTGCACGGACCAGGCACCAGAGATGGCACTGTTACGTAATACAGGATGCGATTCTGGGATGTGAGAAGGCTGCCAGGGACAAACCACAGATGGATTTGAAATTCAACAGTCTGGCGAGACAGGACAGAAAGACTTAAACAAAAAACATCACTACTTGCGTTAATACTTTCAGCTGAATCCCACTAAAATTTATGTAAGTCTACTTTCTTTTTATGTTCCAGGAATATTATCATTGAAAGTATTCGTTAATTTCATAATTTGTGTACATAAGCTTAACCAGAGTCCGTCAATGGAACAAGGCAAGATAAAGTCCTTGAAATAAAGCAAAATAATACATTTCCAACAGATTATTTACACAGGCTTCTAAAACTTTCAAAGGCTAATATATATGCAAATAATGAATGGCTACGAACTTCCAGAGAAGATGATTTTAAGTTACAAGGTGTGTTTAATAAGGCCATCAAATACTCTTTTTTCCCTTTCTCTCTCAAGGATCTGGGTCAAGAACAGAGGAAGAGAATTCACTTTCATCAGTTTCTAAGGGTTCAAAATGCCCACAGAACACGCACTAGGTTTGACAAAAGTTTACCATTCAACTTAGAGACACACATTATAAAACAGGAAATAGTATATTTCCTAAAGATTCCTTTCTATGCTGCATGGAGGCATCTAGAATCTCCCCCCAAAACCTCTCCTTATAGAAGTTTCTTTTCATGTTTGGAGGTTCCTATGCAGTGGTATCATCACAGCAGTGGTATCAAGATGTCATCAATCCATAACTAGGAATTTGTGAATGTTCTGGGAGTACCTGATAGACATGTATTTTGCAGGTATCTCAATCTACTGTGGCATATTCACTCTAGGAACCAAGGTCTCTAAAGAAGTCTTCTGGGAATAGCATAATTGCCTCTGGCACATTTTGAAGTTTCCAATTGCACAGAGGCTGTGGGAATCAGGCAGCAGAGCAACCACAGTCCATGGCATCTCTGGGAGCTATTCCTGGGTCTCTCTCAGAAACATTTGGAACCTACGATACTGGACATGTGGATGCCACCAGCCGAGTTCCCACTGCTGAAGACAGTGCTGGGCTGAACAAGCCATGTGGCTTTTGATATTCCTCCATGCTGAACTGCTCATGGGGCCAGTTGTAACTAGCAGAGAAAGATGCTCAGATTTCTCACTTTCATTATGATCCTGAGACAAAGCTCCTAAGAAAGGATAATCTTCCCAGACATTTTTAATGATTAAAGAGGCCACCCCTTCTGATTATTACTTTTAATTAACATTTATTAATAATTAAGAAAATCAAATACTGTGCTTATAAAATGGATGTATCTACCTGAGAAAATCATCCGATTTCACTTTACTAGTTATCATTTCTTTCTTTTTTCCATTTGTAAACCTCTCCTCTTCAGACTGCTGGTTTTAGAGTCACTAGTTGGAGCCTAAGTGCTGGTTCTAGACATTGAGCTACACTAAAGTAAATAATACGGGTTTCTCTTTATTTTACCTTTCTTATCTTCTGCCTTTTCCTCCAGAGGTGGTGTTTTTTCAGAAACAGAGCCATTACCTTCTTCAGACTTTACTACATTTTCCTCTCGGGTAGATTCCTCTCCGATGGGTATCATGTGCCCGTTTGAATTTTCAAAGTTAACTGTTACATCTCCATCTAAAATGGGAAAGAAACACCTAGATGTCTAACTTGCTGGCTTTCTTAAAAACAAGTTTTCCAGTTACTAGGATTGTAGAATTTGGATTCATGTTTCAGTCCCTGGGAACCAAATACACCCTGCACTGTTTCACCAGTTTATTCAAAACAAAAGAGCTAGAAAATCCTCAGACTTGAGGAAAAGCTGCTACGGAGGGAATATCTATGCATCATTTCAAGACAATAGGAATGATCATCCTAATTATGCAATATCCCAGGGCAGCAGAGTCCCTCTCTTCTGGTTCTTAGGTTTGGCTGAAGTCAATACTTATGTGTTTCTTCGTCATTCAGAAATAAAATGGCGAGAGGAATAATCTGGAAAATGGAATAAACATTTTACAAGCACCAAAAACACAAGGTGAATGCAAACACACAAATAACATGAAATGTAATTACACATACAAACAATAAGTGGGAGAATATGAAAATTTCCAAGTACTACTGGTTCCAGAATATATTAAGTATATGATGTGCTAACTTCACACAGTAATATAACTTCTACTCTATATTCAGGGAAAAGACGATAAAAGGCTATTTTTATTTTTATTTCTTCATTTATGGAAAGATTAAAGTATACTCAGGTAATTATTATATATAACTAGCCAAAAAGTCCGTAAGTTGTCCTAAAAATAATTTGAATACATTCAAGAAAAAAAAGCACACATAAAAAAGTAATCACAAAGGAATTTTTAAAAACTGTAATGGATACAATGTTTAATATATATCTAAATCATAAATGACTAATTTTAACTCTCGTATTTCCATAATTCCTGGGGGTTTCTAAAGTGAAAGAGACTTTGCAGAAACGTTTAGTTCAGTGATTCTTGAAAAGATTAACCCTACTTTATATCTGGAAAATTTTAAGAGGCTTTGCTACCATTGTAAAAGAAAAATTAATGAATGGAAGGTTTGTGCAAACCTAAAAATCTGCTTAATTAGAGCTCTTCCTATTTTTACTACTCTTATCTTGGCAATCATTATAAAACAGAAACCATTTCCCAAATTGTCATTAAATATGATTGAATTGCTTTGGCTTAACAATAAAATCCATTTGCCTTCTGAACAAACAGGTATGACATTTTAATATATCAACCACATATCATGAAATTATGTCATTTTTAGAATGAAAAAGCAATCGTTGCTTAGTCATATAACTCCCAATAACCTATAACTGAGTCCTGTGTAAAACTAAAATAAACAATAATTGAAGGTAATGCCATTACAAGTAAATCTCAACTATTTTAATAAAATTAAAGTAAGAATTTTTTAGAGACTATATGTCAAACAAAGAGAACCCAAATGATTCTTAATTCCTATTATTAAATCCCAAGAAATTAGCTATAAAAAGGAGAACACAATATATCCAGATAAAATAAAAATGAAGAATCAAAAATTCCAAACAAAATAGAAAACCACTTGCTTATACATAAAAATCTTCAGTTTTTAGGTAACTCAAATATAAATTTATCTTTGTTTTCTTTGACTTTAGTTGGTAATAAAAGTATATTGAAGTCATGTCAATGACAATTTAATTCTATTTTAAGCATTATTATATTAAAATTCTTTAATTAAATAACTTATTTATTAAATTTAGAAAAACCTAGAGAGAAATTTTAATAGTCATGACACAAGAAGAAATTGGATTAGCATATGATAGAGAGAAATAGTCAACAATGTGGAAAATACTTACTTTGAGGCATGAAATAAAGCCAGTTAGTATGAAAATAATTGTAGAAAAAAGAGACACATTTGTGATAAATATGGAATTCAAGAACAAAACAGAGGGGAAGTAAAGTTATTAATTAGTTGGTGTGCATATTGAAAAGGTTTTCTAGTATTGAGTGTTAAGGAAGTTGTTTTAGAATTAAAATAAGTTAAATCCTTGATATAGTGTATGTGTGTAAGTAAAATACAAGCAAAGCAAAGGAAAGCAAGAAGGTGCTGAGCTGAATGGCAGGTGACAATAAGCGGCCCAAGTCAACACGTCTCACGGGAGCAAAGGAAAAAGAAAACTCACAACCTAGTTATCAGCTTAAAGTAAAATGAGAGATAAAGCACAAACAGGAAAAGGAGCACGAGGGTGTTTGAAGGGGGTCACCTCCTTCTAGTAAACAGGTGTAGTGGGGATATATTATAGTTAAAGGAAGGACAGATAGAAAGAGAAAATCATGTATGACCAAAAGGCAAGTGATAAAAGTCCACAGTGGGAGAAAAGGAAAGGACGGTGCACAGGCAAAACCACCTCCACACCCTCATGTCAAAAGCTAAGGGAAAAGATGGAGGGAAAAAAGCAGAGGTAAGCAGCAAACTTGTACTAGATCATAGACTTCCCTGGAGAGAAGACGAATCACTGAACTTTTAGGTTGAAGGTACGTTTGGATGTAAAAAAGAGAACCTAAAAGGAAAAATAATAATAACTGGGAGAGTATGGGACATGATGGGATGGGGTCAAACTCACGGTAGCTAGAGGGATTTTTAAAGTCTATCTGGCTGACTGAATAAAGGGCTTGATGGACAGACACTGTCAAGAGCAGAGGCAAGGTCAAGAAGATCAAGGCAAAGAACGAATCTTCACTGGCAGCAGAAAGAAGGTTGTTACCAAGAACAGCAGCTTCTAGTCTCTCAGACTGAAATTCTCCAGATAATTGCTTTTGGGAAAATTACAGAAAACTATTTTCTCCAGCCCTCAGCTGAAAAGGGGAAGGTCTCCATTTACCACTGACCATCCTCAGGAACCTTCAACCATTAGATAATTTCTACAGTTCTAGATAGGGAAGATGCAAAAGCTGCAAAGTAAAATCTAGTAGTTTATGACTTCTCAAACATTAAGCCTATTATTATATTATGTTAGGTTAAAAAAAGTTTTGTTCTTTTATGTTTTAAAACTTTTACTTTCCACTGCAAAAGTTAAATAACAAGATCAGAGAGTCAGATTTCTGAGAAGTATATGTTGGCCCAAGAAATTATTATCTATGAGGCAAACAGTTTCACTGATTAGGCAGAATAAAAATCATTTCTTTAAACTGACTCTTGCTACTTGGTTTTTAGAAAGAGCAAATTCTTTTTCTACCTACAAATTTTAATTAGGAAAAAAAGATGGGCTTTGAATCTTCACCTTTAAACCCATTAACAGTTTCAATCATAAAATTTTCCATTTTGTACTTTCCTTAAAATATTTCTAAACAAATGATGCCTAATAAGTGCATTGGCCCATCCCATAAAGCTGATGGCCCAGTGTTAAGGTTTCAATGGGTGTATTATTTCTCTATTGCCTTCAGAGACATTGGACAGGGGATTAATTTTGATATTGCAAGTCTACTTTTAAGTTTCAAAAGTTAGAAATATGCATTTTTAACTCTTAAAAGTCTCAAACAGGAAATAAGTAGCTTCAAAATAATAGAAAAACAGAGAAAACATAAAATTCATTCATAAAGTAGAGTAAGAAAAGTTTGACAGGTCAGAAATTGAAGTAAAATACCTAAAATTGCGAGGGCTTAAGAAAATGCTACTATTCACTCCAGAGTTCTCTATTTTCTTTGAATCAGGAGAAAAACAGGAAAGCATTTTTCAGCTCCACTCTGGAATTATTCAGATGCTGGAAAAAGCATGTCATTTTGATTTATAAATAGTGAATGCCAAAAAATGTTAAGTCCTTTGCAAGGAATATATATCAGGAAAACAGCTGTATTATTATTTCAATTTCAATTTCAATTCTAAATTAATAGCATTTTATTTGTTCCCATAAAAGTACAATAATAATACTTTATTATTACAGTAAATGTGAGGTGAAGGGAGGCATGAGATAAATCAACAATGTTGCAACAGAATGTCCTTTAATTTTAAATTTAATAGTGGAAGCGATGAAAATGATTAGGTATTATTTATTTGGAGAAATAACCAATGTTAGTGTCTTCTTTTGAGGGTCAGTACCAGTTTCTATCTGATCTTTGTCTTTTCTGAACAAAGTTCCTCCTTGGGAGGATAGAGAAAAAAAGAGAAGATCAGAGATAGGGGAAAAAATTAGAAATAATCATTGCTAGGGAAAGATTCAGAGAAATGAAAAGAGAACAATACTGCAAAATTACTTGAGAGAAGGCAGAAAGCAGGTTAGTTTAGTCTGCCTATTCATGTTTTATTGATTGTACATTTCAGTGTTATTATAGAGTGCAAAGGACAAGAGGTATGTGTGCCTTCTCTCTTCTGTTTTATTGGTAGTCTTAAGAAACAAAATAGCATGAACCAAGCTAAAACTTTGCATTTACTCAAACACATGAGTTTCATGTGAATAGAAAGACTGAAGCTCAAGAATACAGAAGAGAAGGAGCCATAAGCACTTGTATCTCATCTGTATCAGCCTCGGATGTACCTTTGCAGAGTTTTAGGTTTAGAATGACATATGGTGACGGATTCACCAGGAAAGTCACTAGAATTTTGTAATACTTCAGATTCTCTGCAGCTCACAAAGGCATCACCAATGGGAGCAAGGCTCTTGGAATGCAGTAATCACTGCTTTACCTTACAAAGACCATGATCATTTTAAATTTCAAAAGAAAACAAAAGAAAGACCAAAGAATGAAGGACCAAAATATTTAAAATGTATGATTAATTTCCTCACCTTGATCAGGCAATTCCTTAAGAACTCCCCTTCTTATCAGCTCCTCTCTACTTTGTCGTGTGGATATCTTCCTTTCTAATACTTTTAAAAAGAACAAGCACAAGTAAGAATCAAGTCATTCCTTAAGATAATTATGAAAAACATTCCAAGTAGAATTGAGCACATTTATTCTGCTCACATGAGGGCTCAAACTCGTTTTCTTAGTTGCTTAACAAAACACATGATCAGAGTTGAATCAACACAGCTATGACAAGAGCAAATGGCTGCAGCTCATGATCTGAAGTCTGGCCGCCATCCCTGGTCTTTCAAATGGCCACCTTTGGCCTGGCTTCCAGACATATTATTCCATACCAGCTAGAGAGTATAAAGGCTGCTTCTAACGTTGAAGCTAGAAATGTCGCATTCTAAAACATATGATTCTATGGATGTGCAGTGTATGTAGAAGATATGTATGCTTACATTAAAAAAACATAAACATTCAGTAAATATTCTGGGTAACCCATTTGCATTCCAGGAAAATGAATTATTTTCTAGTGTTTTCTCTCTCACTCCATCTATTACAAAAGCCCAACACATCATATTTCTATTACTCTTTCTCCTGCATTCTCACTAATTCTGGAGAGTTCTGGTATATTACCTGACAATCCCCAGGTCTTAGGAGGATGGAGAAGGCAATTAAGAATAATCAGCTTTCAGCCAGGAACAGTGGCTCATGCCTGTAATCCTAGCACTTTGGGGGGCTGAGGTGGGTGGATCACCTGAGGTCAGGAGTTCGAAACCAGCCTGGCCAACATGGCAAAACCCCATCTTCAAAAAATACAAAAATTAGCTGGGCATAGTGGTGGGCACCTGTAACCCCAGCTATTCAGGAGGCTGAGGCAGGAAAACCATTTGAACCCAGGAGGCAGAGGCTGCAGTGAGCCAAGATCCCGCCATTACACTCCAGCCTGGGCAACAAGAGCGAAACTCCATCTCAGAAAAAAATAATAATAATAATAATCAGTTTTCACAGACATGTAAAGTCATGGGAATCTTAATATTGATTCTTCTTCTGGAAGAAATGTAAACTCCTGGTAGAACTTCGAACTGGGGCTTGGGAGCTTAGTAGTGTTCTCCTGAGTGTGTATAGTATTAAATCCTGTGCTCTACATGTCCATGCAACTGCAAAGTCCATTCCTCACTTTCAGGGGCCAAGAAGGTGCGTAAAATTAACACATGGTCATGTCATCTCCTAATCCTGAGTCAACATTTCCCAAAGTGTGTTCTGCAGGACTCTATTTCCTCCAGACCCTCTGTTCAAAAATGTACTTTGACACAGCAGCGAAGGGCCAGATAAGGAGTCTAGAGCACTTTGAAGAGCAGGAAAGCTACACTGTTAGAGAACAGGCAGCTACAGTAGCATGAGATTTCTGACGCTCCCCGATTCCTGCTCCTGGCCTCATAATCTGCAAATCCTGGAACTACTCTAGACAACATCATTTCAACTAAACTAAAGCCATTACCCCAAACCAGGCCTTGACACATCCAAAGGGAGCAACCGATAACACTAAGAAGACATTTGTGATAACACTAAAACATGTTTGCTCAGAGGCTCCAGGGCCTCAAGCAAGGACACTGATAGGAGACAGGGTGGGAGGACGTGCCCTGGGCAGCCAGCTTTGTAGTAAGTGCATGAAAGTCTTCCATAGGTGTTTCCTAATTGCATGCACCACAGAATAGCAACACTTAGTTTCTTGAAGAACCTGGATTTTTTTTCCTTTCTGATAACTAGAAATTGTGTATTCCTTTTTAAATCCTGGTTGCTAGAAAGATCAGAGTAAAACTGGATATTTGACACAGACTTCATATGACAATTCGTGGATGGAATCTGTTTCCTCCTTCTCTAAAACCTGACTTTATTTACATTTTATGTACAATATAGAAGCTCTTTACTGTAAGTTTTGTCAAACTTTTTTTGGATAGAATCAGAATAGAAACAAACAGGAAAATGAGTGAATGAATGAATATATGGTCAAAAGAAGGACAATGAACAGCTTATGGGTTTAAAAGGAGACATACACAGAAGGCTTCCCTCCCTTTCTTTGGATTCCTCCCTCACTCCATTCTTCCAGAAGCAAGTAACAACAGCTCACTTAAAGGTTAGTGATTTCAGTGAAAAAAGTTAACCAGGCAAGGAGTTTTTTTGTTTGTTTGTTTTTTGTTGTTTTTAACTGGGAGTTCTATTATGTAAAAAGAGTGCTGTTATTTAAATACAGTTTCAATTTGTTCAGCCTCTGGTCCAAGAGGAGAGAACTCTTATCAATGCAGGAAGCCAAAGAACACCCACAGTGACAGGTGTGACACTGCTGGGATTTTGCAGGTGCTTTAGAAGGACCTTGACCACTGTAGCCTCCCAGGGATTGTAAAAACCCATTCATGCTTGACTGGGCTCTGAGGAGTGGCAGGATTCTGTAGACCTCCTCCAACAGTTGTCTTGGACTCCATTCCTGGGGACAGGCCCAGAGATTCATGGCTGTTCTGCCCTAAACTTGAGGATGAAGGTGGCAAGAAGGCAAGAGCAAGTGCCTCTGGCCTAGGGATCAGGCCACATTCTCGCAAACCAAATGCACTGCCAATTCAGAATTCAATCATTGTGGCTGTCTTCCTAATCGGCCCTTTGCTCATAAGAAACAAAACTTTTACTTGTTTGCTGCTTCTTTAAAATTACCCAAAACACAAAATGGCTACCAGAAGTCCTGGATTCTAGTCCTTGAATTCCTATAACTAGTTGAGTGACCCTGGGCAGTCACTTTGAGTTCCTGGGCCTCTCATCCATTATCCGTAAAATAAGGGACAAAATTCAAGGATCACTAAGGACAATTCATAAAGCTCAAATGCTGTGTGATCCTGTATCATTAATCGAGGCTGTGTCTGTAATCTCTGCTTCGGGCACCTTTTAAAACGTTCATTCTTGCACTAAAAAATCATCCGATAGCCTGGAATATACCAGGTTTCTTATTCTGCCTTTCCATTATGGATCCCGGAGGATTCTTTAGTTTTAGTTTTGAGTTTTCTTTTGCTTAAATTCTAATTTAGTCTCAGCTAAAAATTCCCCCTTTCTTCCTTGTAAACTAAAAATTCCCCCTCTTTTCTTTCTTGTAAACTCTGGAGCTTTGAAGCAGCAGCCTTGGCTTCCTGCCAAGAATCAAAACCAACAGCTTTGTTCTTTTGCTCTAATTCCTATAAACAGGCTCTGATAGGAAAATGCCGTTGGCTATTTGTTTGGTCTTTGGCTGAGAGCATGTTTAACACACAATGCGGATACCTGTGTACAGGGCCAATGAGAACAAACTGCAGGCGACTGAGCACGGAAAGTATGTTGCTGGGGCACAACATTCCAACCACCGCTCTCACAGCAGTACAAGTATCTCATTCTTCACCTTTTAAAATATTTGCCTCTTGTTTATATAGTGCCTGCATGTTTGCAGAGCACATTCACTGGACACTTTTCCATGGGCTCAGAGGGGGTTTGCATTGCAATGAATCTGAGAGGTCATTCTAGTCCAACACACCGCACAAAGCAGGCGCTATCTCAGAATATTCCTGAGATGTGCTCACCTGCTTAAAATTATTCAGAGGGAAGATGCTCACTTTAAGGCACAGCCCACTTCAGTGTCGATCACCCTCATTTTGAGGAAGGTATTCCAGAGAAGGAATCAAATCGCACGCCCTGTAACTTCTGCACATCAGTCTAACTAACCCAAGCTCTCTGTAGCTGTGGACTAGAGTCAGTTGTTTGTGAGCAGAAAACGGCATCAGTTGGCTCCAGGTCATCACTGAGAGCCTGCTGTTATTGCAGCCTGCTTGAATCTGATCCCAAGTATCCCACCAGCTGCTCTTTGACTTTGAAGCTCACACCAATCTATGCACAGAAATCTATGCACCGATCTATGCACCACAGCTACAGCATAACCAAGATACTGCCAGGGAAGATGCTAGTGGGGCACGGGTCGCTGAATGTAGCTGAATACAGTAGCTAAGGTGTCTCCATGAAAAGTATTACCACCAGTCGAATAAATAAATGGCCCATGGCCTGTCACTTTTATCCCAACTGGAAAAGCATAAGAGCTTTTTTATACCAAGATCAAACAAAGCCATGATTTCTGCATCACTCTGCATTGGGCTAATTGACGTTTTGACAGTTCAATTCTGATAACAACAGTGTACACTCTAATTCTCTCTGGGAAGTGAAGGAAGCACTGCCCTGCATTTTCCTGACTTCATGCTTATACTCTGGTAATCTTCCCAAAACTTCCCATGGCTGCTCATCTCACTTCCAATAATCTCTGAACTCACCGCAGCACCTTACGCTGTCCCTCCTATCACGTGCCTGGCTCCTAAACACTTCCTTCTAGCTTTCAGCTTCAATTCCTTGGGGCCCTGCTGCTTCTCCCCTGAGGCGTGACCCCTGCATGGTGGCCTCTGTCCTTCCCAGGAGGCCATCTCTCCAGACACCTGCTAGACTCACTCCATCTTGTCCCACAAGTCTCTGCTCAAAGGTCACCTTAGTAGAAGTCCCTTCCCTGAACTTCTGGTATAGAATGGTTATTCCCCTTCCCAACTTTATCTCTTCTTTTCGGGCAAAACCCATCATCACCTCCTAACATATGTAAGTATCATCTCGTTGAGAATCAAAATTCTGTTTTGCTTACTGCTGTGTCCCCAACATTTACTTACAGGCTGTTGGCTTTGTAAAAATATGTGTATTTGTTGAATAAAATAAAAGAAAATAAGCTAATCATGATAACGGTATTGTTTCTGCCCCTTCCCAGTCCTCGATTTGGGATAAAGGAAGTGAGACTTGTGGCAAAACCCTGAGGGACAAGAATCTTCTGTCTTCTTCCTCCTTAATTTTTGGCTGGGCCAGTCCTAGGGAAAAAAATCTCAACCTTCTGTCCTATGGATGATCTGAAAAAGTCTCTGTATGCACTGAAGAAGGGAGCTCACAGTGTGTAGATGACAAACACCAGCAACTAGCAGGGTGAAGTTCACGACTGGGCTCCCCATAAATTAGAAATGATTTATGATGTCCTTCTGGGCATGGAGAGGTAGCTGTGGAGCTGCACTCAGGAAAAGAGGTTGGAGCGTATGCCGCTGGCTTTTTTCTGCAGATACTTGGCCGGGATTTCATATTACTCTGGAAATATCTGTGAGAGTAAATCTTGTAGTCAACAAGTCACTTGTGTTTTTCTCTGGCGAGGAAAGAGAGTCCTAATTCTCAATTCTAACACCATTTAATGACTGGACAAAATAGAAGAGCAAATAGAATACTATTAAATAAGCGTGCCATGTTATCTTTCTCAGTTCTGAGTACTGAATGGCCTCACTGTAAAACTGTGACAGAAACACACAAAACCACTTGTCTCGTGTTGAAAGTGTTCTACAAGAGCCTGGCTCGGCTTTGCCCCTCTTCAATAGCAGTTGCAGAAAACAGAATGTCAGAAAATGGTCTGCTTTTAAAAAGATCTTCACTAAGGCAGAGCTAAGTCATTTAAAGAAACAACCATCTCAATGCCACCCAACAGGACATTTGCAAAAACCTTCCAAAACATCCCAAGAATGTACGGCAGAGATACAAAGCCAACATCCCCACCTAAAAACACTCAGGGGTCTGGCGATTTTTTTGTTTATCTGCTCCAACCACTCCCCTACTAAAGAATTCTACAGTCTGTGGAACAAGTTGGACTTGGAACGGCAGCCAAGCTTTACAACCGGTCCCAGCGAACCATTTTTCCCGTCACTTTCCTTCCATCTCTTTTTTGCAAGCCTAGCATTAAAGTCAAACTTCTTGCCATTTCCTAAACATCTCTTGCAGTTCTTCAGCTCCATTCCTTCACATATTGTTCCTTCTTCCTAGAATTTAGACTGTTTCCCTATCACCCTCCGGTGAAATCTACCCTAAAATTTTAAGTCTTCTTCACACAGTAGAGCTGCATGGAGATCTCACTATCCTGATGGGCTAGAACTTTGTGTTCCAAAAGCACTTTTAACTAACTTCTCTGTGCCTCAGCTTCCTCATTTGCAAAATGGAGAGACAGCAACTACTTTTCTGGTTCTTCTGGAGACTAAATAGGTTAAACAAAGTAAAATACTTAGACTAGTACCTAGGATCTAGAAAGCATTCAATACATATTAGCCATTAACTATTATTTCTGTTATAGCACTTACTAAGTTGTTCATTACTAAATTCATGTGTATGCGACTGCATAGTCACATGATTCTGGTCTAAGCCTTCTGAGGGATGTCGTGCTTATCATTTCATTCCCATAATGCCAAAAGTAATATATCGCACAGAGTAGACATTGGGGACCTAAGTCTTTTTGAGGGGGAAGGAGGAAAGGCATGTCTAGCATCCTTTTCTACTTTTAGAAATGACCCTCTTGACATTTTTCCTTTGGGAAACCACATTCCCCCTCTCTTAGTCTGTGTCATTTGTATAAGGTTAACCTCATCCCTGGGCACTAGGCTCTTGGGCTCCTGGGCTTATCCAATCAGAGCGCGGTATCCCCCTGGCACTGGTGACTGGTTCAGAGAGGGACACCATGCTTAAGTTGCAGAAATAAGATCCAGGCCCAAAAAATGTGCTGGAACAACAGGAAAGCAAGGCTTTCTCTTTCTTCTGGAGCTGTTAAAACCAAATAAATATGAGCAAGAGTGGCTAGCGGCCACCTTGCCTCCGCAAGAGAAGAGTTGAAGTTAACAACAACAACAACAAAAGCCAATAGAGAGGAAATACAGACTCAAAAGAGGAAGCGAGACAGGTTCCTAATGAGATAGCTTGTAAGCACCTGGATCCAACCATGCCTGAAGGTTGTCTGCCCCTGGATTTTTCAGTTACATGAGCCAGTAAGTTCTCTATTTGATTAAGCTTGTTATGATTCATCAGGAGTGAAGAGCCCTGACTAATCAAAAAGGTATCAAATAAAAAAATTTTTTTTTTGAGACAGAGTTTCGCTTTTTGCCTAGGCTGGAGCGCAGTGGTGGTGTGATCTCGGCTCACTGCAATCTCCACCTCCCAGGTTTAAGCAATTCTCCTGCTTCAGCCTCCCAAGTAGCTGGGATTACAGGCACCCACCACCACGCCCAGCTAATTTTTTTTTGTATTTTTGGTAGAGACGGGGTTTCACCATGTTGGCCAGGCTGGTCTCGAACTCCTGACCTCAGGTGATCCGCCTGTCTCAGCCTCCCAAAGTACTTGGATTACAGGCATGAGCCACCATGCCCAGCCTCAAATAAATGTTTTTAAATTGAATTTTCTTCCACTACTCACCACAGATTCTCTAGGTTTTTGAGGACAGAAAAAATGAAAGGAGAACTAATATAGCCCCTCTTTTACCCACTCAGGAGTTTGAAACTTGGTCAGGACTTAAGAAAGAGGAAGATGAAGAGATCTGTGTTCCTTCCTCCTCTTGGGAAATTACTGTCACAACTTCGCCCAGAAATCTGATAATAATCATCTATTTTTTATGTGCTTGGAGAACATTTTCCTTTTTATTTTCTACCCACTATCCCTAAAAGATAAGCTAAGCAATTATTATTATTATTATTATTATTATTATTATTATTGTCAGTTGTTTTTTTTTTTTCAGATGGAGTCTCGCTTTGTCACCCAAGCTGGAGTGCAATGGGGCCATCTTGGTTCATTGTAACCTCTGCCTCCCAGGTTCAAGTGATTCTCCTGCCTCAGCCTCCTGAGTAGCTGGGATTACAGGCATGCGCCACCATGCCTGGCTAATTTTTGTATTTTTAGTAGAGATGGGGTTTCGCCATGTTGGCCAGGCTGGTCTCGAACTCCTTAGTCATTCTCCTGCCTCAGCCTCCTGAGTATCTGGGATTACAGGCATGCACCACCATGCCTGGCTAAGTTTTGTAGTTTTAGTAGAGATGGGGTTTTTGCCATGTTGGCTAGGCTGGTCTCAAACTCCTGACTCATTCTCCTGCCTCAGCCTCCTGAGTAGCTGGGAATACAGACATGTGCCACCATGCCTGGATAATTTTTGTATTTTTAGTAGAGATGGGTTTTTGCTATGTTGGCCAGGCTGGTCTCGAACTCCTGACCTCAAGTGATCCGCCTGCCTCGGCCTCCCAAAGTGCTGGGATTACAGGCGTGAGCCACTGTGCTGGGCTAAGCAGTTATTTTTATTGTCCTCCTCAGATAAGGATATTGAGACTTAGAGAGGCTAAATACATTTTCCAGTCGCACAGTAAGAACCTGGTTGAACCCAGGTGTGTCTAACCAAAAGACTACTGCTTTGTATTCTCCAATCTGAGTTGATAATTCCAAATATTCCAACTTTCCCATCAGAGGTACACTGCTTTCTGATTTTTCTTAAGAAAGCAGACAGCAGAACAACTTTTTAAAGTTAATTTTAAATGGGTATTTTTTAAATGGTAGTACATTCTCACAGAGTTCAAATTATAAAAGGATACAGTGCAAATTCTCACTCTTGCCCTACCTCCCAACTATTAGACTTGAACCTCAGCCTTACTCCACAAGCAATTCGCCACTGTGATTAGTGTCTCGTGTATCCTTCCAGACATGCTTGAACAAATATTCATTTTATTTTTTCCTTTTTTGTTTTTTACATAAAAGGTAGGATATTTTGTAATGGTTGTTTTGTTTTTGTAAAAGTATCAGAAGTGTGTGAACCACAGCAACTCCATCTTGAATAGAGGCTGGGTAAAATGAGGCTAAGACCTACTGGGCAGCATTCCCAGATGGCTAGGGCATTCCAAATCACAGAATCAAATAGGAGGTCAGCACAAGATACAGGTCATAAAGACCTTGATGATAAAACTGGTTGCAATAAAGAAGCTGGCTAAAATCCACTGAAACCAAGATAGCCACAAGAGTGACCTCTGTTCGTCCTCACTGCTACACTCCCACCAGCACTGTGACAGTTTACAAATGCCATGGCAATGTTAGGAAGTTACCCTATATGGTCTAAAAAGTGGAGGCATGAACAATCCACCCCTTGTTTCGCATGTAATCATGACATAACCATAAAAACGGCAACCAGCAGCCCTCAGGGCTGCTCTGTCTATGGAGCAGCCATTCTCTTATTCCTTTACTTTCTTAATAAACTTGCTTTCACTTTACTTTATGGACTCCCCCTGAATTCTTTCTTGTGCGAGATCCAATAACCCTGTCTTGGGGTCTGGATCAGGACCCATTTCCCGAAACAAAAGTATGTAATAGTTTATAAATTTCAGGTCGTTGAGGTCACAGATAAGACGGAGGTGGGAGAGGGAAGAGGTGATTGTGTTTGACCTGTGCAAACAGCAGAAGCCAAAATCACCGTTGTTTCCAGAGGAGGTAAACTGGGAGTGGCCATGGGAGCTCAGCCCATGGGGACCTATGGTTCTTATTCCTAAGGGATAAAGGTCCAGGATTCAAACAATGAGTAAGTCCTCAATCCCAGAAGGGCCAGGAAGTACAAGCAATCTCAGGAGAGTAATTAGAAGCCAGGATTTGAGTGCTACGTGTAACACCGCCTGTCCTTCCTCTTCACTTGGGCTCTCGCAAACTCATGAGAAACACAAATGCCTAAGACAGGTGTTTTTGAATTCATCTAGTTCAAAGAAAAGCTTGCGTGTTTCCATTTCCTGTTTCTTTACACTAAAAGATGGTAAACCTAAGACACAGTGACATCACAGAGGGGACCAATGTTTGAAATACAAATAATGATAATCATCCCTAGAGAAATTACATTCTAACCCCATACCAAAAAGAACAGGCTAGAGAACTGATTTTAAAGTGAGTCTGGCGGCCAGGCGCGGTGGCTCACACCTATAACCCCGGCACTTTGGAGGCCGAGGCGGGTGGATCATGAGATCAGGAGATCGAGACCATCCTGGCAACATGGTGAAACCCTGTCTCTACTAAAGATACAAAAATTAGATGGGCGTGGTGGTGCACGCCTGTAGTCCCAGCTACTCTAGAGCCTGAGGCAGGAGAATTGCTTGAACCCGGGAGGCAGAGGTTGCAGTGAGCGGAGACTGTGCCACTGCACTCCAGCCTGGGGACAGAGTGAGACTCCGTCTCAAAAATAAATAAATAAATAAATAAATAAATAAATAAATAAATAAGTAGTAATGAAGCTTTTCAAACTAACAGATCAGAAACAACAGCCATTGGAAGAGAAGCTCCAGAGAGCCAGAACTTCTAATACCCTTCTCCATGATCTGCTGTCAATCTACACATTTCAGGGATTCAACACCTTTGATCAAGATGGGATAACATCTCTTTTCAGCAGTCAACAGCAAGCAAGATTAGATAGAAAAGAAATCTTAGTGACACTGAAGTATCCTAAATGAAGACATTCCCATTCATTTAATTTTTTTTTCTTTTCTTTTTTTTTTTTTGAGACAAGGTCCGCTCTATCACCCAGGCTGGAGTGCAGTTGCGGGATCTCAGCTCACTGCTGCAGCCTCCGCCTCCCGGGCTCAAGCCTTCCTCTCACCTTAGCCTCTCAAGTAGCTGGGACTACAGGCATGCACCACATGTCCAGCTAATTTTTGTCTTTTTTTTTTTTTAAGAGATGGGGTTTTGTCATCTTGCCCAGGCTGATTGTGAGCTCAAGTGATCCATCTGCCTTGGCCTCCCAAAGTGCTAGGATTACAGGCATAAGTCACTGCACTGGTCCCAACTCATTTAAAGACCTAATTCTATTGCCCTGGGAAAAAGGTGGCTGAAATTCTTCTTATCTTAGGCTGGTCTTTTCAGAGGGGTCATGAAAAAAATGTGTAATCTTTTTTTTTTTTTTTTTGAGATGGAGTCTCCCTCTGTCGCCCAGGCTTGAGTGCAGTGGCATGATCTCAGCTCACTGCAACCTCCACCTCCCAGGTTCAAGTGATTCTCCTGTCTCAGCCTCCTGAGTAGCTGGGATTACAGGTGCCCGCCACCATGCCCAGCTAATTTTTGTATTTTTAGTAGAGACAGGGTTTCACCATGTTGGTCAGGCTGGTCTCAAACTCCTGACCTTGTGATCCGCCTGCCTCAGCCTCCCAAAGTGCTGGGATTACAGGCATGAGCCACCGCGCCTGGCAGTGTAAAAATGTATCATCTTTAAAAGCCTATTTTTTATTGAGTTCAGCCATGAACAATACATATTAAAACATCACCAACTCAGGTAGGTGGGGATAACCAGTGTAAGTTATAAGAAGATTTGAGTAGAAATTTCCCCAAATCCATGTTTGTTACTTTCATTATACATATCCAATCAGACCAGGTTTCTTAAGATGATTAAAAAGTTTATTTTCTGGAGCATTCTTCACATTCTCTCCACTACCTACCATCTTGCCTGCACAACAGAGAGCACAGTATTTGTAAAGAACAGTATTCCTTTGGCAAAACTGGTCCAGGCCTAAACTAAAGCAGGAGAGATAAACTACACCTGATTCCTGCCCAACCCTGCAGTGGTAGGAAAATGGGTAATTTCAACTAAAGTTTTCATTTTCTAAGATAAACACAAAAATTGGGTTTGGGGAAACGTAACTTTTCACTGTAGCTGAAACTGTAACACTTAAGGTTTGATAGCAAAGCTAAGTTTGTTCTTAGACATTACCCTCCCTTTCAGTAATCCCCCCTTGCCACTCCATGTTTCAAATATTCTGATTACTAGGGTAATATCAGATTCTCATCCTTCTTGAAGTTTGAAAGGCTAAAAGTGTAGAAGGAAGAATATATTCCTCTTAATATATACTATATATTTTATACAATAGATTAGAATAGACTGGGCTAAGTGTGGCAGCTCACACCTGTAATCCCAAAGTTTTCAGAGGCCAAGACAGGAGGATCACTTGAGCCCGGAGTTCGAGACCACCCTGGGCAAAATAGTGAGACCCCCCATCACTCTAAAAAAATAATAATAATAAGATTTACTTTTAAAAAAATAGACTGCTGTATACCATATAGACATATATATATAATATATGTAATTCTTAAGTGGTCTAGAATATATTATGTGTAGAAGTATTCTTGCATAATATTTACAGAAAGGTGTAACATAAATATTATTCCTATACAATATTTATATAGAAGTTCACGATGTTATATTACATTATATATAATAGACTTCTATATAATACTTTTATATAGGATATATTCCAGTCCTTTTAAGAATATACCTTTGTGTTCAAATCCAGACCCTGCAAGTTATTAGTAGGTGATCACAGGCAAACTCCCCAACTTCTCTGAGCCTTTGTTTCCACATGTGAAAATATATGCACTAAAACCTAGCATGAATAGACATTAGGATGATTAAAATATCTTGCAGGCCAGGCGCAGTGGCTCACGCCTGTAATCCCAGCACTTTGGGAGGCCGAGGCGGGCGGATCACGAAGTCAGGAAATCGAGGCCATCCTGGCTAACATGGTGAAACTCATCTCTACTAAAAATTAAAAAAAAAAAAAAATAGCCGGGCATGGTGGCAGGCGCCTGTAGTCCCAGCTACTCGGGAGGCTGAGGTAGGAGAATGGCATGAACTCGGGAGGCAGAGCTTGCAGTTAGCCGAAATCACACCACTGCACTCCAGCCTGGGCGACAGAGTGAGACTCTGTGTCCAAAAAAAAAAAAAAAAAAAAAAAACTTTTAAAGGTTTTGACATAAATTACAGACCAAAGAAATTGGAGTTTTTTCTCCTCTACTTTCCATTTCTCCTGTATATGTTTGTATATTCCTTGATAATAATCCACCAATATTTTCACTTTCACATGCTTATTGACCTAGAAGGCAGCATAGTAGAGGGGTTAAGAATGAAAACTCAAGGCAGGGTTCTGAGGATTAAATACTGGCTATGCTTTGCAAAAGGCCTGGAACTTAGGGTGAGTTACCTAACTTTTCTGTGCCTTGCTAGTTTACTCATGAGTAAAAGTGAGATTATAATAGTAATCTGCATCATAGGGTAACTGGGAAGATTACAGGCATTTAAAACAGTATCACAGGCTGAGCAACACAGTGAGACTCCATTTCGACAAAAAATTAAACAATTATCTGCACGAGGCAGGAGAATTGCTTGTACCCAGGAGTTAGAGGTTACAGTGAGTTACGATTGTGCCAGTGCACTCCCGCCTGGGTGACAGAGAGAGAACCTGTCTATAAAAATTTATTAAATAATGAATTAAAACAGTACCTGACACGTAGTAAAAACTCAATGAGTTATTTATCATTATTATTAATACCCACATATCTTTTTCTATATTAAGTTTAATTATAAGTAAAAATTCAAATGAGTAATAGAAATATATGTTTTAAACTTTTATTTAAAAAAAAAAAAAAACACTTCGCAATGCTACACCTACAGAAATTACCCAAATTACCCAAAGGGAACATTTTCAAGCCTCATGGGGTAGTAACTAATTTGAACATTTTAGCATTGAATTGAAATGAAACACTCGGAAAAAAGAAAAGACTACCATATGCCAGCAATATGTCACTATCTTATTTAACACAGGTGATTAAACTTTAATTGAAGTCAGTAATGTTTTGCATTTGATTCATCTAAGGTTTTTTTTAAAAAACATTACAGAGGGTAAGTGTAGGGGGTAGAAATGGGAAGTTGTTGAACGGGCACAGAATCTCCATTTTGCAAGATGAAAAGGTTCTGGAGGTCTGTTGTACAACGATGTGAATACACTTAACACTACTGAACTGTAAGCCTAAAATGGCTAAGATGGTAAATTTACGTTATGGATTTTTTAAAAAAATCAAATTGTAAAATATTATTGGACTATAGATTTCTATAAATGCTGAAATGAAAAATAGATGAGAAAGAATTTTCATTATGATAATGCATGAGTTTTCTAATAATTTTCTAATATCTAGTCTTCCTTCCAATCATGTTTTTTATTATCTTGTATTTTTGTAGGTAGCCTCTTATACCCTGTCTTATAGATACTAAGTAAACACTTATACTTTGGAATAAAGGAAACTTTATAAGTACCAGTTTCAAAAGTTAGAGTGTAGGCTTGGGAATCAGTTGGAGAAACCTTCGGAGAAAAAGTGTTATAAGTCTAGATGAGCAAACACCTAACACAAAAGAAGTAAAAATTAAGATTGCATCTTATATTCTAAGTGAGAAACAAATCAGGAAAATATGTAAGCCAAAAAACAGTCACTTTCCAGGACTTAACCCTCAGTGATAAGTACCAGATTCATATCACAGGATGAAAAAGACAAAACAAAACCACAAAGGGAAATAATATGCAAAGGAAATAAAATAATGGACTTTCCTGACATGAATTCTCTGACCCAGGCCAGAAGGGCTTCTGTAGTACCTTTAAAAGTGTTTAAAGTGGCACCACTCCAAAGGAAAATGAAATTAGGAAATTATCCACCCAAGCAAGGGATATAAACAATCGGATCCTCTCTTAAAGCAATACAAACCCACTTTGTCTCAACCCAATGGAGGCCTTATTTAATTAAGATGTGGGTGGGAACAGTGTTCCTTTTCTCCACATCCCCCTTAGGAATCAAATGTGATGAAGAAAAAAGGGAAAGCAAGTTAACAATTCTGCAATTCATTCTAATGCGTGTGATTTTAAAAATGTGTCATTTGTAATCAGAAATCAGCAAAATCAGTAGCATCCATGTCTCATTTGAGAATGTTTTCACAGAATGCTCAGTGAAAATGCCTTGCTTATCTGAATTCACTAGAAAAGCCTAACTCCCCCTGGAAAAGACAGGAGGCTTGAGATACTAGTCAGGTCTGTGGTGCAACCCATTTAAATCCAGAGCTCGGCTTGGATTAAACACAGTATCCCACTTTCCAGAATGTACAGGAAGCAAGGGAGACTCCTCAACTCCATTTATAAAAAAAGATTTCATGGTTTTATTGATCTGTAAGAGGTAGGCCCTGATGGTTAGGCTCTTTACTGTGCAGCTGGGCTATTCTAAACCCATGGTGGAAGGAGCGCATATTTATAAAACCACTAACTTCAATTATGACAAATGCACAAAAAGTTAGCACTCATATTCTATTACTCTTTCCCATAAATGGATTTTACCACTAGAATAGACCTATAATTAATAATAAATGATCCATGAATAAAAAGATGGGCCATAATGAGTCTTTCCATCCACCTACGTATAAAAAGATTGAACCAAGAAAAAAATCCATTCTACTGGGAGAAAAAAAGGAGAGAAAAAATTAGTCTCCTTTATATTTAGAGCACATAGAGGAAATCTGTTTTAACACAATTATATACCTTTAGGAAAACAATAGAAGATTTTTTTTAAAGCATGCATAATAAAATTATTATTATTATTATTATTATTATTATTATTATTATTTTTGAGACGGAGTCTCGCTCTGTCGCCCAGGCTGGAGTGCAGTGGCCAGATCTCAGCTCACTGCAAGCTCCGTCTCCCGGGTTTACGCCATTCTCCTGCTTCAGCCTCTCGAGTAGCTGGGACTACAGGCGCCCGCCACCTCGCCCGGCTAGTTTTTTTTTTGTATTTTTTAGTAGAGACGGGGTTTCACTGGGTTAGCCAGGATGGTCTCGATCTCCTCACCTCGTGATCCGCCCATCTCAGTCTCCCAAAGTGCTGGGATTACAGGCTTGAGCCACCAAGCCCGGCCAATAAAATTATTATATAATATCTCTTGCCCACAGAATTTCTAGCATTCATTTGGTCTGATTAGGTTTTGTTGTGAAATACACAAAAACACAAATGGTTGAATTAAAATACAACCCCCACCCCACTTCCTTTTTTGACAATGATGTTCCCACATTGACTTTTGCAATGCTGCCATACAGAACAGTCACAGTTACTTAAGGTCAGTATCCATTCATGAGAGAATAGCTCCCCATCTTACCCACTAAATTGGTAAAATATTCATTTAGTCTATTAGGGCTTTTCAGGGTTTCTTGAGGCTGTTTAAAGCAACTCTCAGTGATATGAACACTAAAGAAGGATTGAAAACAAGCACAATCATTCCCTACCCCTCGCCCTAAATCCGGCACTTTCCAAATCGAAAAGATTCACTTGCAAGTGCTCCATATATAGGATGGGATAAGGTCCATCAAGAGCCATTCATTCATTCATTCGTTCATTCAATATACATTTACTGAATGTTTAACATAAGCCAGGCACTATACAAGTTCCTCTGAGATCTCACCAAAGAAGAAAACAAAAATCCCTGTTCTCATGGAATTTATAATCTACTAGGAAGTGGCGTCAGATAATAAACAATAAAAATAATTTATAAATGTTAGATGGTAAAATGTGCTATGGAAAATGAAAAAAGTAAGGTTGAAAAAGAGGAGGAACCAGGCTAGGCATGGTGGCTCACATCTATAATCCCAGCACTTTGGGAGGTCAAGGTAGGACAATCACTTGAAGGCAGTTGGACACCCAGCCTGGGCAACTGAGCAAGACTCCATCTCTATGAAAAACAAATTTTTAAAAATTAAGCTGGGTATTGTAGTGCATGCCTTTAGTCCTAGCAACTTGGGAGGCTGAGGCAGGATTGCTTTGAGCCCAGGAGTTAGAGGCTGCGTAGAAATGATCACACCACTGCACTCCAGCCTGGGTGGATGAGCAAGACCCTGCCTCAAATAAATAAATAAATCAGAAAAGAAAAGACAAGGAGGAATCAAAAGTGCTGGGCAAACCCACCAGGATAGCAATAATAAAAAAGACAGGTAGTAACAAATGTTGGCTGGAGTGTAGAGAAATTAGAATGCTCATACACTGTTAGTAGGAATATAAAGTGGTGTGGCCACATTGAAACACAGTCTGGCAGTTCCTCAAAATGTGAAACATTGAATTACCACATGACTAAGCAATTCCATTTCTAGGTATATAACCAAGAGAAATGAAACCAGGAGAAGTGAAAACATATACGTACACAAAAACTTACATACAAATGTACACAGCAACATTATTCATGATAGCCACAAATAGAAACAAATCCAATGTCCAGCAACTGATGAATAAATAAAATGTTGTATATTTATACAATGGAACGTTTAGTATTTGATAATGAAATGATGTACTGATACACGCTACAACATGGATGACCAATGAAAGCTTCCTAAGTGAAAGATACCAGTCATAAAAGACCATATATGTATTTTCTGATTTCATTTATATGAGATATCAAGAACAGGCAAACCACAGAGATAGAAAGTAGAGCTGGGAGATTGGTGAAATGGGGAATGACTGCCAATGAGTATGGGATTTCTTTCTAGAGTGATGGAAATGTTTAAAATTGATTGTGGTGATGGTTTCACAACTTATGAATATTACTAAAACCTATTGAGTTGCACATGTTAAATGGGTGAACTGTTTGGTATATCAATTATATGTCAACAAGGCCATTTAATTTAAAGAATGCTGGGGGAGAGGAGAGATTTGAAATATAATAATCCAGATCTCACCTAGAAAGTAGCAGTCGCACATAGACTTTATTGAAGGAGATAAGGCAGTTGGTTAACCATAAAGAAATCTAGAGGAAAAGTTTCACTTTCTTTTCCATTTCAAAGAACCAGAGGGCCTGCTTAAACTTACCCAAGTTAAAAGAGATAACCTGAATGGTCCTATAACTACAAAAGAAATTGAATATGCTATTTAAAATCCTTTCGAAAGAGAAATCTTCAGGTCCATAATGTTTTACTGTTTATTCTACCAAACATTTCAAGAAGAAAATAACAACAATTCTGCACAATCTCTTTCAGAAACAGAAGAGGAGGGAACAGTTGCCAACTGATTGTATAAAGTTGGTGTTGCCCTGATATCAAACCTAGACAAAGATGGTGCAAGAACACTACAGACCAATACCATGAATCCTCAACAAAATATTATTCAATACAATCTAGCAACATATAAAAAGAATACTACACCACAACACAGTGGGGCTGGCCGGGCACGGTGGCTCACGCCTGTAATCCCAGCACTTTGGGAGGCCAAGGCAGGTGGATCACCTGAGGTCAGGAGTTCAAGACCAGACTGACCAACATGGAGAAACCCCATCTCTACTAAAAATACAGAATTAGCAGGGCGTGGTGGCGCATGCCTGTAATCTCAGCTACTCCAAAGGCTGAGGCAGGAGAATCGCTTGAACCGAGGAGGCGGAGGCTGCTGTGAGCCGAGATTGTGCCATTGCACTCCAGCCTGGGCAACAAGAGTGAAACTCCATCTCAAAAACAAACAAACAAACAAAAAAAACACAGTGGGGTTTATCCTAAGGATGTAAAAAACTGGTTCAAAATTCAAAAATCTGCCAATGTAATCAACCATAATAGTGGTCTAAAGAAAAAACCCAAATGACCACATCAATTGATCCAGAAAAAAAGTATTTGAGAAATCCAATATCTATTCCTAATAAATACTCTTAGAAAGTCAGGAACAAAAAGGAATTTCCTCAACCTAGTAAAAAAGGGCATGTATAAAAATCTTCAACTGGGCCGGGCGCGGTGGCTCACGCCTGTAATCTCAGCACTTTTGACGGCTGAGGCAGGCGGATCACGATGTCAGGAGTTCCAGACCAGCCTAGCCAACACAGTGAAACCCCGTCTCTACTAAAAAAACAAAAATCAGCCAGGCACAGTGGCACGTGCCTGTAATCCCGGCTACTCAGGAGGTTGAAGCAGGAGAATCGCCTGAACCCAAGAGGCGGAGGTTGCAGTGAGCCAAGATCGCGCCACTGCACTCCAACCTGGGCGACAGAGCAAGACTCCGTCTCAAACAAACAAACAAACAAAAACCTTACACTAACATCATACTTAATGAATGCTTTCCCCCTAAGAATAGGAACAAGGCATGGATGTCTCCTTCACCACTCCTGTTTACCATTGTAGTAGAAGTCCTAGATGGTGAAAAAAAGGGAAGAAAATAATAAAAAGCATGCAGGTTAGAATGGAAGAAATAAAATGATTCCTATTCATAGATGATATAATTGTCCATGTAGAAAATCCTAAGGTATTTTCAATAGAACTACTAGAATTGATAAGTGAGTTTAGTAAGGTAGCGTGATACAAGAAACTGGAAATTGACATTTAAAAATATATATCATTTACAGTAGCTAAAAAATAAAGAAAACAAATACTTAGGTATAAACGTAATACTGTTTTCTAAAAACTTCAAAATGCTAATAAAAAAATGGAAGAGCTAATCAAATTGAAAGGCATATCAGTTCATAAATTAGAAAGTTCAACATGGTATAGATATCAATTCTACCCAAACTGCAGCATAGATTTAATGCAGTTTAAATAAAAATCCTAGCCAAAAAAAAGTACTCCAGCAGTAACTTTTCAACAATAAAAACAAGTTGGTTCTAAAATTTAAATGAAAGCCAAACAAACTAGATTAGTTAAAACAATTTTAAATGAAGAATAAGGTTAGAAAATCTCACTACCTAATTTTCAGACTTACAAAGCTATAATAATCAAGATAGTGTGATATTGGTGAAAGAATAGACACAGATTAAGAGAATAAAGTAGTGAGTCTGGAAATAGACCACAAATATGTTGCCGATTAATTTTTGAACAAAGGTGTAAAGGTAATTCAATGGGGAAATGATAGTTGTTTCAACAAATGCTGTTGAAATTTCTTACACATGACACCAAAAGCATGATCTGAAAAGAGAAAAAAAATTGTACTTAAGAGCCTTTGCTCTTAAAAGACACTGTTAAAAAACGGAAAGACAAGCTACTAGAGCCTGGCAGAAAATATCACCAAGTTACATATCTGACAAGGGCACTGAACCTAGAAGATATAACACTCAAAACTCAACATTAAGAAAACAAACTACTCAGTAAAAATGGATCAAAAGACTTCAAAAGACTTTTACCAAAGAGAGTATGTGGAAGAACAATATATGCTTATTGATTTTTAAAACAGTGCAAAGGCAACTTAATAGAAAAATGATGATCTTTTCAACAAATGATATTCAAATAACTAGACATTTACATGCAAAAAAACAGCCTTGACCCAAAACCAGCCTCACTCCTTGCATAAAAATGATCCTAAAACTGATCATAGATCTAAATGTAAAACATAAAACTATAAAAACATTTAGAAGAAAACATAGGATAAAAATCTTTGTGACCTGGGGTTAGGCATGACAAGAGACCAAAAGCATAATCTATTTTAAAAGAAGCTGATATGGTGGATTTCATCAAAATTAAAAATTTTTCCTCTACAAAAGGTACTGTTGTAAGAATGAAAAGACAATCTACAGAGTGGAAAAAAATATTTGCAAATCACATATCCAACAAATAACTTGTATCTAGAATATATAAAGAACTCTCAAAATTCACCAGTAAGAAAACAAATAAGCCAATTAAAAAATAGGCAAAAGACCTGAATAGAAACTTTATCAAAGAGGATATATGGATGGCAGATACATACATGAAAAGAAGTTCATTCTTGGATGAATATTTTGCAAATATTTTCTCCCATTCCACAGACTGTCTCTTCACTCTGTTGACTATTTCCTTTGCTGAGTAGAAACTTTTTATTAGTAGTTTAATATAGTCAAATTTGTCCTTTTTTGTTTTGTTGCCTGTATTTTTGAGGTCTTAGACATAAAATCTTTGCCTAGACTGATGTTTTAGATTGTTTCCCCTATGTTTTCTTCTAGTAGTTTCATAGTTTTAGGTATTCTGTTTAAGTCTTTAATCCATTTTGCATTGATTTTTATACACTGTGAGACATAGGTGTCTATTTTCTTTCTTTTGTGTTTGGATATTCACTTTTTCCAGCACCATTTATTGAAGAGGATGTTCTTTCCCTAATCTATATTCTTGGCACCTTTGTCAAAAATCAATTGGCTGTAAATATGTAGATTTATTTCTGGGTTCTCCATTCTATTCCATTGGTCTATGTGTCTGTTTTTATACAAATACCATGCTGTTTTGGTTACCATAGCCTTGTAATATATTTTGAAGTCAGGTACTATGATGCTTCCAGCTTTCTTCTTTTTGCTCAGGGATTGCTTTGGCTGTTTGGGCTCTATTTTAGTTCCATACAAATTTTTCTATGTCTGTGAAAAATGTCATGAGACTGGTGGATCACTTGAGCCCAGGAGTTTGAAACCAGCTTGGGTAACATGGTGAAACCCTGTCTCTACAAAAAAAAAAAAATACAAAAAACTAGCCAGGTGTGGTGATGTGCTCCTGTAGTCCCAGCTACTCGGGAGGCTGAGGTGGGAGGATCACCTGAGCCCTGGAGGTAGATGCTGCAGTAAGCATCTATGCAGCACTCCAACCTAAGTGACAGAGTAACACCCTGTCTCAAAAAAAAAAAAAAGGAAAGAAAGAAAAGAGGCACCACTGATTTTTATGTTGATTTTGTATCTTGTAACTTTACTGAATTTGTTTATCAGATCTAAGAGTTTCTAGATATAAGATCATGTCATCTGCAAAGTTTGTCTTTCTCTTTTCCAATCTGGATGCCTTTTATTTCTTTCTCTTGCCTAATTGCTCGGCTAGGACTTCCAGTTCAATAGGAGTGGTAAAAGTGGGCATCCTTGTCTTGTTCCAGTTCTTAGAGGAAAGGCTTTTAACTTTTCCCCATTCAGCATTATATTAGCTGTTGGTTTGTCATATAAGGGCTTTAATATGTTGAGGTATGTACAGGGAACTCAAATAACTCAACAAGAAAACACCAAATAATCCTGTTAAAATGTGGGCAAAAGATAGGAATAGACATTTTTCAAAAACACACACAAATGGCAACAGGTATACGAAAAAACCACTAAACATCAGGGAAATGAAAATCAAAACCATAATGACACATTATCTTACTTCAGTCAGCATGGCTATTATCAAGACGACATCATCAGGGAAATGCAAATCAAAACCACAATGACATATTATCTTACTTCAGTTAGCATGGCTATTATCAAAAAGACAAAAAATGACAGATGTTGGTGAGGATTCAGAGAAATGGGAACTCTTACACAGTGTTGGTAGGAATGTACATTAGTACAGTCATTACAGAAAACAGTATGGAGGTTTCTCAAAAAAACTAAAAATAGAGCCACCATATGATCCAGCAATTCTGCTACCAGGTACTCACCCCCCAAAAATGGAACTCAATATATCAAAAGGATACCTGCATGCCCATGTTTATTGTAGCACTGTTAACAATGGTCAAGATATGCAATCAACCTACGTGTCCATCAAAGATGAATGGATAAAGAAAATATGATTATATAAATACAATGGAATGCTGTTTGGCCATAAAAAAAAAAATCCTGCCATTTGCGGCAACATAGATACAAGTGGAAGAAATTATGTTAAGTAAAATAATCCAGGCACAGGAAGACAAATACATGTTCTCACTCACAGGTGGGAGTTAAAAAAAGTTGATCTTATAGAAGTAGAGAGTAGAATGACAGTTACGAGAGGCTGCAAAGGGTGTGTGGGCGTCAGTGGGGGAGGGAATAAAGAGAGGCAGATTAATAGGTACAAACATACAGTTACATAGAAGAAATAAGTTCTAATATTTAATAGCATGGTAGGGTGACTGCAATTGCAACAATGTATTGTATATTACAAAATAGCTAGAAGAGAGGATTTGAAATGTCCCCAATGGTAGAAATGATAAATGTTTGAGGTGATAGATATCCTAAATACCCTGACTTGATCATGACACAGTATATGCATGGAACAAAATATCACATGTGTCCTATAAATATACACAAATATTATGTATCAATAAAAAAGTTCAACATCATTAGCCCATTAGGGAAATGCAAATTAAAACCAGGACAAAATACCACTACATACTTACTAGAATGGTTAACATAAAACTAATTACAGCACACCTATGTTCAAAGCAGCAATATCCACAATAGCCAAGAGGGGGATGCAGTCCAAATGTCCACTGACCAATGAATGGATTTAAACAATGTAGTATACTACACAGTCTTTGAAAAAAGGAAATCTTGTCAACCTTGAGGACATTATGCTAGGTGAAATAAACTAATCACATAAAGATAAACACTATCTGAGTCCACTTATATGAGGGATCCAAAGGTGTCAAATTCATAGTTATAGAAAGTAGAACGATGGGTTACTAGGGGGCAAAAAGGAAGTTGTCTAATAGGTATAGAGTTTCAGTTCTGCAAGATGAAAAAGTTCTGGAGATCTATTTACAGAACAATGTAAATATATTGAACACTACTGAGCTGCACATTTAAAAATGGTTAAGATGGTGAATTTTATGATAAATGTTTTTGCCATAACAACAAAAAATAATGACAATACCAAGTGTTGACAAGGATGTGGAGCAACTGAAACTTTTCTCCACTACTTGTAGGAATGCATAACTCTGGAAAACTGTTTGGCATTTGCTTATAAAGTTAAACACACATTTAACATATGACCCCTAAATCCCATTCCTACATATTTTCCCTAGAGAAATGAAGGCTTTTGCTCACACAAGAACTTACACAAGAATGTTTATAGCAGTTTTATTTAGAATTACCCCAAACTAGAAACAACCCATGTGTCTTTCATGTATGGATAAACAAACTGTGGTACATCTATTCCATGAAATACTATTCAACAAAAAATGGAATGATTAATACACGCAACAGCCTGGATGAAGCTCTCATGAGTCACTCTGCAAAGTGGAAGAAACCAGTCTCCAAAGATTTCACACTGAATGATTCCATTTATATGACATTCTTGAAACAACAAAACTATGGTGAAGAACAGACCAGTAATTGCCAGAGGTTAGGGGTTGGGGGAAGGGGTGCAGAATAGGGTGTGACTACAAAAAGACAGCACATCCATCCCAGCACTTTGGGAGGCCAAGGTGGACAGATCACAGGATCAGGAGTTCAAGACCATCCTGACCAACATGGTGAAACCCCATCTCAACTAAAAATACAAAAATTAGCCAGGTATGGTGGCGTGTGCCTGTAATCCCAGCTACTCAGGAAGCTGAGGCAGGACAACAGCTTGAACCCTGGAGGCAGAGGTTACAGTGAGCCCAGATTACGCCACTGCACTCAAGCCTGGGCAACAGAGCAAGACTGTATCTCAAAACAAAAAACAAAAAACAAAAAGTGCAAAGGAGATTTGGGGAGTGACAGAACTCTGACATATCCTGACTGGTAGCGATTATGCAAAACTATACATATATTAACATTCTTAGCACTATACACACATATACACAGACACATATAAAACAAAGAGGAAACACCCACATGGTGAATGACCAAGAGATAACCTCTTTGGAGAAGGTCATGATCACATATTCAGTCATAGAAAGTGAACTCGTTCATGGTACCTTTTTACATCTGCCTCCCGCATATGCCACACCACAGCTACTTCTAAGAAGAATCTCAGGAGTTCACACTGGAGCTGTCAGAATGAATACATACATCTTCCAGTGAACTATAGGCTCATTGGTCCATGTCCACAATGAAAGAGAGAGGAAAGGTAGGAAAACAATTTGGAAAAGTCAAAAAGCCATTTGTGTTTTCTGAAAGGTCAAGGGATTGGCATAGCTGGCACAAACCAGGGCTCAACAAAAAAGCCCCATTTTTAAAGGCCCAGTTTGTTGAGGGCCTATTTACAGGAAAAGTTTCCAAGAGGGGCTGCCAAAAACAACCAAAGGTAACCCTGACACCCCATAGTCTGGACTGTGCAGAAACTCGTGGCTGGGACCTCTATTTTTCTTCCTTGGAGAGAAGCACCAAGAGGCGATCTATAAATATAAACCAGCTTTCCCACTAAAAGGGAAGGTGAAAGAAGTTGGGTTGCATCATCCTTTGCTCTAGTCTGGAAAAGATTAATGTTTTCTAGAAAAAAATGAAAGAATTAGGCTGGGCGCGGTGGCTCATGCCTGTAATCCCAGCACTTTGGGAGGCCGAGGCGGGTGGATCACTTGAGGTCAGGAGTTTGAGACAAGCCTGGCCAATATGGTGAAATCCAATCTCTACTAAAAATACAAAAACAAAAAAAGAAAAAAGGAAGGCCGGGCACAGTGGCTCACGCCTGTACTCCCAGCACTTTGGGAGGCCAAGGTGGGTGGATCACTAGGTCAGGAGATCAAGACCATCCTGGCGAAAAGGGTGAAATCCCATCTCTACTAAAAATACAAAAAGATTAGCCAGGCGTGGTGGCAGGTACCTGTAGTCCCAGATACTCCGGAGGCTGAGGCAGGAGAATGGTGTGGACCCAGGAGGTGGAGCTTGCAGTGAGCCGAGATCGTGCCACTGCAGTCCAGCCCGGGCAACAGAGTGAGACTGTCTGAAAACAACAACAAACACACAAACAAACAAACAAAAATTAGACAAGTGTGGTCTCACACACCTGTAATCCCAGCTACTCGGGAGGCTGAGGCAGGACAATCGCTTGAAGCTGGGAGGCAGAGGCTGCAGTGAGCCGAGATCATTCCACTGCACTCCAGTCTGGGCAAGAATTATGCAGTTAAGAAAGCCACACAAAAAGAAATGTTTTGAGGAAGAAAATAGAACAAAGAGATCAACCACTTGACAAAACCAAAATGTCCTGTCAAGAGATTAATAGGAGAAAAAAAGTAACACACAGGAGAGGGAGAATTGATGTACTGTGTAGATCTGGCATGGAGCAGCAGGTAAGATAGAGAAGGGTGGTATATCAGAGACTCCGAGCCAGTGTCTGGCTTCTCTCACTGACCCGCCATTCTTGATCTCCACGTACACTCTGATTTTCCCCACAACAGCCTTCCCTGGTATTTCTTCCCTGGAATACCAGCTTCATGAGCTTGTTTCTCTAGAACAGAATCTGGGCATAGGGTAGAAGCTCAGTGAATACTTGCTGTATGAATGGATGACAAGGAGGATTCATCAGACCCAGCAGGAAAAGTCAAAAGTGGTCACTGAGGAGCTCTTGATGAGGTGCCAGTGCTAGAGATGAGAGCCTTGCACAGACCTGCCTGGCTAATCAGAAAGAATGCTGCCTTCTTGTAGTGTGTTTCTTAGGACATAAAAGAGGGCACATCAAAACTCCTCAAACCCTCCTCTACTGGTTTTTAAAAATAAGGATAATTGTCTTCCTCAGAAGCCATCTGGATGGTCTAGCTGGTCAGAAGTCCTGAGTGGAAAACAGGAAGGCACGGAAGGTGACATGTGGTTCTCTTCTCTTCTGGCTAGAGATCATGGCATATGAAAAGACTGGATAAAGAAATGCGAAAAGCCATTTCAACCGATGGTGTTGAAGACAAGATCTGATTTTCTGGACTGTAACATTCAAATAATAGCCTGACAAGACATGTGGTTCATTACATGAAAATAGGAATGAGATACCAGACTATTCACAATAGCCAAGACATGAAATCAAACTAAGTATCCATCAGTAGATGAATGGGTAAAGAAAATGTAGTACATATACATAATGGAATACTATTCAGCCATAAAAACAATAAAATTCTGTCATTTGTAGCAACATGGATGGAACTGAAGGACATTATGTTAAGTAAAATAAGCCAGGTGCAGAAAGAAAGACAAATGTTGGATGTTCTCACTCATATGTGGGAGCTAAAACAAAAAAAACAACTCATGGTCATAGAGTCGAATGTCAGTTACCAGAAGCTGGGAAGGGTAGTGGGGAGGAAGGAATAAAGAGGGGATGGTTAAGGGGTACAAATGTGCAGTTAGATAGAAAGAATAGATCTAGTGTTCAGTAGCACGATGGGGTGACTAGAGCTAACAATATTGTATATCTCAAAACAACTAAAAGAGTGGAACTGGAATATTTCTAACAAAAAGAAACGATAAATGTTTGAGGTGATGTATATTTCAATTACCTTGATTTAAACATTATACACTGAATGCTTATATAAAAATACCACATACGCCCCATAAATATGTACAACAATTATGTATTCATTAAAAATAAAAAATGTAGGAAAAAAATGACATGCCAAGAAGATGCTCACCGAATTGGCCTATTGAAGAGAACCTTAAAGTTGAATTCAAGAGAGAGGAAAACACCCACATAATGGTATAAAACCAGGCATCATGGAGGACAGCAGCCAGAACAGAAAAAGAAAAAAACCAATGCCAGAGACTCTTAGTGCTTTCGGAGAAACTAGCATCCAAGAAATGTGGATGTGATGTGTACATATATCCACATGAGGGTACAGGGAAAGAACAGAAAATATATTGCTATAAAAAAGTAAAACAGATCACCCCGTTAGGAGGCTCTGGGTGATATTTTCCACAAAGAGAACATTAAATAAGCAGAAAAGTGATAGAGAGTTTTCATAGGAACTTCCAGCTCCCTAGACATTTACAAGATACTTAATTCTTACTGATAAATTCTTCTTTAAATAAGATGAAATTCTATTCTAGACTTAATTCTAAATAGTGGAAATGTGGTTGGTGAAGTAGTAATAGTAAGAATTTTTTGAAAAGTCATCATTTTAGCTTAGGATTAAAAAATAGCTAAGAACATGTGAAGTACAGCCAGATGCACAGGCACCCTGTGGACTCCATGAGCACAAGGAACTGGTCAGGCTTGTTTATGACCATATCCCTAGCACACACTGCATTGGGCCAGGAACGCCATAAAAACTGAGTGACCTACACAATCTAGTACGCTTCTATGGTGAGAAACTCTGAAACTGACAACAGATAAAGGGATGAATAAACTTAAAGAAAAGATGGAAAGATGATCATGTAACAATGTGATTAGGAGATACAAAAACACACACACGCACACATCAGAGGCTAGTTAGAAAGACTGGAGATAATTTGTTTCAGGCCAAGACAAAAGGAAACTTCAACAATTAGAGCTGGGAATAAGGAATTCAGGAAGAAGCTCAATGACTGTATGTTATCAGGGCTGCTGGAGACAGGACTGATTCCTGTCCTAGAGACCGAACTAGACGGCTAAGGTCCTTTACAACTCAAAAATTCTTAATTTCAATTGAAAATTACGTAAGTGTTTTACTATAGTAACAATAAATAGTGTTTGGCTGTATTTGAACAAATATTAATAGTCCCAGGCTTCAGGCATATTATGGATTAAACTCGATTTTGTAAATTAGTTTGGGAGCATACCCATAATTCCAAATAATCTAAAAACGCAGTACAGGAGACACTGCCAATATGTAAGTTAAGGACTGCTTACAGACAGAGGCAATAATGCATTATTATTTCAACTTAGAAAGGCAGTCTCAATAGGACTCGATACTGTATCCACCAGAAAATACTAACATATGGGCTGCCGTTCTAAACTGGAACTCCATGAGGCTGGCTTTCTGACTTTTGGTTTGCTGGTGGGTCAGAATCTGCCTTGCAAATGTGAGTTGAAGAAAGAAAGCCATAACAAAAAGCGTATATTATATAGTTAAACCCTGCTCCTCTTCTGGTAAAACTGTACAGAATGAAGTTTCATAATTCGTTAGGAGCCACGGAGCTGGCAGTAGATATCAGGACTGACAATCAAGCCAGGTGCTGTGGCTCATGCCTGTAATCCCAACACTTTGGGAGGCCAGGATGGGAGAATCGCTTGAGACCAGGAGTTTGAGACCAGCTTGGGCAACATAGTGAGATCTCATCTCCACAAATAACACAACAATTAGCCAGGCATGGTGGCCCATGCCTGTGGTCCCAACGACTCAGGGGACTGAGGTGAGAGGATTGCTTGAGCCCAGGTGGTCAAGGCTTCAGTGAGCCGTGATCACTCCACTGCATTCCACTCCAGTTTGGGTGACACAGTGAGATGCTGCCTCAACAACAACAACAAAAAGATTAACAACCAACCGTGAATGGGATGCATTTTAACAGTTAAATTATCAGATAAAGTTTGTAAAGGCCTAGAATCACAATGTGTCCACACCATTACTGAAAGTGCATGCTATGGTGCACACCTATAATCCCAGGGCTCTGGGAGGCTGAGGTGGGCGAATCACCTGAGGTCAGGAGTTTGAGACCAGCCTGGCCAACATGGTGAAACCCCGTCTCTACTAAAATACAAAAATTAGCCAGGTGTGGTGGTGTGTGCCTGTAATCCCAGCTACTCGGGAGGCTGAGGCAGGAGAATTGCTTGAACCTGGGAGGCGGAGGTTGCAGTGAGCTGAAATCGCTCTACTGCACTCCAGCCTGGGGACAGAGTGAGACTCCATCTCAAAAAAAAAAGAAGTGTAGAACACAAAGCAAGAAGCCCTCTGTGGGTCCAGATGTGCTGTGTGGCCTTTGGCTGGTTACATAACTTCTCCCCGATACAGTAAACTGGGAAAAGGGAAAGATTCCTTCCTTTTCCTCCAATATGACACGAGGGTGAATGATAAAGCACTTCCAGGCCGGGCATGGTGGCTCACGCCTGTAATCCCAGGACGTTAGGAGGCCAAGGCAGGTGGATCACCTGAGGTCAGGAGTTCGAGACCAGTCTGGCCAACATGGTGAAACCCTGTCTCTACTAAAAATACAAAAATCAGCTGGGTGTAATGGCACACGCCTGTAGTCCCCGCTACTCAGGAGGCTGAGGCAGGAGAATCGTTTGAACTCAGGATGCAGAGGTTGCAGTGAGTCAAGATCATACACACTCCAGCTTGGATGATAGAGTGAGACTCTGTTTCCAAAAAAAAAAAAAAAAAAAAAAAGCACTTCCAACTTTTTAGTGGAATAAGATAGGTAAAATCAAAATGCTGTCATTTATTAATGCAACCAGAGCAATCCTTAACAAATATCACCTTAAGCAAATCCTTTAACTTTGCCCTACTTTCTAGATGTGGAAAATAATCCCAAATAGCAACATTAGGTCTCTATGGTTACAAGAGAATATTATCCTTTAATAGGACCAAACATAATTTTGATCCTTGCCAACCATTTTTCTACATGTGCACTGTGGAAAGCAGGCCAGTCAAGTAGAAATAAAGTAATTCTTCAGACAAAATCCTTCTTACAGCAAAAACTAGTGTGTGAGGCAAAATGATGTATTAGAGCCACCTTTCTATGATCAGTCCTTTCTGATGTGGGTAGGAAGACACCTTTTAGAGATGCAACTAGTGAATGGTCGAAAGTACTGGCTACGAGGCTTCATTGCTTCGGTTCAAATATTGCCTTTGCCTAGAGCCAGGTGTGTTTTCTTGGGCAAGCCCCAGTCTCCTCATCAGTAGAACTGGGAAAATAGTAGCCGTCAAAGACTGCAGTTCATAAGGTTGTACTGATGATTCAGTGAGTTAATATGAATCCAGTTATTGGAGCAGAACCTGGTACCTAACAGCATTCAATAAAAATTAGCCATTATTATTATTAGGGAGTACAAAGTACCTTCAGGATATCAAAGATATTACCAGATGATTCTCTACAACTTAGTATGATTCCTAGAATGCTAACACTGACAACAATACTACCTAAAAATCTAGACAGGCATTCTTTTTCTATTACTCCCAACACAAATAAAAGTCTCCTTTTTATTGAAGATAAGTTGTCTTGATTTTCTTTATGTAGGAGTATAACTTACTTTTAAATAAGGACAAAAGACAGGGAAAATATTTTTTCTAATTTTATTGGCTTCTTAATAGTGGTACATGGCTGTAATTGTGAAGTACATGTTTTGGTTAGTATTTTAATTTGTTATAATTTTTAAAATCTTCAATTTCTTTTATAAAGTCCTAAAGCATAGGCAGGGTGTGATGGTTCATGCCTGTAATCCCAGCACTTTGGGAGGCCAAGGAGGATGAATTGTTTGAGCCCAGGAGTTTGAGAACAGTCTGGCAACACAGTGAAACCCTGTCTCTACAAAACACACAAAAATTAGCCGAGTGTGGTGCTGTGTGCCTGTAGTCTCAGCTATTTGGGAGGCTCAGGTGGGAGGATCATCTGAGCCCAGGGAGGTTGAGGATGCAGTGAGCTGTGATTGTGCCACTGCACTCCAGCCTGGGAGACAGAATGAGACCCTCCTGCCCCAAAAAAAAAAACAACAAAAAAAAAGTCCTACATCATCCAGTACTGCATTTTTGGCTATAGTGGGTATTTAATAAAGAAGCAATTCAAGGCATATTTTTTTATTACATCCCATGTATAAGTTATTACATAAAGAACCTATGGGAAGTGCAGCAAAAGTGAGTGTAATAGTCTCTGCCCTTAAATACTTTACATAGCAAATTAGAAGCATAAGACAGACACTTAAACAAGAAAACAAGTTAAAATAAACATGTCCTAACAGGAGTACAGGCAAAGGAGGGGTGGCTACCATCAGCTGGTGCTGAATCAAAGTCAAGAGTATCTGCAGGAGGAAGAGACATGTTACTGACCCTTGAATGACTGGTAGCATTTCAATAGGTATACCTGGAGGAAGGACGTGCTCAGAGGAACAGGAAAGAGCAAGAAAAAAAGCCAGGGGACCAAGAAGGCTTGGGGCATGCTGAACCAGTGACCCAGCATGACTGAAGTCCAAAGGCTATGGACGACTTGAAAAGAAAATGTCAGTTTGGGTTAAACTGAGAAGAGCTGAGAAGCCTGGATTTCACTGAAGAAGCAATGCGGACCCAGTCACACTTTTTGAGCAAGAAGTGACAGGAGCAAAGTCCCATCTGAGGAACGTTTCCTGATGGTGATATCCAAGAGGATCTGGCGGGGGGCAAAAGGGGAGATGGGTGATCTGCCCACCTATGTCCCCAGATCCACACATGTTGGGCTACTGCTGCTGACCAGAGGGAGCCCTCATCTCCCTGCTCACCCAGCTCTTGGGCTATGTCATTTCCAGTAACTCCAGCACCACAGGCTTAGGATCTTAGGGACTCCTCCTCTAAATCCATTCCCTGTGTTCCACTTTATATAGCAAGTTTCTGTCCTGAGTCCTTTGGTAAGTTTCTGTCCTAGTTAACAGCTCTATTTCCTTGTTCTTTAAAAAAGGATAGGGCCGTAGGCTGAGCACGGTGGCTCACGCCTGTACTCTCAGCACTTTGGGGAGCTGAGGTGGGCAGATTGCTTGAGCCCAGGAGTTTGAGACCAGCCCGGGCAACATGGCGAACACCCATCTCTATTAAAAGTACAGCACAAAAGTACAAAAATTAGCTGGGCATCGTGGCGTGTGCCTGTGGTCCCAGCTGCTTGGGAGGCTGAGGCGGGAGAATTGCTTGAAGCTGGGAGATTGAGGCTGCAGTGAGCTGTGATAGCACTACTGCATGCCAGCCTGGGTGACTAGGGCCCTGTTCAAGTCTTTCTGATTCCCACACCAGACACCATCTGCCCCACCTAAATACTCCTACCTGAGAAAAGAACACCCTGGTTACTGAGGCTTGCCTGAATCTTCTAATATCACTCACCTGGATGCTCTGAGATTTACCCTACCTGTTGGAACCTGTGCCACTTTGTGGTGAAATACTCATCACTCTATTTGCCTGGCTTGATACTTATAAGGTTATTATCTTGATCACTTGGGTTCCTGACAGCCTGTGACATTTCAAACCTCCTCTGTCAGCCTCACCAGCTAGGTCAGGTTCCCCTCATAGGTAGGCTTGCTGCCAGAACCCTGCCTCTCCCTGTCTTCTCTAGTGGCCTACAGATTTCTATAGCTAGCTGCAAATAAGCATAGCAAAAAAGCTATGTTGCACTAATTGAGACATTAGGTGACAGGACTAGACAACAGGAATTGACAGGATAGGCTGATGTTAAAGACTTTGCATGAGGAGAAAATAAATCAAACGTTTTAGGAACTGATAGAATGATAGAACGTTTTAGGAACTAAACGTTTAGGAACTAAACGTTTTAGGAACTGATAGAATCAAACGTTTTAGGAACTGATAGTGAGAGCAGGAAGAGTCAAAGAACTCCATGGTTCAAAGTCTGGATGCCAAAGGAAGCCATGTCTACAGTAATAAGGATTGCTGGGGTTGGCAGGGAATCTGTTTTGGTTGGAATGCATTTATACATAGTACTTTTCCACTCCCTCTTCCTTCACTCCCTGTGTCCATCATAGCATTTATTAGTACCTCACCTGTCTAGAATGAAAGCTCCATGAGGGCAGGAACCTCACTTGCTTATTGGCTACAGAATACCAGGCTTCTAGAACAGTGCCTGGCAGCTAGCATGTTTTCCATGGAAATACATATAGACTGTATGAATGGATTTTGAGTTAACATGTTGTTCTCAGGTAGTGCTACCCATCAGATGCTTGGGTAGATGTGCGTGGGCATTGGCTGGAGGCTGGGCCAGTTTGAGGGATGTGGGTATGGGAAAGAAGGGCACATTCAAAGCAACAGAAGGGCTAAGGCACATAGCAACCTTCCCTCAGAGGGTTAGGGGAGATGAGAAGATGAAGAGAAAAGGCAAAAGAGAGAAAGAAAAGTGAAAGACAAACAAGATAATGGTAGCTTTTGTAAGTTAAGGAAGAGGTATTTTGGAAATTAAGGCAGGACTGATTATTCAGTGACAGCAAATGTTGTAGAGGTTGAAATGAATGAAAATAAGAGAATGACACTAAATTTAATGGTTAGGAGACTTGGAGTAACCTCGGTGAATACAGAACACAGAGACAGATTGCAGTGGGAAAAGGAATGAGAACGTGGGAAGAAAGTAGAGGCAGCAGAAATAGGTTAGATTTTCAGTAAGTTTGGTCTTGATGGTAATACACTATGAGAAGTTAGAGGAACAACTGTGTTTATTTAGACAGGGCGTTTGTCCTCTTACCTTTGGGGAGATATAAGCATATATAAAAATCCAAAGGAAGGATGTTTATATCCTCACCTCCCACCAAATCAAATCAAATCAAATCAAATCAAAATGGGAAAAAATGATTATGTAGGGGAAAAAAAAGGTGTAAGTGCCATTTTGAGTTCTAAATATAGGGAAGGGATAGAAGAACCTAGAGCTTAGCTGGGACCTCTCATGCAGGAGAAGAAAAGCAATGAAGAGGGGTATCTGGGGGAAGTGGATGGAAAAGAGGCCTGTTCTCCTGTCCTAGAATCTAAGAGCCAGACACTGAACAGCCTAAATCAGAGTCGAAGATATTGGAAACTTTCTGCTTTAAAACAAGGCTAAAGAACTGGAAGCTGGGGCATAAGCCCAGCCTGCCTTATAGGGCATGATGTCCTTTGGACATAGAATGAACATTCCAAAATACAACGGACTCAAGGACCACCAAGATAGGCTACGAATGGGACACTTCTTACCTCCAGTTACAACAGTAAACATGTCATTACAATGCATTAATAAATTAGTGTTCCATCCTGTCTACTACCAATTAAGAACTCCTATAACAGAAACCCATTCTAGGAAAAGTGGTATTTATCACCGTGCGGCAGAACACAATAAGGTTCATATCCATGTGAATACCAACCCAGGAGTTTAAGAGAAGGACAAACATAGAAGACTTACTTTTCTTGGAAGAAATGAACTTTCTTTTTTATCTCAAGATATGGTGGGTCTTGCCTAAGGTGTACTTCATTGATTATCAGACAGCCAACAGCCCTGATCATATCCAAACAGCTCGATTCCACTGCTTGAGATAATTTTTTAAAGAAGAAAATAACTTTCTCTTGGTTATATCCAAATACTAGTTTTGTGCAAAAGTAATTGCAGTTTTTTGCCACTAAAAGTAATGGCAAAAATCACAATTACTTTTGTACCAACTGAATATATCTGTTTTCCTCTAGATATGACATCTTTCTCCAATGTGAAAAAAAAAAAACTAATATACGATACACCGTTTTGTAACTTATGTTCGTTTTCGTACCTTACATCTGGAGCCCTGCTCCCATCTTGGGTAGTCTTGGTAATGTGAAGAGCCAGATTCTCCCAATGCTTAAGCACATGTGAGAGGGAGGCACTTGAAGAAGGCCAGTGAGGTTTCTTCCATGACCAAAAAACAGGAGAACAAGATGCCTAGCCAGGGACTGGAAGGAGTCAAAGGTGTAAGGGTGTCTCTGGGGACCAATAACAGAATCTAGAACTGAAGCACCTCCGAGTTCAGCACATTCAACTCCCTGATTGTGCAGGTGAGAAAACTGAGGCTGATCGCCCCTGTTCAAAGTCACCCAGCCAGGTGTCCTCACACAGCACAGCACCCTGTCCCTCACCTCTCACCACCTCCTAACCCAGAAAGCCACTTAGGTACTGAAGAGCACCCAATAACCAAACCAGCATTATTTTCCCCTAAGCCAAGTTTTTCTTCTTTCTCTATCTTCTTATTACAAAAATTTTCCAATATCTATAAGCAGAGAAATGAGAATAATAACCACCATGGACCCACTGCCCAGCTTATACAACCCATTGCCAGTCTTCCTTTATCTTAAGCTTACCTACCTCACCCTCCTCCAGGATTATTTTGAAGCAAATTCCAGGTAGCTTATCATTATTTCTTGTTAAATATAAAATGCTCAAACAAACTATATAGCTGCAAATGCATCCGAAACAATTTTCTTTGGGGAGCTTTGATGCTCCTATTCCATATCCTTGCATTGCGTGTGGTATTTTTAATTTCATTTCACAGCTCTAGAACAAAACCCTAGCTCTTATCTTAGTACAGACCAATAAGATACACTCTGTGTCCCTGTACATCCACTAACAATATTAGACTGTGTACAACGAGGAATTCTGATGAAGGCATTGCCTTGGACAGTAAGCATGGGGAACGTTGAACTTACTAAACACTTTTCTATAATAGACACAGTACACTCACACTGGCACTTGTTTAAATTGGGCTGAATTCTGGCCTGAGATTTAAAGCCAACTTCGTCCATGAGTCGATATGAAAGGCACTAAGCAACGTAACTCCTTAAGGTTTAACAAATCCACAAACTAAATTAACAACCAAACATTTTCACACCAATAGGGTTATGCCTCTACTCTCTTAAGACAGAGACCATTTATTTGTCCTAAGGATATGATAGAAATCTAAAATCAAATATAACAAAATTTTTCTTTCATATAGCCACTTAATCTTTCCTAAAGAATAAATATATCAAAAAAGACATTTTTTAAAAAAGTTTTAATTAATGAACAAGAGTGTACTACTAGTTAAATAATGTTACATGTATAGTACTATAGTCTACTAGTTAAATATGTATATATTAATATAAATAGTACAGTCTAACTAGTTAAATATATATGTAACATCATGTGTATATAAAAATGGATAGCTGCCATCATAATGTTGATGAACAGCATTTCCACTTATCATTTTCTACTATTTCACTCCCTTGCCTCACCCATCCATTTTTTATATAAATTTACAAATATATATTTTTAAATGAGAATATATTAGAAAGTTAAGGTCAGTACAAAAAGAAGGCAAATCAGAACTCTTAAGTTGTTTCATCCATAAAATAAAGAATTCATTTCAAATATGGATTAAATTTTTTCTGGGAAAAAACACACTGTAATACATAATTTTCTACCTTTTAAACCATTTTACGATTTATCCCATCTTCTAACAAGTTATGATACTCATACCTGCTGAGGTTTCTCTAAATTTGTCGCTGGTCTTCTTTTTCCTCCATTTCCAAGGCTTAAAGATTTTACCAATGGTGGATAGTTTCCCCTTTCTCTTGAAGGGAGGTGTTTGGGAACCTGCTGTGGGGCCATCTGAGTTTGCTATAGAAGCTTTGTCCAGTCCATCAACTGTATAAAGAAAGATATAGACAGAGAAAGGTTGTAAAAAAGGTTTTAATAAAACAACATCATCGATTGGTTCCTGGGCTGTTAACGGTAAGCACATCCACTCTAATTGGAATCTCACATAAAGTTTACTTGTCCCATTTCACAGCTGGTAGGACTTCCCTCATATCAATCAGTAAACCAGTCAATCAGAAATTACAGCCAACTTAGAAAATCATTCTGGGGAAACAGACTAGAAACAAGAGACTTACATTATAGATGGGGCCAAATGAGTGTCTGCAACACAGCTAAATCCATCTGCAACAACCCTATCAATATTTTGTACAGGAATAGAGTATTCTAAGTATTTCTGAAACAGGATGTTCCTCCAGAGACTAGTTTGACATTCTCAGTAATGAATATTACAGTTATGGTGTAGTTAAAATCATGGTTTCTCTTTCACAAAATAAAATTTGGTGCCAGGAAGCTAAATTCTATTTTTACAATGCTAAAACTATCTTTTGCTTTTATTACAAAAAAGGTTTTGAGCTTCAAAGAAACTGATAACTACACTAACCACAAGAAATATGTGGAAAATTTGGGTACTGTGTGTGATAAAAACATGCTTTTGTATGTCTTCACTATTTTATTTATCAGAAGAAATGCACAAAATCTTAAGTTGCCTTGCTTGCACTGTGTTCTAGGCTGATGGAAGATAGCAATGACTTATGTTACACCAACTATCAAATTTTAATGGCAAAGAACTGGAAGCAGGCCAGAATGGATGAACTATAATATTATTCCATCAATAAAATAGCACTTGAAATTATGGCAAAAAAAAAAAAAAAGGAAAAATCAAAACAGTAGTTTCTTCTTGGAGGCAGAAATTACCTGAGAAGAAACTTGAGGGAACATATAGGGGTGATGGAAATTATCTCAGCAATGGTTGGATGACCCAAAACTCATTAAATGGAATTTACAATTTCTTGCATTTCACTTTATGTAAAATTTACCTTTAAAAAAGCATAAATAGACAGTGAAGTCTAATTAATGACATGTATGCTTAAGTGTTTAGAGGTGAAGTGTACTGATGTCCATCAAAAATAATAAATGGATAGATAGATGGAATAGGCAGATGGATAAAAGCACAATAAAGTAAAATAGAGCAAAATGTTAAGTGTTGAATCCAGCTGGTAGATATGTATATGGGGCATGATACCAATTCTTTTATCTTCTCTGTATTTTTAAAACTTTCTTAATACAATATTGGTAATAGTAAAACAAATAAAAACAAAAATTGAACAGCAAGGACTTCTGCTTCCAAGAAGATAAAACAGACTTACTTTTTCTTTTTGAGACAGAGTCTTGCTCTGTCGCCCAAGCTGGAGTACAGTGGCGTGATCTCAGTTCACTGCAACCACCGCCTCCCGGGTTCAAGCAATTCTCCTGCCTCAGCCTCCCGAGCAGCTGGGACTGACTACAGGTGCATGCCACCACGCCCGGCTAATTTTTGTATTTTTAGTAGAAATGGTGTTTCACCATATTGGTCAGGCTGGTCTCGAACTCCTGACCTCAAGTGATCCACCCATCTCAGCCTCCCAAAGTGCTGGGATTATAGGCCTGAGCCACCACACCCAGCCCAAACTTACTTTTTCTTATTCCTCTGGCTAAATAAAACTTAAAACACACACACACACACACACACACACGGATGTTACATATAAATGTAAGAAAATTCTGTAAGGCCAAGAGAAGGTAGACAAGCCTGGGACCTCAGAACCCAAGAAACAACAAGGTGGTGAGATTCCTGGGTTTTCTTTTTGCCTCAAATATCCCAGACTCATAGCTGAAGTCGTCAGAAACCTCTAAAGGCCAACAAGCATGGAAGTCAGCAACCCAGAAACACCAATGGGCACAGACCACAAGCATGTTCACTCTCTAGCCACATAACCAGGAAAGGGGCAGAGTAGCAAAATAAGAAACTTTTAGACAATAACTGCTCTACTACAGCCAAGCACCATGGAAGAACCGGTGACCATGCATGCTAGCAAAGGCTGAATGGAGTTACTAGATTTCCACCCTCATGCGGCTCTGAAAAAGAGCCCTAATATCCCCACTAGTGTGGTGTCAGAGAAGACCAAGCAGGAAACTAGCACCTTTATGCCTGGCGGCTGATAATGAAGCATCTTCCACAGTGTCAGTGGAGACCATGTAGGAAGCCCTGACATCCATCCCTTCCCAGCAATAACTGGGTATCTCTCCCCTCCCCCCAAAACAGAGGTGGTCAAATCATTGCACACTAGGAACAAGACCACTCCAACTGTGATATCAAGGGAGATCACATGGGGATCCGGAAATTCTACCTGTGCCCACCACTAACAAGGACACCCCACACACATACATAGTGTGTCAACAGAGGACAAGTGGAGAACTGGGATTTTTTACCTCCAGTAGGGGTGACAAGGTGGCACCCACTGCTTCCCCTGCTATAGAGGTGTCAGACAATGCCAATTAAAACAGAAGGTTTCAAACAAGATCTAGAGTCACATAACATAATACAAAAATGTCCAAGTTTCCATCAAAAATCACTTGACACACTAAGAACCAGGAAAATCTCAAACTGAATGAAAAAAGACAATCAATAGACATCAATTCCTAAATCCTTATGAATAACTAACTCATAAGGATTTAGTTATTCCTATTCCAAATAGGAATAACTCCTGTTCCTCCCACTAGTGAAGTCTACTGTAATTTCAGGTACTATCTGGGCAGAGATGGGCAGACACTGCGCATTGCTAGGGAAAATTGGAGATTCAAGTCCTGCGCTGACTGATTCTTCTGAAAGTGGTTCCTAACCCTACTTTCAGCCATAGCACAACAGATAGAGATACAGGAGACAGACTGATTTTGAAGCTAATTCAGAATAAAGGAGCAAAATATTTATTACTTCAATTCTACTCCTGTCCAACTTCCCTCCTTGAACCAGAGTGCAAACCCAGAGGGGAACTGAGAGTATGGTTTTACTTCTTCATGAAGACTTTCCGCTGAACTCTCATGTAAGGGCTTAACTTTGAACAACTTAAACGCAGTAAAATATAAAAGGGCTGATTATTATGAACATAGGAAACGAAAGTTTCCATCTCAAATTCATCTCTGTGGTTACCTGTCTAGTTTTCATTTTCTTACAATATGGTGGGATCTTTCTCTCCCAACCCACATATCCAGTTCCCTGATGCTCCACAAAAATTCTACTTTCTCTCTGAAGCAATTAAGAACAGCCTATTTTTCCCCTATCATAAACCACACTTGCAATTAGAAACCATATGTTGGCACAGGTGGCCAATGTGCCATTGTACTTCTCTTAAATCATGAATGTGAGGACCACTGTCACCCGCTTTTGAGTAGCATGGGAAGAATATTAACTCTCTTCTTTAGATACGTAGGACACTGGCATTGCTATGATATTTCTGTAATTTTGCTTGTGGATCAGTTTTCCATTAAAATCCATTTGAAACTTTCCATAAATTATTTCACAGTAAGTCTGGTGAATTTTGCATTTATATGCAGATAAAAACAAATTGCCAGGTAAATCCCAGATGAAAGGTAAAATTTCCTGATTGCTTTCAATGTTAATTTTGGTCCACTTTTATGTTACTAAGAGTAACTTGTCATTCATCAGAACTTACCTTTTCACACTTGAGTTCTACATTTGAAAACACAGCATATTTTGAAATACAGTCATTAGCTAATCAAATGTAGACACTTTAAATGACACAGCTCAGTCTATCTTCCCACTGAAACGAGCCCACACCTAACAGAATTTCCCTGCACCACCAATTGCTAAGAAATCAGAAAATACATACAGGTTTTATTTTTTATTTAAACAGAAATGTATCAATTAGGCAGTCCCAGCACAAATGTGACCATATAAGCCAAAAATAAACGAGGCTAGATAATTATCATATTGATAGGGTTTAGATATGAATCCCCACCCAAATCTCATGTCAAATTGTAATCCTCAGTGTTGGAGGTGGAGCAGGGTGGGAGGAATGGATCATGGCGGCAGAGTTCTCACGAATTGTTTAGCACCGTCCCCTCTTGATACTGTATAGTGGGTGAGATCACATGAATTCCAGTTGTTTAAAAGTGTGTAGCACCTCTCTCTCTCTCTTCCTCCTGCTCCAGCCATATAAGACATGCCTGCTTCCCCTTCACTCGGTGCCATGATTGTAAGTTTCCTGAGACTTTTCCAGAAGCTAAGCAGAAGCTAGCCTGCAGAACTATGAGCCAATTAAACCTCTTTTCTACATAAATTACCCACTCTCTGGTATTTCTTTACAGCAGTGCGAGAACAGACTAATACACATATGAAATAAATTGTAGGTTTGAATAGTCTTCCCTTTGAGATTTGATAAATAAATGATAGGGATTCTTAGAAAAATTGAATCTACTTAATAGAGTTCATTGTATGTTTATACTATTTAATGGTTATGATATTTTTGATATCAATTTTTCCCCACACATAATTATTTCAGGCACTGAGAAATTGAGACAGATGTGGCATAGTATTACGACTCACAATGTTGTAGCTGAAAGACCACTTAGAAAAGAATCTCCGTAAAAGAACTCCAGGTACTAATTTCGTACAAACTGACAGCCGCCCTGCAGAAAACAAGTAGGTGGTAAAAAACATGGTCTCAACTTTTCTCCAAATATCCTTAAATATCTGAAGGTCGATGAGAATGCATTTTTGAAGCCCAATTGTAGCAAAAATAACTAGGAGAAATCGTGTGTGGTAAATAATGCTTTGAGGCCGGGCGCGGTGGCTCAAGCCTGTAATCCCAGCACTTTGGGAGGCCAAGACGGGCGGATCACGAGGCCAGGAGATCGAGAGACGATCCCGGCTAACACGGTGAAACCCCGTCTCTACTAAAAAATACAAAAAAACTAGCCGGGCGAGGTGGCGGGCGCCTGTAGTCCCAGCTACTCGGGAGGCTGAGGCAGGAGAACGGCGTAAACCCGGGAGGCGGAGCTTGCAGTGAGCTGAGATCCGGCCACTGCACTCCAGCCTGGGTGACAGAGCAAGACTCCGTCTCAAAAAAAAAAAAAAAAAAAAATAATAATAATAATAATAATAATAATAATGCTTTGATAACACTCTGCTGTGTATGCTTTAAGAAAGTTAAAAAAAAAAAACCAAGCATATCAAACTTTATTTACTTAAAATATAGTTTCCAGGCTTTGTTATTTTTTGTGCTTTGTTATGTTTTTACAATATTAAGATTATCTGTGTATATTTTTATTTCTATTACAGTTTTCATATTTCTATTATAATTCTGTCACTTTCCCCTTTAAAACCCACAGAACATATGGCAAAGAAAAATCAGAAGAGTGCTTAGGGAAGATTTAACTTTATTGCCTACGTTTACATGAGGTCTCTTTCTCTCTCTCAAGTCTCAATAACTTAAGATATATTGCTATCATTAAACAAGGGCGAATGTACAACATCTGGGCACAGAAGCAACCCACTATTGGTTAGGGTGAACTGATGGTATAAGCCATCACAGACGAGCTCGGATCACGGTTTCTAAGGCAGTCAAGTGGCTATCCTTGCCTTCCTTTGTCTAAAGGAGTTCCTTACTCTCTTATTAATCAGAGTTTACAGTGGGTTGGGTCAAATCTCTTCCTTTTAAGGGTAAAATAAATGGCAAGTGGAGAAGAAGAGAAAATGAACAGAAGAATCAAAATGTGTGGCATCACACGGGGTGCAGGTAAAAAATTCTGAGACTGCTGAACATGTATATTGAGATCAAACAAGGAAGTACAAGAATGGCAGATGGTGGAAGCCAGGTTTCTCACTACTGGAGAGAGAGGTTACAGACAAGCAACTGGAGAGGGAGGTTACAGATAAGCGAGAGAGTAAAGCTAGAATGATCCATGCAGCCCTGATTAGAGTTGGAGACATCTGCATGAACCCACGCTTGGCCAGGTAGACAGATAGATAAGTAAATGAATTATAGACATGTATATATGCATGGGTTTACTTACACACATGTATTTGCTAGCTCTGTCCTCTCAGAAGGCCTAGAAGTAATAACTCCCCAGTAGCAAAGAGCACGTCCAGCACGTAGATCTTGGTTTCTAATAGCATTCTCCAATAGACAGACACCACCCTCCTTACAGAAAAGGCTGCTTCTAGAGCTGGGGCATGGAAAACACTAGATGAGCCCTGCAACATCTTGTAGTCCCAGAAAGTGCTCAAAAAGCAAACTGATGGGAGGGGGTAGGTTAAAGGGATACAGGAGCCCACTCAAACGTTTCCAAAGGCCAAAGTTGGAATAATCTCAGCAACAAAGAAAAAATATAGTATTAGATTATAACCCAAAGTATAAAATAAACATCCACAAATCCATACTCATATAGATAAATATTGAATGAATAAATGAATGTGGGAGAAGAGATAAATCCTTACAGAATTCCAAATAATTTATATACATAACCCTCTCTCAAGAAAGTGGAGCTTAACTCCTGACTGCTTAAATGTGGGCTATCCATAGTGACTTCCTTCCAAAGAGTACAGTATGGAAAGAGAGGAGAAAGGAGTGGCTTTATGGTGAAGATGCTGACAAACAGGACCTTAGCCAGGGAGCGAGGTTCACATCATCAGTGATAAGTTGTGCTGACAGTATGTACTCTTGATATGATATAAGGAGAATGGTACTTCAAAACCCACAATGCTGTAGTAACTACAAGGAAAACATCAGGCAAAACTAAATTGAGAAATATTTCTAAAATACCTGACCAGTACATCTCAAACCTTTCAAGGTCTGGCCAGGCATGGTGGGTCACGCCTGTAATCCCAGCAGTTTGGAAGGCTGAGGTGGGCAGATCACGCGAGGTCAGGAGTTCGAGACCAGCCTGGGCAACATGGTGAAACTCCACCTCTACTAAAAATACAAAAATTAGCCAGGCTTGGTAGCAGGCGCTTGGGAGGCTGAGGCAGGAGAAAAGCCTGAACCCAGCAAGTGGAGGCTGCAGTGAGCCGAGATCACGCCACTTTACTCCAGCCTGGGCTACAAAGCAAGACTCATCTCAAAAACAAAACAAGTCTGGGTGCGGTGGCTCACGCCTATAATCCCAGCACTTTGGGAGGCCGAGGCAGGCAGATCACAAGGTCAGGAGATCGAGACCATCCTGGCTAACATGGTGAAACCCCATCTCTACTAAAAATACAAAAAATTATCCGGGCATGGTGGTGCGTGCATGTAGTCCCAGCTACTGGGGAGGCTGAGGCAGGAGAATCACTTGAACCCAGGATGCAGAGGTTGCAGTGAGCTGAGATTGTGCCACTGCACTCCAGCCTGGGCAACAGAGCGAGACACCATCTAAAAGACAAAAACCAAAACAAAACTATCAAGGTCATTCAAAACAAGGAAGGTCTGAGAAACTGTCAGACCAGAGGAGCCTAAGGAGACACCACTGCTACATGTAACATGGCATCCTGAATGCATCCTGGAACAAAAAAAGACGACATTAGGGGAAAACTACTGAAATCCTAATAAACTGTGGAGTTTAGTTAACAGGAATAATATCAGTGTTTGTTCCTCGGTTGTAACAAATGTATCATGCTGATATAAGATCTCTCTGTATCATTTTTTCAGCTTTTCTGCAAATCTAAAACTATTCCAAAATGAAGTTTATATTTTAAAATGTGGCATTCGCTATCATGGAGGTAAATGAGGATCAAAATTTTTTCTTAGGAGTGAGGAAGTTGGCTTGAAGGGGCCTCGGTGCCTACTGTCTTTTACTGACAGTAAAGATTTCAGCTGAAAGGAGTTTTGGAAAGTAAAATGCTTCAGACTTGACCATCTTTCTCTTCAAAATTCTCCCTTTACTAATACTTCCATTCCCAGTATTCTATAAGTAAGAGAACATTTAAATTGCTGTTTCAACATTTTTTAGCACATAATGGATCCAGATAAGATAAGCAGTATTCAACATCTTGCAAAATGGTAGACAATAGGGCCAGCTCCAGCACGCATCAGGAGGTATTCAACAACAGTCACTGTGTAACCACACAGAGAGAAGAGATTCCAAACATCCCTCCACCACACAAACACACACACACACACACACACACACACCCCCACCCACCCACCCACCCATGATGGACTTTATCATGAAGTGAACAAATCAAGGCTGGCTGATCTTTTAAAGTAATGCCAAGAAAAATTTTCTCATTATCAGTACTATGTTCATCAGAGACATATGACACATATTTATGGGAAAAAATTAAAACAAATTTATAGTCATGTCCTTCAACATGTGAAAGGGTTAAATGTAAAAATTTTAAAGGAACTATCCAAATATCTAAATAATCTAAAAATTTTAGATTATTTTTGAACTTTCTATATATAAACGTATTCCGTCACTTAAAAATCTGAAAACAATAGAATTTTAGAGTTAGAAAAGATCTTGGCTCAGAAGAAAATTGCTTTTCATCAGCTGATGGTTCCTTTAAAAATAATCAGCATTAAGGTAATAATCATGGCTAAAGTATTTTAAAAATTATTTAGCCATCATCTTTTTAAATCCCCAAGAGTAAAAGAACAGAATGTAAGGAAGAAATTAAATTTAAAGAAAAAGAATAGAATATGAAAACATTACCGTATTAGAGTGTATTGAAAGGATTTTAGTAGCCCTGGAGGAAGATTGCTCATAACCCTGCTATTCATACTTGCCTCCCAATTTGCCAATTTCCTTTCCCCCATCACTTGAAAGAAGGTACAAATTTATCTAAAGGGAGTTGGGATAAGACCAGTAGTTCCCACTGTCATTAAAATTAATACTATGGAGATTTTCCAAAAAGATTTTTTCGAGGCATACAGTCAGAACGTAAATGATATTGCACTTACAATCCCATTCAGACCAAATATCAATCATTTCAAAGCCCCAGAGGCCGGGCGCGGTGGCTCAAGCCTGTAATCCCAGCACTTTGGGAGGCCGAGACAGGCGGATCACGAGGTCAGGAGATCGAGACCATCCTGGCTAACAGGGTGAAACCCCGTCTCTACTAAAAAATACAAAAAGCTAGCCGGGCGACGTGGCGGGCGCCTGTAGTCCCAGCTACTCGGGAGGCTGAGGCAGGAGAATGGCGTAAACCCGGGAGGCGGAGCTTGCAGTGAGCTGAGATCTGGCCACTGCACTCCAGCCCGGGGACAGAGCGAGACTCCGTCTCAAAAAAAAAAAAAAAAAAAAAAGCCCCAGAAAGCCTCCTTATGCTTCTTCCAAATCAATAGCAACCCTCTCACCTCTATTCCCCCAGATAACCACTGTTTTGACTTCCAGCAGCATTGATTTGTATTATCTGTTCCTTTTTTTTTTTTTTTTTTTTTTTTTGTAATTTTTTGTAGAGATAGGATTTTACCATGTTGCCCAGGCTGGTCTCAAACTCCTGGATTCAATTGATCCACCTGCCTGGGCTTCCCAAAGTGCTGGGATTACAGGTGTGAGCCGCTGTGCCTGGCCTGTTTTACCTGTTCTTGAACTTCAATTTAGTGTATCACACAATATGATCTTTTGTATTTCTTTCACTGAATGTCTGTGAAATTCATCTGTGGAACTTTTTTCCCTTACTTCGTTTCTGGGAAAGCGAATCTACTTCTCTACCATCTTTTGATGTTGCCCCGAAGCCATGATAAACTAGAATTTCACCGAAGCAAGATAAAAGGTAGAGATGTAGTTTATTTTCTGTTAAAAAAAAAAAAAGATGTATATCTATTCTTACAATGCATATTAGAGCACTCAGCAGAGCTCTGAGCAATGTAATTTATAAAAGCACTGGGCTACAGTGTTATCCACCATGGGACAACAATCATGTTTAGTACTTTCATATTATCCTATATATTAAAGCCCTATATATAAGGAAACTGGGAGCCAGGAAGGCTATCTGGGTTCCCAAATTGTTAACTAGTGACAGAGATAAGAGTCTTGGTCACCTGATTCCTGATCCAGGCTTATTTCCCACTCTACCAGGCTGTCTCCATTGGCATATGATAGCTAAACTCATGGTGAACCAGCAACACTCCTAGTAGCTCTAAAATAGCAGTAAGACCATTTGTAAAAAAGAAAAAAGCAGGCCGGCACCGTGGCTCATGCCTGTAATCCCAGCACTTTGGGAGGACGAGGCGGGTGGATCACGAGGTCAGGAGATCGAGACCATCGAGACCATCCTGGCCAACATGGTGAAACCCCATCTCTACTAAAAATACAAAAAATTAGCTAGGTGTGGTGGTGTGCACCTGTAGTCCTAGCTACGCGGGAGGCTGAGGCAGGAGGATCACTTGAACCTGGGAGGTAGAGGTTGCAGTGAGCCAAGATCATGCCACTGCATTCCTGTCTCAAAAAAAAACAAACAAAAAAAAAAACAAAAAAAAGCAAAGAAGACATTGCACAATCAGGACAAGCAATAAATCTATGTTATTGTTCTGGGTTTTGACCACCCAACTGGGATGGTGAACTGTAAGCCAAGAAGAGAGCTGGAGCCTAGTTCTAACTCTGTCACTTAATCAGCCCTGTGACCTTGAACAAGGACCCCAATTTTTCATGGCTGAAATTAGGAGACTAGGTTAAATGATCTCTAGGCTCCTTTCCAACTTTAAAAATTCTGACTTCATATTGCTTTGTGCTGAGTTTATCAGTCTTGTAGGTCACATTAAGACCTATTCTAGTACTTGATATTTTATTATGCTAAAAAAAGGACCAGTTCTCAGTGCCTTATAAATACTGCCTCTTTCATCATTACTACAACCCTGCGAAGTAGTTGCTATTAGTATTCCCATTTTATAGATGAGGAAATTGAGGCTGAGAGAGACCAAGCAACTAGCAAGATCCCACAGCTGGTAAGCAGGATTTAAACTCAGGCAGTTTACCTCCCAAGTATTCCTTGTACAAAAATGGGGAGGAAGGTAGTGGGTGGGAGTGGATTTCTATTTTAAGAGAAGGCAAGAGATAAACCCTAATGAGTAGTAACTCAATTCAACTCCTAACAACTTATTGGGCTAATCCAAGGAGTTAGGGCAGGTACTGTTTTGCTGTCTACAACAATGCCCAGTGTCGTCATGGTTAATTTCACGCTGGCGGCATGCAGAGTGTACTCTATATCTTATACTGACTAAAGTAATTTGATTGCACAGAATCCTTATTTATCATAATATTAATTTTAGAAGTTTGATACTATCAATTTTTAAACTTGTTTTTTTAACAGAGGCAGACATTATTTTTAAACTCCCAGAGGGAAAAGCTACTAAGGACTTCCATCTGCCTGCAAGCACTGACAGAGAATTCCAGAGTTTAAACTTGTGGCCAACAGGCCTGCTGAACGAATATGTTTGTGCAGCTGCGTGACATCCTGATTCACTGACATGAACAATATCCCCTAGACTTGCTACAGGATATTTAACAGATTAAATAAAGTCGCTCTTATTTGGGGTTTACAGAAATGCTGATTGAGTAAGCAAAGGGCCACTTTGCTAATGGAAAATCAATTTTAATGTAAATAAAAGCATTTTACATTTTGAATGCCACCGTTATCACTACAAGGGAAGGGGTTGTCTCTATGAACAGATAGGATGACTGCTTAGGAATAGCAAGATGTTTGCTACAGAGAGGAAAAATGTGACAGGAATCAACCAACAACCTATCTTGTTCTCGGTAGATGTTAGTCATATACAACAACTCCCAGAGTGTGGAGTGGAGCAGGTCATGGTGTGTAGAGTGTGTGCTGTGTTTGTGAAAAGGAAGAAAAAGCTGATATGCCCCCAACGGACAATCTGCCAAGTGAGAAAATTTCACCTCATCCATGTTAGGATAATGATCACCCTGTTCATACTGGGAATGTGCATGGGGACAGACCTTTAGGGGAGAAGCTGGCAGACCTTATATATAAATTGTAAAATAAAATCTGTTGAAATACCACACTTCTCCTCTCGTCCCCCCTCCCCACTGCCTCCAACCAATGGAGTCTCGTTCTGTCACCCAGGTTGGAGTGCAGTGGTAAGATCTCAGCTCACTGCAACCTCCAGCTCCCAGGTTCAAGTGATTCTCCTACCTCAGCCTCCCAAGTAGCTGGGATTACAGGTGCATGCCACCACGCCTTGCTAATTTTTGTATTTTTAGTAGAGACAGGGTTTCAGCATGTTGGTCAGGCCAGTCTCAAACTCCTAAGCTAGAGTGATCCGCACACCTCAGCCTCCCAAAGTGTTTGTTTTACAGGCGTGAACCACCACACCTGGCTGAAATATCCCAGTTTTTAAGTAAGGGGCTAAATTTTGTTTCAGACAAAATTATGAAAAAATTCCCACAGAGGATGAATGTAACAGAAATATTATTAAAATAACACATTAAATCTAGACCAATATCTTTAAGTCAAAAGGCTGGTGGATAAATAAAAGCCCAGAGAATATACATATACATATAATGTAACTAATGTACTCTCTATGTCCAAGAGCCTCCTGGCAGTCATACAAAGTCCCCAAGGCTGGTATCTGTGGAGAGACGGTGGCCACATGTAGCATCCTGGACAATCTCCCCAAGGCAGACGTGAAACCTGCAGGCATATACTGTGGAAAACAGAATGCTGGGAGATAGATCCCATGGAGAAGAATTTATGTCAATTAGTCATACGGAGTCCCCAAGGCTCCCAGATTTATGTCCTTATAGCTCAGTTGAGATGACTGCAGCAACCCAGCCATCTGAACTTGGAGAGGAGTGAAAAGGGACTGGAAATGATGGATGATCTGAGGGACATTGAGGAGAAAGAAGAGAGGAGTCTGAGGAACTGCCTGGAGAAGTCGAAGAACTCCATGGCCTGAACCTCTACAAGGGTATGGCGGGATGTCAAGAAGAGAGAAAATTTGGAGGAGAGACCTTCAGCTTGTGTTCAGGCACCATGAACTTCAGGTGTTGGCAGAACATTCAAGGGAAGATGTCCAACGGACAGTCAGAAATGCATTACTGGCACTCTAGCAAGAAACTGGAGTTGAAGTTATTTGGTGGAGTCTTCCAAACAAAAGCAGCTGTTGAGGACCAGGGGTAAACTCCTAGAGAATGATTACATTTAGGAGCAAGAGGGCTTTGCACAATAAAGAACCTCGAAATTCTTTAGCATTGAGAATGAACAACTAAAGAAAAAAGTTTTGTTTGCTGTTTGTTTTAAATTCATAAAGTGTGAAGGACACTCGAGCAGGCTCATGGGCTGAGGAAAAGGAGCCCTCGGTGTTGGGGTGTTGAAGACGCAAGAAAGAAGAAGGGCTGCAGAGTTGCACCAGCCAGGATATCAGACCAGCCACACGGGGACTGCATGGGGACTGAATTCCTTCAGGTCATAGCAAGATTTGGGGTGGAGTGGGAGAGTCTGAACTTCATCCAGTGAATATGAGGAAATAACCAGGAAGTCAGGAGATGACAGCACCAAAGAAACGTGAAGGAAAACTCAGCAGATGGTACCTACCTCAAATGAGGGCATGCACAAGACCAGACGCAAAACGAGCAGGAAATAGCGCTGGGGAGTTGATGCAATGTCAACGCCCCCTGTGATAGGAGAGGTGAAGGACAACAGAGCCTCCCTTATAGAGAATTAACAGGGCAACAGTGTTGCCAAGGAGACCCAGGTTTCAGACAATCCAAGGGAGAAGAGGAAGGTGACATCTGCAAAAAATAATGAGGCTGTAGCAAAGTGTGCTCACTGTGGAATGGAGACATTCATTCACAATTTATTGAGCAGTATTATAGAGGAAGGGCTACAACAGTAAGCAAAAACAGATCAGATCTCTGCCCTTAGGAGGCTTGCAGGCTATGAGAGAGGCTGACATTAGTCAAACAACCATTCACCCAAATGTAGACCTGCAACGTGTAGTGAGTAGGAAACGTGGGGGACCCCAGGGGCTCACACAGTGGCACTGTAGCATTAGTTCCCATGGCAGACATAGCACAAAATGGCCTCCAAATTATGAGTTAAAATTCAGGGTAGAATTGTTTGAGGGCTACAGAGGTTTAGTCTAGTTTCATAGCATTGCCTAAAAGGTAGAAATATCCTATTCAAATTAAACAGGAAACCATTTAAAAGCCACTGAAAAGCAAAGGATTAACATTCCTCGGTTTGTATACCTAATTCTCTTGAGAGAGAGAAACAATTCCACTAATTGCTTTTTAAAAAAACGATTTTATAAAAATGATGCCTTTAGTGTTGATTTTATATTGTTTCTAACATAGTTATTGAGGATGCCCCACTTGTGAGATGTTCTATTTTGGTTTCTTTCTTTAAAACGACAAGTGTGTTAAACAAGCATTCCAGAGAATGAGTTGCACGAGCAGGATTTGGATAAAACACATACAGAAAGCCTCTGAATCCAATTAGGGCACCATCAAAAAACCAGCTTATTCCAAAATCTTTTTCTAATATAATTTTTATTGAGATTTTCAATACTGGTCTGAAGAAACATTGAACATGTTCTAGAATGATGGAGAAAAGCCCATAACAGAACCTCAGAAGTAGCCAATTGTAATTCACCAATGTTTTCAGAAACTGTAAAAATGATTTTTAATTGTTGTTGTTATTAAGTGAGTAGGTTAAAAAAAAAGACTACCTCTCTGAGAAGCGAGGAAAAATAATAATTCTCACCACTAGATTAGCAGTCCCATGAGGACAGGGAGCAAGTTGATTTTATTCCTGGTGGTGTCCCTATACTGTACTTAGGCCACAAAAAGGTCCCTAAAAATATTTACAAAAAGAGTAAGTCATGGGAAAATGTGGGGCAATAATTTACAAGGCCTAGGCTATGATTTATTTTAGCAGGTCTTTAGATTTTTCACAGAGGAAACTGTTTCCAACAGTGCCTTCCTGTAGAATTCCAAATATTTTGAAAGATAATATAACAAACACTAATGTTTGAAACTGGGAAAACATCAGAGCCAGCAGGAAGGATGATTAACACTCATAAGAATGGTACAGACGTCGCTGACACAGTTTTCAGGTAAGCAAACACTTAATTGCTCTTTACAAGGTAATTGAAAGACAATTCATCAAAGACAAATAATTGAAAAACAGCTGGAATAATTTATATGTGAAATTGTCTTTTAAGAAGTTTCTATTTTCACCCAGCGATGAGTGGTGAAAATTAATTTCTTCAAGAGCACTCTCTTTGTTAACATTTCCTTCTTTCTCATCTCAGATTTTTCTTCAAACTTAACCTTTTTTCTCCTAATTGGGGAAGCCAGAAAGGCAATTTTGTTCCATGGCAAAGAAACGAGAAAATAAATTATCTAACTAAATTGGAACTAAATCCAAACTGCTTTTGTTTTTTCCATTCTCTTTAGGCATCACACACGAGAACCTGAATCTCTTAGAAAACAGTGGAACAATATAGAAAACTATAATACCTTTTTAATCTGAAATTAAATTATTTGATAATATAGCATTATGAGAGATGTTTAGTTATGTGGCAATATTTTAGGCTTTCGATTAACTGAATATATCAGAGCTACAAGGTAGAACTACCTTGCATAATGGCCCATTGTGGTGGTGGCAAACATCTGACTCTACAATGTAACATGTTCAATGACGAGGAATCATTCTTTAAGACTAGCAGCCAGCAACAAGTTTTTATTCCAATTTAAACAGAACACACCACCTCTCCTATCTCATCTTTCCACTGTGAAGCAAATATCTCCCGTTAGACCAGTACCCTAAGGGGAGCAAACGCAAATGGAAGGAGGCTGACACTTAGGTATTTCCACACTAAAGCTTCCAGAGAAGAAAATGGTTTGTTTTGTTTAATTCTTTAGCTATTTGTCACACTGATACAACTTTGCATATGCTTAAAAAATAGGAAATAGCCATTTTAAATATAAACACGTACCTGTGAGTACTGCAAACGAAAAACATGGGCTTTCAGTGCCAGAAAGATTTGAATGTAATAATCTGTTCCTCCCCATTCTAGTTGGTAACCTTAGGTCTGTAATTCAACCTTTCAGAGTCCCTCATCTGTAGAATGGGGTAATACAATTCACGATTTGGGTTGTGGCTAGTGTTAATAGAGATAATACATGTAAGCAAGTGGAAAAAGGCTGATAAGAGGTTCTGTGGGGAGTAAAAATAGAGAGTGGGTTATTTATGATTTGGAGCAATTGGGGCAGCAAAATTTCTTGGAAAAAATATTTTCCTGGTCTTCTAGAGGTCTCCAGGAAAACAAAAATGCCCCCTGAAATAAATTCCTGTATACCCACCCAAAACGGATACCTGCATTCTCCATTGGTCTCAAGATAATTGCTGGGAGCTGCTAAAACCAACTAAGACTCAAGGGAAATCCCCACTACTCTATAGCAGAAATGCCCTGGATTAAGGAAAGAAACTAAGCAAGAAGGTTGACATCATATACAAGAATGAGAGAGGAGCTAAGAGTTGGACTTGGCTCTATTTCCTACCAGCTGGGAAATTGCTGAATTTTTTTTATTTTTATGCTTGCACCTGCAAAAAATAAATTTTAAAAACCAAACCAACAAACATAAAACTATTTTATTGAAAAGCCCAGTTGCTTACTTGATTAATACAACACTTAGTAAATCAAGGTGAAAGTAATTAGGCATTATTTAGTCAGATACAAGTTGTTGTTCCTTTTGGTTTTTAAAAACCCTGCACCGTATAAGATGTGTTGCTAAGTCTGCTAAACACAGGAAGTTGCATTTTACTGTTGTTTCCAAATATGCCTAATGTCACAATCTAAAGAGAAAAGAAAGATCCGTTTCATGATTCCATTAACTTCAGATATTTTAAGTAAAGACCACCTGTAAATTCAATGTAGATGACAAAGTCCCGGAGGATTCTCTCGATGAGACTCATGTTATCCACTGGACTAGCTAAGAAATCATTATCAAAGGGCCCTTTGTTTATTCTGCCCTTCCCTTTTCAACATCTAGCAGGAACCTTACACTCATTCTCTTTGCCTCTAGGACTGCAGTACCCAGCAATGAAAATAAACTTGGACTGGCACTGCAAAACCACAAGCAACTATTAATTAAATCCTTATCAGTTATTTCCACTGTCTACAATAAGACGCCATTTTTATGCCTTAGGGTATTGAATGTTGAATCTGAAATAGGGTCTTGGATCCAAGTGAACTGTTCTCAACTTGGAAGACCACCAATATTCTATGACTTTTAACCTCCTCCGATTGAGTACTCAGCATATTCTAATCTGCAAGATGCCTTAAAAGTCTACAATGACAGAGTCACAACTAAAGGGTGTAGAGGTTTGGCTAAGAACTTCTGCACGCCCTGACCCCCATGCCCAATCCATCATAATCTGGATTCGGGTAAGGGCCTAAGAGAAGTGAGTCTTATTTGCAGTCTTTGCAGAATGCTTGTATCTCGCCATCTCAAGGCAATTCCTGGTCCAAGAGATGCCTATAAAATGAAATAATTTCTGAGGTTTAGGGAGAGTTTTTAATCATTTTACAAAAGGACCTAAGGTCACTAGATTTTGATGCACCCAATTCTTATTAGGGTGCTTAACCAGTTTGAGGGACCTTTTTCAATAAAATAAGGAATTTGGAACCTACAGGAGGTGGGTGTGCTTTGGAAGCATTATCTTCATGTCTTGTGACAAGATAAGCAGTCCACCAAAACTGACTGCACCAGTTAAGAGTTTCCTGTGATATTTACAAATTGATAGCAAGACATCACTGGAAGCCTGCTAGGTGGTTTACAATGCATATGGGCTAGAATACAAATGCAGTTAGTCGTAATGAATCATCTTCAAGTTACCAACCTGTCTCAATGGGGCTGCTGCATTTTCTTGCAAGAACATTCTTGTTCTGGCTTTACTTTGACAGGTGTTTAAACACCATCTTTCTTTAACACGCTTATTCATTTTCTTTCTTATTTTAGCAGCTCTTTGCAAAGAGACATGTCACCCTGTGGATTTCAAACACATCTAAGACAATGAAAGCATACAGAGCCACCAAAACCAAACAGAGAAAAGGAAGACTATATATGTAGTGACATTTGAGAACAAAACATTTTTCCAAATACAGTGCTTCACATTCAGGACCCTCAAAGAAGATTATAAAACCAGTCAGGTGGCCACATTAGTTACTGACCACACTGGGATTAGGATCCTGGTAAGTAGTTTTGGGTTTTTTTTTTCCTGAACATTAATCAATTTGGTGGTCCAATCACAAGTTACTGGTATTGATTCCTTACACAATGGCAGAAACATAATGTCACATATTCCATTTCTTTCTTTCTTTCTTTCTTTCTTTCTTTCTTTCTTTCTTTCTTTCTTTCTTTCTTTCCTTTTCTTCTTTCCTCTCCTTTCCCTCCCTTCCTTCCTTTTTTCCTTCTTCCTCCTTCCTTTCCTCCCTCTCTCCCTCTTTTCCTCCCTCCTTGCTCCCTGTCCCCTAGCTTGCTTGCTTCCTTCCTTCCTTCCTTCCTTCCTTCCTTCCTTCCTTCCTTCCTTCCTTCTTTCCTTCCTTCCTTCCCTCCTTCCCTCCCTTCCTTCTTTCCCTTCTTCCTTCTTTTTCTTTAAGACAGGGTCTCACTCTGTCTATCGCCCAGGCTGTAGTGCAGTGGCATGATCACGGATCACCACAGGCTTGATCTCCTGGATTCAGGTGATCCTCCCATCTTGGTCTCTTGGGTAGCTGGGACTAGAGGTGCACACCACCACACCCACATAATTTTTTCTATTCTTCATATAGATCGGTTTCACCACATTGCCCAGGCTGGTCACAAACACATATTCCATTTTCTAAGTTTACCCTATATACTCAACAGCCTATGCTTTACCTCCTAAGAGTACTGCCTAGTCACACTGGTTAATTTACATTGCTGAAAATCACCTTCAATGCCTCCTCTTACTCAAGTCATATCCACTGAATATGGCACTGTTGAGGTGAGTGGGGAAGAGGCCTTAATCAGTTAAGAAATGAAACTGAAAAATCAGAAAAAAGACAATGGATGCAGTGTGCTTATGGGACATTGCTAATAAATCCTGGTTTGTACACTGGTTTTAGGGACATGGCTTAAAATCCTTAAATGGCCTATTCAAAAAATGTAGAAAAAAGGGGCTGGGCATGGTGGCTCATGTCTGTAATCCCAGCACTTTAGGAGGCCGAGGCAGGTGGATCACCTGAGGTCAGGAGTTCGAGACCAGCATGGTCAACACGGTGAAACCCTGTCTCTACTAAAAATACAAAAATTAGCCAGGTGGAGTGGTGATGCCTGTAGTCCCTGCTACCTGGGAGGCTGAGGCAGGAGAATCGCTTGAATCTGGGAGGCGGAGGTTGCAGTGAGCCAAGACTGCACCACTGCACTCCAGCCTGGGTGACGGAGCACGACTCCGTCTCAAAAAAACAAAAACAAAACAAACAAAAACAAAAAAAGGACACTGCTATGGGCTGAATTGTGCCCCTCAAAACTCATATGTTAAAATCTTAACTCCCAGTACCTCAACATGGGACCATATTTGAATACAGGGCCTTTAAAAAAGTAAAATTAAGGTAAAAAGAGGTCATATGGGTGGGCTCTACTCCTGTGGGGTTATTATAAGAGGAGAACATTTGAGCACAGACGTGTGTGTGTGCACAGAAGATGGACTGTAGGAGGACACAGAGGGAAGGCAACCATCTACAAGTTAAAGACAGAGGCTCTGAGCAGAAACTAACCCTGCTGACACCTTTATCTTAGACCTCAGCCTCCAGAATAGTGAGGAAATACATTTCTGTTGTTGCAGCCACCCAGTCTGTGGTATGGTGTTATGACAGCCTTAGCAGACTAATACTGTACAGACATTTACTATTATCTGCAAAGTTATTTATTAACATGTCGAATGTAAAGTGAAAATGTCACACAGCTTTCAACCTCACCTCCACCTCAGCCCACTTGAAAGAAGGAAAAAGAAAAGTTCTTTGAAGGATTTTGCTATGATTACTTTATAATGGCTTCCTAAATTAAAACATTCTTGTTTGGAAAATGAGGTATACGTATGTTCTGACATTCTGTGGTTGGATGACTGAAGGGGATTCAGTTTTTTAAAAGTGTACAGTTCTAAATTCTTCTAAAAATCTCATGTTTGATTTTATTCTTTTCATGTTTTCTTTAAAAAATTGGCAGTCAAGTACTTTCCAAGCAACAGAACATTAGTTGTGCACAGATGTATACAATTCTGCTTTAGAGGCCTTTAGGAAAATGAAGCACAGCGCAGTCAGGCCAACAGGAACCCACGGCATGAGCTCAGTTAACTTGTTCTGGTTTATTCCAAGTTTCCATTCTCACCTGGCTCTTTCATAAACAGGTTGGCAGGTCAACACAAGTTAACTTTACAGAAGAAGAAATTTTGAAAAACACAAAATACCTTTATAATAGATGACATTGATCAGCACAATCCTGAATCATCCTGTTAGACTGCCCTTCTCAGTCCTGTGAGCCACCCAGCTGTTGTCAGATACATTTTTATACAAGAAGGAAGGTCAGAGGGAATGTTCAGCACACCCTGAAACACCTTAGGCAACAAACAGTGGCCTTCCACAGGGAGGCTGGAAAATTCTTTAGAAAAAGCTTTTAAGAGACCCCAATTAAGATTGAATGGAATTTACTTCACACTGGGCAATGGGCTGCAAATAGGCACAAAATTGAAAGGAAAGGATGCCTAAAGTACAAACAGGCGAAAATAAAAAGTCAAACATTATCCAGAAAGGAACGCATGAACAGAAGTCTTAAATAAATGATTGCTTCCTTTTGGAATTTTCAGAATTTGCCGCCTACAGTTCTAAAAAGGAAAAGGGCTCAGCCTCCTTTTCAGAAATGTATTTTACTAAAATCTTTCTTATAATTCTTCCTACTCATTGTTAAACAGCTATTTTCATCTAGAGACCTGTTCTTTGACTTTGGCTTTGGGTTAAGTAATTAGCATGCAGCACCCTCAGATAAAGTTCACAGGGGTCTTCTTGAAAAGGCAACAAGTTGAAATTCTGTGGCCTTTTCCTAAACAGTAATTGGCATTCTGCTGATAACTTCCTTGCCTTCTAATGTAACTATATATTTACTTCAAACCTAGTTATTGTGGGAAATGCATTATTTTGCTGCTTATAATATTAACAAAATGAACATAAAAGCAAACAGGTTTCTGGCAATAATATTCCATAAGAATCTCAACATTCCACTTGACAATAGGAATATTTGCTCATAAACAGTTAATATGAATGACCCAATTCATCCCAGCATTTGCGTACAGAACATCAGAGTCTCTGAACTGGATATTTTGTAACTTTTGCCTCAAGTAAAGAGAAAGACACACATAAATATTCAAATGAGGACTTTTTTTAATTTAAATACCGAAGGTCCGTGACTTACCATGGTTTGACTTACTATTTTTTTTTTTCACTTTATGATGGGCTTATCAAGATACAATCCCATCACAAGTTGAGGAGCATCTGTACAGTACAACTAACCTATAATTTGTTTTCCAGAAGATGTTTCTCACCTTAGGAATCCTCTGGAATGTTTGTTGAAAACACAGACTCTGAGACCCCTCTCCAAAAGACTTTGATTTTGTTGACCTATAATGTGGGACCCAGCAATCAGTATTTTGCACACTAAGTGAGTCTCACAATTGGGCACTTTTGTGAAATATCAATGGTAGTTTGTAATACCCCAGGATCCAATCAGAACCAGCATCCCATAAAGATGTTGCATCCCTAAAATAAAAACACAGAAAAATACAGGAATACCACAATTATTCAATGTAGATCTTAAATGTGAGTCTTCTTTAAAAATGCCAGCACATTATTATCACAGTAAGCACATTGTTAAATTAGTCTATGTACCATAAAACTTTTAAACTTCCATAAAATATTTTTTAGACCATTGCAACAAGCCAAGTCAAAGTTGAGATTCTGTGTGACCATAACCCAAGAAAGTCTTTTGAAATGAGTTAAAAGCTATTTGCTAAAGAGAAAAATCAAGTCTTCTAGATAAAAGGAAAATGTTCATCCTGATGAATTGGGAGGGATGGTGGTGTTTGTGCATATTGCAGCAAGTTTGCTTTGCTACCTTATGTCCCAGCCAAGCTATCAACCAAGCATGAAGCCAGAATAAAGACACGTTCTAATACAAATACTCAAAAACCACACACCCCATGAGCTTTTCTCAAGAAGCACTCTGTGTGCTCTGCCAAAATAAGGAAATAGACACAGAAAGAAAAAAAAAAAAAGGCGTGGGATCCAGCAATCTGGAGATTCAACGCAAGAGGAAAGCAGAAGGAATCCCCCTGGTGTGATGAAGAGAGATCCCAAGACAACAGCCGGACAGTGGGCTCGGAGAATATCCAGTCCCCGTGGGAAGAGGGCAAAGGCTATGTATGAAGCTCTTCAAGATGAACCTGAAAGAATAACTCGAGTGTTTGAACATATTGAACATATTGACAAGCGATTTATTAAATACACAACAAGAGAAAGTATAGGGATGAGTATGTAGGACGCTTAGCAATCTAACAAAAACACCAGTAGGAAAAACAAAAGGTATGTGGAAGAGAAAAAGAAATCGTGGTTTACCACAAGCCTTAGCTATCATTGGCATTTCTGCTGTTATATGGACGACTGATATAATCAAAAACATAATATAAGAATGTTGGGACTGGGCGCAGTGGCTCACACGGGTAATCCCAGCACTTTGGAAGTCAGAAGTTCAAGACCAGACTGCAAGACCAGCCTGGCGAAACCCTATTGCTACTAAAAATCCAAAAATTAGCTGGGCGTGGTGGCGGGTGCCTGTAATCCCAGCTACTCAGGAGGCTGAGGCAGGAGAATCACTTGAACCCAGGAACGAGAGGTTGCAGTGAGCTGAAATCAGGCCACTGCACTGCAGCCTGGGCAACAGAGTGAGACTCTGTCTCAAAAAAAAAAAAAAAGACTGCTGAGAACATGAGAAAATGGGAGAATAGGAAATAACAGGAAATGTATGATTTTGAAATGGGGAGAGGCAGGGGTTGGGGCAGGGTAAAAAAGAGAATTATGTCTTCGGTTTCCATACTGTGAGCTCAATAGATAGGTAGCAAAGAGCATGATATTTAGAGACTGGAGAATTAAAGATTAAAGAATCAGTTTAAACAACTCCGCATTTCTTAGATGCCCCTGAACTTTCTACTCAGTTCCTATTACTCTACTAATATATGACCTGGTCAAACAGAGCTATTCTTTTATTTGACAAATAGTGTTGTTGTCAGGCATATATCTAGGAATAAGAAGAAACATTGGTGAACAAGACAGATGTCTTTTAGATCATGGAGCTTGTGTTTTAGCAAAGAGAGACAATGAATAAAACAAACAAGATCATCTGAGTGCTAAGTGCAATGAAGGCACAGAGAGCTGTGGGTGGCGGCCGGGGGGGTTATTCTGGAGAGGGGTAGGCAGGGAAGGTCTCTATGAAGCGCAAGGATGCAGCCGAAACAAGGAGTCAGCTTTGCGAAGAGCCAAGGGAAGAGTGTCTCAAATAGGGAGCAGCAACAGCCTAGGTCCATGGGTAGGACTGAGCCAGGCTTGTTTGAGGACTGAAAAAGGCAGTGAGACTGCAGCAGTAGAGAGGGGACCAGGGCAAAGTGATGGAAGATGAGGTCAGAGAGGTGGGCAGGGATCATATGGGCTCATGTAGAGCCTCGAGGGCCATACTATGCAATCTGGATTTCATTCCAAGTGCAATGGGAGGACAGGAAGGTTTTGAGTGAGCGAGTGACATGATTTATGCTTTAAGAAATTACTTTAGCTATTCTGTGGAAAATGAATTGCAGAAGGGTGGGAATAGAAGCAGAAGAGCAGCTGGAATCTACTGCAGTTGTCCATGTAATGGATGGCCCCAGAGCTTGGATAGTGGCAGTAGGGACAGATGGAAGAGCATGGACTTGAGATACATTTGTGAAGAAAAAGGACAAGACCTGCTGATGGATCCATGTGGAAGGGGAACAAAAAACCTAAGAATAACTCCTAGATCTTGGGCTAGAATAAGTGAGTGGTTGGGCTATCATTTGGTGAAATGTAGAAAGTCAAGGGAAGAACTGGCTTGGAGGACAAAAATCAAACCTTCTGTATAGATCTATGTTACCTCTGGGATGCCCAGCAAGTTAAGCAGACCAGTCAAATAGAGAGTTGCACATTTGAGCCTGGAGTGCAGAGAGAGGTCAGAGTTGCAGATACAAACTGGGTAACTCTGGGAGTCGAGAGTTGGGTGAGACCCTACTCCCATTTCTCTACCCACCTCTCACCCCAGATCAGGCATCCACTTCACCTTGCTGGATTATTCCAGCCTACTTCTTGGTCCCACTTTCAGTCTCTCCCCATGAAATCTATACTGCATGCGGCAGGCCGACTCATCTCCTGGGCAAATCAATAATCATTTCTCTGTTTTGATGGAAAAAAAAAAAAAAAAGCTTCAGAGGTTCCCATTGCCTGTGGCTCTCAGTATTGCCTTCCACCCCTTTCCTTCTCAGAGCCTGAATTCTTGTCCCCATTCTGTGTTTTGCCTCCTGATCTAGTCCTACAATTCTCTAGGTATCCCTTCCCTTCCACTCTCATTTCTGCACATTTTCACCAAGCATCTTCTAGACTGGACGCTTTGTGGGCAGGGTCTGTGTAGGATTTATCTTTGAAACTTCCCACCTTGCTTAGCATAACACTTTACATATAATAACTTTAATTTAGGAACTGCTTGCTGCATGAAGGTGCCACTCTTCTCCTTCTTAATATCCCCTCATAAAACAGGCTGATTTGTAGGACTATACCTGCCAAGCACATACCAGCACAGCTTTCCAGGATATTCTTAAGCAAAATAGCACTTCAGTCCTTCCTTGGCAGCCAAATTTCCTTAGTGCTAAGGGCTGCAGTGTTTTACTTGCCAGAAGGTTGATGTGAATAAAAACATCCAGCCCCTTGAAATGAAAATAAATGGAGGGATGGTTTATAAGTATAAATGATAATGGTTAGAGCGACCTTTTAGCAAGTAATGTGATTTGCCCATTCCTTTCTGTATTTCTGTAGTGTTGGTTTTTGTTCCCCTGCTTTTGTGGGGAGGAAACAAGAAGTGTTTATTTTCTTAAGACTATTTCTATCCTTAATATCACCTTTGCACCAGTCGAGTCTTCACTAAATATTAATATTTTCTCCCAAGAATAGAGACTAGCAGTTAACCTGCTACAGTAAAGTCCCCAAAGAAAAGAAAAAATGTTGGAATTTTTCCTCTATTCAAATTAAATAGGCTTAATTGTAAGACCAATTCTTACAATTCTTATTTCCTTCCCCACTGCATTAAGAAGGCAAGAGGTGATGTGTGACTTGCTCATTAGCCATTATGTTTTCAGACTGCTAAAAATAAAATAAATTTATTATTATTTTCTATTTCAGATTGCTAAAAATAAAATTAAAATATTTGGGATATTACTCACTGACCAAATCTGATGAGCTATGGACCAAAGAGAAGTAGGTGATGTTGAAACTTTGCTCACATTCTTTCTCTCAAAGTAAGTGACATTCACATTATTATCAAACAGACTAAAAAAACAATTAAACCTAAAAAGAAGGTGGCTATATTGGGACCAATGTTTTTGTTTTCATCACTGACAAAGGAAAAAAAAAGTAGTTGAAAACTAGCCACTGAGCTTAAAGCTCAGAATCCACGCAGCTGGAGAAAAGCTAGTACAGTTGCAGGTCAGCTCATGACTTTAATTACGGACGAGGGCCAGGTGGACAGTGGATATGGAAGCCTTGGGTTTGATCATTTCCAAAGCAGGGGAAAGCCATGACTGTCACACCAACTCTTCAAGAACAAAGTTCCTGGGTGGGCACAGTGGCTCACGCCTATAATCCCAACACTTTGGGAGGCCAAGGCGGGCGGATCACGAGGTCAGGACTTTGAGACGAGCCTGGCCAACATGATAAAATCTCGTTCTATTAAAATACAAAAAGTAGCTGGACATGGTGGCTCATGCCTGTAATTCCAGCTACCCAGGAGGCTGAGGCAGGAGAATCGCTTGAAACCAGAAGGTGGAGGTTGCAGTGAGCTGAGATCATGCCACTGAACTCCAGCCTAGGTGAAAGAGAAAGACTCCGTCTCAAAAAAAAAAAAAAAAAAAAAAAGAAGTTCCTCTCCTCTATGTGTATGTGTATGTACAAATAACTTTCTTTTTTACATATTTTTAAATGGAACCATATTACTTCACAACCTGCCTTTTCACATGTTGATGCTATTTATCATAAAAATTGCCTTTAAAAATATTTTTACATCATTTTTAAATGGCTTATTCTATCACATGTCTGTATTTCAATAAATTCAACAAGTCTCTTGATGTTTGACTATTAATTCCAATTTTTGGCTTTTGTAAAAACTGTTTTTATGAGCAATTAATTATTTCTTTTACAATATACTTCTGTAAGAGGAACTACTGTGTCTAAGAGTAGTCTAAGTGCACTTTTTTTTTTTTGAGACAGAATCTCACTCTGTCATCCAGGCTGTAGTGCAATAGTGCAATCTCGGCTCGCTGCAACCTCCTCGTCCCAAGTTCAAGCAATTCTCCTGTCTCGGCCTCTCAAGTAGCTGACATGACAGGTGCCCGCGACCACGCCTCGCTAATTTTTATATTTTTAATAGAGACAGGGTTTCACCATTTTGGTCAGACTAGTCTCAAGCTCCTGACCCCAGGTAATCCACCTGCCTCGGCTTCCCAAAGTGCTGGGATTACAGGCGTGAGCCACTGCGCCCGGCCTAAGTGCACATTTTATTACTTTTAAAATATACTGCCAAACTGCTTTCCTGATAAGTTGTACCAATGTAAATTACCACAAAACAATTGTCTTTTGGGAATTACTCATTTTAATCTTTGCTATACTCATTGGTGATCAGTTGCATCCCTTTTTTTTTTTTTTTTCCATTTAATTGCTTAAACCTTAATTCATATATATACCAAGTGATCACTTATGTTCTTCTTTGGTCAAGTGACCTGGGCAAGTTACTTAGCTCTTGTACTTTGGTTTTCCTCATTTATAAAATGGGGATATTAATATTAGTTACCCCGGATAAATGTCATAAGTATTAAAAAGTTAATTCAAGTAAAGCACTTAGAGTAGTTCCTGGTCCATAGTGAGTTCACAATTGTAACCATTAGATATTTTAGAAAATGTCTGTTCATGTTATTTACTTGTTTTCCTATGTGGTTGTTTATCTTTTTGTTATTGACTTTTAAGAGGTCTTACTACATTAATGATATTAACTATTATTTTTTATATATAATTAAATATTTCTTTCAACTTTATTATTTTCCTTTTCAACTTTCTGATGTTAAATTTTTTGGCCATGTAAAAGTTTAAAAGTTTTATATTATTAAATCTATTCATCTTAAGCCAGAATAAATTACAGAGATCAAATAGTCAAAACACAAGAAAAATAGCAGAGGAAAGCAGAGGAAATAGCCCTAGTTTGTAAGAAAGAAAACGACTAATCAATTTGACTTAAAAATTTAAAGTTTTCTATAAAAAAATACTGTAAACAAATTTAAGGTACGAGAAAAGTTTTTTAAATGTTAAAATATATAATAGACATAAGGCTAATCTCCTGAAAATACAAATCTGTAAGAAACCATAAAAGTAAGGAAAGTCTATAAATAGTCAATTCAAAGAAAAATAAATATAAATGTCCTGCATCACTCATAATTAAAATAAGATGCCATTTTTTAAATATAGATTTATAAAGAGTCTAAAAAATTATTTATGCACAGCATTGTAGTCATGTACAATTGTGTAGAGTGTTGACTGCAGAAGGACACCTAGGTAAGAGAATGAGTGGGAACTAAATTCCTGCTAATGTTCCACTTGTTAAGTCTGTGCTGTGGAGCTGCCTCACCAGAGGAAGTGACTTCTAATTCTCACAAGGCTATGGGCTAAGAGTGACCCTGATACGCAGTGGTGGTGACAGAGTACAGAAACACAAAGTCTCATATAATAAGCAGATACACTGAGAGAGCCTCTTTGAGAGTAATGTAGCAAAGTCTATCAAAATAAAACACACAAATCTTTTAACCTAGCCACTCTACTGCTAATACGTCATTAGGACATGTAGCTTGCAGTTGTCCATGTATGGATGGTCCCAGAGCTTGGATAGTGGCAGTAAGGACAGATGGAAGAGCATGGACTTGAGATATATTTGGGAAGAAAAAAGGGCAAGACCTGCTGATGGATCCATGTGGAGCAGGGAAGGAAAACCTAAGAATAACTCCTAGATCTTGGGCTAGAATAAGTGACTGGTTGGGGTATCATTTGGTGAAATGTAGAAAGTCAAGGGAAGAACTGGCTTGGAGGACAAAATCAAATCTTCCATTAGATCTACGTTACCTCTGGGATGCCCAGCAAGTTTTCAAGCAGAACTGTCAAATAGGGAGTTGCATATTTGAGCCTGGAGTGCAGAGACAGGTCATAGATACGGATGTTCATTTCAGTATTATTCACAATAGCATACACATACGCAGATAACCCAGGAACAATATTAAAATACAACTAGATTATTTTAAAGGAAGTTTTGATATATCCACATACTACAATCGTGTTCATTTATAGGATTAAAGAGATCAAGATGGAAATATTTTCAAGTTATATTACACGAAAAATTTGAAGTATTGAGCAGTAAGTATAGTATGTCTTGTTTGACTGCTGACAAAGATATCTATGAATGAAAACTATGTGGAATGAAAAAACATTGTTCATGCTGGGTTATAGATGGAAAGTGGGACTGGAGGATTCGGGAAGGGGGTAAACTCCTTTTTATCCCAAACCATCTTGTAATGTTTGCCTTCCTGCCATGTGCATATTACACCGTAAAGAAAACAAACTCTATCAGTTTTTGCCTTTAGGACTTCTTCCTGTGCCTGGTTTACAAGGAAATGGATAAATATTCTGGACAAGACAAATACAGGGCCCTGAATAAAACTTGGAAGCCCAGAGACACAGATAAATACAGGTTCTATCACAACCTAGATATGATCCTGCACACTTTATTTACTTGTTCTCTTATCTCTTAAAAATGCGGACAGTGGCATTGTCTGCCCTTTCAACCCAAGGGTTGAGGAGAAGCAGCCAAGTGTTGGTCTGTGGCACTGTGAAAATGGGGTGGGGTTGGAAAAAACTAGAAGAAATAGTTACTAGATTCAGACACCTCCCTTCAGACAATACAGTCAGAGTACTGTAATTCTTGGACTAAAAAAAGAATATAAATAATACATACCTCTCATTCATATAGTCATTGGCTTAAAGCAGTCAAACTATTTGTTGACTCATTCATATATTCATCAAAAACTTATTGTATCCAATCTACCATGCTCTATACTTGACAATGAAATACCAGAAGTCTCAGTCCTCGTAAGGCATGATGCCAGAGGGTACTGAAACCATCCTATTTGGGGGCATATCGTTTTAGCCTGTACTTAGAAATAATGGATCCAATTCTCAGTAAAATACTTGTAAACCTAACCCAGCAACATACAAAACGGATTATACACATTACCCAAGTGAGATTTATCCCAGGAATGCAAGGTTGGTTTAACAACCAAAAATCAATTAATGTAATGTGACAAATGAATAGGATAAAGAACAAAAACCATACGATCACCTCAATAGAGGCAGGAAAAACCTTTGATAAAATTGAACAATCTTTATGATAAAAACACTGACAAACTAGGAATAGAAGAGAACTTTTTGACAAAGGGAACCTATGAAGAAACCATAGCTAATAGCACAGTTAATGGTTAAAAAAAAAAAACAAAAAAACAAAAAAAAACAAGACTTTTCTTTGTTAGATCAGGAACAAGACAAAAATGCTCACAACTGCTGCTTCTACTTAACATTGGACTAAAGGTTCTAGCCAGAACTATTAAATAAGAAAAAAAAAAAAGGCATTCAACTCTAAAAGGAGGAATTAAAATGTTGTTTCTTTGCACACATAAATAGATCTTGTATATAGTATGATCTTGTATATAGAAAATCATAAGGAATCCACTGAAAAACTAGTAGGACTAAAAAATGAGTTCAGGCCAGGCACGGTGGCTCATGGCTATAATCCCTGCAATTTTGGAAGACCCAGGTGAGTAGATCTCTTGAGCTCTAGAGTTTGAGATCAGCCTGGGCAACACAGCAAAACCCCATCTCTACCAATAATACAAAAATTAGCCAGGCATGGTGGTGGGCACCAGTGGTCCCAGCTACTCAAGAGGCTGATGTTGGAGGATCACTTGAGCCCAGAAGGTTGAGGCTGCAGTGAATGAGCCATGATCACACCACTGCATTACACTGAAAACTACAAAACACGGTGAAAAGAGAGAAGATATAAAGAAATGGAAAGACATCTATGTTCATGGATTAGAAGACTTCTTATTGTTAAGATAGCAATACTACCCAAATTGATCTACAGGTTCAATACAATTGCTATCAAAATCCTAATTGGCTTTTTTGCAGAAATCGACAGGTTGATTGCAAAACTCATATGAAAATGCAACGGAACCAGAATAACCAGTAGAAACTTTTAAATGAACGAAGTTGAAAAACTCATAGTTCTAGGTTTCAAAATTTGTTACAAAGCTACAGTAATCTAGACATTGTGGTAATTGGCATTACCACATTGAGAGTCCAGAAGTAAACCCTTACGTATACAGTCAATCAATTTTTGACAACAGTGGAACACCATTCAATGGGGAAAGAACTGTCTTTTCAACAAATGGTGCTGGAACAACTGGATATTCATATATAAAAGAACGAAGTTGAAACCCTACATCACGCCACACATAAAAATTAACTCAAAATGTATTACTGACCTAAATGTAAGAGCTAAAATTATAAAACTCTCGGAAGAAAACATAGGTGTAAATCTTCTTGCCTTGGTTAGGCAGTAGTTCTCAGATGTGATACCAAAAACACAAATTACAAAAGAAAAAGATTGATAAACTGCTCATCATCAAAACTTTAAAAATCTGAGCAGCAAATCACACTATCAAGATGAAAGGACAACCCAGAGAATGGCAGAAAATATTTGCAAATCATGTATCTGACAAGGGATTTGGATCTAGTATATAAAGAACTCCTAAAACTCCAATGGAAGTCAAATTATCCAACTAAAATTAGGCAGAGGACCTGAAGACATTTTTTTCCAAAGAAGATATACAAATGGCCAATAAGCACATGAAAAGATGCTCAAAGTCATTAGTAATTAAAGGAAATCAAAACCACAGGATATAACTTCACACCTACTAAGATGGCTATAATCAAAAAGACAGTAACAAATGTTGGTAAGGATATGAAGAAATTGGAACTTTCATTTACTGCTGGCAGGAATGTAAAATGGTCTAGCTTCTTTGGAAACTGCTTGGCAACACCATAAAAGGTTAAACATAGAACTACCTACCATATAATCTAGCAATTCCACTCCTAAATATATACCTGAGAAATGAAAACATATTTTCACAACAGCTTGTACATTAAGTTCAGAGCAGCATTATTCATAAATAGCCCAGAGCAGAAATAACCCAAATGTCCATCAACTGATAAATGGATAATTAAAATGTGGCTTGTTCATACAGTAGAATATTATTTGGCAATAAAAAGAAATGAACAACTGATACATGCTACAACATGGATGACCCTTGAAAACATTATGCTAACTGAAAGAAGCCAGTCACAAAATGACACATTATGATTCCATTGATATGAAATGTTCTCACTAAGCAAATCTATAGAGACAGAAGAGTTGATTAGTGTTTAAAGTAGAGCCCGCTGGTTGAATAGGGTGGGAATAGAGACTGAGGGTCACATAACACTGTGAACAAACTGAAAAACAATGAACTGTACACTTTCCATGGGTGAATTTTATAGTATGTGAATTATACGTCAATACAGCTGTTTTTTTTTTTAAATAATGGATCTAACTGCATATTTTCAGAAAAAATTATTAATGGTCTTCCTAGAACCCAGAGAATTAGGTGCAACCTAAATTGAAAGGCTCTAGAGAGCCTAAAGTCAAAACGGGGAGAAGCAAGCTAACTTCTAGCCTATAATGAAGATTTTTACAAAAGGCCAAATTGAGCGATAAGTATGAATAATTAAACTCTGTGCTATTGATTCCTTTGACTTAAACAGATTTTCGCCCACTAAGCAATTAAGATGAGAATCATCTTTAATACTGTAATCCTAAGCAGCTGCTCCAGACTTAAACAACTAGTCGATGGCTAAGATCAAACAAGGATCTTCACACCATCTGTAAAGCCAGAGTTAAACAGCTAGCAAGGAGTGAACAAAATACCTGGAATAGTAGAGAGTTTGACAGTCTCAGACTCAGAAAAATACAGACATGAATATAAAACTCAGCGAACGTTATTTTATTTTTTATTTTTTATTTTTATTTTTTGGTTTTCACTTAGAATCTGAAGACAAACCTTCAGGGAAACGGGGTAGCTCTAATAGACTTAGAGATACTGGATACCACAAGAAAATTGTTCTGCTTTTACAATACCACAACTTCAGTCATAACCACTGTCATCCCTTAACTGAAAAAAAAAAACCCTCGATTTATGATGTATGGATTGGTCATTTCATTTCATACACATTTTTAATCCACAAAACTGAGGACCTGCAATTTAAGTATAACACCATTCTGTGAGATATTTCTCTAAATTATCTTCTATGATCAAGCATAACTTTTTGTTTAAAACACTTTTTACTTAAGTAGATTACAGGTTCTCATTATAATCAGTCATTTGATTTGGAATTATAGCAATCCGGGTGTTTTTGGCTGTACTGCGTAAGAGGCAGGGAGTCTCACTTCAGGATTTTATTTGCTTGTTAGACATCCTTGATTTTTATTAAGGCAAAATTTGCTTTTCTAATATTCACTCGAATAATATTTTGTGATAAAAATCACTAAATTCAGGACAATACTCTCTGTATACCTCTCGTATTGGAGTACTAATTTAATTCTATCTTTGCGGGTGCACAAATTTAAAAATATAACCCTTCCTTGAAATGAAAAGAAGTCTCACACTACTTTAAGGTAAGACAAAGGAAACCGAGTCTTATTTGCACAAAATAGTTTTACTAAATTTAAAATTGAGTAGGATTTTTTAAATCTCTCGAAAAGCTGTCAACATGAAGTCTTTTTGATGTTCAGAGCTGTAGCCATGTCATTAATGGTAAAGAAGGTATATTCTGATTCTGATGTCCCTTCTTTGCAGAGAGGTCTTCTATGATATTAACAGAAACCTCAGCAAAGCTTGTGGTATCTCAGGGAGTGAAGCTGTGCTACCTAAAGAAACCCACTGGGTATAAAGTAGGGTGGGAGGTTGGAATGACAGAATGCTATCTAGCTAGACATCCTGAGGCAGATTTAAAAACCTTCCTCTGTGCCCTGTCATTTCCTTTCAGCAAGATCCTGTTGATGTTTGCACAATTTCAAAAGTGTATCAAATATCTCAATGAACGACATAAATGGTCCCTTTGAGTTTTATTTTTAATCGTTGATGGAAAAATATCAAAATAGTACCTTTTAAATTTATTTCCTTATCTAATCACAAGTAACACCACCAAACAGTTTTTTTTTTTTTTTTTTTTTTTTTTTTAAGCCCTACACTGCTGGGGAAATGCCAGACGTACCTTCCTTCCCTCTTTTTGTTTAAGAAAATGGAAAAAAAGAGACTTTTAAAACAGAGCATTAGAACTCAGACACGTTACACACGTTTCCATAAAACTAACTTTAGTCCTGGAGAACTAAGTTCATGAGGTATGTTTCCCTAAATGTTATAGCTGCTGTGTCTATTATAAACAAAACAAGTCTCATTTGAAACAATTACGCATTTCGGGGGTAGTTATTAAGTATTCAACGTTCTGCCAGGATAAGGCGATCAGCGCTTCTGCTCCGAATAACAAACCATAAATCAGTTGACAAGCTTGAAAGCATTCATTCCTAGTTTGCTTGCAAGCCAACCGTAAATACAGAAAAACCTGTTGGCATGTTTCTCTTGCTCTCTAAGTTTCGCGTTTTTAAAAACACAGTAATACACAAATGGCGTTTCCCGTAAGTTTCTGGCTTCGAAATAATTTGGATACAAAACCACAGCGAAGCACCGAGCACAGAAAAATGGAGCCTGTGCCTTTAAGGTAAAATCGGCTGGATCCCAAAAGGCATTCCTCTTTCACGACAAAGAGTTTGGCGAGCGCTACCTCTGGGGTTTCTCCGAGGGACTTGGCGGGTCCGAGCGGAACCCGACCAGACGCCTAGCCCTGCCTGCCCCGGGGCCCCGCCGCCAGCCCCGCGCCCGCGCCCGCGCCCGCGCGGCGGGAGCGCATCGCGTGCGCCCGGGACTCACCGCTGCCGGGCTGCGGGGACAGCGTGGACACCGAGGTCTGGCCCATGACTGGGGTCGCAGGGCCAGGTCCAGCGATCACGCGGCTCCTTTGGTCCTTCGATCATGGGTCCGCTCCCAGCCAGACTTCCAAGCGTTCATGTCCCGGCCTGTGCCTAGCGGCCCGCCGGGTCCCCTCACCTTCTCCCCCGCGCGGGTCTCCCAGCCCGGCCGGCCGCAGCCGGCGCGGCGGATCCTGCCCAGCGGATGCCTGTCATTCCTCTATGCAGATTAGCTGGGGTCAGGGGTCACGGGGGAAGAAGGGGGGGTGAGGGCGATAGGGAGGGGAGGAGGGGGAAGCGGGGGGAGGGCGCAGGAGCAGGGGCTAGGGGAAGCCCCCGGCCGGCCCAGCAGCACCCGCACCCCCTCAGGGTGGTAGGGAGCTCAGGCTTTCAGGCTACTCCTCTTTAACTTAAAAGGTTCAAAGTCAAATGATCCTTAAGGACTACAAGAAAAGGAATTAAAGTATTTAGTCACGCTACTTAATTTAACAAAATTTGTTTCTTAAAAGTTATTTCCTTCCTTACATTCTATTTGCGGTATTGCGGCACTCTCATGTCCCGTGCCCATTTTTTTTTCACGTTTTAAAAATTACCTTCCTTTTAACAAATATAATTTTTTTTAAAAAAAAAGCATTAATGGCCTCAATCAGGCTCTACAACAAATCTAAATGATAGGTCTATGCGTGAGATCAACAAAGTATACTGTTTGCTGTCTCCTACCTGAAACTCTGGAGTGCTCACCTCTCCTTTATTTCAAAAGAATACTGTGAAATAAAGTGATTAAAATACACAAAAGGGGAAAAGAACTATAACAAACTTGAAAGGTGAATTAAACCCTTCAATAATATCCTGTTAAATCTCATTCTTCTTAAAAATATGAATACAAATAAATATCCTTCATATTTACAATTGATTAGTATAAGTAATCTACATACTATATATACAATGTATGTGTGTATATATATATACACACAGTATATGGAACATCTATATTTGGTGCATTAGATTGGATGGTGATTACTGGATGTGTTCATTTTATGAAAATTCATTGAGATGTCTAAAATGATGTGTGCACTTTGCTGAAGGTATATATTTCATTAAAAAGTAAAAAATACCAGAAAGTGCAATATATTTAGGTCATTTACCACAGCTTTCTGAACTAACATGAAAATCATTTTTCTCTAAAATTTTTATTATTAAGATTGTGCAGACCTTGTCTGATTTTTTTGAAAGACACTTGTCTGTTTCGTCATGGTTAATTAAGTTGCCCTATTTTTTTCACACCCAAACAGCCCACCCACCACTGTGAGGAAGATCTTTTCCCTAGAACAGTGTGATCCCTTATCTTCTTCCCTTTGCCTAATTCACTCTTAAGAAACACTGATTTTTTTTTTTTTAATGAAATTGAGGATTTAACCAAAATGTGAGTTCTAATTAGGACAAAAAAATTAATCCTAACTACATTTCCTTATAAATACAAAAATGTGTCTTGGAAACACATCCCACCTGGGGAGCTAAGCGATGAGAGTAAGCAATTATAATGGCTAGCTCCTCCAGCTCTTTGCTTTGAGTTGCCGTAAGAAAAAAAAACAAACAAAAGTGGTTAAAGGTAAGTTAAGAGGGAGAATGACTCACTCTTCCTTTTGACGGAGCCTATCTGATAAAGGGAGGTCACTGATCAGAGGAAATACACAGTAAATTTTGCATATTCAAAATATGTAACTATAATAATTTTTAAATACTGATAAAAGTTAAACTTTGAGGTTGCTATCATTTCTTCTTTTCCTCGAGAAACAATAGTATATTTCTATTACTTTTATAAATTCTTATTTCAAAGATCAAGGAAGTGCACTTTAGTTCCAGTTTTTCAGGATTTGCTTAATACAGCTATATTTACCTTATTCAAGACCTTTCATGATTTGCTAGTTAATATAATCTTCAGCCTCATCTGGGATTCCTATAATACCCCAACCAGGTTATGCAATTTTCTCTGAAACTCTTCCAGTTCCATTACATTATCCTTGAAGCATGTCAACCAAAACTGCAGGAAGTGTGCATTAAGGTTTCTTTCTAAGAGTGGGACAGTTCTTCTTCTTGGTTTCTAGAGCTTCTGATGGGGCTTGGCATTTAAGTGGCCTTTTTTTTTAATCACAGCTAACAAGTTATACTAATAAACATAGAAAATGTCTACAGAAATCTGTAAATTTCATTTCTAGGTTGTAACACAAAGGCTAGAAATTACCATTTAACAAGAGAATGTTAAGATAATTTTCCCCCAAATTGCCTTACTCTTGCCTTATTAGAACTCACACAGTTTTACTAAGAGTTCTGGGTGTTAATCCCATGGGTTTATAGTTTAAATCTGGAAACATTTAATGTCATCTGAAAGGTATGGACATTTCTCTGTATACTACCTCTCTCTAGGGAATTTATTAAAATGCTAAGCAAGATTAGTCTCAATACCCAACTCTGAGGAAGCTATCTATTTGTAATTCTGCAGCATTTATCCCATTGGTCCTACTCTTTGTTCTCTATTTTTAAACCAATCTTTTATCCAGTGATATCCTGGTAAATGCTTAACTGGTTTGGGCTGGGGGTGAGGAGGCGGGAGGCAGCCTCAGACTGCTTTGTTTATTGTGATGTAAATACTCCTGCAGTGACCTATTCTACAAGCCTCCAACCAGCTAGCAAAACTGATATCAAACAGCTTGCAGAATTCCTTGAAATGTAACAATTTGACCCGCCAGCCTGTGTAAACTGCCTTCAGCACACCACTACTTTTCTCTGTTATAATAATGCCGCATTATATCATACCATGGCTGAGTTTGAGGAACAGCTTCTATTTAGCCTTCCTAAAAATATAGACTAATGGCATCTACTGATTTTTTCCACGGAACACTCTAAATATTTTTCAAACTCTGAAAGAACTACTGTGATTTATTCATTTATTTCCAGAAAGAAATTAAAGTAAGTGAATTAGTGAGACAGAATTTCCCCTTCTGAAAGCCAGTGTGCGTTTACGACCAAAAGTTGTACTTAGTGAGTTTTCAAGCATTCTGCCTTATAACACAGACTTCACTGGCTTGTCTGATTTGGGAAGTCTTCGACTCACCCACCTGGGGTACCCAAAGTGACACTTGCACTCCTCCTGGATGGAAGCCACTCTATCTATTAGGTAAAAGTTAAAGTGGACATAAGCCTAAACATTGGCAATCTGGACCATTTGTGAGAAAATCCTTTACTAGGTCAAAGTCCAAGTGGCAGACATACAACTTGGTGCCTTTAGAGAAGATGGTTTACAATTACTACAGTTACCACTATCAAATACTGTAACTTAGGTTACTGCCAGACTTTTCTAGGCAGCCAAATCTAGCATGGAGCAGGAAGTAGAGGGAAACTTCCTCAGAACACAAATGCCATGAGTACTAATCCTGGAGCTCTCTGCCTTGTCCAGATGCTGCCAGCTGTGTGAGGACTCATTTTGAGACACCAGCTGTTAGGGGTGGAGGAATTATGGTGGGAGGGAAGGGGTAGGCAGAGTCCCAAAAGATGAGATGGTTGATCAGAACAGCAATGACCTGGGAGGCAACAGTGGTTGATAGTGGCCATATACAAGCAGATGAGGATTACATTAATTGACACCCTTATTTCTGGATTTGACCATAAACATCCTGCGAATTAGTGACACTTCCTTGGCTAATGGGAATTACAGCCATAAAAAAATTCTTTCTTAATGGGAAGGAAATGAATTAAAACTTAGCAGTTCTGCTAATAGGATACTAAAAACGGATATGCAAAAGTTGTTTTAACTATTCAGGTAGTTTGTACTAGAAGATCTTCTGGTTTTTAAAAACTTTGTATTTCTTCAAAACTTGGCTACATTTTGTAAGAGCCGGCTTACTTAGAAAAACATAAAAAGCGAATGGGAGCTTTACTAGATATTCTAAATTCAGTGAAAACTGTATATGTAACTAATGTTTACTTTGTAAAATGTTACTCTATAGAAGTTGCAACTAAATGGCTACTATATCTTAAATTTTAACAATTCTGAGAGATGCTGGTTTTAAAAGGATGATGCTAAAAGACAAAGGAAAGCTTTTGTTAAGGAAAGAATTACAACTTTGCATATTCTAGTTATATTAAGCATCAGTAGAAGACCACATTCCACAAGTATTAGAACAGGAAGCAAACCTGAAAGACAGGCTTTTCTTTCCTATTGTTCTCATATTTTCATGTGATTTATTTCCTGAGTTTTCCTTCTTCTGCTTGCTCAAGCTAAAAGGATTAGCAAATACCTAGCCTCTGCCTCACCCCGCATGAGTCTCTGCAGAGGTGGGGTGTGGCTCACGTGTGCTTACTTACTGAGTGAGCCCCACAGTTGGAAGATTTATGCTGGAAAAGAAAGACCTCAAGGGGTGGTGCTGGAATTTCCTTTTCCAAAGACATTCTCCCTACCCTGGGAAGAAAAGTGTCTGTAATTTTGCTCCACTTCATTTCATAAGCAAAACAAAGTACTCATCCATGGTATTAAAACTCCAAAAATTGCTATAAAATGAATAATCTTTAATTTATTCACCAAAATCTAAAGAGAACAGTCCTTAAAGACATCTTTTATATGACTGCCCAATTTACCCAAAATAATTGCTTCCAGTAAGGCCCAAATCTTTGTTTTGTTAACCATCACATCCATCCTTGCAAACTAACAAAATTTGCCTGGCAAATAGAGGGTACTCAATATGTAGATGATAAATTAAAAATAAGCATTTATGTTATCTCCTTAATGATAACTTCCAAGTATGGACAAAAAAAATCTGGGAATACATGTAAAATTTTGGTAATAATATAGTATGTTGACTCCATAGCAAGAGAATATCAAGTCTGTCGGTGACTATAAATTTTCTTTTGTATGCCACTCTGAAATAATCATCTACTCATTCAACTAGAATTGACTGAGGACCTCCCATGGGCGTGGCACCTCTGGCACATGGCATAAGGAAAGTGAGGTATGGACTCTCCCATGGCGGAGTTCATAGTGTGGGTACGGGGTGGGGGATGGGGTGGGTGTTGCAGCCTACAAATACATGATCCTGACAGCGGAGGAACAGAAAAGTCATTCCTCCAGCTGGAAGTGGTGACTCATGCCTGTAATCCCAGCACTTTGGGAGGACCAGGTGGGCAGATCACCTGAGGTCAGGAGCTCAAGACCAGTCAGGCCAACATGGTAAAACTAAAAATACAAAAATTATCTGGCTGTGGTGGTGCACTCCTGTAATCTTAGCTACTAGGGAGGCTGAGACAGGAGAATCGCTTGAACCCGAGAGGTGGAGGTTGCAGTGAGCCAAGATTGCGCCATTGCATTCCAGCCTGGGCAACAGAGTGAGACTCCATCTCAAAAAAAAAAAAAAAAAAAAAAAAAGACAACAACAACTATTTTGTTCCTCCAATTGCTAGGGGTGCCCAGTAGGCTGGTACAGAGAAGGCTCTGAACTTTAGCAAATTACTAAATACATATTTTTGTCATACAGAGGTGCTCATTCATTCTGAAGTTGCCCCAAGACTGTGAAGTGCTCCTGAATTAAAGAAAGATTAAATTCTAATAGCATGTGGTCAGAATTAACTGTATTTGTTTGTTTATTGCTTGCAGCTTTTTTGTCTTTCTTTTTTTTTTTTAATTTTGAGACAGAGTCTTGCTCTGTGGCCCAGGTTGGAGTGCAGTGGTATAATCATTGCTCACTGTAGCCTTGAACTCCTGGGCTCAAGCAATCCTCCCACCCCAGCCTCCCAAGTAGCTGGGACTACAGGTGCTTCCCACCATGCCCAGCTAATTATTTGTATTTTTTTTTTAGAGATAGGGTCTCACTATATTGCCCAGGCTTGCTTGCAGTTTTTTGAAGAATAAGTTATGGACCCTGAAATGTATCCATTTCAAGCAAACCATTCAATAAATTTTAATAAACATGTAGTCCAACCAACAGCACAATCAAGTTTCAGAAAACTTTGAGAACCCTCGGGTACTCCATCATGTCCTTTTGCAGTTAATTCCTGTTTCACATCCTTATACCACCCCTGGCATTAGGGAACTGCCGACCTGTTTTCCATGTCCATAGTTTTGATTTATCTAAAATTTCTTACAAATGGAATAATATTATATACAGTTTTTTTTTTTAATCTGGTTTGTTTCATCTAATGTTTTTGATATTCATCCATGTTGCTCTATCTGTATTTTGTTCCTTTTTGTTCTAGGTTGCCTTCCATTGTATGGCTATACAAAAGTTTGTTTATCTATTTACCAATCAATGGGCATTTGGGATGTAACTATATTTCACTGTATTCCTGCTCTATGAAAAGACTTTGGGTCTATATTGTGTTACATATGTGCTAGTTCTATATTAATAATAACTCACTGATTGGTTCACCATTCACTCAATAAATATTTATTATGCATTTCCTTTGTACCAGTCTCTGTTCTAAGTACTTAGGAGATAGAATTGTACAAAATACAAAAACCCCTGCACTCGTAGAGCCTCCATTCTAATGGAATGACAGAAAATAAGCAGTAAACATAATAAACCAGTAAACTTTATAACAACTTAGAAGATGAAAAGTGCTATGAAATACAGAAGAGTAAGAGAGGTTGGACTGGCATATAGTGGTCACAGTAGTCCTCACTGAGAAGATAATATTTAAGCAAAAACACGAAGGAGGTAATGGAGTTAACCATATGGCTATCTAGGGAAGAAGTGTTCCAAGAAGAAAGACCCAGTTAATATAAAGACAGGAGCATGGCATGTGTTTGAGGAACCCAGGGTAAATGGGGTGGTTGGAGTATATAGAATAAGAGAGGTAAAGATGAGGAGAAGAAGATTATAACCAGGTAGGAATTGCAGTTAACTATAAAGACTTTGGGCCAGGGGCGGTGGCTCAGACCTGTAATCCCAGCACTTTGGGAGGCCAAGTTGGGTGGATCACGAGGTCAGGAGTTCAAGACAAGCCTGGCCAACATGGTGGAACCCCATCTCTACAAAAATTAGCTAGGCGTGGTGTTGCGTTCCTGTAATCCCAGCTACTCTGGAGGCTGAGGCAGGAGAATTGCTTGAAATGGGAACCAGGAGGTGGAGGTTGCAGTGAGCTGAGATCGCGCCACTGCACTCCAGCTTGGGATACAGAGCGAGACTCCATTTCAAAAAAAAAAAAAAAAAAAGACCTTGGCCTTCTTCTTCTCCAAAGATTCACACCTCCTCACCAGCAAGGCAACAAAAATGGATAAAGAGTTTGATGAATTGATAGAAGTAGGTTTCAAAAGGTGGGTAATAACAAACTCCTCCAAGCTAAAGGAGCATGTTCTAACCCAATGTAAGGAAGCTAAGAACCTGGAAAAATGGTAGAGGAATTGCTAACTGGAATCACCAGTTTAGAGAAGAACATAAATGACTTGATGGAGCTGCAAAACACAGCACAAGAACTTCGTGAAACATACACAAGTATCAATAGCCAAATCAATCAGGTGGAAGAAAGAATATCAGAGATTGAAGATCAACATAATGAAATAAAGTGTGAAGACAAGCTTAGAGAAAAAAGAATGAAAAGGAATGAACAAAGCCTCCAAGAAATATGGGACTATGTGAAAAGACCAAACCTACGTTTGATTGGTGTACCTGAAAGTGACAAGGAGAATGGAACCAAGTTGGAAAACACTCTTCAGGATATTATCCAGGAGAACTTCCCCAACCTAACAAGACATGCCCACATTCAAATTCAGGAAATACAGAGAACACCACAAAGATACTCCTCAAGAAGAGCAACCCCAAGACACATAATTGTCAGATTCACTAAGGTTGAAATGAAGGAAAAAAAATGTTAAGGGCAGCCAGAGAGAAAGGTCAGGTTACCCACAAAAACAAGCCCATCAGACTAACAGCAGATCTCTCAGCAAAAACCCTAAAGCCAGAGGACAGTGGGGGCCAATATTCAACATTCATAAAGAAAAGAATTTTCAACCCAGAATTTCATATCCAACCAAACTAAGCTTCATAAGCAAAGGAGAAATAAAATTCTTTATAGACAAGCAAATGTTGAGAGATATCACCACCAGGCTGCCTTACAAGAGCACCTGAAGGAAGCACCAAATATGGAAAGGAAAAACTGGTAACAGCCACTGCAAAAACATACCAAATTGTAAAAGCCATCGACACTATGAAGAAACTGCATCAACTAACAGGCAAAATAACCAGCTAGCATCATAATGATGGGATCATATTCACACATAACAATATTAACCTTAAATGTAAACAGGCTAAATGCCCCAACTAAAAGACACAGATTGGCAAACTGGATAAAGAGTCAAGACTCATCAGTGTGCAAAGACACACATCGGCTCAAAATAAAGGGATGGAGGAATATTTACCAAGCAAATGGGAAGCAAATGAAAAAAAAAAAAAAAGCAGGAGTTGCAATCCTAGTCTCTGATAAAGCAGGCTTTAAACCAACAAAGATCAAAAGAGACAAGGCCATTACATAATGGTAAAGGGATCAATGCAACAAGAAGAACTAACTATCCTAAATATATATGCATGAAATACAGGAGCACCCTGATTTATAAAGCAAGTTCTCAGAGACCTACAAAGAGACTTAGACTCCCACACAATAGTATGGGAGACTTTAGTGTGCCACTGTCCCTAATGGACAGATCAATGAGACAGAAAATTAACAAGGATATTCAAGACTTGAACTCAGCTCTGGACAAAGCAGACCTAATAGACATCTACAGAATTCTACACCTGAAATCAACAAAATATACATTCTTCTCAGCACATCGCACTTATTCTAAAATTGACCACATAATTGGAAGTAAAACACTCCTCAGCAAATGTAAAACAACAGAAATCACAACAAACTGTCTCTCAGAACACAGTGCAATCAAATTAGAAGTCAGGATTAAGAAACTTACTCAAAACTGCACAACTACATGGAAATTGAACAACCTGCTCCTGAATGACTACTGGGTAAAAAACAAAATTAAGGCAGAAATAAATAAGTTATTTGAAACCAGTGAGAAAAAAGACACAGCACACCAGAATCTCTGGGACACAGCTAAAGCAGTGTTTAGAGAGAAATTTATAGCACTAAATGCCCACAGGAGAAAGCAGGAAAGATCTAAAATCAACAGCTTAACACCACAATTAAAAGAACTAGAGAAGCAAGAGCAAACACATTCAAAAGCTAGTAGAAAACAAGAAATAACTAAGATCAGGGCAGAACTGAAGGAGACACAGAAACAAAAAACCCTTCAAAAAATAAATGAATCCAGGAGTTGGTTTTTTGAAAAGATTAACAAAATAGACCACTACCAGACTAATAAAGAAGAAAAGAGAGAAGAATCAAGTAGACACAATAAAAAATGATAAAGGGGATATCACCACTGATCCCACAGAAATACAAACTACTATCAGAGAATACTATAAATACCTCTATCCAAATAAACTAGAAAATCTGGAAGAAGTGGATAAATTCCTATACACATACATCCTCCCAAGACTAAACCAGGAAGAAGTCGAATCCCTTAATAGACCAATAACAAGTTCTGAAATTGAGGCAGTAATGAATAGCCTACCAACCAAAAAAAAAAAAAAAAAAAGCCCAGGACCAGACAGATTCAGAGCCAAATTATACCAGAGGTACAGAGAGAAGCACTATTCCAAACAATAGAAAAAGAGGAATACCTCCCTAACTCATTTTATGAGGCCAGCATCATCCTGATACCAAAACCTGGCAGAGACACAACAAAAAAAGAAAATTTCTGGCCAATATTCCTAATGAACATAGATGTGAAAATCCTCAATAAATACCGGCAAACCAAATCCAGCAGCACATCAAAAAGCTTATCCACCATGATCAAGTCAGCTCCATCCCTGGGATGCAAGGCTGGTTCAACATATGCAAATCAATAAATGTAATCCATCACATAAACAGAACCAATGACAAAAACCACATGATTATCTCAATAGATGCAGAAAAGGCCTTTGACAAAACACCCCTTCAGGCTAAAAACTCTAAATAAACTAGGTATTGATGGGATGTATCTCAAAATAATAAGAGCTATTTATGACAAACCCACAGCCAATAACATACTGAATGGGCAAAAGCTGGAATCATTCCCTTTGAAAACTCGCACAAGACAAGGATGCCCTCTCTCACCACTCCTATTCAACATAGTATTGGAAGTTCTGGCCAGGGCAATCAGGCAAGAGAAAGAAATAAAGCGTATTCAAATAGGAAGACAAGAAGTCAAATTGTCTCTGTCTGCAGATGACATGACTGTATATTTAGAAAACCCCATCGTCTCAGCCCCAAATCTCCTTAAGCTGATAAGCAACTTCAGCAAAGTCTCAGGATACAAAATCAATGTGCAAAAATCACAAGCATTACTATACATCAATAATAGACAAACAGAGAGCAAAATCATGGGTGAACTCCAATTCACAATTGCTACAAAGAGAATAAAATACCTAGGAATACAACTTACAAGGGATGTGGAGGACCTCTTCAAGGAGAACTGCAAATAACTACTCAAGGAAATAAGAGAGGACACAAACAAATGGAAAAACATTCCATGCTCATGGATGGGAAGAATCAATATCATAAAAATGGCCATACTGTCCAAAGTAATTTATAGATTCAATGCTATCCCCATGAAGCTACCAGTGACTTTCTTCAAAGAATTTTTAAAAACTACTTTAAATTCCATATGAAACCAAAAAAGAACTTGTATAGCCAAGACAATCCTAAGCAAAAAGAGCAAAGCTGGAGGCATCACACTACCTGACTTCAAACTATACTACAAGGCTGCAGTAACCAAAACAGCATGGTACTGGTACCAAAACAGATATATACACCAAAGGAACAGAGAAGAGGCCTCAGAAATAACGCCACACATCTGCAACTATCTGATCTTTGACAAATCTTACAAAAACAAGCAATGCAAAAAGGATTCCCTATTTAATAAATGGTGTTGGGAAAACTGGCTAGCCATATGCAGAAAAGTGAAACTGGACCCCTTCCTTACACCTTATACAAAAATTAACTCAAGATGGATTAAAGACTTAAACGTAAGACCTAACACCATAAAAACCCTTGAAGAAAACCTAGGCAACACCATTCAGGACATAGTTATGGGCAAAGACTTCATGACTAAAACACCAAAAGCAATGGCAACAAAAGCCAAAATTGACAAATGGGAGCTAATTAAACTAAAGAGCTTCTGCACAGCAAAAGAAACTCACAGCAGAGTGAACAGGTAACCTACAGAATAGGAGAAAATTTTTGCAATCTATCCATCTGACAAAGGGCCAATATCCAGAATCTACAAGGAACTTAAACAAATTTACAAGACAAAAATCAAACAACTCCATCAAAAAGTGGGCAAAGGATATGAACAGACACCTCTCAAAAGAAGACATTTATGTAGCCAACAAACATATGAAAGAAAACTCATCATCACTGGTCATTAGAGAAATGCAAATCAAAACCACAGTGAGATACTATCTCACACCAGTTAGCATGGCAATCATTAAAAAGTCAAGAAACAACAGATGCTGGAGAGGATGTGGAGAAATAGGAACACTTTTACACTATTGTTGGGCATGTAAATTAGTTCAACCATTGTGGAAGACACTGTGGCAATTCCTCAAGGATCTAGAACCAGAAATACCATTTGACCCAGCAATTCCATTACTGGGTATATACCCAAAGGGTAATAAATCATGCTACTAGAAAGATACATGCACACGTATGTTTATTGCAGCACTGTTCACAATAGGAAAGACTTGGAACCAAGCCAAATGCCCATCAGTGATAGACTGGATAAAGAAAATGTGGCACATATACACCATGGAATACTATGCAGCCATGAAAAAGGATTAGTTCATGTCCTTTGCAGGGACATGGATGAAGCTGGAAACCATTATCCTCAGCAAACTCACACAGGAACAGAAAACCAAACACTGCATGTTCTCACTCATAAGTGGGAGTTGAACAATGAAAACACATGGACATAGGGAGGGGAACATCACACACTGGGGCCTGTTGGTGGGTGGGGTGGGGGCCTAGGGGAGGGATCGCATTAGGAGAAATATCTAATGTAGATGACGGGTTTATGGGTGCAGCAAACCACCATGGCATGTGTATACCTATATAACAAACTGGCACATTCTGCACATGTATCCCAGAACTTAAAGTATTATAAAATAAAAAATAAAAATAGTAAAAAAGATTTTGGCTTTTACTGCGAGTGAGATAAGGTTACAATGACAGTTTCAAACAAAGTAGTGACATGATCTGGCTTTTGTTTTAAAAATCACTGTGGCTTCTGAGTAGAGAACAGAGGAGACAACATTAGAAGCAAAGAGACCAGGAGAGACTACAGGAATAATCCAGACCAGAAATGATAGTGGCTTAGACCAGGTTGGTAGCAGTGGGTGTAATGAAATGCACCTGGATTCTGGGCTAATTTTGAAAATGGAACCAATATTCCTTATGGATTGATCGTGGGGTGTGGGAGACAAAAGATGACAGAAGGAAGACTATCAAAATTTTTTTCTGAGCAATTAAAAAGATCAAATTGCCATTACTTAAAACTAGCACAACAGTGAGTGGAGTAGATTTGGAATAGAAAATTAGAAGTTCAGTTTTGAGATGTCCACTAGACTTCCAAGTAGAGAATAAAAACAATCCCATGTGTCGCCAAGGGAAAGAACAAATTAATGTATACCTAAACACATCCTAGTGAAACAGAGCAGCAGAAATGCAGAGAAAATTTAGAAAGCAGTAGGCGGAAAAGGCAAACGCCACTTTAAGGAATCATAATAAATCCAAGTCAATGATAGAACTATTTTTTCTTAGTGCTTTGAAGAAGCAATTGTCAACTTAGAATTCTATATCCAGGTAAACACTCATTCACTAAATCAATCATTCACTAAAAGTAATTAATCACTGAAAACATCTACAGGATATTCCTCAGCAAGAAAGAAAATGAACTCAGGCCAGGTGTGGTGGCTCATGCCTGTAATCGCAGCACTTTGGGAGGCCGAGGCGGGCAGATCACTTGAGGTCAGGAGTTCAAGACCAGCTTGGCCAACATGCTGAAACCCCATCTCTACTAAAAATACAAGAAAATAGCCGGGTGTGTACACAGGTGCCTGTAGCCCCAGCTACTCTGGAGGCTGAGTCAGGGGAATCACTTGAACCAGGGAGGCAGAGGCTGCAATGAGCCGAGATTATACCACTGCACTCCAGTCTAGGTGACAGAGCAAGATGGTGAAAAAAAGAAAGAAAGAAAGAAAGAAAGAAAGAAAGAAAGAAAGAAAGAAAGAAAGAAAGAAAGAAAGAAAGAAAGAAAGAGGGAAAGAAGGGAGGGAAGGGGAGGGGAGGGGAGGGGAGGGAGGGAGGGAGGGAGGGAGGAAGGAAAGAAAAAAAGAAAGAAAAAGAAAGAAAGAAAGGAAGGAAGGAAGGAAGGAAGGAAGGAAAGAGAGAAAGAAAGAAAGAAAGAAAGAAAGAAAGAAAGAAAGAAAGAAAGAAAGAAAGAAAGAAAGAAAGAAAGAAAGAAAGAAAAGAAAGGAAGGAAGGAAGGAAGGAAGGAAGGAAGGAAGGAAAGGAAGGAAGGAAGGAAGGAAGGAAGGAAGGAAGGAAGGAAGGAAGGAAGAAAGAAAGAAAGAAAGAAAGAAAGAAAGAAAGAAAGAAAGAAAGAAAGAAAGAAAGAAAGAAAGAAAAGGAAAGAAGTGAACCCAGAGGTAAGGGCAGTATGCAGGAAACAACAGTGAGCACAGAAAGTGAGGACATCATGGTGAATTTAATAAACTATTGGCTCTGCAAATGAGAAACTAGTGAAGTTGGTGAATTTAATAAACTATTGGCTCTGCAAATGAGAAACTAGTGAAGTTTTAACACGTATGTTAAAGTCCTGATTTTGATCAGGGGAAAGATACATGTGCTAAATAACTTTAAACTTTGTTAGAAAAAGTAACTGTTTCAAATAATAAGAAAGATATAACTATAAGCTTCCAAATCAGGAAACAAAAGAAAGGGGATTAAAGAAAGCTTCACTAATTCAAATAATGCGAAAATGAAAGAAAAAAATTGAAGAAGAGCATGCTTAAAAATATGACACAAATTAAGATGGTCAATGTTAAGTCCAAATCAGTAATCTCAATAAATATGAAAGGAATAAGCTTTTTTATCTAATGACAAAGACTAAAAAATTGTAAGCAGCAGAAACACAGTACATCTCTTTATCTGTCATTTTTAGAAGACACACCCCAAACAGCAAAAGCTGAAAATAAAAGTATGAAAAATATTTACTAAGCAAATTCTTATCAAAAGAATATTTGTAATCTCAATATTAATAACAGATAAATTAAAACTGAAGGTAAAATAACAAATAGCATAGAGGGACCTATTATACAGTATAAAGACAAAAATTATAATCTAACAGGATGTTCAAATTATTATCTCATATACCCCTGACATCAGAACCATATATAAAGCAAAAACTAACAGAATTACAAGGATAAATGGACAGATCCACAATAATACAGAGAAATTTTTAACATACCATCAAAAACTAATAGATCATGAAAACAAAATATTTTTAAGGTCATGAATTTAAATAATCCCATTGACAAGCTTGATGTAATAGACAAACACGTGTAGAGACTTATACTCAAGAAATGGCAATTGTACATTGATTCAACGCTAGATTATAACAGAAATCTCAATAAATTTTAAATAATTCATATTAAGTAATCCCCAATCTCTGACCATAATGTAATTAAATTAACAATCAACAAGAAAACCTAGCTAAAAACAGAAATGAAACCCCCACTCACACATTTTTAGAAACTGAATAAAACATACTCCTAAGTAACACAATAAAATCCAATTGTAACATAAAATGTTTAGAACTAAACAACAATGAAAGCACTATAAAACATGTAGAATTAAGCTAATGTGGTAATTAGAGCTATATTTAAAGCTTTAACATTTATTTAAAAAAACAAAGAAAGATTTATTTAGAGAAAAATAATCACACAAATGAATTAGGTCAATATTAAACTATTAAAACTAAAAAGGGAAAGAAAAGAAAAAAAGAACAGAGTAAAAAGCAAAATGATAAAAACAAGGGCACCAATGAAACAGGATCTTAAAATCAAGAGAAGTGATTCAATGCTTTGGGAGATTCAGTACTTCATTCATCCATGGGAAAGGCAAGGGTTCACTCAGTATGTTGAGAGAGTGCTCTGAATCTTTGAATGAAAAATATAATTGGAAGAACTTAAAACAGAGTTACCATTTGACCAGAAATACCATTACTGGGTATATACTCAAAGGGAAATAGATGACTGTGGCAAAAAGACACGTGCACTTGTATGTTCTTCACTGCGCTATTCACAATAGCAGAGACATGGAATTAACCTAGGTGCTCATCAGTGGTGGGCTGGCTAGAGAAAGTGTGGTGCAAATACACCAGGGTATACTATACAGACACAAAAAAGAATGAAATAATGTCCTTTGCAGCAACGTGGATGCAGCCGGAGATCATATCCTAAGCAAATTAACACAGGAACAGAAAACCAAATATCACATATTCTCACTTACAAGTAGGAGCTAAGCATTGAGCACACATGGACATAAACATGAGAACAATAGACACTGTGGACTATAGGGGGAAAGGAGAAGAATGTGGGTTGAAAAACTACCTATTGGGTACTCTGCTCACTATCTGGGTGCAATACACCCATGTAACAGTCCTCCATACATAGCTCCTGTATCTAAAATAAAAGCCAAAATTAAAGAAAAAAAGAAAAAACTAATTGAAATATAGGTGAAGACAATTCACAATTCAGGATGAAAAACAAAACTGCTTGGTAGTCATAAGAACTGAAACATCCCTAGTAGGAAGGTGAATTTAAATCTTACTATTTTGCCTTCAGGGAAAAATACAGATGCATTTTTAGTGTTATTTAAAACACTTTCATTATTCAATAGGTCAGCATTTTATAACTAAAAACAGATGAAGAACTCCTACTCACTACTTATTTTTACTTTCTGAAAAGTAAATAGATATCTGTAATATATTTTATTTGTAGTACAATGATATCTTTAAAACTCCAAATGACATCTTAAGGGAATCACAAGCAAAATAAGTAGTTTCTTATATTTAACAGGCTTAACTTCAACTCTTCTTTATTTTTATGTTCTTTGTATTTTAAAATAGGGGAAAAAAAGCTATAAAGTTATTTCCTAAAACATACTTAGTTTTATTAGAACTTAAATCTAAGAAATGCCTCCAAGTAAAACAACGCTCTAGGGGAAGTTGTGCATATCGAAGAGGCTTTTTAATATAAAATGGATTTCAGTAACTGCAAATTACTTCTCAATTAGGGAACGTTGACACATTCTCCAAACAGGTGATAAAGATGGGAGCTGAGAAAGGGGGAGGAGCAATGAAGCTTGCAGGTGCTCTGACTTAAACTTTCATCAAAACAAGATTTATTCAGGGAGAAATCACGTAATCACACAATTAAGAAGTAGATATACACAATGTGCTTGGCATATTGCCATTTTTAAATCCACACAGCACTCTCCAATGCAATGAGGCTCTTTTGCTGAGGGGTTTTCATTCCCCTAGCTTTTCCAGGTAGAGAACTTGCAATTTTGAGAATGTACAAAGGAAAATTTTAGGTCAGGTGCAGTGGCTCGTGCTTGTAATCCCTCCACTTTTGGAGGTGGAGGCAAGCGAATCACATGAGGCCAGGGGTTTGACACCAGCCTGGTCAACCTGGTGAAACCTTGTCTCTACCAAAAATACAAAAAATTAGCCAGGTATGGTGGTACATGCCTGTAGTCCCAGCTACTCAGGAGGCTGAGTAGGTTCTCTTTGAACCTGGTAGTAGGAGGCTGCAGTGAGCCAAGATTGTGCCACTGTACTCCAGCTTGGGTGACAGAGAGAGACTATCTCAAAGAAAAAAAAAAAAAAGAAAAATTTACAAGTTAGAAAAGGGCCCAAGATATGATGAGAAGCAATCTTTACCTAAAAGCTTTTTTATTTGCAAAATTATTGTTATACTTTGATATATTTATTTGTTTACTTTATAGGATAAAGTGCTCTAGATTTTGTTTTGCTCTAAATATTCTAAAACCCACATGAAGCCCCAAAGATTCTACTGTATTTTAGATTATTTGATTTCTTCTTTATAGATGTGTTACAGTGTTTTTTGTGAACCAGTAACACATGTAGTGATTTGTTTCTACAAACCAACACTGAATACTATTTTATTTAACTATATTCATTAATAAAACAGTCAACATTAATATGCATTTCTCACCTGGGTCTGTGTCTTTAGGTGATAATTTTTACTTTGTTCCCACCTTAAATATTACCTTACTTCATCTAGAGTTTTTCATTGTATGCAAATCCACTATGAATATTTTACTTGTATTCCATTATTTATGTCAATATAGAAATAGCTAGTACCTGCAAACTGATACGCCATTCAACTAGTGAGACTTTACTTCACAGTTTGCCAACACTGCAGTTACTTAAAATTTATGGGTTATTTTTCTTCCCATCTTCTATTTAGATTTATCTAAAGCTTCATTTCTCAAGCCTCTGTTTGTCTCTGTATTCTATTACCATCTAAGGGACACATCTTTCCTTGACGTTTTATTTTCTATCTACTTGGGTTGATTAACTCTCAATATCTAGCCTGTACTTCTCCTAAGTTTTCTAAGGAGCATGCCACTTGGATATCGAGTTCCCTGGGCCCTTAATTTATGTATTTCCATAGCAAATTCCTCAGTGGAATTTATTGTGCAGTGTTTCCTCATTTGTCTTTCTGACTGGACTGAATGTCACTTGGAGGCCATGTCTCATTTACTATTGAAACATCAGCACAGTCAGTGCACGAGTAAGTGCTCAGTAGGTATTTGTTTTATGCATGAATTAATGAATGAATGAACCCGATCCACATCAATACACTGTTTATGTCTGATATGGTTTGGCTGTGTCCCCACCCAAATCTCATCTCCAATTCCCACGTGTTGTGGGAGGGACCTTTTAGAAGACAACTGAATCACGGGGGAGGGTCTTTTCTGTACTGTTCTTCTGATAGTGAATAAGTCTCATGAGATCTGATGGTTTTAAAAACGGGAGTTTCCCTGCACAAGATCTCTCTTGGCCTGCTGCCATCCATGTAAGATGTGACTTGCTCCTCCTTGCCTTCTGCCATGAGTGTGAGGCCTCCCTAGCCATGTAGAACTCTAAGTCCAATAAACCTTTTTTTTTTTTTTTTGTAAATTGCTCAGTCTCGGGTATGTCTTTATCAGCAGCATGAAAATGGACTAATACAAGGTCTGTGGGTACCAGGAGAAATAGGAAAAGGAGATTGAGGATTTATTGAAAGTATGGAGAGCAGCTTTACTGCTAGGCCTACCAGTAGTAAGCAGTACTGTCAATAGAACACCATTTACAAATGAGCACTTAAGTTTTTTAATGCAGTAACTGAGAAAACACCAGATCTGAATATTACCATAATGACATTTAATATGTACCTACTAAATACATACATTTAAGTTTTTAGTGTTCCCAGTTAAAGTTCTGTTCAACTTTTCTTTTAATGTTACTGGCCTTTGTCTTTTGTTTAAAAATTGATTTGGTCGAAATACACCAGTGCTAAACCTAATCAGGGACATTCATTACCTGACAATTCACTGTGTACGGATGAACAAACTGGAAGGGAGTTCTAGTTTTCTCTGCTTTTGGAGGAAGGAAATATTTGACTAACTGAGGTACTACAATAAATGCTTGTTACCATTGGGAGCATGGTGGACAGATGTGAAAGTAGACCCAGGTAATCCACCTTTGTGTGATCCCCTCCCCTTGAGATGGGACATCTGTCTTGCTAAGGGACCCTGGCTCTTCACCTGGCTTTAAAGAAGCAAGCTGCCATGTTGTGAGCTGCCACATGGAAAGGACAAGGAACAGAGGGCAACCTCTCACTCACAGCCAGCAAGAAACTGAGCCCTCAGTCTGGCATTCTGCAAGGAATGGCATGCTGCCCAGTGACAACATGCATGTCAAGGTCTATCCTTCCTCAGTTAAGCCTTGGATGAGATGACATCCATACTTACACCCTGACTGCAGCTTCATGAGACCTTGACACCCTCAGCAGAGAGTTTTTGTACAGCTGTACAGTGAATTTGTGTCTTAAGCTAAGTGTTATTACAAAAGAGTAAAAAAGTTTAAAGTTTATAAAGTAAAAAAGTTACAATAAGCTAAGGTTAACTTATTATTAGGAAAAGAAATTTTAAATATAAATTGAGTGTAGGCTAAGTGTACAGTGTTTATAACGTCTACAGTGATGTAGGATAATGTCCGAGGCTTTCACATTCACCCACCACTCACTCACCAACTTACGTAGAGCAACCTCCAGTCCTGCAAGCTCCATTCATGGTAAGTGTCCTATACAAGTGTGCCATTTTTTATCTTTTTTTTTTTTTTTTTTGGACAGAGTCTTGCTTTGTCGCTCAGGCTGGAGTGTAGTGGCATGATCTTGGCTCACTTCAGCCTCCACCTCCTGGGTTCAAGCGATTCTCCTACCTCAGCCTCCGAGTCACTGAGATTATAGGTGCGTGCCACCATGCCTGGCTAAGTTTTGTATTTTTGGTAGAAACGAGGTTTGGTCTCTACTAAATGTTAGTCAGGCTGGTCTCGAACTCTTGACCTCAAGTGATCCTGCTGCCTTGGCAGCAAAGTGCTGAGATTGCAGGCAGAGCCACTGTGCCTAGCTCCGTTTTTTGTTTGTTTGTTTGTTTATAACCATTGTGTTATAATTGTCTGTAGTATTCAGTGCAGTAACATGCTGCACAGATTTGTAACTTGGGAGAAATAAGCTATACCATACAGCCTAGGTTGTATAGTAGGCTATTTCATCTAGGTTTGTGTAAGTACACTCTATGATGTTTACACAATGACAAAATCACTTAACAACACACCTTGCTCAGATTGTATCCCTGTCTTTAAGCAATGCATGGCTGTACTTCATTGAAAAAAATCTGTTAGGAAAAAGAGCCTGAGTGCTGTAATTCATTTTCAAATATGGCACAGTAGAACCTTATTAAGGAGGTCAACTTCAGGTTCAGTTTTAAGTTCATATTTAAGTTTCATCTGAATTTCCTTTGTTATTTTGAAAGTATATTTCTATATTTGTATCCAAATCTATTTTAAAATCACATTAGTTGTTGAAGCTCAGGTTAGTCTGGCAGTTTCTGTAATGTTAAACATACACCTACCCTATGACTCAGAAATTCTACTTGTCATTTATTCAGCAGAAATAAAAACATATATCCATAAAAAGACCAGTTTAGGAATGTTCATAGCAGCTTTGTTCATAATAACCCCAAACTGGAACAGGCCAAATGTCTCTCAACAGAAGAGTGGGTAAATAAATTGTGGTATGTCCATTAATGGAATATTACTCAGCAATAAAACACTGTGATGTGCTGCCTGGAACCCACCCTCAGAAATAAAGGGATTACTTCCCCTGGCTGCTAGGAGTGCTGCTGGAAGACAGCCCTCAGCTGTCAGCTTTTTATAAGGAGACCTTCCCTGCCTGAAAGCAGCAGCCTTGCCCAAGGTACAACCTTCCTGTAGAAGGAGCCCACATCTGATGCCTGATCAACACAGGGCAAGCATCAAGGCCCCCACACCACACCTTAAGATAGCTGACAGGCAGTCTCACACCAGGACCCCCACTGGGATGCACTGAGGCTGGGGCTGGAGCTGGAGCTGCCTCACAGCTCTATTCTCCAATCTGCTCAATCTGACTTCTTTCCCTGCCCTTCAAAAGCTGTGGCTTCTAAGAGAACTCCTTTATCAATGCCCTGCATGCTCATCTCTGTCTCTTCCCAGGGAATACAACCTGGGAGAAACTACCCATAAAACCAAGAAAATGGATGACCTCAAAATCATTTTCCTGAGTGAAAGAAACCAGACACAAAAGAGTACATATTATATGACTGATGAAGTTCCAGGATTGGAAAAACATGTATCAGGGAAGAAATCAGATCAGTGTTTGCCTTGGCGGGTACTGACTGGGAAGGGAATGAAGAATCTTTTTTCAGGGGTTGGAAATATTCTACATCTTGATAGGGGTGTGGAGTGCATGTCTGTATGAAATTGACAAAACTCTGAATTGTTCACTGTATGTACATTGTACCACAATTTTTTGTCTTCTTTACTTAAATTCTGGGATACATGAGAAGAATGTGCAAGTTTGATACATAGGTATACATGCGCCATGGTGATTTGCTGCACCTATCAACCCGTCATCTAGGTTTTAAGCCCCACATACATTAGGTATTTGTCTTAATGCTCTCCCACCCCTTGCCCCTGACTCCCCCCGACAGGCCCCAGTGTGTGAGATTCCCCTCCCTGCATCCATGTGTTCTTATTGTTCAACTCCCACTTATGAGTGAGAAGATGCAGTGTGTACCACAATTTTTGAAAAGTAAAAAATAAAAAGTAGCCACATCAAACTTAGTTGAAATTGAACTTATGGTCGGCCATTTAACATTCAGAATATTTAAATTTTCATGTGCCCAATCAAGCCTGTGTTCATTTGAAACCTGGCAGATAGTTTTTTGAAACTAAGTTTGGGAATTAACATGTCTGTTGTGCTCATCTTTTTGAGATTTGCAAAACTAACAGACATGCTTTTTCTGTTTGACTTATTAATTAAAGTGCTTTGCTAATCAGTGATAACTCCAGAGGCCAGGGAAAAGTCTTGAAATTGCTTCTTCTAGGATCACATCTATTCATTAATCAACACACTGGGCATAATATTCACTCAACTACAATATTCACTCATCTACCTGTATCTTCATGTAGCATCGATGTCTCAGAGAATTCTAGATCAGATTACAAAATCATAGACCAAACTTGCCCAACCTGCAGCCTGTGGGATGCACACAGCCCAGGATGGCTTTGAATGCAGCCCAAAACAAATACATAAACTTTCTTAAAACATTATGAGATGTTCTTGCAATTAAAAAAAAATCTCATCCGCTATCATTAGTGTTAGTGTATTTTATGTGGGGCCCAAGACAATTTTTCTTCTTCCAATGTGGCCCAGGTAAGCCAAAAGATTGGACGCTCCTGTAACTTTTACAGCCAGGAAAGACTTGAGATCTCTCAGTTTGCAGACAAGAAAGCTTAGGCTCACAGGAGGTAACTGAGTTGCCAAGGTCAGAGGAAGTCCTTGGTCTGGACAGGAATGGACTGACCCCATATCCCAGGGCATGTCCCACCAGACAACCCTGCTAGAAGTCTCTGTGCCTGTTATTTCCTCTGCAGTTTGGCTTGGAGAAGAAAGCCAATGAGTGTATTTTATCCCACGATTTCCCCTTCCCTCCACTGATGTTTCTTTTAAATATCTCCCCCTGTAATCAGCTTAGGATAAGAAGCTTAGTTCACGCAATAAAGGACTCTTTTTTGATCTTGATAGAGATCTAATTTTTGCCATCAACTAGGAGAAAACAGTGTATCTGCTGCCCCTCTGTTTTCTTCTATTTCTCATATGGCAATTTGTAGGAAGCAACTTTAGTGAAAACTATATTTGATTCTCCGTAAAAGGTTTGGCTCAGAAACTGAGAACATTTTACTAAAAATTCCAAAGAACTTCCATGTGTATGGAGAGATAACAGCAAATATGTGGCAATAGGTGCAAAGTAAATAACTAAGTCTGAAACGTGAACAGAAAGTAAATCATAAATGCAAACACTACATTGCAGTCCTCTTGTTCTCCTTAGTCTTTTCTTACAAAACCTGTGGCTTCCGTACAGAGTTGTAAATCTTTGCTTTGGATGTTTTCTGTCTAAGAAACATCTGAGAAAGCAAGCTAAGTCAAAGAAAGAATTAAAAATACAGAAAAATAGGCCGGGCGCGGTGGCTCAAGCCTGTAATCCCAGCACTTTGGGAGGCCGAGACGGGCGGATCACGAGTTCAGGAGATCGAGACCATCCTGGCTAACACGGTGAAACCCCGTCTCTACTAAAATACAAAAAAAATTAGCCGGGCGAGGTGGCGGGCGCCTGTACTCCCAGCTACTCGGGAGGCTGAGGCAGGAGAATGGCGTGAACCCGGGAGGCGGGGCTTGCAGTGAGCTGAGATCCGGCCACTGCACTCCAGCCTGGGCAACAGAGCTAGACTCCATCTCAAAAAAAAAAAAAAATACAGAAAAATAATCTATAATTAATGACATGTTCCATATTCTCTAATCATCTATATTTTGTGATTTTTAAATATCTTCTTTATTGCAAAATAATCCACATAGCATACAATTCACCAATTTAAAATACACAGTGGAATGGCTTTTAGTATATTCATAGAGTTGTGTGACCATCACTACAATCAATTTTACAGTATTATCATCAACCCAGTAAGAAACCCTATGCCCATTAGCATCACTCCCTATTCCCCACAATTCCCCCAAATATAGGCAACCACTAATGTACTTTCTTTCTCTAGAAATTTGCCCATTCTGGATATTTCATATAAATAGAATCATATAACATTCATCCTGGTTTCTTTCACTTAGCATGATGTTTTCAAGAGTCATCCACGTTGTGGTGTGCATCAATACTTCATTTCTTTTTCGTTTATTTGTAGAGACAAAGTCTTGCTCTGCAACCTAGATGGGAGTGTGGTGGCATGATCATTGCTCACTGCAGCCTTGAACTCCTGGGCTTAAGCAGTCCTCCCACCTCAGCCTCCCAAGTCACCAGAACTACAGGCGTGCACCACCATGCTTGGCTAATTTTTTACTTTTTGTAGAGATGGAGCCTTGCTATGCTGCTCAGGCTGGTCTTGAACTCCTGGCCTTAAGTGATCCTCCCACCTCAGTCTCCCAAAGTGCCAAGATTATGGGTGTGAGCCACAGTACCCAGCCTTTATTATTTTTAATTGGCAAATAATATTCCATTGAGTGGATATAGTATATTTTATTTATGTATTCATCAGTTTGATGAACATTTGGGTTTTGTTTCCACTTTTAGGCTGTTAAGAATAAGGCTGCTATGCACTTCATAGACAAATTTTTGGTGAATATATGTTTTCATTTCTTTTGGGAATATGCCTAGGAGTAGAATTGCTGTTCATATGGTAACTCTATGATTGATTGTTTGAGGAACTGCCAGAGTGTTTTCTAAAGTGACAATATCATTTTAAATTTCCACCGTCAATTTCTCCAAATCCTTGCCAACACTTGTTATTACCTGTCTTTCTGATTATAGCATTCGCGTAGGTATGAAGTTGTCTCTTGTGGTTTTGATTTGTATTTCCCTGATGGTTAATGATGCTGAGCATCTTTTCATGTGTTTATTAGATATTTGAATATCTTCTTTGGAGAAATGTCTTTTCAAATCCTTTGTCCCTTTGAATATTGGATTATTTGTCTTTTTATTATTACATTGTAATTGTTCTCTATATGATACTTCCCTTTTCAGATATAAAATTACAAAACTTTCCTCCCGTTCTTTGGGTAGTCTTTTCACTTTATAGATGGTGACCTTTGAACCACAACATTTTTAGTTTGATGATGTCCAAATTATTATTGTTCCTTGTGTTTTTTATGCTTTTAGTGTCATATTTTAAAGAAGTAATTGCCTAATTCAAGGTCATGAAGATTTACACCTATGTTTTCTTCTAAGCCTGTTATAGTTTTAGCTCTTACATCTAGATCTTTGATCAATCTTGAGTTAATTTTTTAATATGATGTAAGGTAGAGTTCTCACTTCATTCTTCTTCACATAGATATCTAGTTGCCCTAGCACTGTTTGCTGATAAGACGTTTCTTTCCCCATTGAATTGTCTTGGCATCCTTGTTGACAACCAATTTTCCATAAACGTGAGGGTTTATTTCTGGACTCTCAATTCTATTCCATTTATTCCATATATAAACTACTCTCCAAAAATAAACTTTGCATGTGGGAAGCTGCATGAATTCTTTCAGGCCATTAGTAAACTGTGTCTTCAAAGCACCATATCAAAAAGTTTGGAGAGTTTTTTCCTTTGCCCATCTCCACAGTCTGTATAAGGTAAGGGGTTCAGCAATAGCAATGGGGAAGTATTAAAGGCAATAAGCTGGAGATTGAGTCAGAGCAGCCTTCATTTTACAAGAGTGGAAAAACCAAGTCATGAACTTTGTGACAGCTTGACTAAAATCCAGAGGGAAGCTCCAAAGCAGTTTGAGTCTCGATGCACAAATTGCTTCCTGACGTGTCTTGCGACTGGCCTTGTTTCCAAAGGGCCAAAGTTCAACCATAAGGGCTACTTCTGAGACACGTGGGGACAGAGGCATCCAGAACAAATACTCTGGCAGTGAGGAAACCATCACACTGTGTGCTGTCAAGTACAATTCTCTTGATTCGGGAAACTTGCCAGTCGTAGCTTCCAAGGGTGAAGGAGAGCGCTGCTGGGAACACCTGGTGCTTTTTCTATTGCTTGCTGGGGAGCTTCCAGCCTCAATCCAGCTGGAAATAATGTGAATGTTCCTGAGAAGGTGCTGGGTGCAGTGCTTGCATGGGGACCATGAATCATCCTCCTTAGAGTGGCTGCTACAAAGTGACTGAATTTCATAAAGCTGTGACCCTATTATAGATCACACACATGCATGACCAGAGCAGGCGGTCCACGTGTGACAGCCAAGGCTTATCTCCAGGTGGGCATTCCACCTTATCTCAGCCCCTGGGTGTGAATGTACTGTTTCTGGTGAAATCTCAGCTCTTCTTACCTACTCAAAGATGGTGCAGGCCACTTACCAACAACAGCAGGCATTTGCAGAACAGTCGGGTTCCGAAACCCTGAACTTTTTAATAAGAACTGAAAACGGACCTAGCATAGTGGGAAACAAATACACGTTAAGTGTACTCACAAATATCCACAAGTCATTCACACGTCCCACAGGGAAAAACACAGCGTGCGTCACTTCAAAGAGATTCTTATTTAAGAAATGCCAGCTCAAACACCCATCAGCGAAAATAATCCAGCAGATACAGGGGGAAAAAACCTAAACCAACCAACCAACCAACCAAACAAAAAACAGCAGCGCAGGTACCTTTGTCTAGCTGATGCAGCCAGGCAGAGTTTCTTTTCTTTGGAAAAACTTCAAAATATTTTATTGGAGATTGTACATTTAATCACGGAACAAAAACCAAAACAATGCTCATCTGTGCTTAATAAATGTATTTCAAGAAATGTATTTCAAGAAATGAAAGCAAGTAGTGGCTTTCAATCCTTTTTGACGAAATATCCTGTGGTTGTATCTAGTAAACTGCTCCCCCCGTCACCACCATCATTTTCAGTATAAAGCAGAATCACCAATGTTTACCGGCATTTTTTTTTTTTTTTTTTTTTTTTTTTTTTTGCTTAAACAACAGAAATTTAATTTCGCAGGCTGGAGGCTAGAAACCCAATATGAAGGCATCAGCTGATTTGGTTTCTTCTGAGGCCTTTCTTCTGGGTTTGTAGGTGGCTGCCTTTTCTCTATGTCCTCACATGGCCTTTTCTGTGTGAGTGTGTATGTCTGGTGTCTCTGGGTATCCACATTTTCTTATATATAATATTTATTTTTATTTTTTATTTTAAATTTGGGGGTACATGTGCAGGATGTGCAGGTTTGTTACATAGGTAAGTGTGTGCCATGGTGGTTTGATGCACAGATCAACCCCATCTATTAAGTCCAGCATCTATTAGCTATTCTTCCTGATGCTCTCCCTCCCCGCACCCTCCCACCCCCTAACAGGCCCCAGTGTGTGTTGTTTCGCTGCCATGTGTCCATGTGTTCTCATCTTTCAGCTACCACTTATAAGTGAGAACATGCGGTGTTTGATTTTTGTTCCTACATTAGTTTGCTGAGGATAATGGCTTCTAGCTCCATCCATATCTCTGCAAAGGACATTTTCTCATTCCTTTTTATGGCTGCATAGTATTCCATGGTGTGTATGTACCACATTTTCTTTATCCAGTCTATAATTGATGGGCATTTAAGTTGATTCCATGTCTTTGCTTTTGTGGATAGTGTTACAATGAACATATGCATGCATGTATCTTTATAACAGAATAGTTTATATTTCTTTGGGTATATACCCAGTAATGAGATTGTCAGGTCAAGTGGTATTTCTGCTTCTAGGTCTTTGAGGAATCACCATACTGTCTTCCACAAAGGTTGAACTAATTCACACTCCCACCAACAGTGTAAGAGTGTTCCTTTTTCTCCACAACCTTGCCAGCATCTGTTGCTTTTTGACTTTTTTAATAATAGCTATCCTGACTGGAATGAGATGGCATCTCAATGTGGTTTTGGTTTGCATTTCTCTAATGATCAGCGATATTGAGGTCTTTTTCATAGTTTGTTGGCTGCATGTATGTCTTTTTTTTTTGAAAAGTGTCTGTTCATGTCCTTTGCCCATTTTTTAATGGGGTTGTTTGTTTTTTTCATGTAAATTTGTTTGTTTAAGTTCCTTGTATTAATAGATGCTGGATATTAGACCTTTGTCAGATGGATAGATTGCAAACATTTTCTCCCATTCTGTAGGTTGTCTGTTCATTCTGATGACAGTTTCTTTTGTTGTTCAGAAGCTCTTTAATTTGATTAGATTCCATTTGTCAATTTTTGCATTTGTTGCAATTGATTTTGGTGTTTTTGTCATGAAATCTTTGCCCATGCCTATGGGCAATCCTTTCCCCATTGTGTGTTTTTGTCAGGTTTGTTGAAGATCAGATGATTATGGGTGTGTGGTCTTAGTTCTGGCTTCTCTATTCTGTTCCATTGGTTTATATGTCTGTTCTTGTACCAGTACCACGCTGTTTTGGTTACTGTAGTTTTGTTTGAAGTTGAGTAGGGTGATGCCTCCAGCTTTGTTCTTTTTGCTTAGGATTGCCTTGGCTATTTGGGCTCTTTTTTGGTTCCATATGAATTTTAACATAAATTTTTCTAATTCTGTGAAGAATGTCAGTGGTAGTTTAATGGGAATAGCATTGACTCTATAAATTCTTTTGGGCAGTATGGTCACTTTCATGATACTGATTCTTCCTATTCATGAGCATGGAATGTTCTTCCATTTTTTTTGTGTGTCACCTCTGATTTATCTGAGCAGTGGTTTGTAGTTCTCCTTGAAGAGGTCCTTCACTTCCCTTGTTAGCTGTATTCCTAGGTATTTTATTTTTTTGTGACAATTGTAAATGGTAGTTCATTCATGATTTGGCTCTCAGCTTGCCTGTTGTTGATGTAAAGGAATGATAATAATTTTTGTACCTTGGTTTTGTATCCTGAGACTGCTGAAGTTGCTTATCAGCTTAAGAAGTTTTTGGGCTGAGATGATGGGGTTTTCTAGATATAGGATCATGTCATCTGCAAACAAAGATAGTTTGACTTCCTCTTCCTATTTGAATATACTTTATTTCTTTCTCTTGCCTGATTGCCCTGGCCAGAACTTCCAATACTGTGTTGAATAAGAGTGGTGAGAGAGGTTATCCTTGTCTTGTGCTGGTTTTCAGGGGAATGCTTTCAGCTTTTGCCTATTCAGTATGATATTGGCTGTGGGTTTGTCATATACGGTGCTTATCATTTTGAGTTATGTTCCTTCAATACCTAGTTTATTGAGAGTTTCTAGCATGAAGGGATGTTGAATTTTATTGAAGGCCTTTTCTGCATCTATTGAGATGATCATGTTTTGTTTTTTTTTGTCTTTAGTTCTGTTTATGTGATGAATCACATTTATTGATTTGTATATGTTGAACCAACCTTGCATCCCAGGGGTGAAGCCTACTGAATTATGGTGGATAAGCTTTTTGACGGGCTGCTGGATTTGGTTTGCCAGTATTTTGTTGAGGATTTTCACATTGGTGTTTCATCAAGGACATTGGTGTGAAGTTTTCTTTTTTTTGTTGTATCTCTGCCAGGTTTTGGTATCAGGATGATACTGGCCTCATAGAATTAGTTAGTGTTTACCAGCATTTTAAAGCCAAGGTAAAAAAAAAAACCTTGTTCTTGTACCTCTTAAATTTTCTCTAATTTGTGCTGTTTCACACCCTCCTTATCCACTCCATCCCTATCCCTTGTGCTTGAATGTCACTGTTTACAAACAGATACACACAAAAACGTGGCATCCCTTTCAGAGGAAAAGTCATGGACTTGCTTGATGGTTGGTCAAGCACTGGCCACACAGAAGCCAGTGGGAAGGCAGAATCTAATTGACTTCATTCCACAGAAGCATCTGAGTGTATGCAGACACACACAGTCATGCACATAGACACACAAACACACACACAGAGACACACACAGACATACATAGACACACTCATACACACAGACACACACACGGATACACACACAGACACACACAGACATACACATAGACATACAGACACCCACACACAAACATACATGGACACAGACATACACACAGACACACACACATAGATACACACAGACACACACAGACATACACATAGACATACAGACACCCACACACATGGACACAGACATATACATACCCAGACAGACACACGCACACAGAAACACACATAGACACATATGCATAGACACACACACGGACACATACACAAAGACACACACTTGTATACACACAGACATACACATAGACATACATAGACACACACACAGAGACACATGCGCACACACACACATAGAGACACACACACACACACATCCTGGGGAGGGGAAGCAGTTGTAGGAATGCAGAGAGAGTAGTCTGCCTGCCTGAATTACACCTTCCCCTGTGCTAGCATGCCGCATTTAGAGTATCAGTGCTTCAGAGCACTTTAAACCCCCTTGGGCTCTTCATTCCTTCCTACCTCAAAGGGCAGCCACAGTAATGAGGGGATTTCCTTCTACTCCGCCTTAGCAAGCTTCTCTGTCTTACCTGACTCAACCCGCCCATGCAGGCTTCCCTTTCTATCACCCGTGCTTTGTTTGGTCTGTTCCTCCTCGTCCTCCTCCCACAGGGATTCCCAGTGCAGAGACAGTCAGATCCATTTTCTATGGATCTGTCCTTTGAATTTAATTCTTTTGAGGAATCTATCTAGAACTACGATGAACTCTTAGTAATTAATAAGGCAAAATGATGATTAATTGAGCTCTCAGGGAAATGCAGATGGGCTACAAAATTTTTATCTCAAAACTTCCACCATGGTTCCTAGGCTCTGCCTTTCTCAGACAATTTGCAGTAGATACGTGGAAGAAGTTGCAGAAAATACTGTGGCCCTTAACAGGACGCTGTCTGTATTCTTCTACTATGCTGTTATGAGTTTTGTTTCTGCCACCGACGAGATGATAAATCTCCTGAATTCTCAAAACAGACCCCAAATGTCATCACCCACCAGTTCCCAACTGTTGTGGCTCTGTCCCAGCCATACATCATGGGTCATGGCAGGATCCTACCTGCTTCCCTTATTTCCACTGCGGCCACACAGCCAGGGGCAACTTCCCCAAGCCCAACCCTTCACTGGTTTCTTGTCACAGAAGTGAAAAGAAAGTCCTAAATCCTTACCAGGGTCTACAACACCTCCCTGAGGTGTTGGCTGTGGCTAGCTCTGTGCCCATTTCCTCTTCTGTTCTCCCTTACCTGCCCTTTCCAGCCTCAGACACAAGCCTATTGCCAGCACAGGGGCTATGCACTTGCTGTTCTTTCTGTACAGGTGCTCTTCTCCCCAGATATCTGCAAGGTTTCCTCCTCCCTCACTTCAACTAAGGTTTCCTTTCAGCTAACAAATCCTCACAGAGGCCTTCTCTGACTCCCACGTAAAGTCGAAACCCCATGACTCTCTGTCTCATTATTTTCTCTTCTTTCCCCACCCCCATCTCACTTAACTAAATTAAGCAATAAGAAATGTATTTGTCTCAATGGAATGCAAGCCCATGAGGGCAGTGACCTAGCCTGTCCTCTTCACCATGGATAGTATCCCTAGACTACACTGGGAGCTGGCACACAGTAGGTGTGAATGAATAAACACGTGTGAAATGGTTTCCATCTATTGCAGAATTTTGAGAGGAGAAAAGGTCATTTGGTTAACAGGAGGGTTTTAGAGTCAGGTTGTTTTGATTTTGAATCTTGCTGTTACTCATTAGCCACGTAACTTTAGCAAGTTTTTTAGCTTTTGGAGTCTTGGTTTCCTCATCTGCAAAATAGGACTACTATTATATAAATCACAGAAAAGGATGCAAAACACATATTATAATAGACAATACTTAGTACTTTTGCAATAAGTTGTAATATTTCCAATTATCAATGTAGGTCAACAGCAACCAGGCACCATAGACTGTTCTATATCTTAATGGAGATCTAGCATAATTCTGGTTTGTGCTTTTTACCCCTTAGAAAAAAATGTAACTGCTGACAGCAAGGTGAAGACTTAATCTTTAGAGCCTTGCTAAAAATACATTTTAAAATTCTTTAGAAGCAAGCCTTACCTCACTGGGCACTTAAGAAATGTTGATTATAGAGAATCATCGTGATCAGAAGACTGTTATGTTAGAACAACAAACATAACTAAGGATGAGAAAATGTTCTCTGCTGTTCAGAAACTAACCTCTAGCATAATAAGCAGGCTGAGCATGAATTTCATGACAAGAGAGAACAAGGCTTTTCTTACATACTTTTTCAGGCTCTGCAGAGAGTAATGCTTGGGGGAAATTCCATGAGAAACATGTTGAGCAGTCTCAAATCCCCCTATATATTTCATTAAATTTAAAGCTGAGGTCAGAGTACACCTGCCCTTCTTGACTTTTCAAGAAAAGTGAAATTCTAATTATCTTCTCTGTTTGCTCTGTGTTTCCAGGAAAGGGAACTCTAGTTCAATGATAAATCATGCAAACTGGAGCACCTTCTTTTCAGTTGTATTTGAAGGATCAGATTATGTCTAAGTAGTCATCATATTATGTTAAAATACATGTATGTGTTTGCCTGTGTCTGCCAAATAAAGTCAATTAGATTTTACAGGTTTGTCACTCATTATACCATGGATATTTGAGAGCTACTGAATTTAGTTATTTTAAAGTCAATAAACTGTAAGGAGTTATGTTATGATATTAAGGTTAGATAAATGCTTGTTCTATTTATGAGTTTTAAAGTGGGATAGAGTTTTTCAATGTAAAAATAACCCCAATTACCGACATAGACATTCTAACAATGAAAATAAAACCCTAGGTTTGGGGCTCTTTGAGGGCCCCATTCAAGTGTAATTTATACCTCTCTTGTACCCAGCCTATGACCTCAAACATAATAGATGCCCATTGAATGCCTGTTTAAGGACTGGAGAATATATATTTTGATGTAAAATTTTTTAAAAAATGTATTCTATTATTTCTGACATGTTTATCTCTGCGTAATTATTCTTCTCCAGTTTTTTTTTTTAAATCTATGCTTCATCTTTTCTGACAAACTATTGTTATATATTTTGAGGTAATCAATCCTTTCAATCATTTCTTTATAAATGTTGATATTAGTGTCATATTATGGAATGACTTCCACACTCTAATGGTATGAATACACACTTTTAAAAATATTGTCTTCCAGTACTTTTAAGTTCTTTCAGATGTAAATCTTTAATTCAGCTGTAATTTATTTTTGTGTATTGTATGAGGTAGGGACATACAATCTTTTTCAATTTTTTAAGGAATAATGTCAGCATGACTTATTAAATAATTTATTTATTCTCTATTGATTTAAAGAATAACACAAAGAACATTATATTCTCAAGAATGGAAAAGACAGAGAATTATGAATACCAGCGCATTCTTAATATAGTCACTTAAGTTTTCCCTTCCTATGAGAAATTATCACCTATCAATAATACAACCTTGCCAAACACTTTACCGCCCGCCACACAACTTTCTTTTAGCTTGGGAATGCTGGACCTACAGAATAAGAAACAGCATTTTCCAACACTGAGTCTGGCTTGAAATAAACAACCTATATCTCCTATTATAAAAACAAAATAACATATGATGTTTCGTTTCCATTCATGAGTTACTTCACTTAGAATAATAGTCTCCAAACTTCAACCAGGTCACTGCGAATGCCATTAACTCACTCCTTTTCATGGTTGAGTAGTATAACAGTTTCTTTGTCGACTCATTGATTGATGGGCATTTGGGCTTGTTCCATATTTTTGAAATTGCAAATTTCAAAATATAAACATCCATGTGCAAGTATCTTTTTTGTATAATGACTTCTTTTCCTCTGGGTAGATACCCAGTAGTGGATTGCTGGATCAAATGGTAGTTCTACTTTTAGTTCTTTAAGAAATCTCTACACTGTTTTCCATAGTTGTATATTCTCACTCATAAGTGGAAACTAACCTATGACGATGCAAAGGCATAAGAATGACACAATTGACTTTGGGGACTCAGGGCGAGTGGGAAGGGGGTGAGGGATAAAAGACTACAAATAGGGTGCAGTGTATACTGCTTGGGTGATGCGTGCACCAAAATTTCACAGATCACCACTAAAGAACTTACTCGTGTAACCAAACACCACCTGTTCCCCAATAACCTATAGAAATAAAATTTTAAAAAAACCAAAAAGCAGAAAAAAAAACAAGCAAACAGACAAAAAATAAGCATTACTTAAAAGGCAAAAACAAAAAAAACAAAAAAAACCCCTAAGATGCCACGATTGATTTTAAGATATACCATTATTTTACATATCACTAAGAAAAAAAAAATTGTTGCCAATTATAATTGTAAGACACCATTGATTATAATACATATCCTGACTTTAAAGCTGTTAAAATGTGAAAATTATTACATATTAGAGTCAATGAATTACAGTTAAAAAAAACCTAAAATATACATGAGTCCAAATAAATGCCATTAAGAGTCATTTGAGTCTAACTATGGTATAATAAAACAGCTTGATAACTGTATTTTTTTTTTTTTTTTTGAGACGGAGTCTCGCTCTGTCTCCCAGGCTGGAGTGCAGTGACACGATCTTGGCTCACTGCAAGCTCCGCCTCCCGGGTTCACGCCATTCTCCTGCCTCAGCTTCCCCAGTAGCTGGGACTACAGGCGACCACCACCACGCCCGGCTAATTTTTTTGTATTTTTAGTAGAGACGGGGTTTCACCGTGTTAGCCAGGATGGTCTCGATCTCCTGACCTCATGATCCACCCACCTCAGCCTGTACTATTATGTAAAATTTCAGTGTATTTGAAGCATTCTTCGGCAAATAAGTTGAATTTAACTTTCAGTACAATGGAAAAAGTGTGATTATATAATAGCTTGCCTTTCACCTAGTTTCTGGTGGTTTGCTGGCAATAGCTTAAAATGACTATACATTGGTTCCTTAAAATTGTATTTTAGAGTTCTGTTGAGCTACTTTTTTAATGAGAAAAATATTTAAATATTTTAAAACCCTAGGGGTAGGCAGATGCTTCTTCGTTGATCTGAAATCATCCTGCTTCTAGTCTCTTTTGATATCCAGTAAGCAACATCACATGAGGTGTGAAGAGGGGCTTGTACAAAGGAGAAAAAAGTTAGATTCCTTCTTTCCAGTGTTTTATTTAATATCAATGCCTTATGGAAACAGGACACTAAATTGCTGCTTGTAAACTAAATGTGAATTTCACATTAAACATTTAACAATCTAACGAGCTAGATTAAAGATACCTAGAGGTTTGATCTTAAATGGTAAGCAAAAGCAGAAATTAAACATAATTATCTAGATCTGAACATTTGTGAGCTGCATACTTAGTTATTATTTTGTTTTACTTCTGCTCATTTCTGGTAATAGCCCTCCTTTGGATAACTAAATTTCAAAGTTCACTGAAGGTATATTTTCCTTCCTCAATGCCTATGACTTATATATAGATGAAACAATACATTATAAACAATTGATGGCTAAAACATTGTTATAACCAGTGACTGGAGGTCACAAAGGAATGTTACTAAAATTTACTGAATTCCAAACTGAATTAAATGTAAATATTAATTACTTTTGGACTATAAATGAACCAATTTTCGGAAGTAACTTGTGCATAGTATGACCCCATCTGTGGATTTTTAAGAAAATATTTCTAAATTGAACCACTAAAAATTCTCCAACTAGAAGTGATGTTAAATTCGGTTTGAGATGATGTCTATATCAAAACACTGCAGAAGCTAATTGAGGCGTCAGGGGATAGATTATTTATGAAATATTTTTTCCAAAAAAAAGACCCATTTAAACAACAATTTGTATAAATATCCTCACCCAATGATGTCTCTGTAAAATAATGAGGTACTCAATTCATTATTATATATGCACTATAAAATCTTTTTAGTATAGTTAATTCCAAAATAATTTACAATGAAATTTCCTGAAATATAATTTGGAGTCTGTTGCTTTGTATTTTTATGAGCTATCTTGGTACTCATGAACAACTTCCAAGCAAATTAATAGGGAATAGCCAAACTAGTAGTTTGCTAGGGTTGCTGTAACAAAGTACCATAAACTGGGTGGCTTAAAGAACATATGTTTACTGTCTCACAGTACCATAGACTAGAAGTCCCAAGACAAGAGCACTGGCAGGATGGGCTGTGAGGGAGAATCTGTTCCATGCCCCTCTCCAAGCTTCTGATGGTTTGCTGGCAAACTTTGACATTCCTAGGTTTGTGGAAGCATCACCCAATCTCTGTCTTCATCTTCACATAGTGTTCTCCCTGTGTGAGTGTCTCTGTGTCCAAATTTCCTCTTTTTATAAGAACACCAGTCATACTGGATTAGAGCCTACCCTAATGACCTCATCTAAATGAAACCAATTACATCTGCAACAACCCTATTCCAAATAAGGTCATGTTCTGAGATACTAGGGGTTGGGACTCAACATGCAAGGTTGTAGGGACACGGCTCAACTCATAACACAATCAAACAAGCCATGCCCAAATCACTACATCTGACTGCAGTTCTACTAAGAGTTCTGAAGATAAGAAGGTGCAAATCTTTGACACAATAAAGTGTTAGTTTTATTTGTGAATTTTGCTTACTTATGTTAACATAGTTGTTCATTGCTCTGGTCAACAGATCACATTTTTTTAGGTTCGCGAAGTGCTTCCAAAGCAAGCCTGCTTGCGACGCAGACAATAAATAATTTCTCCCTAATAACAATGTGGTACAGAAGCTGGATCTTCAAAAACTGTAGGACATTCCAAGACCAAGAAGAAATTACAAATAATAATAATAATAGGACATTGATTAAATTCCTATTTATTGTACAACAGTATCAGTATAAGGCCAATGTATCCTGACCTCATCTAGGGTTTGGGACTATAGTATGTGGAATGGAAAGGACATTCTGAATCAAGGATCTGGTATGATTAAAGAGGTGCTACAGTGTACTTAACTGCAGAGGAGCTATATATAATTTACCTCTATGTAGCTGTTGGCCATGGATGAGTGGGACAAACACGATTACCTAGTTAGATGCATAAATATCTAGGCATTCTTTAGTGTCACAAGAGAAAAAAATGTATATAGAACTCCATTTCATCTCAGCTGCTTGTATGTGCTTCTTGTGGCTGTCATGACAAATTACCACAAGCTTGGCGACTTAAAACAACAGAAATTTGGCTGGGTGCAGTGGCTCACACCTGTAATCCCAGCACTTTGGGAGGCCGAGGCCGGCGGATCACCTGAGGTCAGGAGTTGAAGACCAGCCTGACTAACGTGGAGAAACCCCGTCTCTACTCAAAATACAAAATTAGCTGGGCGTGGTGGCGTATGCCTACAATCTCAGTTACTCAGGAGGCTGAGGCAGGAGAATCGTTTGAACCTGGGAGGCAGAGGTTGCTGTGAGCCGAGATCATACCATTGCACTCCAGCCTGGGCAACGAGAGCGAAACTCTGTCTCAAAAAAAAAAAAACTAAAAAAAACAACACAAAAAACCAAATCAACAACAGAAATGTATTCTTTCACAGTTTTGAAGGTAAGAAGCCAGGAATTGGCAGGGCAGTGCTCCTTCTCAAGGCACTGGAGGAGAATCCTTCCTTGCCTCCTCCAGCTTCTGGAGGCTCCAGGCATTCCTTGACTTGTGGCTATACCATTCCAATCTCTGCCTCCATCTTCACGTGCTGCTATGGTTTGAATGTTTGTCCTCTAAAAAATTCACGTTGAAACTTCATTGCCATTATCACGGTATTAACAGGTGGGGCCTTTAAATTGTGATTAAGCCATGAGGTCTCCACTCCAAAGGGTGGGATTAATGTTGTGATAAAATGGCAAGTTTGAACCCCCTCTTGCTCTCTCTTTGTCCTTCTGCCATGTGATGCCTGCCTCCATGAGTCATGAAAAATGCCTTCCAGATGCCAGCACCTTGATTGTAGACCACCAACCTCCAGAGCTATGAGAAATAAATTCCCATTCATTATAAATTACCCTGTCTCAGGTATTCTGTTACAGCAGCACAAAACAGACTGAGACACATGCCTTCTCTTCTGTGTGTCTCTATTTTCTCCTCTTCTGTCTCTCATAAGGAAATTCACTGGATTTAGGGCATACAGGAGGATCTCATCTCAAGATCCTTAACTTAATTATACCTGTAAAGATCTTTTTTTCAAATAAAGTCACATTCACAGGTTCTGGAGTATTAGGACATAGGCATATCTTTTGAGGAGCCACTATGCAGTCCACTACACAATTGCCTGAGAATGTCTCTTGTATTTGAAAAATACCTTTAGCATTTTTCAAATTAAGTAGTAGTTTATTATTGTATTAATAGCACTAAATTAGTTGACTGAAAACAGAAATGGAAAATGTTTGTTTTGAGGCTCAGTCAAGAGGAATACAAAACCCATTGACTTTCTGTGGGCATTGACTGGTTCTGTGAGGTCTGCTTCACCTTCCAGCCTCGTCTCCTGGCTTACTTCTCTTCCATCTCCGCACTTCCATGACTGCATCTAGCTAGATAGCAAGTTGCTCTCCTTATGTCTCTCTTTAAGTCTTTTGTTTGAGAATGTTATTCTATTCCATTTGACTGAGTGTCCTGGTTAACTTTGCTCATCTGTCCATCCTTTGTGTCCTCTTCTGGATCTGGAGGAACTGACTGAGGCTGTTTTACAGTGACCTTTTAAAAAGCAGTAAGTAGAAGCACTACACTCTAAAATGGTGATTAAAAGTATAATAAATCCATAAACCGGTAACATAGACATTTGTTGTCATTATCAAGTATTATGTACTGTACATAATTATACGTGCTATACTTATATACAACTGGCAGTGCAGTAGGTTTGTTTACACCAGCATCAGCACAAACATGTGAGTAAAGCATTTGCACTATGACAGCACAACTGTGACATCACTAGGCTATAGGAATTCTTCAACTCTATTACAATTACATAGAATTACCATCGTATATGTTGCCCACTGTTGGCCGAAACATCATTATGTAGCACATAACTCTATTAATAACAAGTTGTCATCCAGTCTATGAACCAGAACACATTATCTTTAGAGTAGTTATGTTGACTTCTAATTTAATTGCATTACAGTGAGAAAATGTAATGCAAATCAAATCACCTTTCAGTGGTTTTTAAAACTTCTTTTGTGACTGTGTAAATAGTCAATATTTGTATATGTTCCATATTTGCCTAAGAGGAATGAATATCTACTTGTTGTGTGTAGAGTTCTTGATCAATTACATCAAGCTTGTCAACTGTCTTACTCAAATGATCTCTATCCTTACTCATGTTGGGTTATGTTAATCCATCATCAAAGGGAGAGTTAGTAATCCCTCCTGCTATAATCAGGCTTTCTCACTCCCAAACCTAAAGACTTTTCCCCAGCACAATTAATTCTTTTTGAATGGGCCAAATGTCATCTAGATGCCAAAAGTAAAAATAGGTGATCTACATAAGCATAAAACAAAAGTGTGAATTAAAAATAAGAATTATTTTGCTTGTGTCACTTATAAAGTGGCTCTGAATATGCTTTCACTTAGTAATTTTTGAAATGTTTTGAGCAATGATAGCCTTGATGGCATAAACACTAACTCCCACCTTGATTTAAAGATTAAATCACTATATGAAGTTCTGTTATGTTTGTTTTACAACATTACACTGCTATAGGTATATCTCATCATTAATTTGTTTTGGAAAGACAGACAGTACTTCCAGTACTTTGCAGCAATTGTCATTCTATGAAGCATATCATTGGTGGCTCATGAAAGCAGAAAGATATAATGATTCAAAAATAATTCAGAATAATATTGGACCCTGTTAAAAAAGCTATGCATAATTATGTAGATTCATCTGACTTTATCAGCCCTTGGCTGAAGCTTTTGATGATACACTGAATAATTTTATTGCTTGACAACTGGGCAAAAAGAAAATGATCATTAAGGAGATAATGTCATTCATAGTTTTGGGGAAGCTACGAACACTCTAAATTACAATTTTTAGACAGAATAAATTTTGTAAACTACTGATTATTATGGACAAATATGCAATTGGGCAGGAAAATTGACAGAGTAGACCAAAGGAATTTATCTACATTGCTAGAAAGAGCAATGTACAAGACACATGTACTTCCCTATATGCAAGAAGCATTGTCTGTGGATTGACTATTCCTAAAATATTTGAAGGAAAAGTATAACGAATCTGCCTGCTAACATTCATCGTCTAACACTGCCCTTTTTCAAAAGTATGTATTTAGCACTTTTTCTTAAGCAACTATATGTTTGGGGTGTTTAATGCTTAATATAAAATGAAAAATTAACTCAAAACTGGGATAGCTGTGTGTATGTGTACATGTGTGTAATACATTTTTTTTTTTTTTTTTCTGAGACAAGGTCTTGCTCTGTGGCCCAGGCTGGAGTGCTCATGATCATAGTCACTGCAGCCTTGAACTCCTGGGCTCAAGCAATCCTCCCACCTCAGCCTCCTGAGTAGCTGGGACTATAGGCATGCACCACCATGCCCAGCTAATCATTTTATTATTTTTGTATAGATGGGGTCTTGCGATATTGCCCAGGCTGGTCTCAAACTCCTGGTCTCAAGTGATCTTCCCACCTTGGCTTCCCAAAGTGCTGGGATTATAGGAATGAGTCACTGCATCTGGCATTCCTCTGCTTCTTTTTAAGCCATAGTGATCACTGAATTTGTAACTGCCAATCAAGCTCTCAGCAATACCATAACTTATGTCTCTATTTGCTACAAGGAAGACCTTAGTATTTGTGGTTTCTGTCTATATTTACTGAAATAATTCATCAACTCCACACTAAAAATATTATTGTAACCTTGTTCTGGAATCATTAGATTGTTTTTTACCAGAAATGCTATTGCTTTTGTTTGAAATTGACATGAAAGCTTTGTGGTGGACTGACACTTAGGTGATCCCCCCATGATCACTGCCTCCTGGTGTTCAAGCCTTTGTGTCATCCTCTCCCTTTAAGTATTAGTGGGACCTGTGTCTTGTTTCTAACAACTAGAACATAGCAAAGGTGATGGGATGTCACTCCCATGACTGTTATCACGTTTGCCAAAGGCAGTGGGATGTTTCTCCTGTGATTGTATTATGTTATAAAAGACTCCCATTGCTACAGCAGATTTGCATTAGAGCCTTGCTCTCCTTGCTGGCTTTGAAGAAGCAAGCTGCCATGAGTGCTACAGCTGCAAAGAACTGACTCTGCTAACATGCGACCAGTCCCTTTTCTCCAGTCAAGTCTCCAGATGAGAACTGTGTCCTGCCCAACACCTAGACTGCAGCCTTGCAGAAGACCCAACTAAGTTGTGCCTGAACTCCTGACCCATACAAGCTGTGAGACAGTTAATATGTGTTGTGTTAAGCTGCTAAATTTGTGATAATTTGTTATGCAGCATAGAAAATGAACATGCTTCAATTTGGCAATGTCTTACCAAGAACATATTGAGGACTAGGAGTAGATAAGCTACCAGTCCAAGAAAAACTAAATATCATTGTTATGTTTCCTATGCTCTTTACTTTCCTTCGTCCTTTTTTCCTTCCTTCCTTTTCTTTTTTCTTTTTGTAAACAACAAAAGAATGATTAACTTAGAAAAAAAATTACTTGGAAGGATACTGAGTGGCTCATGGAATTGAGGTTAGAGCAAGAACAAGGGAACGAGGCACAGCAAGGATCCCTCAGAAGAACCACCTACTTAGCACACCACCATTTGCACCGCTCCGGTTAGTCATGCTGCCAAACTATGCAACCCCTGGACACTCCATCCCTACCACTGAAGGCCACCATGACAAATCTCTTCAGACTTGTACCTTTATGGCAGACCTCAGTGTTGAGAATCTGGATTGAGAGCATCTAATGGTGACACCTAGGACCATGTGGCCATGTGCCCAAGTGCTGATGGCCAGGGGATGGCAGAGGGAATATCTATTCCACTTTCAGCTAAAATTATGCTCCTCTACATGAGAAAGGTACTAAGATATGAGACAACCAATAGGACTTGACATTTTTGCTTTAATGAATTACTTTGAAGCCATTCATCTTGTTTGGTGAGTTGGGTATGTATCATAGCCCAACAGAAATAAGAAGCAAATTTCATAATGAAAATAATAATATACAAATGACCTGAAAATTCATTGTTCATGGCAAAATCTACCCTGTTAAATATATGCTACCCAAGATGAGCTAACACATGGGCAATGTTTAAAGGCATGAAAATAATTAAGAAAGCATGGAATTTCCGTGAAAGTAATAATTTATCTTCTATTTTAAATTTGTGAGTCAAATAGTTTAATAACATTTTTCTTGGAATCCAACTGCCTGATAGACTGCAGACAACCTTAAGTGATTTACTGGCTACTCTTTAAAAACACTGATAGAAAGCATTCAGAAATAGGTCTCAACATGTATGGAAAATAATATGTAACAAAGGTGATACTTCAAATGAATCAGAAAATTAATGAATGATGTGTAGAAGTGCATTGGCAAAGAAAATAAACTGGGATCCCAACCTCACTCCTTATGTAAAAATACATTTCATATGTAACAAAATATATATAACATTTCATGCATATAACAAAAAGAAACCATAAAGGCAGCAGAGGAAAGCATGGTTTATTTATTTTTTTTTTTTTTTCTGAGACAGAGTCTGACTCTGTTACCCAGGCTGGAGTTCAGTGGCACAATCTCAGCTCACAGCAACCTCTGCCTCTCAGGTTCAGAGGCTTCTCCTGCCTCAGCCTCCTGAGTAGCTGGGACTACAGGTGTGCACCACCACGCCTGGCTAATTTTTTTTTTTTTTTTTTGTATTTTGTATTTTTAGTAGAGACAAGGTTTTGCCATGTTGGCCACGCTGGTCTCGAACTCCTGGCCTCAAGTGATCTGCCCACCTTGGCCTCTCAAAGTGCTGGGAGTACAGGCACGAGCCACCACACCTTGGCCCAGTTTTGAAAAAATAAATTAGGAAGGGGAGAGCTTTTCTAAATGGGATACAAAATCCAGAAGCCTTAAATAAAAAGCTTATAAAGATGAAAAGCTTTTTTATTTACATACAAATAAAAGGCCTGCATTTGTGTCATTCATGACAAAGGCATAACATCCCTAATATAAAGAGCCATTATAAATCAACAAGATGACCTTAAAGTAAAATGAGGAAAAGCTAAGAATGAAGTTTGGTCACAGAAAAGAAGTACATATGACTGGCACTAAATGAAACAAAGTAAAGCAATAATTAGAAATGATTTTTCACTTATTGGGTTGCCAAAGATTTATAGGCTTGCTAATATTAATTGTTGCTGAGGTTGGTGGGAAACCGAGGCACTCCCATACACTGTCTGTGGGAATATAAATAGTTAGAAACATTTAAAAGGACAACTCGGCAGTATCTATCAAGATTTTAAAGCTATGTACTTTTGATCCCCCAATTCCACTTTGAAGAGTTTGTCCTACATTTATTTAAGTAACTGAAGATTTCTGAAATGTGTGCTGTATGTGGCATTTTTGTAACAGAAAACACACACACACACACACACACACACACACACACACACACACACACACCCCTAAATGCTCCATCAATATGAACTAGTTAAATGCATTTGAGTACGTACAAATAATGGAATAGTATTTAAAATATCTATGTATATCAATATGGATAGATATCCAATGGATACTGTTAAGTGAAAAATTGTTGTTATGTAACAATATGTATAATCTAATTTGGGTTTTAAAAAGAAAAGTTATACTAATGGAGATAAAGTAACACATGCCATCCGCAGAGAACAAGAATGTGGAGAGGATAAACGTCATGCTTTTGAATATATTTGTGCAGCATCTTAATGATAATAGTGACCCTAAGAAAGGTTCATTTTTCTTAGAGTAGATACATGTTCTGTGCGTAGAAATTACTTCAATTCCTCAGGCTATCTAAATTAGTCTTTCTTTCTAAAAAAAAAATGAGAAAAAGATTTAAAATATTGCTACTGAGTTTTAAATTTGTGATGACGCACTAATTTGTGGCTATGAGATCCCAAGAAGGCAAGGCTAGCTTTTATATTTGCTGTGGTATTTGTTTCATTTGCTAGCCATATACAGTGAGCAAATATTTGTGGTGTGCAAATTACCCAAGATCTGCCTGAAGCTATCTGCACATGCCCAGCTACACAGTCATCAGCCTGACACCTTATAACACAGATACTACTGTCTTTTACCATCTTGGCATGAATCCAAGGCTCATTCTCCAACGGAATAGACCAGAGATAAATCATCTAACTGACTCAGCCTCACTATCAGACTCCTTTGTTGGAAACACTTATCATATAATGAACACAAACTGATCAGTAGCATAAGGCACAGCTGGCACCAAGACCTCTGTTTAAAATTAGATCACCTCTTCTTCAATAACCTCTGAGGATATAAATACCATCTTCAAATATATACAATGTCAAATATCAAAATTTTTAAAATTGAGTTTCATTTTTAGCAAAGCTGCTCTCTTATTAAATGAAAAGGACTAAGTGTTCCTATTCTGGCAAGATCAGGCAGCAGAAAAACATATTGTTTAATTATAGCCTTTGAAGGGAACGGTACATTCTTAAGATGTAACTTTCCAGAAGAGAACTTAGAACATATATTAGGACCTTCTCCCAAAGAGGTTGCAATTCTATAATTATATTTTTATTGTTGGATTATCTGCAAGAGGAAAAAGAAATTTTATTCTGAAAGTTATCACATTGCAAAAGGCCAACATGGGACTCAGAGCTTAACATTTTCTAGGCCATCTTCTACATGAGAGTATTTTACTTTCCTGTTGGAAGACCTGCCACAGTACAGTAAAAATGATGTCAGTAGCCATATCTGCACCGACTAGTATTTTGTAAAAGTAGAACAAAATATAATTATCATAGTCATTTTATGATACTGCCTTGTTAAGTAAACTATTGGCTTCTAAACGAGGACCTTTTTTACTTTCATCTTAAATCTACAGTTCATCTTACAAAGTTCATCTTCAAAAGGTAACTGGACATCTACATGCAAAAAAATGAATCTAGACAGAGACCTTTATAAAATATCAAAATAGATCATGGATCTAAATATAAAGTACAAAACTACAGAATTCCCAGAAGATAATGTAGGAGAAAAATCTAGGTGACCTTCAATATGGCAATGACTTTTTCGATACACCACCAAAGGCATGATTCATGAAATAAATAATTAACATGCTGGACTTCATTAAAATTAGCAACTTCTACTCTCTGAAAGATAATGTCAAGATAATGAGAAGACAAGCCACAGACTGGGAAAAAATACTTGCAGAAGACATATCTAATAAAGGATGGTTACCCAAAATATACAGATAATTCTTCAAGCTCAACAATAAGGAAATAAAGAATCCAATTTAAAAATGGACAAAAGACCTGAACAGAATGTCTCCCTAAAGAGGTCCTCACTAAAGAGGAAGATCTCACCAAAGAAGATATACAGATGGAAAAGGCAAGTGAGCATATGAAAAGATGTTCAGCATCATATGCCGATAGGGAATTGCAAATTCAAGCAACAAGATGTCACTATTCATCTTTGAGAACGGTCAAAATCCAGAACATTGATGACACCAAATGCTGGTAGAGACGTGGAGCAACAGGAACTCTCATTCATTGCTGATGGGAAAGCAAAATGGTACAGCCACTTTGGAAGACAGTTCAGCAGTTTCTTGTAAAACTAAATATACTCTCACCATATGATTCAGCAGTTGCACTCTTTGGTATTTAACCATATTGGTTGAAACATTATGTCAGCAAAAAGCCCTGCACATGTTTATAGCAGCTTTACTCATAATTGACAAAACTTGAAAGTAACCAAGATGTCCCTCAGTGGGGGAATGGATAAATAAAATGTGGTATGTCCAGACAGTGGAATATTATTCTGTGCTAAGAAGAAATGAGCTATCGAGCCATGAAAAGACATGGAGGACACTTCAGTGCATACTACTAAGTGAAAGAAGCCAACCTGAAAAGGTTATATATCATATGATTCCAACTATATGACATTATGAAAAAGTCAAAACTATGGAGACAGTAAAAAGACCAGTGGTTGCCAGGATTTAGGGGGTAAAGGGATGAAAAGGTGGGGCACAGAGGATTTTTTAGATCAGTGCAACTACTGTATATAACTACTACTGTATATAGCACTGTATCAGTGAATGTATGTCATTGTACATTGTCAAAATCCATAAAATGTACAACACTAAGAGTGAACCCTAATGTTGGGCTTTAGATGATAATGATGCTTCAATGTAGGTTCATTGATTCTAACAAATATACCATTCTAGTGGTGGATGTCCATAGTGCGGCTGGGAGACACACCTTGACACCTATGAGAATTTGTTGTACTTTGTTCTCTATCTTGCTGTAAATCTAAAACTCCTCTAAAAAATAAAGTTCATTAACTTTAAAAAAATCAAACATATTTATTTACCTTTATTTGCAAATTCTAGTCTATGTTAATAAATTGGTGGCAGGGGGTATCTAAATAGTTTCTTTAAAATAACATACATACTTAAGTAAAATATAGATTCTCAAGATAGAATATTAAAAATATTCTTATTCTTCCCCAAATAGGAGCAGTCTAAAGAACAATATCATGTGGACGTCAAAGCAGCAGCCTTCCCTAGGTGAGTTGGAGCCAGTGCTTGAGATAGGGAAAAAAATAAAAGGCAGCTTGAGTCTCTCCTTGGAGCTGATGTACTCCTGCTTCTCTACTTCTGGAACAATGCAAATTGACCATCCGCTTAGAGTCAGGGCCAGGAAGGGGCAGGGGGCCAACTTGGGAGGTGAACCATCTTTGTTCCTTTCCCAGTTCCAAAGCCTAATTCATAACAGTGCATTTCTGGCTTAGCCCCATCACGACTTATGTTCGTGTATTAATTTCAATTTTACAGCATAATGGCATTGTACTATAACAGATATAGTCATAGCCCTAGAAATGGAACAAATTTGATCAAAGAAGGGACTGCAGAATAAAGGCAGAATCTTAGGGTTTCCATCATTTTGTCCTTTTCTACTCTGCCTGTCTCTTAATGATGTTTTTTAGAGTGTGTGCACTTTACGAGAAGCTCACCATTTCTAAGATCAGTCTCACTCCTAGAATGTGCACAGGGTTCCCAGGAGCAGACTACAGACTGAACTGTCAATGAGATCCCGTTTGTGGGGTTTGAAAATGAAGCTGGACATTATTGGTTAAGAATTCAGCTGAATTCCTGGCCTTGTCTTTTCTCTATTAGTGTGAGAAAGTCTTCCATTCAATTTAATACAAATTAATTGGATGTGCCATAGGCACGGCAGTGCACGAGCTCTGCGGATGGAGCCAGGAAGCAGGCTGAAAAAAAAGCTTGCCTGGCCAGACTCAGTGGCTCAGGACTCTAATCCCAACGCTTTAGGAGGCCAAGGCAGCAGGATTAGCTGAGGCCATGAGTTTAAGACCAGACTGGGCAGCACAGTGAGACCCCATCTCTAAAAACAAAATTTTAAAAATTAGCCAGGAGTGGTGGTGTGCACCTATGGTCCTAACTACTAGGGAGGCCGAGACAGGAGGATCACTTGAGCCCAGGAGGTTGAGGCTGCAGCAAGTTATGATTATACCACTGCACTCCAGCCTGGGCAACAAAGTGAGCCCTGTCTCTAAAAAACCAATGAATAAATAAAAATTAAAAAGAATGCTTTCTAGTAGAAGGTTAAATCTTCTTGAAATGATGTAACATATGGAGTGTTAGATACTACATAAAACATCTCTTATAAAATGCTGCTGTGGGCATTCAGTTTTTGTGTTAAGCATTTAATTCCTTGCTTTGTACCTTCCAACAAGGAAAGCTGGTATTGAAGGAGGGAGAGAAAAAAGGATTTGTGCATAACTTGTTGCCACAGTTTGTGTTGCTTCGTGCAGCCATTAAATACATGACTTGCATGAAGCATTGGTTATTAGGAGGACCTTTTTGTGAGAAAGGAATGACTTTTTGTGAGAAAGACTTGGAGTTCAAGAGTTCTCTCCAATGTGAACCATCTCAGTTCTTTCCCTGCTCCAAAGGCTGATCCACAATAGTGTATTTCTGGCTTAGTTCCATCACTAGTTATTTTCACTTATTAGTTTCAATTTTCCAGTATAAATGGCATTGTACCATAACATGTGAATTACGTATGATATAGACCTGCTTTGTTCAGTTCCAATTAAACAAAGGAATTTACTTTGCCTTGCCAAGCGTGTTGGATGAGTGAATTCATTACCATGATTTTTATTCATTTTATAAATAATGTGTCAGGAATGGGGCTTTGAAAGGTTAACTCATTTAATCCTGCAACAACCCTATGAAGAATTAATGATAGTTATTTACTGAGTCAATAATAGTTATCACAACACTTTTAATTTGTTTTTGAGCTATAATTAAGGCATAGAGGCTTCAGGTTAGTAATACGATTTGGATAAAACTGGTAGGTATTGATAGATTCTACAATTGTATTTAATTTAAACATGTCATCAAGTCAAATATTTGGTATATTAACATTATTTCTTAAATTTCCTCTAAAAGTAGCCAGAATGAATATGCCTTACTATAGCTTTCTAGACATACTTTGTTTCCTTAATGTTTGCATTCATACAAAACAAGAGAATATTTTAAATGATAGTAAATAAAATCTTTTAATTTTTTTGATCTTCATTCAAATATTTATAAACATTTATCTTAATATTATGAATTATAATTATGAAATACAATGACATAATATTAAGAATGACTCAAATCCCATTATTAAAGTTATTTTGGTCATGTATCTAAGATTTTCATCTTCCTCTTATCACAGAGATTACCTTAACAGAACTATGAACCACAAGAAGCTGAAAACAGAAGAGCTGTAACACTGTTGATTGCTTTTCAGAGGTCAGCTTGGATCACACCGTCTGCTCACTCACGAAGGCTATGATGCCACATATTGCAGATGGCACATTTTACAGGTTGTTCCCAGCAATGAATAACACATGACACAGAACACTCCAAAACGGAGTTGAGCAGCAGCCTGAACATTCCTTTCATTTGAATTTCATTATCTCAGGGGCTTGACATTCTCATCATGGAAGAGCACACTGCTCTGTTTTGGGCTGCCTTTCAATACACATCTCCTTGGAATTTTTTCCTCCTCTTGGCAGCACACTCAACATGTAAACAACTCCACAGTACTTATGTACCGTGACACAACATTTCAAGCTAAAGGCCACCTACACGGCAGAGCATACTCATGCCCCAGAAAGTGGCCAGTAAAATCTTCAACCTACTCACCCCCACAGATTTCACTAATTTGTATTGCTTCCATCACAATACTCAAGGACATTTTGTAGAGGTACATTAGGATACCAAACTGTATTTCTCTATCAGCATGAGGTACTCGTTAGTTTGTAATAAAGCCCAAATTACCTAATTTAATATTTACCTAATTCCTTGCCCAATGTGGAGCTTGATAATAATTCAAATGCTGAGACTTCACTTGGTTTTAAATACCACTGAAAGGAAAAATTTAGACTGAGTGCCAAAAATATGTTCTGCTCTTTCTCAGATGGTAAAATTCTGTCCCTCTCAGCAGACCTGGGTAGATGTCTATCTTTTTCCCCGTCCAGAAGATGTTTAGGGAGAGGGCATATGACCAATATGATTTCCATATAATAGATCTGTGTTTGTACTTGGAGTTACAGAATCTTATTATTTCTATGGACATCTTTAAGAAAACTGTAAAATGATACCCTCCCTCATTTCATGATATAACCCACCACCATCATCTTCTATATTTATTGAACATGTGACTTGAACTCTATTAGGTACTGGAGATCAAGAGTTGAATAAGGCCATCTCCGCCCTCAAGGATTTGCAGTCTATATATATATATATCTCTTGCATTTAAACATTCATCTTCTTTCCCATTGGCCAGAAAGTAAAGGGAAACTCTTGGAAAAATGAATAATGAAAATATTAGCCTAGTGAGGATTGTGACCAGGACTGCTAAAGAAATCAGACTTTGCTTAAGTGAGAAAGACCATGGGTAGGGTGAACAATGATCTCCCTCTTCACCCACCTTCAGCCCCTCCCTGCCCTGAGATATCTACCTCCTAATCCCTAGAGCCTATAAATGGTACCTTATATGGCAAAGGGGACTTTGCAGATGTGATTAAATTAAGGATTCTGAGATGAGGTGATTACCCTGGATTATCTGGATGGGCCTAATGTAATCACAAGGGTCCTTATAAGAGGGAGGCAAAGGGTCAGAGGGAGAAGGTGCAAAGACAAGAGTGGAGGTCTGAGATGAGAAGATGCTACTTTGCTGGCTTAGAACCTAGGAGAAGGGACCATAGGCCAGGGAATGCCAGCAGCCTCTAACAAGTTGGTAAAGGCAAGGAAACAGATTCTCACCCAGAGCCTCCAGAAGGAATGCAGCCCTGCTGACACCAGACTGCTCGACATCTGACTTCCAGAACTGTCAGATAATAAATCTGTGCTGCCTTCAGTCACAAAGTTTGTGACGATTTTTTACAGCAACAATAGGAAACTAATGCAGACAAATGCATGTACACAAATATTCATAACAGCGCTATTCATGATAGCTAAATGGTGGGGAAAACCCAATGTAAATTGGCAAATGAATGGAGAAACAAAATGTGGTATATCCATAGAATGGAATATTATTCAGCCAGACAAAGGAATGACGTATTGATAACCCGCTACAACCTGGATGAATGTTGAAGACATTATGTTCAATTTATAAAGCCAGACACAAAAGGTAACATATTTTATGATTCCGTTTATAAGAACTATTACAAATAGGTAAATCAATAGAGATAGAAAGCAGATTGGTGTTTGCAAGAGTCTGGGGGAGGGGACAATTGTCACAACTGCACAATGGTTATAGGGTTTTCTTGAGATAGATGAAAAGGCTTTGGAACCAGATAGAAGTGGTGGTTCTGAGGCGGGCAGATCACAAGGTCAGGAAATCGAGACCAACCTGGCTAACATGGTGAAACCCTGTCTCTACTAAAAATACAAAAAATTAGCTGGGCGTGGTGGTACGCACCTGTAGTCCCAGCTGCTTGGGAGGCTGAGGCAGGAGAATCGCTTGAACCTGGGAGGTGGAGGTTGCAGTGAGTTGAGATCGTGCCACTGCACTCCACCCTGGGCAACAGAGCGAGCCTCCTTCTCAAAAAAAAAAAAAAAAAAAAAAAAAAAAAAAAAAAAAGTGGTGGTTGTACAACATTGTGAATGTCCTGAATGCCAATGAATTGGACGCTTCAAAATGGTTAATTTTATGTCATGGGAATCTCATCTTAATACAAAAATTAAAAGATGGGGAAAGACTCTTGAATTCTGCAAGGCTCCCTAACGTAGTGGCTGAGTATATTACCCATAATTAGGAACTCAATAAATATTTATGAAATTAAATGGTATAAAATATTTGTGTCCTACAAATTTTTTTTAATTAGTCATGATCATTCTAGTCTAAGTCTGCTGAATAAGGCAAGTTATCAAACTGAGTAAAGCTATCTTACTTTTGAAACTAATAATGCGTAGCTACAACGTTAGAGACTCACATTTCCCTCTGCCTAGCAAACTTGAACCTGTTCTTCAACATCCCAGCCCAAACATCACCCTTGGAGGCACCCTTGGAGCCTCCCCCACATCACCAAGTGGCACTTCCCTCCTGGACCTTCTAACTTGTTTGGTTCATAGATATCTAAGGACTTTGAGTTCTAGGTCTCATCTGTCTCCTCACAGCAGTGTTGATGTCTCAAGGGTAAGAAATGGCTCTAATCTATTGACATACACTGAGCAAGAAGTGCCAAGTTGGCAAAGGAAAGTACTGATAATCAACCTAATGTTTTAGTTCGTCTTGTAAAGTAGCTCCAAAGACAATTCTAAAAGATGAATTCCAAACTTGTTTTGAGTAATATCAATATATTAAAATGAATATATACCTGCTCAACGTGATAGCTGAAAGAAACTCTCCTTGGCTGTTAAAATTCTAATGTCTTTGCTACAACCCATCCCTGTCTTTCTTTAATTGACCCGCTTCGTATCATGCCTCTGGCATGCACAGCACAGGCAGGCAGAAGCTCTTAAGAACAAAGTTTTCCAGAAATAAACATGTGTTAATTTGGTCTCTATAAGGATAAACAACAGGTCTTTGTCATTAAGGAAGATATGACTTATTATTTGTGTAATCAAGCTGCCACCTTAATACTGCCAGGTTTTTCTTAAGACATGGGAACATCCTCTGATAACAATGCAGTTTTGTGCTAAATTTTAAAGCAATTTGGGTCACTAAAGGTTTGGCAGGGGTGAGGGACAGTCAGTGTAATTATGTGCCTTCATTCTGTTGTCACACAAAACAAGGTAAAATTCTTAGCATTTTTCTTTGAACCGGGCCACTTCTTGAAACTTGAAACAGCACAAAATTTAAAAGCATTCAAGCAAATTGAAATAAAAAAAAATAGCGTTCACCTGAAACTGCACCAAACTGATAAAAGAAGGTTTTACAAAGCTAGGCTTGCAAATCTCCCAAAATTTGTAACCCAGTCTCATTTAGACAGCCAATCACTGGAAAGAAACTCACCTTACCTAAAAGAGCTCTGCAATTATCCCTGCCCCACCACTCTGCTTTACCTTTCTTCATGGTTCTTATCACTTCCTGGCATTCCATCATACATTTACTTGTTGATCTGGTCACTGTCCGTTGGCCTCAATAGAATATAAGCTCCATGAGAGCAGGGATGCCATGTGTCTCATCACTGCCCCATTCACTGCACCCGGAAGAGCGCCTGACCCAGTAGGCACTCAATTCACATTTGCTAAAAATGTCTTTCGGCCGGGCACGGTGGCTCATGCCTGTAATCCCAGCACTTTGGGAGGCCGAGTGGGCGGATCACGAGGTCAGGAGATCGAGACCATACTGGCTAACACGGTGAAACCCCGTCTCTACTAAAAATACAAAAAATTAGCGGGGCATGGTGGCGGGCGCCTGTAGTCCCAGCTACTCCGGAGGCCGAGGCAGGGGAAGGGCGTGAACCCAGGAGATGGAGCTTGCAGTGGGCCAAGATTGTGCCACTGCACTCCAGCCTGGGCGACAGAGGGAGACTCCATTTCAAAAAATAAAAAAAGAGTCTTTCAATTAAGTTATATTCTAAAATTATGATAAAGAAAATAAGAAATAATAAGCTTCATCCAGTCATTTTTAGCAATTGCAAAGTTCACACAGTCACTGGTGATATTACATCTATTGGAGACACACTGCACAAGGGGAAATGGAAATCAATATGCAGCACTGACTAATTCCATAAGTTATCAATAGTATTTATTATCCTTTTTGATGTTGTGAGAAGTATTTTCATGGTATGTGGCTTAAGTTATAAATAATATTTGTTTATAAAGATTATTTAAGTTATAAATAACTAATAACTTTATAAGTTAAATAACATTTATTTTTTGAATAAACTGTACAGGTAGTGATATAGTTTAAATTCTGAGTCACCAAGTAAAAATTTGATATATCTCACAATAAATAAGAATTCTGGCACAAAAACTATCTAATTCTATTGTACGTATACATGACTGTATTTTAAACAATAGTCACATGATGCCCTCAGCAAATATTCATAACACCATATTCCTTGGTGATACTTTTTTTTTTTTTTTTTGAGATGAAGTCTCATTCTGTCTCTACACTCCATGCTGGAGTGTAATGGTGCAATCTTGGCTCACTGCAACCTCCATCTCCCAGGTTCAAGCAATTCTCCTGCCTCGGCCTCCGCAGTAGCTGGGATTACAGGCATGCACCACCACACTCAGCTAATTTTTGTATTTTCAGTAGATACCGGTTTTCACCAAGTTGACCAGGCTGGTCTCGAACTCCTGATCTCAAATGATTCGCCCAACTCGGCCTCCCAAAGTGCCGGGATTACAGGTGTGAGGCACTGTTCCCGGCCTCCTTGACTATACTGTATCAGCTGTTTGCCGTGGTCTCTATCTCTAATTTCTGGCACTGTACTCAGCTTGTAGGCACAATGACAAATGCAGCTTTACCATCCTGGCCCAACCTTTACACACTCAGCCTGTCTAGTAACCACCTCACCTGATCTAGGGCACCGCTGCGGTCCGAGCTTTAGGCCTGGAGTGCCTCAAGGGCAGTTTGAACACATGTTCCCACTCAAACAGACACAGGGTGGAATTTAGCCATGAGAAAACAGCTGCATACCATGAAAATAAACTGCTTCCCACAACATTAAAAAAGAGTGGTGATATAATCCCAAATTGCTGATTTTGGCCTCAAGTCTGTCCTCGACTTAGGAAGATGGAAAAAAATCTAGTTGAAATGTCCATGTTGTGATATGGCATGTGAATATGAATTAGTAACTATGACTGCGTCTTGCTCATAAGAATTAACAAGATTTTGGTCAGGCACGGTGGCTCACACCTGTAATCCTAGCACTTTAGGAGACCGAAGTGGGTGGATCACCTGAGGCCAGGAGTTTGAGACCAGCCTGGCCAATATGGGGAAACCCCGTCTCTACTAAAAATACAAAAATTAGTCAGGTGTGGTGGCAGGCGCCTGTAATCCCAGCTACTCGGGAGGCTGAGGCAGGAGAATTGCTTCAACCCAGGGGGCAGAGGTTGTAGTGAGCCAAGATTGCGCCACTGCACTCCAGCCTAGGCAAAAGAGCAACACTCTGTCTCAGAAAAAAAAAAAAAAGAATTCACAAGATTTCATAGCTAGTTCTAATTAACAAACAAACAAGTTCAATAATAGCTTATATTGGGGCGGGGTGGGGAGTGGGTGGGGAGGCAGGGGTTTCATATCATTCACCCCAAGTTACTCTGGGCTAGGGACCCATGTCATTAGCAACTTATTATGGGAGTGCTCTGAGTGTACCCAGAATATTGTGCATCATACGTGGTCAGACAATATAATATGTGCTGCTCTCCAGTTAACTGATTTAAACATAATGTATTGACTTTTAAAGCAGGACACAATGACTGTACAAACAAAACCAAAAATAGAAAAGTCTAGAGTAAAATATAAAAATTCCCCTTTTATTCTTCAGGGATTGAGCATTGCTCTATGCACATACAAAATGTTTTTATAAAAATAAAACCAACTTTGTATGCTGTACTCCCATGAACTGATTTTCAACAACAGTTCAGAATAATTTCTCTCATTTAGGTATTATTATCATTGTTATTTCGAGTCAGAGTCTCACTCTGTTGCCCAGGCTGGAGTGCAGTGGCATGATCACGGCTCACTGCAACCTTCTCCTTCCGGGCTCAAGTGATTCTCCTGCCTCAGCCTCCCGGGTAGCTGGGACTACAGGTGAGAGCCACCATGCCTGGCTAATTTTTGTATATTTAGTAGAGACGGGGTTTCACCATGTTGGCCAGGCTGGTCTTGAACTCCTGACTTCAAGTGATCTGCCCACCTGGGCCTTCATTTGGGTATTACGACATTTTTTCTCCCTCCATATATTAATAGCAAGGGGCAATTTAGATGTACTAATACATTTTAGGGAGTTTGAAAATAATTTCTTTTTCTAGGGAAGGTAATTTGGCTTTTTTCTTATCATAATATTTTATTTATTAATTTAGTTTAAAATACATATACTAAATCATGTCTAAAAATATGCTATTTTAAAAAATTGCTTTTTTTCCATTCTCACATTTCATGAAAACATTTTATTCAAACTCTTCACTGGCATATTTGACATCAGTGTTAGGGAAGGTAATCTGAAAAGTTTAAAGCAAATGGATAAACAATGTCACTAGACTTAACCTTCTTCACGTGAAGGCTGGCTTCTTTCTACTCCTCAACTTAGGGCCAAGTTTCACAGGCCTTATGCCTTTGATATAATCAAATCTCCTTTGAGAACATATTTTTAAAGTATATGGTACATCTTCCTTTATGAAATAGTCAAATTCAATACACTTGCTACTGTAATTATTACATGTTCTATCTTCTCCTCCAAGGAATCCCTACAAAATATGTATTTTTAAATTCTAAATTTGGTTTAATGTCAATCAAACAGAAAAAAAAATCAAGGTTCACAAGGACTTTTCTGGGTTGATAAGGATTTTTACCAACCTCATTAAGCTGCATTTTGCATCGTTTGCATTTGGTTACATTTCTCTAAACTGTCCTTTTCTCCTGAAATATTTTAAAAATCTATGTAATGGGATGGTCTGTGTACATCATTGTGCTCCATAGAGCATTTTGTAGCTTGGTAACAATGGCAGAAGCAGTGACTCAGCCAGCATGCATTAAGTACTTACTGTGTGCCACACCTGTGTTAGGCCTAAGGCAGCCAATAGTAAGGTAACATTGCCCTTGAGCAGTTTCCTGGCCAGTGGGGAGACCAGATGTAAACAAGGAGAACAGCACACCGCCAAGCAAAGCAGCAGGAACACACAGTACTTGGGATGAGAGGAAGAGTCTGGGGAGCCAGGACCCAGGACTACATGACCAGAGGTGGTGACACTGCTGGTGACGCAGGGACCTTGTGTGACGTTTTGGTCTTGAATTTTACCCTGAGGGTGTGGGCAGGATCTCTGGAGATTTCTAAATTGGATGATGAGGAAACATTAAAAGATGTAACCTAGCTGTCCACCTCCACTATGTCAAGAACCAGGAAATCAACCGAACTGCAACTCAGCCCGAATAAATGCAAAAAATTCACAAACTCCAGCCCATACAAGTGAATCATACACTACTCAGGGCCTCAGTGGGGTCTGCGTACTATTATTTTGAACAAAAGGAAAACACTCTTGAATATTTGGTTTCCCAGACCACAAAAAAAAAAAAAAAAAGAAGAAGAAGAAGAAGAAAATAAAGAAAACAGCAGATTAGGAGGAGGGAGACGGGAGCTGCCAGAAGCAAAATGTGAGAGGTGAGCAAGGCAGGAACAATAGGGAGCCAGAACAGGGGGACCTGGGGCCAAGTGACCACCTTGGGAGGTAACTGAGAAGAAGAAATGAGCTAATGTTTGCAAAGATTTAAAGTCTATGTGGGTGCAAAATGAATCTATGTTACATAACACTTACTACTCAAGCCAAGTACAATCAACCCTTAACTACAGATGAGGAAAGTGAGGCTCATGGATATGCCCAAGGCCCCATACCAGCAGGTAGAACAGGCTCAGCCAGGAACTGCGTTCTTCTTTTCCAACTCTAATTCCATTCCTTTGCACAATCCCACACTATACAAGGGTTGGGGTATGTTCAGTTTGAGAAAGCCAGTAAATGTGATTAAATATAAGAAAGAGTTGCAATTTAATGATTCTCATGCAAAATAGAAATTAAAATAAAGTGTTAGTGGTTGACAGGTGAGCTTCCTTGTAGCTGCTGGTTATCCAAGTCCTGTGCTACTCTAGAGAGAGAGGCAGGAACTGTGGGAATGATTTGCCCTTCTGCACCGAGGAGGCCTGAGAGGGCTCCGGATCCACAGGAACTCATTTGCATCCTCCTGAGTTTTCTTTGTTGTCAATTTACACCAAATTGAAGAAGCCAGAATGAAACCTGTGGGGGCCTCCTGATGTTTTCTGTAGACCTGTTTCATAAGCCAGGTGTCTACCTTGGTCTCTCCCTATAATCTGTCCACATTCCCTACCCAATCCTCCAATCCCTTCTCTGGGAATGGATCTTCAAGCTCAGTCTCTGTGTGAAAATGCTAAGGCTTCTTTAATGAAGCAGCTCTTGTTCTTTTCCTGGAGGTTTTCACTGTCCCCCATCTGCTACCCACCTGCCATATAAGTATATGCCTTCCATATGCATGCTCCACTAATTAATGAGCCTCTATTGGAATTTCCAGCTGATTTCCAGTCCCTGATCACCTAGTTGCATATCCTAGTACAGAGAGCTTCAACATAACTGATGGGGACGGTTGCGTTTTGTGACCAAAACTGTGAAAAAACCTGTCCTCCAGTGAGTCAGCCTTTGAGGCCAGGACAAATAGAACCACATTTCCCTAAAAACAATATTGCATGCATCCCAAAAGGTAAACTGGGCTTGGCTTTCCCTTTGCAGAAAAGTCAATGGAAATCACATTTGGCATGGCCTATGCCTTGTGGGTTGACCGATAGCCAAGCATATACTCAAACAGACATGGATTTTATATGTCAGGGCAACATTTTTTATGTGCAGTTAAGCTGTGCATGAGGCTGCTCTCTGAAAAAATAAATAAATAAACTTCTCTGCCTTAGTTTCATATCTATAAAAGCAGAACTGATGATTTGAAGTGTTTACATAATTCACCGGAGAACTGTGAGAAACGAGCTATATTTGTAAGCATTTTTGAAGATGAGAGGAATTTGTTAAAGTATGTACAGCATGTTTTAAAAAAATTTCATTCCTTACTAGTCCTGCGTTTAAAACATAATTTTGTGGGACATGATTTTGTTTTACAATAACCCAGGTGCTCAAGGGTACATTGGGAGTTTTCGTAGTTTCGAGGTTCCATGAAAACTTTCCCTGAGACGGCTAAAGACAAAGCCCACATCTGTTAGTATGAGAGACACCTTTGTTTATGGAGCTTTAGGGCTGTGACAAAAAGACTGACATAAGCCAGGAAATTTAGGAGTTAAAGCTGGAGTGTTATTCTAAATGTATGCTACAGAGCTCCTGGTTTTCCACGAAGTCTGGATTTTAAAAACAAAGTTGGCTTTAATTTTCAACTATCTGGCTTTTTTCAACTATTGTCACAGTCATACAGTTATTCAAACAAATGTCTTTGAACTTCCTTAACTTAAAAAAGTGGCCCTAAGGTTAATGAATGTTGTGAAATGCTTATTGTTTGAGCAAACGAACTGGCCCCTCCACCGACTGACATGTTGTATAAGTACCACAAGCAAGCATGATTGGTGCTGTGAAGACTATAGAGTCTCACACAGGGAACCTAAGATATTTTCACTCTTTATACCATACTGACCATTCTCAAAGATTGGGACTGGCTATCTTTCCTTTTATCCCCCTATTCAAAATGCCCCAACTCAAGTTGCTTTAAAAATGGAGGGTTGCCAAATTTCCATTACTAAGAAAATAAGACCCAGGATATGAAGTGCAGAGGCATGCAGCAGGTGGTAAATTAAAGACAAGTTGGGTGTATAGTTTTAAGCAAGTCTCAGCCAACGATACAAAAGCTACTGAGTCCCTTTCCACAGTAAATGGAGGAAGAGAAAACAGAATGCACCACCATTCCCATGCAACAGTCTCAAAGAAAGCTGCTTCTTTGTGTACAGGTCAATGCTGTGTACCCTTCAATAGGGTATTTCAGAGCATTTTTGTGCATGGCACAAGATCTTTAGCATTCTAATAATAATGTGCTTTCACGCTGGCAATAAGCAAGTATCTTAATAGCACACGGAACAGTAGAAACCCATTTTGTCTGAGTGACTTCATTATATGTTTCTTAGACCGATAATTGGTCTCACCAGGGGAGTACAGAGGAATCATCTGTGAAACATTTCTTAAAAGTACCCCTTTCTTCCCTAGGGAGATTCTGAATTAGTGGGTCTGGAGTGAGGCTGGTATGGCTCTTGATCGATGATAGGTAGACAGACGAATAGATGATAGGTAGGTAAGTAGGTAGGTAGATGGATGGATGGATAGACGGACACACAAACAGGTAGGAAGATTTTAATTGCACAAGTGATTCTAATGGGCTCTTCAGTTGAAGAACTGCTGCTTACATTAAATTGCATATGGCCACAGCATTCAATTCCAATAAGAATTAATTCAGAGTTTCTATATAAGTAGTAGCACACAATAAAAGACACAGCTCAGGCTTGAGTTCAGCTAGTGTATTCATTTGCCTGCTTATGGGACACACCTCCTCTGCCAGGTACGGTACTCAGTATAAGACTCAAGAAGGAGACATGGCCCTGTTCTTGAGGAGCACATGAAGCAGCGTGATGGGATATCTGCTATGTGTTCCAACAGGGGTAGAAGAGTGTTCTCGGGGAGGAGAGGAGTGGAGAGGAGTGAGAACATTCATTCTATCCAGAGCAGTTGAGGATGGTTTGGAGCAAGTGGGGACACTTGAGCTGAGGCTAAGACAAAGAGGAGGCTTTTCAATATGGCAATAGGTGACATGCAAGTGAGAGGTTCTGGGGAGAAGTGGTGGGGGCTGGAGCAGGAGGGGCAGTTAGGGAAACATTCAACCCCTATGCCACCCCAGCCTCCCCTGCCAGTTCCTGGTAGTGCCTCCCAATACGAGAAGCTTCACTTGTATAAACATTTGGAGTTTAAAACCCTCTGTCACTGACAGCTTCTCAAGTGATGCTCATGACCATGTGAGGTAGTTAAGTCAAACATTATAAAAGATGGTTTTACTAAATTGCGCTGTTTCTATTAGAAGGCATGTATTAACCTTGTTGTAAAAAACATCATTTATTAACCAAAACACCAGAAAAGCAAGTTTTATCAAAGCATCCCTGGGCTTTAATATTTAAGGTCACTGTCAGTTTAAAATGATCTGAAACTCATTTTGGAGTGTGTGTGTGTGCGTGTGTGTGTTTGGAGCAGGAAGTACAAGGTGGAACAGGACCTATTTCTCTATCACTAAAAAGCAGGGCGCCTGTGGTAAGTCACATGGATACAGCAAATATAGCATCGATGTCTAATCGTGGCTCTGACCCAGCCTCTTGGTACAGATACAGTTAGTGATGATTAAATCATAGCAGTGCTATTTGGGTTCTAACAACGTACCTCTTCTATTATACAGAATTTGACAAGGGATGTTTAACATCTCTTATTAGTTAAATTTCACATGTAGTCTCTTCAGAAATAGTTTTTGCCACTGTGGTGAATCTTCACTTTTAGTATTTAATTTGCCTGTAAGATGTTGGAAGAGAAACCGACCTTCCTGATTAGGAAGTAGGTGACTAAGTCTCTCCTTAACCACCTTCTTTGATCCAGTCTACAGACTCCAGAAGGATGGATTATAGAAAGTCTGGTTTCAGTTTCCTTTGTTCCTATCCTGATACATTGCCTGGAAGCAGTATTTCACCTCTGCTCTTTTCTTTCAGCCATTTCCTTGGAGGTCTCATTAATCTCACAGCCTCACATCTCACCTGGAAGCAGATAATTCCCAAGCATAAAATCTCAGCTGGACTGGCCTGCTAGACTGGAGTGAGGAAGGAGGGAGAGAAAGGCGGAAAAAAAGAGAGAAAGAGAGAAGACTCTCACAGTGGTTGTCACCCTCATGGCTCATTAGAATATAGTGGGGAGTTTTTAAACAAATACCAATGTCCTGATCCCCCTCCAAAGTCCCTGATTGAATTTGTTAGGGTGGGGCACAGAGATGGTTATTTAAAAGATTTCCAGGTGATTCTAATGAGTGACTAGAGTTGAGAATGACTACTCTAACTCTTTGGAAGACATAAAAGATGTCTATGACGTGGCATCTGCCCTCAAGACTTTTAAACCTGGTTGGGAAGGAAAGACTCAAAAGGAGAGTAATCTCAGATGAACTTCCAGTAAGTACAAAACTGGGTGTTGAATCCCATCAATGCCCTGAGAAAATTCAGGGCTTGGAGACCAGTTGGGAAGACGTTGTAAGACTGGATATGTGCTGGGCCTTGACACAGGGCTGGGATTGCGGTAAGTTTCCTCTCCCCTTCCCCACTGCCACCACCTCCATCAAGAGCCTTCTAAGTGGATTTCATTCTTAGGAGCTTCCACTCTTGCTTCTCTCCAGTCCGTTCTTCCCAATCTTGTAAAACCTTTCAAAGACTCCTGAAAGCTGGTAGGACAGAGGCCAAGGCTCAAGGCCCTCCCAAATTGGTCTAAGGCCCCTACTTCTCATCAGGCCCCAGCCACACTGGCCTTGTTGCTCAGACTTCCCAGTCAACGTCCTGTCGGGGGGCGTCCGAGTCTGGAGTAGCCTCCACCCCAATCTCATTCTCTATCCAAATACCACTTGATTAACTTGGCAGCACTAATCACAACCCCAAGCATTTTGTCTGTTCATTACTAATTTTGCTTTCTCTACTAGAAAGAAGGAGCATGCTACAGAAGCTCTGTCTCATTCTCTCGTATCCACACTAACTAGGACATTGCGTGGCACACAGTGGGTGACCAGGAAACATCACCAGGATATATGGATGAATTAATGACTGAATAGCAAGGAGGAGAAGGTGTTCTAGGTGGGAAGAAGAGCAAGAATGAAGGTACAAATGCTTTTGTGGATACAGAACAGACAGTGGAACAGACTGGTGGATGTAGAGGATACATGGAAGATACAGGTTAACAGGTCAAATATAATCATTACTAATAACAATAAATATAAGGATTTGAACTTGACACCTGTAAAGGTATAAATGCTGTGCAGGGACCGAATGATTCAGGTCTAAGAAGGGAAATCATGATTCTAAAGTCCAGTCCTGAGGCACAATTTCAATCACTATTCTTAATTAGAACATTAAATATTTGGAAAAAAATTGGTTTATGTGAAAAAAATTCAAAATGTAATTTTGGGGAGATAGCTGGATGTTCGGAATTATCTATAAAAATAATAAAAGAGCTACCTATCAAAACTATTAGGCAGATACTTTATACCAAATGGTAGGAAAACCTGAAACTTTGAAACCATAGCTCTGAAACCTGAAACTGAAACTTTGAAACTATGGCTCCTCTTGACATAAATATCAAAATTTAAATGAGATTATTGTTTCACTGTGTGTTTGTCAAATCTTGTAGTGGTTCACAGAGTAATATAGAGTTTGGAAAGAGTCATGTGGAATGTAATGTCTTAGCATTACTAGTGAAAGAAAAAGGACTATTCAGGCACAGGTGTGGTCAGATGAGACCAAGGCACAGTTACTCTGTGGTCTTTCCTCTAATCATGATCTCTCTCGAAGAAGAAGAGAGAAAAAGTAAAATTCTTTCGTATTCCAGAAAAGTGTGTCTGCCTTTCATTTAAATATCATTAAAAATATATATGGGGAAGCCTCTTTCCATAATTTCTGTTAATGACTGTAATATTATCACATCCTTCAAATGAAAATTTTGAATAATTTTTTTTACAATGGTAACAGATTTCACAGGTGGGCTCTATCAAAAAGCATTCTATTTTATAAATTGTCATACATTTTTGAATGTTCATGAAAAGAACACTTCACAACTATATTTTGTCTTACCCATGTACTAACTTCTATCCAAGAGGGTATTCAGATGTATAATAAGATCATATGACACTGATGTTTCCAAATTAATTTGTTCTTTAAAAAATTGCTCCAACTTAATTAAACATCATTTAATGTTTGTTGATTTAATTCAACAAACATTTACTATACACTTACTATAGCCCAAGAACTGTGCTCAATGCTATGGAAAACACAAAGACCAAGAATCCCCACTCTCAAAGTAATAAGACAATATGAAAAGTGATGAGTTGAATTTTGCTATTATTACAAAAGGCTGGATTCAAGTTTATAAACCACTGGCTTATTTATTGGGCGAGATCTTAGCCTCAGGTACTTATGTGTAACTTGGGGGAGATATTTACTTACAGAGTGACTGCAAGTATTAATGATGTGACATGTGTAAAATACCTAACTTGATGCCTAGGACATAAAAGACACTCAAATAAGTAAGATTCCTTCCTTTTAAGACATTTGACATTTAGCTAAATATGATTTGCCTTTGTTATATATGTTCTTCGCACCTGATTTACAAAAATAGAACTTTGAAGTTGACTTTTTACATATAATATCTCACATCATCTATTTTTAAAATTTCATGTGAATTGTTACATTTGGATACATAAAATCTGTGCATGACCCCCAATCTCATAGCTGTCATTGAATTCCACTCCTTTCCAAAGCAGGTTTAAGGCCTAGCTCCCTTTCCTTCTTCACTTCATGGGATGGTGATGTTTATAAGCAGTGAAATGTTAGAGGCAAGGAAAGAGAAGAGAAATCCTGGACACAGATGACACAGATATTTAATTTCTAAACAATCAAGCACTGATACTTATGTAAGTAAGCATCATGAAATGTACATAGTCATATACATCTGCAGTGGAATTTCATGTACATGAAAGGTACATACTTATGGAAGTATCAATGCTTGATTGTTTAGAAATTAATATCTATGTTAAAAGTTACTTTACCAAAAGTAACTTTTTGATAACTTTGCTAGTTACTAAAAATGACTTCCTATATTTGGAAACAGGAAGTTGAGAAGAACTCAGGAGAGGAAGAATAAGGTAAAAATGGAAAGCGAAACTGAGAATGAAGGGATCTTAACAGTGCATTCCAAATTGGAGTTATCTACCTTGTAACTAGGTATCCCCTGGAGAACCTGAGGTTAATATGATTGGGAAATGCTGCATTCTATATTCCATCTTAGGAATTCACAACAAATATTAGTACCCACAGGAAATTATATGCCAATTCTATCAACATCTTTCTTTTATTTTTGAGACAGAGTCTCACTCTGTCACCCAGGCTGGAGTACAATGGTGTGGTCTCGACTCACGGCAACCACTGCCTCCCGGGTTCAAGCAGTTCTCCCGCCTCAGGCATCAAAGTAGCTGGGACTACAGGCATGTGCCACTACACCCAGCTAATTTTTGTATTTTTAGTAGAGACGAGGGTTTCACTACGTTGGCCAGGCTGGTCTCGAACTCCTGACCTTGTGATCCACCTGCCTTCACCTCCCCAAGTGCTGGGATTACAGATGTGAGCCACCACGCCCAGCCTCAGCATGTTTCTTAACATGCTAAGAAACCTGTTGAATGCTGTTAAACTCAACAATTCTTAAAATTGCCTGAATGCTAAATTCTTTGCGTGTGGAGGTTGGGTGGGGAGTTTATTTAATAACCTATGGAATTAATATGGAATGGCATATAATTTAGAAAATGTTGATTACTGATTCTTCTTTCTATCACGAAAATGCATTTTGGCTTGTGCTTTCTTTCTTTTCTAACAGTTGTTCTCGACAGAAGCCATGTGACAAGCATTTCTATTTCATCTTGGTGATACAGAAAAATCACAATTCATTCTGCCTTTGGAAAGATGAGTGGTTGCAAAGAAAGAAACACTCAGAACCAATTCCAGTGATCCTGAAACAATAGTAAAAACTTAATTTCAGAAACAAAGACTTTGTCCTGCTTGTGCACACTCTTGGGCCATGACTGTCAGTTTACTATCGGGAGGTCACAGTCACTCACTATTAGAGTAAAACTAGGAAGAAAATTTAGTCCCACTTTCACAGTACTTTTATGTTTATATGTGAACTTATTTTTCCTTTTGGCATTTTTATTTTAAAACAGTTATTTCGATAATAATACTAGCATTTTGAAAACAGATGTTCCAAAAAACAGATTATTTATCAATTTTTAACTTTTGCTTAGAAAAATATCTTTACATGAATCCTGGATGCTTCTAAGAATATTTATTTTGTGAAATATAAAATGCCAAAATAGCACAATGGGCTTCACAATAAATTCAAAGAAAAATACTGTAATTTGCTTGGTAGTTAATAAAATGTTAAATAATAATCTTTACAACATAAGGGGCATTTCAGAGGATAAGAATGAATTTCTTTTTTAATTAAAAAGAAAATCTGTTCTAATTTTTTATTAAGTTTTTTAGAAGAGATAGCAACATTACATTCCCCTACATCGAGACTGACAATCCCCTAGTTAAAGAATCCACACATAGGTACATATATTAACAATACACATGCAAATGTATGTGTACATATTATGTACGTATGTGTGTGTATATAACATTAATACATTTCTAAAAAGTATCATGGTTGGCAGAATTATAGATAGCAAGACCAAGATATCACGAAAGTGGAGGATTAGAGGAAAAAAAATTTTTATTGCATAAAATAGAGTTTGCAAACATAGTCAAATATTCTAGAAAGCATCCTCTTTCAAAACATATGCATTATTATTGGATGTCTGCCCCATTCGGTAACCCTTCTCCTGAATCACTATCTTCAGCTGTTCAGGAACTTTGGCATGACAACTTGGGCTGCTAAGGTTTTGAACCAGCTTGAAATAAAATGTCTTTATGCTTACATTTTCTTATGCAACAGCCTGGCCTTTACCCTAATTATTTCAATGCTTAGGAGTATGTGTCTCTTTGCCTGGTCTTATTTCCATCTATAAAAAAAAGATGAAGCATTTGAAAGTTTCCTTTCTCTATACCATTCCATAGGATCTCTGGAGGGAGAAGGGGCAGGAATCCTTTTTAATCCTTTAAGTCATCAGTGAACCAACTACTATGGCTAGTGGGCAACGCACAAGGTATTTCAAACCCAACAATGTCAAAATGGAACTCATTGTCTTTCTCTTAAAACTCATTTTGTGTTCAATAGTGCAGGACTATTGTCTTAAATTCTCTAACTGGAAACCTCCCGGGTTTTGACTTTGTAGTTCTCCCTACCTAAAACTCCACTCATCGTGCTCTGCTGATGCATATCCAATGCATCCCCCAACCCCGTGCCCATTGCACCACCCACATTAATTTCCAATTCTACTTCTGAGACAGCCACTTGACTAGTCTCTTTGCTCAGAATTGCTCACTTTCCCACACTGTCATCCGCACCTCTTTCAGAGCCATGCTGCTGGAGCATATATTTATTTGTTCATAAAACAATCTGCTTCAATCTTTTGATGGCTCTCTAAAACGCCAACATGCATTGTATGTTGCCATATGCCAGCCATTGTACCAAAAGCTTTACAGGAGTTATCTTATTTTCTCTTCACAGTAATCCTATGAGATAGGTACAATTATTGTCAACACTTACTGATGAGAAAATTAAAAGCATAGAGTTTCTATTACTTGTTCACAGTCACTCGGATGACAGGTGGCAGAGCCAACATTCACCTAAAATTATCTGACGCTCTCAACTACTCCACTCCAAACCCTTCCTCAGTCTGACTCCAAAGAGCTCTTGAGTCTCTTTTGCAGGGAGCTGGCAGACTGTGACCTTCCAAACTCAATGATTGTACATCAATGGTCAAAAGCCTTTGAACCACTGAGCTAGAATGCACGGTGAAGGCTTAGGGGCTCTCAGTAGCTGCCACCTCCCCTCCAAATGAGTGTGGCTCTTTCAACCCACACATGGTAACTGAAATATCTTGATATCAAGTAGGGAAAACCCAAAACAATAAATTCTGCAGAACTTTTTTTTTTTTTTTTTTTTTTTACAGTACTCTGTACTGTAGAACTGGAATTACATTTCAAAAATTGTGTTTCAGATAAAAAAATCACATACCAATCAACTTTGCCTCTGAATGTCTTATCACAATTCATTCACAAGAACCACTTAATGGAGGTGAGGATAGTGGCACTGGCAGAACACTGATGGTACTTGTAGTCATGGGTTTGTCATTGTAAAGCACCATCTATTCGACTTGTTATATAACTTCTAAGAATAAATAGCCGTTTGAAAAAAAGAAGAAAATGTTAGATATTGCTAAAATTGCCCTGACATATTCCACACACACAGTTTGATAAATATTTTATTGTTATTCCAGGAAAAGCTTTTAAAGGAATACATAAGCCAGCAATTATGGGGAAGGGATGTCTCCTTCTCCGAGATAGTAGGAATGTCAGCTCTTTGTTGCTAAGGAGAGAAAGGACGGATATACAATGGCATGATAGCTGAAATGTGCACACACCCACCAAAAGGGCTGGAGTCCCAAGCAGCACATCTTTCTTTACTTATTAACAGCAGAAACCATGCACAAATATCCTGATGCAACGTTCTATCTGACTTGAATAAATGAGGGACATTCAACCTGTGTGGGGCCATTGCTGTGCTCCTGCCTGTCAATTATCTAAACTCCCACGCAGAAAGCCTTGCTGGAAGAAGGCCTGGCTCCTTGAAACTAATGATCCAGTTGTTAGTACTAGTGCCCAGCTCTAAACTACTAGCTCTGAAATCCATGGACTCAACCCATTTTTGATTAGAAAAATTTAGTCAAATACTCAACATCATTACCTTCTTTAAATTAATTTGGATAAACTGTAGTGCTCCAAGTTATTTCAGATTTTTTTTTTTGTCACCTACCAGTACTATCTTAAATGCTTTCCTTACAGTCAATATAATGTATTGAAACATGTGTATGTAATGGATGTTTACATTTTCCTCCTGTAAGAGAGGCTGCTTACCTCATCAAAAAATTACCATGAAAAGTGATCACTGACAGCCAATTATAAGCCATTATAAGAAGCATGCTATTTCTGAAATATTCAAATTATGTGATTTAAAACCTGTTATTCTATTCAAAGGTATCTATGACTATATTTGAGATTACATCTAAAATTTGAAATGATATAGAAATTGCTAGTTTATAAGCCACTCTCCACAGTGTGTAAATAATCTTAAACTCATCAAGAGCAGAGGTATTTTATTAATTGCATTTAATAACATAACTAAAAATTGTGAAAACATCCCCCAAAGCTCTAGTTACCCAAAAAAGACAAATAACCCTTAGCATTCTTAAGCCTACATAAAGTCTGCCACAGGAGTTTCTTTCCTTTTTTTAAATGGCCTTTAAATAAATATATGAGTCAGTTTAAAAAGGCATTTACTTGGATTAAAGTGATTATTCTGCCAGAATGTCAGTATAATAAATTGTGGGTGGCAGAAGTTTTAAACGAGGTTAAATTAGAGATTCTAAGTTTATATATTTATTTTTTACTCACTCTATTGCTGTAATTAGAGAAGCTTTTGGTTGATCTTCAAATTGTGCCTTGTCATGGAATACCATACCTACCTGCTTTTATGATAAGTCCTATGGTGTATTTTCTCAATGACCAGAATGGTGGTATAATCCATATGCATGCATCCAGCTTCCCTCCTGCTACTACTACACACACATCCTTACACTTGTTTCATTTCTTCCACCACCTTTCATCCCTGATACTATACTCTTCCACTTTATTTCAATGTCTTCAATGGCAATGACCAAATTATGTTAGTCACAGAGTTTTGTTCCTGGTAAGCTATTTCATAAAAGAACCTAATACACAGTGACTTTAAAATCTCTGCTAGTCTATGCTACCTGCACCGAGGACTGAACTAGCTCAATTTCGTAAACAAATATGTTTCACCACCAATAGGTGGTCTTGTAGAATGTGTTTTAAATGATGTAACCTCTTAGAAGAGCTGACCGTGTCTCAAGGCATGGGAAGCCTCACCTTCAAGCTGATACCAGCTGAGTAACTGAACTAATGAGCTTCAGGAGACAGATAATCCATAACACAGCTGGGAGAATTCTGCTTGAGTGCCGACCACACTGAAATGGGGCATGATCTCACAGTATATCTCCTCTGAAAGTTCAATACAGCAAAGTAAACAGAAAAAAGTTCCACCTGATAATTTTATGCTAATTATTTAATTGACATTAAAATACTTCAACCATCATGTTTATCTAGTTATCAAGTAAAGATATTAAAAATAAATACATTTTTAAAGGTTCACGATTGACCACTAATGTCTCTGCTCTGAAATTAAAATATCAGAGGCTATCAAAACATTTTCGACATTGCATCCTAACGATGAAGATGAAAGCATCAGACCAAAGAGCTCTTATGCTGTTACACTGTGCATATTGTACTATTTATACAGAATTTTTGCTCAGCTCATTAACTTAATTCCATCTACCTCGTGCCATCCCTTAGTAATAGTTTTTTCACTAACTGTATGCATTTTCCACCCACTGCTCTGAGCACAAAAGAATCAAACACCACACTTGCTGCAGCCTAAATAAAATAGCAGTAGTCTTCACAAAAGGTGAATTTGGAATGACAATCTGCATTCCCAGTTCCTAAACTTCAAAGTAAACACTAATTGTCTTGTGGACAATGCATCGGGGTACACATATTACACGCGTCTCAGTCTTGAACATTTAAGTGTGAAACGAGAGCAACAAATAGGCAAACCTTCCGCAGCAAAGGATGCGGGCTGCAAAGCAAGCCAGCAGCTATGAAGAATTCATGCTTGTTTTACCTACCGGCGTTGTCCATGTCTCAAGAGTGGTGAGGCGAGTTCTGTAGCCTGGCAGCCGGAAAGCCCTGGCTCTTCTGACTAACGAAGCACCCTGTCCTTCTGCTGATTATCAGCCCTTGCTGGCACACTGAGCATACTTCATGCACTGTCTGCAGGAGACACCGCCAGGAAATTTATATCTCCAAGGATGACAAACAGCCATTAGCTCCATTACAGGCTGATTAAGAGGGACTGAGCCTATCAAGTGGGTACTTGAATCCCCTGGGGGTTCCACCTCTGCTCTGAGCTAAGGAGGGGGAAAAAAATCACTGCAATGTTGAATGTGTTGCACATTTCAGGAAAAAAAAAGTGCACATGCTATGCAAAACACAGAGCTTTCCAAAAGATGCCAGGGCAAACAGGAGCAGGAAGAGGCATTGGTCATGAAAAGGTAAAAAGGAATATTTTAAAATACAATACATTATCCTTTCCTTGGGGTTAGTCTAAATATGGTTCAGCCTTTATCATTGACATCACTGAATGACTGGGCAACTTTTCAATTTAAAATTTTAAAGTGTTTTGGTTGTTGTTGGGGGAGGAGGCAGGGAGTAGCAGATAAAACATTGAAAAATAAAGACTATCTTTAATATCTCTGCTCGAAATAAATATTAGGAAGTTGAGTATTGCCATTCCATTTTAGTTATGTTCATCATGACTAGTTCTTCTATTTCTGATCAGAATTTCTGCTCACCTATCCTAATAGAGAAATTCAAAGTATTTTCACCAAAGGTCACTAAAAATACAAGAAAGAATTGTCAAAGGAGGTTAGGGGATTCTACAGTCTGTTATAATCTGTGGCTAAAGGAATGTGAAGATCAGGAAAGACTGACTAACACAGAAAGACCCTACTTCACTTCTTTTCTTTAATTTGGCTATGTAAAGACGACTCTCAAAGACATCAAAAACTGCTTACGCTCTCAGGACACAAGGGTGAGCACAGTGCTGGAGAAATCAGGTGCCAGGCCTCGTGGCTGTCATGACATTAGATGCTGGGGACAGCACAACTGTTTTCTGCATTTTCTCAAATATAGTACAAAGATTTATAATGACCTCATAGGACCTACGATAAAATGAATCTGCAGTAGAGTTAGGCTCTCCAGGTCTTTTATACCAACAGATTTTTAAAAAACAGTTCATAGTGTTATATCCCCAGAGTTGCTAAACTTGAAAGGCAATTTGTTTATTAAGCATTTCTTTATGCCATTGGAATTCCTAGTGACATACCAGTTGCAAATTATTTATAGTCTAGTTTCCCATTGTAACAGCTTCTAGGTTTAAGTATTTTTGTTTTTAATGTAACTTCAAGATTTCCTATAGATATGAGGTTCTTTTATTGTTTAAACAAAACATTTTGTTTATGTCAGTGATAGCTCAGAAATGTTTTCCTCAAAGAAAAACTGAATTTCTCAGTGACTTTTAGCCTGAGATTTTTAACCCTGTCATTTCAATTCTGTCACACAATTTTAAAGGTATATCACTCTATGAATTAAAAAAAAAAATTCTTTGTAGATTTTTTAAAAAATTTGCTTGGATCCCATAAGACTGAAATCACTGTGGTTTCTACACCTCATCTACTTGCCCTGATTAAGACCTGCCAACTATCCAGAGTGAGTGTTATAAGCTCAAAATCTAGGACAAACTAACTATTTTTAAGAAAAAAAAAAAAAGAGGAGCTAACAGGGAAATAAAGATAACAGAGAGAGAAGATACATCATCAAGACTGAGATTTGGGTAAGGAGTAGCTAAGAAGTCTCATCTATTGGCAGTGCCTATTGCCTAATATGAATATATTTATATTAGCTTTGTCCATAGTTCAAAATGTGACTCTGAGTTATTTTTATTGCTACCGTTAGTCCTTCAATGACAAATGGATTATGTTCCAAAAGTTCGTTTTATTGGTCGTTCGAAACACACTTTTTTTTTCCTAAATACTGATGGCTTCCAAGGACAGCCCATTAAGCACTCCCTAACTCACAGTGCGATTTGTGTAAAATCTAATCTTTACCCACAATTCTAAAATCCAGAAAGTTTTGAAAATATTGTTGTTTTTTGTAAGTTTGGCTCTAAAATGCATTTAGCGTCATAACTTGAAGTGATGTGATGCTATTAAAAATCTTTACTTATCCCACTTAGAGCAAATAATCATGTTTGCTACAGAAATGTTTAATATTATAGGTTCTAAGAATCTTCCCAGACCCTGCTAGGGGTGATTCATAATAAGTAGCATATGGTTTCTATTACCTTTCTAAAATAAAATTCTGAATTCTGAAACACAACTGACTTCAAGGGCTTCAGTTGAAGGACTGTGATCCTTCAGTCCATTTTTGCAATTTAAAATGGTAGATGGCAAGCATTTGTGATGATGGATGTGTTAATCAGCCGGATTAAATCATCCCACATTGTACACATATATCATAATATCACATCATACCCCATAAATATATACAGTTATAATTTGTCAATTTACAATCAAATAAAATGGCAGAAAATAATTCTTAATATTATTTTGTCACAGGATTCCCTTATGTATTTAGGAACTTACCATCTCCCTCCCTTGCCTGCAAATACTCAAACATCTCCACTCAGAGATAAACAAGAAATGGGCAACATAGGAAAATGTCCAGAAATCAGAAAACTAATGTTGACTGTCCATTATAAATTAAGCCCTGTCCAAAAACTGCATTCATTGCCAAGGACATAACTGCTTCCCATTTCTCTGTATTGGTAACTGGCCCCACCACTGCCCTTCCTCTGTCCCTCCCCAGCATCAGAGGAAGGGCAATGCAACTGTGAAAAAGCACAGTAAGTGGACCATTTTCCTCAAGCTCCAGTGAGAATCCACTCCCTCCCTTGATTTAATTCACACCCACAATTAATATGCTGTAGCTGGGGAATGCCTGGTTATAAAATGTTCACCAGGCCCTTTCCAATGGCCCCAGAGATGCTGTGGGCATGGTACAGGCATCGATAAGCCTAATGTTCTCCATTATGTTTCTAAATATGGCGTTAGTTCCCATTTTTATTAACCTTCCCATGAGTATATACTCAGCTTGCCTAGAATTCAACAAACTTGTTTGAGGTTGGGGTAATTTGGAGCACCTGCATCCACGTACCCTCAGTGCAATGCCACCTTCGAAAGAAGGACACAACCCCTGTCTGGGTTTTTTAAGAAAATGTTTGCCTGGGGTTGGTTGCATGTTGTTTGGGATGCCGGGCCTATCTGGCTGAGGTAGCAACAGCAAGGCTGCTGTGCGTCTTCAAACACATCACCAAGCACATCCTTCTACAAAAAAACCCTGTTAGCAACTGTCTCGCTCAGTTTTAACAAAGAAGAGGATGTCTTGGCTTCCTTTCTGCTCACTTTTCTTTTTTTTTTTTTTTTTGAGATGGAGTCTTGCTCTGTTGCCTAGGCTGGAGTGCAATGGCACAATCTTGGTTCACTGCAACCTCCACCTCCTGGGTTCAAGCAATTCTCATGCCTCAGTCTCACGAATAGCTGGGATTACAGGTGCCCACCACCACGCCTGGCTAATTTTTGTATTTTCAGTACAGATGGGGTTTCACCATGTTGATCAGGCTGGTCTTGAACTCCTGACCGCAGGTGATCCACCTGCCTCTGCCTCCCAAAGTGCTGGGATTACAGGCATGAGCCAGGGCACTGGGTCACATTACTTCTTAACTTTCCTACGAGAAGCTCTCACTTGTTGGAAGCAGAGAGAAGAACTGATGACAATAGGTGGCAATAATACTCTACCTTTCCTAACTGAAATTTGAGCCCAGGGTGACTAAGGCCAGTTCAGACGGATTCTGTGGAGAACAAGAGCAGAAACACCACTCCAAGTGGCAGAGCGACTCCAAAATCACAGGCTAAAAAGAACATAGTTTTACTTTTAGAGGATGGACTGGGATCCTTTCTTACAACATCAGGCTCTGTTTCTCAAGATGGAGGAGTAAAAGAGTGAACTGCCCACGTAATTAGATTGCTTGGGCCAGTAGATCTCTTGGATACTCAAATGGGCCTATCTGACTATCTCAACCTTTTGAGTTTCTGATTCATCCAAAGAAAGAAAGAAGTGCCAGAATATTGACTATCAATGAGAAAGCTTGCTCCCTGTTCATTTTGGAACAGATTCTTCTGAAAGTCTCTTCTTTTTTTTTTTTGAATCAGAGTCTCCCTCTGTCACCAGGCTGGAGTGCAGTGGCATGATCTCTGCTCACTGCAACCTCCGCCTCCCGGGTTCAAGTGATTCTCGAGCCTCAGTCCCCGGGTAGCTGGGGTTACAGGCATCTGTCATCATGTCCAGCTAATTTTTTTGTATCTTTAGTAGAGACAGCGTTTCAACATGTTGGTCAGGCTGTCTTGAACTCCTGACCTCAAGTGATCCACCCACCTCGGTCTCCCAAAGTGTTGGGATTACAGGCATGAGCCACCCCGCCCAGCTGAAAATCTCTTCTAAAAACATTTGAGCCACTGCTTTTACAAATACAGCCATCAAATAGTTCTGACAAGCAAAATGCTTGGATATATAACTCTCCAAGGTACGAAACCAAATCCCTGAACTATTAACCAAAAACAGTTCATAGGAGAAAGTTTTGCAACAGATAGTATTTCCAGGAAGATCTGGGCAAGAAACATTATACATTTATCCAATGTTCTACTATGTGGATTTTAGGCCAACGCTTACTTGACACGACTATGTTTTCTATTATGCCAACCATTCTCCTTTTGAGGTTTCTCTTCTGATGTAAAGTGTGGGGAGGGGTCTCCTGAATTTCTTGTCAACATTTGCTTCTCTTCCCTTATTCACGGTCCTTGGAGTGTGCCTGCTGTTCACACTTACCCTATTTTTTTTTTTTTTTTTTTTGAGGCAGAACAGCATACACTGCTCCTTGGCTATAAATTTTTTTCCCTGTAATATTCAAAGTTGAGCCCAATCCCTCTCCCCAGCTGCAAAATCCCATGGCAGTAGTCCCTATACCTATTGCAATGGTCCCAAATAAAACCTGCCTTACTGTGCTTTAACAAGTGTCATTGAGTAATTTTTTTAACAGCAAATTGTTGGAGGTAAAGACATTTTTAAATGGCTTCAATTAGTTTAGTTACTTCCATCTTTTTTTTTTTTTTTTTTTTTTTTTGAGACAGAATCTTGCTCTTGTCACCCAGGCTGGAGTGCAGTGGTGCAATCTTGGCTCATTGCAGCCTCCGTCTCACGGATTCTAGCAATTCTCCTGTCTCAGCCTCCCGAGTAGCTGGGATTACAGGCATGTGCCACCACACCTGGCTAGTTTTTGTATTTTTAGTAGAGACGGGGTTTTGCCATGTTGGCCAGGCTGGTCTGAAACTCCTAACCACGGGTGATCCGCCTACCTCAACCTCCCAAAGTGCTGGGATTACAGGCGTGAGCCACTGCACCCAGCCCACACTTAGCCTCTTTAACAACATCTTAATGCAGAGGCTGTGAAACTTCTCTGCACACCCAGATTGCCTGGTGTCTGGACCTCACATGAGGCGACATCCATCAGACACAGTCTTCTGATAAGTTTGGACATTTGGCCAAGGTGGTCTGGTGAATCCATACTTGGACAACACCCCACTGCTCCAAACACATAGCAATGATAGATAAAATATTAAATAGGTAAATCACAGCTAGGCCCAAAAAGCTAGTTGATCATTTCCATGAATGAGAAATGAACCAAAAGCTAAAGGCAGTGGGTGAGGCTTCTGCAGTGTCCTGCTGTACCCAAGGGACAAAAGCAGAAGTCAAGGCCAGATGTGCAGCTCCTATGTAGTAATGGCTCTAAAAGAACTCCACATGAGAAAGGAGCAGTCAGAGTCAGGCTCTGCTGGAATGGAGAGCCCTGGTTCAAGAAATGAGGTTGGAAAAACAAATGGTTGATGTCTTAGTTCCAGGAGCCATGGCTTTATAAAGCCTTGAGGGGCAGGGAGAGGATAAGTCTTCATAATCAATAATTAACTAAGCTTCATATGGGTCCCTAAATAGTGGATGGGCAATATGCCCTCAAAATTGAGCAGAAACTTCCTCAAGATGTCATTAGAAAACCTGACAAGATGGGAGAGTTAGAGAGACAAGGTGGAGGTGACTTCAAAACCATAAAACTATTAGGGAAGGGGAGAGCGAGAGTGAAAACAAAACCAAAGGAACTAGCGTTAGGTAGCACAATGAGGTGACTATAGTTAACAATCATATTTTACATTTCAAAATAACTAAAAGAGTGCAATTGGAATGTTCCTAACATAAAAAATGATAAATGCTTGAGGCAATGAATATCTCTATTACTTTTATTTGATCATTACAAGTTGTATGATTGCATCAAAATATCAGATGTAATCCATATGTGTAATTATTATGTATCAATAATAATTAAAAATTAAAACAACAAACAAGCAAACAAACAAAAAAGACCTTCCACTGAAAATGAAGGCATGAGTTGAATTCCAAAATATTTTAAGACTGCTAATACATAAAAAGCCCGGGAATGTATTTCTCTTACAGTAACAATGCAGAAGAATGAGAGAAAACAAAGGCTCATCTGGGACCCAGGAGTCCACATGGATGGCACTTACTCAGCAATGAATCTCAGAGTGAACGCCCTGGTGGCTGGAAAACTGAAAAGCCTATCTCCATGAAAAGCATAAAAAGAACTCTGCCAAAGTCATAGAGAGAGGGTTCCCCAATATATGAAGTATGTTTAGCTTTTCTAATAAAACCAGTTAACCCAAGAGTGCCTAGGAAGCAAATTCTGACATCTAAATGAGATTTCTTAGGCGTCAGTCTAGTGTGCCTTAGCCCCAGCATTGTACTCCTACAAAACCCTGCAAGCAGCCCTCTGAGAAGGAGGCTCAGCATAGGCCTGGCCCTGCAAAAATATGTTGGGGAAGCTCTGGCCATTGCAGTGAAAATCAATTCATCAGACTCTTTGACTAGCAACCTGTACAGATCTAAAGGCCATCCCAAGACGGCCTTTTTTTTCCAGAAGATTCTGATTTTCTCAACGAAGATTCTGGGCTTTCTTCCTTCTCTTCCAGAATTGGAACCCAGAACTGACACCTATATCTGAGTCTCAGGCCAGAGACCACAGTAGCAGCTTTCATTTTTTGAACATTGACTATTTACCAGGCATGGTGCCTAATACTTTCTTTATGCATTTATTTCATTTAAACCTAACGGCAAGAATGAGTTTGGTACTATTATTATTCCCATTTTATAGATGAAGAAACTAAGGCTTGGAGAGCTTAAGAAATGTGCCTCAAGATGCACAAATGATAGATCTGGATTCAAACTCAAGTCTTTTGTATGTAGCATGTTCATGTGTCACCTCTTCATTGTATAATATTTACCAGGAATGGCCAGGCTCAAGGTATAGGCCCAACTTCTTTTTATAGAATCTAATTTTATTGAACTCCTAATTTCAATGCAAAAGCATAATTTCTTTTAAAGCTTCAGGCTTCTGTCTCAATTTGACTAATGAAATGTTTAAAGCTATTCTTTTGCCTTGGCAAAACTAAACAAAACAATCACTTCGCCCTCAATAGCACTCAATAGTCTTGGTATGAAAATAAACATGGTAGAATTTCTACCTGTAAAAGGCATTGAGATACGGGCCTCTTTCTAAATTCCAGGAGATGGCTGCATTTAAAAAATTATTTCTGAAGGAAGACTAAATTATAAATCTGTAAATCAAAGCAGAGTGATATATGATTACCACTGTTTAGCTCAATCTATTTATCACTTCAAGGATTTTAAAAAATAGTTTTCAAGAAATTTACATATACTTTATTATGGCCAATGCTCAAAAAATTATTGAGTTGGCAGCAATGCCACCAGGTCACTGGAATGCAGAGGAAGGCATCCATTTGGCATGGTGCTGACTATTGGCAATAAAGGACTTCTGACCATATCGATCAGCCAAAAGGGTAGCCTGTTGCTTAAAGGGCAGTTACAGCTGCTTATGGATGAATCTATTGTTACAAAACCAGCAAACAAAGGAAAAAACTGGTTCAGAGAAGCTGCTCCAGGAATATGCAACTTGCACAAGTTCTCTCCACAAGCTATCAGTTAGTTTTATGATGGGTACCCATCCTAACAAGATGGCAAGTTCCCCTCCAATGACGTGGTTGGCAGGCTCGTGCCGGCTGGACTGGGGGCAGCCTGCTATCCATAATCAAAAAGGTGATTCTCTCTAGTAGACTTTAAGAAAGGGTCAGACTACTGTTTTCTCAGATGAGCAATCATGAGCTGCCAACTGGTAGTCTAATCAAATCCAGCCCACTGACATGATCATTTGGCTAGGCCAAACCTTGAAAGCTTTAGACAAGGCATCTGTTCTGAGTTTGCCAAAGTTTCCACCACTCCCAATTGTCTCACATTGAGCTACACACACTTACATGGCCTGCCTGGCTCCCGAAAGCATTTGTGCCCAAGTCTGCAGAATGGACTGCTGACCTCTCAAATCCCTTGCAGACTCATGATTCTATAAAGAAAGGGTGGTAATATCTTAATACAGCATAGAAAGGGGGAAAGGTATAGGCTGGATCTTAATGAGCTGTTCTTATAGGCTGGCAAGGGAAGTACCCTTTGCAACTCACAAAATTTCCTTCATAGGCTGTTTGGGATTCATCAAACAAGTATTCTAGGCTCTGCTTGACTTAAATTTAAATTAAGAAGCATTTCTTTAGTAATAAGACATTTGTTAAGTTGGGTTACTTCTTATCAAATATGTATTGATTGCTTCCATGAAAGATGTAGAAATCTTGTCAAGGTCTTCCTCATAGCTCCTAGAACACTACTGAGTGCTCAACAATTGTTTTTAGAATGAATACATGACCAGATAAGTGATGGATGAATCAATAAACAGTGTAGTCCAGGCAGAGCCAAAATTCCTAAAAATGCCTAAAAAGCATGTGTTACTTTTTTCTCTCATGAATCAATTTCTGCCTGATCTCCTTAAACAGCCTAATGAAAGTTTAGTTTTCTCCTACCAAAGTATACTTGCTATCTAGCAGTTTTATTTTTTTTTAAGGTATTAACACATAGGCTTCAGATTAATTGGGAGAATGATTCTTTTTCACCATTCTGCTTTTATCTCCTTATCCAGGCATTCATTGAAAAAAGAATTGGAGGTGACCCCAATCTTTCAGATCAGCTTAGGACACCTAGAGAAAAGTGCTGAGTACCTAGAGGGTCATCAATAAATGCCTGACTGATTTAACTGGGGACTCAGCTCTCTGACTCCTCCCACTACCATCATTGTTCTAAAAGAGTCAGGGGTGAGATGTTATCTAAGTTTAATTACAAAGGACTAATCTGCTATGTTTACTATTCACACCACTAAACCTGGAACAGATAACAGAAAGCATTAATGCCAGCCATTTAAATGGCTCTAGATGGACTTGTCAGGACCACAGCAAACATTTAGCTAGTCTTTGAGACATGAGGTCTAGTGATTCCTCCATGGGGGTTATAGAAAATTCCTGGGAGCCACAGAAAAAGGAGATAAAACATCTGTATCTGATATGAAGGACAAAGCCAGGAAAGGCACTGGATAACAGTCAAGGTTAACCAGGTTCTAACATAACCACAGGGACACGGGCCAGGAAGCGGAAGCCATGTGGTTGTTCTTAGAGAAGTGCTTTGCCATCAGATGACTGTGATCTCTCCCTGGCTCAGACTTTTGCTTTTACTTTCCTTTCCTATTGTCTTTTCATCAGTGTTAGTTTCCTGTTGCTACTGTAACAAATTACCACCAATTTAGTGGATTAAAACAGCCCAAATTTACTCTCATGGTTCTGGGTCAGAAATCTAAAATTAGTCTTATCTTATAGGGCTCAAATCAAGGTGTTCTGAAGGGCTGCATTCCTCCTGGAGGCTCTGGCTTGGTCTCTTCCACCTCCTAGGCTCAGTTGCATTCCTTGGTTACAGCCTCATTGCTCCAAAATTTGCCTTCATCATCACATTGCCTTCACCTCTTTGACCTTCTTGTCCCTCTGATAAGGACTCCTGTGATTACACTGAGCCCAGCCAAATAATCTAGGATCATTTCTCTCAGGATCATTAAGTCAACATCCTTAATGTCTTCACATCTGCAAAGTCCTTTTTGCCATGTAAAGTAACATATTCACAGGTTTAAGGGGTTAAGATGTGGTTCTTTTGCTTTTTTTGGGTGGGGGGCACCTTCCTCGACCTCCTATATCATCACTGTCTTAGCAAACTACATGTCATCAAGTCATCTTAATTAAACTTCCCTCTCCCCAGGAGCAGGCTTAGAAACAGGCAAAGCCCCCACTGCTGCTGCCATAGGTGCACCTGAGGTCTTGCGTGCTGAGTAACAGGTAGAAAATATGGCAGGTAGTAGGAGGACCAACAGGAAGGGCACCAGTGGTGGGCTTTGAGCAGGTAATGGAAGGGAATTTTTGCAGGATAAAATAGTAGAGAAATTATAAAAAAAGAATGTCAATATAATGGACCTGGGGTATTTCCAATAATCTAGCTCTGTATGGCATTTCAAAGTCTGGGTCCAGCATGTTCAGTGGCTTAAATGAAAAAATGTTTAGGTCAATGCTGAATAAAGACTTTGAAAACCTCTATGCTAGAACACAAATGGAACCATGTGTTGTTTGAAGGGGGATGGGGGAACCAAATCTCCTTAATCCCTTTATCACTGGCTCCCATCAGGAAAAACAGATAGCAGAAGAGGAATCCAACACCCCGGAAAAATTACAACTGAACTCCGCAAAGATGACATATGTAATACACCTTATTCCAAACATGTTTGCTCACATTTGGCATGTGGGTTGTGGAGAGTAGGGATTTCACTTTGTTTTTACGATGGTCTGTGGGTAGAGGATGATATGTGGAATAAAAGAAATCACCTTTAATCATTTAACGAACATGCATGAGGTCTTTACTACTTACCTGGAAGCCAGTATTATGTTTCTGTACAAATGCTCAAGGCGAAAAAGCAAAACCACTGAGATACCCGAGACCATATCAATATTCCTTCAAGGGAGGGACAGCAAGCAGCTCACGAATGGTATATCTTTCATTTCTTGGAGACTAGGTTGAGCAACTATCTTCCTGGAAGTCATTCCTGTCCCTCCCTACAATGGGTTTTCCCGAGAGAATGTGTTCTTCCACAGTATGGAGCGTGAGAACACAGAGGAGAAAATACATGCCAAGGGTAGAAAGATCCAGAGTGTAGAGCAGAAGAATGTGACCTTGATATGCATACTGGGAGCAGAAACGCAGGAGGGAAGGAGGCAGGAGGGCTCTGCTGGCAGCAATAGGGCTGTTGCAAGACACAGGCAGAAGGCAGAGGGGGCCGCCGGCCAGCAAGTAAGTTCACAGGACTTTCAGCAAGGGCTGCAGAGTCCTAGCAACAGCCTCAGAGTTGGATGCCATGATTCTTTTTATTTTTATTTTTATTTTTTATTTTTTGAGATGAGGTCTCACTCTGTCACTCAAGCTGGAATGCTGTGGCATGATCACAGTTCACTGCAGTGAACTGTGGGCTTAAGGGATCCTCCTGCCTTAGCCTGGGCTTAAGGGATCCTCCTGCCTTAGCCTCCCAAGTAGCTGGGACTACCGTCACACAACCACCACGGCCAGCTAACTTTTTTATTTTTAGTAAAGATGGGGTCTCACTATGTTGCCCAGGCTGATCTCAAACTACTAGGCTCACGTGATCCTCCCACCTTGGCACCCCATAATGCTGGGATTACAGGCATGAGCCCCAGTGCAGGGCCTGATGCTGTGATTCTTACACGGAGTTTTGGTGTTTTCAAAAACATTCACTTGCCGTAAACCTACTATATTATCCACTCAAAAATATTGGCTGTTAAGCATTTATTACTTAATACCCTGCTAACAATCTGGGGATGCAAATATAAGTAAGAGTGTCTCTCTCCTAATGCAGTTCAGGTAAATGTGAGCCTCAATAACAAGATCACCACCAAGGAATAAACCTTCTGAGAAGGGATGACCCGCTTTAGCTGCTTCCAACTTGGAAAACAGAACATGTGCTAGAAAGACACCAAATGAAGACCTAGAGGAATAAAGGGACTCACAGATCTGGCTTGCTGGGGACAACAAAAATATTTTCCATGGCCAGTTTTGCAGGCCTGAGGATCAAGATTCAATTAACATGTGAATAGTGCTATAAAATATCTGTAATTCATTTGAGATCGTTAAGTTGCTTAATAAGCATAATGATTAGTAAATTATCTAAATTTATAGAATCTCCATAAACTGAATCATTCTCATGTATTCTCTTATTCTTTAAAGTACTATTTTAAGAGCCTCCAGCAGATAGTGCTTATACAAGAAATAGTTTGAACCATAGAAAAACTAAAAAGGAACAAACTTTTCCCTAAGTGACTCTACCTGTAACCCACCCACTCAGTAGACAGGAAGGGTGAAGGAAAAGGTTACAGGATTAATGTTAAAATAGCACCATCAGCATGTAATGATTCACCAGTGTGTTTATCTTTGGAAAGCTAAATTAAGTAAAACCTTCTGGTAACATTCTTTATTTTTATTCTAACAGCATTTTTTTCTGTCTTTAAAAACAACAACAAAACCACCTCTAGTCCTCTTCACGAAAGCTTTCACTGGGTACTGGAACTAATGTAGGACTCTGTTCCCTTGAAATTTGGATACAATTTTAAATTTGTCATTTAAAATGTGGCTATTGAAATAACATACATGGCATGGAACTTCAAGTGAGCATCGATTTATCAAGACACACCTTATAGCTTGCTCTTGAAAGTCTGAATTAAAAATATCTTAGCTCATCAGTCATTTGAGTCTGGAAACATTTAAATAATTAAGCTCCAAATGCATTTAGCACTACAGAATTCTCATGACCCAGGCCTTACCTGCCCTGCTTCAACAGAGTTGAAAAACTTCCCTGGAGCCAAGTAAATGCGGCCCAAAGCTCTGCATTTTGGTCGAATGCTGGAAATAAAGTTACCTTTACTGTTAAAAAGCTAGAAAATCAGAAACATGTCATGTACACTTCTCCCTTTACCTAATTAGCCTTCAGTGTGTCATTTGACATACTTACCTTTGTTCATATATATTTTAGTGCCCACCCTCTAATTGGACTTATTAATAAGCAAAATCTTTTCTTGTCCATCTATATTTTGAATCAAATGCGTCACACCTTATGAAGGTGTCTAAATTTGTCCTTACTATAAGAATCTAAAATTGTCTTGCTTCTAAAACCTGGTTTGAAGATATAACAGAAAAAGACCGATTTTAGGAAGCTGTATGTTATTCATAAAATCATTATGTAACAGTCTTCATTTCAGAGCTTCCCTCAGCTGATGTGTTTATACAAAGGAGCTCTGCTAAAACAAGCTGATTAGAACAAGAGGGCCCCTATGATGTCAAACATCCCCACAGACCTGACTCACCCCACCTGACAGCAATGGCAGCCAGCAATTCTGACCTGGTTAATGAGAGCAAAACAGGGCCAAGCACTTGGTAGCGGCTCCAACCCAGTCTCTGTAGCTCAGGCTGTTGATTGCAGATCCATGGACGGCAAACTCTGGAGGAAGCCCATGTACGACTGGCTAGGTGTAGGCCAAGGCCAGCACCGAGGCAGAAGCGTGGGCTTGCTCCCTGGACCATAATCAGATCAGCGGAATTCCCTACCTCACTTCCCCTCCAGTAGCAGCAATACCGTTTTCATTCAGTAGAGGAGGAGTGGTGCTCGATCTCCACCAACCACAGTAGATTGTTTCCATATTCCACCAGAATACTTTCATTGGTTCTCAACACAAGTAATTTAGCCTTTAATGGTTTTTCAGGTGAACAGCTGTCAAACACACTATTTTGCTGAACAAATTCATTCCACTGACACTCACTGAGCACTGGCATAAGCCAGGCATTGGGCAGAGCGGTAGGGACTCAACAGTGATCAAGACCCTGATCTGAGACGTCATAGTGTGGCGGGGGGATAATACAAATGCAGTGTCAATGGTTTTCCTTCACAGTACAGGTCAATTGTCCCTTATTCAAAATGTTTGGGACCAGACATAATGAGATCTCTTGGGGATGGGACCCAAGTCTAAACAGGAAATTCATTTATGTTTCATATACACCTTATACCTGTAGCCTGATGGTAATTTTATTCAACATTTTTAATAGTTTTGTGCATGAAACAAAGTTTGTGTATATTGAACCGTCTGAAAACAATGGTATCACTATTTCATATCGGTTCTCAAAAAGTTTCAGATTTTGGAGCATTTCACATTTCAAATTTTCAGATCAGGGATGCTCAATCTGTAACATGGATAAAAACAGACAAGTGGATTATTCTTTAAAAAACTAGGGCTACTTTAGAGCCTTACATCCACAGTAGGGACAGCAGAGAAAAAGTATGCATTAGAATATTGTCAAATACAAGAGCATGGAGAAATGGTTGCTATTATCATAGAACTTGTATGTCACGTTTGTATTTTTGAAGTGAGATAACATAGAGGAAGTTGTTCCGTACAGGGCCTAACACATCCACTAGCTCCCTATAAGCTCCTCGTGGGCATTCAATGTTTAAATGAATCAATAATTTAATCAGATAATGTGGGAATCATCTTATAAACATTTCAGTGATCTACATTTATAGATCTTCTAGCTCTGAAGATAAACAAAATTCTGAAGAACTTCTATAGGACTTCTATAGATAAAATTAGGTTTTACTTAAATTGCTTAACCAAAATTTCTATCATTTGGCTTTTGAATGAATGTTCATTCAAGATATGAAAAGAACATGTACACTTAACCCCAAAATAAACTTGCTGTGCTGTTAATGCTGAACTAAGAGTCTCTCCTGTAACTATTTGAAGCAGAAATGAAGATATGCCAATAATCTCCAAGAAACATCCTTCCAGTTTCAACTGAGATACCTTTTGTCTAGAAAGTCTTCTCTGGCCTACCGAGACCAGTTAGACATCCCCTGTGTTTCCTCCTTGAGATCCTGACCTTCCATCACCCTAACACTTACCCACTTACCATAAGGCATAGCAGCTGTACGGCCACTGCTCTGCAGCCCCCACAGGACTTCCAATGAGGACAGGGCCATAATTTGCTTTGAATTCCCAGCATCTAATACACAACCACACAACCTGACGCCTAGCAGATGTTCAATAAATACCTGTTCAATGAGTTTAGATGTGAAATGGAATTTTTCCTTTCAAATAGATAATCTCATGGGGGTTCTTTTTTTTGTTTTTGTTTTTCTTGAGGCAGGGTCTTGCTCTGTCACCCAGGCCAGAGTACAGGTGCAGTGGCATGATCTCAGCTTACTGTAGTATCGACTTTCCAGGCTCAAGCGATCCTCCCACCTCACTCTCACGAGTAGCTGGGACTATAGATGTGTGTCACCATGCCTGGCTTTATTTATTTATTTATTTATTTATTTATTTATTTATTTAGAGACGGAGTCTTGCTCTGTCGCCCAGGCTGGAGGGCAGTGGCTCAATCTCAGCTCACTGCAAACTCCGCCTCCTGGGTTCACGCCATTCTCCTGCCCCTCGTAGCTGGGACTACGGGTGCCCACCACCACGCCTGGCTAATTGTTTGTGTTTTTAGTAGAGATGGGGTTTCACCCTGTTAGCCAGGATGGTCTCGATATCCTGACCTCGTGATCCGCCCACCTCGGCCTCCCAAAGTGCTGGGATTACAGGCGTGAGCCACTGCGCCCGGCCTTTTTATTTTTTGTAGAGACAGGGATTTGCCATTTTGCAGCCTGGGTCTCAAACTCCTAGGCTCAAGTAATCTGCTCGCCTTGGCCTCCCGAAGTGCTGGGATTACAGGCATAAACCACTGTGCCCAGCCCAAGGTCGGGATTCTTAACAATAGCTAATTTGTGTAACGTAGACAACGAATTTGGAATGAATTGGAGATGGAACCCAAGTCTAAGTAGGAAATTCATTTATGCTTCATATATGCATAGCCTAAACATAAGCCCTAAAAATGGCTTTATAGATGAGATGGACAGACAGAGGGAAGGACATTACTAGGTTAATGGAAAGAGCATTAAAAAAATGACCAGAAAGAGGATGAGTGACGAAATCAAGGGAATGGCCCCTATGGAGTATTAGTCGATGTGAATAGCTCCCCCTGGAGCACAAGTCCTAGTGTGACTGTGATATCTTGGAATGAGGATTTTACCAAGGCTTTGGATGGAAAAATCTCAGTTAATTGGGGTTACCTACCTCTTCTTATGTTTACCTTTCCCTGGCATTGGGTAAAGCTCTAGAAAACTTACTAAACAATAGCAGACATGTAGGGGATCTGAATGGAGAGGATGGTTCATCTTATCATTGGTGTTATCCAAGCCTGCCCATTACATTTGTAGGGACTGGGGCAAGTGCACAAATGGAAGCCCCCATCCCATATACCTGAATATTTAAAAGCTGTAAATCAAGCTAACAAACTATTAGTTACCATATGTTCTATCCTCCAACCTTAACCAATACACTTTCATAATGATCTGGAACATGGTGGCACTGAGAGAGTTGCCTCCTGGCCTGAAGTGCCCACTCCTCTGAGCACCCCCAGGTCTGTCCCATTGTGTCAGAGTCTGCATGCACCTCTCATATCCAGAAATGCACTTCTGTCAACACACCCCACAAACAGTCATGCCCAGGCTAACTCTCATGTCTAGGAAGACCAGAAGTAAACCTGCCTTCAATCTCCTAAAAAATAGATCTAGGGAAGTGGCCCCAGGAAAACCTGGAAGTGGACAAATTCCCTGTTTGGGCCAGGAATTCTAGGGCCTAAAGTAACCAAAATATGGCATAGGAAAGGACATCTGGGCTCCAGGTGGCTCCACATTCCCTGCCCTGGGAGAGATGGATAATTGGAAGAGGCCAAGGTGGCGCCCAGAGCAGGGAGGCCCCTTATGTCCACGTCAGTGCAGCATTGGGATCGTCATCTATCGCCACTGGAATTCTCTGAGATGTCCTCAATCCCCTTTGGTCTTCACAGCCCTAGGCAACAGGTTCACGGAGGTCACTGTTGTGTCATGCCTCCTTCCTGAATTCACAGCCATCACAGGTCTGCAGCCTCTCTGGGCTGTGTTCATGCTGCTCTTAGAAACATTCTGCTGCTCTCATATAACCCCAGGCTGGGAAAAGACCACCTTAGTGCCCTCCTGGTCTCACATGCTCTTTCTCTGCTCCTGTGCCAAGCTGTGGAATAGGGAACTTGGTGACACTCTCCTTGGCCACCTACCTGGAACACCTAGAGAAAAATAGGAAGTTTCTTTCTCAACATGCTTGATGCAGGGTCATTCCAGAGTGTCCTAAATGTACCCTGGAATGGCCCACCTCCACGCTTATCTCTAAAGAATTATTCCCAGTCTTTTATCTTATGCCTGGCCTACGCTTTTGAAATTCAAAAGTCAGGAGCTGACTTCATTGTTCTCTGCCTTCAGCTCTGTCACGCTTTCCTAAGCAAATGAACGTGGAATGTCTCAGCTGATGGGGCAAAAGGAAGCATCATAAGGCACAAAGAATTACAGAAAAAAAAAAAAACGGCTAATATTTCAAAATATTGTCTCAAATACTTACATAAAATTATCATAAGGAATGCTGTCCTTTTTATACAAGCACAATTCCACTTAGCCCACTGTCAGTAGGATATACACATTGAGTTTTCATGGTAGTGGGTATGGATTTGTTCTGCTTCATTTGTGGTCTCAGTCAGTCTATCTTGTGACATGCAGCATGTGCTGGCAAGATTGTCACTGGGGTGGGGAATGGGCTGAGGCCATACAACAGGGCAAAATTAATCCATCCACAGGAAGGCATCATAATAGACCCTTCAATGGAAGGGTCTAGAGGCCTGAACTTCCTTACCACAGAAATTCAGCTACTAAGACATAAGGACTTTTCTTTCTTAGATCTTCAGATATAACATCTAAGACGGCATGTTCCTGTACATAGAGAGATAGAAAGAAAGAAAGCCATTGAACTCCTGGAGTGATATTTAAACCTAAAAATTTCACTGAATGGTGTTCGTTTGGTGTTTTCTTCCTTTCTGTTTTTCAGTAGCACCCACTTGTGATCGCAAATGCCTAATTACTGTTCAATCTAGGATGCTGTAATTAGCTTTCTAACACTGATCTTACATTAAGTCATGTAAACAGCATGGAGGAGGTGAAATGCTATGTTCCTCCTGATGAGTGTCTTAAAATAACAGATTTAAGCAACCACAGGCTGACAGACATTTTCTGTAAAAGCACATTTGAAGTCACAGACTGACATTCTCCTCTGAACAATTCCAGAAGCTCATTAGGCCTTGCATGAAACTCTGTGATGTTTTTATGAATGTGGGTCCTCCAGCTTCATGGTGGTGAATTCCTAAAATTCATCTGCAGCACATGAAAAGTTTTACTGACTGGAAGACCAAATATGGGGCAAATACCAACCAAAAATCCATTTTATAAAAATACGTAGATTTTAATGAATGTAAGACCACCTAAAATTCCAATCTTACATAAATCAAATTTATTTTTAAGTAAGTAAACTTTTCTTTTATCACTAAGAACCAGTAAACTAACAGATTTTAAACTCTACTACCATGAGTTTTAATTGCTGAGCACAGAGTTTTCGTGACTGTAATATTCTGTAATAAATTCAACCTGGGCATGATCCTTATATTTTTAGACACATTGCTGGGTTAGGTTACATTTTGTTTAGGAATTTGCCATCTACCTTGATAACTGAGATTAGTCTGCCATTTTCCCTTCTCCTATTATCCTTGCCTGGTTCTAGAATGAGCTGGGATGTGTGTCATCATTTTCTGTAATATGAAATAGTTTGCATAAGATCAGTGCCATGGACTGAATTGTGTCCCCTCCCCTAAATTTATATGTCGAAGTCCTGACTTCCAGGACCTTGAAATGTGACTATATTTGGAGACAGGGCCTTTAAAAGAGATGATGGCATTAAAATGAGGCTGTTAGAGTAGGCCCCACTCCAATCTGACTGGTGTTCATATAAGAAGAGGAAATTTGGACACAGAGACACGAGAAGTGAATACACAAAGACCACCTGAGGATACAAGATAGCAGCTGTATTAGTCTGTTCTCGCATTGCTAGAAAGAACTACCTGAGACGGGGTAATTTATAAAGAAAAAAGGTTTCCTTGGCTCATGGTTCCACAGGGTGTACAGGAAGCATGACTAGGGAGGCCTCAGGAAACTTGCAATCATGGCAAAAGACAAAGAGGAAGCAGGTACGTCTTACATAGCTGGAGCAGGAGGAGGAGAGGAAAGGGGGAGGTGCTACACACTTTTAAACAACCAGATCTTGTGAGAAGTCACTCACTATCATGAGAACAGCAAGGGGGAAATCCACCCCCATGATCCAATCACCTCCCACCAGCCCCCTCCTCCAACATTGGGGATTACAACTGGACATTCGGGTGGGACACAAATCCAAACCATGTCAGCAGTCATCTGCAAGCCAAGGAGAGGTACCTAGGAAGAGACCATACCTGCTAACACCTTGATCTTGGACTTCCAGCCTCCAGAGCTGTGAGAAAATAAATTTCTGTTATTTAAGCCACCCAATCTGTGGCATTTTGTTATGGCAGCTCTAGCAAACTCATAGGGTAAGAATGATTTATCCTTGAAGGTTGAATTGAACTCATAAAATCTTCAGAGTCTTATGAAGCATTTGATCATTGATTCAAATTAGCTAATAGTTACAGGTCTTTTTAATTTTTTATTTTGTCATAAGCCAGTTTCAGTAAGCTGTATTTTTTAGGAATATGTACATTTCATCTGTTTTCAAATTTATAGATATCAAATTGTTTATAATATCTTCTTGCTGCCTTTTAATCTCTACAACTTCTACAGGTATGTTCCTTTTTATTTCTAATTTTTTTTGTGCTTTCTTCTCTCTTATAGATATTCCCAGGTGTGTCATTTTCATCAGTCTTTTCATAGAACTGACTTTTAGTTTCGTTGATCCTCATATATTTGTTTTCTATTTCATGAACTCTTACATTTATCTTTATTACATTCTTCCTGCTTTCTTTGGGTAGATTCTGAGAAAACCTTACTCTCAGGACTGACATTTGGGACATCTGGTTTTCAAACTCTGCTCTGCAAGACCCTAGTGACACTCTGGTGGTGTCTCAGAGGTTTATGTGGAGAGTCACTCACACACTTTGAGAATGTTCAGATCTTTTAATCAAAGCAGCTCTACTTTGATCAGTTTTGCATGTTGGGCTTCTGTAAAATTTGGGGAAAAAAATGGTTCCATTTTCTAAAAAGAAAATGTTTTCAAAAATTTGAAGATGATTGAATGACCAAGCCAATGAGGTTTGTTTCTCCGATATCATAACGTTTAGTACTCATAGACACTCATATTTCTACTCACAACATAGTGGAGTTACTAAGTACCACCTTATAGCTAGGGAAAATCTTTCCATATTTGTCAATGCCAGAACCCTCTTAAATTGGGATTCTGTAATTCTGTCTACTTGTGTAGGATCAATGATCTTAAGTATAAAAAGACTTTAGAAGATCTTTCACTGCCAGTAATATTTAGAATTTGTGCTGAGCATTAGACAAATTTATTTTATTTTATTTTACTTTATTTTATTTTATTTTATTTCTGAGACAGAGTTTCGCTCTTGTTGTCAGGTTGGAGTGCAATGGTGCGATCTCGACTCACTGCAAACTCCCCCTCCTGGGTTCAAGTGATTCTTTTGCTTCAGCCTCTCAAGTAGCTGGGATCACAGGCATGCGCCACCACGCCCGGCTGATTTTGTATTTTTAGTAGAGACAGGGTTTCTCCATGGTGGTCAGGCTGGTCTCTAACTCCCGACCACAGGTGATCCACCCATCTCGGCCTCCCAAAGTGCTGGGATTACAGGTATGAGCCACCGCGCCCGGCCAATATTTTACTTTTAATGACCCTTCAGGTGGAGTTCCCATGGGATGGATGAAAGAATAGTGAGGCTCAATTTCAAAACAGAAAACTCTTATCTTTAAATATCTCACTCATTTTTTGAATATGACCACAAAAAAGTATCTCACCTTTTTTCTCAACAAACTCTGAACCTAATCATTCCATTTGCCCCAAGAATACTCACTGGCAGTACTTGCGGCTGCAGTGTTTGCTCCAAGATAACTCTGCCACTAAATATCTTGCTTGTATTATTATTATTGCACTGCTCTAGTATATTGACTTTGGAAATAAAAGACATTATTCTATTTATAACAGTCTGTTTTTAGTAGTAGTATTTCCATTTACAAAATGTAGTAATTCTCGATTGCTGAAAATGTCAAATCCTAGAAAACGTAGCATTCTCATGTCTATGACTGATGTTAACATCATTCTCGAACAGTTGTTGGCCGAATATTCATTTGATGAATCTAGTTTTTCCAAAATAGATTATTCTGATGATTCAGATGATTCTGATGTTAGTTCTGTCTAGAAATAACTCCAAGAACAGTTTTTATATTCTATGTTCAGATTGAAAATCAGGAGATTTGCTTCAGCCTCAAAGAGCGTGTTTATGTAAAATTAAATGAACACTGGCAGTGAGCTGCAACCTTTTTTTCCTAAACAGGAAAAGGGTTAATCTAATCTTACATGAGGAGCTAACAGACTTTTGACACAGTTATTCCATTATAGTTCACTGCCACAAACCATTTCATGTTACTGAGAGGTAAGTTACAAATAACATCAGATTGTCTTTATTAATATAAAACTTTGGACAACATAATGAGGTAGGAGGTGGGACTCGACTCCAAAGTCTGGGGCTTGAACACTGGACCAGATTGAGGACTAGCTAAAATAGGGCAGGGCAGAGGCAGTTTTCAATTAGACATTCCCACCAGTGTACCATGTCAGTTTACCGTTACCATGGCAACACCTGGGCGTTACCACCCCTTTTCATGGCAGTGACCCAATGACCCTGGAGTTATTACCTCTTCCCTAGGAATTTCTGTATAAACTGCCCTTTAATCTGCATGCAATTAAAACTGGGTATAAATACGACTGCAAAACTGTTCTGGGCTGCTACTTTGCCTGCTGGGTAGCCTGCTCTGCAGCAGCAGTCACAGAGCTGAAACACTGCCTCTTCAGTAACCCTGTTCTCTTCTGCCTTGGGGTTACCTTTAAATTCTTTCCTGGGCAAAGTCAAGAACCCTCGTGGGCTAAGCTCCACTTTGGGACTTGCCTGCCCTGCATCAATAATTTATCTTATATCAACCTTTGATTCCACGGACAAAAATAATTTGTAGATTTATCTATGTGATTTCACATAGATACTCTGTAAATGTTACTTGAATGTTGATATCATCTTTCATTGCCAAAAATTAAAGTGTGATGGTTTCTTAGAAAAATAAAATAAACACTCAAATGCTGTACAGCAGGATTATTAGTTATAACCCTCTCTCTCCTTCTCTCTCTCTCTTTTTCTACACTTGCAGCCAAGTAATTTGGTTTAACATTTAGAATAATTATCATGTCTTTTCACGATGGCAAATAGATGATCGTCTGTCTTCATGCAGTTGATGTGGACCAGGAGTGGTAATTAGCTGAATTTGCTAGCTAATTACCACCAGAAAAAAATAACAATAACAAAAATCTCAATTGCTGAGATAAAAACTTCTCTTCCATTTAATATGATGCATAAGGCCAGGGTCTCATCCAAGCACATGATAATGTGTTTCCAAAGTTTATGGTTTGTTTCAAAGAAGAAAAATAATGTGTCCCTGCCATGAAGCACTAGCGGCCCCAGCTTAAAATCCCCTGCTGCTGGGCTTGTCCACTTCCCGTTTAAACATTCAGTGCTACATTAATTCTCCGGCCAAATCTAATTTGAAACAGAAATTACCTAAGAAGTCTTATCCTTCCACATCATTTTGAGGGGTTGGGGGACAAAATGGCTCACAGAGTTCATTCACACACAAGTATTTTTTGAGGACCTATCAAGTGCCACGCCTGGTGATAACCAGGGAGGATCCCTGCCTTCATGGAACTTGCTTTCTGGTCCCAATTAGTCTTTTTCAGAACACAGTGTTCCCAAGATGACACCATCAGACTCCTGTATGTTCCCTGAGCTACGGGGCCACAGTGTGGCCTCCTGCTTGGTATGAGGCACTGGCAGCTCTGTTTCTGAATCCAACTCCTTACTCCTGAAGCCCTAGGTTAACTGCAAACCTGGTTTCCTAGTTCCAATGTGTTGTCCTTGTGCTGCCTGGAATCTCAGTTTCTACTTTAACTGAGATTTGGCCTTGGCCAAGTCGTTCTTTCCCTGGAGACTGGAATTCTGCTTCCAGCCTCTTCCTAGTAGCTGGAATCTTGCTCCAATGGACAGAACTGCCTCCTGATAGTGACTTCTTAGCTGGGTTTCCAGCACCTTCTCTTCCTCAAATTCCCTTCCTCCATGTTCTTGCTGCATCACAGTGCAGATGCGGTCCCCACCCCACTGAGCCTCCACTCTCTGTCCCTGCAGTCTGCTAGACTCTTCCACTGCTCCTCCTTGGTGTACAGGTCTACTACCAGGCCTTGGGCCTGCCCATTAACAACTCCGTAATTGCTGCTTACATAGTCATGTGTCCCCCAACAACTTGAGTTGTGACAGCCAAGCCTATGGAGGTAGCCTTTTTTTTTTTTTTTTAATCTTGGTAGGACTAGCCAGGGTCTTGGTGTTTAGAGGAGAATGCCAGCATCAGGGAAACTCTTCTCTCCCTCCCCTGGTTCCTAGCCTTATGTTCTTCTCCTCCCTGGTGCCTGAGTCCTAGTCTTTATTACCTGCCCATTACTTGGGTCCCAAAGAAGGAAACTTCTGGCCCCAGTTCAGTCACTCCTTCTAACCCTATATTTGTCCCTCCTCTTGACAGCAGTGGCTAAAATGATTACCCAGAGCCTGACACTCATTGAGCCAAGTTTTGTGTGTGAAGAGGTCACTGCACTGATAGGCAATACACATTTGCTCATTTCTTACAAACAAGTAGTAGAACTTGACCAACATTTGTTGAATAGTTACATCAAATCCTATACATCAGGCTTGAGTTTGGACCTTCTGAGGTCTTCCAGGCTGAATGACAGTGTACCTTAGGTTCTCCAGGTAATGCCATCTGATGCCATGACTATAGGGAATATGATGCCTTATTTAAATTAGGTGCTGTTTGTTCCACTCTTTATCTTTTTTTTTCCTCCAGAACTGAGGCTACTTGATCCTCCCTTGAAAGTTCAGTCCCCCCGAGTAGCTGGGCCCAATCCTGTTTGTACAGTGGAGGGACTCAGGATGCCTCATCCAGCACTCGGAGATGCAAAATGAAGTCTCTAGACCATTGATCTCTGTTCATATCCAAGTCTCCGTTCTGGTCCCAGTCCATGACGGGCCTCCAAAAGTACAACCACAGCCCCAAGAAGTAGTTCCAGTCAAGAGTTAACATCTTTAGCATGATGCAGGGTAAAAAGAATGTATTTCATGGGAGGTGGTAATGGGTCACAGCTGTTTGGCACAGCACAGTAGTGGGACATCCTGGCATACGAGGTATTCACAGCTAATAGGCAGACAGGGATATAGGAAACTTCAGGAAGATAGCCTGCCAGTGGGTAAAAGAGCCTCAACCACCATTTGTAAATCCATTGTTTTATCAAACTTTTATTATGAATATCCTGAGTGCCAGACACAGTGCTAGGAAGAGAAAGTGTAGAGATAAATAAGACACCATCCCAGCCATCTAGGCCTCTCAGAATCCTGGAAGTCCTCCTTTGAATGAATTCTGTTTACGCTAGGTCCCTCTCTGGGTATGATGCCTGGCACCTATTGTAGTAGTCCAGGTATTTTCCAAACAATGAATGAACCAATCAACAAATGATAGTCTGGCATCTAGCATGTAGTGAGCAAATATATTTCCACACCAGTGTCCAAAGTCTTTGGGTGTATAACTGGCAAAATCAAGCTACCAGTTCTGGGAAAATTACAGTATTAGGCAGACAATATATACAGTCTCTACTTTAGCCCTCACTCTTGCCATACCGACACACTGCCTTCCAAGCAAGACAAAGGTGTTGTACAGCTCTGTTGCTGCACTGTTCAACAGTATTTGTATTCTATACACCCCTTTTCAAATTCTTGTCAGACTCTCTGCTTTTGTGATTAAGTACAAAAATAGCATTGTGTCACTCAGCAACTTTAGGGTAAACTTTGAGAGAGGATAAACAATTTTTTACTAATCATAAAAGTGAGAAAGGGATCATATTGTCATTGTAGACAGTTCTGGGCAACAACCTGAGGATTGCTGCTAGCACGCATCTCTGTAACCCATTCTCATATAGTATAAGTGCTTTCATTCACTAAATCACAGTTTAGTAAAAGGGACTCAATCTTCTGGATTCACAGAAATGGACAGATTGTGGAGGAATGCTCTTTATCACTACTGTGCTCATGGTGAATTCACAGATACCAAATCCTGGCTATTATGGCAAGAATGGTCACCCCATCATTGCATTCAAAGACAAGAATAGAAATTTAACTAACTTCTAAATTCTCTGAGAAGTCTTCATATCCAAAATAGAAAGACTCAGTATGATGTTTCTAATTAAAGTATGTGAATGGTGACTGCATGTTTTAAGTGCTTTGGAGTTTGAAATTAAATTCTATTTGTGAAAGCTATTATTTATATATTTTTATACTTAAAATCTCTGTAGCTTTTTTCTTTCAATACAACTGAATCCCTCAACAAAATCTTGACAAAGCCATCAATTTTCTTATGCCCTTTTTTCCACTGCCAAATAGATCACATACCTTTTTAAACAGAATGCTACAGGAATGAAATAGTTTTGTTTAGCTAAATAATTTGGAGAGCTAAATACTGCCACATTTAGAAAGCATTTTCTTATCTTGCTCTTATTCTTTAATATTATATTGTAAACAAATTCCCACGTCATTAAAACTGTTTACAAATATGAATAATATCCCGTAATTTCTATCATTTGCTTATTCATTTCCCTATTCTTAGATATGAAGGTTGTTCCCAAGTTTTTTTTTTAATGTTATAAATGACACTATGATGAATATCATTATAAATCCATAACTGATCATTCTTCAGGAAAAAAGTTGCAGAAATAAAACTGCTAAATAAAAATGAATGAGAGTTTTTAAGATTTATAACTAAACAGCCAAACTGTTTCCAGGTACCTGTCATTGGGTCAAATCACCTGCTTCCTGTCTTCCTGATAACCTGCTTGTCTCTGATAATTTAGAACCTAATTTTTCTCTTATCTGATTTTCCTTATGACTCCCTCTCCTTGTGGCCTGTTTCTTAGGGTATTTTGTAATTTTGACTTCTGGACTCATGTTTAGTTGAGCAATGTATGGGAACTGCAGGAAACCCAGGCTGAGATTCTATTTCCAAAACGATTTGCTCTGAATTGTGCTGGGTGCCCCATGGTGCTCCAACTAGAACCACTTTCAATTATTAGTTTGGCTTGGCATTTACAGACCTAAACAGGTGTTATAAATTCTAGTGCCAAACCTATATGAGGGTGTGGACTACGGTTATGAATTTTTATGCGAGTGATAGATTTTTGTTTCTAGCTTTTCCTCTTATTGACGGGTGCAGCCTTTTGTCCAGGGTTTATGTGACTCACTTAGGCATTAAGACCCAAGGCCTTCATGCCAATGCCCAGGATTCTGCCTTTTGCCATCCCCATGTATAACTGCAAAAATCAGACTGGGTTCATCTAAGTCATAGGTAAGGGCAGGATAACTTTCTTTCTTTTTGGGGGTGGGAAGGGGGACAGGGTTCTCATTCTGTCACCTAGGCTGGAGTGCAGTGGCGTGATCACGGCTCACTGCAGCCTTGACTTTCCTAGGCTCAGGTGATCCTCCTGCCTCACCCTCCTGACTAGCTGGGATTATAGACACACACCACCATGTCCAGCTAATGTTTGTATTTTTTGGTAGAGACGGGGTTTCATCATGTTGCCCAGGCTGGTCTCAAACTCCTAGACTCGAGTGATCCGTATTTGTCATATAGCAATAGATAATTAACACACATATCCATTCATCCTTCCTGCCATTTCTCTTGTTTCAATGGAAAAAGAGTTTCTCCTCCAGGCCACCATCTGAAGAAAAGGTCCCTTCTCACCTTCCCAGGTCTTATTGAATAACCCCCAAGCAAGCACCTTCTCTGAGATCATGCCTGACTGATGGGTTCCTTGTGCTCTTCCATCACACCTGTCCGTTTACCTCCTTCCTTGTCTTGACCTCCCAAAGTGCTGGGATTACAGGCATAAGCCACCACGCCTGGCCAGGAGGATAACTTGATACAGTCATCTTCATACCTCCCGGTCAATTACAGACATCTACAGAGTCTACGCCATAGTCAGAGGAGCAGAAACCAGGTAACCCTCATTCCCTGTCCACACAGAGACTCAAAAACAAGGGTAAAGTTCTAGCAGATGGAGCCAAGCCCTGAGGTTGGCCTTGCCTTCAGTGTCTGCTTATCACCCTGGTGTCCAACTCCCTCTGATTTTGGCCCTGAGGAATTTCCCACAGTTTTCCAAAATGTTTACTAGACATTTAAAGACATTTAATTTACTAGACATTAAAGACATTTAAAGACTCTTTAAATATCTGTTTCTGAGCTCCTGATTTGTAGGTGTTCTGTAATGGAAGACTTTTTAGGATACCTGGTCTGCTGTGTTGCCAGAAATAGTCCCTTCTGTAATCTCAACACCTCGTGTCTCTCCCTCTCCCACCTTGGAAGTTTGAGCACCCAGCTCCCAGTTTACCTCCACCCAGGTTCCCTCAGCGTTCTGGGTCACTTCATTTGTGTAGGTGGCCCATCCAAAACCTGAGCCTCTCAATTATTTCACCTTCTCGTCTTCAGAGACATTGATCTTCACGTTCCTTCAGCCACCCACACTAGGGATGGCCTGGACCAAGTGACTCTCTTCTTTTCTTTTCTTTTATTTTATTTTATTTTTTTGAGATGGAGTCTTGCTCTGTCCCCAGGCTGGAGTGCAGCGGTATGATAGCTCACTGCAACCTCCGCCTCCCGGGTTCAAGCAATTCTCCTGCCTTAGCCTCCCAAGTAGCTGGGATTACCGCTGAGTGCCATCATGCCCAGCTAATTTTTTGTATTTTTAGTAGAGACAGGGTTTCAGCATGTTAGCCAGGATGGTCTCGATCTCCTGACCTTGTGATCTGCCTGCCTCGGCCTCCCAAAGTGCTGAGATTACAGGCGTGAGCCACTGCGCCCCTCCCCAAGTGACTTCCTTCTAAAGGGATGGGACATCACTTTTGAGACGAGGCTACAGAAAGATCATGACTCCCATCTTGCTATCCCTCTCTTGATTTGCTTTCTGGCTCATGCTGAGAGAAGACAGTGGCCATGTTGTGAGCTGCCCTATGGAGAGGCCCACGTGGCAAGAAACTGAGGGTGGGTTTCAAAACAACAGCCCATGGGGAACTGAGGTCCCCAGTCCCACAGCTCACAGAAAACGGAACCCTGCCAACAACTATGTAAGTCAGCTTGGACGCAGCTCCTCCCGGCAGAGCCAGGAGATGACTGCAGCCCTGGCGCATCCCTTGATTGCAATCTGGGAGAGATACTGAGCCAGAGGGTCCAGCTAAATGTGCCTGGATTCCTGACCCACAGAAACAATAAATGTATTTCCTAAGCAGCTGCACTGCAGGGTAGTTTTTCATACAGCGATGGATACTGAATACACATACCCACTCGTTCTTCCCATCGTTCCTCTTATTGCAGTGGAAAAGGGGCTTCTCCTCCAGGCCACCATCTGCAGAAGAGGCCCCTTCCTCTCACCTTCCCAGGTCTTACTGAGTGACCCCCAAAGAAGCGCCTTCTCTGAGATAGTGCCTTATCGGGGGAGTTCTTTGGGCTCTTTCATCACAGCTGTCCACTCGCTTCTTTCCTTGTCTCCCTTATATATGAAAATCTACTTAAAAACTACACACGTAGTAGGGCAATCTGCTAAAATTGGCATTATTTTGCTGGTTTGGGGGATGCTTTGTTGTTGTTCTTGTTGTTTTGTTTTCTACTGAAGACTCATCCTCCCTGCAAAGCAAAATGTTTTCCTTCCTTCAACCAGGACCTTCCTTGGCCCGTAAGTCTCCTTTATGCAAATTTTTTTACAATAAAAATAAAAATAGTATTTTATTCCCCCACACTTTCCCTCCTCCAGCAACCCCCAGTACACCTTTCCCCTCTTGTTCCCATAGCAATGTTACAATAAGAAAAAAGTAAGTTTTGGAGCGGGTCACGGTGGATCATGCCTATAATGCCAGTACTTTGGGAGGCCAAGTTGCGGGGGTCACTTGAGCCCAGGAGTTCAAGACCATCCTGGGCAACATGGCAAAATCCCATCTCTACAGAAAACGCAAAAATTAGCCAGGGTGGTGGCGTGCACCTGTAGTCCCAGCTACTCAACAGGCTGAGGCAGGAGGATGGCTTGAACCTCGGAGGCGGAGGTTGCAGTGAGCCATGATCACACCACTGCACTCCAGCCTGGGTGACAGAGCAAGACCCTGTTTCAAAAATAAAATAAAATAAAATAAAATAAAATAAAATAAAATAAAATAAAAAGGTTTGGGGGCAGGATTATGAGGGTAGAGGGGATATGGGTAAAAACACAAATCACAATAGGCATTTTTGAAAATACATTATTCCACTTGGTCATCGTCTTCTCCCTCATCTTTGAGTTGTTTTCACTTCTGACTCCTTTCTTCTTCACCAAGGTCTTCTTCATGTTCTTCATCATCTACCTCTCCATCATTATAACCGTCTTCATCCTCCTCTTCTCCTCCTCCTCCTCCTCCTCCTCATTATCTCCTCATTGTCCAGGCCCTCCATGTAGCCCTCAGCATCCAAGTCAAGAGCAAATTTTTTTAAAAGGTCCTTTTGCTGTTGGCAGGAGTGATTTTGTACCCAGCTTGGCAAGCAGGGTACAGGCTGCATTTCGGTCCCATTCTTTTCCACAGTCAATGTTCTTGAGCAGTGAACAACCTACACATCCTTCCACAGCTACCATGCTCAACCCTTCTCACGGGGAAAGCCTAATGCCAGGTATCTGCTCTCTTGACTTCTGGGCTCCCCTGCCTCCCTGAGGAAAGTTAAGGGCCAAGAAGAGTTGAATCAAACTAGATCATCCTGGAAGGGGAAACATGGAGGATGAGGCATTGCACTGACCTCTCACTATCCCTTATTTCTGTCTGCACTTCTTGAACCTTTGGCCAAGCTCTTATTTCATATGTGAGCTACTTAAACAGGTGCTTCATGGCTCTCCTTGTATCTCTCCTTTCTCACTTTTTTTCCATAGATGATATGGTTACTAGGTTAATCTCTTTAAGTGGTTTTCAGGATCTCACACTGGTACTCAAACATTTTCAACTATCATCTACTGTTTAGAGACTGTAGTTCAAATGTCTGAGTTTTGTGATTCAAAGCCTTGCACAATAGGGTTCCACTATATCAATTTGGTTTCATCTCCTCTTCTCCTAGCTTGTAATTCCAGCCAAACTGAAAACTCACACGGGACTTTCTCATCTCAGTGCCTCTGCTCATCACACTGTTCCTGGTTGGAGTTTTTTCCACACCTTTTTTTGCTAAGTCAAAATCTTACATAATCTTTAATACTATTCAATGTTTCCATTCTCACAAAGCCTCTCCTGACCCTATTAACCCCTAGGGTCCTTCTCTCATCTTCTCTATGACTATTTGGGATAGTAATTTTATTTCCCTATGTTAGGTGATATTTTATTTTAAAATACTGATGACCTTGACTGCGAGCATCCAAGGGCAGGGACCAAGGTGGCTACTTTTATGTGTCTTTTTGTTGCCTGGCACAGGGTTTTGGGCACAGAGCATGCTAAAATAAAATTTAAAAAGACTGAATCTTCCCTCTACCAGAAGATCCACCACAGCAAAATTCTTGGTGTTCTTAAAAAAAATTGAAAGATGTTTTTTACATTTCATTCAACTTCTCAAAAGAAGTTCACCTAATTATAAAGGTAAAAGGTAAATCACAACCCCCAAAATATATTTCATACAAATTAAAGCACATACATATGTAATCTGACGTAGTAGTTTGTTGCTTTTTGTGTGTGTTAGCATAGAGTGTTAAGTAGTATATACCTACAACACAAGCAGTGTCAGAAAATTTAATCTTCTTCAAATTTTTTTTTTTTTTTTTTTTTTTTTTTGAGATAGAGTCTCACTCTGTCACCCAGGCTGGAGTGCAGTGGTATGAGCTCGGCTCACTGCAACCTTGGCCTCCTGGGTTCAAGTGATTCTCGTGCCTCAACCTACCAAGTAGCTGGGACTACAGGTGTGCGCCAGCACGCCCAGCTAATTTTTGTTTTTTTAGTAGAGACGGGACTTTGCCATGTTGGCCAGGCTGGTCTCAAACTCCTGACCTCAAATGATCCACTCACTTCTGCCTCCCAAAGTGCCAGGATTATAGGCACCGCACCCAGCCTCTCTTCAAATAATTTTTAGGTTAACTTTAAAAACCACAAATATTCCCTCTTTCAACTTCTGTTCTAAAACTGAAAAGCTAAATGTTAGAAATAAACTTCCCTTGAAGCCATTTAGGTAGTCATGGACACCATGTTTAAAGTAAATAAATGTAAAATCTGTTAAACTTTTTCTTTTCTTGTATTTTTAAGCACAGCTTCTTTTTGAATTAATGCAATTCAGCAAACTTGCTTTTTCAGGAACAGAAAATCACCCCATGACTTGTAAAATACGTAATCTAGAAAATGCGTGAGAAGAGAGACCTTCCAAAACTATGTCATGAGAGCAGAGCATCTTTTCCAGTTTGTCCCCTGGGTGTTATATAACTCAAAGGTAATTAAAGGATTCAGGCTTGGATCACAAATCTAGCACACAAAGAGTAATCTAATGTGAAGACACAAAGTTCGCAGATGCTCCAAGTTTCCAGCCAAGATAAAGAAAAACCCTTTGGTTATGCAGATTATAACATCTACGTTAGTTCTGTTGGACATCAATTTAGAAAAGATTCAGTTTAGTCAAGGACATTGGCTTTGTCTGATATATCTCATTCCAGAAATGTGATTATGCTCTATTGGCTGAAAACAGCAACGCTTAAAAAGTTTCTAAAAAACTTCAAAAATATTTGTTCGAAGAACTGGAACAGACTTTTTTTTTTCTAAATTGAAAACAAATGTCCACTTAGAAAGACTTAATGTACTTGAGAATCAATTGTATTCTGCAAACAATTTACCCCAAGAGGGACTGGATTTTTACTTAACAAAATGGTTCAATAAATGTTTTAATAGATTGGAAGATAAATAAACATTAAAAACATTAAATAGTTAAAAACAAAACGTAATTTATCTCATACTGCTTCTCAAGGACTTTAGTACTTTACGAGAGAGAACTATTTAAACAATACATTTATAGGTACATCTGTCTTTTCAATGGAAGCTATTAAGCACAAACATTAAGTCTCCGGTGTCGCACCAATAGTACATTGGCTGATCAGTATGACCACTGCACCATCTAGTGTCCACGCTGTAAAACAGCAGCTAGGGAGCACTTTTTCTCCAAGTCTGTCTTTCTGAATGCCATCCTCTAAACTGGCGTTTTGATAGTTCATCATCAAGAATATAAAGGACAGATCATTCATATAAAGACTAAGTCACATTATAACATTTCCTGGTGTGCTAGAAAATTAAGACATCGTACTTATAAAAAAGTACACAAATTATGTAAAATGATGTTTAAAACCTCTTTACAAAAAGTTATTTTTAAAAGACTTTTGTTAAAGAGAAAGCTAAGATACCTCTTAGAGCTATGAACCATGGGTAGAAATCATGACGTTCAAAGTCTATGTATAAACAAAATGGAGAAATTAGTTAGCAGATGTAAAGTAAAACATTAAAAATATGAAAATATATGCAAGAAAATAATTTACTGGCTGAAAATGCTTTCAGAGTGTTGATGATTATTTAATTTGCCTATTTTTTGTTTATTATCTGTTAATTATGCTCTAAATGGATTATTTGTCATAATTAACTAGCCAAGTAAATATTGAGAAATCTAATCTGCCAGTCAACATCTAGGCATTCTGCATGAAGGAAAATCTGGCCAAATTTCACAAGTCTACTAATGTGTTAATTTTGACTTTGGGTAAAGGAGTGTAGGAGGTTGTTGTTGTTGTTGTTTTACACCGTGCCTTTAGCTTCTAAAATATGGGGGGAGAGGAGGAGAAGACCAGCTGTTAGATTTAGAACAAAAACGAAATATTTGTAGGAGACAGTGCTTAGTCCTTTGGGCTCTTGGAAAATATTCACATCAAATTTCCAACACGACTAACTCAGAGCCACTGCTTTTATTTAATGCCATCAAAAGAACATAAAACTATTTAGAAAAGTTAAACACATCCCCGGGAATCATTTTACCAGTATTTGCAAAACGATTCAACCTAAAGAAAATACAGGTGATCATAAGAAGAAATTTCAAGCAAACTTAATGCCTCTCGTGAGTAGAAAAAAAAGTAATTATAACTTTACAAATCTAGTTGCCTGTTATGAGAGGTATCAATGTTGACAGACATCAAACCACTTTTATGTTTAAAGAAAGCTCTTTGAACAGAACTTTTAAGGTAGCATGGAGGACAGACCACCAATGCCCATGCCTTTGTACAATCCCTTAGCCTTGAGCGTAGATGAAACTTGTGATTTGTTTCTATCGATAGAATGTGTCAAAGGGAACAGGACACCACTCTGTGATTATGTTACATTATCTAAGACTCTGCCTTAGTGAACTAGAGACAGGGATTCTCCTACCTGCCTTAAGGAACTGAGCAGCCACACTGAGGAAGCCCACAGTGAGAGCCTCTAGCAGCTTCCAGTGAACAGCCAGCAAACCAGGGGCACTCAGCCACACAGCTGTACGAATTGAATTCTGCCTGCGGGCGTAATGAGCTTAGAAACAGATTCATCCCCAGTCAGGCTCTAGATGAGAACACAGCCCAGCTGACACCTTGAGTGTGACCTGGCAAGACCCTAAGCAGAGAACCCAGCTGAGCTGCTTGCAGGCTCCTGACCCATGGAACCTGTAACTTGTTTCAGTCACTAGGATTGTAGTAATTTGCTATGCAATGATAGAAAACGAATACAGGTAGTATATTAAATAAAATTCATGATTCCATAAACAGTTATGAAGAACCAGACCCAGTTCTGGGCATGGTGGAAATTAGGCCCTCAGAGTGCAGCTAAATGGAAGGACTAACCCCATACAAATATAAGAAAGGCAGGTAAGTGATTCAGTCCACAGTTTCAAGGACACCATAATTTAGTTGAAGAAAAACAGCCACATAATTAAGATAAGTGCCAACACAGGCACAAATAACATGATAGAATGCACAGAAAAAGATCTGTTATCAAAAAACTTTTCCAAGCTACAGAAACCGAAATCAAAAATACTTAGGAAAAAAAAAAAGGGAAGGAAAATTCATGGGTTCACAAAACTGGTTTGGAGGTAGGGCTGGCCTCAGGCTTAATTGCATTCATTCTCAAAGCTCAGCAATTCTCTAGGCTCTTCCCTCTTAACCTTCACAGTTGGGCTGGCTCCCATTGATGACAATCATAACAATGTAGCATCCAGGGACCTCCATGGACTAGAGAAGAAATTCCATAAGCCCTAGTGAAAGTCTCCATGCATTGGATCACGGACACACCCTTAAGCCAAGCACGCAGTCATCACTGATTGGCCAGAGCCAAGTAGAGCCGAGGAACAAAGAATGAGTCAATCTCTCCAAATCATGTGGTTGATAATGTGGGGTAGAGGTGGTTTCCCCACAGGAATATAACACTAAGGCATTTTCAACAGATGTTTACCACAGGACCCTACTAGTTCTGAGTGGGAAGATCATGAATACAACATACAATGAAATGCAATATGTAAGAAAATCATACATATACCTAGAGAAGGGTCTATGAGAACAAAATTATTTCAAATTAGAAAGTAAAAACCATTTCATTTTTTATTTTGGATTCATATCTGATGACAATCAAACTTCCATAGATAAAAGACATTATGCTTTTAGAATTTGATGATAATAGATTCGTAGCAGTAAGATTTGTGAATTTCAAAAGAAAATAAACCACTGTTGGCTGGGTGCAGTGGCTCATGGCTGTAATCTCAGCACTTTGGGAGGCTGAGGCAGGTGGATCGCTTGAGGTCAGGAGTTTGAGACCAGCCTGGCCAACATGGCGAAATCCTGTCTCTACTAAAAATACAGAAATTAGCTGGGCGTGGTGACACGTGTCTGTAATCCCAGCTACTCAGGAGGCTGAGGCGTGAGAATCGCTTGAGCCTGGGAGGTGGAGGTTGCGATGAGCCTAGATCGTGCCACTGCACTCCAACCTGGGGCAATGGAGCGATTCTGTCTCAAAAACAACAACCACAATGACAAAAAACAAACAAATAAACAAAAACAAATACACAACAAAAAACCACTGTTAGTGTTTGAGTATGAATCAATCTCTATAATAAACACATAGTCACACACACTCACACATGTTCTATTTAGAAAAAAATATATATTTGGGATACATTTGATGGAATCATTAGACTCTAGGTTTGGTCAAGAAACTTTTAGGTCCACCTCAGTGTTGAGGCTATATATATTCATCAGATTGACTGGAAAATTGGCATGAGATCTAGAGAAGCAGAGATGCTATTATCAAGAATTCAGCAAAGAGGGAAAGTGTCAGGACAAAATATGATGAGGGGAGAATCCAAGCCAGTGAGGAGCTAAAATGCAGAAGATATTTACATGGGGCAAAAAGAATTTCTTAGCAAAAAACAAAGTCTACAAACAACAAAAAATCTAAAAGATATTGGACCTGTAGTTACCTACTAAAAAGAAATATAGAAGCAAGAAAGAGTAAAACAGATTTTTTGGTAAAAATCCTTATTGTGTGGCTTCCCATTTTTTACCATATGTATCAAAACAGGCTATGCTCCTCATAATCTGACATGTTGGGACCAGTGTTTCATAAGAAATCAGATGTAGATGCTAGAAGAATATCTAATATCTCCTATATAGAGATCTCCCATATGGTAAATATTAATTTTCCAAGAACATGAACAGAATGTTATAAACCTAACATTAAAATAATACTGAAACCAGGGCTCATAGGAGAAAAGACTGATTCTAAAGCAGGGACACAGAAAGCACAAGATGAGTCTGGAACGTCTTGTAGTCCCAGAAAGTAAGGAAATGAATTTTTTTTTTTTTTTTTTTTTTTTTTAATGACGGGAGCATGGCAAATGGACACAGGAGTAAACTTGTACCAAACTCTCGATAGCCAATTGTACAACAATTTGGGCAACAAAATGAGTAGTGATTGACCGGCTTGGGCAACATAGCAAGACCACATCTCTCTCTCTATATATATACATATATTTTTTAATTAACCAGGTGTGGCAGTGCACACCTGTAGTCCCAGCTGTTCAGGAGGCTGAGGTGGGAGGATTGTTTGAGCTCAGTCAAGACTTTGAGGCTGCAGTGAGCTATGAGTGCCACCACTGCACCAGCGTGGATGACAGAGCTGGAGGGTCCCTTAAAAAAAAATAAAGTAATGATAGCAATGGATTATAGGATAAAGTAAATATCCATGAGAAATAACTGAATGAATAAATAGCTCAGAAGAGGTAGCTCTTCATTGTAGTAGAATTCCAATTAATAAATGCAGAAGGAATGTTAACTAAAAGTCACCATCTGGTAAACACTCCAATGATAATTGCTACTAACAATGATAATTGTTAGTGGGATAATTGGCTAAATTTGAATGAGAGCTGCAGATTAGTTAGAAGTACTGTACTGTACTGCTCTTTACCTACATTCGCTTCCTGATTTCCATCATAGTACTACAGTTTTGTAAGATATTATCATTTGGGGAGGCCAGGTGAAGAGTACACGAGAACTCCATGTACTAGTTTCACAGCAGCTAAAATTTAAATGATCTTAAATTAGAAAGTTTTTAAAATTTCATGAAAAATAGGAACATAATTTGCCTTTTTGAGTCTCAGGGGCATTTGATAAACATCAATCACCACTTTCAGAGCCATCCCTTAGGTTAGGGAATCAGGGCAATGATCCTCAGCTTGAATTTTGGAAGAACGGGAGGAGTGAGGGAGGGATTTGCAATAAAGCAGCCTCTCCACTGTCAAAAGTGCACTCAATAAGATCGAGGCCCCCTGCCAGAATGAGTCGATGGACCTGCTGCTTCACCACTTGCACATGCACCTCACGCTGGCCATGGCTGCTGTGCAAAGGACTGGTCTTCATAAAAACGTGTGGGGATTAGGGAAGGAGAGCAAGAGGGGAGAGGGAGAGCCCCAGCAGAGTGGGGAGGCGGCTGCCACACCTGGGGTGAGTCGCCCTTCACCTCATCAGGACCAGCTCTGGGAGCTGAACTGAAAAGGCACAAAACTGCCAATTGATAGAAAGCTGTTGATAGAACGTTTTCATGGCTGTATTTGAAATGCAGTCGATATCACGCCCCAAAAACAATAATATTTACTTTCATGTCACTGGCAAGTTTGTTACTCCTCATCTCACATTTTAATCTCCAGCACAGTGAGAGAAGCGAAGTACAAACCTTGCATAAGATGACCATATACAAAGACATTTGTGATTAGGGCCAGTGGGTGGCTGAATGGAAAAACAAATGGGGCTCCGCCTGTGACTGAGACCAACAGCAACCTTGTTTCTGAATATCAGCAAAGCAAATCATTATTTTTAAAAATGTCATGCATGCCACATTTTAAATTCTTAAATGTTATGATGCCATGAATGCTGATCTTTGGTTAAATCTGATTTAAGCCTAACACACTTATGGGAAACAGCATCTCTTAAGGACAGAAAATAAGAGAAAAACAATGAAATTGACCTCAAAGGATTGGACTGGGACTTTTATTATTTAGGTTCCCAGATTTAAACGTTTTTTAGTAACGTTTACTCATTGAAAAACATCTACTGAATCGAATGCTGTGAACTGGTTGTCAAAAACAAAAATCTCCTGGTCTGGTGGAGATTTCTTTAAGACATTCCACCATATAATTCAGCATACACAGCACTTCCCAAATCTTCAGTAGTTTGAACAGCATTTCTCAGACTTTTGCCATACCTGCACATAATTATACTTTTATCTACTGAATATTTCTCCTTAAGTCACTTCATCTTCTCCAATGTTATTGTAAAAAAAGCACATATGCAACCACTAAGAATGGGAAAGACACATCACTTGCCATAAGTGGAAGCGAATTATACATGTAAATAAATATTTAAAAAACAGATATGTCTATCTATATTCCACATAAAAATATCTCACATACCACTAGTGGTACAGGCCACAGTTTGGAAAATATGGCAATATAATCTAAATAATATAAATACATCAAAATTTTCAGGATGTGCTCTCCACATACAAGAAAGGGTTAAGATCAGAGAACAAACTGAGGCCATTTTAGAGATGGAATGTGTAGTCAGAATAAACACAATTGTACCACTGTCACAAATAAGCCCCAGATCTCATTGGCTTGACATTACGAAAATGGATTTCTCAATTACATAAAGTCCATTGTGGGCCACATAATTCTCCAAGGAGATTGTTGCCATGGTGACTCAGAGTTGAGGCCAATGGCGGCTCCACCATCCTGTGGCTATGATATCCTGAACTTGTGGCCTCCTCAGTTGACGAGGTGACGAAAGAAAGCCTGGAGAATTATGCATGAGCTTCTCACTGTCTCAGCCCACAAGTGACACACCTCTTTCCCTCACAGCCCACACTGGCTGGAACCAATCACATAGCCCTGCCTAACTGCAAGGGAGGCCAGAAAGTGCAACACTTTCTCATGGTCATGGGTGAGCACTAAACATCTCTCCAAATATGGGTTGGGAAGAGTAAGAGACTCGTCCAGAAGAAAACAGTCTCCAGGGGGAAATACATGTGGGAATACGAATCGAGAAAGCAACCAAGAGAGCAGAACTGAGTGGATGAGAGGAATTGTCAGACCACATCTGCAGCTCTGATTAATCAAATCCAAAATGTGCCCATTGATCTATTATTCCGTAGAAATACTGGCATCACCAGCTCAATAGTAAGAGAAATGTAAATAATACCATACTTGCATGAATAATTCTTCTCTGCTCATACCTTCACTCAGGTCAACATAGATCTATCATACTCCTACAGTGTATAAGGGACATGCTAAACTTGAAGTACATTCATTCTAAAAAATCAAAATACAGAAGCATGGGAAGACTAAGAAAATTTCATAAACCTTCAATAAATTATCAGAAATGTCTGGGATTCTCAGCTCCATTTATAAAGAAACCAGAGCTACAATTCTTCTGTTACTGATTGCTTTCTGGATTGAATATTTGAACTCTGTTTTAGTGATTCTTCTTGCTTACACGTGGGAGGAAGAGCCCCTACCCTGAGCCAGCAGCTGGAGCACAGCCTGAACACACAGGTTCTCCCTCCTTAAGGGTTGGGCTCTAGATTCAAGGTTTGAATACCATAGCCTTGATCAGCAGGGAGAACTAACTACTTAGTTTCTACAGCTTTGCTTACTGCCTCTAAAGATAGACATTAACATCTTATTTTTGAATATTAATTTAGAGTTTAAGAGGGCCTTATAACCTTAATTCATCTCATCTCTGTAACAATCCTGTGAAGTAAGAATTATGGTACCCATTTAATGGAGGAGAATAATCGGGGAACTCAGGGGACAGTGCTTTGGTGGTATCTCTAGTTGGTGGCAAAACCAGGCCTGGGATGCAGTTCCCATAACTCTGAAACTCTGAGTGTCGCTACTCAGTGGTTTTGTCTTTCCAAGGAAGAAGGCCTGGATACTATGGATCTTTTAAAAATCAAGGTAAAGGAAAACATGTAACAGCAGAAAATAAATGTTTATAATATCATGGTGAATTTAGAAAGGGTAAAATTGTGTATGTGATTATAATTTTGTGAAAAGATGCATAGCAATTATACTGAAATTCTCTCCAGGGCATGCATGACAGAGTAGTGGGAATCGCTGGAACCTTTCTAGTAGTAAAGTTTGACGCTCAATGCTTCGATTGTTTCTGTTTTTAAAACCCCTTCTCTTCTCTCCCCAATCTCAGAGCATACCTTAAATCTCGATACATCTAAGGAATACACAGACAGGTCAAAAGTTTCACGGGGCAAACCACAAAGAGGGAAGTTCATTCCTCAACTCAGTACCCCAGCATAGGGAAGGTTCTAGCTGATGCAAACTGGCATTTCAAAATCGAAGACAGGGGGCGGTGGCTTACATCTGTAATCCCAGCTCTGAGAGGCCGAGGTGGGTGGATCGCCTGAGGTCAGGAGTTCAAGACTAGCCTGACCAATATGGTGAAACCTTGTCTTTATTAAAAATACAAAAATTTGCCAGGCGTGGTGGCCCTGTGCCTGTAGTCCCAGCTACTCAGGAAGCTGAGACAGTAGAATCACTTGAACCTGGGAGGAGGAGGTTGCAGTGAGCCAAGATCATGCCACTGCACTCCAGCCTGGATGACAGAGCAAGACTCTGTCTCAAAAAATAAATAAATAAATAAATTAATTAATTAATTAATAATAAAAAATCAAAGGCCAAAGCCTGTATGGAGAAAACTAGAGGAGAAAGTGTCTCTGTTCTCTAAATGAGAGAACAAGGGAGGGAGGGAACCATGAATTTTGCTGCATATCTAGATTTTTGGGGGTTTTCAAAAGCCAAACACACTTAAACCACATCTGCAGCTTTCACAATGACTCCAGAATACTTGGGGTGCTAAAGTCACTTTGGTGCTTCGAGGTAGTGGATTAAAGAAGTGAAAGTGTTACAGCGACAAGAGAGGTCACTGCCCTGGGAAAGACACAGAAAGGAGCGCAACATGTAGATGATGGCGAGCACGGAACTGAGTGTGCGGCTGCTAATGGCTTTAGACGAATCATGCACAGAGACACTTCAAAAGGAAATTCTGAACCAAATGGAAGGGGTCAAACTTATTTGGATCCTGATCCAAACACTCATTGAAGAGACAATGGGGGAAATTTGAATGCCGACTGACTAGTTAACGTTATTAATGTTAATTTTTTTTTTTTAGTACGATAGTGACATTGCAGGTTTTTTTTTTTGGAAAAGTCCTTATTCTTTAGTATTACATGCTGAAATATTTACAGGAAAAATGATATGATGTCTGGAATTTATTTTAAAATATTCTAGTTGGGGAAGGCAAGCAGATAGGCATGAGGAAGAAACAATTTTGACTATGAGTTAGTAACAGGCACAGGGACTGTGTGCATGAGGGATCATTAGACTATTCTATCTACTTTTGGTTTATATTTAAATTTTACTAAAAAAATGGCTGGACACAGTGGGCTCACATCTGTAATCCCAACCCTTTGGAAAGTCAAGGTAGGAGGATTGCTTGGGGTCGGGAGTTCAACAGCAGCCTGGGCAACATAGTAAGACCCCTGTGTCTACCAAAAAAAACAAAACAAAACAAAACAAAAAGGCTGGGCACAGTGGCATGTGCCTATAGTCCCAGCTACTTGTGAGGCTGAGGTGGGAGATTGGCTTGAGCCCAGGAGTTGGAGGCTGCAGTGAGCTATGATTGCACCACTGAACTCCAGCCTGGGCAACAGAGTGAGACCCTGTCTCTAAAAAAAATTACAAAATAAGTAAATAAATAATAGTAAAAAACTAAACTGGCCAGATGCAGTGGTTCATGCTTGTAATCCCAGCTGTTTGGGAGCTGAGGCAGGAGGATTGCTTGAGGCCTGAAGTTCAAGGCCAGCTTGGGCAACATAGTGAGATGACATCTCTACAAAAAAATAGAAAAACTAGCAGGGCATGATGTTGTGCACCAGAAGGCCTAGATACTCAGAAAGCTAAGGCAGGAGGGTTGCTTGAGCCCAGAAGTTGGAGGCTGGTGATCAGCCCTTCATCATGTCTCACTGGAACCTAAGGATAACCCCTCACAAGCCTCTTGACTTCCACCCTGCCCATGCCCCTACCCTCTATTTCCAACACAGCAGCAAAGTGAATGCTTTTTAAAAATTATCTGTAGGTCAGTTCACTCCTCTGCTCCAGACCCTGCACAGACTCCCCTTCCCACCCAAAGCGAAAGCCCGCAAGACCCTGCCCTCACTCCACCCTGCAGCAACCACAGGCCCAGATCCAGCTTGGCAGGTTCCATTCTGGGGCCTTACTACCTCCTTTACCCGGAACCCTCTTCCTCCATCATCCACTGGGTTTGTGCTCCAGGACTGTTCACTTATCACCATCTCAGCAGAGCTGTCCCTGCCCACCTAATGCTCCTGCCCCATGCCCACCATTTTTTGGTGCTCTTGAATTTCCTCTGCTGAGGTACTTTTTCTTTTTTCTACTTACTTTTCCACTTTCTACCATATTCCTAATACATTTATGTATGATGTGTATCCCTTATTTTCTGTATCTGAGCAGAGAGAATTTAATCTTGGCTAGGCTCACCGATATCCTCCACATACTAGAACAATGCCTGGCATGTAGTAGGTGCTCATTAAAATGAGAAGAATGAGAGAATGGATACATGAAAGCTGATTTTCATTCCATTCCAGCCACTTGCAACCACAAAATTCATCAAACATATCTATTGACTTGAACTGCCATTCTTGCTAGAAGACTCCGCTGATGGTGATCAATGTTTTACACCACCATTTTATTGGTTTTACTACATTGTAAAACCACTGTTTTACACTTTTTCCTTTGTAGAAAAGGGGAGCATCTCTACTTGTGATCACTATTCGTATATCTGGAGAAAAATACCAATCAATACATTTCCCATTATACTTCCCACATAGAAGGTTTTCATTTTGCTGAGGCTGCAGTTGTTATTTTTAGGGCCTGTTACTGTTTGTGACTCTGCCATTTACATTCTGCCAAAGGCTCTGTTTCTGATCAGCAGGTCTTCCGAGAACTGCCGTCCGATCAGCCAGCAGCATTTACCAGGCACCTTTTCGGGGTGCTGAGCCCTTACATGATGCAAAGTACAGCGGAGGCCTCGTCAGCAGCTCAGTCATGACATGCTTCACGTCCCACACAATTCACCTCTTGCTCTTTAACTGTTTCATGGAGGGAAATTTTAAATCCAGGCTTCCCCCTCTAATGAGTTCCCATAAATGTGCCTGGGTGTTAAAAATACAAAATCCTAGCAAATGTTTTATATGATATAACAGCAGGCTCCAATCCAGCAAATAAAATAAATAAAATGATGAATCATGTTATAACTGTTTACTTAATTTTTACTCTTAGGTATTATTAATTATTTGTCTCAGCCATGCAAAGTGCTGTGATTACAGGCATGAGCCACTGCACCTGGCCAACTTATTTTATTATTGACTTATTTTTTATTATTTTTTAGAGACAGGGTCTCACTCTGTTGCCAAGGTTAGAGTGCAGTGGTATATATTTACACAGACACACACATACACATATATACACACACATGCACACACACACACATAACTAACACAGATTAAAAACTAAAAGAAGTAAACAGTTTAACAATTTTCTAAAGCATTTCAATAACCCAAGTTTGAGTTCTCTCAGCTCATGTGAAGTAGAATTCCATAGACAGAAGTATAATTTACTTTTAATTATTTATTTATTTCAGACAGGATCTCACTCTGTCACCCAGACTAGAGTGCAGTGATGCGATCTCGGCTCACTGCAGCCTCAACCTCGAGGGTTCCAGCAATCTTCCCACCTCAACCTCCCAAGTAGCTGGTACCACAGTGTGCGCCACCACACCCAGCTATTTTTTTTTTTTTTTTGCAGAGACACGGTTTCACCATGTTGCCCAGGCTGGTCTTGAACTCTTGAACTCAAGTGATCCACCTGCCTTGTCCTCCCAAAGTGCTGGGATTACAGGCATGAGCCACCGTGCGCAGCCAGAATAGGTATATTTTAATGTTAAGAAAAAGCACTTGCCGCTGATGATTTTACAGAAAAATAAGAGAATATGATGCTTATGTTGATGGAATCTTACTGATTCCCTAAATATGTGTCAAGAGAAAGAACACAGGGTTTCTTCTCATTTTTTTTTTTTTAATTTTTATTATTTTTTTTTGAGATGGAGTTTCGCTCTGTCGCCCAGGCTGGAGTGCAGTGGTGCGATCTTGGCTCACTGCAATCTTCACCTCCCAGGCTCAAGTAATTCTCCTGCCTCAGCCTCCCGAATAGCTGGAACCACAGGCATGTGACACCACTCCTGGCTTAATTTTCTGTATTTTTAGTAGAGACACAGTTTCACAGTGTTCGCCAGGATGGTCTCGATCTCCTGACCTCGTGATCCACCCACCTCGGCCTCCCAAAGTGCTGGGATTACAGGTGTGAGCCCCTGGTTTTCTTCTCTTGATAAAGAGCCTGTAGTGCCATCTCCCATGTAACTGGTCCACATACTTTTGTACTACTCTCTGCATTTGGGTCATTGGAACACTTTACTGCTAAATTTTTTCATTTGTTTCTTCCCTTCTTGTTGTTGTTGTTTTTTTTTTTTTCCAAAGAATTGTGGTAAAAGATACATAAAATAAAATGTACTACACCAAACATTTTTATGTGTACAATTTAGTGGCATTAAGTACATTCACCACTAATTCCAGAACTTTTCATCATTCCAAACAGAAACTCCAAACCCGTTAAACAATAACTCTTTTTCTTCCCTTTCCTCCAGCCCCTGGAAGCCTATACTCTATTTTCTGTCTCTAGGAATTTGCCTATTCTAGGTAAATCCTCTATGTGGAATCATACAATATTTGTCCATCTGTGTCTGGCTTATTTCACAGAGCAGAACGTTTTCAAGTCTCATCCTTGTTGCAGCATATGTTCCTCTTTATGGCTGGATAACACTCATGTACATAAATACCATATTTTGTTAATTCAACTACTCATTACCTTTTAGGAATAACTGTGGATGATCTATTTCCAGTGCCTTAGATATGTCCTTTAATGTGCTTTTTTTCTTTCACAATGAGACTCTGTGACATAAATTGTATATACATAAATTTTAAGACAGGATTATTACCCTTGAAACTCAGAGTCACACTGGAGAGGCAGTCAAGTGATATAGTTTGGATATTTGTTCTCACCCAACTCTCGTGTTAAATTGTAATCCCCAGTGCCAGAGGTGGGGCCTGGTGGGAGGTGTTTGCGTCATAGGAGCGGATTCCTCATGGCTTAGTTTCTTTTATTACTGTCTTTGCAATAGTGAGTGAGTTCTTGTGAGATCTGGTCACTTAAAAGTAAGTGGCACCTCCAATCCAATCTCTGGCTCTCTCGCTCCTGCTCTGGCCATGTGACGGGCCTGCTTCCTCTTTGCCTTCCGCCTCATTGTAAGCTTCCTGAGGCCCGGAAGGCCAAGCAGATGCCAGCACTATGCTTCCTGTACAGCCTGCAGAACTGTGAGCCAAATTAAACCTCTTTTCTTTCTAAATTACCCAGTCTCAGGCATTTATTTATAGCAGTGCAAGAACGGCCTAAAACATCAAGTAAACAGATTATTCCAACACAACAGAGAGCACTGTGACAAGGTTACGAGGTCACAAAGGGGAGAACAAGGAACTCTGGGTGGTGGCAGAGAGTTTTCAGTGAAGCAACAATATTTTACCAGGGTTTTGAAGAATGAACAGAAGCTCTGTGTTAAATGAAGAAGAAACAGAAGTCCCTCCAAGCACAGGAACCACTCATGTCAAGATATGGGGCAAAAAGAGAGGACGTATTTGGAGACTAGAGAGTAACTGAAGGCTATCATTCAATCGGTGATAGTCTTCATGCAGGTTAATATCAAAGGCAACCTGAATTTCCTCAGACTTCATGAACTGGCGGTGAAGGGTGAGATCACACAAGCAGTAATAACCCAGCTCTCCCTGGCTCACTGCCTTACTTACTGGACTTCTGGTCCCCAGCAAAGCTGTCCCCATGAATTTGGGAGTCTCCATTCCTGTCCTTCCACTCCCCTCAAACGTCCTTGCATTCAAGGTCACATGGTAACTTGACTCTTCTCACCACTACTTCTGTGGGAATGCGGGGACCAGGCCAGAGCTGTGGGTGCTGCCCTCCCCAGAGACTTCACTATGCCCAGGGAGGACTGACTGGAGGAGGGGACCAGGCATCTCCCCTGCACTCTAGGCCCACAGCAACCCTGTATACCAGCCCGTATTAACCTTACCACTCCTTCCTCCAAAGGGCTGAGACCTCAACCATGGGACCTGCGTGGTGATCACCACAAAACTTCTTCCTGAAAGTTCTTCTCCAACAACTTCTCACATTCAGTTATTCATTCAACAAACATTGAGCAACAACCTAATATTCTGGGCTCTGGAGACCGAGTTCAAAAGAAGACAGCAGGCCTCTGCCCCCGCTTCCTGACAGGTCACTGCATCTTGAGTGCTAAGACTGTCATCACAGAGTGAGGAGGGGAACTGAGCTCAGAGGGGTAGAACCTCCTGAAAGGGCAGAACAGCTCATGCATCCTGCCGAGGTCAGAAGGTCAGTGCCTACTGCATCTTCCTCTCTTCCCATCCCCGATTGTGTTTGAGGTGTGTGGGGCGTGGCCCAGGCTGGCAGCCAGTAAAGCCTAACTGGTCCTAAGACTAATCAGCCCAGCCCAGCAGCCAGCTTCAGGAGTCTGGCCAGTTCATTAAAGTTCCCCAGAGTCCTTGCTTGTTCTAAGCCTAGAACTCCTGTCAACTCTTGACATTACCCTCCCCCAACTCTTCATATCTAACACACACACACACATACACACACACCCCTCCACCTTGCATTTTATACCCCAACCCCCTAGGGTTCCTCAATATTTCCCAAAATAAAGTCCCTATATGCCCTCTTGTCTGTGCACCCAAGCTGCTACCCTCGGCTGGAACAAGCTCCTCTCCCTCCCCAGCGAGCACCTGCTTGATCCTTCATGACAGCTTAGGTATCCAATACCTCCTCTGGGTGGCCTCTCTTGGCAATACCAGTCTAGGTCACGTCCCCCTCCTACTATAGCCCATATTACATTATGTTGAAATGTAACCCAAATGAACTAGTCAAAGGTCTGTTCACACCGAAATAAGCACCTAGACACAGGAACTAATGATATCTTACTCATTGCTGTCCACATAGTAGAGTCTCATTCAGAGTTGATTGAATGAATGAGTGGGTGAATGGTAGAATCAAAGTGGAAGAGCTCAAGACAGTTGCCACAAACTAGGCTGGATTTCTTGTCATTTTTAACTTGCTACCAGTTAGTCACATGGCTTATGGATGAATTAGACTAATTTAAAGATACAGAATCAAATACTTGGTTCAGTTTCTAATCAATGAATTGGCTGATTAGATCAATCCATTGCAACTGCAGGGCTCTTTCTGTAAACACAGAAATTCTACAATATACTTTTCTTCAAACTCTCTGTCTGTGAGTATTGAGTTATTTAATTAAGGACAAATTTTAATTTTTAAAACCTAGTGAATTATATTTTCATAAATAATACCATACAATCATTACTTAAAATGTTGAAAAAACACCAAGTATCTGTTTTCCCGAAACAACTCCCAAATGTGCAAGAAATTTACAACTTATGTTTTCATAACAATCCTCATAATCCCTAGTCTCAATTTTTGTTTTAGTATTGAAAAATAACAGCTGGGCACGGTGGCTCACACCTGTAATCCCAGCCCCTTGGGAGGCCGAGGCAGGTGGATCACCTGAGGTCGGGAGTTCAAGACCAACCTGACCAACATGGAGAAACCCTGTCTCTACTAAAAGTGCAAAAATTAGCTGGGTGTGATGGTGCATGCCTGTAATCCCAGCTATTCGGGAGGCTGATGCAGGAGAATTGCTTGAACCCGGGAGGCAGAGGTTGCAGGGAGCCAAGATCACACCATTGCACTCCAGCCTGGGCAACAAGAGCAAAACTCTGTCTCAAAAAAAAAAAAAAAAAAAAAAAAGAAAAAAAAAGAAAAGAAAAGAAAAATCACTGGTGTTTTTATTGGTATTTCTAGTATTGGAAAACAACTGGTATACTTAACAATATTTGTTCCATGGCAGAGTAAGAAAGCGAAGAGGAGAAGGGGTTATCTTCCATGCTCATGAATGAATTATATTCAGTTCCTTCCTTCATTGTCTCTTTCCACTTCAGATCCAGAAAGAATCAGGAGTGGAGGTAGAAGGCAGAGATGTCAGGATAGGGTTACCATTGATATATGTAGCATCACAAACTAATAAATAACTCATAAATCCTCTGCTTCTTCCTCTCCTTCCTTTCTCCTTATATTTCCTCAGTAGGATCAGTGACAATTTTGAAACAGCCTGGTCTCACATCACATTCAGGAGATTCTGCCTCTGAATTCTTAACAGCCTGAGAGATGCAGTTGGGGCTGACCTGCTTGATCATATGCAAATGAAAAGCAGATGCTAGTAATGAGAACATTCCAGCCAAAATCCAAAGCTACCCCAGAGGAGTGGAGCATGAAGACACTTGCTCTATTGGAACAGTCATCTATATATTACAGTAGGGGAAAGCCTTGATCCCATTCCCAGAAATCTTCACGACCATTGAAGATGAGGTGGTTTCTTCTTGGGTACAGCCCAACCACATGGGTGGCAGAGGCCAAAGATGGGCTGAGGGGGCTAAAAGCTACCATATCTGCTTCTGACTGCCAAGTGTCTAGAGAGATCCTTTCAATGCACTTGTAACAGATCTCCCCTCCTCCCAGAGAGTGGGGATGGGAGAGGCCTAAGCCATACCCATGCATTCCAGCTGGTCAATCAACAGGGAGGCGTTTAGGGGCTCTCGAGCTACCTAATCACCAGTACTGGTCCACCATTTGCAGCAAGGTCCTGAAATCCTCCTCAGAGGTCTACAAATCCTAATGTACTTGTACTCAAAGGCCAGCTGGGAAACAAAGAACATGAGCTCAACTTTGTAAAAGGATCTCTATCTCCTCACATTGGAAAAACACATGAATGTACCCTACCACTACAGAAGTCATTTGCACATGCTCCTTACCTTTCTCTATCCAGAATATTACTAAAGAAAATGACAAAGGAGACAGGAATAGGTGAAATAGTGAGCTTTCTGGTCTCCCCACCATTTAGCCTAAAAAATGAAAATGGACATGGAAACATTTAATTTCATCCTTATAACAGATCTGATACTCAATTTTTAAAAAACCTAGTAGTTTAACTACATATGAATTTAGAAATTTAATATTTATAATGCAAATAGGACATGTTTACATGGTAAAGGGAATGAGGTAGGTGAAAGGGAGATTTGAAGATTTTGAAGCAAAAAAGTAGACATCTTTTTTCTCCTATCATATTTTTATATGTAAATAGAGGGAGATTCTTTCTTAAAACATGACCACAATATTATTTCACACCTAAGAAGGAACATTAATTCTGTAATATCATCAAATATATCCAGGATAACTTTTTTTTCTTACACTTTGAATAAGAATTCAAAGTCCATATATTTTGATTGTGCAGTATTTCTTATAAATCTCTTTCCATCTATAGGTGCCGGATCCAGGGCAAAAATGAAGACATATGGGACCTTAGGTGACAAGGAAGAAGCTCCCAGGCAGCATGTGGGATGGACCCAAGGAGAACGTCAGAGAGAAAGGTTCAGTCTGGTGTCTCCTGAAGCAGGTGAGGTACACATGGACATGAAGGATCCCATCCATCCTTCAAGGGTATCGCTGAGGCAGGAATGAGAAAACAAAACAAAGCAAAATGGGAAAAAAGCACAATTCTCATGAAAGATGGTTACAGCTTATTCCATAGAACCCTGGCCTAACTTTACCTTCAAGAACATGACCTGACTTTGCTTCCCACTGACAAGGTGTCACCTTTTACAGTTCTATTTGGGTTCAGGCAAAAGAAACAGCATGCTTGTGTTTTAAAGGTGGCAGCATGCTGACGAAGGAGCGTGGAACTGGTGCCTCCAGGACTCATGACAAGACCTTACGGAGAAAGAAGTCACCCAAAGGCAAATGACTGGAGTGTGGAAGAGTATGGAAGAGCTGGACCAAATCCACATGATCCGGTCAGTTCTCCAAACATCAAGACCCTGTGCGGTGAGGGTGAGCCATCTCAGCAGAAAGGTATACCTCCCTGCCCATGCCACCTCCAACACTTCCAGACCTTCTCTTCCCTCCTTCCCCAATCCCACCCAAAGCTCCAGTTCCCGCAAATGTGGGAGTGCAACGAATGCAATTAGCTGGGGTGATGGCAGCAGCCCTGAACTTGGACTCAGAAGACCTGGCTTTAAATTTCGCCTCCGCACTTACTGGTTGTATGACCCAAGGCGATTTACCTCCCCCTCCACTTTCCCCATCTGTGAAATGGGGTAAATAAGAGTCCCACCTGATTCAAAAGGTTATGAGGATGAAATATGGTTGAGAGATGAGAATCCTTTTAAACTTCTCTGCAATACTAATGATGATAATGATTAAAGTAACTCAGTTGCAAAATAATGTGAATGACATTACCCGGCCTTTAACCCTTCAGGAAGTGTTTATTCTTTAAAGGGAAAAGTTTGTCAAACCAAATGAATCCTCTTGGTGAACTACACGGATAACATATTTTGGAGAGAGATGGTAGGCCAGCTCCTGTGACCCTCTCTAACTGAGGCTGGGGCTAGGGAGGGAGGCCCTTTCATTCTGGCCTCATTTTTGTTTCAAAGGGAAATGTGGTCTCTCTGAGGGAGGAGGACAGACAGGCAGTATAACTTCTCACGTCTTTGTGAATCATTTTTATTAGTTCCTGGCCCACATTTTTAAAAAAGAATATTTACTCTTAAATGACACACTTTAAAAGCATGCTTTTCTAAATGGCAGCAATTGGACCCCATGGTGTGGCCAGTGCATTCAGTCTGAAAACTCTATGGTGACACATCACTGTGGTCCTGTGGAGATGGGTCCTGTGGCGATGTATGTCTTCCTTCTCCTCTAGTTAGCGCCCTGTGAGCTGGGAGATTCAAATCTAATAGCAGCTTGAAAGCTTCAAACCTAGAGTCCTCCAAGCTGGGAAGCTGAATTGCTGCTCTAGGGCTGCGTTTAGATTGATTTTCTGAATGCTGTCACTGCAGAGGAGCTAGTCAACTTTTCTCAAAATATTTTTCTCATGTTTTTCACTTTCCTCTCTCCAGTTTGACATACGGAGTTATAAATGTACTTTCTGGTTTTGTTTTATGCCTTGATTTTTATTTCTGATGATTCTATCAAGCTGACTGCCTTCAATGTTTTCTCTATTTAGGAAAATGCACTACTTCCTGTATTCCTCACCTCCCTCCACCAGAGATTCACTCTCCTGGCCGATGCCTTGTGCCTGGCACACAGGAGCATTGGAGATGCCCAACACCTAAAGTCCATACCTTAATGTCTTGAAATAAATAAATGAATTTAAGGAAGAAACTCTGAAATAAACTGGGGCTGAATTATACAGTAGCTGGCATCACAAAATTCTAATCAAAGCTAGGGAATTTAATAACGATCCCTGCCTAAAGACCTAAAAGCATGTTCTTTTGTTACTTTGTTAACCATCATGAGTTTTCACTGTCCCTTCTGCTACTGCCTTCAATGTAACACTACAAATAGATTAATTACTAAGAGTAAAAGGTTTTGTCTCTTTTCTTTTTTTTCTGTTTCTTTTTTAAAAAAACTAATTGTGAAATAGCTAATTTAAAAGGATCATTTTTTTAAACAACAGTCTTAAAAAAAAAAAAAAGCTAAATGTCATAGTGCCCTAAATTCTTTTGTGTTGGTGATTATATTGTATGTCAAGAAACCATCCTGAGGTGATAATTAGATTTTATCTGTAAATGGAGGTGGGAGGATGAGAGTAGGTAGTAGCATCAACATTTCACCAAAACAATAAGACAATTCACACGACGAGGTAGGAAAAACATTACTCAAACAGGAGGTTGGGGCTACTGTGTGATTAAGGGAATTTTGACACTATAATCATCTAGGGTGGGTGTATATTTTATTTGCCTCTCTATGGCCAGACATTTAGGAAGGCAAACTGGAGCAAGAAAAAATAGACTGATAACCAAAATGTAAAATATCTCTGTGTTGATCATCATGGAAGTGAATAAAAGAGGCCACAAAGACCCCTTTTTTTCCCACAGAACTTTTCAACAGATGGTTATACTAGTTGTTTCAGAATTAATACCAAGGATTGAGGGTTGGAGGCATGTTATTTAGAAGCAGTGCTGGTGTGAAAGTGACAAGGTTTTTGGCTCCAAGTAACACCTCCCAATTTGTACAGCAACCACAAATGTGCTTCAGGCAAGGTGGCGTCCTACATTTTAACTTACCCCCAAGAAAATATCCTGAATTTCACAGGTGTTCTCAGTAATATGACCTGACTGAAAATAGCTTCTATTCTGTATTTTTCCCCAGGTTAAAATTAAGCTCGGCAGGCTCGATGTAAATGCGCAGACAAAGCAAAGCAGGAAGCCTCCCACACTAAAAAGGGAAGATAAGAATCACAGAAGCCGGGATGGTTTTTATTGAAGGGCATTTCAAAGCAAATACAGACATCTACAGCATATTTGTAAATCCTCCGTATGTGTATGGAAACACATACCTTCACACATCAAAACTGGATTTGTTCCTGAGTAACAAAACATCCTAAGAACAAAACGAAAGGAAACTGAATAGCAGAAAAATACTTCCATCGTATACCACACAGGATTATTTATTAACCACAACACACCAAGAGTTAAGAAAATAATGCAACAGGAACAAAGGGCAATGGATACGTACCGGGAAGACCACAGAGAAATAAAATGCAAATGGCTAATAATATAAAATATTTCCTAGGTTGTATAGTAACCAGGGAAAGACAAAATTACACTTTTGACCTCTTAGACTGGCAGTGACAAAGGTTATTTGAGTGACCAAACTTTAGTCAGGCTCCTGGATCTTCTAGGCCCATCTGGGCGCTTCCTCATAAAATACAGTTTCAGCAAACGCCCTGCTAAATTGGTTTACCAAGAACTCCTACCCTCAGTGGAGTTCCTTATCTCTTCACCTTTCCTCAGGTGAGGCCTGATCATCCTGGCCTATCTTCAGCAAGAGGGCCCTAACCGTGACGTTTCCTCTTAGTAAATTTCCATCCACTGACACACACTTACAATTTATAGCCAGGAGCAAGCTCCTTGGCTTTAAATTATTTTCCCTGTTATATTCAGAGTTGAGCCCAATCCCTCTCTCCGACTACAAAATCTGATAGCAGTAGTCCCTATACCTATTGCAATGGTCCCAAATAAAACCTGCCTTACTGTGCTTTAACAAGTGTCATTGAATAATTTTTTAACTGCAAATTGTTGGAGGTAAAGACATTTTTAAATGTCTTCAATTAGTTTAGCTACTTCCATGTAATGTTAGAATCTCCATCAATTTGCTGGTTACTGTCCCTTCCTGAGAAGAAGCAGACACCATAGCCCCGCATACTTTGGATTCACTCCTAAGTTGATATTGATATGAATGAAATAGTTATCGCCCAAACTTTGCTTTCTACATTTGTATCAAAAAAACACGATGCCCCTGTGCCCCGCGCCCCCACCACTGGATCCCCAGCCTCACTCAGAGAAAGTGTCAATGTCATTGCGATGATCTACAGGGTACCAACCCGGGATTCTTTTCTGTTCCTTGGGGCCTTGTTCTTCTCTCTGCCTGGAAGGATCACCCTTTAACTTCTCTCAGGCCTTTCTTCAAATGTCACCTTCTCAGTGGGGCCTGCCTTGGTTGCCATACTTACGGTTGCAGTCTGCACACCTTCACTCCAGCACACCCTCTCCCCTTCCTCTGCTTTGTAATCACCATCTAATATTGTTTATTTAGTTTGTGTATTGTCTCTCTCTCCCAGCAAAGACTTGAACAAACTCTAGTCAGCTCCCCTGAGCCCTCTTCTCAACTAGGCCTCAACCTTGGCCTATAGAGGCTTAAATAAAACACGGATACAGTTTCTAACAGCTCAAGGCCGCATCTCTAGAATGACCTTAACTCCCCTTAAAGTGCCTTCCTGAGAAAACTCAAATGTCAGAATAATTTACTGTTTGTTCATCTAACATCTGAAGATGGGGCTCCTGTCTCCAGCCTCTGTGGGAGGGTGGGAGCCTGACTTCCACAAGCACCAGTTAACAAACCCAGATGAGTTTACATGCACCAACTCCCCTCTTCCTGCTTAGTATGATATTTTTACTTCCGTGAATTTACTGAACCTCTGCTCACCTCCCTCTATACTCCTTCATTCTCTCTTTAAAATGCACAGTCACTTCTGTACAAATTAAAGTTGTTCAGTTCACACTGAACAGTTCTCTATGGAAATAGTCTATCACTGATTAAAATCTCTCCTTGCCACTTCAGTGTCCAGCTTTGTTTACCTTTGACATCCTCACTATAACGCAGTCTCCATGAATTGGATTTTTGTTTTCTCACTGGCACATAATAGAGACTCAGTAAATACTTGCTGAACCTTGTTGATGGGTCCACAGTGGTGCATGGGTTTTAGCTCCTCAGCCACACTCCTGGGCTGGGATAAGCATGTTGAAGCATCTGGATGAAACATCACTGCTCATTTCACTCCTTAAATACCTGGCAAGTGACAGGCGGCTGGACAATAGACATCATGCCGGTTTTCCTAAAGGTTTCTTCAATTTGTTTTTTGGTTTGTTTGTTTGGTTGGTTAGTTTTTTTTTTTTTTTGAGATGGAGTCTCGCTCAGTTGCCGAGGCTGGAGTGCGGTGGCACGATCTTGGCTCGCCACAACCTCTGCAATTCTCTGGCCTCAGCCTCCTGAACACCTGGGACTACAGGTACCCACCACCATGCCCAGCTCATTTTTGTATTTTTAGTAGAGATGGGATTTCACCATGTTGGTCAGGTTGGTCTCAAACTCCTGACCTCAAGTGATCCATCTGCCTCGGCCTCCCAAAGTGCTGGGATTATAGGTATGAGCTACCATATCCGGCCTTCAATTTGTTTTAAATTCTGGTAGAGCACCATCTACTACATGCTTAATATTATCCATAAACAGACATGTCTGAGCACAGAAGATCATGTTAATGAAGATTATCGAAAACTACTGGGTGAAGAGTACTTGCTTCACACGAACTTTTCTTATTGGTTGTTGTTATTTCCCCCACTTCCCTTTCCTTTATTTCCATTTGCGATTTTGCTCCTTAAACTTCCTTTCACCTCCAACTCCCTCAGTGATTCTCTGGGTTTTCATTCTTAGAACTTCGTCAAAAATGCTTTTGGCTGTGAATTCCAGTGAGTTCCTTCAGATGCAATCTGAAGATGTCCTTTCAGTTTTTATTCTTTAGGTTCTCTTAGGTGATCTGGGGGCCATTAACCTCCCTCACCACACTCTTTCTTCCCTAGTCTTCTAATTTTTTTTTCCAGCTGTGGCTTCTCACCAGTTTCAGTTGACTATAAATACTCGTAAGTATGATCAGTCGCTTTCCAACAAATGCTTTATAAGCAACTACTATGGATAAGGCACCATTGAGATTACAAAAGTCTACTACTCAAAGTGAACTTGAAGAGAGGGAGACAGTCTATACTCACATGAAAAGTTGAAGTTTTCTGCATAGTGCTTGCCAAACAAATTGTTAAGCAAGCGCTACGCAGTAAACTAACTTTTCATGTGAACAAAGCTATGTAGGAAAATTCCGGTGATACCCAAGGCAATAATAAATGGTCACATTATTAATCCAACCAGCAAGTCAAAGTTCTCCATTTAGAGCTTAGCCTCCCCCATTATTACATTTCTCTCTTCTACAGGGTATTTTCAATGGGTATTGTAATATCAACCACAGATAACAAAATTAACATATCTTCTTATTGCAGCCTCAACCCTATTTTCCAACATCTTCATAATTATCATTGCCACCACCGACACTCTGATACTAAGGTGTATCTCAACATCTTTAGTCTCCCTAGAAGGAGGTCCCTATGTTTAACCCATGGAGGCAATAGTTCCCAAGGCCTCCCTTCCTTCCTGTTCCTATCATTATAGCCCTGGACTTGGTGTCGAGAAACCCGGCTCATCTGGTTCAGCCTTACCTTTTTCTAGTCTACAAAAGGCATAACAGACACTAAGAAATGAAGAATTAAAAATGCTTCACAATTGTAAAACTTTTGAAAAGTCCACAGTAATCCACACTTATCTGAGATTTTACTTTCCACAGTGAAGTAGGATATTTTGAGAGGGAGAGAACACATTCACTTACTTTTTACATTATAGTTGTTAGTTATTGTTGTCCTTACTGTACCTAATTTTAAAATTAAACTCTATCATAAGTATGTATGAATAGGAAAAAAGAAAAAAAACAGTGCATAGATAGGGTTCAGCAGGTGCTACCTGCAGGTTTCGGGCATCCACTAGGGGTCTTGGAATGAATACCCCACAGATAAGGGGGGACTGCTGTATATCCATCTTCTACTCTTGTCTTTTCATGTTTTGGGTAATGTCACCTTAAAGAATGGATTTGGGCCGGGCGCGGTGGCTCAAGCCTGTAATCCCAGCACTTTGGGAGGCCGAGGCGGGCGGATCACAAGGTCAGGAGATCGAGACCACAGTGAAACCCCGTCTCTACTAAAAAAAAATACAAAAAATTAGCCGGGCGCGGTGGCGGGCGCCTGTAGTCCTAGCTACTCAGGAGGCTGAGGCAGGAGAATGGCGTGAACCCAGGAGGCGGAGCTTGCAGTGAGCCGAGATCGCGCCACTGCACTCCAGCCTGGGCAACAGCGTGAGACTCCGTCTCAAAAAAAAAAAAAAAAAAAAAAAAAAAAGAATGGATTTGAGTTTTCAGTGAATAAAATGTTTTAGTCTTTGGGGTTATTTTGTTATTGTCTTTTTGTTTGTTTGTTGGAGACAGGGTTTCACTTTGTCGCCCAGGCTGGAGTGCAGGTGGTGTGATCACGGTTCACGTAGTCTCAACCTCTCAGGCTCAAGTGATCCTCCTGCCTCAGCTCCCCAAGAGTAGCTGGGACTACAGACACATGCCACCACACCCAGCTAATTTTTGTATTTTTTTGAGAGATGGGATTTCACTATGTTGCCCAGGCTGGTCTTGAACTCCTGGGCTCAAACGATCTGCCAGCCTCGGCCTCCTAAAGTTGCTAAGATTACAGGCCTGAGCCACTGCACCCACCCGTAATCTCTGTTTTTTTTTGTTGTTGTTATTGTTGTTGTTTGTTTGTTTGTTTGTTTTTGCTGCTGTTGTTTTGTTGTTGTTGTTGTTTTATTTTTTAAATCTATTCCCGCCTCTTAATTGTACAGTCCTCTAGACACTGGACACTAGAGGTTTTTCAGAGAAAGTCCCAGAAGCCAATTCATATAGACACTCTTGAAGCAAAATATTTTGTGTAGATAAAAGTTCTAAAGCCATGCTCTCTCTAAATCCTTCAAAGCATGGAGTAGTTTAGATATTTCATCAAAAAACTTCATGAAAAAGCATGACACCCTCTGCCCATTATTTACTATATAGATAATATATAGTAAGGTTTGCCAAACACGAAAGCAAGAGTAGAATTTTAAGTAGCATGGAGGTTTCCATGGATGGGATGTTGAAGTACATTAGTGCTATAAGGAATCAGTCCTTAAAATAGTTGACAAGCCTGTTAAAAGCTCTCCATACAGACTTGCTTCCCTTAAAGTGTTGTCCGAGGACCAGCAGCATCAGCAAAACTTATAAGCCTGTTAAAAAGTGCACAAGTTCAGTTCCCACTCTAAATCTACTGCATTTCAACAAGATCTCCAGGTGATTCATACATTAGAATGTGTATGAGAAAGTCTACATTAGATATGAGAAATGTTACAGTAGATCATACGACTCTGTCATCTAACTCCTGTGTGAACTCAGAGTGGGAGCTCTGGTCAGGAGGCCATTACATTTGATTTGACTAGTCCACTGATGCATTGAGACATCACTCCAACTCCTACCTAGCAAAAAATGGTAGCCTTGGCGCTTTCTGGTGTGGCTGACCGGGACTCTCGGTTTTCATCCTTTGTGATGTGCCTTTGTTGCCTATTGTCTATTAACAGTGCAGCAAGGTGATCATGGCTGAAAACCACAGCCTAGGATTAAGAGCTTGCTTGTTGAGGACGGGGACCAGCTGAATCATACCGAGACACCCCACCCCCACTCCTAGGCACGACTTTAACACAGGTGAGGGCCTGCAAACATGAACATCAAGGGAAGCCTTAGAAGAAGGCAATTGCAGAAGAAGCGAGGAGTGGCAGCCAGGCAGCTCAGGAAGGGGAGGTGGAACAGGGACATTTGCTTACAGATTTTAATGTACAAGGCAGGTTTTTCGGCACCAGAAATTTCAAAACACCTTTCTCCTTCCACAGCTGCTTAGCAGCTGCTGAGTCCCCCGTCCCCCTCCCCAGCATGTTCCTGGGCTTGGGCAAACATTCTCATCTTGCCACTGCCTGTGGCCGGCCTTCTGAGAATATGTCAGCTGCCTAAGGAGCAGTCACCCTCATTAAAAAAACAAAAAACAAAACAAAAAAACAATAAATCCAGATCTGGATAATCACATGTGAACTCATGCAAACTCTAAACCCTTGTTGAGAAATGTTTGATCAGATTAGGCCAAAGGAATGCTATCTTGTACCCCCAGCAGGCCTCTGAATCCAGGGTCACCCTTGGGGATGTAATCCCCAGAAAGCAAGGGTTTGAACTGTTCTCACTACCATATTGTTCCATTTGGGAAGAGACCTAGGCTGATCTGCCATGTGAGGCTCACTATTAATCTTCCCGAAGGAATGAGGAGATCTGGTTAAATGACCACTGAGGGCTTCCTTGAATGGAAACCAAAGGGGCCCAGACAGCTCTGTGGAAATGTGCACCCTACAGACTGGCATAGTTGCTGGGGAGGAGATCAGGCCCCATGTCAATCTGGGTCAGGGGGAGAGAATGCCTGTCTTCATGGCCAAGTCTTCTTGCCTGTACTCTTTATACTACTCAAGCCACAGGTGCCCTCACCTCACCCCAGCCAATGATTTCCATCATCCTTCCTATTCTTACCTTGTTGTTCCCTAGGAATGTGCTCCATTCTTGCTTGTTTCCCCACAACTCCAAAACACCTATGGCGCAATGAAACATCCACTTTGTTATTTTTAAAAAACACTTCCTCATTTCACATAGTTTTCTTACTCTACTCTTTCCCTTCTTTCTTACCTAAAAGACATTAGGCTTTTCTCTATGACACATATGCTTCCCAGAAGCCCTGGAATTCTTTACCTCCCCAGGCCCCGGGTACAAGGAGGTAATGAATGCTTTTGTTGTGTTTTCCCAGTCCTCCACCTCTTATCAAGGAACTGTGCCCTCCACACCTGCAAGAATACATCCCAGTGGTCTCTGTCCCACAAAATGGATGTAGCTGGCGTCAGGAATGGCTACCTGACCCAGGCTGGTGTGTGGAATTGGGATCCAAGGGCACCCCTCTCTGCTAGGTTTCACAGAAGACATGTAAATTGGGGAACTCTGAGGAGAATACGTGCTCACAGCATCAGAGAAATCTGGGAGGGAGGGAAAGACAGAAGGACGGATGGTTGGATGGATGGAAAGACAGATTAGTTAGGTAGTGTTACGGACTGAATGCTTGTGTCCCTTCAAAATCCAAACCTTAGAACCTTATCCCCTAACATGATGGTATTATGAGGTGGAGTCTTTGGGAGGTAATAAGGATTAGATGAGGTATTGAGGGTGGAACCTTCATGAATGAGATTAGTGTCATTATAGGAGCTCCCAGAGAGCTTTCTTCCTCCCTCCGCCATGTGAGGACACAGCAAGAAGATGGCCATCTATGAACCAGGAAGCAGGCCCTAGGCAAACACTGAATCTGCCAGTGTCTTGATCTTGAACTTCCAGCCTCCAGAACTGTGAGAAATAAATTTCTCTTATTTATAAGCCAACCAGTCTATGACAGTTTGTTAGAGTAGGCCAAAATAAGCTATACATGATGACGATGATGATGATGATGATGATGATGATGAAGATAGATTAATAGATGATGGATGATGAAGGGATAGATAGATAGATAGATAGATAGATACATAGATAGATACATAGATAGATACATAGATAGATACATAGATAGATAGATACAGCGGGCAAGAGAGAGTTAGATCAATCCCTGGGAACAAAAAGAGAGTGCCCTCCTTGACCACAGCCAATGTTTCAATGTATCAGTTCCTGGCCGGAAGGTATCACGAAGCCACACTCTCCTTCCTGGTTAATGGGTGCTCTTGTTAACAGCCGAACAAACCTCTTTTCCTTCACTCGACGAAGGGAGTCTCTATTGCTAACTATGGAAATTTATTCATTTTGTTCAAACCCTTGCTATTACTTAGTAATCCTCTCATTCATATCTGATTGAGTCCCTTCTACAAATGTCACAGTGGCTGTTTCAAAGCTTCTTTACTTTCTGGATCTCACAGTCATTGTGTTAACAGTTCCAACTGACCTGTTTGGTTAGCACATATTACCTTGAGTGATTATATATTTTGGAGGTACGCAGTGTTACTATAAAGTAATGTGAATGACTTAGCTGTCCAAATGGTTGTTATTCCCACCAAAATAATCATGCTGGCAGATAATAAATGTATTCCTACAGTGTGGCCACTGTTACTGCCATTTATGGAATGCTTTTTCAAATCTTCCTCAGCGACAATACATCTATGTCACTCAAAGGTAGACATGATTTTTAGAAAGAGTTACAATTGAGCTGTAGTCAGGGCAAGAGGATAAAAACAGGGGTCACATATTTTAGTCACAAAACCTTTGTTGAACACTGTTTTGCCTAATAAGATTATAATGGGAATAAGTATATACACACTCTTCCAATATGACAACTCTAAAAACACTAATTTGAAGACATAAATTCTATTACATTTACTAACCATAAGCCATATACTTTTTTTTTTTTAAGATGGGATCACACTTTGTTACCCAGGCTGGAGTGCAGTGCCGCAATCACAGCTCACTGCAGCATCGAACTCCCGGACTCAAGCAATCTTTCCACTTCAACCTCCTGAGTAGCAAGAACCACAGGTGCACATCAGTTCACCTGGCTAATTTTTTATTTTTTATTTTTATTTGTAGAGATGGGGTCTCACTATATTGCCCAGGCTGGTCTCAAGCTCCTGGACTCAAGCAATCCTTCTGCCTCCACCTCCCAAAGTGTTGGGATTACATGCGTGAGCCATCGCGCCCAGGCTAAATCACATTCTTTGTCACTATCACATCTTTCTATCTTGTGGTCCAAACCTCTGGAGCAGAAATCAAAGATTTATAATGCCCAGTAGTCTGGAGAAAAGGGGTTTAATATGTTTGTTCTTGATATTTAGGCTACTTGAAGATTATTTAATAGAAATTATACCTCCAAAGAAGATATGCCAAACATTCAGGTAGGTTAAAATATACATAAAACAAAAAAGATCATAAATCAACATTGATGACCTGACTAATGACCACCAATTCTTATGTCACACGCTTACAGTATATAAGTTATTGACCCAAAATCAAAGCATTGTACCTCTGACATTCTTGCCCTAGCCACAGTCCAAAGTTCTAGAGAGAGATAACATGCTTTTTTTTTTTTTTAAGTCACAAGTTTCTTCCTGTTATGAGGGATAAGCCATAGCTACTCTTTCTCAAGACTTCACAGAGGTATCAAGAAACTGCAAAGTAAGGCATATAAATGTCAAATTTTAGCCAATAGGTCACAAAATAAGTTAGAGCTCAGAAGTCTTTCTAAGGCAAGCTGCTGCAACCTACTTCTCTGTGCAAATTTCAGCAAGTGTGATCAAAGATAATGAGTCACTCAGCATGGTATTTTAAAAACACTAAAGCTGCTTCAATGTTTTTTCCTGAGTTTCACTGTAACTGAAACTACACTTGTACCTTGAGACAAGATATGGCTCTTGGGCATGAATTAAACACATGACTCCAAAACTGAGTTGTTTTAGATTAAAAGAATCCACCTAAGTGAGGATCACTGAAATGTGCTAGCCTGAAAACACAGGCAGAGCTCCATCACAAGTAAGTCAAATTTATTCTTTATGCTAGAAAAGTGGTGTTGAATGCACCTTAAAGTAGATAGACAATTGACTGGGGCCTTAGAAGGACTTTTTGATAGAAAGTGATATTTATTCTGATGATCTCTTTCACAATGCAGAGTAAAACATAATGCAATTTTCCCTCTGTTGGTGAAGATAATCATGAGTTGTTTCTATAGGGGGTGATAGATATGTACTAGGGTAGTGTAGGGTAAGAAAAGAGTATGCGTTTTGAAGCCATGAAGAGTTGAGTCTCGGTTCTATTCCTTCCCTGCTGCCTGAGGGACTTGGGTGGGTTACTCCACCCTTCTGAAACCAGGTTCCTTACTTTAAAAAAGGAGCTGATACACTGTTCTCTCACAGGGTTGCTATAAAGATAGAGTATGATCGTGTGGGGAAATAATGCAGGATTGGGTTAGCATTGAGTGCACTTCCTTTTGCCTTCATTTGCCTGCACTCTTGCATCCAACACCCAGTACCAGAATTCCCAGGAGGCTGCAGAGTCCCCGTGGCTGGGGTTCCATCACCACTAGCCTCAGGGTGAACTGACACTTATGACTTCCTTTTCATTCTTCACTTCCATAGGTGTTGCCAAGTGAGGTTTACACACTACCCTCAAGGAAGTTCTAATGATCTCATGGGTGACAGTATAAAAAACAAAAACAGGCCAGGAGCAGTGGCTCATGCCTGTAATCCCAGCACTTTGGGAGGCCTAGGTGGGCGGCTCACTTGAGGTCAGGAGTTGAGACCATCCTGGCCAACATGTTGAAACCCCATCTCTACCAAAAAATACAACAATTAGCCAGGCATGATGGCACATGCCTGTAGTCTCAGCTACTCAGGAGGCTGAGGTGGGAGAATCGCTTGAACCTGGGAGGCAGAGGTTGTAGTGAGCTGAGATAGCACCACTGCATTCCAGCCTGGATGACAGAGTGAGACCTGTCTCAAAGAATAAAAAACCAAAAATCTCTCATTATTTTTAGATTTTAAAACATTTGGAAATCCCCATTTTTACCCAATCTTCTATTTACACATTTTTAAAAAATCACTTTAGGCTAATTTTTTATTTATAGATACTTAATGTCAAAAGAACTATTTTTAAAGTAATTCATGCATTAATTCCACAAGTATCTACTGAGCACCTAGTATGTACCAGGCCCTGTAGTAGGTACTGAGAATGCAAACATAAATAAAATATGCTTTCCATCTTCAATTATTTTATGGTGTGGGGAAGGAGACAAATCCATGCATCATTTGAATGCAGCACAGTAAGTCTTATAATGGAAGCATGCAAAGGTGCCACCACTTACACAGTACTTTAAAGTTCAAAAGCACTTTTCACACATTTCAGCCTCACAATAATCCTATGAGCTATGTGTTACTGTTACTAATTATTTCCAGGTCAGATATAAGGAAACCTAGCATAGGGAGGTGACTTAAACCTAGCATAGGGAGGTTACAGGTGTCAATCTGTTCTGACTAAGATTACACAATAATAACCAGATTCTGTGTATGGGAGAGAAAGGTGTGGTACCTTTTCTCACCCATCATAAGGGTCATGGCAACACTCCTACAACACAAGACAGGTTAACAAGAGGAAAGCCTAACAAACTTCTTGAATCAAAATTTTATTTGATATGCTAGCCAGTCTTCCTTCCTTCCTTCCTTCCTTCCTTCCTTCCTTCCTTCCTTCCTTCCTTCCTTCCTTCCTTCCTTCCTTCCTTCCTTCCTCCCCCCCTTCTCCCTCCCTCCCTCCCTTCTCCCTCTCTCCCTCCCTCCCTCCCTCCTGGAATGAAGGTCTTATGACCTACTCTCACACAAGTCAAAGAACGTCTTTATGGCTAGCTCCTACACAAAAAGGCAGGGCAAGGTTAGAGTAACATTCCTAGTTTCTACAACCCACCTCAGGGAAGAGGAATTCTAGTCGCTGTGGCCTGCCTTTTGGGAGAAAGGGGAACAGAAGATAGGAGGTCAAGAGAAGGGCAAGAGAAGGTCAGAGAGAGGTTTTACTTCTGAGGCCCTTCCAATGTCCTTCAGTTAGAAATACTCAGCCCATTAAAGCACCACGTTTTGGGGTATTGTTTTCTGAGCCCTGACAGTCCCAACCTCGGTTGTCTGTGCTCTTTCTACCATTGTCTCTGTCTTTCAGTGTTCATGTCAGAATATACTCAGAATATATCCATATCAAACCTGCAAATGCCTTATAAACATCAACTAAATTGTGTGTCCCAGGAAAAAGGCAAACACAGCAACCTCCCATACTCAGTCTCTGCCCAGCTGTCTACTCTCCCTTCTCTCCCAAAAGAACCATGCTCAGAGCCAAAAGCAACTGCTGAGTGTTTTCTGATTATGACAGGTTGTTTCAGGCCTTTGCATGTACTGTTTCCCATCCCCAAACACTCTTCCTCCCCAATCCAACTCCATCTTTCAATTCCTCCTTTTGCATAGAGATAGCCCAGGTTTCACCTCTTCCCCGAGGACTTTTCTCCCCAAAACCATTCCCTACAGCCAATCCTCCTAGGTTCTCCCCCAGGCCCAGGACAGGGTACTAATCATAGCTTACACTTTATTGCACTGCGGTCTTTGGCTTATTGTCCTGTCTTTCCCCACTAAACTGTGAATTCCTGAGGGATATCTTTGCAACCTCTGTGTTAGCTCATTGGCCATTTGTTGTTTGAATGAAGAAATGAGAAATCAAGATATGCCCTTGCCTACAGCATCTTCAGCAGTAGGTAGGGGCCAGAATAAATCCATAGCTTTAATATCTGTCTCAGAGCTGCCATTGATGTACTGATGCAAACTAGAGCTTAACTAGTTTAAGTGAATTAGCCGTTCATGCATCCTCTGAAAACAAGAACAGTCATCATCATCATCATGTTATTTAGTGAGCATGATGCATGGCCTATACCTTAGATCACCAGAGACACTGCTGTATATGGCCTGCCACACCCTTTCTGAGTGTCCTCTCTGTTTTCAGTCTAACTCCAGAATCACAGAATCACATCTGCTCACCTTTGTATGCCCAGTGCCTGGAACAGTACCTGGCACATAGCAGTCATCAATAAAGACTAAACTGAATGAATGGACGAATGGAAACTGGCCAGGCTCAGTCCCTTCTACATGGCCATGTTGGCACTGTGACTTCATGCTCCACAACTGGTTTCGGCTCCAATGGGTATCTATCTGATCAAAGGCAACCAATCCAGAGGCACCTCTGGGGCATATGATCTCTGTCTTGCTGTATAAAGGTGACTTCACACAATAGGTCTAGAGAATTTGAACTATGAAATATGAAGAAATTTCCCCCAGGTGAACACAAGACAAGAGCTAAAAGGAAACAAAGGAAGATTGTTGTCAGGTAGGTAGGACCCCTGAAGTGCCATTTTAAGTAGATGGATGAGGAAGCACCTATGAAGGAGAGATAATCTGTTTTGATTAGAGAGTAAGAAAGCTGGTCAACAGAGAGACAAACAGAAGCTCAAGTCCACTGAGAACATGCCACCTAGGAAAGGGCTAGAGAAAGAGGAATTGGTTGCCTCAATTCCTGACAACTCTCCGGTGTCAGCCCCAGGTCAGGTGCAATCTGACCTAATAAGGGCTTCCTGACTTAACAGGTGAAGCCGATTTTTCAAATGTGCCAAGCTCTGGTACAGAACTGTCGTCAGCTGCCATGGTAACTTGGTGAGAATCAGATAGGAGGTGCCCCCTCTGGAATGAAGGCTGATTGGTGGTCAGGCTCCTGGGTAGGTGAGAAGCCCATGGCCTTTGTGCAAAGAAAAAGGTGCTCTCCCTGGGGGAGAAGGAAGGCACACACGTCCACACCAGGTGCACAGCTTGACCTGGGCAAAGCACAGGCTGGATCTGAGCCCACCAGCACCTGCTCCATCCAGCACCCTCTTGTACTGCCCAAACTGGCCTGGGCAGGGTGCCTTGCTGTTCAGTGACCAGGGAGAGCCTGATAGTAAACTTAGAGCCAGATGGTCTTTGTTTGGAAAAAACCCACTCTGAGTTACATAAATGTAAAGTGAGCAGTTGTTCATTGTTCCTGGCCTAGGGCACCTCCAGCTCAGCTCGTGGCTGGGGCTCAGAAGCCTCTCAGGACCCAGCCACCCTTTCTGGGCACAAAGCATCAAATTAAAGAGTTACAACCTTGGAGGTCAGTAGGAAATACAGTAGAAGCACCAGCAAGGGATGAGCAAGCACAAGCTTCCCCCAGCAGCACAGGTGACCCTCAACAGCAGAACTGGTCTTGGACAGCAGCAACTCATGGCAGTGGCCAGGCAGCAGTGGGTATGAACTGACAGAACATCGAGGTATGTGAGATTTCTCACTTCCACTCAGCACTAAACACACCTGGAATTAAAGACTCGAGAAAAATATCCTGTATTTGCTGTTACCCCATGCCTATATATACCAGGGCATAGGGACACTGAAGAGATGAATCAGTAATAAAAAGATGAGATTGTACTTGCACACTAAGCTAATGAAGTGGTCCATACACCTATACTGCTTTTTTTTGGAGGTGGCTTGAATGGATCTCTGATCTATGCAGCCCAATGTGCAATGTGCAAGACTAAGTGTCATCACATGAAAATGAAAACACCTTTCAGTCCTCCCTATAACCCACACAGGTCCAGAACAGCTCCTGGCACCCAGTAGACCAACAGTCAGTACTTGCAGAATTCGTACGTGGCCTATGCCTTGGGCTGTGTGTCTTCAGGTTCTTTACTTACTAAACACTGTGCTTATGAGAACAGCACATCAGAAACCACTAAAGTTATCAAAGCTCCTTAAGACCGACCAGGATTGGTCTAAAACTTAAGAGAATACCATTACAGCACTTTGGGAGGCCCAGGCGGGCGGATCACGAGGTCAGGAGATCAAGACCATCCTGGCTAACATGGTAAAACCCCGTCTCCACTAAAAATACAAAAAATTAGCCGGACATGGTGGTGGGTGCCTGTAGTCCCAGCTACTTGGGAGGCCGAGGCAGGAGAATGGCGTGAACGTGGGAGGCGGAGCTTACAGTGAGCCGAGATCCCTCCACTGCACTCCAGCCTGGGAGACAGGGAGACTCTGTCTCAAAAAACAAAGATAAAAACTTAAGAGAATATCTGACCATACACACTATGAGAACCTTGTTTCAAGATTTTACTTTAAAAATTGGGTTAAACATCACTTTATTTACAAAGAAATACTGGATTTTAAAAATCCGAGGCTGGGAGCAGCAGCTTGTGCCTATAACACCAGCTACTCAGGAGTCTGAGGCAGCAGGATCCCTAGCCTCAGGGTTTGAGGCTGCAGTGCACGATGGTTGTGCTGGTGAACAGCCATTATACTCCAGCTTGGACAACACAGCAAGACTCCATCTCAAAAAAAGAAAAATAAATTCAGGACTTTTGTTGAATTCCAGAAGTGTGAGTTCAAAAACCATATGGCAAAATGAATCCACATTTTTATAAACTCAATAAAAGAGTTTATTCATTAATTCCACTGTTATTTCAATTCTATCTTTAAAAATTACTTATTTGAAGATATTTTATTTTCTTAACTTTTTGGTATAGATTTTGAAATATAAAACTAGCTTGGGTTTTTTTTTTTTTTTTCTGATAAAGCACATGCATTCTTATGTGAAAAATTCCTTAAGCCACTAGTTAAATAAAACCCCTTGAAGTCTGAGATGCTTTTCTTGACAAAAATCTAGTAATAATGTAGCATAGTCAGGGGAAGCTGATTCTCTTGGTGTACCCTTACAGTATCTATCAACACAGTGCTAGCACAGAACAGGTCTTTAAAAATGTATATTTAGTATTAGACTGACTGTTTGCAGCAGTGGGCAAGATTTTAGAGGCTGAGTTCCAAGTTTTTATTATTCTTTCCTGGAAAGAAGGATGGAGGCGGAGCTGTGGGGGAGGCCAGGGTAATGGTTGCAGGTAGCAAGGATGGTCCGGCATTCTGAAGGGAGGCTGTTCTCTGACCACCCTTGGCAAGCTCTCTTTCTTCCCCTTCTTTTCCATTTTAGGCCACTGTCACTGCAAAAGGTGATTTCCTTTTCCCCTCAACACTCTTCTAAGGACTCACAGCAGGGAGTTAACCCATGATTAGAAATTGTCCCTTACGAAGAACATTTGAGAACTAGCTGGAATCAAAAATAGGAGTGAGGAAGGCTGCTTGGGAGGCTGCAGTAGTAGAGGAGAGGATGTAGCAATAGGGATGTGAGAAGGTACTAAAACAAATTCTTTAAACTTACACTTGTATCACGGTATCACAAGACATACAGCAGCAAGCCAGGGTGACATATATGGCATAGGACAGCAGTTCTCAAACTTTGCTACTCATTAGCATCAGCTAATGGCCAGGATGCACCTGATGCCAATTAAATCAGAATCCCTAGGTGTGTGACCCAGCCACAAGTTGTTTTGTTGTTAACTCCCCAAGCAATTCCTATGTGTAGCCAAGTTTGAAAAGCAGTGTGGGAGAATAGCACTTCTCAAACTGTAAAGTGTCTAAGAACAACCTGGGGATCTTATTAACATGGAGATTCAGATTAAGCAGGTCCGGGATGGGGCCTGAGATTCTGAGATGAGGCCACAGATGCTGGTCCAGGAGCTGTTTTGGCAAAGCTACATATGACCTTGCTCTAGGTGCTGCCTCTGTGTGTGCCCAGAGCTTCTGGGGAAGGACTGTAAATTGGGCTACTATAGTGTTAGGCCAAGGAATGTTTTTACAAGGTGTATAACCTTCTTATTGTGCCTCTGAGATAATTCAGAGATGCCAGCATGGTCATCTTGCTGATTCTCAGATCCATCCTGTATGGCTTACAGAGCCTGTAGAGGCTGTGGGGTATTCTGGAGAAATACTCTGTGTGTCAGTGAAGGACCTGCTCATTCTTTTTCTCTCTGACTCTAAGAGCAGGGAGCTCCTGATCACATTTAGTCTGTTCTTAAAGGGATCCGAGGCTCAGTTCTGAAAATGAAATCAGTCACATGAAAGATGTTCACTCTTCTACATGTGTGCCAGCATCCTGTGGCACAGGGGACAACTGAGCTGAAAGATTTCACTTCCTAGCATCCGTTAAGAGGACACAGAAAAGACAAAGAGTCCTTGGAAGTAAAATAATTTTATAAATTAGAGCCCATGGTTCACATGATGTACACTTTGCACACTTACATTTCAAATGTCTTTGTTGTCCTTTTTCAGCATACAGGCCATAATTTCCATCAACGAAAATGAAAAATGGTGATGCAAGCTATACTTTATCTACAATCACCAACTAGATGAATTCTCAGTGGTCTCTTTTTTTTTTTTTTTTTTTTTTTTGAGACGGAGTCTTGCTCTGTAGCCCGGGCTGGAGTGCAGTGGCCGGATCTCAGGTCACTGCAAGCTCCGCCTCCCGGGTCTCTTTAAAGTCTCTGAACAGTTAATCTTTGTAAAAATCAATCAAAATAATCCATGACTCAAGTTCAGTTTGGCCAACACACCAAGAGCAGGTGGTTAAAAACATTCGGACTCGATGCTTTTCGCAATACAAATTCAGAGGAAGAATCTTTGCACAAATCCCATGATCAGCATCCCACTACCTCCAATCTAACAGTTCTGACTTCTTTCATCCAATGCCATCTACAAAGTCCCAACAGCAATGCTTTCGAGGTTTTTCAAGTACACATGTTGGGTGGCAAAAACAATATGACAAGAATAAGAAGACAGAAGGCTACGGTGAGAGAGTTAGCCAGCTGAAGAGGAGTTACAGGCATGGAAATGTGCTTTTTTGAACAGGAAGCTCAGCTTTAGGTGAGGTCGAGTTAGAGCCCAAAGAAGGCCTGATCCCGGAGCACAGAGCCTGAAAACCAGGGCAGTGGCAGCGGGTACTGTGCACATTCGCGCCCCGGCAGGGGCTTTTGCTGCTGTGGGTAGTTTTGATGCTAGCTAGCTTCATTTCTAATTTCCCAGCTCCCAGGCATCCTACATAGATTGCACATCAGACAACTGATGGAAACTTGACACATCTGGTGGACTTTTAAAAAACAGTCCTACAGTTCTAAGGCTAATGCTTTGTTCAAAAGCAGTTTAAAATGATTATTTAGTCCACATAACCTCCCGATGTGGTAGTACCATACTATGATTCCCACTCTCAATACTGAGATAGGAGAGACAAGGTTACGTGATTTGCCCAACGTCACACAACACGGCCGGCAACATCGGGCTCAGCTGAGTTCCTGATTTTGTCGGTCCTGGTGCACAGGGCACAGGGCAGCCTCTGAGGACACACGGGCCGGTGCTACTGCAGAGGGGCTATGAGGCTTTTTTTTTTTTTTTTTTTTTTTTTTTGAAGACAGAGTCTCACTTTGTCATTCAGGCTGGAGTGCAGTGGTGCACCCTCCGCCTCCCATCAAGCGATGGGATTCAAGCGATTCTCCTGCCTCAGCCTCCTGAGCAGCTAGGACCACAGGCATGCGCCGCCACGGCAGCTAATTTTTTGTATTTTTAGTAGGGACGAAGTTTCACCATGTTGGCCAGGCTGGTCTCGAACTTCTGACCTCAAGTGATCCGCATGCCTTCGGCCTCCCAAAGCGCTGGAATTACAAGCGTGAGCCACCGCGCCTGGCCGAGGCTTTTTCAAATCATGTTAAAGGATGAGAAGCACAAACAGCCCGCCAAACTCTCCCCTGCTCTCCCCATCAACTGCATGGGTTTTGCAAGGAGGAAAAACTCATATCCCGGGTCCTCTTACCAGCAACCCCTAAAAGGCGTCTTTATTTCAGAACTATGAGCAGTTAGTTGGGAAGCCTCCCAAGACCTGCCCTGGCCCCAGCCCACAAAGTGAGGGAACCGCACCCTTCCGAGGGACCAAAGTCGCGCCGAAGACCGAGAAGGTTCTTCTTTCTGATGGAAAAGCCTCGGAAGCCAAGCTGCGGTGCTGCCTGGCGACGTGCAGCCGAGAGGGAGCGCTCCCTACCCCAACCCAGGCTGCACACTCGCCCCGCAAGGCGTGCGCCCACCGGGGCGCACCAAGCAGTCGCCTACTTTTAGCATCTTCCGCCTAGGGTCGCCGAGCCCTGGCGGCCGAGGAGGCGGCGGTGTGGGGAGTTCAGCCTCCGCCCTCCCCTTTACCCCACCCCCACCCCGCCGCCAGCCTGACCGGCCAGTACCCGCGGGCGCCCCGGGTTGGCCGTGTCACCCTCGTGGCCACCTGCCCGCGGCCGGCCCTCCGCGGCCAGTGCCCCGAGTCGCCCTTACCTGAGCCGGAGATGTGGACCCGGAGTGGGCGGCCCCTGCTTGAGGACGACGAGAGGTCGCTCTGCGATCGGCCGCGGGGGCTTGGGTCCCCGGGCAGCCAGTGCGGGGCAGGCGCCGGCGGCGGGGCAGGCGCCTCGGACTGGGGGACTGGGACCGCCACCGCCTGTCCGGCCGGATTGACCGGGAACCCCGCGGGGCGCCAACCCGCCTCGGCCATCGGCTCCCCGCGGCGGGGCCGGAGCACCGGGTGCGGCCGGCGCCGAGGGCTGTGCTGCCAGCTGCTGCCCTGCTCTGCCACACGCACGGCGACCCGGAGGCAGAGAAGGGCGGGGAGGTGGACGCTGGGCGCCGAGGAGCCGAGGAGCCGGTGCGGAGGGCGGGAGGAGGAAGAGGACAGAAAAGTTTGCACAGGAAGGAGCCGCCTACAGCCGGCTCTCGCTCCAGCGGGCGAAAGCTGCAGGGCTCAGAGCTGGGCCGCCCTCGGTGCCCGCGAACCTGCCCGGCTGCTCCTCCCCCAAGCCCCGGGCACTGGCCCCTGGCAGGAGAGCAGCAGGGGGTCCCCTCCGCGGAGCGCTGTTCACCCAGAAAAGCCGAGTTTGGGCTTCAGGAGCTGGGATGCAAGGTCAGAGCTAAAGATATCATTTCCATTGTGGTGGGTGGGGGTGCCATGTACACAGGCGTGAGCCGCCCTGTGAGGGAGCAAGAATGATCATACCCAGTTAACAGATAGGAAACTCCGACGTGAAAATGCATTGCACTTGCCAGGTGGGTTAGGGGCAGATTCTGGAGTCCCTTGTGAAGTGAAGCCTAATGCCCTTCCCCACTCACACCCATACCCCTTGCCCTCAAAGCCCATCTCTACCTCTCACGGTTGCCCACATCCCTGGGTATCTGTCTGCTGGGTGTAGGGAGCAAAAACTAGCTTCCCTCTACCCTTCTAGGTTCTTTGGCTGGTCTATGAATTAAATTGCCATAAGGCAGATTAACAGGACAAAGAAAACCCATTTTAATTACCAACGTTCACATGGGAGTTTCACAAAATATGAGGCTCAAAGGGTCAGATGATTGAAGCTTGTATAGCATCCTGAGTTACAGATAAGAACAGGATCTTGGAATGTGGGGGGTAGGCAGGTGACACAAGTTATGGGAGAGTGGGGGGAGGAAATGGATAAAGAATAAAGGTTGTCTCTTGTGCAAATTTTAAAAAGCTGATCAGGTAATAAGGAGTTGTTTTCTAGCAGAAACATAGGCAATAATCTGTCTGGGCCTGCTGTGATCCCAGATTTTCCCATTCCTGACAGATGAACTCCTATTGGAGGATCTGTCTTTTTTTGGGGCAGGGAGGACGGAGTTTCACGCTTTTGGCCCAGACTGGAGTGCAATGTCTCTATCTTAGCTCACTGCAACCTCTGCCTCCTGAGTTCGAGTGATTCTCCTGCCTCAGCCTCTCGAGTAGTTGAGATTACAGATGCCCACCACCACACCCAGATAATTTTTGTGTTTTTTCTTGTTGTTGTTGTTGTTTTTGTTTTTAGTGGAGACAGGGTTTCACCGCATTGGCCAGGCTGGTCTCGAACTCCTGACCTCAGGGTGATCCACCTGCCTCGGCCTCCCAAAGTGCTGGGATTACAGGCTGAAAGACAGATGAAAGGAAGTTCAGAGAAAGCTCCTTCTTGCAATTGCTCTTCCCCAAGCACCCTCAGTTTGAAGTAACAAGTCTGCCAAAGCAGCATATTTGGGGGCAGCATTTTCTGAACTCCTTCATAAGTAAATACTCAAAGGTCATGTGTAAAAAGCCAGTCTTCTGAGAACTAAATAAATATCACAGATTTGATGTCTGAGTCAATGCTTTCTAACGGAAAGGCAGCTGCATTGATTATAAATATCTTAGCTAATGCCACACCTTGTAGGATTTTGCAAAATGAGCAGTGGAGATTATGCTGATTCAGCTGGTGATTTCAAAACCTAAGCTTTATCGACTTCACAATTAGGCCCCCAAGTTGTGTCTTGCCCAGAATTAAAAGACTGTAAGTCAGGCTCGGGAGTCATCAGTCCTCTGAAAGTTCATGACAAAGGAGGAATGTCCCTTGGTTCACCCACAGACCATAGATAGCCAGTGGGAAGAGATGGAGATATGGGGGGAAAGAAGGTACAGCGCTAGCAATTATACCTGTTAACACACAAACCCTGATTCTAGGTGCTATGTCAGGCATTTTGCACGTACTATATCATTTAATAAGAGAACAAACCTAATCAAGAAGGTAAGAGAAAAGAGGAACAAAAACCACGAGTACATGCTGCAGAAGCACACTGATACACACAAAGGCCTTAGTAGCAACTAGGTCATGATACACACACACACACACAGACAGCTCACCCTTGATCACTTAAAAGGGCTTTCACCTAGAATTCTCACAGGAACTCTGTAGGGAAGATATGATTATTCCATCTTTGCTGCAACAACTGTCCAAATACAGGCCAGACACGGTGGCTCACACCTGTAATCTCAGTATTTTGAGAGGCTGAGGTGGGAGGATCCTTTGAGGCAAAGAGTTCATGTCCAGCCTGGGCAGTATAGCAAGTCCTCATCTCTGCAGAAATTAAAAATAAAAAAAATTTAGTCCAACTGGTGAGGCAAGCCTCTAGTCCTAGCTACTCCGGAGGCTGAGGAAGGAGGATCACCTGAACCCAGGAGTTCAAGGTTACAGGGAGCTATGGTCGTGCCACGGCACACTAGCCTGGGTAACAGTGCAAGAGCCTGTCTCAAAATAAAATAAAATAACGAAATTAATAAATCAAATCTGTCCAAATACAGGTCCCTTTTTACAAAGTCAGCCAATGTTGCCTGGTCTTGCTCTAAATATTTTCTACTAACAGTCTGTTTAAATTTATAGTACTCCAAATGTTGCCTTACTTTCTTGATATCTTGTGTAGTTTATGATAGGAAAACGATATCTCTGGCTTCAGAGAATTAACTATGCATTAGTTTAGACAATAGGTCATTGAAGAGATTGAGAGTGCACTGAGATAGATTTTAATGTTACCCTGAATAAGCAGCATTAGATTACAATGGCACTTCTCAGCACCGTTTGCTATCTAGTGTATTGTATTACCTGATGATGCTGTCTGTATTCCCTCAGTGAACTTCCTCAGCAGGAAGCTCCCCCTTTGCAAGCTGCCTCCTCTGTGGGGCACACATTCCAGTTGCCTATGCCTGGGTCTCACTCCAATTGTCTCTCCCCATTGCTTACAACATGAATGTTCACATCTTCTTCCAGACCGCATGCTTTTTCCTTCTCTGGTTAATCTTCTGTGTCCTTTCTTGTGAAGATACATAAATGAGGAATTAAATGCTTTCAAATACAAGAAGTCTTCTCTGACTCATTTTTCAGTTATTTAGCAATTCATCATTTCAACTTTTATTAGATAATTACATATTTGAGTGCCTTTTTGGACCACGCACTGTCCTAGGCTCACCATATCGTCAAGGAACCTCTCAGCCCTATATTCCTCCATTAATTTTCCCATGACAGTCAATCTTCTAGAGAGAGTAGCATACACTCTAGAGGCTATTCCCAAATTCTTACAGTCCCCCTTCCCTATTCATTCTTCTACCATCTGCATTATGACTACTGCTCACCCTACTGCATGGAACTGCTTTGGTAAAGATCACGTCTGAGCAGCTCATTGTCAAATGTACTGGGAACCTCTCAGGTCTTACTTAATCTGATGTCCCCTGAAACTTTTAACACTCTCGAACACTCACTCCTTTTGTGAGCTCTGCTTCCCTGATTTCTAGGACACTCATCTCCCCAGGTGTTCCTTCAGCCCCTCTGCTTCCTTGTTACCCTCTTGTCAGGGTCTCTTTTTTCCATCTGCCCTTAGGTACTGTTCCCCAGATGTCCAGCATCAGCCCTGTTCTCTTCCCACTTGACATATTTCTCCTGGGAGATCCCAGCTTCAGCTTTGACTTACACACAAATGACTCTCTCCATCCCAGACCTCTCTCCTGAGCTTCAGATCTCAGCATCTATTTGCTTCCTGGGCTTCCCTTCTTGATATTTTATTGGCATTTGGCAGTCAACACTCCCCGAGCTGAACTCCTCCTCATCCGTGAACATGCTCTGTTTATTCTCTTAAATAAGTAAATATCTTAATACCTTAAATAAATATCCTCAGAATCGGTTTCCTCCCTGCTATTCCATTGCCACCTCTTCAGTTTGAGCCTCCATCTTCTGTTCTCTCCTAAAGGGAATCTCTGTTTCTGTACTCACTTTCTTCTACTCTTTCCCTATCCCATTTCAGGAACGATCTTTCCAAAGCACTCACAAGACTTCCCTGCCCCTCCATTTTAATTCCCTCAAAATAAGTGTCTATGAATATACACAGAATAAAGTGTATATTCCTCAGCATGGCATTTCAGGGTTCTATACCTTACCCCAAACTCTTTCCTTGCTGCTATTACACATACTGTGGCAGCTCAGGACACAACACCTCAAAATATGACCGTAGGAGGCCGAAATATGCCACTCTGGGATATACTTCTTTGGCATATTTTGAGCAGGTTATTCTGAGAAACTGCAGACACAGGAGTAGCTCTGAAAAGCTGTCCTTTGGTAAAAGAAATTTACTTCCGTAAAGGAAAACAATTTTTATAGGACTCTCATCAACCAGGGAAGATCTTATGACAGAAGATGAGAATGAAGGTTGACACTTTGCCCAGATGGACTTCATCACAGGCTGTTACAGATTCTTCTGATAGGCTACTCTGAAACAACTTTTATTACCCGAGAGAATTTTTATCCACATAATGAGACAACCTTTGTTTGCCACACGTTTCCTCCCCTCATGGGGACACACATCATGGGGACACACATCCCCATGATGTGTGTCACCACCACTCCCAGAAGCACCAAGCCCCTCTTGCTTTCTGTAGCTCAGGGATACTAAATGAGCTTCAATCATCTGGCTCTTCTTCCAGTCTCAGATTCTGTGGGACTCCTGTACATATATATACAATTAAATATGGTTTTATTTTCCTGTTAATCTGCCTACTGTCCATTTTTCATAGACTCAATTATCACAGCCTCAGAGGGCAGAAAATCTTCCCTCTCTGCACAATACTCCACTCTCTAGCCATACAGACCAATTCATCATTCGCTGAATGGCACCTCCTCCTCCTCTCGGGGTGCCTTTGGACTCCCGTTTCCTTTGTCTGCAGCATCATGCCCCACCTTCTCTAGCATGAACTAATTGACCAACTGTCATTCATCCTTCAAGCCTCAGGTCAAGCGTCTCCTCATCTGTCTTAGTTTGTTTCCTGTTGCTTCTAATAGAATACCTTAAAGTTTATAACGAAAATGAACTTTTCTTATAGTTATGGAGGCAAAGTCCAAGGTCAAAGGGTCACATCTTGGTGAGGGCCTTCTTGCTGGTGGGAACTCTCTGCAGGGTCCAGAGGTGGAGAAGGGCATCACATGGCAAGAGGGCTGAGTGTATTAGCTCACGTCTCTCTTCCCCTGCTTTTGAAGCCACCAATCCCATTCCCATGATAAACCCATTAATCCATGAATGGATTATTCCATTCATTAGGGCAGAGCCCTCTTGATCCAATCACTTCTTGAAGGTCCCACCTCTCAATACTGCCACATGGGGGATTAAATTTCAACAAGAGTTTGGAGGGGACAAATGTTCTTTTTTTCTTTTTTAATATGTATTTTGTATTTCAACAGCTTTTGGAGTACAAGTGGTTTTTGGTTAAATGGATGAATTATATGGTGATGCATTCCAAGATTTTAATGCACCTGTCACTTGAGTAATATATGTGGGAATGATATAGTTTTTATCCCGTGCTCGCCTCTTAACCTCCCCTTTCTGAGTCTCCAAAGTCCATTATATCACTGTCTCTGACTCTGCAGACTCATAGCTTAGTTCCTACTTGTAAGTAAGAACATACAGTATTTGGTTTTCCATTCTTGAGTGACTTTACTTAGAATAATAGCCTCCAGCTCCATCCAAGTTGCTGCAAAAAACACTATTTTGTTACTTTTTATGGCTGATTAGTATTCCGTGTTGTATATATACCACATTTTATTTATCTACTCATTGGTCAATGGACACTTAGGTTGGTTCCATATCTTTGGAATTGTGAATTGGGCTGCAATAAACATATACGTGAATGGGTTGTTTTCATGTAGCGACTCCCAGTAGTAGGATTGCTGGATCTAATGGTATATCTACTTTTAGTTCTTTAAGGAATCTCCACACTGTTTTCCAAAGAGGTTGTACTAATTTACATTCCCCCCAGCAATGTATAGGCATTCTGAAGGGGACAAATATTCAAACCACAGCACCATCCAGGAAGCTTTCCTGACACTTCCCCAACCTCCAAGCCAGGTGAAGTGCCCCTCTTAAACAGCACCATCAGGGTCTTATGTCACTTTTTACACAGGATTGTAATTGCTGGGGTGCTAATCTGTCTCCCCTATTCCCTTTGAGCTACGTTAAGACAGTAAGTACTGATTCTTGCCTTTATTTTCCCAGCACCACTGTGTATCGAATGAACGAATCAACCAATGAAGTCTATTTGGGGAGTAGACATTAACAAATAATTACCTGGCAGTCCATGGCAATTGACAAAACTGAGATTTATGTAGAAGGGCTGAGGAAACTCAGAGGAATAGTCACCTAACCTGCTTGGGGTGGAGAATCAGGGAAGGCTTCCCAGAGGATGTGGCATCTGAAATGCAAAGGCACCCCAGGATGAGGAAGGTCATCTGCAAGGACACAGAGACTTGAGGGACTGGGGCTCCTTTGGACACTGTAGTGGAGCACTGCAGAATAGGAACCCTGTGGGGAGTAGCTCAGTTTTGAACCTGACAAGGTGGACAAAAGTGGGCTAGGATTCACTTTTCAAATACCACTATGTCTATGCAATCCTAAAATGATTAGACATCCTGTTTATTTGAGGTTTTGTTTATTTCCAGTTTTGTTTATCCTGTCCCACCTATGCTATAAGATTTCTTTTTCCTTAGACGTGTCCCTAGGTACCACGGACAACATTTTGGCCAGCACATAGTAAATGTGCCTATTTGACACTGATTTTTTAAAAAGAGGCATACAATACAGCTTTTCAAAGCAAAATGTTTCTAAATGCTATTAGTTTATTTAGCTATTTTCATTGAATACCATTTCCAAAAGGTTAGGGATAAAAACTGAAGGTGAAATAAGCATAGTTTTAATCACATAAGAGTGTTGTAATGCCAAAAGTAAAAAAAAAAAACAAAACAAAAACAAAACTGCACCTCACTGTTTTACCACTCTCTTTAAAGTGATGACTTACATAAGATTATAAAAGAAATAAATAAAAATTTATCAACTAGCTTGTTCCGCCCATTTGTGCTAGGAACACTGTCTTCAACAGGAGCCCAAATGTGGGCTGGGATCTGTCTCATCTCTGGCCAGTGTCTTCCTCCTCCTTGCTGTGCCAGGAGCCCCTCTTAAAGCCACAGTGCCACTTGAAGGGCTCTTTATACATTGCAGATTCACTCACGGAAGGAGGAATTTTTATTCAAAGACTTTGATACATAATGAAAGGTACCCGCATTTCTTAAATTAGACAAGCTAGGGGGCTAAATGACCCTTGTAACTGAATTTGTCCCTGTTTCATCATTAGTCATCTTTAGATGCATGAATGTGGACTTTTCATGGTAATGGAAACAGTTGTGACATTCTGGTTAAAATCAAACTTCCTGAAGGCATTCCTTGAGACAATACCCACCCCCTTCTAACTAATTATTTTTATAATTGCAATTTTCTTTTGCTATCTTCCCCATCCCCCTAATATATTAAAAAGTTTTATTTCTCAGAGTTTATATGCAAAACATGCACATAAAAATATGGTATGTTTTTTTATGAAATATTTTCCCAAAATACTTGGCTTTAGAACTAAGTGTCTTTCACTGACAATAGCATTTCCTTAATATAGGCGGATAAAAATCACTGCAAGTTAGGTAAAGATCAAAATATTATCTGAAAAGAAAGGGCAGAGATCAAAATTGACCATACAAAATGAAAATGAAATAAAGAAATGCAAGGAATCCAGGTAATAAACAGAGTGAGGATAAATCACCATCTGATAGTGAAAGTAGGCCTGCTTTTAAAGTCACTTAAAAAAAAGAGAGAGAAACAAAAAACAGGAAGTTAGTTTTGATAGTCTCTAAGGCCTCTTCTGTTCTGGAATGTGATGCTTCTATGAAATTTATTCTTTGTTTTCATTTTAAAATCGAAGATGAAATTATTTTATGAGAGAGGCCAAAGCTGACTCATAGTTTTTGAGCCCACCCTACCATTTCCCTCTAGAGTACCCAGCGGCATTTCCCTCTAGAGGTACTCTAGAGTACCTCCTTTACCATGATCTCTTCCTCCCACTCTTCCTTTCTTCTTCTTACTCTAAGACAAACTCATAGAAGTAGAGTGTAGGATGGTGGTTATCAGAGACTGGGGTGCTCAACAGGTCCAGGGTTTCAGTCCGACAGGAGGAGGCATAAGGTCTGGTGCTGTATCTCAACAGCACGGTGACTATCCTTAATAATGTATATTTTGGAATAATGAAAAGAGAGCATTTTAGGTGTTCTCACCACAAAGAAATGATAAATATTTGGGCCAGGTGCTTATGCCTGTAATCCTAGCATTTTGGGAGGTTGAGACAGACAGATTGCTTGAGCCCACGAGTTCAAGACCAACCCGGGCAACATGGCAAAACCCCATCACTACAAAAAATTACATAAAAATAACCAGGTGTGGTGATTGCACCTGTAATTCCAGAGACTCTGGAGTCTGAGGTGGGAGGATCACCTTAGCCCACGGAGGTAGAGGCTGCAGTAAGCCATGATTGAGTCACTACACTCCAGCCTGGGCAACACAGTGAGACCCCAGATCAAAATAAGATAAATATTTGCAGTAATAGATAGGCTAATTATCTTGATTTGATCATTCCACAATCTATACATGCTCTGAAACATCATGCATGCTATAAATATATGCAATTATTACTTGTCAATTAAAAATACAATAACACATAAATAAATTAAAACAGCTACTATGTCCTAATAGGCTCAGGCTCTGTGCTGGGCACACAGAAGTGAATAGAAATCTCTCTAATCTTGGACTAGCAACATAGGAGACAGGGGTGTACAAACTACAGTGGAGAGATAAAGGAGCGAACAGTTGGCCCTGTTGGGGTGAGTCAGGAAAAGTTTCAGGATGCAAGAAGTGGCTCATACAAGTGAGCAGGGATAAAAAAGAGGAAGAGGTAGGGAAGGCACCCCATGTAGGGAAACTACCATGCATGCGGGCCCAAGGCAGGAAAATGGAAGCAAAAAGGAGGGAAGTGAGTATGGCTGGAGCCTTGGAGAAAAGCGGGAACGTGCTGGAATGTGAAAGAGGGCTGTAAAAAGATTTAGGCACAGAAGAAACATGATCAGCGTCACTATCTTTTGCTTCAGTTTTGATACCTCAATTTGATCCCTAAGTAATGCGTACGTTTAATTTGTGGTGTTGTTTTCAGGATTGAAATTCGTGCATATAAAGCACTGGGTGTAATGAATGGCGGGTAGTAGGAGCACAATACAGTGCTAAGACATTCAGGATACACATTCTATTTCTTTGTTTCTATAAATCACAGCTAGCTCAGCTCCTTCTACAAACATTGCCAAAAGACATTTTCCAGGATGCCTTCCTTGTCTTGAATCAGACAGGAACTTTTGGGCTTATGGGTCTAGGAAGACAGGAGGCAACTGTGTTGATTGTTAGCCTCAGCGACTGCTGCTTCTGCAACTCTAGCTCTCTCATTGAAGGCAAGTGATTCACTAAGGACTCCTTCCATCCCTGCTAGACTCAGCCACGGGTTTTTTTTTTCTTTTATATTTGTATTTTTTAATTGACACACAATAATTGTGCATATTCGTGGGGTACATAGCGATGTTTCAATACATATAATGTATATGATCACATCAGGGTAATTAGTATATCCCTTATCCCAAACATTTATCATTTCTTTGTGTTGGGAACATTCAATATCCTCCTTCTAGCCATTTGAAACTATATAATATGTTATTGTTAGCTATAGTCATCCTATAATGGTATAGGACACTATAACTTATTTCTTCTGTCTAGCTATAATTTTGTACCCTTTAACAAATCTGTTCCTATTCCTCCCTTCCCTCTACTCTTTCCAGCCTCTAGTATCTTCTGCTCTACTTTTTACTTCTGTGAGATAAACTTTTTTTAGCTTCCACATATAAGTGAGAACATGCGGTGTTTAACTTTCTGTGCCTGGCTTTATTTCACTTAACATAAGGTCCTCCAGTTCCATCCATGTTGCCTCGAATGACAGGATTTCATTCTTTTTATGGCTGAATAGTATTCCATGGTATATATACACTACATTTTCTTTATCTATTTATTTGTTGTTGAACACCTAGGTTTCACAGCGTCCTTTGAGTAGATCTCCAAGACAACTCAGAAATCACTCCTGCCATGTCCTCACTCCTCAGAGATTGCTGGGGAGTACTAACGTGCCCGTCACTAAGATGCCAGAGGTCATGACCCCATTCACAGTCAGGAGGTGGGGATGTCAACACAGCTGGGGATTGGGTCCTCCTTAGTCCCACCCTCAAAACACTAAAGTCAATTGTTGGTGGGAATGCAAAAGGGCCCCTTTGGAAACTAGTCTGGCAATTTCCTAGAAAGTGAAAAGTAGACATATCAAATGATTCAATAAACCCACTCATGGGTATTTACCCAAGGGAAATGAAAACTTATATTCATGTAAAACTCTGAAAGCAAGTGTTTATAGTGGCTTTATTAATAGCCTCCCCAAACTGAAAACAACCCAAATAAGTACATCCAACAATGGAATACTGCCCAGCAATACAAAGTAGGAACTACTGCTACACACAACATGGAAGACTCTCAGGTACTTACACTAAGTGAAAGCAGCCAGGCTCAAGAGATACTATATTCATACTATATTGTTACATGTAAATGACATTCTGGAAAAGGCAAAACTATAGGGACAGAAAAACAGATCAGTAGTTGCCCGTTATTGGGAATGGAGGAGGGGATGACTCTTTAGGATAATGGAACTGTTGTAAATCTTGATTGTGGTGGTGATTACATAACTGTATTCTTCAAAAGTCAGAATTTTGTGCCCAAAAGATAGAAATTATGAAGAGAAGCTATGTAACTTCCTTTTGCACATCACAGGTCCCTATAACTCATGTGGAAAGTGTGGCCCCAGAGGGAGATATCAGGCTTTCTGCTGAGAAGGTGGGTGGGTGCTTCAGATAGAATTAATGAAAACATAACATAAAATAAACATGATGAACAAAATATCAAACTTTAAATAGACAGGATCTGACATCGAACTGGCCTCATTTGCTCAAACCTCATCCCAGCCTTGGCAAAACTTCATGTTTAAAAATAGCTAGGCAGACAGCTATAGTTTGAGTACTTGATTTTTTAAAACACTGTATTAAATTAAAGTTATTATTTATCTTGATTACTGAGTTTTTTTTGTGTTTCCTTCTATTTTGTTCCTGGGATGAGAGTCTCACTTGCCTGACTCCAGTCCCTATCTTATTTGAGTGATTATGTGGAAAGGAGGAAATAGAGACGCATTCATTTGAACCCCAAGCGTGCAGAGCAAGCCATGCTTGTTTCAATGATCACAGGTTTCAGATTAAGCCTGGTCCTCCTGCCTTCAGAGCGGCTGCCTTCATTTATGCTAGAAGATGATGGACAGATCTGGGCCAGCAGAGACCTCTGAGTGAGCTGCATCTGAACTCTCCCACTCGGAAGACTCTGAGCCTTAGGCATGTTCCTGCATTTCTGAAAAGGGAACGATGCTATCCAACCTACAAGGCTGTTATAAAGACTAAGACATCATCTGCAGTGCCTAGCATATGGATTGCACAGTGGGAGGCACTTAATAAATAGGAAGTATTTGAATGTCTGAGATGCATTTTGCCAAAGTCATTCATATGATGAAAGGTTCATATTTTACAAAGTAAAGACAAGCAACATCAACAATAACAATGACAAAAACAAAACAGTATATTATCCACTTGGAGTTACAGGAGCTCCAGAGAAGTAGAGAGGGAGGCAGGGCAGGAACCATGACCAGAAGCTTTGTGGTTTCTCCCTCAGACAGTGTTCCCAGAAAAACAACTCTCTCTGTCTTGCCTAATTCTCTGAACAGGTGGACATTTGCATCTATAACAATATCCACATTCACAATGGGGTTCTAGAGCTCCTGGTTTAGAGAGATCAGAGAGAGCTCAAGTAAGGGGCATCACTGAGGCCCCTCAGACCCCCTGACCTCTTTGCTGTGCTTCTCACCTTCTCAGGAATGAGAATTGAATCTCAACCTTCAAAGCCTCCATACGACCCAGGGGTGACAGTTCTGGATCTGGCAGAAGTTCTTCTGTTTTGTGGCATGAGGATGGTCACTTGCTTTGTTCAGAACTGAGGCAGATGTTTCTCTCTTTGCAAGATCTGCTGTTACTTCCACTGGAATTTGCTAGGAAAGAACAAGGTGGCTGGGGCCAAGCTGACATCTCACCTAGAAGTGCTCGATTCATGTTCTCTGAGCAAGAGTGTATTAGTCCATTCTTATGATTCTAATAAAGACATACCCAAGCTGGGTAATTTATAAAGGAAAGAGGTTTATTTGACTCACAGTTCCACAGTGCTGGGGAGGCCTCAGGAAACTTACAATCATGGCAGAAGGGGAAGCAAACACGTACTTCTTCACATGGCAGCAGGAAAGAGAAGTGCAGAGCAAAAGGTGGGAAGCCCCTTATAAAACCATCAGATCTTGTAAGAACTCACTCACTATTATGAGAACAACAGCATGGGGGTAACTACCCTCATGATTCATTACCTCCCACTGGCTCTCTCCCATGACACCTGGGGATTATGGGAACTACAATTCAAGATGAGATTTGGATGTGAACACAGCCAAACAATATCAAAGAATATATTATGATCCATGCTGATATTAAGGAAAATTATTCTGCCTTGGTATGAGGTGGATTGTGAAAGAGAAGGACAAGATTTGCTGATTTATTCAAAACATATTTACTGCATGCTTACAATATACTGGCCCTCTTCTAATCAATGACTGTATTGTAGAGAGCAAAGTAGACAAAGTTTTGCTCTCAAGAGACTTCAATTCTAGAAGAGGCAGATTGTGCTGGGCAGAAAATGGCCCCTCAAAGACATCCACATCCTGGGCCAAGTGCGGTGGCTCACGCCTGTAATCTCAGCACTTTGGGAGGCCAAGGTGGGCGGATCACAAGGTCAGGAGTTCAAGATCAGCCTGGCCAACATGGTGAAACTCCGTCTCTACTAAAAATACAAAAATTAGCTAGGTGTGGTGGCATGCCTGAAATCCAAGCTACTCGGGAGACTGAGGCAGAAAAATTGCTTGAACTCGGGAGGCGGAGGTTTCAGTGAGCCGAGATTGTGCCACTGCACTCTAGCCTGGGTGACAGAGCAAGACACCATCTCAAAAAAAAAAAAAAAAAAAAAAAAAAAAAAAAAAAGACATCCATATCCTAGTCCTTGTAATCCATAAATATGTTGTTACATGGTGAGGGGGAATTAAAATTGCAGCTAGAATTAAAGTTGCTAATCAGCTGACCTTAAAATAAGATTATCCTGGTTTATCTAGGCGAGCCCAATGTAATCACAAGAGTCCTTGAATGAGGAAGTGGAAGGCAGAAGAGTGAGACCAGAGAGATGGCATCATGAGAAAGACTCAAGCTGCCTTTGCTGGCTTTAAAGATCAAAGAGTCCACAAGATGAGAAATGAGGGCAACCTCTAGAAGCTGAAAGAGGTAAGGAAACAGATTGTCCCCTGGAGCTTCCAGAAATAATGCAGCCCTGGCCACAGTAACTTTATCTCAGTGAGGCCCATTTCAGATTTCTTTCCTCAGGAACTACAAGATGATAAATCTGTGTTTTCAGCCACTAAGTTTATGGCAATTTGCTACTGCAGCAATAGGAAACTAACAGAGAACCAAATAAAATGAATGAATGAATGACATAATGTCAGGAAACAGTAAGTGCTCAGATGAAAACTAAAGCATGGCAAAGAGATGTGTAGTGAAGGGAGTGAGTGATGGATGATATAACGGAAGTGATGTTTTTGAAAGATGAATGTGAGCTCCAGAGAGGTTAGAGGTGGGGAACTTGGAAACGGAGCCAAGTGATGTAGTCACATGACACGACCGAGACCCCCAGAAGCAGGCAGGGCTGGGCAGGCTCTTTCATGGGTCCCCCAATAGCCAAATCGTGGGGCTGAGTTGGTTGCTTTATGTTCCACACACAATACTCATAAGAAAGGTCTGGAAACAAAATTTAGTGCATAAGAAAAGAGAAATTGACCTAATCTTTTAGGCAACTCATTTGAGAATCCATTAACTTCTTCCCTTATGCACTTGGTCTAATCCAATACTGAGTCATTTCTTTGATTCATTCTTTTTTTTCTTTACTTATTTGTTGGTTTATTCACTTATTCATTAACTCATCCAATCAATAAGTATTTCCTGAGCACATTACCAAGCCTTGGGAGCACAATGGCGAGAAAAACAAATCTGGGCTCTGCCTTCATGAAGCACACTGTTGATTCTGCTGAAGGTTTAATATAAAAACATTAAACGACCACTAAGTTTGGCATCCACTAATCAAAACTGGCACTGGCCTAGTCTTCCTTAAAATAGCTCTGGTCCATTCTTCTCTCTGCAACTCCACTGCTACAGCCTTCTCTTACCTGGAAGAAATGGTCTCTAAAGGGGGTTTCCCCACCTGTGTCCAGACCCTCTGCCTCACATCCTCCCTCTGCAACACATCCTCCTGCAACACATCCTCCTGCAACACACCCTCCCTTCCCCACCTGCATCCAGAACCTCTGCAGCACATCCTCCCAAACACAGTCAAAATAGTCTTTTTAAGAAACAGATCTGCCCCATCACTCTTCTGACTACAATCCTTCAATGGCCTCTCATTGTCTACCCAAACTGATCCAAGCCTCCCCATGTTGTGGCATATTCCTCAGCCTTCTGGTATCCTATCTGCTTGACTTCAGAAGGTGCTTGTGTCTTTCCTGCACTAGCACCCTTGCCCAAGCTGCCCTCTCTGCTTAAAGTGCTTTGCATTTCTTCCTAGACAGTCTGCTGGACAGTCTGGACAGCAAATGTGTAGTGGTTGAGAGCAGAGAGTTCATAAGCCCAGTGGCCTACGTTCATTTAAATCCTGGTTCTGCCACTCAGTATAGCTGAGTGACTTTGGGCAAGTGAGGCAACCACTCTTTGTCTCAGTCCCTCATCTGTAAAATGAGTGTAGCAATATGATAATAGAAACGATCACAGGTTGGTGAGGAGCTAAGATATGTAAGTAAAGCACTCAGAACACTATCTGGCATACACACAGAAGCAGCTAATAGGAATTAGTTATTCTGTATCTCCCAATGCTCAGCACCTCTACCCTGCACACATTTCGATAATTGTGCTTTTGGTCCTTATTGCATTTATTGATTTTCGTGTCGGCTTGGCTCTTCTAGACTGTCAGCTTTTTAAAGTCAAGGATGGCCTCTGATTCATCCTTGAATCTTCTGGACTTGGCACATTTGTTAGTATATGTTAGGTGTTCAAAATTAATTTGTTGAATGAATAAATTTAATAAAACGTGATTTTTAAAAGAATATATGAAATAATTGAAAAAAATCTTGTTATTTTGAGCATGTCACAAGCTATTATGAAGTATATAAATCAAATGGAGAAATTTTATGTTTTCTATGTATCCATAAATTTAAGATCACTTTTTAACATTTTCAACAAAAGAAGGGAAATCTGGGAAATCCTCATGTTTTATGTTGCTCAGTCACGGATTTTAAAAAATTCGATATGGATCTTACCTTCTAAAACAAACAAGGCTGTGCACTCCGTAATCCCAACTCTTCAGGAGACTGAGGCAGGAGGGTCACTTGAGGCCAGGAGTTTGAGATGCAGCATGCCATGATCACACCTGTGAACAGCCACTGCACTCCAGCCTGGGCAACACAGCGACCTAGTCTCAAAAACAAAACAAAACAAAACAAAACAAATAGCAGTTTTCAAAAAATTGTAATGAATGTTTCATTTTTATGATTCCATTTTGCTTCACACGCTGATGAATAATCTACATGGCTTACTTATTTTTTTTAACTAATAACAAATAGAAACTTACTTCTGGCAGTTCTGGAGGCTGGGAAGTCCAAGGTCAAGACACCAGCTGATTTAGTGTCTGGTGAGGACCCACTTTCTGATTCATAGATTGCACCTTCTTGCTGTGTAGTATTTGGGCTGTCTCCTGGGTCCTGCAGGAGCAATCTGCTTCCTTCAGGGGGTCTGTGGATTCTCTTGGCTTTCTTGGTATAATCCTGCAGTAGTTCTGGAGCAAAAATCCACAATATGAGTCTCCACATGCTGCTCTGTCCCTCTGAGTGTGAGCTGCAATTTAGTCCTGCCTCCTATCTGCCATTTTCCTTCCCTGATTCCATGGTTTACATTTTAATATTTTATTAATAAAAGTAACACATCTTCTTTGGAGAAAATTAGGAAAATAAAACACAGAGAATGAATCTTATGCAGATATTTAAGGGAGTCTTACTTTTTTGGGATGAACATTGAGCAGTTCTGTAGTCAGATAATAATATGAGCTTTCCTGATCTTCACAGAATGAATCAAGTTCTTTCTGTTAAGTTCTCAAGTATCAACATCCATGGATACAGAGGGTGTTTTTTAAGGCAATGGGATGTGGCCTCCATCTAGAGACTTCAAGAGATTGGAGTCATGTGTATTAAACAGCCTGCCAAAGGGATTCTTTGGACAATTGGAAAAAGGTGTCTCTAGCTTGGGACCAGTCTGCAGGGCATGGCTTTTCTTTTCTTTTTTTTTATTTCTGTAAGTTTTATTTCTGAACCTTTAGTAACCCCAAAAGGCATGTGATTGTGTTAGTTTACATAAGTTTCACACATATTTCCTTTGCTCACTTCTCCTTCTGTGATAACCAATGCATATTTGCCAAAAATCGATCACCATTTATTTAAAAATTATCTTTCTAGATACTATTATTTTTACTCAAGCTGCAATTAAATGTAAATATGCCATTTATGTTTCTGGTGTTTCTTTCTGCCAAAGAAAAATGCCATCAAATTAGAGATTTTGATTTGAATATAGGACTTCAATGAGTAATTGGAGACATTCTAGTAGAAAAGTTAGATGTGCAGACATAATTGAACTAACCAGTGTATTTCATTTCTATCAGCTTAACCATGGTAGTGTTTTTAGTATAATTTGCTTGCCTTCTTAACACTGAATTCTTTTAGTACTACACATTTATGAAGGGCACTATTGTTTTTCAGAATGTAATATATTTATATAAAGCAAATGTTAAGTTTGTCTTTTTTTTTTTTTTTCTCACCACTGCTCACACTTGCTTCTTTATTTTGACCACTGTGTCAGGATATGATCTTGGATGGCTCCATAGGTCTCATCTATGAAGCCTCTCATGGAGCTCACAGCAGTTTCTTCCTTTTTCGTCTGTGTCCACAGTGCTATCTTCAGCTACTCCAGTAAATAGCCTCCAGGGCTATTTGGATAAGATCCTCTGCCTGCCTCTTGGCTTTTCTAGTTTTCCTTACAGATCTCATCGTACATTGCTTTCATTGACTTGAACACCACCTCTCTCCTACCAGCACTTTCTCTCCCATTGTTCAAATGCTCCACACATCTGTCTCATGGCAGCACTTCATTGCTTGTCTCTATGGGTTTATTCTCTTTTCACATTGGAAGCTTCTTGATGGCTCAGTTTATGTCCTGTGCACCTGACCCATGTTGTTGGCCTCTGCCTGGAACATGCTTGCTCCCACTGTTTGCCTAATACATTAACTAATTATTGAGATCTCATCCAAATTTTAATTCCTCAGGGAAGCTTTCTCTGATGCCCAGATTAGATTGGGATCCCAGCGCTTTGATATCATTCCATGGTTCATGCCATGAAGTCCAGTTCGCAGTGTTATATTTAGGTGGTCATTTGTTTAATGTCCATATTTCCCACTAGAGAGTCAGCCATATAAGGAATAGGGCCGGGTCTGTGTTCCTGCCATTGCAACTGCTGAGCTCAGATCAGTACTTGACACAGAGCAAAGGCTGAATAAATATACTTCAACCTACTGAAATGAAGATGTAATTAACAGGTGGGGTGTCGTGACTTACGCTTGTAATCACCTTGGGAGGCTGCAGTGGGAGAATTGGTTGAGTTCAGGAGTTGGAGACCAGCCTGGCAAACATGGCGTAACCTCGTCTCTACAAAAATTAGCTTGGCATGGTGGCACACATCTGTAGTCCCAGCTACTTCGGAGGCTGAGATAGCAGGATCTCTTGAGCCCGGGAGGCGGAGGTTGCAGTGAGCTGAAATTGCAACACTGCACTCCAGCCTGGGTGACAGAGCGAGACCTGTTTCTCACATACACAAAGTGAATTGGTAATTAATAACTGAAATAAGGAACTGAAATAATGATCAATGAATGAATGAATATAGTGTTTTCATTCACATAATAACCAGAGTCTAGGTGGCTTTCATCAGTTTAGCAGGATGGTTAAAAACCTGGGCCCTACACTATTTAGCAAGTTATTTAACTCTCTGTGCTTCTTGTCCTTATCTGTAGATTGAGAATAATAAAAGTACATTTGGAGGTACTTTATATACTTCAATGTACCTTATGAGGACTCAATAAAAGCATATATATATATATATATATATATATATATATATATATATATTATTCAGAACAGCCTAGCATATAGTAAGCACTAAACTCAGTAAGTATATGCCAGCACCCTAAAGAAACTACCTTTGCCTTGAATCATGAAATTTCCGTGATCACTGCATCCAATCATTGTTATTTTAATGTACCTACCTTGGCTCACATTGATACAAATATTTAATTGAATCTCTTTGTATATTTTTAGTGGTTATTACTCTGTATCTCTAAGTTCTCCAGAGCTGACTTATCCATCAGGTGTGGCAGGTGCAGTGCTGGCAATACTTGTAGAGACCCACACAAATATTTTAATTCCATCTAAAATCTGAAGGAGAAAAAAAAACCTTGCAAGTCAAAGAAAATGTTTTAATATGTAATATTCATACATTCACCTGTTTACCAACATTGTTGTGGAATATACCTCTATGACTTTTTTTTAAATGGAGGAATAAAAGATCCATGAAGGCAAAGGTGCCCAGGGCCCAGGAAAGTCACAGCACAGTCTGGCAGTTCTCAACCTGCTCCTCTGCATCAGAGGCTTCACTCCACAGTTAAATGAAAGAATCAAAACACCAGTGTGACTTTACAACATATATACACCATCAGAATACATCATACATCATCAGAATACATACATATACATACAGAATACTTACCTATACATACAGAATACATCATACACCATCAGAATAGTGTATGGCAAGGGCAGACTGATGATTGAGAAAGGACATCTCAGCACTAGATAACCTTTCTATGTGGGTTCTACCCCACAAAAGTGTGTGCACCCATGAATAATTTGCTAAGTAGTGTAGGGCCCAGATTTTTCACCATCCTGCTAAACTGAGGAAAGCTGCCTAGACTCTGGTTATTATGTGAATGAAAACACTGCATTCATTCATTCATTCGTCATTATTTCAGTTCCTTATTTCAGGAGGACTCCTCTTCACTCTCTTTTTCATCCATATCTTCTTCCCCACTTGTTCTTCAGCCCTTGCCCATCACCTCCCCAACAGATTTCCTGCACTTGCTCGTGCTCACCTTTGCCAGTCTCTCCTTGGTTCCTCCTTCGCTGTCCCCTCCCCTGTGCCCCTGCTGGCATGCCTGCTGTGATGAGCTTAGCCTAATGCTTCTCATATTGCTTTGGTTTGGGGGTTTATTTTAGCATCTTCTTTTGATACTTCCTCCTCTTCCCTCTTCTCTTGTCTTTATTCATTATTCTTGCTTATGGTTTGTCTTTGTGTTTTAGTTTCTTTTTTATTCTAGTTTTGGGACACTCTTGGTTTTGAATTTCTTCGTGTTTGAATCTTTTTTTTTTTTCCCAGCTCCATTCTCTGATGTCCTCTCTCTCTCTCCCCCCCCCCACTTCCGCTTTCTTTCTTTCTTCCTTCCTTCCTTCCTTCCTTCCTTCCTTTCTTTCTTTCTTTCTTTCTTTCTTTCTTTCTTTCTTTTCTTTCTTTCTTTCTTTCTTTCTTTCTTTCTTTCTTTCTTTCTTTCTTTCTTTCTTTCTTTCTTTTCCTTCTCTCTTTTCTTTCTTTCACTCTTTCCCTCCCTTCCTTCCTTCCTTTCTTCCTTCCTCTCTCTCCTCCCTCCCTTCCTTCCTTTCTTCCTTCTTTCCCTCTTCCTTCTTTCTTCTTTCTTTCATCTCCTTTCTCCCTCTTTCCCAGCCCTATCTCAGTTCTTTCAGTTCCTTCTTTCTTTTTTTGCTTCCTCTTCCTCTTGAGGACTTGACCTCTTCCCTCCCACTTCTAACCAGGGTTGTGAAAACTCCACCTTTTCTTCCAACTGGTGCAGCCCAGGGGACACTGTCTCCCTCAGCCATAAGGGCCACTGGAAAGGAGACTCGACGTGTGACTGAGACCTCATCTCCCTGAACTGGGCCTCCATGCACAGCCACTCATTAGATCATTCATTTTTCCCTGAAGACATTGGGAAGGAGAGAAGTAGAAGGCAAATGTATCACGTGTTCTGATGCTTAGCTGCATACTAGGGTCATTAAATTACCTGCCACTGATGACCCCGGTGCAGAGAAAAAGTGGCCATTTGTTTTTGTTTCTAGTCACCCTGCTTGCCTCAGCAGACAGCATGCTCCTCTCCCCCATGCACACCCTGGGTGGTTGGTGATCAAATTTAAATATTCTACCTGCATTAAACATAGTCAAATCTTGTCAATTAAACAGCATCTTCAGCAAATATGTAGGCTGTTCTTTGGGTAACAACGCTTAATATTGCAGATGCCTCCCCCTCCCCTGCTGCTCTCTAAGGTGGTGTGGAGTAGGGGCAGAGGTCCTGAGGGGTTCTCCAGGTTCTGCGAATGAACACGCCATCCCTGCCTCCTCTAGTCCTGGAGTGCTGATACCGGTTCTTTCATTGTTCCCAGATGAAGCCTGAAGCTGCTCTAATTCAAGATCTGGTCTGTATTGGGCTCCTGCCTCCCCACTCAGTTTCCACAGATAGGCAAGAGTCCTCTGAGGAATGGTTGTGAACCCCAGGTCCTTGGCACAGGAGGCCCTGGCCACAGAGAACCACTCAGGGCAGATTTCCTGTTAGGTTCTTGGCTAATTCTGGGTCCTGTTTGTGTCACTCGAATATCAAGGTCACCCCAGGAAAGCTAAAAAGCAGCCTCTCCATCTGTCTAACATGACTGTACCTTGCTACACTTGCCAGTTAGCCTGAGTCCTAATCAGGACAGAAATGTCCTGATTCTCATTTAGGACTTCAGACTAAATGGGAATCAGGACAGAAATGCTCCTTCCCATAGGCTCCCCTGAATTGATCTAGCACACACACAGTAATACTGGTTCACAGGTAGACTAGGCTTGACGTGGACTTCGCATGATTTAATTCTCATGACACACCTAGGAGGAAGATGTACAATTATCATTCACATTTAATAGGTGAAGAAACTGAGGCACAAAGAGGTTCAATGCCTTCCCCAGGATTACACAGCTCTATGGCAGAGGCTGGAGTGGGGCCACAGCCTGGTGGCTCTTCCCTCTCTGCTGAATCCCAGGGCCTCCTCCCTTTATTCCTCTCTGCTTCTCTTTCCTGTCCCCTGGTCTGAAAAAGTCGAGTTTTCTTTTATTTCCGTCACGCCTGCTCTTCTACCGTGAAGCTGGGATATTTACCATATAAAGACTGGATTGGGTTCAGTTCCTTTTGAACCTTTTCTTCTGCATATCCAGAGACTGCATTGATGCCAGCTGCCAGGCAATGTTTCACTTCTTCCACTGTCCACTTCAGAAGAATTCTGGGGACTGCCAAGACTGGCTGGTGGCAGTCATCCAACTCCCATATGGAGATCTATCCAGAATGTGTCCTCGAGAGCCTCGCTCAGATATCAACTCCACCTCAGCAGCTAATCATATCCATGTGGACACACATGGCAAGACTGCTTCCTCTGGCAGCAGCAAGGAATTTGACCAGGGCTGTCCTCTCACCCTCTCCCGCCCGGGCACCCTGAGTATCAGCAGCTGCCCAACATGCGGCTGCTGGCCATGGTGGTTCCAGAAGGAACCATGTCTTCATCTTGTACCCTAAGTAACCTCAGACAAACAGAATCAGAGTTGACAGTGTTCCCCATCAAGACCATAAGTCCTTCAAATGCCTTATATGTGAGCCATGTGCACCTGCAGAACCCAGGGTTTTACTCGGATTTCTGGATCCCCTATCAAAATATTTAAATACAGTTTAAGCCTTATGAGGTATGATTCTATTGCTCAATTAGCAGTAGCTTCAAGTGCAAAGACTAGCTTTGTAAGGCATTACAAATATATAAAATGTGAATGGAATCTACAGCAGGCAGGTCTTTCCATAAAGGACCATGTTCTAAACAACTTCATAGATTTATTTCTTTCAGTCATTTCACAAATGTTTTTAAGTAGAATCTCTTTTTCCTCTTCACTTCCAGATAATACTGTTTGCTATTCCTTTCAAATCCTATAGCAATAGTTCCCAACCTGGTATACTAGGATTCTTATGTGTCCTGAAGGGCACTAAGGGAGGTTTTCAACATATTTTCAGTATTTCTTACAGAAAATAGACTTTTATGATAAGGTTGTACTTACCAGTTAAAGACATTTCTTTGCCTTCAAGTGAAATGACAGATGACCCAAGTGGCATCCATGCAGATCTGATTACCACTCTTTAACTGAAATATATGGAAGTGTAAATAATTCATAACATGATAAAAGGACTTCAGGAGATGGGCGTTTCTGCTATGTGGGGTTCACATGGGGAAAGGATGCCCACTTATGAGAGGACAGGGTCCTGCTGCTGCTGCATTGTCACCACAGTCGTGTCTACTCTCCCTTTGACAGTTCACAGTATCATTGTCACTGTGAAAATTGTCTTTTGTACTTATTACACAAACTTCTGATTAGAGAGGATGTCAAGGCATAGTGGCTGAGAAGCCCATGTTTTTGTTCAAGGGTGCCCCAGGGTTCAATGGCTACCGAGGCCCTAGATCATTCTGGGTTTCACAAACTTGATAATAAAAATTGTCATTCCAGGCACAGTGGCTCATGCCTGTAATCCCAGCATTTTGAGAGGCTGAGGCAGGAGGATGACTTGAGATCAGGGGTTCAAAACCAGCCTTGCCAACATGGTGAAAGTCCGTCTCTACTGAAAATACAAAAGTTAGCTGGAGATTGATGCCTGTAATTCCAGCTACTTGGGAGGCTGAGACACGAGAATTGCTTGAATGCCGGGGGGTGGAGGTTGCAGTGAGTCAACATTGTGACACTGCACTCCGGCCTGGGCAACAGAGCGAGACTCTGTCTCAAAAAAAAAAAAAAAAAAAAAAAAAAAGAAAAAGAAAAAGAAAGAAAAAAGAAAATTGTCATCTTTATCACAAACTGGAGCTATTGCAATTGGTAATCCATGCTCAGTGGATTCGTTGAGCCCTTTCTTCTAGAACACCCTCATTGTAAAAAAAACAAACAAACAAAACTGGGAACCCTTATGGTGGAGCTGTGGCCCCAGGGGGCCAGCTGGCATGTCATCAAGAGGAAAAATGACCCTACACCTGCAGTGACAGCGCCCTCTGCTGCTCCCATCTCTCTGCAGAGATGGGATGGGATAATGCCGGCAACAACCACTTAGTGTCAAGTTCTTCACTCAATAATTAGAACCCCAGTTCACTGGAGAGCTTCAACAAACATTTTGAGTGCAGCTTTTCTGCTGTAAATGTAGGCACTACAGAAAAGAAGGTCATTATGAATGCCTTGAAAAAGCTCACAGTCTGATGGGAAATCAGACCTGTACCACCTAGCTACTGGAGGATGCGTGAAATCCTATCTGTGCTTGGAAGGAGGTGTTATCAAGCAGATCAGGGAAAGTACAACATTCTGGGAGGGGAGGGTGGTGGCAGAAACCTTCACAGAAGAGGTAGCATTTGAATTGGCTCATTGAAGGGTAACAATTTCATGTGGGCAGAAGCAGTTGAGGATTGTGGCTTTACTTTGAAAGCACTTAAGAGGTGGAGGTGAGGCTGGGCTTGGTGGCTCATGCCTGTAATTCTAGCACTTTGGGAGGCTGAGGTGGGCAGATCACCTGAGGTCAAGAGTTTGAGACCAGCTTGTCCAACATGGTGAAACCCTGTCTCTACTGAGAAAGAAAAAAAAAAAAATCAAAAATTAGTATGGCATAGTGGCACATGCCTGTAGTCCCAGTTACTTGGGAGGCTGAGGCAGGATAATTCTTGGACCCGGAAGGCAGAGGCTGAAGTGAGCCTAGATCACGCTACTGCAATCCCGCCTGGGCGACAGAGCAAGACTCTCAAAAAAAAAAAAAAAAAAAAAACAACAACAACAACAACAGAGGTGGAGGAGATAAACTTCCCAAATGTCCTTTTGATCAATCATTCCAAATTGCTGGCTTTTTTCCCTAAGCTTGGAGGTTTCTTAAACATTCATTCCACTGGTTTCACCTGTCTCACATCATCTCCTTGTTTAATGCAGTGGTTCTCAGGAAAGTTTGGCCCACCAGCCAGCAACATCAGATTTTTTTTCTTTTTTTTTTTTCTTTTTTTTTTTTTTTTTGAGATGGAGTCTCACTCTGTAGCCTAGGCTGGAGTGCAGTGGCACCATCTCGGCTCACTGCAACCTCCGCCTCCCAGGTTCAAGCGATTCTCCTGCCTCAGCCTCCGGAGTAGCTGGGATCACAGGCGCCCGCCACCATGCCCGGCTAATTTTTTGTATTTTTAGTAGAGACGGGGTTTCACCATGTTAGCCAGGATGGTCGCGATCTCCTTACCTCGTGATCCGCCCGCCTCGGCCTCCCAAAGTGCTGGAATTACAGGCGTGAGCCACCGCGCCCAGCCCAACATCAGAATCTTCTAGGAACTGGGTAGAAACGCAAATTCTTGGGCCGCACCCTAACTGCTGAATCTGAAGCTCTTGGAATTTCATCTGATACAAATTCAAGGTTGACAGCCACAGTTCTAACATGCAGGATCTTGGGAGCTGATACAGAGGCTGAGAATGATCTAGGTTGCTTTCCATGTTTCATTATGGCGAGACCCGGCTGAGGTTCCTGCCTTGACCTTCTCATCCACGCTTCGGACGTGTGGAGCAGCCACCAGGGCGGGCTGGTGGCGTTGTCCTCTTGGGCAGTTTCTTGGGCAAGGTCGTGCCTCATTGAGGGCAGAGGCGCTGGTCACAGGGCCCTGACTCAGACTCATATTTTCCCCTCAAAGCGAATAGAGCCTTAGCAAAGCCGTCGCAGCTGGCTTTGGGGTAATGCTGGCCTCCTTAGTTATGCTGAGCGATGCAGCCCTCCTGGGGTCATTCGGAACGCCCGGGAGAGTGGCCACTCCCGCCCCTGAGGGGGAAGGGTGGCCGGTTTCCAAGACCGGCTTGGTCAGGTGACAGCGGCGCGGCATACTCAGCAGCAGAAACGGAAGAACAGCGCTCGCGAGGCCGCGGGAGCCTGCAGAGAGGACAGCCGGCCTGCGCGGGAACATGCGGCCCCGGAAGCTCCGCGGGCTCGCGCTCCCGCTGCTGCTGTTGCTGCTGCTGCAGCCGCCGCCGAGCCCTGCCCACAGCTCGACGCGCTTCGACCCCACCTGGGAGTCCCTGGACGCCCGCCAGCTGCCCGCGTGGTTTGACCAGGCCAAGTTCGGCATCTTCATCCACTGGGGCGTGTTTTCCGTACCCAGCTTCGGTAGCGAGTGGTTCTGGTGAGTGCGCTCCTTTCTGACTCCTCTGCCACGCTTTTGTCCCCACCCGCAGACTCCAGCCACCACCCAGCGGGCCAGGTTCGCCGCCTGGTGCTGCCTGCACCCTAGTCGGTTTCACCTCCCGCTGCTTTACCTGCGTTTCGCACTTCCGGGTATCGAATATGTGGTTTCTTTCCTAAGTTCTTCTGCTGATGAACAGAGAATTTTTCTTCCGTGTGACTGTAAGAGTTTTCAGACACACTTGACTCCTCAACTTCTTCATAGTTGCGCATTTTAAGCTGTAGTTATGACACTACAACATCGAGCTACTACAGACATCCATCAGTTTGTGCAGGGGCATCCCACGAGCGGTGACTCAGGCACAATGGCCCGTGGTTGCTCTGCTGCTCCCTGCCAATTTACAGTCGTTCTGCCATGAAGTTATGGTTAAAGCATAGTCATGAGTATGTGAAACGAGTTCATTGAACACCATTGGCTACTTAATGTTAACATGTTAACCATGTGTGGCTCTAGGAACTTTTTAAAGAGGTTCTAGAATGGTACTCTTAACCCAATTATCGTTTGCCGTATGAAAGGTGCTACACAAAAATCTGTGCTTTAGATTTTAGTTTGAGATCTATGTGAAAATGTGCATGTAATTTCTTAAACTGTTGCACGTTTTTTCTAACTAAATGCAACAAGTATTAAGTTCTTCAAAATATAAATATTTTGTGTGCATATATAGATACATACGCATAATATACTCTTTGTTGTTGTTTTCTGAAATGTAGTCTCACTCTGTCGCCCAGGCTGGGCTGCAGTGGTACCATCTCAGCTCACTGCAACCTTTGCTGCCCGGGTTCAAACCATTCTGGTGCCTCAGCCTCCCGAGTAGCTGGGACTACAGGCGCACACCACCATGCCTGGCTAATTTTTTTGTATTTTTTAGTAGAGACGGGGTTTCAACATGTTGGCCAGGCTGGTCTCAAACTCCTGACCTCAGGTGATCCGCGGTGGCTCATGCCTGTAATTCCAGGACTTTGGGACACATAATATATTCTTAAGTAAAATAATGGAATCATTAAACAGTCAGTATTTATTTGAATCAACTATATACTACATAAATAGTATACATCCAAATTAACATACTATATTTAGTAGACACAATACAGAGTATGAACTACAAATTATATTAACATTACATAGTATACACTGTACCATGCTCGACTGTAGGGGTAGAAAAATTACACCTCCATTCTGTTACGATCTCTGCTGGGTCCAAGAATTTAATTGACATTGTAGGATTAAATTGTGTGGGGAGGCTTAAAAAATGAATTTTAGCAAGGTCTTTACAGTATTCGACTTCTTGTCTTTGAAGCTTAGGATGTTGCCTTTCCTTCCAGTATAGAGTGCCTTTCATACTGGAATTTCATCTTCTGTCCTAAGAAACAGCACAGAGGTCAAAGTGCTCTTCATGCACCTGCTATTTTTTGAGTTTCTTTACCTTTAATGATATGCCAGAATAGCATATTTTAACCCTTTCATTACAAAGAGATAGACTACCTGGAACCAGTAACCTTTCTTATTGTTAGGTCAGTTTATGTAAAAAATAAAAATGGGTAAGCTATGGAGAATTATTCATATACTTTAAATAATTCAACTTATAAAACAGAGACTCTTTCTTCTTATGCCAAAACATAGCTACTTCAGAAAGATGTTACAAATCTTTATTTGCATGTTTCGGGCTATAATGAATCTTGAGTTTATTTTGGAAATGTTTTAAATTAGTGTGGTACATAATTAACACACTTTCTTCCCCCTAAATTGTATCTTATATTATCATTTTGTTCAACTATGAAGATTAGGTGAAGATATATTGGTGCCAGTAGAGGATTTGATATTTGTTAACTGAGACCAGTACTATGCCAAAATAAAACAGCCAGTTTTGAGTCATTTTCTTCTTTGCTATGAGTAACTTCATTTTCTACAAACAAACCCATGATTGTTTTGAACTAGAACAATAAAGATACTTCTCATACTAAACAAAATAGAGAACACATTCCTGATGATCTGGAAATGCATTAACCCTGTGGAAGATTCTTTAATCATCTGTAGTTTCCCTTTGTATCCTCTGCTCCTCACTCTCAGTTTGACTTCTGGGGAATCAACAGTACAGACGAGTATGTGTGACTGTTCTAAATGTCTATTAAAAACTAAATATAAATGATGGACTCTTTACCATAAGTGCCTCTTTTCATCTCTCAGCATGAAATTCGAGTCCTGACTGTAGGGGAGAGTGCAGGTTCAAATTAGATGATGCTAGGAGAAATTCCTTATTCTTGTTCAACTTTCTGAATGTCACAGTTTCTCTTTTGCAGTTCAGTTTAAAAGGTAATGTCCGTAGTCCCAGCTACTCAGGAGGGTGAGGTGGGAGGATTGCTTGAGCCCAGGATTTCAAGGCTGTGGTGAGGTATGATCATGCCACTGCACTCCAACCTGGGTGATAGAGCAACGCCTGTCTCAACCAATCAATTAATCAATAATAAATAAATAAATAATAACGCTTCAAGGATTTTAAACCCAAGTAAAAGGTGTAATGATAGGGGCTTATTATCTCACATAACAGGAAATTTAGAGGTAGCTGGTTCATTGATGAAGTCAAAGACATAGGCTCTTTCTGTCGTCCTCAGCCTGGGAACTTGTTCCTTCATGGTCACAGGATGGCAGCCAGGCACCATAACTTCACACAACCTTGGCCAAAGGCAGGAAGGCCAGTGTGTCTTTTCATTAGGAGGGAAACCATTTCCACAGTCCTCGAAGTGTGGCTTTCCCTCAAGTTCCCTTGGCCAGCGTGGATCTCACATCCCTGTCGTAGCTGTAGTGGAAGCTGGGAATTAGGTAAATATGACTTTTGGGCAGGCAAACGTGCCTGCCACATAGTATGCCCTTCAATTATGTCTTCTTAGCAGAAAGAGTCTCCTGATCATCTTGGGAAATACAGTGCTGATTATGGATTTGCTTATCCTGTAGAAGTACTCATATGAAAGAAATGGTGATAGAAAAAGCAGGAGATGGGTCGGAAATGGGGGTTGCATCTATTTCATGGGGTAGTTATTGCTGTGTTTATCTAAAATGTGTAGATGTGTTTTTCCTCATGAAGTCTTGCTTACACAGTTTAGGGTCAATATACCATTGCTTAGAATGAATGCATATAGCAAGTAATTGTTGAAGGTTGAGTCCACTTATTAAAATAACAGCATCTTCTTAATTTTACTTTTGCCTCCCTTTCTGTCCTGTGCCTCCAAAGTGTTCTCTACTACTGAATATAATAGACGCATGTTATGTTTTAAGCATGTAGTCTTCCTTTTAGAAGCCCTAGTCGCTTATGTTACAAAGGACAATGTGTAAAGACACATACTACATGTTGTGATTTAAAAGTGAAGTATTAAAAGAGAATGGGGCTGGGCATGATGACTCATGCCTGTAATCCTAACACTTCGGGAGGCTGAAGCAGGAAGATTGCTTGAGCCCAGGAGTTTAAGACCAGCCTGGGCAACATATAAAAACCACATCTCTACAAAGAAAAAAAAAAATAGCCAGGTGTGGTGGCACGTGCCTATGGTCCCAGCTACTCAGGAGGCTAAGGCCAGAGGATCGCTTGAGCCCAAGAGGTCGAGGTTGCAGTGAGCCATGATTCCACCACTGCATTCCAACCTGAGTGACAGAGTGAGACCCTGTCTTAAAAAAAAAGAGAGAGAATGGGTAGCTGAGTTGCCTAGAATGCTCTAGTTTATGGGCTGAGTGGATATCACAGGGAGATAGGTGGAAAATGAGAGGGGGTTTTAGTTTGCATAAGCTTTCTTTAAAGCCAAGTCAAACTAAGGGGGAAGTGAGAAAGAGAATCTGGGTCCTACTGTATCTACGTGATGGGTAAATGGTAAGGGGAGCTGGAGCAGTTCTTTTAAATGTGTGTGTATGTGCTGTTTATGCACTCTTTCCTTTCCTCCCCTTAGGTGGTATTGGCAAAAGGAAAAGATACCGAAGTATGTGGAATTTATGAAAGATAATTACCCTCCTAGTTTCAAATATGAAGATTTTGGACCACTATTTACAGCAAAATTTTTTAATGCCAACCAGTGGGCAGATATTTTTCAGGCCTCTGGTGCCAAATACATTGTCTTAACTTCCAAACATCATGAAGGTAAGTCAATCCAGCGTATGGAAATTGCTGACAATGGTTAAGAAATGAAAAATTATTCCAAAAAATTATTTTTTTTGGAAGAAAAAACTAAAGCAAGGTCTAATTTTCTCTTAGGCGCAACCATAAGTGGTGACTGGCACTTGTTGATAACTAAGGGACTGCACTTTCAACCCAAATTGAGAGATGTTAGCAATACAGAAAGGATCATACCCTCCACATAACAGAGGAAAGATGGTCACATTTTGGCACATGTATTTTGAACAATATTTCCAAGATTTACGTAAAGCTGTTTGTTGAAGGGAGTGTGGGTTGCAAGTCGAAGTTCATCATTGGAATTGCACTTTCCTTCCCTTTCTCTGTAATGCATCCTGTGAATGCATCATGGGGGTTATACTGCTATAGTCTTGCATCATTACGGCACACCTGGCTGCACTTTTAGCCAACTCTTAGATGACCAAATTGTGCAAATAGTGGATGAACTGATAATGATGAAAGTGACCCAGATCACCTGGAGGGAAAAGGATTGTGGAACTGTAATGGTTCCCAGAATAATCAGAGGTGGTAGAAGAATATCTAAACCCCCACACAGCAGTCCTATTTTAATAGAATGGATTCCACCCATTACCACTGCAGTATTTGTAAGGCCAGGGAAGCATTAACAAATTGTTTTTGTTCCACTTGCTTGTTAATTCATTAGTTTCTTTCGCATGATCATCTTTGCCTTGTTATAAAAAAATTTGCACTGGAGTGGTCGCTCATGCCTGTAATCCCAAAACTTTGGGAGGCCGAGGAAGGAGTATCATTTGAGCCTAGGGGTTTGAGACCAGCCTGGGCAACATAATGAGACCCTGTCTCTACAAAAACAAATAAACAAACAAAACTAAAAAATTAGCATGGTGGTGTGTCTCTGTAGTCTCAGCTACTCGGGAGGCTTAGGTTGGAGGACTGCTTGAGGCTGTAGTGAGCGGAGATAGGGCCACTACACTCTAGTCTAGGTGGCAGAGCGAGATCCTGTCTCAAAAAAAAAGAAACTTTGCCTTATTGTTTTCTCCAGGGATGGGATGGGAATAGGAGAGGAGAACCAACACAAAAAATCTGGAATGATCATAGGATATTTTCCCTTTGGCCACATTCTGGTAGCTTCATGATTTTCTCCTGTAGATATTTCTCCTGCTGAGATGAATGTCTATCAAGTGTATTTGCTTGAGAACATGCTGATTTCCCGATGTCTAGGAACTTTCCCAAGCTGTATGGCACAAAACAATACATAGTGAGTTTATTTAATAAAAATTATTAATCAAACTGAGAGGAGAGATGATGTAGCCCACATTTATACATTTTCTGGGACCCATGTTGTCAGATGTTTTCATTGCTTATGGAAAATGCATACTAAGCTCAGGAAGGAGTATCGCTGTGTGAGCTTATGGTGGTGATATTCAAATGAAGACTCATGTGGTTTTAGTACTGTCTGACATTAGGGCCTGTCAAGTTGAATAATTTTGAATATGACTTTAGATATCAACACTGCTCTGAAGCTTACCATAGACATGACAGGAACAAGAGTGAGCTGTTTTTAAAAGCTTATTAAAATGAATCTAAGGCTAGGTGCAGTGGCTCACATCTATAATTCCAATACTTTGGGGGGCCAAAGAAGGAGGATTGCTTGAGGTCAGGAGTTTGAGACCAGCCTAGGCAGCAAAGTGAGACCCTGTCTCTGAAAAATTAGACAAAATTAGCTGGGCGTGGTAGAGTACACCTGTAATCCTAGCTACTGGAGATGTTGAGGTGGGAGGATCACTTGAACCCAGGAGGTTGAGGATGCAGTGAACCAAGGTCACACCACTGAACTCCAGCCTGGGTGACAGAGCCAGAACCTGTCTCAAAAAAAAAAAAATAAAATAAAATCCGAAGTATGAGTCAATCTTAGACTTGTTCTAATTTATCAAGAGTAAAATGTTTCATCAAATGTACCTTATAAATGTCTATTCTTAAAAATTATTTTAGATTTTAGTGGAATAGTAACAATGTAGTTAAGTCTCTAGGCACTGATAAAATTTTTGAGGCTTTCATATTTATTATGTTTTAAGTATTTCAGTTTATATATCTCTTCTAACATTTTTATATAGAACAACCAGTAATCTAAATGCAAATTCCTGTTAAAAACGAACCACTTCTAAGTGTTTGTATAAAAGTATATATTGTTTTTCTTATCTATAAGATAAGAAAATAGTTGGTAGACTATTTGCTTTTGGGTAATTTTATTAAAGAGGAAAATCCAAGCTTATGATTTTATAGTAGGATGACATTACATGTGGTGAGTATATTTTAAATAGAACTATTGGGAAATAGTAGGGTTTTTTTGCCCCTCTGGTTAAATAAATAATCAGGCTAAAAGAGATTTGCTATACATGGATCACCAGTGTTCTAAGAATCACACTATAATAGAATAAACAATCCTAAAACTAAGCAGTAGACTTCAAACTTTGGTTTAGAAGACACTAAGAATCTTGCAGGAGTGCATCTTAGGATCTTCATAATAAATAGTAGTAGTCATCATTTAGCATGGTACATGTATATGTTCCCATTTTAGTTGTGGGCTGCTATTGTTGATTGTTTATTTTGTGCTATACCTTGTGCTAGCAGTTGGCTGAAGACATAGCAGGGAGCACTGCAGACATGATGAGATCCCTCAAGGACCTTACAATCTAAGAGGGAAAATACTGGAAATAGATCAGACCATACAGTGATAAACCCCGAAAGTTGCTTTTAAAAACCTCAGACTCACCTTGTTTAAATTTTCACTTCTCATATAAAAGCACGATATATGCCATGAAAAACTGGCCATAAAACAGTCATTTGTAGGAGCAGGTATTTATACATCGCATGTACTATGTGATTTGTTTGGGCATTTGTGTGGGTTGAAATTTACTAAAATAGACATGCTTACAAGAGTTTTCACTATAATTTTCTAGGTTTTACCTTGTGGGGTTCAGAGTATTCATGGAACTGGAATGCCATAGATGAGGGGCCCAAGAGGGACATTGTCAAGGAACTTGAGGTAGCCATTAGGAACAGAACTGACCTGCGTTTTGGACTGTACTATTCCCTTTTTGAATGGTTTCATCCGCTCTTCCTTGAGGATGAATCCAGTTCATTCCATAAGCGGCAATTTCCAGTTTCTAAGACATTGCCAGAGCTCTACGAGTTAGTGAACAACTATCAGCCTGAGGTTCTGTGGTCGGATGGTGATGGAGGAGCGCCAGATCAATACTGGAACAGCACAGGCTTCTTGGCCTGGCTATATAATGAAAGGTGTGTATGCTATGAGATTGCTGCAGTTACCCTCCATATTCCTAATATATTTCTAACATTTTCATTCCTTCACCTCTTGAAATATTTCATTTTAAGTCATTGGTGGCATGGGGGGAGAAAATCATTTTAAATAATACGTATTAGATATATTAGTATTTACTCAACATAATCAAGGGTAAATAAATCAGGAGTAAAATACAACTCAGTGGTCTGATTTTGAGATTAGACTAAAAATCACAGGATCAGGAACTTTGAAGGTGTTAATTTTGTGGGTCCCCCCTTTTTCTTTCCTACCCTGGTCCTTTATGGCCTCTATTCTGGGACAACTCTGTTTCTTCATCACTATTTCCAATTATGTGCTTCCAAATCCCTCTGACTGCTTCTTTTTATCCTCTTACCTTTTGGTCATCATTGCTGCCCAGCCAATGTCACCCTTGTTTGTCTCCTCTTTTCCTTCATCAGCAGCATTTTCCCTTTCTCCAGTTTTTTCCTATTGCTTCCTGCTATGTTTAAGGCTGCCCTATTAGAACAGGGAGTTCTGATTAAACTCCTCCATTAGGCTTAAACTATATGGACAAAATTTGCATGTACACTAGAAAGCACTGGGTATTGTGCTATTAAGTCAGGCAACTTTCTGCTTGCACTTCCTGGGCCCACAAAGGGCACAAATACAAATATTCTGAAGAACTCTTGATACTGAAAACAGCAATGTGTCTAGGTACTCCTTCCAAGGGAAAAGATGGGGAGCCATCACTTCAATTTGTGACTCAAAATTGTCCCCTCTATGTGGTGTGGATTTCCCTCTAAAATGTGCCACGTGCTATGATAAGTAACATTGTGGGGATATTTCACATGACATCAACAGTTGAATTTTCTGAGATTTTTCAATATTAGGCACAATGGTAAGAGAAAGAGAAAGGCTAGACTACATGTATGAGATCACTGAATCATTGAAAAGTGTCTTGGGTATAAATTCAGTTTCGGCTATCATTTACAATATGGAAGGGAGCTTAAAATAATCATAATACTCTTATGAGTGCTATATGTGCTGGGTACCAGCCTAAATGTTTTACATAACTTATATTTGTTCCAATCATAGATGAGGAAATTCATTATTCAGAGGAGTCAGGTAACTTGCTCTAGGTCTGGGAGCTAGAAAGTGACAAAGTCAGAACTCCAATCAACCCAGGTCTGTTTGACTTCAAAACCACGGGCTTTCCACTGTACTATGCCATGGTCCCTTTTCAGAATTCTATTTCAATTACAAGTCTTTTCAGTGACATTTCTTTTTGTATAAAAAGCTTATACCTTTTGTTTTAAAAAACTGTATGTTTCATTTCAGCCCAGTTCGGGACACAGTAGTCACCAATGATCGTTGGGGAGCTGGTAGCATCTGTAAGCACGGTGGCTTTTATACCTGCAGTGATCGTTATAACCCAGGACATCTTTTGCCACATAAATGGGAAAACTGCATGACAATAGACAAACTGTCCTGGGGCTATAGGAGGGAAGCTGGAATCTCTGACTATCTTACAATTGGAGAATTAGTGAAGGTACAGTAAAATGTCTGGTGACTATTAACATAATATTCTTAATAGTGTGATCATATAGGATTTATTTCTTATGTAGCTCAATGGCCTATAAATATAGGACATTGTTCTATCCTGTGTTTGTTCTTCTAGGTAGTGACTATATATACATGTATAAATATATAAATGCAACATATTAGCACATTAAATATGGAATTATTTTATTTATCTAAAAACATTTATTCTTAATTTTTTAGCAACTTGTAGAAACAGTTTCATGTGGAGGAAATCTTTTGATGAATATTGGGCCCACACTAGATGGCACCATTTCTGTAGTTTTTGAGGAGAGACTGAGGCAAATGGGGTCCTGGCTAAAAGTCAATGGAGAAGCTATTTATGAAACCCATACCTGGCGATCCCAGAATGACACTGTCACCCCAGATGTGTGGTAAGTCATTCTTGTTACCAAGTACTCTTTTATAAAGGAAGAGATTTAAAATTTATCACACATATAAAGAAGAGTAGGATAAAAAGAGAAATTGGATGAATTCTTACATATACAAAGCACTTTCCAAACTTAGCTTACTCTAATATGAAGAGAAGAGGAAGAATTTGCATGTTTTTGAACATTTATTGTTTATCGGATTAAGCTTACATCATTTCTAGGTATCTCCCAGTGGTGGACAAATTTTGGCTGAAAGTACTCAGCTTTTAGAAAAATTGTAAGCCGTTCAGACCAATGAAAAAATGCGAATGGTTAGTCTAAAACAGAGACTACTGTTTAATCAGTTCCATAAATTCTAACTTTTGCAGATGTTGCATCCCATGAAATTTGCAAACAAAGGTACCCAAAGGCAGAGAAAATGTTAGATTAAAAATGAGTCAAAATAGGGAGGGTTCTGGGAAGATGTTTCTCTCTGAGTTTGGGGAGGTTCTGTGTGTCAGTGAGTTCCTGAATCAGATTCCACAAATATGACAGTTTCTGATACGGTTTCTTAACATATATAAAATAAGAGGAGTATTGGTGAAGTTCTAAAAATTCACTTTCAGTTGCCTGATCAAATAGGAACCGAAAAATTAGACTAATTGTTCTTCAATCTACTTGACTTACGACTTAAAACATTAACCCATTGAATAAAATGAAGTAAGGCAATCTGGACAGAGCAAATAATTGTGGAGTTTTAAAATGTTGATCTGGGAGGAGCCATAATGAGAACTCAATACCAAGCTCTCATGTAACAGAGGATAGTGCAAATCTGGTTTTGGAATTTGCTTCTGTACTGACATTTGAATACGAGGGCATCTGATCTAGGACTTCACAATCATTAACCATTATTCCATTGTGTTTATTTCAATAAATAAACATAAAAGCTAAATATTTAATGTGGCTTATAAAGTTGTGAGTCTGGCTCCTACCAACTTCCCCGACGCTGAGTGTTCCTGCTCTCCCTCCTCACCGTAGGAGCCTTCTTCCCCCCAGGTTCATCATGCCCATCTTCTTGCAGTCACCTACAGACTCCCAGGTCAACCCTTTAAATCCTTCGAGAGAGTAGCCCTGGCTTGCTGTCCCTGTCCCCAGAACTACTCTTCACATAATTCTTAGTGATTTTAATTTCTATGCACAGTTCTAATTACCTGCACTTCCTGTCTTCTAGGGATCTTGTCTGCTTGACCTTTGTTACCTGTTCCTTTGCATTATCAATATACAAGGTCATATTGGTAATGCAAAGTAGAACTTCTTTCTCAACACTTCCACTTGGATGCATAGCATCTTAGACCTGTATGTCCACAGCTGAAGTCCTGAGTTTTAAAATTTTGCTGTAGACTAGCTCCACCCATGGTCTTCCCTATCTCAGTTAATGGCAGCTTTATCCTTTAGGTGGTTGTCAGGCCAAAAGCCTTGGTGTCCTTAACTTCCCTTTCTTTTATAATCATACTTTAGACTTTGCATTACCAATAACTGCACCCCTTCCATGGCTCCAGTTTGAAGCATTCTGCCGTCTACCTACGACTTCTTATATTTTGGCTCACTCCACACAGCACTTTGGCTTCCAAAGGGATCTATAATCCAGGGATTACCCTATCTTTTAATCCTATCATCTTTTCTCTGTCTGTCTTTTTCCTTATCCAGAACAGATTCTGTGGCCCGTCACTGTAACTAATCTATTGCATATACCCAACTCCTGAACTCTCGCTCCCTCTGCCATACTCACTTGACAGAACATCAGCTTTAAATTAAGATCTACTTATTCTATGCCTGCTCCTGGACAGCTAACTGTAACTATGGAAACACACACGCACCCAGACACATACAATGTAGAATTATCTCACCTTTGGTTTTAAGGTCAACCCTTGTGTCCTGATCCCATTGCAAATCATCCACCCAAGGATTGTTAGAGCAATTCTCCCCTTTCACTCAATTTCACTTGTATTTCTAGCTACCTTCCCATTTCTCTCCTTTCCTTTGTAGTAAAACATGTTGAAAGAATTTTCACTTGCTATCTCCAATTCCTTGCTACAGTTTTTCTCTTGAACCCACTCTGGTCGAGCTTCCACCCCCACACTCCAAGATTGCTCTTATCAAGGCCCACAATAACCTCTGCCTTTCCAATTCCAGTAATGAGTCCCCAGTGCTCATTTTCTTAACTTACTGGCAGCGTCTGCCTCGGTTGATCACTGTCTCTCCTGGTGTTCATTGTATCTGTTGGCTCTTCCTTGTTAGTTCCTCTCCTGATTTCATCTCATTTTTCCAACCTCTAAATCTTGAAGTGCCCTGAGGTTTAGTCTTCAGATTTCTATTCTTCTCTTTTCTTTTTTTTTTTGAGGGCACTGGCGTGATCTCGGCTCACTGCAACCTCTGTCTCCCAGGTTCAAGCTATTCTCCTGCCTCAGCCTCCCGAGTAGCTGGGATTACAAGTGCCTGCCACCATGCCTGGCTAATTTTTTTGTAATTTTATTAGAGACAGGATTTCACCATGTTTGGCCAGGCTGGTCTCGAACTCCTGGACCTCAGGTGATCTACTTTCCTCAGCCTCCCAAAGTGCTGGGATTACAGGCATGAGCCACCGCGTTTATCTTAATGTCCCAGGTGATCTTATCCATTTTCATGGCTTTAAATGCCATATTGATGACCTCCACATTTCTATTTCCAGTGCAGACCTCTTTCTGAACTCCAGCCTCATTAAGTTCCTACTCAATATTTCCACTTGGATGCATAGCATCTTAGACCTGTACATCCAAAACTGAAGTCCTCAGTTTTCAAATTTTGCTATCAACTAGCTCCACCCATGGTCTTTCCCATCTCAGTTAACAGTAGCTTCATCCTTTAGGTGGTTGTCAGGCCCCAAACCTTGAAACCCTTAGTTTCCCTTTCTTTTATAGTCACAGGCAACTCATTAGCAGATCATCCTCTATCTTTGAAATATATTCAGAATCTGACCACTTCTCATCCTCTCTGTGGCAACCCTCATCCTTTTAGTTTCCATTGTCTTGTCCCTGTCTGGATTATTTCAGTAGCTTCTTAACAGGTCTCTATTTCTACCCTTTAACCTATTCACCACAAAGCAATTAGAGTATACTTTTAAATAATAATGCCACTCCCATGCTCACATTTCTCCAATGGCTTCCAGTCTCAGAGAGAAGGCCAGGTCCCATAGATGCTTACAAGGGCCTACAAAATCTGGCTCCTTATCGCCTCTTTGATCTTATCTGCCATCACCCTCCCCCACTTCCTCTCCTTCAGCCACTCTGCCTTCCTTGCTATTGCATCAACAGGCAGAGCACACTTGCACTGGGGCTCCTGCACTTGACATTCTGTCTGAAGGCTTTCTCCAGACTCTCCTGTGGCACTCCTATGGCGCTCCCATGGTTCTCTTCCATGCCACCTCTAAGAGGTCTTCCCTGCCTATTCTACTTAAAATAACACTCCCAGGCCCCTCCTTTCCTACCTAGCATGCCCTGTTCTTCTTACCTGGTTTGTTTTCTCCATAGCATTTAATCAACACCTGACATATTTGTTCATTCTAATTTCTCCCACTGGAATGTAAGCCCCATGAGGACAAGGACTTTGTTCAATGCTGTATATTGCTCTAAAACAGTGTCTAGCATTTTAAGATTTCAATAAGTATTTGTTGAGTAGTTGAATAAATGAATGAATTCCATTTTTTTTTTTTTTTTTTGTCTACAGCCTACTTCCCTTACCTTCTTCTTTGTTCCCATTCATCCTCCTTTAAGTCTCAGATTAAATGTCACGTTCTTGGTGAGGCTTCTTTCTGATGTTCTAATCTAAAGAGATCCTTTTGTTACAATCTCTCAATTTCCTTTTCTTTCATAGTGCTTATCAGAACTCACACTTTCATATTATTTGTGTGATTATTTAGTGTTTGCCTTCCCCACTCTAGTCTAAGCTCCGTAAGAACTATGTGTGTTTTGTTTTTTATTGTAACCCTAACACTGAGCACAGTACTAGGCACAGAATTGACACATGCATATCTTGTCTTGTTGAATGAATGGATATAAAAATTTGAATAACACATGAAAAGCCATGAAGCTCTTGCATCCTGCCCCCTTAGCTCATCTGCCTCCCCTTTTCAGATCCATGAGAGCAGTCTGATGAAGAGGAATGCTATCTCAGCAAAATCTTTGTCTTCCAAGAACTTCCTTTTGGTCTTGGGGGAGGAAGGTGCTTTTTTATACCAACATGGGGCTATTTTTCCCTCCCTTCTGTTAATGGCGACACTGTGGAAGTATCTCTGTAAAAAAATTCCAGATCGTTCCTGATCCATAAATAATGAGAAACATGGGATGTAACTTGTTACTACGCTTTTTATCTTTTTCTTTTAACCAGGTACACATTCAAGCCTAAAGAAAAATTGGTATATGCCATTTTTCTTAAATGGCCCACATCAGGACAGCTGTTCCTTGGCCAGCCCAAAGCTATTCTGGGGGCAACAGAGGTAAGAGGGAACTTTATCTTGTTCCTTTAAATTGCTGATTAGAACATCTTGATGCAAACATAACTTTTAACTTTAAGGGGAGCCTTATATCTGTTTCTCTTATACCTCATAAAAGTAATTATAAATGAGCTCCAGCCAAGCAGTGAGGCTCACACTGTAATTCCAGCACTTTGGGAAGCTGAGGCAGGAGGATGTCTTGAGGCCAGAAGTTTGAGACTAACCTGGGCAACATAGCAAGACCCCTCTTTACAAAATTTTTTTTAAAAGCTAGCTGGGCATGGTGGCACGCACCTGTAGTCCTAGTTACTCAGGAGGCTCAGGCAGGAGGATTGCTTGAACCCAGTAAGCCAAGACTACAGTGAGCTATCAGTGTACCACTTCAGCCTGTCTCTGAAAAAATAAAATAAAATAAAATAAAATAAAATAAAATAAAATAAAATAAAATGAATTTCACCAATGACAGTGTTTGGTCAAAATCTTTGAAACTTTTTGTTTCCCAGAAAACTAAGCTGATAAAGCAGCTACAGTATCTCTATGCATATCACTGTAAAATAGACATTATTCTTTACAGTCATTCTATGTTGTTCAAGTTCATTGCATGCATACAAAATGATTCTTCTCATAAAATTAGAATTCGGATGCTTTCCCTGACACCCCACCCCAGAACGTATCTGAATACAAGATGTCATGACTCTATTATTTTATGTTTATAAAACATTTTGGAGAAAGTTAGAGATTAATCTAACTGTTGTAACCACCACATCTGGCATTGAGTTCATTCTGATATATTTTATAACTTTTTTTTTTTTAATTAATTATCCCTTTGGAGGTGAATTGTCCATATGGCTCTCCTTGCATCACCTTTCTGCATTTCATTTCTAATACGTGTGGTTGATGAGGCAGAAAGAAGATGAGTTCAAATCTAATGTTTAATTACAGCTTAGTAGACCAGGTATGACACTGATTATATTTTTATTTTATCTATGTTCTTTTTGGTGCCAATTAACATCATTATTTAAAAGCTCCTGGGTTTTGTTTTCATATTGATCCACCTAAGAAGCAAAGGTTTTGGTTCAAAATAACCCTAGAATATGTAGAGAACTTATTTGAATTTGCTTAGTATAGTAAGACTAAGGTTATAAAATAATTACAGTAATAATTGATCAAATATATGTATTATTGATTAGTGGAGGTTATTAGAAAATCTGGGGAACACTGAGTAGATACTTGGGCAGACTCTTGTTTCAGAACCATTTTCTGCTCCTGATCCTCTCTTTAGCATTTTCTCCACTCTGACACTCCATTCAGCCTTGAAAATTCTCCTTCCCCAACCCCTGCACACTTTTATTTCCCTCTTGAGAGTAAAACAGAAGCAAGAATATAGAGGCAAGATACATATACTTAATTGGATGAAGAGTGATTGTGAATCATTAAAGGTAAAAATGAATCTCGTCTATATATTTTTTTGAACTACTAATGAGTCCTTCCCAATAGAAAGTGGGTGAGATAAAGAGATAAATTTGGAAACATTTGCATGTATGTTTTTAATTTCAGGTGAAACTACTGGGCCATGGACAGCCACTTAACTGGATTTCTTTGGAGCAGAATGGCATTATGGTAGAACTGCCACAGCTAACCATTCGTCAGATGCCATGTAAATGGGGCTGGGCTCTAGCACTAACTAATGTGATCTAAAGTGCAGCAGAGTGGCTGATGCTGCAAGTTACGTCTAAGACTAGGAACTATCGGGTGTCTATAATTATAGCATATGGAGAAAGCAAATGTAAAATTGGATAAGAAAATTATTTTGGCAATTCAGCTCTTTCCCTTTTTCCCACTAAATTTTTTCTTAAATTACCATTTTAACTCTCCAGTGCACTTTGCCATTAAAGTCTCTTCACATTGATTTGTTTCCATGTGTGACTCAGAGGTGCGAATTTTTTCACGTTAGAGTAGCAAGGAATTGGTGGTATTATGGACTGAACTGAAAATTTTATGTTGAAACCATATCTCCCAACATGACTATATAGTTATGTATCACTTAACGATGGGGATATTTTCTGGGAAATGCATTGCTAGTCAATTTTTTTTTTTTATGCCAACATCATAGAATATATTTACAAAATCCTAGATGGCATAGCCTACTACACACCTAATGTGTATGGTATAGACTATTGCTCCTAGGCTACAGACATATTCAGCATGTTACTGAATACTGTAGGCAATAGTAACACAGTGGTATTTGTGTATCTAAACATACGGAAACATAGAAAAGGTACAGTAAATATACTGTAAAATAAATGGTGCACCTATACAGGGCACTTACTGTGAATGGAGCTTACAGGACTGGAAGTTGCTCTGGGTGAGTGAGTGAGTGAATGGCGAGTGAATGTGAAGGCCTAGGACATTATTGAACACTACAGACTTTATAAATACTGTATGCTTAGGCTACGCTACATTTATAAAAATGTTTTTCTTTCTTCAATTACAAATTAACATAAGCTTACTGTAACTTTACAAAGTTTTAAATTTTTAAAACCTTTTTGGCTCTTTTGTAATAACTTAGCTTAAAACATAAACTCATTGTGCAAATGTACAAAAATATTTTCTTTCTTTATATTCTTATTCTATAAGCTTTTTTTCTATTTTTAAAATTTTTAACGTTTTACTTTTACAGAAACACACACATTAGCCTAGGCCTACATGGGGTCAGGATCATCAATGTCACTGTCTTCCATCTCCACATCTCGTCCTGCTTAGAAGGTTTTCAGGGGCAATCATACCATGGAGCTGTCATCTCCTATAACAATGCCTTCTTCTGAAAAACTTCCTGAAGGACCTGCCTTATGCTGTTTCACATTTTTTTTTTTAAGTAGAAATACACTCTAAAATAATGACAAAACATATAGCATAGCAATACATAAACCAGTAACCTAGCTGTTTATTATCAAGTATTATATACCTTACAGCATTTTATATGCTAGATTTTTATACGACTGGCAGCACAGGTTTGTTTACACCAGCATCACCATAAACAGTGTGATTAACGTGTTGTGCTACCTTATGATGGCTATGATGTCACTAGGTGATAGGAATTTTTAGCTCCATTATAATCTTATGGCACCACCAATATATATGCAGTCCATTATTGACTGAAAAGTTATGTGGTACATGGCTATATTTTGAAATAGGGCCTTTAAAGAGTAACTAAGGTTAAGTGAGGTCATAAAGGTAGGGCCCTCAAGCCAATAGGACTGATGTCCTTACAAGAAGGGGAAGACACACCAGGGATACAAGTGCACAGAAGAAAGGCTGTATAAAGACAGTGAGAAGGTGCCATCTGCAAGTCAAGGAGAGAAGTCTTTGAAGAAACCACATCTGCTGATACCTTGGACTTTCAGCCTCCACCATTGTGACAAAATAAATTTCTGTTGTTTAACCTGAGTAGAGGTTGTGTTTTCTATTCCCATTTGCTGCAATGTATGTTTACCAAAGGCTGTTTGAGTTTGTGACTGTAGTGGGTCAACTAGTGTTCCCCATTAATTTATGTCCACCTGGAACCTCAGAATGTATTCTCACTTGGAAATCATGTCTTTGCAGATGTAATAGGTAAGTATTGAGATAAGCTCATATTGGATATGGGTAGGTTCTAAATCCAATGACAGTATCCTTATAAATGACAGAAAAGGACACAGAGACAGAAAAAGGCCATGTGACAACTAGGCAGAGATTGGAGAGGAAGCATGGCCCTGCTGACACCTTGATTTTGGATTTCTAGCCACCAGAAGTGTGAGAATAAATTTCTCGTTTTAAGCCACTTACGGAGTGGTAATTTGTTACAGCAGCTCTAGGAAACTAATAGTTACCAAATAAATTGATTATGCCAGGTGAACTTTTTTTTTTTTTTTTGGTATAACAAGACTTTTCAACTTTATTATGGTAAGAAAGTGATACATATTCAGTAGAAACTGTACTTTGAGTACCATACTACCATTCTGTTTTTCACTTTCAGTACAGTCTACAGTAAATTAGATGAAATAATCAACACTTAAATATAAAATAGGCATTGTATTAGATGATTTTGCCCAACTGTAGATTGATGTAAATCTGAGCATGTTTAACATAGACTAGGCTAAGTGATGATGTTCAGCAGTTTAGGTGTGTTAAATGCATCTCCAACTTATAATATTTTCAAGTTATGTTGAGTTAATCAGGATGTAGCCCCATCATAAGTCGAGGAGCATCTGCACTTACTTCTCCCTTATTTAGAAACCATGTCTGTAGTTTTCTCCTGTTTCCAGGCCCCTTGTCTTGGTGTTCATGGAGGATGTTTCCCCTTCCACTAGCTTATTAGGTGTTGGCCAGGTGAACTTTTTATGATGATTTTAAGAGCCAATGATCCAAGTGTGAAGAGTTGTAGTTTCCGTGAAAGCAAAGTTAAATACTTTGGAAAGACTAGATAAAAGTTTGTTGACTTTAAAAATTAATAATAATAATAATAATAAGCTATTGGTTAAGTGTGGGCAAAACTGTTCTAAAAGATTGGGGGGAAATATAGTAAAAATCTTCAAGAATTCTGCATCTCTGGTTCACACCTATGACACCTATGACATTACATGTAGTTTGTACAAGAAAGATAATTAGATTACAAGCTCCAGTTTGTAATCCCAGCTACTTGAGAGGCTGAGGTGGGAGGATCCTTGAGGCCAGGAATTTAAGAAAGATAATTAGAGAGCATCTATCAGCAGACCTATATGGGAAAGCAGCTATGCTGTACCACACTATGTCACCAACAGCCCAACTGAGTAGACCTACACTAAAAAGTTAGAAAAAACCTGGATCCTATAGTAAATAAATGATAAATATAGAACATTTAAAGTTAAAATGTCTATAGATGTATTTTTTATGACATCCTGATCTACCTAACTTTTTAGATTAACTAAAGGTTTCTGATGAGAGGGCTCCTGCTATACTATTAGAAAGCAGATATGTACTATCTAAGACCAATTAACTTTATTTTTATATTTATTCATTTTTTTGAGACAGAGTCTCACTCTGTCACCCAGGCTGTAGTGCAGTGACATGATCTCAGCTCACTGCAACCTCTGCCTCCCAGGTTCAAGTGATTCTCCTGCCTCGGCCTCCCAAGTAGCTTTACATACATGTGGTTTTTACCTTGTCGTCTCTTCCACTGCCACAATTATACAGATGCGTATGATTCCAGGAGATAATTTTCAGCTGATCAAATTTGTATCTTACAAGGCCACACCTGTTTAGTCTCAAATTTTTCCTGGATGAAATCCTGGGTTAATTTTATTGGAAGAGATGCGTGCCCATTACACACACATTCCCTAATTTCCCAAAATGCTATTTTTCATTTACCCTATTAAAAATGAGAATATCATATTTTGTCAAATTTTGGAAAGAAGCATGTTCCCTCCTCTCCACCTCCACTTTTTTTTTTTTTTTTTTTTTCCAGACACGGTCTCACTCTGTCACCCAGGCTAGAGTGCAGTGGTGCAATCATAGCTCACTGCAGCCTTGACTTACTGGGCTCAAGTGATTCTCTCACCTCATCACTGCAAATAGCTGGGACTATGGGCACATGCCACTGTGCCTGACTAATTTTTTTGTAGACAGAGGATTTTACCACATTGCCCAGGCTGGACAATTATCTTTTTTTTTTTTTTTAAGTTTTCAATATTTTGCTCGAGATTTTTTTTTTTTTTAAGTTAATTACAGCATTTGAAGAAGAGGATCTAATTCCACACAAAATGGAAGACTCTAAAATGTATCCATTAAACTGCTAAAAAATAAATAGAGTGGTGAGAATACCACATAAGCCCAATTTAGATTCTGAGTGCTGTCACCTGTGATTACAATTATACAGACTCTTCCAAGCTTATAGCTGGAGCTCCTGGAAGCTATTTTATACTCTGACGCAAGGACAAAAAAAAACACAACTCAGGAAGGAATTAAGTCCTGAATTATTGGTTTCATCACATTCACCCTCTCTACCCCAAAACTGCACAAAAGAAACAGTGACCACACCCTATAGATCTTTTTGTGTAAAAGAGGTAATGAAGAACTGGGATGGGAACAAGTCATGAAGATCTGTCTTACAAAGGTCCCTTTCAGGTAAGTTTGTACACACCATCACGCAACGAGCCTCTCATCAATTATGGTTAGGAAACCAGGTTCAATTCTCAGGAAATCCCAATTTCATTCATTTACTCAATATGAATTTACAAGGTGCCTATATATTATCAGCTTCCACTTGCAGCCATTTCTAGATAAAAAAGAAACCTGGCATCTCTACAGGGGCCACCAAGTTCCCCAAATCTATCACTGAAAGGACCTTTTTGGAACTGGGTTTCTTCTGTACCTCTGAAAGGGTAACACCTTAAAGCTGAATCATCTTTAACTTGGAGGTCCAACATGACATTTAGCAATACTTGCAACCCAGACATACATTAAAAGATACACTAAATTCTGAAGGCAGCTATGCTGCAAAATGATTTAAACAATTCTACAGCATTCATTTATGCTTGAAATTCCAGTCCGAGACCACGTTTGTGGCCACCAGCATAGATGTTCTTGCCACCCAGGAGAGCTGACAGTGTCAGTTTGATACCTGGCTTTAGGCTTTGAGTGTATCCTAAACCTATCAGGCTGGAGTTGTTCACTTTAGTGGAGAAGTGGGCTTTAGGGTCGATCTGATACTTGGCTGCTATTCCGAAATGAGTGTTACTGTTTCCTGCTGTCCCAGAGAAACTGACAGCAGTCTCCAACTTCTTGCTCACCTTCTGGTAATTGGACCTGCCAAACTGTCCTGTCATTCACATTAGTGTGAAGCTAGAATTCAGTCTTGTGGCCAACCGCAAAGTTGCTCTGCGTCACTCAGGACTTCGTGGTCTCAAAATTCACCTGGTAGCCGGCCAGCCAACCCTCATAACCCAGCACTTACAGCGCCTCGGACTGAAGGCCCAGCAACGTCCAAATCCATGTCGCAGCCCAGGTTAATGTGCTCCCGCTTGTATCCTGTCTTGATTTTAGCATTTTCCCCCCAGTGTTAGGGGAGAAGGATGAATGGAGGGTCAGCTTCAGTCAACATGTTAACTGATCTCCCATAGTAATCTCGGTGCCTAGAGTGTTGTCAGTGTTCCATTTCCTTGTAAATATCAGGCCATATTCGCTCTATCTGTACGTGGTTTCCAGACTGCCTGTCACATTGGTGGTCTAAGTGTTGGCTGAGCCTGAGCTTGTAAATTCCAATCCATTCTAAGATTTTGTTTTCAAATCAGGTTTTATTAAGCCAAATCCATATCCCTTGGTGAAGACATGCTTGGCAGATTTGCCAAGATTAGCATATGTGAGTGGCACAGCCATCTTCTGCTCAGAGACAATGCCAGTGGGCTCAGAGGTCTATGTTGAGGGCTATGGCTCCGCTACCTATTTTTAAAAACATTCTAGACACAAACTCCCTAGCAGTCAGCTCCAGGCCTAGCCGGCCTTAGAAGAGACCTCATAATTTATTTTCTACCTTCTACTGTTCAGCTACATGTTATATTGGAGGAACATAAAACAATGTTACTGAAAATATATGTCAACATACTAATGATACATAATGATTTATTTACTTTTGCCCTAATTACCCTTCTAAATGAAGAATTACAGATGTATTACTAGAGACAATGAATTATTTCTTCTCCAGAAAGTAAAGCTATTTGCTTTTTACTAAATGAACAAGTTAACAACAACAAAAAAGCACCAAGTACATGACCAATTAAAATGAAACTTAAACTAGCATGCTCTCTCTTCCGAAATAATAACAAAAATGCTATGGGATAAGTAAATTAATAGCTGAAAAATATTAACTCAACAAAATAATATTTTACTAAAATAGTTTATTGCAGTAAGATTTTCACTGTATTCAAAATCAATACAAAGTTAACTTTTTAAAATTATATAAGTACATACAAATGATTAAAACTATGTAATTAGGTGAGTAAACAGCATCAACACAATTTTAGCCTCTAAATCAATATGTAACTTTCTAAGTCTTGCTAATAAAACCTTAAAAAATATAGTGAAGAAATAGCAAAGGAAAAATAGTTCATCATAGTTGTTGAAATTTACTACTTCCATAAGAATAAAAAAGTCCTCCATCAAGGTATATTTGAAACAAATAATTTATTATTTTGAAGGGTAGCTAGAGAAAAGTCAGATTCACTTCTGTTTACAGCGGTCTAGGGAACATTATAATTAAACAGCATATTTTCCCAAAATTCACATATTCTAGACCTATGTCTCCAACAGATATTTTTCCTCAGTATTAATATGGCAAAGTACACTGAATTTCATATTCATATATATATGTATATAAAATATCTACATTGATTTTTAGTCAGTTTGGAACGAATGTCCATGTGTAACAAATCATTAACAATTCTGATATTTGCACACGTGTACATATATATGCCCACAAAAACTGGTCTGTTGATGAATCTAAAAAAATATATTAAGATGCCAAATAAATTGATTTCATTATGAAATGAAGACTTTTATTAAGAATATATTTTATCAGACATTTTGATAACAAACTGTTACTCTAAGTATAGGTGATTTACCCAGTGTATTTTAAAAAGTAAACGAATCCCCACTGTAGTTTTTCTTGAAGGAAAAATCATTTCTCCAGTTGCTGAGGGGTACTAAAAGCTTCATACACATTAGCAGCAAAGTCTTTCACTTGCTCCATTGTCAACAGATCCTAGCAAAGATGATAATGTAACATTATAGTTTGCAAAAAGTATACAAAATTTGAATTAATTTCTGCAATCAAGGGATGAATTCAGTTCTAAGTTTTGTGGTAAAGGCCAAGAGGCAAACCATTTAAGAAAATGAGTAGTTTTTCTTGTAATAAATTCTAGAAGATAGTTATTATTTAGGTTCTTATATGAGGGATGATGGTATCATAAGCGTTCAAGTGTGACTTTGAGGGACAAAAACCCCAAATAGTGTTCAAATGAATTTTTGTGTATGTCAAGTGCTAGATAAGTATCTGTTGAATAAATAACTATAGGAGTAAAGGTACTTTTGCTGGAAGCTGACACAACATGGTTAAGGGCATATTACTTTCTAGAAGATCTAACTTACGGTATGAATATAGGTAGCAAGTGCATATTTTACATATACACACATACATGAACCACACATACACTATAGTGTAAGGGTTCTTAACACCCCAAGGGATTTGCGAATGTAAAGATAAGAAAAAACTACATCTTCATTTTTATTAACTTCTAACCAAAATCTGGTATCTCTTTCAATTATGAATGTAGGCAACAAACTGTGATGATATTAGCAGGTTGTATGACTTTGTCTTCAATAGAAATCACAGGCAGTTTCATGTCATATGACAGTTGTGGAAGTTATCAGAACTCTCATTATATCTTCGTATTTAATGCATGAATAAAGAAGCAATACTGCTATATCATAAACTTAATTTTAAAAGAAATTTTGAAAACTATATATAATTGGTTTCCTTTAATTATGTATTTTACTGTATGCACTTATACATATTGTTCTGAGAAGGGGTCCATAGACTTCACCAGCCTGTGAAAGGGTCCATGACAGAAAAGGTTGAGAGCCTCTGAAATGTGAAGGAAACCTGGCCCTAGTGATCTCTGTTTCTTAAATATCAGAAAATCCAAGTGAGGTTTAGACATGTCCTAATCTCAATCAATTCATGGTTAAATTATCTCGTCAGAGAATTTGATGTTATTTAGTTTCAAGTATTCAGTCTAGGTGTTCAATGAAACAGGTTTAGATCAATGTTTCTCAAACCAGAATTTACAGACATGCTTTCAGGGGCCCAAGAATTTGAGGGGAAATTTTGTGTTTTGATTTCTGTGAAAATGTAAAGAAAACTCAAGCACGCTCTTGATTATTGAGAGGATAAAACATATAACCTACTGTTGTTCCTGATTTTAGGGCATGTTTATATTTATGCTCTTATTGGCTTTAAGTAACATTACTTTAACTGTCTTGTGCTAATGAGAAAAGAACAGAGGCAGAAAACCTTTCAAATGAAGGCCAAATCATGTACAAATACATGATACAAATGAAGCTTTCAGAATAGTTACAGTAGATTAAAAAATAATAATAATAATAATAATAGCAAGTCAGCTTTAGAAAATGCAGGCTGAATGCTCAACAGCATGAACAGCAGCAGACAGGTCCACATTCACTTTGGCACAACAAATTATTAACAGTAGCCATCAGCCATATTATAGAACAATCTACTTATTTTTCGTAATTTAGATTATACTTGATAATAAAACTGCTTTGGTTTCGAGTTATGAAAAAACTCTAATCTTTTTTTTTTTTTTTTTTTGAGACGGAGTCTCGCTCTGTTGCCCAGGCTGGAGTGCAGTGGCGCGATCTCGGCTCACTGCAAGCTCCGCCTCCCGGGTTCCCGCCATTCTCCTGCCTCAGCCTCCCGAGTAGCTGGGACTACAGGCGCTGCCACCAGCCCGGCTATTTTTTTGTATTTTTAGTAGAGACGGTGTTTCACTGTGTTAGCCAGGATGGGCTCGATCTCCTGACCTCGTGATCCACCCGCCTCGGCCTCCCAAAGTGCTGGGATTACAGGCGTGAGCCACCGCGCCCGGCCGAAAAAACTCTAATCTTAAGGATCTTATCGAGTTTTTAATTTATACACTAAAAATGATTTAAACACTGGAGGACTGTGGTATATCTGGGTACATTGTATGTGAGGTGTATGGACAAGTCTCAGAAACACTACCATTGTAGTGCAAAAGCAGCCATAAACAACACATAAACCAATGGGCATGCTGTCACCCAACAAAACTTACAAAAGCTGGTGCTTGGCTGGATTTGGCTCATAGGTCATAGTTAGTTTATATCAGCTTTATAATAAAGACTTCAATCTGTTCAAATACTGTATCCTGATGCAGCTTCCAGGATGTTTTCAGTAGTCTGAGATAAAAATTATGTATCACAGGGTTGGTTCACATTATAAAAGCTATTTCCTCATGTTAATCTGAAAGCAATCTGAAATAATTTATGTCCTGCTTATGTTATTTGAAAGCTATTTGAAAATAATTTGAAAAAACACCTTTCTCGAGTGTTTTCTGATTCTCCCATTCCCTACCTTTACGAACTACCATCCTAGTATCTTCTACCACAGGGGTCAGCAAAGTACAGCCTGTGGGCCAAATCCACTGCTGCCTGTTTTTGTATATAAAGTTGTGTTGAAACAGCCACACTCTTTTGTTCATGTATGTTTCTGACTGCTTTCACACTGCTAGAGCAGATATGAATAGTTTCTGTAGAGAATGTATGTTGCATAAAGTATGTACTATCTGGCCCTGTACAGTTTGCCAACCCCTGTTCTACAGCATTCCCACAATAGGCTCTCCTACACACCATTGTAGTTGAAGTAATAGCAGTAATTTGAAAGGATTAATTTTATGTAAATTAACATTCTAATCAAGGCAAAGAAAGGCTTTACAAAAAGATAAGTGGAAATAGTAGAGCACACGTTAAGAAGACCACTTGGTATTTTAACTCATAAATTATAGTCTAAAAAATTAAACTATAATTGTTATACCCTTGTCAATCAATGGTCTAGTATATACATTTAATATACATCCAGTTACACTAAAAAACTTTACTAAACATTAGTATCAATGGTGTTTTTACTGTACTGAAACATTTGTTTTTATTATCAATTATATCGATTTTAATCAAAGTGTACTGCATAAAATTTAAGCATTAAGGTTGATGATGCTTTATGCTTGGCTGTCATTTCCACTTATCTGTCAAAATGAACAGCCTACTGGCCAAGTCAGGGACTTCTCCAGAAGAGGACAAAGGTAAAGGTAAAGTTTAAATGCCCCAAGTTATGACCTTTTTCTCACATTGATATAGATGTGAAGCTTAAAATTCAGTAAAATGAGATCAGTCTTATTCACTATTTCTTCTGCAACATGAGTGCCCAGCTCTTATGGGTGAGAAAGAGAACAGTGCGTGTGAAGGACAGGCTGATGACACCACAGTGAAAGGAGGAAACAAACTCTTAGTCTCAGTGCTCTCCACATTATCAAGAGTAAAAAGTCTACAGAGAGGATACACTAAACTATCTGAGACAAGTTACACTAAGAAGACGTCAGCTTTATTCTTAGGCCATAGGGTCTCTTCTCATTGTACATTATTGAAGCAGTTTGCAATTGGTATTGCAAACAATTTTTTTAACTTATAACACAGTTTTCAAGTTTGCACATGACTCAGAAATTCAAAGTTATTTTGTTTATAATATCTGTCTGACTCAATGAATTAGTGAATTACTCAATGCATTCCAAATGGAAATGAAGAAAGAAGACGGACTTATAGGTAGTCTGATAAAACATTTAAATGACCCACTGTTTATGGAACTTTTAGTGAGTATATTATTGATGCACTATTAACAGTTACATTTTATTAATCACTAAAATGACTTACTTCTCCAAAAATTTTTTTAGTTTTCCTCAAAATGTGTAGAATGGGATCCTTGATCTGCCTCAAGGCTCAATCTTCTTATTAGCACAACTTAATGCAAAACATTCATGCTATATAAATTCAACTGACCACTATAATATACCTGGTCTAAAATGTAGTCCCACAGTGTTGGACTACAACACGGATAAAGATACTCCAAACTTACACATTTGCTATAATCCATTATTACTCTCATGGGACACTCTACCACACTCTACATGTAGTTCCAAGTTCTGTGTTTTTTTGAAAAAACATCTCAGCAGAGAATGTAAGTTTATCTTAGACACACATGACCACCACCCATGAATACAATTTGCTTTTAATAACACTCCCAAGCTTTCTCCTTACCTGAACAAAATGACTAGGTGTTTCACTGCAAACTGAATGGATCTGTCCGTTTACTATTGGAATTATCTTAGCTAAAGGCAGGCTGACACTGGAAAGACTGAAAAATCATCACAGTAATGATTACTTTCTGAAATGACCTCATAGGACTTTAACATCTTAATTATAAAAGTAATACATAGCCATTGAAGAATATTTTTGGAAATCTATTAAAAAGGAAAAAAACCCCACAATTCTATCGCTTAGAAATAACAACTCTAATTGACATCATGACCAATGTCTTCTGGCTTTTTTTTTACACATCTTTGTTTTGTTGTGTCTACCAAAAACCTCTAACCTCCTAAGCATACTGTTTTTGCAGTTTTATTGTTATGAGTATTTTCCATCTTATTAAAAGTTCTAAAGTGTTTGTCTGATTGTTTTTTAATGACTATACAGTAATCTGTCCTCTAGCTGTGACAATTTATATCATGAGCTCCCTAGAGTTGGGTATTTCAGTTTTTGCCTAAATTTTCTTAATCTAAATAACTTTTTGTATAAACATGAAATCACTGGGTCAAAGGGTATGACTGTATCTGCTCCATTATGCCTTCTTTCAACATCCAACATTATCCTTTTCTTTAATCTTTCTACATCTGATAGGTGAAAATGGTATCTTACAGGTTAAATATGCATTTCTCTTAATTACTAACAATGTTGGGTATTCCCCCCCTATTCCAGTGAACCACACCATTATCTATCAAGCTCTAGAAGCAGAAAATATGGGCATTATCCCTGGCACTTCTTTCTCTTGTCTATATCCAATCAGATATTCTAAAGATTTCTCAAAAGAAATCTTTTAATGATCTTAAAATCTTTTGAAAATCCTTGTCACTTCTTTCTCTTGCCTATATCCAAATAAAGAAGTGCCAAGAATTCTTCCCATTGCCAAACAGATTCCAAGCTGAGCAATTATCTCTTGCCTAGACTACAGCAACAACTTTTTAACTTGTTAGAGCACATTTGTTGGATGCATAAATGAATACATGTATGTATCACTGTATGTATGTGATATAATGACTTAAACAACAGGACTCATTTTTGTGTTGGGCTTGTATATTTAGTCTTATTAAATATGACATCTCATACATTTCAACCTAGGGCTGCACTAGAAATTTCCTGTTAAATATCATGCAAGTGCCGAAGCTAGGGTGTACAACCAGTGTGCTATGCTGAGATTTGAGGCAATGCTTAAAAAAGAATAATGGATGTGGGAAGATTTATGTATTCCTGAGGGAAGCAGGCATTATTTTTTTCATGGTACCTTTGTAGCATTTCTCAAAATCTATCATGATTTTGATTACTTGATTGCTCTGTCTCTCCCTCACTATCATGGAAGCTCCATGAGGTTACATACCATGTCTATCTTATGTACTGTATTGTCCCAGCACATAGTAAAGGGTCTTGTGTACAGTGGACATCCAATACATACTTGTTGAATTGATTAATAAGTCTTCATTCATCCACTGCTGTGTCTTGCCCCAATCCCTGTTTCCCCAATTCCTTCTCCACAAAGCAGTCAAAGAAATCATACAATGTAAATTCCATTACATCACTTTCCTGCTCAAAACTCTCCAGCGGCCTTCCAGTGTTGTCAGATGACAGCCATATCTGTATGTGCTGCGTTTTCCAGCTTTGTCTGACACCACTCTTCTTCTAGTTCTAGAAGTGTTCAGCTACCACCCCAGCCTCTTTACAGGTCTTAAAACGTACTTAGGTGGCTTCAAAATCTTTGCAGTGTGGCTTCTGCCCAGAATGTCAACTGCCCCACTGCTGTCTAGGGTCATATTTAATCGCTTCCAATCTTAGTTCTCAGTTCAAATTATTTCCTCAGGAAAACTGCTTGACTGTCCACTTTTGTTTAAATTTTTCTATTATATGTTCAGTGTTCTTCTCCTTTATAACACTTCTCATACTTTATACGATTATATTTACTATTTCCCCAACTAGACTGTAAGATCCATGGGAACACAAACCTAATACAGTGCCTGATTCATAGCATGTGTTCAATAAATCTTAGATTAACAAATTGGCCATTTCCATCTGCTCTTTTGTGAATTATCTGTGCCTTTGATGCACATTTTCTACGAAAGAAAATTTGTCTTTCCTTACGTGTTTGCTCCCTTAATTGATGTGCAAAAGTTCTGCATATAACGTCATTACACTCATGTATTATATACATATATATACACACACACAGAGCAAACATTTCCTCCTATATATTATTTGCATTTAATATTGATGAAAAGCTTATAAAAGCTTGTTTGATCTATAAGTTTTAAAAATTACACAGTCAAACCTATCCTTATTTCATATAAAGTTCCTTACTTTCATTCTTAGAAATACCTTCTCCGTCTTGAGGTCACATAAAGATTCACCTGTTTTCGATCAGTTCATTTGATTTTACTTAGTATATTTAAAGGTTTAAACCTCCTGAATTTTATTAGTCATTGTAAAATGACTAATTGTTATTTGTCTTACTAACGTACATTTTGCCCACAATCATTACTAACATCCTACATATTTTAGGGCTACTTCTGGATTGTATATTCTATTTCACTGACTTACCTATTATTTTATGAGTAACATTAATAATTATACCTGATATTATATATTATACAGGAAAAGCATATTCATTGCTCTTCTTTTCCAGTAATTGTTTAAACATTCTCACTCCATTATTCCTCCAGATTACCTTTATTATCATTTGTCAGGTTTAAGATGAAAAAAATCAACCATCCTCTAATCTCCAATAGAATTTTGATAATATTTTGATTATAGATTAATTTTGGAAGGCTAATTTTACACTTTTTAGTTGATTCTCTTGGGTTTCTAAGTATAAAGTCTGTCACCTTCATGTAATAATAGCATTTTCTTCTCCCTTTTCAAAGTTGGTATCATTTTTAAAGATAGCATGAGTTTAACTTAGAAAACCAACAGTCAACTAACAGTTTATTAAAATGGTAAGAACACTCAGTAAATTGTCTATTTTCCTTCTTTTTTCACTATCCAACAGTAAAAGTTACCTATTTTCGAGATATAAGTATAGAAAAAAATCAGTTGCTTTCCTTAATTGGATCTCAACATTGGTCTTCTCCTAGCCTTACTCCATTAGATAGAATAATAGAATGACGCTGAATAATCTGTCAATAGTGACCATCTTTATACTGTTTTTGAACTTAATGGAAATCATTCTAGTTTTACTGTTAAGTATATTAGCTTTTGATTTCAAATACTCTTTTTTATTTTTTACTTTTAAGAGACAGGGTCTTGTTCTGTCACTCAGACTGGAGTACAGTGGCATGATCATAGCTCACTGTGGCCTTGAACTCCGGGGCTCAAGCAATCCTCTTGATGGTTTTTAAAATTTTTGTAGAGAGGGCATCTTGCTATGTTCCACAGGCTGGTCTTGAACTCCTAGCCTCAAGCAATCTTCCTGCCTTGGCCTCCAAAAGCATCGGGATTACAGATGTGAGCTATCACACCTGACTCAAATATTATTTTATTACATAAAAATGTATTTTTTATTTCTAGTAAGAGGTTTTATTCATAATAAATGTTGTTTTATTGAATGTCTTTTCAGCAACACTGAAGATAATGTTTTTTATCTTATTAGCTTATTAATGTTATGGATTACCAAAACAGCTTTTCTAGTTTTAACTCTCCTTACATTCTTAAACCTTAATTAATCATAGTGTTGGAGAATAATTAAAATTAAAAATCTAAAAATCTATCTCAGATAGACATTATTGAACACCTGGCTTTACCACTTGACCTGAAGTAATTTAATTTTTCTGTGTCTTAGTCTCCTCACCTGGAAAATGAAGAATACTAGCACATATTTCCTAGGATTATTGTAAGAATTCAATGAGATATATTCTGAAAAATACCTATCATCAAACTAGCACATGGAAAAAGTATTAGCTGCCATTATTATTGTAATATACCTCTGGTATATTACACTTTTGACTTTTAAATATCCATTATACATGATATTATATGCATATGTAATACATATAATACATATATGTTGCATATTTTTATATACATATATATAAAAAATCAAAGCCTTTATTAGTTTACTTCATTTTTCAGTTGATTCTCTTCAGAGGTCTGGCTTATTAATCATAATACACATAAATAATGTACTTTGTGTCTTTGCCAATAGTTAAAAACCTTACTTCTGTCTTTTTTTTTGGCGGGGGGTTCTCACTCCTTTGTCCAGGCTACAGTGCAGCAGCACCATCATGACTCATTGCAGCCTTGACTTCCCGGGCTCAGGTGATTCTCCCACTTCAGCCTTCCAATTAGCTGGGACCACAGGCATGTGCCACGTGCCCAGCTAATTTTTATAGTTTTTGTAGAGATAGGGTCTCTCCCTATGTTTCCCAGGCTGGTCTTGAACTCCTGGGCTAGTGTAATCCGCCCGTCTTAGCCTCCCAAGGTGCTGGGATTACAGGCCTTAGCCATTTGTTTTTTCTTTACTTACTATGATGGCTAGACTTTCACAACATATTAAACAATGATGGCAATAGGCTTGATGGAAATGTTTCTAGCGTTCAATCATGGAGCCTGAAGTTGATTATTGAAATGAAATAGAAAAACTTATATAGAAAATATATACTGAGTGCCTTGTATGAGTAAAGAGATATGAAATGGCACAAGATAGTCTTTGACTTTTGAGAGGAGGCTTAAAATGTAATTGAGGAATAAAACTCCAATTCAAGGTAGCACATGTAGGTTGTATATGAAAGTGTAGATAATGAATTCTATAGCTCAGAAAACAAACGCCATCATGGCTGATGTGGCTGTAGTATAATTTTTACAATTCTTCAGTGTACAAAATCACGTATGTGCTTATGTTAAAATAACTATTATAATTACGTATCACCACTTGCGAAATAACGAATATCTTGCTATATACAGGTTATAGTGAAATTTTATTAATTGAGCACCTTGATTTATACAGTATATAGGATTGGTCTTGAGCCGAAATTTATTTTTGTATAACTTAAACATTTTTTTTAAGACTTTAGATTGATATTTAAATTACTTCAGAAAACAAACTTTATGTCTGTAAGCATTCCAAATGCTTAATGTCAATGTCAAATTAATCTTTTCTGTACAATAAAGAAGGGTCTCAGAGAATCAGGTAAATAACTTCTGGCCCTATGCATTTAAGAATTAAATTGGATATCGCACATACATATTGCCTATCAATTACTGTGTCCCCAATTAAAAAAAAAATTTTAAAGCTACTTCAAAGAATGTGTCTCAAATTTTAATGAATGAGTTTACAGTCAGTCAACATTAATTTAGTACCTGTTATATTCTGAGTTTTGATATAAAAAACGGCAAAATAGAAATCCTTAAAGAGTGTAAATTCTAATGTGAGACCAAAGATACTTGTGTTGGGATAATAAAGATAAAAAAAACCGTAAGATACCTTCTGGCATACAGAAGTCCATGATTTAGTAATAGTTATGATTAAAATCACTAACAATTGCACTAACTAAATGTTCCTAATTCTATAATAAGGACTGGAATGAATATATTTAAGTATTTGTAGAACTATAGGAGCTAATTCATCAAATGAGAATCTACACCAACAATGCCCGGTTATTATAAAGACCAAAGTATTGAATTTTGCAGACCAAAATGGCCTGCAGTAATGGAATAACATTAGAGAATGCATTAAAATTAAAATACATTGTGAGTTTTGTATTATAAAGTGTTAAAAAAAAAACAATAATTGGAATTCAACTTATAGAAAGGTAATTTCACAACTTAAGTACTTCGATATAGTGGCAAAGTTTTTGGAAGACTGCAAGTTTTAATACTGAAACCAAGAAGGAGCTTCTGCTAGTGAAGAAGTTGTTGGTTTAACAGAGTTTAATTTGTTAAAAAATGAGGCACTCGAATTTACTAGGTTTGTTGTTATCTGGAACAAAAAGGCAAAGCACCATTTTTTTAGAGCATTCATTAGTATAACATTTTTATACGTCATCTTACCTATTCATAGAGTTACCATGTTGCAGGTCCTGTTCAGTAGGTCGAAAGAACTCAGCCATATTGTCTAGAAGTCTACTAAAACCTCGGTTTAAACAGGTATTCAAAACTGTACTAAAATCTGGGCTATACAAAATAGAAGTACAAGTTACTTTTTAGATTCTGAATGGAAGAAGAAAACAAATTCAATAATAATGTGGTTACCTTTGAAAGCCACCAACGTTTTTAGTCATAATCTAATACTGTAAAAATATATCAAGGAGTCAACCTTTAAAAAGTATTTAAAAATGAGCTTATTTAGCACAACATAAGGAGAATATTCATCCACTTCCGATTTTTTTATACTAGTCAGCACTTTGTACAATGAATTTTTTTTTTAAATATCAATACTAGTACTACTAATTTTGAGGAAACTCTTAAATTTCCTTATAGTCATAGATTGGTTGGCTTTACATCCTCTACCATGATATTTCAGTGAGACAGAAAATATTATTATCGTGTACAGATGAGGAACTGATACTTGAAGGAAGAAGAAACTTGACTAAAGGCATGTGATAAGTAAATTGGGGAGCTTGAATATGAGACCAGGGCTTTTTGATCTTAATTATATGCTCTTAGTTCCTCACAAAACTCTTTAATATAAAGAATAATATATAAAGACGCTACGAAAGCTAGAAAATACCTAGTTATGTTCAAGTTTCTTGACTAGAGTGTACATGTGTATGTGTGTATCTTTCTATCTTTTTTCCTTAGTTGTCTCTCTTTTTAAAAGCATTTTAACGGCTTCATTGAAGTAGGACTTAGAGGGCATAAAATTTACCCATTTTAAATGCACAAGTCAATGATTTTTAGTAAATTTGCATAATTGTGCAACTATCGCTACAATTCAATTTTCGAACATTTTTGTCACCCATTAGGCCCATTTCCAGCCAATCCTCATCTCACTCTTAACTCCAGGTAACTATTAATCTACTTTTGGTCTATACAGTTTTCTGGACACTTCATAGAAAGTCATACACATGTGGTCTTTCGCGTCTGGCTTCTTTCACTTAGCATAATGTTTTGAAGGTTCTTCTATACTGCAGCACATATCAATGGCTTGTTCCCCTTTTTTGCTACATAGGGCTCCACTGTATGAATACATCACATTTTATACTTTTGTTAGTTAATAGAAATACGGATTGTTTCTACTTTTTGGCTATTGTGAGTAATGGTGTTACAAAATTTCTTAACAAGTTTTTGTCTAGAGATGTTTTCATTCTTTTGGGTGGATACCTAGGAGTGGAATTGCTGGGTTGCATGGTAATTTGGGCTGAACTTTGTTCTTTTAAAGGTAATATGGTAAGGTTCCAAGAAGAAAAATGATTAAGGGGATGGAAGCTGAAGAAATGGAAACTGAAGAAAAGATCATCATAGTACCTACCTCCTAGGGTTACTGTAAGGTTTAAGTGAGTTAAGATAGGTAAAGCAGTATAGAACAGTGCTTTGCTGCATAAGCACTCAAAAATGTTAATTTTTATTCTTCTTATTGAATTGAATTCATTTAGGCCAGTGAAAGAAATGAGAAATAGGTAAACTTGCTTCCCATTTCACACACATAAAAATAGAAGCAAAGAGAACTTCTACATACTTGTCCCACCCATCTACCCACTTACATGCATCTGACCTATCCTCAGTCGTCCCTACCTGACTCCTAAACTATTTTACTGTGTATTGAATCTCATTCCTTTCTCCTATTCGAAGTTCTTTGTTCTTAAAATTATCCTGCTTTCCTACATCAATTTCTCCCTCTCCTATCAATTCAGTAAATACTTACTGAGCATCTACTACATGCAAGGCACTGTTCTAAGAGCTGAACATACATTGGTGAACTAAACAGACAAAAATTAGTCAACTCATGGAGTTTAGTAGAAAGGTGTATATAAAAAAATGTTAAAGTCAAAATCTCCTGGCTCCCATATTCCCCTTAAATGCTGTCCTATTTCTTGGAATCTCTCAAAGCAAAATGTTGAAACAGTTGTCTGTGCTTGGTCTCTGCTAAACTCTAATTCTTTTGAATTAGCTTATCTCCACCACTGCTCCTCTGAAACTTCTCAACAAGATCACTCAACAACTCCATCTAATGTTATTTCTCTGTCTTTATCTCCTTTGGCCTTTCAGGAGCATTAGACCCAATTAATCACAGTCTCCTTAAAACATTTCTTCAATTGTCTTCCAAAATACCTCATTATTTTGGTGTTTCTTTTCTTTCGCTGGCAGCTCCTGCTCAGTCTCCTTTGCTGGCTCTTCTCCCGATCCCAAACTCTAAATGTTGGAGTGCTCTATGACTCAATTGTCTTCTAGTCTCTCTCTGTTCCTATCCCCATTACTTTAAATACCATATGCAAAGTGATTACTCCCTGCTGGGAGCAAGCCGCGCCCCGCCCCCACCCCCCCCCCCCCCCCCCCCCCGGCAAAATCTGGCCATAAACAAAATCTCTGCAGCACTGTAACATGTTCATAACGGCCCTAACACCTGCGCTGGGAGGTTGTGGGCTTATGGGAATGAGGGCAAGGAACACCTGGCCCGCCCAGGGCGGAAAACCGCTTAAAGGCATTCTTAAGCCACAAACAACAGCATGACCGATCTGTGCCTTATGGGCGTGTTCCTGCTGCAGTTAACTAGCCTAACCTATTCCTTTAATTCGGCCCATCCCTTCGTTTCCCATAAGGGATACTTTTAGTTAATTTAATATCCATAGAAACAATGCTAATGACTGGTTTGCTCTTAATAAATATGTGGGTAAATCTCTGTTCAGGGCTCTCAGCTCTGAAGGCTGTGAGATCCCTGATTTCCCACTTCAGGCACCTCTATATTTCTGTGTGTGTGTCTTTAATTCCTCTAGCGCCACTGGGTTAGGGTCTCCCCGACCAAGCTGGTCTCAGCAACTCCCAATGTTGTATTTGTAAACTAACTCTTGAATTCCAGACTTGCATATTCAATTGCCAACAGGCATATAACCACTTGGATATGCTTAACACTGCCAAAATGTAAATAGCAACTCCTATTTCCTCAAATGCTCAGCCCCAATACCTAGGAGTCATCCTTGCCTCCTCTTTCATAACCCACACCAAATAATTCCGCAAGTACTAGTGGTTCAATCTAAAAAATAAATCTATTATTCAGCCTCTTGTTATTGCCACCACTGCTACTATCCAGTCCAAACTACAACTGTTTCTTGATTAGAATCCTTCCACTCTTGAAACTGGTTCCCTCCTTCTATTCTTATCTCTTTATAGTCAACTTACCATAGAGAAATGAGGTCTTTTATAAACACAGATGACATTGCCCTGCTTAAAATTCTCCAATGGCTTCCCATACATCAAGAACAAAAAACATTTCTTATCATGGATTACAAGGTTCAACATACTCTGGAGTTTCCATCTCTGTCTCCAATCTCCCTTCCCTATTGCTTTTCTCATTCACTGTGCTCCAGCCAACAATGGCCTCCTTGCTATTCCTTGAACAGGCCAAGCATTAGGATCACTGCAACTGTTCTTCTGCCTTGAACTGTATTCTTCTGGGTTATAAGGTTAACTTCCACAGTATATATTCAGGTCTCTGCTCAAATGGCATCTCCTCAAAGAGGCCTTTTCTGATCAACCTAATACAAACAGCATCCCTGGTCACTCTCTAACCCCTTAACCCGCTTTGTGTTTCATCAACAAAGTTATACATACTTGACATTATATCAGATTTATTAGTTTATTATTTTTCTCTCCCACTAACATACAAATTCCAATAGGGATGAAGACCTAGCATTTAGAATAGTACCTAATATACCACAGACAGCCAATACATAGTTAATGAATAATTCAATGAAATAAATGAATTAACTGAATGAACAAATTATTTCTATCTATGAAATGTAGAAATTTCAATCCAAACAAGCTCCTGAGGGTGGAGGACTAGGGCAATACATTTGCCTATAACTGCTAGCATAGTAAAGTAATGGGAGTATAAATCATTGCCTGGGAGGCAGTTGCCAATGAAGTAAGAACAAATACCTGGGAAACACTGATGGCTTTTTTTGTTTTGTTTGTTTGAGACAGGATCTTACTCTGTTGCCCAGGCTGGAGTACAGTGGCCCAATTACGGCTCACCATAGCCTCAACCTGCCAGAGCTCAGGTGATCCTTCTACCTCAGCCTCCCGAGTTAACTGGAACCACATGTGTGCACCACCGTGCCTGGCTAATTTTTTTTTCTTTTGTCTAAGATGGGGTTTCTGCCATGTTACCCAGGCTGGTCCTGAACTCCCAGGCCCAAGCAATCTACCCACCTTGGCCACCCAAAGTGCTGGGATTACAGGCATGAGTCACTGCACCAGGTTGGAAACACTGATATTTAAAGGAAAGACAGAGATAGAAGAATCTAAGAAATGATCTGAGAGGTAGGAGAAAAATACAGATTATACTGTCATGAAAGTCATGTGAGCAAAGAATTTCAAGAAAGGCAGTGTCAAGTATCAGAGAAAGGTCAAGCAAGATGAACATTACAGATGCATTGTAATTCATTCATTTATACAATGATATGGCAAAAGATCACCGATGACCTTCTCCAGAGCTTCATGAAATGATGTGGTGGAAATCTGAATAAGAAAAAAGTGGACATTCCTACTGTAGAAAAACAAAAGACTGGAACTCGATAAATTCAGATAGTAGAGTTAGTAGCTGAGTTACCCTAAGAAATCCCTGCTTCCCTCCAGTTTGAGTAGGAAATCCTATCTAAAGGCTGGGAAACAGAGTCAAAAATTTAATTTTAATATCATATTATACTGACTATATTGTTCAAGAAAAACTAAAAAATGATCTCAAGTACATTCAACTTACACACATATTTTTCCTGTTACATGAAGTATACATACCTTTCCAACATGTCTCTAGTTTCATTGAGAAGTTTAATAGTGGTAATGTCTCGAGGAGAAAGTCCACAGGCCTATAGAATTAAAATGTCACACTTCAGGTTTTCAAACATGAGCATGGGGTTATGATGAAACTAATCACATTCACAAAATAAAGAGTTCAGGAAATCTAAAAGTCTATGTTCTATCAACAATAAAAAATGTTAGATCTCCCTTCCCCCCCAAAAAAACCTGTAATGGTTTATGTGCGCAAATAAGTAGAATTTAAGACATGAGTAAAAGTAAATTACACTTAGTAAGATCTTTGTTTATCTGGCCCTTCTTGGATAGATTTCTAGTATAGTTAGACAAAGAAGAAATAGGTTTTGGGTTTGCAGAGGTCTGGGTTTGTTTTTTTTAAAACTGAATTTCATTATTATTATTTTTTTGAGACAGGGTCTCACTCTGTCATCCAGGTTGGAGTCCAGTGGCATGATCATAGCTTAAGTAACCTTGAATTCCTGGGCTCCAGTGATCCTCCTGCCTCAGCTTCCTAAGTAGCAGTTAGGCTACAGGCACGCGCCACCATGCTAATTTTTCATTTATTTTTTGTAGGGGTAGTGTCTTGTTATGTTTCCCAGGCTGGTCTCGAACTCCTGGCCTCAAGCCATCCTCTTGCCTTGGCCTCCCAAAGCATTTTTTTTTTTTTTTAAAGAGACAGACTGGCATTACCCAGTCTGGAGTACAATGGTGCAACCAAAGCACACCACAGACTCGAACTCCTGAGCTTAAAAATTCCTCCCTCCTCAGCCTCCTGAGTAGCTGGGACTATAGCTGTGCACCACTATGCCAATCTGGCTGATTTTTAAATTTTAATTTTTTTTTTTTTTTTTTTTGAGATGGAGTCTGGCTCTGTGGCCCAGGCTGGAGTGCAGTGGCCGGATCTCAGCTCACTGCAAGCTCCGCCTCCTGGGTTTACGCCATTCTCCTGCCTCAGCCTCCTGAGTAGCTGGGACTACAGGCGCCCGCCATCTCGCCCGGCTAGTTTTTTGTATTTTTTTAGTAGAGACGAGGTTTCACCGGGTTGGTCTTGATCTCCTGACCTCGTGATCCGCCCATCTCGGCCTCCCAAAGTGCTGGGATTACAGGCTTGAGCCACCGCGCCCGGCCTAAATTTTTAATTTTTAGAGACAGGATCTCACAATGTTGCCCGGGCTGGTCCCAAACTCCTGGACTCAAGTGATCCTCCCCATCAACCTCCTATGTTTTTTTCTTTCATCAGTAAGAGATTTTATCAGGATATGTGTGTGTGTATTTTTACATCAATCTAGTCTGAGACTCTATGTGTCTTTTCAATCTTAAATTTCAGGTTTTAATTCAGTTCAGTAAGATCTGGTCCATTATTTCTCTCTTCATCTGTTCTTTTGAATTGTTTTCTTTTTGGTCCTGTTTTGAATTTTGAAAACTGTAAATTACTTTAGAGTCCTAAAAAGATTTTTTAACACTCTTATTGCATCTCCTTGAGATTCTATTTTGTAAGCTGTCTCCTGTTTCATTAATTCTGTTCCATCTGTTCTGTTTGATCAGTTTAGTCTCTATCTTTCAAGTTACAGGGTTTCCTTAAATGGGATGCAACATTTTTTTTGGCCTACTCATGAATATAGGATCTCTCAGCACCTAAACAGGTTCATCTTTGGGGTCTCTGGGAATGGGAAATCCTGCAGGCAATGGGAACTCCTGCAGGCAATGTAAACAAGGCATTCTGTTCTAACAGGTCCTCTACGATGAGGTATGGCATAGGGGGCCTCTCTGTTCTAAGGCTTTTCCAGTTGTCAAGAGCGAGCTGTTCTCCCAATTACAAAGAATGGGTGCAAACCAGCAGACAAATGAAAAACTAGTAATTTAGGAAATGAGCCATATAACCTGCAATCTGGCATTTTTAGTATTCTTAATCAATGAATAACTTATATAACAACTATCTAGGACACACCAGTGTTTAGCAACACTATGGTTGATAATTTTTGGATTAGATCTTGTTGTTTCTCAAGTGGATGACTATAACCTCCTCAGTCCATTTTTGTACTTTCATCATTAACTTTTTTAAAAAGCAAAGGTGGTTGTGTTACTGGACTGGTTAAAATCTACCTTTCTTTGTCTACAAATTGGAGTTCAGACTACTTATCTTGGCATACAAAGCTCTTTATAATCTTGCCCTGACCTTCAGCTCTATGTTCTGCTACTTGATCTGATACAAAAATACGCTGTAGCCCACTAATTGAATTTGTATCTTCAGTTCCCCAGGTGTAATAAACATGCCTTACTCATTTTACATCCCCAGCATACATCACAGTATGTACTGTCACATACCTGATAATAAAAATGTACTAAGTAGCTAAAATTGTTAAGTGCTTCTAACTAGAAATCGCTCATAATGGCTATTTATTTTCTACGGGGTTTTACTTCAATTATTGAAATATATACCTTTCAATCACTTACCTTTCAAGAGACTCAGAAATCAAAATTTCAAGAGAGAGTAAAATTTTAAAAGTATAGAGTAACTGGTTTGGTTAAATGGTTATGAATTAAGCACCTGCACTGCTAATGGAGTTTCTTCATCTGGCATCATATAATGGCATAATAAAGATTTGGATCCATCTTTATTAATCCAAGAAGAAGACTTATGCTGCTCAACGAGATTTCTGATTTCTTTTAGTTTTTGCTCCAAGTCCAAAAGGGACAAAGAATGTTTAAGAGAAACACTAGAAACAGAGAAAAGGGAATTGGGATAAATCGAAACTATACAACACATCCTACATACACTTGTTTCTTAACAGGCTACTATCTAAAATCTTGTTTCTTCTGCTCACACCTGTACCTGCTGACTGGAATAGAATGGATTAAGAAATCAGCCACCAGTTAAGGGCCATTACTACAGAGCCAAGAAAAGTATTTCTCTGGATTTCATAAGAGAATTCCTACTGTAATTATAGATATTACTAGTATAAGTGGGAGGAAAAAGCCTCAGAGGCAGATTTTAAAGTAGGTCTTTTATCTCATGACCCAGATATTTCTGATTTGTATGAAATCAGTCAATTAACAATGAAATATTAAAACTTTCCCCTCTGTATAAAAAGGTTGATTCTGACAAAGAAAATGGATCTCATAACACAATATCCCAGGAAGGTATCTGATTAGATTACAAAGAGTTTCACAAATCACCATTTGTCAAGTCACTGGCTTCACTAGAACAATTCTAATTTTCTTTCATTCATCAGAATCAGGAAGTCAGAAAAGTCAAAGAAAAATGCCTTACCTTCCTAAAATCTTCTGCACAGCTTGTTTAATGACAGTGATCAATTCTGTCAGGCCTATTAAAGAAAAAACAAACCTAAAAGCCTTGCTTAAAAATTCCTCAAAAATACAAATAAATGAATTAAAATTTGTATAAAAGTCACAAATAAGAATCTTACCATCTCCAAGGAGGTGTTGAATACTTGATAAATATTGCTGTTGGACATCTGGGGGAGCAAGAATTGTCTGTACAAAATAGAAATACAGTTAAATTATCCAAGTTTTAAACTGGTAAGTAATGTTTTCAATATAACTGTAGGTGAGATTTTTCAAGATCTGAAGTGATAGGAAAAATAATATTTTTTAACATACCAAAAATTCTAGTTTCAAAGTATAAAAATTATTCATAATACTAAAAGTTCATAATCACATGAAATATAAAAATATTTATTTCACAGAAATTGTTACCAGGATAAATAAGCTAAACTTTGAACCGCTTGAGGGAAAGGACAATGTCTGTTTAAGTCTATTAAACTTACAGTGCCATTTTTGCCAACTGCTGCATTATCCAGGTAAATATATCCACCAATTATGTTTAACTGGACCCGCAAAAGAACAACCAGCATACAAGTACTGTATACAGCCACGATACTTCTTGTGAAACCTTCATAGAGAAAAGAAAACCATTTGGTACTGTGATTAATACAAATGTGTAAAATCATGAACCATCCCTATGGTTATTTTTTCATAAGATGACTTTTAAAAACATATTTACAGTTGTTTCTAGTATAAAAATATATCAATTCAAAATATTTCAGTCTCTCCTTACAAGTTGTTTAATAAAAATTAGGTATGATTCCTTAATTGAAACAATGACCAATAAAATATATTAGGTGAAAGAGGTATATATTATTAGCTTAGAAAGGAAAACAAGGAAAAGTCTGGGAAGCACAAAGAACTGCAGCTTCAGAACTCTTAGTTGTCAGTGGAGCTATTTTCAAGTAAGAGAAGAGGGCTGAGTGTGGAAGAACTCTAGCCTTCAATAGCAGCTCGAGGAGGATGAGCCTGTTTAAGGGTTTAAGGACTACAGGAAGGTACAGAAAGGCTGGGGAAGCTTGGTAAGACAGGCTTCCCAGTAGCCTAGGACCAGGTGTTCAAAAAAGAGGAGAGAGTGAAGGTGTTGACTGCTGCTGAGAGTCCTAGCAGGAGGAAAATGTCCAGTAGATTTGGCAACACAGAAGTTGTTACTGACGCTTGAGAGACCTGCTTGGGTGGAGACACAAGTGGTGGAAGCCAGGCTGTAGTACATCAAAGCATGAGTGGGAGTGAAGAAGAGAAGAAGGGGAATGTAGAAATCTTGGTCATAAGGATTATAAGAAACAATAGGCCGGGAACAGTGGCTCACGCCTGTAATCCCAGCACTTTGGGAGGCTGAGGCAGGCGGATCACAAGGTCAAGAGATTGAGACCATCCTGGCCAACATGGTAAAACCCCGTCTCCACTAAAAATGCAAAAATTAGCTGGGCATGGTGGCGCACACCTGTAGTCCCAGCTACTCGGGGGGCTGAGGCAGGAGAATTGCCTGAACTCGGGAGGCAGAGATTGCAATGAGCCAAGATAGTACCACTGCACTTCAGTCTGGCGATAGAGCAAGACTCCGTCTCAAAAAAAAAAAAAAAAAAAAAAAAAAAGGGAATAAAAGCTGAAAGGAAATATAGGCAACTAGAGAGGTTTAATTTGTTTTCAAATAGGCAAGGCTTAAGCATCATTCTGCTGACAAGGATTAGCTGAATGGAAGGGAAAACAGGAATAACAGTTCTGAGACAAGCAGATACGTAGGCCCTGGTTTAGCTTTTTGTTTCAATTTTTTATCACTAACAAAAGTTTACAATAAATATCAAAGTAAATCTATGATCTGGATTGGAATAAAAACTTCCTTTAAAGTACATTAGAGATATCAGTACCTAATAAAGGCATATGTAGTCTAGGACAATTTTACCTACCATCATCATCATCATCATCATCATCACAATAGCACTACCACTAACATTTACTGAATGCTTTCTATGTCCAGACATTGATCTACTTGCTTTATCTGTACTATATTATTTAACACTAACAACAATTCTAAAAGGCAGGTAAAGGAGAGTCATCCTAATAGAATGCAAGCATTTCCCTTTATAAATATTTTAAGGATGTGCTGTCACACAGAATATGCAGGCTTACTTATTATCTTCAGATCCTCCCATATTTCTAGCTTGTTTGAAGGCCTAAAGGACAAAATAAAAAAAATAATAATAATAATAATCTAGATAGTCTAATAGAAAACTGAATTTTATAGATCTATATTTATTTCAAAAAATTAAAAGCAACACAGCATAACTGCAGAAAAGCAAACCCACGAAATACAGTAAAAAAAAAAAAAATGTAATTCCAGTAATCAATAACCACTTTCACTGGTATATGTTCTTACAATCTTTTTCTCCTTGAGTGCTATGTATAGATATATTACAAAATCACATAGGAAAAGCAGAGGAAATGTTTCTTTCTCTAATTTGCTGTTTTAGAAATAATGAAGTAGGTCCTATAATCCTTCAAAGGTAAATATGAAGTATTTTTTTGTTTTACGATCATAAAAACATGAATTTACACATATATTTCATGTGTATCAATCCACTGCAGTTATTATCTCTATCAATGTTCAAATTGGCCATCTTTCACTTCTGGAAGACTATTCACATTGGCTCCTGAATCCTTTTGATTTATATGATCTTTTATTAGTCTTTTACAGAATCCACAGTTTCTGACATGAAAACTTGTTCTGGGTTCATCTCGTTCCATTCTTGCTGGAGACTTGAAATCACCAATTTCACTGGGTCCTGTTTTCTCATAGCAGGAAATGGCAGAGACCAAAACCTTTGGTTAAGAATGTTCATTGCTACTGGGTAGGTCATTATTTCTAAGATTTTTCCAGTGAACTAAGCTAATAAATAAGTGTTTATTTATTTATTTATGCATATAATCAAAAAGGTAATATACATCATGAATTCATACTGATATTTCTAAATTAGTCAAAATTTAGAAAATTAGTCAAAAGGTTTTTAGCTTAATCTCATTGATTTTGCATTTGTATTTCTTTTTGTCCACACTAAAAACAGGTGAAACCAACATAATTACTAATTTGCTTCATCCCTCACTCTATTCACAACCGTCTCAGTGTAAAAGAGTTTAAGGTTTCTGTTTTTCCAATTCTTTGTGTGTGAAGAGTATATGGCCTACTAAGGATATACAGTCAAATTTCTGTTTCAAAGTAATTTAGCACAGTTTCTATCTTTGTAATTATACCACCAACTAGAATCATATATAGGTTAATTTGATTTATGGTACTATATAGTTTTGGACATTATTTTTTAAACACTGTAGTTTTATAATATTAATATGATTCCCAAATCAAATTTATATAATACGGTGTATTCAAAAAAGTCTGTTCCTATCCCCCTTAATTTTCTCCCTTCTTCATAGGTGACTATTTAAAAAATGCTTAAACTTCCCATTGTTTTGTTTTATATAAGCAAATACGTATATATACATTTATATCTGCCCCCTTAGATAAGTGAAACATATTATACACATTTTTCTTTACCTTTTAAAAAATATAGCAATATATCTTGTGGAGATCATTCCACAGTACTACAGTAGTCCTTTCTTATCAACTTGGGGGATACATTCCAAGACCCTCAGTAGATGCCTGAAACTGAAGATAGTACCAACCCCCTACATATACTGTTTTATCCTATACATATGTACCTATGATAAAGTTTAATTTATAAACTAGGCACAGTAAAAAATAACAACAACTCACAATAAAATAGCACAACCGTAATATGCCAGCATAATTACTCTGGCACTTTGGGGCCATTATTAAGTAAAATAAGGGTTCCTTAAACACAAGCACTGTGATACCTCAACATCCAATCTGATGGCCAAGATGGATACTAAGTGACTAACAGGTAGATAGCATCTACAGCATGGATCTGCTGGACAAAGGGAGATTTCATCATGTTATTCACAATGGCACACAACTGAAAGCCTAAAAATCATTTATTTCTGGAATTTTCCATTAAATATTTTTAGACCATGGTTGACCATGGCTAACTGAAACCTTGGAAAGTCAAACCTTGGATAAAGTGGATGGGACTACTGTATAAAAATGGTAGCCATTTTCCTCTTCTAACCAAAGGATAGTACACCATATGTGGAGGTAGTTTAGAGCTTTTCAAACCACTAGTGGAATGATCAGGTTTTTTTTTCCTTTTCCTTTACAATCTGTCACAGACCAGTGCTTTTGCTAAATACAATAAATTACTTGAAAACATGAAATAAAAAAACCATAGATATAAAAAACACAAGTCCATAATCTTTATTATTATTTTCAGACCTAAATTTGCATTGCAAGAAGAAATTGAGTTACTATTACAATTGTAAGGATACTACTAGCTTCTTGTCTTTCTTTGCCAATGAGCAGACTGTATAGTTTCAGTTACCTCTTTCCTAGATGGCACAGGTTAAGAAAATGTGTTGAGTAACTCATGCAAGACACTGCTTCAACCTTAATCTAATCTAGTGTTCAAGACTCATGGCAGAATGTCATATGTATTCTGATTAAACTGGGAATCAACCACAATTCAAAGGTGAGGTATTTAATGTATCATAAGTAACTCATATCTCTTTTTGAATGTTCCCTCAGAAAAATTTCTAAGTACTTCTTATAAAAATTCTAAATGAAAAAAGATAAGAAAACAGTGATTCCGAAAATTTAAATATAGAAACTGCTTAGTAGTGAGCCATGATTGTGCCACTGTACTTCAGCTTGGGCAACAGAGTAAGACTCTGTCTAAAAAAAAACCCAAAACCAAACGAACAAAAAACTGTATTTTATTTGGGATGATTTTGGTGGGAGAAAACAGTTATAGTTACCCAGGACATTTCTTCATGTTTACACTGAACGTTATTAGACCTTAAAAGTAGATTTTTAAATACTAACTTTTAAAAAAAACTCCAAAATCTACATAAAAGATTCCAAATCTATGCAGAAGAACAGAGAAAAGTGCTTTCAACGCAAATATTCCTTTCAAATGATTTGTCTAATGGAAATCAACTGCAAGTTAAATACAACCAGACTCTTTAATGTCACTAAAATATTCATAATAATTCTTAAACTTTAGGCCTTCATGAAGAAATAAAAAAAAAAAAAAAGAGAGAATTAAACGAATCCTTTCAAAGTGTTCTACTTCTCTTATGATGGAGGATGTTTACGATTTTTTTTTTTTGCATTGAAACTTCATTGCCAATTATCAGTCTTTAACAAGAGCGCCAAATATCAAAAACAGTGATAACTGTTTATTTGCTATTGTGAAGTTCACAGAATAAGACTACCAAATCATCTACTCATTTCTGATTAGTTATTATCAAAAATAGTTTAAAGGAAAAAAAAAAAAAAACTTGCTCAACAGGCTTATATGAGACCAGAGTCTCATATAAAACTAATATAAAAGCAGTCGTAAGATTGGAGGCCTTATTTAATCACACTTTGTAAGGGATCAAGCCCTTATTTACGCAAATATTTTTCAAATGGATATTACCCTTCTCCCCCCACCAAATTACAAATAGTAATTTCAAATCAAAAGAAAGCCAAGAAAAAGTAACATTGAGATATTTAAAGACGAAACTGTGAATGAGGACAACTGTGGCCCATCTTAAATTCTCCAGAATTTAAGAAATTTTCCTCCTGTGTACCGATAAAGAAAAAGAGAATTACATCTTTTCTTTAAAGCTGTCCAGGATTATCCATCAAAATTAATCCTTGGTTTTTTTGATACTCCTATATTTTCCTTTTACTTTTTGTCATTGCACTAAGTATGTCTGGAATTATGATAATTTATTTAGTCTACTTCCTCCTTTGGATGAAAAGGTCTTAAAGAGACTTTATCTTAATTATTAAATCCCCTTTTAAAGCACATGGAACATAGGGCCTTGCAGGAAACAGATTCACCAAGAAGGAAGAATGCCATCATGATTATTTTATCTGTATTATGTTGCTTTTATAAAAATGCTATTCACTGATTTAATTTGCCTTGCCTTCTCATCATGACAAAATATAAGGAAATTAAAATCTACTTCTTTTCATTCCTATGTACATACAAACGTAATAATTTATTTGATCAAAAGCAATCTGCTTATATGTTTCTTCATAAAACTGTATGAACTAATTTATAAGCTAAACCTTGTATCTGTAAGAAGGAAGGTCTGTCTACCTCTAAGAATGAAGAAATTTAAAACGGAAAACCCCTCATTACTAGCATTCTGTTTTAATGAGATACAAGAAATCTCAAGTACACAAATCCATTGTTATTTTGGGAAGTATTCTCTAATTATAGTAAGTGTTTTAAATAAAATTCCCCACTTGTTATGTAGCCTGTCTGAGCACTCAATTCCTATTGCAAAATGAATAATAGTAACTGCCTCACAGGGATATTTGTGTAAATTAAGTGAGAGCATATACGAAAGGTACCTAGCGCCAGGGCTAGCACAGTGAGACAGTTTAGAAACAGAACTACTATTCCCCTGGCTATTTAGAGGGTGATTAAAGGCAAGTGATTATTTTAGGAAGGCTATAATGATTAACATTTATTTAGTGAAATCATTTCCCTGCCCACCCTCCCATCATTGTCATTAAAATAAGAACACATTTCCTGCTGGAAGTCTTCTCAAACTAATACAGTATCATACTGAATTACAATAACCCAACACATGCAACATGCAGTATACAAGTTACATATGCGAAAGTGCTTTTGGAAACAGCAAACTGCCATGGCAATGTCAATTATTAGTATTGTATGCTCATGTTATGTTTGTATTTCATTTTGTTAGTAATTTAAAATATAAGTCCTGTATACCTCATTTAAAATGTATGTTCACATGGTTTATTACACTGTAAGCTCTTTCAGAAGCACGATATTTAACATAACTTTGTTAGTTTCACAGCATCTGGTTCAGGAACACATTTCACAAGCACTTCAATAATTAAATTTATGAACAATTTTGAAGTGCTATAAGGTCTATTTATATGAAAAACAATACATACAAATATCATTGCCTTGAATGCTTTGTGCAAAAAAGTAGAGCATAGACAAAATTAAATATGGATTAAATGATGTAGTTAATATTTTTCTTACTGAGCCTATATAAGCTTTAATTAGACAGAAAAATAACAAAGATATTTGAAAAGGATATCAGTTCATTCTATAAACTTTAAGTGCAGTGCATGAACAGAAAATGCTGTAACTTGCATTTACCTGTTTTTTAGCAGAGCTGTGAGACTCTCGGAATTCAGTTGCTGCATTAAGGCCTCTCTCAGTGTTGGAAGCATGGACAGCACTGTAATACAAAAAATAAAATAAAAAAGGTCACAAGTGATATGACTGCCCTCACTAAGAAATACACATTGTTTTAGGCTATATGATAGGGCTAGCAACTAGAAAGAGTCACAAGGGAAAGTCAGGGCTAGACAATTCAAATTATTATTATTATTATAAAACTATTATATCCTAACAAATCATTTATCTGCTAATGTAATTTAACAAAATTATATAAACATTACAATCACAGCAACACAAACACGTACACACAGAAGAAAGAATAGAAAGAATTATTCTCAGATTTTAACAGTGGTGGTCTTTGAGCTACGGATTATGAACAATTCCTTTTTTTCTTTTCCATACTCTTCAAACTTTTTACAATGTGTTTACTTCTGATATAATGGCAATGATCAAAAACATTTTTATATTCAGCTATACCTTTTGCTTCATTTTTCATTTCTAATTTTAAAAAAAGTTTATTTATTAAATAATACAAGGCAACAAACATTTATTATAACCTAGACAAAAGCATACTGGGTTAGGAACTAAGAGTTGCTGAGTTTTAGTTTGTCAGTGGGTATTATTTGTTACTGTTTATTGTAAATGTTTACTGTTTGTAATACTACAAAGCAATAAACATTTATTATAACATAGATAAAAGTACACTAGGTTAGAAACTAAGAGTTGCTGAGTTTTAGTTTTGTCAGTGGCTGCTGTTTATTGTTTGTTACTCCCAGGAATAATGTGAAGACGAAATGAGACTAGCAATCTATGGGAAAAAAAACTTCATGTGATTTTTAGGAGTTTATTTGTGGCTCTGCATGTGGAATAAGAAATGTAGGAGAATAAGAATCTGTCATGGGATCAGAGAAAAAAAAGAAATGGAGAAATACACACATAAAAATGTAAAATGAGTTTCTAAATCCTAAATAAGTAATGATAACAAAATGAAAAAATATGAAGACTACCACATTCCTTCTTTTTTTTTTTGAGACACAATCTCACACTGTCACCCAGGCTGGAGTGCAGTGGTGCAATCATGGCTCACTGCAGCCTTGACCTCCTGGGCTCAAGCAATCCTCCTGCCTCAGACTCCCGAGTAGCTAGGACTAGAGGCATGGGCCTCCATGTCCAGTTAATTTTTAAAATTTTTGGTACAGATGAGGTCTCACTATGTTGCCCAAGCTTGTCTTGAACTTCTGGGCTCAAGCATTCCTCCCACCTCGGCCTCCCAAAGTGCTGGGATTACAGGTGTGAGCCACCACACCTGGCTATGAACACCGCATTCTAAAAGCAAAAACTTCTTAGGTAAGAAAACTAGTTATATTTACCCCAAAGCACTCATTTTTTTTCTAGTATATCAATTACGTCTTATCCAAAAGAATAGAAATTTGATCATATTATTTGTAACCCCATTATCAATGTTCATGTTATGCATTGTACAAAAAAATGCAGAACGTGCAGAAAGCTAATTTGGAAAGTTTTCATTGAACCTATATTTTGGCTCGTAGAGATCAAATATTTTACTTTTAATTGCCTATAGTCAGCTATTTGTTCATCTTAGGGTTGCGTCATGGAAATGTGTGACCCCTATCTTTTGTTGGAGGAGCATAGTTAATTGACAACCCCAGCTGCCACTCCTTTGGATCCATTACCATGTTTGCACTGCTCCCAGCCAATGACACTGCTTGGACGGGGACACTAAAGCAGGCCCATTTCTGCAGGTCTCCTCTACCAGAAACTGTGGCTTGCAGACTCCTCATTGGTCTCCCAACACTTTCTTAGAACTGTGCTGTAGTCTGAGACTCTTCTTGCCTAATCTTTCTTCCTTCCTTGTCTTCTTCCCTGCACAAGCGTCAGACCTGCACTGTGGCCTAAACACTTCACCTGTCTTCTTCTGCCTCCCTTACTCTTTATTCTTTACAGGCATTTCTACTAGTAGACCTCTGGGACATCTAATCCCATCCTAGCATCTGCTTCCCAGAGGACCCAAATGGACACAAGGGTCCATGTCAAACTGAGATGTATTTTAAGACCCCAGCAGCTACATTTTACTTTTCTTTTTGAGATGGAGTTTCTCACTCTTGTTGCCCAGGCTGGAGTGCAATGGCATGATCTTGGCTCACCACAACTTCCACCTAGCGGGTTCAAGCAATTCTCCTGCCTCGGCCTCCCAAGTAGCTGGGATTACAGGCATGTGCCACCACGCCCGGCTAATTTTGTCTTTTTAGTGGAGATGGGGTTTCTCCATGTTGGTCAGGCTGGTCTCAAATTCCTAACCTCAGGTGATCCACCAGCCTCGGCCTCCCAAAGTGCTTGGATTACAGGCGTGAGCCACTGCGCCTAGCCCATTTTACTATTTTTTGAAAATTCAAATAATAACCAGAAATGGACCATTCTCTAAAAATTCATTAAAATGTCCTAGGCAGTGTCAATACATTGAAGGGTGAATGTCAATTTAAATAATTTCATAATTTTTAAGAAGTTATTATTTACCGAGTATTTATTATACATCAAGCACTTTATAGGCATTACCTCATCACGGCCTCACAAAACATTTTTGAAGTGGCTTTTATAATATTCATTTTACTCTCAGAATTGTTATGTATAGTATTTATGATTACTATTTGCTTTGCAGAATGAAGGTATTTTTCTGAGTATTACTACTTCAAATACTAAAAATCATACTCTAGTTGTAATTTTGAATGTGTCTCTTACCCTTCTTAGTCTCAGCCTCAAGTAAAATGAGGTAAGTAAACTAATAATAGAGGCCTTTAATGCTAAAAAATTTCTACTTTTAAAATTAAATAAGGAGAATGTACCTTTATAAATTCTTTCTAAATTAATTGTTCTTGAAAGAATGTTAGAGAAATGAATAAGCCTTAAACAATAAAAAAGAAAAACAGGCTTTGCATGGATTTGAGAACTAGTTCTTCAACAGTTATGCCAGTTAGAAGACACTATATGCGCAGGTTGATTTTGTGATGCATTCACCCAGGACTATGTTTCTAGCTGTGGAGGTTAAATTATTGCCATTAATTAACATTGCCTGAGTGTATACTACTGGAGCTGACTCACAGGTCTATTGTTGCCTACTGTAAATTTAATAAATGTAATGACTCTTTCCTATGGCCCATATGCCCAGTGGGATCAAGCCTACTTCTGCAGCCTTTTTCCTATCACTGCCATTTTCATTCTGCTCTAGCTACATGGCGTTTTTGCTGTGTCCTGAAAATACCAAGCTTGTTCCTGCCTCAAGCATTTTGCATGGCTCCCTCCATTGTAACATTTGGTTTCTGCTCAAATGTTACCTCAAAGAAACCTGACTGTACTGATCCCCTGTCTTACAGAACTTCTCAGTCCTCACATGGCTTTATGTTCCACCTGGCAGCCATCACTGCCTAAAGTTACTTATTTGTTGTTTATCATCTTTTCCTCTCCCTAGAATATAAACTCCAAACGTCAGGGGCTTTTTGTTGTTGTTGCTCACTTCCTGCTTCCCCAGGCCTGGATACAAGCATTTGCTAAATGAATTTAGTATTTGCTAAATAAAATGAATGAACTGATTTTTAAAATTCATATTAAAATGATGTAATACAGTTAAATCATTCAAATACTTGCTAGATTTATCATCCTTTCTTTGCCTTTTCCTCTAAATTTGATCCTGGTGATATGCAAATTAATACAAATCATCAAACAACTTTACCCATGTATAAATATTTCTCTGTCTCACCTGTCATATTGCAAGTCCTCTGGTTACTTTCAAAATGATATTGTCGTCGCGCTTGGGCAATGTATTCTGCAGCCTCCCTTTCCTGTATTTCTCTGATTTTCTTCTGCCCATATTTCCCCAGAATATATACTCCTACAATCATTAAAAAAAGTACTATATTAATTAGAGTACCAAAAAGTCTACACAGTATTTTTAACCTACTTTTTCCAATTATAAGTTTTACATTAGTGGATACCTAAAATTACAACATTTTAAAACCTAAATAAAGAATTGTGTAAGACTGGCCCAAAGAAAAGGAAATCAGCATTTAAAAAAATTTTTTTTTTAATTTTTACTAGTTTAATAATCAAAAGTGTCATATTCTCATCAGTTTCACCATATGAACAGTGTCCTAAAGCATATTACTGGTCATCAACTATGATTATAAAGAATGAAGTGATTATGAGAATTGCACATGACCTAGTTGAGAAATCAGCATTTTTATAGTCAATGACAGAGGAAATGATGGGCACATAAGGACTAGGTTTGAAGAAGGGAAAGGAATTAAATCTAAAAAGTCTGGCAGTGCCTTTACTAGTAGACTAGAGATATTCTAAATGTCCAGCAATGGAGAATTGTTTAAATAAATGATAGTCTAGTCATACAATGAAATCTTATGCAGGTATTAAAAACCACATTGCTAAATAAATAATGACTCAAGGAAATATCCACGTTACATTGTTAGGTGATAAAATAAGATCCCAGAAGTTTTTACTTTTTTTTGACGGAAACACATACAAAAAATAGGTGAGTTTTAATTTCTAAAATATAATAAGCAATGATCATTGCTGAATGGTGGGATAATAGGTCATTTTGTCCTCTGTATTTTCTTCAATTAACACAAAATACATTTTAAAAATATAAGAAAATTTTTAAAAGGAACAATGAAAGAAAGGTAGTTAGGTAGAAGTCTATCCATCCATGTGTTAGAAAAATCTCTTTGAGATAAGGATAGGAAATATAACTCATCTAAAAATTTGTAACTTGATTGGAAAAAAAAGAGGAAAGAGGGTACAGAAATTCCTAAATTGTAACACCACAGGATAAGAATATAGGTAGTGTCATGCGGCCTGTAATTTAACAGATTTCAGCATAGGCAGTATGATATAAGTGTGTACATTTTGGTCTATATCTGAGGGGCAGTCAGTTTTCCTAGCTGGGAATGTGAACATTCCAGAGTGGTTAGTTAGCCACACTTGATCAAACACCACATTCCAAGTTAAGCTCTTCAACTAGCTTTTATCACCGATCAGCACCAAATATCTTTTAATTAGCATAATGAGTATCAGGAATGGATTTTCATAGATTAAATTAATGGTTTTCAAGATACTGGACTAGCTAAAACAGTTTAGTCATATTCATATGAACCAGAATATACGAATCCAGCAAGTCCTTCACCTTTGCCTGAGATCCTTAGTTGCTAGTTCAAAGGATTCTTAGTCAAGTGAGTTAACCAGGTAGCCAACCGAATCCTACAGCTAGAATACTGTTGCATTTTCTTCAGGTAGATCTTGTATAAGCAGTTCTGTGGTAGCATGAAACAAGGACAGAACACTGGGACTTCAACAAGCTTACAGAACAGGTTGTGTTAACTTTTCATCTCTGTTTGCCAGTAGATGTTTTTAAGTGTGCCAGAACTTGGTTTCATTATAACCTGAGAGCAAGGTTGTAAGGAATTAAGTAATGCTCACTTACCTCCCACTGCCTGTGACCTCCAGTATCTACTAAAAATAACCTAAGAATTGTGCATGACCTAAGTAATTAGATTTGGTTTGTCACAGGTAGAAAGTGAACTGCAAAGCAGATACATATCCTCAATTTATTTTCACTAATACAGGTGTTATAGGTGAACTGATAAGATATTACATATTCTTAAAAATAGTAGTTCAGTAAAAGGGTATGTGCTAAAAACAATTAGAACTACAGTATGATTGTTGTTGCTATATTTATATGCAAATTAATGTATTATAACCAAGCTTAAAGAAGAAATGAGAGTTCGTATTAAGTGCCTTCATGGCTACCTTTCCTGTACTCCATTCTAAAGAAACTGATGATAGTGCGACAATACCAACAAAGGAAATTGACTTATATTTCAAAAAGTTACTCTATGACAGGCAACTCTGACATAATAGATCTGAAGGAATTGTTTGTATCTTATCTGCACAACAGCTTACTGAAAGTTACATGTAAAATGATTATATCTCAAATTATACTGTAAAATCAAACACTAAGATGACACTTTTTCCACAGGTAAGAATTTTTTTCTTCAATAATAGTAAATTTGATTGATGTGTTTTTCTGGGGAGAAGGTCCACTGCTTTAATGAGAGTCTCAACAAATCTGATAATTTTTTTAAGGAACTGTTATTTAACACATTTCAGCATAGGCAGTATGATATAAGTGTGTACATTTTGGTCTATATATGAGGGGAAGTCAGTTTTCCTGTGTGAAATTTTCCTGAATGTGAAATGAGAATGTGAACATTATAGAGTGGTTAGTTAGCCACACTTCGATATTCTAACTAAACTAAAAAAGAAAATGAATTGTTATGGGTTGAATTGTGTTAACCCCCAAATTCATATGTTGAAGCCCCAACACGTCAGAATGTGACCTTATTTGGAAATAGAATCTTTACAGTGGTAATCAAGTTAAAATGAGGTCATTAGGATGGGTCCTAATTCAACAAGACTGTTGTCCTTATAAAAGGAAACTTGGACATCAACAATTGCAGAGGGAAGACGAAGCAAAAACAGAGGAGATGACCATCCATGAGCCATGGTGAGAGGGTCAGAATAGATCTTTCCCTTATACTCTGCAGAAGGAACCAATCCTGATCTTAGACTTCTAAACTTCAGGATTGTAAGATAATAAATTTCGGTTGCTTAAGCCACTCATTTTGTGGTACTTTGAAATGAGGCTACAATCACACAATCCATTATTTTTCTTGAGTTTAGCACTGAACTAAGTTCTTATACAAGGTCTAATTCACCTAGGCTCATAAATTCTGATTTTGTCAGATTTGTTCCCCTAGAAAAATAAGAATGAGGACAGGTAATTCATTAGCTAAAACATGGCACTCATGACTATTTACATACTTGACTGACAGTCTAGCCTGGAAAACAGGAGATATTGACGGCTCTGGTATCAAATAGTTAGGTGACTTTTGAGAAAGTCCCTTCCTCCCTCTGTGTCTAAATTTCTTCATTCATAAAATGAAAGACTGGGATTATATGAGCTTTAATGTTTCTTTTGTAGCTATGATTTTACATATTAACAATGAAAATATTTACTAAATACCTTAAAAAATAAATGTCAAATGCTTTGAGTTTTCCTTTAATAACATTACTAGTAAAATAAGACTTCTAGTCTTTCCACAAGTCAGTTGTTTTAAAACCATCTCGTAGTATTCTCTTTCTGGATGAAAATCCCTACAATGCAACTATTTCACAAGGTTAATAATTTCAAAAAGAGTTTGAAAATAACCTATTAACATTGTTCCCAATCCAACAGATCACCAAATCCTACTACAGTATTCTGATTCTATTTCAGACATATTTTCTAAATCTTGCCAATTATCTACAACTTCTTTATCAGTGTCTTCACTTAGACCGTAAAAATTAATGCTCTTGAACTGCTTCAATAGTTCCCTAACTCTTCAGTTTCTGGTCACACACCTGTTTAGCCCATCTTATACATGCAAAGTGATTTTTTTAAAACATAAATCTGATTATATCACTCATGCTTTTAGAATCCTTCAGCATCTTGCCATCATTTCTTAATGTGGTTTTCCTGTTCCACTCACATCAGAATTACTTGGGACAATTTAAAATGTAGCCTTAAAGGACACTCCTTGAAAATACCCCCAAATGTCTTATTTTGCATGATGCTGCACCCCCAGTACATAAACTCTGACTGGGATTCAGTCAGAATTCAATAAATATTTGCTGAATTAAGGAATTCTTGAACTGCATTCTAAACCTAAAGAATCAGAATCTGGAATAAAGGATCCTACGTTTTATTAAACTCCTTAAGTGATTTTTTTAATCCATACTAAACTCCAGGAAGCACCAATACAAAGGATAATATCCAAATTATGTAGAATGGCTTCATAAGGCCCTTCACAATCTGTACTCTAGTTGCTTTTCCAAGTTAATCTTTTGCCACCTCTCATTTGCACAGCCATAGTGAAATATAGTTTCATTCATAAAAGCAATGTTGCTGAACCTCTTGAATAGCTCTTTTTCTTGCTGTGTCCTTTCTCCTTTGCTAGTTTTAAAACTTAAGTAGAAATTCTTCCTTATGAAGCTTTGCCTGACATCTTCACACTTTCTTCTCCTCTATGCTCCCACAAGACCCTGCTCTATTTTCATACTATACTATCATACTACTTTTGTTTATTTCCATTTCTGTGCCATGAGTTCCAAGTCAGGATCTGTCTTATTCCTTTGTATTACCAGAGTAAAGTACAGTGAGAACAGGCACTTACTCTCATTCAAATGTTTGTTCAATGACAGAATGAATGAATGAATAAACGAATAAAAAATGTGAAGAGGCCAGAGATTACAGGATTTAAGGTATAAATCCAAGTCAATATTCTGAGTTTTTTAGAAACCAGCAAGTCAATAAATATGAATCTGGTTGCTCTCTGTTCTCCAATACTTTTTCCAGTGCAATGGTTCTCAAAGTGTGGCAAGGGCACCCCTGGGGTCTTTAAGACCATTTCAGGGGGTCTATAAAATCAAAACTGTTTTTGTAATAATACTAAAATGTTATTTGCCTTTTTCATTCTCGTTCTCTCTCATACTCATACTCTCTCATGAGTATACAGTGGAGTAATTCAGAGGTTACATGCTGTGTGATATCACAACTGACAGAATATAGAAAGAGATGAGAATCTAGCTTTCTTCAATTAAGTCAAACATTAAAAAGATTTTCAAAATGTAAAACAATGACACTCATTAATTTTTTGAAAATGTTATTTATGTTAATATGTAATAGGTTTTTAAAAAATGAATTAATATTTAAATTTTCATTTTCATTTTGAATATCATAACTATTAATAGATATAAAATTTAGAAAGCTTTTGAGGGTCCTTAATTTTCCAGAGTATAAAGGAGACCTTAGACCAAAAAGTTTGGGAGTCAATTCTCTAGCCTTTTCACAAACTGGTCAAATTATGCCAGGCTCAGTGGCTCAGGCCTGTAATTCCAGCGCTTTAGGAGGCTGAGGCAGGACGACTGCTTGAAGCCTGGAGTTCAAGACCAGTCTGAGCAATGTAGTGAGACCCCCATCTCTACAAAGTAATTAAAAATTAGCCAAGCCTGATGGTGTACACCTGTAGTCCTAGCTACTTGGGAGGCTGAGGTGAGAGGATCACATGAGTGAGGAAAGTGTGAAGGTGTCAGGCAAATCTTCATAAGGAAGCCTTTCTACTTGCCTTACATTGTAAAGCTAGCAAAGGAGAAATCAAGGCTGTAGTGAGCTATGATCACACCACTGTATTTTAGCTTGGGTAAAGAGCAAGACCCTGTCTGAAAAAAAAAAAAAAACAAAAACAAAAACCGAACACACCCAAACACCCCAAACTGGTCAAATTATACAAACTGGTGTAAACCAATTAGTTACCCATCTAAAATTCAAGGAAACAGAAATTGTTACTTAAGAAGGCCTGCTACTGAAGGTTTTACTTACTTATTTCCCCCACGATTGAATGACCAAACTTCTCCAAGCATCCTGTTGATATACTGTCCAGCTTTCGAGCCTGTCAAAATGTGTCTCTTTTTCCATGAAATTCTTCCTGATTTTTCACAACTGTATATGCTACTTGCCAGTGTGATCTGTACAGCATTTTTTCACCTCTCTTGTTTTTCTGTATCTTAATTACATGTATACTTGCTTTTCCTTCCTATCAGACCATAAAGACCATGGAAGCACAGTGATATAATGTGGAAAGAGAATGTGCTTTGGGGTCCAACACACCTGGGTTTGAATTCCAGTTTCCCTTCACTAATTCTGAGACCTGAGGCAAGTTTCTTAAATTCTTAGGGCTCTTGTTGCCACATTTTTGAATGGGGATAATAATAACTGCCTTCTTGTCATTCTGCCTAAATAGGAAGAGCTTAGCACAATGCCCAGTGTAAAGTGGGCTCCCAATAAATAGTAGCTGTTACTATTAAAAATCTATAAATCTTGTATTTCCATACATATTACTTTCAGCACTACAGGTACTTGATAAATATTTCTTAAGTCAGATTAATTAAAATCTAACATACTGTAGAACTTTCTCCCTGAAGCAGAAAGAATACAAGGCTCAAACAAATGCCAACCATGGTCATCTACTCTTCCTTTCTTTTCAGACTGACTCCTTTATTGATATAAAACACTAGGATTATTTTCTCTTTCTATCCGTCTAAACTTTTCTTTTTTTGCATTCCTCTTATTCTGTAACTATAAGGCTCTTGTTAGATTTTTTTTTTTTAATTATAAATTTCTTTTAAGTCTACTCTTTTGCTTCCCCTGTGATTATTTCTAATTTACCACAAGGTTGTTCCATAAGCTGAAGGAGTATTCCTTCTGAGATTGTTAGAGATAATTTTCCTTCCTTCGGTAAAGGCAAAAATACTTTATTTGTATTGCTTCAATCACACATCTATTTTTAGCTTTTATAAATAAAATGGACTCGGTAGTCTTAGGATAATTTAAATATACATTAGATACTAGAGAATGAAGATATCAGAAAATACCTTTTATATATAAAGGATTTCTCAAAGATGTTCAAAATTTACACGCTTATTATTGATCTGTGATAGATGTCAGAGGCATGCAAACACCATCCTTGGCTCAGCAACAAGAACTCTGTTTCAAACTTTGAAGCATCACCAAAATCTGAACTATTGATGCTAAAGGTACTGTTAATTGCAAATTGTTTGGGGAGAACAGAATACAATCTAATAAGTATTGTTAATTTCAAATTGTTTGGGGAGAACAGAATACAATCTAATATGTATTGTTAATTTCAAATTGTTTGGGGAGAACAGAATACAATCTAATACTAAGAGAAAAGCCAACCAAATTCTTTGGGAACCTCTGTTCTTTAAGTACTTCTGTAAACACAGCACATAATAAGTGATAAGAATATTTCTCAAAAACTCAAGTTACAACAAATTTCCTCTTTTAAAGTTCCTAGATGTTCTTTTCATATAATTCACAAAGCTTTTTATTCCCTCCTTCAAATCCCTGAATATTATCACATGAGCATTGTATGAGGGAAAAGGGTCTCAAGATTTTTATCTTATCTGTTTCTAAATCTCCTCTGGGCCCGTGCAACTCAGCTATGTCAGTTAGATTACAATGATCCCAACCTTGAAGATCCTGAGGAAGACTGCGCAACATCCCTCAAGCATTTTTCTTACTGCCACAGTTTGTATTCTAAAATGGCAGAAACAGAGCTAAAATATTGATTTGTTTTTCTTTATCTAATCCATCTCTTTCAGTCCTTCAGGACAACTGCGCTGTTTTCAAAAATTCAAATCGACTTTAACCACCACCTAGATTATTATTAAACTCCCTCCCCTAGATTATTATTAAACTCCTGAGAGTTTATTATTATTTATTTATTTATCATTTATTATTAAACCACCTCCCCTAGATTATTATTAAACTCCTGAGAAGGGTGAGAGCCATAGTGCCAAGAGTGCCAAGGAGAAATGAAGAATCTCACAGGAAAGCAGAATTTTTTAAAAAAAGTTCCTGTAACAGAAACTTAAACTGTACTGAATTCTCCAAAGGTCCGTGAGAAAAAAGGATAGGTGAGAAACAGTTAAGAGGCGGTGACAGGGCAAAGGGCACAGAGGCATTTCTCAACTGCAGAGATGGGAGAACCCTTGAGGTTGGCCACCTCCCTTTCCATCCCATGGTTGATCGAATCCCCTCTACAGATCCCAGACTAGGTTCGCCCCGGCCTGTTCTTATTTTAGAAAAAGTCACCTCTCCCACTCCCTTCTCCCAATGCCCACTTTCAAGAACGTTGTCACCCACCTCCAAGGACCGTGCCCAGGAAGATGCATTTCTTTTTGTGGCGTTTCAGAAAATTCCATACGGACCTCAGCATCTTTAGGCCCTAGGGGTGTGCGCTGACTATGAGTGAGGGGCTGCTTCACCGGGAAACTGTTTCTTCGTCACCTGGCCCAGATGACCAAGCAAGAGCGCCGCCGTCCCGCTCTGCGCTCTCCCGAAATCACAAACGTGGCTTTCCGCAGACTGTCACCGGAGCGGCAAGGGGGCGTGGACTAGAGCAAAGCAGCTGCGCTTTCTGCGGCTGCCGCGGCGCAGCCGCCGCTGCTCACTGGTCCGACACGCCCAGGTCCGTTCAGAAATCGCTCCCGAGTGCCTTTCCATTCGACTCCCCCGGAAACGGGGGCCCGGGCCCGCCGCGTTCCGCTGCCCGCGCTCCTCCTCCGCGGCGGCCTTTGGCGCTGAGTGGTGGCCGGGTATGGAGGCGAAGGCGGCGCCCAAGTCAGCTGCAGGCGGCGCGTGCTCGGTGTCGGCAGAAGAGACCGAAAAGTGGATGGAGGAGGCAATGCACATGGTGAGGAGCCCGGGAGGTGAATGCTGCGGGGTGGGACCTTTCTCCAGCCCTCACCCCAACCACGGCATTTGAGCAAACGTTCTTTCTCGTCACCATAATTTTTATGGCAGTCAGATGTTCTGGGTGAACTACTGGCTTTACTGCCTCGAAACTTTCTGTAGCCCATTCTCACAGTGACTATGGGCGAAGGAAAGGGAGGAAATACAGAAATTATTTGTTTCATTGGGGTGGAGTATGCTGCAGACTTAGCATTCTGTCGCTGGCTGGCACGTGCTGCCTCCCTTTCCTTTCTGTGGTCACACTCTCCAATCTACAACATCACATTATTTGAGGTTTTGGCCCCTGGACCATGTCCAGCAGAAGGAAGGAAACTGAGAACGTTTCTGGTAGAGAGCAGTATGGAAACAAATACCTGTAGAATCGGTGTCTCGCATTCATTCATTCTTTCCTCTGCCCTTTTACGTCCTTCCCTCACTCCCTTCAGGTCTGCGGAGTAAAGGGGGCTTTCAACAGAATGGTGTGTGCTAGCGAGCTTCTTAACTGGGAAAATAGTTTGTTTGCAAATATGTATATTTACATTTTAATAACTGTACATACAGCCACGTGCCACATAATGACCTGTCTGTAAAGGTCGTTATTCTGGAGCATTAAATCTACTCACCTTAGCCCTATTGTCCCATCCAAGTACTAACCAGACCTGACCCTGCTCAGCGTCCGAGATTGGGGGACGTTCAGGGTGGTATGGAGGTAGACAACACTAGTCTCTATGTAGACTTCTGGGCTAAACCTTTTTGCCACCTTTTAGGTTGACCTTGGGCTAGCACAAGTAAATACATTTGCATACGTTTACAAACAAACTGTTATCCCAGTTAAGAAGCTCGCTAGCACTTTTCAGCTCCGTTATAATCTATAGGACCACATATACAGCGGTGGTCCTATAGGATTATAACGGAGCTGAAAAGTTCCTATTGCCTAGTGACATGTAGCCCTCCTAACAAGTACTTTTTTCCCTTTAACACCTTGAAGAAACATGTATATGCCAAAACCCAAGAAGCAGCTGCCTCCTTAGTCTTGTGTAGGAGGAGGTAAACTATGGAATCACATCCCTAGGTGTTTATAATACAATTGAGAGACAAAAATTTCAAAGCCAGAGAGGTCTAGAAATTCTTTGAAAACATCCACATGTTTAAAAAGATAAGATACAAAGTATCATGGCCAGATGCAGTGGCTTATGCCTATAATCCCAACACTTTGGAAGGCAGAAGCAAGAGGATCTCTTGATCTCAAAAGTTGAAGAACAGCCTGGGCAACGTAGCGAGACCCTGTCACTACTAAACAAAAATTTAAAAATTAGTAGGGCATGGTGGCATGTGCCTGCAGTCCCAGCTACTCAGGAGGCTGAGGCAGGAGGATTGCTTCAGCCTTGGAGATTGAGGCTCTAGTGAGCCATGACTGTGCCACTATACTCCAACCTGGGAGACAGAACCAGACCCTGTCTCAAAAAAGAAAAAAAGGATACAAAGTAAAGGAAATCGCAGAGAAGGAAAATATTTGCAACATATATAAAAGGACAGGTTTAATAACCGTAACATAGAATTTATATAAAATCTAAGTACTTTCTGAGGTAAGAGGAAATATGTATACCCTAACACTGAAAAGGTCAAAGGATATGAATATATTTCTTTTTAAAATTTCCTTTTATTTTTAAAAGTGTTTTTTTGTTTAGACAGGGTCTCTCTGTGTTGCCCAAGCTGGTCTTGAACTCCTGGGCCCAGGCAATCGTCCCACTTCAGCCTCCCAAAGTGCTGGGATTACAGGTGTGGGTCACCACACCTCACCTGAACATGATATTTCTAAAAGAAGTGACGAGTAGCCAGCAAATGAATGAATACACAATTTCACTATTAATGAAATTCAAAGTAAAATGATACACAATTTTTCACCTGTTAAATTGGCAAACGTGAAAGCAATTTTAATGCTTGGTGATAATAAGGATGTGCATGTTTGAGGTGTTTGTTGGTTGGGAGGAACTGAATTTAGAACACCCTTTTATTAGGACAATTTGGCTAGGTAGATATAAAAGGCCTTAAAAGTGAGCTTATCCTTTGATCCATTAATGCCCCCCCTTTTTTTTTTCCCAAAGTGAAAATATTTTAATGTTTTATTTTTCTGATTATGTAAATAATTCTGGGCATAAAAAATTCAAACTATAAAAAAGGGTTAACAAATTATGTAAAAATTACCTGACAGTCCTATCATTAGAGATAATACTATTAGTGTTTGGGAGCATCCTTCCATATCTCTCTGCCCATATGTAAACAGCCATATGTACTTTTGCATAAATGGATTTACATGTTCTCTTTTTGATTATCAGCACATTTTTTTGGTAGTCTTAATATATTAATCACTCCTCCCTACCTCATGGTATTTCTGTTGCTATGGAGTGACTATCAAAAATGGGACAAAGGATGTATGTGCTTTGAAATTATATAGATACTCCTGTATTGCCTTCTAGAACCATGATGCCCAATATCGTAGTCACTAACCATGTGTAGCTATTTAACTTTAAATTAATTAAGGTGAAATAAAATAAAATCCAGCTCCTCAGTTGTGTTAGCCACATTTCAAGTAGTCAGAAGCCACATATGACCACTGCCTACCATATTGGACAGTGCAGATCAAAGGATATTTCCATAACTACAAAAGGATTTGTTGGATAGCATATAAAGTTATCAACTTTACTACTTGTTAGGTTTCTTTCTGAGAGCTAAGCATAGCATCATCATAGGTTATTGTTTTAATCATCATAGCATGTTCAGCATAGCATTCTAAAGATAGGCTTGGAAAAAAAAAGTATGACTAAGTAATAGTGTTGCACTCTTGGTGTGTTCCAGATACTATGCTATGCACAGTGTTTTCATGTGGGCCATGTCATAAGCCCCACAGCAGCCCTATCAGGTGAGTATTATTATGGTCCTCATTTTCAGATGGGGATATTGAAGCTGAGAAAGTTCAGTAACTTTCCCAAAGTTAGAGAGCTGGTAAGGATGGGGCTGTGACTTGAGCCCTGTCGTCTGCTGTCAAATACTGGCCTATCCTGCCTCTTAGTGTTAGGTAGCTCACTGCTTGCCAACATATCCTCTGCTCTCTTTCTTCCTTTTCAGTTTCCTTACCCTGAATACTGTATATCTACTGTGTAATTTAATTGGACATTTAGATTTTTTCTTTTGTGAATTGCTGAGGCATATACTTTGCCCAATTTTACTAATAGTTTGATTTAAAAAATCGCACTGTAGGAGCTCTTTGTATTTTACAGCTGTTTCTAGGAATAATTCACAAGGAAGCCATAGAAATATTTATATGGAGATGTTCTTATTTATAATAGTGAAGAATTTGAATCACTTAAATGTCAAATAATAGGAAACTAGTTAGTTGAATCAAATATGTTCATAAGGAGAAATACTGTACAACCTTTACAAAATCATGTGATGAAAAAGTATTACCCAATGTAGGGAAAGGTTAACAGTACATTTCTAAATGAAAAAGGCAGACTGCTGAACTGTATATATAGTGTAAATCTATTTGACTTTTTAAAAACTATCAATATGTGTATGCAGGGCCTAGGGAAAAAAACAGAAAAAACTTCCGTTGCCTCAGAATAACAGGGATTATATTTTCGGGTATTGGGATTCCTAGTGTTTTTTTTTTTTTTTTTTTTTTGATATATGAGGTTTTTTGTTTATTTTTTTAATCCCTAAGTTCACCTTGAACATATCTTACTTTACAATTAGGAAAAAAGAAAGATTGACTATATATATATGTATAGAAAAAAAATGTTGCAAGTTTTCTAGAAAAAAAGTCAGTTGTATTTTTTTGTAGTATGCATTTTTGGGGCAGTTGGTATTAATATAACATTATGCTAGGCTCTGAGGGAAATTCAAAAAGAAAACAAACACCGCAGATACCATTTCAACAAATGTGGTATGATTAAGTTTTTGCTATGTGTTAGACCTCATGCTGGGTGCCTAGGCTGCAGAGGTGAGCAAGAGAAGCTTCACAGTGCCTGGATCTAGTGCTTGCCTTCCAGGAACATACTGTTTAATTGGTGAAATTAAGCCATGCACAGATGAAAAGGTTGGTAAGGAACATATCCAATGACCACAAGAGACAGATATAAAGTGCTGTCACATAACAGCTGGCAAGGTCCTACAGCACGTCAGTTGAGATATATGGTAGAATTCCTTGTAAATTTTAAGGGACCAAAAGGATGTGGGCTGGTTGAAAGGAAAGGTTGATCCAAGCAAAGATACTGTCATGTACAAAGAAATCAAGAACTTTGTTTTGGGTTAGAAGGAGATCTAGCTATCTGTCTAGAACAGGGCTCCCTAACCTTGGGCTTAGGTTTAGGGGGATCTATGAACCCTGAAACTATATATAAAATGTTATGTGCATGTGCCTTTTTCAAGTGGGACAGTCCATAACTTTCATCAGAGTCTAAAAGGGGATTTCGGCTCTGAAAAGGTTAATAACCTAAATGAATAATGAAAAGTTAGGTTGGTTTGGCTGGCCAGTGAGAGGATGGGTGGTAGTTGGGAGACCTTCAGTGCCATATTGAAGAATTTAAAGTTGATGGAGTGAAAACATCATCACTTTTTAAACCCCTGAACTTAAACTATATAACTGTTTCTGCTATTTACTCAGAGCGTAATCACTCAGAAGAGAGTAATTAGCAGAAACAGTTACATAGTTTAACCTTTTGGACATGATGATGTTCTACCTGAGAGTTGTTCTGGCTAACATGTTTGTTTCCCCTAATTTCTTGTCTTTATAGGAAATATTTCTTTGAGGACTCATCAGAGTCTGTGCAAACAAAGTCTGTCTCCATTTCTCCCCCTTTTATCATGACATCACCGGAAAGCAGTTTATAGTAGTAATGTCTTTGGAGAAAGTAATAAACTATGAAGTCTCTTCCATCTAGGTGCTTTCATTATGTGTAACTGGGCAGGCCCTGACTAAAGGAAAAAAAGAGATTACATTCAAAGACAAAATAGAGACCAGTGTTTGGGCTGGGAAGAACAGAGATTTTATTCTTTAATTTTGAAGGTTGATCTTTTGTTACTTTACGCAAGACGTAGTCGCAATTTTTAAATATTATCTGACCTTGTTCTTTCCCTCTGAAAAAGGCAAGAAATACTCAAAGCTACCTGCACAAATTTCAGACCCATTTTGTCTGAGCTTTTTTGCATTTGTGAAGAAGTGATCAGACTCGACAGTAGAATTGGTGGGAGTGTTTCAAAGTATGATATGGGTACGGTGTGAAATTGATTTCCAGCTTAATTAAATCTATTATGAACTTGTTAGTGAAGCAAATCTATGTGTTAATTGTTGACAAGGAGTTCCCCTCAGCTCACTTTCATGAGGCTTTATGTTATTCTCACTGCCCCCTCCCTTGCCTAGCATTCTAGTTGCTTACCTACTCATCCTCAGCATGGCAGGCTCGGCCATTCCTCATCAATGACGTTATTTATCCTTTTAAAATATTCCAGTCACTCATATTTGCTCTCTGTTTTGGACAGCAATGGAAAGAATTTCAGGAAAAAAAAGTGTTACTTAAAATAAACATGAAGACAGTATTGAGAGGAGTAAAATGAAATAAATTTGCTAGAAGGAAAAAGAGAAAAATGCAAAGGAAGGAATAGAAGGCACAAGCCCAGTAACATGGTGGCACGGGTGCTATCTCCAGGTGAACAAGAAAGAACTTGTAGGCAACAGGGAATCTCATCTCCCATCCCACCCATATCCTTTCCACTCGGCCCTGCATTCTCTTCTGCAGGTTTGAAGTGGCCCACATAGCCAATGTAGAGCTCTTCAGGAGATATTTTTACAGAAAATCCTGATCACATGGCCTCCGTTTGTTTATTCTCCTGCAGTTTTTTTTTGGTTTTTTTTGGTTTGTTTGTTTGTTTTGTTTTGTTTTTTTTAAAGACAGAGTCTCACTTTGTCGCCCAGGCTGTAATGCAATGGCACACTCTCGGCTTACTGCAACCTCCGCCTCCTGGGTTCAAGTGCTTCTCATGCCTAAGCCTCCCGAGTAGCTGGGATTATAGGCACCCACCCCCATGCCCAGCTAATTTTTGTATTTTTAGTAGAGATGGGGTTTCACAGTGTTGGCCAGGCTGGTCTCAAACTCCTGACCTCAGATGATCCACTTGTCTCGGCCTCCTAAAGTGCTGGCATTAGTGGCATGAGCCACTGTTCTCAGCCTATTTTTTTACTTTTTTTAGAGATGGAGTCTCGCTGTGTTACCCAGGCTGGAGTGTAGTGGCATGATCATAGCTCACTACAGCCTTGAACTCCTCTTGCCATTTTTTTATCCTTAAAATTTCCATGTCTCACTCTCTTGCCAACTGTTCTCTCTCATTTGGTCCCTTGATTCACTCTAAACTCAAACTCTGATAAAGCAGCTGATCAATGAAGTGTCTGTGGTTACTAAAGTAGAAGTTAGAGGCAGAACGGTGGCAGAGAGCCCTGGAATCTGGCCCTTGGTAGGTGCTCCACAAATGTTCGTTGAACAAATGAATAAGTGGAGCCACGTTGTCTATGCCCTAGTCCCAGCTCTCTCGCATGCACTAATGTTATATATATATGTGTGTATGTGTGTGTGTGCATTACACACACACACACATATATATATAAATCTCCCTATGCCTCAGTTTACTCATCTGTAAAATGGGGAAGATCATTATAGGCTTGTAAACGAAATGAATTAATACTTACAAAATGCTTAAATTAGTCCTGGATCAAAGTAAGCTTTCAATAAAGTATAAGCTCTTATTTTCAAGCTCTCAGAACCAGAATACTTGAGATGTGGACAAAACATTACCTCTTAAGAGGTTTGTTAGGGAAAGTATAGCTGGAGTTAAAAATTTAACCTCTTAGAAAAGTCACTGTTCAAGCTACTGGTTTTCGTCTCCACCGTTCCCCCTAAACTGCCATTGCCTTGCTGAATTAGACACACTTGACCACCTTCCTTCTTGGCCTAGTTTTTTTCTGGGGTCGTCCGTAACACCAAATATTTCTCTAAACTCACTAAGCATCTCTTCTTAATCTCCATTGCAAAATCCTTTTTGTTTACCTGTACTTATTTTTTTACTTTCATTTTGAAATAATTATAAGTTCATGAGAAATTGCAATAATAATATACTGGGAGGGCCCAAGTATCTAGTGTCCTTCAGTGGTAACATCTTGCGTAGCTATAGTTCAGTATCAAAACCAGGAAAAATGCATTGGGAAAACTGCAGAGCTTATTAAGATGTCATCAGTTTTATTTGTACGTGTGTGTGTGTGCGTGTGTGCCTATGCAATTTTGTCATGTTTAGCTCTGTATAACCATCACTGGAACTGTTTCACTACCACATGGCTCCCTGTGCCACCTCTTTATAGCTGCAGCTTCTAATCTGTTCTCTATCTCTATAATTTTATAATTCAAAAATGTGGTCCACATGAATCTGTAACCATTTGGCTTGGCTTTCTCCATTCAGCATGATTCCCATGAGATCCATCCAAGTTGTTGAGATTATCGATAGTCCATTCCTTGTTATTGCTGCATTGCGTCCCATGGTACAGGTGTAGCATAGTTTGTTTAGCAGTTCACCCACTGAAGGGCATTTGAGTTGTTTCCAGTTTTTGGCTATTATGAATAAAGCTGTTATGAACATTTGTGCACACAGACATATATTGTGTGAACATAGGTTTTCATTTCTCTGGGGTAAATGCCCAAGAGTGGAATTGTTGGGTCATATGTTAAATGCATGTTTAGCTTTTTAAGAAACTGCCAAACTATCTTCCAGTGTAGCTGTACCATTTTATATTCCGACCAGCAGTATGTGAGTAATATCATTTCTCCACAGCCTTGCCAGCATTTGGTGTTGATTTTACGTTTCACTTTAGTCATACTGATGGGTATGTAGTGATATCTCATTGTGGTTTTAGTTCACATTTCTCTACTGGGTAATGATGTAAAAACATCTTTTGGTGTACTTGTTTGCTATCTGTATTATCTTCTTTGGTGAAATGTCTGTCTTTTGCCTTCTCATATAATTTGGATATTTGTTGCCTCCAAATTTCACGTTGAAATTGAATCCCTGGTATTAGTAGCAGGGCCTGGTGGGAAGTTTGGATCATGGGGAGGATGCCTCATAAATCATTTTTATAGTAGCAAGTTCTCACTATATTATTCTTATGAGAATATACCATCCCCTCCTTGCTTTCTTCTTCTCTTACTGTGTGATGCCTGCTCCCATTGCCTTCTGCCACGAGTGGAAGCTTCCTGAGGCCCTCACTGGAAGCAGATGCTGATACCATGCTTCTTGTACAGTCTGGAGAACTGTGAGCCAAATCAACTTCTTTTCTTTGTAAATTACCCAGCTTCAGGTATTCCTTTATTGCAGTGCAAATGGATGAAAACAGTCTTTTTCTAATGGGATTATTATTTTACTGTTGAGTTTTAAGAGTCCTTTATATAGTCTAGATACTAGAGTTTTGCCAGAGATGTGGTTTGCAAGTACTTTTTGTTCCCATTTTAGCATGTTATTCTTCCTCTTTGCTGCATGTATTAGTTTCCTATGGCTGCTATAACAAGTTATCACAAACATGGTGGCTAAAAACAACACAAGTTTATTCTCTTATAGTTCTGGAGGCCAGAAGTCTGAAATTTTAGTGAGCCCCAATCAAGGTTTTGGCAGGACTGAATAACTTCTGGAATCTTGCCTTTTCCAGATACTGAAGTGACATTTATGACCCATTCCTCCATCTTCAAAGCCAATAGTGCAGCATTTTCAAATCTCTCTCTCTCTCCTTCCATTATCACTTCGCCTCTTGCCTTCTGTGTCAGACATCTCTCTTAGGAGGACATTTGTGATTACATTTGGGGCCCACCTGGATAATTTGGGATAATCTCTCTGTCTCAAGATCCTCAACAAATATTTTTTGCATTAATAAATAAGTTGTCTCTTCTGTGTACCTGGATCTCTGTGTAATTCTACACTTACCTTAAATAAAATTATCAGTATAATAATTGCCATAACTACACTGGTAGTTAGCGTCTCCATCCTCCTTAACTGTCCATCTTTTTTCTGACTTTCTTCTCTATAGTAGCCTATGGTGCATTTGTCTATATTAACCAAACCTTGGGACTCTTCAAGCCTTTTGAACTTGCATAAACTGGACGTGTTTTAACCACTATCACAGAACTGGGACACAACCAGCCTGTGGATAGTTCATAAAACAGTTCTGAATGCAGTCTTATTGCATCAGATACTGTCTCCTCACATCTCTCCGTGCCCCATCTCTGACCCACCAACCAGGTGGAGAAAAGAGAGGTCCAGTTTGCTCCTGCTGTGGGCTTCTCCTTTCTCCTGTAATGGCCAAATGAAGAATAAGTGTCCTTTGAGCATGGTTGGAGTAACTGAGGAAATCCTGTATGCCTTATGATAGGAAGTTGTCACTAATTAAATAAAGTAGAACTAGAAGTAAGAGACTAGTGCAGGAGACAGAAGCCACTGTTTTAACAATGCCTTCAACTTTGCGCTTTGTATGCCCTATAATGTGTATGAGTACCTGCACTTAAGTGAGATTCAAATCTTCCAAAGTGTCTTCAGGGCTGCCACAGTAAGGAATACCTTGCCTTTCCGGAAACAGCTGTACAGCAGTTATATTCTTTTGACTGCATTGAGTTGGAAACGAATGAACACTAGTCCAAGGATTGTACTCTTCCCTTATTCTGATTCTCAGAGGCAGTATCAGGTTATACCAAGGCGTAACCTGCCTGCTTAAGCTCTCCGCCTGAAGGTAGAGTTAATTTTCCTAGGGCCCAGAGCTGCTATCATGGGGCAAGAAGAAAAATGAATGAATGGCCTGTGATAAAGGAAACTTTGAGAATATAATAATTGGTTTGCCATTCCTGGGATGGTAGTCATGGAAGTGTTCCTAAACTTGTTTTTCTCATTGATTTTTTTCAGTTGAGGTATACTTTATATACAGTGAGATGCACAGGTTGTAAATGTATCCTTCAATCCATTTTGAATAATGCAAACAGCTCTGTAATCCATGTCTTTATCAAGATCCAGAAAGTTTTCACCACCTCAGGAAATTTTTTTGTGTACCTCCCCAGTCAATCTGCACATCCTCCTCCATGAAGCAACCACTGTTCCAGTTTCTGTCATTGTAGTTTAATCTGTTGTAGTACTTTGTGCAAAAGGAATCATATAGTATGTGTGCTTTTGTGTGTGACTTCCTTTACTTAGCATATCTATGAGGCTCATCCATGTTGTCACAGTATCAGTAGTTCCTTTTTATTGCCGACTAGTATTCCATTATATGAATAGGACACAGTTTGTTTATCCATTTTCTTGTTGATGGCCACCTGTGCAGTTTCAGGTTTTGACTATTAACATTCTTTTTCAAAGTTTTGGTTCTTTTTTAAGCTTTTTATTTTTTTAAAATTTTTATTTTTATTTTTTGTGGACACATATTCCCTTCTTTAAATACCCAGGAGTGGAATTTTGTTATAGACTGTGTGTGTGTTTACTTTTTAAATAAATTTTCGAAATGTTTCTCATAATGATTGTGCCATTTTACATAGCGTACTTCTAAACTCTTATTGTCTCACATGGAGTAGAAATTGTGGGACAGGGCAACATCCAGTCTGGTTACCTTTAGCTATCGGGACTCTAGAGGATAATTTCTATACTTTTTAGAGAAGCAAAGGAATTTCAATGAGGAAAGAATTGTAATAAAGGATTTATAAATGTTATTTATTCCCTACCTTTTTGCAAATACGTATTCTATCTCTGAAAAGACACATAGACCCTGGCACTTTAAGAACAGTGGTCAGTCACAGTCTCCTTTGATCGCATCTATTTCCAGTGAGAAGAAATCAGGGGCTCTGGACCTATGAAGGGGATTTTTTTTTTTGAGTCTCCCTTAACACGGACACAACACAGAACACGGGCACTAAATACCGTAATGGAACTATATTCCAGAAAAGGGAAAGCTGCACTTCTTTGTTTTAGTCTTTGTACATATGTATCCTGTTCATGCTGCATCTCTTTCTTTCCTATACTCTTTTCAAGTATGGAGTATTACATCTTACATTTTCCACTTTGTGTTTCAGGCCAAAGAAGCCCTCGAAAATACTGAAGTTCCTGTTGGTTGCCTTATGGTCTACAACAATGAAGTTGTAGGGAAGGGGAGAAATGAAGTTAACCAAACCAAAAATGTATGTGAGTTGAGCAGTATAATTGCAAACATACAGTAGTGATGGGTGGACTGGAGAGAACTGACCACAGTTGGTGTGAAGATGAGACTGAATATAGTCCCGTAACTGCCAGTGGTGGGTAGCTTTTCTTAACGCCTCTCTTTTTCAGTATCATTTTCTTCCTGATTTTGAAAGTGATACATGTTTTTTTTTTTATTGTGGAAAATTTCAGAACAATTTAATGAAGCCATAAAATCTTAGTGAATAATTTTCTGTTTAATAGAGTTTTACTCTAACGCTTGAGTGAAACCCAAGAGGGGATTTTATTTCATCAGAATATCATCATGGAAGAAACAAGTCTGTCTCTACTTTAAGCCAATCTAATATATGAAATTTTCATTTTACAAAATAGGTCAATTTAACTCATATTGCACTCCTTTTTTAGTACCTTTAAATAATATTTTCATCTTAGTACATTAAAAAAGTATCCTCAAATTGTAGCTTTGGAGGGAGGTATGAAGATTATATAAAGGAAGCTATTTCTGTATCAGATAATTCAACAAACTAGGGTCTTCCACACCAGCTGCCTCTGTAGCTACATGTAGTATGTACATTTTAATAGCTTGTATGACTTTTATTACAGTTAGGTTGGGAAGTTCATGGTTCAAGGTAGTGCTTCTTAAACGTGGTATCACAACAATGTGTCATGGTAAGTATACTTGGGAAGTATAAGTAAACTACCAAATTTTGTGATTACAAAAATTCCTAGGTGGACTCAAAGATCACTTATACCTGTAATGCCATTCACACAGACTTTTGTCTTGTCGTGTGATTTTGGGAGCCAGAGAATAAGCTGGTGTTGATACCAGTGCTATGAGAACTTTAAAGTTCATCTGTCAGTCACATCTGTTGAAAAGAAAACTGATATTTAGCAAAACACATGTAAGATAGGAATCCAGATTCGCAAATCTTTTATTATTTATTTTTGACCATAAAACAACAGGATTATATTTTAATACATAACTTCTGTACAACCAAAAAAATAAAACACCACAGTAAAATAAACAGGAATAAACATGGTATTTCATTTGCAGTGCTTGACAAAATGCTCACATCCTTAATCAGAAATGAGCTCTTAGAAATCAGTAACAAAGAGACTAATATTACAAGGGAAGTGAAAATAAAAGGAACAGATGAAAATGAAATAACAAGTAACCAATAAGGCTATACAAAGATGATCTAGCTTAACTTTAACAGAAGAAAAAAGCAATTTCTTTGCAACATTACATTATCCGTGATTTAAAATAGTGATATCTAATGTTTGAACAGTTTTAGGAAATGGGAAACATTCAAACACTGGGAAAGCTTACATTGATTATAGGAAATTTACTCAAAATGTAGATTTTGCGTATACTTCGCTCCAGCAGTTCCAAGCAATAGGAACTGTTCCGACAAAGTAGTTGGACAATTCGGATTTACATATAACCATGTTCACTGCATAGAAAATCTGTAGTTAATATGTCAGCCCCCCAAAAAACTTTTTTATCAATTTGCTTATGAAAAATAGTAGATTGAAGTGTAGAATTAGAAAGAAAAAAGGCACTTAAATAAAAATATAGTATTTCACAAAATTCTTTTTCCTTTGAATTCTTGAAAAAGACAGCTTTTTAATCAATCAGTTTTAAATTTACCCTGTGATAAGTGAGAAGCATGAATATATGCAAGTCATACTTTTTATTTTTATTTATTTATTTACTATGGAAATGCTTTGATAGAGGTGAACATGGAGTGAGAACAGCAAATGGCCACACGGACATGGCTATCACAGAACACATTGTGCGTAAATGAAGAATTCATACCGCCCACACCCTTAACCCAGTAACAGAAGGCTCTAGGCCCCCTTTTCCTCAGTCCACTCCTCAAACTCTCCCTCCTCAGCAGTGGCATCCTGGGACTATTGGTACTCTGATACCAGGTCATTCATGTTGCTCTCGGCCTCAGAGAATTCCATCTCATTCCTGCCCTCACCTGTGTACCAGTGCAGGAAGGCCTTGCACCTGAACATGGCTGTGAACTGCTCTGAGATGTGCCTGAGCAGCTCCTGGATGGCCATGTTGTTACTGACAAAGGTGGTGGACATTTTTAGCCCTGGGGATGGGATGTCCCAGAAAGCTGTTTTCCCATTGTAGGGGATTCAGTCAGCAAAATAGCTGCTGTTCTTGGTTTGGATATTAAGCATTTGCTCCTCTACCTCCCTCATGGACATGCAGCCCCTGAAAATGGCAGCCTCTGTTAGGTAGAGACCATATTGGGGGCCATAGGCAGCCATCATGTTCTTGGCATCAAACATCTGCTGGGGGAGTTCAGCCACTGTCAGGGCCTTCTTTGTTGTTTAAATGCTCATTTTGAAATACCTTTTTAAAATTTCAAATACAGAAAGTAGAAGCAGTTCTATTCTCATTTCTCTATGCAGGACTATTAAAATTTTGCCATATTCTTCCAGACAATTTTCTTTCATATAAATCATATAACAATATACACATATATACAGTCTTTTAATTTTAACTCACATGTATAATAATTTCAAACAATGTTAAAATAATTACCATTATCATAACACTGAGCAGTATTATTTAACTGTCAGGATAGTCATTCCCATGTAGAATTAACATTTTTAAATTAGCCATTACCATTTCAGTTAGAAAAAACAGAAGCATGTACGCATACCTCTGCAATTAGTTGATGTTTGTTGAAAAATGACATAATTTTAAATATCAATTTAAAATACTGTAAAACATACAAAAATTTTTTTTGAAAAAATGTTTTGAAGAATTTAAAAAAATGTTTTAATTACATTCATGTTGACTCACAAAGCAGTTATTAAGACGATATTAAAACATAAAGTAATAATACAGCAATTAATTAATGTATAGATACTTATTTAGGAGTAGAATTCTGTATTTTAAATCATGGTCATATTTTCCAGTTTGCATTTTGTGTACGATATCTTTAAGATGAGAACTTTAAATGTCCTAACAATATCCATCTAACCCCATCCAGTGACCTGGGTTTCTTCTATACGCTGAAATTAACCTGGGTTTATTTTGTTATTCTGCGTCATAAAGAAGATTACTCTATAACTGTAGCACAGAAAGACTCTTGACCCCAAGTGAGAAGACCTGAGTTCTGCATTTGGATCTGATACCACCACCACCACCCCGTTGCCACCACCACCTCTTCTCCCAGCTGTGTGTGATTAACACATGCCAGCTTGGCTTAGTTTCTTTTTCTTTAGTAGCAAAAGAGAGAGTTGCCTGAGATGATTGAGTTCAGCAATTGTTTATTGAGAGCTGTAGGGAGATTTGATTCCATAATTTAAATCTGATTTTTTGAAAGCACCTAAGTTGGGGAAACCTTTTTTTTAAAACTCTCCATTTAGTTTTGGTGTGCAGCCAGGTTTGGGAACCGCTTCTCTAAAGCACCTTCCATCTCTGGTAATCAATTCTGTGATTCACCCATGTAGCCCCTTGGCCAGCTCCGCTCCCATCTGCCTGTAGCTTCTGTGGCATCTTGGGCCACTGTGCTAGCACTTTTCATACCCTGCCCTATCACACAGGTAAATGAGCCCCACCAGATTTTATGCTTGTTAAGGACAGAGACTTTTTATCCTACACAGAATTTATTTAGCCCAGTGACTTGTACATAGTTAGCACTCAGTGTAAATTATTGATAAATGCTATTGTCATGAATATTACAAATAATTATTCCATATAGAATCTATGATTCATTTTAAGCTATTTTAGTAAGGGAGAAAGAAAAGGAGACAAGAGCTAGCAGAGTACATGTATAGTATTATGTGGCACCATGCTTCATGTAATTCAGATTTATAAGGTGTATAAGTGTAGATACCAGTGTATACCATTTTACATATGGGAAATCTAGACTTACAGAAGTTGAGTAACTTGCCTAAGTCCACATAATTAGTAATGTCACTGTCAAAATTCAAATTTAAATGTAGTCAGTTCTTCATGCTTTGTGATCTCTCCTATCCTGTACTGCTTCCCACAAAGTGTCTGAAACCAATACCAAATCTCTTCTTCTCTAGAGTCTTCCAGTATATAAAACCTCATTCCCCAAAAGTGTAAGAGGTGACATTCCAGTAAACTTAATGTAGATTTGCTTGGAGTGAGATCAGTGACAGCCTTGAACATATATTTGAAACTAGAGCACAAGCTTTTGAAAATTTTGCTTCCCCTGAAATATTCAGAAACCATACACTTTTTTTCTTTGCTTTTTAGACTTACCTTCTCTGTGGCATTTTAATTGAAAGAGTTTCCCCTAAGATACTTAGGTACTTAACTAAAAATGCAGCATGATTCCTTTGGCATCTCTGATTAGATATCTTTCGCAAGTGAGGTTATGGTACTTAAACTGGGGAATACATTGTCCCCTGCTAAGGGTGTCTTGAAACTGTATTTGTTAAAATATTGGCAGAAAGGATAGGTGCATATTTTGTACTTATTTTTTGTATATTTGTAAAATAGTAGTCACTTGAAGCAAACAACATCAGTGCAAGCCCCTTTCTCTTTTCAGGCTACTCGACATGCAGAAATGGTGGCCATTGATCAGGTCCTCGATTGGTGTCGTCGAAGTGGCAAGAGTCCCTCTGAAGTATTTGAACACACTGTGTTATATGTCACTGTGGAGCCGTGCATTATGTGTGCAGCTGCTCTCCGCCTGATGAGTATCCTTTGACTTCATGAGTTAATGTCTTGTACCATTCATGTGAACAAGAGAGTGGCCTAAATATGAAAACACAGACTTAGGAAACACCTTGTAAAACGTAACGTAGTGTCTCTTACAAAAAAAGGAAAGCTTTTTAAATAGTAAAATGACCTATTTCTTTTCATATTAATAAACGTAGAATGATTACACAAATAATTTAGAGAAATAAAATGTTAGAACTATCTTAAACAGTTATATAAAGATAAATCATAAATTAAGTTGAAGTGGATTATAAAACAGTTTGCAAAGGAAAAGTGCTAAAGAATATGCAGCTAAGTTTTGCCTTTGGATAATGGATTGTGAGTGATTTAAATTTTTTTTCTCTGTTTATCTGTTGGTTTGTTTGCCATGAATACCTATTACAATGTACCAAACATTATCAGTAAAAAGTAAATAAGAAGTAAAAAATCCTTTATGATATTCTAATTGTAAATGGAAAATGAGTAGTTACTGCTCTTTGGATTGTCTTGCATGGATTAAGCAACTTAAATAGTTCAGAGACACTGCAGGGACTTCTAAAGATCTTTTTAAAAAATTATTTGAAAATTGAAAAACTCAAGTTTTTTAGTTGCTTATTTTTTATATACTTATTTTACTATTTATGGATGGATAATTTTAACACTTCAAAAATAATACAGAAGTTTTTGGGTATGATAAAATGTACAGTCTCTATAAAAGGGTTATTATAGGCAACTTAGAATTCTCTCCTCATCCTGCCTTACAAAATAGCTAAGTTTTAGTCTATTTTGTATTAGGGCACAGGTTATATTTTATTTGGGGCAAGAACAGGGAAGAATCTGTTATTTTTAAAAGGTGAAAATCCCTGGATTACATTTCTGCATCCTTTCTGGCTCTGACTCCCTGGTGATTCTGAAAAAGTGATTTAGGAAAGAGCAGAGAGAGCCCTGAACTGTGAACATTAAGCAACCACATACTCAGTTTTCATTCTGTTTGCAGTTGTTAAATATCATTTTCTCAAACTTTAAACCCTTTTCTTCTGTGTAACTGGATTGTATGGTTTATAAGACTAATCCTAAGCTTCATTGTTTTGAAGAGTAGCATGAGCTTTCCTCTCCAAGATGGCTAGTATAAACCTACTCTGATTTTGTCATGATGCATACTTGAACTGTACATTCTATGCAGGACCTTAATTCTGTCTTATAAATCCCACTGGTTGTATATGGCTGTCAGAATGAACGATTTGGTGGTTGTGGCTCTGTTCTAAATATTGCCTCTGCTGACCTACCAAACACTGGGAGACCGTTTCAGGTAATACAAACTGCTTATGCTTTTTCTTTCTTGCTAATTATTTTCATCTCTTTATGCGCTTGTGAATAACTAGTGTGTGGCCAGTATATGAAGAAACCATGATAGAATCAGACATCTTGGATATTAGAACCTCTGGTGGAGTTCATTTATGCCTCAGTATAAGATGACAGGGAAGAGTTTCTAAATGAGTGCCTACCTGTCTTCATTCACAGACTCCCTCCTGAAGGAGAGTCCCCACCCTTCCCAGCTGACTCCGAACACTCTTCACCAACACCGTTAGGTATGCCTGAAGACACTCTCACTGTTGGAGTTTTTATTCAATGAATGTTACCAGCTCTGTGCCCTACCAAGTTTGGTGATGCTTGGCCTGTGTCAGTGATGCTAGAGACTATTTACAGCACACACAATATTTTTGCACAAATTTAATCATTTTGCTTGATTGCCACATCCTACTTTTAGTATCTAGCAATCACTGTATTTTCATGTTTTTTTCCCTCTGTCTTTGTAATGTTGAAATTTCCCCCAGACCTAGGAATCCATGTCTTTAGTCTCTTAGAAATTCCCTTTTCCCTTTAATCTTGCCACTTCTCCCAAAGTTTTTATGGGTCAGACTATAAGCAATAGCAATTTGTATTTCAGAGTTTGGACTGTGACTATACCCCTGCTTTCATTAACTGGTTTGATTGTTTTTCTCTCCAAGATGTAAGGTTAATGTAAAAGTATTATGCTTTAAAAAGAAAAAACTTTAACAAATGCTGGATATGGATGGGTAGTTCACTTCAAAAACTTCAGGTGTTCCTAGAATACTTTAAGGACCTATGAAGGACCAAATTTGGCTGAGTCTCACTGAGAACGAGTTTTTAAAACGTTCTTGAGTTTTCTAGCTGAACATTAGCTTTCCTATCAACTTCTGTACATTTGAGAATAGATACTGTTTAACATTACATCAGAAAAGAAATTGTAATGCAACGATGGAGACTGAAGGATACAATTGGCTTGATCATTAAAGATATTTAGAAAGTGATTTGATTTTTTCCAATCACTTCTATTAGTAGCTCAAATTTTGCTTACATAACTCTTTGCAAATGAATTGCTGACTCTGTATTTCCTTTATGAGAATGATCTAAATAATTTTTCAGTTTCTGGGCAGAACAAAGATGAGCCTTTTGATGTCAGACATGGGAGGAATATTTCTCTCCAATGTGTCAGTGACATAGGGCACAAACACAAGTCCTTTCTCACACATCCTTGTCATCGATGCAGCAGAACCGAAACAAGTTCATTTGCAGTGTGTATACCTAGCCACATTGGCTCAGCTGCAAATCAATGACTGTGGCTTGCAGCCGTATCTCCAGGCTTAATGCCAAATTATGGTTTTTTTAAAGGTGCTTTTAGATTCTAAGGAAAACCATGGTGCCCCAGGCTCTGAATGCTGGGTATTCTTTTTTTTTGTTGTTTGTCTGGGCTGGGGAGGCAGCAGCTGATTGGGAGGTGGGATACTGTTTCTTACTGCAGAATTACAGATTCTTTCATATGATATTATAAGCAGCATTAAAGTTTGTAGAGGCCAATAGAACTATTCTTTTCAAAGAAGATGGTGATTAATTATAATACCTGTTTGTTTTTTAAAATTTTTATTTGATGACTGGGTGCAGTGTCTCATGCCTGTAATCCCAGCACTTTAGGTTTCTGAAGGTGGGTGGATCACGAGGTCAGGAGATCAAGACCATCCTGGCTAACACGGTGAAACCCTGTCTCTACTAAAAATAAAAAAAATTAGCTGAGTGTGGTGGCGGGCGTCTGTAGTCCCAGCTACTTGGGAGGCTGAGGCAGGAGAATGGCGTGAAACCAGTAGGCGAAGCTTGCAGTGAGCTGAGATTGTGCTCCAGCCTGGGTGACAGAGTGAGACTCCGTCTCAAAAAAAAAAAAATTATTTTATTATTAATGTGTGCTTTTTATTAATGCCACAAATTTGTCGCTGTAATGGATACTTGAAAATATAAATAATAAATTATCTTGGTGTGTTAGAGTGGTGCAGTTTCCTTCAAGGCCTGTAACTCAGCAGTTCTCATTCCTGACTGCCCATTAGAATCTCCTAGAGGCTTCTAGGCCTGACTCTGCTCAGCCCTGCCCCAGACCCTGCTCAGCCCTGCCCCAGACCATCTGAATCAGAAGGCAGGGGGCCAACAGTGCTGTGTTTCCAGAGAGCTCCAGGCGGTTCTCCTGAGCAGTCATGGTTGAGAACCACTGCTCTCATCCCACGTGAGAGGAGAGGGCTCTGAGTGTGTGAGTGGAGTGGAGGGCGACTCCTGGAGAGCTCCAGCACTTAACGCAGCAGGAAGCAGAGGGCATCTGTGACGGGACTGGCCGGCAGTGGTTAGGATGGTGAAATGCTGAGAAGCCAAGGGAGGCAAAGAGCGGTCAGATGGAGCACGGTGGCCAGTTGCCTCCAGGACTGCAGAGTTGAGGAAGCTGAAAGGAGACCAGTGTTTTGGTCAGTAGGGACCTGGGGATTTCTGAGAGGGCAGATATCGGGGGAAACCCCACCCCTGATATTCAACATGGGTTCTTTTCTATTTCCCTAAGCATCGGCTGGTCTGAGAAATAAAGGAAAAGAGTGCAAAAGAGAGAAATTTTAAAGCTGGGTGTCCGGGGAGACATCACGTCGGCAGGTTCCACAATGCTCCCTGAGCGGTAAAACCAGCAAGTTTTTATTAGCGATTTTCAAAAGGGGAGGGAGTGTACGAATAGGGTGTAGGTCACAGAGATCACATGTTTCACAAGGTAATAAAATATCACAGAGCAAATGGAGGCAGGGTGAGATCACAGGACCACAGGACAGGGTGAAATTAAAATTGCTAATGAAGTTTTGGGCACACATTGTCATTGATGGCATCTTATCAGGAGACAGGGTTTGAGAGCAGACAACCGGTCTGAACAAAATTTACTAGTTGGGAATTTCCTCGTCCTAATAAGCCTGGGAGTGCTATTTCATCCGTTTGTCTTCAACCATAAAAGACAGCCGCCCCCAAAGCAGCCATTTTAGAGGCCTACCGCAGGGGTGCATTCTCTTTCTTAGGGATGTTCCTTGCTGAGAAAAAGAATTCAGTGATATTTCTCCTGTTTGCTTTAGAAAGAAGAGAAATATGACTCTGTTCTGCCCGGCTTGCCGGCAGTCAGAGTTTAAGGTTATCTCTCTTGTTCCCTGAACATTGCTGCCATCCTGTTCTTTTTTCAGGATGCCCAGATTTCATATTGTTCAAACACACATGCTCTACAAACAATTTGTGCAGTTAATGCAATCATCACAGGGTCCTGAGGTGACATACATCCTCCTCACCTTACGAAGATGACAGGATTAAGACATTAAAGTAAAGACAGGCATAGGAAATCACAAGGGTATTGATTGGGGAAGTGCTAAGTGTCCATGAAATCTTCACAGTTTATGTTCTTCTGCCATGGCCTCAGCCAGTCCCTCCGTTTGGGGTCCCTGACTTCCTGCAACAGGCAGATTCAGTGAAGCGCTGGGAACTCAAGCCAGTAAACATGAGGCCACTGAGGAGTGAAGGCAGGAGCAGGGTGTCAGCCTTTGATGGGGCAGGGTGGACGGAAGGTTATTTGTTATGGCAAAGGTTTATGCAGGTGTGGGAGGCCCAGGCAAGGGCAGACTGAAGACACAGGAGAATGGGAGGTTCGTTCTGAACAGCATCTTGCAGTAGGTGGTCGTCCTGTCCCCTGTGCCTGTGCTTTCTGGCACCTTCCTTCCAGATGCTCATTGTGTCATTTCATGCATTTCAGAAGGGTGCATGGTTTTAAGTCCAAACTCTTCTGACAAACTTTCCAAGCCATACATATTTTTTATCCCATTTTTTGTCTTTCTTTTCTTATGCTTCCTTAATAATCACCTCATCGTCTATCAGCTGATTTCCTCATACACTACCCAGGCTGCTTCTTGCCCTTTCCCTGAAATGCTCTGCTTAGCCTCTTTAAATATTCTCTATCCCTAAGGTAAGTTCAAGTTTCGTGCCTTCAGGTAATATTTCATATGGTAACACTCCTTACCGATAACACAATTTCTTATTTGTTCTTTCACATGTTATGATTTCTTTTCCCCAGTTAGATGCTAAAGATAGAACAAGCTGAATTTTATTTTTTAAAAGCCTCTATAGCAAGGGTTGATAAGCTTTTTCTGCAAAGGGTTAGCTAGTAAATATTTCACCCTTTGTGAGCCACTTCTGTCTCTGTCACTTAGTCTTTTTTTTTCTTTAACAAAACTTTGAAGATATAAGAACCATCCTTAGCTCACAATTCTCAGCTTTGTAACGGATTTGGTCCACCAAGTATAATTTGCCAACCCTAGCTCTATAGCATCAAATGCTTAATGGGCCACTAGTAAATAGGAGCAGATAAAAATAATGCTTAATGAGCACTTATGATGTGCCAGGTATTTAACAGGTATTATCTCACTTAATCCTCACAAAATCCCACTGAAGTAAGTGCTATTATTGCCAACATTTGATAAATAAGGCATGGAAAGTTTAAGTGCCTAACCCGAGATCACAAAGCTGGTAACTTCTACAATAGTTGATGGATGAGTAACAGTTGATTGGGAGTGAAGCCTCACTGAGGCCATATATTAAACATCTTTTGGAAGTGTACCTCCTTACCTATGTTACTCATATCCCCAAAGTTTATTAACATATGAAATCTGTTTACATAATCACGTATATATTGTTGTTTTTATGGGATACAACACACATTTTCATAGGCCTATGTTCATTCTCAGCTTTCTCATTCCATCAGTGTATCCCTGGATATCGGGCTGAGGAAGCAGTGGAAATGTTAAAGACCTTCTACAAACAAGAAAATCCAAATGGTCAGTTTTCTATTGTAAATAATGTACTTCCCTTAAATCTATACAAAGAGAGTCTGCTATGAGCTTACCTCTTCACTTTCTTTTTCTTTTCTATTCTTTTCACAGCCCCAAAATCAAAAGTTCGGAAAAAGGAATGTCAGAAATCTTGAACATGTTCTGATGAAAGAACCAAGTGACCCAAAGTGACCTGGACAAGATTCCTAGACTGAAAGCTGTTGACATCGTTGAATCATATGTTTATATATTGTTTTTAATCTGTGGGAAAATGGTGTCTCTCATCATTTGCTCTGTTAAGGGAACAAATTAGCACTTTTTAGAAGTCTGACAATTGTAAACAATTGTTAGCTTTTCCACAAGCTGATTCCCATTTTGAGATGGGGAGAAAATTAAGGTTTAAGGTTTTAGAAATTAGCAAGTAGTGCGTACCGTTCCAGCCACAAGTGCCCAGTTCAGGCAAGTGCTGACTTTTTAGAGAATGTGTGGCCAGACCCAGGGGCCTGGAGTGTGTCTGAACTGCATACAGTGTGCCACCCTGAGAACACCTTCTCCAGGACTGCCATTTCAGAGTCAGATTCTTCATTTTTTGCAGCTACGATGTTCTCCCAGGTCAATGAGGGGCTGTGACTTCTCTCTAAATTGTATGTAAGTTGTGTATATAGAGACCATAATTATATGGTTCTTAAAAAGACTTTGCTTTTATAAAGCATTTAGAGAACATGCATAGTTTTAAAACAAGTGCTTGGGTTGTCACTTAAATTATAGCGTATTGCTATAATAAAACCTAATTTATGTCTTATTTGAAGATGAATAGTCTTCAAAGATAAAGACTAAATGGGACAATTGTTATTGAGCAAAAAACCAAATTATCCTGCCCTCGTGGAGCTTATATTCTAGCGAGGGGAGATAGATATGATAGATAACACAGTTTATTGGAGGAAAATAAGAGTTACGGCAAAAAGCAAAAGGAACACAGGGTAAAGAGGATGGGTGCCAGTCGGTGGTGAGAATGCTGACTGAAAAATAGAATGGTCAGTTTAATCTGAAACAAACGGTTATTTCTTTAAAAATCCATATAATAAATTTAAAATCTAAAATGTAAAACTTTGAACACAACACTAGAAAGGGTATCCACAGCACAAAGTCCCCAGTTCACCTCCCTGACTATAGGGCAGCTTTGCACAGCCCCACTGGGCGCACTGTGTGCTTCTGCCCAGAAGGGGGCCTTGCCGTTCCACCAGAAGCTCAGCTTCAGGCCCTGGAGGGGCTGCTGCTCCTCAGTTGCATTTCTTCAGTAGATTCATTTCCTTGATGCAAAGCATCTGTATTTGTTGGTTCTGTCATTTGAGCGATGTCTCTGACTTGTTTGTTTTGAATTACATTACAGGCTGGAATGTAATTGTGGTGAAAGTATTTTTATATTGCTGAGAGTAGCAGCTAATCACAGTTACATGCTTCAGAGGATTTATAATTGCTTGGTTTTGTGTGTGTGTATGTGTGTGTGTGTGTGTTTTTAACTGCATTTGAAAAGTTTTATGGAGAATATGCATGATTTTAAATCTGATAACGTTACATGTACCTTCAATTTCATCCACTTTAAAAACTATCTTCTTATTAAATTTTAGTGCTTTGACTAGTTTGTTCCTTTTTGCAGTTGGTCGTAATTCATTTCTGGCTTCTTATGCTTTTCTGCAAGCAGATTTCATTGCACTTATTGTGTTCATATCATTTTCTTGGGGATTATTTGTAGGACAACCAACCTGGAGTTTTGTCTCTGTGGAGTACCACCCGGTAAGTCTGGTTTAGCATCTTATGTCCAGTAGGTACTTGGTAAACATTTGCTAAATGAAATTACTCCTTGAAATTTGGGGAAAAGTGAATAAGACTATCTAGGACAAAAAGTCAAAGCCAAAAATAGTATATGAGTATTCTAGCCCAGAGACAGTCGCTACTGAAAGAATCAAGGGAATAATAAAATGATAGACAGGGAAGGATAGAAAAGACTTAACAATATACGTATGTTCTGTCTTTGCTGTTTTGGAGAATGGTGGATAAGTAGTGTTTCCTGATTCTGAAGCATTGCTGAGCAGTTTAATTGTGATTTACCATCTTTTTGGTTCCCTCTTCAGTGATTAACCTATCGAAAAGTCTGTCCTAAATTTTTGGACTGGGGCACAGTTCCCTCCATCGCTTTGGGGGAAAATCATTAATATGGCATACTGCAGATCGGAGGGCAGGACCATTGAGGGTGTCATAGACATTAGCTCTGTGGAATTCTGCTAGCAATTTCCAAGTGATGATGAGGACTTGTGAGTATATGTTGAGATCATTCAGCTTCCTGAGTATCACATTCCCCAGCTACTTAGACATGGGTTAAAATATTAAGATGTCCTAGTTCAAAAGCTTGAATTCAATTGATTGATACTGATAGTGCCTGTCCAAGTGACCAGCTGAAAGACTTGTTTTGTGTATGAAATAGTTCTGAAAGTGGTGAGATACAAAAAGGTTTTAGAATCACTGCCCTATTGAGAGAAATTAGGGGGAAATGATTACATTTAAAGCTGCTAGAGTTATCCAGTGTTTGCTGGTCTTTGCAACAAACTGTGGAGAATGGGCAGTATGTAACGCTTTGGCAGGCTTCAATCACTGATAAAAGATCATGTTAAAATATCTTTATACTTTCTTGTTACTTGGCACAGTCATCTCTTCCTGTGTTGTATTTAGAGTATCATGGAGAGAAAATAGGTGGCCAAGAGCTTCAGTGTAGGCAAGAACTCCTAATTTTTCTTTAAAATTTTTACTGGGAAAGTATACACACACACACACACACACACACACACACATACACCATGGCCTGTCACACACACACACACACACACACCCCATGGCCCTTTACCCCGAAATGCTTCAGTATAGTTATTGACTTAAGTAAATTTAACATTGATAGACTTGAATCCATCATTTGTATTCCAGTTTTTTTTTTTTTTTTTTTTTTTTTTTGAGACGGAGTCTCGCTCTGTCGCCCAGGCTGGAGTGCAGTGGCTGGATCTCAGCTCACTGCAAGCTCCGCTTCCCGGGTTTACGCCATTCTCCTGCCTCAGCCTCCCGAGTAGCTGGGACTACAGGCGCCCGCCACCTCGCCCGGCTAGTTTTTTGTATTTTTAGTAGAGACGGGGAGTAATGTCCTTTAAAGAAGTTCTCCCACTGCCCTATAATCCCAGGTCCAGTCTAGGGTCCAGCATTACATTTACTTGTCTTGAATCCAGCTTTTTTTTTTTTTTTTTTTTGGTGGAGGGGGTTGGTGGGTAGGTCTCACTCTGTCGTCCAGTGGCATGATCACAGCTCACTGCAGCCTCAACCTGGCTCAAGCAATCCTTCCCCCTCAGCCTCCTGAGTAGCTGGAACCACAGTCTCATGTCACCATACCTAATTTTTTTTTTTTTTGTAGGGACAAAGTCTCACTATGTTGCCCAGGCTAAGTCTCGAACTCCTAGGCTGAAGCAATCCCTGCTTCCTTGGCCTCCCAAAGCACTGGGATTATAGGTGTGAGCCACTGCACCTACCTGCCTTTAGCTTCTTTTAGTCTAGAACATTTTCACTGGCTTTCTTTGTCTTTTATGACATTGACATTTTAAAATAATACCGTCATTTTGCCTCCTCTCCCTCTTCTTCTTCTTTTTAAAATAATAGAATGGTCCTTGTTTTAAATTTATTTGATGTTTTCTCATGATTAGATTCAGGTTCTGGGTGATGTTAAGTTCCTCACAGGATATCACATCTGGAGGCACACACAGGCCATCACACTAAGGTGATGTCAGTTTTGGTCATCTGGTCAAGGTATTGTCCTATTTCTTCACTATATAATTACTTTTTTTCTCTGTTGCAATGAATAAGCAGTCTGTGGGAAGAGGAGCTGTTACATTTTAAACAGAAAATGTATTTGACCCTGATGGAAAGGAGAGGAGGAAAATTAATGACATAAATTTCAAAGCAGCTATTAAATTATTTGATTGCATTCCTCCTCTTTTACTATGTCTGCCAAAATTGATAAAAAAAATTTTCTAATAAGAATGTTTTAAATAGTGATGTCTTAATAAGCATCAGAATTAAGCCTGATAAATAAATTATTTCCTTCTTAATTTCCTCCTCGGCAAAAGTAATAGTTGTATGAATTTCATTATGCCTGATAAGATAGGGTTTTGGAAAAACAGACCTAAGGTGTTTCTGATACTGCAGATGACCTATGGTGATCCAATGGGATAAAGACTCTAGGTAGGTTGTCATTTGGTCATAAAATATGAGTTATCTTGGGTTTCCATAGAGACATCTAGACTTAAAATGTTGTAAGCACTGCTTCTTTCAAAACGTCAGTAAAAACAGCAGAAGCCAAAGCTCTTGAAAAAATTACTTAAATCTTTTTTTAAAAGTAGTATAGCACCTTGTTAAAAATCTGTGGTGAAGCCAAAGCTTGTCTTTCCCAGTGGTCCTACATGAACTGGCCTTGAATAGCCCCAGGGAAAAGAGACACCAGGAACTGGTTTCTCTGCCTTTTGGCAAAGGAATAAGACTACATTGACTTCATCTATGAAGACAACAGCCAACTATTTCCTTTGTAAATTGCTAATTTTGTGTAGTGAGGAAAAGAGTGATGGGCGATGTGATTTTTACGGGTAAGACTGGTATAAGTTCTGCTGAAAGTTTGACATCTTTAGGATCTTACATTTTCTTCAAGTTGAACTAATAAAAACAGGCTTGTGACAATTATTTCTAACCTGATTTCTAAGTGGATATTGGGTTGAACACCACGTGTCCATGACTATTAAGGAGGCTTCATGGTGTAGTTTGACAAAGGCTCCCTCCTTGACCAAACTTTAGTAAGGCCCTGAGTCTTCTTTTCAACCAGGACTCCACCTTGGTCCCCATTCGTGATGGACCTATATAGCCCAGCTTTAGCAAGAATCCTGCTAAGTCAGTTTAGAGAGAATCCCCCATCCTCAATATCTATGAAATTTTTCATCCTCCACTTTTGATGTGTAAGTTCTCAGCCTCCCTTCAACGAGAAGCCTGTTAAGTTCATTTTGCAAGAACTCGTCTACTCTTGATATCTCCTCTTAGTAATTTTCTAATCACTGACCCCCTCACTCTGCCCATTAGTTTTAAACCCCCACATGATCAGGTTGTATTCAGAGTTGAGCCTGATCTCTTCCTCTGTTGCGATAGTTTTAAAACCTATCACTGTAGTCCTAAATAAAGTCTTCCTAACCTTAACAAGTGTCAAAATAAATTTTTCTTTAACATGTTGAAACATGAACTTGAGAATCTAGAGCAGGAGGCCACAAAGTATGGCCTGTGGGCCATATCCAGCCCACTGCCTGTTTTGGTACCACTCATGACTTAAAAATGGGTCTTACAATTCTGAGTGATTGAAAAAAAATCAAAAGAAGGATAATATTTAGTGACCCATGAACCTTATATGGCAATCAAATTTCAGTGTCCATAAATAAAGTTACATTGGATGACAGCCATGCCCATTTGTTTCTGTGTTGTCTGTGGCTGCTCTTGTGCTGCAATGGCAGAGTCGAGCAGTGGTGACAAACCATGTGACTCACAAAGCCTAAAGTATTTAGCATCTGGCCCTTTGAGAAAATGTTAGCTGCTCCTGGTCTAGAGTAGGTAAAAGGCTGAGATTGGAAGCTGCTTGTTCAAATTCTGTGACTTTGGAACTGAATAATATGGCTCATTGTGAATTGTTTCAGTACCATCGTTTTGTTTTTTCCTTTTGAAAAGCTGGTTCAGAAATGTAAAGGAAAAATCCAAGACAACAAAACATGTTTTCTGGCTTAGAATGTTTTATTTCCTTATATACATTTTAAGAGAGTGGCAAGGATAAAAGAAAATGTATCATTTTATTTGGGTTTAGAATAAATAATACATTTTATTTATGATCATCATGTTTAAAATATTATTTTCTGTTACTGTCTCTGTTTTACATCAAGTAAGCTGAGGCACAGGGAGATTATGTAACTTGCCCAAGGTCACAGAGTGCTAAGTGACCACATCACTCAGAAGGAGCTAGTTAAACCAATGTAACAGCCTTCAAGTTTTAGTGGCTTAGAACAAAAGCTTATTTTTCTCATGCCTTGCTTCTTGTCCATCTCAGGTCAGGCCAGGAGCCTAGTCTAAAGGAAACTCTACCACCGGGGACATCAGCTGCTGTGGCTAGAGAAGAGAACATGGTGAATAATGCTTCATACCTTAGGGCAGAGCTTCTCAAATTTAAATGTGCATAGGCATCTCCTGGGGAGCTTGTTAAATCCACATTCTGATTCAGGAGGTCCTGGCGGGCCTGAGATGCCACGTTTCTATCAACCTTCTAGATGATGCCTATAGTGCTGGACCATGGGTCACACTGAGAGTAAGGTGGACTTCCTGGCTTTTGCCCAGAAGTGACATATCACTTCTGCTCTCAAAATAATTAATCAAAGCAAGTCACATGGCCATGCCCAACTTCAAGGCAGCAGATAATGTAATCCATCATCTACATCAGTAAGAAGAGAATTGGAATTTTTGTGAACAGCTCCAGTGAAGAGCAAACAATGTGAAGCTAGGATCTGAATTCAGGCAGGCCGGCCCCAGAGTCTGTGCTCTTAACTATAACTATATACAGTCATGGGTGTTGGTTCAGTCTCTATAAAGAGAATACTTGCCAGGCAGACAGCCAGTCGGGGAGTTAGAGTTGACTTGTGTGACTTGACACTGGGTGACTTAGACAGCTTTAGAGTTCAGTGCAGCAATTCTCAGCATGGTGCTACAACTCTGAAGTGTTTCAATTCATTTTTGTATCTTAATAAAGTGCCAACATTTATGAATTATTTTTAAATTAAAAACATAGCTGGGAGCAGTAGCTCACCCCTGTAATCCCAGCCAATCCACTTGGCAGGTGGATTGCTTGAGCTTCTGAGTTCAAAACCAGCTGAAGCAATGTGGTGAGACCTTGTCTTTATAAAAAATAGAAAAAATTAGCCAGGCCTGGTAGCACACTCCTATAGTCCCAGCTACTTGGGAGGCTGAGGTGGGAGGATTGCTTGACCCCAGGAGAAAGAGATTGCAATGAGTACCTCTGCACTCCTGCCTGGGTAACATAGCAAGGCCATGTCTCAAAAAAAAAAAAAAAAAAAAAATTAATTAATTATTTTTAAAAACATACCTTCTAGTAGAATCAAGCCTTTATACTCTCTCATCTAACATTCTGCTATGCTTTCTTGTTCTGGAGAAGGGGAAGGGTTAAAGGCTGGAGCTACTGGTCTGGAAGAGTCCTAGGCTTGTAGTCAGCACAACAAACTCAATTCCCAGATGCTGTTGGCTGAGAATATGCAGATATGAGCCTGCTGCCTGTACCCATAACTGGGAACTTCTAATATGGTCATAAACTACTGAGTATTGTGTGTGGGAGTGGTGGGTCTCAGGCCCACATTAAAGTCTTAAATAGAGGAAAATGGACTGGGTTACCGTCAGCAGGGTGCTGAGTGACTATTACATCTCCCTTGATTGACCTTTTGATGCCTACAGAAAGCCCACATCCAGTGCCTACAGCCACCCACTTTGCTGTCAGTTCCCAGGCTGAACCGAGGAGGGACTGTTCAGAAACATCGGACTGAGCAAGGTCTCTGTCTGCCTCATGGAAAGCCTGATCTGGAAGTGACACTTGGAATAAAATAAGATTACTCTTCCATTAAAAGGAAATCCACCCAAAAGAGAGAAATAGTGGTGTATTTCAGTTTTACATAATTTCTTGAGATAAGACAACCCATTGCATTGCTTGATTCAGTTAGCAATTTAGCTAAGTGTGAGAGAGAACATGGGCCTTGACTTTTTTTCTTTCGGAAAATCAAGTTTGCCATATTGAAAAATGCTGTCAGCTCTGCCCACCAGCTCTGTCATTAGTCATGGGAAGAGCTGATCAGGTTTTTATTGTTTCTCCACAGGCATTTTTGTCATATAATGCATCTATTCAATTAAAATATGCAGAAGAATGCAAAGTTAATAATTAAGGGAAATAAAAAAGTTGCCATTGCCATTAATTACTTAAACTAAAACTTACAGTGTGATTTTTAAAAATTAATGGAACAGATAGAATTTTACTGTTTGCTACTTTTAATCCTAATCTCAGAAGGTATTGCCAGTTATCTCTCTTGGCTGTTCGTGCCCTTTGGAAATGACCTATTACTAACTCCACCAGTAATCCTGACTTCATATGTAAATGCTGTCAGCTCTTAATCTAGCTTGGGCTGGCATTGGTAGAAAGTCATTTCTTTCAATATTTCTATATTGAAGGCCTGAATAAATTAAGGATGTCTGATTTTTATGTCAGCAACATCACCATCATGATTCAAATGCTAAAGAATTTCAGAAAAGATTAAATTTCCTCTTGACCTGAGAGGAATCCCATCCTCTTAGTGATGAGTTCCACAGGTAAGCCTGATACACTGCCTTGGGTCCTCTGATCCTAAGCACATTTATCAGCTTCATAGACCTAAAGGATCATGTTACTTTCCCCCTCAACGTTCCACAATCTCTATGAAATCTTTCCCAATTACTCCAGCCCACAATGATCGTTTTCTTCAAACTCCTACTTAGTGTCACATAGTTTAATACTCAATTGATCTCTAATTACAGTACTTAGATTGTAAGCTCCTCAAAAGCAAGGATTTAGCCCAATGATAGGCCCAGAGGCAGTTTCTGTAAGTGCTGAGTGATGGATTTGCAGTTCTGGACAGTTTCCAGTAAGCAGGACAAATGGGTGAATTGGCACCACCAAGAGGACGCTGTCGTGGATTACTGAGTGGGCCCTCTGTTTATCGGGGGCTTTGCAACGGTCATAGCTGCCAGACAGTTGGCCAGCCACAGTGGCTCAGCTTAGGTCCCCAGATGTTTTCCTCCAGCCCATTTCTGCCCATTGGAAACCAACATTTTGGACTAGGGCTTGCAATTATTCAAATTCGGTATTGAGAAGTCAGAGAGAACAAACAGTAGAGAGGCAGGAAGGTAAGGTAATTTTTTTTTTTTTTTTGACAGTGTCTCACTCCGTTGCCCAGGCTGGAGTGCAGTGGCGCGATCACGGCTCACTGCAAGCTCTGCCTCCTGGGTTCACGCCATTCTCCTGCCTCAGCCTCCTGAGTAGCTGAGACTACAGGCGCCCACCACCACGCCTGGCTAATTTTTTGTATTTTTAGTAGAGATAGGGTTTCACCATGTTAGCCAGGATGGTCTCGATCTCCTGACCTTGTGATCCACCCGCCTCAGCCTCCTAGAGTCCTGGGATTACAGGCGTGAGCCACCACGCCTGGCCAGGAAGGTAAAATTTTTTTATCTGCTTTGCTAGGAGCTAACTTAACTGTGGAGTCGTAAAAAATGAAAGGGAGGACATGTTACATATTTAACAGCAAGTGCTGTGCTGTGTAGAAATTTATATAACTCTCTTGCTAGGTTAGTCCAGAAGCTGGATTAATATTTTAATCATATTCTCTTGAGAGGAAAAGGCAGCTGGTGAAATTGTTGGAGGTGACATGCCAATCTACATAGAAACCAAGTGCGGTTTGGAGACCACCATGGAAATAATAACTTCAGTCATTAAGTGGAGAATGAAAGGAAGAAAGAAACCAGATAAGTTTTCCAGGATCAAGAAGTTATTTTTATTATAAACTAACCTTAGGGAGACCATAAGCTTTATTATTATTTCAACATTTAAATTCAAATACTGATGGCTCTGTCTCTTCACTGGTGATTGCTCTTGGCGGTAGCAGAGTTAGCAATGAGTGGAATAGAACATCCTTCATCTTTATTTTTAAGTTGCCATTTTAATTGTGGATATAAACTTGTTATGTAGGCAAAGTACAGCAAGGAGTACACAACACGATTCCTACAGGCTTTCTCCTGTGAACTTGACTACCCACGGCCTGAATTTTAACAGTTGGCATAAGTTCACTGGCATCCTGAAATCTAAAGGAAAAGGCCCTTCTCTTTTTTTGTTTCCTGCAGACATAGATAACACAAAATCTTTACAATGGTCTGTAACTGGCACTAGCAACAAGCGTCTGGAGTATAACATGGGTTAGGCTCCGGGAAAGTTATCTTTTGCTTGGAAACACCCATCCAATGGAAATTGATGTTTATATTATTAACTGGAAATTTGTTTGTGCTTCTGAATTTTGTGGAATTAAGACTGGTGCTATGATATTCTCATGTGTTCTGTTGACCCTTAGGTATTTTAGAAAAGAGGAAACTGAGAGTCTTAGGGTTGAAATAATCAAACTTTGGAGGTGCTAAGGCGCTATTCCAATTGTATTGGCAGATGGCCCAGGGTGCAGCTGCTGAAGAAGGATCCCAGACTCTACCCAGATCCCCAAATACCATCTCTTCTGCCTGTAACTGAGCCAGTAAAAGGAAAAAGGTAGAGCAGAACTTTGGACTGAGATTTCTCTGTGGGAGCAACAGATTGAATTGATAATGGGAAAATGTTTGTATTGTTAACTTTTATAAGGTGGCAGTAAACTTCAAGAATTTTATAGCGCTGGCGTATTATTTGGGTCATATTTTCATCTGGTGCTCTTTGTTCACCCTGCTTGGTCGTGTAGCATAGCTGAGCAGGATTCGAGATGAGCAAGATAATTGGGGCTCATCCTGGCATTGTGCCTGATGTAATCAATGTCCTGATCTGTTTCAGCAGCTTCGGGGGGCCACAACAAAGGCACATTGATAAAGGCCCTCTTTAACATCAGGAGGATATGGAGGAAGAAAGGTAAGGACTGAGGAAGTGGTTCCATGAAGGAAGGACAGGATATTTTTGAATTCTCTCCTGATCTTATCCGAGGAGGACAGCAGCACTGAGGGTAGACTACGGCTCCAGTGGTTAATTTCACCAGATTAAGAAGAGACATAGCCAAAAAAGGAAGAATATTGGTGTGTAAGGGAGGGACAGTCACTTCTTTGTTGATGCTGTTAGTTGATTAGGCAAACATCATTTGATTTGTCTTTGTGCTAGTGGGCAGAACTACAGTGTAAAGTTGAAAGTCATTTTGGACTCCCTTTTCTCATAAGAGGCAGCGTGAGATGGCTTGGAAGTAGGCTGAGAAACGTTATTCTTGACAGTTGTCCAAACTCTCTGCCTCACAGGAGGCATGGATGTGGTTTTTCCTCACATTTGGGTATGAAATCTGAGATTCCATTTCTGATCTCTACTTAGGATGGCCATAGGTAGTTCAGTACTAGTGACCTGTTTTGAATCAAGGCCTATTAGGCTCACCTAGCTTAGATAGGAGCATGGTCCACAAAATCTAGGCTAGCTAGAAATGGAGCTGACAGAAGGCAGACTCGTCTGTTAGAATAACTAGTAATAGGTAAGGCTTATTGACTATTGTGTGCCAGGCATGACTCTAAGGACTTTGCAGCTATAGTTTTATATAATCCTTGCAGTAACCTTATGAGGTTACTGTTCTTATCTCCATTTAAGGAGTGAGGAAAGAGAGCTTTATGGAGTTTAACTTGCTCATATCACAAAACTACTGAGTAGCAGAACCAGAATTTTAACTCCAGAGCTCACATTTCCTAACCATCATACTAAACTATTTCAAGAAGTTTATCCAAACAGGAAAAGAACAGAAAGGACGGTGATGAGTGTCATTTTCTGTCTAGTCCTCCAGGGGAACAAAACCTCATAAGTAGGATTTTTGTTTTTAAGGCAGAGTCTCACTCTGTCGCCCAGGCTGGAATGCAGTGGTGCGATCTCAACCTCTGCCTCACTGGGTTGAAGCAATTCTCCTGCCTCAGCCTCCTGAGTAGCTGGGATTACAGACATTCACCACCATGCCCAACTAATTTTTTTGTATTTCTAGTAGAGACAGGGTTTTGCCATGTTGGCCAAGATGGTCTCAAACTCCTGGCCTCAAGTGATCTGCCCGCCTTGGCCTCCCAAAGTGATGGGATTACAGGCGTGAGGCGCCGTGCCTGGCCATAACTTGAGTTTATTCAGGAGGCTAGCCTTTAGCTTCTCTCAGCAGGCTGTAATTTTGAATGTCTTTCTCTACTCTGTGTTGGGGGCGTGGGGGTGGAATTTTTTTTTTTTTTTTAATTTTAGCAAAGTAAATCTTCTAGAGGGAAAATAACTCTTTTACTTATGAGAACAGGTCCCAGGATACTTAAACTTATAGCTTAAAAAAAACACAATTGGGTCAACATCTTGGTCCTTTACAAAAACTGCAAGTAAAATTTCATGATTTTGTAAAAATTTTCAATGAGACAGGTCTTGTTCAGAATCCACAGATGAATTTCTAATACTTTTGCATATTCTATAATTGTTTCTCCAAAAGAACAGAACATATTATCATTGTTTTTGCTGTTATGGTTAGCATTAGGTACTGTTCTAAGTGATTTACATGTATTTTCCCACTTAAATTGAAATGCATATGAGAGATACTACCATCACATATTACTTACCTATAATGCTAATACATATAATAGCATTGCTGTGTAACAAAAAATGCATAAAACCTCAGTGGCATACAAGATAACGTTTATTGCTTATACAGCTGTCGTGACTGGCTAAAGAGATCTTGGCCTGTCTTGATGGTGCTGGCTCATGACAAGTAGAGTTGTGCTCACTGAAGACTGATCTAGCCTGGTCTTAGTTGGGATGAATGGGGCAATTCAGCTCCCCCATGTGTCTCTCATCCTCCAATAGGGTGGGCTGATTATGTTCTGTTGGTGATTGCAGAGCTACAAGCTCTGATCACAAGCTCCAGAGGAGGCTAATTGCATAAATCCATTTCAACCTCTGCTGGCAACCTGTCTGTCTGTCTAAGACTAAATATGTGGCTTTCCTCCCTTAATGGACTCTATCCATCCCTTGAGAGAGCACTGGAAAATGGCATGGCAGAAAGTCTGGATATAGAGAATGGTGAACAGTTGGGCCCACTGCTGCAATCTATGACATATCCTCATTTTACATATAGAGAAACTAAGGCCTAGATAATAAGTGGCTTCCCTAGGGTCACATAGATATTAAGTGACAGAGCTAGAATTTCAACCTGGGTTTGTCTTTCCTCAAAGCTGAAGCTCTTAAAGATGTACTGTAAGGGCAAGATTTAGAAACTAGCTCTGTCTCAAGCTCCTTTCCATATATGAACAAACTTCTTTTTTCTTTTTTTTTTTGAAACAGAGTCTCGGTCTGTCGCCCAGGCTGGACTGCAGTGGCGCCATCTCGGCTCACTGCAAGCTCCACCTCCTGGGTTCACGCCATTCTCCTGCCTCAGCCTCCTGAGTAGCTGGGACTACAGGCGCCCACCACCACGCCCGGCTAATTTTTTATATTTTTAGTAGAGATGGGGTTTCACTGTGTTAGCCAGGATGGTCTCAATCTCCTGACCTCGTGATCCGCCTACCTCGGCCTCCCAAAGTGCTGGGATTACAGGCATGAGCCAATGAACAAACTTTTTACTCCCTTTTTATGCATTTTCACCAGTGAAGACAAAATGCAGCTCTTGATATTAGCTAATGTGAATGCTGTGAAGAGTAATTAATGTTAGCAAATTCTCTGAAAAAGTATTGATATTATGATCAAAGAAATATATACTTTTAAATCACTGACCTCCTTTTACACTTTGTATTCTTTTAGAGCTCTCTCATTTGCCATAGTTTAGAAATGTAATGACTGTAAAATCTCTTTGTAAAAAAATTTTTAAAAACTTTTTTAGAGGCCGGGCGCGGTGGCTCAAGCCTGTAATCCCAGCACTTTGGGAGGCCGAGACGGGCGGATCACGAGGTCAGGATATCGAGACCATCCTGGCTAACACGGTGAAACCCCGTCTCTACTAAAAAATACCAAAAAAAAACTAGCCGGGCGAGGTGGCGGGCGCCTGTAGTCCCAGCTACTCGGGAGGCTGAGGCAGGAGAATGGTCTAAACCCAGGAGGCGGAGCTTGCAGTGAGCTGAGATCCGGCCACTGCACCCCAGCCTGGGCGACAGAGCAAGACTCTGTCTCAAAAAAAAAAAAAAAAAAAAAAAAACTTTTTTAGAGATGGGGGTCTCACTGTGTTGCCCAAGTACCCCTTTAACAGATGTGTCCCAGCCTAATTTTGCTTTGTAACTTACTTGCTACTGTTGTTATTCCTTTTTCCTGTTAAGTCAATTTCATGGCACATGTTTTGAAGAAAGTTGACTTTGTATACTTCTGTTGACCCTGGAAGAAAAATAGCATAAGGGCACATTCAGACACACTGCTTGCCAAAACCATTCCCAAAGGATAATTTCTTTGGGGTGCCCTTTTGGCTCGTGACCTGTCCTGGACCATTGACAATATAACAGAGACAGCTTTCTGCTTCTCAAGAAAGGATTTATTTTTTACGTCATCAGAAAGCATCAAGTGAATCAAGAAAGAAATTTTTTTATAGAGCTCTAAGGACCACTGAAGATCCATGAGGATATTTGTGAATGCTCTGCAGATGAAAAAGGTATTGGGGATCACTTTGAAATATGGAGTTAGGGAGGGAAACTATGAAGAAAAAAGAAAAAAACTTGGAGAGAAGGAATACCTTGAAGATGAAGACATTACATCTAGAATGAAGGGTAAGAAAAAAGCTGATATGTTTCAATCAGTGTACAAGTGATTGGAGCAGACTGAGAAATTCAATTCAGATTCTTTGTGAACATAAAATTTTGGGAACTTGAGTATATGCTGTATCTTCTCATCCTAGTTTCCCACATTAGGTGGCTCTGACCTGCTCTCCCACAAGACTCTAAATTCAGCAAGGGTAGGGGCTATACGTGTCTTGACTGGGGTTATTGTCAGGGGTAGCCCAATGTGTTATGTTTGGCATGCACTAAATAAATATTTGTTAGCCAAATGTACCAGTAACCAACTAATACTTCTGGTGTTTTCCTCTGGTAGGAACTCAGAAACTGCCTTTACCTTGTACAACAAGAGAAAAATCCATGAGTTGGGTGTAAAGCAGAAATTAAATAAAATATAATTCCAGTATTTAATTGTGTCCCAAAGGAAACGTATCTTATTATAGTGGAGGGGGAAGAAAGGAACATCACTGTAAATCAAACGACCTGTCTTCTTTTAGCTCTGGTTTTGATCTTAGTCATGTGACCTAACAGCAGTTTTCCCCTGTATGCAGTAGGAATAATAAATGATGTGTCATATATGAAAATGCTTCAGGAAAAAAAAAGTGCCAAATTAATCCTGGGTACTACCATTATAAAAGGCATAAGTTAAACTGGTAAGAGGAATACCAGATAACTCAAATCAATTGTGCTGAAGCCAGAGCCAGTATCAGGTCTTTTTCATCTTATCCACAACTTCAGTGCCTAATACAGTGCATGGTCAATAGCTGACACTCAGAATGTCTTTACAGAATTAATGACTGATCCTTCACTACAATACAGAATCAAAGATAGTCTCAGATAATTATTCTAGTTCCTTTGTTTTACAGATGAAGATTTTCATATGTATCTATTATCATGCAGTTACAGAAGCTACATAAAATAAATATTCAAATTTTAAAGAAATTTTTTTTTTGCTGAAACAATAAAGGAAGTAGTCGTATTTGTTGATTCAGTGAAAATTTTGAGCCTGATTACAGTGTACATAAGTGGTGTAAGATATATAGGGTCATAAGACTTAAACTTCCTATCCCTTTGTTTCACAAGACATCGTCAGCCCGCTGCCTCAAATTAAACAGTAATAAACGGCAATAGGAGAGCCCTAGTTGAGTTTTTTTTGGATGTAAGGGACAGACATTTACTCTGGCTGACTTTAGGGGGGAAAATGTGTGGCTCACAGAAATGAAGGAAATCTGGGGAGCCAAGTGCAGGAAAGACAAAGTTCTGTACCTATCAGGACTGAGCAGTAGGGCCTTCAAGACAGGTTTACCAGGACCCTGCACCCAGAATGCTTTAGCTCTATCCATTTCCTTCTTTGTTCACCTCATTCAAGATTCACATTCCTGGGAGAGAAAGTCCAGTTGGCATGGCTAGGGATACGAGGCTCACTCCTTGGCCAGGGAAGAAGAGCTAGGCAAGATTGATGAAATGGGGATTGTGTAGTTCCCCAAAGCACAATTGGAGTACAACTAGGAGATGCAGTGGATCCTCCCAACAGTTAGTATTCTTAAAGTACAGAGAAGGGAGATGCTGGTGAGACTTTATAGGTGAGAAGGGGCTTCAGCTAGACCTTTGAGGATAAGTAAGAATGAAATAAATGAGGAGGAGGGAAGATTTCAGGTGGTGCTAAATGAGGCGCAAAGGCTTATAGTTAAGATTGAGTCAGATGTCCCCACTAGAGTCAGAAGTGGCAAAGATGAAGAAGAAGATGATTATTCCTTGGAATTGCGTCAATAGGAAAGTAAGGATAATGCTAAGTTTAAAGGGACAGATAATTCTGGCAGAGAAACTGCAAGTATAGAGATAACTAAATAGCAAATATTTGGGGAAAGCTTAAAGGAGACCTATGTACTTTTGAAAGAAAATCCAGAATAAAGGATATGCTGGAAGAACTTTCTAGACATGAGATTGAGAACCCAAGTTGGGGGGTGAATCGTGAGGAAGGGTAGAGTCCCTGCTTGTTCAGAGGCAAGAGGATAGGCTGGGGGGCTGGATGAATGTTGAGATATCAGGACAATGATTTGGATGACACTTATTCTAGAAATACCAGATCTTACCAATACAAGGTAGAAGTCACTGCCAAGGGAAGGAGTACCGTGTTGGATGAAGACTCAGAGGTGAAGGTGTTTTGGGATCTCTACTGTAGTCAGATTGCATAGGGATCAACAAGAAGTCAGTAAAAGATGACAAAACAGGCCAGGCATGGTGGCTCACACCTGTATCTCAGCACTTAGGAGGCCGAGGCGGCCAGATGACTTGAGGTCAGGGGTTCAAGACAAGCCTGGCCAACATGCCTGGCCAATTTTTAGGAGAGATGAAATCCCATCTCTACTAAAATGCAAAAATTAGCTGGGCATGGTCTCACGCACTTGGGAGGCTGAGGCACAAAAGTCACTTGAACCCAGGAGGCAGAGGTTGCAGTGAGCTGAGATCTGCCACTGTACTCCAGCCTGGGCAACAGATTGAAACTTCATCAAAAAAAAAAAAAAAAAAAAAGATGGCAAAACAACATCTCTGTCTAAGTTAAAATTAGCATGAATTTCAGTTGCTTTTCCAAATGACTGGATGGAAACACTTTTTGGTTAATATTCAAAAGCTAGGGTTTCCAAAACTTTGGAGCAGATTATAAAGATAAGATAATTTATTCAGGAATTTAGCCTTTGTTCCTAGACTTAAAGGATTATTGGAAATATTTGGAAAACAGCAGAGTGGCATATTTTATTTGTGATATTTTGTATCCCTTATATAAATGGAGAAGTTGCCACAGAAGTGTCTTGATTTTATATCCTTTTCATAAAATAAATGCATTTCTAGAAACACCAGACATTGCAGTGTTTTACTGAAATAGGATCCTGTTTAGCTATACTCACCCTTTTTCTCTGTTTGCCCATTATTTTTCCTGGAGTTATCTCAAAAAATGGATTAAAAGAAAAAGCATGAACCTACAAGCAATCTTTAACCTCAAATATTTGATCTATGTCATCACATTTAAGTAGCTCAGAATCTGTTTGGAAAAGACAAACGCGAAACTTTGGCTTCTCTTTGCCCCTTTGAAAGAGTCAACATTGTTAAGGCTTATTATTAAGCCAGATTTTTCCCATGCCTAAGTCACCCAGCAGTGGCCCTTTCTCAGTCTGCCTAAGGCAATATAGAAACAATTGTTTTCTTTTATGTCATAGTTCTGTTTCCACAAAATTAAAAGGAAACCAAATGCTACTTGCTGCAAAAGAGGCCATGAATTATGTTTTAATAAAAATAATCACCCACTATTTATCTGTTTTGTAAGTTTAAAATTTCATGGCCTGGATTTACTTACAACGAGCTATAGCAAACCTTTAGAAACATAACCTATGGGGTATCTGCCTGGCCTTAAATAGGGCCTTCAATGCATAGTATATAGTTTGTTCAAGGAGAAGTGAACTAGTCATTGATGTGGCTCATTACAACAACCACAATAACAACTATTTATTAGTCTGTTTTCACACTGCTGTAATGAAATACCAGAGACTAGATAATTTATTTAAAAAGGAGGTTTGATTGACTCAGGGTTTTGCATGGCTGGTGAGGCCTCAGGAAACTTACAATCATGGTGGAAGGGGAAGCAGGTACCTTCTTCACAAGGTAGCAGGAGAGAGTGATTGCTTGTGAAGGAGGAATTATCAAACAGTTATAAAACCATCAGATCTCGTGAGAACTCATGCACTATCATGAGAACAGCATGGGGAAACCACCCCCATGATCCAATCATCCCCCACCAGGTCCCTCCCTCAACACGTAGGGATTATGGGGATTTCAATTCAAGATGAGATTTGGGTGGGGACACAGCCAAACAATATCAAACTACCATGAATTCTGCTGGTTGGGTTTGTAGTAAGTTCTTTACAAATATCATCTATTGAATATAGATAATCATAATATAAATATAAATAGAGATAATTGCAATAAATCATATAAAGCAGGTATTATTATGATGATCCCTTTTTCAGGTGAGGAAACTGAGGCTTAGGGAAATTAGGTAACTAGCCTGGCATCACACAATTAGTAAGTTACAAGGTCAGAGTCAAATCCACATCTGGATGGTTCCAAAGCCCACATGTTCACCATGCATTGCTATTTTTTTTTTTTTTTACTTAATAAATGCCCCCACATGTGACATTATGCTAGATTCTCAACTAGAAGACTGTACTCTTACTTTTTTAAATCGTTTTTACATTAAAAACTTACATTTTTTATTTGAAATGTATTTTAAGCTTAAAAAACTTTTACAAATAGTACAAAGAATCTTTGTATGCCCAGATTCCTCATATACTAACATCTTACATAGTACAATTATCAAAATCAGGAAATTAACACGGATACAATTCATACTTCGCCAGTTTTCCCACAATAGCTGGGATGACTAGGATGATACAATTCAGACTTCACCAGTTTTCCCATAAAACTAGGATGACATGTTGCATTTAGCTGCCATGTCACCTTGCTCTCCGTTAGGGACAATCCTATACTTGCATGACCCTAAGAGTGGGAGTCTTTTTAACTCTGTACCCTCACTGCTTTGCTTGCTCCCTCCCAGTCTCTTGAATCTAAAACAGTGTCTCAGCCTTACTTCAAAAAAGTACTGGCCAGTTATTTCTGCATAATGTTCCTCAATTTGGGTTTGTTTGTTGTTTCTTTATAAATAAATTTGAGTTGTGCATTTTTAGTAGAAAATATTATGAAGTTACATTGTGCCCTTCTCAGTCCTTCATACCAAGAGGCACCCGATGTTAATTTTTCTAATCACAGCTGACATTAACTTTGATCTTTTCATTAAGGTGATATCTGCCAGATTTCTCCACTGTAAAGTATTTTCCCTTTGTAATGAATAAGTATGTTGTAGGGGAGATACTTTGAGGCTATGTCAGTATCTCATTTCTCATCATGCTTTTGCCCATTAAGTTCATCATTCATTGATAATTCTTATTTAAACAATTATTATAGTATTTGAAAATGGTGACATTTTCGCCATCATTATTTCTACAGTTATTAGTTGGAATTCTATTGCAAGGAAAAGCTTTTTTTTCTTTCCTATTTATTAATTTATTCAATAATTTATTTATAACAGTATAAATAAATTTTATCCTCATGGATTCTCATATTCCATGGCTATTGTCTATTACTATTCTTATTTATTTTATTTGTTCAAATTGTCCCATATTTGGCCAAGAAAGCCGCTTCAAGTTGGCTCCTGTATCCTTTTGACATGTCCATGTCCTTTTTTAAAAGCACATCTTTACTTTCTAGCAACACAAGAAGTTCCAGGATCATCTTGTACTTTCCCTGCCTGTCTCTGTTAACAGCCATTTCTCCATGGAGCCCTGGTTTGTTGTTGTTGTTGTTGTTGTTGTTGAGAATGGTATTTAGAAGCCAAGATCTGGGAGTTGGGTATACTCATTGCTACTGCAGTAGCATTGCTTCTCGTCTCTCTTAGTGGAGAGAGCTAAAAATGTATGTGTGTACACACAAATGCTTATTCTATATATATTTGCATATCTGTCTCCTGAATATATATTATATATATTAAAATCACTTCATAGTGATAACCTCCAATTCCAATCCATCTCGCAAAGCTTATTTTAGACTCTGTTTATAACTCCTTTCTCTGACAGTGAAAAAACCAGAATCTCATTTGCTCCAATATATTAACTTATTTGCTCGGTACTGGAATTCACAGAAAGTAGTTTACTCCTATAAGTGCATTTGTACATGGTTCATTTTATCTTTCATCTTAGTGTACATTGTCAAAACACTGTTTTTCAAAGTAACCTAGGTTAGTTCCTTTTTCTCCTTCCCTTTCTGCCTCGTTATATTATTCATTCGTTACTTTATAGTTAGGTTCATTTGTTTGTATTCTCTGCCAGTTATCCATTTATTGCCTCTTATCTCCACATTCACCCTTTGTTACTTACTCTGCAATAATGGAGCTGGATCCTTTAAGTATTTCTCTGCAGTGAGCACGATGTTACAATTGGTCAGCAAAGAGCACTGAGGGCTGTTGTAGGAGAAAGGGGCTTCTTTCCCTTGTTCTGATGTGCTGCTGTTTTTTTTTTTGTTTTTTTTTTTTTGTTTTGTTTTGTTTTGTTTTGTTTTGTTTTGTTTTGTTTGAGACAGAGTCTCGCTCTGTCGCCCAGGCTGGAGTGCAGTGGTGCAATCTCGGCTCACTGCAAGCTCCACCTCCCGGGTTCACGCCATTCTCCTGCCTCAGCCTCCAGAGTAGCTGGGACTACAGGCGCCTGCCACCATGCCCGGCTAATTTTTTATTTTATTTTAATTATTTTATTTTGTGTGTGTGTATTTTTAGTAGAGACAGGGTTTCACCATGTTAGCCATGATGATCTCAATTTCCTGACCTCCTGATCCTCCCGCCTCGGCCTCTCAAAGTGCTGGGATAAGAGGCGTGAGCCACCACGCCTAGCCCTGATGTGCTGCCGTTTTGTCTCTTCACTCCTGCCACACGGTGACCAGCAGTGTGTAGAAAAAATTTAGTGCTGCTTTGTCCCAGCTGCTTGTTCAGACCACATGATCCTTTGGTGAGCTCACAGCTCTGGCCTTGGCCTGGTGACTACCTCGATGTGACCTCCTAAAGTAGACATTGCACACCTCAGGTCTCATGCTGCCCTGCTGATGAGTGGGCTCTTAATGTGCTGAGTCATTCTCTATGCCCTTCTGCCAGTCTTGACTACTTGCACTCCAGAGGGGTGCTTTCGGCTTGCTGGCCCTGGCTGCAATTTCTTCCTCCCAGCTTTGGCATGCCTACCAGAGGGTGTATTTTTTGCTTGCCTGATGACTGTGGTACAGCTCTGGGCCCAGAGAACCCATTACTTTTTAGTATTTATTGAGTATCTCCATCATCTCACATGAGAGCTCAATCGTATCCTTGGAGAGGGGCCCCTTCCAAGTTTGTTCATTATTTTTGTACTCTCTCTCAACTCTAGAATATTCTTTAGGGCTGTCTTTACACCTTCATAGTTATTTCCCTGTTCATATTGAACTTCTCTATTCAAATTACTGCATGACTTCTGCCTCCTGGCTTGGACTCTTGACTGATGCAAATTCCATTTTGGATTTTCTTCATCATCCCTGTTGATTTTGAATATCTATATATCTTGAGCACATGAATCACTACTATGGTTGGCAAAAGTCAGAATTTTTTAAGAAGGGTTACTCAGAAAAGAGTCACTCCTCTGCACTATCCATTCTATCCTGCTCTCATTTTTCCATCCTTTCCAACCCAATTCTACCTATTTATTGTATGTAACTAGGAGTCATTCCCTTCTCCTTATATGTAGCTAGTGATTAGTTTCTGGTTTATCTTTTTTCTATTTATTTTGCACTATTGAGCAGATATGTGTATAATTTCTCATTTCCTTTTTTCTTACACAAAAGATAGCAGGCTTTTTTTTTTTTTTCACATTTTGCTTCTTTCACTTCACAGTATACCCTAGGAAGCACAGCATATCAGTTCATAGAGATCCCTTATCACTCATTTTTTACAGCTGCATAGTACTCCACTGAGTGTACTATAGTTTATTCACCTACTCTCTTAATTATTCAAGCTCTTTCCAACCAATATCATAATAAATGACCTGTATATATGTATTTTTGTACTTTTGGAGATGTATATTTAGGGTGGATTCCTAGAAGTAGGACTGCTCAATTGAAAAGTAAGTGGATGAATCATTTTGTTAGTCATCACCAAATCCCCCTCTAAAAGGATTGTGCCAATCTGTATTCCCACCGGCAATGCATGAGAGTACCTGTTTCCCTCTATTCTTGCCAACAGAATGTGTTGTCATACTTTTAAATTTTTCCTTATCTGATAGGTGAGAAATGCAATTGTTTTAACTTGCATGTCTTTAATTATGGGCTGTTTGAATATCTTCTCATAAGTTCACATGCCATATATATGCTTTTAAATGAGTTGTCCATGTCCTTTTTTTTGTTTTTCAGGTTATTTTAATCATTTCCCTCACTAAGAATTCTTTGACTATTGAGGATATTAACCCCTTATCTGTGTTATAAATTATACATATTTTTCCCTTTTCACTTCGTGTATGGTTCTCCTGCAATAAAAATGTTTTAATTGTTTTATGTAGACACATTTATCAATATTTAATTTTTCTGGATTTTAAGTCCCTATATCAAGGTTAAAGAAAAAGTCACCCATATTTGCTTCTTGTATTTGCACAGTTTAAATGTTTACATTTGGATCCCTGATCCATTTGGAGTTTATTCTTGTATATGGTATGCGATACAGATTTTATCATTTTCCAAAGGCTACCCGATTTTCCCCATCTTTGCCCTAGCAATACCTATGTAAGATACACTACATTTCCATGTGTCTTGGGTCTCTTTGGGGACTTTTAATTCTATCCCACTGGCCTATTTTTCTATTCCTATGGTCAGGCCTAAACTGTTTTAATAGAGGCTTTCTAGTACGTTTCAGTGCGTACCAGAACATTTCTCTTCACAATTGTTATTTTAATTGCTTTCCTGGATATTCTTGCATGTTTACCTTTCCATATTCACATTAATAACAACTCGTCCTTGATAGTTAATTTTATGTGATACCAAATTGAGGAAGCAATTCAGGGACCCAGGGATACATGCCCATTAACAATGAATAATTCAGCCAATGGGAGATCATGCAGAGACCTGGGCCCCAGAAGATTGAGGACCAAGCACCAGTAGCCCAGATGGGGTGAAGAAAATTATAGAGGTAGGAGGCAAACCCCAGGTAAGTACATATCTGGAGTCACGGTTGGGTGGAACATCAAGATAAGAAGGTGAGAAATAGTGGCCATGCCCAGAAGAGATAGCGGAACCATAGCCTTACACCATGGTGGGAAAGGGCCAGCAAAGTTGATGCAGGAGTCCATTTGTCCTAAGTCCTCAGGTGAAGTGAATTTATATTATTAATTAAGAAGAAAATATTCCCAGCCCTCTGTTCAAATAGTTAATATGGCTTTCAAGAGTGTTAAGTGTATTTATGTTACACATCTCTGATGTAAGGTTTACTTTATTTTATCCCTAGAAAAATCTAAGTTTTTTTCTTGGAGGGTTTAATAATTTGAAACTAAAAATTTTAAAAGCATTTCAAACAGCCCCTTTACCTCCTCTGCCCACGCATTTACCAAAATAAATAAGGCCACCCTGCAAGCCACTCTCTGATTTGCATGGCAGTGAGATCTGATGCAAATTCTCACATTTTAGGCTATTTCGGGGTTTGTGAAAATGGCAAAGGGTTCCTTTCTTTAAATAGTCCTGGGCATGATACCCTTGTCCAGGGGATTTTGACAGTACTGTTACTGCAAATTAAAAACATTTCAGGAAATAAAATGTTAATGATAAAAGAAAAATTTGGGGTGGTATCAGCTTTGGTTTTTGCCGTAAGAAAACATCCCAGTCTTGAGTGGAGAGTTAGAACTTGTGGCCTGGCTGTCGCCTGTGGCTCACACCTCACTCCCATCCTGCTGCCTGCCATAGAGGGCTACACTGTTCCTAACCGCCCCCCCAACACCCCACACACATTTCACTTCTTCCTCCTCCCAACTCCCACTGCCCCACAAAGAAATCAGGATTGGATGCCCCTTTGCACCCCTCTGAATTCTTTAAAAGCATATAAAAGGTACGTGTCATGCTCAAGGGCTTTGTATGTTTAGTCTAGTGTTTATACAGAATCCAGCACTGCATCTGTTCATAAACAGGTAGCATATGATAACCCCTGGTTCACCCCACCTGGTGAGAAGATTGTGCAGGAAGCACCATTTGTCACGTCCTCACCCTTTGCTCATCCCCATGCACCATCTCATCCTGCCCCACTGCCCGGAGCAGCCAAGGTCCCCATTCTGTGTTCCAGGTGGTGGACACTGTTTAGTTAATGAGGATTAATAATGACACATTAACTATTAGAGGGAATTGGAAGAAATTGAGAGGGAATTCATAGTTACAGAGCACCAACTTTGTCCAAGGCAAAAGTGCTTGAAATACTGTGTTTCATGTAATTATCATAGCTCTCTATGAACTGGGCATTTTTATCCTCATTTTTCATACAGTCATTTGTGAGTCAGGAATTTTCTCAGCTCTCCCTGGCCCATAGGCTGTGTTGAGTTATGGTACATTTGATTTCCTGGCCAGTGTGTAGTAAGTGCTCAAGAATCTTTGGTTATTTGTAGCTTAATCATGGACTTTCAAAAATTCAAAGCCTGACCCCCATATAATTATTTTCAAAGTTTCAGGCACCAGCAGGGATATTTTGGTGGATTATCTCTGTCACGCAATGTAGAAAGAAGACTGCCTTGTCCGACCCTGAGGAAGGTTTCTCCGACTTCTCTGATTTTGTTACTTCTCTTTTCCATGCATTTGGCTGACCCCAAATTTAGAAAACCTCATAACATAATTTGGCTCTCTAGATTTTCTGGAAAGTAAGTCTGTCCCTCATGACCGAGCTTACTCTACATTGCCAAAATGCCAGCAAAGTCTGACCTCAAAAGGACGGAGTGTGCTTCTCCCCAGTTGAGAATGTCATTCACATTCCCTTTAAGGATTATTCCCAGTACAAGGGGCTGCTTCTGAATGCAGCGAAACGCAAATGATCAGTCAATATATGTAAATCTGCTTGACCTCACTAATCATCAGAGAAATGCTAACTAAACGTAAGAGAAGCCATTTTTCAAAGTCCAACAGATTACTCCAAATTCAAAAGATGGTTACTATCCCCAAGTCAGCATGGATGTAAGAAAACTCTCATATATTTTGACGGAAATGAATGTTGACGCACATCTTTAGATACCCAATCATCAGCGTTGATCAAAATTTGAAATGTGCATATTTGTTAGTTCACTTTTAGTTGTTTTCTGTCGTTCTATAATCGCTTTTCCGAATTTTTGTCTCCTTTTCTCTTCTTTCTTTTCTTTCCTTTTTTTTTTTTTTTGCTAGAACTCTTACTGGCTGAAGTGTCTTTCCTTGTGATGCACGTCCTTCACCTGCTTTCACTTATGCTCAGTTTATTCCTGCTTGCTTAATTTGAGAGAGGGAAGCACATATAACCAGGTTGTTTTTTATTTAAGGGAATTTCCTGAGTGCCGCCCTCATTCTTCAGGCCCAAAAATAAATGGGAGATGTGTCTTCAAGAAAAGGAATGAGCAGCTGTTGTGAGAGGCCTCCAGCAGAGGCTGACTCTATGCCATTCTGGGGGTGTGGAACTGGGTCACCACATGGATAGTTCACTTTTTCATCCATGGCCTGCCCAGCTCCTGGATCTCCTCTGCCTAACTGAAGAGCCAGGGCTGCCATTAGCCCACTTGGGGTCTAGTGTGAATTACAAGGCCTCCTCTTTAGATGAAAGCACCCCTCTGGCCAGTGCTTAGTGAGCAGATGGGTGTCTCTGTGTGATTTGTCTTAACTTTGTTTAGAAAGGCAGGGGCTCTATCCCAGCCTCTTTTATTCACCCTCTGGGCCAGGCATGCTTCAGCAGGGCAACACCTGTGCAACCTTACCTGGGGGTCCTGAAAGGATGCTGGGTTGTCTTGCAGAGCCAATGAGAAATTGGCACTTTGCCTGACCTGTAATATGGGCCTCAGCCTCCTTGCCCACCTGAGACCAGGCTTTAGCATTTTTGGTGGATATGTTCGGTAGTTTTGTTCGGAGTATGGCCATTTCTTTGTTTCATTAAAGACAGGTTTCTTCCATGAGTTTTAAGAGAGAGGAGTAAAGTAAAATCCCTGTTTATCCAGAAGCTTAATTTCAGAAACAGAACATTGTAACTTATTTGAAATTGTCTTTCATTTTACACTTTTCTTTGGATGCCTGCACACTCATAACTGGCTTCTGTCAGTCACACGCACTTATTGCAGAGAAAACGTACTTAGATTTCTAGTTACATGGTATTGTTCAAAAATAATTTTTTGCTTGACTTTCGTGCCAGTCAAATGCTGCCTCATCATCTTTGGGTCCTAGACTGTCTTCAATGCTCTTTTGCAGTTTTCCCAAGAATGCTGCTGTCTGGAGAGGTAAACAAAAGGGTTCAACATTTTAATTATGGCATATTTCACTTATTTTCAGTACACAAACCCCACGTTACTTAGTTTCAGAATTCCAGTGGGCTGTGATGACAATTTTAGCTAAACCTATCAGCCTATTGCAGGCTTGGTGGAGTGGTTTGAATTAGGCTATGGCTATTTGTGTGTCTACCTTACAGGAGAAGAAAAAGAAACAGCTATTTGATAAGGAAAGGCCAATTCTGCTGAGCATCTTTTTTTTTTTTTTTTTTTTTTTCTGGTTGTTTTTACTTTGTTTTATTGGGTTGTTCCCTCCAGCAAGAAAAAGACCGACTTATATTTGGCCACATAGGTGAAAAGTGGAATATGGAATCCACATTAATTGGTGGCATTTTTTTTCCTGATTCATTCTGTTCTCTTAGGGATTGCCACCCTGGGCAGCTGGACTTGTTTGTGGGCAGCCACTAGTGAAGAGAACTCTTCAGCCCTTTCTTCCTAAGTTCTATGTTTTTGACATTAGAAAAGACTCAATTTCTGACTATATTCATGACTTTCCTGTAAGACCACTCCAACAGGAGTTGTTGGAGCCAGGATGGAGGCTCCTTCTCTTGTGGGAGGCAGCTTCTCCTGCATACTTAGATTTTGTGACCTGGTTTCTGGATTTGAACAACAGTCGATTTGTAAATAGCTTCAAAAGAACACCCGAGTGTCCCCAGGATCATACTGAGCCATTATTTCCTATTTTGTAACTTTGGTGGGTGGGACAACTTTTTCCTCTGGAGAGAATCTTTTATTTTCTTTTTTCTTTATTTAATAATATTCTCCGGGTTCCAAGTAAATTTTTATGAGGAGGAGTCACAAAAATATACTGGGAGGAGAGGGGTAAAGACAACATAAAAGTAATGCATGCTTTAATATAGCTGAGTTGACTGAAAATCAGAAATAAAATTTTAAGCCCCTCAACTGTCTGAATGGATGCCTGTCTCAGCCAAGGACATTCCAAAGTTAACCTGAAAAATTAGTTCAGGCCACGATGGGAAGTGGAATTTGGACATGCCTCATTATACACTCCTCCCTTTTTGGAATTTGGGCGCAGCTGACCAGCATTAACATCAACACAGACACCTAAGACCAACAGAACAAACTCTAAGTCTGATAAGAAATATTTACAAGCTGGCCAGGCGTGGTGGCTCACGCCTGTATTCCCAGCACTTTGGGAGGCTGAGGCGGGTGGACCATCTGAGGTCAGATGTTTGAGACCAGCCTGGTCAACATGGTGAAACCCAGTCTCTACTAAAAATACAAAAATTAGCCAGGTATAGTGGCGGGCACCTGTATTGCCAGCTACTCAGAAGGCTGAGGTAGCAGAATCATTTGAACCCGGGAGGTGGAGGTTGCAATGACCCACGCCCACGCCACTGCACTCCAGCCTGAGTGAGCAACAAGAGCGAAACACTGTCGCAAAAAAAGAAGAAAGAAAAAGAAAGAAAGAAGAAAGAAAAGAAGAGATTGATTTACAATCTATTCTTTCTGAAGCCTGCTACTTGGAGGTTTCGTCTGCATTATAAAACCTTATTCTCCACAATCCCTTATCATAACCCAGACATTCCTTTCTGTTGATTCCAGGTCTTTAGATAATAACTCTTTCAACCAGTTGTCAATCAGAAAATCTTTGAATCTGCCTATGAGTTGGAAGTCCCCTCTTTCCCCCACTTTCCAGTTGTCCTGCCTTTTCGGACCATTCCAGTGAACATCTTACATGTATTGATTGATGTCTTATGTCTCCCTAAAGTGGTATAAAACCAAACTATAGCCTGGCCACCTTGAACACATGTTCTCAGGACCTCCTGGGGCTGTGTCATAGGCCATTAGTCACTTAAATTGGAGCAGAATAAATCTCTTTAAATATTTTAGAGTTTGACTTTTTTTGTCAACATGACAATGGCTTGCTTAGTCTAACCAGCATGTTCTAGGACACTGTAAAATTAAAAAAAAAAAACCCAAGTACCAAACAAATCACTCTTCAAGGGGAACAAGCTGACAGTAATGGGTACAAAAGATGGCTGGTTTAGGTGGAAAAGTAAAAGAATCAGCCACCCCCTTTAGGGTTTTGCTGAGTGTTGTAGATAGGGCTAGGATTGCAGTGAGCAACACCTTAAAAATGCTTAAGGCCCAGGTCATTGGGAATTTGCATTCAGATGTAATTGAAGCTAAGATGTTTTCCAAAACTATTAACATTTCTTGGCTTAAAAATTGGGGAACTAGCACACGGGGCTGCCTAGGGCTGTTTGTACAGGGAAGGCCTCAGAAACACCAGAATCATCTGAAGCCCCTGGGGATTTTACATAGCTGAGGAGTTTTACTTGTTCATTTGTGTGTTTACACCCTTGAGACAATACAATCTAAACAGTAATCGCCCTGTTAAGTGGTAGTCGTGCCAATCTTGCTAACTTATATCACAGTTCTCTGTTTCTTCAAACATGATGACCAAAAGAAAACCTTTTCTGGATATTTAAGTCAGGGATAGCTTTAAAAACCTCCATGGCTGCCATGCAGTATTGATGGAGTTTGCTCCTGGGCCTGTGGAGGTTTGTAAACTAGCCTGGAAATGCTCCTTTTAAAACTCTGCCTGCTTTTCGTGCTTTGTTTGTGTTGTTTCTTTTCTGACTGTGTGCGGGGCCTTGTGGGTCCTCTGAGGGTCTGGCCTATGGTTCCTGGCCCATAGAAACTTTTCTTCTTTTTATATCTTGGCAGCTCTCAGGCTCCTGGAAGACTGCAAACCCTGCAAACAAACTTGTTAAGGTTTTAAACATGAATCAGAGACATCAGCAAAGGCCAAATGGGACATCCTGCAATCTTTACTGTGGACCACAAGAAGCTATTTTTTCACTATAGGTACCTTTCTTGCTTACTTCCTGATTTCTGGCTTTGCTTTATGTGGATGAGGTTTTGGAATATTAATTTAAGATAAACTAGGAATCACCATAATTTCAAAGAAGAAGAAAAAAGTATGGTAAAAGCAATACTGTGTTTTTTATTCAGGGCTTGTGTTATATTCTGTTCACAGTAATGGAGAGTTCCCTTTACTGCTATGATGCCAAGGGGTTGGGCATTAGGAGAATTGTGGCCAAGTCTTGTGGGTGGGGAAATCTAAAACAGCCACTTCAGATAGCTTTGGATTGGGAGAACTTGGTAGACGGAAATGTGACTTCCTGTCCTGGTTTTGTTGCTGCCTCAAAAAAATTACCCATTTACTCTAGATCTGTTTCCTAAATTGTAAGTTGAAAGATTTAGAAGAGAAAATAAGATTCTTCTAGCTTAACATTTTGATTTGTGTGTGTTTCTACCTAAAGATCTTTAAAATACAGGACTCCTGGCACATGGCCAAATGGTAAATACCAGATCGAATGCCATCCTGAGATCAGATATCAGGACAAGAGCAAGAGAACAAGTTACCTGAGTCTCTCTCATCAACTCTGACTTGACAGAACAAGGCAGGCAAGATTAGAGACAAGCACCACCTTCCTGGCACTGTAACCTTTTCATCAGCATCCATTAGACAATGCAGGATGAAGTGACTACTCTGTTGCGGCCCAGAATCCATCAGAATTGATGACTAGGAATAATTATGACACACTCCTGGCCAGTTAGGCTTCGGCTGGTATTTGTTTTGCTGCCTGAATTTTATAATCCTCTTTCTGGTCTTAAAAATATTAAATCTCATTCTGTGTGTTCCACGTTTAATAATTTTCTGTCCCTTGAGACTTTGCCGTCTGCATGCTGAGTGTAAAGGGCTGTCTTATTCTGAAAATTTCTAGCAGCCTTTGTGTTTAGCAAAACTGCAAAATTCATAAATTGTAAAAGGAAGTTAGGAAGGGCGAGGAAGCACATTTCACTTTCAACATATTGTCAGAAATGAGTGAGCTACAGTCTGGGGACAAAATCTTGGCCATGAAATGATGACTTGATACCCATCATTCTGATCTGTCACAGTGATGAGAGCAGGCAGATTGGTTCTTCTTGAGGGTGTGGGGGCCTCCTGAGGATGGTGACTGGTTTGGAAGAAGAGTGGAGATTTTCCTGTCTCCCTTTCAGACTGTATTCGCACATGCTCACCAGAAACGGTGTCTTAGAAGAGCCACTGAGAAAACCGTATGCAATATGCAGAATGCATTGTATTTTAAATTTGGATGTCATTCACAATCACACACTTGCTTAGGAAATGTTATTTAGATATTCATGGCACAGTATGTATACTTGGGAAAATATATGTGTGGAAGGTTTTAAAGTCTGGTAAGATTCGAAATTCCTGTATGGTTCTGTCTGCCTTATAAATCTGAGGCACATATCTGATTTCTAGTCAGTTGTCATCCATTTACTAATATCGCGGGTATTCTGAGAGATTCTAGGATTATTCACTAGGGTCTAATTCATAACTGTGTCTCCATGTTGAATTATAATAAGCCTACTCAACCTACATTCTTGCTTTCCTATTACAGATAAAGTCCAATTCCTTGCTATCAGTTACAAGGGCCCTTATGATCTGGCCCCTGCCTATCCCTACAGCATCCACTTCTATACCTTTCCCTTCCTATCATTCCTTCTGTCACACTGGCCTTCCTTCTGTTCTTAGAACACACCGATCTCATTCTCATTTCCTCAGGACCTCTGCTGTCGCTCTTCCCTCTGCCTGGAATGCACATCTCACTTGGCAAGGTTGGCTGCTTCTGTGATTTAGGTCTCTGCTCATGTGTCACAACTTCGGAAAGGTCTTTTTGAACTTCCCTGTTGAATGTTACTCCCTCCCCACCACTTCATCACACACATGTTTTATTTTTCTCTAAGTACTCATCACTCTGAGAACTGATCTTTGTTTCACTGATTTCCTATTTGTCTGTTTCCCAGGCAGAAATGCAAGCTCCATAGCAGTAGGGACATTGCCAGTGTTTTCCAGGTACCTGGCACAGGGCAGTGGCTGAGTCCACATTTGTGGACTCAGTAGCTGCACATGTGCTTTCTGCAAAGCCAGCGTTAGGTCGTGAGAGTCAGAATAACAACAACAAACTAAACCACAAAAAAAGTTATGTCAAACAGTGGTCCCTACCAAGTTATAAATCTGTGCTTCCTAGGGGATTCACAGCACTGGCTCTTGGAGAGATGAAAACATAAAACTCTATTACCCCATGGAATTTTCCACATCCGCTTGCTTGGTCCCATCCTTGTCCCGTTGTGACCCACTCTCTCCCTCCAGATGGTGAATGCCACTGGTATCTCCTAAAGCCTGACTCAGGAGCCGCCTGCCTGAGGAAGCCCTTCCCAGAAGCCTCCTCTCCTGCCTCCCTTCACACCTCTCCCCTGCATGTCTTCTACACTCTGATAGCATCCTGACTTATATTTGGCTGACATTCTTTTCTAGGGAAGCTACTTTTTCTTTTGGTGCATTGGTAGGGAGGAGGGGGATAGGCAAGGATCCTTTTTTTTTTTTTTTGAGACAGTGTCTTGCTGTGTCGCCGAGGCTGGAGTATAGTGGTACAGTCTTGGCTCACTGCAACCTCCGCCTCCCTGATTCAGATGATTCTCCTGACTTAGCCTCTCAAGTAGCTGGCATTACAGGTGTGTGCCACCACGCTTGGCTAATTTTTGTATTTTGAGTAAAGATGGAGTTTCACCATGTTGCCCAGGCTGGTCTTGAACTCCTGACTTCAGGTGATCCGCCCACCTCGGCCCCCCAAAGTGTTGGGATTACAGGTGTGAGCCACTGTGCCTGGCCTGTTTTTTCTTTCTTAACTGAAGCCACCTGTGTGTCTTCTATTAAATGTGCCTGCTGTCATCTTCAGAAAGTAATTTGTTTCATGAGAAAAGCAACAAAGGAATGTTTGTCTACTGCCTACATTTAAAAATGCCCAATAAGAGTGTATCCATTCAGAATGGCCTGCCCTCTCCAGTGATGACAGCCTGCAATTCCATGGTTTTCAATGAAGTCACTGACTATTGTGAATCTCAGAGTTGGAAGGGCTGTGGAGGTCTTGTCTGCCAAACTCCCACCACAGGCAAGATGCTGCGAACCCTTTCAGCACAGTAGCAGAATTATAGAGTAGAATAATAGGGTTAGTCATTTCATCTTTTTCCCTGCCTTGGGCAGGAACAAAGCTAAAGCACCCTAAGCAAATAGAGAGATTTCACACCATCCCCGCAGATTTGTTCTTTGCAGGACCCTCTCTTTGGTGTTTCCAAAGGCAAAACCATGGTGTCGAGGTGTAAACTGACAACACAGGAAATCGGTGGTGGGGCCAAGCCAATCTAGATGCTCAGTCCCCAGTTCCAGGCTCCTAGACCAGACCACATTCCTGCCGTTTCCATGGGACCCAAATGTTTGTGTGGGTGTAGTAATTTCCAGGAGGAGCTGATTACAAGGCAGCTGCCTCACCTCTACTGGTGCCAGGAAAATGAACCCAGTGACCTCAGGCAGCAGGCATTTCCCCACATCCTCTACCTGATGTTCTGGACCTTGAGGTTTCACAACCCAACTTGACTCAGTGTAGGGTGTTATTTAATTACACAATAAAACAGGGCTACATAGTTTGCTGTGTTCACACCTGTGGGATGTTGAGCTACAAAAAGCAGAAAAGGCAAAAGAGTGGAGACCAACGAAACTCTATAAATCATTTTCATTTCCCACCACCCCTGTGTCTGATGCTCAGGTGGTTTCTTTCTTCTGTCAATTTCTCTTGAGTCCCTGCTGCTCAATTAGAAAACAAGCAAGGAAAGAAACCAAAGAGCATGATCCAGGAGAAACATTTTCTGGGAGGTTGGGAGACCTCAGACCCAACTCAGGCCTCCTGTGTTGGTCCCACTGGGGTCCCTCTGCCTCTGTCCTGTGGGAAAATACACTGCACACAGGCCAGCAGCTTGCATCTACGCTGAGCAAGTCCGCCCCCAGGGTTGGTGGTTCTATGTATGCGTGTGCATGAGTGTGTGTGCAGAGAGGAGGCTGTGGGATAGAGAAGCTGTGAAAAGGCTTAAAATTTAACCTCCAAAGAGGATGCTTTAGTTCCAGAGAGTCCCCACTAAAGAATCCTAGCACAAAATTAGGGATGTATGCATCCTTCTGTCAAAAGGTGTTGCCAAGAAACACGTCAAATACTTGTACTTTTTGTTCAAACTCAGAGTTAAGTCACAGTTAATGCACTCATCAAGACTGTTAAATAAAGATTCCAGTCAGAACAGAAATATCTAGAGCTCCACAAGAAATCTGCTGGTGCAGACTGTCACCAGCTTTGAGATGCCTGGCTCTGCTGATGTCACTGTGTCCTGAGTTTCTCTCTGTGCTTGTTATTACCCATGTTTACATTGCCTCTCCATTCCCCACCCCAAACAGTCATTTTATTTGAACAACCTCTCCTATATCTCTTTCTTCCAAACAACAACAAAAGGGGAGGTGTTGCCAGTGGTCTCTGATGGAGACTCAGGGATTCATGGCTGTGACATCTAAATAGCTGCCCAAGGTTCTTCCTGCTTTGCTTAGTGACCAGAAGGGCACACAAATGACTTTCTCTGAACTTCCAGCTGTTCTGCACTTGCTTTTTGGGCCAGATTACTCAGAATTATGAAGATTTTATAGCACATTGGAAAAGTGATTGCCAGGTCATTTTCTAAAGCCTGAGTTTTCCTGCATTTTATCCCCAGCTCAGCTATTACCTGGTAGAATAGAATTTTTTTTGGTTTTCCCACTTAAGAGGAGGAATAAAAGAAATGGGCCTTCAGAGCCATTTTTAACAGTTTAGAAATGAACACAACTGCTTTTTCTGTCTCTTGGCTGGTTTGACAGAGAACGGGGTTTCTCATTCTAAGATGGAGAGTTCCAGAGGGATCAGGACCCCTACAGCTCTGGATGTCCTCAGCCAGAGTTTACAGGCAACCCAGGTCTCAGTGGGATGGATGGCTAAGCCTCAGCTTAAATTACATGTGGTGGTGGCAGGTAGCATGGGAACTCAAGGTGTGCTTAGAACAACCTCTGAAATGGAACACGTGGGGTTCCAGTTCCAGCTCCTCCATTTACTTACTGGTGGTGTGACCTTGGTCAAGTAACCCAATGTCATTATGTATCATAATGATAAATGACATCATTCCATGATCCAGAGTGGCTACCTCACAGGATTATTGGAAGGGTTAAAGGAACTTATATTTACTTGGGTTATTATTCTGGTGTATAGTAATTGTAGGGCAAAAAGAAGAGATTTGTTAATCACTGAGAAATAGGGAGGTGAAAAGGTTAAAGAAATCTGAAAACTATTGGAAGAGGGCATAAATTTGTGGAATTGACATTTCATTTTTATTTGATGAAAGTTATTTGGAGTTCTTGTAAATGTAGATGTGTCTCGCCTTCTCTGCCACCCTGACACTTAGGCTACATCAATACAGCTTCCCCAAGGACCGTATTTTTGTCGTCTCAAAGTTGGTTAGATTGGGGTCACATTTATTACGTTTAAAAAGAATGTGACCCATTTTTGAGCTCTTGGATTATACTTAACTATTTTAAAAGATTAGAGGAAGTTCTTACAGAAACTACCTTGGTGAATTCTGGAATTACAGACATTTTTCCCAAAATACATCCAAAGAACCAATTACTAATTTTACTACAAATCATTGGAACAAATGGTTACACATCATCTCAAATGGAGAAAGGTCTCTTCTTTGACGAAGAGAAAGGAATTTCTTTCTCTCACTTCTTTCTTCGACTCTCAATGGAACTCCAAATCAAATTCTCAAATATCCTTAACAGAGTGATCCCCTAATGCTGTAATCAGCTATGTTGCCATGTTCAAACACAGTGCAATGCTTTTTGTTCATCTGTTATCAAGCTTCTTTCTCTTTAATTCCTTTCAAGAAAATGGAAATTCAGTGAGGAGAAATGTACCTGCATATTAGTTCTCCCTGTGTCCAAGGTCTGCAAGGATGCAAACTTGAAAGATGCTTCCACTCCGTGGGGCAAAGGTGTCTCATCTTTGTCAGCTTCTAGGAGGGACTCTCAGACCAGCGGGGCAGGTGCCCAGGGTGGGCAAGTCTTGCCTGGCCCTAGGACCAGAGGAGTAGCCTTGGGGGCCAGCGGTTCGTGGCTACATCACCGTACGCCATGTGGCAGGCCGGGATCAGGGGACCATAGCCCCTGTCGCAACGTTCTTTTCCAGAATCCTCCTCCTCTTCTTTTCCCTCACCTGTCCTGCCTTCCACCTCCCTGGTCTGGCTCTTTCTGCCCAGTGGGGACCTTTCTCTCCACACTTAATGGAGCAGCACCAAGCATAGTGTTGGGGGTTAACTCAGGACAGACTTATTACCATAATTCTGAATTTCCTAGCTTTTGTCAGTGTAAGCCAGATGCTTAATGCTATTTTAATGCAGTTGTTTTGCGTGTGAATAATATGCTCATTTTGCCAAACCTCAAGCCCTGGAACTAAGATCTCATAAAAATGCCTAGAGTCCAAAGCTAATAGCTGTTATTCAGCTGTTACAGGGTAAGGCCTAAAATGTTTCAGATTGATGTTCTCACCAGGGCAGAGAGTGACATGCACCTTCTGAGGGGTGGCTGAGGCTCTAGATGCTTGAGGAGTAGGAAGAGCTGTGTCCCATCAGGTCGTTCTAGTTTGCCCCTCCACGTGGAGGTCTCTGGTATAGAGGTTTAAAGTTTATTCTCTCCTCATTCCCTAGAGACAGCTTTCTCTTTTGTGGTCCTCTGCTCAGCGAATACCCTCACCTCCAACCCAAGCTGAAAGTTTTGGAAGTCATCTTTGATGCTTGTCCCCATCCCCCAGTCTGCATCCCCCCACCATTTTCATCATATATATCCAATCATCACTGACATTCATTCAACAAGTATTTATCAAGGCCCTATTGTGTGCCAGGTACTCTTGTGGGTGTGACAATAAAATGATGAGCTACTCTTAAGAAGCAGTGTAGGGTCATGGTTAAGAGTATGAACTGTGGCCCAGAGCAGTGGCTCATGCCTGTAATCTCAACACTTCGGGAGGCAGAGGTGGGGGAATGACTTGAGCCCAGGAACTCAAGATCACCCTGGGCAACGTAGGGAGACTCTGTCTCTACAAAAATTTTCTTAAAAATTTGCTGGGCATGATGGCATGGGCCTATATCCCAGTTACGAGAGAAGATGAGGTGGGAGGACCACTTGGGCCCCAGAGGTCAAGGCTGCAGTGAGCCAAGATCATGCCACTGCACTCCAGCATAGGCAGCAGAGTGAGACCCTGCCTCAAAAAAAAAAAAAAAAAAAAAAAAAAAAAAAAAAGTATTAACTGTGAAGCCAGGCAGCCAGGTTCACATCCTGGCACTGTCACCTGTTAACTCTGTGACCTTGGGCAAGGTCTTCCTCCCATTGTACAGTGGATTAATAACAGTGCCTCCCAGTACCTTCTTCGTAGTTACTTTCTGGTACATAATGAATTAGCATTTCTAATGCACTCAGTGCCTGGCATGTATTAAATACCATGCAAGTATTTGAAAAATAAAACATAGGAGGGAGGACATGAGTGTCAAACTGGCACACAGACATGGGAGGCCCTGGGAGCTCTCAGATGACTGGGTTGGGATCTGCAAGACCAGTGGGCAGCAAAGTCCCATGAGCTCCATCTCCTGCTACTCTCCTAGTTCAGACCTCTGCTGTCTCTCATCTGGAGTGCAGAGGCATCCCTCTAAGTGGTCTTCCTTCCTCCTTCTCCTCCTCTCCAGGCTCAGCCAGTGGGGCTTTTCTAAAATGTAATCTTATCATGTCATTTCGTAAATGACATTCTTCAGTGGCTCCCGAGGGCCCTTGGGTTTCTGCCATACTCCTCGGTGGACTTACCGGGTCTGCATCATTCTTCTTCCAGTGTCTCTCTGGTGCTCTTTTCCTTCTCTCTTCAATGTCTGAGACACACATGCATGTGCTATTGCTTCAACCCCACAGAACTGCTGTCTGTTCACCCTGCATGCCACCGTCTCTCTCCCCACTGGCCTTGGCACTTTGAGTTGCCTCCACCTGGAAGATCTGTCTGCTCCACCCCACCTTTTCCCTGGTAAACTCCTATCTTCCTTTAGACTTCAGGCTTTCAACCTCACTTGCTCAGGGCAACCTCCCCTGGTCTCCACTGTGGGGTTCTTTGCTTCTCCTCTGGTCTCCCACGGTCCCTCTCAGGGCCCTATCACAGCATATTGGTTAGTTTTTTGATTGTGTCATTTTTCTCTTTACTCTCAAATAACATGATGGAGAGTAGCAACTGTCTTTCTTGTTCAAGAGTGCACCCCCAGAGCTAGGCACAGTGCCTGGCATGCAGTAGGCTTATAGGACATATGTTATGGGTTGAATTGTGTCCCCCCAACAAATGGATATGTTGAAGTCTCAATCCCCAGCACGACAGAATATGGTCTGATTTGGAAATAGGGGTGTTGCAGATAGAGTTAGTTAAGATGAGGTCATACTGGAATAAGGTAGGCCCCTGATTGAATATGACTGGTGTTTATAAGAACACCATGGCCAGGCACGGTGGCTCCCACCTGTAATCCCAGCACTTTGGGAGGCCGAGGCAGGTGGATCATGAGGTCAAGAGATTGAGACCATCCTGGCCAACATGGTGAAACCCCTCCTCTAATAAAAATACAAAAATTAGCTGGGTATGGTGGTGTGTGCCTGTAGCCCCAGCTACTCGGGAGGCTGAGGCAGGAGAATTGCTTGAACCTAGGAGGTGGAGGTTGCAGTGAGCCGAGATTTCGCCACCGCACTCCAGTCTGGTGACAGAGCAAGACTCTGTCAAAAAAAAAAAAAAAAAAAAAAAAAAAAAAGAGAGAGAGAGAGAACGTCATGTGAAAATAAAGACACACGCATACAGGGAAGGTGATATGAAGATCTGAAGATACGCTGGGAGAAGATAGCTGTGTTAGGCTGTTCTTGCATTGCAATGAAGGAATACCTGAGGCTGGGTAATTTATAAAGAAAAGAGGTTTAATTGGCTCATGGTTTGCAGGCTGTAGAGAAAGCATAGCACTAGCATCTGCTTAGCTTCTGAGGAGGCTTCAGGAAGCTTCCAATCATGGCAGAAGGGGACACGGGAGCAGAAATCTCACTTGGCAAAAGCAGGAGCAAGGGGGTGAGAGGTGCCACATGCTTTTAAACAACCAGATCTCATGAGACCTTACTCACTGTGGTGAGAACAGCACTAAGCCATGAGGGATCCACCCCCATGACCCAAACAGCTCCCACTAGGCCCACCTCCAATACTGGGGATTACATTTCAGTGTGAGATTTGAATGGGGACAAATATCCAAAGTATATCAATAGCCATCTACAAGCCAAGAAGACAGTCCTGGAATAGACCCTTCCCTCACAGCCCTCAGAAGAAACTATCCCTGCTAACACCTTGATCTTGGACTGCTAACCTCTAGAACTGTGAAACAAATTTCTATTGTTTAAGCCATCCAATGTTATGGAAATTTGTTATGGCAGCCCTCGCAAACTAATATTACATGTTTTTTCAAAGACTGGATTTCCGACACTTTTAAATGTGCTCCTATAAGTAAAGACTTAGCACATGCACAAATATACCCCAAACAGCTCCGTATTCCACAAATAGATGGACCCACAAGAATGGCAAGCGCAGGTGGCTCTTAGTCATCACAGCAAGCAGCTAGTTTTAGCTTCCAACGACCCCCTCTCCCTGGGTATTCCAGGAACTTCACCCGAGTGGACAGGGGAGGTGACCCTCTCTGTGAGCCCCCATAGGGGGAATGTGAGCTGGTGGGCCAGCAGGTGCTTGTTTTTCCCTCCCAGTCAGAAGACGCAACTGAGAAAAAGCCAGAAGAGATGGCGGTGGGACAGAGCAAAGATCAAGGAAGAAGATAAATAACAGCAGGAATGCGGAGCCAGTGTGTGTTCATTCGGCCTCCAGAACCACACCACAGGATGTCAGGTTAGGTTGTACAGAAGCCAAGATGTCAGGCGGGAATTTCCACCCTTCTTAAAAAAAAAGTTCTCCTCCTCCATTTGATTGCAGCCTCTAATAAGCAATTCTTCCAAATTTCTTCTGACTTCAGAAGTTCAGAGTATGTTGAGCTGAAGAAACACCAGGATCATAATTATGGTTATTATAGGGAGCTGTGTGCCCATCACCACAGCATCTGGCTGTAATCACATACTTAATGGAAGGCGAGATGATCTGTTGCTCATAATGGGCAGTTTCTGAGCCAGGCAGCCACCAAGCACCCACCCTACCACTTGGAGGCCCAACAGAACAGATGTTTGTAGAAAGAAGAGATGCTTATGTCTGTCTGGAGGGCCAGTGACTTCAGAAACAGTGTCAGGGAAAGCAAGTTCCGTAACTGGGTCATGGCGCATGTATGGCTCAGACCAGCCAGTAAGGATGAGAAACGGGCTTTCCCTCCACTCTGGGTGACAGGGAAAGCGTGGAGTGGGGGCACATCTCATTGTCCTCTCACAGATGGTGAAGTGGAAAGCTGTGACTGTGGGACATGAACCAACATTTATTCCCATTAATATCAAGTACCTTGCCTTATTCTTCAGCAACTGAGATGCCCAATGCACTGAAAAGGCAGAGGGAGAATCCCTCTAGCCAAACAAATCCTTTGAAGCGTGATTATCTTGGTCTGCTCAAGCTGCTGTAACAAAATACCATAGACTGGGTGGTTTAAGGAGCAGAAACTGATTTATCACAGTTCTAGAGGCTGAGGAGCCCAAGGTCGAGGTGCCAGCAGATGCGGTGAGGACCCCTTTCCTGTCTTGCAGATAACCACCTTCAGCATCTTCTGCTGTGTTCTCACATGGCAGAGAGAGGAGGCTCTGGTGTCCCTTCCTCTTACAGGAGCACTAATATTATCATGGGGGCTCCACCCTCTTGACCCATCCTAACCTAATCACTCCCACAGACCCCACCTCCTAGTACCATCATACTGGGGATTAGGGCTTTGACATATGAATTTTATGGGGACACAAACGTGCGGTGCACAATAATTAAACTTATTCTGTAAATTGTGTGTGTGTATGTGTGCATGCCCGTGCCATTCACTTCTTTTTTAGACTTCAGGTTGGAGAGCTGAGAAACCTAGTGCCTGAGCAGGCCTCATTCCCTACAGAGAGGGCCTGTGACCCCCTCGGGCCTCACCCTGTCTCAATCTACAGACCACAGTACTTACCTTGTGCCCTGCACTTGCTGCACGAGGTCTTGACTATAGTAGAGTCAGCTCATTCATCAGTGAAGCCCTTTAGATTGGCACTATTAGAAACCCTGAAGCCATGTGATTCCACTGTTTGCCACAGATTCTGGGTACTTTAGTCAACATCCTTAAACATAAAATCCTACAGTTGTCTAACCTCTCTTGGATGACCATGCCCACGGTTTCTATACTTCTCCCTTATTCCAGTCTTCTGCTGCTGCTTGCCTTCTGTGGTTCCAGTGAAAATAAACTTCCTTATTTCCTTAAGCAGTTTTATATCCAAAAATCTTCTGTGTGTCCCCAAAGGCATCTCAAACTCAACATGGCCAACAGGGAATTTTTTAAAATAAAATTTCCTTTTAACTTTTAATAAGAATTTATTTTTGCACGTTTAAAAAAATTGTAATTTTCAGGACATATAAGAAAAATATTTTTTGAAATAAGCATACCTTTGACATAGAAATCACACTATGTGTGTGATCTTTAACTAAAAAAATTAATAAGAACTATGACCTCATATGCTACACAAGACTATGTGCCCATCCATCTGTCCTTTTTCATAGCCCCATGGTGGGGCTTTAGGATATAGTTCTGTACACATCTCCATATCTACAAAGAATTAAGATGCTATATCAAAGATATCCAGAAGTTATATTTGGTAGAGAATTAATTGGCTTAATTGTTGATGCATAACACAGACCACTAAAAAGCAACATACGATATAGGACAAGTAAAATAGAACATTGTCACTGAGGTCAGATAATGGAAAAACAATCACATCCTTTAAATTTGATGCATTGAAAACAAAGTCACTTCTTCAGAATTATTACATAAACAACTTACAAAACTCTAAAAGTAATAGCACAGAGCCATGATTTTGATAAGGCACTTTAAAGACAGCAATCAAACATATAAAAATATTAAATATAAAAAATATTAAAAGCGATAACCATTGAACTAAACAGGAAAAAATATTGTATTAACCTGTTGTCATATTGCTATAAAGAAATATTTGAGACTGGGTAATTTATAAAGAAAAAAGGTTTCATTGTCTCATGGATCTGAAGGCTGTACAGGAAGCGTGAGGCTGCTTGGCTTTGGTCGGGGGGCCTCAGGAAACTTTCAATCGTGGTGGAAAGCAAAGGGGAAGCAAGCATCTTCACATGACCAGAGCAGAAGGAAGAGAGAGATAGGAGAAGTGCCACACACTTGTAAACCACCAGATCTCGTGAGAACTCACTCATTATAGAGTACCATGGGGGGATGTGCTAAACCATTCATGAAGACTCCACCCCCATGATCCAATCACCTCCTACCAGGCCCCACTTCCAACATTGGGAGTTATAATTGACCATGAGATTTGGGTGGGACACAGATCCAAACCATATCAAATATGCATTCCTGGCCAGGTGTGGTGGCTCATGCCTGTAATCCCAGCACTTTGGGAGGCTGAGGCAGGCGAATCACCAGGTCAAGAGATCAAGCTCATCCCAGCCAACATGGTGAAATGTCATCTCTACTAAAAATGCAAAAATTAGCTGGGCATGGTGGCATGCATCTCTAGTCCCAGCTACTTGGGAGGCTGAGGCAGGAGAATCGCTTGAACCTGAGAGGCGGAGGTTGCAGCGAGCCGAGATTATGCCATTGCACTGCAGCCTGGTGACAGAGTAAGGCTCCGTCTAAAAAAAAAAAAACAAAAAAACAAACAAAAAAAGAAAAGAAGCATTCCTTCTAGACAGTCTTTTATTTTATGAAGTAAAGACTTTAAAAAAATTATATAAGGGTAAAAATTATTTGTCGTATATTTTTTAAAGCTACCATCAAAGTTCAAGTCTCCATAAAAAAGAGAGTGTTTTCCTTCAAGTCAATGAAGTTCTGATTTATACATTTTTCTAGAGAAATAATTATAGTCTTCATGCTAAGTATGGGAAGAAAAAATAACTTTTAATTATGTTTGTCAATTCTTTTATTCAACATTTAGTGAGTGTTATGTGACACTGTTTTAGATGCTGAAGACAGAGAAGTAAATAAGACACAGTCATGGGTTCTAGAGAACTTAGCCTAATGGAGGTGGATGTACCATTGGCAATCTTAAAGTTACCTCTCTTGGTCCATAAGATTAAGCTCTCCTTCAAACTCTGGCATGCTTGGAATCTTGTTGCAAAACAAATAACAGTGTACCTAGTTTGTTACTCGTAGCACCATGACACTATTAATATTAACTATCTACTGATTAACTCTCATAAAGGATTCTATAAAAGCTTAGAGGGCAGAATGTATTTAAGGGTAAACAAGTACTGGTCAGCTTCAAAAATAGCATCAGAATTCTGCTTTCTCCAAAGTCAAGAAAACCAAGAAAAAATTCATTCTGAGTATATACAAAACTGCTGGAAAGAGATCATCCTATATATTTCACACATGTGCAAATATCATATATGAGGAAGTATGAATTATTGCACCATTATTAAACAATGAAGCATGCCAAATCAGCTGTCAGGTTTTGAAGAAGAACCATAGCCCTCTTTCAAGAGATCCCACCACATTTTCAGGAAATGAGTATTTTCTGTAGACAAGCTGAAGGCAACCTCTTCCACTTGAGCTGATGCTACAAATGGGGCTTCAAGAAGTTTCATTCACAGTGCTCTTCTCAATAGCAAAGACATGGAATCGACCTAGATGCCTATCAGTGGTGGACTGGATAAAGAAAATGTGGTACATATATACCATGGAATACTACACAGCCATAAAAAGGAATGAGATCATGGTCTTTGCAGCAACAATGATGCAGTTGGCCGCCATTATCCTAAGTCTATAATCCTAAGTGAATTAAAGCAGAAACAGGAAACCACATACCACATGTTCTCACTTAGAAGTGGGAACAAAACATTGAGTACACGTGGACATAAAGAAGGGAGCAATAGGTACCGGGGCCTATTTAAGGGTGAAAGTGGGTGGGAGGAGAGTGAGGACTGAAAAACCAACTCTCAGGTATTAGGCTGATTACCTGGGTGACAAAATTGTTTGGATGACCCAAACACCCACAGCATGCAATTCATCAAACAAACCTGAACATTGACCCCTTGAACCTAATATAAAAGTTGAAAACAAAAAAGTGTACTTAATGAAAATGCATCTCCAATCTTCAGCTCCTGTTCCTCCGATGGATCCACCATTTGGCTACTGTCCCTGCTTGGAACCGGCCAGCCCAAATTCATGGGATCGCTCAGGGAAGATGCCGAAGAGAAGTCTGAAGATGAGAGAGAAAAGGGAGGCAGCAGGGGTGGTAAAGAAACCTGCAACTCCTCAGGGTCAGCCATGGGGAAGGGCTGGGATGGCAGAGCCAACCAGAGCAGCCAAACCGATACTGTCTTTCAACTACTTGCCAGCAGTGAGTTTTTAATATCCCTTTGCCCACACCCCCACCTGTGAAACTATGTCTCTGCCATTGGCTAGTTCAGTTGGTAATACCACCACCTACTTACCTGACTTATCCTCCTCCCTTACTCGACATCCTACCCACCTATCAAGTCCTGCAGGGTTGACTCTCAAAATACTGCATATGTCAAAATATAAGGGAACCTGGCATTCAGAGTAGAGCCCCATGGTGTTTTTTTGTTTTTGTTTTTTTTTCCAATTAGAAGATCCTCTCCATAAATCTCAACATTTTTTGAGGGGAGCTAATTTAATTGATAGTCAAATGTCTACCTAGCTATATTTAAATGATTAATTTAGCTATACATGCATACTTAACATAAAATATAAGATACTAATTTAGAATTTAATATCATCACTCACATTTCATCAAACAGTTCCATTTAAATTCCTCATGTGCAATTTTGACAGCAGGGGCTTTGTCATCTCTGGAACCTCCTGTAGAATTAACACTGTTTTCTAGAGCAAATCACGGTCAGTTCTGTGGTGTTTAAGGCACCGTACTTTTGGAGTCCAGATGTGATTGTGTCTCTGGAAATATTTTCAAAAGTCACAAGAACCCATAGAACAGCTGTTTTTTCAGCTGCAAACGGTAAGGCTCACTATGTAATTACTTATATCTTCATTTTAAAGTCATCTTTCAAACATTTGTTTATAACACCATCCAACACTTGCATTGGTGAGGTCATAATCTTAGGGAAAATATTTCTTGAAGTCCCACTTTTTTTCTTGTCAGTTTCCAAATGATTTCAGTAAGAACCTCCTATGTTCGGCATTCTTTTACATATCAAGCTAGGAAAGATAGTAATTTGCTGCTAATTGAAGAGATCCTAAGAAGCAATATTGAAGAGTTCAGGTCTCCCTTCATTCCCCTTAGAGCAGGCTTTCTAGAACCCTGACCCAGTATGTTTAAGTATCAGAGGGAGTGCTCCCCTCAGATGAGCTGATTCACTGGGGTCCAGGGCCCAGGCTCTAAGCCGGACTTCAGTTGAAATCACTGTGTGCCAGAAATGTCTCACCCCAGCTCTAGCCTGGCTGGACTGTGCTTCTCTTCAAACAGGGCTTTCTGTCTCGAGACTTTGGCATGCTCCTCTTCCTCCTGCTAGATGCTGTTCTCTCTCACTCCTCATGTTTCCATATTTCAACCTACTCATCCTTTGCAGTTCAGCTTCTAAAATGATCCCAAATCCTGGTTAGCCATTTCACACTTTGGATGAGAAGATATGAATAATTCAGCCCAGTCCATCACTATTGTAAAAGCAGCTGAAGATCAAGTTCCATCAAGGTGGAGCCAACAATATCTTTCCTTACATTTTCAGAGGAAAGCAAGCATATCTTCAGAATAGTGATGAAATCTGCCATGTAGGCCTCTGAACATTCTCTTGTGTATTTTCTGTGGCCCATTATGGTAATTTCTTCTCCTCTTTACCTTTTTTTGTAACTGGGTGATTATACTGCCAATCCCTGGGTACTATAATTTGCATTGCAATCTGAGGCTTCCATTTAATGCTTGCAAATTGTGGGACCAAGGCTGAAACTCTAATGTGGGAGTTGCTTCCACATAAGTCAGAAGAAGTTACATATACATGAGTGTGGCTCTGAGAATAAAGAACGTCTTTTCATAATCACAATGTAATATTTAAAAATAAAATCTCAGTTAACAGAAAAATAATAGGAGCAGGATTACCGCAAAAGGCAGAGGAGAACTGAAATGAAGTGATCTCATGAAAGTTTCATAAAATACAACCACACACATATTACACACTTGGGAGAAATCCCATAAAAGTTCTACACAGGAAGAGGCAATGTTCTTTCTGCCGCCCTTCCATTTTAGCAAGGATTTGTTCTGAATTCTGAAGTCCCTACAGGTGAGTGCTCACAGACATTGCAGCATTTCAAAGGAAAGAAGTTACTATCACTGGACTGGGAAGATGGGGAAGAAGAATGAGCTCTATCCTGAGAAATCACAGGTGATCGCTATCAGAGGACAAGGATCTTCATATAGATGTGTTCTAATTCAGGTTTTTTTCTAGAAGACATAGTTTTGTTTTTTTTTGTTTTTTGTTTTTTTTTTTTGTGATCTCAAATTCAGGGGAAAGCATGGTGTTTTGAAGGAGGACAATTTTCCTAGAGGTAAGAAGACCTGGATTCTAGTCCCATTTCACCTCCTAACTATCAAGTAACCCCTTAGTAAGACCTTGACTTTGTTATCTATTTATCATGGAGATTGAATGAGAACATCTTGAACATTTAATGCTCTAATCCGGCTATCTAATGCTCATTGGTGTGTGAAGACTAGTGTAGCAGGTTCATAGTCTATAGCCACCAGGGCAAAATCTTTACCTGGAGTGTGTTACTCCAGCACTGAGCTACATAAAGGAGTTAGTGGGACACCAGATCTGGAGCCTGATAGTTGGCTTGTCTCTGATTTGTTGGTCTGGCAAAATGCATTCTATTCTGCACAACAATCTTCCATGGAGTTAATTTTTCTGTGGAAGGTGTGCACACAGGGGGGTGTGTGTGTGTGTGAGAGAGAGCCAGACAAAGACACACACACACACAGAGAGAGAGAGAGAGAGAGAGAGAGAGAGAGAGAGAGAGAGAGCCAGCTATGCTCCAAGAAGTGCAAAGTTAAAATACATGGAATTAACAAAACCAAGGACAGAGAGGTGAAAATGAAAATGAGACAGTCCTGAGCCAGATTCTGTTAGAAAAATAGCAACAGAAAAGTAGCAGTACTTATAAATAATGCTCAAATAATACTTTGTTCTCTGCAGTTTAGCTGTATGTCCCTATTTAAGTAAGATGTTTTTTAACTTCCCACGGTACACTGATGTATAAATAAGATTTATTATATGTCGTAAAGCAGTTTCAGGTTCTAGGAAATTCCTTAAGTAAAATTATTTATTTAAAAATACTTGCCGGGCGCGGTGGCTCACGCCTGTAATCCCAGCACTTTGGGAGGCTGAGGCGGGCGGATCACAAGGTCAGGAGATCGAGACCACGGTGAAACCCCGTCTCTACTAAAAATACAAAAAATTAGCCGGGCGCGGTTGTGGGCGCCTGTAGTCCCAGCTACTCGGGAGGCTGAGGCAGGAGAATGGCGTGAACCCGGGAGGCGGAGCTTGCAGTGAGCCGAGATTGCGCCACGGCACTCCAGCCTGGGCTGGGCGACAGAGCGAGACTCCGTCTCAAAAAAAAAAAAAAAAAAAAAATACTCATATTAGATATGATAAATATTTTCCAGTTTTCAATTAAGGTCTGCTTATTTCAAGAAATATCTAATATAATAAACTAAGATACAAATTCCAAGGCTGCTACCCTACAACAAAAATATACAGATGTTCTTTTGCGCTTTATTGTTATAAAATTGGACACATATGGAATTGTTCATAATTGTTCACATAGTAGGAAAAATGTATAGTGACAATTATGAACCTAAATCTTTTTTTCTAGTCATTTGACCTATTTGGAGGCAGCATGGTAGAATGCAAAGAACAAAAGCTTTGTCAATTCTGGACTCAAATCCTGGCATTGCCACTTCTTGTAGGATCTCGAGTGAGTTCCATAATCTATCTAAGCTTCAGGTTCCTCTCCTATAAAAAAAAAAGGTGGTATTTTAGGAGATGGTTTTGAAAATTAGAGATGATGTATTTAAGTACACAGCAAATGGCACTTGATAGGAGCTCTATGATAGCAGTTATTTGCAATGGACTGAACGTTTGTGTCTCCTCAAAATTTTATGTTGAAAGCCTAATCCCAATGTGACGGTATTTGAAGATGGAGCCATTAGAAGGTGATTAGGTCATGAGGGTGGAGCACTGTTGGTGGGACTGTAAACTAGTTCGACCATTGTGGAAGACAGTGTGGCGATTCCTCAAGGATCTGAAACTAGAAATACCATTTGACCCAGTCATCCCATTACTGGGTATATACCCAAAGGATTATAAATCATGCTGCTATAAAGACACATGCACACGTATGTTTATTGCAGCACTATTCACAATAGCAAAGACTTGGAACCAACCAAAATGTCCATCAATGATAGACTGGATTAAGAAAATTTGGCACATATACACCATGGAATACTATGCAGCCATAAAAAAGGATGAGTTCATGTCCTTTGTAGGGATGTGGATGAAGCTGGAAATCATCATTCTTAGCAAACTATCGCAAGGACAAAAAACCACCACGTCGCATGTTCTCACTCATAGGTGGGAATTGAACAATGAGAACACTTGGACACAGGAAGTGGAACATCACACACTGGGGCCTGTTGTGGGGTGGGAGGAGGGGGGTGGGATAGCATTAAGAGATATACCTAATGTAACTGATGAGTTAATGGGTGCAACACACCAACATGGCACATGTATACATGTGTAACAAACCTGCATGTTGTGCACACGTACCCTAGAACTTAAAGTATAATTTTTAAAAAAAGTGCCCTTATAAGAAAAGGCCAGAGAGCTAGCTAACTGTCTTTCTACCATGTGAAGACACAGCAAGAAGTCCATAGTCCGCCACTCAGAAGAGGACCCTCACCAGAACCTGACCATGCTAGCAGCTTGATCTTGGACTTCCAGCCTCCGGAACTGTAAGAAATGTTTCTGTTGTACGTTAACCACTCAGCCTATGGCACTTTATTACAGCAGCCTGAGTTGACTAAGACACTGTTGTTATTCCATTCTATTGACCTGGCCTGTTGCAACACTCCCAGTTACATGTCTACATGTCGGATGAGAAAGAACTGGTATATCCACAATGTGGACATGAAAATAAGTTCTCTCTTCATTGAGATGGAGGGTCATGGAGGAAGCCCTGCTAATATGAATATACATGAAAACTACTCTCTGGCGGTCACCCCTGATTTTCCATGCTCACAATGATGGGGATAGAATGGGCTCTCTCATTCTCATCCTAGACACACCATCATTGTGAACAATTGTGCTCCCATTGGAAGTTCCAATTTTTTGTGCTCTCATTGGAAGTTCTAATAACCACACTCCCAGCCACATACAGAATTTAAGGAGAACCTAATCTGGAAGAAGTGTTAAGGAAAAGTGCACACACCAAAAGCTTGGCAGCTGAAAAGAAGTCCTGTCACTCCAACAGTTTCTCATCATTTAAAAAGAAGTACACACACACACACACACGCACACACACAGAGAGAGACAGAGAGAGAGAGAGAGAGAGAGAAATGAAAATGTCTCAGGGTGGTCTGTACAGATCTAGCCCCTGACTACAACTTTTCCACCAATTTTTTCCTCCCTCTGCTTTGGCTGCCCTGGTCTAGTTTCAGGCCTGCACTCCTATTCTCCCTGCCTGGAAAGCCCTTCTCCCTGATCTTTGCATGGCTCAGACCCTCATTATGCACAGGTATCTGCTCGAAGAGAAGGCCTTCCTGACCCTCTCTGGATAAGAGAGTGCCTGCCCCATCTTTCTCTTCCTCCATCCCGCATTTTTTCCCCTTTTTCCCCTTCCTTCCTATCTTTCCCTAACCACTACTCTGCCTTCTTATTTTTTTTCTTCATGCACTTAACATGACTGGAAAATTATTTATTCACTTTTTCTTATTTTTCTATGTCTGTCTTTAACACTGAAATTTAAGTATCATTAGAGTGAGGAATTTGTGCTTACAATGCTGGTATGCGGTAGGCACTCAGTATTTGCAACATAAATGAATAAACAGAGAAGCAGGAGACTGGATTGTCTCTTCGAGTAGGTAATGACTTTCCAACTCCATGATTCTGCAAGTATTTTCCAAATGCAATTAGATTGGGAGTATTAATGAATTTCTATTTTCAGTTTACACAAGGTCATAACTATTTAAACCAGTTCCTATTTAGTAGCTATTCAAGTAACTAATTCAAGTAACGGTAAGTAATTCAAGTGACTGTACTCAAAGTTAAGCCAGTGAATCTTTAGGTTGGAGGTGAAATCTGCCATACAGGCCTCTGAGTGTTCTCTTGTGTGTGGTCTGTGGCCCATTACACAATTGGATAAGTCTTAAAACTGCAGAAGTGTTTGGGTTCTCCACTACAACAAAACCAACAGTACTGTTTATAAGCAATATTTAGACCCAACACTGTAAGCTCAAGGAGGACAGGAAGCACATTTTTTTCTCTCACTGTTTCATACTCAGAATCTAGCAAAATACTGGGCACATCATTTGATGAGGAGCTTAACAAATGCCATTAAGTAAATAGATATTCAAGTTTTATTTCTCCTAGTGACTTTAGCATTGTAAACAGCTAATGAGACTATTAATCATGCTCTGGCCTTTGCATCTAAATACCCACCCAGTACAGTTACTGGGGTGCTGACTCCCTGATCCTTTCTCCTTCCTTCTGATGAAATGGCACCTCATTCTCCTTGGTAATCATTTGCCTGCTGCTTATTGGTTTTTGTTGCATTTGGTGCTTTTTGGCCTCATTCAGTGGATGTTGCTTTTATAGCTACCTCTGTTTGTGTCTTTGTCCCCACCTGTTTCTCCTCTGTGCTTGCTGTTTGGCTGTAGCCACCACAACAGCTTCTGAAGATGAAGCATAGTTATGTCACAACTCATGGACAAGGCTTTCTCAGTTCGACCCTGAGTGGGTGACAGTGTCATCCTCAGAGTAATCAGAGGTCTTTTGTACTAGAAGATGAAGGAAAGGCATGTGACTCTTTCTGACCCCACATGAATATCCCCAATAGCTTACATCTTTTGATTTTCTTATCAAAAGAGAATCAAATTCTTTCGACTCTCTTATTAAAAGGTGTTAAGGTAAAAACACCTTAGGATGTTTTCAACATCTTCCCCACCTGGGACATCCTTATCTTACCCATGGATGCTGGGCAGCCCTTTTCTCCCCTTCTGGTCTGAAAAAGTCTTCTTTAGCACCCACTCTTAATGCCCCAGGAGCACTCCTGCAAGTGAGTTACCAGTAGGGGCAAATTAAGTCCCTACCTGAATTTTTGTTACATACTTAATTTAGTTGACCAATATCCAAAAACAGAAAAAGATAAAAGAAAAGTAGAGAGCTTTATTATAATTTTAACAACCATTTTCCAAACCTTTCTAACTTGATATTTACTTATTTAAAAAATATTTTCAGGCTCTCCTCTCCTTAAAGGAGTAAATTTTGCTCTGTTGCCATTAGCTTTACACATCATCAAAACCCTGAAATTCCATAAAGCATCCTTAATTTTAACTTTATTTCGTGTTTTTATTTTTTAGAATAAGAGTTCAATGACTGACCCCCACTGCCCCTCTGAGGGTAGAGATTACCACTCCCAAATTCACAAAGTCTATCTCAGTGAACAACGTCTCTGTCCATCAGCAGAAGACCCCAATTCCTTATAGAATATGAGCCCTTTTAACTTTTTTTTTTTTATGATCCAGGACCAAATATACAATTTTATTAACATGTAGGCTAAATTTTTCCTGTTCAGTATAAGCAGTGGACCTCAGGGAAAAAAACAGAGCATATAAGCCCTAAAATGTTTTAATGAGAAATTTCTTTTATTGATGCCTATTATGTATCTGAGAAAGTGTTAAATATTGTTGATGCAAAGAAGAATGAGCCATGTTCTATGCCCTTAAGGCGCACAGTCTCTATTCCTTCAGAGATCTGAAATATATCAATTATATATTTCAGGAGATGACAATTGGTGATAGATGTCAACAAATCTTTAGGATCAAGAAAGGAGATTAACTAATTGGTGACTGATGGCAGAGTATGAACAACTGAAATCTAACAATCTGCAGAAAGAGAATATGAAAGAAACAGTTGATGCATGCTACAGAGCTTTGGGAAGGCTCAGAAGTAAGGACTTCCCACAGTGGTGTGCTGGTTAAGAAACTCTAGCAAAACAAGAAAATCTTTGATTTGTAGTGTTTGTTGATTTCTGGTTGCACATCCTCCCATTATAAGCAATTTCAAGCAACCAATTGCTCCAGTGCAACAGTGAGCCAGGTATCTCTGAACGTGGAGCAAGAAATGAAACTGACAACAGCAGGATTGATCAGAAGTCTTTAAATTCTAAAACATTTTTAGATTCAGAGGGTACATGTGCAAGTTTTTTACATGGATATATTGCATAATGGTGAGGTTTGGGCTTCTAGTGTGCCCACCACCCAAATAGTGAACCTTTTACCCAATAGGTAATTTTTCAACCTTTCTATCTTCCCCTCTTTTGGAGTCTCCAGTGTCTATTTTTTCTAGCTTTATGTCTATGTGTACCATTGTTTAGCTTCTACTTATAAGCAAGAACATGTGGTATTTGATTTTCTGTGACTGAGTTGCCATTAGCTTTACACATCATCAAAATCCTGAAATTCCATAAAGCATCCTTAATTTTAACTTTATTTCATGTTTTTATTTTTTAGAATAAGAGTTCAATGACTGACCCCCACTGCCCCTCTGAGGGTAGAGATTACCACTCCCAAATTCACTTACGATAATGGCCTCCAGCTCCATCTGAGTTGCTGCAAAGGACATTATTCTTTTTCTACAGCTGCATAGTATTCCATGGTGTATAAATGCTACATTTCCTTTACCCAATCAACCGCTGATGGACACCTATGTTGATTTTATGACCTTGCTCTTGTAAATAGTGTTGCAATAAACATAGAAGTACAGGTGTCTTTTTGATATAATGATTCCTTTTCATTTGCGTAGATACCCACTGGTGGGATTGCTGGATTGAATGGTAGTTCTATTTTTAGTTCTTTGAGAAATCTCTATACTGTTTTCCATGGGGGTTGAACAAATTTACATTCCCACCAACAATGTATAAGAGTTCCCTTTTCTCCACATCCTTGCCAACATCTATTTTTTTTTTTTTTGACATTATAATTCTAGGCATTCTGACTGGTGTGAGGTGGTATCTCACTGTGGTTTTAATTTGCATTTCTCTGATGCTTAGTGATGTTCAGCATCTTTTCATGTTTATTGGCAAGTTGTATGTCTGGTTAAAAGTCCTTTTAAGTAGGAGTTAAATTCACTCTACAGAGAACTTCCATGACCTCAGTCAGAGACAAGAATTTATTCTTGGAGATAATGAACCAGGGCCATTTAGCCTTCAGTCACAGCAGAAGAAGAGTGAGTGTAGTACTGAAACTGTAAAAGATGAGTGTATTAGTCTGTTCTCACACTGCTAATAAAGACATACCTGAGACTGGGTAATTTACAAAGGAAAGTGGCTTAATGGACTCACAGTTCCACATGTCTGGGGAGGCATCACAATTATGGCAGAAGGTGAATGAGGAGCAAAGTCACATCTTACGTGGCAGCAGACAAGAGAGTGTGTGAAGGGAAACTGCCCTTTTATAAAACCATCAATTCTAGTGAGACTTATTCACTATCCCAAGAACAGCATGGGAAACGCCTGCCCCCATAATTCGATTACCTCCCACCGGGTCCCTTCCACAACACGTGGGGATTATGGAAAGCTGCAGTTCAAGATGATACTTGGGTGGGGACAGAGCCAAATCATGTCAATTAGCATAGGAGTTTTAATGTCTAATGGCTTTTCAGAGAGCAAGGGGAGAGGATGCAGAGAGAGACAGAATGAGAGAAAGAGTAGGAGAAGGAGAGGCGAGAAAGTGGGAAAAATATTATAGAAATAATGTAAGAAAACTTCTGAGAACTGGCTGACATATATTTTCAGATTGTAAAGGCCTAACACTGCTCAGTCCATTGAATTTAAAAGACTCACACCAGGGCACATTGTGAAATTTAATAACACTGGGGATAGAGAGACAAGTCAAAAAGTTTTGAGAGAGAGAGAGAGAGACGGAGACAGACAGAAACATAAAGAGAACAGCAGATAAAGAAATGGGGATTATAATAAGTATTAGGCTTCTCAGAATCAACTCAAGAAGCTCAAAAACAGTGAAGCACGGTTTTAAATATGAGTGGAAATTATTTCTAACCTGGAATTGTGTCCTTATTCATGGACCATGAAGATAGAATAAAGACACATCCAGACATGTAACAAGTAAAGAAAACAAACAAACAAAAAAAACCAAAAAACAAAAAGAAAACAAAAAAACCCCCCAACTTCCCATGTATTCTCTCTTAGAAAATCTTCGGAGGCACCTCCCTCCCTCCCTCCCTCCCTCCCTCCCTCCCTCCCTCCCTTCCTTCCTTCCTTCCTTCCTTCCTTCCTTCCTTCCTTCCTTCCTTCCTTCCTTCCTTCCTTCTCTTTCTCTATTCCTTTCTTTTATTGAGACAGCGATTTGTGCTGTTGCATAGGTCAGTGTGCAGTGGTGTCATCATAGCTCACTGAAACCACCAGCTCCTGGGCTCAAGCAATCCTCCCAGCTCAGTCTCCCGGGTAGCTGGGACTACAGGTGTGTGCCACCACCCTGGCTAATTTTTTACATTTTTGTAGAGGTAGGATCTCATTTTGTTGCCTAGGTCGGTCTCAAACTCCTGGCATCAAACGTTCCTCCTGCCTCTGGCCTTCTAAGCTGTTGGGATTATAGCTGTGAACCACCACGCCTAGCTCTGAGGTTTTTCTTATGTAAATAAAGAATAAACCAAGAAAGAGGAAGACATGGAGTCCCCAAAACAATGGCTCAAACTTGGGAGAGAAGAAAAGGGAGTTTCCAGGTGGATGGAGACAGCAAGTCTCACGATGTCACCCATGGAGCAGGCTGCAGCCTGGGCACATGGAGCAAAAGGAAGGAAGGCTCCCAGAGAGAACCATTCAAGTAAAATGATGAGATGGATAGATGGCCTGATGTGTTTGATCCTATTGAAAGGGACTTCATGCTTCCGATGAAAAGTTTTGGTAAGGATTAGTAACAGTGACATTAAAAAATTAAGTAAGCAAGCAAACACGTGAGGCTATTATTATAATAGCCTCAGAAAGTAAAAGTTGTGTGAGAAAGTATTTGTAATCATAGACATCACCTGGCTCTATGGTACAGCTGTTAGAGCATCAAACTCCACAGCATGATGTAATTTGTTACATGAATTGAGATTTGATGTGATCAAGGAAAACCAGAGATATGGCAGTTGCCTGGGAAGGTTTTGATTTGTAACTATCATAGTTTTTCAGCAGTTTCCCCTTGTCATTCTCTTGGGGTGTTATTTTTCCCCCCAACAGAATTCTGCCTTCTTCTCTACGATCCTATGATCAATGAAAATAAGTAACACTCTGGAGCAATTCCTGTCTTTATTTAAGCAGGTGCTAAATAATTATAGACATCGTTAACATTTAAAGAGTGTATTTCCTTTTAAGTCCTTAAAGTACATGTTCACCTTCATGTTTCCTATGAAAAGTAAATTTCAACGAGGAGAAGAAACAAAATGGCAAAGCAGTTTGAAAAACCCAAATCTTGACTGGTTCTGGTAAACAGAAATGTGACAGGTGGTTTCACCTTCCCGAAATCACTGTTTTATTCTGAAAAGAATGGAAGTAACTCTGGCTTAGAATCCCTTTAGAAATGATGGGGACTTTGAACTCTTCTTTTGTAAGGTGCAGTTGTGAGCTACATATACTTTCTAGGGAGTCATATGCAATTGACTGATGTGTTGACATCCAGAGATCAGTTGTGCCATGTATCTATTTTCCAGGCTTATTCATTTAAAATAGGTCCACAGTGAAAATAAGTGTTGACACTGAGGGTTACTAGACACTGAGGGGTTGTTTTTTTTTTTTTTCTTTCTGGAGTTATTGTTCTTATGTCCTGGAATATACTTTCTTGAAAGTCTTTTAAAACTATGATAGTATCTCATATTTCCCCAGTGGTTCTGCCTGAAGGCAGAGAAATAGATTTCAAGGACCTCTCAAGACCCCCTTTGAGTCTTAATATATCTGAGTTTGCCACCTGTCCTGCAGGCCACCAGAAGGTGTCAACCATTAACCACAGGAAGTTCTATGGCCCCATGAAAATAGTGATTAATAAGAGAGGAATACCCGAAGTTGACCTGCCATCCATGCACCTGATTTTCTCCTTGGATATCGTAAAAGTGTTAGAGTTAAGATGAGAGATCTCCATAACACCCAGAGAATGGATCTACAAAAGAATTTTAAAAGATACTATTTTCTCTCATCATTTTAGTGATACAGTTTGTAATGAAGGTAAACCTGTGAAGATCTATTGCTGTGATTTTAAAAGCTGTAATTGCAGAAACTTAAACCTCCTTAATCTGGAATTTGGACTGAAAACCACCACTAAATGAGGAGACTGCCAATACTCCTTCTTTTAACCATACAGACGAAATACAATCTCACTAGAGCTTTTCTTAGAACCCATCTGGAAGCCTGGGAAAAGTAATATGAAGAATTCAAAATTTTCCTAGGCATATAAAATAATGAGCATGTTTTAATATGTTTCAACTCAGTGAAAAATTTTTACTCCATGAGTGTGAAAGTAAGATTTGATCTGGAAAATATTTCTGTATTATATTAGGACTACTTTTTCTTTTTCTTTTTTTTTTTCAGATAAAGCTGTATCATTTTACAAAGTGCAACTGTATGAAGATATAGAGAACTGAAACTTACTTTACAGTAAAATCTGAGCAATTTTATGATTAAACAGTATCCTTCTTCCCTAGAGACATGTGAATAATAAAAACTGCCCCAGAATTATGTAATTTAATCTTTGTTCATTCAGATGTTCACTCAACACTTCTTCCTTGTGGTTGTGTTTGTTATGTTAATGGATTATTTATATTTTCCTAATTTTTCTTTTCTGTCTCCCTCTTTCATTTATAAGAGTGCTGGTGGTTACATTGGGTCCAGCAGGATAATACAGGATAATCTCCCTATCTCCTCAAATCTGATTAGCAACCTTAATTCCATCTGCAATCTTAACTCTCCTTTGCCATGAGATATAACACATTCAGAGGTTCCGGATGAAGACATAGACATTATTCTGCTTACAACATCCTGTCAATTCTCACCACAGTAGTCTCAGGCTGATCCATTAAAAAACATGCTAGCTGGGTGCGGTGGCTCACACCTGTAATCCCAACACTTTGAGAAACCAAGGCGAGAGGATGACTTAAGCTGAGGACTTGGAGGCTGCAGTGAGCTATGATCACATCACTGCACCCCAGCCTGGGTGACAGAGAGAAACCAAGTCTGTAAAAAAACAACAAATAACATGCTGGATAACATCACAACTCTATTTGAAACCTTCCAATAACTTTTTATGTCTGTTAGGGTAAAAACCAAAGTCCTTATAATAATACTTCCCATGCCTCTTATGGTCTGACTCCCTGCTCCATCCCTGACTTCTAGCTTGCTCAGCCCCAGCCAGTCCGAAATACACCCCATCCCTGCAAAAAAAACCTTGCCTCAGGGCCTTTTCCTTAAGTATTCACATTGTGGATTCCATTAGCTGCAAAAATATAATCAAATATCACCTTATCAGTGACTTTCTTGATAAAATAACTTCTCTCATTCCTCTGGCAATTGTTATCACCTTTATTCGATTTTATTTTCGCTGTAGTACTTATCTTTATATGACCTGCTATATATTTATTGTTGTTGTATTAATGTTCTGTCTTACACATGTCCACTAGCGAGGCTGCGTGTAGGAATGAGAGTAGGACTTTTGTTCTTATTGTTCACTGTTGTATCTCCAGTTCTGAGAAAAGTGCCTGGCACACAGAATACTTTAGTGAATGAAATAAATGGATGGATGGATGGCTGGCTGGATGGATGAATGGATGAATGGATTGGATGGATGGATGGATGGATGGATGGATGGATGGATGGATGGATGGATGGATGGATGGACAAACGGATGGACGGATGAATGGACGGATGGGGGGACGGAGTGCTGTTTCTTTACACAGGGCAGTTTATGATGTGAGGGAAAATGACCCATGTTAAGTAGAGTGCTTGGATTTATCACAAATAGGTTTTTGAATAAAAGGAATTTTCTTAGCTTTATCACTAAGAGAAGAGGTACAGAGAGTTCCTAAGTCAACATGACTAATTTTTCCTAGAATTATAAGAATTTGCTCTAAAAACCCTTCGGGAGAGGACAGAATGCCCAGGAGCACACCCAGTTTGTGGCAGGTGCCATGTGGAGCCTGCGCCCAGGAAACTGCACCCAGGTCCAGGGAGCCTGACAGCCTCAGACAAAAAGAGAAGCTCAGCTTAAAGTCTACATGTGTTTAAATTTGTTTTTAAATTCTTCATTTACAAGGGTGAAAATGGGGCTGGGCACAGTGGCTCAGGCCTGTAATCCCAGCACTTTGGAAGGCCAAGGCGGATGAATCACTTGAGGTCAGGAGTTTGAGACCAGTCTGGCCCACATGGTGAAACCCTGTCTTGACTAAGAATGCAAAGTTAACCGGGTGTGGTGGCACATGCCTGTAATCCCAGCTGCTTGGGAGGCTGAGAAAGGAGAATCGCTTGAACCCTGGAGGTGGAGGTTGCAGTGATCTGAGATCGCGCCACTGCACTCCAGTCTGGGCGACAAGAGCAAGACTCCATCAAGAAAGAAAAGAAAAGAAAAAAGGAAAAGAAAAGGTGAAAATAGACCAGGCATGGTGGTGCCCACGTGTGATTGCAGTGCTCTGGAAGGCTGAGGTGGGAGGAACACTTGAGCCCAGAATTTCATGACCAGCCTGGGCAACATAGGAAGACCCCGTTTCTGCAAAAAATGAAAACAAATTAGCCAGATGTGGTGGCGTGCACCTGTAGTCCCAGCTACTGCAGAGGCTGAGGTGGGAGGATCGCTGGGTCCCAGGACTTCAAGGCTGCAGCGAGTCGTGATGGTGCCACTGCACTCCAGCTTGGGCCACAAGCTGTTTCTTAAAAAAAAGGTTGTGTGTGTGTTGGGTGGAGGGGGGGGGCAGGGGTGAGAGAGAAAATTCTTCTCCATTAAATTTCTGCCAAATTGTTGTCTATTTCTCAGAAATATTGAAAATAGTTAACTTACCCGTGTTAGCACATGTGTGTTTCAGACAGAAATACACTGATACACCAATTTTAAGTGGTAAAATGTGTAAACTGAAAACAAACAAAAAAAAGCAGTACATACAGAAGATTTTTAATCTCGGTGAAATTTTCAAGGACAATGGAACTTAATGGTAATTTATTGGATGTAACCCAAATTTCATGCGAAAAATTCTTCAGGAAGAGTTGACAGCACTTCCCTTGAGGCAAAAGAAGAACCATGGTACAGAAACTGCTTCATTCTTTTCTGTGCCCTGAATCCATTTCTGAATTTCTTACTTTCCATTCCCATTCTAAAACTTTTCCTTTAGCTGTATGGTTCTTTATATAATGTTGAAATTGCAAAAAATAAACAAAAATGGCATAAGGTTTTGTGAAGTTTTATTGCTACATTTTCATCCTTAAAGCAGACAAAGAAATAGCTGATAAAATTCAGAGTCCTTCCATATTTATCCAATATCTGCTTTTCAGGTGCATTAATTTTATATAAACCTTTGGGAGTGATGGATATACTCACTATCTCGACTGTGGTCATGATTTCATGGTATATACCTACATCAAAACTTCAAAATGTGTGTTTTAAGTGTGGGCAATTTATGCCAACTGTACCTCAGTGAAGATATTTTTTAAATTTTAGAAATGCACACACACACCTTCTACAGCTACACTATTCAGTGAACTCCCATGGTTATTTAACTTAATTAAAATAAAATAAAGTTAGAAATTAAGTTCCTTCGTTGTACTAGACACACCTCGAATGCTCAATAGCTTCATACGGCTAGTGGCTATCCTATTAGACAGTGCAGACACAGGATATTCCCAGCATTGCAGGAAGTTCTATTGGACAGCATGCTGTAAATAATTCTCCGACTTAGCCCTCATTTTCATTTCTATGCCTTTACTTTATGATTTTATTAAAGCTAAGGTCTCCTGCTTTTAGCCTCCACATAGAAACTGGGGCAATCTTTCTAAAATGCAAATCTGCCCTAGTTACTTACTGCTCAAAATCCCACAAATTTCCCCATAAGATGAAACCCAAACTTGCAAATGGAAGCTAAGGGAAGGACCTTTCCATCCTCCTTGTCTGCTCTGACTCTTTACTTCTTTATTTAGGCTCTGTTCTCTAGAAACATTAGCAAATTTGCCCCTCATCTTTGCCAAGGAAGCTCACTGTTTGCATCTGTACTGGGTGCATTTATGCTTATACTTTTAAATTTTGAACATGATTTTACCTATGAAGTCTTCCAACTCTCCTTGGATTTTTTTTTTTTTTTTTTTTTTTTTTTTTTTTTTAAAGAGATGGGGTCTCACTCACCTAGGCTGGAGTGTAATGGCACAATCATAGCTTGCTGCAGTCTCAAACTCCTGTACTCAAGTGATCCTCCCACCTAAGCCTCCTGTGTAGATAGGACTACATGGGTGTACCACTATACCTGGTAAAGTTTAAATATTTTTTTAGAAATGGAATCTCACTAAGTTGCCCAGGTTGGTCTCAAAACCTGGACCTCAAAAGTGATCCTCTCTCCTGGGCCTCCCAAAGTGCTGGGGTTCCAGGTGCAAGCTACTATGCCTGGCTTTTTAGACAATTAAGTGGTAAAGTTTGTCCCATGACATCTGCACATGAGTCTATTTATTTTAGGAATCTATTGAGACTTTCTTTGTGGGTTAATGTATGTCTATTTTTATGCGTGTTCTATGTGGACTTGTAAAAGAAGGTATAATTTCTGTTTATAGAGTAGGAGGTTTGATGTGTATATTTTACATCATCCCATGGATGGCATTTTGATACATGAACTATATTTTCTATGCTTATACATACTCTAGAATATTATATATTTTTTATTAAACATATAATTGTATTTTAAATATTTTTTAAAGGATTTAAGCCTAATTTTCTTGGTCATAATAAAATGTGTACATTCATGCAACACTCAATGATGGGGGTACATTTAGAGAAATGTACCATTAGGTGATTTTGTCATTGTTTGAATATCATAAAGTGCATTTCCACAAGCATAGATGGTACAGCCTACTACACATCTAGGTTATATGCTATGGCTTATTGCTTCTATGCTAGAAAATTACAACATGTTATTGTACTGAATAATTTAGGCAATTGTAACACAATGAGAAGTATTTGTGTATCTAAACATACTAAATGTAGAAAAGGTACAGTAAAAATATAGTATAATCTTATTGGACCACTGTCATATATGTGATTCATTACAGAAACGTTATGCAGTGCATGACTGTACTTGAATTATCTTAGTTGAAGACAAATAATTTCATACAATTTTAGTCTCCCTCCATTCTCCTCCAAACACTTCACCATTTTTAAACTCTGAGGTTTCAGGCTAGGCAATAATAATTGTGGAGAGGGTTATGAGGTTGCTCATCCCTGTCTCATGATCTTAGATATCTTGTAGGGATGGTCAACCACTGATCATACCAGTTTCTATTACCCATCTTTTTACATGTCATCGTTTGAAAATCAGAAAGTGCATTAGGTAATTATGTGACTTATTCTCTCTCTGTCATCTCTACGACTATGCAGAGTATATACACACATCACACAAACCTATGAAACTAAATCCGCTGTGCTGATACATTGCCTCCTCTGAGGCCTCTTCCCTATTTGACTGCGGGAACACTGATAACCAGGCCTTGGACCATCCAATCCTCCAGGCAGGAGTTTGAAAGAGCCTTCTCAGAGTATCTCATAAACCCAACAAGAAGGACATACAGATAATAACACTGGATAGCATCAAACTGTGCAGATAAATCCGCTAATGTGAAGTGTTTAGTGGACAATTCCTCCCACCTACTTAGAGTTACATACTGATTTTTTAGTGTTCCTCTCTTAAATATGAAGAGATAGCCAAGAACTCTGTCACTTCTGAGGAAAGTCCCTAAAATGAAAAAGAGACACGAAAGGAAACAAGCAGCAAAAGTAACCTGCAGAAAAAAAAGCTATGGCGAAAGAAAGAATGTATTTAAAACTTTACTGATATCCTCAAGAAACAAAAGAAGACATTGTAGACAGAAAGCAAGAACAGGATGCTATATGATGGGAACATCCAAGAAACCAGAAAAGAGCCTTTGGAAATTAAAAAAGTGTTAGCAGTTGAAGAACTCAATTGAAGAATTAGAAGATAAAATCAAGAAATTTCCAAGAAAGTAGAGCAAAAAGGCAAAGAGATTTTAAAAAGATTAGAGGAACAACAACTACTGTTTGTTAACCAAATTTTATGTGTATTAATATGTGAAATAATTAATAATAATAAATTTATTTGAGAAAAAAAATTTTTTTTATCACCTGACCTGGATTGGTCCTTGCAGGCAACATAAGAGTTGAGGACATGGTGGTATGGAATGTCCAAAAGGTGACCTTGACTTGTGGTTGATTAGTTTGAAGAACACCTAAAAGAGATGGGTAATAGGAGCTGGTATTATCAGTGGTTGACCATCCCTACAAGTTGTCTAAGATCATGGGATGGGGCAAGCAACCTTATAACCCCCTTCAAAATAATCTTTTTAACAGTTTATTCCAGTTTTCTCTTTTGATATGACTCCTATAGCTATTAAGGCAAAAGACTAAGACTCAGGCCAATTTTAATATGTGTAGTCATACATTTAATCCTTCAAAATCTTATGTAATTTTCCACTACCTCCAAACTTTAAGGATGATGAACACTGCATAGGAATTGTTTACATTAAAAATTACTATTTTTTTAAAGTTAAAAAATTATTTGCCCTTTATAGCATCTTGACTTCCTCCCTCAGTGTTCACAAATTTCTCTTGTCTCAGAACCCTGACCATAACTATCATTTATAACACTAATGTTTTCTTTTTGTTGTTGTAATTAACAAGATTTACATTCAGGTTTTATTTTTCATTAATTAGAGACAAGTGGACAATTTCTCTTTGGGGTAATTTATAGATGTGGCATGTTGGAAAAACACTGATCTTTTCTTGAATTACATTGTTGTTTATCTTTCCTTGGTGTTCCATTTCTTCAGTTGCATTGTGAACTCATGAAGGTCAGCAAATTACCTTACACTTTGAATTCGCCCTTTAGTTCCAACCACATTACATTGAAAAAGTAGCACTGCCTTTTATCTCTTGAATTCTTATTAGAAGTGAGGCCATCTTCACAGCCAGCTCTTTGAATGTTTACAATAGCTCTGCGAAGAAGGAGACATTATTATCTCCACTTTCTGGATGAGAAAACTGAGGTTTATAGAGGTTAGTAACAGGGTCTCCCAGCCAGTGAATGGCAGAAGTGGGAATCAAAGTCATACCTGTCTGGATCTACAGCTGGAGTTCCTAAGAACTACGCTGTTTGAACTGACTATTCATTTCCTTTTGTTTCAGAAAGATTAGTTTTCTTTCAGCTTCAGGAAGGCAAGCTTGGGAATATGTCACAAAAGGCAATGAACGGTGTTATTCTGTTCATTTCTCCCTTTTCTCATCTCTCTGCTGTTTCTTACGATTGCCCCTTTACACTAACTGAAGGGGCCATGGCTGGGACAGTGACAGAAATAAGGGAATGTTGGAGGATGTTGGGGACAGAGTTTTGGGGTCTCTGGCAATCATCAATATGCTAATCACTTAACAATCCTTAAACAATTTAACAGTAGAATGTCCAATGTCCAGGAACAAATTATTTCCATTGCCATCCCGTATGGTGGGGAGCACAAAAGAATACTGTTCAGGTTAGCAGGGGGGCTGGCAGAATCCCAGGTCCACTCTGAACCCACACCCACACCCTTGTCTCAGGCCCCCTCGCCTGTCATTCCTCCAGAGAAAAGCAGTCAAGCCTCTCAGCGGTGGGGAATGACCACCATTTCCAGTGCAGGCTGTGAAACCCACGGTCTCAAAGGAGAAAGAATGTGAGTAGTGAGGAAGGGAGTGTTGTGGACAAGAATAAAGAGAGGAAACTGAAGCCTAGTAAATGGGCAAAAATAATGAGTTGAGAAACAGCTTGCTAGAAAATGGCTAGAAATCCGTGAGAAGAAGGAGAGTCCCTGAGGAGAAGGGGAGGGGACAGGAGAAAGAGAAGGGGTCCCACTGAGAAGAGGAAATTGTGTACAGCCACCATTAGCTTGGGATCCATTCCAGAGCCATCCTCAAGTTATTTTTCTTGTACTGTCTTTCAAAATGTAGAATTTTATACATGTGAAGGAATATATATATAAAGTATGTTATAGACACACACACACACACACACACACACACACACACAGTAATTTTTACATTGTTACAATTTCGTGCCTAAATAAAGTGTGCGAAAGCACATGGTAGGTAAAACAGGTTCTACTCCTTGGTGACCATGCAAGAAAGGAGATATATTTTTACCTGGAGTATGGGATGATAATTTTTTCTCCTTTGCTATTTGAAAGGGTGTATTGCAGGTAAAAAAAAATTTAACTTTTGGGGATGCAAATAGCTTTTCCCAGTGTCCAGGGCTTACACGTTTGTCTCCTATGTAGCTGAATTGGAAAGGTCCTTTAAGCTCAGGCCCTCCAGCGGGGATACAGTCTTTTCTCCTGGTCATAGTTTCAATTGATATTAAAGTTATAGAGCACTTTGTGCCCCCCCAAATAACTTTTTATTAGATTGTGTGGCAAGAAGTTAACTTAATGATCTGTAAAAATTAAATAACTCCAAAATTTTGAGGGACACCTATCAAGAGAGATCTGTCCCAAAAAACAAGCCTGACTGGGAATTTAGTTCCACTGGGTTGTGGTACTTCGTGGGTGACTTAACCCAGATATTTCCCACTCCTGTTTATTGAATTTCTTCCCTTGTTCTCTGGGATTCTGTCCCAGCCCAGATAACAAGGTTGGAGGCACACAGAACTTGAGGACAAGAATGTCAAAAGTCCTCAGCCCAAATGTGAGGCAGGAGTGATTTAGGAGAAGATGCAGTAGGCTATCACTGCTCCCTGTCACAACCAGAAGAAGAGCCTCTAAGCTGGAAGAGAAGAGAATTGGCATAGAACTAAGAGAGTTAGACAATGGAAGAGGGTGCCTTGCAGCTTACTCTGGGTTGAGTCTATTTCTTGGTGGGATATAACAGGAAGAGAGAAATACCACACAATTTGGAGGTTGCTCACATAGAGGCATTCCATAACTTGCTTTTGATATGGAATTCTCTCTTGCAGAGATATAATTGATAATGCGGTATATTCAAATATAAATGCACCATTTATTTTCCTTTTGGTGGGAATTGTGGAAATAGAGTTTATACAGATCTCTGTTTATAGGGCACAAACCATACAGATGGCCCATTTGTGTGTGAATTTGCATGTTTTATGAATCTTGACTGTCAATAAAAAAGCATTTGACTATGCCAGAAAAAATTAAATTATCTTTCTATTTTCTCTATTGAAAATCATAATATAAAGCCAATAAAACATACACAACCCCAATTCCAACAAAAAAGAAAGGCAAGGAAAAAGTAGCATAGAAGTGTGGCAGGCACTCAGTGAATGAGAATATTTGTTACTGTTCTGGATTTTCTTTATTTTTTTTCAAACAGAGTCTCACTCTGTCACCCAGGCTGGAGGTCAGTGGCACCATCTTGGCTCACTGCAACCTCCACCTCCCAGGTTCATGCGATTCTCATGCCTCAGCCTCCCGAGTAGCTGGGACTACAGGCGTGCGTCACCATGCCTGGCTAATTTTTTTGTATTTTAAGTAGAGACGGGGTTTCACCATGTTGGCAAGCCTGGTCTCAAACTCTTGACCTCAGGTGATCTGCCTGCCTTGGCCTCTCAAAGTGCTGGGATTACAGGCGTGAGCCACCACACCCTGCCTCTGTTCTGGATTTTTGTGTGTGGCATTTGTCAGCTTTGTAAAATTAATAATTTTTTGAAGAAATGTTCATGTCACTAATTTCATATTATATTTTTTCTTAAATAGGGCCTCCAACATAGTTAAATCTGCTGTCCTACAACACTGTATCTGCTCCTGATTCAGTTATAGAAAATAATTTTGGCACATTTACTTCATCTCTCAAAAATATACCCATGAATATCTCAATATAGAAAATAAATATTATTTTATTCTTAGTGGAAATAGCATTTCAATGTTTTATTTTTTTCCTAATAGTACTAAATGCAGTTTCACTCTATGAACTCAGTCATTCTTTATAGGGAGATACTGTGGTATAGGGAAACAGATGCTCTGGGGACACACAGGAAAACACTGAATTCTAGCACTGCCACTGACTGCAGTGGGCTCTTCAGAATGTCACTAGTCCTACAATCTCAGTCCCCTCAGTTTCTGGAAGATATGTGATAGACATACCATTATGAATCTATCTCACCCTAGGATCAGGCCTGTCTCTATTTCAGAAGGCCCCTGTGTCTGCCAGACAGAAAACACCTTCATGAATAGATACTTAATTTCGTCAAATGCTTTTTCTGCATCTGTTGAGATTATCATATGGTTTTCTTTTTTATTCAACTAATATGGTAAATTGATTTATTTTATGACACTAAACAAACCATGTATTACTGGGATAAACTCTACTTGTTTGTGATGTATTTTTTTTTTTATATTGCTGGAGTCAACTTGCTAATGTTTTGTTAAGAATTTTTGTGTTTATGATCTTGAGGTATGCCGGTCTGTAGGTTTCTTTTTTGTGTGATTTGTTTGGTTTTGATATTAGCAGGAATGTCCCTAAAGTATGTAGAGCTTCAGACAAATATTTTTTGCCAGGCCTTTGTCTATATAAACAATTTGATATAAAACATAGTACAAAATTCACGGGCCTATGTGAGGTCTAGTAAAGATTTAGAAAAATGGGTGGAGAAGAAGTACTTATACATTTGTTTATTGTCTAATTATTGTTCATAAAGGCTTATTTTGGTAGTATCTATTCCTATTTAGGTCCAGAAACTATCTCCTCCAGTTGTTTATTATCAAAGGCATAGTTTCTGGCTTTGTTCTGTCTCCCACTTGGAGAAAATGTAGCAATGCTCTTATTACTCACAATGCTGGAACCTGTTTGTGTTGAAACAGCATAGATCTTCTTACCTTTGCAATTCCCTAATACCACTTCTTTAATATTCGTTACATCGCTACTCATGATGCCACATCAACCATCTGCTACCCATGAATATTAGCTTTCAAAGACTCACAGTCAAAGTTGTTACTGTTCTTTGTTGGTGATGGCCACAAACACAGGTCTTACCCAGAATATGCAGAAAAAATATGAGTGATATTTTGTGTTCTGGTCATGTTACATTTACTGTTTGAGATTTTGTAGCATACATGTTGGACTTTTTAGACTGTAACTGGTGCGTTTCTAGAATGTGATCTCTTTCAATGTTGACTGTGCTGTTGCCGTCTACACACTGCCACGAGGGGCCCGTGGGTAGGGTAAGAAGGACAGTCCCATTTGTGCAAGAAGTGTCCATTCCTCATCTGGTGTGACTTAAAAACATCCTGGGAGAGCACAACCATACCAATCAGAGGCAAGAGAGAACATCAATCAGAAGGCCAATTGATGCTGCAAGGCAATGCTCTCAAAGGCCCCCCAGCGGGAACAGGTACAATAGCTTCCAGGGGACTGCCTGGCATATCTTATGAAGCTTATGGAAGGGGCCAAGTGACCAACTTGGGTGTTAAAGGTGAAAGTGTACAGGGCAAAGGATTCTTGCTACCATGGACAAAAGACATCTGCCGCCTTTAGGTGCTGTGATCGTGGGCAGCACTGCCGTCAGAATGTAGACGGGTGAGAGTCCAGGCATGGGTCCAAACATGTGACTCAAACCCAAGGCTTGGCAGTGACTTCTTGGTAAGCCAGAGTCCTGAACTTGCTCTGTGTCTGACATAAGTGAGAATCGCTCAACATCAGCAGTTTTTCAGCATCATTCTGGGAGACCAATCTTGCATGATCCTACAAGAGTAATATTATGTTGCCCGGAGGGAACAATCTGCTTGCCAAGCCTCCCTCCTGGAGTTGGATCTTTGCCATGGGATCCTGGGATAACCCCAGAGATGTCAGTCTCTGAGTTCCTTGGGCATCTGGTTGATACTGTGTGCAGTGTAGAGAGTCAGAGACAGGAGAATCTGGGCCCAGGGCCCGTTAGAGTCCCAGTCCAACCTCAAGGCACCCTGCCCAGATGACATTGCCAACCCCAACAGATTCCAGGCAGCAGAGGGTGACTTAGAACATCTTGAGGAGGGCATGCCAAGTGGGGTTTCTGAAGCATAAGGGCATGGAGCAGAGGCCAGTTTTTTTTGAGTCCAAGGGCAGTACTGGATATCAGGGGAATGTAGGCCTTACAGAATGAGTTGGGGAGTTTCCCCTTCTCCTCTGCAGTCTGTGTTTGTATGGGATTGGTGCTATTTCTTTAAATATTTGATAGAATTCACCAGTGAAGACGTTCGGGCCTAGAGTTAACTTTGTGAAAATCAAATTAGGAATTAAATTTCTTCAGTTTTTATAGGTCTATTCAAGTTTTCTTTCTTCTTGAGTTAATTTTGGTGTTTTTTGCTTTTCAAGGAATTTGTCTATTTTATCTAAGTTAAAATTATTGGCATAAAATAATTCATAATATTTCCTTATTACATTGTTAATGCCTATAGGATTTATTATGCAGTTTAGTATTTCTCCTCTTTTATTTCTGATATTGGCAAATATTTGTCTTCTTACTTTCTTGACCAGTCTAGCTACAAGTTTATCAATTATTTTCAAAGAAACTGCTTTTGGTTTCGTTGGTTTTCTCTATTGTTTGGCTGTTTGCTATTTTATTCATTCTTGCTCTTATCCATATTATCTTCTTTCTTCTTCTACTTCAAGTTTATTTGTATTCTTTTTTCTACTTTCTTAAGGGGAAAGATTATTTTAGTCCTACTTTTCTAAAATAAGCATCTACAACTATTCATTTCCTTTTAAGCACCCCTTTAGCTGCAGCACACAAATTTTGATATGTTGAATTTTCAATTTTACTTAGTTTAATTTAATTCCATTGTAGTTGAATAATATATTTAGTATGGTTACAGTGTATTACAATATATCTGTGGAACATTACATATGTAATTGGACATGCACAAAAAGAGGAGAAAAAAAGGAGAGTCAGAAAAAATATTTTTTAAAATTTCAAGACTTGTTTTATGGCTCAGTGTCTTTTTAAATATTTTGAGGCTTGTTTTATGGCTCAGTGTAGGGTCTATCCTGATGTATATCCCATGTGCATTTGAAAAGCATGTGTATTCTGTAGTTGTTAGGTGGAGTGTTCTATAAATGACAATTAGGTCAAGCTGGTGGATGGTGTTATTTAAGCTTTCTATATCTTTATTGATTTCTTCTAATTACTCTATCAATTACTGAGAGAGAAGTTTGAAATATCCAATTATAATTATGGATTTGCCTATTTCTCTTTCAAAACTACTTTTGAAAAGTTCATATATCTTGAAATTCATTCATTTAAATGTGCACGCACATTTAAAATTGTTATGTCTTCAGGAATAATTAAGTCTTTTGTCATTATAACATGTTCATCTTTATTCCTGGTAATATTCTTTGTTGTAAAGTTTACTTTGCCTATAATTAGTATAGCTATTCCACCTTTCCTGTGCCTAGTGGTATATTGTCTATATTTTTAATTCTTTTACTTTTAACCTGTGTCTTTATTTTTAAAATAAATTTCTTATAGATAGAATATGGTTTTGTCTTGCCTTCGCACTCTTTCATAGAGTTTCTGTCTCTTATTGAATAGTTCAGATTATTTACATTTAATGTAATTATCAAGCAGGTTAAAATATAAAATCTTCTGATTTATTTTCTTTGTCCCATCTGTTTTACGTTTCCTTTTTTTTTTGCTTTCCATTAGATTTTTTTAATTAACTTTATTGAGAAATTATTTATTTACAATAAACTGTGTCTTCTTAAAGTATATACTTTGTTGAGTTTTGACAGTTGTAAACTCACATGGAATCACCAACATAATCAAGATACAGAACACCTCAATAATAGAATAGTTTTAGTATTCCATCTTATCTCCAGTATTAGTTTATTAGCTATACCTACCTTTTTTAGTAGTTGCCTTGGAGTTTACAAATTGTATCCTTAATTTATAATAGTTACCTTTCAAACAGTATCATACCAATTAAGAAGTAACGAAGAAACAGCTATACACGTTCATTTTCTCCCTCCCATACTTTGTGCTATATATAAGTTTTCAGATATTTTACTTCTAAATATATTTTAAACCCCACAACACATTGTTTTATTTTTTGTTTTAAACACTCACTAACTTTTAAAGAGTTTATAAGATGAAAAAAATGACTTATATGTAACCACAAATTTGCCATTTTTTATGTTCTTCTGTGTAGAGATCCAAGTTTCCATCTGGTTGCATTTACCTCCTGCCTATAGCACAAGTTCATTGACAAGAGAGTCAACTTCTGTTTGTCTGTAAAAATCTTTTGTCTTAATTTTTGAAAAATATTTCTCTGGGTATGTAATTCTAGGTTGACAGGTTTTTTTTTTCAGCACTTTAAAGATATTGTTCCATTTCTTTGGGCTTGCATAATTTCTGATAAGAAATCTATAATAATTTTTATCTTTGTTCCTCTCTAAGTGTACCTTTTTTTCTATGGATGCTTTAAAGATTTTTTTCTTTATTCCTTGTTTTCAGCAATATGATTATTATTTCTCTTGAAGTTTTCTTGGTTTTTTATTCTGCATGGGGTTTGTTGAGCTTTTTAGATTTGTGGGTTTATAGTTTTCAACCAATGTGAAAAATTTTCTGCCATTATTTCTTCATATTTTTTTCCTTCTTCTCCCCTTTTTCTCTCTTTTGTGGGTGCCCAGTTACATACATATTGTTCTGCAGATCACCGAGGCTATGTTCAATTTTTTTCCCCTTTTTATTCTCTGTGCATCAGTTTGAATAGTTCCTATTGCAATGTCTTCATGTTCACTGATTCTTTCCCCCCTGCAGTTTCTAATCTGTTAATCCAGTTCAGTGTAGTTTTCATATGTAAAAGTTCTATTTGCATTTTTTATATCTTCTATTTGTCTCCAAGTCATGTTAATTTCTCCCTCTGCCTTCTTGTCATATGAAGTATATTTATAATAGCTGTTTTAATGTCTTTGTCTGCTAATTTCATCTCCTTTATCAATTCTGTGTCTATTTCTATTGATTAATTTTCTCCCTGTTTTTGGGTCAAGTTCTTCTGCATCTTGGCATGTCTAGAAATTTGATTGGATGCCAGGCATAAATTTTATGTCTTGAGTGTTGGAATTTTATTTATTTATTTATTTATTTATTTTTTTGGTCTTCCTTAAAGAGAATTGTGATTTATTCTGGCAGGAGGTTAAATTGCTAAAGATTAGTTTAATAATTTTGAGGCTTCTTTCAAAGCTTTTTAAGAGTGGGTCTAGAGTAACTTTTACTCAAGATTTGTAACAAACATCTGACTCTTCCAGGGTCTTTACTGAATGCCTTGTATGTTCAATGAGGCCTCTTCACTCTGGCTAGTGGCAACTTGAATGGTTTCCGGTCTTATGGGAACTCTTCTATTTATTCAGCTTATGGTGACTCAGCAACTGTTCTTTCCCTGAAATTGTAGAGTTTTACCTAATTCATGTGCAGACTGAGTCAGTCAAAGACTAGAAAGGAGGCCATGCAGATTTCTGGAGCTCTTTCTCTTCTCCACAAATTCTAGTCACTTCAGTCTCCCTGAACTCTGGTCTCCTTAACCTAGTGAGACCACCAGGCTTTGTTTGGGATTCTCCTCTTAGTGCTATAATCTGGGAATTGCCTCTAGGCAAAAAGCCAGTGCTCACAGAGGGCTCACATCGTTTATTTCCCTTTCTTCAGAGATCACAGGCCTAAACAGTTCTGCTGATTAATGTCTGAAAATCGTTTTTTATTATATTTTACCACTTTTCTAGTTATTTATAGTCGTGTATGTGTGCACGCGTGTGTGTGTGTGTGTGTGTGTGTGTGTGTGTGGTGATCCAGACCCAAGTATTTGGCAGGAATTACATGGAAGCAGAAATTCCCCAGATACAATATACTTTGAACTTTGCCTCAATATTCTTTGAGTGAGAAAAAAATGCTGCAGATTGCTAGGATCTCTTATAAATGAAAAACTGTTTAGTCATAGACATCCTCCCCTTATCTATACTACTTCTAGTTCTCAGAAAACTTTTTATCCCAGAGCTTTAGTTGGAGATTTGAAATCAATATAGTGATCTCCCAAGTTATAACTTAATTAGTGCCAAGATTATGGTCTCAAGTTGAATTAGTTTAAATGGAAAACTTAGTTCTTAGAGGCAAAATGTTGTACATTGGGGATCTGTCTTTGGAAAACCGTTTTGCAATATAAAAATTCAAAAATTAATGACTACTGTAGTATGAAATTAATATTTTTAAGAAGTGATAAATTGGTCATGAGGGACATTTGTGCTTTCCTGGAACAGCCAGCTAGAGTCCACAGTTGAGGATAAAACTTGCCAAATATCTCACCTTTCAAGGGCAGATAAATGGGTTCTTAATGCCAGTCCTCCAATGTGGGATTTACTAGCAGAAGGCATTTAGCAGAACCAGTTTCTTAAGCCCCACTCCTTTGGTTTTTATAAAATAAAGGACACAGAGAGGGCAAGGATATGGGAGCACTGAAGGAAGGAGAGTCCGTAAAGCATGAACAGTGCCTTTTCCCTCCTCTTCCCTTGGTGGAGAGACTTGGAGGCAGGGAGTAAGGAAATTTCAATATGTTCAACCCTCTTGTGATGAAATCTGTGTTCTCCAATTTCCCTATACCCCCAGGAAGAACTGTGAGAGTGGGAGTCTGGGGGATGCCACTGAGCTAGCACAACAGTTGATGCTATTGTTGCTGAAACTGTGAGCGTGCCCTAGGGCAGCCTGTGATACTCCCTTGGCTTGGCAAGAAGGGATGAGTAAATGCCGTGGAAGGTAGTCTGGTTTATCAGAAGCAGAGACTTTTGGGTGGATTGCTTGTTGCCATGGTGTTAAGGGAGAAGAGGACAGAAGGACGGTGCAAGGGTGGGCCCCCATGGAGTTCCCTAAAGACTAACAATTTCATCATCCCCACTTGAAAGATATTGCTAGCACTTAATGTTGGTCCCTTTGTATTGGACTGAGAGGCAGAGAAGGAACTCACCACCTCTGATGTAATTTGCTATGAAAGTGTAAGTCATTCTCCTTCTCCAGGGACCAAGGAGAAAGAGAAGGGAGAGGGAGTTTTGGAAGTTTGATTTCAAAAAACCCAAGATTAAATATTAAACCTGAGTGGGATAAAGAAATAAGATGTCTGGCCTAGTCAGAATGCAGGGCTGTGGGCCCAGAATATTTTGTGCTGTTTGAAAATGAGTAGCTTCATTCTTACATACATCTATGTTGAGACAGTTTCATTAAACATTAATATGGTTATGCAATATGTGAAACCAAACATAGCATTCAGACAGCTTTTCTGTTGTGTTTGGTTTTACATGCTTGCGAAATTCGTTTGAGAGGATTTTAATGCATGGACTGTTTTGACTGAGCTTTTAAAAATATATATTTTTCAGAAAGCTTGGACATAAGATAACTCTCTCTATTCCTGGCAAATCTCCCTGTAGTAAGCATAGGCATTTGTCATTACTTTAAAATTCTTTGATCTGTACTCAAAATTATGATCATTTGTCCCGAAAATTTTCATTACTTCTTCATGATGAGTAGTCTCATGAAAGCATCTAAATATCTTTGAATGGCAAATGCTGTTTCCATGGTACTTCTTCAATGATCCTCGGTGCTTCCATTTCAATCAATCACATACATGAATTTGAATGATTTTGACTGGCTTGTCAGCACTGGGTAATTGCTTTGGCTTAATGAGGGACAACAGTGTTGGCCATCCAATTATTAGAAAATCACAATCATCAGTTTTAGATATTACCATACAGTTATTACTATATGTACTATTCAGCATAGTACAAGAATTGCCTACATAAATAAGTAAAAATTCTTATACATTAGTTCCATTACTGCTATTAAAACATTATCACAAACTTAGTGTCTTAAAATACACATTTATTACTTAACATTTCTGGAGGTCAGAAGTCCTCAAATCAAAGTGTCAATAGGGTGGTACTCCTTTTGGGGCTCTAAGGGAGAATCCATTTTGCTTCCTCTGCAAGTTCCTAGAAGCTACTTGTATTCTTTGGCTTGTGGCCCCTTCCTTTCATCACTCTGATTTCTGCTACCATCATCACATTTCTTTCTCTCACTCTGACCCTCCCACCTCCCTCTTATAAGGACCTTTGTAACTACACTGGAACCACTGGATATTTCAGGATAACTTCTCCATCTTAAGATCTTTAATTCATTAATTATTAATTTTCTTTTTCCAGAGGTGAGGCTAGAAGCACATTTCCCCCTATGATTGCAGACTGCAGATTAGTCTTTACATACAGGCACACAGAGAGAGAGAAAGAGAGAGAGAGAGTAAAGCACAAAGATTCTCCTGAGAACTAGTTGGGGTAAACAGGAGATTCCAAGGCAAAGAGGTTTTTCTGTCTCACCACACAGTGATTTTAGAGCAGTAGGTAGAGTCATCCTGATGGGCTATGCTGCTGGGCAAGCCAAGTTGCTGTGATGGGTCAGCTGGTGCATTAGCCCACCTAGACTGGGTGGGTGTGTCTTAGTGCCTTCCTAGCACCTGCAGAGACAGTGCTGGGCATGCTGCCAGAAGCATGGCCGGGGTTCAGGGTCTGGGGTTCCCAAAGCAAACTAACCCACCATGAGGAAAAACAAAAAAACAAAACAAAAAAAAACTAGACAAAACAAAGCAAAGCCTCAAGTCTAATGACATATTATATTTTCAATAGAGCAGTGATGCATACATTTAAATTGTTGCACTGTAAGTTGAATCAGTTTTATATCTAAAGCTTATAGGTGTCAACTTCTGTAGATGTCAATGTAGTGGTCAAATAAAAAAGTTATTTGCTGGGGGAGGGGTAGTCACAGGGCCTCAGAGGAATTGTACCAGAAACTTCTTAAAAATAATCTACTCCTTGAGCTTTCCTCTTCTGTGAGTCATCTGGAGACATGATTCCCTCCTAAATATTGGTTTTGCTTCCTCCTTGCTTTTTCTTACATTTAATTTTCTATTCCATTAATAATTTCAATTCTATGGTTACATAAGACTTTTTTAAAAAACATAAACATTTTTAGAGAACACTGAAATTCAGCAGGGAAGTGGCAGTGAACTTCTGAGGCACAGAAGGAGAGAAAAGCAAAGAAGCAGCTGGCACAGCCAGGATCAGCTCAAAGCCAGAAGGAACTCTACGTTGGGGGGCAAAGCTAAATAAAGCATATGGCTACTACACTACTATGGCCGCCAAGAATCAAAGCCAAAACATCCTACCAAAGCAATACTATAGCTACACCCACAAGAAAAAGTCGTACCCTACCAAAGCCAATCCATAAAATTGGAAGAAGAGACTGTAAAGTGACTTTTACATCAGAAGTGCAGATATGAATGTAAGGACACAAGAAACATGAAAAAGAAAGGAAACATGATACCTCCAAAGGGACAAAATAATTCATCAGTAACAGATCCCTAAGAAAAAGAAATTATGAAATGCCTGAAAAAATTTAAAATAATGATCTTAAGAAAACTCAGCTAGATACAAAAGAACACAGACAAATGATGCAAAGAAATTAGGAAAACAATTTATGATTGGAATGGGAAATTGAACAAAGAGATAAATATCATAAATAAGAACCAAACAGAAATCCTGGAACTGAAAGATTCCATGAATGAAAAAAGTACAATCAAGATCTTCAACAATAAACTAGATCTAGCAGAAGAAAGAATTTCTGAACTTGAAGATGGGTCTTTGGAAATAACTCATTCAGACAAAAAGAGGAAAGAAAAAGAATAAAAAATTAAAAAGAATGAAGAAAACCTGTGTGACATATGGGACACCATAATGTGAACAAATATTTAATGTTTGGGAGTTAAGAAGGAGAATAAATGGGCCAAGGCAAAGAAAACCTATGAAATAAAATAATAACTGAAAACTTCCCAAGTCTTGCAAGAGATACAGACATTTAGATACAGGAAGCTCAAAGTTCCCAAGTAGATTAAATCCAAAAAGGTTTTCTCATATATATTATAGTCCAGAGGCCAAAAGTCAAAGACAAAAAGAAAATTCTAAAAACACCAAGAGAAAAGTGTCCCCATCAGGCTAATGGTGAATTTCTCAGCAGAAACTTTATATGCCAGGAAAGAATGGGATGACATAATAAAAGTACTTAAAGAAAAAAATTGCCAGGCAAAATACTATACCCAACAAAGCTATCCTTCAGAAATAAAAGAAAAATAAAGCATTTCCCAGACAAACAAAAATGGAGGAAATTCATGATCACTAAACTAGTTCTACAAGAAATGGTAAGGGATTCCTACATCTGAAAGCAAAAGGACAATGTCTACATTTGTGAAAAAATATGAGGATATAAAACTCACTGGTAGAGAAGATAAACAAAGAGAAAGATAAAAGAATCATATATTAACTCTGCAAGTCCCCACCAAATTGTAAAAGTAAACATTAAAAGAGGGGAAAAAAGAATCAAAGTCTATATAAAACAACTAGAAAACAATTAACAAAATGACTGGAGTTTGTTCTCACATAACAGTAACAACCTTGAATGTAAATGGTTTAAATTGCCAAATTAAAATACATAGGACAGATCAATGGATTTTTTAAAAAGACCCAACTATATGCTACCTGCCAGAAATTAATATCACCTGAAAACACACAGACTGACAGTGAAGAAGTGGTAAAACTTTTCCTTGCAATTAGAAACCAAAAGCATGCAGTCAGAGCTATACTTATACCAGAAAAACACATACTTTGGGTCAAAAAACATAAAAAGAGATGAAGAAGGCCATTCTATAATAATCAAGTGATCAATTCAGCAAGAGGATATGACAATTATAAATATATGTGAACTCAATATCAGAGAACCCAGATATAGATAATGCATATTATTAGAGCTAAAGAGAGAAAGAGAGAGACACAATACCATAATGGTTGGGGACTTCAACACCCCACTCTTAACACTAGACAGATTAATCTTGTCAGAAAATCAACAAAGAAACAGATTTAATCTACACTTTAGACCAAATGAACCTAACAGACATTTACAGAAAATTTTATCCAACAGCTGCAGAATATATATTCTTCTCATCAGCACACGGAACATTATTCAGGATAGACCACACGTTAGGCCACAAAACAACTCTCAACAAATTGAAAAGAAGTGAAATTATATCAAGTATTTCTCAGCCCATTGTGGGCTGAGAAATAAAAGTGGGCAAAGGATATGAACAGACATTTCTCAAAAGAAGACATTTATGTGGTCAACAAACATATGAAAAAAAGCTCATCATCACTGGTCATTAGAGAAATGCAAATCAAAACCACAACGAGATACCATCTCACACCAGTTAGAATAGCGATCATTAAAGTCTGGAAACAAAAGATGCTGGTGAGGATGTGGAGAAATAGGAACACTTTTACACTGTTCATGGGAGTGTAAATTAGTTCAACCATTGTGGAAGTCTGTGTGGTGATTCCTCAAGCATCTAGAACCAGAAATACCATTTGACCCAACCATCTCATCACTGGGTATATACCCAAAGGGTTATAAATCATTGACCACACAGAATCAAAGCCAAAACATCCTACCAAAGCAACACTATAGTTACATCCACAAGAAAAAGTCTTACCTTACCAAAGCCAATCCAAAGGATTATAAATCATTCTACTATAAAGACACATGCACACATATGTTTACTGCAGCACTATTTACAATAGCAAAGACTTGGAACCAACCCAAATGCCTGTCAATGATAGACTGGATAAAGAAAATGTGGCACATATACACCATGGAATACTATGCAGCCATTAAAAAAAAAGAGTTCATGTCCTCTTCAGGGACATGGATAAAGCTGGAAACCATCATCCTCAGCAAACTAACACAGGAACAGAAAACCAAACACCGCATGTTCTCACTCATAATTGGGAGCTGAACAACGAGAACACATGGACACAGGGAGGGGAACATCACACACTGGGGCCTGTAGGGAGGTGGAGGGAAAGGCGAGGGAAAGCATTAGGACAAAGTACTAATGCATATGGGGTTTAAAACCTAGGTGACAGTTTGATAGGTGCAGCAAACCACTATGGCACGTGTATACCTATGTAACAAACCTGTACGTTCAGCTCATCTGTCCCAGAACTTAAAGTTAAAAAAATTAATCTCAACAAAGAGGCCTAGAAGGAACATACCTCAACATATACAGGCCATATATTACTATCCCACAGCCAACATCATACTGAATGGGAAAAAGCTGAAAGCCTTTCCTCTAAGAACTGGAACAAGACAAGGATGGCCATTTTAACCACTCTTATTCAATATGCGACTGCAAATCCTAGCCAGAGAAATTAGGTGAGAGAAAGAAAGAAAATGCAGCCAAATTGGAAAAGAGGAAATAAAATTGTCCCCATTTTTAGATGACCTAATCTTATTTATAGAAAACCATAAAGACTCTACCAAAGAACTCTTAGAGCTGATAAACAAATTCTGTAAAGTTGTGTGATTGATACAAAATCAACATGAAAAATCAATAGCATTTCTATGATATTGTTGATAGCATTTTATTCTATCAATAACAAACTAACTAAAAAAGATGTCAAGAAAGCAATCCCATTTATAATGACTACAAAAAATAAAATACATAGGAATAAATTTAACCAAGGAAGTAAAAAACTCCACAGCAAAAACTACAAAACACTATTGAAAGAAATTAAAAGGGATATAAACAAATGGAAATTTTATACTTATGAATTCGATAAATTAATATTGTTAAAATGATCATACTACCCAAAGCAATGTATAGAATCAATGCAATCTTTATCAAAATACTAATGATATTCTTCATAGAAATAGATTTTTAAAAAACCTCCTAAAATTCGTATGGAACCACAAGAGACCCTAAATAGCCAAAGCAATAGTGAATGAAAAGAACGAAGCTGGAGCCATCACGCTACCTGAGTTCAAAATATCTTACAAAGCTGTGACCAAAAGAGCATTGTATTGGTACAAAACCAGACACGCAGACCAATGGAACAGACTAGAGAACCCAGAAATACACATATTTACCAGCCAATTGATTTTCAATAGAGGCACCAAGAACATACACTGGGGAAAGAACACCCTCTTAAATAAACAGTGCTAGGAAAACTGGACATTCATATGCAGAAGAATGATGCTAGGCTCTTACCTCTTACCTATACAAAAATCAACTAAAATTAAAGACATAGGTGAAATGCTTCAGGACATTGATTTAGGTAAAGATTTTATGCTTAAGGCTTCATAAACACATGCAACAAAAGCAGAAATAGGCAAATGAGATTATATTAAACTAAAAAGCTCTGCACAACAAAGAAAACAACAGAGGAAGAGACAATTTGTAGAATGTGAGATGTTTGCAAACTGTTTTCCTGACTATGGGCTAATATCCAGATTATACAGTGAACTCATAAACTCAAACAACTCAGCACCAGAAACAAATAATCTGATTAAAAAGTGGGCGAAGGAACTGAATAGACATTTCTCTAAAGAAGATATACAAATGGGCAACAAACATGAAAAAATGCTCAACATCACTAATCATTAGGAAAATACAAATCAAATCCACAATGAAATATCATCTCACCCTAGTTAGAAATGACTACTATCAAACAGACAAAACATAAGTGCTGGCAAGGATGTGGAGTAAAGGTAACTGTTATACATGGTTGGTGAGAATGTAAATTAGTACAGACATTATGGAAAATAGTATGGAGGTATCTCAAAAAACTAAGAATAAACTACCATATGAGACAGCAATCCCAGTATTGGGTACTTAGCTGAAGGAAAGAAAATCAGTATATTGAAGGGATACCTGCACCCCTATATTTATTGCAGCACTATTTACAATAGCTAAGATATGAAAGTAACCTAAAGGTCCATCAACAGATGAGTGGATAAAGAAAATATGGTGTACGCGTGCGCGCGCGCACACACACACACACACACACAAGTGAATACTATTCAGCCACAAAAATTGAAATCCTGACATCTGTGTACCTTAAATGAGCCTATAGGACATTAAGTGAAATAGGCACAGAAAGAGAAATACTGCGTGTTCCCACTCATATGTAGGAGCTACAAAAAAATTCAGCTCATGGAAGAAAAGAGTTAGAATTATGGATACCAGAGGTTGGGAAGGGTAGAGGGAGGGGAGGGTGGGGAGAGGTTAGTTAACAGATACAAAATTACAGCTAGACATGGGAAATGAATTCTGGTGTTCTGAAGCTCTACAGCATGAATATAGTTAACTATAATTTATTGCATATTTTTGAAAAGCCAGAAGAGGGGATTTTGAATGTTCACAACACAGAGAAATGATAAATGTTTGAGGTCATGAATATGCCAGTTTCCCTGATTTGATCATTATACATTGTATACATGTATCAAAATGTCACACTGTATCCCATAGATATACACAATTATTACATGTCAACTAAAAAGGGAAAAATGTGGCTTCATTGAAGGTAAAAATATAACTCATTTGAAGCTAGATCTGACATTCCCAACTCCTCAGAAAAATAAGAACAATAACAGTGTTGTGGATATTTTTGTCTCATTTCTGACTTTAAATGGGAAAGTCTTCGGTGTTTTAGATGGCTATTCCTTATAATGATATGGAATGTTTTTATATTTTTCTTTCACTATCATAAATCAATGTTAAATTTTCTCAAATGTCCTAGAACAACTATAGAGAATATCATGATTTTTTCTTTTGTGCATCATTGAGATAGTAGTGTTAATGAAAATTCTACTATTAAGCCATCCTTGAATTTTTAGAATGGAACTACTTAGTCATGAAAACATATTTAGTGTTGAATTTATGTTGTCAATATTTTAGTTAAAGCAAGTACATTTTTTTTCTTTGTTGGCTTTTATAAGGATTATATTAACTTTGAAAACTAATTTGGGAAGTGTTTCATCATTCTGCAATTTTGGAACATTTAAAATAACACAAGAATTGTTGTTTGAAAGATTTTTTAAGGACTTGCTCATAAAATGATCTGGACTCAATTCCTTTTTTGGAGATAGTTAATGAAAAATTGAAATGTCTTCCCTAAATGTAAGCTTATTAAAGCTTTCTAATTTTTATTGAATCAATTTTCCCTGAAAATTGTACATTTTATTGAGTTCTAATAATTAGTGTCCATAAAGCTAAAAAATGTTTTAAAATTAAAAATTTTCTTTCCATCCTTGTTTATATTGTCAAGGATTCATGTTTCTCTCTCTCTTTCTTTCCAGTTACCCCATGTCATTAGTTTGCATATTTATTGATACTTTTACAGGTGAGATACTGTATTTATTAATCAATTTATCAATTTTGCTGTTTTTCTGCTTATTTAACTTCTGCTTTTATTTTTATTATTTCCTCATATATCTCTATGTTTTGGTTTTGTTTTCTACTTCTTCTGCTGAATATGTAGTTTGTTTTCTTCATTTAGTTTTGTGTAAAAATAAAATCTAAGGCTATATATTTTTTCTGTGTATAGCTTTGGCCACATTCATTAAGTTTAATTATGAGATATTGTGCCATTATTTCCTGAATAAATTGCAATCCCTTTTAAATTTTCCTCTTTAACATACTTTTCCTTCCTCAAAGAGTTAGTTTTAAGATTATTAACTACCTTTTTTAGAACAGGTAATATAATTTTTTCAAAAATAAAAAAATAACATGCATAATGAACAATCTCCCACCAATTCTATTTCCATTTTATCAGTCCTGTTTTCCCCTGTACCATTTAAATGGACAACTTTTTACACTTTTATGTATCCTTCTAAAGTTTTCTTATGTGCATACAAGCAAAAATCCACTTTTATCTCCCCCCACCCATTTTGAAAAGTGGCATGCTATACACACTATTCAACATATTTCTTTTTAGAATTTAAAGTTGATTTTTAGAAAATTTTCAATATCAGCGCACAGAATGTCATCATTTCTTTTCTCCCTTCTTCCTTCTTTTTACAGCTCCTCCTTTATACAGTAGTCATTAAGTGGAGGCATCATAATTTCTAAAAGCAGTTTCCTATTATTAACATTTCAATTGTTTCCATTTTTTCCTATTACAAACTTTGCTGCAATTAATAAGCTTAACATATGTGGAAATATGAGTTAGCATAAGTTCTGAGTAATAGAACTGCTAGGTTAAATGATTTGTGCATTTGTAATCTTAAAAGATATAGACAAATTCCTTTCTATAAGGATTGTGCCTGTTTGTACTTCCACAAGCAATTATGAAAGTGTCTATACTCTTATTCAGTAGAACGTGTGGTCAAAGGCTAGAAGTTTTGTCAATCCAATAGATATAAATGATATTCAGTGTGGCTTTAATATGTACCTTTTCTTATTATGATTGAAGTTGCATTCTTTTCATTTGTTTAAGAGATACTTTGTTTTACTCTGAATTATTCGTGTTTTCTTGCCATTATTTTCCTATTAGGTTATTGTTTTCTTTCTTTTTTAAGGATCTCTATATATATTAGGAAGATAAACCATTTGTAAAAATATGTCAGGGTAAAAGATGCAAGATATAGATCCAACTTTTTTTATCCAGATCACTTTCCAGTTGTCCTAATGATATTGAAAAACCTATCCTTCCTTGGTGATTTGAGGTACAACTTTTATTATATTCCAAATTCCTACATGTATTCATTTCTATTATTGTTCTTCCTATTTTGTTCTATTAGTTGGTGTATTCATAGTCAATTTCCTACTGCTTTATTAAATGAGGCCTTTATAATATGTTTTAATACTTGGTTGGGCTAGTCTTCTAGTTCTTTCTCATTGCTTTTTTAACTCAGAGCTTTCCTATCAATTCTTGCTTGTTAATTTTTATCTATGATCTTAAAGATTAACTTGTCTAGTTTCAAAAATAAGCATATAAATAAAAAACAGAGGTTTGTATTTTTGAATAATAAATTAACCTGGAACTTGGTATCTATGATACACTCTTGCTTTCTAAGTACATGGTATGTGTTTCCATTTCTTCAAACCTTCTTTTGCATCATTTAATAGTTTCAAATTTTTTTTTTTTTTTTTTTGAGACGGAGTCTCATGCTGTTGCTCAGGCTGGAGTGCAGTGGCGCGATCTCGGCTCACTGCAAGCTCCGCCTCCCGGGTTCCCGCCATTCTCCTGCCTCAGCCTCCTGAGTAGCTGGGACTACAGGCGCCCGCCACCGCGCCCGGCTAATTTTTTGTATTTTTAGTAGAGACGGGGTTTCACTGTGTTCTCGATCTCCTGACCTTGTGATCCGCCCGCCTCGGCCTCCCAAAGTGCTGGGATTACAGGCTTGAGCCACCGCGCCCGGCCTCAAAAATTTTTTTATAAAGCTGTTGCTATTACAAAGGGTCCTTTTCTTCAATTATATCCCATTACATCTTATGTATAATAAAACTATGGATTTGCATGTATTTGTACTCTATAACCTTATTATCTTAATTTCAAAGTCAGCTTTCAGTTTATTGTTTTGGATGTGTGTAACAGATTGTAGTTTCCAAATCTAGCCACCAATATCTGGTCATCACATATATTCTTTCTACAATGTAACATTGATAGTTTCCCATCAAGACATGGGGATCTATATTCCCTTTCCTTGAAATTAGGCCAGACTATGACTGCAGCAGAAGTGATACTATGTGACTTCTGACTCTAAATCATATTAAATAAAAACTTTTCATTGGGCCTGCTAAGATCCAGGCACCACATTGTGATAAGGCCAAGCAACCACATGGAAAAGACACACAGTCACATGGGGTGAAGTGGAGAAGCAATGTGAAGAGGCCACATATCATTGTTCCAATCACAGCCTTAGCTGAGGCCTCAGTCAACCACCAGCAGCAATCACTGGGCATATAAGTGAGCGAAACTTCAGAGGATTCTAGCCACCAGCCTTCAAGTCACCCCAGCAGATAACCAGCGGCACATAGACAAGCTCAGGCCACCAAGTCCTGCCCAAGTTGCAAATTCATTTGCAAAATAAATATTCTAAGCAACTAAGTTTTGAGATGGTTTTTTGGCAGTAATAGATGTGGATCACAAGGTCAGGAGTTTGAGACCAGCCTGTTCAACATACTGAAACCCCGTCTCTACTAAAAATACAAAAAATTAGCTGAGTGTGGTCATGGGCGCCTGTAATCCCAGCTACTTGGCAGGCTGAGGCAGGAGAATCGCTTGGATCTGGGAGGGGGAGGTTGCAGCGAGCCAAGATTGCACCACTGTACTCCAGCCTGGGCGACACTGTGAGACTCTGTCTCAAAAAAAAAAAAAAAAAAAAAATCATTCATCAGCAAATTGTAATGATTTTAGATTTTTCGTTATAATTTTTATAACTCTAATTTTTTTCTGGTTGTGATCTAAGGATAAGAACAGCACACTCGATGCGACATACGCTTCCTTCAAAATCTAATAAGACATACCAAGCAATGTGCCTCTTTCATAGTAGTAATGCATGCAAAATGAAACAATTTGATTTTACTTTAGAGGGTATATATTGACATGTCTCATTCAGATCACTGGAGCCCTAGAAACTTCACAAAGGTAGATGGCCCAGTTTTTTTTGAAAGGGGGCCATTTATCTATTGCCCTCTAGCATGCTTGTGTCTTCTCAAGTTATCTAGGGTACTTGCTGAATTCTTCAAGCAGTGTGATATAATCAATGTAATAAAAACTTGATTTCCCATGGGACAGTTAGACAAACAAGGTCACTGTGGACTAAATCATGATATAAAGCCATGATTGAAATAACCTTCAGAAGGCAATCCTAAACAAAAAGGATAAAGCTAGAAGCATCATGCTACCTGACTTCAAACTATACCACAGGGCTGCAGTAACCAAAATAGCATGGTACTGACAAAAACAGACACATAGACCAATGGAACAGAATACAGAATGCAGAAGTAAGACCACATGTCTGCAACTATCTGATCTTCGACAAACCTGACAAAAAAAACAAGCAATGGGGAAAGGATTTTCTATTCAATAAATGGTGCTGGGATTACTGGCAAGTCATATGCAGAAGACTGAAACCAGACCTCTTCCTTACACTATATAGAAAAATTAACTCAAGATGGACTAAAGACTTAAATGAAAAACCCAAAACTATAAAAACCCTGGAAGACAATGGATGCAATACCATTCTGGGCATAGGACTGGGCAAACATTTCATGATGAATACACCAAAAGCAACTGCAACAAAAGTAAAAACTGACAAATGGGATCAAATTAAACTAAAGAACTTCTGCACAGCAAAGGAAACTGGCAACAGACTGAGCAGACAACCTAGAGAATTGGAGAAAACATTTGCAAACTATGCATCTGACAAAGGTCTAATATCCAGCACCTATAAGGAACTTAAATAAATTTATAAGCAGCAAACAACCCCATTAAAAAGTGGCCAAAGGACATGAACAGACTCTTTTCAAAAGAAGACATACATTTGGTCAACAATCTTATGAAAAAAAGCTCAGTATCACAGATCATTAGAGAAATGCAAATCAAAGCCACAGTGAGATAGATAACAATTTCACACCAGTCAGAATGGGTATTATTAAAAAGTCAAAAAATAACAGGTGCTGATGAGGTTGTGGAGAAACAGGAACGCTTCTACACTGTTGGTGGGAACGTAAATTAGTCAAGTATTTCAGAAGACAGTGCGGTGATTCCTCAAAGACCTAAAAACAGAAATACCCTTCTACCCAGCAATTCCATTACTGGGTCTATCACCAAAGGAATAGAAATAATTCTATTATAAAGACACATGCATGTATATGTTCACTGCAGCCCTATTCACAATAGCAAAGACATGGACTCAACCTAAATGCCCATTAATAGTAGACTAGATAAGAAAATGTGGTGCATATACACCATGAAATACTATGTGGCCATAAAAAAAGAATGAGATCATGTCTTTTGCAGGAACAGGGATGAAGCTGGAGGCCATTATCCTTAGCAAACTAATGAAGGAACAGAAAAATCAAATACTGCATATTCTCACTTATAAATGGGAGCTAAATGATGAGAACACATGGACACATAGAGCAGAACAACATATACTGGGACCATTCAGAGGGTGGAGAGTGGGACGAGGGAGAGGATCATTTTATATTTGTTGTTTATTTATTATTTATTTATTAAAACAACTAATGAGTACTGGTCTTAATACCTGGGTGACAAAATAATCCATAGAACAAGCCCCCATGATACAAGTTTACCTATAAAACAAACCTGTACGTGTACTTCTGAACTTAAAAGTTAAAATAAAATAATAAAAATATTTATAACACTTGCAGACACACACACACACACACACACACACACACACACACACAGAGAAATAGCCTTGAGAAAATATAGTGAGGGCGTTATGCTATCCTTGCAAGGTAAAAGAAATTTATTTTTATTTTTACTTTTTTATTTTTTACAAACTAGATGTAAACCTTTATTTCACAACTATGTCATATTCACTTTCTGAAAAGACATGGACCGGGGGACACAGCTGAAAACACTGGGAGGCCAGATGCTGGCGTCTTCCAGGTGGGAGCATAGCTGTGATCACTCTAGGGCCAATGTCTCCTAGGGCTCTCAGGCAGCACAAGCCAGAGGCACCAGCACTGTGCAATCCCAGTTTTACTTAGAGCCACCTCTTTTTTGTGGGGTGGGAGGGCGGGGCATTAGTCCTCATTTCATGCCAGATTTTCAGTAGAGGCTCCCTGTTCTTCCAAATCAGTTCAGGACTGTAAGTAACATACCATATTCCAAAGACAGCTCCCCCAAGATGTGCTGCATAATCAAAAAATTTCCATCCCAGGATCATTCCTGCCGTATCCATGGCATTAATGGCTTTTAGGGCACTTCCTGCTGTGAATGTGAATATTGGAAGAAAATAATGGCAAGCCTCCCTTCCGGGATCTTAGTGTGGACGGCTGCGAGGATCATCACGGTGGCGCGAGATGCATCATGTCATTGTCCATATCTTCGTTTGGCCAACTTTACACATATAATTGACAAAATTGGAAATAACATCTGCAGATAGGTACACTGCCATGAACTGCTCTTGACCCAAAATGTTCACTATACTGGAAGAGAAGCTCCACAAAACATACATATTTGCTGCCATGTGAAATAAGGAGAAATGATTGAATGTTGACAGCAACATTGGGGAACAACGGACCTTTGAGGCTGGATTAGATGTGAAATATCTGATCACTGTCCACTGCAGAGAAGGTACTCTCTATAAACAGAAAACAAGGACATTTGCAGCTATGATACCTGAGTCCGCTGGCCATTACTTAGGTTATTCCACCCCTTGTTAATCTCTTTTCTGAAGTCTCCTTTTTGTGGTCTTATGCTATCCGACCAATCAGCTTTTATGCCATCGAAATAACTCTGGACCCTGGATTTCAGTAATTCATATTGCCAAATAGCAGCTGATCCAAATGCACAGCCTGTAAACCCAACAGTAAAAAAATAAAGGTTTTAGGAGAGTCCTTATAGGACAGGGAGAAAGATAAAAGACATGTTTCTTCCACCAGAGGAATCAAAGCACTTCTTTTGTATCCTTCACCACTTGTCCCGTGTCTGATCTTCGGGGTTCAACCTCACTGGGTTCTTTTCTGAATCCACATTTTTTCCTGAATTAATTAGTTAAAGCTGCGTCTGAGCAGCTGCGGCTGGGCTAGGGCCTCAGTGGGCTCCTCGCAGCTGCTGCTGCCCACCAGTGGAGCCCACGCTGGACCACAGCCCCAGCCTCTCTGCGCCCAGCCTCGCCACTCCGTTTTCCCGCTGAAAGAAAATTTTAGGCTGGGCACAGTGGCTCACGCTTCCAATCCTAGCACCTTGAGAGGCCAAGGTGGGTAGATCACCTGAAGTGGGGAGTTTGAGACCAGCCTGATCAACATGGAGAAACCCCATATCTACTAAAAATACAAAATTAGCAGGGCATGGTGGTGCATGCCTGTAATCTCCGCTACTTGGGAGGCTGAGGCAGGAGAATCGTTTGAACCTGGGAGGCGGGGTTGCAGTGAGCCGAGATGGTGCCGCTGCACTCCAGCCTGGGCAACAAGAGCAAAATTCCATTTCAAAGAAAAAAAAAAAGAAAGAAAATTTTAGCGCCTTCATCCGATATCCCAGGGATTGTATTTGTGTGTGTGTGTGTGTGGTTTTTGTATTGTTTTGTATTGCCTTCTGTTTCCAGAAGGCAAAATGATTTCTGGAAACACTGATATCAGTGGAGCCACCGCCTAAGTAAGCTTACAATAATTTATCATTCTCCAAAATTCATCAATCTTTTGTACATAGATCATATTAATTTGCTGTTACTGACATAGCAAAATGTCAGTCCACTGACTGGTGGCTTAAACCATATGAATTTATTTTCTCAAAGTTCTGGTGGCTAGAAGTCCAAGATCAAGGCATCGGCAGGTTTGGGTCCTCTGAGTCCTCTCTCCTTGGCTTGCAGTTGGCCACCTTCTTCCCATGCCCTCACATGGTCTTTCCTCTGTGTATGGACATTCCTGGTGTCCCTTTGTGTGTCCAAATTCCCCCTTTTTACAAAGACCCTACTCAGATTGGATTAGGGCCCATTTTAATGGCCTCATTTTAACTTAATCCCCTCTTTAAAGGCCCTGTCTCCCAAAACAGTCCTATTCTAAGGCACTAGGGGGTTAGGGGCTCAATATATAAATTTTAGGGGGACACACTACCACAGCGTAACCCATAATAGAGGTCAGACAGGTAAGATATGTGTAGTTGTGATGGAAACCAACTCTGGATCTTTCAAGTCTTTGATCCTGCACTAATGGCAGCAGTCATTCCAAGGGTGTGGTATTGCTGTGCTTTTCTGTTTTGGTGGATTTCTGCTTGACTTTTCCTACTTAACAGTTCCAACTCCATGAGTTAGGAAACTAATATGGTAACGCTGCTAGATGCATTCTATATTTCTATCAATTATGCTTTTAGAAATGGGGCATATAGAGTGAATGTGTGTGGGAGAAAGAGAGACAGAGAGAAGGAAGAAAGAGAGATTTTTAGCATTTGATTACATTTAAATGTAACTGTAATTTTTAATTAAATTTTTTGAGTTTAAATTTTTTTCAAATTGAAGTTTAATGTTTTTCATTTTTTAATTTTAAAATTTAATTCTAATTTTGGAGTGAATGGTTTTATATCATTTGTTGATCTCTCTCAACATTGGGCAATCAATACTTATATTTGTGTTAAGTAACATTTTATAATTTATATAACATTATATTTTTCATCTTAAAAATAATTATGGTCAAAGACTTTGTAAAATAGTTTTTTTAAAACAATTTTGTGGCCGGGCGTGGTGGCTCATGCCTGTAATCCCAGCACTTTGGGAGGCCGAGGCGGGTGGGTCACGAGGTCAGGAGATCGAGACCATCCTGGCTAACACGGTGAAACCCCGTCTCTACTAAAAATACAAAAAATTAGGCGGGCGTGGTGGGGGGTGCCTGTAGTCCCAGCTACTCAGGAGGCTGAGGCAGGAGAATGACATGAACTCAGGAAGCAGAGCTTGCAGTGAGCCAAGACTGCGCCACTGCACTCCAGCCTGGGCAACAGAGCGAGACTCTGTCTGAAAAAAAAAAAAGAAAAAAAATTGTTTTGGAGTTATCAAAAAGATTCACATTTTTTAAAATCCGAAAATTATAGAAAAGAACCACGTTCAGTAAACCCATTTTCAACAGGTAATAAAAACAAAAAGGAGACACCAATGCTGTTAGGATTTTGAGATGCACCATGCAGACATCAGGTTCAGAGTGGCTTCGTCTTTATTAAAGTCAGAATTTGCATCTAAGAAAAGTTTCACATGATTAAATCAAGAGATGCAATACACTCAGGCTTTTCATGAAATTGACATCATTATTACAAATAGTGCTCATTTGAGGCAACTGTAACATTATTGCAATGAGAAACATCTGTCCCCTTTCCTCTCAGGTCCCTATGGTGGCTTAGGTTCATGATTACAGCCACCTTTAGGACTAAATACACAAAAGCCTTACTCTACATCTGCCCCTTTGACTTTAACATAGTTCTCAAAAAGAAGTGCAATAAACTTTTATTCTTTCTTGATTAGATGGAGTTACAATTGCCAAAATAAAAATCCAAGTTCCAATTTTGGTTTTAAAACTAGAAAAGGAAAAAATGTTATTATCAATAATGACTTTGGGAAGAATTCTTTAAAACACAGTGAGGGTGAGTTCTTTTGGAAACAACTGTATTCTGTGTTTATACATATTTATATATAAAAGGTGTCCTCATTGGGGGCGGGGGGTGCTGATGCCACCAGTTCCTTTGAAGCCTTTTCTCCCCCACTGCCAATGCCGGAGGGGAATGAGTCTTCAATGGCGGCTCAATCTAGCTCTTGCGTTTAGGCTTGGATCTCATTCCAATTTAGGCTTTTCTTTCTCTTCTTCCATACCTAGAAATACAGGCAAAGTGTTTTATTTGAGCATCAGATTAAACTACGAGCAGTTTGTTTAATCTGGAGTGCTAACACTACTCACACATCCACTCATCTGCCCTCACTTCTCCCATTCACTCTCCTGACACACCCCCGTTTCCCTCCTAGCTAAGAAGGAAAGCCATGCACAACTTTCTCCAGAAACATCCTCTGTGACCTCTCTTCCCCACCCTTTCCACAGAATCAGGACACAGCATCTCTGGGACACACCCAGCTCCTATGGCCTCTGGGAGACAAGCCTGCAAGTTGATTCATGACTTGCTGAGTTTGTGTGGAAACCCCAGCTAGACTGCTTTTTAAACTAGCTTCTGGCAACATGAGGTGTGCAACTCATGAGTTTCAAACAGACTTCATTTATTTTTACTTTAGTCCTGTCCCTTCCCAAGGCAAGGACTTTGGATTTTAAAAAGCCATTTTTTTTTAAAGGTCCTAGAGAGTTTATTAGACAGAAGAACTGTTAATTTCCATACTCATGAATCTTAAACTGCAGTTCTCTCTCTATTCAACCCAATCCTGGTAGAATCATGTTTTTCTTCCTGAAGGACTTGTACGTACTGGACCAGTAAGACCCTTTGCCTATCGTCTGTAGAGAATAGTCAATGATGTTTCATGTTCCTGAAGATGAAAATGTTCATCATTTTTAGGAATTACAGTTAAATCTGGCAAGTGCTTCTTGCTTTTTTCTTTTTCTTGTACCTAAACATTTTTTGAATCTTACCAAATTCTCAGTTTCTTTGTTTCAATAGCAAAAATGAAACAAAATAACTTAAAATACCGCTTTGCAGGTTTTGTTAGTATTCTTTCATAAATTGCAAGCTTTCTGAGGGTAGGGCCCTTCCCTGTTTTGTTCCTGATTATATCCCCAGCACCTAACATAGGGTGTGTGTCTCATTGCAGGAGCTCAATTAATCTTTGTTGAATAAAATTAATAAGCAGTGAACACAGAGAAGACTTCAGAAGCCTGGACTAGTGGAAAGCAGTAGAACAAAATATGGGACTCCACAATATGTAAATTATGAAATTTAACCCCAGAGGGTCATAATGCTAGGGCTTACAATAGGAAGGACTTCCCCACCACATAACCCCCAGCTCCTGGTATATGTTTTGTGCTGTCAGAATAGTGGTGGTGGAATGTGGGTAACGTGCTCTGAACGAATGTCCCCAGATGGTCTTTTATGTTTGATTTTCATGGCTAAGGAACTGGCAGAGATCTGGAGCACTTTTTCCAAAGTCCTTCTCAGAAATCCTATGAAGGAAAACTTAAAGTTGAGGAGTAAGGACATCTGACGGGAGGAGGAACAGGGTTGAAGGCAAGAAGGTACAACACGCCTTCGTTGTAACCACGGAAAAAAGAAAATAGCACAGATTCAGCTCAAACAGCACATGTGTCTTGAACCTCAGCTCTGTCCCTATTCCCTCTCCTGTGGAGAGGCTATCAGGGGCTAAGAGCAATTTGCTTCTCTTTTTAAAGTCTGTTTTTTCCAAAGCGTTTGCTGCAGATGGGTTGACTTGGCAGCAGTGCTGGAATCTTCAAAAGCGCGGGTGGAGAACGGGGGTTATTCACTGACCTAGAGAGGGAAAATGGCTTCCCACCTACTTTAGTTTGGCAGCTGTGAGGTAGAGAGAAAAAATTAGACAGCTGTAAATAATGTCTGCAAGAACCAGAGATAAAATTTCCATGCAAAAGGCAGGAAGAAATCTATCACAAAGCAGAGGCAGGATACACTTTTGGGACCAGAGGAGACAAGATTGCAGGGCGCTGAGGGAGTCAAGTCACATGCCCTTCCTGCAGCCCGTGGGGAGGGCTCCACCAGGGGGCAGTGCTGGGACATTGCTAGGCCTGGGTGGGCCTGGGCGGAAATGACCTGCACGGGCAGCGGGAGGCGAAGAGGTGCAGGTTTCTGCACACATAGACCTCCCCTGTCTCCCGGCTAGCCTACTTTCTCTGTCCTCACACCAAACTTTTGGTTTTGAAAAGACTCATTTCTGGTCTTACAAAATGTAGCTTTAATAAGACTGGTCAGATATACCAAAATTGGGATAAAATCTTAGCTTAAGTACAGAAATATTTCAGCTGTGAATTGTGTCCGAACCGTCCTTCCCCAAACTGCTACATTGAAGTACTTAACCCTCAGTACCTCAGATTGGGAGAGAATGCCAAGGGTGTGGCTGGACAGCCATGTGCTAATGAAATTAGGTACGAGACTCACAGATCCAATCAACCTCCACAGCAGATGCCAAAAATAGAGAGGTGGTTATGTGAAAAAGATCCACGGAGTGCCCTCTTGTCTGACTGCTTGGACCCCCATGACTTGCATGGGAGGCCAACACGGTTTTTGAGAGTTTTATACCAGCAGAAACATTGACAGCGTGGACTGAAAGGGACAGAGACAGGATGAAATGAAGGACCAATGGCTTCAAAGATGGTTCAGCGACTGGTTCCTCCTTGGTTGTAGAGGGTGGAACTATTGCCCAGGGCTGTGGGGGTGGGGCTCCTGTGACCCTGCGCCTGGAAGGCAGGGCTATGTATCCCCTCCCCTGTGAGCCCTGAGGACAGAGCATCTAGCCAAAGAGGATTATTTTCAAGCCTTAAAATGGAATGGAATTTCCCCCGCTAGCTTCAGACTTGCTTGGGAACCATGATTCTTTATTTTTCCCCTGTAACTTCTCCCTTACAGAATGGGAATGTATATTCTATGCCTGTCCCACCATTCTGTTTTGGAAGCAGATAACTTTTTGTCTGGTTTCCCAGGTTCACACACAGCTAGAGAACAATTTTGCTTCAGGATGACTCATACCCTGAGTCTCATGCATACCCAATTTTATGATATTTAAGATGAGATTTTGGACTTGAGAGTTGATGTTTGAAAGACGTTTGGGGTTGTTGGGATGGCATATTTTCATGGGGGTGAAGGACATGTATTCTGGTGGGGGGGAGTGAAGTATTATGAAGTGAACTGTGTCCTCCGCTCCCAAATTCATACGTTGAAATCCTAACCCCCAGGATCTCAGAATATTACTTTACTTGGAGACAGGGTATTTACAAATGAGGTCATCAGGGTGGGCCCTAATTGAATACAACTGATATCCTTATACAAAGGGGAAACTTGAAGACTGGACTGAACACCAGTTAGAAGCCACTGGCTCTGCCATCACCTATTCGGGAGGGTCACTTAAGATTTTGGGGCCTCAGTTACCTTTGGTGAAAGGAAAGGGTCGGTTTCGATGATTTCCAATCTCTCAGCTGTAAGATTCTGCAATAATGTGAATTTTATCTTGAAGTTGTAGCGAACATAAGCTACCCAAGTAGACGGAGTTGAGCTATTAAAAACCATTATAGAAAAAGGAGGGTGGCTCCAATGCAATCTTTCTTCTTCTTGGGGGATTGTATGGTAACTGATGTGAAATAATCAGGATTGTAGTACTGTACTCCCATGTCCTCAATTCATCCTAACACGCTTCTTTTGGTGAGTAGTTTTCGACTGAACAGCTAACAGAACCAGCAGCTAATGTGACTGAGTAAAGTGGCCAGGTGAGAACGAGGGAAAGTTACTCATCTAAAGCAGATAACTGATACTCAATTCTTTTTTCTTTTCTTTTGTTTTTGAGACATAGTTTCACTCTGTGGCTCAGGAGGATGGAGTGTGGTGGCATGATCTCGGCGCACTGCAACCTCTGCCTCCAGGTTGAAGCGGTTCTCGTGCCTTAGCCTCCCAAGTAGCTGAGATTACAGGTGTGAATGCTGGCTCATTTTTGTAGTTTTAGTAGAGATGGAGTTTCACAAGGTTGGCCAGACTGGTCTTGAACTTCTGGCCTCAAGTGATCCGCCCACCTTAGCCTCCCAAAGTTCTGGGATTGCAGGTGTGAGTCACTGTGCCCAGCCAATGGATAACTGATACTCTATTCTAAACCATTGTCACCAGAAGAGAACAGTGGTCTCTGTGTTTCCAGATCCTAAAATATTTGCTAAGAAGGTAAAAATCTGGCCTTTATGTCAAATCTCCCAATTTTTTTTTTTTTTTTTGAGATGGAGTCTTGCTCTGTTGCCAGGCTGGGGTGCAGTGGTGCGATCTCAGCTCACTGCAACCTCTGCCACCTGGGTTCAAGCAATTCTCCTGCCTCACCGAGTAGCTGGGACTACAGGCACATGCCACCATGCCTGGCTAATTTTTGTATTTTTAGTAGAGACGGGATTTCACCATGTTGGCCAGGATGGTCTTGATCTCTTGATCTCATGATCCACCTGCCTCCGTCTCCCAAAGTGCCGGGATTACAGGCGTGAGCCACAGCGCCCAGCCGAAATCGTCCAATTTTAAAATACTGATTCAAAACCAAAAATTCCACCATGTACGCCTAACAGAACTTGTTAGGTAGAAGTTGGGGGAGGCCATCAGTTTGTGACCCCTCTTGTAAGTGAGGATGATACTTACTTGGCACAAAACATCTGTCTCTGTGGAACTAACTAGATGGTCCTAGGTACATAAAGTTAATTTTCATATCTAAAATGAATTTTTAAAAAGTTAGTCAATCTTATGTTACTTAAGAGAATGGCATAAATCAAACAAATCATTAAAAAAAACCTTAATTTCATTATTCATTTTTAACTCTTCATTCAAAACTGCTAAAAAGCAGTATTCTATTAATGTAGAGTGGATATTTCTCTCTACTGGTTTTCAGGTCATCCTCTCATAGAAGTAGCAGAACTGTGGCCAAATGACTGTCAAATCAATCAATTCAAGTGTAAACAGGTACTTAAATACTTCCTGAAAAACATATATTGGACACATTCATTTAAGTTTAAATATAGCCTTTCTCCCAAGAAGCTGAGAAAGGTTTATACTTTGTTCTCCAAATATTTTTGTCAAGTAACCAAATACTTCTGTATATTAATGGAGAAAGATCGCTATTTCCATTGAACAGGTGGAACATTATTAAAAGATTAGTTACCGGTTCCCAAGCTGTGGCCTGAACAGAATTAAAAATGTTGATACTTTTTCTAATAGAACATTGATTAAAATCAAAAGCTGCCGAGAAAAGAAACCCTCAAATTCCCCTGGACCATTTAACATTGGCTAATACCCTGACACGTACAATCTTAGAGGATCCACACACACAAAAGTCCGATTCAGTAACCACACACAGTAACCACGCACTCACTGTGCTTTATTTGTCTGATTCGATTGAGCTCCTGGCAGGGTGTCTGGCACAAAGCAGGGTTCTCAATGTCTGTGTCACAGAGTCCATTTACTGCGGATGTCTAGAATGCTGTGATTGTGTCAGAGGAAAGAGCCAGGGCTTCCTAAAATCTCCAAACCATCTTGCCTTTGGATGTATTTTCATGCAGGACTCAATCACTACATGTCTATGCTGGCGCTTTTTCCACCTTTCAATTTTTATGTTGTTTTACATACACTTTGGACAGGTTTTGCACAGCTTGGATAAGATTACGTGCCTTGCCAAGATAGAGGCTCTGCCATAAATGGAAACAAATGAGAAATCAAATCACAGATTAAAAGAGTTTTTGCAGCCACGAAATATTATCTTTTACTGCTTGTAGCTCTTTGCCACTTTCAGACCTTCCATATGACAGCCACTGGTGAGTTAAGGTGGCTGGAGCATCGCTCACTGCTTAGATAGAGCTCTAGCAGAATGGCAGCGAGACCTTTCCCAGGTGACTGCACCCACATAGAAAGTGGAGATCTGGGTGACTTTAAAGGAGACTGGTTACATTTAATAATGTATCTATTTAATTTGGGGTCCCTTTAGCTAACTAAGGCAGTATTGTGTTGTTAATGCGGACAAATTTCCCTAATATGTGTTTTTTGTTAACACTACATTTTTCCCTATAAAATTTTATAGACATGCCTCTTTCCTCTTTAGATTTGGATGTTTTACTAGCTAATAAGACCAAGTGACTAGTAAACCTTTCGGGTAACTGTCAGAAGCTCTTAAATTCACATTGTAGTTATAAAAATGGAGCTCTTTACAGGAGATCCTGTGTGAAAGCTAAAAGAAGAGGCTACAGTGGAATTTTCCCTCAGTCTCTGCATAGACTCGTGTCGGCAATAATTCTCTTGTTTTATGTTCCCTCAGACAATACTTACTTCTCTGTGTATCCCAGATATAGTTGTTCAGAACTTCTCCCAGCAGGTACAGGAAGTTCATTAAGATGGTTGTAGACCCAAAGAAGATGATTCTGGCTCCTGGGCCAATGTGTTCCAGGAAAGGGTACACCCACATGCCAGTTACATGATGCACCCAGCACACCCTGCAAAGGAATCGGAAAGGAGACAAGGACAGGAGTCACTCTTATGGCAGGCATCAAAGCTGCTGTGATGCAAATATATACTCCCTCACTCTCATCATGCTTCAGCATTTGCCAGTCTCAAGTTCGCTTCTGATACTCAGCAGCTACTGGAAATTTGGTTGTTGTTTTATTTTACTTTTTATTCTTAAGTAATTATAGACTCACAGAAGAAGCACAACACACTCACCTTCCCCTCATGCTAACATCTTATATAATCCTGAGACAATTAACCAAAATTAAAAAATTAACATTGATATGACAGTACTAAATGATAGGCTTTATTCAGAATTTCCCAGTGTTCCTGTGAATGTCCTTTCTCTGTTCCAGGATCCAATCCAGGACCCCATGTGGTCTTCAGTCTTCACATCTCAGTCTCATACTCTGGCAGTTCCTCAGTCTCTCCTTGTCTTTGATGACATTTGAAGGGCATTTGAAGTTGTTGACTTTATTAACACTGTTCAACAATCTTTTAAATCTCTTCTTTACAGAAAGAGACAATATGGCATTGGGCAACCACAAGAGAATAAGACCTAGGTGAGTGTGTGCCAGATACCTTGCCATATGGCCTTCCAACTAGACACCAACACTCATGCCATATGGTGGCACAACCATGCATACCCTAGCAGGTACCAGCTTCCCACTCCTCTGATCTTCAGATGTGACACTGATTTCATTTTTTTCCTATTTTACTTACTTAATCATTCTCTTTGTGTTCCAGAAATATTTTTGACTCAGTGGGAATAGTAACATCATGAATTGCCACCGCTTTCAAAAGTTTAGTTAGAATATCGGCTCCATTAGCTTGGATCCTGACATGACTGCTTATAGCTGTTTTCCAAACATTCTTGAGTTCATTCCTTTATAAACTGTTGGCAATTATGAAGACTAAATAAAATACAGATAACTCGATTGCATTGGGAATAAAGATGATTTTTCATACTCATGTGTTCTGAGGTCATTTTCCTTATCCATGGCTTCACTCTAAGTAGCTTATCTACACATAAACATTACTGGCAGGGCGCAGTGGCTCATGCCTGTAATCTCAGCACTTTAGGAGGCTGAGGAGGGTGGATCACCTGAGGTCAGGAGTTGAAGACCAGCCTGGCCAATGTGGCGAAATCCTGTCTCTACTAAAAATACAAAAATTAGCCGGGCATGGTGGTGCATGCCTGTAATCCCAGCTACTCGGGAGGCTGAGGCACAAGCATCACTTGACCCTGGGAGGCAGAGGTTGCAGTGAGCTGAGATCACGCCACTACACTCCAGCCTAGGTGACAAAGTGAGACTTGGTCTCAAAAATAATAATAATAATAAACATTACCTACACATGTACCTCATTTTTGGCAGGAAACCTGGGAATCTATACCTGAGAACCTGCATTATCAATGAGGGTGATACCCTCCCTTCTCTTGCAGGTGAAAATTCATTCTGGGGTTGGTGGTAACAATTTTACACTATTTATGTAGAAAGCACAGATACACACACACACACATATATATACACACACAGATGTACATATATGCATAGAGAAACACATCAATAGGTGAACAAATAATCAAATGTGGCATATCCATGCAATGGAATATTACTCAGCCATAAAGAGGAGTAAAATGTTGATACATGCTACAACATGGATGGACCTTGAAAACATTATGCTAAGCAAAATAAGCCAGACACAGGTCACATATTGTATGTGATTCCACTTACATGAGGTACCTAGAATAGGCAATTTCATGGAGACAGAAAGCATAGTATCCATCAGTTACCAGGGGCTCGGGGGAGTGGGGAATAGGGAGTTATTGTTTAATGGGAACAGAGTTTATGCAGGGGATGATGAGAAAATTTTGGGTATAGATACTGGTGATGGTTACACAATGTTGTAAATACATTTAAGGACATTAAATAGTATACTTGCAAATAGCTAAAATGATAAATATTATATTATGTATATTTTAGCACAATAAAAAATGTTCCTGTGGTGGAAATTAGGAAAAAAAATATGTCTACAAAGGTTCCTTGGTAGATGGAAGCAGTAATGAAAGAAAGCTTGAGGAACAATCTTACAGCAAAGAGGCATTCTCTAGGTCTGTCCAGGTCAGCCTGAATCACTGTCCAAATGAAAATATTTGCATCAAAAAAAGAGGCCATATTAGTCCAAAGATTCTGTTAGAAAAGCTGAAGCAGTTGTGAGAATCAGCAGAAATTAAATGGTTAGAACTACCCTGTGGGATTCTGAGAAGTCATATTCTTTGTCTATAAATTAGAAGCAGTTTCATCATTCTGACATTGTCTTAAATAATGTAAGGAAGGTGCTGCGTACCCATCAAGTGGTTTATTAATTTCCATGGAGAGAATATGCAATATTCCCCCAATTTAATACCATTTAGCTGTAGTTGATGTTGCAAATCAACTTATAAAATTTTAATCAGTCTGTGCTACAGGGTGTTTGCGCTGGAGCAGCCTGATGGATCTGGATTAAATGTGAGTCAGGCCATGCCACTGTTCTGCTCAAAACTTGCTTCCTCTCCTACTCAGAGTAAAAGCCAGAGTCCCTAGATGGTTCTTCAAAGACCTACCCAGCACTCTTCTGATTTAATCTCCTGTTATTCTCCCCATCGTTCCCTGCCACTCCAGCCCATTGACTCCTTGGTGTTCCTCGAACACTCTAAGCTCTCTCTGTCTCCGAACTTTTGTATTTTTCCCCTGCCTGGAACAATACTCCTCACCACCCCCACAGCACCTCCCTGGACTCCCTTGTGTCCTTCAGGTTTTCATTCAAATGTCATCTTTCCAGTGATGTCTCCCCTGGCCACTGCATCTAAAAATTGCAACTTCTACCCTCAAAATGTCTGTTCTCGCTCCCTTTATTTTTTCTCCCAGCCATATAATATACTCTACTTATTTTTATTTGTCTGTTTATTATCTGTTCAATGAGCAAAGGAATTTTGTCCAATTATGTTCATTGCTGTATTCTGTGGTTCTTGGAGCAGTATCTGGCAGAGTATGCACTCAATAACTATTTGTTGAATTAATAACCTAATTAAAGAATATAAACAGCAACATCCGTTTATTGAGCCATTACTATAGTGCAGACACTTCGCCAATAACTTACAAATTTTTTTAATCTCAAAAAAATCCCTAAAATCTTTATGCTTTTTGTCACTATATTTAATTTAAGTCAGGAGTAGGGAAACCTTTTCTGTAAGGAACCAGATAGTAAATATTCCCATATGGTCTCAATCACAACTACTCAACTCTGCCATTGTAGTGCAAAAGCAGCCATAGACAATATGTAAACAAGTGAGTGTGGATGTGTTCCAATAAAACTTTATTTATAGACACTGAAATTTGAATTTGATGTATTTTCACATCATGAAATATTCATCTTTTGATTTTTTCAACTATTTAAAAATGTAAGAACCATTCTTAGCTTTTGAGTCATAAAACAAACAAACAAAAATCCAGGTGGTGAGCTGGATTTGGCACATGGGCTGTCATCTGCTGACTACTCGTTTAAGTAGTTCTTTGTATTTCACAAAGCTCCTTCAGCACACTATGTCATCTAGTCTTCTCAGCAATTCTAGATATAGCATGGCATTCTCATTGTACTATTGTATGAATCGGAGCTTATGGGGTATAAATGAGACTATGTCAGAACTGCCAATGCAATGTGAAATTCTCAGGTTTGCAACCTACAAGGCAGAGAAGCAGACAGCTATTCTGAGTGTGGTGCTCATAAACATGATATGTAATCTCCTTTACTTTATACAACCACCCTATTAGGTATGATTATTCTCTTTAAACAGGTAAAGAAACTGAGATCAGACTAAGGAACTTATCATAAAACTGGCAAAGCTAGGAAAGAAGTGCACATCTGATTTCTTTTTTGCTGCATTGACTTGCTTCCCTAAATGAGGCATTCAATATTGTCTCCAAAATGGAATTGAGTGTTTCTTGTTTGGTTTGGTTTGGTTTTCTTAACTTGGTAGGTCATCAAACAATCTCAGATAAAGAAATCCTGTTATTTGGGGTTCACCTGGATCAGTGTGAATGATGCATCCACTTGTCTTAACAAGTTGTTGTTTCACCATTTGTTTCCTTGATTTTTATCAGGGCTCAATTCTCTGCACAAAGATGACTCATGGCCTTGCCCATCTATCTGGAGAGTTCCTAGTTCTTGGCTGACTTTTAATTTCTCTCCTTCTAAGGTCTTCTTGTCTTAGTGCTCAAATAATGTATGCTTATGGTCATGGTACCAATTTTAATTTTAGCCTAAGAAGTCAATAACCATGATATGTGTGCATGCATATATATGCACATATTAGTATAACAAGATTTTTTGACTGTCTATTTTATTAAATGTACCTCCAATTTCATTCACTTTAATGTACCATTTAAAAAATAACATTTATTCATTCCTCCTATCTCAGTGCTTTGCTATTCACAAATGATACAAAGTAAACGGGTTACATGAATGAGTTAAATTACACATGTACCTTGAAACTGTGTACACCTATAATGCATCAATGAAAAAAAGTAAATGAGGCAGAGCTAATTCCTGTCCTCATGGAGTACAATGTAATGAGAAATACAGATAATTAAGAATTACAAGTGTAGTCAGAATTAAGAAAGGGTAAGTGTAGGGGTGCCATGGGTACACAGGGATTAGTCCCCAACTTTTTTTAAACCTCCCACTTGCCTTTAGTCTTTCTTATTTATTTATTTATTTATTATTATTATTATACTTTAAGTTCTAGGGTACATGTGCATAACGTGCAGGTTTGTTACATATGTATACTTGTGCCATGTTGGTGTGCTGCACCCGCCTTTAGTCTTTCTTTCTCTTGTGTATTTAACTTTCTTTCAAATTGGTGTTTTTCATAGCTGATGAATGTGTTCAAATGCCTCTCATTAAAGCACAACCAAAAGTTCCCAAATATTTCACAAGTACTACTCAGGTCTCTCCTCTTCAAAGGCAAACTTCTCCAATAGTGGTCCAGATTCACTGACGCCCTATCTGTACATTGTACTCACTTTCACCCACAGCAGTCTGGTGTCTCTTCTTGCTATTCGACCAAAAGATACTGATCTTCGACATCAGCTTCTCCTGGTTTTCCCCCTACCACGTGGCTGTTCCTCTTCCCTTTGTCAGTGCACCCTTCACTACCCTACCACTAATTTTTGGATTTGCTTAAATCTTGGTTTCCAGACTGTTTTCTCTTATGCATTCTCAGTTGATGAGTTCATTCACGGCTATGGCATCATGTTCACTATCTATACACAGGTATTTTACATACTGATACTCTAACCCAGATCTCTCCTCTATTCTAGGCAGTTTATCAAACTGTTCTTAAGACATCTCATTTTGCTCATCTTAAGCAGACAATACTATCATTCCTTCAGTTTTGTAACTCAAACATCGCAAGTCATCCTTGATACTTCCCTCTCTTTCATAGCATTTAGTTAATCCATTATTATTATTATATTATTTTACAATTTTATAACTTTATTTGATGTATTTGACGATCAGCAGTTAGTTCTCATCCACATTGACTGTCTGTAGATTTTTGAAAGTGGTAACAGGTACATAGGTAATGGAAGTATAGAACTTATCTGGTGAATCTTCATCCTCAGAACATTTTCTAGACAACCACACATGGACACAGTGTGGGACATTCCTTATTCCTTTGGCCCAGACAGTTTTGTTGGGCCTGGTATCAATGCACACATCTGGAGTTCCCATCTCCTTCGTGGCAAATTTCCAGATCTCTTTGAGTGCCCGAGGGGCAGACTTCTTGAAGCCCACTCCATGGACGTGCTTGTGAATGTTGATGGTGTATCATCAATGAGGTCACCACCTTCTTGATGGCAGAATGGCCCTTTTTGTCTCACCACCCTTCTTTGTGAGAGCCATTCTGCCAGGCCCAAGTTGGAAAGGAAGAGCGTGAGTAATTGTCCAATCCATTATCTTGTCTTATCAAGCTTACCCCTTACATCTCTCTAATATGTTGATTTTTTCCCACGTGCATCGCCAGCATCTTAATTTGTGTTAGAAGCATTTCTGTTTGGAGGACTGTGATAGTTCCTAATTTGTCTCTACATCTATTTTTTCCCCCTTCCATGTCATTCTCACTGCTGCCAGAGTGATCTTTCCAAACCAGAATTATGAACACACCATATCCCTGCTTTCAACATGTCAAAGGCCTCCCACTGGTTTTTTGTTAGAGACCCAAAGTTTCAACAAAGTCTAGAGTGCTCTTCATAGAGTGGCTTCTATCTGTCTCTTTGGCCCCATCTCATATCTTGCTCCTGTTCCTCTTTGCATTCCTGTCACACTGGCTTTCATTTGGTTCCTGGATCTTGTCATGTTCCCTCCTGCAATGTGGGTTTTCATATATCCTTCTTTCTGCCTGTACTGTTAGTTAGCCACCCCTTAGGCTAATTAGGTTATATGTATCCTTTCTATATTAGCTCGACTGGTACAATTGATCAATTATCACCTACTCAGGTAAAGTCTCCCCTGATCTATCAGATTAGGACAGATTTTTATAAGTTCTTATAGAACTAGGGCTTAAATTTGAATATCTTTATTTAAATAATATGTTTCTCCCCCTCTACAGTGTAAGTTCTGTGGGGTGAGGCATTGTGTTTATTTTTACCTCTCCTTGGATCCTCAGCACTTATCAGAATGCCTGTCACACACTAGAAGAATGAATGAATGAATAAAGTAGCATTTAAACTGTGATAGAAAGGATAAGAATTCATTGAGTAAAGATAGGAGGGAAGAACTTTCTAGCCAAAAAAAGGGCATGTCTAAAGAACCGAGAACAAGAAGAAGAGAACACTTTTGTTGTGATTAAGGAAGAGAGGGCAGAAGGATCAGGCAGGTGCCAAAACATGGGTTGATTTTTAATCCATGGTAAGAATCGTAGACTCCATCCTAGTGTGCAAATAGAAAGTCTTTGAAGATATGAAATAAATCTGAAATAGCTCAGATTGAACTGAACCAATCGTATCAGAAATGATAGTGGCTAGGAGAGGAACAACAGCACTGGCAATGAAAATTAGCCAAAAGATTTAAGAACACTTAGATCAGTGCCTCTCAAACTGTTGAGTCATGAGTGTGGCATGCTGGAGATTGTCATGAGAACTGGTTGTTAAATCTTTAGGTGGTTTGCAAGCTGGTTGGTTGGTAGCTTGAATTCAACCATGGTGGGAGTATTCACACCAAGGATATGGGCAAATGCTACACATTAGGTATTCCCTCCCTTGCCTCCAGAAGAGCTAACTGGTTGTTAAACATTTGTCAGTAACTCACTGGTTACCAGCATTTTAAAACAGTAACAGATGTCAACAGAAGAGAAAATATTACACGGCCTTGCATATAATGATGATAAGAATTATTTTGTGAAACTTCTATTTCAGTTATGTGTGTTTTAGTTTACAGTAAAAGAAATTTGACAGGCACTGATTTAACAAATAGAATTAAGATAACATGGTGATTGATTAGATTTAGGCAGTGAGGGAACCGAGATGAGTTAAGGATTAATCACAGATTCCTGACTTGATTAGTAGGGTGGAAACAGTTGCCATTTCCTGAGAGAGGGAATGCTATAAGGGAGACTGTTTGAAGGGATGATGAGTTCAGTCTGGACATGCTGAGTTTGAGGTACCTGTAAAATATCCAAGGGGAGATGTTTTGAAGGCAGTCAGTTCTATGGATTTGGACTTTGAAGAAAGGACTTATTTGGCAATACAGGTATCAAGTTCATTGGCAAAATAAAAAAAGATCATGGTTGAAACTATCAGGACAGACTGAGACCCAGGAAGAGTAGAGGGTCTGAAGGAAGTGGGCCCATGAGAGGTCCTTGGAAAAGGTTAAGATTTAAGTGATAAGGTCAAGGAGGATGAGCCTAAAAAGGACATCAAGAAAGATGGGCTAGTCACAGGGAAGCAAAATAGAAAAGTGTGATGTTGTAAAGCCAAGGGACAAGTGGTTCAAAGATAGACAGCATCTATTAGCACAGGGTCTTCATTGAGAATTATTAGAAAAGTGCCTTTCCACCAATAAAGTGGAAGGGAAAACATTTTCAGATTCCAAGTGGTATGTACAACATTCAAATCTACTTTGGATGTTGACTGAGTATAAATGATATATAGTCAGTTTAAAAAATGACATTGTCAAGCTCATACCTCTTTTTGCTACATGGCCAAATTTCATCCTATTCTGTCATGAGTTGGGGTGGTCACTGGAGCCCTTGAGGAGCGCAGTGAGGTCGATATGTCATCCCTTTCTCTTCTAGCTATGCCACCTTTCTATTTTTGAGATTATTTTAAAGAGGATTTAAAAACTTTCTGTATTATTCACATTTAGATAGGGAATTAGGTTGTTTGAGATCTAGGCTATTAGCACCGAAGACACAGACTCATATGGCAATAAAAGCTAATTAGCTAACCACACTGAATGGACATGTGCTAAAGGTTATATGAGCAGCTCTTTGGAGAAGGTATTGTATTACTACCATTTTACAGATGAGGACACTGAGGCCTAGAGAGATTAAGTGGAGAATCTGAGATACACACTTCAGCAGTTTAGTGTTCAGCCTGGATGCCAGGCTCCTGTACTGCTCTGAAGGCTAGATGGTGATGGATGGGGACAGGGCTCTGGAAAGCTTTTCTTTTAATGTTTTGCTCAGAACCAAAAAATGATCTAAGTATAAAATCTCCCTGTAAAGTTTTTCTTTTTCCCACTGACTATAAAAGTAATTCATGCTCATTATAGAAAATGTGTGAGATACAGAAATGTTGCAAGATGCAAGATAAATCACTGTGGGTGAAGTTTTAACGCAAGACTAAGTGTCTTATAAAACGCAGAGCTCAGAATTTTACAACTTCCCCTGAGGAGGGGGAAGAAACGCTGCAGACATAAAGTAATAAACACTTCCTTCAGAGAAGGCACTGACTTACCTCTTAAGAAACAGTTACATCACATGTGCATTTAACCTACCGGAATTTACTGCACAGCTTGGCAGGCAATGAGCATGTGCCCCAGGGTGAGATAAGATATGGGATGTGCATCAGCTTCTCACCCGGTAGGTTTCTGTGAGCCTCTCATGGTACCTCCAACCTGAAGCTCCTGAAGGACTTTTCAAGGACAGGTTTGACTTTTGGCTCAAATGCTGATTTTAGACCTGGCCCTCTCTTGAGAGCTAATGGTCTAATTTTAGAACCATTCTATAGGTCCCTTGGACCATTGCCTGAATATTGATTGCATGGAGACTGCTTCTTGCTCCATTTAAAAAAATCTGAAATTCTGCTGCAGTTTCCTAGAGTTCATGCACTCATTCATTTATTCAATGAATGTTTCTTGAGTCTTCACTCTGTGTCAGGTGGGGTGAGCAGCAGTGGGGATTGCATGGCTGTGAGGGGCTCACGGTGTGTGTGGGGGTCTGCTGAGATTCCTGATGAACAGCCTGTAGGTCTCAGAAATAGGACAAAGGACATCAGCTTAGATGGAAACAGAGCTCAAAATGGTCTCCTCAGTGAAGTGTATGGTAAAGCCAAAAAATTAATGCATCCATTCACAGGTAAATATCAAATAGAAGGAGCCAATCCGAAATGATATTGAAATAATCTCTAACTCAGTTACAAGTATCATTGTAGAAGTCCATTTTTGACATTCAGAGGGTTTAACAGTATTTTTCAAGACAATATTTTAAGGCATAATCATAGTTTAATATTCATCAAAGCTGTCCCAATTCTTTTCAGTGGAGCTAGCCCAAATGTACAGAATCTGGGAGGCATCCACATATGGGGCAGGCTTATGCATTTGTATCCTGTGCAGTTACACAGGGTGTTGTGCTCAGAAGGGGATCACACTTGTTTTAAGGATCTGCTGTCACCATCTTGAAAGTCTTACATCATTTTTGAACAAGAGGCTCCACATTTTTATTTTGCACTGGGCGTCACAAATTTAACTGGTCCTGCCTATGCAGTTATGTCATCTATATTTGGGATCAACTCTGAGCTCATCCACAAATTTGTTAGTTCACCTTGGATACTATCCACTGAGCCTCAGCTTCCCTTTTGGTAAAGTGCTATAAACCATACTGCCTACCCTAGAGATGTGGTCATCAGATAATGTAGTTTTTGGCATAGTCAACTTGTTAGATTAAAAAAAAAAAAGCAAATAGAACAAACAAACAAAAACTTTCCACTGCTTCTCCTTATGCAGAAATATATAATATTTTTCTGTACTTCTTACATGCAAGAATGTTTTCAAGGTTACAAGTCCCTCCGCCCATCCCTGGGGAAAGAGGCAAATTGTGAATGCCTCCCAGAATGAATTCCTGTAATGAGGTAATGTGCTTTCTTCCTGATTCTAAATCACAAATATCAGAGTGATTAATCCATAAAGGAGGCCAATAATCCACTTCAGAACATTTTCCTCCAACACATCTCCTGGCACACGTCGGCAGTGATTTTAAGTGATGTGCTTCCATGCAGTCCCACTTTCTAAAGTCTACCTGGTTTTATGGTGATGTTTCCCTGGAGAGAATTCAATTTGAATTCCCCTTAATAACATTCATGACCTGTTTTGCTTAACTGGAATCATTTGGAGCTACTCAAGGCACATAGATGCCAAACATTAAGTAGACACATTGAACATTGTAGGGAACATGTGTTTTTTCAGAAGGGAGGTGGGGAATGTGGTTAGCAAGGCACTGTGACTGCCCAAGCAATCATCAAAATATGGCAGAACTGCTAGCTCTGGAAGGGGAGGAGGAAGAACATCTGAAATTCCACAACAGAAAAATCATAACTTTCCACATTTTGCAGAAATTATCTTCAGCGACTCTCTCTGGCATCGTTTAAGTCCCTCCTTCCACTAGATGCTTATTTTTAGTACTGCAAAAAATGTTCTGATAACCCAGCCATGATAATGTCTTCCTTGATCTCGCTCCCTCCTTGGACTACCAACCTCTCTCTCTCTCATTGAGAGGTGACAATGCGCTAGCAGCCCTCGCTCACCCTCAGTGGCTCCTTGGCCTGGGTGTCCACTCTGGTGGCGCTTGAGGAGCCCTTCAGCCCACCGCTGCCCTGCCGGAGCCTCTCTCCGGGCGGGCGGAGGCCAGAGCCTGGCTCCCTCTGCTTGCAGGGAGGTGTGGAGGGAGAGGCGCGGGCGGGAACCAGGGCTGCCTGTGCACTTGCGGGCCAGCGCGAGCTCCAGGTGGGCACGCGCTTGGCGGGCCCCGCACTCGGAGCTGCCCGCCGGCCCAGCTGGCCAGGGCAGTGAGGGCCTTAGCACCCAGGCCAGCAGCTGCAGAGGGTGCGCCAGGTCCCCCAGCATTGCAGGCGCCCAAAACCTCGCAGGGCTCCAGCCGCCTCCCCGCCAGACAGGGCTCCGGACCTGCAGCCCGCCATGCCCGAGGCCCCCCACCGCCCCCGCTCCCGCCTGGCCGGAGCCTCCCCGGCCTCCCAGACCACCCCCGGCCGCTCCACAGCGGGGGGCCCATCCACCACCCAAGGGCTGAGGAGTGCCAGGCACGCTGCCCGGAAATGGTGGGCAACTCCCCTTGCAGGCCCTGCCTAGGATCCACTAGGTGAAGCCAGCTGGGCTCCTGAGTAGGGTAGGAATTTGGAGAAATTTTATGTCTAGCTGGAGGATTGTATATGCACCAATCAGCACTCTGTGTCTAGTTAACTGGGGTGGGGACTTAGAGAACTTTTATGTGTAGCTAAAGGTTTGTAAATGCACCAATCAGCACTTTGTGTCTAGCTCAAGGTTTGTAAATGCACCAATCAGTGCTCTGTGGCTAGCTAATCTAGTGGGGACTTGGAGAACTTTCTAGCTAAAGGATTGTAAACGCACCAATCAGCACTCTGTGTCTAGCTAAAGGATTGTAAACTCACCAATCAGCACTCTGTCAAAACAGACCAATCAGCTCTTTGTAAAATGGACCAATCAACTGTCTATAAAATGGACCAATTACCTCTCTGTAAAATAATGGACCAATCAGCAGGATGTGGGTGGGGCCAGATAAGGGAATAAAAGCAGGCTGCGGGAGCCACCTGCCCCAACCCACTCAGGTACCCTTCTGCACAGTGGAAGCTTTGGGGTTTCCCTCTTTGCAATAAATCTTGCTGCTGTTCACGCTTTGGGTCTGCACTATGTTTATGAGCTGTAACACTGACTGCTAAGGTCTGCGGGTTTACTCCTGAAATCAGCAAGACCACGAACCCGCCAGAATGAAGAAACTCTGGACACATCTGAACATCTGAAGGAACAAACTCTGGACACACCATCTTTAAGAACTGTAACACTCACCGCAAGGGTCCACGGCTTCATTCTTGAAGTCAGCGAGACCAAGAACCCACCAACCCCGGATGCAGCATCACCAATCTTTTTTAATAAAGAGCAAAATTCTACATCTTTCTGAACTCCTGCTGTGTGCCAGTGCCTGATGTCAAACTACAGTAAAACTATCTCTGTATCGTTTGTCACATTTGTCCTCTGGGTGCTGCTTCTACCACTGTGAAATGTTTCTTACACATTTTTTTCAGTCAACAAATATGTATTGGTGCCTAGAAGGTGTCAGATCTGTGAATACAAAAGTCTGTAAAGAAGATGTGGTCCCTGCCCTTGCGACAGAGCTCCCAGTGTATGGCAACACAGACATTAGATGACACCGCAGTATTACACGCTCACTTGTGCAAGGGAGGGCTGGTGGTGTCAAGTTTTTTTCCCAGTTGTGTTGCAGTGTTCCTTTTTAAAGTTTATTTCAATGTTTATCAGAATGAAACCATCAAAAGTTCTAAAATTTTATATTAAAAAAGTAGAAACTCCTTGCCCCACCAACTGCCCTTTAGTTTCCTCTTCATGCCCTGTTCTGCTCCAAGAGGAAGCCACATTCAACTCTTTCAGTGGTTTCTTCTAGATTTCATTTCATGTCAAATTTTTTTTTTTTTTTTTTTTTTTTTTTTATACAGAGTCTTGCACGTGTCACCCAGGCTGGACGACAAGTGACCTCGCCTCACTGCAAACTTCGCCTCCCAGGTTCAAGCGATTCTCTGCCTCAGCCTCCTGAGTAGCTGGGATTACAGGTCCACACCACCACATCTGGCTAATTTTTGTATTTTTAGTAGAGACAGGGTTTCACCATGTTGGCCAGGCTGGTCTTGAACTCCTGGCCTCAAGTGATCCACCCGCCTTGGCCTCCCAAAGTGCTGGGATTACAAGTGTGAGCCACTGTGCCTGGCCTAATTCATTTTTTTTAAAATTGAAGTATGATTTATATACAAAAAGGTATACATAACGTACACATGTTGATGAGTTTGCAGGTGAGTATAAGTCCATTGAAACCATCACCATAAACAGTGCCATAAACATAACCATCACCTGTAAAAACCTTTCTCTCTCCGTTTTTTTGGTGATACAAACATTTAACATAAGATCTACTCGCTAAGTTTTAAGTATACACTAGAATATTGTTAATTATGGCTTTTATGCTGTATAGTAGATCTCAAGGACTTACCTTGTATAATTGAAATGTACCCTTTTACCAACACCTCCTTGAGTCCCTTCCCAGCCCCAGGTAACCACCGTTCTACTCTCTGCTTCTATGTCTTTGGCTATTTTATATTCTTGATATGGGATCATGTAGTCTGGTTTATTTCACTTAGAATAATGTCATTTCAGCTGAATCCACATTTTAGCAAATGGAAGGATTTATTCCTTTTTAAGGGCTGAATAATATTCCATTCTATGTATATACACCTTTTATTTATCACTCATCTCTCATTGGACATTTAGGTTGTTTCCATGTCTTTACCACAGTGAATAATGCTGCAAAAACATGGGAATGCTGATGCCTCTTCGAGACCCTGATTGCAACTCTTTTGGATATATACCTAGAATCCTGGATCATATGGTAGTTCTGTTTTCTACTTTTGAGGATCCTCCATACTGTTTTCCATAGTGGCTGCACCAATTAACATTCCCATCAACAGTGTACAAGGGTTTCTTTTTGTCCACATCCTTGCATACACTCATCCTTTTTTTTTTTTAATAGCCATTTTAACTTGTGTGAGGTGATATCTTATTGTAGCTTTAATTTGCATTTCCCTAATGATTAGTGAAGGTGAGCACCTTTTTGTATATTTGCTGGCCATATACATGTGTCTTTTTTGAAGAAATGTCATTTCAAGTCGTTTGACCATTTTTTATCAGGTTATTTTTGTTTTTTTGCTATTGCATTGGATGATTTCCTTAGAAATTTTAGATATTAATTCTTTATAAGATATAATTTACAAATACTTTCTCCCATGCCAGGGGTTGCCTGTTCACTTTGTTGATTGTTTTGCTATGCAGAAGCTTTTTAATTTGATGCAGTCTCATTTGTCTATTATTGCTTTTGTTGCTTGTTTTTTGGCATATAATCGTTCATAATAATTCCTTAAAATCTTTTCATTTTATTGCTTCAGTTGTAATGTTTCCTCTTTCATGTCTGATTTTATTTATTTGAGTCTTCTCTTTTTAAAAAGGTAATCTAGCTAGGGGCTTGTTGATATTGTTTATCTTTTCAAAAAAATCAACCCTTAGCTTAGTTGTTATCTTCTTTTAACAATTATTATTATTTTTCATTTCAATCGTTTTTGAGGAGTAGGTGGTATTTAATTACATGGATAAGTTTTTTTGTGGTGATTTCTAAGATTTTGTTGTATCGATCACCCGATCAGTGTGCATTGTACTCAATGTGTAGTTTTTTATTCCTCACTCCCCTAATACTCTCCCTGGCGTCCCCAAAGTCCACTGTATCATTCTTATGCCTTTGTGTCCTCATAGCTTAGCTCCCACTTACAAGTGAGAACATATGATGTTTGGTTTTCCATTCCTGCATTACTTCACTTAGAATAATGGTCTACCATTCCATCTAAGTTGCTGTGAATGCCATTATTTCATTCCTTTTTCTGGCTGAGTAGTATTCCATGGGGTATATATACCAAATTTTCTTTATCCACTTGTTGATTGATGGCATTTAGGCTGGTTTCATATTTTTGCAGTTGTGAATTGTGCTGCTATAAACATGCACGTGCAAGTGTCTTTTTCATACAATGACTTCTTTTCCTCTGGGTAGATACCCAGGAGTGGGATTGCTGGATCAAATGGTAGACCTACTTTTAGTTCTTTAAAGAATCTCCACAAGGTTTTCCATAGTGGTTGTACTAGTTTACATTCCCATCAGCAGTGTAAAGGTGTTCGTTTTTCACCACATCCATGCCAACATCTATTATTTTTTATTTTTTGATTATGGCCATTCTTGCATGAGTAAGGTGGTATCACATTTGGTTTTGATTTTCATTTCCCTGATCATTAGTGATGTTGAGCATTTTTTCATATGTTTGTTGGTCATTTGTATATCTTAATTTGAGCATTGTCTATCTATGTCCTTAGCCCAGGTTTTAATGGGATTGTTTTTTTTCTTGCTGATTTCTTTGAGTTTCTTGTAGATTCTGTATATTAGTCCTTTGTCAGATGTATAGATTCTGAAGATTTTCTCCCACTCTGTTGGCTGTCTGTTTACTCTGCTGATTGTTTCTTTTGCTGTACAGAAGCTTTTCAGTTTAAGTTCCGTCTATTTATCTTTGTTTTTGTTGCATTTGCTTTTGGGTTCTTGGTGATGAAGTCTTTGCCTAAGCCAATATCTAGAAGGATTTTTTTTTTTTTTGATGTTTTCTTCTAAAATTTTTATGGTTTCAGGTCTTGGATTTAAGTCTTTGATCCATCTTGAGTTGATTTCTGTATAAGTTGAGAGATGAGGATCCAGTTTCATTCTTCTACATGTAGCTTGCCAATTATCCCAGCACCATTTGTTGAATAGGGTGCTCTTTCCCCCCTTTGTGTTTTTGTTTACTTTATTGAAGATCAGTGGCTGTAAGTATTTGGCTTTATTTCTAGGATCTCCATTCTGTTCCATTGGTCCATGTGCCTATTTTTATACCAGTACCATGTTGTTTTGGTGACTATGGCCTTACAGTATAGTTTGAAGTCTGGTAATGTGATGCCTCCAGATTTGTTCTTTATGTTTAGTCTTGCGTTTTTTAGTTTCATATGAATTTTAGGATTGTATTTTCTAAATCTGTGAATAACGATGGTGGTATTTTGATGAAAATTGCATTTGTAGATTGTAGATTGCTTTTGGCAGTATGGTCATTTTCACAATACTGATTCTACCTATCCATGAGCATGGGATGTGTTTCCATTTGTTTTTGTAGTCTATAATTTCTTTCAGCAGTGTTTTGGAGTTTTCCTTGTAGATGTCTTTCACCTCCTTGGTTAGTTGTATTTCCAAGTATTTTATTTTATTTTTTTGCAGCTATTGTAAAAGGGGTTGAGTTCTTGATTTGATTCTCAGCTTGGTCACTGTTGGTGTATAACAAAGCTACTGATTTGTGTAGATTGATTTTGTATCCTGAAACTTTGCTGAATTCATTTATTAGTTCTAGGAGCTTTCTGGAGGAGTCTTTAGGGTTTTCTAGGTATACGATCATATCATCAGCAAACAGTGACAGTTTGACTTCCTCTATACCAATTTGGATGCCCTTTGTTTCTTTCTCTTGTCTGATTTCTCTGGCTAGGACTTCCAGTATTATGTTGACTAGAAGTAGTGAGAGTGGGCATCGTTGTCTTGTTCCAGTTCTCGGAGGGAATGCTTTCAACTTTTTCCTGTTTGGTATTATATTGGCTGTGGGTTTGTTGTAGATGGCTTTATTACATTAAGGTATGTCCCTTCAATGCCGACTTTGCTGAGGGTTTTAATCACAAAGCAATGCTGGATTTTGTCCAATGCTTTTTCTTCATCTATTGAGATGATCATGTGATTTTTGTTTTTAATTCTGTTTATGTGGGGTATCACATTTATTGATGTGTGTACGTTAAACCATCTCGGCATCCCTGGTATAAAACCCACTTGATCATGGTGTATTATCTTTTTCATATGCCGTTGGATTTGGTAGGCTAGTATTTTATTGAGGATTTTTGCTTCTATGTTCATCAGGGATATTGGTCTGTGGTTTTCCTTTTTTGTTGTTATGTTCGTTCCTGGTTTTGGTACTAGGGTGATACTGGCTTCATAGAATGACTTAGGGAGGACTCCATCTTTCTCTACTTTTTTGAATAGCATCAATAGGAATGGTATCAATTATTCTTTGCATGTCTGATAGAATTCAGCTGTGAATCCACCTGGTCCTGGACTTTTTTTTGGTTGGCAATTTAAAAATTACCATTTCAGTCTCACTGCTTATTACTGGTCTGTTCAGCATTTCTATTTCTTCCTGGTTTAATCTAGGAGGGTTGTATATTTCCAGAAATTTATCCATCTCCTCTAGGTTTTCTAATTTGTGTGCATAACAGTATTCATAGTGGCCTTGAATGAACTCTTGTATTTCTGTGGTATCAGTTGTAATATCTCCCGTTTCTTTTCTAATTGAGCTTATTTGGATCTTCCCTATTCTTTTCTTGGTTAATCTCGCTAATGGTATATCAACTTTATTTATCTTTTCAAAGAACCAGCTTTTTGTTTCATTCATCTTTTGTATTTTTTTGTTGTTGTTGTTTGTTTGTTTCAATCTCATTTAGTTCAGCTCTGACCTTGGTTACTTCTTTTCTTGTGCCGGGTTTGGGTTTGGTTTGTTCTTCTTTCTCTAGTTCCTTGAGGTGTGGTCTTAGATTGTCTCTTTGTGCTCATTCAGAGTTTTTGATGTAGGCATTTAATACTATGAACTTTCCTCTTAGCACTGCTTTTGCTGTATCCCCTTTTACTGTCAGAGATTAACAGCAGATTTCTCAGCAGAAACTTTACAAGCTAGAAGGGATTGGTGTTATATCTTAGCCTCCTTAAACAAAACAATTATCAGCCAAAAATTTTGTTTCCAGTGAAACTAAGTTTCATAAGTGAAACTCCCTATGGGAGAAATTGTGGGCAAAGGGGATCTTTCTTGGTACTGTGCTGTGGTAGCTTAGGGGAAGCGTAAATCTGATAGAGTGAAACTACCCATTGCATCCTTTTAAATGCAGCTTTTCTCAGACATTTTGCATCATTGGTGTGCTGCAACCTTTTTCTTGGGTTCCCTAAATCTCACAAAGGCAATCTTGTTCATGAATAGTTGCTTAATCAGTGTTTTTTTGGGGGTAATGGCCAAGACTGGAGACTTCCTATTCTGCCATCTTGCTGATGTCAACCTCTTTCTAGGCTTTATACCCATATGTCTTAACAATATCTATATACTGCTATTTCTTGACTTATCAATTTTATATATCATCTGATTTCCTAAAATAAAAGATACGGCTTCAGTCCTCTTACAATCCCTCCCCTTTTTCCCCCCTATTTTTTATCAACTGTTTAGTTTTATCATATTTTGAGAAACTAAATCAGTATTCAGTATTTATGATTATTATGATTATGCAAACTTTGCTCATGGCTGAGTCAAGTGGATTATTATTGTTTTCTCATGCCTTTGGTGTTGTATCTAAGAATTTTATGTCAACTCAAATTCCCTATATTTTCTTCTAGAATTTTTATAAGTGTTGACTTTTACATTTAAGTCTATGATCCATTTTGGATTAAATTTTGTGAAAGGTGTAAGATTAATGTCTTGATTCAGCTTTTTACCACATGGACTTCCAATTGCTGCAGTGCCATTTGTTAAAAAGATGTCCTTTCTCTCTTGAATTGCCTTTGCTCCTTTGTCAAATATCAGTTGCCTACATTTGTGAGAGTCTATTTCTAGCTCTTTATTTGGTTCCATTGGTTTATGTGTTTATTCTTTTGCCAACTCCACAATGTCTTGATTACTGTAGCTTTATAGTAAGTTTTGAAGTCAGGTAGTGCCAGTTCTCCTGCTTTGCTCTTCTTCAACATTGCACTGGCTGTTTGGGGCCTTTTGACTTGCAACATAAACTTTAGAATCAGTTTTTGCTATCTACAAAATAACTTACTGGGATTTTTGGTTAGGCTTACATTAAACCCTTTTCCCATTTGCCCGGAGAATACGTGCCGCCAGTGCTTGCAGCTGTAGCATTTACCCCGAGATACTTTTGCCACGAAATATCTCCGTTTTATTATTATTTTTTGCATTGCTCTAGTATGTCAACTTTGGAAACAAAAGACATCATTCTATTTATAGTATTCTGCATTCTGTTTTTAGTAGTGGTATTTCCACTTAGAAAATATAGTAATTCACAGTCACTGAAAATGTAAAATTCTAGAAAATGCGGCATTCCTACATGTGATATTAACATCATTCTCCAACAGTTGTTGGCCGAAGATTCATTTGACGAATCTAGTTTTTCCAAAACAGATGATTCTGATGATTCAGACAATTCTGATGTTAGTTTTGTTTAGAAGTAACTCCAAGAACAGTTTTTATATTTTATTTTCACACTGAAAATCAATCAGATTTGCTTTGTCCTCAAAGAATGTGTTTATGTAAAATTAAATGAGTGCTGGTAGTGAGTTGCACTTTTTTTTTTCTCTAAATGTCAGTTCTCCTCCAGCTTAAATCTATAGATTAAGATTTTGAGTATTGCCATGCATGAACACAGAATATTGTTCTACTTATTCACATCTACTTTCTTTTGTGAGAGTTCTATAGTTTATTGCATATAGATCCTGTGCATATTTTATTAGATATTATCTAAGTATTTAATTTTTGGTGCTATTGTAAATGGTATTGTTCACATTTCAAATTCTAACTCTTTACTGTAGTTATAGGAAAGCAATTGATTTCTGCATATTAACATTGTATTCTTCAATATTTTTATAATTACTTACAAGTTTCAGAAATTTTTGTTGTTAATTCTTTGGGAATGTCTGTATAGATAATCATGTCATCTGTATATAAACACAGTTCTTTCTCCTCTCTTTCTCTCTTTCTTACAGGGTCTCACTCTTTCACCCAGGCTAGAGTGCAGTAGTAGGATCATAGCTCAACTCCTGGGCTCAAGTGATCCTCCTGCCTCAGTCTCCTGAGTAGCTGGGACTATAGCCATGGGCTACCTCACTCAGCTACTTAAACATTTTTCTTCTCTTTTTTTTTTTTTTTTTTTTTTTTAGAGATGGAGTCCTGCTTTGTTGCCCAGGCTCATCTTGAACTCCTGCAGTTTTGGCCTTCTAAAGTGCTGGGATTACAGTTGTGAACCACTGTGCCCAGCCCAGTTTTTCCTTTCTTCCCAATTTGTATTTACATTTTATTTTCTCTACTTGTCTTATTGCAATAAGTAGGATTTCCTATATGATATTGAATAGGAGTTGTGAGAGGGAATATCCTTGCCTTGTTCGCAGTCTTAGGAGATAAGTATCCAGCTTCTTACTTTAAATATGTTATCTGTAGGGCTTTTTAATTTTAATTTTTTTAATTGTTAATTTTTGTGGGTTCATAGTAGGTGTATATATTTATGGGTTACATGAGATATTTGGATACAGGCGTACAGTATGTAATAATCATATCAGGGTAAATGGGGTATCCATCATCTCAAGCATTTATCCTTTGTGTTGCAAACATTCCAATTATACTCTTTTAGTTATCTTTAAATGTTATTGACTGTGATTACCCTTTTATTGATATCAAATACTAGATCTTATACATTCTTTTAATTGTTGTACCCTTTAATCATCCCCACTTACCCTCATTGCCACCATTAACTTTTCATGCCTCTGGTTCCCATCCTTCCACTATCTATCTCCATAAGTTCAACTGTTTTCCTATTTAGCATCCACAAATAAGTGAGAACATGTGAAGTTTGTCTTTCTGCGCCTGGCTTATTTCACTTAACATAATGACTTCCGGTTCCATCCATGTTGTTGCAAATGGTAGAACCTCCTTTTCATGGCTGACTAGTACTCCATTGTGTATATGTACCACATTTTTCTTTATCCATTCATCTGTTTTTTGACACTTAGATTGTTTCCAAATCTTGGCTATTGTGAATAGTGTTGCAATAAACATGGGAGTGCAGACGTCTCTTCAATATACTGATTTCCTTTCTTTTGGGGTCCCTAGCAGTGGGATTCCTGGATCATATGGTAGATCTATTTTCAGTTTTTTGAAGAGCCTCCAAACTGTTTTCCATAGTGGTTGTACTAATTTACATTCCCATCAATGGTGAACAAGGGTTCCCTTTTCTCCACATCCTCCCCAACATTTGTTATTGCCTGTCTTTGGATAAAAGCCATTTTTACTGGGTTGAGATGATATCTCACTGTAGTTTTGATTTGCATTTCTCTAATTATCGATGATGTTGAACACCTTTTTCTATACTGGTTAGCCACTTGTATGTCTTCTTTTGAGGTCTATTCAGATTTTTTGCCAATTTTTGAATCAAATTATTATTATTTTTTTTCCCTATAGAATTGTTTGAGCTCCTTGTATATTCTAGTTATTAATCCCTTGTCAGACAGGTAGTTTTCAAGCATTTTTTTTTCCCAATCTGTGGGTTGTCTCTTCACTTTATTGTTTCCTTTGTTGTGCAGAAGGTTTTTAACTTGATGTGATCCCATTTGTCCATTTTTTGCTTTGGTTGCTTGTGCTTGTGGGGTATCTCAAGAAATCTTTACCCGGTCCAATGTCCTGGAGAATTTCCCCAATGTTTTCTCATAGTGGTTTCATAGTTTGAGGTCTCAGATTTAAGTCTTTAATCTATTTTGATTTGATTTTTCTATGTAGCAAGAGATAGTGGTCTAGTTTCTATCTTGTATATATGGATATCCAGTTTTCCCAGCAACATTTATTGAAGAGACTGTCCTTTCCCTAATGTATGTTTTTGGCACCTTTGTCAAAAATGAGTTTATTGCAGTTCTTTGGATTTGTTTCTGGGTTCTCTCTTATGTTTCATTGATCTGTGTCAGCTTTTATGCCAGTACCACGCTGTTTTCATTAATATATCTCTGTAGTATAATTTGAAGTCATGTAATGTGATTGTTTCAGTTCTGTTCTTTTTGCTCAGGATAGCTTTGGCTATTCTGGGTCTTTTGTAGTTCCATATAAATTTTAGCATTTTTTTTTTCTATTTCTGTGAAGAATACCATTGGTATTTCGATAGGGATTGAATTGAATCTGTAAATTGCTTTAGGTAATATGAACATTTTAACAATATTTATTCAATATTTATTCATGGTCATCCATGACCATGGAATATCCTTCGTTTTTTGCATGTCGTCTTTGATTTCTTTCACCATTTTTTATAGTTTTCATTGTAGAGCTCTTTCACGTCTTTGTTAAGTTGATTACTAGTTATTTAATTTTACTTGTAGTTATTGTAAAGGGGGTTACTTTTTGACTTCTTTTTCAGATTCTTCAATGTTGGCATATTGAAATGCTATGGATTTTTTTATGTTGATTTTGTATCCTGCAACTTTACTGAATTTGTTTATCACTTCTAACAGTTTTTTTGGTGGAGTTTTTAGGTTTTTCCAAACATAAGATCATACAAACAAGGATAATTTGACTTCTTCCTTTCCAATTTGGATGTTCTCTATTTCATTCTCTTGTCTGATTGCTCTAGCTAAGACTTCCAGCTATATATTTTTAATAGATGTTCTTTATCAACTTGAGGAAGTTCTCTTCTATTTATACTCTTCTGAGAGGTTTTTTTCCTTTAAATCACAAGTGGATGTTGGATTTTATCAAAGTCTTCTTGTGCATCTTTTAGTACGATCATATGATTCTTCTTTGGCTTACTGATGTTGTGGATTATATCAATTGGTATTTGAATTTTGACCATTCTTGCATGCCTACAACACATTCCACCTGGTTTTGGTGATTAATTCTTTTAAATCTATTTTATTTTAAAATTGATACACAATATTTGTACATATTTATGGGGTACATGCAATATTTTGTTATATGCATAGACTGTATGCATATACTTGATGCATGATCAAGTCAGGGTATTTGGGGGTCTCCATCATCTTGAGTATTTATCATTTCCATGTGTTGAGAAAATTTCAAATCCTCTCATCCAGCTATTTTGGAATAATTGTTTTTATACATTGTTCAATTTGATTTGCAAACATTTTTGAGGATTTTTTGCATCTGTGTTCATGAGAGATAAGTGTCTGTAAGTTCTCTTTCTTGTAATGTCTTTCTCTAGTTGTTTTGATATTAAGGCAATGGCTGGCCACAGAGAATGAGTTAGTAGGTATTCTCTCTGCTTCCATTATCTGAAAGAAATCGTGAAGAATTGGTATCATTTCTTCCTTGAATGTTTGGTATGATTTGCTAGTGAAGCCATCTGGGTCTAGTGTTTTCTGTTTTAAAAGGTTACTAATTATTCATGCAGTTTCTCTAATAGAGATAGGTCTATTAAGATTATCTTTCTCTTTGCATGAGTTTTGGTGATCGTTTCTTTCCAGGAATTGATCCATTTTATCTAGATTATCAAATTTGTGGGCATAGAGTTGTTCGTAATATTTCTTTATTATTCTTTTAATGACCATAGGATCAGTAGTGAGATTCCTCTTTCATTTATTATATTAGTAATTTGTATATTCTTTCTTTTTTTCTTGGTGAGCCTGTCTGGAGTTTTATAATTTTATCAGTCTATGATAATAATCAGCTTTTGCTTTTATTTTTTTAAATTTTATTTCTTCTTTAATTTTTATTATTTCATTTCTCCTTACTTTTGACTTAAATTGTTCCTTCTCTAGTCTTAGATTAAAAACTTATAATATATGCATATAATGTTAAATTAACCTCTAAGCACTGCTTTCCTTGCATCTCAAAAATTTTGGTGAGTTGTATTTTCATTTTCTTGTAGTACAAAGTATTTGTAAATTTCTCTTGACACTTCTTATTTGAACCATGGGTTATTTATTAGTGTGCTATTTAATTTCCAAATACTTTGGACTTTTCTAGCCATTTTTTCTTTTATTGATTTCTAGTTTAACTCCCTTGTTGACTGTGACATACTTTGTATGACTTACATACTTTGTATGACTTCTATGTTTTTTTAACTTTGTTAAGATATGGTTTTTTAAGGCCCAGAATAGGGTTGATGTTGGTGAATGTCCTGAATAAGCTTGAGTGGAATATGTAGTCTACTTTTGTTGAATAAAATATTCTATAGATGTCAATTAGATCAAGCTGATTGATGGTACTGCTCAGGTCAACTATATCCTTATGAATTTTTTGCCTGCTTGATCTAATAATTGAAGTCTCCACTTATAATAGTGGATATGCCTATGTTTCCTGGAAGTTTCTATCAGTTTTGTCTCATGTATTTTTATGCTCTGCTGTTATGTGCATATACATTAAAGATTACGTCCCCTTGGTGAATTAATCCCTTCATTATTATGTAATATTCCTGTTTATCTCTGATAATTTTCCTTGTTCAAAGTATGCTTTGTCTGAAATTAATATAGCTAACATCAGCTTTAGTTTGATTACTGTTAGCATATTCTATCTTTCTTCATCATTTTACTCTTAGCCCAGCTGTGCCTTTATGTTTAAAGTGAGTTTCCTGTAGGAAACATGCATAATATTTTAGTCTTGTTATTTTTATCTACTGTAATAATCTTTGTCTTTTAATTGGTGTATTAGGCTATTGACATTTAAAGTGATTATTGATATAGTTGGATTAATAACTACCATATTTTAACTGCTTTCTATTCATTGCACTGGGCATCTGTTTCTTTTTCTATGCCCCCCCTTTCTGTTTTCTTTGGTTTAATTGAGTATTTTATATGATTCTGCTTTCTCTTCTCTCTTAGAATACTTCTGATTCTTAAAAGTATTTCATTTTATAATTTTCTATACTATAATCACCTAATAAGTTGTTGCCTTTGTAACATTAAAAAACACTTCTCTAATACCTCACTTAAAAAGAAAAATCAAATATTTTCTTTGATGATTATTTATTCCTTATTCTATGCTCTTCTTTATTTAGTGTAGATCCATGTTTCTGAACTTTATTTTTCTTCTCCTTGAAGAACATCTTTTAATATTTCTTCTAGGGTAGGTCTGTGGATGATTAACTCTTTCCATGTTTGCTTGTCTGAGAAAATATTTCTTCTTTACTTTTGAAAGATAATTTCCCTAGATACATAATTCTAGGTTGATGGCTTTTGTCTTTCAATACTCAATACTTTTCCATTCTCCTCTTGCTTGCATGATTTCTGATGAGAAGTATAATTCTTATCCTTGTTCTTCTATAAGTAAAAGGAAGCCCCCCATTCTACCACCCCCACCACCAGCTTCTTTCAAGATTTTCTCTTTGGCTTTGGTATTTGTAGTTTTTCTTTTAAATATATTTTTAGAATATATTTTATATATGGTAGAAACTTTACACACCCCTATGGATGTTACACTCAGACTGTTTATAATGAAGGCTAAAAATACAAGGGAAAGCCATATAATGCTTTGTGGAAATTTCACACATTAAAGTAGCTAAAATGGAGGCACTAAAGACTTACTCATTCATAAATGTTTTCAGGTATCCTATAGGAAGGAGAAAGGTAAATTAAATTAAGAGTTATAAGTTTTACTCTTTCCTGAGAAAGTGGCAGAAATGATATTTTGGTAGGACTGAATACCAGAAAGATGTTAAGTCTGAGTACATTATTCTCTTTATTTGAATGACTGAGTACTAGTTGACTTCCCTGTTGACCTCAGAACAAGCCAGCCAGCATAATAAAGCCCCCATGTGCTCCTATGAACTCAAATAATCAATTCACAATCAAAGAGAAGTGACACTTACCAGAATGCATTTGTTTTAGACAATAGAGAAATGAGCAAGCCTAGGTGTTGAGTCATTGGGAAAAATGAGGACACACAAACCAACACAAATCCAAAGCTGTTTTCATTCCTCAATGTTATCCTTACACCTTAAAAAGTAGAATTCTCTTTTCTTCCATAGTTTTTATATTGTACTTTTATTAGTGTGCAATCACAAACTTGTCTTTCATAAGATTCAGCACTAATGAAACTATTCTAGTCACCATTGGATTCTATTTGTCTCCAGGGCAATAATATAAGACAACTGAGGGTTATTAACATGTAATAAGATCAAAGGCATACTAGTCCTGCTTAGCGGACAGTTGCTTAAAAGAAAACCTTGGTAGACATCATGCCTTGCCTTGTTGTCACACCCAGAGACTAAGTTCTTGACTCTACAGGCATTATCAATATTCTATTTATTTTCATTAAGCAGTGACATGGTGAGTATTTGGATACTGTCTGATATGGTTTAGCTCTGTGTTCCCACCCAAATCTCACCTTGAATTGTAATAATCCCCATGTCTCAAGGGAGGGACCAGGTACAGATAATTGAATCATTGGGGTAGTTTCCCCCATGCTGTTCTTGTGATAGTAAGTTCTCATGAGATCTGACACTTTTATAAAGGGCCTTTCCCACACCTTTGCTCTGCACTTCTTGCTGCCGCCATGTGAAGAAGAATGTGTTTGCTTACCCTTCCACCATGACTGTAAGTTTCCTGAGGCCTCCCCAGTGCTGCAAAACTGTGAGTCAATTAAATCTCTTTCCTTTATAAATGACTCCATCTTGAATATTTCTTCACAGCAGCATGAGAATGGCCCAACACCACGTGTAAGCTGCCAAGGCTTGGGACTTGCACCCAGTCTATGTCACCAAGGTGAATAACAAAAGAAAGACTGCTACCATGGAAACCTACTTGATGGCCTATGTGGTGAGCTCCTTGCTACTTGAATACTAGCAAATGCCACACAATAAAGGGATGATCAATATTAGGCATAAAGCTTCCATACAAGAGCACTGATTATTAACTTTAATGACTGCCTTGAACATTGCAATCCGAGGCAGCATTATTGTCCAAACTCATTAGAAAAGCACATGGGAACTTGTTTTAAGATATACTTTGGTTTGCAAAGCAAGAGTCAATTTAAGGCCATCTCCCAATATTTGTCTCTTATAAAAGCTACACAGTTAGTTTAAAGATACGTGAACTTAAACTATTAACTTGCAGTGATCTGAGATTGCGCCACTGCACTCCAACCTGGGTGACAGAGCAAGACTCCATCTCAAAAATAAATAAATAAAATAAATATAAAAATAAATAAATAAACTATTAAAAGTGAACTAAGAAGCTGAATCACTGCCAGCTACATTTCAGTAGTTTGTCCTCACCTCATTTGTATGTGTCAGATATTTCTTCTTCTCCATGATGCCTTCTTCATGGAAAATTCATTCAAAGGCTTACAGTATACAATTTAAAACACGTAGCTCTATTTTCTGTGTGTGGCTATATTGAAGAATTTATTTGGTCAATTCAAGCAACATCCCTATTAACTTAATATGCTATAAAAATCAAGACTTAATTTAGTAATTTTTCGAAGTATACATGATCAAAATTTTAATTAACAAAAATAATTTAAAAGGTCTTTGAAAGCAATGGTTAGGGAAGGCATATCACTAGTAGTTTTTAATTTTTTCTTTTGAAAAGGGACTTACACCCTCTTCTGATGTCTATCAGGGGTTATCTCTAATGCTAGATTACACTGGAAATCCTGGCTGGTAACTTATTCTTTTCTATCTGTGTGCAACTGAGTAAATAGCCTCTTGTCTCTTTCCAGTTGTGTTCTAGAAACCATCATTCAAGAGTGGAGCGCCAAATGTGGACAAAGAAAACGGGAGAATTGCAAAGCTAATATTTCTGAAAGATTTATTTTTAACTTTGATAAAAACTTGTCCAGAAATACAAACAAGTATGTTTTGACAAACATTAATTACTCTAGTTCTCAATTATTTTTAAAAGTACAGAAATTCATCTCTGAAGAATTTCAGCTGCCAGTGTGTTGGAGAGACGTGCTCATTACTACACCAAGTCCTAGTTCTCAGCATCTTTAACCCTCATGGATCCATGTTTTTGAAAGCATCCACCACTCATTCACGGATTTATTCCTTTAAAATTTATTGAGCCCCTCTTAGGCAGCAGGCATCATGCCAGATATGGGGGCTCATCTGGTGAATGTCACAGTGCTTGCCCATAAGATTCTAGCCTAGTGGTGGTGCAGGGTGGATGGGTCACAGCAGGGTCAGAAATGCCATGATGGGGTGAATGGAGGGTGCCACTTAAAAGGGGCAAGTGACACTGACTCAGAATGTCAGGGAAAGCTTCTGGATGATGTGACATCTGATCTCAGACTCAAGGTTAGATTGGGAATGGCAGTGAGACCTGGAAGGAAATGGTCGAGGCAAAGAGAACACTGCAAATCCCAGAGGTGAGTTCGTGGAACTACAAGCAGTTTAGTAGAGCTGAAGTGTGGCGTTCTGGGAAGAGGCGGAGCTTACTGCTGACGAGTTTTGTGTGTCATAAATTACATGACTGTGCAGCATCATACTGTGGTTTTCAAATTCAACCAGACCCTCTCAGTGGCCTGAAATTCCTCTGCTACTCATTTCTCTCTTTAAGCATATGGGTACTTCATAACTTCAAACTTCCATATTTATCCAAAAAGTAGAAACAAACCAAATGTCCATCAATTGATGACACCTGTAACAGGCTCTGTTTGACACCTTCAATAGCCCAGCTACGTGTGTTGCTATTCCAGCCATGCTGTTCCTGTAATGCTTCTGGTCATATACTGCTGGTAGACTTAGGTGATGGTGGCACTCACACAATGCCCTTCTATGACAGTTACACCTGCCCTATGTCATGCTATTTCTCGACTCTGCTAGCTGAGACTTGGAAGAGTATTCTTAAGGACTGTGAGAAGAAGAGGTTAAAGCAGAGAAGAAATTGTACATGATGCCAAGGAGAAGTGGTGCTGCTCTGTCCTGGATGTCAAACAGGAACCACCATTGCTTACCATCTACCCTGGAGAAGAGCACTAAGCTCCCTCACAGTCAGTTGACCACCTCTGTCAAGGAGGGAGTCATGGACCTGGAAGTTCTTTCTAGCCATCCTCCTCAGGTATGAAAGCAGTGGCACTCAAGATAGCACTTCCATGTCACCCTTGAGATGTGATGCTTATATTAGAAAAGATCTATATGCCAACACAATACATCCCATCTGGTCTGGTAGTACTACCATGTGTCCTGCTACTACTGGCTTTACAACACAGACAGATGTCACAGCCTTGGAAAAAAAACACAATAAAAATTAAGATTGCCCTTCTTCTGAGTGTACATACTGTGTCTGGTGACTGTCTTCACCTTCCAGCAGATGTGGAATAGCAAGCAAGAGTCTGATGAGTTTGACCTGTCCATTGCCCACTGCAATTTTAGAGAGTCTTGCTCTGTTGCCCAGGGTGGAGTGCAGTGGCACAAGCATAGTACACTACAGCCTCAAGTTCCCGAGCTCAAGCAATCCTCCCACCTCAGCCTCCTGATTAGCTGGGACTATTAGCTAGCTATGTTGCCCATGCTGGGTTTTGAACTCCTGGGCCCAGGTGAGCCTCCTGACTAAGGTTACAGACATGAGCCACCACACCTGGCTACTTTTAAATGGACAGCATCTTATATTAGACTTATGTACTTGGAAGATGCCTTTTTAAAAAGACACCTGTCTTTGTCTGATAGGCAAATAGCACTATTTCAACTTGTATTCATATTAACTATTTCTTTATAATACATTTTCTAAAATTCTTTACATATCTTTAGTTTAAAGTTTAGCATGTGTGGCTAGACACTTTGTGTGGCAAAGGGAGAATAACGGGAACATGTTTATAGAGGGCACTTGGCCTGATGTGATGGGTCTTTGGCTGCCTGACAATTTCTTTCAAGTTGTTCACTCCTCTAGGGCCTGATCAGATCTCCACAGAGTATAAATGACAATTCCTGGATTTCTCCAGAGGCTGGCAAGAATTTATGAATGAATTGTCATTTCTTTGTTGCAGTCTTCCAGCAGAGGTAGAAAACGTAGGACTCCATTTTCTTTCTTATCCATTTTTTTTTTTTTTTTTTTTGCAGCAGCAGAATGTCACAGGGCTAAATTAGTCATTCTAGTTGCAAAATGATTTGTATTTTTACCTGTAAATTTATGCATCATTTTAGTTTATGTAAGATTTTTGTACATAATTCTCAGCTTTATGGATGACTTACACATCTTGTTTTTCTACTGTTGTGTGAGAGTATCACAGCCCAAGGATACGTCATTGTGCAAGAAAAAATAAAAGTGCTACCAGAAAGAAAAAAAATACCCAAACTGGAAAAAATAAACTATTGAAGAGTTTTAAGTAGGAGGATTGACAGGATAAAATTTGCATTTTAAAAAAACTCTCTGGCTGAGACATGAAAATTGGAGGAGAGGCAGTGTATGAAAGCTTGCCAGAAGGGCTAGAGCATCAGGGAGTGTGAAGAATGGGGCCTCCCATGGAGGCTGAGTAGGAGCAGTGTTACAGGAAATGGGCAAACCAACCACTCTACCAACCAATCACCCAACTAAGCAACCACCCACCCAACCAACCACCCAACCATCCAACAACCCAACCATCCGACCACCCAACCATCCATCCAACCACCCAAGCAACCATCCAACCAACCAACCAATCATCCAAATAACCACCCACCTACCCACCCAGTCATGAAATAATCAGTTCAAAGAAGGATGTTGTAGAAAGAAAAAATGAAAACGGTTTTGGTGGGGAGAGTCGAGGTAGAATATATATTGCAGTGACAGGAGGAGGGCAAAATGTCAATGGCTCCAGGTGCACTGAACTGCTTTGGCTCCCTGACTATGGTTTCCTCTCTGTTGCTTCTAGGCCATCTCCTTTTTCTGCCTGGGACACTTTTATCCTGGACCTTCATAAAGCTAACTCTTATTTACCCTCCAAGAGGCAGCTTACATGTCATTTCCTCTGGGAAGCCTTTTAGGACTCTCTAAGTCTGGGTTAGAGAACCTTCCTGTAGACTCTATTTTTTCTCTTGCAAATAGCAGTTATCAACTGGATGACTATTGCTTTTTGGTTCCCTGTATCCTTCAATAGACTGTAAGCTCCTTGAGGACACAGCTGAAGCTTCTTCCATAGTCTACCTCCTGCACCTGGTAGACACCTGGTAGACACTCAATAAGTGCTTGTTTGAGAGCGTTAATGAACTTTGTCACCAGTCAAGATGTACCCAGATCTTTCAGAATATTAGAGAATTAAAATATTATAATAATAATAAGCCAGTTGCTTATCTTACTTTGAAAATTATTAGGGAAATGGGTCTACTTACATGTACAAAGTCAAAGTTTTATATGGTTATTTTAGATCAAGTTTCTCTTGCCATTTCCATCACATCACAAGCAAATGGTCTTTTGGGCTATAAATTTCTGTTGACTCTTGGGGTATACGCTCATCTCTGCCACAGATAACTCTTCATCGGAATTGTTTACTTTTAACCAGATTTTAATGTGTGCCTCTGTTTGGTGCTGTGGGAGATACAAATGCCTGGGGACTGGTTTCCTCTCAGTTTCTGTCAGCTGTGGAAACCATCTGCTAAAGGTGGGACTGGGCAGGACAGGGGTCCCTGTGAAGAGGCTCACATACATGTATCCTCCCATGCAGCCCACAACAGAATATGTTCTGAGCCTTCAGAATGCTCTCATACTCTCAAAGACACCAAGAAGGCACCCCTGAGGGAAATGAAGAGGTTATGATTTTGCTAATTAATGAATCTTTCCTCTATGTGGAATGGTTTTATTGCCTGAACTGGGTCATCTCTCCTATAGGATGTGAGTCACTCTGGCAAGGAGCGCAGTCTGTGAGGTTTCTGCTACAACTTTATCAGCTTCAGTTGGCAATTTAAATGAATCAGGCAGGTGGGAGAAGAAACAATAAAGCTGAAATTCAATATTGGAGAAATGGATGGCAGGGGTGTCGTAAATATTTTATATGGTTACCATTGAACTAAATGTAAGAGACGTAGGGGTGTGTGTGTATGTGTGTGTGTGGTGCGGTGGGGCGGGGGGTGCGTGTGTGTATGTGTAATATATATTCATTTTCCCTATTTGCTTGCATTTAAAACTCACTGTTGCAATTTCTCTTATTAATGTCTATCTTAAACATATTTTCTGTGATATTTTATTGATGTAATGTCTAAAGAAAATGTGCTTGGATTAACTCTTAGAATACTGGAGACAAGGAAGCCTTCTTTATTTTCTTTAAGATAATTTCAAGTGCTAATCTTTTTCTTGCTTTAGATAGTGAAGGGAGGGGATTTTGGGGGCAGACTTTGGAGAAAGAGTTAATCAAATAACCACAAAACTTCAACTATTTTTAAAATCCCCTAGCAGAAATCAACAGAAGATTATAGTAGTGTAGCACAGAGAAGCTGAACCAAGTCTGGAGAATCAGAGAGGGCTTCCCCAAGAAAGAGAGTTAAGTTGAGGCCTCAAAGAGGAGCAGGATTTGAAACTAACACTGGTGCGAGACATGACACAGGGAGAGGTGGGATTTGTTGGTGGCACAAAGAAAGTGAAAGCTTTGAAGTGGACGAAGCTTATTGTTTTTGACAATCAGAGAAGATCACTGTGGCTGAAGCTAGCAAGGAAAAGGGAAGGAGGAATATGATGAGGCCAGAGGTCAGCAGGGGTCAGGTAATGCAGGGCCCCCTAAACCATGTAAAGGAATTTTGGTTCTTATCTTGAGGAGCAATGGGAAGTCATCCACAGTCTTGGAGCAAGGGAGTAGCATGATGACATTTGTTTATAAAAGATCACTCAGGGATCCTTTGGATAGATAGGAGTTGGCGGGGGGGATGCCAGTTCTAGCAGTGGTTGAGGGGAGAGATAACTGAGGCTGGGACCATAGTGTTGGCAGCGGAGATGGAGCAAAGGATAAAGATTCTAAAAGTACATCGGAGGTACAGAAGTCTGAAATTGGTGAACAACTGCCTGGAGTGGGCCTAAAAGAGATGGGTTAAGGATGTCTCATAGATTTCTGGCATGAACGACTAGTTTCAGGATGATGACAAGCGGATGCAGGTTTGTGGGTGGGATGCAGACATCTGGCATGGCATGAGGTTGGTTTGCAATTGCTAAATGAATAGATATGGAGTAGGTTCAGGAGAGAGGTATGGGATGGAGTTCGGAAATGAAGGCATTGCAAACACATGTGTATGGGCTTACCTAGGGAGACTGGGTAGTAAAACAAGAGGACCTGGAAGTGAGCTCTGAAGAATTCCAACACTGAGGCTTGGGGGGAGTGGAAAGAGCCAGTAAATGAGGCTGAGAGGGATCATCTTCAGAATGGAGGGAAAATAAATGGTTACAACACCTAAATCAGAGGAAGAGAACATATCAGGAAGTGGGGGTGTGTTTTAGTATCAAATTGCTGAAGTGTCAATTGAGAAGAGGTCTACAGAGCATTCCATAAATGCAGCAAAAGAGAAGTCACCAGTGACATCAGCCAAAGTTTTGCTAAAGTAATGACAGCTGAAGCCACATTGGCGTGGGTTAATAATAATAATATTAACATAGTATATTCTTTGTGTGATTTACTGTCCTGTGCGTTTTACATATACTAAAGACTAGTATTAGTTTAATGGTAATGCCAATCTGATGAGAGAGTTATTATTATTCCATTCTACAGATGAGAAAACCAAGAAACAGAGAGGTTAAGTGACTTGGCCCAGTTCATATGGCAGAATCAGAATACAGGCTTAGGCAGTCTGGCTCATGAATTCACTCTCTCAACCATTACACCACCTTGTCTCTTAAGCCTTTGCTGTGTGAGAGTAGAGACAATGGAGACAACTCTTTGAAGGCAAGGCACTCAGCTGTGAGTAGGGAAATAGGGAAGCAGCTAGAGGTACAGGGGCTGGTCCTAGAAGAGCAATGTTGTAAGGTGGAGACTGGGACTACAGTGTGTTTAGATGCTGATTGAAAGGATCCAGCAGTGAGAATGAAGTTACAGGAGAATGAAGTGATGAGCACGAATGGGGTCCCAGGAGAGCTGGAAGGGTATGAAGCCAGAGTCCAGAAGGAAGGATTGCTTGCTGAAAGACATAGAGACCGTTTTCCTATTGTCTCAGGAGCTGAAGAGAGGATGGGTGCAGAAATGATGTTTGCAGGGGGAGATCGAAGGAGTCCCTGTTTAGAGTCTTTTATCTTCTCTGTGAAATAAAAGGCCAGGCCATCTGCTGGGAGGACTGGGAGAGTGAGGTGGAGGCAGAGGGAGTGAATACAGATGTCTGGAGAAATCCACAGGAAAATTGCCAAGTAGCATCAAGGGCACAAGCAGCATCACACTGGTGATCTGAGCAGACTATGGGGAAAAGAGCAGCGGTGTGGGCATGGCTGTAGGGAAGCTAGGGAGTGTGGGAACGATCATAACCACATAAAACATGACTTCAGGGTGGGGCAAGGTTAATAGCATATGGGGAATTCTAGTTGTTCATGTACTCCCAGAATGTCTAAGAACCAGCTGTTGGGGTAGAAGAACAAAAAACTCAGAATAATAAATACTGGGGATTGAGACAGATTATATACATAAGCCTTTTCTATACAGATGCAGGCCTAAGAAGTCGATTTGACCAACACCCAAGTGGACATTCTCAGGGGCCAAGGGCAAGACACACTCTCTGTTGTCAGGCTTTCAACTGCCCAGATAGACTTTTCCTTACAAGATGAGAAAATAGTGCATTCTCAGCAACGTGCTTGTACAAATACGCAGATTGGAATAATGGGAAAGTAATGACATTCTCAAATCTCATGGGAAAAGCAGAGCTCTGGAAATAACTTAATATATGAACCATAAGAAAATTTCAGAAAACTATTTAACATTCTTAATAGGTTATGAAGAGCCACACATCCTGTAAAGTAGGACCAAAACTTGTATGAAGAACAGAGGATAAAAAGAAAGTAAAGTAAGGGTGGGGGAAGAGAGAGAGAGAAAAAGAAAATGAGCCTTTTTCCTAGGGTCTCTGCAGGCATTCAGGAATTTTGTTGCCTAGGAGGAAGGAAAGATGTTCTCATTTCCTGAGCATCCCTATGGACTCTTTAATCCTCACAACTCTCTGAGGCAGGCGTTCTTTCCCATTTTAAAGGTGGTAGCAATGAGGCTAAGAGAGGATAAGTAATTTGCTCAAAGACTCCAGGAAGAGGGGAACTAAACAAGGAGCATCTAACTTCAAAGATCTGGACTTCTGCCTTCCAGGGTAAGGTTCATGAGGGAAGAAAGTTGCAGAAAGAGCTAAGCTGAGGCTCTCTGAGGATGGAGTATTCCTAGCGTGTAAACAGAATAATAATGGCCACTGGAACTGAGTGCAAGTTAGGTGCTGAACATTGTATACCCATTTTTCTGATTCTCACAGCAATCCTGCCTGATCACTATCATCATGCTTTTTTTTTTTTTTTTTTTTTTTTCAGATAAGGAAATTGAGGCCCATAGAGATTAAGTGATTTGTTCAAGTATTTGTTTTTTTCCTGCTACTATGACACATTGCCACAGACTTGTGGCTTAAAACAACACACATTCATCAGAGAATTCTACAGGTTAGAAGTATAACATAGGTCTTATTGAGCTAAAATTAAGGTGTCAGCAGGGCTGAGTTCCTTTCTGGAAGCTCTACGGGGAGAATCCCTTTCCTTGCCTTTTTCCGCTTCTAGAGGGGGTCCTTGTTCCGTGCTCACAGCCCCTTCCTCTGTCTTCAAAGCCAGCAATGGCAGTTCGAGTCCTTTTTCCACTGCATCTTTCTAACTGTCCTTCCGCAGTCATGTCTCTCTGACCACAGTTGTGAATGGCTCTCTACTCTTAAGGGTTCACAGGATTAGACTGGGTCCACCTGGACAAAGCAGGCTAACCTGCCCATCACAAGGTCCTTACCTTAATCACACCTGCAAAGTCCCTTTTAACATGTGTCATGTCAGGGAACATATCCAAAAGTTCTGGGGATTTTAGGATGTGGATATCTTTGGGGGTTTGTGGTGGGCATTATTTTGCCTTCCATACCGAGGTTAAACGTTATTAAAGGGGCTGAGTCCAGAGTTTAATTTAAACTTGGCCAGCAAATCCTGTTGACTCTACCTTCAAAATATATCCAGAATCCTATTAACGCCATTTCTACCACCAGGGTCCACGCCACTTCATCTCTTAGCAGGATTTCTTCTATAGCCTTCCCTTCTCTTCTCCTTGTTCTACCCTTGCCTTCAATCCACTCTTAACACATTGGCCAAAGTGATTCCTTAGAAATGTCTCAGTTCATGTCACGTCTCTGTCCAAACCTTCCAATGACTCCCAATTTGAATTAAGGGCAGTCTTTTCAGTGGCCTATAACGCTCTCCTTCCCTCACCCTAGGAGCTCTGTGTGCTCTCCCCCTCACTCTGTTTCCACACACAGTGGCCTTCTGCTTTCCTTGAACACACCAGGCTTATTCCTGGAACCCTGAATGGGAGGGGGTTTACTTCTTTATTCCATGTACTCCAAGACCCTGAAGTAGAAGAGGAGGACATGGCCTGGTTCTGAGATGCCTCTTTCCTTTCTGGTGGGGGAAAGGGAACAAGGATGAATATCTTCTGACTTCACTGCCTGTGCTTGTGCGAGGGGCTTTCGCTGTGGTTGGCAAATCCCTGCTTCCCACTGATCAGTGCTGTGAGGCTGAAGTCCGGGGTGCTCACCTCTGCATCGGTGCATATGTGTGAGGTTTGCAGGGGTCTCTGAAGTGTTTCTGCAATGAAGAGCTTCCTTATGTGGGGGATCTGGCTGGCTCCAGCTAGACCTCTTTAACACCCCCTGGTTCCTGTCCAGGGTAGCACACCCCATGGTTTCCTGCTGCTGGAAAACCATTGCCCAGGAACCATTCTTTCTTGGGTGGGCTACCATCAAGACAGCTCAACTCCAGCAACCTTCCTCTATGTCAAACCAGATCTACAAGAAACTTTGGCACTTACAATGATGGGACCACAGGCCGCTTTACAGCTTCTCCTCCTGCTGCCCTGCCATATCTTTCCAAGACTCTTTTCCTTGCTTAAATAGGAGACATAAGGAAGGCTAACAAGTCAGCTTCCTAAATTCCTGCCTCATTGCTATTATTTACCAGGGATTCCCTTAGAGATTCACACTTGGCTTTGGTCAGTATGGAGAGGCCTTTCCTTCCCCCAGTGGCTCCCCTAGATCCAAAACTCAAGACTGCAAAGACCCTGTCCCTCTTCCCCAACTTGGGAAGAGGGTGGGGAAGACGGGCATGATGGAGCATGGATGGACTTGGTGATAATAAGTGAGAAGAGTCCTTTGTCTGTCTCTTATAAGCCCCAAGAAAGGTAGCTCTCTTCAGAATGTGAGATACTTATTGTTACAGTAGGGAGTTAGTCAGACATGAAAGGGCAGGAGAGCATTCCCCCACTACCTCCCTACAAACAAGAATGTCAGGCAACCATCAGGTGATGGTCAGTCAGTTGTTGTTAAAACTGCCTCTTTCAAATAATAATTGGTTGCAGTTGGCACCAGGGAAAGGCAGTCTCCCAATGGAGAAAGACACCTAAAGTTCATGATCAACAGCTTCCTGATAAGATCTCAGGAGGTGGGTGAGTGTGCTCAAGCATGCACACTAAGAGGCAAAATGGTGGAGTTTAATTGGTATATGACCTTCTAGGAGCATTCAACTGGTAAGGGAAGAATGCCGCAAGTGAGCATGCACGCAACTCCAATAAACACGCTGAGCATGCGGCCCCTGCCAAGTGCTGGTAGTCCACTGTGCATGTGGGCAGCCCACTCCAAGGAAAGAATCAGGGGGAAAGGAACACAAGACCCCGAAAGCATGCCAACACATAAAACACCAAGTCAGAAGGTCAAACTGCACACTTGATCTCCCAAGTTGCCCACTTGACCCTCTTCCAAGGGTTCTTTACTTCCTTTCATTCATGCTCTAAAGCTTTTAAATAAACTTTCACTCCTGTTCTAAAACTTGCCTCAGTCTCACCCTGCCTTATGCCCCTTGGTCAAATTCTTTCTTCTGAGGAGGCAAGAAATGAGGTTGTTGCAGACCCATACGTATATGCCACCAGTAACATTATCAACTTCATTCATCTTGGACTCGGTTCTCTAATGCCAGAAAATCAGAAAAATGTACACAAACCATTACAGATATAAAAGTCAACAGCTATGGTGGAGTGAAAGAGTCAAGTTGAACTGAGAAAAATGTCATCTGCTGGTCAAATAACACATGTCGGCCAGATTTGTTTAACTGGTGAAGAAACATCTGATTAAATGGAAGGAATTGAATGTGGTCTAAAATTTCATTTTCTTAGTAAAGAGGGTACAAATTTTTTCCTAAAAATTTTACTCATTCATAGCTAAATATTCTAAGACTTTAAAATTTGAGTACACTCTTATTTTTATTTTTGAGAACTTTTTCTCTGGCTTACAAATACTGTATGTAAATAAAAAGTAATGTATGTTTCCAGCAGAAACTTGAGATACAAAAACATTTCAACAAGAAGCCAAAAAATCATCCAAAATTGCCCAGTTGAGAGACAATCAAATTTTGTGGAAGATAGAATTCTGACATGAAATAATTTAGAAATGATCGTTAAAGAATGAACACACTTCATTCTGTAAACCAAAAATAAAATCCTAAGCCTCTCAACCAACTGAATGGACGCCCCTCTGGGCCAAGGGGACCCTAGAGAAACCTGAAGAATGGAATTCGCAGCCATTAGGGGAAGGCAGGTTAGACGTGCCTAATTGTACCCTCTCCTTTTTGGAGTTTAGGCATAACCGACCAGGATTAACTTTAAAATAGAGATCATAAGACTAACAAAACAGACACTTCATGGCAATAAGATTCCAAATTTCAACCTGATTTTGATGTAGCATCACATAACAGATGGTAGGTCCTGAAGGAAATAAAACATATCTTAGCCCAAAATATATTTCTTTGACATATTTTGAAATGGCTCTGCAGAGCCATCTTTTGTGGGGGATCTTTGCATTTGTAGAGAGTCTCCATTAATACAGCCAGGACATTCCTGGATCCAGGATAGATTAATCAAGAGCCTGATGCCTTTTAGGGTCTGAAAAGAGACATTTACCATCCATTCTCTCTGAAGGCTGCCACCTATGAGGCTTCATCTACATAACAAGAAACTTGGTCTCCACAATCTCCTTTATCTTAACTCAAGCATTTATTTCTACTGACTTAAAGTCTTTAGACAAAGCTTAACTCTTTCAAACAACTCCCAATCAGAAAAATCTTTGAATCCACCTATGACTTGTAACCACCCACTACTTCTTTGAGACATCCTGCCTTTTAAGGTCAAACCAATGCATACCTTACAGGTATAGATTCACATCTTTGCTTGTAACTTCTGTCCCTCTAAAATGTATAAAATCAAACTGTAACCCAACAGTCTTGGGCACACTTTCTCAGGACCTCTTGATACTGTTCTCTGGGCTATGCTCACTCATGTTTGCTCAGAATAAACCTCTTTAAATATTTTACAGAGTTTGCTTTTTCCATTAACAATTCTGATTTTACTTTGCTTTATTTTCTGAGTTGGAAAGTTATTCGATGAACACATTTGGGAAATGAGATTTGGAATATGGAATTTGTTTAAAACCACTAGGGCCCAGAGACAACAGACATCTCTATTTTGCCTTAAATACACTCACAGCAGTTGACAAGGAATATTTATACTTAAGTGGAAACACCCAGGATCCATTTCGTCCCCTTCACTAACGCCTACTTGTTCTTGATGTGTCCTGGGTTGAGAGATCAACATGTGTTATACATGGCTTCTGACATCTCACATGGGCTCCGATTGAATGAGAAACCCCTGAAGGAGGGGAGAATAGCCAGGGGCTGGAAGAAGACTCCTCAGGACAGAGACTACTCTTAAAGTCTTGAGGATGTACATTTCCTAGGGTCTGAGTTGGTTTCCTCTTTCTGTATCTTGCAGATTGAAAGGCAGAGCAATGAGAAGCAGCAGAACTGCAGAGAGACAAGGATTCCAGGTGCTTGGAAGTGAGGGTGGAGGCAGCCTGGGAAAAGATTCAGCCCCAGACGACTGCACCAGGTGGAGCAAAGATGTCTTCTCTTTTATAAATGTCAACCAGAAGGCAACAAGAGTCAGGAGTCCATGATTTTACAGCTCCCTGTTGTTACCCAGTACCCCTGTAAGATTTCCTAATCATTCTTTTATAATTAAAAAATATATATTTTCATATCCTTTAGAGTTGTTTATGACTACTAAAATTGTTTTTGATTTTGTGCAAATGATCCAGAATGAGTAAAAAGAAAACATTTATGGTAACTAAAATTCTCAAGCCTTGAAAAGAAAACATTACTGTTTATACTACTATTTGTTGAGGAGCATTTCAGAACTGATAAATAGCAAATATAGGTATTTTTTTTTTTTTACTGTGAGTCAGGCATTGTTCTATGGGCTTTATATGCGGTAACAGTGTCTTTCCAACTACGAGGTACATTCTGTCCTCCTCCCTGTTTTACTTCTGAGAAAGCTAAAGTCTAGAAATGTTTCCAACCCAGAAAGTGGCCTCAGCTACCAGGCTTGGCTGGTTCTTATGTATTTCTTCTCAACAAAATAAAAAACTCAGTATGTTCATTCATGGAGTTACTCTTCACACAGCAAGGGCAGTGGAGGGTCCAGTTAACAGACTACAATCTGGAGCCACACACTGGGGCTTGTACCGTAGTTCTGGCAACAGTCCAGTGGCTCATCCTGGGCAAGTCATGTACTCTCTCTAAACTTCAGCATGCTTCCCTGTAAAAATGGGCAAGATATCATGCCTATCTTTAAGGACTGTTTGGGCAACTAAATAATATTTGAACTGAACTTGGCACAGTGTCTGGCTCAAAGAAGTGGTACCCATTATGATTCCTGATACTTAAACTCTTACATCAGACACCAAGGAGACCTCCGTATGTATCCAGAATGCTATAAATAAGGGTCCTCTCAATGATTGGGGAAAATCTCACAAACAGGTGCAGAGAAATGCGTGTTGGGGGGGATGATGATCAGGGGAGTGTCCAGGAAAGGAGTTAAGAGCTCCCCACAAATGGACAGGTGATGTTTGGGCTGGGGGAAAGAGAAGCGTGGCAAAGAGGCAGAAGTCATCATGGAAGGAGATGGGACGGCCTTTAGATGCTAAGCCTGGGGAGGACTGCAACGGGGCTAGGAAACAGAGCCACCAAGAATAGGAGCTCAATGGGAACCAGTCAATGGGGAAAGTCCAAGTCCCTCACTTTCTCTACTCTCACTATCCAAACCTGGGAAGAGAATAGATTCAGATGAGGAGGGCCAGCTGAGTCTAACTGGACAGTAAGTTAGAGTCCCAGCAAAACAGCCAGCCAGCCTGGCCAGCAGCCCCTGAGGTATAGATTTAGCTCAACCTTACTCAGTATTGCACAGACCATCTATTTCTTTTATAATTAGCATGTGATGAGAGGAATGCTTTCTTTCATCTTGGCATGGGGCTCTGGAATGTCCAGTTACAACCCTGGTATGCTATCAAAAGATTTCATATCCCAAACCTTTGGCTGTTGTGTCACTGGTATGTTGGCCCTAACATAGTCTGAAAGGAAGCAAAAGCCAGTACCCTTTTGATAACAATTAAAATCTTGGATTTACATAATGTGACATGATGTGAGGGCCATTGTTTAGCTTTTGGCATAGTTATGAATGCCCAGGGCAGAACACCAAAGGAAAAAGTCTACTTTGAATGCTTTCTCAGAACAAATCTGAGAGAATTCACTGGTTAATGTAAATACATGTCCAAACAAGTACTGGTTTGCTTAGGGAGTACGCAGAGCTGGCAAGCCTCACTTGGCACACAGAGCATGAGTAATGCTTCATTTTCATGAGGGATCTTGGGGGTCTATAATGAGGACTATGTGGCATTTCCCATGTGTCTCTTTGGAACGTGGACTGATTCTACCCACAACGGAAGACAGGCCATCAGAAAGTACATAGTTCCTGAAATCTCTGGGGCTCTACAAGATGCAGATAATTTAATAGCATATAAATGAATTTGCAGAAGTATACCCAGAGTTCCCAGAGTAAAGAACTTGCCTTTTCCACAGGTAAGTAAATAGGAGTGCAAAGTAATGAGACCGTATTTGGGGTAGGGGTGGGAAGTGAGACTGATTTGTAAACTATGGCTATAGGCAGTTCCAGGTATGTTTTAAACATCGTGGCATCCCTGGAATAATTGTGCAGCCTCCCTACTTGACTCTTCTGAAAGATAACACTCATTTGAATGTAAGTTCATATGTATAAAGCACATAAATCCATTTTTAAGACATAACTTTAGTCATATTGCAGGTATGAGTTCTGATCATTTGGACATTTTCTATCAGAGAAACTTAAGGTTTAGGATGAGGGAAAAAGCTTAGAAAGTAATTAGGAAAACAAACACTTCCCTAGTCCTTGCAAGTGGTCTTTACTAGTTGAAGGAGGGGCCAATGGGAGGAGTTTATTTATTTATCTATTTATTTATTTATTTTTGAGACACAGTCTTGTTTTGTTGCCCAGGGTGGAGTGCAGTTGCGCAATCTCGGCTTGCTGCAACTTCTGCCTCCGGGGTTCAAGAGATTCTTACGCCTCAGCCTCCCAAGTAGGTGGGATTACAGATGCCCACCACCACACCTGGCTAATTTTTTATATTTTTAGTAGAGATGGGGTTTCACCATGTTGGCAAGACTGGTCTTGAACTCCTGGTCTCAAGTGATCTGTCTGCCTGGGCCTCCCAAAGTGCTGGGATTACAAGCGTGAGCCACCACGCCCAGCTGGGAGGACCACATGGTCGTAAAGCTCCTCCCAGCTGGACGCGGTGGCTTATGCTTGTCCATATGGACATCCTCTGGATGTCTCCTTATATCCAGCCAGAGGGTGTGACTTCCTGAAGCAAATCTTTCTGCTCAGATTTGGGGCATCATGTGATTATGCAAAGTGTGTCATGTACTGTAGCATCCTTTATTTTATATTTCAACTCCAGCTGGAGCAAGATGCTCCATGGAGATAGGGCCTCCCAAAGAGCTCTAGGATTTGGGGGGATTAAGTACAGTTGAGGGGTGTTTGGAAGAACATTATCCAGTCCTTCAGGCTTAAAGGAGGGGATGGTGACCCAGAACTCAGGACAGAAGAGTCCCAAGAGGCAGAAATGCTGGCAGGAGGGAACTCCTCTGTGCGTGTTAATATGTCAAAGAGGACTTGGAATTATAAAGAGAAATAAGAAATTCTCTATGTTAAGATAAATAATTTTTGAAGTGTTAAAAACCTGATAAGAACTGAAATTAATGTGAGGTAGACTCGCCAGGCAAAAATTCTTTTATCAGATAAATTTGGCACCTCACACTTCGATCTGAACTGTGCACAATAGATCAAATGAAGATTTCTTGTGTTTTATTTACGCCAATATTTAAAAACAGAACAGTTTAATGCATTCTCCATGTAACAGCTAATTCTGGAGTACGTTTTAAATGGACCGGGGAAAATGTACAATTTTCACTTGTTTCCTAGTAAGTTTAAAGTCATTGCTCTAAGAGGTCACTTCTGTTCTCATCTGTGTTTGCTGCAACTCCCCTTCCCCCCAACAAAAGCAACAACAAAATCCCAAAGCAAAAAAGCCCTTAAGCAATAAAACCGGTGTCCAAGAAAAACATTTAGTTTGAAAAAGAGTTGAAAAATGTAGCCTTGGAAGAACCACTGCTTACATGGGATTGTTCAACAAATTCCTGTTGTGTGAGGTTTGGCATATACTTTCTAAAAATATAAGCATCTGGGGAAACGAGACAAAGCACAGGTCTTGGACCAAATGAGGCACACAGTGTGAATCTGTTAGTGATTATATCCATAATGAAATATGTGCCCAAATTTAGCAGTGCAGAATCTAATACAATAAGAAAGCCCAGCAGGCATGGTCCTTACCATAATATATAGCCAACAGAGAAGGTACATATGGCGGTGAGTCCGCTGCTCCTGCTGGGATACTGATGGTGCGATGTCCTCATCTCGATTAATATAAAGGGCAGAACCGTGGTGTGCTGGAAAATAACAGAGACTAGGTGACACAGATTCTTATCATTGTCTCTCTGTAGTTGTTTTTTCTCCGGTAGGAGAATGCACACTATAAATTCCTAGGAAAGTGTCAGGCAGAAAGAAGTCTACGGCTCACCAAAGAAGTTGAATGGACATAAAACCACATAGTGCCTTGGTTGCTCCATTAATATTTTTCTTCTGTATCTTAATTTTTGAAATTTTATTTTATTTTTTGCTCATTACAGAGAATTTTGATAACATAGAAAAATGTCTAAGAAAAAACTGGAACAAAAGAAAGGAGTAACAATAACCACTGTTAACATTTTGGTGTATGTCCCATTTTTTCTTTCCCTGTTCATATTACTTATACATAGTTAATATCATACTGTGTGTGCAATTTTGTTTTGGATTTTTATCATAATATTGCAGCATGAGAATTTCTGATACGGCATTTTAGAAATTCTTCTAGAAAATCGGTCTTGACCATAGCTTTGGAGAACTCCATTATATGGCTATACCAAGATTTATTTAACCAATTCTTGTTCCTGGATATCAAGATGTAAAAGATTTTCGTTCCAATTTTAGTATATGTGCTGCCGAAGCGAGCACGATGTAAAAGATTTTCAACCTTTCATTTATTAAAAACATCATGATGAACATCTTTCATAGAACTCTTTGTCTGAATGTTAAATTATGTTTTTGTTGTCAAAGGCTATACAGATTTTAAGGCTGTTGATAAATAATGCCAAATTATGTGTGCGCGAGCAGCAGGTTAGCAAACAACGCCAAATTAGCTTCCAGAAAGGGTGTGCCAGTTTGGACCAGCAGTGCATGAATTTAGATATGATGTCTGAAGGCAGAATTCCAAGAAGCTGAGTAGAACATCTTTTTGTTTTTCTGATCCAGTGGTTACTGTAGACACTAAGTTTATTGGAACAGGATGGAGATGAAATTTATCCCATCTATAGGTAAGAAGAAAGGAAACTAAAATTCTTAAACCTTTCAAATGTTCAGATGCCCTCGGTTTTGAAATTTAGTGGACAAATATGAGGAACAAAGAGTTTCTAAGATAAAACTGGGTCAGGATATATATTTACCTTCCAATATTGGAGACCTTCTCAAGAGTATAAAGATGGCAGAACTGAAAACTGACCCATCAGCAGTTTTAAATTCTATTTAGTACTTCCTAAACAGCCGTGAAAGAATCGTTGCCTTGCTCTTCCTGTATTATTTGTGTATTCAAGGCAAAGGCAGGAAATTGAATATTATGATTTTCAAAGTCTAATAAGTATTTTAGTAAAATGGAACCAGGTGGCAAGTGGGCCTTGGCAGGCAAAAGGCATGTTGGGGATATCTAAATGAATATCTTTGGAGCAACCTGTTGTTTATATTCTTAGAAAAAAATAGAAAGGCATGATTTTTAAGAAATATTAAACAGTGGACAATCTTTGCCTTAAACATTCTCCTTTAGATAACTGTGCTGACTGCCAATATATTAGTAATTAGAGTGTGGCATTCTGAGAAAATCAGGTGAGTGATTCCACAGTTGGGTAGCTTTATATTTATCTTTTATCTTCTTCATTACTATTTTTTAAAAACAATATAATTAGCTCTGAAGAAAGTCATGCGAGCCAATGTATATGTGTGCTAATACAGAGACAGTATGCATTTTAAAGATTGATTGATTTTTCATTATAGTTACCTCAGATGACATCCGCCTGGAATGTCGCCAACAGTTTGAGATGGCAACAGTAGTTTTACAATGGTGCATTCATGTAAAATTCAAATGTACACCTGGCAATAAGGCTATGTCTTATCAAATCTTACACAGAAGAAAAATACCTGCAGATCAAACCTTTATACTGATGATAATGCTGACCCTGAGGGCCTGTGTGGGTTATAAATGACAATGACATTACTTTTGGATCACTGATATTAATACATTTCTTAAGTTCTACCCTTCATTCATTGCTCCAAATAAAGTAGAAAATCCTCCATTTTTTAATAAATAAATATTGGTTGTATAAATAACCAATCAGAATATGCTTATTCAGTTGTCATTATTTTATCAAGGAAAGTGATAAAATGTATGCCTATCTTCCAGATAGGACATCTGATAGTTGCTGATGATCAGATGTATCTGGGAAAATCAGCATGTACTGTAATCATTCCAGGAAGAAAATCAATTTGAAAAAGGAATATCTTTCTAGATCACTTCATCATTGGCGTCATCACCACTAAACAGGAGCAACTTGTCCCATCAGTGACATAACCACAGACAAAAGATCTTTTTGTGGCTAGCTGCGTATGTGCAGGTTTGTCCAGTGACAAATCTTAGTAGGTTTTTCTATGTCAAGGTAACAGCTTATTATTTGGAATTTTCATGCACTAAAGACTGTGGATCTCCCTCTCTAGAAATGTATAATGTAAGTTATGCTTATTTATACATAGTATATATTAACAAACATAAATTAGTGTAAAATATTTGCTGCAAATATAAACGTTGCCTTACAGTTAACTAAAGTTTTGTGAACTAAAAGAATGGTAAAAAACTATGAATGGTCCTGCTGAATAAGTAACCTTTAGCAGTTGAGTTATAACTTAAAATCCATAGCAGCAAGAGAGATAATTATTTTAGAACTACAGGTACGTGAAATCCAGTTCCAATCCATTCTCAGGCAATACTCTGCTTCAATGACTTAAGAACCAGAAGGGAAATATTTAACTCCAGTTAAAATCATCACTGCATAAGAACAGCACTCTTACATTTTGCTCACTGTGGTATCTGCAGCACTTAGAAAAGAGCATGGCACAAGAGAGGTACTCAGTCAACGTTTTTTCACATAATTTAATCTTCAAAACAACATCCTATATGGATATTATCAACTCTATTCCGTAGATGGGGCAAAAAAGGCTCAGAAAGGTTAATTATTTTGCCTAAGATCACAGAGCTAGTAGGTCTAGAGGTAGGATAGAAAACCAGTTCTGGGCCGGGCGCAGTGGCTCACGCCTGTAATCTCAGCACTTTGGGAGGCCGAGGCGGGCGGATCACAAGGTCAGGAGATCGAGACCACGGTGAAACCCCGTCTCTACTAAAACTACAAAAACTTAGCCGGGCGCGGTGGCGGGCACCTGTAGTCCCAGCTACTCAGGAAGCTGAGGCAGGAGAATGGCGTGAACCCGGGCGGCGGAGCTTGCAGTGAGCCGAGATCGCGCCACTGCACTCCAGCCAGGGGGACAGAGCGAGACTCTGTCTCAAAAAAAAAAAAAAAAAAAAGAAAACCAGTTCTGTATGCCTCCAGATCTCACGCTCTTTCTTTCTGCATTAGAATTATATTTTTACAAGATATCACAGTTGAATAATGTTTGAATCAATAAACCTGTAGGAGTGCATAATTGCAGATCACTTACATTATCTCCCAACAGATTGGAATTAGTTTTTGGTTGGGCCTCAAAACAAATAAAAAGGTCTTCACTGTAAAAAATGATTTTTGCTAAAAATGTTTTTCCTGTGGTACATTATCATATCAATAATAATAAACAATAACATTAGCTAGCATAGAGTCAGAACTTTTTTTAACTTTTATTTTAGATTTGGGGGTACATGTGAAGGTTTGTTATATAGGTAACCACACGTCATGGGGGTTCGTTGTACATACTATCTCATCACCCAGGTTTTAAGCCCAGTACCCAATCATTATCTTTTCTGCTCCTCTCCTTCCTCCCAACCTCCCCCCTCAAGTAGACCCCAGTGTCTGTTGTTTCTTTCTTTATGTTCATAAATTCTTATCATTTAGCTTCCACTTATAAGTGAGAACATGCAGTGTTTGGTTTTCTGTTCCTGCATTAGTTTACTAAGGATAACAGTCTCCAGCTGCATCCATGTTCCTGCAAAAGATGTGATCTCATTCTTTTTTATGGCTGCATAGTATTCTGTGGTATACAAGTACCACATTTTCTTTATCCAATCTGTCACTGATGGGCATTTAGGTTGATTCCATGTCTTTGCTATTGTGAGTGGTGCTGCAATGAACATTTGTGTGCATATACCTTTATGGTAGAATGATTTCTATTCTTCTGGGTATGTACCCAGTGATGGGATTGCTGGGTCTAATGGTAGTTCTACTTTTATCTCTTTGAGGAGTTGTCATGCTGTTTTTGACAATGGGCTGGATTACACTCCCACCAACAGTGTATAAGTGTTCCCTTTTCTTCGCAACCTCACCAGGATCTGTTACTTTTTGAAAGTCAGAACTTTCTAGTGGTATGATGACACTTACAGACGGCTGGAAGTGAACTGAAGCATGATCTGTTTCTGTTTCCCCAAACACAAATACCATTTACAACTTATAGTGTTTTCAGGTAGATGTAGATCCATCTTGGATAAATGAGAAGGTTACAAAGTCTGGTCACCAGAGATGGCTCTTGGCTCTTAAGAATTGTTTGGACTGTTCTCTGCAGTACGTTGTCAACAGAACAATTCCCCAGGAGCTGAGTTAAAAACAAGGCTTGACTTGTTTGAAGGGCTAGGTAAAATGAAGCATTGACAGCCCAAGGAGTAAACCTTTGGTCTTCCATATAAACTCCAACGTAGAAAGTACTGGTCTAGGATATCAGTGGTGAACCTATCCCAAGCTCTATCATCCATTTTAGCTAGTTTTAATGAGGAGCTATAATTTGGAAGATTGTGTCCAAAAACCAAGCCTAAATCTATCCTGATTTGTTGCATCATTTGTGTTTTTCTTAATGGGGTCTTGGTGGGTCCCCCGTGATGCAGCGGAGTGAACTCACTCCACTGCCATGGATGCTGTGAACCGACGGGCCTCCCGTGTCAAAGGTCTGTCTGCAGAAGAGATCCACAAGGGGGTGTCACCTCCACACAGAGCAGTCCTCACACCTGAGATGGGGCTGGATTCACTCAAGGACCCATGATTAATTCTGATGTGAAGACCCTGAAGCAGACGGGACAAGAAAAAGGGCTTTTGCAGAAGAGGCTCAAACGAAGACAGCAGTGTAATGAAGTGGAAAGATTAGGAGGCTGGCCTCTGAGATCTAGTTCTGATTTTGTCCTTGCTCACAGGTTTTCACACGTGTGTGAAGCTTAGTATTATTCTTTGTAAAATGAGGTAGTTGGATTAAATTAGGCTTCTCATGAAGAGCTAAGGAGTTTTGCTATAACACATGCCAGAGCTGACCCACATATGCTTTAGGGACAGTAGACACAGTGCCAGGGCCCATGAAAATGTCTTAGTTTCTTTTAGAATCAGAAGAAAAAATGAACTTTCAGAGTTGAAGATTATATTCATCTGTATACCAATGCCATCATAAAACATCATATACATATACTTACACACATACACACGAATGTAAGAAGGGACTCACTAACACAAAGTGCTTAAAATCTACAAAAGCCACACTGTGGCCCTGTTCATGCTACTTGATTTTTTTTTTAAAGTTCTCAACCAATTCACATTTTTCTTAAATAAATGTACTTAAAGAAAAACTGTATGTAAACTCTCATAAATGGAATATCATTTGCCATAAATAGAAGATAACCACAAAACCAAATACAATAAAAATGAATTAATCTTAGTAAATATTTGTTAGATTATTTTGAGGCCTGCCCTATCTGTGTTAAATGAGGACGTTAGTAAATACTAGAGGGGCATTAAAGATATACTGGCGTAAGGCTGGACACAATGGCTCACGCCTGTTATCCCAGCAGTTTGGGAGGCTGAGGCGGGTGGATCACCTGAGGTCAGGGGTTCGAGACCAGCCTGGTCAACATGGTGAAATCCTGTCTCTACTAAAAATACAAAAATTAGCCAGTCGTGGTGGCAGGCACCTGTAACCCTAGCTAGTTGGGATGCTGAGGCAGGAGAATCACTTGAATCTGGGAGGCAGAGGTTGCAGTGAGCCAAGATCGTGCCATCGTACTCCAGCGTGGGTGACAGAGCAAGACTCAGTCTCAAAAAAAAAGAAAAGAAAAGAAAAGAAAAAAGATATTCTGGCATAAAAGAGAGACTCTCCTAAACAGAATGAGAAGGACTGAAAGATAATTCAGAGGGAATAAACTTTTCAGTATGTAATTCAATATTATTCAATGTCAGGTCCCTGTGCTACATAAATTACCTTGCAAAACACCAGAGCTATACAGTCTACATACTGGGGTATACTGGAATAGATTATTTATAAGTTGTAGTTGTACCTTCTAACTACTAGATTATTTGATTTATGAATCAAATGTCCCTTCACCAGGAAACTGGAAAGATGGATGAGTTGGAAGTTTAGGTTCTGACAGAAGAATGTAACGGTATTAAAGGAAAAAAGTTCACATTACACAAGAAGTATCTGGACTGGCTCCTGGGGAAAATTTTGGACTATCTGTGATGGCAATGAGTGACCTATAAACTACAGAGAAGTTTTGGAATAACCTTCGCTGTGGATTAATAGAAGGACAAAAATTATGCTGCACGATGGTATAAATCCAGGCAAGTCAGATGGATGAATTAGGGGGCCTCTCAAGATTATTTTAGATCTGTAGAATTGAGGGTTATAATCAGAGTGTACAACAGAAAAATTAATAGGCAATATTTGAAGACTATGTTCAACTGCTATTTCTCTCGTCTTTCTCCTTCTCTCCAAAATATTTTTTAATAGGAGGGTACTACTCCCATATCATATGAACACCAGGCAAAAATCGTTTCTTCCTCAGAAGTAAAACCAGCTTTTGAACGTGAGGTGTGGCCAACCTCATTGGGTCATAAAATACCTGGTAATCCCGTGCACTATTGGCACCTGTAGGATACAGGCAGGCCTCTGGAAGTGTTTGCACAGTTAGGTGTGCATCAAATCGCTAGATGAGCTTATTCTTGCCTTCATGTTTTCTAATACCCCAATGACAACTTTGGATCTTAAATAAAAAGATGGCAGTGTGCATGTGCCTGTGTGTTGCACACTTAATAAAGACATGCATATCTTTGCAATGTACATATCTTTGTGTTACTGTGCACCTGTATTCTTATGAGCACCTAGACTGCAGGCAGGGCCAGCGATGTGACTGGACTTGCCTACGAAGATGGGATAAGGAAGGTCCAGTAAGTTTACAGCTATATTATATATAACAATAATATGAAAAACTATCCTAAGATACAAAAAGTGTGCACTCTAGATTGTAACTTGAATATTTTGTTTATTTTTTCCTGTTTCCTCTCACCCTGCATAGAACAAAAGGGTATTAAAAATGAGAAAATTTTTATCCTGAAATAAAGCAAGAGGAAATTTCCAGGTTTGAAAATAAAGCCCCATTGCATTAGTAAAACATGATCTAAAACAACAGAAAGGGAACATGCGCAAAACTGAGAAAAATCACCAAACTCTGACTGATCGCAATCTTTGGCAAAGCTTCTAGGCTTCCCAAATAAGTCAAATGTTTGAAGAATACAGGAAAACGCAGCATTAGTGAGGGCATGAGGAGAATCAGCGTGGATGATTCTCTTGGGGCCACTGTACAGTGTTAGCTGGATGAGATGTTTCCCCTCTTCAAGGGAGATAGAAATGACATCCCAAGTAGCTTGGAAAGAAAACTGATGCGGGCTCCAAAAAAATCCCCCGAATTTTTACCTTGGGAAATCTGACAAAATGTTTTATCTTGAAACTATCATTATTAATTTTGCTAATTGGTCAGCTCAATTTCTGTCACCCTTCCTCCCTTCCTCCCTCCCTCCCTCCCTTCCTAGTAGAGATACTATAGTGTTTTGAATGATGAGGAACTGCCAGTCTCAGCCACTATACTTTTTGTTTCTCCAGAAGTCAAACAGAACTTCCTCTTGTCATGGGTCTCCCTCTCCCCAGGGCCCGGTGCTGGCTTTAGTTTGGTGCTGCCTATAAGTATGGCATACAATCTCTCTCCAGAAACTGCCAGGGTATTTTTAAACTGTGCCTTTTTGGCGTAGGTTGGATACCTGTTCCTGCCGGCTGTCAAATCAGGCTGAGATGCTCTTACACCGGAACAACCTCATGTTCAAAATCAGGTTAGAAACAGTGACCCAAGGTGAAAACCTCAGGTTCAGACAGAACAACACTTACTGAGTGCCAGCATGTTCTGGGCACTTCCAAAACTCTTTATAGGCTAAGGACTAAATTTGGAATTTACTCACTTCTAACATTAGCCCCAACAACTCTTAGGATATGGTTTCAATAATTACGCCAAATAAAACAGTGATGCACACTTAATAAAGACATGCATATCTTTGCAATTAAGAGCAACTATATGTCATAGGAACCATTACACTAGGACAGTGACACGTTTTACTGGGCTATTATTTTTGCATTTAAAGATTTTAAATATGACTTGAGGCAGTAACTATCTCTTGCTGAATCCTCCTAATGAGGACACCTAGGAGGTGCTAAGGGGCCATGGCATTACCAGGAGGCTGCAGCGTGGTGTGTATTTTCTCTTTGCTTTTCAGCCCAGCAGCCTGTGGGCCACCAATTAAAGAATTCTTTTTGCAAGTGGGATGCTATATAACACCCATTTTTAAGTGACCTAGTGTTTGCTTTCTTCTACAAAGATTTCCCAATTAGTATGTGTAGTTCTCACAGAATAGCACCTCTAATGAATACCCTCAAACAAGCAAACCACTATACTATGATGAGCCGTATGCAGACTTGCAGACAGTCAACAATGGCACAAAGGCCAGAGCAATTTGCTCAGCTTCGTTATGTCAAGGAAAGACCTCACATAATGGTGGACATTTGAACTGAATTTTTAAGTGTGACTAGGGGTTGACAAGCAGAAGAAAGGGTAAAGGAAAGTGTTCATTCACATGGCCAAGGAGAAGAAAAAGTATGTAAAGGTAGAGCACAGTTCACTAAGGGCACTGTTACCACTGCAAGACGTGAAAGAGGATGAAAAGCTGGGTTTGCATGGGTGAGGGTGAGGGAGGTGTCTGCCAAACCCTAGAGGGTTTTGAGCTGAAGTCTGCCCTGCAGGAAGCAGACGTTCCTCTATAGGTTCAGACATCTTCCATGGAGTTTAAGATCTAGAGAAGTAGGAGAAACAAATTTGGATATTAATAGTAGAAAGATTAAGCTGGAGAAAGGGTGAAGAAGAGAGTGAAAAGAGGAGAGATTTATCTGCCAAGTCGCTCCTCTCTCCTGCCTGGCTTCTATTCTGCTGGCTTTTCAAGGAAGGGACTTTCCATGACTTTATTCTAGGCCACCTTCTCAGCCTCACACCTCTTCCTCACATCTCTGCAGCCTCCTCACCTACAATTTCCCCCTTTCTACTCTTCTTTTTCTCCTTTACTTTAATAAGTTCTACAGTACTGAAAACAACATAAGGTAAAGAACAAAAAGAAAGCTAGTCTAACTTTGTAAATGTCAATTTGACAGGTAAACAAAGAAAATATTTTTTTTCATCCCTCTGTGTTTATGCTGCTTCCCCTATTATTAACTGGATGTGCAGAAATATGGAATAACAATAATAATAGCTACCATTTACTGAGTTCCTAATATATGCTGAGTTTATACTAGACATTTTCCATTATTATCATATTTAATTCTCACAACAATCCTAATGCAGTAGTTATCTTCTTCATTTTATACATGACAAAATGTAGGAACAGAGGGGTTCACTTGTCAAAGGTAGTGTAGAACTCATAAATGGTGTAGCCAATATTTGATTCCAGATCTTCCTGACTCTAAAACATGCTCTTTTACTGACACACGCTGCTTCCCACGCTTGTTAGTTCATTCATTCATTCAACAAATACTATATTCCTACTATGCACCAGTCATCCTTGCCTCCAATGGACTGTTGTTCTAGGAAATGTGTCTCAATTAGGCGAATAAAAATTTAAAGTCTCTCACCTTGGAAAAGATCTCATTCACTGGGGTTGCAATGTATAGGATCTTGGAGTAGAAGTGGATCACACAACACATGCAAATAATTGAAGTTATTCTGTGAGATCTATTTATTGCATGCCAGGAACTGTACTAATAGCTTTACATGGATTAAAGCTCATTTAATTCTCAAGATAATGCCTCAAGGTATATGTCGTTATCATCATCAATTCCATTTTACAGAGACTGAGGCACAAGAACTTAAGAAAGTTGCACAAGTTTATCCAACTGGAAGGTGGTGAGTTTGTGCTCAGACTTGGGCAATTTGGCTCCCGATGCTCCACTGCCTATGGAGCACTGGGACAACCGAAGGATAAAAGAATGGCCAGGGGAAGATCTCATAAGAGGGAAGGGGAGCTGACTGTGTCATGGCTGTGTCTGGGAGAAGGAACCTGAAATAATCTCGTCATCCCATCATTCAGCTTCTTAAGATTCCGGGGTCTGAGGGACAACAGGTCAGTCTTTATGCCCATGTTGGAGGGTAAATCGCATAGGTAGCAAGGGCCTCATGGAGGTAGAGGGGAAGAAGGGAGAGTAACTCCAAGCCACTGTCACAGAGAGGCATTCTCTTTCTGAGATTTGTGCTACCTTTCTTGTGTTTTTGGTGGCCTATTCTCCTTAAAAGTATTTTGGAAACTGATATGGTTTGGCTGTGTCCTCACCCAAATCTCATCCTGAATTGTAGCTCCCATAATTGCCCCGTGTTGTAGGAGAGTCTTGGTGGGAGAAAACTGAATCATGGGGGTGGTTTCCTTTATACTGTTGTCATGATAGTGAATAAGTCTCACAAGATCTGATGGTTTTATAAGGGGTTTCCCCTTTTGCTTGGCTCTCATGCTCTCTTGGCTGCCACCGTGTAAGACATGCCTTTTGCCTTCCACCATGATTGTGAGGCCTCTGTAGTCATGTGGAACTGTGAGTCCATTAAACCTCTTTTTCTTTACAAATTACCCAGTCTTGGGTATGTCTTCATCAGCAGCATGAAAATGAACTAATACAGAAACATTTTCGGGAGTGAGGTGAAGAATGGGAGAAGAGAGAGCAATGGGGGACACGGCAGAGGTGGACGGCAAGGGAAAAGTGAAACTCAAGTAGGTGGTCCTGCAGTCAGTAAAATTTAAGGCACGGAAGTATTTTCTTAAAGATCATGAAAAAAGTGACAAGTTTGGGGAGCAACTACAGAAAACTGAAACATCATTCACAACATTCTGAAATTTAACAAAAAGAACCTTGAAAAACAATAACCTAGGGTTTTAAAATTATTCACCTGCTTTTCAGATATTTTCTCAGTAGAATCCACTTATTCATAGATATCAGCATCCTCCAATGTCAGAGTATGGCTTTAAAAAGACAATTCTGACTATGTGGTTCTCTTCATTAAAATCTTCCTTTTTTTTGATGAGTTTGTGTCCTTTGTAGGGACATGGATGCAGCTGGAAACCATCATTCTTAGCAAACTCACAAGAACAGAAAACCAAACACCGCATGTTCTCACTTAAAGGTGGGAACTGAACAATGAGATCACTTGGACTCAGGAAGGGGAACATCACACACCGGGGCCTATCATGGGGAGGGGGAAGGGGGGAGGGATTGCATTGGGAGTTATACCTGATGTAAATGACGAGTTGATGGGTGCAGCACACCAACAAGGCACAAGTATACATATGTAACAAACCTGCACGTTATGCACATGTACCTTACAACTTAAAGTATAATAATAATAAATAAATTAAAAAAAAAATCTTCCTTTTTTTTTTTTTTTTTTTTTTGAGTTGGAGTCTCACTCTGTTGCCCAGACTGGAGTGCAATGGCGTGATCCCATCTCACTTCAACCTCGCTCTCCCGGGTTCAAGCAATTCTCCTGCCTCAGCCTCCCAAGTAGCTGGGATAACAGGCACCCACCACTATGCCTGGCTAATTTTTGTATTTTTAGTAGAAACGGGGTTTCACCATGTTGGTCAGGCTAGTCTTGAACTCCTCACCTCATGATTCACCCACTTCGGCCTCCCAAAGTGCTGGGATTACAGGTGTGAGCCACTGCGCCTGGCCAAAATCTTCCCACTATCTTCAAGTAAAGTCCAAGTTTCTTGGCATTGACTTCAAAGGCCCTTACTATGTGATTCAACCTACTTTTCTAGATTAATCTTATACCACTCTGGACTGGCAACTGTTATTGTTCCACTAAAAGACCTCAAACTTTCATGTCTTTGTTTACCTTCTTCTTTCTGACTGCAATCCCTTAATATTTGGGATTTTATCCTTGGTATATACATATCTCAGAGTCCTATTCCTCCCATCAAAGAATCAGCCTCACATTTTTATGCATCCTCAGTTAGGCGGGGCTGCAGAAGGCTCTAGTCCTGGCAACGGGCCTATTATTAACAGAAGGGATGTGGACACTCCTAGGTCAGTGCATTTAAAAGCTAGTGTGTGTTCACTCTCTCTCTTCTCTACCATAGTGACTTGAGAGCCACACGTTAAGACCATAGATGGAAGAGTTCTGGATGTCTGCATAATCACCTAGAAGAAAGCTGCTCTGGAGGGTCAACTGGATAACAATACACTTTGTGTGAATGAGAAACTTTGTGGGGTTAATCTACAGAGAATGAAGTTACTATCTTTGGGTAAGTTAGCCTATTCTGACTAATACACTATTCCACAAGGTCAGCTCTGTCTTAGGGGGAGTTAATTCCTCTTTTTCGTGTTCCCACTGCATACCTACATGATGGAACTTAATTACTATACTGAGATCTATCTCAGTATAATCCTATAGAAATAGTATACACATGTGGTATAGAAAGTGTAGTAATATACCACATAATGCTATAATTACCATGAGGGAAGGTGATCCTGATGCATTGGAAGTACTTTAGGGAGAAGGAACAAACCAGTTGAGCATTGTACGCTAAACTTTTGTTGAAGGAACCTATTAGTATGACTTCCCCTTAAGCAAATCTTCTGTTTCCATTGACTTTCATTAGAAAAAAAAAATCCTTGCAATTTAAGAGGAATAAGAAATAAGTTCCTGAATGCAATTTATAGATAAATTGAAAGATACATTCATCTTTACGGGACAAAACGATAATTTCCTATTATGTTAAGAAAGGGAGCTATTTTGCCCCAAATCATAATCATAAGGGAATAAGCCACCAAACTTAAGCCGTGTACTCACAAAATACGTAGAGGCATTAATTTTTCGAAGTGAAAATAGTAACACATTTCCATCGACTTTTATAATTTCATCACGCTCCCGTATCACAGTGAGGAAGCAAATTTCAATGACACTAAAGATGCTTCTTCACTAAGTTTTCAAATACAATGATTTCAAATGGTTTTAATTTACCCTTGTTTATGATGAAAATAAATGTTATTTTGATTGATTGGCAAACGTCTACTAGCAGCAATAAGAGCAATTATGTTTGACATGGAGACATCATAAAATCTATAACCCAAACCTTTAAAGCCTGATTTAAAATGTCAAATTTGACTTATGAGAACCAGTTATAATCCTGCTTCATGTAAAAAGCATTAGGTTAATGCTGGAGCAAAGTACTCTTGCCAAGCATGCACTGGCATAATTAATCAGGGATATTTCAGAAATGAATCATCTCCAAGGGGTTATTGATTTACTGTCATGACACGTTTTTCCTATGGGCTGTGATGGTGCTCTGGAGCTGGGATGCACTGGCATGTATTTTTCAGTGACTAAGCCTTGATCTGTCCTCCTGGATTCCTGCCATCTCTGCACTGACATCTGCAAACACTCACATTTGACAGCCTCATGCCTGAGTGTGGTGGCTTCCAAGTTGATTAGAATTAGTTCAGAGGGGTTTTGGACTAGTCTGAGTGTAATCGAAAGCAGAGAACCATGAGTCTCAAGAGAGTGGCAAGCACCCTGCAAATGGCATCATATTAATAGAGAATGTGCCTGTGCATATGCACACACACATGCCAGCATACACAAGCACACACCCATGCACACGAACACACATGCCAGTATACACAAACACACACCCATGCATACACACATGCAAATATACTAGTACAGATTCATGCATTTGCACACATGCAAACACATACACTCATTCATGCACACACAAGCACACACACCCATGTGCACACACACAAATGTGCACACACACATATTAACACACTTAAAGAATGAAGAATATTTCAGCTTTAATCTTCAAGGTCATCTCTATCACCTATTAAATGAAATTAAAGCTCTTAGATAAATGCTATTTTATTTAAACACATATAAAGTATTTATAACTTAGCTCTTTTTCACAATGATTCCATGACATAAGGTAATGCTGTCAAAAGGGGCCTTTAAAGCCCAGTATAGTCTAGAGTTCTCCCAAAGATTAAAGGAAAAAGCCAATGGAGAAAAAGGCAATTTAGCTCACAGTTCAAAACCTTTTCTCCATAGTCTTTGGCTTTGCAAAAAGAAAATGACACATTTTCAACACAAAGCAATGGGGATAGTTACAGAAGTGTGGGTGGGAAGGCAGTAGGTAATAGGCGGAGAAAGTCCTCTAAGAAATGGATAACATTTCTGTTACATCAAATTCCTATGCCCTTTGCAGGTCTTTGCTCATGTTATATTTCCCTGTACATTCCAAATCTTGCTTAGGCTGCCTGGAAGATTCTGTGATCAAGGTTGAGCTCAGATGAATGGAGACTCTAGTGACCACACCGGCTCTGCTAAGTGTGGGAAGAGGGGGAAAGGATGGGGCCAGGAAGTCTTTCACCATTAGCTGGCTATGTAACTTTGAGTCAATCGGAGCCCTTCTCGACCTCTGGCTCGTCATCTGTAGGACTCTGCAGTACTGGACAGTAGGAGTCCTGTTTGAATCTTGGGAATTTTTGTCTATATCCTTGATGACACATTTTTGTATCCAGGGTTTACATCTGCCCTTCCTTTTCCTTCCTTCACTATATAAACTCTGAGTTTAAATACTATACCATATCCCAGAGAAGTGCACAAAGTGAGTGTCCAGAAAAATCAATGAATGTTCCTAAAGTGAACTCACTCCAGTAACCAGCACTTGGATCAAAAACAGCTTTGCAAGCCTCCCAGAATGTCCTCTTCACACTTCTTCTTGTCACAATGAATCTCCACAAAGGCAACCACCATTCTGACTTCAAATACCATAAATCAGTTTTGCCGATGTTTACATTTGTATAAATGGAATCATATGTTATGTTTTCTTTTGTGTCTGACTGCTTTTGCTCAATATTACATTTGTGATATTCATCTGTATTGCCTTGTGGAGCTGCAGTTTTCCTTCTCATTGCTGCACAGTACTCCGTTGTGTGAATACAATATGATGTATTTATTCATTCTGTTATTGATGACACTATGGTTCTCTCCAGTTTGGTGCATTTGGGAAGAGTGCTGCTATGCCCATTCGTGTGCATTCTTCTTTTGGTGGTCATGTTTGCATTTTTCTTAGGCATATATACTGAGGAGAGAAACTGCTAGCTCATAGGACATGATCACTGATATTCAGCTTTAACAGACAGTGTCAAAGAGTTTTCCAAAGTTATTGTACCAATTTACCCTCCCGTCAGCAGTGTATGAGAGTTCCACTTATTCTGTATCCTTGTCAACACTTGATATTGTCTTTTTCATTTGAGTCATTCTCATGCTTGCCCTTTAAATTTCAGTGCTTTATTTCTAACTTATCACCTTCTGACTCAAGTCATCCAGATTGTCATACTGTTGCTGGTCAGGTTCCCTGTGTGGCAGATTCTGAGATGGAAATCAGCATGCAGAAGTTTATTAGGGAAGTGTTCTAGGACCAACACCTGTCCAGGGAAAATAAGAAAGTATGATCTAGGCAAGGAAGGTGTGGCCTTGTGATGCAGTCTGAACAAGGGCCTGAGCCCACCCTACTAGGAGCTGCAAAGTTGTGAAGGCCCTGCCTTTCAGAGTTGCCCCTAACAGAGGAAGTGGGTCAGGTCTTTAAAGCCCAGCATGGACCAGTTATGGGATGAGGGCTGTCACAAGGAAGGTGGTCTGAACTTAGTAAGGCTGCTGTCTTCACATGAGGGCAGTTCTGGAGACAGCTTAGAGCAGAGGGCTGAAACTGAGGGCACTCCCACCTGCTGGGGAAGTAAGTCCGATCCCCAAAAGGGACCTGTGTGGCACATCCCGGCATCCACCAAACATGGTTAACACCACACCAAATAATACAGCTAGTCTGAACCTCTGATTTTAAAATCCATAGGTGGAATATCTACAATGAACAGATTCTGACAATCCACAATTGCACTGCAGGGTTATGAATTTGCCGACATCGGCATTTATGGGGACTTAGTGCTCTTATGAAACAAGAAATTGGTCAGTACATGATTAAATTCCTTACCACCACTTAATTTGGGTGCTATAAAGTCAGCCCCTATAATTTTATATATGGTCATGCACAGCTAATAAGCCTCCTTGACATATAACTGGCTTTCTTACTAGCCAGGGCATAGTTGGCACTTGATGCTCTTTAAAACTTGTTATCAATTTGTAGCTATTCAACACCTTATTCAGCTGAATAAGGCACATGTTAGACCATCTAGCTGTGGTTCCTGTAGACTTGAGGCTCAGGGAACAATGCCATTCGTACAGACAGTATCAAGTGCTTATTCCCTCGTGAGGCAGAGCACCAGGGAAGGGAGCCGGAGGAAGAAACATGCTCTGAGCTCCACATGTAGATCACACAACTAATCTTTGGTTTTATTCCTCCTTATGGCCCTATGTTTTGTCATTTTCACACACAGACCAATATTTTAAATGGCTTTATTTCCCAAACTGTGTATATCAAGTCATAACCCTCCCTATTTCTGTTATAATTAATCATGGATATATATTTTGGCCAGCTTCAGATCAGCATGAGATCAACAATATTACAACATTGTGCTCACAGAGTTCAGCCAAATCAAAGAAACCTGACATTTTCATCAGCCTCTGCAGCCTAATTCTGGGTAGAGGCACATTTTTAAAGCTTAAACACAGTTGCAGATCCTTCCCTGTACCAAATTTGGTTGACCCCGAGGAGTCAGGTTTCCATTCTGTGACTATCTCAGGTAAACGGAAAAGTCCCCAGTGTACACAGTGATGAGTGGCATTTCTATCTCTTCACCAGGAGCCTCCCTCATGAACAGAGACTGGACCTTCAAAAACTGCTCATCAGCTTTTGTCTTCAGGTTCAACCCTTGCTCCAGCCAATATATCTCCCTGACTCCGTATTCTTCTTGCTTCGATAGTCATAAGTCTATGATATCTGGTAGTCACTGAAGAAGGAATCAAGATGAGGGCAGGGCTAAGTTGGAGCCTTGAGAATCTTTTCAGTTCCAAGAATCAGAAAGGATGAAGGGGAAAAAGATGGGAGAAAGACTGTTCAAAAGGTACAGAATGTGCAACTTTTTGGGTTGCATGAACTAGATATAATGGCCAGTTCCTGGATTACTGGGGCTAGGAATTGAGTGAGTTGAGGATGATAAAAATAGCTGTGTGCTGTGCTATACGAGGACAGACAGCTTATGGATTATGAAAGTAGAACACACTAAAAGTAAAAATCAATTCAGTAAGTGTTTTGGTAAGTGGGTGAATATGATCAAGGAATGAAGAATGACTAGGAAAAGCTAGGATGCATGAAGAATATCAGGTGTTCTTGTAATAAAGGGAAGTCCAACAAACCCTTCTCCAACACGGCTTCAGAGGACCCTTTCCTCTGGCCTCAACTCACCTGGGTTCTGATCCTCACTGGCAATCACCTCAGTCTGGGGGAAGCACCATGGCTTCCAGAATTTGAACAAAAATGTTTAAATCCTTCAAGTCCTTGAGCAGGAGATGTTTTACAAACAGAGATGAGGATTAGGAAAAGGAAAAGAAAGAGAGAGACGCAGGACTGCGTCTCTTTTCTGATTCATGTGCATATTCTTTGAGGTCAGGTCCTTCCATTGGCTCTGCTTAAATTGGCTCTAGATCATATTATTGTCCTTAATGAATTCTTACCCAGAATGGAGTGCCATGGTGTGATCATAGCTCACAGCAGCCTTGAAATCCTGGTCTTAAGCAATCCTTCCACTTCAGCCTCCTGTGTAGGGCTAAACTACAAGTGTGTTCCACCATGCCCAGCTGATTTATTTTTTATTTTTTGTAGAGATGAGGTCTCATCATGTTGCCCAAGCTGATCTCAAACTCCTGCCCTCAAGTGATCCTCTTGCCTTGGCCTCCCAAAGCACTGGGATTGTAGGTGTGAGCCACCATGCCCAGCCCTTCCTGACCATTTTTTTTTTTTTTTAGTTTTACTGGGTTATAATTGACAAACAGAAATTGTATATATTTAAAGTGTACAACTTGGGGTTCTGATATATGGATACATTGTTAAATGATTACCACAATCAAGTTAATTAATATATCCAACACCTCACATAGTTATGTGTGTGTGTGTGTGTGTTAACACTTAGGGTCTACCCTCTTAGTTTCAAGGACATAATACAGTAAGTATCCCTGATTAATCCTTGACAGCTGATCTCAGGCAATTTCCATTTAACACCTGCAATGAATGGGCCATATTATTATTTTTATTATTTTTTGAGACAGAGTCTCACTCTATTGTCCAGGCTGGAGTGCAATGGCATGATCTCGGCTCACTGCAATCTCTGCCTCCCAGGTTCTCCTGCCTCAGCCTCCCAAGTAGCTGGGATTACAGGCACTTGCCACCACACTCGGCTAATTTTTGTATTCTAGTAGAGATGGGGTTTCACCATGTTGGCCAGGCTGGTCTTGAACTCCTGATCTTGTAATCCACCTGCCTCGGCCTCCCAAAGTGCTGGGATTACAGATGTGAGCCACCGTGCCCAGCTTCTGGGCCATATTATTCTTACTGCCCTCCAAATCATCACCTGTGACACACTACAGATAAGCAGGATTCTAAATCAAGAGTAACGAAAAGAAATGCCACTGAATGACATTTGAATGCCTGTGGCATGGTAGGGGCTAGAGACTGGGCAAATGAAATGCACCTTGAAGGAACAGCTGGGAAGGAATGTGCACACAGCGTTTCCAGTTAGTAGGTGCTTAATACATGTTTATGGAATGAGGGAATGAGTGAGGATTTTGCAGAACACTGTGGATACCAAAGGCATTACCAGGTTACTTTTTGTCACTTTAAGTTCACAGGAAGGATGAGGGGGTGTTTAGTTCTTTCTATCAGGGTCTCTCTCAGAAATCTTTCTCCTCCTAGTGAGGTATATGGTGTTCAGCTCTTGCCAAACTTAAATTGCATCCATGTTAAAGAGGAAAAAGGCTTTAGCACATTCCTTTGGGGAATGGAAACAATTTATTTTGTTTGTTTCTAATGGAGCGGGTTAGCTCCAAAATCTCACTGTGAGGTCTGAGAATCTGAGTTGAGGACCGCCAGGCAGCTAGAGGGGCAGAGAGAGGGGGGAGGAAGGAAGAGAAGGAGAGAAAGACTGAGACCTTATCAGGTGACTGAGATAGCAGCAGCAGCCAGGGATCAAGGCAATGCATAAAACAGAGTTCCTGGATTCACATCAGGAATACATATTTAGCCAAATATTATCAGAATATAAACGCTTCCATGACGATTATTTAACAAAGAAATGCTAGTTTTTATTTTAAAATTACAATCTTCCCCTGCAGCTCAGCACAACCAACTTCAGTATCTTTGGAGGTGGGGCAGAATGGAGTGGCTTTTGTTTGTCGGTTTTCCCTCCTCGCTATTCAGAACAATGAAACTGCCAAGCTTGTAGTTCATCTTCCTTTGCAGGAGGAAAGGAGAAGGGCATAAATGCAAATGACCTGGACGATAACAAGTAATGAGATTTTGGAAAGACTCTCCGATTTCTCAACACAAACTAGATGACGAGAAACATAAGCATGATTTCTCATCTGCTGGTACCCCTTGAAAGCTTATTTTATAATATAATTTATTTCCAAAGGGCGGGCTTGGTCTCCTAACAAGAGTGGAGTGTTGTCATTGCGAAGCTGCAAATATCAGTACACAGCCTCAAGGAAAACGCATTCTTCTCAGAGTTCCCAAGCCTGTAATAAGACTTGCTGGCGTGTTCAGTGATATAGGGTCTTTTTATTTTCAGCAGAGAGCAGTATGCTTTGGGTCTTCAAAATATTGTTTAATTGCTTTACAGAAACCAATCAATAACATGCAGGTAAAGTTTTCGGTAAGACACATAAATCCTAGCATGGGGAGACCAGCTGTTGTGAGATTCTGGCTCGGTGCCAGTTTCCAACTGGGGAGTCTCAAGGAAATGATCCTGAATCTGGGGCTTTGTTTGAATTTCAATGGAACATAATCGGGTGACATCTGCTCCCCCACCTTGTGCTGGCTTGGCCACACTTCATCCACCATGGCTCTGGGCACCTCCTACGGGGCTTCCTGCGAGCGCCAGGCACCCGTGCTTTGCCCATCACCAGATGCCAATCAGTTTTTCACAGTGGGGGACAAAAAGAGAACTTGGGGCCTTGAAGATGCCTGCTGAGAACATCTCATAAAAAAGATCTTAAAATGCAATTTGGGTCCCACTGCCCCACAAGTTACTGGACACCAGACAAAAGAGAATGCAAAAGTAACTTTGAGGGGAGGAAAAGTGAGCAGGAGTGAATAAGGATAAGCACTGGAAATCCACAGTGTGGGCACAAGATAAAGTAAAGGTAAAAAGGGTGAAAAAAATCAATGAATAAAGGCCAATAATAAATACCCAGGCATATATGCACTCATACTAATAAAATAAACAGGTATAATCAAGTTAAAAACCATTTACACATACTAAATTAGCAAACTTTTCTTATAAAATAAGAATCTGTCATGTTGCAAGAATACAGTGAAAAGCACCTCTCATGAATACTGGACAGAAAATATAACTCAACCACTGTTGTGGAAGCAAACTGTCCCCACTAACAAGGACTATAGTTCGATTTCTGGGAATCTGTGCTAAAGAAATAATAACCAGCCTAAATAAAACAAATAAACACAAGATAAAACACATTCTCCTTCAGCTTGGTAAACAAAGATATTTTCCCTAACCCTACTTACAGTAGCAAAATAATTTAAAATAATCTTAATAATCTACTATCAGGGAATGGTTTGTCAACTAAGATATATCCACTCAGTGGAATATTACACAACCATTAAAAACATCTAAAATACTTATATATCATATTTAGACCTTAAATGAACATCAAAACATTTATATTATCATATTTAGTTTCATAAATATTACATGGAAAAATCTAAAAAGAGCATATCATAATGTTAACACAGATTCCTTTGTCTGAAGAACCATGAGTGATCTTTCTTGTTTCTACATTTTTACATTTTTTAGAATGTTCTTTAATTTGTGTGTATTACCTTGTTATTAAAGTCACATTCATAAAAATTTTTTAAAGCATACATTAAAGAAAATGTGTATGTACAGGAAAGTATTTGAATAAAGTGTTTCCAGGAAAACACAGAAATATGAAGAACCAGGGCAGGGCTCACAATAAGCTGAGCAGATGAGCAGGAGAAAGGGCAAATGGGCATGTTCCCGACATCAGAAATAAGAGTGAGAAGGAAGTAGAAGCTTAAGTAAGTTATAAGAAAGACAGAAAGAAGGAAAGAAAGAGAAAGAAAGAAAGAAAGAGAAAGAAAGAAAGAAAGAAAGAAAGAAAGAAAGAAAGAAAGAAAGAAAGAAAGAAAGAAAGAACGAACAAAGGACCAGGATATAGAAAACAAAGAGGGGAAGCTATCAAATAAAAGTGGTATTGCTGAATATTGACGACTTTTGCTTTGCTAGGGAACCATTTAAAAATGCTTGGTCACCATAAGCAACACCGGGGAAAGGCCATATGAATTTACAATGCAGAAAAGTCAAAGACAACTGGGGGGAGTAAAGGTGATGTACTAATCTGATCTTCCTTATACATAATCATGACCAAAAGAGTCGTTTCAAGCTTTCAAGTCAGTCCTCTGTGACATCAGTGCCCTAACAAATACTACTTGTGGCTCTCTCCTGTCAATCCACTCATCTGTGGTGTTAATTTTATGAATAATATTTCAGGCTGGCTATGCAGATTTATTTGAGGAGGAATGTAAAGGGGAGAAAATTAGAAAGCATTGCAATAACAACGCATATGAGAACTTTTGAAAAACTGACCATTGTTTTGGCAGAAAGTGTAAAATGCATGATTCATCTGTGGTCCCCCTAATGATTTTCTATCCGTAGATTGGCCCTTTGGGAAACTCTACTAGATAACATAAGTCTTTTTAATATCTTCCCTTGCTAGACTGTAAACCTTAATTTTTTTCTAATGAGTCTTCAATTTTTAGTTCTGTTTTGATGCATATTGCCTCCCTCTACCTTTTTCTTATCCTGCGTAAAACTCCTTTCACTATTGTAGGAATCTGTAAGAATCCCTATTTCTTAAACCTGTATTTATCAAGTAGTAAGTTGATGTGATTCTTGGCAGCACCTTCCATCATTTGAAGAGCATGGCTTCTCAGAATTTTCTTAGTTTCTTTGCCTCTGTTCCCCTATTTGCTTTGCAGCTTGAAAAAGTGAAATAATATAGGGGAGTTCTCGTTTTCCAGCTGCACAATCAACGTAAGGCAGAGCTGTATGTTAGAGTTTCTCCCACAGAAAATAATTTTTCCTACTTCTTACTTGCGGATGGAGCCTTCAATTTTCTGGAGAAAAAAGTACCGTGGAAATGATGTCACCCTGTTTTAACAACATGAAGTATTTAATATTTCCTATGCTACTTGGATTATGTAAGCCCATTTACCTTCCCTCCCCTGGCACAGTTTAAATTTACAAGTGGTTTTAATATAGAGATGATTTTGCTAAGCAATATAAAAACACTTCCTCTTGCAAATTCTTAGACTGCTTTCTGTTATTTATTTCACTGAACATCCATGGACTGAGCTGCAGCAATGCTGAAAGCGTCTTTGCAGCAGCACCTTGAATATGTCTTCCAATTCTATTTATTAACAGCAAAGGATACGTTAGATACTCTCTCTCATAACTCAAACGTTTTCTGAAAGATAATCATTAAGAGAAATTGCTGTAAACTAACCATTTGCTTTTTCAAGGGTGCAAGGATTATCAGCCAACTTAAATTTAATGCACCAAAATCAGTGAGGAAAAAGACATCAAGAAGTTCCCTAAATCACTACAAAGCTAGAGTTGTTTGTTTAGAATATCTTTAACTAGAGCCTTTTTTTTTGTCTTGTGAAGCAATGGTAACTATGAGGTAACTCTAATTTTCCATCTTTATGAACTTAACCCATTGGTGGAGGGCAGGCTGGTGTTGATTCAATTTCTCTAGGTGTGGTGAAAAGCTTTAGACTCAAACATTTAAAAAAATTGCATAGAGGAAAGGTAAGGGTCATAATTTATATATGATTTTTTTTTTTTTTTTTTTTTTTTTTTTTTGAGATGGAGTCTTGCTCTGTCACCCAGGCTGGAGTGCAGTGGCGCAATCTCGGCTCACTGCAAGCTCAGCCTCCCGGGTTCACGCCGTTCTACTGCCTCAGCCTCCAGAGTAGCTGGGACCACAAGCGCCCGCCACCACGCCCGGTTAATTTTTTTTGTATTTTTAGTAGAGACGGGGGTTTCACCGTGTTAGCCAGGATGGTCTCGATCTCCTGACCTCGTGATCCACCCACCTCGGCCTCCCAAAGTGCTGGGATTACAGGTGTGAGCCACCGTGCCTGGCCTATATATGCTTTTTAATAGATTTTTTGGCACATAAATTCTGACATTTAATCAAAGCTACTTTTCAGGGTGAAGCTTTTGCCTGCTTAGGCCAAGGCCACCAGTATCCATACACCTCCCCCAAATTCAGCCTTGCAGGGGCTGGAAAATGCCAACACCAAAGAGCTACCTGTGGCCAGGCACGTTGGCTCACATCTGTAATACCAGCACTTTGAGAGGCCGAGGTGGGTGGATCACCTGGGGTCAGGAGTTTGAGACCAGCTTGACCAACATGCTGTAACCTCGTCTCTACTAAAAATACAAAAATTACCCGTGCATGGTGGTGCATGCCTGGAATGCCAGCTAGTTGAGAGGCTGAGACAGGAGAATCGCTTCAACCCGGGGAGGTGGAGATTGCGGTGAGCTGAGATCGTACACTCCAGTCTGGGTGACAGAGGGAGACTGTCTCAAAAGGAAAAAAAAAAAGAGCTACTCATGCTTTCCTTCTTCCTTCGCCATTCCTCTGCAACATCTGATGTTTGTGGAAGATGACTCAAGTCATCTCCAGGCTGTTGCTTGTGGGTTTGAAACTCTGGGAGTCTCCTTTCTTTTAATTTCTCTTTCTCTTCCTACCAGCTAAAGAGCTGAAACCAAAGAGAAAGACATTCTTTTTGTTCGTTAAAGGGATGGTGGGGGGAGGTGAAGGGGAATTAGGGCTTCTTTAAGCAAAATATACTGTTAAATGAATTGCAGGTTTTTGCAGTTGTGGGATGGGAAGCCCAGTGGTTACTGAAGTTACACCTGCGTTGGAATTCTAGCTTTGCGACCTTGGGGAAGACATTTAACTTATTTAAGCCTCAATTCACACAGCTGTAAAATGGGCTTAAAAAGGAATAATGACCTAATGATGTGGTGCTGGAGTAAACCAGGCAATGCATGTAAAGCAGTCACTATAGTACCTGACACAAAGTAAGTGCTCAGTCAATGTTTGTGTTATCATTTTATTGTTCCAGCTGTAGTCTTTTCCTGATTCTTTCTTGTGACCACAGCACCCCAAAGTTTTTGAGTTATCTTGGACCTAACTGGACCCGGCAGGGAATCTATTATCATGGATAATTGAAAAAAATGAATGAATAAAATTTACTGGTTTCCAAAGGAAAGCAGCGAATACATTCAAATTTCAATTATTTAATAAACACCAAACACAACAATATATACTGAACCGAAGAAGTTGGATGGGATAAGGGGAGGTGTCTTTAAGAAGCAGAAGACCCTCACTGTCTTCATTACTCCCTTCTCCAATGCAGCTCTGGCCACATACTCTACAGAATTTTTTCCCTTGGCTCCCACTATATTCAAATCTGATGATACTAAAACTTTTAGGCAGCTCAAAGGCAGTAAGTCCAAAACTAAATTCATGATCAGCTATTGTGCCCTGCCACTGCTCTCCTAGTGCTCCCTATCCACTACCCAACTAATTGCTCAAATGAAACATTGAGAGTCATTCCTGACTTCCTTTTGGGTTCCTGGCTGGTAAAACTGGACAGGGAACACCAGCAGTGAACTAAGTTTGGGGGTACATTCCCAATTTTGGTTATGTGCACTCAGAAAATGAGAAAACCTTTTGATGTTCAACTTAATGGGAGTCTGGAGCTTGCAAAAGAATTCTTAGCTAGGTGATAAATGCAGCTATAATTGTGAATATGCTCATTTAAAAGAAAGGCATACATATATATTAAGACCAGAAGAGGGCCCAAGAATAAACCTTGAAGGACTCCATGTTTAATGGCTGGATGGCAGAAGAGATGTGCCTGCAATGCATAGTAGAGAAAGTAGCCAAAGAAATGAAAGGAAAACCAGAAAGTGTAGTATCAGGGAAGCCAAGGGGAAGAAAATAAAAGGAGAGAGTGGTGTATGGCATTTAATGCTGCTGAAAAGGCAAAATTGGGACTAAAAAATGTCTATGGATGTTCTGGCGAATGCAGGTTGTCTTAGTCTGTTTTGTGTTTCTATAATATAATACTCAAGGCTGAGTAATTTATAAAGAAAAGAGGTTTATTTGGCTCACAATTCTTGTGGCTGGAAAAGTCCAAAATTGGGCAGCTGCATCTGATAAGGGCCTCGTGCTGCCTTCACTCATGGCAGAAAGCAGAAGTGGAAGTGGATGTGTGCAAAGAGATCACATGAAGAGAGAGGAAGTCTTAAATTCTAGTCCCAAGAGTTTAGGTTGGATATATGGGCTAAGAGGATCCACTGCACTTTTATCTTCTGCCCCCATCATCTCCTGGAAAAGGTTTTGCCAAGGTTTCTGTTGACCTCTGCTATGGTTTGGATGTGGTTCCCATGATAGCAGATCGTTAAAAAGACTCTGACTGCTGTCATGGTAACTAATCCATTCCTGCACAAGGTCATCCATCTATTCATGAGGGATCCACCCCCATAACCCAGACACCTCCCATTAGACCACATCTTCCAACATCAACACAGGGGGGATCAAATTTCAACATGAGTTTTGACAGGGGGTGGGTCTAGAATATAAGACTCTTTCACAATTGTTCCTCAAATTATTTTCAGGTTAAGCTTTCATTTATATTCTTCAAAATGTCTCTGCCTCAACTGTGCTAGTTCCTTCCTTGGTTTCTTTCTCTATTCTACTTCATACCCCTCCTTGATTCTCTCTCTGCCAATCATGCCCATGAAATATCTTCATTAGCTGGGAGAGGCTGCAGTCAGAAGCATTTGCAAGAAGAAAAATCTTTAAACCAAAATTTTATGAGTTTTGCAAAAGGATATGGGTGAGAATGGAAGATATTGCTCTCTTTAGTGTTAGCGGTGGTTAAGAAGAAATTTTTGCATTGGGATCACATATAATCAGCACTGCTGAATCAGTACAAACAATTCTATTGATGATTTGAATCATAATATGCTGGTGGTTGTTCACAAAATTCATGAAGAGGCTGAATGAACACGAGCTCATTTGAATTTGTTCAGCCACAATCAATAGTCTCCCATTTAGTGACAGATGAAACAGGGTGGAAGGCTTTTGTCTTCATTTTACAGATGAGGAAACTGGGGACTGCCCTTCTTTAGCATTTTATAGAAATGGTTAATTCTAGTGAGAAACGTCTGGCCTTTATCACTAAGGATACCTAGATTAAAATACTATTGATAGCATGGATTCAACTGGAGGACTCTGGGCATCAGGTTGACTTATAACAGGTATTCAGTAGTTATTCGTTTCTGTTCCCTTCCCTTCCTCCTCTTTAACTTTTGAAATCCCAGTTAGAAAAAACAACCGGCCACTGTGCAGGGATATGCTGAGCCTGAGAGTGGCAGGAAATGACAAACTTTAGGGCGGTCTCAGCCTCTCACTCAAATGCATACTTTTAGAACTGTCTCCATCTTCCACATATAGTATTGAAAAAAGTGAGAATTAGAACTCATGACTTATATTTCTGTCTCCAGGGCCCTTAGCATAGCACCCAGAACTTGACGGATGACCCAAGACCCAAAGGTTAAAAGAGCAGATTAAAAACACCCGGCTAAAACCCTCTGCATGACCTGAGACAAATAACAGAAAACATGGCAACTTTATTTGCTGAGCCATTTAGGGCTGGGAATGTTGTGAGAACTAAAATAAAACAAAACAAAGAACCAAAACCAAATCAAACAAACAAGAAACCAAAAAAAGTAGGCATAAAGCCTTCTGTAAAAATATAAATGCTTAACTATAACCGTTCAAACACATATACACATACAAAAATTCACTGTGTATTTCCACTGAAAACCCTAAAGATTCACAAGTGTTTATTTGTACTAATTTCAGAAATTTAATTTGATTTTTAAAGATTTCTTCATTTTTTTGAGAAGGTCACTAAATAAAGATTTTTTTTTTTTTTTTTTTTTTTTTTTTTTACAAAGTTATGCTACCTGGAAATATTTAAGATCACTCTAAATAGTAAACACCACATTTCAAACCTCATTTTATTTTAGTGATTCAGGTGTTCTTGACTCCAGGAACAAATGAGACCACAGGATCTTGGAGTGCACCCTGAAAGCCATCGGGCATGGACGGAGGCAGTGGGTGCTGCCAGCTGCCTTTGCAATTGACACGGTGACTTCAGCAAAAATGACATGGGAGCCTTGGCGTGATTCTTTCAGAAACAGTCATTCACTGGAAAGCCATAAGATATCTTAAGTGTGTAGGTTCTATGACTCTAGCTGCATGCTTTACGGACAAATGAGACTAAAGCTTAAAAATGCTTCCAAAGCCAATTATATCATTTAAGATTTCTAGCCTCCTCCTCACCACTGTCATAAAATGAAGAAAAGGACTTAATTTTTGCATCCCCTACTGACATTTTTACCCTACTGACATTTTTACAAGAGTCAGAGAAAATAAGTATCTTCCAGCTAATTTGGATTGTTTTTAAAAGAATGTAAGTTTCTTTTTTCTTCTAATATGTCAAGATCTGGAGAGTGTCGAACAAAGAAAACAAGAATCTGCTACAAACTGCCGATGAAGTGGGGAATCATAGATATGAAGTATACATTGGATTAGGTAAATGCCATATTGATAATATATGTTTATTTCAGTAAGATCCTTTTCCACCCTATTTCAGCTATAACAGTTCCATTTTTATCTGCTCGACGTCCATGGAAGATTTTGTTTGGATTTAGGGTTCAATAACTAAATAAACATTTGAAAATCATTGTGCAAGAAAAATGTCTAAACCTGCCAAAATAAAATTTACTGATGGCAAATGAACAGCCAATGTTCGGGTTGAAGAAGTCAGTAGCATAATGTACAGTAAAAACTGTAGCCCCAGAAACCAGCCTATGATATGACCTAAATAAAACTGTAGACTTAGAAGGGAAGGAGAGAAAACAAGGGGTTGGGGGAACTTTTAAAGTACCATTGATTTTTTTTTTCCACTTAAGAAATCCTAATTTTCCTTAGATTTTAATCATAGTGTCCATTTCCCAGCCAGTTGTTTTCACTGCTTTCCTCTACACATTATATAGACTTATTGGGAAGTTTACTTCTGTTTAATTTAATTTATTTTTGTCCTACAATTTATCTCAGTTCCTTTTGAATTTGGATTCTGTTTATCTAGCTCAGATATTTGATTTATAAAGCTTTATGTATTTGCTCAAGCATCTAAGCCACCATTTGTAAAGGAAGACTCCAAAACTGTATAATAATGAAAATAACCATGTCATAATTTTAGACAACTCAGGATAGGAAAACATGTTCTTCAACTACTCCTTAATTTTTTGAAAGATTAATGATTTGTAAAACAGATATTCTGCAAAAGAGAGTATCTCAAAATTGAGAGAGGACATAGCAACAGGGTTATAAGATCTAAGACTCTTTGTGAAAGGATCAGTATATAACATCACACCTAGAAAAATAATGAAATTAATATAAATTTATATTTCTTATCTTTTAGAATCCCCTCAAATTTCCATACAGTGTGGTCCCTCTCTCCAGAAAAATCTATATAGGCACATACTCTCATACACACATTTTCAGAAAATATTTATGACCTCCAATCCACCCATGGATAATGTGGGTGACCCCATATTATGAACTGAATTGTGTTCCCCAAAATTCATATGGTGAAGCATTAACCCCCAAAGTGACTGTATTTGGAGACAGAACCTTTAAAAAAGCAATTAAGCTTAGGCAAGGTCATAAGGGTGGAGCCCTAATGCAGTAGGGCTGGTAACCTTATAGGAGACAGAGACACCAGGGGCATGCTTGCACAAAAGAAGAGGCCACATGAGGACACGAGAAGACACCATCTGCTAGCCAAGAATCAAGGCCTCAGGAGAGACCAAACCTGCCGACACCTTGATCTTGGGCTTCCAGCCTCCAGATATGTGGGAAAACAAATTTCTGTTGTTTAAGCCACCTAGTCTGTGGTCTTTTGTAATTATGGCAGCCTTAGCAGAACAATATACCTCATAACTGAAAGAACCATTTTCATATATAGAGAAGAGGGTGGTTCAATTGTTGTTGCTAACTGCAGGCCCCTGCTGTTCCACACCTGAACTGTTCTGTATAACAAAACAACGTAAGGGGCTCTTCTATGCAGTCATGCTGGGTGATGTTCTTATGTGAGAGTTTACCTAAGATCACAGAATCAGAAACTTCTAGAGTGAGGAGAATCTTCTGGGACAGGTTCTCACTGTCACCCAGGCTGGAGTGCAGCAGAACGATCATGGCTCACTGCAGCCTTGACCTCCTGGGGCTCAGGTGATCCTCCCACCTCAGCCTCCCAGTAGCTGGGACTACAGCTGTTGTAGTCCCACCACAACATACCACCAAGCCTGGCTAATTATTACTACTATTATTATTTGTAGAGACGGGGTGTTGCCATGTTGCCTAGGCTGGTCTCAAACTCCTGGGCTGAAGCAATCTGCCTGTCTTGGCCGCCACGCTTGCTGGGACTACAAGCATGAGCCTCTGTGCCTGGCCAAGAAGAGCCTATTTTTAAGTGCCTCACACAGCATCACAACTCTAACAATATCTTCCTTAGGAAACAAAATAATAAACACTTCATTAGAGTTACAATTGTATATTATCTAAGTCAGTGACTTAAATTGGAGGGGGGTGGGCAGAATCAACTCAATAGTGTACGAGTCAATATCTAAAAACAAAACAGAACAAAAGATGGAAAAGAAGAAAAAGAAGTTCGTGCTTCAGGTTGTGTTTGCAGATAAAACAAAGCAGAGACACCCTCACGATGTCCAGGACTTTCCCTCATGGTGCGATCTAACTGTTCAAGTACCCAGGGAAGAGTCTCATTTAAATAACTTAAGTTGTTTTAAATTTGTCATGATGCCTCTAGGATGCCCACCTGGGCCAACATGTCCACCTGAGAAGGGACCACTTTGGATGCCCCTCTCTGCTTCTGGCAGGTTAGAGAAAGCTTCAGTACAACTGAGAATCAAGCACGTTTAACACCCTTTCCTCTAAGTCATGTTGCAAAGTGGCTTTCTTTGCTTTCCACATTTTCCCCAGATCTCTCGGTAATTACCAAGAACTGCTACTGCTACTTATTATTATTTTTGTTTATTGCTGTGTACTCCAACAGACCCACAAAAGGCAGGAACCCACCACTTTGAAAAGGCGCTTTCTCCCTGCACAGAAGGGAGCAAGCCTTTGAAGAGGAAACAGTCTGTGGGAGCTGAGTTCAAAGCACTCCCTGATAGTTAGGAAGCGAGAGAAGACTTCAAAAAGAGGAAGGGTCAGTCTTTGATGAATCTAAAAATTCAAAAGAATTTCTACTGCCAGCCTAACAGGGAGATTCTTTCACATTGTGCTGTAGGGAGAGGAGGTGGCATTTTTACTAACCCATGAGATTCAATGTAAACAAACCAAGACCAGTAACTTCGTGATAGGGGATTAAATGTTGTTGGAGTGGAAGTTTCTGTTTAGTTTTAAGGATTTAAAAACAGTTTGAAATGCTTCCTTGAATTACACATTCTGAAAAACTGAAAATGATTTACTCTCCCTGTTTAAACATTTTTCAGTGCAAAAACTGAGGACTTCATAGAATATAACTACACAGTAAATGCGTCCTTGGTGACCATCAGCTCATGATACATATTTTGTTTAGGAATAATCTGTTTATATGCACTGTGGGAGACAGTTAATGAGTTACTGATAGAGGAGGTATAAAACTCCTAACTTCCCTGCATGGCTATGCTGAAGACCAATTAACTGAAACATTTGTGCCAGGACCCCACCTTGAAATTTGGAAAGCATTTTTCATAGAATAACAATGGAATAAATAAATGTTGGTTAGAGGGATTTGGTTAGCATGATATTTGATATATTTTGGGTAAAATGGGTCTTACCTAGGTGGTAAGGTCAGAAACCTAACTTCATTGTTTGTATAAAGAAAATCACACTGAGTTCTTAGTTCCAACTGAGCAGGAAATTTTTATAACACGACCCATTCAATACTTAGGAAATGCCTATGGTTGTTACCAGGTGTGACAGACAGATTCTAAGACACTTTCCAATGATTCCAAGTACTCGGTATTCATGCCCTCGGATGTGGGCTGGCCTAACGACTTGCTTCTAACCTACAGAACATGGTAAAAGGGACAGGATGTCACTTCTACATTTAGGCTAGATAAGATTGTAGCTTCTGTTTTGCTAGCAAGTGTCCTCCCTTGGCTTTGATGAAGCAAACAGCCATGTGGGGAGGCCCACATAGCAAGAACTGAAGGGGCATCCTCTGGCCGAAAGCCAGCTAGAAACTGAGGCCCTCGATCCAACAGCCTTTGAAGAGCTGAAACCTGCCAACAGCCATGTGCACTTGGAAGCAGATCTTTCCCCGTTCAATCCCTCAGATAAGATGCCAATCCTGGCTGGTACTTTGATTGTACTTTGAAAGGCTCTAAAACAGAAGACCTAGCTAGGCCTGTCTGAAATCCCGATCTACAGAAATTGTGAAATGATAAACGTGTGTTGTTTTAGCTGCTAAATTTGTGGTGATTTGTTATGGAGCAAAACAGAAAACGATCTAACCAAATATAGATCATCTAACCATTCTGACCTTACTCATACATGTTTGGGTTAGCCCACAACCAGCTCAACAGGGCCCCTAATGTTGTTTCAGAGGAATTTTACGTACCTTCTTAACTTCTTAGCACATTAAGGAATTTGTGAAAAACTTCCCCACTCTTGGCCTCCCCCATATCCTCATTTTCCATTTATTCAATTACCCAGTATTTTGGATTCCTATGCTGCTGGCTGTTCCTGTACCGTGCATTAAGAGAAACTTGGACCCTCACGTCTGTAATCCCAGTACTTTGGGAGGCCAAGGCGGGTGGATCACCTGAGGTCAGGAGTTTGAGACCAGCCTGGACAACATGGTGAAACCCCATATCTACTAAAAATACAAACAATTAGCTGGGTGTGGTGGCACACACCTGTAATCCCAGCTATTCGGGAGATTAAGGCAGGAGAATCACTTGAACCCAGGAGGTGGAGGTTGCAGTGAGCCGAGATCGCGCTATTGCACTCTAGCCTGGGCAACATGAGTGAAACGCTGTCTCAAAATAAAAACAAAACGAAACAAAACAAAAACGACAAGAGACCCAGTGGTAAGACCACCCTCAAGTCTGGCAGAATGGATGGTACTCACATAAATATCTGCTTTCCAAGAGACAAATAAGTGATACAAAAAGGGGCAAAGCGGCATGAAAATTCTGAAAGGAAGAATTACTATCTGGGGGATGGAGTTTGACAAAGCTTTGGAGATGAAGAAATGGAGCATATCAATGGAGAGGAGATGTAATGGGATTTATCTGGGAAACAATAGTTTGCTTCATTTAAAGCAAACAAAAGGGAAGGCAGATTGCCTTTCTTATCCAGTGTGTAGATGTAGATGGTGGGAGGAAGAACAGTGAAAAGAATGATAAAAGGTCAAGAACCAGGATGGGACTCAAAAATGGCCAGAAAAGTTGTAGCTTGAAAGTGCAGTGCCATTTGGGGCCAGAGGAATCTAGGTACACAGAACCCGAAAAAAACAGCAGGCCAGTGAATGCATTTATCCATTCAGCAAATAGGTAGTAAGCACCTATAATAGGCAGCACAGTGCTGTTCTCACAGAGCTTACAGCCCAGTGATCTCAGAAGGCTCAGCCATGGTGTTACCCCTACTCTACCCCAGGCCAAAATTTGAAGAGTTCAATCTAGTTTGCAAACAGTGTCAGGTGCGCTTGTTCTCAAGATAAGAGCTCTGGAGACTTCTATGGGTCAGTTAAGTAAGTATGTGAATTAATTTCTTAGGGCTGTTCTAAAGATGACCGCAGCTTGGGTCATTTAAAACAACTATCGGCTGGGCGCGGTGGCTCACTCCTGTAATCCCAGCACTTTGGGAGGCTGAGGCAGGCAGACCACATGAGGTCGGGAGTTCGAGACCAGCCTGGCCAACATGGAGAAACCCCATCTCTACTAAAAATACAAAATTAGCTGGGCATGGTGGCACATGCCTGTAATCTCAGCTACTCAGGAGGCTGAGGCAAAAGAATTGCTTGAACCCAGGAGGCAGAGGTTGCCGTGAGCCAAGATTTCACCATTGCATTCTAGCCTGGGTGACAGAGCAAGACTCCATCTCAAAAACAACAACAACAACAACAACAACAACAACAACAATCAATCAATCAATGTATTCTGTCACAGTTCTGGAAGATAAAAACATGAAATTAAGGTGTTGGCAGGGCTGCAGTCCCTCCGAAGTCTCCAGGGGGAGAATTCTTGCTTGCCTCTTCCAGCATCTAGAGCAGAGGTGTCTAATCTTTTGTCTTCCCTGGGCCACACTGGAAAAAGGATTGTCTTAGGCCACACATAAAATACACTAACGATTGCTGATGAGAAAAAAAATAAATTGCAAAAAAAAAAACCTCTCATGATATTTTAAGAAAGCATACAAATTTGTGTTGGGGTGCATTCAAAGCTGTCCTGGGCTGCACGTGGCCCATGGGCTGTGGGTTGGACAAGCTTGATCTAGAGGCTGCTGGAAGTCCTTGGCCTGTAACCACGTCACTCCAATCTCTGTCTCTGTGGTCATCCTGCCTCTGCCCCTGCTCAATGTGTGTCTAACTTCTCTCTGCCTTTCTCATACAAAGACACCTGTGATGATGGCATTTGGGGCCCACCCAGGTAATCCAGAATAAACTCCTCTCAAAATCCTGAACTTAACTGTATCTTTTTGCCACATATGTGAATAATCACTCTTTTGCCATAATAGGTTATATTTATAGGTTCTGGAGATTTACATGTGGATATATTTTTTATTAAAAATGTTTAGATTTCAATATAAACTACTCATGGGAAATCCTTTGAGATTTATAACTTGCCCATTGTCATTTTAGTTATCCCATGCTCAGATCAGAGTAATTGGCATGAAAACATTTAAAACAAGTAAAAATCATGTAATTCTTTCAGGAGATTCCAAAGAAGAAAGGTGTGGAATAACATAAAGAGCTGCTTCCTATTCCAGGGCCAGCCTTGAGAAGGAAAAAAGACACAGGCGATCACAATCATGGAGAATAGCGATTGAGCCTTAGGGCCCATGCACCTGCTGGGCCAAGACAGGGGACCATGCCTGGGCTCAACCAGCAGGAGTGCCGATGTGGTCTGCCTTGCTCCAGACAGGCCACCACACTTAGAGGCCCCATGATGCCTGCCACACATGCAGTTTCCTTTTTCTAGATTTCTTATGCATGGCTTGCCATGGCTGTACATCTCAGTATTCCACTTTCCTGGTCAAAGCCAGCTGGACAAAGAGCCAGGACTTGATCCAAAGACAGCCTTCTGTAGGCAGGCAGTGGCCCCTAGGGTGACCTGTTTGAATCACTGCATGCCCAATGGAGGTGCATAATATGGAATTATGACTGGTGACCCAAATAACATTCTTTCGTTTAGAGACTTTACATATGAAACACACATAGGGCATCAGCAAACATAGGGGGGTTGAAGCAAAAGACACAAGAAGGAAGTAGACAGAAGCCAGGAGATAGTAGAGGTTCTGAGTAACACAAACTATGCAGGGGAGGGGTTGTCTGTAACAGTGGAGAAGCCATGTACTGGTAGTGCAGTAGGAAGTCCATTCTGGAAGAGAAAGGAGCAGAGATGGGAGAGCTAAGTGTTGAACTGGGGAGGCTATCAGAATTGCTATTCCGTTTCCCGGTCTAATGTTAGATGAAAGGAACTACTGTCCTGTCCTGGCCATGACAATGAACAATGTTCACGTCTCCACAAGGCCTGGCTGTGAGGTGCCTGGCTGGTTTCATGTCCATGCATCCCCCTAATAGGTTCATATTCACTTCAGTAACCCAAGCTTCTTTCTTTCCCACAACATGAAAGGACTTAAAACCCAGCCAGCATATCCAGTATTGTCGTCGAGGAATGCTTAATCACTGATGATTCCGTCACTATGTTACTCACAGTGTATTGAGGAAAGAGCTTCAAACCAAGCTTTTGTCCCCACAGAAGATGTACAAGTCAAAGGACAACTCCATACCTGGATGTAGCTTTAGGATTTTCTTCTGCTGTGGTCATTAACATCTCAGGTGAAAACACTGTAAAAACTGCAATGTATTTACAAGTGACAATCAAATTACTTTGTGGTAAACTTACCCTAATTTTTAACATATTCATCCTACATAATTATATACTTTACTTTTAATTAACACAAACGGCCCCTCTTACAAACCGAAATGAAATATAAGTGGGGGTTGGTCATTTCATTTCCCTCTGAAGAATGAACCTGCCCACAATGCTGAAATTTTTTTGAAAAATGTTTAAAATGGCATAATTTCTGATTTATTATGTTCTTGACATTTGCTGTGCTTCAAGATCTCCTGTGGGACTTTTAAAAATATGGTTGCTCATGCTTTACTCTGAGATTCTGATGAAGGAGAAATTCAGCTAACTGATGGGGTTGCATAGGAAGTGGAGGACGAAGCACACCTAATTTTTGCCTTGATTCAACAAGTATTCAGGCAACTGAATTCATAGAGCTTGACTCCTGGCTCAGGATGAGCTGGCCTTTTACATCAGCAAAGCTGATCTGTGGGCGGGAGATGTCCGCCCCTTTGGGTTTCATCAATGGTCCCTCTCTGTTTGCAGTGGTTACCCAGAAAAGCTGTTCTCTGAGGGTGGTGGTGATGGGGGTGTTAATCTCCTCCCACTACTGGCAAAACCATCGAGGCCTGACGAGCAACTGAGACATGGTCTTCAAAGCAACAAGCTATAGCTTGGTGTCTCTAATTACACCCTATATTTGAGGGCACTGGAGACAGCCTCCTGAGACATAAAACTGTGCCTTCAAAAATATGGGAGGAAGCAAGGCCCTTATGTGTTCCGTTGTGACGTAGTCTATGCAAACAGTGGCAAACCCTAGCTCTATTTCCATACTTAGGGCACATGACTATAAATGTCCTCCGTTGTCTTTAAATTTACTTGCAGATATTGGTATGTACTGGTAGGAGTTTTCTGTTTTTTCCCTGCAGAAATAATGCAGAATTATTAGCCCCATGGATAATATTATTTTCAAGGCTCATAAAAACTCCATTGACTCTCAATAGTCATAAGACACTCCCAGGAGACCACAAAGGAGTACTTTTGAGATAGATACTGATGCTCAGCATGGCTCAGTTTGCCAGAGGCAGAACCCAATATGGGTTATTAGCACTTCATCCATGAGAAGCAAGAGCCTTTTAGACAGTGTTCAGTGAGGCTCTCATGTTTTTGTAAGGAAAAACCAGACGAAAATGGAAAGATGAAGACCTCCTGAACCATATCCACCCAGATTCAAACCAGGTCCTAACATTTACCAGCAGTTAGTCTGATTTCAGCAGAGTCAATGAACCTTTTTTTTTTTTTTTTTTTTTTAGGCAGCAAGGATAAATGTTTAGAGATCCCAGAGAAAGGCTGCCTGGTTTAGAATCCTGGCTCTCTCATGTACCAGCAAGGAGTTCTTAGGCAAGTTTCTTAACCTTTCCATGCTTCAGTTTCTTCCTCTATCAAATGGGAATAATATTAACAGTGAAGAATAAACTTGCCCAAGGTGATGTCTGGCCATTTCCCTTGGCTACTGGAAGGTTCCCTATAGGCCCTTAGAATGTCCTGGCTGGTAGAAGTGTCTTTGTTTGCTAGGGCTTTAGCCACCAGACAGTCTTAACAGTGATTTATGATGGGGGCTTTAAACCAGGAGGTATTAGTTCTGCCTCCAGACATAACTGGAGACTAAAAGTCAGCGATGTGGGTAGTATGTGATCAAGTCCCCCTAAAAATCTTGGACACCCTTTGGGAGGCTGAGGCGGGCAGATCATGAGGTCAGGAGATCGAGAGCATCCTGGCCAACATGGTGAAACCCCGTCTCTACTAAAATACAAAAAATTAGCTGGGCATGGTGGTGTGCACCTGTAGTCCCACCTACTCAGGAGGCTGAGGCAGAGGAATCACCTGAACCCGGGAGGCGGAGGTTGTGGTGAGCTTGCCCCACTGCACTCGAGCCATGCGACAGAGCGAGACTCCATCTAAAAAAAAAAAAATAAATAAAAAATAAAATAAAATAAGATCTTGGACACCAAAGCCCAGGTGAGCTTCCCTGGTTGGTGATATTCCATCCATATTATCACACAGAGTCACAGAGAGGAGTTAATGCCATATAACTCCATGGGGACAGGACAACTGGCAGCACCACATCCGAGCCCCTTCCGGGCTCTGCTGTATGAGCCTCTTCCCTTGGCTGACATTATTCTGTATCCTTTTCCTGTCATAAACCATAGCCATGAATATAACAGCTTCCAGTGGGTTCTATGAGTCCTTTTTTTCTATTATATCTTTGAAGCTGAGAGTGTTTTTGGGAACCCCTGAATTAGCAATTGGTGTGAAGTGAGGACATTATTCCTTCTAATTTCACAGTTGGTTCTTTTGTTCATAGTTGGCTAAACCTTTTGCGTTCTCTCACTGGCTGTTGAGAGGATTACATGAGTTTTTATATGTAAAACACATAGAACATTACATGGTATGTAAGTGCTCAGTAAATGTTGGCTATTATTTTTATGAACTCCACATGCAAACATTTACTTATTCAATGCAAATTTCTGTGGTGAATGGCTCAAGCAGATTGTCTCATTTAATTCTTGACGTGGTTTGGCTGTGTCTCCACCTAAATTTCATCTTAAATTCCCACGTGTTGTGGGAGGGACCCGGTGGGAGGTGATTGGATCATGGGGGCAGGTCTTTCCCGTGCTGTTCTTGTGATAGTGATAGTGAATGGGTCTCATGAGATCTGATAGGTTTATAAGGGGGAGTTTCCCTGCACAGGCTCTCTTCTTGCCTGCTGCCACCCATGTAAGATGTGACTTACTCCTCCTTGTCTTCCAAGATGATTGTGAGGCCTTCCTAGCCACATGGAACTGTAAGTCCATTAAACCTGTTTCTTTTGTAAATTGCCTGGTCTCAGGTATGTCTTTATCAGCAGTGTGAAAACAAATGAATACAATTCCTAACTAACTGTAAGAGGAAACTGAGTGAAACTTAGAGGGCTTCAGTAGTTTACCTAAGTTGAGTCAATTAGAAGCAGAAGTGAGGCCCTAAACCAAGCCTGTCCCACCCACAGCCCAGGATGGCTTTGAATGTGACCCAAAGTGAATTTGTAAACTTTCTTAAAACGTAAGGAGATTTGTTTTGCAACTTTTTTTTTTAAAGCTCAACAGCTATTGTTAGTGTTATTGTATTTTATATGTGGCCCAAGATAATTCTTCTTCCAATGTGGCCCAGGGAAGTCAAAAGATGGGACAACTGTGCCCTAAACCCTGATCTCTGTGACCTGAACACACACCCATATGTCTTGAAAGCCTCTGCTTTTAGCTGATAAGCTACACTGCCTCATAAAATACCTCTGCTGAAGGAATTCACCAACTATGCATTGCTGTAAGGATTACAGATGATGTTTGCAAGCTCCCAAGGAAAGTGTTCAATAAACGAGAGCAAAAGTCATCAAGTTTCCAGTGTTTTTCCCTGCAGGATAGAAACACTGAAATGACTCTGTAGGAAAAAGCTGCATGAAGAACCTCACTTTTGGGACTACTTCAGCACCCTCATCCCAAACTTGTTTATTTCTTTTCAAAGCAATTATCATTCTGTATGACTGCAGCTTTGGGAGGTGCAATATTTATTCTTGATTGGATTTTTGTACTGACATATGAAATGAATAAACATTTCAGTTTCTGAATTAGAGTGCATCAAATTCCATTATAGTATCAATAAAATGAAAGAAGCAGTGAATTTAGTGCAGAGCCTCAGGGGAAAAAAATCAAATCACCATGAAACTCTACACACTCAAAATCTTCTCTGGAAGCTGTATTGCTTTTTCCTTTTGTATACTTCTGTATTTGTTAAAAAAGAAAATCAGACTTTGGATAGTGGTAGCACTTTCCACTGAAATAAACTAAATAATACCTTTCCATCTACCTTGACTGGTTGTTGTAAGTATCAAATGATATAATGTATGTGAGAGAAAGTGTTTTGCCAACTGAACTCTACTAATATAAGAGATTATAATAATATTAACTTGGGTAATGTTCAATGTTTTCCTGAATAAACGGAGAAACCTTGTTCATTAAATGGGCTTTGAGAAGGCTGACCCACCCTTTCCCAACTAAAAGAGACAATGGCTGCTGATGCTTAATGGTGCTAATTTAGTGACGGGGATATTACAGATTTGTTTTTCTTCTTCGAAGGTTAAACTGTTATTCAAATGAAGGATTGAGCATAGTTCCTTCTTAGAGTAGCTATTTAAATATAATGACCTCTCAGAGAGTGAAGGTAAGTTCAAGTGCTTTGGGTTGTGAGAAAGGCTTTAGTGGTAACATAGCTTTGAGCTTGTGAACTCCAAGCTGAATTTATACATTTTTCAAAAAGAGAGGAATTAACTTGATAATGTAACATATCATAAAACATCTGAGAAGACACTGAGATCCCAGCACTCTTCTAAAGAGCCTGCACAGGCAGCACCTCTTTGCAGCTAAATCAGCTCTCCAGCCTATACATTGATGCTCACAGTGTTTTGTTTATGAAACTTCAGAGCAAACCATTGGAGGTGAAAGACTTATCTTTGCTATATCTTCTGCTACAAGTATATGGTGCATTCTCAGCATTGACATTATTAAAGCCCATAACCATGTGATCCATTTAGTACATTATCAGAGCCTACTCAGTGTGCTGTGAATTCATGCAGCCCTCGGAATAATCTCATGGCCCCCAAGGGGTCTACATACCTCAGACAGAATTTTTCTGTAAGAAAAATCCTTAACTTCTTACCTAGCAATCAAAGAGGTCAATGTCTTGACCTGAGGCTGCCCCCTCAACCTCTTGCTGTTCCTCCACTCAGCCCCTAGGCTGGGGAAGCACCTGCAGTCTGTGCCAATTACAGCCTCCAACCCCTTGTCCACCTTGATTGATAAGTGAACGCTCTCATCCTTCCAATCTCATCCACATTCATTTCCTCCGGGAAACACTCCTTACCTCCTTCAGGAACAGAAAGTTATTCCTCCTTCTGTCTTCCAGTACCATTTAACATATACACTCTATCATTTTATCTCACAATGTGATAACTGCTACTGGGTACGATTCCCTCAATTACCTGTCAGCTATTTGAGGGCAGTTGTTATGCGTACTCATCTTTGCATTACTAGTCCTGACCAGAGAAAGTAAACAGGTTTCAACTCTTGACCCAGCTGACATGGCTTGAGGGGACCTGCCTGAAACACTGAGGTGAGGATTTTGATGGCAAATCTAGGCCTGGCAGGAAAGAGTGCTGTGATGGATTAGCTATGTCTGTATTGGGAGCAGGAGGGGAGATGAGGTATGAGTGATGCATCTGCAGTCTTCCCATAGAGATGTGTGCTTGATAATGTTAGGATATGTTTTCCTATTTCACTCTCAGTGGTAGTATGGCAGTTCAGGGCAATACTTCCGAACCATAACCAGGTGACAACACAGAGTTCCTCTTCTTCTTGATCAATTCATCAAAAGTCTCCTTCCTCTACTGTCCTATATATAGCAATTGTTTAACACTACCTATGTTACCACTGGCTACTGCCAAATAAAATGTACAAGTTAATCTGGGGTGACTTAAGATCAGATATCTTGAAAGATGAGATGTCACCTGGTAAAAAGATTCCGGGCATTTTTTGTAGTCTAGGATACTTTATCGGGTTATTTTTAACTGGGAGGCTATTCAATGAAAAAAATAAAAGGCTAGGGTTCCAAGCAAGTGTATAATTACGGGAAGCACCTTGCTAATTCCAAGAATGTATGGGCTTCCTTTTTTTTTTTTTGAAACTTCTCTTAGTGTTATTTTCATAATTTCATTTGGCATAGAAAGAATATCACTCCTGATGATGCATCCTAGAATTATTTGTCTTTTATTGCCTTCTTGAATTGTTTTAGATAAGTGGTGAATGTCTTAGTATAATCCACCTCTGCATGGAATAAGGTTTTAGCACCTACATACACAGCTGCAAATGTTCCCACATCATCAGCTGATTATTATCAAGTACTGGAAAGAAGCTGGACCAAGGACTTTTTTCTAAAAGGAAGAGACTGAATTTATATAAGCCTCGTGGAGTATGAAAAACACCTTCTAGCCTGATCTCAGGAACCAGCTCTATCTGCCCACAAACATTTTGTAGATCTAGGATGGAAATAATGTTGGCGGAACCCAATAACTCTAGTGGGTCATTCATATAGGCCATCAGATAGGCACTAGGCTCAGTAACAGCACTTCACCTTTTACAACCACATGCAACCTGGGATAAGGGACACAAATACCCCAGGACCAGCAAGGGCTGTCCGTAGGGGCATATCCGCAGCCATGAGTAGCATGCACTTCCTGCAGAGATGCATGAAACATTATTATTTGTATAAAATGGAAGTGTTCTATGTAAGGCTAATGGATGCTAAGTTTATCTTTCTTGGATTTTCCAAGCTTAAAAAAAAACTAATTTAGATTTATCTGTAGGTGTCATCTTTCCGAGACTTCTTGGACACATGGTATGGTGACTTAGCATATGGATTTAGGATTCTCCTAAGCACCTCTATAATGGCATCGGGTCACTAACTCTAACAATGTGGCTGCATCAAAACAAGCCATGATTTAGAGTTAGGCAGAAATGATGTCGATTCTGGCTCTGCCAATCACTAGCTATGAGATTATGGTCAAGTGATTTTACCTCTTTGAACTTTGATTAACTTTTTCCATCTGAAAAATGGGGATAATTCCCCCTTCCCCATATAGTTGTGGGCATTAAACAAAGTTACATATAAAAACTGCCATATAGTAGAATTTCAAAAAGCACAGCTATTTTATTATTATGGTTATTGATATAAATATGTTATCATGTCCATTAATTTGAGCTTGGTTATGAAATATAAGTGGCTTGGGTTCTATTTTCCTCATATTACATAGCAACCCTACCACTCAGTCTTTAGTTTGTTTTCTCTTGCCAATCATTAGAATCCCTTGTGTTGTTCCTAAAATTTGGCTGCATTCTTGCTTCTCCTGGCCTGAGGATAACTTCTCCTTACACTGCTATTGCTCATGCTCATTCTAAGCCCTTCTCCCTACTACTTTTCCTCTTTATCCTGGAGGAGGAGACGTGTCAAAGAGATCAAAACACAGTTGTGTGACTTAGGGATACACAGGTTGAGTATCACTTATCCAAAATGCTTGGGACCATAAGCAATTTGAATTCTGGAGTATTTACATACACCTAATATCTTGGCAATGGGACCCAAATCTAAACATGAAATTCATTTATTTTTTATATATGCCTTATACACATAGCCTGAAGGTAATTTTACATGATATTTTAAACAATTTTGTGCATAAAACAAAGTTTGTATTAGGTACCTCCATGTGAAATTTTCCACTTGGGGTATCCTATGAGTTCTCAAAAAGTCTTGGGTTTGGGAGCATTTCAGATTTTAGGTTTTCAGATTAGGGTTGCTCGACTTGCATTGCTTAAATGCTCTGTGCTTTTGTTTCCTCACCTATAAAATAGGGAGAAAAACAGAACCTACCCATAGGGTTGTCCTGAGTATTAAATGAGTTGATGTTTGCAAATTCCTTAGAACAGTGCCTGACACACAGTGAGCACAGTGGAAGTGTTAAATAAAAATGAAATGAAATACAAAGTGAAGCTTTTGATCGGAAGTGTAACAGTAGGGCTGCACGGAAATGAACTCTTTCCCTAGCTACTTTCCTTCTATCTCTTAATGCCTCGTCACAGAAGTGGTAAGATGATGACAGCCAAGTCTGAGTTTGGACCTGAGGGAAAAGTTGTCAGGAAAGTCTGGGTTGAGTCAGGGATATAGGCCAAGGGGCAAAAGGGCTCCACACAAGTCTAAAACAGTACAGTCTTGCTCACCAGGGTCAGGGTTTTCACATAGGGGTTTGGGATAGTTGTTCGCTGAAACAGCATTTCTCAAGGACTCCCAGGGGTTGTTTCTTTTAGGGGCTGTCTTGAGCCTTTGTTAAAAGTGACTTTAACATTTAACTTGTGCCCAGCACAGGATCAACTGTAAAGGCTATTTTTTATGGCTTTGTTTGTTGTCGTTGATTTTTTTTTTTTTTTTTTTTTTTTAGTCAGACCACTTTCCTAATGCCCTCTGCTGATGGATAGAGATTCTCCAGCTAGCCTCACAAACATCAGGTCAATGTTTGTAAAGGAAAATCTATAGAAATCTGAGAACTTCTCCACAAGTTAAGAGCAAACAGGAACGTGTATCATTTCCATCTGAGGAGTAACTAACTCTTCATGATGGTCCTTTAAGTCAGATACTCATAGAGTATGGTCTGCAGACTGGTGGCTGGCCATTGGTATAGATTCACGAAAAGGTAAGTACAGGAATTGAGAGTAAACACTTGAAGGATTTTTAAAGCCACTTTCCTATTGAATCCAATAAAAAATGTTGGCCCTGAATATTGTTTGGTTTTTTTAAAGATTTATTTTCCTAGTAATTAATTTTTTATTATATTTGGTAAAAATTTTGGTTCATGACAGACTGAAAATTTTTTAAAAACCAAAAAACCCAAATACAAACAAATGCTCCTTTACCAGTGATAGCATTAATTGTTGGGAAAATTCCACTAGCCATTGGTCCAGAGGGAAGGAGCAAAGATTGGATGATGTGCTCGATCTATGATCTCATACCTTCATGATCCTAGGCAGAACAGGGTGGCTATGGTTTATATGTTTTATGTAGAAATATGAAAAAATCCTTTTAGAAGTCCCAGCTATTATCTTGCCATGTTAAGATCAATAGACTTGCCACATGTAACTTCTCCAAGCTAAACTTTCGTCATATGTAACGTAAAAAAGTTATACTTAATTTCTAGGGTTCTTCTGAAACTCAAGTAGTCAGCACTTGTACAGCACTCTCTATTTGCCAGGGCTTATTGTAATGTGAAACTACACCACCTATACTCATTTCATCCTTACAACAATCCTTAGAGATATTCACTATTTTAATTCCTATTCTGTAGATGAGGAAACTAGGGCATAGAGGGGTTAAGTGACTTGCCCAAAGTAAAACAGTCAGGAAGCAATGCAGCTGAGATTTAAACCCAGGAGGTCTGGCTGAAGAGTCTGTTCCTTCATTGCCTATGTCATACTCTTTTTCATAAACTGTTTCAATAAATGTTTGCTCTCGGCTCATTTATTCTCTTTGTCCATTTTAGATGGGCTTAGGTAATAGTGAAATTCTACATGGAACCTCTAGTGTTCAATATATCTAATTACAGGGAGATATTTCGCCTCTGCTTTTCTGCCTGTTGCCACATTTCACAAGTTCCAGTCAGGTAAAACATCCTGAGCCAGATGTGGTTAATATAATGAAGCCAGGAGACTATGGGATGAGTCTTAATTGTCTATGTGGCCAACACATAGGCCACACCCTGCCAAACTCCTCACTTCATTTATTTGATCACCCAATTGTCCATAATCCACATTTTGAACACAGGCCATGTATCAGGTCTTGTGATAGGGCACAGGAAAGATCAAGACACATGTCTTAATGTGAAGAGGGAGAAGTTTACTAGGTAAGGTAGACTTATAAACATGGATGTGGGTGGAAGCGGGAAGATGAGAGGGAAACAAGAGCGTGTGGTGAAAGAGGTGGGAGAGAGAACACATGGTCCTTCCTACATTCTTTAGGGGCTGCTGTTCCAGCCAGTGGTGGCCCCTCGGCTCATCGACAAGCAGCCGGATACAAGTATCCACCATCTCCTCATTCTGAAGCCACAGCCACCGTCTCATCCAACAAAGGAAGTGAGCACAAGATTTTTGAGTGGCAGTGTTAGCATGGGTTCTGTGGGTCCTGAAGGTTTTACCACTAATATCTGCTCAAAAACATTCAGAGGACTTTCACTTCTGTTATGAAATTTCACAGGACTTGATTGCCCTTTTCTTACATTTCAATTCTGAATGCCTCTTTTCTTCCTTCAGGAGCCACGCCAAATGTCATTTCCCCTATACATCCTCCCCTCATCACCACCTGCCCCACTCCAAGCAATGTTGCCAGTCTCTCTGCACACCCTTGGCAAAGCACATATGCTGCAGTTACAGCTGGAAATTCATCAATACCTAAAAATTCTGCCATGAGTGGACTGTGTCTTAGTCATCTTTGTTTCATAGTGGCCAGTTCAGTAAAGACTTTTGGATGACTGAGCTTCTTTTAGGCTGCCCCAGTGTCAATTTATCCCGGTAATTATGTCTACAGTGTCTGGATTCAAGATGAAAGGGAAGTTGTAATTGGTTCTCCTCCATCTCAAATACAAGCTAGTCATACAGATTTCATAGGAGTCTCTTAGTGGCAATCTTATCCCCTGCCTTTCCCTTTTAGAGACAAAATCTTTTTAATAACAAAGGTTTTGCTACAGGATCTATCTTTTCTAGCATTCACATGTTAGGCATTCCCACTCATTACAGTTCCTTTAAATGTTCCAGCTTTTCTAGGGCCAAATAGCCATTGCTAGAGTGTCTGTTTCCACCCGATTCTATGACAGACACTGTTAATTGTCTATTCTCTTTCTTTCTTGCAAATCAAACTCAGATTTTTTAAAAGCTGGTGGAGATCCCATGACCTCAGAGAAAACAGAACCCCTTTCCCAGACCCAAAGGACAAATTATGATTGGATTAGGGCTCAACATATGACCCAGTTCTAGCCAATTAGATAAAAGGAAAAGTTGGCTGGGGAAGGGCTCCCTCTCTAGAGTAAAAACTGAAACAAAAATAAATATAATAGTGGGAAGAAAGTCTTTCTCTACAATGGCTTCCTTTCTGCTTGGGTTGTTGTTATGAGAAAATAATTCTGGGCACAACAGGAGCCATCTTATGGACAGGAGATCATAACTTTGAGAATGAAAGGCCAACACTAAGGGTGGTGATAAGAAGCCTGACAAGTAAATGGGGCCGGGTGCAGTGGCTCACACCTGTAATCCTAGCACTTTGGGAGCCTGAGGTGGGCAGATCACCTCAGGTCAGGAGTTCAAGACCAGCCTGGCCAACATGGTGAAAACCCGTCTCTACTAAAAATACAAAAATTAGCCAGGCACGGTGGTGGGCACCTGTAATCCCAGCTACTCGGGAGATTGAAGCAGGGGAATTGCTTGAAACCAGGAGGCAGGGGTTGCGGTGAGCTGAGATTGTGCCACTGCACTCCAGCCTGGGTGACAGAGAGTGAGACCTCCATCTCAAAAAAAAAAAAAAAAAAAAAAAAAGTCTTTGGTGACACTGTTGAGCAATGGAAGTAACACAAGAAATACCCTTTGACTTCTTTTTATGGGAGAAAACAGACTTCTAAGTTTTCAAGCTTTTGGTCATATTTTCTCTTACTTGTAGCCAAAAGCTTCCTAGCTGATACACTTCATAATTTCTTTTTCCTGCTTCTCTCATGAACTCAGAATCAGCTCTTTTCTCTTTTCCTACATTTCTAATAGAAAAGTTCCTTCAAAGCTAGGTTTGGTTAGAGTAGAAATTGTTTTTCCAGAGCTGGTGGTAACCTTAATGTTACCTACTGAATAGATGAAGAAACTAAGGGAGAGAGAAGTTCAACGATTTGGCCAGGACATGCATACAAAATATTGGGCATGCATACTAAATATCCCGCTTTTCTGATTTAAAGTTTAATCATGAGTTTATCACATATTAGTTGACAGAGATGGTATCTTTCTTGACTTTATAGCCCCAGCCCCTAATACAATGCCTGCACACTATATGTTCCTTATAAAGGTTTATTAAATGAATAAATTGTAGCCTCAACTACATTATAAGCTTCATGAGACAAGACGTCTTCATGAAACATTATAGATTAAATTGCAGCCCCAACTACATTATAAACTTCAAGAGACAAGGGTCCAGCATGGTACAGGGCACACAGCAAATGCTCAAAAATATATGTTGGATAGATAAATAGATGGGGTTTGCTAATGGATGTGTGACACTATATTTAAGAGCTGAAAAATTAATTAGTTAAAGGCACTGAACTTCAATGCATTAGATGATTAATGTCAAGGGGGTGGGGGCAGTATACAAAATAGTTCAACTCTTGCATTCTACAGCCAGGCAGTGGGGTTTAGATTTAGATGCCTTGCTTGCTGGTAGCATTGCTCATTGTAAGTTATTTAACTTGTCTGAGCCCCAATCTCCTTACATGTAAAAAAATCAAGATAGTGACAATTATCTCCTTCGTTGGGTTTCTGTGAGAATAAAATGGAATCATGAACATAAAACATGTAGCACAGAGCTTGGTGTGTAGAAAAAATTCAATTGCTATTATGATTGTCTATTTTTCCGGTGAAAACATTTCTTAAGGAAGTGTAGACATTCTTTTATACATGTGGTTTAGAGCAAACAAAGCAGTGTCATTTAGGTTGACTTGATGCAAATGTGTTTTAGTTGGGGGGTGGCTTTTTTGGTTTAGGTAGCTCATTTTGCTTACAGTTTGAAGAGGAAAAAAGCTAAGCAGATGGCACGGTGACACAAAGGACTGGAGCCTACTGTTGCTAGAGGTTGTAAAAGTGGAACCCCATGGTTGCCAGCTTGGCTGGACTTCAAACAAGTCCCATAAAGAGTGTGACTCGCTCAAAAGGGGGCAGGAACTTGGTGTGAAGCTCTCTAAAATGCAAAGAACAACATAATTATATCCACAGTAGCTTGACTCAGTGCTGGGCTCTGGCCATAGGCCGGATGGCAAGAGGGCATCAGGAAATCACAGGCAGTGCACCTGTGGAGGGACTCCAAAGACTGAATCCTTTGAAAACGCCTGACTCCAGAACAACGACAAATTACCAACAGATGGCGTGAGTCACAGACTCCAAGTCCGAATGAGGCATCTGCAAACTCACGGCAGAGGCCCTGCCCCGCTGGGCTGAGCTGGACAGACACAGGCCCCGGCCCAGATGGCTGCGAAGGTCACCAGGAGGGACACCAGCCGTATGCGCTCAACTCATGAGAACTGGCACAACTCATAAGGCCCAAGGAGGCTTCCCAGGATTAAAGGAAACAGAAACCAGATATCATGGTCAAATAAAACCTCACATGTCATTTTGGGGGTTTATTAAATACAAGAAAATAAAAATGTGATGGGGTTCAGTACATATACTCGAAAATATTTTAAGCTGAAGGAACTTGGGAAAATGGCAGAAGTAGGAAGGTCTTCTCACCTCCTCCCTTCCCCGCCCTGCCTTCCTTGAAGCAAACCTTGGGAGACCCTCACTGGAGAGGTGCCCTCCCTAGATCCAGAGGAAAGAAGTATCTTTATCTCTGAAGAGAAGAATTGTAACAAACAGGATTTCCTCCAGATCACACTTTTTAGTCCAATTATACTTCATAACTATCCACTTCTGTGTTAAACCTAGCATAAAAAATACATGGGTTTCCCTGTTTCTTTAGGTCTTCCTTTGCCTTAGGAAGGCATCCACGTCACGTAAACCTAAATACATCTGTAACATTTTCTCTTGTTTATCTATCTTTGTTATAGGGGACTCGGCCAGGAACCTAGATTTTTTTTTTCTTCCTCTACAAATGGATCTGGGAGAAGAGAGTGACATGGGGAGCCTCGGAACATGGCATGCCAAGGAGGCATTTAGCAGAAAAAGGCCACCATTTTCCATTCCGGAAGCTTAGTTGATGTACTTCCTTTCTCGTGCACAGGTTTAGCTTCAGGTCAGAAAAGTCAGGTAGATATTTACATTTCCCACATACCTTCTCTGCCATTATTCTATAAAATATGACCACATGCCACAAAACAAAAATGTATCCATACAGATTTCAGATGTTTTCCTTTTTCCACTGTTACAGACACATATATGTCCTCATAGAGACCAGCAATGATGAAAGGAAATACTAAATTCTATTTAGTTTAAAAAAAAAAAAAACTTGCATGGAATTAAGTCCTCAAAGCATCTCATTTGAAGAAAAATCCTATCTTCTGGGTTTCCACAGCACCCGGGGCATAACCTACCACCTTACATTGCATGTCACCATTCTCCACTCTGCCACTAGAATTTCAGCTCCTCATCTGCTGTTCATCTTTAAATCCCTACCTCCTACTGCACCATCTAACTTTCAGTGGGCCCTCAATGAATATGAATGAATGAATGAATACATGCAGGCACACAGGGCTATGGAGTAATGATTAGGCCTCCCTGCCTCCCCCCGCCCCAGGAAGGGAAGTGCATTTGAACTCAAGGGAATAATACCTTTGCCACATTCCAAGACAATCTGATTGGAGTTCATTTCATCCTCACCTCCCAAGTAGTGTTTGCTCATGTAATGTATCATGGAATATCCACCACGAGCCACGAAAGGCCACTTTCTAAATTAAAGGTCCAAACATTTTTGTTCCATTTTATTATCAATGGTGTTGGTTTAGGTTCCTGAGTCTAACTCTGATCCATTCTTTTTTGATAGAAGTATCCTAATCAGCATCTGTGTGAGGAATCCTCACTCACCTGGAAAAAGGAAGCCCCAGTGAGGCAACACTGGATGGATGGGTTCTTTCTTCCCCTTCCTACTTATTTCTCCAATAATTAAACTATTTTTTTTTCCCAAAGAAAGACAACAACTCCTAGTCAGTTCTCAATCAATATTTTCTTCTCCTTTGAAGCAAAGCTCCTGAAAGGAATTTGATGCTCCCAACCAGGTGGGGGAACTCTGAACTCTGAAGGATTTTCTCTTTTCTTTGGGGAACCCCCTTAGGATATTCATGGCATTCTCACTCATCACTCTATTTCTGAAAGAAGGCAATTGACAAAAGCAACAGGAGCCAATCTCATTGTTGCAATTTTCCTGAGCAACATTACTTTTTCTTCTTTTATGAGTGTGTGTGTGTGTTTGTGTGACAAGAGATTATAAAAAGAAATCTTTTACCTTTGAAAAGGCTAATTGCCTAAGGTTTTACTTAACAGTGGGAAAAACTGTCAAAGTCCAAGTCTTCCTCTCCTCACAGCAACACAGTCCCCCCACCGCCGACCCCCGACCAGGATGGGTGGGCAAAGGTATGTTTAGGTGGGTCTTTGTAATTTTCAGAGTTTCATTGCCTGTCGTTCAAGCACCATGGATAGATGCCAGACAGGCAATAGAGCTGGCTTCCCAGTGGCATCTCACTCAAAGTACAGGTTCTTTTTTTTTAAAGAAAGAAAAAAGACTTTCTTAATTTACTAACTTGGCAAACTATGTACATGCTAGAGAAAAAATAACAATTATTCACATGTGGCATAGCAAAGTGAAGGCAATTCCCCACTCATACTGTTAAATTAAGTTTAGCCTAAAGCTACTGCTTACATACTTGAAATTCACCCTAAAGAGTTTTCTGTACATAGTGAACTGTAACCTAACTGAATGTGTAAACAGATTGTAACCTACTCTTCTACCAATCACCGAGTTTAGGCCAATCAAACGTGGCCAACTATTCAAACCACATTCAAATAAGACCAATGCCAAACTGTAAGCAATCTGACCAATCTGGCTATTTCTATACTTCACTTCTGTTTTCTACACATCAGCTTTTTTTTTTTTTTTTTTTTTTGGTCCATAAATCTTCTTTGACCACATGGCAGGGCCAGAGTCTCTCTGAACCTACTCTGGTTTGGGGGCTCTCTAGTTCACAAATAATTCTTTACTCAATCAAAGTCTGTTAAATTTAACTTGTCTACGGTTTTCCTTTTAACAATACATAAGCAGGATTCATTTCCCCGTTCTTCTTTATCTCATCAAAGCACCAAACATTTCCGAATTTCCTGGGTCCTAATTTGAGCAAAATAAATTAATCACCCAAGGTCATGTAATCTCAGGACTTGGTTTTGAAATGTAAAACATTTTATATTTAAAAATTTGGGTTTTAAATTTCAGATTTAAAAAATGGCTGCAGTGCCAGGCAGAGCCAACCCTCATGGTCCATGCCCCCAAGGTGATGGCCATGAGAATCCCCTCATGCTTCAACCCCTTTCTGGACATCTGGGACAAGAGGGTTGGGTGTTGCCTGGAGTGGGGGCAGACCCCAGGGGTCCAGGAGTGATACTCTTGGACTCCAACTCCACCAGAGAGGGCAATAAATCCTCTGGTGGTGGCCTCCAAGCTTGCTGACTGCTTTACGTACATGTCAGTTGTCATTATTTGGCTCAGGGGTACTAGCATAGGCCCAGGAGCTTCCACAACAGAAGAAACAGGAGGCATGGCTAGCATGACTCTGAAAGGACCTTGCTTGAAGTGTCTATGTCAATTTGCACCACCTTACACACATAAACATGCATTGACAAGCAGAATTTTGGATTAGAGGCCAATGGAGCTAATATGGTGTCATGGAGCAAAATTGCCAGAAAGGTAAAATAAAACAAAGAAGAAAGGATCCTGTGAAGTAGGCAATCTTGCGGGGAAAAATGAATTTGGGAAGCTTGTATTCTACCATAAAGGGAAAAGGGAAGCAAATAGCTCAGTTATTAGCAGGTTATAGTGATAAAAATATGTAACCTACTTAAGACACTTGCATCTTTAGAAAAGATGGCAAAAAAATCAATTTTTAACTCAAAGGAAGGATTATTATCTAGAGTTTAGGGTAGGAAGCATCTTGGCAAAGAAGGTGTTTGGGGGATGGTGGATAGTTCCCTTTGATGTATACCTTACAATTATGGACAGCTGGCCTGCACACATGCATTTGGTGATGGTATACTGACTATGTGCCATGGTTTGGTGGAGGACAGTGTCTATTTGACTAAGAACCGCCCTTCATGGGCTGCTCAGCCTGAGCCTCAGGGTTTCCACACGCCAGACTTTCTCTCTTACCACCTGATATTCTTAGCACCGCTTCCACCTTACCCTTAATTCTCATGAAATCCTGGAGTATAATAAAAACTCAGAAAACACTGCTAATTCAGAAGGGCTGCCTGTCTACTAATTGCTGGGGTTTATATGAAAATTCCATTAAGCACAGAGAAACAGAACAGATTGAGAAATACCTCCAACTTTCTTTGCACTGTGGTCCCCCCCAACTGATCCTTCATACAGTTGCCAGAGTAATCTTTTGAAACCTCAGATCTGATCTATATAAAATCTTTCAAAAGTGGCAGAGCCTCCACAGTGCCTTTATGATTAAATGGAGAGATCCCTTAACTTGGTATCTGAGGTCTTCATGCTCTCATAGCTGACTACATTTCCCTTTCATCTTCCACCAGTCTTCACCTAGAATCTGCGCAGGAGGCATATCAAAGAACTCACAGTTTATTTAGTATTCTGGGCTTTTCCTCCATCATCTATACGTATGCTGTCAAATACAGTAGCTACAACAGGCATGTGGCTATTAAGCCCTTGAAATATGATTAGCCTAAACTGACATGTGCTGTAAGTGTAAATGCCAGGTTTTGAAGATTTATTTGAGCACAAAATAAAGACTGTAAAATATCTTTATAATCTAAAAATACTGGTTACCTATTAAATGGTAATATTTAGTATTTGTTGAATTAAATAAGATATACTATTAAAGTTAACATCACACTTTCTTTGAATTTCTGTTTAATCTGGTTTGCATTTGTGGCTTGCGTTGTATTTCTGCTGGACATTACTGGTCTACAGCTATGCCCATGCTCCCTCAGCCAAGAGAGAGAGCCCTTTTTCACTCTGTTCATGAGATAGCTCCTCTCCATCTTGTAAGATGCAACTTCAGCATCACCTCTTCTGGGAAGATTTCCCAGCTGAGTCAATGCGCCTCATCTTATCTCTATTTTAAAAATTAGCATAATACCTTATTTGTAATTACCTCTTTAGGTGTTAGTCTCCTTCACTATCTTGAAGGAAAAGAGCCTTCCTCCACTATTTCGGCATTAGGTACTGCCATTCTGTGAATGCTTGCTTAACGAAATAAATGCCATTTCAAACCTGAACATCAGTGGTATGCATTCATTTATTCTCTAACACATGTGTAATGAACACTTGTTATGCACTGTAAGAGATGTTAAGATAAAGTATTATAATCTCTTATATCTGTATAATTTACTACAGTTTACACAATACTATTATATCCAGTAACTTGAAGGAACTTTTGCTGGGTGGCAGTTCATTTATTTTTATGCCTATTTGTTAGATGAGGAAACTAAAGCCAAAGAGTGTAACTGACTTTCCCAAGGTCATCCATATGTGATGTGATTAAGTCAACATTTTAATTCAAGAATGGAAGGTGTGAAAGTTAATTGTACATTTAAGAAGCAACAAATGGATCTGAAGGCTGAAATAAAGAGGGGCAAGACGTAAAACTGGAGCCAAGTTGAGGAGTCAGACTTGCTTCTGTTGGTTAATATTTCTCAAATTTTAGTTATTCTCTTACTGTCTTCATGAGCTTTCCTATATCTAAGAACAAGTTGTGCTATTATTTGTTTAGTATTTTGAAAATGAATTCTAGGTTGACTCACTTATTTTGCTGACCATCTAAGTAATAATATTCATGGTTTGATACCTATATATTGTTATTAAAATGCAAAAATACAATAATATATTATTTGTCTTAATGCATAGGATATTCCTAATATATAACAGTTAATATGCTAATATTAATCATATTGGTATAATATGTATAATATAGTATTATACATATAATTATGTATATTACACATATGATTATACTAATATGATTAATATGATTATACTAATACGCTTATTATAAAAGAAAAAGGAAAGTGTAAAAAAGTGTGAAGTTAACTTTAATAGTTTATCTTATTTAATTCAACAAATACTAAATATTATCATTTAACAGGTAATCAGTATTTTTAAATTACAATATCATAATATACTAATATGATTAGTATGTAACTATAGTAATCTAAACTATAATATATAAGATAGTATGTTATAACTTAACTATCTTACATATAGTTTTACTTTAATAAGTATTTACATTTTTACTAATACATAGTAAAATAAGTATAATAAGTTTGTATAAGTAGCAAAATCATTCACCACTATGTCCCTAAAATCATTTCATGTACCAATAGCAATATCATACCTTCCATTGGGAAACTGCTAGGGATATTAGCAAACCATTAAAGGATCTTAAACTTCCACAGGTTAGAATTTAATTACATTTTAAACATAATCGGGTTGATATTTTAGACTTATAGCAGCCAATCTCCTCGTTTGAGGGTAAATGGAAAGACAATGATGAGATATTAGCTCTAGTCAACTGTAAGTTAGGAAAGTTCTCTGAGCTCAGGATCACATTTTTAATTACTTTTAAAATAAAAGACACTAAGGTCATGAAATGTTCCATCGAATCTTGATGTGATGTCATTTTCTCTCACTGAATGATGAAGCCTTATAAATGGGACAGGTTGCAGATGAAATAGTACCACAGAAACCCACAAATTTCCTCCTTGACTCTGGTCAAAGATCTTTTTTTTTTTTTTCTGAGAGTCCAGAAATGAGAGGCATTAAAAATGAAATTATTACAAAAGAATTAAGAAAAAAACAACTAAATGGCATTGCCTTGGTCATCTTTTTCTGTGGAGGGTGGTCTGTGTGGGGTGCTATCTGCTGAAAGAAGAATGATGAGTTGTCACTGTCATGGTGGTTCAACTCATTTGAGACACAAGCAATGACATCATAGCAGTCTCCTGGTAAATGAGGGTGTGGTAGCATTAATGATGGTCTACATGCTCTGGTGAGTTGGAAAGCATTAAATTGCAAATGTGAAAATGTCCATTACGTGATAAAATATACACTTTTCCCAACAAGCTGCACCTGCCTGTTTGTCATAGAACTCCAGAGAGGGTAGAAGGGAATGGACAACAGGTTGCAGGAATACATTGTTGGGATTTCCAGTTTGGGATATATTAGAAGTGAATGTGTCTTTCACCAAAAAAGAAACTAAAAAGTTAAAAAACTGCAATACAATTACACACTAAGGTAGTGTCAAAGCTAGAATTATAACTTAAGTCTCTTCAAACCAATTCCATTTTGGAGGCAAAGGTCTTCATATATGAGTAGTAAGTACAAATTGTTTCCTGTGCTTTGTTCAAATGGCAGGAAACAGAGCTGCTGTCTTCACACTGCCTTAAGGTCAAGTCCAAGGGTACTCCTGGAGTCAGGTCTTGCCCCTACTGAAGCACAGGACCCACTTAGGGCCATATTCTGCCTCCTTTGGCTTGGAGAGTCACAGTTCCTCCTACTGGCCCCAAATCTGGGTTTCCATCATGGCAATGGCATGATCCGGCACTGCCAAAAAGATCTTAGCCAGGCATCCTTCAAAGCAATGTCTCATGTGGCCACAAAAGCAACCTTTGCCTTTTATAGAGAATAAGAATTGAACTCTTAAATTTAAAGTGAGTTGGCGTTTTATACTTGACATCTTGGAAATGAAAAGAACACATTTTTTAAAAACTAGCTCCACACCTACACAAAAGGAGCAGATGAAGGTTACTTTTATTTTCCCTGTTCCCCAGACCACACCCACCTTGGGGCCAATTCATCACTTTTGCAACAACCATTTCTTCATTTGGTTTTGAGCTTTCAATAGTCCCAGAGTTGAAGCCCCCTGAGTGCCTCTTGTTTGTCCAAGTAAATGTGGTCCCACCCTCTAATGGTGACTCAAACCCTCTTTCCTGCTCCTCAGCTGTTCTCTCCCTCATGTGGGCCTGTGGCTGTTTGATGCTGTTGCCTGCCTGTAGACTCTCCTGGTTTTGGTGTTGGGACACTTGCTCCACCTGCACATGGCAGTCGTGGTGTCTGTCCCACACAGAGTCCTGCAGAGGGCCACCATCTTGCTCAGCCCCTGCTATAGAGATAGCCTTACCTAGCCACATTTTGTACTACTTAACTCCACCCTCGCCTTGGCCACAACTGACTGGTCAGAGGCGGACGCTTCATTCAAGAATAGTCTAGTCTGTATATAAAGAGGCCTGGTGCGAAAAAACCAAAATACAGCCCCTTGGGGGCCTCAGGTAGGTCATTGTAGGTCATGAGGAACAGTTAACTATGAGAGAACCAAATTTAAGAGGGCAGGGCAGAGATTTTCAAAGTATGTTCCAAGGTGCCTTTGGGGTTCTGTGGGGGTAATGCAGGGCCTGGTACAGGGATGAGGGGAGGTCCGAATGGGAGGGGCTGAGCCGACTGCCACTTTGCAGTTCAGTTTTTATTAGCTTTAAATATAAGATGTTACTTAAAGAAAGAGTTTCAGGCTTAAAAGTGTTTGAAATCACTATAGAGAAAGATAAAATAGAAAGAGAGGAGGTTAAGGGAGGTAGATAATAGATACGTAACAGATAAAGAGGAATGCAGTGAGCTCTGGGGGCATTACTGGTCACATTAAGGACCACGAGGTGACGACCCATGTTCTTCCACTCTTCCTGTAGCTCAGCCCTTCGGCGGCCCCAGTTCCTCCTGGCCTGTCCTGGGTCCCTGTGCATGTGCACCCTGATAGTTGATGCTGCCAGCCCACCCCTAGGTCCTCCAAGACCCAACCCCTATGGCCACTAAATCTTTGTTTTTTTGCATCAAAAGAACCCTGTTGAAAGAACCCTAAAATATCAGTCAGGGCTTTCCATGCTGAAAAAAAAAATTTACCCCAAAGAGATCAAGCTCTTTTGTCCTACATTTGGAGGACATGACTCTGCAAGCTTATAGGAATATTTTAGGCCCTAAAAGTCTGTTTTTGTGCTTTTGCTTTTTCAATTTTACAATCTCTTAGATCCAAGAGTTTAGAACTTTCCAGTCCCCAGGCTGGAGGACACTTAAAGATTATCTCTCATTGGTGCTTTCTGAAACCTTCCTCCTGATGCCAATAGGGCCAAATGGGGATGAAGGAGGGGCACGGGGCAGGGGCACGGGGCAGTCGTAATGGCTCCTCTCCATCAGACAGCGTACTCCACGCCGAACCCTGCTGGGCTGTTTCCAACCCCATTCTCAACACTTTGTCCAGGGCCTAGGACGTAACAAGCACTGACTAAGCATTTGTTGACAGGGTGACTGACTGGCTACAGGTAAAATTCTTGCTTTCTGGGACAACCTTCTGATTTCCAAGAAGTCTTTTCTCTTTGTTCAAGAGACTTAATTTGATGATAAAATTTCAGACAGTGAATTATCTTCTTTAGGACAGGGGTGTCCAGTCATTTGGCTTCTTTGGGCCACAATGGAAGAGAAGAATTGTCTTGGGCCACACATAAACTATACTATAACACTAACGATAGCTGATGAACTAAAAAAAAAAAAATCACAAAAAACTCAATGTTTTCAGAAAGTGTATAAATTTGTGTTGGGCAGCTCTCAAAGCTATCCTGAGCTGCATGTGCTGCGGACCACAGGCTGGGCAAGCTTGCTTTAGAGCACTAGGTTCCTTAGAAAAATAAGATCCTTGGTGGCCTGCCCTGACATCCCAGAGTTCCCTAAGAGAGGATGGGAATTAGCTACCCCTTGCTAACTCCATTCATTTTTTAATGGCCAGCTCTGTAGATTCTACACAATTGTCACAAAATTATGCTAATTCTGAGGCCTACCTATTTAAAAGTCAATAAAAATTAACTGCCTATATTTTCACTTCCAAAAACACACACTGAGATGAAAGTCTGGTAAAAATATTTGTAGCAGCTAACATAATTATTTGGGGAATTATGTAATCAAAGAAAAAGATCTCTTCATTTAAAAAGTTAAGAAGAGGCCGGGTATGGTGGCTCAGAATCGTAATCCCAGCACTTTGGGAGGCCGAGGCGGGTGGATCATGAGGTCAAGAGATCAAGACCATCCTGGCCAACATGGTGAAACCCCATCTCTACTAAAAAAAAAAAATACAAAAATTAGCTGGGCAATGGGGGACATGCCTGTTGTCGCAGCTACTTGGGAAGCTGAGGCAGGAGAATTGCTTGAACCTGGGAGGCAGAAGCTTCACTGAGCCGAGATCACGCCACTGCACTACAGCCTGGCGACAGAGTGAGACTCCATCTCAAAAAAAAAAAAAAAAGTTAAGAAGAGTGGAATGTGTAACTGCCATTTTAAGGCAAGCCTGAACAGGTGACTCTTGTCATTATACCTGAGCACTTTTGTAAGACAAACCAGTGGATAAATGTTGAAACAGAAGAAGTCAGAGAACAATGATGACTGGTTTTCTCTATCACCATTACACAAGATTCACCAGCAATTACAAATGATCTCTTTGCAAATGAGCAGCTTTCTCTTAAAGAGATCTGGAGCATTTTTTTTTAAATTTGCTAAAACCTATTCCCTTAATCACAGATGTGCTCTTTAAAAAAAGTGTATGTGTTATTGACTATAAAACAATCATAAAAACAAATATGCCAAAAGAGAGAGTAGAGGCATATTACATGAAAATACATACAAATTTGCCTCTAAAATTGGGACAGAAACAAGGGAAAACAAGACAAAGTTGCCCCATACAGTTTGGAGTTTGGGGAGAGGCCATCAATGAGACAAATTGTGTTTTCCAATACCTGAGTTGTAAGCAGATTCTGACTTTCACTTTATGATATGTAAAATTTGCTTCTTGGAGCTATGGGTTTTTTTTCTTTCTAATTATTAAATAAGCTGCTTCTTTTAGGCAAATAAAGCTAATAACATCAACATGAAGATGCAGGAAAAAGTTATTTGTAGTTTTCGAATCTTTACTCTCAGTGACAGTAAAGATTTCAATCTCCAAGTTCTTAAAAGAAGCAAAATAAATAAGAATACCTGGCTTATGTTTTAGGAACTTTTGCTTACTTAAAGAGAAAGCAATGGCAGTATTTAATTATTGAAGGCAAAAATGACTTTCAGTCAGTCATTTATTCATTCTACAAGCATTTTCTGAATTCCTCTCATGTGTGAATTATCTGAGGCAAAGAGGCTTGAACTGCCTCCCACTCCCTTTCCTTGTGGGATGTCTAAGACACGAGCCTGATTAACTACAATATAAAACAGAGAGGGATATGAATAAAACATTGTTAAGATACTTTAGGGAGGGGGAGAGCTTCTCAATGGGCAGACAAGGGAAGGCTTTCTGGAAGAGGCCACACTTCAGCATAAAGGACAGTGGATTTGAATAGGCAGAGACAGAAGGGAAGACTACAGCAGTCAGGGAAGGCAAGGATGTTGGGAAATGGTGGAGTTTGCCAAGAACCTGGTATAGACAAAGGACAGTGCTTGGAATTAAGTCTGAGGAAAGCTACTGGACTCCAAGCAGGAAGACTTTTAAATACCATATTGGAGAGTTTTAACTTTATTAACTGGGCAATGGGCACTCGTTAAGGGGCCTTGAGGCAGAGAATGGTTTAAGAGATGTGGTTTCAGAAGATTAATCTGGCAACTGTACAAGGAATCTATTAGAGGGGAAAAATGGAAGGCAAGGAACCTGGCTGGGAGAACATCACAATGGTCTTAGTGTCAGGGACTGAGGACAGCTGTAGGAGCAGGAGGGATGGAAACCACGGGTAGATTCAGAAAACACTGAAGACAAACATTGTTATGGCAGGAAGGAAGGGAAAGGGAACATGTATTAATTGAGGACCTACTACATTACTCACAGCACTAAACATGTAGAATGAAGATACATCTTGTTTTGCTTGGTGCAGTTTAAGATTTTGCCTTTTTTGGAGGGTCATGGAATTTATTATTATTTATTAACAATAGCCATGTTCACTCTCAATGTGCTCTAGTTTGGATAATACATTATATAACGGAATTTTAATATACTTTTCCTCTCTTATTTCTCCAAACAATTCTGTTTATACATGAAGAAGCTGAAGATCTGAGAAGTGAGTTACCTAATGGCACCTGACCAAGAGGTGGCCAACCTGGATTTGAATCCAGACCTACATAGTTCCAAACCCCAGAATCTCCTACTATTCCTGGTTTCCTGCCCTCAACTTAATGGCAGGTCATGGGGGGCACTGAGGTGGGAAATGCCCATTAAAGGAAATAGGGATGTTGGGAAGAGGAAAGGGAGCGTAAAAGATGAGGAGTTCCGGTTTGGATATGTGGTCTTAAGGCACTGGAAGGACACTGAAGCAGTTGGTGACATTGGCTGCAACTCAGGAGCAAAATCACACTCTAGTTACAGATTTGTGTGCCTTCCAAATCAACAGATGCAGGAGTTGAAACCCTGGGACCGAATGACATCACCAAGCATGAGACTGCAGGACAAAGGTCACAGCTCAGACGCCTGCAGTGGCCAGGCAGGTAACACAGACGAGGCAGGGCAGGCAGGAGACGTTCAGGAAGAGGAGGAGGAGGTCTTATGAGGACTATCTTAATTTCCCCTAAAAATTATTTGCAATTTTAAATGGCAACACTACAGCCCTTACGATGGTAGTCTCTTTCTTAATTAAGGCTGGTGACTCGACTGATTTCCAGTAATTTAATTTAAAATAAATCACAATTTATTTATAAAAAATAGTTATTCTGTTAAAGAGAAGCCTCATTGGTAGAATAGAACATTATAAATTATAGTCATTCAATTTTTGTCCACCTTTTCATCATAAGAGGAACTTCAAGTGAGAGTCTTTTTTTAAAAAAATGCAATTACTTTTTATCAAAATTACTAGCTACATTCAAGTACATTAAACCAAACTGCAGTGCATTTTCACTGTCTTAAAAACAGACAAATATAATTCAGACCCTGTTGCCATAAGCATGAAGTGGGGCTGGGGAGGGAGATGGGAAGAGAGGGACAAAGCCTTGGAGGAGAGAGCTTTTCAAAAAGCAATATCCCCAAATTTCAAATTATTTTTTCGAATTATTTACATTTGAAAAAAAATTAATTCATTAATAAAAACTTGAGTTACTAGTCTTGTCCTTGTTTCAAACTCTCGATTGCAAGGCAATAAACACCTGTAGCCTTCACAGGCCTAAACCAGTGGTTTGCAAACTTTCCTCAGTATCAGAAGTACTTAGACTTGTTTACCTGGAGGACTCATTACAGCATAGATTGGGAGGCCACATTTTGGAACGTTCTGATTTTGTAGGTCTGGGATGGACTGTGAGAATTTGCATCTCTAACCAGTTGCCAGTAGATGCTGATGCTGCTGGCACAGGGACTACACTTTGAGAACCACTTGCTCAACACACCAGTGGGTCTGCTAGACAGAGGCTGGCTGGCTTCTGCCTTTTTCAGAATTACTGTGGAGCACAAACATCCACCAAGGCTGTTTCTCATGGCACTCTGGAAAATGATTCAATGACACTGCTTCGAACAGAGGTCCAGCTTTTTGCCTCATTGTCTGTGTTCTGAATCCAACCTAGTTTAATATTTTGGAAAATGTTACCCTTTTCTGTACTGAGCAAAGTAAATATTTTGTCAGTTGTTAAGGATGAGCTGCAGAATAAGACCTAAAGATGTATCCAAATTCAGCAGGAAGGCTTGGAGCTGCTTTGGAACTTTTTCCAGATTGTGATTTGCAATGTATTTCAGAAGCCAGCCGAAATACCAACCACTTGATCTATTAAGAAAAGGCTGAATGAACCTTTTCACAGCAGAATATATTTTTCCACACCAACTCTCATTACACTTGGCAAAAAAAAAAAAAAAAAAAGGAGAAAGAGGAGACAAACTGCTTTTCTGTCAGTAGGATTTCATATGAGTATTGTTCTTATATAAAGAAATTGGTAGCAGAGAGTTTTTAAACTGCAAGAAATTGTTAGCAATCCTCTAGTTTGTCAACTGCTAAAACTAAGGCCCAGGGAAGGTCAATGTCATTTGCTAGAAAACCAGACAGTGGCAGAGCTGAAATGAAATTCACAGGCTCTGGACTCTGGGGCCAGCACTGTTCTTTTCACACCACACTACTTCCCTTGCAATAAGAATCAGAACGAATTGACATTTAAAAAAAAAAAAAAATACTACCAATGGTGCATTTCACACTGCCTTTCCTGATAATTCCTAACCCCATTAGTTACTGATGGCTTCACCTGCTAGTGAGTGCTATGGGGGAACAGACAGAAGGGAGTCCTGGAGGGTCCTTTTTGGATGTTCCTTACTAACTCAGCATTTGCTGAAGATTCTCACACTATGGTGCTTTGGGGTCTCTTTAACGTACTATGTGAGCTGAGACTATAGAAATATAATCCTCATTATGGTGAAATTCACATTCTGTCAAGGAAGGTTCACATGAGGTAAGGGATCTCAGAGATCACCAGGTTCACATATCTCATGTTTAAATGAGGAATCAAAGCTCTCAGGAGTTGAGGAACTGCTGGGGTGTTCACAACCTATGAAAGTACAGGGCTAAAGCCTGACCCCAGATCTCTTGCCCTGCAGCATGTTGCTATTTCTACCTTATCATCCTGTCGACTGTAGTACAGTGTGTTGATTTAAGTCAGAAAATTGCATGCTCCACTGTGAATCTAGATCCAAAAATACTGAATCTGTTCAGCATCAAGAAAGAAATACAGTAATCACAACAGCTATGATTTCTTGAGTGCTAAGTCTCTCCCAGGCACTGCTATAAGCACGTTACATGAATTATTGCATTGAATCAGTCATATCACTGAGGAACACAGAATATCATAAAATTGGAAATTGAAATTAAGGATGAAATGATGAAAATGCATGAAATGCATTACATGAAAACAGGGCCTATGCTATTTTCCCAGAATATAATATCGTCTATTAAATGCAATAATCTAAGTAAAAGATTTAGAACAATTCTTGGCTCACAGTACATACTAAATATTAGCTGCTATTATCATATTTTCTCTATTTCTTTGTGTAGAACAGAACAGAAAATTTGGACCTAGATAAAAGTTATGAGCCATACAAGATCCCCAGCTGCCACCAGCAAAGACCACAGAGAACACTGTGTAGTTTGGACTAAAATGCTCTCAAAAGCCAAAAGCTGAAGCCAGAGACCACAAAATTAAACAGGTCTGTATTGGGTCTTGGTTTTAAGGAGCTCAGAGGGTTTACCTGGTTCCTCCTCATCAATCTTTATCACATGCAATTGGAGGGGGGAATGAATGTAATATGAAAACCTTTTCCTATGAAGACAGCTTGCATAGGCAAAACAAATTACTCAAAGCCAGTGGTGACAACCAATTTCCTTAATAAGAGTGTGCTGATCTACTAGCTAAGAAAAAGAATATCACCATTAATTAAGATGAAACTACAATAATAATACTCATTAAAGCACCCATGGCAGGTAAACTGCCTTGTAAATTACCCACCTGGGAATGCTTGACTTACTAGGTATTTGCAAATTGGTTAAACAACAACAACAACAAAAACTAGTGATATCCAGACCCCAAGTCCATTCTTTGGCCACCTACTTTCTCTACCTGGAGCTACAAGAGATTCACTGTGTTTGTAATAGAGGGATAAACTGAGATCAGTCAGTGAAAGATGCATAACGGTAGATTTTGGCTCAAGATAAGAAAGAACTTTCAAAAAAATTAGAGGAAACCAGTAACAAATGTGCTGCCAGCTGAAGTAATGTGCGCTCTGCACATGATCAAGGAGAGGCCCAATAAACACTTGAAGTGTGAGTAGTTATTGGTATCACAATTTTCATTGTCATTGTAATCATTATCTTATTAGCATCCTATCAGGTAGATGTAAACATTGATGAGAGTTGAAAATGGTTCCACTTAGAGAGGCCAAATACCAGAGTCAAGATTTGCTCTTAGGTCAAAGTTGAGTTTGAATCTAGAATCAGTTGCTTACCAGTGATGAAGCTTCAGAGTTGGCAATCAAACCTAAGTCTCGGTTTCTGCATCTGTATGATAGAGATTATAATAACAACGTCTCCTGTTCATTTTTTCATTCACAAGTTACTCACAAAGCATCTACTCTGGACCATGCACTTTTCTGGATGCTGGGGGATGGACAAGACAGATAAGATCTCTCTTTTCTATGGGTTCACATTTCAGTGTGTGTAGACGGAGTCAAGTAAACGTAAATATAACAAACTAAATACATATGTACATAGTAATAAATGTTATGAATTCAATAAAACAGGATGTCCAGGGTATCTTTAATCAGGATGGTCAAAGAAGACTTCTCTCAGAAGGTGACATACAAGTTGGAACCTGAAATAAGAGAAGGGGCCAGCTTTGACAAGCTCCAGCAGAGGAAGCAGCCAAGACCCTATGACCTGACCCCAGCCCCCTAAGCTAGATTGGCGTGTTGGCATGAGCAGCTCAAGATGAGGCTGGTGGTGAGAATTCCAGGTAAGGTGGGAGGATCTGCAGCACAGTTCACAGGACAAAGGAAGTACCTGGCAAAAAGAACAGTTGGGTCATTATTCATATTCTGAAAACTCCATGACATAGTAATGCCCTTGTGTAGTGAAGGCAGACAGAGGTCATGGCTTCTCTGTCGGGTGACACCCCAAAATGCCCAGGCCTGGGCACAGGGACAGGTTTCCATGCTACTCTGCTAATCTAACCTACTCAATCTAAAAGCACAATCTACATTTTAACCATGGGAGAGGAGAGAATTTTAGAGCTGGAAAATAGCTGGGCCTGCTCATATATCAACAGTCATGATAAGGAATAATCTGAGGCTTTCTTGAAGCCCTGAGGAGTAGAAGAGTTAAGAGGGTGGGATTCTAGACCACCGGCCCTTATTCCAACCAGAGGAGTTCTACCGGCATCTGTTCTTTTGTTATATTTTTCACTTGAAAACTGAGTTGTGTTGCTAAAAAAACTCCAAGGCTTGAAAATCACCAGTTGACTCCAGTTTTGTTTTGTTTTGTTTTGTTTTTGGACATAGGAGCTCAATCTGTCACCCGGGCAAGAGTGCAGTGGCACGATCATAGATCACGGCAGCCTCGACCTCCTGGGCTCAAGTGATCCTCCCACCTCAGCCTCCCAAGTAGCTGGGACTACAGGCATGCACACCTCACCTGGCCTGACTGCAGTTTCATAGATAAGGGACCTGAGCCTCAAACTGAGCCCGAAGGTCATTAGCTGATTAGCAGCAACCTGGGGCTAGGGTCCCTCTCTTGACTTCTGATTTAATGTTTCCCATCTGCTTTATTACATTAGAACACTTATTCTGATCTTTACAGATATGGCATTTGCTTCTCTTCAGCTCTATGTCAACCAGTATGTGTTCCCTTTCATATAAGTGTGTATCTGAGTTCTGATGCTCTAATGAGTTCTGCTATTTTGGAAAGTAACTCTTCTATTTAATTAATTTTGAACAACGAATACAGGACCAGTTTTCAGTATATTTTCAGTTCACAGAGGTTTCCTCAGAACCAAAAGATGTTTCAGCTAGGGTCTAGGAGTGAGGTTTGAGGGGAAAAGGATTAAAGAAACAATTTCTGAAAGGATTATAAAAATGTCGAATTGCTCTGTGCTACCTGAGGGAAAACTAAAGCTGAAAATTGGTTAAAGAGAAAAATGTGGAATCAGGGGTCAGAAAGTAGCAGAGATTCAGGAAGATAATAAAAGACACAATTTTCAAAATGTTGAGAATGAAGAAGGGTACTTCATTGTTACCTTTTTGCCAAGGGCTTCCTTTGTGCTGTGATGCCTATTTTTAAGAATCGCCATCTTAGATCATGAGAATGGTTTATGTTCTATCTCAACTCAAGTTTTTGTGGTGGAGGATACCATCTGGATACTTTAAACCATTAGAAGCTGGTTTAGTGGAAGCAAGAAATCTGTAAAGATTTGTAAAGGGATATGTCAAACCCTTGCTTCAGGGACAGCAAGTTGGGCTGGAGATTTGGCTTAAATAGCAACGAATTTCCTATTTGGAAAAGAACAGTAACGATGGGGAACATATGATATTTTATTCTATTTTTGACCATGGAAAGCAATCCTGGCATGTAGGAAAAGGTATCTAAAGTGTTTCCCAGATTAGCTGACAGTAGTGGGTAAGATGTCTTCCTTTGGTTAATTAATGCTGGCAGCTAGGGCAGGTGACCCAAGCATTTTCACAAGGTTGGAAATTTGCAGAGTTCAAGGTTTTGGAAGAAGTTAAACAGGATTCTCTTCAAGGGAGAGTAAAGATGTTCCCCAAATATCCCACAACTAAATGGAAGAACAAACCCTAAGTGAGGACAATATTAACAGTTAGTATAAGTTAATATCTTCACTCTTTATGGAGTTCATTTAGGTTGCAAAAGACAAGTAAGTGAATTCACAAATGAGACGATGCAATTAGCAACACGCAAATGAGAAAACATTCACACTAAAATAACAATGAGCTGTTGTACTTCCTTCTATTGCATGAGTGCTGACAGGGTTTTAGGGAAACTGGTGATCTCAAGCATGGCAGGGGGCATGGTAAATCAATATAGCCCTTCTGGAAAGCAGGTTGGTAATACATATTGAGCCATAAACATGATCCTACCATGTGATCAGTAATCCCACTCTTGAGAATCTATCCTAAGTAATCAAAAATATGTGGAAAGTGGCCGAGCGTGGTGGCTCACGCCTGTAATCCCAGCACTTTGGGAGGCCAAGGTGGGCAGATCACTTGAGATCAGAAGTCCCAGATGAGCCTGGCCAATATGGTGAGACCTTGTCTCAACTAAAAATACAAAAATTAGCTGGGTGTGGTGGCAGGGGCCTGTAATCCCAGCTACCTGGGAGGCTAAGGGAAGAGAATCACTTGGACCTGGGAGGCAGAGGTTGCAGTGAGCAGAGATCACACCACTCCACTCCAGACTGGGCAACAGAGCGAGACTCCGTTTCAAAAAAAATAAATAAATAAAAAGTAGAAAGCTATAACCATAAAGACGTTTGTTGAAATAGTGTTTAAAAGAACACAAATTTAGAATAGGTGAGAAATTTCAATCCAACAAATGATAATTGAATATCTACTATGAGTGGGGTGTACTAAGGCAGAGTTCCATCCCTCAATAATTTATAATCACAATTTAATGACTGTACTCTTTGGAATATTATGCAACCATCATATCAATCCAAGTTTTTGACTGTAGGCAATAGAAACTGACCCTGAACATCATTAACACGACAACAACAAAAAAACACAATGTTTGGAAGGCAATTGGGGTTCACAAAATTAAATGGAGTCTGAAGGATCAGGCTGGTAAAATGCCAGCAACAAGAGCTCTAGAAGTTTGGTTGTCGGAACACCAATAAGCTGGTTCTAGTTCTATGTTAGAAATAAATTATGAAAACTTAACGAAAAGCATAAAAATTTCTCAATTGAATATGTCAAGTATTGTGTAATGAAGAATACTACTGTTGACTTCTAACAGTGGTTTTGCTACTAACTAGTCATAGAACCCTGTGTGACTTATTTTACATTTCCCAGCCCTAATATTACAGCCATGTGTAAAATGAAGAACCAGATTAGAGATTATTTAAATGATGGTGCTCTGCTAGCTTCCTTGTCGCTTGAGTCTATATCAAGAGAGGCAACGTGTTTGAGATTCCTCCTTTCCTTTAACTGCTCTCATGCAGCTGGGGAAGACACTGTAGAGAAGCATAGACCACTTCTGTTTAAACCTGGACGCAGCCACATAATCTGTCTCAATACAAAGTTCCAGCTATGTACTACCCATCAGTTGGAGTTTGCATGGAAGGAGAAATCAATTTGCCATTCCTGGTCTGTACTATGTTGTTCTATATTGACAGGATAAGTTAAACCAGAAAAGCCAAGACATCCTAGCAGCAACAAGTAAAGTCTCTGCTGAACAGAATCTCCAAGAGTAGCTCTTGTCCTGCTGCTAAACATCAATTCAGCTTGTACAATCTCCCTGGTAACAGAGTACAATAAGCTATCATCCAGGCAGCCTGAAAGTTTTGTCATATAATTCAAACAGATTTTAGGAGCTCTCAGCATGGTGTTCTTCATTCAGTTCCTACAGGCCTTGCCCTTTGTCCTCTATCCTCCCTGTCCATATACCTGATGACTGTCCCATTTATATTCTGCTGGAATCCTCCAAACTGAACATAATGGAACTTAGAAACCTAGAAAAGCCCTGGATCATCCGGTCTTAATAATCAAAAGAGTCTGGAAACAGAAATGTCAGAACTTTGTATAATCAAATAAGGATCAGTTAAGGGAGAAGGAGTCTACTGAAGGGAACACTTTTTAAAATGAAACAAGAGTCTTGACAGTTTCTCTCTTTCAAATCAAGTTTCATCTCACCAATAAGATGTGTTCATTAGGGTGAGATTTAGCTATATATATCACACGGACTCAAAATCACCGTGCCTCAGAGCAGGGATCAGTAGGCTACAGTCTATGAATCAAATTCAGCCTGCCACCTGTTTTTGTAATTAAAATTTTATTCTAACGTAGTCACTCATTTGTTTATGTATTGACTGTGGCTGCTTTTGAATTATGACAGCAGAGTTGAGGAGCTGTGACCGAGACTGTATGGACTACAAAGCCTAAAATGTCTATTTTCCGGCCTTTTACAAAAATGGTTTACTAACCACTGCCTTAGAGTGTTCATTCATTACTCTCTTATGTAAAGAAGTCTAGAGGCTGGGACTGTAGGATTAATAGTGCCATCAGAGAACCAACCCATTGCATCTTTTTGCTTTGACATCCTAGCACACGGGTGCTAGGATCCTCTAGGTCATCTCATGGTCCAAAGTGCTGCTGGGACTCAGCCGCCATATCTAAATATGTCAAATCCAAGTCTGAAGAAAGAGGAAAAGAAGACACTGGTGAAGGAGGGTTCCTCCTTGATGAGTCAGCTCTCATTAAGCAGTCCTCTTGATAGTTCCACAAAACACTCCACTTCTATTTTATTTGCCAGAACTTAGTTGTTTGCCATGTCTACCTTCAAGGCACACTGGAAAATACTGTTTTTTGTTTGTTTGTTTGTTTTATTGTTGGTGGCCACATACCCAGATAAAAATAAAAGTCCATTGTTCTGGAGAAAGGGGAAAGTGGATGCTGAGTTAGGATAGCACCAGTCTTTGCTAAAAAACACTATTATTTAGTGACCTCATGAGTATCAGGATTCACAGCTCATCCGTACCTTTTTCCATTGTGGGGGTGGCAATGTTTAAAGAATGAAGAATTTGCATTCTGACATCATAAATACAATTTATTTTGTCTTATGTTTAATCAGTTGGTGTGCATATTAGCCAATTATTAATCGGTCAGTGATAGATCAATTCATTCATTCAACAAGACCTACTGAGCACCTACAATGTTACAGGCTGAGAGTGAAGCAAAGGGATCTGAAGTGCAATAAACCCAATCTCTGCCCCCAAGAAGTCCCAGGTCAATGAAGGAGAAAGACAAGTAAATGGACAATGGCCATTCAGGGTGGGAAATTTCCCACACCACCGTATATTTGTACACCACGGAAAGCACACAGGAAAGGCTTACAATTTGAGGTGCATGCTGATGAACCAGTTGGGAGGAGTTTGCGGGAGAAACAGGAGCACAGCTATTTCAATATGAGGGATTAGCAGGTGCCAAGACACAGAGGGCAAAGGGAGAGAACAGGCATGGAGAGGTTGGTGCAGCACAGGTGTGCAGGGGGAGGAAGGTGGGCAAAAATCACACCCAGAACAGAAGGGACCATGGCACCAAGATGTTGGGTTTCATCCAGAGTAGGCACTGAAGAGTTCCCTTAGAAGCAACAGGACTAATCTGTGTTTCATAAGGATGAAACTCTGGCTACAACGAGGAGGATTTGGATGACATGTGAAGGCAGGAAGACAGGGGAGAAAACCTCTATTTACCCCATCACATATTCTGCAATGGTGCTTAGGTTAAAGTATGACCTTGTATTGTTGCACAAGAAGATCCACTCACCCAATAGCTAATTAGCAAAGAGGCCTAATAATAATAACCTGGAATTCATTTAATCCTCATAGCCATCCTGGGAAGCTTCATCTTATAGAAGAGGTAACTGAGGCTCAGAAAGGTTAAATGGCTTGTGTAAAATGTCACAGCTATGAGTGACAGAGTGGGACTTGCATTAAGGTTTTCTGATCTCAAGTCCAGTTCTCTTTCTGCTGCATGAGAGCAATGAGCATTCCAGACTCAACCAGTCACCCTAAATTCAGTCCAGGCAGGACTATCTGCATGTTTTGGCAGGAACATATCTTGATGGCATTAAATGTAGGAAAACACGGAGGCATTTCCCTTCTGTTACTTTATGAGGCAAGTTATCAAGAGTATTTTACTAGGCTTTGGCAAAGTCTCTTAATAGGAAAAATCAAGCATATGTTTTATTATACTTTTGTTCAATGTTGTGGCAATTATTCAGAAACTCATGAAAGATCTGTTTCTTTAGCATTCCAGCTTTCTATTTGATTATAGTCCATCTTGCATCATTTATGTGGAGAGCCACAAGAATTATCAAAATAGACATATTAAAGTCTCAAGTCAACTACATTTAATAAATTTTAATCTTTTAACTTGTTGTCATAGATTGTTGTCTTCTCAGAAAGAACTTCCCAGGCCAGGCATAGTGGCTCACCCCTGTAATCCCAGCACTTTGGGAGCCTGAGGCAGGTGGGTCACCTGAGGTCAGGAGTTTGGGACCAGCCTGGCCAACATGGTGAAAACCTGTCTCTACTAAAAATGTAAAAATCAGCCAGGTGTGATTTTTACACCTGGCGGGTGCCTGTAATCCCAGCTACTTGGGAGGCTGAGGCAGGAGGATCGCTTGAACCCAGGAGGCAGAGGTTGCAGTGAGCTGAGATGCAGTGGAGTTCCACTGAACTCCAGCCTGGGTGATAGAGTGAGACTCTGTCTCAAAAAAAGAAAAAGAAAAAAGAGAAAAGAAAAGAAAAGAAAGAAAGAAAAAGAAAAAACTTTCCAGACACCTGTGCTCCTCTCCCAACCTTCATGTTTGAGTTAGATGCTGCCCCTCATTTATTATACTATCCAGTGTGCAGTCAAGGAGCTTAGAAACCTGCTTCATGATTGTCAGCTTCCTCGCCTGTTTCTCACTTCAAAGATGGTAAGATCCTTGAAGTCAGCAACAGGATATTTATTTGTCTTTATATATCCAGCGTCTGGCACAGTGATTGCCATTTAATAGCTCACAATAATTATTTGTAGACTAATCAATAAAATTAAGCAACAATGTATATTTAAAATGATACTGTATCAAAATCCTTAGCACATTAAAACGATTTTTACTTTTTCTGTAATTTTACTGCCAAAAAAACACAAAAGCTCTAAGAACAACTTCAGAGTATTTCAAGGGGCTACTAGGGGTCCATTTTGATATTTGTTAAGATTGAGGATCACAATGCTTTTTCAGAAGTTGATCCAGAGATGGCTGCATTGTGGTTCCATTTTTTTTCTCCCTCTGTCATATCTCCCACAATAAGCACAGGCTTTGCAGATTAACTCTGCCTTGGTTTAAAATCGGAAATGTTATGTTGCTGTCTTAGAAGATGAGATGTTATGCTGGGCACATATATGCCTTTCGAATTCACTCTGCTTTCTGTTTGTCAGCCCACCATGCTGCTACTTGATAGGAGGAAAAGGCTCCTATGTTTTGGTCTGAATAGGAGCTAAACTCAAGGGACTTACTGCCTACAGACACACAAACACTCGAAGCTCTTCTACACTCATATGTTTTACCACTCTCCTGAAGAGTGTGGCACCCTGAGCCACCGAGTTTTCATTTTTTTGATTCAGTTTGAAGGCCTGAATGAAGTGCTACTATAAATTAATGAGACATTTTCATGAAACGGAATTCCTATTCAGGAATTCATGATCTGGTCAGTCATCTGCTTAAAACATGTCTGGAAGTCATTGTCTTAAACCCTGTTCTAAGAGTGAGGTAGGAAACCCCAAACAAATCTTGTACTACCACAGGTGATGCAGAGGGAGCCTGAAGTCCTGATTAATTTCCTCACATTTGTGTGCTCCTTCCCATCCTATAGGGAGGCTGGGGTAAAGACGGTTTGGTTGATTTCAGAAAATGCTATCTGCTGAGCTTTAAAGACTGTCTATATAGTGTGGTTGTGGGTTTTTGAAAAGGTGGAGAGAAGAATGGGCTTGAAGCATGAGGCAATTAAAACTGGTCTTCAAGAATATGTGGAATTTGAGTTGTTGGTGGGTTACAACCATTTTTCAACCTAGGGCAATGTTGCTGTCTGGGGGACATTCAGCAATGTCTTGAGACATTTTTGCCTGTCACAAATTGTAGGAAGAGGGGTTGTTACTGGTGAGAAGAGGCCAAGGATGCTGCTAAATATTCTACAATGCACAGAACAGCCCTCAGGCCCTACCCAACAATAATTATCTGGTCCCAAATAGTCAATAATGCTGAGGCTGAGAAACCCTGGGTTACACAAAGGACATTCAGAACAAGTAGGATACCGCAGGAAAGGAAAAATTTAGAAATAAACTTACGTTGGATTTTTTTTTTTTTTTGAAACAGGGTCTCGCTCTGTTGCCCATGCAGGAGTGCAATGGTACGATCTCAGCTCACCGCAACCTCCACCTCCTGGGTTCAAGCAATTCTCCTGCCTCAGCCTCCCGAATAACTGGGTTTACAGATGTGTGCCACCATATCTGGCTAATTTTTGCATTTTTATTAAAGACAGGATTTCACCATGTTGGCCAGGCTGGTCTCGAACTCCTGTCCTCAAGTGATCCACCAGTCTCAGCCTCCCAAAGTGCTGGGATTACAGGCATGAGCCACCACAACTGGCCAATTATTATTATTATTTTTTGAGACGGAGTCTCACTCTGTTGCCCAGGTTGAAATGCAGTGATAGATGCAATTTCGGCTCACTGCAAGCTCTGCCTCCCTGGTTCACGCCTTTCTCCTGCCCCAGCCTCCCTAGTAGCTGGGACTACAGGTGCCCACCACCATGTCCGGCTAATTTTTGTATTTTTAGTAGAGACAGTGTTTCACCTTGTTAGCCAGGATGGTCTCGATCTCCTGACCTCATTATCTGCATGCCTTGGCCTCCCAAAGTGCTGGTATTACAGGCGTGAGCCACCGCGCCTGGCCCGATTGTTGGAACTTTTAAAAATTGTTTAGACTCCTTCTCATCAATCTCCACTTAACCTAATGTTCACATATGAAGGACTTATGGGATATTTTCACATTTAAATATTCCTTTGCTGTCGGTACAGAGTATAAACTAGGAAATTTGCAATGTTGGGGGGCTCTGTGGTTCCCGGAAATGGGTTAGCCCACACTAGAATTCACTCTTTCAGGATCCTGTGGCCCATGTCTCCTTCATAGCACCAGCCACAATACACATCAATGCAATTCTTATTTATTATATGCCTCCTGTACTAGAATATAAACCTCCCACAGCAAAGGACTGGATCTGGTGTGCTTCCGGTTTATCTCAGAGCCCACCAGTGTCTGGCGGTGGGAGGGGAGCTAAGAGAGTAAACTCTTGAGTCAAACTGCCTGGGTTTCAATCCTTATTTCACCATTAACTCACTCTGTCACCTTAGGCGAGTCACTTAATTTTAACAAAGGCTCAGTTTCCCCATCATATAGAGAGGGATATCTGGTGCCTACCTCACAGATAAAACTAAGTAAGTTAATATGTGCAAAATGCTTACTAAATGTTTGTTGATGAGGGAAGCATCCAAAAGCAAGCAAAGATAGGGTTAAAAATCTGTCTGCCCCCTACAAAATTAGGAAGAAAAAACTTCATAAAACATATTGGCTTCTACCTTTTTGGTGTTCAAAAAATTTAAGACTTTTCTTCTTTGTAATCTATGGTGGAAGGCTGTATGTTAATATTTTTAGTCAAAAGGCCTTGAAAGCCATAGCAGAAGACACAATTTTGCCATATTGATTTGACTGAATAAATGTTCCACCCAGTGTCTCCGCCATGTCGGTTTCTCTCTACATATTTTCTCTAGGTTAATTTCATTTTTTATTGTCTCCTGATAAAAACTGATTTATGGCACTTTGGTAAGTCTACTTAAGAAAGGAACTGAGTATTCTGTGGTTGAATGCCACTAGTCTCCTTCCTGTATATGAGCAGCCTCTTTCTACAGTGTTACATTCTTCAGCATCACAGGGATCTTCCAAGTACACAGAGGGTTTACACTTTGTTTTCTAATTCAAATTTTCTGAAACTTTACTGTGTTCTGTACATCTACTACTCCTTCAGGTTCCTGATCTCTTGCTACTTTTCATCTTTCCTTCACTATTTCCTATGTGTCTACCTTGTGGAAGCCCTGGGGAGAGAATCATGATCTCTGGTCATTCACTTAGGTACACAATTATTCGCTGGACACCCAAGAAGCATTTATTGAGCACCAGTGTATTAGTCCATTCTCATGCTGCTAATAAAGACATATTCAAGACTGGGTAACTTATAAATGAAAAAGGTTTGACTTATAGTTCAGCATGGCTGGGTTGGCCTCAAGAAACTTAAAATCATGGCAGAAGTGGAAGCAAACACGTCCTTCTTCACATGGTGGCAAAGAGGAGAAGAATAAGCAAAAGGGGGAAAAACCCCTTATAAACCCATCCGATCTCATAAGAACTCACTCATTTTCACAAGAACAGCACAAGGGTAACTGCCCCCATGATTAAATTACCTCCCACCAGGTCCCTCCCATGACACGTGGGGATTATGGGAACTACAATTCAAGATGCGATTTGGGTGGGGACACAGCCAAACTGTATCAACTAGTGTATTTGAAGCTCTGCTCCTGGCTTGTGGGATACAGCAGTGAACACGACAGGCAAGGCCTTGCCCTCCTAGAATAGACGTTCTTGAGTGGGAAGGGAGATGGTAAGAAATAAGCAAGCTAATGAACAAGGCAATTTCTGACAAGACAATATTCTTACAAAAGAAATCAACAGTATAATTGTACTAGTTTTCTATGGCGGCTATTACAAATTACCATGAACTTGGGGGCCTACAACAACACATATTTATTATCTCACAATTCAAAGGTCAGGAGTCTGACATGGGTCTCACTGGGCTAAAATGAGGGAGTTGTCAGGGCTCTGTTCCTTCTGGAAGCTCTAAGGGAGAATCCATTCCCTTGCACTTCCCAGTTCTAGAGTGGGTCCACATTCCTTGGCTCATGGTCCCCTCCTCCATCTTCAGAACCAGCAATGGCCAGTGAAGTTTTTTTACATCGTATTACTCTGACATTGACTCTTCTGCCTCCCTTTTCCATATTTAAAGGATCCTTGTGATTACAATGAGCCCACTGAGATCATCCAGGATAACCTACTTATCTTAAAGTTAGCTGATTAGCAATTTGCATCTCATCTAAAACCTTAATTCCCCTTTACCATGCAACATATTCACAAGTTTTGGGGATTAAGACTCCTTTAGGGGACATGAGTCTGCCTACCACAATGATATAATGGGTGACCATGACCATGATTTTAGTATCCTGTTCAATACCTACATAGAAGAGATGTTTGGTAAATTCAGTACTTGGTAAATGGATCACAACTATATATATTTGCTTCTTGTTAAAGGGTCAGAGCAAGGGCTGTGTTTTCTTTATTGCAGGAACTGCAGGGGTGAGGTGACTTCAGCCAACCTTCTAGGTTAACTAAAAGTTTTCCCAGTGCAGAGAGACACTCAGGGGGCCCTGCTCTTAATACATCAGGCTCCAGAGGCGAAACCCCCCAGCCTTTCTCCTGCTTGTCCTCTATGTCTAGCTGCTGCCATTTGGCTACTGCAGGACCCAGGGTGGTGATCTTTCTTCATCTCCTCTCAGCAATTGCTTCTTCCTGCAGCTTCCCTGAGCACTCCACCACCTTCATTTCTGTCGGCTGTGGCAATTTTCCTGAATTATAAATGGAGATTTTTTTTTAAGGATCCTAGGAGATCATTTTCCAGATAAGGAAAGTGAATTTTAGAATAGCTGGGGGAAAATATCTAAAATGGTTTAGAAAGGCTTTTGATGGATGAAGTGTGAGATTAGACAGTTTTATGGGGTTGCTTTTATGCAGTATGAATATGGTAAGTTTAATTTTTAATTTCTGCAGCGTTGCTTGATTTTATGATGCCACTATTTTGCTGGATGTATCTGACAAATGCTATTCTTCCTCCTCACTAAATTACAGCCTTCCGTTCCTTAAAATGTCTCATAAGAATTAAGCCTTGACAGTCTAACAAGACCTAGTATCACTGACCCTTCCTGCCCCTGATTATATAACACAGTTGGCTGCATATGTGTCACTTTGCCTATTTCATTTGTATGTATCTATCTTATTCTGAATTCATGGCTGTGTTCTCCATGCAAATGTAAGCTCTCAGCAGAAAGGGAGAAAGTGGCCCATGGCTCTTATTTTGCTTGTACTTCTATCCAATGGCTACAGAGTTCTGTGGCCAGAAGTTGCTAAGTTAGATTATTTAATAAAGAGTGTTGCTTGAAAATACTGTAGAAAGATAATTTTATTTCCTATTTACCTTTTACCTGTGCAATAGAACATGGGCAGTGTTCATCAGAAAGATTTCAGAATTCATTTTTTTCAGGGAAAGTAACAACAAGGCATACTGGAACATTCAAGAAGGCCAGTCTTACTCACAAGAAGAAAAAGCCTCTACAGTGCATTCCTTAGAATGCTTTAGATGGCATTCTGGTCTCATTTCATATTGAGTTATAGCCAATTAGAAATTACTCTTTATACAGACAGACATTTTTATCTCTCTATAGAATGGCCACTAAAATCTCTCACCCAGAAGATGGTGAAGCAAGTCTGAAATATCCTAAATTAAAGACATAACTCTACTGACTGAAATTCTGAGGGTAACAAACCTTTTAGGCAAAATGAATTATGTCTGTCAATGTTATGTTTTATGCTTAGCAAAATGTACTGTGAAAAAAATGAGAATTCATTTTCTTAATTTCCTTTCTAATTTTTCCTTAAATCTACCCTAAGGATCAGCACAAACTCATTGATTTTATATTCTACTCCCATTTGGAATCTGAGATCAGGAAAGAACTCACCTTCTATGACCAAGAATGTGAGTTGCCTGAGTTTTCAGTCTGCTATGGAAGCCCAAATAACTAGTTCCACCTTGCCTCTGGACACGAGGATATAGCTGATGACACTGTATTTATGACACAAATGGGAAGGGACAGGGGTGTGTGTGTGTGTGTGTGTGTGTTGTAATGGTTATGGGAAATCTAAATTGAAAGTTTGCTGCATGTAGCTATAACGTTCGCTTAGATAATTGCTTTTTGTAAACATAGTTTCTTACAAAGTCTTTGCTTGCTGCTATGGAAGCAATGACATTAACAGAAATAACAGTGGTGCCACAAATCTTCAGGGATTTTTTTTAATGGAAAGGAAAATTCTAAAACTAAAAATATACTTTTTATTTGCAACTATGGGAATACAAACACCAGAAAAACACAAGAGGACTGTATATTTGGGACATGGAAGGTATTCTATCTGGTGGTTTTAGCAAGACAGTCATGGAATGGAATCTAAGTCTTAAGTCATTGCAATTGCGGCAAAGGAGGGGAACAAAACTGCATTCACAAAAAGAAGATTACCTGGAGGGTGTGATACAACTCCCTTCATTTGTTCGTCAACATGCTCCATGTACCACTCTTATGGATACAGGGGCAGCACCTTAATATCTCTTGAATTTATATTACTTATGATATCTGAATTGACATTTATTTTGCAGTGCCCATTAAAAAATGTCCAGATCTAAAAGCACTGAAATATAAGAGAAATGCCTTCTATTTTTGTCTCCACTCTAAACATCAACACTAGTTGAACTTCTGAAGGCACGTTATTACAATCAGTGGCCTAGCTCATTTAAGTTGGCCTCTATCAGCCCTATTACCAAAGACCATGAAATGGTTTTCTGCATGCTTGAACTTAATGATCTCATAATTATTGCTGTAAATTATTTATATCAAAATGCTGACTCATAAACCTTGGTTACAGAAAAATTTTCTTTAAATTAAAGACCTCTATGCTTTTTGTTTTTGTTTTTGTATCTTTTTGCTTTCTTCCTGATCTTACAAGTTATAGAGGGTTAAAAGGAGAAATGTTACTTTCTGAATGTTAAATCCACTGCAGGGCTGTGGTAGACCTATGCCAAAAAAGCAAAGATTTGCCTCTGTTTCTCTTATTAAATGGATATTTGAAAATACTACCACTAACCTCTGAAATCTGAAAATGAGTGGAGTTGGATTTATGCCCTTCTGTTAGCAGGCTGGCAGTGGCACCTATATTTACAAAGTTGAGTATATTATACCAAGGATATTTTTATTCACTTAAATTTTACATCAGTTAATTGATTTAGAAAAATATTATTCCAGATTTTTGTGATAGAGAAAATGCAATGGTTAAAGATTACGAACTACCTTGAAAAGGGGGAAAAAAAATAGTTGTTACTTAAAATAAATCCAGAATGACTCCATGCCAGAATTACATCAACACTGCGTTGTAGAAAGTTGCCTGCCAGCTATTACAGTGGACAGTGACGGATTCAATTTTAATTTCTGCAGTTAATGCCATGTCACACATGTGGCTGTGTCAGCCTTCACTGACCTTTTGGATCTGACAGTGTGTCTATACAAGCACTGGAGCAAGTGGAAACTTAATAAGAAAAAGAGAAGTCATGGATCAACACAGGCATAATACCTTGGTCATTTAAAAACACAGATTCAATAAATGAATAGATAGATAGATGATTTCTAATGATTTGGAGGGGAATGAAATAATATAACAATTACACAGTATTTCCATTGGCAAGGCCATCAAAAGTTGATTCCTCAAGCACTTCTGCTATCCATAAATTCTCATGGTTGATACTTTTCTTTGCCCTGCAATCTGTATTTTATTAAAAGCTTTTGTTTGGGGAATTCTTTGCTGCTGGCTGAAAGACCTCATGAATGCCCTGGAGTGTTGTAATAGCACATTAATGCAATATTACATTAATCGATGGCACCGCAGACATATACAATTTTAAAAACAAAACAACTGCAAAATTCACATCTGCATTGTATGGGCGAGTGTGATGTTGACTTGGCAAAATGTCACATTCCAAATTCAGCTATCCTGAAACCAATCCAATTTGTGTACTTTACATCAACAACAGAAAACACTGATTGAGCAAAGGTAATATATTTATGCATCCATCATTTATCACCGGAACATATAATGTGAAAAGAATGAGACATGAAGCCAAAGAGAAACATTCCTTTAAAATGAGTTAGAAGGTTCTAAAGACACTTATTAAAAGGACTCATACAGGAAAAACTGTATAAATTAACCCAGTCAAACTCTGTGGATACAACAGGAGCCAAGCCATGGTCATTGCAGCTTTGAATACCTGCCAGACTGTCACCCTCATGTGGCTCTGTTTTTCATCCAGAAGGGGATTGGAAGAGATTATCTGGATAATTTGTAGAAAGCAGATTTCATGTTTTGCTACTCCAGCCTTGGTTCATGGCTGGTGTGCTCTATCCCTTAAAAGCATGGACTGGGAATAAGGAATATAGATGGACATATTTTCCAGGGAAGCCAATTTACTTGCCCCACTGCCCTGGACTACACCAGAGTTTGGTGTGCTACATGTGTTTGGTACACAAAAAGCATTGAACAACTCAGCCAAAAATCTTGCAGACAGCGTTTTCAGACAGAAGTCTGTGGAAGATATATCTGGTAAAATCAGTGACAATATATTATGAGAATGAGGAAACAACCCAGAGGTAAAAGACATGGATGGTGGGTAACATAATTTTTATTATGTGAAACTCCTCTTCTACTAGATAGGCTTGGATTACTTAACTGTAGAAATGACTCCTTCTCCTTTCCCTCATCTTCATCTCAAAATTTCTGTTTCCACCTTCTGGAACCCCTTTTCTTTGTCTTTATCTCTGAGGTGGACATGTCCCTCCCCCATTCTAAAGATAATCACTCTACCTTTCCTCTCAATTTGGACTCCGCATATTGTTCAGGATCTCGTTCTATTAACTGTCTGTATGGGAGATGAAAGATGGCAATACATTCTTTGCTACTCCCTCCACTGTGAGGCGCATCTGGTTCTTACCCTTGAACCTGAGCTAGCCTTAGGGACTTGACTGATGACCAATAAGAAGCAGCAGAAGTGATGCTCTGGCCTTCTGAGGCTAGGGCTTACGAAGCCTGGCAGTTTCACCTGGAATACTGCCCTAGGAACTGTAAGTTGCCAAAAAGAAGTCAGACTACCCTAAGAGGCTGTTGAGGCCACAAGTAGGCATTCTGGCCAACAGTTCCAGCTGAGCACAGCCTTCCAGCCATTCCCACCAAGGGCACAATACAATGTCAGCCAAAGACCACAAAGTCACCTCTGTCATCCACATTTGGAACAGAAGAATCACCCTGCTGAGCATTGCCTCAATTCCAGACCAACACAATCCTAAGCTATAACAAAGTGATAATTGTTTAAAGTCATGAAGTTTTGAGGAAGTACATTATACAACAGTGGATACTGGAACAGAGCCCTCTCTAACCTTTAGTTTTGCATTTTTTAACTAATTCCCTTCCTTCTTCTATCTACAAATCTGTTCAATTCTTCCCAGTGTTAAAAATCTTCCCTCAGTCCCACCATACCACATGATAAAGCTCTGCTTCCCTCAGTGGAAGCTATCTCTAAAAGACTACTTTATACCTACAGTTTTTATTTTCTCACTTTCCACTCTGGAAACACATGGCAATTTGGTTTTCACAACCTCCATTCTAAGGTGGTAGAATTTCAAAATTGGAAGAGATGTAAAAGGCTGAAATCATCCAGCCATGTCTTCTGTCGAATTCTTCTTCATAAGGTCCCTTCTTTGTTGTAGGTGCCTCAACCATGATACAGCATCTCAAGGGATATGGCTCATGGTTCCAACCAAGGATGTCCATTTTATCTCTGGATATCTGAGACTGTGAGAAACTCTCTCTGATTCTACACAGAATTCTGTGTTTTTAAAGCTTCCATCCATTGGTTCTAGTTTTCTTGCTTCTAAGTACATAGAAAGAGCCTAATCTCCCCAGTTTAGAGGGCACAGTATAGGTAAGACATAGATTAGGTACTGGTAGTAGAGATGGAGAGATGAGAATATATCTTGCACTTCTTCCAGTCTAAAACATTTTATTGATACTGAAATTTACTTGCATCTTGAAATTAAGGTGGAAAGTCAAAAGGCGAATTTTGTAATCATCCTGTATCTTTCTTGAATGTAATTTAACTTAAGGTCTCAATCCACTATTCCATTTGGCTGTAGGAAACATGGAGACTGTCTAGCCATGTGACCTTCAGTAATTTAGCTGCTGAAACTACAGCCATTTCCAAGAGATTAAATCTTGTTCAGTTATTTCACAGTCAAATTCAGAATTTAAACATGGTCAAATTAGAGTTCTAACTTTCCTTATCTTTTCCTGGGATAGTAATTCTAAGAAGGCCCATATGTATCATGGCCTCATGGGGGAGGTACCTGGTTCATTACCTGCTCATCTTTGATGGACACTTCTACCCACGCTGCTTTTGCTGTGGACATTGTTTCTGTTTCCACAGCCTCCAGCACAGAGAATCCATATCAAATTTACTGATGATGTTCCCTCATCAGGTCACCAAGGCCCTTCTGACCCTCTCAGGGCAGTCTCTCAGGACATGAATCTTAAAATGTTTTCCACGTTGCTGGGACACCTCCACTAGTGATTGCTGCCTTTCAGTCCTCTGGGATGCTGCTTGCTTCCTCTCCTGGGAAGTGATGCTCTAGAAATCAAACCCAGGTTCCCTGTATGCTGGGATTTCTCAAAACACTTGTGGAGTTTCAGTGATCTCCCATTCCAGGGGCACCAGGGAATGTAGAACCTTTTCAGCATCCTTCAGCATCTAAACTGCAGATTCTCCTCCTGCCAGCAGCTAAAACATAATCTCTTTTGGGACAAGAAGCTTCTCTGACATCATCCTTAATTCTCCCCAAACTCTACTGTTGATGTGAGAATTGTCAGGCTTTAGTTCTTGATATGCAAAGGAAACATTAAAGAAAATTTTTAAAGTTTATCTTTAACAAATTCTGTCTTATAATTAAAACCAAACCAAACCGAAAACTAACCCTGGCTCCTGGCTATCTTTTATGAGTTGCATGACCCAATTTTAGAAGTCAATAGCCAAGAATCTGCCTGTTTTTTTGTGATTAGCTGTCCCTGAGGATTTTAGCTTCAGGGACATGAAGTAAAAAAGGAATTACCAAGAAGGAAAAAAAACATTGGTTAGGATTTTAAAAGACAGGCCCACTATAACTACACTTGATTTGGTGGTGCTTACTTTATTTCCTGAAAACTGTTATTAAATTAAATTGATGGTACCTCTTACATCAGTGGCACAGCAGGAATGAGAGGAAGAAGAAATCCAGAAGTCGTTTCTCTGCAACGTGGTATAAGAGAGTTGTTAAGAGTAGACTTGAATAGCCTGAATTTAAATTGTGGGTTTGCATTAACTGGGTATCTTTGTGTCATTTACTAACTTTCTAAGCCTCATTTCCCTCATCTGTTATTTAGGGTAGGGTCTGGCACAAAGCAAATACTCAAGCAGAGTTTGTTGTTCTGATGTGTTTGATGTGGAGGAAAGTACAGAAAAAAGGTAAGGATGACTCTATTAATCAGATTTACAACTAACTTGCTAGTTCCTGAGGTGGAACTAGAAGCAGGCTGTCTTTCCACCAAATCATTGTGCCTTTCCGAGAATGCAGATTGATGAGGCATGAATAAAATGCAGGCCTACTTTAATTTCATTCTCTCAAGACCTAGTGGGATAGGAAGGAAAGGATCCCCAGGTCCTTACCAAAGAGGAAAATTAAGCATTAGTAAAGGTTGGGCATGGTAAAGGTTGTGGAGATGTCCACACCTATGGATTTCTAATCTAATGGATAGAAGAGCAACATCTGCATCTCTCAGATTATTCGTGGGGTGCCTTCTACTTATGGGGCCCATTGAGGATAATCCTGTCTGTAACCAAGTGTGGTCAGACTCAAAGAGCTTAGCTTCTCAGTATAAGTAGCCCACAACATCCTTTAAAAATATATAGTGCAAAGCCAACCACAGATTTAAATTTAAAGCTAGCACTGGTGCCTAAATCAAACAGCTACGTAGCAATGAAGTTATATCAAAAAGCTTTATTTTTTTAATTTTTAAGATTTTTTTTTGAAACAGTCTTACTCTGTCACCTAGGCTGGAGTACAGTGGTATGATCATAGCTCACTATAGCCTCAGACTCCAGGGCTCAAGTGATCCTCCCACCTCAGCCTCCCAAATAGCTGGGGCTATAGGCACAAGCCACTGTACTCAGTTTGGGAGCTTTTCTTTTTAAGGCCTACAAACTTTAACCACTTTGGGAACAGTCTGGGGTTCAAAGAATATTTCATAATAAAGTGGTATCTGCTTGGGCTTCCTGATAGAATTGTCCCATGGACTATTTGCAAACTAAATGATTTACTTTACTGCCTTGAGCAGCAAGGTACATGGCAATGACTGATATTTACTGAGATGGGAAATAGGTTTGGGAGGGATATGGGAGTCCAATTTTCAGTATGGATGTGTTACATATGAAATGTCTATGGGAAATCCACGTGAGATACTTGGTAGGTTTAGAACTCAAATGAGATATAAATGTGGGTGCTCTGTTGACTTTTGTTGGGTGAAACTGTGGAGTAGGAAGAATTCCCTCCAGAAGAGATTGTAGGAAGAGAGGGAGAGTCCAGCAATGGTCCTGAAGCAATGCGATACGTAAATGTCCAGGAGAGGAGGAGCCTACAAAGAAATGGAAAAGCAAAACGAGAAGCCAGGAAGAGAGAGTTCCAAGGAAGTGGGACTTGCCTGATAGGTCAAGCATTGCTCAGAGAGTCAAGGGAACTGAGGTGTAAAAAGTGTTCATGGAATTGGTCAATGTGGCAGTCACTGATAACTAACAGTTTCAGTGGCGTGGTAAAGGAATTCTGATTCAGAGTCGGTTGAAAGATGAATGGAAGTCAAGCAGTGGAAATATTCTGGGTTGACAACTCTTTGGAGAAGCTTAGAGTGAAGGAGAAAGGAGAAAGAAAGTAGAGATATGGGGGCACTGTGTGGATAAGGAAGTACTGAGAATTCAGTACAGGGAGTGTGCAGGGAATATAGCTCTTGCTACACCAGTGACTCCTAGTATCTTTAACGTGAACTGAAATCATTATGTCATTTTCACAATGATGTCATAATTTCCATCCTCTACTCCAATGAAACTGGCTTAAAAAGTATTTTCTCTATTCTCTTCAGTAGTGAATTCACGCTCTACCTACAACTTCAACTTTCAACTTCGGTGGCTAATTACCCACACTAACCTTTCTCTGTGCTCCAATACTGTATTTTGAGATGAACATCTCATGCTGAGATGCACCAGTGTCTCAAAACTACACATCCTTATAAAAAGTATCAATTTTCTCAGTCAGATCCTCTTCACTTCCTGATTTACTCTAATGAGACATCCAGATACCCATGCTCAAAATCATATCATTCTTTCCTGTCACCAGGAAACTATCACATGTTCTTTGGCTTGAGCCTTTCTCTTGGTGGTCCCACTCTCCCCACCACTTCCATCTGTCAAAAGTCTACCCTTCCTTTAAAGCTTATACTATCTAATCCAGGGAACTCTTCCTGATCCTTCTAATTTGATGTGATCTCCTAACATTTAAGCCTTCTTGTATACTTCTCTTAAATTAGATTTATCTGAGGGACTGTCTTGTTTGCCTGAGTCGACTTTAAACTTGTTGAGAGGGGCCTTATCTTACTTGCTTTTTACAGCCCTTCTATCACTGGATGAAGTGGCCACTCACCAAAATCTTGCTTAGTTGACTCAAAAGCAAATTGTTAATGAATTCTTTAGATGACAATAAGTTTTCTGGTATACGCATGCAGAATAAATAATACGCTGGACACTTAAGAAAGCACTTAACTGGAGTACAGAAATGAGCTCATATGAGAATCAGGACACAGCCAAAAATTATTTTTGTTTCTTGGAACAAGTATTTATTTAGCTTTTATTATGGAATATTTCAAATACACATAAAAGTAGAAAGAATAGCATAATAAACCCCTATGAACCCATCATCCAGCTTCAACAACTAACATTTTTACCAATTTAATTTCAACTATTCATCATCCCCACCCCCATCTTTTGCTGGAGTATTTTAAAGCAAATTTCAGACATTGTATCATTTCACTTATGTATATCTCAGTAAATGTCTTTACCAGATTAGGTTTTGTTTTATAATTTAATCATATGTCAAACCTAATAAAATTAATTCTAATAACTTAATATGATTTAACATCCTAGTCTTTGTTCAAATATTTTCAATTCATTGCAATCATTTTATTGAAATACTGATTCTTTAAATAGTTATAGCCTATTTTAAAGCAACTTAATGCAAGAAATGAACTGTTGATTCTTTTAGCATATGCACTGGAAGAGGTTAAGGAGAAAGGAGACCTTCAATTTCTGAATTAGTTTCCATGATTCATTTCCTTCCCTTTTCTGCTACTGCAGTTTTGGATCTTTTTTGCAGTTTATTTGTAGGTTTATTAACGATTAGGACAGGAAAGAAGGTATGGCAAAGGCTGCTATTTGTCCCACAATCTCTCTCATCCCCTTCTTCCACAAGGATAGATATACTGGTACTTACAGATGATGTTTCTTAGACTCACTTGCAGTTAGACGTCCGTGCAACCCTGCAACGTTTGGGAGCAAAAGTGATGTGTGCAATTTTTGGGTCATGACCTTAATTGGAAAGAAATGTGCCCTTTCCTCTCATCCCCTCTTTCCTAATGGCTTAAATGCAGACATGGTGTGGTAGGCCACCTGCCACTATGCAGATAAGGAACAACCTCAGAAGATCCACAAGCAACCAGATGAAAGAGTCTGGGGCCCTAGATGACCTCATGAGGAAGAACCGTCCTGCTAACCTCCAGACCATCAATTTAAATGATTTTGATATCTGTTAAAACAGCTGTTCTGATATCTTAAGATAGAATGTAAAACTCAACAATGTCAGTTTTATAATTTTTCTAACAACTGAATAAGAGCATCTATTCCCAATGCCACAGATAATCAAATGTTGTCTGTGTATGTTTCCAATTATTACTAGCTGTCAGATGCTGTCCTGGAGCATGGTGATCAACAGACATTAACTGAGCATACACCATGGGAAGCAGCAAAGCAGAAAGGCTGGCTGGGTTTGGTTCCAGGCAAACTTTTGTTTGCATTTTCCCTTGCCACCTCCTAGCTATGAAGCAGTTATTTAAACTATATGACACTTTAAAAATCTGTAAAATGGAATGATAGCAGTCCATAGAAAATCAATTATAGAGAGTAAACAGCGGACTGAACATAGTACTTGGTACACAGAAGTATCCAGAAAAGATAAATTTCCTTTCCTTTGGTTCTCTGTGCACATAAGTCACAGGGTCTGATAATTTTCAATATATCCACTATTGCTGTAGCCATTCAAGTCTCCAGGACTCTTCCAAAACAGCAACACTACCACAGGACATTGATTGGGAAGTCCTGGGGTATACAACACCAACTTCTTTTTTATAGGCTATGAAAGTAGTTATGGGAGATACTCATGGATGAAAAATATGGACTTTCTCGGAGACAAAGATTATATGGCCCACTTACAAGAAATGTTGATAAGCATGCATCAGATAGGGCAACACCAGCGGATGGAATACAGAACCCTCACATCTCAGAGGCTTTGTCTCCTTTCCGTAACAATAGATGTTCCTGACCTACAGTGAGGCTCTGTTCTACCCAATTATTCAAGGATCTAGACTGGCAGACTTACCAACCAACCTGGAAATAAGGGACTAGAGGATCTGTGGGAGGTGTTTATGGGCCAGATCTGCAAATTATTACATAATGTCCACTCACATTCTATTGTCTCATAATTTTCATGGCCAGACCCAATTGCAGGGGATGCTGAAAAATGTCTTCTGGTTGAGTGCCCAAGAAAAAGAGAAATGAGTATGAGGATCAGTATGCCCTAAGCAGCTGGCCTGACAGATAAGTTAATGAACTATTTTATTCAGCTTCTACTTGAGTAGTGGGAGAATACACTTAGAAAAACTTGCTCAAAAACTTCTACTAACAGTGTCTTCCAAAAGCCTTTCTATGATACAAGAAACAAATTTAATAAAGATCATTTTTAAAAGAATTGATCAGAAAAAGTTTCCTGAGCACTTCAAAGTGACTTTAGTAAGTAAAAATAATTGCTTTAAAAAGTTTTAATGTAAGAAAACATAAATTATTTTAGTTAGAAAAACAGTAAAGCCTTGGATTACTGTCCTATGGAAAAAAACAATAAGCACATTTGTGTCGAGAAATGTTTGAACTTTCAAGGGATTCTCAAGAGTCATTAGCTTCAAGTTGTCTTTTCCTAAACAATGATGTCCCAGTTGCTGGATCATCAGCATGCAGGTGACCCGGAAACCACACACACATTCATCACAGCCATTGTCAGCATCTCTGAGATACACAGAGAAACTTGCTAAGAGGCTGCAGACTATTATGTTTCACTATAATGATATTTCCAGAAATAAGAGGAATTACACATTAATAAAGCAATGAAACTATGCAGGTAACCATGACAACTGCTGCAAATTCAATAACATTTTATGTTCCTGAAGAGTTTTTTTTTCTTTTTTCTTTTATTGCCAGTAAGATCAGAGAAATTATGAGAAGGAACTGAGAAGCATTTATGTCTCATCTGTATGCTCAGACCTCCAAAGACGTCAAAGGTGTGCTTAGCACATTATAATACCAACTCACAGCAATCTTTGAAAATGCCCTTCTTGGTTCCTAGATGCATATTTATCTTGAGAAACAGTCAACGCCTGGAGCCCAAAGTGCAATGCCTTTAAATGACATCTGGTCAGAGAACCATTTCTCCAAGTTGAGTCCAATTTCATCTCTTTAGATAAAGTACATTCCCTTTTTTGAATCCCCTCAAAAACAATTGGCTTATCTCTAATGGCACGCCCATGGAAACTTCTGAAGGCTCTTAAATATCTACATCAGATTTCAGAAAATTTTAAAGAAAGACATATAATCTGAGTTGTGCAGCCATTTTCCAATTTATCAAATCATGGGTGTGTGTGTGTGTGTGTGTGTGTGTGTGTGTTGCTTTTGTTGCTTCTGATGTGCTGACAAATGAGAAGGCACAAATGGGAGATTATTTTAAAGATTCTCTCTCCTCCCCTCCAGAAATGGGCGAAACAAATAACTAGTTTTTCCCATTTTTCTGCAAGTTCTCCTATGATTTCTCCTTTTTATTTATAGATTGCCATTCAGATCAATATAGAAAAGAATTATTCTGGATGACAGCACATTAAGCAGTAGAAAGAGCACCAAAGGCCATTATCATGAAGCTGGGAAAAGTTCCGAGCCAGCTAAATAAGGCCACAGGCCAGAAGCAGCACCTCTTTCACTGGGAGAAAATAGAAGGTCAGAAGGAGGCAAGGCCAGAGGGGAAAATCATCTGCCCCTCAGACACCACTTCTCAATCTGCCCTTGCTTCGGGATCAAGTAAAAGATGAAGCCATCCATCATCTTTCCCCTAAAAAAATGCCACATGACAAGATGTTTAATTGCTTTTTGTTTTCCAGGCAAGGCTCCTCTTTTCTTCTGGTGGCTTTTCTTGTCATCACTTTGGCACTCAGGAGCACCTCTGCCAGCCACTGTCCTTGTCTGGTCAGACCTCCTTGTGCCCAGGATGTTGCCAGCCCTGCCTCCTTCTGGAAGTGCTCTCCTCAGCTGCCCTGCACTCCTCCTCCCTGAGATCTTCTCCCTCCCTGGCAAGGGCTCCCTCCCAGCTTCCCTGCATTGTGTCCTCCCCCGCGCTCCCTCAGGGTGGCCGGTCGCCAAGGTTCCACTCTCAGCCTTCTTCTGTTCCTTCCTAAATCCAGCCTGTGCTTGTCAACGTTTTCCCGCAGCCCTGGAGAGGGAAGCCTTCTAAAATGTTCATCTGACCCCAACTTCCCCCTGCTTAAAACTCTTCAAAAACTTCCCAAAGCTATCAGGATGACACTGAGTCACGTTTCCTTTCTTTCCCATTTCTCCAGTGTGTAAACTAATCATTGCACTCACACACAACTTAGCCTTACTTCTTGTTTCCTATAGGGTAAAACCTAAACTAGTTTTTGGTATGTAGGAGTCTCCAGGATCTGAACCCCTGCTTATTTCTCTAATCACACCTCCAGCTATGCTCCACCTTTACCTCCTCTTCCAGCGATATGTAAATATTCCGAATTCCCTAGACTCAGCATGAAATGGAAATTGCTCCCTAAATCACCATAGCCACCCTAAACTCCCACCTTCAGCCTTTACAGTGGTCCCAGAGCTCTTCACTTCTCCACCCTTCCAAGGAGCTTTAATTTCCCCTCCTTTATTGGCTGTTCTTTCTCAAGAGGAACCCAGTCAATATCCAGAACAATCCCAGACACAAGGGGTTAAATAAATATGTGTTGGGCCAATCTCCATGAATGGGTTAATCTCTTACTACGACTCCTCTTCATTCTCTGGGTGAGGCCCACTTTCTAGGGACTCCTCCATAGTACTGCTCACAACGGGGCTTCTCCCTCTTTCCAGTGGGACTAGACAGATAAAACCTTGTTTCTTTATGGTTCTGGTCTAGAGAGCTGCAGATGTGCCTAGAGAGCCTTGGGTGCCGCTGCAGGACAGCATCAGGGACAGTGACGACAGGCAGCATGCTAGGGGCCACCTGCCGTGACGTGGAGAGATCAAGCACATGTTCAGGTTCTCCAGGGGTCCTGAGGTTACAGCATCTTGGGGGACTCCCAAAAACACAAGCCAGGCCAGAGGGACTATAGGGACCTTTAGGTTTTTATCCACACATAAACTACTCGACTTGAAATTATCCAAATAAATAGATGGATTCAAGAAATTTATAAGTCAACCCAAATTATGATCACCTGAGAAGAGAATGTCTCATATTTAAAAACCGCAGTTTGCACAGGACTTTTCCCTGCTCATCATCATGATAGGGCAATTTGGTTTGGCTCTGTGTCCCCACCCAAATCTCATCTGGAATTGTAATCCCCATAACCCCCACATGTCAAGGGACGGACCTCATGGGAGAGGATGGGAATCATGGGGGCAGTTTCCCCCATGCTATTCTCATGATAGTGAGTGAGTTCTCATGAGATTTAATGGTTTTGTGAGTGTTTGACAGTTCTTCCTTCACATGCTTGCTCTTTCTCGCCTGCCGCCACGTAAGACATGCCTGCTTCCCTTTCTGCCATGATTATAAGTTTCCTGAGGCCTACCCAGCCATGCGGAACTGTAAGTCAATGAAACCTCTTTCCTTTATAAATTATCCAGTCTCCAGTAGTATTTTTATAGCCATATGAGAGTGGACTAATACACAGGGGTAAGCAGAAAGAATCATGCCCTCATAAATCATTTGTGACTTTCTCCAGCCTCTCCCACATTTTACTGATTATACTTAAAGCAATTTATATCTCTCATCTATACTGAAATATATATCCTTTATCTTCCCTTATTTTTTTTTTCCTATATCTTGCTGAATCATCAGGAGAAAGTTTATTTCCTCACTTTCCTCCTAAATCCCTGAAATTCTCTAACCTTCAATATGCCCTTCCATGAAATGGGATAATAATCAGGTTGTGAGGATTAAATAAACATTATCTAAAAGGGCTTAGCACAGCAAGAGGGACGAATGTGACGCATGTAAGCTGTGATCATTGTCCTTCACATTCCATTTACGAGTGGTAAACAGAAGAAAATACAAGAGACAAATCTCTATTAAGGAATAGGAAAGCAGTACGTTTTACAACGAAGTTCACATATAAAGCCAGAGCCATCAACTTCTTAGTTCTCCTTAAAATAAGCAGAACTGTCCTTCAGAATTGCTATGATCATTTAACAACCAATAGTTATTTTTCACTTCTAAGTGCAAGGCCCTGTTCTAGGTCATGTGGAGGATATAAAAAGAGAGCTTTGTGGAATTTACAGGACAGAAGTCTATTTCTTTTCTATATATTCTCACTATTTCTCAAAAGGTCAAAGCAGCTTGCAATGAAAGGCTCAGGGTGGTGAAAATCAAGACAAAATGAAGAATCAGACAAAATATATGGTAGGAATGAAAGACAGAAAACTGTACCTGAAGCCACAGATAGGCTGGCTGTGGCTCGAGGGCACTAACCGTGTCAGAGGAGAAGTGGAAAGAGCTCTCATTAGCAGAAAGGAATGCGTCACTATCAGGTGAGGCAACATGGCTTCTATTACTAAATTTTAGAAAGAGATTATTGCATGGATATGCTCATATTGAATAAAATACTAGAAAATATCTTCAGAGTGGTTTTGCAGAGCAGGCAGTTTAAAGTGCCTGGAGCTGGACACACTTGATTTGAACCCGGGCTCTTGGTTGGATCATCATGGACAGATTCCTTAACTCCTTTGAGTCTCAGCTCCTCACCTGTGGAATGGTGGTGACGATCCCTCCCACTCAGTAGTACTTAGGGAACAAATGTGATAGCATATGGAAGTGGCAGGCCCCTAGCGGTTAGTTAAAGATTTATGTATTCCACTCCCCAGATCCACCCTCTATGTGTCATCACTATTCCTTGTAAATTTATATGGACTTGAATGTTCATACAATAACTTCTTATAAAGACGGATGGATCATAGGTCATCTACTTGTACAGGTATTTGGATATCTGTCTCCTTCACTAGATTATAAACTCACAGGGACAGGAGTTCTTTCTGTTTTGCCTGCTAGCATAAATAGTGAGGAGCACCTAGCACATAATATGTGCTCCATCGATACTGGTTATAGGAATAAAGTAAGGCTTTTTTTTTTTTTTTTTTTTCTTGAGACAGAGTCTCACCCTGTCACCCAGGCTGGAGTGCAGTAGTACGATCTCGGCTCACTGCAACCTCCACCTCCACGGTTCAATAGATTCTCCTGCGTCAGCCTCCTGAGTAGCTGGGACTACAGGCATGTGCCACCATGCCTGCCTAATTTTTGTATTCTTAGTAGAGATGGGGTTACACCACATTGGCCAGGCTGGTCTCGAACTCCTGACCTTAACTGATCCACCTGTCATGGCCTCCCAAAGTGCTGGGATTGCAGGCATGAGCCACCATGCCTGGCCTAGGAAGAAAAGAAGGCATTTTTGTTGAGGACTTATTCATTCGGTCTAAGGATGTGGCTTTTTAGTGACCAGATTGAAGCACATAGCATGACTGCAGAGGCCCTCCCGAGAGAATGGCTGCTGCTTCTTTGATGGATGCTCTCAAAGATCAACCTTAGATGTCTTGAACACCCTCAGACTCCTGAAATTAAATCTGCTTTCCCTCCAGCACCAGCACTGAAGTTAAAAGTTTAAAGCAATTAAACAATTGATTTTATCACTTTTATGTTTTTTACATCTACAAGTCTTCAACTGTATAATCTACTGTTTATCATTGTAAATGCATGATAATTCAGCTTCAAAACAGAATGAGGAGAGTTTGGGAACTAGCCTCAAAAATGAATTAGCACTTATATAACAAAATTATGGGAAACCGTGTTTCCAGTTCCAAATAACTGGCTCATGAACGAACTTTTGAAACCCAAAATCATTTGCACCTCAGGGTTGTCTAAAACATGCAAATGAGATACCAGAAAAGTTTTACATTTATAAATGCCATTAAGATTTTTTAAATGTAATCTAAAGTAAAATGTTTTGTGTCCTTCCTTCCCGTCCCTTTCCCTTTCTTTTCCTTCTTCCTTCTTTCCTCCTAGATTCCCACCTTTCCTTCCTTTCCCATACCTTCCCATGTTCCCCAAACACAGTTTTCGAAAATCCTCTATATTCCAAGCTGCTTTGGCAGAAGAAGCTCCAAAAAAGTGTTAAGACTATGACTCACCTCACTGTAATTCTGCTTATAGGATTTATGGAAAAGTAATGAGATCCAAGAAAATAAAATAAAACTTTAAAATCCCACTGACAAGTAAGTTTTTTTCTGTAGGAAATTGAGTTATATAAAAGATTTATATTTTGTTTCACGTAACCCAGAAAAAACTCATGTCCCCTGTTAACTGCAGTCTTTAATTAGTTATAGATGATTTAACTCCATATTTTAAAGGATTAATGCTAATTGAAACTTGTAGTACACTTTTAATCTTATATTAAATATTAATATTAATTAAATTTTCCGAGAATCTTGAGATGGTGCCAGTATTTTATTGCAATAGAAACTGAGGCAAAGATACCACCCTAAACCAACCCATTAGAGTTATGTGTGTGTGATTATGCAGATTAACTCAGGTTTGTCTCTTTGCCATAATCTCCATTCAGCTCAGATCTAGATATCACCAGGACAGCTTCCCTTACTTTGTGTTCTTCCAATAACCACATTTTTTGAACCCCAGGGATGCTTGTGAGACCAACAAATTCAAAGATCTTCAAATGTGGCTCAGAACTATGTAAGGGAGCATTAAAAAAAAAAAAAAAGATATCCCAGATATCTATTTGTCTTATCCCAGACAGAATCCATCAGAACCTCTGAGTATGAGACCTGAGCCATCCAGGGTTGACCAACATTAATGCAACTTCAATGGCATGGAAAGAAGAAAGCATCATCAAGACCTCTAGAAATGGGATGGCTTTCAAAGGAAAAGAGTTTTCAATGGGGATCATATCTCTTTCAAACATGTGTGCTAGTATAAATATAAATGATGGTAATGTAGAAAATGTTTGAGAGTTTGCAATAAGATAGGAAAGCAAAGAGGACAACATCCCATCATGTTAGAATACAGGTTGAGAAAGTCCTTACCTGGGGCTTTGGAAAGAAGGCCTCTGTTCAGCTGAAGGAGCTGTGCCAGGACACTGAATGAAGATTTTTGTAAGAAAATGCTTTATAGTTTATTCCCATACACAAAAATAATCTTATATGATTCTTAAAAAAAAAAAAAACAGGACAATGAAATTCTGAATATAACTTAAAAGTGAAGATACTGTCTGATCAGACTAAATAATAAGCTCCCTACTTTTCTCATCTCTAAAATGTTTACACCAAAAGATAAATGGAAAATATTGACAGAAGAAAGCCAGTGCTGAGCACTGAGGTCAGTGGGAGAGCAAGGGCATGAGAAGTCTCAGGCATCAAAAACTCACCAGGCCCGGGCCTTGTCTTTTTATTCTGTCTCTCGACTCCTGCAATCTGTGATCCATGATATTAAATATCAGAAGTCATGGTGTTCCTTATGGTTGATGTTCTTTGTTGTGCTTTCCTTTCTATTTCTCATCCTGCTATGGGCTGAATGTTTCTGTCCTTTCAAAATTCGTATGTTGAAACCCTCACCTCTAAGGCTATGGCATTAGGAGATGGCCCTTTGGGAAGTGATTAGGTCACTGGGGTGGAGTCCTCAATGAACGGGATTAGTGGGCTTTTTAAAAGAGGCTCCAGAGAGATTCCTTGTTCCTTCAGCCATGTGAGGACACAGCAAGAAGCTGGAAGGCTGTAATCTGGAAGAGGATCCTCACCAGAATCCAACCATGCTGGCACCCCGCTCTTAGACTTTCCAGCCTCTAGAACTATGATAAATAAGTTTATGTTGTTTATAAGCCACCCAATGTGTGCTATTCTGTTACAGCAGCCTGAATGGACTAAGATATATCTCTTCTTTATTTACAAAGCTGAGAAGTATTTCAGGAAATACATTTAAAATGACTCATATTAAAATAAGAGGGCTCTAAATTAGGGATGAGGGTTTTGAGGGAAATTGTGTTCTTCAGTTAAAAACATTTAGGTACAGAAAAAAAGGATGATAGTGCAATTTAAAGCAAATCACCTTTAAGACACATCAAAAAGGATAGTAAGGTAAAATGATGAAATATTTCTGAGTTTTCTATGTCAGAATCTTGCATGCAAACTTACCAAATATAGGCAATTGGGGAAAAATTCATAAGCAAATAATTTAGCATATGATACTCAGCAAAACCTAATGAAAGATCATCAAGCTTGATTTCAATATATAATAAATTACTGCATTAAAAAACTATTTTGCAAATACATTACTGTTCTTAAAATAAGTTACTATATAAAATGTGAGCAGGGGCTGGGTGTGGTAGCTCATGCATGTAATCCCAGGACTTTGGGAAAGCTGAGGCAGGAGGATCGCTTGAGGCCAGGAGTTTGAGAGTTTGAGACCAGCCTGGGAAACATAGTGAGGCCATTGTCTCTACCTTGGGAAACATAGTGAGCCCATTGTCTCTACAAAAAATAAAAAAAAAGTAGCCAGGTGTGGTGGTCCACACCTGTGGTCCCAGCTACTTGGGGGGCTGCGGCAGGAGGATCGCTGGAGCCCAGGAGTTTGAGGGTGCAGAGGGTGCAATGAGCCATGATAGTGCCACTGTGTACTCCAGCCTGGATGACACAATGAGACTCTAAAAAAGTCTCCAAAAAATAAAAAAATTAAAAATGTGAACAGTTGTATAAACAATTATAATCTATAACTTTGACTTTTATCTCAGTTGCATGGCTTATGTATGTAACTCTACAAAATGATGAGTCTGGAAGGCTTGAGCTTTTAAGAAAAAAAATTCATTAATTTTACTGAATCCACTTTAAATTTATAGAAATACCAAATTACTTATTGAAAAATCCCAGGCAGTGTAAAAAGGAATGTTCTGGGAAGTTGCTATTGCCGGTCTTACAGATGTATGTTTCCCAGGATTACTTTGTAGAGATTATTAGAATTTTAAAAATGAGAGTGGCCAGAAGTCTTCTACAGTCTCCTTAGAGAGTTCTGGAAGGGTTAGATGGTCTTATTTATTTATTTATTTATTTATTTATTTATTTATTATTATTTTTTAAAGAAGTTTATTTATTTAGTAATTTTTAAAAGAAGTGTATTTGTTACAAGAAGTATAGAGCTGGCGTAAGAGAATAGATGACTTGTACCCCGAAATCTTCTGCTGTCTCACCTTGACTGCCCCAAACTTGGACTGTCTCAGCCTTGCCAGGGTTATAGAAGGGAGGTCACAGGGAGGGAAGTTGAAGCAGCCTTCCAGTGCCACGCTAACCCTGACTTCCAAATAAGGTTAAAGCACAGCTTCATGTTATACAGAGTCTGAAATGTCAGCCAACTTCACCAGCATGAGAAGTGCAATCAGGCAACATTATGCAGCAACATAAATATATCACTCAGTAAAATGGAAAACCATATAGCAACAACTGGTGTCAACATCAATTAACATGTTTAAACAGTGACAACAGTTTACTCTATGAGTGTGCATACTGAGGAAAGAAACGCCCTCCTCCTAGAGTCTAAATCATATTGATGGGCAGCTTACAAGTAAAGAGAGATACCTCTTCCTCCCATCTTTTCTCTATCCATTAACTTCATCCTCATTTGTGGCTTATCCTTCATTTTAAACTCCCATCTCTCCATTTATCATTGTATCCTTTGAGCATCAACCTCTCCTTCAGCAAATGTTTTTTAAAAATCACCTAAAAGAAACAACAGTGATATGCCAATGTTTTCCATTACCTAATTTTTCCAACCTGTTACAAAATGCAACTAATAAAATCAAGAGTGAGTATCATTCCTTAAGGAGGTTAAAAATTCATGTTCATCCAACACCAAATTAAGGGGCAATTTTTGACAATGCTGCGGATACCCTTCTGTACATCACTTGTGAAATGGCACTCCTTGAAGGTCTGTATTTCATCAACTTGGCAAAACTTCATTTCAAGGTCATTTCCAAATGCCCTTCTTGTGCAGAGCAGCATGCATGGCACCAGGTCAATCCTTTAGTCATTGCTGGAGCAAGCTTTCTGTGGAGCAGCAGCCTGCTTCAAAGTCAGATGGGCATTTGAAAAGCATGCCAAGAAAACTTTAAGCTTTGAAATGCTGCAGAAGGAAAGGTCGCAACATCTTTTAATTGCTTTCTCTCCCCGCAGAAGGTTGCTTTTCATATTTTTATGCAAATATTACAGACCTACCCAGTGTGAAAAACAGGTTAAAAAATGTGGTAAGTGATTTTGTGCATATGTCTTCAATTGAGCAGAGTGTCGAGTGCCAAACTTCAACCAAGCTGATCATACTGCAGTTCTGTGTAAAAGCCCAAAGTGGTGGAATCTAGTTGCTATAGCTGCAAATTAAACAAATAAATGAGACACCATGGAATGCAGCAAAATATCTGCGGTCTGATTAGTTCATATTTGCCATATGTGTGAGTATGAGCAGTCAAATTCTGAGTTTAAGCAAAGATCTTTCGAATAGGTATAACGAAGGGGGGAATTCTTAACAATAAATAAGGAAGATTTGAATTCTCTGTCCAAGGATAAGTAACTTACATTTTATATTAGTTTTAAAGGAATTTCATTACTTTTTGTGTTAGGAGTACAAATTCAGTGTTGCTAAAAATATAAGATTTCTACCGGGGCAGTTTTCTTTGAAACTTTAGATTGAGATTGACACTAACTTGCTAGTTATTATACGGTAATAAGTTAAAATCTTTAGCTCTAGGGAGGCTTTACTTTTGTTTACATTAACTTTGTTTAATTTTATTTATTGGGCCTGCTGTGTGGCAGGCACTGTGCTCTGTACTTGTGAGGACAACCGCGTGAATCCCACAACACACTCTACGTTTCCTATGAGTAGAGCTCAGTAGAGAAATTGAAGAAGACCATTTGAACACAGAATTCCATTCTGACTAACCTCTTAAATCATTTACACCAAACTGTCTTCACAGAATAATAAAACCAGAGAAAACTCGAAAGGTTATCCGGTTCAGGCCCCTTTCAAATGTCTGCATTCATTAGAAGTGCAACTTAAGGAAATGAAGTGGCTCTTTTTGGGTTAAACTGGTGTGGGAAAAAGAACAGAGTAAAAAAGACATATTAGTATGTACGTAGTGATGGCAGAGGGTAGGTATCAGAAGGAATGTCTACTAACAATGGTCTGTTTATCCCAGCACATGGAGATAGCAGCAATATCAGCAGCAGCACCTGGATATACAGGATCATTAGCTATATTACCAGAGCCAATGAATTAATGTACTTGATAAGGATGAAATGAGTTGCATAAAGGGGAAATGTTTCTACCAATCTGGGCTACTTATTACAGCAAGGTTTACACATATCTGAATTAGACCATTACCTGTAAGCTCAGTTCCTGCATATAGATACAGAGATGGTAAAAACAATAGGAGAAAATCATCCTTGCTTGGATGAAAAGGAAAATAATAAAAAATGCCAGGAATGTTTATCAGTGACTTAATGAAATATGTTTGGTGAAATATAATGATAATTTAAATTCAGCAGCATCTCTAACTAGATGTTTACAAGGCTCCATGGAGAAAGGCCCCACGGCACACAGGTACAGAGAGGGCAGCTCTTGAGTGGTCCAGTCCAAGATTGGCTGCTCATAGGCTGTGAGCGCTTGGGCAAGTTATTAGGCTGGACACTTGGAGGCCATCAGATATAGCTGTGCCATTTGTTTGAAAGAAGAATATGGATCCTGAAAATTATAAATCAATCAGCTTGACAAGGGTGCTATAAGGTTCTACAATGAATCACTGAAAGGCTAGAACGGCTCACTGAAGGATGTAGAAAATTCAATGATCATAGGTACCGGCTTAGGTTCACTTAGAGAAAATAATTTTATTTCCTTTCCAGAAAGTGTTACTAGACTTGGAGAATAAGGAAATGTGATAGAGGTTCGTTCACTCAACCATTCATTCATGCATTCCTTCAAAGAACATTTCTGAGACCTATTATGTGCCAAGCACTGAGCCAGATAATGGAATATGCAGAGGATGCTAAGACCATCTGCCTGCCCCCAAAGGACACCAACTTCCAAAAAATGTAGCAACAAACTACCAATACAGCACAGCAGATGCTACAGGAGAGGTACCTGCTGTGTAAAGAGGGTCATAAATAAGGGATAGGCATGGGAGAAGCAATGCACGCATGAGCAAGTGATGTAATGGGAGAGGTGATGCATGTATGAGCACACTCGGATAAGAAGCAGAGTTCTGAATGGTAGAAAAGGGCTCTATACCCACTCAGTTTGGGAGCGCAGTGTGCAGGGGCTGTGACAGTGTGGCTGGAGTGCTGTGTTAGCCACAGGTTAAAGGGGACAGGGAGGATGCTGAGGACCTCCTGTACAAGCTGCACCTCAAGAAGAGGCATAAGTGGGCTCAGGGAAGTCAGCCAGCACCTCAGTATCCCTCAAGAACCAGGCAGTTTGGGGACTAATTCAGTAGATCAGATTCAGAATCAAAGGGTCATGAAAAATGTATGAGATTGAATTTTCTTTTCTTTCTTTTTTTTTTTGAGACAGAGTCTCGTGCAGTGGCACAATCTCGGCTCACTGCAACCTTCACCTCCTGGGTTCAAGCGATTCTGCTGCCTCAGCCTCCCGAGTAGCTGGGACTACAGGCATGTGCCACCATGCCCAGTGAATTTTTGTATTTTTAGTAGAGACAGGGTTTCACCATGTCAGCCAGGATGGTCTCGATCTTTTGACCTTGTGATCCGCCTGCCTCGGCCTCCCAAAGTGCTGGGACTACAGGCGTGAGCCATCGCACTTGGCTGAGATTGAATATTTTCCATTGGGGGTTGCCACACTCTTGTCCTGGCTTCTCTTTAGCTGACCGTCTTTCAACAAGACCCGAATAAAGAAGTATAAAGATAAGATGAGGATGGGAGGCCATCAACACATTCTTGCTATCTCCATGATCTGGAGAAAGGTAAACTTGGAAGTAACATGAAAAAAGGACTGGTGAAGAAAGAGGGCAGAGGCCAGGAGATGAGAGATGAGGCTGCTGCCTCAGTTCAGCTGAGAGATGACCAAATCTTAAACTAAAGCAGACATTGTGGACATGAGGAGGCTGGGGCCGATCTGGGAGCTATTTTGGAGGTGCAGCTGATAGGACCTGTCACCTAACTGTGGGGGATGTCATAGGAAGAGGAGCTTTGAGATGCATCTTGCCATTTTTGAGATGGTAACACAAGACAAATAAGATTTAAAGGAGGGGTTAGCTCAAGCCATCAGTATGGTTTACCTCAAGGTCCTTGTATCAGAGGCAGAATGTGATGCCCACAGGGTAGTTGGATTAGGAAGCACAGACCTGGGAAGGACGCATGTAGAGCAGAACCTGAAATCATGGGAGAGAGTGAAATCTTCGTGGAAAGAGAACATGAGGGGAACACAGAGGACTGGTTTTAAATCTTGCTGAATGGATGAAGGGACTGGAGAAATTTGGGTGGCAGAAAAGAAGATTCAGTTCCTTCTAAGAGTCTTTCCTGTAGCTGAAAGCCACCTGTGACTGTGGTTGGCTATTGAAGCTCCATCACTGGAGATGCTTAATCAGAGGCTGAAAGGTTATTAGCCAGGATACTGTCCAGGTGATTTAAGGTTCACATGGTAGATGAACCAGATGATCTTTAGAAACACAAGTTTAGGATTCTAGGATTCTGTGGTTCTATGATAGAAAATGCAGCCTCTTTCCACTTTACTTTCTTTGGCAGCAACACAGATGTGTGCTGAGGTTGGAGCTTCAATTAAGAGGGAACTGGAAAGGATACAGGTATGGACTTCCGCCAAGAAAACGGGTCTGTGGCTAATGAATGATCTGTCTGTGGCAGTGAAGAAGGAAGCCAGTTCCTAGAACACTACCTTCCTGCCTTCCACCACCCCCTCCCCTAAACATAAAGACCTAAGGGCAAATGAATGGAAAACATATGAATTAAGTTTATTTTGAAATATCTATAGATTTAAGTATTAGGGGAGAAAGCACTTGTGTAAACCACACTCTGGGTTTTGCTGACCTCAAATTATCTGAATATAACTTATAGACTTCTTGATGAACTAATACTATTGCTGGGCCGACTCATCATTTAAACAAAGAAACAAGGGCTGAGTGCAAGCCAAATAATAGTATTAGCCTTGAATTCTACCCTAGCATGGCAAATTAGTTCTCCAAAGGGATTTGTGATGGCATGAAATTGCCTTAAAAAGCCATTGTCTGGTCGAGTGTGGTGGCTCACACCTGTAACCCCACCACTTTGGGAGGCTAAGTCGGGCAGATCATGAGGTCAGGAGATCGAGACCATCCTGGCCAACATGGTGAAACCCCCTCTTTACTAAAAATACAAAAATTAGCTGTGTGTGGTGGCGCATGCCTGTAATGCCAACTACTCGGGAGGCTGAGTCAGGGGAATCACTTGAACCGGGGAGTCAAAGGTTGCAGTGAGCCAAGATCATACCATTGCACTCCAGCCTGGTGACAGAGCGAGACTCCATCTCAAGAAAAAAAAAAAAAAAAAAGAGAAAAAAAAAGCCATTGTCCGGTTATTTCCTTAGAGAGAGAGAATAACTAATGCCCAGATAAAACAATTAATATGTAGAAGAGCTTTTCAACAAATTTGAGCCAGGCTGACCTGTAGCTATGCATTGTTCTGGAATGTGTTCTTTGGACATCAGTCCAGGCCTTCTCAGGCGATAATGGCAATATAACATGCACAAAAAGACCCCTTCTGGGAACAGCAGGTCACGTGTGCAGGATTTTCCTGCACTGCACCTGAAATTGAAGAGTGAGGTTAAATACAAGTTAGAAAATAAGTAAATGCTTTGAGGTTGTACTCTCTGTCAACTGTTATGAAGGGGAGGAGAGAATGAGTGAGAGAAAAAGAGAACAAGAGAAAACATGGACATAAATTGATAAGGATGATTCATTCACGCAACAAATATTGATTGTCCATTTTATACAGGCATTGTTGTAGGTATTTGGGATAAATCAGCAACTGAAATAAAGACCCCTACCCTATGTAAATTCCATTCTAGCAAGGGAAGATAGACAATAAACCATAAATAAAACATGTAAGTGGCCGGGCGCGGTGGCTCAAGCCTGTAATCCCAGCACTTTGGGAGGCCGAGACGGGCGGATCACGAGATCAGGAGATCGAGACCATCCTGGCTAACACGGTGAAACCCCGTCTCTACTAAAAATACAAAAAACTAGCCGGGCGAGGTGGCGGGTGCCTGTAGTCCCAGCTACTCCGGAGGCTGAGGCAGGAGAATGGCGTAAACCCGGGAGGCGGAGCTTGCAGTGAGCTGAGATCCGGCCACTGCACTCCAGCCTGGGCTACAGAGCAAGACTCCGTCTCAAAAAAAAAAACAAAACAAAACAAAAAAAACATATAAGCAAAACCACATTCTATATCAAGGATGATTAGTGCCATGGGAATGGGGAGCAGGTTAGGGGATTTCAGTGAGTGGGGAGTATGGGGTTAGCTGTAGTTTCTAATTGACTGCTCAAGGTAGGCATTACTGAAAAGGTGAGGAGGAGGGTAGAGGAGTGAGCTAAGCAAATCTCTGAGGACACAGTCCAAGAAGAGAAGGGTACCTAGGGTGTTCAAGGAACCATAAGGAGGCTAGCTTGATCCATTAACATCTATTGATTCATCAAATGGTTATTGAGTACCTATAACACACCAAGCACTATACCAGGCACTAAAGAGAAAAAAGGCCAGATGCAGTGGCTTATGCCTGTAATCTCAACACTTCGGGAGGCTGAGGCAGGAGGATTGCTTGAGGCCAGAAATTTGAGATCAGCCTGGGCAACACAGTGAGAACTTGGTTCTACAAAAATTTTAAAATTTAAAAATTAGCCATGCACGGTGGGGTGTGCCTGTAGTTCGAGCTACTCAGGAGGTTGGGTTAGGAGGATCCCTTGAGACTAAGAGTTCGAGGTTAAAGTGAGCTATGACTGCACCATTGCACTTCAGCCTGGGCTGTGCAACAAAGTGAGACTCTGCCTTTAAAAAGAAAAAAAAAAAAAAAAAAAGAGAGAGAGAGAGAGAGCAAGAGAAAGAGAGAAAAAAATTAATCCCTAAACCTTAAGTAGCCATGGAGAAGGTAGGGTGTAAAGAAGTGTATGATTTGACTCTGCCATTCTGCCTTCTTTATTCTAGAACATTTTTAACCCTCTTTTTCCTCTCGTCTCCCCCTTTCCCAACTCCTTACCCTGTCTTCCTCTTTTCTATGGCCATCTCACATCTTCTCATTCATGACACTATCCTTCTTTCTTTCCTCTATTCCTCTATCTTTCTTCATTCTCCATCCTGGCCTCTCCCTGTCTCCCCTTTCTCCCTCTAGTTTTCCTTGGCTTTTTACCTCACAAGGTAGTTCACAATTTATTCAAACATCAGCTTAAAAAGTATACATTTTTTCCAGTTCATAATATTCTGGTTAAAGTAACAAAAAATGTCATTGGCAATAGCTAAAAGTAAATGCCTTGAAATTTATTACTGATCTGAACAAACAGAATAATCAAATCCTCACATTAAAATTTAAATCTGCAAAATCTAACATGGGAGGACTGGACTTGTTAGAACTAATGATCACAGATGAAAATTCACAATGGAAGAAGCTATCATCATCCATAAAATTTGGTAAGAAGAAAGCTTACATATGGGAATAGCATGAAGCAGTTCTGAAAGCATCTGACTCATTGTTGATGTAACTCTCCTTGTTCCTGGTTTTTGGGGGTCTTATTTGTTTTCTTTGGGAGGTCCATTTGAGAGTCCTAGGGAGAGGTTCCTAAGAAATGTCTGACCTCTGTTCCAGTTTCTTACTTTCATTTTTGAAAATTTCCAGAATCTTAGTTACTTTAGAATACTTTAGAATGGAAATTGGAAAAGGCCAGTTTTTTTTTTCATATAAAATATTTAAGATAATCTTTCAACTAATAGCTTATTTTCATGAAATATCTAACATCAGTGTGGCACAGACTCCATGAGTAATGAAATGTACAATCTGTGTATCCCAGAGCTGGAAAGTTACCATAAGTCATGCTATCTACCAAAAGAATAACATCAAATCTGAGTTCCTGCAAAACCAATGATCATCCAAGTGGCATTTAATGCCTTCTCTTCTGGGAAAGACAGATGCACAAAATCTGTAGTAATTACCAAATGTCAAAATAATATTGAAGAGAATAAATCATTGCCTAAATTAAGGTTCTCTATCAGTTACATATAACAAGAACAACTGATAAATCAAGCGTGAAGAGGGGTGGAGTTTATTATTTTTTTCTCCTCATAAATCACACGGGAAATGAACAACTCCTGCTGTGATTATAAGAATATCAAGATCTTGTCTGCTTAAAGATCTTTGGTAATAATAATAATATTCTAACCCTATTCAGTGCTTTGCATTCTGAAAGCACTTTATAAACATGAATTAGTTCTTCAGTAAGCCGAGGCACTATGTGATTGTTGGTATTTCCTGTTAGAGCATCACTGAAGCTCAGCAATCTTTCTAGAGTTTAAATATTTATTTATTTATTGCTTTCAGTATATATTTACTTCACATGACAATGCATTAAAATCATAATAAGCAGAAGAGAAAGGTTCATGGTTCTATTTTTGCAATGAGGAAACAGGCCAGAATAACAATAGGGCTTCTCCTTGTCAAACTGTAAATGGCCCTTTGGGGACTACGCTGTTGGCTTGTGGAGCTGTTTTCCTACTTGCCTTCTTCCATCTCAAATATGCCATTTCCAGCCTGTAAAACTGCATCTGTTTTGTGTTTTCCTCAACCTGCAGCCCCACAATATCTATCAGGGTGATTTGCAGATCATAGGTTTATAATACATGTTTGTTAGATTGAATTATATCAAAGTCCAGGTCCACATGTTGCAGGCCAAGCAGAACTCTGTCTCCTACAACTGTCCATGGCCACCTGCATTACAGTTTGGAAATTCTGATTCATTTGCTGACATCACTTGTGCTTTTCTTTCATCTGATCATCAGTGGACTGAGGACAGAAAGATGGTGGAAGGACAGAAATGTAAATATGACATTCTTCCAAGTTTCAAAAGCACATGCATAAACATTCTTTTAATCATCAACATTTATTGAATGCCTAATGTTTGTCATGTGCTGCAAGTTGCTGAGAATATAAAGTTAAATAGGCTACAAAGAGAGAACGATTTTTGATTTTAGATATTAAGCCGGCTCCATTTAAATGTGCCATATTGTATATGCTTATATTTTTAATTACAATAAATTAAAACAATAATTCTCTCTTTTGATATTTTCATAGAGCCTGGAGATAACTTAGTATTTATACAACAAGATTGCATTACTTTTCTAATTCACTGATTTACTCATTTCTTCTCCTCTTCAAATAAATTCTAAGATTGGTTGCCGAGAAAAAAAAAAAGTAGACAATAGAAAGGAAGGGATATGCCACTCTCCTTTCATTATAATCATGTCTAACTTCTAAAACTTTAGTGTAAAACAAAAATGAAAGCCCTGTGGATTTCAGATCCTGTAAGCTTTCTTATGCCTGTTTTCTGACTAATTTTGTGCTGGGCAGTTGAATGCTGCAAATTCAAGACCGAGTTGATGACGTGTTCTGAAATGGTGTCATGATATACTTAACTATATCTCAGTTCTGTGGTTCTGGGCTCTAGATTCCTAGAAACTATGTTGAGACTCTTCAAATAATGAATGTGATTCTGCACATAAGAAGAGTGTGCATTCTTTCTTGGAATTCTTTTAATTATAAAGATCTCAACAGGCAATGACTGCATACTGTAAATGTTTAAAACTTCATATTTTCCCAATCCCTCAACATCCTCCATCAACAGGTTATGAGCACTCCAACCAGATGACCAGGTGCACCAGTGTGATAATGCTGGTACTTGTCACAAGTTCCCCATTAGCCCTCTCCTGACATTGACCTAGTGACATTCAAAAGCACCAGTGCAATCCCCTCACACCTTTTGTTTGTGTACTCTACTCTAGCCCCCAATAAAGCCACTTACCCATGGGTTTTCTCTCTCCCCTCCCCATCTACCTGGTTGAGCCCACTCCCCAGAGCTCCTACATGGACCCTATGTGGTGGGGATTGCCATGCCTCTTGTCTCTAACTCCTGTGAGTATATATAACAGATCCTTTAATTTCTTATGTCTCTCCCAATGTGATTTCTGTGGCCATAATGGAGTGATCATTACAAACTCCAACAAAGAGACCTACTCCCCTATTTATATCACAGGCAGCCAGGCCTACAGCATCATAATCATTTGTAGAAATAGGGAAAAGTTACAGAAGATATCATCAAGATGGCTGACTAGAGGTATCCAGCATTCACCTCCTCCAGTCACATGTTGAACAGAGAGTCTAGGGGAGAACACTGGAATTCAGCAAAGAAGTGACAAAGCCCCTCTGGGGCATGGAGACTTGGGACAGTAGCACAGACAGGGAAGCAAAGCACTTGGCTAGGATCGGCTCAGAGCCCAGAGAGACCTCAGGCACAGGAAAAAGGTAAGGTGAAGATCCCCAGCGGTCCACATTTCCACCCTGGCTGCCTGTAGTCCTAACAAGAGGAGAGCCCCCAGCTCACAGGACCTGAGTCCAGTATAGGGAGTTACCTGGAAACCATGTGACTGCATTGTTCCCTAGAGGAAATCAAGCTGAGCCCCAAGCCCGCAGGACACAGGCTGCCACACAACATCATCATGTTGAGAGTACAGCCACAACCAGTGTGCATCCTGCCCTGGGGCCCCAAAACCCCTAAATCTCCTCATCTTTGGGGTCCCTCGGACATCCCATCACATCCACCCAGAGGGATGCAGAGTCATGATAGCAGCTGTGCAGCCAAGACCCCAGCAGCTGAGCACACACGATATTCTACACCCCAGAAAACAGGCAGTCCACTACGGTGGGAAGGCTGCCCATGGAAAAGAGGGAGGCAGTGCATGCACTCCTCAGAATCCAAGAGCTGCCTGCCTGAAGCCTGCTGTTGCTGCCACCAGCAACCCCAACCTCTGCAGTAGCAGAGTAGGTGCCCCTCCCATAGGACTGTGGATCCGCCTGACCAGGCCCACCACTGATGGCAACCTGCTCCCTCCAGAGCAAAACTGCTGCACACCCACACATGCCCTCCAAGGGCCAAAGAACCAGCCTGGCCAAGATATGTCACCACTGGAGACCCCACCCCCTCCAACAAAGTGGTTTTGTACTCAAGTGCATCCCTCAGGGACCCAAGGACTAGCTGTCCAGGGCTGCTACCATCACCAATGACCCTGCCCCCTCCAGTGATGAAGTCACCTAGGCCCACTGCTGTCAGAGAACCTGCCCACTCCAGTGGTAGAGCTGCCATACACCCATGCTTCCTAACGCCAGAGCCCCCAAACTGATCTGCCTGGTGTCCCTGTTCCCAGCAAAGCCATGCAATAGCCTTTACAAACAACCACAGCATAGGCCACTGAGGTACTCACAGACACCAATGATGCTGATTATAGCTGAAGAAATCATACGGAGACTACATTACTGCCCCCATACTGAATCAAAGCCAAAGCACCCTATCCAACTGTATATTTATGATACATATGCATATACAGAAAAACATTTTTCCCTATGAAAGCTACTCCATAAAATCAGAAGAGGCAGTGTCCCACCAGAAGCACAGATACCAACATAGGGAAACAGGAAATAAGAAAAAAGAAATGTGATGCCTTCAAAGGAACACAGTAATTCTCTAAGTAACAGACCCCAAAGGAAAACCAATCTAAAATCACCTGACAAAATGCAAAATAACAAGGAAATCTGGCAAGATACAAGAGAACACAAATAGATTCAATGAAATCAGAAAAACATTTCATAAGCTGAATGAGAAATTTTTAAAAATAGATATCATTAAGAAGAATGAAACAAATGTTAGAACTGAATAACTCAGTGAGTGAAATAAAACTAAAATTGAGAATTTCAATAATAGACTAGATCAGGCAGAAGAGTTTCTGAACTTGAAGACAGTTCTTTTAAAATAATCCATTTAGGGGAATGTGGGGAGAAAAAATGGCAGATAAGAGGCAGGACTAACTTGCAGCTCCCACTCAGACAAAACCATGTGTAGAGACTCATATCAAGAACTTGCTCCAGGAACCACTGCAGGAACATACCAGGAAAGCCAAGAGAAACCACAGACTCTTTGAAGGAGGTGGATTGCTGCTGCAGGCCCTGTGGGACAGCTGAGGAACTGTGAGTTGGCTTGCTTTCTCAGCTGGGAGGCTTGTAGCCTGGGGCAAGTTCTCAGCACTGCTCACCAGCTGCCCGGAAATAAACTGTGTGATGTTGGGAGTGGCACGGTGGGAGGTGGGAGTGAGAACGGCTTTTCATGTAGCAGGGTGCATGGGAGCTAAGTGGCTTTCCCTCACTTCCCTGGTGACCTGTGTCACACAGCAGAGGCAGCCACAACTCCCCTGGGAACATAACCCCCTTGGCCTGGGAACTACACCCCCAATCTCCCACAGCAGCTGCAGCAAGCCCTGCCCAAGAAGAGTCTGAGCTCAGACATGCTGAACCCTGTCCCAGCCTGACAGTCTTTCTCTACCTGTCCTGGTAGCCCAAGACAAAAAATATAATCTCTTGGGAGCTCTATAGCCCAGCCTCACCACCTCAGAAACTTGAATACTCATCCAAAGGGGACCCTAGGGTAAGCTTGTATCCTCCCTACACTCCCACAGCTGATGCACTCTTCATAGCGCCACCTCCTGGCTGGAGGCCAGCCAACACAAAACCAGTGCACAAAAATACAACCAAGAACCCTCACGGAGTCCACTTCTCTTCCCTGCTACCTCCACCAGAGCAGGTGCTGGGATCCACAGCTGAGAAACCTGGAGACAGATCACGTCACAGGACTCTGCAGACACTTCCCAGTACCAGGCCTGAGCCTGGTAGCTCCACTGGGCGGCTAGATCCAGAAGATAAATAACAATCACTGCAGTTCGATTCTCAGGAAGGCCCTCCTTAGGGGAAGGGGTACAGCACCACATCATGGGAGCACCCCAAGGGACCAAAAAATCTGAACAGCAGCCTTGAATCTCAGATCTTCCCTCTGATACAGTCTACTGAAATGAGAAGGAACCAGAAAAACAATTCTGGTAACATGACAAAACAAGGTTATTTAGTGCCACCAAAGGATCACAGTAGCTCACCAGTAATGGATCGAAACCAAGATGAAATCCCCAAATTGCCAGAAAAAGAATTCAGGTCAATTATTAAGCTAATCAAGGACGCATCAGAGAAAGGTGAAGTCCAACTTAAAGAAATCAAGAAATGATACAGGATATGAATGGAAAAATCTCCAGTGAAAAAGCATAAATAAAAAATAATCGCAACTTCTGGAAATGAAGAAATCACACTTAGAGAAATGCAAAATGCACTGGAAATTCTCAGTAATAGAACTGAACAAGTAGAAGAAACAACTTCAGAGCTCAAAGACAAGGCTTTCGAATAAACCCAACTCAACAAAGACAAAGAAAAAAGAATTTTAAAAAATGAATAAAGGCTCCAAGAAGTTTGGGATTGTGTTAAATGACCAAACCTAAGAATAATTGGTGTTCCTGAAGAAGAAGGGAAATCTAAATGTCTGGAAAACATGTTTGAGGAAAAAATCGAGGAAAACTTCCCTGGCTTTGCTAGAGATCTGGACATCCAAACACAAGGAGCTCAAAGAACATCTGGGAAATTCATCACAAAAAGATCATAGCCTAGGCACATAGTCATCAGGTTATCTAAAGTAAAGACAAAGGGAAGAATCTTAAGAGGTGTAAGGCAAAAGCATCAGGTAACCTACAAAGGAAAACTTGTCAGATTAACAGCAGATTTCTCAGCAGAAACCCTGCAAGCTAGAAGGGAGTGGGGTCCTATCTTTAGCCTCCTTAAAACAATTGTCAGCCAAGAATTTTGAATCCAGCAAAACTAAGCTTCATAAATGAAGGAAATATAGTCTTTTTCAGACAAATGTTGAGAGAATTTGCCAATACCAAGCCAGCACCACCAGAACTGCTAAAAGCAGCTCTAAATCTTGAAACAGATCCTTAAAATACACCAAACTAGAATTTCATTAAAGCATAAATCTTACAGTACCTATAAAACAACAACACAATGAAAAAAAACAAGGTATTCAGGCAACAAATAGCACGATGAATAGAATAGTACCTCACATCTCAATAGTAACATTGAATTTAAATGACCCAAACCCTCTACTTAAAAGGCAAAAAATGGCAGAATGGATAAGAATTAACCAACCAAGTGAATAGTACGTCATATCTCAATAATAATGCTGAATGTAAATGACCTAAATCCTCTACTTAAAAGACACAAAATGGCAGAATGGATAAGAATTAACCAACCAAGTGAATAGTACCTCAAATCTCAATAATAACATTGAATGTAAATAGCCTAAATCCTCTACTTAAAAGACACAAAATGTCAGAATGGATAAGAATTAACCAACCAAGTACCTGGTGTCTTCAAGAGACTCACCTGACACACAAAGACTCACATAAACTTAAGGTAAAGGGGTAGGAAAAGATATTCCATGTGGACACCAAAAGTGAGCAGCAGTAGCTTTTCTGTTTCTTTCTTTTTTTTTTTTTTTTTTTTGAGATGGAGTCTTACTCTGTCACCTAGGCTGGAGTGCAATGGTATGGTCTCCGCTCACTGCAACTTCTGCCTCCTGGGTTCAAGTGATTCTCCTGCCTCAGGCTCCTGAGTAGCTGGGATTACAGGCACCCGCCACCATGCCTAGCTAATTTTTGCATTTTTATTAGAGACGGGGTTTCACTATCTTGGCCAGGCTGGTCTTGAACTCCTGACCTCGTGATCCACCTGCCTCGGCCTCCCAAAGTGCTGTGATTACAGGCATGAGCCACCGTGCCTGGCCAGGAGTAGCTTTTCTTATATCAGATAAAACAGACTTTAAAGCAACAACAGTTGCTTTAAAGAGGGACATTATATAATGATAAAAGGACTAGTCCAACAGGGAAATATCAAAATCCTAAATATATATGCATCTAACACTGGAGATCCAAAATTTATAAAACAATTACTACTAGACCTAAGAAGTGAGATAGACAACAACACAATAATAGTGTGGGACTTCAATACTCCACTGATAGCACTAGACTGGTCATCAATACAGAAAGTTAACAGAGAAACAATGGACTTAAACTACACCCTAGAACAAGTGGACTTTACAGAACATTCTACCCAACAATTGCAGAATATTCATTTTATTCATCAGTATATGGAACATTCTCTAAGATAGACCATGTGATAGGCCACAAAACAAGTCTCAACAAATTTGAGAAAATCTAAATTATATCAAGTACTCTCTCAGGCCACAGTGGAATAAAATTGGAAATCAACTCCAAAAGGAACCTTCAAAACCATGCAAATATATGAAAATTTAAGAACTTGCTCCTGAATGATCATTGGGTCAACAATGAAATCAAGGTGGAAATCAAAAAATTCTTTGTACTGAACAATAATAGTGATACAACCTATCCAAACCTCTGGGATACAGCAAAAGTGGTGCTAAGAGGAAAGTTCACAGCATTAAATGCCTACATCAAAAATTCTGAAAGACTACAAATAGTCTACGGTCACACCTCTAGGAACTAGAGAAACAAGAACAAACCAAACCCAAACCCAACTGAAGAAAAGAAATAATCAAGATCTGAGCAGAACCAAATGAGGCTGGCCATGGTGGTTGTCTAGGCGCAGTGGCTCATGCCTTTAATCCCAGCACTTTGGGAGGCCAAGGTGGGTGGATCACTTGAGGTCAGGAGTTCAAGACCAGTCTGGCCAACATGGCAAAACACTGTCTCTACTAAAAATATACAATACACAAATTAGACAGGTGTGGTTGTGCACATCTGTAATCCTAGCTACTCAGGAGGCTGAGGCATGAGAATTGCTTGAAACCAGTAGGCAGAGGTTGCAGTAAACCAAGATTATAGTACCACTGCACTCTAGCCTGGGCAACAGGGTGAAACTCTGTCTTAAAAAAACAAAAAACAAAAAACAAAAAACAAAAACGAAATGAAGTTGAAGTAAAAAAAATACAAAAGATAAATGAAACAAAAAGTTGATTCTTTATAATGATAAAAAAATTGATAGACCATTAGCGAGATTAACCAAGGAAAGAAGAGAGAAGATCCAAACAAGCTCAATTAGAAATGAAATGGGAGATATTGTAACTGATACCACAGAAATACAAACGATCATTCAAGGCTACAGTGAACAGCTTTATGCACATACACTAGAAAACCTAGAGGAAATGGATAAATTCCTGGAAATATACAACTTCCCTAGATTAAACCAGGAAGAAATAGAAACTCTAAATGGACCAATAACAAAAGGTGAGATTGAAATGGTAATTAAAAAGCTACCAATAACAAAATTCCAGGGCCAGACACATTTACAGCTAAATTACAGTTAAATTCTATCAGCCATTCAAAGAAGAATTAGTACCAATCCTATTATACACTATTCCAAAAGACAGAGAAAGAAGGAATCCTCCCTAAATCATTCTATGAAGCCAGTATCACCCTAATACCAAAACCAGGAAAGGGCATAACAGCAAAAGAAAACTACAGACCAATATCCCTGATGAAGATAGATACAAAAATCCTCAATAAAATACTAGCTAACTGAATCCAACAGCATATCAAAAAGATAATCCACCATGATCAAGTAGGATTCATACCAGGGATGAAGGGATGGTTTAACATTTGCAAGTCAATAAATGTGATACACCATGTGAATAGAATTAAAAACAGAAAATTACATGATCATCTCATTGGAGCCATTCTAGAGGTTGGCTCATCAGCAAAACTCTTCTAGACATTGGCTTAGGCAAAGACTTCATGACCAAGAACCCAAAAGCAAATGCAACAAAAACAAAGATAAATAGATGGGACTTAATCAAACTAAAAAGCTTCTGCACAACAAAAGAAACAATCAGTGGAGTAAACAGACAACACACAGAATGGGAGAAAGTCTTCACAATCTATACTTCTGACGAAGGAGTAATATCCAGAATGTACAAGGATCTTAAACAAATCAGCAAGAAAAAAAAATCAAACAATCCCATCAAAAAGTGGGCTAAGGATATGAATAGACAATTCTCAAAGGAGGATATACAAATGGCCAACAAACATATGAAAAAATGCTCAACATTACTAATGATCAGGGAAATGCAAATCAAAACCATCTGACTCCTGTGAGGATGGCCATAATCGAAAAATCAAATAATAACAGATGTTGGCGGGGATGTGGTGAAAAGGGAACACTTTTACACTGTTGGTGGTAATGTAAACTAGTACAACCACTAAGGAAAACAGTGTGGGGTTTCCTAAAGTAACTAAAAGTAGATCTACCATTTGATATAGAAATCCCACTCCTGGGTATCCACTTAGAGGAAAAGAAGTCATTATATGAAAAAGACACTTGCACATGCATGTTTACAGCAGCAAAATTTGCAATTTCAAAAATATAGAACCAGCCCAAATGCCCATCAATCAATGAGTAGATAAAGAAAATGTGATTATATATATGTGTGTGTATATATATATAAGTGTGATATACACACACACACACACACACACAATTGAATACTACTCAGCCATAAAAAGGAATAAAATAAGTACTGGCATTTGCAGCAACCTGGATGGAATCAGAAACTATCATTCTAAGTGAAGTATCATGAGTGGGAGCTAAACTATGAGGATGCAAAGGCATAAGAATGATACAATGGACTTTGGGGACTCAAGGGAAAGGGTGGGAGGTGGGTGAGGGATAAAAGACTACAATTTGACTATAATTTGCTTCAGAGAGAAGCTTTTTTGGTTGTATCTACTTGTTGATATTTCAGCTTTCTGTATCTGGATGTTCATATCTCTCCCAACACTTGGAAAGTTTTCAGCTATTATTTCATTGAATAGGTTTCCTATGCCTTTTCCCATCTCTTATTCATCTGAAATTTCTATAATGGGAATATTTGTTTCCTTAATGTTGTCCCATATGTCCTGCAGGCTTCCTTCATTCTTTTTTTGTTGTTGTTGTTCTTTATTTCTTTTTTTTTCCTTTTTCATCTGAATGGATTTTTTTTTTTTTTATTTCAATAGGTTTTTGGGGAACAGGTGGTATTTGGTTACATGAATAAATTCTTTAGTGGTGATTTCTGAGAAATCAGATTTCAAAGAAACAAAGAAAATTTACAATTAAAGCTAATGAAGTACTAAAAAGAAAAGATGGCAAATAAACAACCTAAAGATGCACCTCAAGGAACTAGAAAAGCAAGAACAAACAAAACCTACAATTAATAGAAGGAAAGAAATAATAAATACCAGAACAGAATTGAAATAGAGACAAAAAAATTTCAAAAGACCAACAAAAGAAATACTTGTGTTTTTGGAAAAGATAAACAAAATTGACATACCATTAGGTAGACTAAGTAAAAAGAGAGAAGACTCAAATAAATAAAATCAGAAATAGAAAAGGAGACATTACAACTGATACCATAGAATTACAAAGGATCAGGAGAGGGTACAGCTCAGGGGTGGAGCATTTGACTGCAGATCAAGAAATACAAAGGATCATAACAGATTATTATGAACAACTATGTACCAACAAATTGAAAAACCTAGAAGTGGATAAATTCCTGGACACATATAACCTATCAACATTGAGCCAGGAGGAAACAGAAAACCTGAATAGACCAAGAACAAGCAATGAGATTGAATAAGTAATAAAAAGTCTCCCAACAATGTAAAGCCCAGGGCAGAATGGCTTCACTGCTAAAGTGTACCAAACTCATAAAGAAGAACTACCATAAATACTTCTGAAAATATTCCAAAAAATTAAGGAAGAGGGAATTATTCCTAACTCATTCTATGATGCCAGCATTACCATGATGCCAAAATCAGACAAGGACAGAACCAAAAAATTAAACTATAGGCCAATATCTCTGATGAACATATATGCAAAAATCCTCAACAAAATACTAAAATCCAACAGCATATCCAAAAGTTTGTATTTATCCCAGAGATTAAAGGATGATTCAACAGACACAAATTAATAAATTTGATACCTCTCATAAACAAAATGAAGGACAAAGCCCATATGATTATCTCAATAGACACAGAAAAAGTATTTGATAAAATTAAATATCATTTACAATAATAACTCTCAACAAATTAGGTATAGATGGAATATACCTTAATACAATAAAGGCCATATATGACAAACCCACAGCTAACATTATACTAAAGAGACAAAAGCTGAAAGCTTTTCCTCTAAGATCTGGAACAAGATGGAACTAAAAATGATGAGCTCATAGAAGTAGTGAGTAGAATTGTGCTTATTAGAGGTTGGGAAGGGTAGCCAGGAGGGGAGAGTATGAAGAGGTTGGTTAGGAGACACACAATTATAGCTAGATAAGAGGAATAAATTCCAGTGTTCTAGAGCAATATAGAATGAATATAGTTAACAATAATTTATTGTATATTTTCAAAAAGCTAGAAGATTTTGAATGTTCTCAACATAAAGAAATGATAAATGTTTGAGAAAATATACATGCTAATTACCCTGATTTGGTCATTACACATTATATACATGTTTTGAAATATCACTCTGTACCCTGTAACTATGTTAAATTATTACATGTATGTTAAAATTAACTTTAAAAGGTACAAGTAAAGGAAAATAGAATTAAGTAGCTGGTATACAAAGGAGGCAGGGAAACATTTAAATTTTATAGCATATGTATGTGGTACCCATTGAAAATTAAAATAAGCAAATACATTTTTGAAAAAAGCTACAAATAAAGCTAATGAAGTACTAAATAAAATGTTTTATCCTCCTACATTGTCAGATGTAGTTTTACAAAACAAAATAGAAAATATGTGATTGGATAAGCAGTAAAACATATATATTTACAAGCTATAAATATAAATATTTAATATTTAATATAATAAGAATATAAATATTCTAAAACTATATTTTCCTTGCCTTCATTTCAGCAAAATTATTAAATATGCTATTATAATGGAAAATTTCACAAAATTTTCGCTCTACTGATAGTAATAATCTAAAAGATGAATCGAAAATAAAATTATAATCAAAATGTATACAATTTGAATTTTCAATTAAAATTCATACATTAAAACAAATGTGAGAACTTTTTTGTTCTTGAGACAGGGTCTCACTCCTGTCCAACAGTCTGGAGTGCAGTAGCATGATCATGGCTCAAGCAATCCCCCCACCTCAGCCTCCTGAGTAGCTAGGACTACAGGTTCATAACACCACATCCAGCTAATTTTTTTTTTTTTTTTTTTGAAGAGACAGGGTTTCACCAAGTTATCCAGACTGGTAAGAAATTTTGAATGGACTTATTTCCATATATTTAAAAATGTTATTTTAAAATTAATATTAAAAACCAATTAGAATTAAAAGCAAATACAAATTATAATAGTTATTACAACTTAAAATATTATTTAAACAAAGAAGAAAATGCTCATTTATTTGAAATGTCATTTTATTACACATTTTATTAAAATTATTCATAATTCCAGCATTTAATGTTCATATTTTAATTGCTAGGCTAAAGGATCAGCATCATGGTTTATCAATTTTGTATCTATAGTTACACAGATACAGAATTCAAGTAATGTAAATTGTTTAATATTGCAAAATATGCCTGAGCCACCATGCACAACTTCTTTCTCCTCAGTAATTCTGGAACTATCAATTGGTACATGAGGAAAAACAAAGAACTGGTCATTTATCACTATTAGGACACAGAATTCATTGTGAAAGAATCTATTGAGCTCACATTATCTTAGAGGATTTGACATATTAACTAATTTATCTTTTCTCTTTCCTAAATATTTGTGTCATTCAATTCTTCCTGGTGTTTCTAAGTAGTATTTGTCTCCGGGAGTAAGAATTTTAAGACATCAAAGTGAATCAAGGTAAAATTAACAGAGGCAAGTCAAAGTTCTAACGGCTGGATACATGCTTAATAAACCATTTGTTCAAAACATTAAAAATTTAGAACCAGGATCCACAAAGACTGTGATTCATTCTCTGGCATGAAGGTAATATTGTGCAGTTCAGGCCTGTTAACAATAGGCCAAAGTGGCCGAGACTTTAATTCTATAGCACATGACGCAATTATTTGTTGTCAGCAAAGTTTCTCCTAATGTCAGAACAAGGTAACTGACATCATTTCACATTCAACTGGAGGCTGCAACTTCAGGAGTCTCCCTTTAATACTCACAATTTGGACACTCTAATTAGTTATCTAGGTGATATTACTCCTCCTCATATTTGGAGATGTCACAAAAGATACTATTTGTACAAGAATATGCCTGCCTTTTGGCCACAGCCTGCTCCTGATTGAACACATGACAATGTTTTTTGGTGTAACATTTGAAGTGATGATTTACAAAGCCTATCTCCATTTACAACTCAGCTCTTGGAGATAAGGAATTTCATAATGTCTTTTTCTTAAAAATACGCACCTAATTATTGACTGGTTTATCTTAGACAGCTAAAATATGCTAAACAGTTTGAAAGCAAGCTTTAAAATACCCTGAAGATGTTTCTCTTATATTTTGTTAACTTTACTGTTGTAAAAGCTATACAATGCTACTCTTTTTATCAATAATCAATTAATGTTTACTTGTTCAGATAAAATGTGGCCACACATTTGAGGCCAGACAGGCCTGCATTCAGATCCCACTTCTACCACCCTGAGCTATGTCATTTGGGAAAATTATATAATGCTTCTGAGGTTCAGTTTCTTCATTTGTAATTGAGATCATTCCTTATTTGCAGTGCCATTGTGAAAATTTAATGATACAATCACTGTGGAGTGCCTGGCACACAGTATATTCTCAAATAAATAAATAAATAAATAAACAGTAGCTATGTAACTGACAAAGAATTATGGAAATCAGCTATAGTGAATTCATTCATCAATTTAATAAACATGTATTGATCCTACTGTATGCCAGACAACTGGGCAAAGTGCTTGGAATAGGAATTCAAAGGCTGGTTTGCACTAGAAGCTTAATATTTCTGTGGGGATACAGACATGCATAATAGAGATATGAAAGTGTTGTGCAAGCACAAGTAACGGAATAGCTAACTTTGCTTGGGGAGTTAGGAATGGCTTCTTAAAGAAGATAGAAACTAAGCTAGCAGGAATTTGTCAGGAAAGACTGAGAAGGGCATTTGGGGCAGAAGATTGCAAAGGCATGGAGTTACGACGTGCTTTTCACATTCAAGAAAAGGAAAAAGTTGGAGAGGGCCATAGTAACCATGCCAGGCCCCATGGATGGCTACACTGAACTGACAAGACCCAGCTGATGTGTTTGGAAATAGACCAGAAGTGCCATGCTAATCCTTCAAGAGTGTGGCTCTAACTGAACTAAAAAAAAATCCAATTCTCTGAGATATGCCACTTTTGATGAATTGGCTTAAGGAAGGATTGATCAAAACCCTTCAGTACAGTGATGTTTGTTTGCTAGACACACCACTTTTCTTCAAATATACCAAAATTGGGGGCAGAAGGGAAACTGTTATTTTGTACTCAAGGCTCATGATTTCCAGCTCTTCCTTCCCCTATAATTTCTTGTGATGGGCTGCCCTTTTCACCAGGAACACCCCGGGACATGTTCTAAAACTGCTGTAACCAAAATGCATGCTTCTTAGTTAATAACAAAGTAGTGCTCAATTCCAAAAGCTGAAAGGGAAGATGACACAAAATTTCACTGCAGAAAATATATCCTCAAATGTTGTAAAATGATGTGAAAACCATCCAAAGCACTGGATTTGAAACTAGTGAGGGGAACATCATGGCTAAAGCATCAGAAAGAATTAGACTGAGAAGAAGGAAAAGGCCTCAAAGCCACAGGCAAACACCCTAACTTGGGCAGAACCCTAAGAGGCAAACAATCCCACTGCTAAAGGCACCTCCAAATGCCTGCAACAGATCTCTGAGAGAAAGTAACAGCCTTGCTGCCCATCTGAGGGAAACTGTCCAGCTGCAGTAGTTACTTCCAACAAAATCCTGTCAATGTGAGGTGCAGGTGGAGCGGAGGGCTGGTGGCTGTGTAGGTGGGAATCCAACCCTGGGCTCTGAGGACAAGCCTTCTAATGGCACAGAAATTAAATTCATCCCAGAATTGGCTAGTTATATTATTTAACACCACTGACACACCCACCTTAATAATCTGTGGATTCATCTACTACATAGTTTGAATAATGACTCAATTTCATGGGAAGAAGTTTCTATTTATATTCAGTAAATATTACAGTATTCTCTAATTGTAATCTCCCATTATAACCTTCCAAGATTTCATGGATTTTTAGGCAAATTCTATGGAAGGTCTAAATAGCAGATAATAGCTATTTAATAGATTTTTTTAAAATAAAAGAAAGCCGTTTGTTTTAATCCACTCACCATTCCGTGATTCAGCCACCCTGGGATAAAATTATCCAGCAGCTTCGGGTATATCATCTCTCTGTCATAGGCATAAATGATCCAGAACACTGCTACAACAAACTGGAAGGAAAAAGAAATTTTTTATTTCAAGTTCATTGACTATTCACAACATACAATTTATTGGTTAACAATAGTTAAAAGAACCCAACAGAATTTGGAATCTATGATGAAAGACAAATCGGTAAACCAGCTAATGATTGGAAACACAGGTCTAGCTTCATTCCATTAGTAGTAAAAGTTAAGGTGCCTCCTCTATCTCTGATCTCCCAACTGTGTTCTTTCAGGCAAAGGGATTGGTTTCTGAGGGAGAAAGAAGAGGCCTGTTTTCATGAACAGCTCCGTTTCAGGGCTAACTGTACTGATCTGATTCCTCTCAAGAGGGTTTAAAAGTTCACTGGTGGTTTTTCGGATCCCATTACCCACTATCTAGGGTTAGCACACATTCAGGAAACTGTCGGGTATGTCCCTTTTCCTTGAACCCATCATGTGGTTTAAATTAATCTTCACATTCTCAAATTTCCACTTCACCACTAGCAGCATTGAAACCACTGCTATAAAATCTCCTAAAGTCACATTTCCAGCAAATGTATTAATTTATACAGACTAAGCAAGGGCTTTAGCTGCACTGAGAAGCTGGGTCCATGGAGGGTAAAGGAAGATTCCTAATTCTCTTGGAATAACTTAGAAGTTCATCTGGGTTCCAAAGGTTTGTTTTGGCCCAACAGCAACATAATCATCAAAAGAGAGTAGAATACCCAATGTATTATTTTACCCTTCTTCCAACTAATGGTGAGAAAAGAAGTTCAGATAAAATAATGAATGGCCCGAGGTCTTAACCTTCAGCACTGAATTTAAAAGAAGTGTATGTTTTTGTAAATGTCAAAAAATGTAGCATAGAAAGGGAACCATCCAACAGGAAGAGATAAAAGTCTCTGTAGAGTGATGTCTCAAAATAAAAAATGCTACAAAATGGAAAAATATAGCATAAATATTAGAAACAATTTTGACTTCATTTTATATCTCATTCATGCTCCCATATTTTATTAATAAAAATAATAGTTTAATGCCACTTCAAATTGGTGGTTTTGGTAGGTTGGTGGAAGAAAAGGCCAGAATGAAAGAAATTAAAGTGGTGGTAGGTGGCAGGTAGAGGCAGTAAAAGGCGACTCCCGTTTCATGGCAATGGGCAGTGAGGGAAGGCAAAGGAGGCCGGCTATCTGAGACATGTAACAGGGATTAGGAGGGTGTGTATGATCTTACAAAGTAGGAGATCCAGGCAGTATTTTGATTGGCTAAAAGTCAGAGTCAAAGGAGATAGAAAGGGAATGACTGATAAGCAAGGCCCAGGAAAAGAAAGGGATTAGGATTATAAATACAGATGAAGCATCCTTCCCTTTAAAGTGAAATGCAAGCACTTTTGCTGACAGTTGGAAATAGAGCTGAGTGCAAAGGATTTGGGGCACTGCTATGGATAATGTGCTAGGAAGTCCATAGAATATTTAAAAGGAAGACTGTCATGAATCAGGAAGACCTAACAGAGATCTAATAACAAGATTTTGTAATAGAACCAACCAGAATGTTTTCCCAGGCTGTCTTGAGGTCTGTGAAAATGAGGATTTAGGAAAAAGAGGGTTTAGGAAAACTTGAGGATCCTAGGGATTTTGTAGCACAATGGCTTGGGTAACTGGGACAGATAAAAGGTTGAAAATAAGGGATGCTATGAGAACAGAAGAACGTCTTTAAGCAACTGGCTAGCATTTCTAAGCTGGTACTTGGATTACATGAGATATCACACCTAAAGATATTAGTGACAGACAGTAAACACTTAATTAAAGATAGTCATTCCTGTTTTCACTTCTTTTGCTGGATAGATGTGACAAGTGACACCAAACCAATTAGGGCTGATCATGTGCTCTGATGCCAGGGATGCATTGCCAGGCATCACAGCAGTACTACCCCGCCCCATGATTCCAGCCTTGCTATTCAAAGCGGATCAGCAGCACTCATGTCACCTGAAAGCTTTTAAATGTACAGGATCCCAGGTCTCACTCTGATCTGCTCTGATCCTGCATTTCAATAAGATCTTATGCACATATAAGTTTGAGATGTTCTGCTTGGGGAGGCTCTACTTTGGCCACCTTGAGCCTCCTCCCTTCCCATGGAGTGAAGAGATCCTGTGGCCAAGTGGCTTGTCTATGCGGAGCATGCACCTCTTCCCTTGGAGATCACACCTGGAGTAACTGTGAGCCTGGAATTCCCTGCCCACATAGTCATGAGTATGCCTTGGGGCATTTGTGGATCTCCCCCTCCAGTCTGAACCCGAAGGTAGACTGTGCAATAAATGTGTGTTTGCCTTAACCTGAGGGTGGTAAAGGCACATCTGTTTCTGGAGGGTGAGGACCAAAGGTTTGCATTTTGTCTGGGTGTCTAAATACAGGCATGAAGCCACTTCAGTCCTGGATGGAGCCACTGATGCAAATCTCTTCATCTTTGCCATATAACATAACCTAATCAAGGGAATGACATCCCATCATATTCACAGGTCTCTCTGATACTCTATGGAAGGGGATTGTACACGCTGTGCAGCAGGGGATGGAATCTTGGCGTCATGTTGGAATTCTGCTTATCATAGGCTCCCACTGTGTTCTTTCTTTCCAAATTGTTTTGACTCTTTTAAGTCCTTTGCATTTCCATTCAAATGTTAGAATCTCCGACTGTTAATTTATACAAATATCCTGCTAGAATTCTCATGGTGACTGTTTGGGGAGAGCTAACATTTTAATAATATTGAATCTTCCAATCCATGAGGATCATTTGTATCCCCTAACTTGGGTCGTCTTTAATTTCTCTCAGCAAAGTTTTTGGTTTTCAATGCACAGATACTGCACGTATTTTGTTGAACTTATCCATAAATATTTCATGTTTTGTGATGCTATTGTGGAGAGTATTATATTTTTTAGATTCTTTTTTGTTAGTTTATAAAAATGAACCAATTTCTGAATATTGACATTATATTTTATACCTTTGCTAAATTCATGTAGTAGTTCTAGTCGCTATTTTAGAAATAGTTTTGCATTTTATACTTACACGATCTGCAAATAAAGACAGTGTTTTTCCCTTATAATTTTATGCATTTTACTTCTTTTTTTTTTTTTATTGCACTGCCTGTGACCTGCAGCAATATGTTGAATAGAAGTGATGGAGAGTGAGCATCCTTGCCTTCATCTCTATCTTAGGGAAAGTGTTCAGTCTTTCCACACTTAAGTTTTATATTAGCTGCAGGCTTCTCTTAGTTGTCTTTTATCAAGTTGAGAAAAATCTCTTCTATTCTTACTTTATTTGGGAATTATATACATACACAATGAATAAGTGCTTAATTTTTGAATTTTTTTCAGATGGTTTTGTTTCATATATTGAGATGATCATATAGTTTTCCCTCTTTATTCTGTTAATATGGTGAATTATATCAATTGATTTTGAAAGTCAAACCAACCTTATATTCCTGGTCATCATATATTATAATTTATATAAATATATATATGTTTTTACTGGATTCAATCTGCTGATACTCTGCAAAGAATTTTCTTTTCATCTCTATTCATGAAGTATACTGATCTCTGATCTGTAATTTTCTTTTCTCATAATGTCTTCACCTAATTCTGGGAATAGTATAAATTCTGGAATCAAAAGATGAGTTGGGAAGTGTTTCCTCCTCTATTTTCTGAAGGGTTTTGCACAAGATTAGTGTAATTTATTCCTTATGCAATTGATATACTTCCCTAGTAAAGCCGTCTGGACTTGCAATTTTTCTGTTGGGTAGATTTGTGAATTCATTTTCTTTAATAAATATAGGGCCATTTGGGCTTCCTACTTTTGCTTGAGTTGATTTTGGTCATTATTATCTTTTGTGGAATTGCTATATTTCATCTATGCTTTTGAATTTATAAAATTGTTCTTAATATTTCATCATGGAAACTAACAAATGCTATGAATCAGGTATTTTTTCCCTAGAGAGAGCCCACTGTTAAATATTTACTAACATACCACTATTAGGAGTCACTTTCTGTTCACCACGAGTGATCATTCACAGCATCCACAACACATGAGACTCAGTGTGAAGCTTTGGTCAATACTTTGATCCCTACCTTATACTGAGGGAATTATATGGGTTATTAAAAGTGAAGTGACTTTCAAGAAAGTGTTAGTTACCTTTCTAAGTGTAATACTAGAAGGTCAGGAGGCCCAGCTAACTGAGTAATCAGTCTTCTAAATAATTCTTTAGATATAAACACAGAACAGATGGTAGCTTCTTGGCTTCCTGCACTGATATCCTCCTGATAGTATAGCCATCAGCAAACCCAAAATAAATTTGAACTCTCCTACCAGGGCATGGATATGGAACAAAAATAGTTTCTCTTGGACAGGCTAAGCGATACTGAAACCTTCCACTGTTGTGAAGAAGTGTCTTCTCTGGCCAGGAGCAATGGCCAGCTATTCCTCATCCTACACCTGCTGCTTCTTGGCTGCCAGGAACAGAATACTGTACTTGAACTGAGAGTGGAAGGAGCACAGTCACTTTCCAGTCCTTTAAGCTTTGAGACAAAATACTTGAGTGACAGCTAGTCATTGATGTCTCATTTGAACCCCCAGAATTACTAGGAAATTAATGCCAAAAGAAAATTGGATTCACAATTTGCCTCCTTTTGAAAGGAGTCTCTCACATGGAGTCTAACAGAAGCTGAAACTTCAGCTTTAGTCCACTTCTAAGAAGAAGCTTTATTGATTAATGGGAAATTCTTTGGAATTGGGTAAGACCAATTAGAATGCAAAGGATGTTGGAGAGAAATTTGCCATGAAGAAGGCTAAAGAGTCACTTATCTATAGATTGGTCTATAAAGGCCGGATAGCATCATCTCAAACATTCACTGTTGACGGAGGGAAGGAAGGAGGGAAGAGGGGAGGAAATGGATACATCCTTAAAGTCTGCAGCTTCAACTGGATAAAATCTTATATATATTCTGATATGTCAGTACTGAGACTTTACCAAATACTCATAGGAAAAAGCTTAAATTCTGTTTGGGGCTCTATTACCTTGCTTCCAGATTTCTTTTTCATGACTTACTTTCCAGTCAATTCTTTCTGTTGCAGAAGGGTAATCTTTAGAAATGTTTCCAATTGTGATTTCTCTATGCAAACAGAGAAAGCATGGGCATGAGAATAAGTTGGGTGTTGTGCATGCTATCTGGCTTCGTCTCTGAGGGCCCCCATGCAAAGAGTGAATGTTTCCTTCAGCAGGACCCTTGCCTTCCTACTTTCGAGATCTACGGAATCCTGGGTGTCCAAGTCCTCTCCTTCTGGCTGATTTTCCTCAACCATACCCTCAAATTCAGAAACGTATAGTGAAGCTTAGGGCTCTCTAAAATGCCACAGTCTCCTTTGTTCCAGAGGACAATCAGTTTCTAGGATTCATTCCTAAAAGCATGACATGGAATTCCTCTCCTTAGAATGTAAGTCTGTGAGTAATGTTAATTTTTTATGCTATGAATTCTGCCCAAATCATCTTAAAACCCGAATCTCCATATAGAGAATTGCCAAAGCACATGTTGATGTTATGCTCTTTTTTTCATGGGTTTTAACTTCATCATTTTGGTACATTTACAATTTATCCATATTTGCCTAGATTTCTGTTCTTCATTATCTCTACTGACTCAGGAAGTAATGATAGAATACAAACCCAGCTCCTACAAATGCCTACATGATTTGGTTCCTTCCTTTCTCTCCAATCTCGGCCTGTGCCATGTTCTGTCTTGTTCCTTCAAGCCCAACCGGTAATTTGTTCCTGAAAATTATTAAGCTCTTTCCCGATTCAGGGCCACAGCATTTTCTACTCTGTGCCAGGAATGCTCTTCCCCTCCTTTCACATGGCTGGATTCTCTGTTCTTTCAGGTCTAGCTTAAATAGCACCTGCACTAGACCTTCCACTGCTCTGTTGTCTATTACAGAACTTGGCAGACAACAGGCTCTTGCTGTTGTTGCTGCTGCTCAGTTCTTCCTTGTTTTGTGGCTCCTCTATGAGAAAGTGAAGTATCAGAGAACAGGAATTAGTTTGTCCTGTTCATTACTGGTTCCCCACTGCCTGGCATAGAGCATGGATGTGATAAAAATTTGCTGAATAAATGAATAAAGTCTATTGCTGTTCCTTGTACCTGCCAGACTCCACATCTCCCACAGGAGCAAGTACCTTTTTACTCCTTTTCTTCCTATTGACCTAAAATTCCTCCTGTATGTTCCCTGTGGATTTTTGTCCTTCTGTGTGTAAGGAAGAAATCTCCTTCCTTCCAGGCTACTCTTATGGCCCAGCCCTTCTCAGATCATCTATGAGATAGCTCCTCCCTCACCTGCTTAAGTCTTCTATCATCCTATAATAATCCTCTGGACTTCAAGATCAAGAGCAAGACTGAAAGCTCTCTTTCCTTAAGTCAACCAAAAATTAGTAGAATGAGAAACAGAAGCAAAACTGATGAAACAGTAGGAAACACCCATAATCCAAACATCACTCTTTAAAAGGCTGCCAAGTGTTAGGAAAATTAAATGAGGACATGGGGAGACTCTGATGGAAGAAACAAGATCCTGCAGCTCTCTGGTTCAGCGAGCAGAACAGAGCAGTCTTTACAGGTGGCAAACCCTGAAGGACATTAAATGACCCTTGGCTGGGAACATGAGGTCTCGATGCATGGAAGCACTGGGGAAATGCTCTGATCCCTGTTTGGCATTAGGGGTCAGAGGTGAGGATGCTAAACATGGAAACGGGCTAGTGTGTCATCTCTGCCAGAGCAGGATGTGGGTGCACTAAGGTCAACAAGAAAAGAGTGGTGGTAACAAGCCTGAATATATGGCTCATGCTCACCTGATGGAAACAAAGCTTTATGTCACCATCCAAAAGAGTTGTGATAAAAATGAGCTGAGGAGAGAGAAACGAGTTGAGCTCACACAGAGGCCATTCTCCAGGACAAGGCAGTCGTGGAAAATAGATGGAAATTCAAGCTGCCCTAGCTCCGTTCCCTAGCCTGTCTCCAGTTCTATCCTTTCACAAATAGCTGGCTCGGTAAGAACAAACCAATTTAAGAATGCATAATCACAAGAAACGAAACAGTATGGGATGTAGTCATAGATACCACAAAAAACATAAAGAGGAAGATGATTTTAAGAAGTCAGCAGAATGATACACACCAGAAAAGTTTGCCCCAATAGGTATAATTCATGATCAAATAATTCTCCATTAAAGAAAAGAGGTCAAAGAAGAAAAACTGAGATTCGAGAGAAGATAGAGCAAGAGGAGAAGAGGATAAAGGTGAATGAACTTATGAAATAAAAAAAAAAACATAAAAAATAAAACTAAAAGTCACATTAGAGGCAGTAAAAGGAAAAATTGCCTTTGGTGAAGACAGTCGGGGTTTAGCTTTCTGCAGAACTGTGGACTAGATACACTGAAAAACCTTCCCACTGTGAAACACTAGGTGCTAAATAAATTACAACAAATATAATTTTAAATGTATTGCTGAGCACACAAGAAAGGAAGGGAAATCACTAGGAGCCACAAAAAAAAAAAAAAAAAAAAAAAGAAGAGAGGAAAAATGAAAACAGAAGCAAACTCAGAAACTGGGACTGCCTGGAGGCAAATACCAATATGAGAGTCAGAGCACTCTGTGGACTGTGGTCAAGGAGGTGGAAGGCAAGGCCTGAGGCCACACAACGTGATGGAGGAAATCAAGCCAAAAGAGCCTGGCCCGCAGAGGGCCTACACCTTCAGAGAAAGGGGAGCCTGGAGAAAGTACTCTCTACCAAGTCAAATAAATTGCTTTTTACTCCTAATTGCCCAGACTTTTTTAATCAAAAAGGTTTTTTAATTTCATTTAATTTTTTTCACATTGAGATAATCATTTTTTCCTCTTTTATCTTTGTATTAGTGAAAGCGAAGCTAAGATAATTAAGCAAGGTCTGCAAGGTCTGAAAATAAATTTTAAACTTACACCAAATAACTGTAATGGATACTGTAGTGCTTTCCCAGATCCCCTCTTCAGAGTCAGGGCATCCATTGGCCAGTGCTTAGGACTATCAGTTGCTGGCCGTTCTCAGCTGTATCCTTCAACGGGAGTTGCCCTCAGCTACAGGGAATGGAACAGCCCAAGGTCATGCTCCCTCCTCAAGGCAGTACAAACCCAATGACTGGCTAATGCAAGGATACAAAGACCCTACCCAAATTTAGGATGACTGTGAAGGGCCATCCCAGCTCAAGAGCTCCTACTGTGTCTCAGTTACAACTACAATATGGGTGAGCTTCCCTCTCTGCCCAATGCTGTCTTCCTTACTTCCTAACAGGGGCACCTCCCAAAGGCTGCCTCCTTCTGCATCTCAGAGCCTGGTCACAGGAGTCCAATCTAAGACAGCACCATTCATGTAGAAGTGCAACAGACAGATACATTGAAGCACGAACATATTTGTAATAAATAAATCACTATAAGGAAATGTATAAAAAGTAAACATTCTTTACAATCTTCACCTGCAAAGATCTTTATTGCCAAAGGGAGAGGTATATCTTTCAAGATCTTTTTCTACATATGTAAAATGCACTCTACACATTATTCTATGAAATTAGGTCATACTATACCTAGTCTTCTGCAATTCTTCTGACTTAATATTTTAAGAAGATACTCCATGGTTCTTAAGTGCTCCATAGAACCCCACTGTAGGATGATGTACCATAGTTTACTCAAGTACTCACTAATGGATATATGCATTCTTTCCAATTTCCCAGTTTCTAACAAGGCCACAGTAGATGTGTTACATGTATGTTTTTATGTACTTACATTGGACCTCAGAGGGATAATTTGCAAAAAGCAAAATTACGTTTGCACCAACCTACATACTAGGAGAGATGCTCCAGGATCTGAGGCCCCCATTGTTGGCTCGGCTTGCTGACATGAGGCTCCTTTGTCACTCCCTGTCCCAGTACCACTGCTTTCACCCCAGCTTCAGGCTCTAATGTCCCTATCCTGGACTCCTGCAGTAGCCTCTTGGCCAGGGTCACTGGCTTCAGTTCTCTTTAACTCCATCTATGCTTTATCTTGGTGTCTGAGTAAGCTTTGAAGAACTTGCCAGTTCAAAAGTCCCAACGGCTCCTCCATGCCTGCAGGACAAAAAATCAAACTTCCTTTGTGGTCAAGCCCCAAATGCTCTTCCCAGTCCCTTTCCAGCTTCTTCCAGGGACCCTCTTCACCAGACTATGTGTGGCTTCCCAAACTCATCACACACTCTAAGTATACATTCCTTTGTGGGTTTTATAACTGCAGCTTTAAATTCATTAAAAAACAACCCATTTCAAAATCCAAGCTTTATCCATTACTGCTATCGTGGTGCACTTGTTTTCTTCCCCCAGTTTCTTGTCAAACATAATTGCTTCTTTCCTTGACCCCCACAACACTGTGCTTGTAACACTGGCCTACTTAACTCTGACTCCTGCACAGCGGCCAGTTCCTCTAAGCTGCTGAGGGCTCTTTCACCCTCCAGGTCCCCATCAATGTTGCTCCCTTTCCCTAGAATGCCTCCCACCATCCCACCCAGCTCACCCTACCATAGGAATGGGAGCTTAGATATCACCCCCCCAACAAGAAGCCTCTCCTGAGCTGTCCTAGCTTCCGGCCCCTGGTCTTCGCACATGCTCTCATAGCACGTTACATTTTTCCTTCGTAACATGAGCACAGTTACCATGAAATAACTGACCGTAGGCTAGGAGCGGTTGCTCACGCCTGTAATCCCAACACTTTGGGAGGCCAAGGCAGGCAGATCATGAGGTCAGGAGATCGAGACCATCCTGGTTAACACAGTGAAACTCTGTCTCTACTAGAAATACAAAAAATTAGCCGGGCGTGGTGGTGGGAGCCTGCAGTCCCAGCTACTCGGGAGGCTGAGGCAGGAGAATGGCGTGAACTCGGGAGACAGAGCTTGCAGTGAGCTGAGATCACGTTACTACACTCCAGCCTGGGCAACAGAGTGAGACTCTGTCTTGGGGAAAAAAAAAAAAAAAGAAATAACTGACTGTGTAATTACTGGTTTCTCTTCCCAGTAGAATGTAAACTCCATAAGGGCAGAGACAAAGTCTATCTCTTCTCTGTTACACTGTCCCATCTCTTTTCCTGCCTTATATTTTGAAACTATTTTGAGTGGCTCCCGCCTATAATCCCAGCACTTTGGGAGGCTGAGGCAGGTGGATCATTTGAGGACAGAAGTTCGAGACCAGCCTGGCCAACATGGCAAAACCATGTCACTACCAAAAATACAAAAAAAAAAAAAAAAAAAAAAAAAAGTTGCCAGATGTGGTGGTTGTATGCCTGTAATCTCAGCAATTCAGGAGGCTGAGGCAGGAGAATTGCTTACCTGAGAAGTGGAGGCTGCAGTGCACCAAGATCACACCACTGCACTGCAGCCTGGGCCAGAGAGAGAGAGACACTGTCTCAAAAACAAAACAAAACAAAAACCCCTCTATTTTGAAATAATCTAAGACTCATAAATTGAAAGACAACACAGTGTTCCCGTGTATCCTTCCCCCAGCTTTCCCCAGTGATATCATCTTACATAGCCATGGTACATCCTCAAAACCAGAAAATTAACATTGATCCCATACTGTAACCTACAGACTAAATTCAGGTTTCACCAGCTTTGACATGCACTCAATTTTGGTGGAGGTGGGAGTGGTATCACACATATAGATTTGTATCACAACTGCCCTGCTCAGGATACAGAAGCATTCTGTTATCACAAAGAAACTCCCTGGTACTAACTCTTTTTTTTTTTTTTTCCTTTCTTTCTTTTTACAGAGTCTCACTCTATCACCCCAGCAGGCCTGGTACTCTCTTGATAGTCACACCCTCCCCACAACCTTAACTAGCCCCTGGCAACTGTTGATTTGTTCTTCATCACTACAGTTTCGTCATTTTGAGAATATTATACACATGCGATCTTTCTCAGTGCTTTATTAAGGCTGGCTTGCCTTTGTGTAGTCTTAACAATCTATGGGCCAGAGATTTCAAAAGCAACATGTTCTTTAAGAATCATAACTACTTTAAGGTAGCTACTATTATTTTACCTACTCTTACAGATGAAAAAAACATATCTTTAGAAAATTTCAATTTTAGTAACTTTCCCAGAGTCAAAAAGTTAATAATGTCCAAACCGGAATGTGAGGTCAGGCAGTGAGACCCCTATGCTTTCAAAGTTTTTTGCAGGGGGAGTAGAGACAGAGTTTCACTTCATTTCCAGTCTGGTCTCGAACTCCTGGTTTCAGGTGATCCTCCAGCCTTGGCCTACCAAAGTGCCGGGATTATAGGCATGACCCACCACACCTGGCCACTTTGAATCTCTCTAAACACTTTTTGTACATATTAGATACTTTTGAGTCTATTAATAATTAGCTGAATAAATAAATTAAATGCCAAAGACTATTATTTCATAGCTAGTTCTGGGTCCCCTAGAAGAACCTGCACATAGTCGGAACTCAACTTTTGGCGAGTAAATCTGGTTAATCATTCTAGAAAAAAACTAAAGGGAAAGGAAAATGGTCATGAATGGTGAAAAATCATCAAGCTGGTCCTCTGGATTGAACATGCCTCACAAGGCCACAGGGTAGCAGCATTCTTGTCTGTTATAGTAATAAATGCATTAATAAAATCTCTGCTGGGCACAGTGGCTCACACCTGTAATCCCAGCACTTTGGGAGGCCGAGGCAGGTGGATCACGAGGCAAGGAGTTCGAGATCAGCCTGGCCAATATGGTGAAACCCCGTCTATACTAAAATACAAAAAATTAGCCAGGCATAGGGCACCTGTAGTCCCAGCTACTCGGGAGGCTGAGGCAGGAGAATCACTTGAACCTGGGAGGCGGGGCTTGCAGTGAGCCGAGATCGCACCACTGCACTCCAGCCTGGGTGACAGAACAGAACAAGATTCCATCTCAAAAAAAAAAAAAAAAAAAAAAGCATTTCAACCAGGATTATTTGAACAGGTACATCTTCCCTCTAGGAAATTCATATCCATAAGAAAGAGAAGCAATAGCGACTTAGAATACTTGCTGGTCCTAACTGATACCTGGGTCTTGCCTTGTACCTTGCACATTTCCTTCCCTACTCAAATTTTAGTTAATAGGCTCCCATCATATTCTCACTTTATCTTTGAGGTGGAATCTTTCCCCAGAATGCCAGCTTGCATGGATGGATCCCTGTGACTAGCTGTCTCTCTGGATTTGCAGATGGGGTCTCTGAGGTTGTACCCTGTGTCATCCCTGTGACTTCAGGCTGAAACCGCACCAATCTTGCCATACTCCTCCAGTTCTGTCTCTTCTCACAGCCTCAGGCATCTCTATCTGGTCAGTTTTACCACTGACCAAAACATGAGAATGATGGCTATTAGGGTTGATTTTTTTCCCACCTACAGAATCCAAATTGCCTGGGCTTGGCTTCTAGTGGTGGCAGTCTTATTTTGTGAAGAGTGATGTCTGAAGGGTCTGGTTAGCAAGGTGGTGTGCATTGTGAGCGGGTAGGGCGTGGCGAAAATAAGGCCTGAAGGGAGGAAACTTTTGTACATCTGGTTGTCTTACGCCTCACACAGGTGAGATTATCCCGTAAGTTGAACATTTTACCACTCTAATAACTAACCCTCCTGTTATGGGCTCAGAGTTAGATCCATTTAGAATGGAACTCCACTCCAAATAAATAAAGCAAGGCTTCTTTCACTCTCTGTCAAGTGACAATAAATGAAATAATTAAACAGATATCCATAAACCTCACATAAGACTATTTTTAATATGCTAGGGAACCACTATCAATTAGGATTGATTTACGTTTCTTTTGGAAAAAAAAAAAAATCTATTTGGGCCTTTTCTCCACCATAAAATCACTGAATAATCAAACTCTTGCTGTCTTTCTGTCTCATTTTTTAAATAAAAGGGGACTATAGATATTTGATAAAATTACATTAATGTGAGTATCCAAAGGGTAGCTGTAAGTTCACAGGAGACACATGCAGCTAAACACGTCTCAGTTACCTGAGGATAAAAGTAAGAAACACCTAATTTAATCCAATCTAGTACAAGTTAATTAACAAACCAACCATGCTTTTTTTTAGAAGCATCCTACGTTAGATGACTATGTGTCAATGCCTATATTTGATGCCTTGGGTGTAGTAGCAGAGTAACAGAATACTATTGACCAGAATACTACTGTAACAGTGGAAAGTGAAGGCTAATCAAATGAAATACAGCCTACCCAAGAAAGATACACTAACAGGAGAAAAATGATCATAATAGTGAGTAGGTGTATGGGCATTAAAGAGCAAAAATGCATCGCCAGTTTTGTAGACAGGACAGGGTTCCCTGGCCACCCGAGGAAGCATTCTGGTCTACCAGGCCAGTCAATCCCCACTGTACAAATGAATTCATCAGATTATAGTAATTTGACTACCTGTCACTAGTATCATCCAATTCAAGTTCACCCAGAATTCAGCGTCCCTTTTGGCTTCTTCGAAGTTATTGCCTCTAGGGAGAGTTTGGGCAATCTGACAATTTTTTAGTCCACCTGATAAGTTTTTCACAACATAAATTACTTATGTTTCTGATTTAATCTTTAGCCTATAATCATTTACTCAGCATAAGTTCATTGACTGAGAGAAGGATTATCTCAAAATAGACTAACAAAACAGAGTGTTCTGGGCTACAAGAACATTTCGGGACTTCCAAGCACACTAGGACACCCACAAATGACTATATCACTGCTCTGGAATTGCTATGGGGCTAGGAGAGGAGGAAGGCTATGGTTTTCTGTTTTGTTTATTTTAGATTATATACATTAAAAACTAGGAAAATACATAGCAAGTTATACACATATTTGCAATGGGAAAAGAACTTTTGGAGAGGCTGGCATATTTGTTTATTGGTATTGTATCAATAACACATCAATATTTTTTGTTTTTCTCTATGAACCATTTGCCATTTACATTTAGAACATGAACATCTTTAAATGCGAGCACACTTACAAACACAATGGTGAATTATTTCCCAAAAGTGAGTAGTTGTAGGAGGACTTTTCTAATACCTTCCTGTGGGACTTTCTTATTATAAGGGTAATAAGTGCTTATTGTGGAAATTGGTGTGAACTTTTGCATTTTGCCTTTAAAATTTTTCTATGATGATCTATGCTGTATAAATAAAGTGGGAGGAGTCAGCAAACAAATGGTCATCTTTGGAATCAATATGACTCAAAGACGGATATACACTGTCCACGAGTCTGCAATCTTTCCGCTTGAGAGCACTTCAGAGCTTTCTTTCTTGGCATTTGGTCTACCTGCTTAGGCCCCATCTAGAATCGTGGACCAATGATAGATATTTTTGTTGTTGAAAAACACTTTTCATCAATTAAGAGATACAGTTATACTCAACTAATTAACTTTGAGTATCAGCAGTTGAGGAAGGTGCCAAGATTGGGGAGAAACATCTGCTTTGACACTGATCTGCTGTGAAGGGGAACCTGGGGATCCAACGTAAATCTACTTCATGAGGGTGATTTTCTCGCCCATGAGCTTTTCTTTCTTTCTCCTCTCTTAATACCCTTTTTGCTTGAGACGCTTCAAGGACAAATGTCATTCATCAAACATCACTGATCAGATCTCATAGGGCAGGCATTTTCTTTCGATAGGACAGAGGCAGAGAAAGAACCAGCTGCTACAGCCAGGATGGCAGCAGTTTTCCCACCCTAATGGGCCCCAGTCTTCTTCCGGACATCACAATCTGTAGGGACGAGTGGCTTCCTGTTGCTCAGTGTCTCTTATTTATTAGGTAAGATCCTCTTCTAGAGTCAGTGAAATCATACGATAGTGGTTAGCTTAGTGACTGGCACTTAGCACTCAATATACGATAACAGAACTTGCCAGAATGTCTATTGAAGGCTTCTTTCCATTTTCCTTACTTCCATCCCTTTTTAAGATAAAAGGCATAAGAAAGTTGCTCTGCCTTTCTTAACACCATAATATAGAAGGCACTTACCCAAACAGTCAAGATTAATTACAGAAGGCCTTTGATGAACAACAGGGCTCAGGATGCTACAGTGTTTGCCTGAGTGACAGATTTGACTTACACCACCTCAAATCCTTGTTTAAAACGGGTGGAGGAATCAATTATAAATTTAAAAAGAAAAGCAGATTTGACTGAAAACCCTTGATAAAGCAGAGTTTTGGTAATTCTTTTAAAATGTTTCACGGTGTAGGTGTCATTCAGTTTTTAGGATGCTGCTGTGGAATGCATTGGATCACTTCTTGCCAAAAATAGTTTTTTTGCAATTGTGTAGCTACAAACTATGCCTTCTTGGAAGCCCAGCGATGATTCACAGATGATATACTGGATACATTTTGCAACCAATTTTTTTAAAGGTAGCCAATTCTACTGATATAACCTTATTTTCACATATTAAAAACAAGCACGTTGGGTAAACATATGGTAGCTAAAATCTGCATGCAATATTTGAAATGAGAAGACAAAGAGGGAAGGTTTTCTTTTCTTGTCAAAACGTGCACTTTGCAAGCTGTCCTGTAAAACTGTATAAAACCATTGGCTCTACAGTGTGAAACAGTGTATCAAAGGGAGACAACAGAAGCACAAATGAACACAGTCTGTTAAGCCACCTCAAGGAAAAAGATAAAACAGTTATTTTCCATCCAGATTCTACACAACTCCTATTCTTATTCTGATACATTCTCCAAAGTTAGAAATTTTGGTCAGCTCAGGCCTTATGTACATAGCTAAAGATGTCTATCAGGCAAATGATGAAAAGCAAAATTAGGTTACGTTTGTCAAAAAGTTTAGAGTACAATCACGCATCACTCAATGACAGAGACATGTTCTGAGAAACATGTCATTAGGCTATTTACCATCCTGTAAACATCATAGACTGTACTTACACAAACCTAGGTGGTATAGCCTACTGCATACCTAGGCTCTATAGGTGGTATAGCCTATTGCTCCTAAGCTACAGACTACTGAATACCACAGGAAACTGCAACACGATATTAAGTATTTGTGTGTTTAAACACACCTAAACATAGTAAAGGCATGTTGTTGGCGGTTTTTTCTTTTCTCTTTTTTTTTTTGTTTTTTGGAGACACAGTCGTGCTCTTGTTGCCCAGGCTGGAGTGCAGTGAAGTGATCACAGCTCACTGCAGCTCGAACCTCTAGGCTCAAGCAATCGATCTTACTGTAGTCTCCCATGTAGCTGGGACTACAAGAGCATGCTACCAAGCAGGTTACTTTTTACATGTTTTGTAGGAACAGGGTCTGGCTGTTCCCCAGGCTGGTCTTAAACTCCTAGCTTCAAGCAACCCTCCCATCTCAGCCTCCCAAAGCACTGAGATTATAAGTATGAGCCACCACATCTGGCCCCTAATACAGTTGTTTTGCTTTTTGTTTTGTTTTTGAGACAAGGTCTCACTCCATCGCCCAGGCTGGAGTACAGTGGCACAATCTCAGCTCACTAAAACCTCCATCTCCCAGGCTCAAGGGATCCTCCCAGCTCAGCCTCCTGAGTAGCTGGGAATACAGGTTTATGCCACCACACCTAGTTAATTTTTTTTTTTTTTTTTTTTTTGTAGAGATGGGATCTCACTATATTCCCCAGGCTGGTCTCAAAATCCTGGGCTCCAGTGATCTGCCTGCCTTGGCCTCTCACAGATTACAGGTGTGAGCTACCATGTCCAGTCCATAATATAGGTTTATAGTCTTATGGGACCACTGCTGTATATGTCATCTGTCATTGATGAAAACGTCATTATACAGCACATAACTGGTTGCTAAGAGCAAGCACTCCGTTAGTTGGAGTGTTAGGGTTCAAAGCCTGGTTGATTTACTGGCATCATTTACTTGCTGTGTGACCTCAAGCAGGCAAGCTCTAAAATGGGAACCCCATCTGTAAAACTGCAAAACAGAAGAGTCTTCTGTGAAGTGAGAATGATGGAAATTCCTACCTTCTGGGGATGTGAGGATTAAATAAATTGTTCCAGTATAGCCCTTAGCACAGTGCCTGGCCCACAGCAAGCATGTAGTGAGAGTCAGTTCTCATTCCATTGTTCAGGCTCTTGGGTTGTTTGCAGGTTTTGCCTCCTTGGGAAGGGCTATGGTGAGAAGACTCAGAAAGTACAAGTGGAACTGTTCGCTCACAGGCAGGAACTAAAACAGGTGACAGCAGAGGCCTCCGTATGTGGTGTATTCTTCAGAACTCTGAGCTAATGGGGTGGGTGCAGGTAGCATTTCTGAATGTTCAGACCAAAACGTTGCTTTATTAATGAATCTGGGGGCCATTTTCCTTTGTTGACTCAGTGTTAATTTTATTATCTAGTGTAACAGCCACCCACTGGGCCAGGGCATGCTCACAGTACCCTCTGGCCAAGGGAGTGCGGAATCTTCCTTCTTTTGAGTTATGTATGCATGTATGAATGCAGTCTTCTTATTTCATAGTTGATTTTTAAGTGAAACAAAGGGGAGGGGAGATGTCGTCAGGATCAAGTGGCAAGGTGATAAAATTCCTCTCTCGTCATGCCTGTGAACTTGGGCATGCCACTCCTTTGTGTCTAGGATTTTTTCTTATTTCACATTCCTCTCCAATCTTTTCTGGTCAAAAATGAACAAAGTAGCAGAGAACCCAGAAAACCACAAAAGCAGACAAGAGTTAAGGGCTCCTTCCACTCCCTCTATGGCATAGCTTTCTTCAGTTTCCTCATGTGGCAACAGCTCCACCAACACAGCCCAAATTCCCAGTATACATTTGTTGCTATGGGTAAATCAAGTACCGACGTAGCCTACTTATGTACAGACCTAACCTAAAGGGACATTCTCTGGTGGGAAACTTCTGGAAAATGTGCTCTTCAGAGGTGCTTAGGAGACTGTGAGCTGGCTGGCAGGGCTACACTCTCCTCACCACCTGCCCTCTCCTCATCTTCCCACTTTCCCACCTGAGTTTCTGCATCACCTTCCCAATAGTCAGAATTATGCCTTAACTTTTGTTCCGTAAGAGGGATAGAAAAAGGTACAATGAATGAAAGTCCTATCCTGGACTGGCTATTTGTGGTAAAATAAGCAAATCATTAGAATGGTAATCACATGGGCACAATTAAGTTAGTAAATTTTGTGTAGGTGGAAGGTCCACTAGCTCCTTCCTTGAAGGGAAATTACTTTTTTATCGGCTGATGTAACAGTACATTTTGGTCCAGCTAAAGGAGTTAAGAGTTACCTCAAAACACCCACGGGGACAGTAGTAATTTCAGGAACACCCACAGAGCAAATAAATTATTGTTTCCTTTTCTACACAGAAAGCAATGGTTAGGGTGGAGGGATGAGGTGAAAGGAGAAAGGTAGAAAGAGAAAGAGAGATAGGGTGAGAGAGAGGGAGAGAGAGAGAGAGACAGAGAGAGAGAGAGAGAGAGAGATGGGGGTGTTGGGGAGATAGAGGGAAAGAGGGAGGGAGTGAAATATTCAGGGAAGGAAGAAGAAGTGTGAATGCTTTTTTTCTTTTCTTTTAAAATCAAGAATATTGCATCTTGTCCCCGGTCCCCAAAACAAGGACATATATAAGATCCTGGTTTTGTGGGTCACATTGTTGAGGACAGGAAACACATGTCTAGTGTTACTGAAAATCAATTCTACCTTTTCCTGATCTCAAATTTCAAATATATATTTTACTTATGACTATAATTATGGGAAGAAAATATCTTCATTTTGTGAGATATTTCTGTGATTTTTTTTTCCCCCAGAGAGAGAGTAGGAACTCTGTGAAATGATCTATGGGACATGATAATGTCTAGGGGAAAGGGTGGTCAAGGAAAATTTTACTTATTGAACCCAGTTGTCTGAATCTCTTGAGCTTGTGGTCTAAAGCAAGGGACACCTCTGACGAATTTGATATGGAGCTTTAGAAATTAAACCATTTCATCAAATGTGTAAGAAATCTTTCCTTGAGAAGGACTTCTTCAAATATCAGATTTCAGTTGTTGTTTATGATACTACTGGTAAGAATACACTAAAAATGATTATTGGTAGAGAATGAATGGGAAAAAATATACCTTTTTGGCTACAACAGAAAATGTCCATGATTAATCTTATCAGCTTTACTGTATATATTTTTCATACTGACATAAAAAATAAATTACCTAGAATCATACTAGTTTTCACTTATTTTACATATTGTTATTCCCTAAATTTGTTACTTATTGCATTTTTTAAAACTCCTGGTTTTGTTTGGGTAGCAATATGCCCAACCCCTAAGGATAAACCATAATTAGTTTAAGCCCTCATGGTAACTTCATTTCCTTCTGCTGCTTCTTGCTTTCCCAGGCCCACACTGCTGGTTGTAGCTCTGTGATGGGTCTGACCAATGGGACCTATGGTGAAATCTGAGGGTGGAGCTTCTGGGAATAATCTATTCGCCTGAGGAAGAAACAGATACTTGGGGAGGGCTCCCTAGAGTTTCTTCCTTTTCTGTCCTTGAACATGGTTGTGAAGGATGTGATGCTTGGTGCTTTATTAACCCTCTCGAGGATTTAGGTGGCAAGTCCAAGGACAAAAAGATAACACTCTGAAGATAAATGTGTGGAAAATATAAAATGTACAAGTCTCAAATGAAAATACTGCCTGGACATGGTGGTTCGTGCCTATAATCCCAGCACTTTGGGATGCCAAGGTGGTGGATTGCTTGAGCTCAGGAGTTTGAGACCAGCCTGGGCAACATGGCGAAACCCTGTCTCTACAAAAAATACAAAAATTAGCCGGGTATGGTGGCACACACCTGTGGTCCCAGCTACTCGGGAGGCTGAGGTGGGAGGATTGCTTGAGCCTGAGAGGTGGAGGCTGCAGTGAGCCAAGATCATGCCACTGCACTCCAGTCCAGGCAACACAGTGAGACCGTGTCTCAATAAAAAGTACAAAATATGAAAACACTGAGCAATACCACCCTGAAACTGCCTGTCAAAAAGTTCCATGTCTTGTGAGATATTAAATATCTTTATTATTTAAACCACAGTTGGCTGGATTACACTCAACTAATATTGAATTATTTAGACACTGCTCCTAATGCTTGGGATAAAGCAGTAAATGAAACACAACTTCCCTGGTCTCACAGAGTATGAACCAAGTCAGAGAAGACAGACACTACACAAATAAAAGAATAAACATAATATGCCAGGTAGTGGTAATCGCCATGGATAAAATAAAGCAAGGTAAAGGAACAGAGAAAAATGAGAGGCTAATTCATATAGATCATTCATAGAAGCTTTGCTGAGCTTATTTGAGCAGACTTGAATGAAGTGAAAGAGTGAGCCAGGCGGATTTCTGAGGGTATTCTGTTACTTGCAACTGGATGCATCATTAACTTATACATCCAGTAAGTTCTTAGTCATTCTTCAAATAGAGCTTAGATGTCATTATTTCTGAGAAGTCTTTCAGGACCTCCCACCTACTTAAATTAACCCCTCTCGCTTTGCGGATACTTCTCTGCACCTTAAACACATGTATTATTATACTCATCACACCCTATTTTAATTTACTTGTTGATATAGCTTATAAAGCCGCCCTCCCTAGACTGTGAAACCTTTGAAAGACAGACTGATTTTCAGCCAACACTATCCTGACTCTTAGCACTCAGTACTTGCTACACAGTAGGCTCCATGGGTCCACAAATAATTACTGATTTGACGAGAACTTCTGTCCTTTGAACAGTCTAGATATAAACGTGCGGTTTTCCCTGTTATATATTTTAAAGTGGGCATCTATGTGAAATTTTGTTACAGTGTGACTATTATGTTTAAGAAATTTGTCTTGGAAGCATCAAAAAAGCTGACCACTCTGAGCTAGCATAAACGTGTGCAAATTAAATAGGTCACCTAAGCAGAAAATCTTTGGTTCTCAATTGAGGAGAAAAGAATACATGAGATGATTGAGAAGCAACCTGGTTTCTTATCAGTTACATATATCTAAACATACAATGTCCTTGATCTTTTGAAAAGTTATTAAAAAATAATTGTAAGATCACTTACGTAGTTTTGGTAATTACAGTTTTCTGAGCCTTTCTCCCGGTATTGGGAAAACATGGCTCATTTTCCTTACTGATCTTGAATGAATTCTCATCTATGAACCTTCCTTCTTAGGTAACTCGGTTCACATTCCTTATTTCAGTGCAGGCGGCAAGCATTTGATTAACTCCACCTGCAGTGTACTGGGTTTTACCATAAAACATGATCTAGCCAATGTATTTTTAACTTCAGAAGTGAAAAGAAAGGAAAAGGACATTTAAAGAAACTTAAAACATCAGTTAAGGCTTAAAGAAAATAGAAAAGTCTTGACTTTAGGTATCTGTGTGAAAATTTAATAAAGAGAGGATCAGAAGATATTAAGTGTATTTTTAAGTTGAATCCAGAATTTGTAGAATAGGGTAAACAATTTATTTTTTTAAATTTCCCCGTTAATATCAAAACAGAAGGAAAGGCATTTGCTTTTATTTATAATCTCAAATAGAATCAAATTCTCTTCCTTTATGTGTTATATTAACAGACCTTAATATTAGTCATTAATATTAATTTTCTGCTTTCCCATTTAAGCCAATCTCTTTCATTTAAAAATCAGTAATGAAACTACAATTTTTAAGTTGTAGGTTTATGACAATCTAAATTTATATGCATGTCAAAATTTTTCTTAAAGATAGCTTAGAATTAGCTAGTATGTCAACAAATGAAGACTTTTGGGAATTACTTTTTTAAAACAATAGCAATATACTTTTTCTTTGAGTTTGCATTTGAGATTTTAAATCCATTTTCCATGTTTCCTAAGGAAGCAGATACCATACAGTCCTATTACAAGTAAAATCAAGTTTTAAAGGATTTTGCAATAGGTTGATACCTATAAAATCTTCACCAAGTCTTTACAAGACATGATTATAACACTAGAAATGGTTACTTAACAAACAGCTTTCAGTCAAAACTCAGATAGGAAGGTCAAATTCCTGAAAAGTTAATACAGGCACGTGCCAGTTTGCTCCTAATAACCTGGACACCCATCCCAGGTTAGAACCGATCGAAATCTCCAAGGTCTCCTCAGACCCACTCAGAAAGGGCTATCATCTTCATACCGGGATGGGGCAGACCAGCACTGGGGCTAGAGCAACCAGACTAACACCAGGGCAAACGTGTACTGGTGAGGTTATGAGGTTAGATTACGTGCATTATTCAAGTTGAGCAGCTACAAACGAATAGGATGCATAATTTAGAATGAATAAAAAATGGATAATTAGTTGGGTATGGTGGCTTATCCCTGTAATCTGGCTACTCAGGAGACTGAGGCAGGAGAATCAGCTGAGGCCAGGAGTTCAAGACCAGCCTGGGAAATTTAGCGGGACCCCTGTCTCCAAAATAACTTTTAACTTAGCAGGGCATAGTGGTGCATGCCTATAGTCCTAGCTACTTGGGAGACTGAGGTGAGAGGATCCCTTAAGCCCAGGGGGTTGAGGCTGCAACAAAATATCATTGCACTGCATTCCAGCCTGGGAAACAGGGTGAAACCCTGTCTCTATAAAAAAAGGCAGCAAGTTTAAAATGTATAAATAATTGTTCTTTTTCATTAAAGAGCTTCTTTGGTAGACAGTTGGAGACACATTTAGGATTCCTGAGAGAGGCACTTTCATAGTCATTAAATTCATAGATATATATTTTATTTATTTATTTATTTGCTGTTTCTGCTCTTCTGTCATGCCCCCCTACTTTTGTGGTTAAAAGTCTAAGCCTAGTCTCTTAGCCATAATGGTATCTGCCAACACAAAAGTCAACAAACTCACAGGAGACAAAAGACATTCTTGGTCTGATTGCTCCTAATAAACTTCAGTGCTTCCAGACCACATAATGTCATAGAATTGTTTGTAATGATTCTTTAAAAGGGTGACAGGGTTCAGAAATAAACTGCACATGGTAAGAAGAGCCTCCCATGGGTTATCCTTGCAAAATTAGTTGCAAGGCTTTGGGAGTGCTGGTGGTTTCCGGCCATTAGCATTACTAATCAAGGCCAGCTTTGTATTTATGGGAATCTACACAAATCAGGATGATACATGCCATGTTCATTCAAGCAATCCTGCCTGATTTCTTCAAGGTTATGCTGAAATAAAACTTTCCTCCAATTATCTTTGATTGGAATGTTTCATGATTTTTATGTATCCTTGAGATGAAGAGAGAGCCTGAAGTGGATGCATTAGGTGCATGGGTCACAAAATCATATTTAGGGCTTCATGCTCACATAAAGCAATTACTGACAACTCTCAATTAACCTCGTTACTGGAGGAAGCATTAATGCAGAAAATACAAATCCCAGATAACCCACCCATGTCTTTCTTGCTGCCATGGTTTCAGCTGAGATGAGAGAGAGAGAAAGAGAGAGATAATGGGAGCATCAGGAGAAGCTCAGGGGCCAATAGATCTCTTCAGGAAAATTTATACAAAGTTGATAAATTCAGCTGTACAGACGTAATGTATTCACTCTTTACTCTCTTTTTATGCCCGATGCCATTTTGCCTGTAGCCAGGGAAGCACTCTGCAAGGTTGGCAGTGCCCCAGCTGTCAGGGTGGTAGTGCAGGGGAGGCCTCTGGGGACCACAGGAGGACCCAAAGCTGAGGCTCTGCACCTGCAGCTATAGGATGCCCGGTGCTCCCCTGGCACAGAGAGGGTGCTTAAGAATTTTGTCCTTTAGGATTTTGACTGTGTCCACCAAAATGATGAAGACATTTACTTGTAAATGTTATCATTAATCATCTGCACACATGATAAGCATTTTTATGCTACAGATTCCTACAGGCATAATTCTGGTTCCATCCGTTCCTGGCCATTAATGCTCTTCCATCCTTCTGATGTAATGAGCCCTCCAGGTTGGCACCTCCATTCCAGGCCTGGAGGCACAGAAAAAGTAAATATGATGCTTCTTCAAGTGATTCCTTGTGACATTGCTTCAGGGAGAGTTTGCATTTTAATAAGGAAGAAAGTCATAAGTCATAAGAATGAAACTACAGCAGGATTCTGGACCCTTCTGAGCAACTGGGGGAATAGGGAAAAAGGTAAAGGACAGGGGAGGCTCTGAAGTCACAGCAAAGACACAGCACCTTGGAAAGGAAAGGTAGGAAATAAGTTTAGGGAGAGAAAGATGAAAAAATCACAAAATTAAAGGTTTTAGTGAAAAAAAAAATGTTGTGTTAAAATACTGATATAGTTTGGCTGTGTCCCCATGCAAATCTCATCTTGAATGGTAGCTCCCATAATCTCTATGTGTCGTGGGATGGACCCAGTGGGAGGTAATTGAATCATGGGGGAGTTTTTCCCATGCTGTTCTCATGATAGTGAATAAGTCTCACAAGATCTGATGCTTTATACAGGGGAGTTCCCCTGAACACACTCTCTTGCTTGCCACCATGTAAGACATAACTTTGCTCCTCCTTTGCCTTCCCTCATGATTGTGAGGCCTCCATAGCCCTGTGAAACTGTAAGTCAATTTAAACTCCTTTATAAATTACTCAAGTCTCAGGTATGTCTGCATTAGCAGTGTGAGAACAGATGAACACAAATACTTGTACAGAGGCACATTCATATCTTCTGTAAATATGACTTTGCAATAAAATTAATGGGATTTGGGAAGGAACAATTTATCAGGCTTTTTTTGGCCTCAAAATGAATTTCTGTGTATTAGAGTGAAAAGTCTGGTGGAAACTGCATAAACAGATATAAAATGTCAAATGACAGAGCAAGACAGAAATAGTAGAAAACATATGATGATTTCTAGAGAATACTGACCTAGATTCTTCTTAAAACAGGGGAGAGGAGGGAGAGAAAGGAGGGGTGGAAAGAGAAAAAGAAATGTCACTTTCTTTGAAAGGAACGTTAAAAAGTTTAGGAAAATAATAGACTAGTAACTATGAAGGGAACAGTGACTCACAATAACAGGGATGATTACGAAAGATGGAAATAGTGACTACAAAATATCAATGGGAAAAAAAAAAATGAGTTAAACACATCAGTGAGTTACACATCTCTAATTCCTTATCTATTCTTTGATTTCTTTTGTGATTCTCAAGGGCACTGATCCCCTCCATGTGCTGGGTGACACGGGAGGCCATGGTCGCAGCGATGAGGACTGTTCGGGCTGTCAGAGAGCCACTAGGACAGCTGCACCCACATGCCATGAAAGCATGATGCTGGGACTTCTGGTTTAAGAGGGATGGGGTGAGTGGGGATGAAAGGCACTTTTATTCCTCTTTTTTCTAAAACATAGGCAAAACAACGAAGACAGTGACAGATGGAGGAAAATATCAGATGTACTAAAACAAATAACTAAACAAAAAGGCCACCACTTGTTTTACAAACCATGAAGCATACATGGAGTAACTTTAGGAAAGACACTGAGAGTTGACATATACTTCAAGCTTCAGGCAGGTGCAAAACTTTCCCCCAAAGGAAGGTCAAAAATATCTAAAGGGCATATGCCATGAGCTTTTGAGGAGAGTAGCAAAATTTACAAAATAAGTCGAAATTTTCCCTGTAGAGACATAATTTAATACCACATACAGAAGGGAGCTAAGAGAAAACGTGTTAACACTGTACTTATATTTACTTTTTTTTTTTTTTTTTTTTTTTTTTTGAGACAGAGTCTTGCTCTGTTGCCCAGGCTGGAGTGCAGTGGTGAGATCTCAGCTCACTGCAACCTCCACCTCTCGGATTCAAGCTATTCTCCTGCATCAGCCTGCCGAGTAGCTGGGAATACAGGCGCCCACCACCACACCCGGCTCATTTTTCATATTTTTAGTAGAGACAGGGTTTCACTGTGTTAGCCAGGATGGTCTCGATCTCCTGGCCTCATGATCTGCCCGCCTCGGCCTCCCAAAGTGCTGGGATTACAGGCGTGAGCCACTGCGTCTGGCCTACTTTTTTATTGTATTACTATTGTAGTCCTTCTAGCCAACTAGGCTTCCACAGGCAATGACATGTCTGTAGAAATTTCAAGGGAGTAAATGTTAAAAAAGAAAAAAGTACACATGATATATATAATATATATACATATACTATATATTAGATATAGATGCATATACATGTACACACAGACTTATATTTTCTAGATAATTCTTTTATGCAGAAAGTATATATTTTTGTGCTTTACGCTAATGGAAATTTTCTCTTAGATGATTATTCTGATAGAAAGTATTTGAATTTTTTTTGGAAAGTCCAAAGAAGGAAATATTAAGTAATATGGAAAGCATAAAACTCTGCTATGCTAAACAATGGAATTTGAGAGACTTGCTGGTTAGCTTCAATCTGAGTACTCATTTAAATTTTCAGAGGACAAGGATGAGGGAATGAGGAGTGTGACCAAATTATAATGCTCTCTGGCCATTGTGTTGTTCTCAGGGTTAAGGGCTATTTATTTCATTCAAGAAAATACAATTTGGCACAGAGAAAAAGCAATTCAGTGACCATCTGAGTGCCTACTAATTGGTCTTAAAGCAAGCATGTAGGCCCATCTACCAGCTACAAACCTGACAAATATGAGTAATCCACTGGAAGGATTTATGAACAACTTTCTGACTCTTCCTACAATGGACTTGGGGCATGTGCTAGACCACATCACTGAGACTTCTGTTTTTCCCTGAAATCAGCTGGCAAATGAAAGGTCTGAATTGGAATTAAATACCAACCCCTTATGCATCTTTACAATTTGTGATATATATGAGTTCTCTTCTTCTTCTCCTGGCTACGCAGAGGTTAAAATCAGTAGGGTCTCTGAAGGCCTTTAAAAAACATGGTTTATGTGCAGATAATGGAAAATTAACAGACTTGTGAAGGAAGTTGAGTTATGGAGAGAATCTAACTGAAAACAATGAAAATTAATGAAGTCAAAACAGACCCAAACATTAAGAGGCATTTACTTCGGTGATAGTAGCTAATGGCACAGTTGGGTAACTGAAGAAGTATGAGCTAATACTGATTTCCTCTCCCAAGTTCAAAAAATACTAGCCTGGTTGACCCAAGGACCCTACCTTTCAAGTTTAGGCTGCTTAAGAAACTGTTATAGATTGAATTGTGTCCTCTGCAAAATTCATATGTGGAAGTCCTAACCCCCAGAATCTCACAATGTGACTGTATTTGGAGACTGGGTTTTTAAAGAGGTGATTATATATGGTTAAATGAGGTCATTAGGGGGCCCTAAAATAAATCTAATATGACTGCTATGCCTTATAAAAATAGGAAGTTTAGGCAAAGACAGGCACAGAGGGACAAGCATGTGAAGACACAGTCAGAAGGTGCCATCTGCAAGCCAAGGGGAGAGAGGCCTCAGAACACACGAACCCTGTGGACACCTGCATCTCAGACTTCAGCCTCCAGAATTATGAGAAAATAAATGTCTGTTGTTTAAGTCACCACATCTGTGATACTGACAGCTCTAGGAAACTAATAATACAGAAACCTTTTATAATGAACTCTTTTTTTTTTTCTCTTAGAAGTCTGAAATAAGAGCCAAGTTTCTTTTGTGGCGAAATGCATCCTCCATCATACTCACAACCCCAACAGGAAAGGCCAACACAGCTAACATCCAGTCCCGGAGAGAGATGAGCTTCTTGAGCTGCCTCTCTTGCTCCTGGTTCCCACTTCCTCGAGTCAGAAGACTGGAAAGATCAGTCAGCACACAGATGCCAAAAAAGACAGCCTGGATAACCTGTAGGGGGACAACAATCAGTATGAGTCATTAAGATCTAGAGACCCAAGCTGTGGAACAGCAAATGAGCTGCTGGTGTACAACATGACATCTGATAAGAAAGGATCAGAAGCATATTTTAAAGAGCTGCTCCTAGAAATAGAGAACAGACATTTACAACTTGCTAGTATAGAGAAAGTTCATCTTTAAAACACCACTTCCATTTTCACTCACCTCGGGACAAGTGCAAAACATGTGTGGACACACACATCTAAATAGAGCCCGACAGAAAGCAATATCAACGATCAAACTGGCAGGACCGTTATTTTAAAGCATCACGTCTATGGTTTGTAATGGTTTCTACTATGTCAAGTCTAAGTCAGGTCTATGGCTTCTACTAGTCAATATAATTAGTGAGTTTTAACAAACATCTAAGAAGTGAAAACAAAAGGGTGAGGATGGTCTGAATAATAGGACAATTCAGTCTAAATGTAAAAAACTTTCCTATGCTTTCATCTCTTACATTTAGATAGTTCTTCTACCAAAGGAAGTGGTAGGAAGTGGGTCCTTGAGTCATAAAAAAAATCGACTGCATGTAATAATTAAGGCTGATATGAAACAAGTTTTTGTTGTCAAACTTGAACCAAATGACCTCCTACTCAGGTTTTTAGTATTTATCGAAATAAAATATTTCCAAAGTAATATAAACAGAGATGTCCATACCATTTCTCCAATCCCCCCCCCCACAAAAAAACTACAGGTTGTATATTCCCCAAATCAATTACAAACGGAAGCATTTAGATCAGCTATGTTTCATTTACTTGGACTATGGCAGAGGGAGAACACTGCAGGCACCATACTGTAATGCAGCTAGGCAGATGATCATTCAAATTATGGAAAGGGCAGAAAATGTATCTCCTGTGCACAAAGTCATACCAAATTAGCACCAAGGATACATTCAGGAAAATTTTTCTGGCTGTTTTCCTACTGAAAATAGTTTACAGATTATATCTTTGTAAAAGACATAATTTTACTCATTGGCTCTTTAGAAAAGATAGCAAGTACCTTTTTTGGTAAATTTCCTCATTGGCAGTAGAAAAAGTCTGCGAACTCTCTGTGGATAGGGTCCTCACAAGGGAAGGAGGATCCTAAAAAGTATTTGGTTCCATCACTTAGCACAGCACTAGAACACTGAAATTGTTAACCTAGGCTTTCTGGAGTTCACCAAATCTTACTATTATTAGTCAGGCTTAGCCAGAGTAATGTTCTATGTTTCCTCATAACATAGCCTTTCTTTAGCTTCAGTGACTTAAGGTTTATTGTCATTCTTTCTACAGCCAGAAAAACCAGAGTAAGAGAAGCTAAGACTGCCACAATTGAGAACGACACAATAGAGGTGTTGGCAAGAGTCATGTTTTGATAGCTAGAAATAACTTAAATGACTCAGGGAATAATTTCATACTTAGAAAAAATTTCTATTTTCTATTTTTTATATACTTCTATTCATATCTTTCTATTTTTCATATCTTAGGACTTTAGATATTTGAATCTCTATGTTGGCCCTAATAGAGTTTGATTAAACTGGAGTGACCCTACCAGGGCATAATAATCTTCATGCTAATCTAGCTAGTAAACATAAAAAGGTGACTACTAACCAGGGAAATGCAAACTAAGACCACAATAAGATAGCATTTCTCACCAGTGTAATTATTTACAATTTAATTCTGACAATACCAAGTGTTACAAAGATGTAGAACAACCAGAAAGCTTATGGTAGGAATGTAAATCTGGACAACCAGTTTGAAAAACAACTGACAATATCTACAGATGCTCTTCAACTTATGATGCAGCTATGTCCCTATAAACTCATAGCAAACTGAAAATATCTTAAGTTGGAAATGCATTTAATACACCCGACCTATGGAATAGCATAGCTTAGCTTAGCCTATGTAAAATGTGCTCAGAACACACACATTAGCCTGCAGTTGGGGGAAGTCATCTAACACAAAGCCTATTTTATGATAAAATGTTGAAAATCGCATGTAACTTATTAAATATTGTACTGAACATGAAAAACAGAATGGTTTCATGAGTACACAAAGTATGGTTTCTATTGAATGTGATCATTTTCACACTAGCATAAAGTTGAAATATAATAAGTCAAAAATTTTGAGTTGTGGATCATCTATAGTAATTTAAAGGTTTGCCTTCATACCATAAACAACTAGACATACTCTATTTATTTATTGATATAATTATAAAGGGCATTCCCTACAGAAACTCTCATACATGTGTACTAATCATATCTACCAAAGGTTAATTTGAGTGTTCATTGCCTCAAAAAAGTTGAAATAACTATATATTCCTTTTTTTTATATTTCTTTTTTTTTTAAATTATACTTTAAGTTCTAGGGTACATGTGCATAATGTGCACGTTTGTTACATATGTATACTTGTGCCATGTTGCTGTGCTGCACCCATCAACTCGTCAGCACCTATCAACTCATCATTTACATCAGGTATAACCACCAATGCAATCCCTCCCCCTACCCCCTCCCCATGATAGGCCCCGGTGTGTGATGTCCCCCTTCCCGAGTCCAAGTGATCTCATTGTTCAGTTCCCACCTATGAGTGAGAACATGCAGTGTTTGGTTTTCTGTTCTTGTGATAGTTTGCTAAGAATGATGGTTTCCAGCTGCATCCATGTCCCTACAAAGGACACAAACTCATCCTTTTTTATGGCTGCATAGTATTCCAAGGTGTATATGTGCCACATTTTCTTAATCCAGTCTGTCACTGATGGACATTTGGGTTGATTCCAAGTCTTTGCTATTGTGAATAGTGCCGCAATAAACATACGTGTGCATGTGTCTTTATAGCAGCATGATTTATAATCCTTTGGGTATATACCCGGTAATGGGATGGCTGGGTCATATGGTACATCTAGTTCTAGATCCTTGAGGAATCGCCATACTGTTTTCCATAATGGTTGAACTAGTTTACAATCCCACCAACAGTGTAAAAGTGTTCCTATTTCTCCACATCCTCTCCAGCACCTGTTGTTTCCTGACTTTTTAATGATCGCCATTCTAACTGGTGTGAGATGGTATCTCATTGTGGTTTTGATTTGCATTTCTCTGATGGCCAGTGATGATGAGCATTTTTTCATGTGTCTGTTGGCTGTATGAATGTCTTCTTTTGAGAAATGTCTGTTCATATCCTTTGCCCACTTTTTGATGGGGTTGTTTTTTTTTCTTGTAAATTTGTTTGAGTTCTTTGTAGGTTCTGGATATTAGCCCTTTGTCGGATGAGTAGATTGCAAAAATTTTCTCCCATTCTGTAGGTTGCCTGTTCACTCTGATGGTAGTTTCTTTTTCTGTGCAGAAGCTCTTTAGTTTAATGAGATCTCATTTGTCAATTTTGGCTTTTGCTGCCATTGCTTTTGGTGTTTTAGACATGAAGTCTTTGCCCATGCCTGTGTCCTGAATGGTACTACCTAGGTTTTCCTCTAGGGTTTTTATGGTATTAGGTCTAACATTTAAGTCTCTAATCTATCTTGAATTAATTTTCGTATAAGGAGTAAGGAAAGGATCCAGTTTCAGCTTTCTACTTATGGCTAGCCAATTTTCTCAGCACCATTTATTAAATAGGGAATCCTTTCCCCATTTCTTGTTTCTCTCAGGTTTGTCAAAGATCAGATGACTGTAGATGTGTGGTATTATTTCTGAGGACTCTGTTCTGTTCCATTGGTCTATATCTCTGTTTTGGTACCAGTACCATGCTGTTTTGGTTACTGTAGCCTTGTAGGATAGTTTGAAGTCAGGTAGCGTGATGCCTCCAGCTTTGTTCTTTTGACTTAGGATTGTCTTGGAGATGCGGGCTCTTTTACGGTTCCATATGAACTTTAAAGCAGTTTTTTCCAATTCTGTGAAGAAACTCATTGGTAGCTTGATGGGGATGGCATTGAATCTATAAATAATCTTGGGCAGTATGGCCATTTTCACGATATTGATTCTTCCTATCCATGAGCATGGTATGTTCTTCCATTTGTTTGTGTCCTCTTTTATTTCACTGAGCAGTGGTTTGTAGTTCTCCTTGAAGAGGTCCTTTACATCCCTTGTAAGTTGGATTCCTAGGTATTTTATTCTCTTTGAAGCAATTGTGAATGGAAGTTCATTCCTGATTTGGCTCTCTGTTTGTCTGTTACTGGTGTATAAGAATGCTTGTGAGTTTTGCACATTAATTTTTTATCCTGAGACTTTGCTGAAGTTGCTTATCAGCTTAAGGAGATTTTGGGCTGAGACAATGGGGTTTTCTAAATATACAATCATGTCATCTGCAAACAGGGACAATTTGACTCCTCTTTTCCTAACTGAATACCCTTGATTTCTTTCTCTTGCCTGATTGCCCTAGCCAGAACTTCCAACACTATGTTGAATAGGAGTGGTGAGAGAGGGCATCCCTGTCTTGTGCCAGTTTTCAAAGGGAATTTTTCCAGTTTTTGCCCATTCAGTATGATATTGGCTGTGGGTTTGTCATAAACAGCTCTTATTATCTTGAGGTACGTTCCATCAATACCGAATTTATTGAGCGTTTTTAGCATGAAGGGCTGTTGAATTTTGTCAAAAGCCTTTTCTGCATCTATTGAGATAATCATGTGGTTCTTGTCTTTGGTTCTGTTTATATGCTGGATTATGTTTATTGATTTGCGAATGTTGAACCAGCCTTGCATCCCAGGGATGAAGCCCACTTGATTATGGTGGATAAGCTTTTTGATGTGCTGCTGAATCCGGTTTGCCAGTATTTTATGGAGGATTTTTGCATCGATGTTCATCAGGGATATTGGTCTAAAATTCTCTTTTTTTGTTGTGTCTCTGCCAGGCTTTGGTATCAGGATGATGTTGGCCTCATAAAGTGAGTTAGGGAGGATTCCCTCTTTTTCTATTGATTGGAATAGTTTCAGAAGGAATGGTACCAGCTCCTCCTTGTACCTCTGGTAGAATTCAGCTGTGAATCCATCTGGTTCTGGACTTTTTTTCGTTGGTAGGCTATTAATTATTGCCTCAATTTCAGAGCCTGCTATTGGTCTATTCAGGGATTCAACTTCTTCCTGGTTTAGTCTTGGAAGAGTGTAAGTGTCCAGGAAATTATCCATTTCTTCTAGATTTTCTAGTTTATTTGCATAGAGGTGTTTATAGTATTCTCTGATGGTAGTTTGTATTTCTGTGGGGTCGGTGGTGATATCCCCTTTATCATTTTTTATTGCGTCTATTTGATTCTTCTCTCTTTTCTTCTTTATTAGTCTTGCTAGCGGTCTGTCAATTTTGTTGATCTTTTCCAAAAACCAACTCCTGGATTCGTTGATTTTTTGGAGGGTTTTTTGTGTCTCTATCTCCTTCAGTTCTGCTCTGATCTTAGTTATTTCTTGCCTTCTGCTAGCTTTTGAATGTGTTTGCTCTTGCTTCTCTAGTTCTTTTAATTGTGATGTTAGAGTGTCAATTTTAGATCTTTCCAGCTTTCTCTTGTGGGCATTTAGTGCTATAAATTTCCCTCTACACACTGCTTTAAATGTGTCCCAGAGATTCTGGTATGTTGTATCTTTGTTCTCATTGGTTTCAAAGAGCATCTTTATTTCTGCCTTCATTTCGTTATGTACCCAGTAGTCATTCAGGAGCAGGTTGTTCAGTTTCCATGTAGTTGAGCGGTTTTGATTGAGTTTCTTAGTCCTGAGTTCTAGTTTGATTGCACTGTGGTCTGAGAGACAGTTTGTTATAATTTTTGTTCTTGTACATTTGCTGAGGAGTGCTTTACTTCCAATTATGTGGTCAATTTTGGAATAAGTGTGATGTGATGCTGAGAAGAATGTATATTCTGTTGATTTGGGGTGGAGAGTTCTATAGATGTCTATTAGGTCTGCTTGCTGCAGAGATGAGTTCAATTCCTGGATATCCTTGTTAACTTTCTGTCTCGTTGATCTTTCTAATGTTGACAGTGCAGTGTTGAAGTCTCCCATTATTATTGTATGGGAGTCTAAGTCTCTTTATAAGTCTCTAAGGACTTGCTTTATGAATCTGGGTGCTCCTGTATTGGGCGCATATATATTTAGGATAGTTAGCACTTCCTGTTGAATTGATCCTTTTACCATTATGTAATGGCCTTTTTTGTCTCTTTTGATCTTTGATGGTTTAAAGTCTGTTTTATCAGAGACTAGTATTGCAACCCCCGCTTTTTTTTGTTCTCCATTTGCTTGGTAAATCTTCCTCCATCCCTTTATTTTGAGCCTATGTATGTCTCTGCGAGTGAGATGGGTCTCCTGAATACAGCAGACTGATGGGTCTTGACTCTTTATCCAGTTTGCCAGTCTGTGTCTTTTAATTGGAGCATTTAGTCCATTTACATTTAACTATATATTTCTTAATAGTTGACTGGATAAGTAATTGTATTATATTCATACAATGGAAATCTAAACAAATATAAACATTTTATTTTCACAGCAAAATGTTAAACCAAAAAAAAAAAAAAAAGGAAACCAGGAAAGAATAGTATGTTCCAACACAATTAAAATCAATTTCAAAAAAACGAAAAGATAAATTTAAGGATGCAGGGATATGAAGTAATATATGAAGAAATGAGTGGGAATTAATAACATTTCATTAAGGTACCTCTAGAGAGAGAAAGATAAGATTGGAGGAAATATTATCCATACAGGGCCTCAACTGTACAAATAATATTTTATTTCTTAAGTTGGTTATTTGGCACACTGAAATTGATTGTATTCTTCTCTCTCTATTTCATTGGTGCAAAATATTTCCAAATAAAAGTTTAAAGAGAGTGGTTTTTATTCTTTTGAAATATAGCTGGTTAGCTTCTTTCAAATCCTTCCCTTCTAAGTCAATATCCCTTAGTTTTAAAGATTGACAAAAAATCGAATTTGGGAAGCTCAAAAAGCCTAGTTTCTGAATTACATGTAAAATTTCTGTGGGATTTTGGTTTACAGGCAAAGGAAATAGAATATTGCCTTGGTACTGATAAAGCATAAATACCTGGAGACCACTGAATTTTTTTATGCAGCCTGGAAAGCAAGGAAACATGATGGAGCCTAAGTCCAAGAAGGAAAGTTCTGGTTAAAGCTATTGCAATGCCTTCCAAAGACAAGTGAATTCACTACTACTGTTCACCTAAAAACTCCATGATACAGTAACTGGACCAGGTTTGCCTTCATACCATAAACAACTAGACATTTGAACTAAATATATGAACCAGCCTTTTCAGATATTGGACTTTTTACTCAGCAGTCAGTCAGATAAATCTCTTTTTAAAGGGTTTACCAGATGAAATCAAGTCCATCTTAGATGATTTTCCTTTTTCCATATGAAGTAATGTTGTTACAAGAATAATCATATTCACATTTTTCCCAAACTCTACTGGAGGGGAATACACAAAGGTTAATGTCTTTGGGGGTCATTTCAGAAGTCTGTCTACTACAAGCAATCGGCTAAACAATTCTCAAAGCTCATTCAAGATACAGATGTATTCCAGTTCTGACTAATCACATAGGAGAGGGCTTATTGGCTACAACAGGCATTCAGTAGAGACCCAAGAAATCTCATGCCTACATAGCGGTACTAACATAGCCCTGGAATAAGGCTAACATAGATCCACCCCGACAATACTTAAAAATAGCCCTCAAACAAACAGAAAAAAACTGTTCTACAAGTAGTTTAAATGCCTATTAAAAACAAAATTCTACATTCTTTAAAGGAAGATAACAAATTACAGACATTCAATAACATAGCTCACAATGGTCATCATCCAATAAAAATTACTGAACATGTCAAGCAGTAGAAAAATATCCTTAACCATAAGAAAAGCCATTCAATAAAAACAGATGTAGAAATAACAGAAATATTAGAATTGGTAGACAAGGGCATTAAACAACTAAATTAAATCAGTTCAAAAAGTTAAAGGAAGACATAAAAATAGTGAGAGAAATAAGATATTAAAAAGAATCAAAGTTAATATTCAAAAGTTAAAAAAATCTGAAATCAAAAAGTCACTGTATGGAAATAATAGCAGATGAGACACTGAAAAAGAAAAGATTAAAAACTGAATACATAGAAAACATGAAACTGTCCAAAATTAATCACTGAAAGAAGAAAGACTTTAAATATTAACAATCTAAGTGAACTGTGAGAAAATATCAAGCAGTCTAACATATGTGTATTGGAGACACAAAGGAGAAAAGGGTGGTCAGATAGGAAAAAAAAAAAAACTGAAGAAATAATGGCTGAAGTTTTTCCAACTTTTCTGAAAACTATAAACCCACAGATCCAAGAAGCTCAACAGTGGAGTATACACAAAGAAAACCACATCAATGACCAGTGTAATCAAATTTCATAAAATTTTGATAAAGATGGACATTTTAAAGCCACTGGAGGGAAAAAAAAATATCACCATACAGAACAAAAAGAATTAACACATATTTCTTGTGTAAAATGATCCAAGCCAAGAAACAATGAAACAATATCTTTTAAGTTTTATAAGGGAGAAAACACTGTCAAAGGTGAAAGACTTCAGATAAACAGAAATGGAGAGAATTAATTATGATTAGACTTCCACTAAACGATATATGAGAGGAATGAAGAAATGATATCACATATGGAAATCTATACAGATCAATGACAATTGTTGAAAAATAGATGTGGATAATATACACATGAAAATAAATATAAAAGATTTTTACTTTTCTAATTTCTACATTTATTAAGATAATTAACTAAAGCAAAAATATAACTATTTTATGAGGTTTTAACAATATTTAGAAGTAAAATTTATAATAACAACAGCACCAAGGACAAGAAAGAAAGAATGGACAGTATACAGTTGTTAAGGTTCTTACATTACATATAAAGTTGTATAATTTCAGTTGGCAGCAGACTGTGATAAGTTAAATATGCATATTGTAAACCACAGATAAACCATTAAAAGAATAGAGGGGATTAGCCAATGTATTAGTTGTCCACTGCTGCATAACAAATTACCACAAACTTAGCAGCTAAAACACCAACAATATATTACTTCTCAGTTTGTAGTTCAGGTGCCCAGTAAGGTTACTCTAGGTTTTATGGTTAGGGTACCACAACACCAAAATTAATGTGTTGGCCAAGCTAGGCCCTTATGTGTCTGAAAGAAAAGATCTACACTCAAGCTCATTCAGGTTGGTAGAATCCAATCCCTTGACATTGTGAGACTAAGATTCGTGTTTCTTTATTGGCTGTTGGCTAGGGTCACTCTCAGCTCCTCGTGTCTGTTCTCCAGTCCTTGTACATGGTCCCTTGCATCTTCAAAGCCAGCAAGAGAATGTTGAATCCTTCTTATGCTTCAGATCTCTGACTTTTCTTTCTGCTTTCCTCATCTCTCATTGGCTTGAAAAAGTTCTCTGCCTTTAAGACTTGTGTGATATAATCAAGCCCACCTGGACAGTGTTCATTTCTTAAGGCTATATATCATAACACAATGAAAGGAATTATATCTCATCATATTCACAGGTTCCTGACATTAGTGTGAAACATCTTTGGGGGCCATTTTAAAAATTTGGTCTCCCACAGCTAATAAGCCAATAGTGGAAACAAAATGAAATACTAGCAATATTAAATTAATTCAGGAAAAAGTCAAAAATTGGGGGAAAGGAAGAAAGAATAAATGGAACAAAAAGGAAACACTAAGATATCAGACTTAACCCAACAATGTCTGTAATTATACTAAATATAAATGGTTTAAGCTCTCCAATGCAAAGGCACAGATTATCAGATTGGATTTTAAAAACCAAACCAAAACAAAAAAGCATGTAAGTATAAATGTTAAGTTGGTTAAAAGTAAACGAATGCAAACACTAACCATCAGAAAGCTGAAGTAACTACACTAATATTAAAGTAGGTTTCCAGCATGTTCTCACTTATAACTGACAGCTAAATGATGAGAACACATGGACACAGACAGGGGAACAACACACAGTGGTGTCTATTGAGGGGTGGAGGTGGGAAGAGGGAGAGGGTCAGGAATAATAACTAACGGTACCAGGCTAATACCTGGGTGATGAAATAATCTGTACAACAATCCCCAGTGACGCACATTTACCTAAGTAACAATTTGCACATGTACCCCTGAATTTAAAAATTCTTTTTTTTTTTCTTGAGACAGAGTCTCACTCTGTCACTCAAGTTAGAGTGCAGTTGCAAGATCTCAGCTCACTGCAACTTCTGCCTCCTGGGTTAAAGTGATTCTCCTGCCTCAGCCTCCCCAGTAGCTAAGATTACAGGGATGTGCCACCACACCCAGCTAATTTTTGTATTTTTCATAAAGATGCGGTTTTACCATGTTGACCAGACTGGCAGGTTTCGAACTCCTGACCTCGTGATCTGCCCACCTCAGCTTCCCAAAGTGCTGGGATTACAGGTGTGAGCCACCATGCCCAGCCTCAAAAGTTCTTTTTATTAAGTAGGTTTCCAGAGCAAGCTAAGCATACAGTAGGGAACACTTTTTTCTCTTTCGAGCCTTCATAGTCAGCTACACTGTAGAGATAAATTTTTCTTTGTGAGACCTTAGATTTTTTCTACTTCACAAACCTCAGGATAGCCAGGGACTCAATAAAAAGATCACTTTAAATTGTTTTAAAGTATATATCAGCCAGGCGTGGTGGCTTACGCCTGTAATCCCAGCACTTTGGTAGGCTGAGACAGGTGGATCACAAGGTCAAGAGATCAAGACGATCCTGGCCAACATGGTGAAACCTCATCTCTATTAAAAGTGCAAAAATTAGCCGGGCATGGTGGCGCGCACTTGTGATCCCAGCTACTCGGAAGGCTGAGGCAGGAGAATCACTTGAATCCAGGAGGCGGAAGTTGCAGTGAGCCGGGATCATGCCACTGCATTCTAGCCTGGTGACCAAGGGAGACACCGTCAAAAAAAAAAAAAAAAAAAAAAAAAAAAGTATTTATCTACATAAGGAATATTACCAAAAATAATGAGGAACATTTCATAATGATAAAAAAAATCAATTAATCAAGAAGCCATAATGATCTTAAATATAGATGGACCTAATATCAGACCTCCAAAATAGAGGAAGAAGAATCCAATTTAACTAAATTACTCAATAATTTTTTATATAAATAAGTAATTTACTAATTCTTAGGAAATAGTTGCTTTTATAAAGATTTAAAAGAAAAGGAATAGGAATAGGAAGGAACTTTAACATGAAAAAAAGGAAAAAAACAGAATCTCGAATTCTAGGAGAGGGAAAAAACAAGATAATTTCTGCAAATCTAAATGTAATAGTCTAAGCAACACTTTCTCAGATTTATATAATTAAGAGTATGTACAAATGAAGTCTTAATGCTTTTCTACAGTTGATTCATCTTCTTACCCAATGGTGTCATCTAACACAGCAGTTCCCTCACTCTCTGTAGACCTCTCTGCTTGTTCTCCCCTACTTGGGACTATAGTACGGCCCCCACCTCACCTGAACTGCTAAGAAGACTTCCCCAAAGAGTGTACATGGAGGTCAGGGGAAGGAGGTACTACAAAATAATTTTTTCCTATTTTCTTTTTTTTCAGATGGAGTCTTGCTCTGTTGCCCAGGCTCAGGGCAGTGGCATGATCTCGGCTCACTGCAAGCTCTGCCTCCTGGGTTCATGCCATTCTCCTGTAGCTGGGACTACAGGTGCCCACCACCACATCCAGCTACTTTTTTGAATTTTTGTTAGAGATGGGGTTTCACCATGTTAGCCAGGATGGTCTTAATCTGACCTCGTGATCCACCTGCCTCGGCCTCCCAAAGTGCTGGGATTACAGGTGTGAGCCACCACGCCCAGCCATTTTTTCTTATTTTCTAAACACAAGGAGACAAAGAGGAAATGTTTGGGTTTTGTTACTGTTTCTTTAATTCACATTGGTTAGTCCTCAAAAGATAATGTCTAAAAATTATGAAACAGTCTATCCTTCTCAGGAAAGAAGCATAAACTTACTTTTGGTTATTTGCTTATTTAAGAAGCAGTTTGCCAATACCATTAAAACACTTGAGGTTTCTGTCACTTTATAAGAGTTTGATTTGAACTGACAGTTTACAAATCCCATTACAGACATTTTATGTGTGTTTTTCTGTTGCCTACACGAATCCTGCTGACCACTGCAACTTAAAATTCATTAAATTAACTGTTAAAAATGTAAAAGTTATATGGAGATGCACAAGTGGATCTTAAGCAGGATTACCTTGAAGTATTATTCAATTCCAGCCATTCTGCAGAGCTGGCACTTCCAAACCATCAACTCAGCATGACACACATATACACCATCTGGCTTTGGGTTCTTAGCAGGCTAGTTGCTCTTATTATTTTACATTGCATGTAGAAATGAAGTGGTCAAATGTATCATGTCTCTCCAAGAAATATAAATAGGAATAGATCAGAACAACAACAACAAAAATCCTAGGATTACTTTGGAGTCACTCAGTATTCATTTCTCTAAAATCTTCTCTACTGTTTAATTCCTTCTCCATCTTTTTTCTACACCTCCTCAACTCTCCCTGTCAGGAAATCATAGCTGACTTACTGAGTCATTTTAGATTTTAAATTCATTTTCGTAAGTATGGAAGTGTACTCAAATTCCATTCATGTCTTTATCTTTTTTGAAATGCACAATTGGTTTTGATTAAATTAATTTAATATTCTATTCTATTCTTTTTCTTCTCTGGAATGCACTAAACTATTACAATCCTGTTTGTACTATAGGACAAATTCATTAGACTTCTACCATTTATTCCTAAAACATATGTGATATAATTTATCCAGAATTACTTTTATTTCATCCCATTACATCATCTTCAATATCCTCAACTAAATTTAATTTTGGCTGGGCGCGGTGGCTCACACCTGTAATCCCAGCACTTTGGGAGGCCAAGGCAAATGGATCACTTGAGGTCAGGAGTTCCAGACTAGCCTGGCCAACATGGTGAAATCCCATCTCTACTAAAAATACAAAAATCAGCTGGGCATGGTGGTGGTGGTGCGTGCCTGTAATCCCAGCTACTTGGGAGGCTGAGGCATGAGAATCGCTTCAACATGGGAGGTGAAGGCTGTAGTGAGCCAAGATTATACCACTGCACTCCAGCCTTGACGACAGAGCAAGACTCTGTCTCAAAAAACAAAACAAAACAAAAACAATAACAACAAAATAAAACAAGAAAGGTCAGCACCAAAAAAAAAAAATCAAGCTATGTCCTTAATTAGTTGCTAATTTGTACATTTCTACCTAATTGACTAAACTCAGGCAAAACACAAGAATGCATCAAAATAAGAAAAGCAGCACTTTAAGTAAGAAATGGAATCATTATTTGTGTGAATTGTAAAAGGCCAGAGTATATTTGTCTTGACCTTTGGCCATAAGCTCCCCAGTGACTGGTAGCCAACGTATTCCACATTTTGATTACGTTGTACTTTTATAAAATTAATGTAAAGAACACCATAGATTTGTCTTGAAGATGGTTCATGTTTTCAAGTTCATTTTAGGCACAGCAGACAGAAGAAACAAGAAGATGGAATGCTGAGAAGGGCAGCAATGGAAAATGGAGTGACATGGATCATGGAATGAAGGAAAACTGTGGAGAGAACAGATGGGAAAGAGGCAGTGAGATTTATTGGTGTCATAAAGAAAGGCCTGGAACAGTCCCCATATGAGGATAAAACCATCAATTAAAGGGGAAATGATAAGGAAGAAATATCTACCTGGTCTCTTTTCTAACTAGAGAACATAAAGTATTATGTGACATTTAATAAATTTATATGTAATCCAGAGAGGAATAGTCTATCTACATATAAAATCTCTCTATAAAAGTCACACATGTCTAGATAGATAGATATCACTTGTAGACCTCCCTACTTGTGCTCCCCTACTCAGGACTATAGTATCTATATAGTTCCAAATATAGTACCAAATATATATGTACTATTGTCTGAGTAGGGGAGCACAAGTAGGGACTATATATATCTAGATATATATATGTACATATATAACATACATAGTTATATACGTGTGAAAGAGAGAGACAGAGAGAGTAGTTTGTCATACGCAGAAATGTAAGTAGCACATTTGGAGAAATGGTGTGAGCTTGAGACCTTCCTGTATTTCTGCTACAGTCACATATCGTGGTACTTTAGAGCAGAAAAAGTTATTTTGTTTTCAGTGCATAAAACTTTCAACGCAGTTCTTGCTGGAAAGCAACCTAGGCAGTATCTATGTTCAGCAAAGACTAAAATAAGTTAAGTAATGCATGGAAAGGATATAAAAACCATAAAATAGCAGTTCTATAAAACACCATCTTCAAGGGATCCCCCTTTCCACAGCTATCTTTCTTTTTAATAGTGCATAATTCTTTCTCCCTGTTATCAAGATCAAGAGTGAACTCCAAAGGTACTTTATCCCCGTGAGACAGTGACTCAGTATGAAACCAGAGGAGTGAATCCCACGAGGATTTCCTTTGCCTTTGTTTTCACTGCTTTCTTTGCCTGAGACATCTGAACATCCGGTAGCAATTCTACAACCAGGGGAGTCCATCATCACTTACCTGGAGTCCATGATCAGTTACATATTTGACTGCTACTCCGTAGAAAAATCAATGCATTTAAAAGAACCACAGGCTCTCTCTCTCTCCCTCATCCACTCAGATGATGCCCATTAGATGCACTGCCTGGTGAATTATCCTCTCCTACCCTTGGAGTGGGTTAGCCTGACTGAGCCAAAGTGGACTTCTCACTCTAATGACCGAAATTCTTTCTAAATCTGTCATCTAAGTGACATGCTTTAAGCCCAAGCTTTTTCAAGGAAACTTCACCACAAACATTTTTGAGGAGATGGGCTAACTGCACCATCAAATGTGTGGTTTGCAGAATGTGATTTAGAGTCCCTCCTTTTGTGCATAGATATTTACCTCATACTGCTCCATCTCATTACTGAAAATCGATGAAACAGGCCATAAGTCACCACTGGCAAGCAATTCATTCAGACGGGCAGGAAAAAAAATAAGTTTTCCAGTCAGAAATAATGTACATAGATAAGCAGCTTTGGGAATGAAAGCTTGTCAACATAATTCATTACAATATCACATAGTTGCTTTTAATATAGAAGTAGCAAGAAGAACAACCGTCTAAAGAAGGCATTTAGATATTCTTCACAAAGTAATGGGTACAATCACGCCATGTTCCCTCAACTGCAGGATAAATACACAGCAGGGACCTTCCCAGAGACTCCATTCTAATCTGCAAACAATGATAGAAAATTCTCCCCCAGGGTGTTCTGACCGTGCTTCCTCAGTTACCTGGGTGGAGCAGACGCTGACACTATGAGCTACTCAAAAATTTTACAGGCTTAAAGATTTTTACACTATCAATATTAGCATGAACTTTTGAACACTGAATTAAATATACCATTGATTTTTTTTAACAAATAATTATTGATTGCTATGTACAAAGCACTTAGTAAACTACTAATGCAGAAAGGCACACTATGAAACCAGTGTGCACTCTGCTACAAAGGTGAATATGCTTTACAGTGCCTAACCTCTAACTTAGCAGTATCTCCTTTTGCTAAGTATATGACATTTAGATTTAAGCACAATAATAGTGATAAGCAAATATTGGGGCGGAAAAAGATGTTGCATCTTTGATAATGTTCTGAAGTGCATTAAATTTTCTAACTTTGTAAATTATTTTGTCCCACTAAATTTTTATTCATGTTGGCAATTTTCTTCAACAGAAGATAATTAATTTAACTGCTAAAAATATCATTAAAGAGCTAGATCTCTCTGAAACCTAAATAAAATGTAAAGAAAACTATAAAAGGTACCCTGGACGTCAGGAAGAGCACCCCAAAAAAACAAAACTTGGAAAAGGACCTCCTCCCTAAGGATGGGCTTCAGACCTGATATGGTTTGGCTGTGTCCCCACCCAAAATCTCACCTTGAATTGTAATCCCCATAATCCCCATATGTCAAGGGCAGCACCAGGAGGAGGTAATTGGATCATGGAAGTGGTTTCCCACATGCTTTCTCGTGATAGTGAGTCTCACAAGATCCGATGGTTTTATAAGCATCTGGCATTCCCCCACTTGCACTCACTCTGTCCTGCCACCCTGTAAATAAAGTGCCTGCTTCTCCTTTGCCTTCCACCATGATTGTAAGTTTCCTGAGACCTCCCCAGCAACATGGAACTGTGAGTCAATTAAACCTCTTTCCTTTGTAAATTACCCTCGGGTATTTCTTCATAGCGACTGTGAGAACAGACCAATACAAGACCTCACTGGAAAAGGTGTTTGCAGCCTGCTGGAAGAGCCAAAGCTGCTGGGCAAGCAGGAAGCAGCCTTCCCAGGGGCAAGTGAGCCACCACTGATAAGCAGGTGCACAGAAGGAGTTCAGGGTCCACCATGGGCAGGAGACCTGGAGCATGTAGTGTCCTTGTTGGGAGGGCTTCAGGAAAGTGGTCACCGGAACAGGCTGGGGCTGTGAAGTCACTAAGGGACTGCACATTCCCTTGCCTGTGGCTGGGGCAGAGCAACACTGGATGTCCTTACACCTACACCACCGATGAGTGGGGTAGCAGCTGAAAACAGTAAGAGAGGCCCTTCCGCCTGCAATGGCCCTTCAGTGCTCTTTACTGAGAAAGCTCCACATCGACCCCTCTGTGAAGGAGAAATGCTCATAAAATCCAGTCCACTAAGGAACAGAAGGTGTTGAAGGGTGATTTGGAGCTGAAAGATGTTATATATGATAGCATGTAAATCACCATGACTTTGTTTATTTCTAGTAGCGTTGCTGACACTATTTCAGTTCTTCTTATGAACTGCAGAAGAATCATTTTAAAACATTTGCTTTTAAATTATTCAGACTGGCAGTCTGAGTTCTATCTTTCTGACTTTGGACGTTTAATTATTTTCAATCCTCTTCCAAAGAAAGTAGATCAGGAAAACCTATGAAGACATTATCTTATTGTTTTAAATATGGTAGAACATTCAAAGTGAGCTAATTTATTAGTAATATGTGATGCTTGTGTTAGATAAAGAAGGCCACAGTGAATGGCAGAAGGTAACTTTAACCTGTATATTGAAAATTAATCAATCTTTACCATGCCTTTCCTGCTCATATCAGAATTCTATAAATAACAAAAACTAGAAAGTAGCTCAAATATGTACAGACTCAACATAGATAAATAAATAGAAATATTAAAAGAAAAATATACAGCAGTGAAAATAAACTGCCTAAAGTAACATGTATCAACATGGATGAACTGTATGGGCATAATGTTGAAGAATAAAAGCCAGTTGTAAATGACTGAGAAAGTATAATATCATTTAAATAAATTTTGAAAAGAAATGAAAGAAACAGCAATATTAACCCAGGAATCCACATATAGTAAACAATAAGGAAAAGTAAGGCAACAATAGTAAGAAAAGCCTACACATAGCCAAGTTAGAGTCTGCCCAACTCTGTCTCAATCTATTCTCAGGCAACATTTTGTTTTTCACTGCTCGATTCAAGTATAATGAAATCATCATTAGTGTTGCTACTTTATAAGTGTCTGACTCTTTTGCAGACTACATGGGGAGAGTTTTAGTTCAACATCATATCCCTAGAGCTTAGCACACATCTGGGATGTAGTGTTAATGCATATTTACCAATTACAGAATTAATATAGCAATGAAGACAGCTGTGTGGAGTGTGAGGGGACCTGACTTGGGACTGGTAGAAAGATAGCCAGGAAATGCAGAGGGCCCCATAAGGAAGGATGCCATTATAGTATATTTCCACCTGTTACAGGATTGTTTTTCCAACAGTGCCCGTAACTATGGTTATAGGGCACTGTTATAGCTATGGTTATAGGGCATGCCAATGGGAATTAATGGGTCTGAGGGTTTGCAGGGAAGCTCAACAAGACACTGGGGCACTGAGGGTATCAGGAGATGAATAATTAGAGATAGATCATAGGGCTTAGAATGGGTCAAGAAAAGCATGGAGTCAGGAGAGAGAGAAAACAAGAGTGCTTGGGTAGGTCACAGGTATGGTGGGAGGGAACAAACTAAAAGATGGAAGTCTGTGGTGCCAGAATGGGGTTTTAAAGGTCAAGCTGTTGTCAATGACAGTGAGATCCAGGGGTGGCCATGGTAGTAAGCTCCTAGGTGGATGAGATAAAACTCAGCGGATTTGAGGAGATAAACACTATGAAGAACTAATCTCGTGTACCCATTATGTTACTGTAAATTGTAGGGTAAAAAAATAGTTTAGAGAAATTAGAATCAAATATAAAGAAACATATGTTCTAAAAATTAGAGATTTTATAAATCTATCAAATAAGTATACAATTATTAATATAAACTGTATGTTTATAAAACAATGGATAGTAACGGAGTATCTTGCATCAGTAGAAATATAAACTATGGCATTTTTTCTGTTGAGTTACATTAAAGTGATGCATATCCTTTTGATTTTTTTCTACATTTCTATTCTCATAAACATACAAAGTATGTGTTTAAATTCTAATAAGTAGAACCATCAATAGTCAAAGTTGTACATGGACAGAACAACAAAAATTTTTTTGATGAATGCACTCCATGAAAGGATAAGTCTGGTCTCATCACTTTTGTTGTGGACAGAAGAAAGAAAACAAATCCAAAACCTTCCAGAGAAGGTCCAACAGGTATTAATAAAAATATACATTTCTTTTTCTAAAAGCAGTACTCATCTGGAAACTTCTCCTAAGAGAAACTAATTCAATGCCCACACATCAAAAAGTGAAACAAAATTTACAAATCTAAAATCAGGAAGAAATACCACTAAGAGCTCTAAGAACTCAGAACAAATACATAATTTATGCTGCTTTATAAGGTACATTAATTTTAAAACTATCAATAATTTTTTCACCAGAATACCAAATAAACAAAAATAAACTGTGGTTTGTTAGAAATCAGAGAGTATACTAAATTTTACATTAGAAAGCATACTAAATTTATGCTAACTTTTAAAGATAGCTAGGAAAAACAAGTTGACATAAAACTTAGTATGATATATTACATTTAGTGAAAAGATGTTTACAATTTCTAAGTGAATCCATATAATATTTTCCTGAGAAGTGTTTTAAAAATCAGAGCTATTAACAATGACATTATTTGAAATAATTATCACACGGTTTTACTAGTGAAAATAAAATACCTATGGTTTATGAATGATGAAGACATGCACAACTGGACCCTTCTAACAGTTGTCAGAGAAAGCCCTGGTTGCTAACCAGACACACACTGGAACTGCTCCTAGCAAATGGTTTTAATAGCTTCTCCAAATAGCTAACAGTGACATTTTTGTGGCAATTTTGTCTGTAGATAAAGAAGAAAGGATAGATGTAAGGAAAGGAGGAAGGGAAGTAAGGGAAAAGAAGATAAATGGTCTTTGGGAGAAAAGAATTATGTAATGTAAATTGCGGTATGCTCAGACACTTTGAAAAATAAATGTATATTACATGACATGTTCAACTTGATCAGAAAGCAGCACCTGAGAGATGATGATTCAAACTGGTAAATGCTGGAAGAAATCACAAATTTGAAGACATAGTGGGCAAACAAGAGCAACCCTATCCATCTTTTCTGCCATAATTGACATTGGATCCTAGAGCCAAACTGAAAATATTATCTAATATGGTTTGGCTGTGTGTCCCCACCCAAATCTCATCTTGAATTTTAGCTCCCATAATCCCCATGTGTTGTGAGAGGGACTTGGTGGGATATAATTGAATCATGAAGGCAGGTTTTCCCGTGCTGTTCTCATGATAGTGAATAAGTCTCATGAGATCAGATGGTTTTATAAAGGGGAGTTCCCCTGCACACACTCTCTTCCCTGCCCCTATGTAAGACATGCCTTTGCTCCTCCTTTGCCTTCCACCATGATTGTGAGGCCTCCCCAGCCATGTGAAACTGTGAGTCCATTAAACCTCTTTTTCTTTATAAATTACCCAGTCTCAGGTGTGTCTTTATTAGCAGTCTGAGAATGGACTAATACATTATCCAAAGGTATTCATCAAATTTTGTCAACTTACAGATCATCTATGAGGAAGTTTATATGTAATACCTACAACATCTGCCTCTGTTATTTTGAAAAAGGAAATATTGGACTGGGTGTGGTGGCTCACGCCTGCAATCCCAACACTTTGGGAGGCCAAAGATGGCAGATCACCTGAAGTCAAGAGTTTGAGATCAGCCTGACCAATATGGAGAAACCCTGTCTCTACTAAAAATATAAAAAAATTAGCCAGGCATTAGTGGCGCATGCCTGTAATCCCAGCTACTCGGGAGGCTGAGGTAGGAGAATTGCTTGAACCCGGGAGGCGGAGGTTGTAGTGAGCCAAGATCACGCCATCACACTCTAGCCTGGGCAACAAGAGTGAAACTCCGTCTCAAAAAATAATAAAAATAAAAATAAAAATAAAAAAGGATATGTTAATATTACTGACACTGAGCCCAGGTCAAAATGTTTTGGTAAATATACAAAGTCCAACTTCTCTTCTGTGACTTCAAAATATCTTGAATGAAATCTTCTCAAATATTGAATCAGAAAAATCTTCCTTTTTAGTGGCATTATTTTTCTTTGTTATGCTGTGATTGTGCTAAGCACCCCAATCAGTGCACTAAATAGGGGTTACAGACAGGAATGAAGGCTTCTTCCCAAGGTCCTTACTTCAGGAAGAAGTCCAGAAACACTGGATGGAGAAGGGATAAGCCCCTTAGAAACTAAGTCCAAAGTGTCCATGAGTTACTGCAAACACATAAGTGTTATCTTTGTCTTAGGTGAAGGCCCTGCAGTTTTATAAGGCCCACCCTGCCACTGGAATATAGAAAGCCCTAATGCTTCAATGCCGTTCACTTCCAAAGTATGCATCTATTACAGTAAGTACAAGCTGCCTGCCTGTGCACTTTTGGACTTGTGTTTTTTACCTACAATTCAGAAGTGAACTTTATTCCCCCTACCCAAGTATCACCCCATAGATGGACACCTTTTGAGAGTGTGGCATACTTTGAAAATTATTACAATACTTTTGAATTGTGGAGCCTTTAAAAATCTCTAATTTAAAGAGACACACTGCAAGGTTTATGGAGTGTTTGATACTTAAATTGAGCATATGTAGGCAAAAATGTATGATCCCCACGTAGCCAGCATGCTCCCAGACATGATCTGAGAAATTCGTCAGTAGGTGATAAACATACTATGTACTTTGAAAATTCTTTTGCTCTTTGGGAGGCGAAGGAGGGTGGATCCCTTGAGCCCAGGAGTTCGAGACCAGCCTGGGCAACATGATGAAACCGTCTCTACAAAAAATAGAAAAATTAGTCAGATGCAGTGATGCACAACTGTAGTACCAGCTACTCAGGAGGCTGAAGCAGGACCATCAATTGAGCCCAGGAGGTCGAGGTTGCAGTGAGCCATGATCATACCACTGTACTCCAGCCTGGGTGACAGAACGAGACCCTGTCTCAAAAAGAAAAAAAAAAAAAAAAGAAAAGAAAATTCTTTCTTTGGGACACTCTCCAGAAGTTCCATATAGGAGTATTTTGGCACTGATTTTTATTTAGGTCACTCAAGCCCCTCTTTGTTGTAAAATTCTCAGTAGGATCATAGGACTTAGTTACTTATTAACACTATCATTCATAAGGCAACATAAATGATAAGTCTTTGGGTTATGCTGCTAAGCTAATTCCCGTTGATTGAATAAATACAGGAGACGTGGAAAAGCTCTCTACACATAAGTGATTGCTAAAAGCATGGCTGAACAAACATTTTTCTGGAAGGCATCTTTAACCTAGAAAAACTGGCCCCTGTCATAAGTTCAATCTTTGGGTGTTTTTTTTACTTTAATAATGAAAGCATACTGTACATAATGTACACATTCATTTTAGCGATTTTTTTTTTTTTTTTTTTGAGATGGAGTCTCGCTCTGTTGCCAGGCTGCAGGGCAGTGGCACAATCTCCACTCACCGCAACATCCGCCTCCCGGATTCAAGCAATACCCCTGGCTCAGCCTTCCGAGTAGCTGGGACTACAGGCACATGCCATCATGCCCTGCTAATTTTTTGTATTTTAGTAGAGACAGGGTTTCACCATGTTGGCCAGGATGCTCTCGATCTTCTGACCTCATGATTTGCCCGCCTTGGACTCCCAAAGTGCTGAGATTACAGGTGTGAGCCACCGTGCCCAGCCTAGTGATGTTTTAATCTCTGTGGACCTACATTCCTTTTGTCCTTTTCTGAATCAATGTGTTTTTATGTAACAAAATCAGAAGCCGAGATCACTATGTCTGTTGAAATACTATTGTGAAGCATCCTGCACAGAACTGCCTATGCCCAACTCCAGTGGTGCCCAAATTATCTTTGTGCCTGAATCAATCCAATCCCTGTTAGGAAAAAACCTTCAATTTTTCATGTCATGAAGACAGCATTTAGTAAACAAACACAATGTTTTTGCAGGTGGCCACAGTGAACTGGGTAAAGGTACCTCATAAGGTACCACATTTTCCCAGAAGTGCATAATAGTTACAACTACCATCTGCATGATAGGTTACCACAACGCTCAGTCATTGGAGCTCTTCTCTTTTGTAGCTGCAATCACTACGTTAGAGATCTGATCAACTCTTGACTTTAGATACTGCCTCTATGTTAATGATGCTGGTATTTTCATCCTTAGCCAGGACCTCTCCCCTGAACTCCAGTTAACCAGACTTCTACATTTGAAAGTCATACAGGCATCTCAAACTTAACTGGTGCAAATCCAAACTCCTTGAGCTCTCCCCCACAATCTGCTTCTCCCACTGTCATCCTCATCTCGGTGGATGGCCACTCAGGCTTCACAGTAACACAGCTCTAAACCCTGCGAATGCCATTCTTTAGCAAATCCTGTTGGCTCTATCTTTTAAAATAACCTCCAGAATCTGACCCTGTGTACCACATCTACTGCCATCTCATTGGTCCACATCATTACCATGTCTCCCTGGGTTGTGGGAACACCCTCCCATCACTCTGTTCACACTCCTTCGAAGGCTTCCTATCTTATGCCCAGTAAAAGCCAAAGTCCTTAGCAACATGTCCCACAGGCCCTTCCCTGCCTCCTGCCGCTGCCACTTTCCCCTAACTGCACCCCATACACACTCTGCTCCAGTCCCACTGGTCTCCTGGGGTTGGGGCTGTTTCCTTGAACTGCACCCTCACTTCCTCCAGCTCTTCATTCAAATGTTAGTTTGTAGTGAGGCCCTGTATGTTAAAGGCACCTGATAGCAGTAACTTAAGCATACCCTGAGAAGGACCCTGTATGGCAGATGCACCTGAATGTGTGTTCTGAGCTAAGGGCTCTGGGAATGGCAAACCCAGAGATTCGTTCCTTGTCTATGAGGAACATCTGAGCCCCCATACTATCCCATAGAACACAGGCTGCACATGGAATCAAGGCCCCGAGTTGGGGTTGAATGAAGGTTGCCAGGTGGAGGTCGTTATGAGGAGAGTGCTAAGTGAAAATGCTATATAAACTGCATGCCTTTCACAAACCACTGTGGTTTTCCTGTCCAGCCCACTTGCTGCCCCTGGACTGTATGTAAGGTGGTTCTCCTGTCCATCCCACCACCACTGGATTCTCTCCCCGGTATGAAAGTTCCCCAATAAAACACCATCTCGTGTGCTGGCTCTGGGTCTCTTCTGCCTCTTGAACCTGATGCCATCCGCATTGGATTCAAAAGGGATCTGGCAAAACAGGCCTCTCCTGCCACTCTCTGTACACATGCCACCCCCCTCCCCAACTCTCCATAGCTTCCTTCACTGCCTTTTAAAAATTTCACAGCAGCAGTTTGTTGCATCCTTCATCACGCCCACTGAATCTATGCTCCATGAGGGCAGGGATCTTTGTATATTTTATTCCCTGCTGAATCCCAGGTACTCAATAAATATTTGCCAAATGGATGAATGAATAACTGGATTTTAACTCTTTTCATTTTCTTGCTTAGAATACAAGGGCCTTCCTTGCCCAACCCATTATTCTACAAGTATGTTTTGAGGCCTGAATACGAACCAAAGTCTTCTGACTGAAAGCCCATTATTTTCCCACCACAGCATGCCAATTAACTGAACTACACACCACATTCTAACCATCTTAGGGGCACAGCCTGGCTTTATCATTACTTACTTTCACCTCCGAATACCTACCAGTGCGTGTCTTACGGGAACAGCACAAATGAATGCACATAAGTATAAAAAAGAAGAAGAATTTCACCCAGAAAAGATGGTAACCACTTCCTGTCTAGATTATGACCCCTTCAAGGACAAAGATTACATTTTATTCATTCCTGTATCACCAATTCTTGATTCAGTGTCTGGAACAAAGCAAGGGCTAGATGTGCACTAAGTCAAGTCATAAAACCATGTCATGTTAACACTAACCAGGATCACCAAGTGTGTTGATAGTACAGCTGAAAAATCTCATGAAATTCTGCCCTCTGCTTATTCATGACACAGCCAGTACCTCTGCCAGGAACTCTACTACTTTATGAATCTACAGATGCAATAAAGTCAGGAAAGCTGAAGGCTGGCTCTGCAGCAAAAATCATACTTATGGTCAATAAGCCTGTGATCAATGACAGGTGCTTACTATGTGCCAAGACCTTTGCTTGGTGCTTCTCATGCACAATCTTATCTAACTGCGACAAAAGTCCTATAGTATAGGTAGGATATCACCATTTTACAAATTGTGAGTCTGTAACTATGAGAGGTAGAGTGACTTCCTCAAGCTCGTATTTAATCCTGTATCAGTCAATATAAGAAACAGGCTGCTTAACGTCAATGCAGTGCTTTTACTTCATCACACAAAAGCTCCTTTTAAATATGAGAAATTATAGGAATTTATTTATCTTCCCTCCCTGGTATAAATAAATACCATGGTATAAGTAATAAATAAATGCAAATATTCTGGCTCTAAAACTTCCAGCCTTCTATTATTTTTGCCACATTCGTTTACATTTCCTTAGTTCTTCTTTAAACAGCGCAAGAGAAAGGGATACTTTCAAATGGCTACAATCTTTCAGGGATGGAATTTGGACATATGAATGGAAATGAAAGTCTGTAAAATATGCATACATTTTGACCAATCATTCTATTTTAGAAATGTATCTTACTTGGTCACAAAGACTTCTGCATAAGAATGTTTAGTTCAGTGGAATTTATGTTATTGCCAATCTGGAAATTGCAAAACTGACCAAAATGACATTATTCAAATCTTGAGAGAAAAGTGGGATGTTATATATCCATGAGACATCATGGTTTTGAATAATGGTTAGCAACTTGCGAAAATGCTTATGATGTACAATAAAGTATAAAAAACAAGTAACGGCAACAACAAACCCTACTTGAATGCTGACTGGGCACCAGGCTCTGTGCCGGGCACGTTAGTCACCCCCTCATCTACTCTTTGTAACAACTCCACAAGCCAGGGACTCCAGCTATCTCTATCTCACAGATGAAAAAGTAGAGGCACAGAAAAGCATATTACATATAACATAACCTCAAATTTATTAAAACACATAAGAAGAAATAATGATTTAGAAATAAAGCATTTAGCCAGAATACTCCAAATAACTGATGATCATGATACTATAATGGTAGACAGTATGCCATGATACTATGTTCTATTGACCCAGAACCTGCAAGCTGACACCCACTGAATAGTTTAACTGATTTTTTCAAGAGGAAAAATACATACTTACAACCTGAATGTTTTATTCCAATTGTAATGCACTATGTCTTATCCTTAATAAAATAAAAATAGTGCTGCTGTCATATTGTTCACATTCTTCTTCTTTCCTTGCAACCACTTCCACCTTGGTGCATTTTTTTCCCACCTATTTTAAAGTGGAATCAGAGATGTTCTTCCATTCATATGTTTGAGAACTTCTTGAAAATATGTAACTAAAAGAGCAAGCTAAGGCAGTAAACTCATTATGTGAAAGGTTCTTGCAGCATTTTCCCTTAGAAATTATTTAGCATCAAAAAAAAAAAAAAATTCTAACTGAGCCACAGTAATTAAGATAATTAAACTTGCATTTAATAGAAGAGAGCATGTTCATACAGTATTAATGCTTTGGCTGAAACAGTAACATTTTAACTTGCTTAACAAATGTAAGTTTAAGTATTTTGAATATTTCATATTTTGTTGTATTCAAAATTTATACCTTTGCAATCAGATACAAAAACAAAAAACAAACAAACAAGAAAAAGAAATTATTTAGCATTGTTTTAAACTAGTCACACTGGTTTTTTAGGAGAAAACCAAAACCAAAACAAAACCAAGCATTAAATATTTTACCTGTACAAGATTTTTGAGAACAGATATGTGTTTTGAAAGTTCAGCTTGAAGATATACTTTTCTACTAACTTTCCAGCCATTCAGGGCCATGAAATGAAAGCAATTACTTATGTATTTGGGTTATTTGTTACGTTCGAAATTCTGTTCCTTTAACAGGTTAAGAAAATATTTACATAAGATAAACATAGATTTGGTTAAGAAAACATTTACAGTGTTTGTCTGTCCTAAGAAAACTCACCAAACCAAAAAATCGTTCCAGTAAGTTTCATAGCATAAAGGACAGCTTATGAATCTGCTTTGGAGAAAAGAAATCTGTAAATTTTTTTTTTTTTTTGAGATGGAGTCTCTCTGTTGCCCAGGCTGGAGTACAGTGATGTGATCTCGGCTCACCACAACCTCCGCCTCCTGGGTTCAAGCGATTCACCTGCCTCAGTCTACCAAGTAGCTGGGACTACAGGTGCCTGCCACCATGCCCGGCTAATTTTTGTATTTTTAGTAGAGATGGGGTTTCCCTATGTTGGCCAGGCTGGTCTCGAACTCCTGACCTCGTGATCCACCCACCTCAGCCTCCCAAAGTGTCAGGATTTCAGGCTTAAGCCCCCACGCCTGGCCAGAAATCTTTAACAATTTTTTAACATTGTATCTGAAAAAGTAGAATGAATCTTTCAAGGCTTTAGGTTGTTCTTGTTACCACAAAGGCAAACGGCTTTTCTCTCTCTCTCTTTTTTCTTTTTTTTTTTTTGAGACAGGGTCTTGCTTTTTCACCCAGGCTGGAGTGCAGTAGTGGCATGATCCCAGCTCACTGCAGCCTCAACCTCCTAGGCTCAAGCCATCTTCCCACCTCAGTCTCCCAAAGTGCTGGGATTTCACACGTAAGCCACCAGGCCCAGTCAGCAACATTTTTAGACAAAGTCAGGGTGGACTATGCTCTCAGTCAGGCTTAGGATTTTGTCAGACAGCTCCTGGGCACACAAAATAAGATGCTTATTTTTTCAAGTCTCAACTAAACCCGGAAATATGGCTTAATACGTTTACCTCTCCCACCAAACCATATCATGTTTATTTACATGTTTGGGTCCTATTTGTTGGTATTTTATCTCCCATGCAGTTCTCTACATGTGAAGATCAAAAATGCACAGTCTCTGGAGATCAACTGTTGAAATGGGTGATGGGGTTGCCAGGAGTTTTCCTGGAGAAGATATTTACTCTGAGGACTATTTGTTCATCCATATTTCTCAAACAATCCTCATATACACTTAAATAGAACTCACTCAGACCCAGAATCAGGTGTTCTATCTTCCATGTTTTAAAAATACCTGTCATGTGGCACTTGTCAAACTGCACAGTAACTATCTTTTGATGTTTCTGTTTTACTTTCTATACTAAGAGAGGCTCATAGGCAGGGATGATGTCTTATTCATCTTTGCATCCCTAGAGCCTAATATAGTGTCTATTTCTAAAAGCACCTGCAGAGGGAGGATACAAACATGAAAGATGTGTGTTTCACCTTTGAAAAGGTCGGAGTGGGATGAAGAAACACATATAATTACTATATAATATATTCCAGACTGGCGTGTGCGGGGGAATGAGAAGAGGTTCCCTCTAGAGTATGAAATAACCAAGGTAAGTTTTGTAGAATGAGTAAGAAGCCATCCACAGAAGGTGGCTGTGGATAGAGATGTGACTGTTCTGGGCAGAAACAGAGTATTTCTGAAGGAAAGGCACAGAGCGATGGAAGGAACTGCAGGGGCTCTGGATAACAGGTCAGGCAGGTGAAAAGGGGTAGTGTCAAAAGGAGACTAGAGAAGCAGAAGGAGCTCCCTTATGGCTAGGTTTGCAAAGCCATATTGAAGGCCTTGGCTTTTGTGCTTAGGAAAAATAGAACCACTGCAGAGTTTCAAATAGAGAAGTAGTCCATTTTGGAAAGATCATCCTGAAAGCAGATATGAGATTGGAGGATGACCATATTGAAGGGGCAGAGAGACCAGTTAGGAGGCTGTTTTAAATCAGATGTAAGGCTATTTGGGAACAGAAAAAAGAGACAGATGTAGAGAAGAGGGTTAAGACCACAGAGATATTAAGGCTATTAAGGAGGAAGACGAGTTGGATGTTTTCACTAGACATGGGGAAATAGAAAAGAGAGAAGAGTCAATAACCACTTCCAGGCTGCGGGCCCAGGAGAAAGGGTGGCATTCACCAAGGTGCAGAACATGTTAAGATGTTTCCTGTTCTGACATGTTAAGTTTTAAGTGTCTCTGGGGCACCCAAATGGAGAAGTCCAACAGGTAGTTGGACATACGTGTTTGTGGTGTAGGATATTTCAGGACGAGCCTTCAAAAACGTCAGAAGACCGAACCCACAAAGTGCATGAGTTCCACCAGATTGAGGATTCACAATGAAGAAGCAATGAGTCTGAAGTAGGCCATGTGTAATACCAACATTTGTGGAATGAAGACAGCCTGAGAAAGAGTCAGAGAGGCAGGAAGGAGACCAGGAAAGGAGAAGAAATATCAAGAAAGCCACAAAAGAAGAGTTTCAAGGAGAAGGAATAGTTGAATAATCTCAAATGTCAAAAGAACTTGACGAAAACTTCTTTACTGAATCTGGCAAATATGAGGTCTTTGGGTCTTTAGGATGAGAACAGTTTCAATGGATGTCAGGAGTAAGGGGTTGCTATGAGAAGTGAATTGGTATGAGACACTGTGTCAAGTGAGACACTGCTGTCAGCAAGTAAGAAATATTCTTTCCCAAAGCATGATTGGGAAAGAAAAGAAAAACAGAGTAGTAACCAGCAGGAGCTCAAGAGACTTCAACTCTAAAACAGTATGCTGTCACTGACTCATGCATGAGTTATTAAATTTCAAAATGTTTCTTATTTAATGGGAAACATAATTGGTGGTAAATGTAAACTATGTATCCTTTACTCAATTACCTTGATAATATTTTAATCATTTAATTTATAATTTCATCTCTGGCAACTAGGGATGCTAAATCAAAGATTTAAGAAGGTAAATCCAGGATATAACCTATGTTTAGAATGGTCATTTGCTTTGCATCAATGAATGTACTTCAGATACTTAAAATATGCATTGGTTTATTCATTCAACTATGCACTTACCCAAGGCATTAAGTCTGCTTCTCAACATACTCTGTCATTCTTCCCACACACATCTGCTGCCTTTAAGGATATTCCAAAGATTCCATCTGGACAAGACATACTGCATCTCACCTACCTCAAACCAACAACCAAAAAAAGCCCCGCACCTCCTCCTCAAGGTTCAAGGGCACTTCCTCTCTTCAGCTTCAAAATAGTTCCCTATAATGTTTTGTTTAAGGGTGTGACTGTAAAAGAAGATTTTGCTTCTATACAAACTGGAAGTAGCTCTACTAAAAAGAGGACACATAACTAGGAATAAAGCCAGTGAAAGATGTGCCGTCCTCCACAAAGAAAACCCAAAACTTTACTGACAAGGTGAAAAAAGACTTAAGAAATTGAGGCATCTTCTAGATTCCTGGAAGGTACAATATTGAAAAATGTCAACTCTACTTAAATTGATTCATTTTTATTCCAATTAATAATCTAAATCTTTGTGTGTGAAATTTGGCAAGCTGATTCTAAAATTACATTGAAATGCAAAAGGTCAAGAATAGAAAAAATTATATTGAAGAACAAAGTTGGAGAACTTATATTACCAGATATCAAGATTTAATTTACAGTTATAGTCATTGAAATGGTGTGGTATCAGCGCAAGGACAGGCAAATAGACCAATGGGGGCAGCACAGAGTCCAGACCCAGACCCACATATAAACCGTCAACTGCTATACGGCAAAACTGCCACTGGGAAAAAGAATGGATACCCATGTGAGAAAAGATGATCCTTGCCTCCTACCTCACATTATACAAAAAAATCACTCCCAGACAGACCAGAAATGTGAAAGGCGAAATGACAAAGCTTCTAGAAGAAAGGACAGGAGAATATCTTCATGACCTTGGATAGGGTAAATATTTCTGAAAAGGACAAAAAAAATGCAATAACAGAATGGATTAATAAGTTAAACTTCACTGAAAGTAAGAACTTCAATTGATCAAAAGACGTCATAAAGGGGGAAGATAAGCCATAAAGAAAGAAGATATATTTGTCATGTATATAACTGAAAATGAACAAATATTTTTTTAAAACTTACCTTCTACAAGCCAGAGTAAAAGAAAGACCACCCAACATTTTTAAACGGCAAAGGACTTTAACACACACATCATTAAAAAGACCAATATTCAAATGGCAGGTGAGGAAATAAAAATGATTAACAATATTAGTGATCAGAGAAATTCCAATTAAAAACACAACAAAAGATTACTGCATAGACACTAGAATAGCTAAAATTAAAAACAAATAAATAAATAAATCAGAAAAAAACACTGACACTACAAAGCATTGGTGAGGACACAGGATAATTGGAACTTTTCAACACTGCTGCGGGGAATGTAAATTGCTAAAACCACTTTGGAAAACTGGCAGTCTCCACGAAGCCGAACATATGTGGACTCTATAACCCAGTAATTCTCCTCCTCGGGAGAAATGCATATCCATGTGTACCAATGTTACATGTATAAGCACGTTCATAGAAGCATTATTCTTGATAGCAGAAAGTTGGAAACAACACAAAAATGCATCAGCAACAGAATGGAGTACAAATTTCAAAATATACAAAATGGAATCCTATTTAGTAATGAAAAAGAACAAATGCAATCCTGTATAGTAATGAGAAAAAACATGCAACCACAATAGTAAACCTCACAGACACACACTGAACAAAAGAATCTAGAAAAAAAAATGTAAGCTGCATGATTCCTACAGAATACCATGGAAATTTCTATGAAAATTCTGTAGAATTGAAGAATAAGCAGCAATAATCTACAGTGACAGAGGTGAGAATGGTGGTTACCTTTGAGGGGCTTGATGACACGGAAGGGATAGAGTAGCTTCTGGGGTATTGGTGATGTTTGATATGTTGATGAGGGTGATGGTTACACAGATGTGTTTCCTAAAAACTCAATGAGCTGTTCATATAAGACTTCTCCATATACCTGGTTTGCTTTGAAAATAAAAATTAATAAATAAACAGAACAATGTAATCTGTAGTCAATTCATGCAAGGTGTGTGCACTGCTTTGAATATAAACAAATAAACAGGACAATGGCATTCCACAGGAAAACACCCATAGACCAGGGGTTTCAAAGACATTTCTAACTATAAACATCTTAGAAAGTTAAATACCTACATGCATCCCACATATACGTGTCTGTTGAAAACTGGCGAAGGCAAGTGTTAATATCCTCACATACAGTTAAAAGTGTAATTTTATACACCAGAGCCAGATTCTGGGCCCCATCCCAGCTGAAGTTGTTAAGTGAGAAATATCTGAGCTGCAAACTGCCCTTCTGTTTTTTATTCCTAGAAACAGAGGTTAGATCAGGGAAAAGGAAAAGTTAAGGTATTCTATTTCACTTGTTGTGCTATCAAATGGACACCACAAACATGCGACCATCGTGGTCAGGAGATGTTTTCCAAGTCTTTTCACTTGGTTTTAGGTTTCTCAAGATACTGTCTTACGCCGAGTAATTTTTCTTAAATGCTATGTAGCAAGTAAGAAATCTTAAAGAAAAATTTTCTCTTGGTATTCTTAGTAGAGTAAATCTGGAATGTTTTTTAAACAGATTTGAGTCTAGTGCTTCTAAATCACACCCGTTACAATGTGCTTATGCAGTAAACACACACTAGAAAAAAGCGTCTGCTGAGTCACCTCTGTTACATAGGGTAAGACCTTGCCTATACTCTAAAACTACTTTTTACTTAACTGCCAATTGAGAGATGCAATCTGGCATCAAAGCTTTGGGCAGCCATTTTGACAAGTCTAAACGTTTAAGCAAAACATTTAAGACAACTTAAAACAACAGTAAATCAAGCAAATCAGTTTCCAGAGAAAGTCTTATGTAAAATCATGCTGTCTGTCATATATTTAACTGGATCAGGAATTTAATAAAGAATTCTTTGTTTCCCTCTCTTAGAAGAAACACAAGAAACCATGGAAAATGGAACACACAAAAGATAAATGAAGTTAAAAATGTTTCCACCTTATCACGGTGGAAGGATATTTTAGTTGATCTCTAAGCTTTCAGAAATGACTTCTAACTTGAGGGCTCAGAAAACTATTACAGAATATGTCCCTTCCACCTCTGACCTAGAATTCTTCCCCTCTTTCCTGTGTCCTGTGTCATCTCATTCCCCTTTGAGTTTCCAGTCAGCCTCCTTTCCCTCTGCTTCCCAGCCCTTTGGCACAAAGGTTAAAACTCAAGTAAATAGATAACTGAGGTTTCCAGATATACCCAGTTGGCACATATATTTTTTTGCTTGCAGTTATGAAGGAAGCTTTATTCTAATTTACTTTTAAGGACCTACATTTTCACTTATAGTTTAAAAATATCTCAGTTCACTCATATAGCACCATAATTTTATACCACTAGCTTCTACAGTCTAGAAGACAGATGTCTGCATCCATAGTAATATGTTTTGGAGACTTTTATCTGTCTAAATAAATTGTCCACTTACATTCCTTATTTATTCAGGACAAGTCTTCACAATGAGTAGGTATCTTTACATTAAAATACCCTTCATTTGTGTGACAATTAAATAATTTCTTTTCGTCTCAAGAAAATCTGAATCAAATTCTTGATACTACCTATACACATTTTTTTAAGCAAAGGCTTTCCTAAAACAGTGCTACAGTATAAAAACTTCACTTACCTGTGGACACTATGGAGGTTGTTAGGCTTAACTTTTTACATACAGTTTAATGAGGGTCATTGATGGGACTTAGGGAGACGAAGAACTAATCAAGGTGCTATAGTTTTAATGTGTGTGTCCCTCTAAATTTCTTATGTTGCAACTCAACACCCAATGTGAGGGTATTTGAAGATGGAGCTTCAGGAAGTGATTAGTCATGAGGGAAGAGCTCTCATAAATGGTATTAGTGTCCTTATAAAAGAGGCCCAAGAGAGATCCTTCCCCGCTTCCACTGTCTATGAACCAGGAAGCCATCATTCCTTGTCCTCATCAGACAAGGAATCTGTAGGTGCCTTGATCTTGGACTTCCCACCTGAGGGAACTATGAGAAATAAATCTGTTGCTGATAAGCCATCTAGTCTATGATATTTCCTTATAGCAGCCCAAATAGATTAAGACACAGGGAAGCCACCCCAAACCTAACCCAAGGTCAAGGTTGCTAAACTAAAATGAGTTTGAGAATTGGGAGAACAGTATATATGCTTTCCTACTTGAGAGCTAGCTAAATGTTTATTGGCAGAAATCAACATATCTACTTTTTGTATTTGGTAAATATTTTGGGGAGGCCTCCTAAGTGTACCAGGACTGCTGTATGTGACGAGGATTTGGAAATGATCAGGACATAATCCCTGACTTCAGTGAATGTAGAATGCCCTAGAAGAGACAGGCAAGAAACAGATAACCATGCATGTGTCTGCTAGGGCTGCCATAACAAAGCATCATATGCTCGATGATTTAAACAACAGAAATTATTATTATTATTATTATTTTTTTTTTTTTTTTGAGACGGAGTCTCGCGCTGTCACCCAGGCTGGAGTGCAGTGGCCGGATCTCAGCTCACTGCAAGCTCCGCCTCCCGGGTTCACGCCATTCTCCTGCCTCCGCCTCCCGAGTAGCTGGGACTACAGGCATCCGCCACCTCGGCCGGCTAGTTTTTTGTATTTTTTAGTAGAGACGGGGTTTCACCGTGTTAACCAGGATGGTCTCGATCTCCTGACCTCATGATCCGCCCGTCTCGGCCTCCCAAAGTGCTGGGATTACAGGCTTGAGCCACCGCGCCCGGCCCAGAAATTATTGTCTCACACTTTTGAGGGCCAGAAGTCTGAAATCAAGATGTCGGCAGGATGGGCTGTGAGGGAGAATCTATTCCATACCTTTTCTCTGGTGGTTTGCTGGCAACTTTCCGTGTTCCTTGGCTTGTAGAAGCATCACTCCCTTCTCTGCCTTCATGCTCACATGGTGTTCTCCCTGTATGTGTGTCTGTTTCCATATTTCCCCTTTTCATAAGAATACCAGTCATACCAGATTCAGGGCCTGCCCTACTCCAGGATGACCTCATCTAAACTTCACTAATTACATCTGAAATGAGCTGATTTCCAAATAAGATTGCATTCCAAAGTACTAGGGTTAGAACCTCAACATGAATTTTAGAGGGACACAATTCAATCTTTAACAATTCAGAAAGGAAATGAGAACAGTGGGGAAAAGCACGCGAGCTCACTAGAACCAGTCACCAGACCTTTGGGCATCCTTGTGGAAAAGCCACTATTTCCGTAATGGCCTCCATTCCTACCATCCCTTTCCAAAAGTCAGTTCCCTGTTCCTGCCATCTGCCCACTGTGGAAGTCAGCTGCTTGCAGAGCTAAAACCTCAAGGAACATGTGCTACTACCACCGAATGTGTATGACAGTTGTGTGAGGGGCCTGACCTTGTCCTTAACTTCCAAAGCAAAGCCCCATGGCAGAACCCAGACTACTCAAAGTGCCCAAAGACAAGTTAGAGAACTCAGCAATACATCCGCTAACCTAAAATGATCTACTTCGCTTATATTGCCAATTCAAGGATAGGAATGTGCTTGTGGACACATTTTTTCTGGAGCTGTGGGAGAAATATTGATATCGTTCGGCAGTTTTTTTCTCAGTAAAACCCACTCTCCATAGTGTTTACAGTCAGCTTGAGAAAAGAATTCCAGCTATGATACTCCTAGACAAATATTTTGGACTTAAGGATGTGAGCGATACTATCATTACAATGCATAACAGATTTCTGCGCTTCCTGGTATATTAATTTGGTGAAGGCCTGTGCCCTAGTGGCTCACTCTCATGGGTTCCCCAGCAGCCTCATCTTAAACACTACTCACACCTGCTTCTGAGTGCCATACAGGGTCTTCCTTTGGCTCTCAAATGGCTCTTTCAGTGAATCTGGTCTTGGTGGTGTCATGCATGTTCTCTCAGTCTTTGATTTATCTGGCTCTTGTGGCATGGGATGCTCCATTAACCACCTATCTTATCCTGGCTTGACCACACCCTCACTACTATGCTATGATCTCACTGGTCTGTGCCATGTTGCCCTTATTTTTATTCAAAATTTTATCACAATGTAGAAATGCAGCAATGAGCTGGGAGGAATAATGAGATCTTACCTTAGCTGCGCTTAATTGTTAATATGCCATTTTATGCCCAGCATACACAAGCATCACCTTTGGGGTTCAATTTGAGGCCTACTAGCTATATCTCTTGCACACACACAGAATATTCTTTTTTTTTTTTTTTTTTTTTTGAGACAGGGTCTTCCTCTGTCACCCAGGCTGGAGTGCATTGGCAGCATCACAGCTCACTAAAGTCTGGAACTCCTAGGCTCAAGTAATCCTCCTGCCTCAGCCTCCCAAGTAGCTAGGACATCAGGCGCACACCACCATGCCCAGCTAATTTTTTATTTTTTATTTTGTAGAGATGAAGCTTGCTATGTTGCTCAGGCAGGTCTTGAACTCCTGGCCTCAAGGAGTCCTCCCTGTATCGGCCTCCCAAAGTACTGGGATTATAGCCATGAGCCCTACTCTCAGGGTATTCTATAGTTTCTATGTTTTCTCTAACCCAGCACTAAAACATAAAAACACAAACAGAAATGCTCACACCTGGGAAAGGCTAAGAGGTCTTTGGTGAACAAATGTCACATACTCAAAGGTCTTTGGAACTACAAAATGCCCACTTGGGACAAACAACCACCATATTTCTGCACAGATGGCATCGTTAGGCTGGAAAGAGGGACTCTCACGAAGAAAGGAATCCCTTCACTAAAGCAAGGTCAGCAGGAAGCTTCACCCTCATAATTAAAAGAGAGGCAGAGTCTTTCATTTACTTCTGTGAAGGGATGAGAGAAATATTAGGTAAAGACCTTTATATAATAGGCCCTAAGCACGGTAACTTTTCAATGTTTCTATTTCTAATTGTAGCATCATTTCTATTTCCACAGAATGGTTAGCTGCAAGATTCACTCTTAAATTAAAAAGGTCCCAAAGAGGGACTAGTAAGGCAACAAAGGGGCCTTTCTCAGAAACCAGTATAGACCAACACTCACCTCTAAATTTGCTGATCACATGGCTTCTGGGGAACAAGTCTGTGGTTGATTAAAGTAAAAACAGAAATCTCTTCCCATCATCCCCAACACTACTGTCACCACCAGCAGCAACAGCAATCAGAAACATTGTCAATTTCTTCCATTTAGGGCAGAAAATGAAGGCAAATCATTTTGAGTACAGTACTTTTCATTCAGTTACTAATATGAATCCTAGCCAGTGACTAAACCTCTTCAGAGGCCCAGGTAATGCTCCTTTAAGTGGACAATTTTGTGTTAGAACTTACCAGGAAGAAGGATGTTCAGTAGCTCATTTTAGAAAACTTCTATATTTATCGCATCTACTTTGTCAATGCTATAAATGACCTCAAAGAGCTAAAACTGTGTACTTCTAAATACAGCCATTGACTTCCCCAGGGCAAAGGCAGAATGGATATATACATTCCACAAAGCAGTGTGGCTCCTAACGTGGGTGGACTTAATTTATCTAATCAATGTTACCTTAGAATCCAACAATAATTGGAAGGGGTAGAGTTTTTAATCATTTGTCATATCCTGACGTGCCTCTTTCACTATACTTCCATGTTGTTGTTTGGGCCTGACACCTCCAATACATCACAATATTTTTGAAGGCAGGGGCTGTGTGTTACTTTTCATTGTATTACTAAAACTAGCAGAGTGGCACACTGGTATTTCAGAAAGTGTTTATCAAGTAAACAAGTCAACTACTAAAAATGACCGTTCCTTCATTGCCTTTGTTCTGGTTTTAAATGTGTAATTCAGTGACACTTTCTGGAAGAACAGATTCTCTAGTAATGATTGTACTCTAATATCCGTTTCCTAAGATATATATGTGTACTAGATTTTCACCTAATGTAAATCTTCAGGACTCTGGGATAAAACAAAAAAATAAAATAAAGTAAAAACCCATTGTATAGAGTTTTCTTTGCTTCTTTTAGTTCGCCTTTGGCTTGACGTGGAAATACATAACTATTTTGACATGTCTACATGTGTCTCTGCTCATAACTGACTTTTCAATTTTATTAAGTCAGTTATCTGTTAACCAAAACAAAATGTAAAGGAATAGAGAGGGGATGAAAAAACAATATCAACCACTATTATTTTATCTAGAATATTGTTACATGTTAAAATAAATGCAATGAGAGACAATTAATGTAATCTCCCCTGGGATATGTTCTATGACCCTATTTATATTATATTATATTATATTATATTATATTATATTATATTTATCCTAAGAGGCCCTGAACAATGCACTTCCATTTAATATCTCATGAAATGTTTTAAGTCCTTCCCTTCTGGCTGAAAATATTTTCTCGGACATTAATTGAGGAGTCATAATAGGTGTTTTTCTGGTTTTTTTTTTTTTTTTGAATAAAAACCTTCAGTCTCATAAACTTAATTCTGAGAAAAGATGGAACTAATTAGGTGTGCCAAAAGAGGAAAATATTAGCACCACATATCCACAAGATTGTGTTCAAATGTAAACAAAGAACAATAAAATCATATAAAATATTATCAATATAGTGAATAATACATCCATAAAGCAAGCTGTAAAATATTTATATTTTAAGTTCTCTAGGGATGAACATATTCTACAACAGAAAAAAAAATCATTTTACTCTTACACATTTTCAGGAATACATTAATACTGTAGGAGACTGAATAACATAGGCTAGGTCTGTTTCCCAAACTTTGCTAACACATTAGAATAACCTGGGAAATCTTTGAAAAATACTGATGCCAATGGCTACCACTAGAGAGTCTTATTTAATTGATATAAAGGGAAACTTGGACATTAGAAATTGTTTAAAAAAAAAAAAAAAAACCTCCCCAAGTGATTTTTTTTCCTTTTTTTTTTTTTTTTTTTAGTTTTTAAAATTATTATTAATTAATTTTTTATTTCCATAGGTTTCTGGGGAATAGGTGGCATTTCGTTACATGAGTAAGTTCTTTAATGGTGATTTGTGAGATTTTGGTGCACCCATCACCCGACCAGTATATACTGAACCCAATTTGTAGTCTTTTATCCCTCACCCGCTTCCTACCCTTTTCCCCTAAGTCTCCAAAGTCCAACACAATAGGCAGTTTCTATGGTGTCACACCTGACAAACCACTCTGGATTCTGTCTCCCCAGTTTTCAGGGCTCTATCCCTCATGCTGCCCTCTAAGAGTCTCCAGTCTCCTCCCCTTCATCTCCACCTGCTCAGAGCCACCATTCACTGAAGGAATCTAGGCCCGTAACCCTACCTTCCTGTCCTTGTCTATTCCAACTTATCCCTCTTTCCCCCAACCAATAATTCCTCAGAAATTCTAAAATGGTAGAAGAAAAACGAAGTGATTACTTAATTAGTGTAATTTACACAACGTTGTGAGTGTTGATGTGGATCATCCTTGCAGGCTACTCAAACTGGAATTGATGGACTGTGCATTCCAGGATTTCTTTGTGCATTGGTCTCAGCGGTCTCCGAGATGCTACTATATGTGCCACCTCATTTACTCATTTTCTCTCCTTATTCACCTAAAACAGACTCTTCAACAATGAAAGCCAGCAATCTGACATCTCACTTTAATAAACATTACGTACACTGGTTATTTAAAGCATCAGTAAGCAAAAAGAACTACATGAAAAATAACCTCTCAGGCATGCATAAAAAGATATGAAATAAAGCTTGAAAATTTTATAAGAGTGAGCTTAAATTAATTATATAAGAGAATAGGCCGGGCCCTGTGGCTCAGGCCTATAATCCCAGCACTTTGGGAGGCCGAGGCGGGTAGATCACTTGAGGTCAGGAGTTCGAGACCAGCCTGGCCAACATGGTGAAACCCCATCTCTACTAAAAATACAAAAATTAGCTCGGTATAGTCGTGAGTGCCTGTAATCCCAGCTTCTCGGGAGGCTGAGACAGGACAATCGCTTGAACCTGGAGGCAGAGCTTGCAGTGAGTGGAGATAGCACCACTGCACTCCAGCCTGGGCAACAGAGCAAGACTTCGTCTCAGAAAAACAACAACAACAACAACAACAAAACAAAGAGAGAATAAACTTTAAGTGTGACCATATTATTAGCTTCTCTCCATTAGTATCTTATACAGTCTTTATAGAGGGATGCAATGTATATATTGCTTGCCTTTCAAAATAAAGAGAATAAAGACATCAGAACATTAAACTTAGTAAGCTTTAACTAACACATTTTCATACAAATGACTCCTATTATTAAAGTAAGTGAATGCTTTTTAATTTTGTTGATTAAAGCTATGGACAAATATCAGTTCCTTCTTTTTTGTGCTTTCTTTGTAAGAGTAATATTTTTAGCATTTTTCTATCCAAATAACACTAAGACAAAATAGTGAAATCAAAAGAATACTTCGAATGACAACAAAACCTCTCCCATCTCTGAAATCAAAGGAAACTACCTAGGTCAATGAGCTACACAGAGTTTTCCAAGAGCAAAGGGAAACCCTCTTCATGTAAATCCTATGGTTCAGAGGATCCATTTGGCAGTAAAAATGGAGTAGAAACACTGACATTGGAAGAATAGAAAGTACCAGCACAAGCAGGGTCAAAAACCAAGCCAGTGCCGTCAGTGGGTGGCATCAGGACCCATGCATTATATCCGTACATGCTGAAATCAACAATACTGATGGAAACTATAGAAAAGGTAAATATATTCTAAAGTCAGCATGACACCACTGGCAAGCAAACAAAACCGTACTTGAATGTAATTCAACTGTGGCTGAATTTTCTTATAAACCACTGGCGACAGGTCTGCCATTGACACTAGTGTTTAGGTTTGGCACTGAACCTCCCAAACAGCAAAGCAGGTGAAATTCTACAAATATACACTTCTAATAAATCATTCTGTCAGTTAGACAGTAACATTTACATATCATCCTTCCATTTCCTAATTGGCTAATCAGTGACAAGACCAACATTACACAGTACTGAAAGCAATAAAAAAATAAGCATGTAAACGATATCATAATGGTCCATTGTTCTGCCAAGCTTACCCCACTTAAACACACTACTTCTATTTGGACAAAGAAAGCTTTCATAATGATACCACTCTCATGAAGCCCCTAATCAAGCAAAACTAACCAACACAATATTTTGTTTAGGGGTATATACTACTAAAAAAGGAGGAGGAGATAAACACAAAATTCAGGATGGCAGCTACTTCAGGGCAGGCGGCAAAATTATAGTCTGGGAAAGTAACATGATATGGAAAACAGCAGTAGAGGTAAAATTATCTTTATAATTAACTTTAAAAACTTATGCACATATCATGCACACTATTTTATGTTGATTATTTATTCCATGCTTAACCTTTTAATAATCCCTCTCTTGCTTAGAATATGGTGTGCTCTAGGGAACACAGCATAGCAAGTTAGGCTAATGCAGAGAGAGTATCTATATTGTTAGTTAGAAACTCATTTGAAAGCTCTTTGATCTTTACAATATTTCTGGCTGAAAAGCTTATGAAGCTTTCTGCAGTAGTAGCAGCAAATAAAAAGAGCTGCTGATATTTACTACTTTTTAGTCAAAAACAAATGTGGACATTTTTGGTGGAATCAAAAAATACTATATGGTTATTATCCCAAACGGTAAGTAAAAACTGACGTTCTTTTTAAATTAAAAACTCTTCACTGAAATGTTTCCAAGATCTGAAGTTAAAGTTAAAATTATTATTTTTTATGCACTTTAGTCAATATGAAGATGCTTCTCTGATCTTTGGCAATTTCTCAAACAAAAGAATATTAGCTGATCATTTTCATCATGTAATTAGGATAGTAGCTAACCAGAGAGACTGAAATTTTCAAGAGCTAAATACAGCTGCCGAATGGTTTGCAATTTTTAGTCCAATTCAAATAAATGAGACACCCATGGGAAAAAAATGCACAGAAGATGCTAACAAAAGTCCAATTAATCCATAAGAACAACATACCCTGGAGTTGTACAACACAGAATTCTTGGATGATGGGAGGCTATTTATTTAGATAGAGAACAAGGGAGTAGAAGCAGGTTTGGGAGGTAAAACCAAGAAAAGTTTTTTAACATAAGTTTGAAAAGGAGGTGGTTAAGATACAAGAATATAGAGTTCAAGAGAGCCTGGAGCTCAAAATATAAACTTGGGGGACCGTCATCACATAGAATGTATTTAAAGCTGCCATAATGCTAGGTGAGCTCCCCAAGGTAGTGAATGTAGACTATAAGGGGAAGATGGTCTAGAACTGATTTCTCAGGAATTCAACATTGAGAGGTTAAGAAGAGGAAGAGGAACCAGTAAGGGAGGCTAAGAAGAAACAGCAAACAGCCAAAAGGGTCAGAAGGAAGCTAAGAGAGTGTCACTTCCCAGAATCCAAGTTTTAAGAAAACGTTTCAAGAAAAAGAAGGTTATTTACTAGGCTAGTCATTCCTGTGAGTTACTTAAGTAAAAAATCAGAATTAGCTACTATATGTGTTGACGCAGTGGTTACTGATGATCTTGATTAGACCTCCTTCACTGGGGCAGAGTGTGTTTCAGAGAGAATGGAGGAAGAGGAAGTGGAAACCAGAAGCGTAGACTTCTTCCAAGGAGTTTTGCTGAAAATAGAAGCAGAAAAATAGAGTGACACTAGGAGATTTAAGACAAAGACAGATTTTATTTTGTCTTGTTTTGTGTTAAGACGAGAGATGAAAGTACACTATGTTTGTGGACTTATAGAAGTGAAGCAGTTGAAATGGAAAACTGTAACACAGGAGGGAGGAGAGATACTCTGAGTAATAAAATGCTTGAGTAGGTATGAGGTTATAGATTCCAAGGTATACATGGAAGAGTTGTCCTTAGAAGCACAGACACTTCCTCTACTGCAATAGGAGAGAAAGTATAGTAGAGTTTCAGGTGGAGGTAGTTTGAGAAATTTGATGATGGGAGAATGTAGAAGCTTCTTCCGATTGCTTTTGTTGTCTTATACTGAAACAAGCAGCAAGGTCATCATGCCCTTTGCTAATATGAAGATTGTTCTCTGAGTGAAAGAGACAGCTGAGTGAGAGGATTAGAGAGGGATGCCCAAGATTTGAGGATAGAGGAAAACAGGTGAAAGAGGCACTGTGAGAATCGAAGATGAAACTGCCTAGGTAAGTGTAGTAGCTGGGTGGTCAGCACAGTACGGAGCGCTCATTGGATATTTGTGGTTATAAACATCAAGCAAGATCACAAAGGAGGCTCCTATGATTTTCTTCAGTCATTCTTAGCTTCTAGGGTACAGGCATGAGTAGGTAAGTAGCTGAGTTTAAACCAGATTATAGATATTTCAAATGAGTAAGATTGAAGGTAAACAGGATATGATGAGGGTATGCTGGGGTGTGCTTATAAGGTTGGGCCGTGCACTCTAAGCCACTAAGAAAAATAAATGAGGAAATGAGAGGGCGTAGGATTGGGAAAGGTGATAAGGTCTAAATTTTTTGCTACAGCAGAATGTCTGAGAAATTCTCCCACTACAAAGTAACAGAGCAAGCCCCACTTCAGCAAAAAGCAAGGGAGATTCTCTCTGATAGGCATTCTCCTAGGAAAAAAACACAAAACTTCACTTTCCCTTTACAATTTAAGTCTGCTGGTACAGGGCTATTCTCTTTCTATTTGTGCCTAAGGTCACTAATGGCAATTTTTAAATATCAAATTGGGTCATACAACAATGGTTTTCTGTGGTAACCAGATATTGGTTCATACATGTTGATTACAGTCAAGCTATGAGTTTAATTTGTGGTAATATATAGAAAAATTAAGTGCATAAGAAGGAAAAAATCATTTTAAAATTATAATGCTAGGTTGACTTTCAATAAAAATGTACAGTAGGAATAAGGCAATTGCAGTTGTATTACCGTATCAATGACACAGTCCTATTAACCTCTGACTTACATTTGATAGAGATCCATATCTGGATTGAAAGATATTCCTTCTTTTAAAATCATTTTTTTAAAGACAGAAGAGTCATTAAGAAACTGACGATCAATTATTAATATACACTTATCTACTGGCCATCCATATCAGCATGGCACTCTGACATTGTACCCATAAATGAAATGTCAGGGGAACTCCCGCTGTGAGCTACTAAGGCTAAGTCTATTTACAGTGACAATAACACAACACTCTTCATCTTCTCTTTTTGATTCTGCTATTTAAAACCATAATTTAAGAGCAAGAAGAGAAGCCATCTGATTGGGTGAGGTCTTTAACTTAGTCACTCTCATGCTAGATAGGCCTAAATTAGACTGCAATTTACCTTTGAAACTGACCAATGATAGAAGCATATTAAAATTTCTGAAGAGATACCTTAGCCAGCTTAAGCATATCAATTTATATTCATTCATGTTAACAGCAATGAAGGCAGGAAAAGCCCATATTCAGATTAGTACTTTCAGGTGCTAATTAACAAATAATTCTTAAGTACTCATTAAAGTAGTATCTCTGTAGGAAATATTTGGCCAGATTATTTCTCTGTAACTTTAACCAGGAAAACAGCATTAAAAAGTACCTAGGGCCAGGCGTGGTGGCCCACGCCTGTAATCCTAGCACTTTGGCAGGCCGAGGCGGGCGAATCACGAGGTCAGGAGATCGAGACCATCCTGGCTAATATGGTGAAACTCTGTCTCTACCGAAAATACAAAAAGTTACCCGGACGTGGTGGCACGCGCCTGTAGTCCCAGCTACTCGGAAGGCTGAGGCAGGAGAATCGCTTGAACCCGGGAGGCGGAGGTTGCAGTGAGCCGAGATCATGCCACTGCACTCCAGCCTGGTGACAGAGTGAGATTCCATCTCAAAAAAAAAAAAAAAAAAAAAGTATCTGTAATTAAAATCACACTAACTCAGCTCAATTTTTGACCAATAGTCTGCATTAGTGATATTTTAGTTTTATATCATTTCTACTTCATTCTTGAATTCTTTAATTTTAACTCCTCTCTTGGCTTGTTCAATTAAAATGCAGTAATAAACAGGATGAAAAAATAAGATGAGGTATATGGACAGTATGTTCTGAAAACTTACATAACTGATATTTTAATTATCTTAACTCAGGAGGATACCTTGGTTAGGTATAAAATTTTTAGAAGACATAATTTTCACCTCAAAATTCTTTAGGTGTTGCTCTGTTACTTTCTTTGACTCAGAGTCTAAATAATACATAATAAATTTAGATGACTCAAAAAATTGTAATTTTTGCTCCTTACTAGGTAATTTTCTGGAGTGCTCTTTGTGTATGTTTTATATGGTTTTTCACGCATGGCTACTTATATGATAGCTAATCATTATTTTAAACCTCAAACTTTGCCAGGATGAGTCCAGCTATATGTCATTTCTTATGTGTTTTACCTGAAAGACAATTAACCTTTCAATTCATATACCAGTCTTTTAATTATTTTTGCCTCCTGCACTAGGAATTTTCTTCAATTTTGTTTTATTATTTTTTTCTAATTACTATAGTTTATTATTCAGGAATTATCAATAATTGTTACTGAAGTTCCATTCTCTTTACCTCACGGTTTCTCTTTCATTATTTTCTTTTTCCCTTTTCTTCTAAATTCTGAAAAAATTTCTTTAGCTTGTTCTCCATCACACTGATCTGGTTTCCCACTATCAATTTTACCTTTTACTGCCCCCGTTGTAGATGTTAATTTTGCTATTGCATTTCCTTTTTTGTTTTTGCCATTGCATTTTTAGAGTCTTGCAATTAACCTCATCTCATCCACTTCCCTTTTCAACTCATCCTGTTGCCTTTTCATTTCTCAATTCTCAACTCACGGCATTCTGCTCTGTTTCACTGAGACTACACCTTTTTCAATATAATGAGGATTCTGAACAGTTTTCTAAACTTGTTTCCTATTGTAAATAATTTTCACTGCTGTTCTCTTCTTTAGAGTTTTCAGGATGATATATATTTCCTTTGTTCTACAATAATTTTCAGTGATTGCATGCAGTTGTTATTTTTTTCTGTTTGCTCAACCTGGAGCAAGGAGATAATTGTCTAATGCTAGTATTAATATTTTTCAATAGATAGGATACGGACACTTACCTAGGGGTCACTCTTTTTACTCGGGTGCTATTCTAGTCCCAGATTTATGGTTGAAAATGTTTATATGTACAATTCTAGCTCAATTTAGTACAATAGTGCTTTGTAGGCCTCCATGCAACAAACCTCAGCTCTATTGAGAAGGTATTTTCCCCTACTCAGTGACTGGTTCTCTCACTCTGAAGCAATGGAGTACATAAAATAGAAACTACAAGCCTCAGTGTACACTGCTGCTAACTCTTCCCATTAGCAACAACCCACAACACTTTATTTGTGTATGTTACATCTCCCATGATGTAATGTACTTCTGTTAGTGCTTTTACTACTTCTTCCTACCCAGTCATTTTCTAGGTTTCCTCCACCAATTTGGCAACACATTGACTGCCTCCCACATCTGCCACCTGAAATGAAAAGAAGTCTTTCTAGATGCTTATTATCTCTGAGTCAAACAGAAAAGTCTTATGACCACCACCTCAGATTTTAGACCAGCAGATATGGGGGGACATCAGTCACATAGAGGCACACCTCATTTTACTGACTCAACTCACAGAGAGTGTAGTTTTGTTTTGTTTTTAACAAATTAAAGGTTTTGTGGCAACACTGCATCAAGCAAGGGTATCAGTGCCATTTTTCCAAGAGCATATGCTTACTTCCTGTCTCTGTGTCCCATTTTGGTAATCCTTGCAATATTTCAAACTTTTTTAATATTATTATATCTGTTATGGTGATCTATGATCAGCAATCCTTGATCTTACTACTATAATTGTTTTGGGGTACCTCAAACCTCACCCATAGAAGACGGCAAGTGCGATCCATACATGTTTTGTGTGTTTTGACTGCTCTACCGACCAGCTGTTCGCCCATTTTTCTGCTTCTCTTCAGGCTTCCCTATTTCCCAAGATCCAATAATATTGAAATTGGGTCTACTAATATCCCTACAATGGCCTCTAAGTGATCAAGTGAAAAGAGGAGTTGCACATCCCTCACTTTAAAGCAAAAGCTAGAAATGATTAAGCCTGGTAAGGAAACCAGACGTGTCGAAAACCTAGACAGGCCAAAAACTAGGCCTCTTGTGCTAAACAGTTACCCAAGTTGTGAATGCAAAGGAGAAGTTATTGAAGGAAATTAGAAGTACTACTCCAGTGAACACTGAAATGATAAGAAAGAAAACAGCCTTATTGCTGATATGGAGAAAGTCTGAGTGATCTGGAGAGATGATCAAACCAGCCACAATATTCCCTCAAGCCAAAACCTAATCCAGAGCAAGGTCCTAACTCTCTTCAATCTATGAGGGCTGAGAGGGATGAGGAAACTGAAGAAGAAATGTTGGAAGCTAGCAGAAGTTGATTCATGAGGTTTAAGGAAAAAAGCTGTCTTCGTAACATAAACTGCACGGTGAAGCAGCAAGTGCTGAAGTAGAAGTTGCAGCAAGTTATACCAAAGATCCAGCTAAGATCATTGCTGAAGGTGACTGCACTAAACAACAGATTTTCAATGTAGACAAAAGGACCTTCTATTAGAAGAAGATGCCATCTAGGACTCTCACAGCTAGAAATGAGAAGTCAATGCCTGGCTTGATTTTTTGTAGGGGGAAGGATGGTTGTTTTGTTTTTTCAGAGACAGAGTCTCACTGTGTCACTCAGGCTAGAGACCAGTGGTGCAATCACAGCTCACTGCAGCCTTGAGCTCCTGGGCTGAAGCAATACTCCCACCTCAGCCTCCTGAGTACCTGGGACTACAGCCACATGCCACCACACATAGTTAATTTTTAAATTTTAAGTAGAGATAGACTCATGCTATGTTGCCCAGGCTAGTCTCAATCTCCTGGCCTCAAGCAAACCTCCCGCCTCAGACTCTCAAAATGCTGGGATTACAGCCACAAGCCACTGCACCTGGCCTGGCCTCAAAGTTTTGATGGACAAGCTTACTCTATTGTTAGAGGCTAATGAGACTGGTGACTTGAAGTTAAGGCCAATGCTCATTTACCATTTCAAAAATCTAAGGGCTCTGTTTGCAGCAGAAATTAAAAGTAGTACTTTTAATTTCCTTCAATAACTTCTCCTTTGCATTCACAACTTGTTTACTCAATATTTTAAGCCCACTACCGAGACCTACTGCTCGGAAAACAAAAAGACTTCTTTCAGAACATAACTACTCATTGACAATGCACCTAGACACCCAAGAGCTTTGATGGAGATGTAAAAGAAAATTAATGTTTTCATGCCTTCCAACACAACACTCATTCTGCAGCCCATGGATCAAGAAGTAATTCTGACTTTCAATCTTATTATTTAAGAAATATATGTTGGGCATGGTTGCTGACCCCTGTAACACTAACACTTTGAGAGGCTGAGGCAGGAGGACTGCCTGAGCCCAGGAGTTTGAGATCAGTCTGGGCAACAAAGTGAGACCCTGTCTCCACAAAAAAAAAAAAATCAAAAAATTAGCCTGGCATGGTCATGCACACCTGTAGTCCCACCTACATGAGAGGCTGAGGAAGAGGATCTCTTGAGCCCAGGAGGTCAAGGCTGCAGTGACCCATGTTCATGCCACAGCATTCCAGCATGGGTGAGAGAGATATATCCTATCTCAAAAATAAAATAAATGTATTTCTTAAGGCTTTAGCTGCCACAGGTAATGATTCCTCTGATGAATCTGGGCAAAATTAATTGAAAACTTTCTGAAAAGGATTCACCATTCTACAAGCTATTAAGAATATTTGTAATTTATGGGAGGAAGTCAAAATATCAACATTAACAGGAGTTTAGAAGAAGTCAATTCCAACCCTCATAGATGATTTTGAGGAGTTCAAGACATCAGAGGAGAAGGTTAACTGCAGATGTGGTAGAAATTACAAGAGAACTGGAATTAAAAGTGGAGTCTGAAGATGTGATTCAATTGCTGCTGCAACGTCATGATCCACTTGAACAAATCAGGTATTGCTTCTTACAGATAAGCAAAGAAAATGCTTTCTTGAAATGGAATCTACCCCTGTTGAACATACTGTGAACACTGTTGAAATGACAACAAAGGATTTAGAACACTACATACACTTAGTTGATAAAGCAGCAGCAGGATTTGAGAGGACTGACTACAATTGTGAAAGAAGTTCTATTGTGGGTAAAACGCTACCAAGCATTGCATGGTACAGAACAATCTTTCATGAAAGGACAAGTCAATCAATGCAGCAAACTTCACAGATGTCCTATTTTAAGAAATTGCCAGTCACCCCAACCTTCAGCAACCACCACCCAGATCAGTCAGCAGCCATCAACATCAAGGTAAGAGCCTCCACTAGTAAAAGACAATTACTCAATGAGGGCTCAGATGATCATTACCATATTTTAGCAATAAAGTATTTTTATATTAAGGCACGTACATTTTCTAGACATAATGGCATTGCACACTTGGTAGACTACAGTAGAGTATGAACATAACTTTTATATGTACTGGGAAACCAAAAAATTCATGTGCTTCACTTTATGGCAATATTCACTTTACTGCTGTGGTCTGAAACCAAACCCACAATCTCACCAAGGTATGCCTATATTGGAAAACAATTTCACCAGATCTGGCTTCTGTGGGACGATGCTCTCAAATCCTGAAAACAGATGGACTATAATTCTAAGTTTTTGATATTATAATGAATTTTCATACTTATCTTTTTATATATACAGTATATAAACTTTTAAAAATATACCTGTATCTATGTATAGATAGATAGATAGATAGATAGATAGATAGATAGATAGATAGATAGATAGAGATATCAAACCCAATTTCAGATGAAGAAATTAAAGCACTGAGAAGATGAGCAGATGAGTATTTGTCAAAGAAATAGCTCGAGGCAGAACTAGGCTGCAAACTCAAAAGGTTTTACTCCAGAACCTGTGCCCTGAGTCACTGAACTCTCTATCCTTTCTAAACACTAAGTTAAGCATAATTGCTTTCATAATTGTTTCATCCTAAAATGAGGAGAGTCCTCTCAACTCTTGGTTCTTGTTCCTAGTCACAAATGTGTAACAATTAGAATAATAGACAACCTTTATTAAATACAATACTTAATATGTGCCAGACATTGGCTTATGCAATTTCTATACTGCTATAGCTTGAATGTTTGATCCTTCCAAAACTCATGCTGAAATTTAATTCCCAGCACTGGCGGTGGGGCCTAATGGGAAGTGATTGAGTTATGGGGGTGGATCACTCAGGAATAGGTAAATCCCCTCTCTGGGTGGCAGTAAATGGGTTATATGTCTATTAGTTTCCACAAGAGCTGGTTGCTAAAAAGAGTGCGGCAACTCCCCTCTCTCTCTTGCTTCCTCCCTTGCCATGTGATCTCTCCATACTCTGGCTCCCCGCTGCATTTCACCATGAGTTTATGTAGTCTGAGACTTTCACCAGATGCCCCATCTTCCACCCAGCAGGATCATGAGCCAAATACATATTTTTCCTTTATAAATTACCCTGACTCAGGTATTCCTTATAGCAACACAAATGGACTAAGAAAAACACATTATCTCATTTAATCCTCACAACAATCCTATATGGTGGGTACTATTATATTCCTGTGTAACATATGAAACAAACAAACAAAATAGAAGCTTTATGACTTAGAGAAGGTAATAAACTCACCCCAAGTCAGAGAGCTCATAGATGGAAAAGCTAGGATTCAAACTAAGTGTAACTCCCATGCCCAAGTGCTAATCCCTTATATTATAAAGCCTAATATATTCATCATATCATAGGTATTAATAGATGTATAATATGCTATATATAATTCTCCAATAAATTGGTAGTATATTTTGCTAAGAAGTCTTCTTTTTTTTTTTTTTTTTCCAAGACATAGTCTCACTCTGTTGCCCAGGCTGGAGTGCAATGGCATGATATCGGCTCACTGCACCCTCTGCCTCCCAGGTTCAAGCGATTCTCCTGCTTCTGCCTCTCGATTAGTTGGGATTACAGGCACCCACCACCACCCGTGGCTAATTTTGTATTTTTAGTAGAGACAGAGTTTCACCATGTTGGCCAGGCTAGTTTCGAACTCCTAACCTCAGGTGATCCACCTGCCTCAGGCTCCCGAAGTGCTGGGATTACAGGCGTGAGCCACCACGCCTGGCACTGCTGAGAAGTTTTATGTTAAGAATTATCATTTTATATTCTACTATAAATACCTGGTGAAATAGAAATGTTCTTCCATCATATACAATTAGATGCAAATTAGCCAGCAACACTTGTGGAACACATTTGTGGAAGGAAATTTCAATCCAACGTTTCCTGTATTCACTTTGGTAGATCTGTGTGCACTGCATCGAGAGGCATGCTGACCCTCTGACTTCTGATAGGTTTAATCAATGAGTACTGGCAGGAAATTGGACAGAGAAAGAACAGGAAACATGAGGTCTTTGTTCTGTTCACACATCCCCTGAAGGAACCCTGCACACTGGATGAGCACCAAAGGTCAAAGCTCCAGGCCTGGAAGTGATACTCTCCAGTCCCCAGTTACTAACCTACATGTTTTGTGCTATATTTTGTGATCTCTAAATCTTACCCACAATTGTAAATGGTTCTTTCACTAAATTCATTCAAATTACCCACTTTGAGTGCACCAGTTCTCTTCTCTGCCAGGGCTTGGGCTGATACAGAAGTAATCTGCTTTGGCATAGAATATGCCTTAATAGTTTAGAAGAGGATATTTTCCCATTCTATAGGGGTTTTTAATGTTCATATGTCTTTTTTAAAACAGCAAAGGTATACATACGTAATTACAAAAAAAAAGACGTGTAGCATTATAGAAAATACTCTTTCCTCAGATTCCTAATGTTGAGAAGCCAACTCTTCAAATTGGACCTAGTAAATCACTCATGACTAAAGCACAATTTTAATGCAAGATGAATGGAATGCATAAGGCAGACCCCATGATTACTGCACACAGAAAGCCATTCTTGCTCTCTTCAGCCATGCTGATTCTATCCTAATTAGGGTGCTCTAGGAAACTGAAGATTTATGTCTGGCTCAAGGTTTTATGAGCCCAAACCAAATGTGCCTGATATTACTGAATTTTATAAACATCAAGCCAAAGACAGCTAGTCACTTAAATTTATGAGATATGTGGTGAAAGATTTGCAGTTAATCTACTGAACAGGAAATTGTCAGGTTTACGCACCTTGAGTGATCATTGGCATTATTTTTCTATCTATTCTATCCCATTCTATAGCAAGAATATAGAGAAATCAATACTCCAAGTATTGGATGGAGTGTAAATTGATTTAAAGTTAAGATTTTCTCTTAAAGATGTCAGTATAGCAATTTTGTCTTTAAGAATTTATCCTAAGGCCAACCCCCTTTGGGTTTCCTCCCATTGTATGGGAGCTCTGTTTTCACTGTGTTAAATCTTGGAACTGCACACTCTTCTGGTCTGTGTTTGTTACAGCTCAAGCTGAGCTTTTGCTCGCCGTCCACCACTGTTGTTTGACACCATTGCAGATCCACCGCTGACTTCCATCCCTCCAGATCCGGCAGGGTGTCCACTGTGCTCCTGATCCAGTGAGGTGCCCATTGCTGCTACGATCGGGCTAAAGGCTCACCATCGTTCCTGCATGGCTAAGTGCCTGGGTTCATCCTAATCGAGCTGAACACTAGTCTCTGGGTTCCATGGTTCTCTTCCATGACCCACAGCTTCTAATAGAGCTATAACACTCACCACATGGGCCAAAGTTCCATTCCTAAGAATCTGTGAGTCCAAGAACCCCAGGTCAGAGAACAAAAGGCTTGCCGCCATCTCGGGAGCAGCCTGCCACCATCTTGGGAGCTCTAAGAACAAAGACCCGCTGGTAACATTTGGTGGCCCATATGGGGATTCTCCAAAGCGGTGAGTAATATTGGACCACTTTCACTTGCTATTCTGTCCTATCCTTCCTTAGAATTGAAGGAAAATACCGGGCACCTGTTGGCCAGTTAAAAACAATCAGCGTAGCTGCCAGACTTAAGACTCAGGTGTGAGGCTTCTTGGGAAAAGGCTTTCTAACGACCCCCAAACCTTCTGAGTTGGGAGCATTGGTCTGCCTGGAACCAGCTTCTGCTTTCACAATTTTCCTGGGGGAAGCTGAGGACAGACTAGAGGCAGAAAGCTGTCATCCCGAACCCCCGGCATAAGCCAGTTGAGATCATGGTGCAGCCAGAAGTCTCTACTCAATGGTTGCTTATGCGTGCACCCCGGCCTTTCCTTCTGATCCATACCTCCTGGTATGGAAAGCTACAGCTTTCTTGAAAGTGTAGCCCCAAAATTCTCCGTACCTCTGAATCTACCTCCTCTGATCCCTGCTTCCTAGGTACTAATGCTTCAGACTTTCACTTTCTCTCCCAAGTATTAGAGCAGGTTCTATCTCCAAAAGGATCTAAGGAAGCTCTACACTGCATCCTCAGGCCCCTAGGCTATGAGCCCAGGGAGTCTCATCCCTGGTGCCCCTCCCAATTTAGGCATACAGCTCTCCACATGGGCAGTTATGTGGGACCCATTCCCCACCACCCTTGCCAGGGTCTTAGAACTGATGATCTAGTACTTTAACAACTGGATCTGGGTCTACAACAACATAATAGATCAGGATGAAACCATGCAATAGCCCCTGCAATACTCCAATTTTAGGAGTACAGAAACCTAATGGACAGTGGAGGTTAATGCAAGATCTCAGGATTATCAGTGAGGCCATTGTCCCTCTATACCAACCTGTACTTAACCCTTATACTCTGCTTTCCCAAGTACCAGAGGAAGCAGAGTGGTTTACAGTCCTGGACCTTAAGGATGCCTTTTTCTGCATCCCTGTACATCCTGACTCTCAATTCTTGTTTGCCTTTGAAGATCTTTCAAACCCAATGTCTCAACTCACCTGGACTGTTTTACCCCAAGGGTTCAGGGAGCGCCACCATCTATTTGGCCAGGCATTAGCCCAAGATTTGAGCCAGTTCTCATACTTAGACACTCGTGTCCCTTGGTACATGAATGATTTACTTCTAGCTGCCCATTCAGAAACCTTGTGCCATCAAGCCACCCAAGCACTTTTAAACTTCCACGCTACTTGTGGCTACAAGGTTTCCAAACCAAAGGCTCACCTCTGCTTACAGCAGGTTAAATACTTAGGGCTAAAATTATCCAAAGGCACCAGGGCCCTCAGTGAGGAAAGTATCCAGCCTATACTGGCTTATCCTCATCCCAAAACCCTGAAGCAATTAAGAGGCTTCCTTGGCATAACAGGCTTCTGCCCAATACGGATTCCGAGGTATGGCGAAATAGCAGGCCATTATGCACACTAATTAAGGAAACTCAGAAAGTCAATATCCATTTAGTAGAATGGACACCTGAAGCAGAAGCAGCTTTTCAGACCCTAAAGAAGGGCCTAACCCAAGTCCCAGTGTTAGGCTTGCCAACAGGATAAGACTTTTCCTTATATGTCACAGAAAAAACAGGAACAGTTCTAAGAGTCCTTACACAGGCCCAAGGGACCAGCTTGCAACCTGTGGCATACCTGAGTAAGGAAATTGATGTGGTGGCAAAGGGTTGACCTCATTGTCTACAGGTAGTGGCAGCAGTAGCAGTCTTAGTGTCTGAAGCAATTAAAATGATACAGGGAAGAGATCTTACTGTGTGGACATCTCATGATGTGAACGGCATACTCACTGCTAAAGGAGACTTGTGGCTGTCAGACAACCGTTTGCTTAAATATCAGGTTCTATTACTTGAAGGACCAGTGCTGTGACTGTGCACTTGTGCAACTCTTAACCCAGCCACGTTTCTTCCAAACAATGAAGAAAAGATAGAACATAACTGTCAACAAGTAATTGCTCAAAACTATGCCACTTGAGGGGACCTTCTAGAGGTTCCCTTGACTGGTCCCAACCTCAGCTTGTATACGATGGAAGTTCCTTTGTAGAAAAAGGACTTTGAAACGCGGCATATGCAGTGGTCAGAGATAATGGAATACTTGAAAGTAATCCCCTCACTCCAGGAACTAGCACTCCGCTGGCAGAACTAATAGCCCTCACTTGGGCACTAGAATTAGAAGGAAAAAGGGTAAATATACATACAGACTCTAAGTATGCTTACCTAGTCCTCCATGCCCATGCAGCAATATGGAGAGAAAGGGAATTCCTAACTTCTGAGGGAACACCTATCAAACATCAGGAAGCCATTAGGAGATTATTATTGGCTGTACAGAAACCTAAAGAGGTGGCAGTCTTACACTGCCGGGGTCTTCAGAAAAGAAAGGAAAAGGAAATAGAAGGGAATCGCCAAGCGGATATTGAAGCCAAAAGAGCCACAAGGTGGGACCCTCCATTAGAAATGCTTATAGAAGCACCCCTAGTATGGGGTAATCCCCTCCGAGAAACCAAGCCCCAGTACTCAGCAGAAGAAATAGAATGGGGAAACTCACGAGGACATAGTTTCCTCTCCTCAGGATGGCTAGCCACTGAAGAAGGAAAAATATTTTTGCCTGCAGCTAACCAATGGAAATTAAAACCCTTCACCAGATCTTTCACGTAGGCATTGACAGCACCCATCAGATGGCCAAATCATTATTTACTGGACGAGACCTTTTCAAAACTGTCAAGCAGATAGTCAGGGCCTGTGAAGTGTGCCAAAGAAATAATCCCCTGCCTTATCGCCAAGCTCCTTCAGGAGAACAAAGAATAGGCCATTACCCAGGAGAAGACTGGCAACTAGATTTTACCGATGTGCCCAAATCTCAGGGATTACAGTATCTACTAATCTGGGTAGATACTTTCCCTGGTTGGATGGAGGCCTTCCCTTGTAGGACGGAAAAGTCCCAAGAGGTAATAAAGGTACTAATTCATGAAATAATTCCCAGATTTGGACTTCCCCAAGGCTTACAGAGTGACAACGGCCCCGCTTTCAAGTCAGCGATAACCCAGGGAGTATCCCAGGTGTTAGGCATATAATATCACTTACACTACGCCTGGAGGCCACAATCCTCAGGAAAAGTTGAGAAAATGAATGAAACACTCAAACAACATCTAAAAAAGCTAACCCAAGAAACCCACCTTGCATGGCCTGCTCTGTTACCTAAAGCCTCACTAAGAATCTGAAACTCTCCCCAAAAAGCAGGACTTGGCCTATATGAAATGCTGTATGGACAGCCCTTCCTAACCAATGACCTTGTGCTTGACCGAGAGATGGCCAACTTAGTTGCAGACATCACCTCCTTAGCCAAATATCAAGTTCTTAAAACATTACAGGGAACCTGTTCCCGAGAGGAGAGAAAGGAATTATTCCACTCTGGTGACGTGGTATTAGTCAAGTCCCTTTCCTTTAATTCCCCATCCCTAGACACATCCTGGGAAGGACCCTACCCAGTCATTTTATCCACCCCAACCGCGGTTAAGCGGCTGGAGTGGAGTCCTGGATATGTCACACTCAAGTCAAACCCTGGATACTGCCAAAGGAACCCAAAAATCCAGGAGACAACATTAGCTATTCCTGTGACTCTCTAGAGGATCTGCGCCTGCTCTTCAAGTGACAACCGTGAGGAAAGTAACTAGAATCGTAGATCCCCATGGCCCTCTCGTCATATTTTTCTTTTTACTGTTCTCTTACCCCCTTTCACACTCACTGCACCTCCTCCATGCTGCTGTACTACCAGTAGCTCCCCTTACCATCAGCTTCTATGGAGAATGTGGATTCCTGGAAATATTGATGCCCCATCGTATAGGAGTTTTTCTAAAGGAAACCCCACTTTCACCACCCACACTCATATGTCCCTGCACTTCAGGCCATACATTTCAATCCCTGTATCTTTAACTTCCTTGTTAAGTTCGTCTCTTCCAGAATCAAAGCTGTAAAACTACAAATGGTTCTTCAAATGGAGCCCCAGATGCAGTCCATGACTAAGATCTACCACAGACCCCTGGACCGGCCTGCTGGCCCACACTCCGATGATGATGACATCAAAGGCACCCCTCCCAAGGAAATCTCAATTGCATGACCCCTACTATGCCCCAACTCTGCAGGAAGCACTTAAGAGCGATCATCAGCCAACCTCCCCAATAGCACTTGGGTTTTCCTGTTAAGAGGGGGGACTGAGAGACAGGACTAGCTAGATTTCCTAGGCCGACTAAAAATTCCTAAGCCTAGCTGGAAAAGGTGACTGCACCTACCTTTAAACAACGGGCTTGTAACTCAGCTCACAGCCAGCCAATCAGGTAGTAAAGAGGGCTCACTAAAATACAAATTAGGCTAAAAAGAGGAGGTAAAGAAATAGTCAAATCCTATATCACCTGAGAGCACAGGGCCAGAACAATGATTGGGATATAAACCCAGGCATTCGAGCAGGGAGTGGCAACCCCTTTTGGGTCCCTTCCCATTGTATAGGAGCTCTGTTTTCACTCTATTAAATCTTGCAACTGCAAAAAAAAAAAAAAAAAAAAAAAAAAAAAAAAAAAAAAAAAAAAAAAAAATTTATCCTAGGTAAATAATCACAGATGTGTGTAAAGATTTATTTATTCATATATTCATGAAGACAATCAATATAAACACTCAATGAATATGCAGTCTTAAAAATTATGTTATAGGAGAATGTATAATGGCATGGAAAAAATGTTTATAAAATATTTTAAGTGTAAAAAAGTAGATATTGAAAACATATGTAGGCTTCTGGTGCCAGCCCAAATGGAGTAAGCTGACTACAGCCTATCAATTCCACTGATTACAACTAAGAATTCTGAACAGAGTACAAAAGTCAACTGCCTGAGGACTTTGAAAAGTACACAATGACAGGTGCATTGGGAGCTAAAGCAAAAATAAATAAGGACCCATAAAGGTACAGTTTGTGGATTTTTACTCTCCTTTTTTCCCCTTATTTGACCTGAGTGCAGACTGCATTCTAGAACTGGAAAGCAAGCACTGATAGCAAAAACTCCAGGAGAATCCCCTTCTTTCCAGTCTGAGGATAGAGGAAAAGTCATCTATCATAATCTCTCCTAGAGATTATGATTCCCTCTTTTTTTTCCCTTTAGCATGAGTACCTAAAACCCCAAGAAAATCCATCTCAATGACCAGAGGAACCAAGCAAAGAGGAAGTCCTGCTGTGTAACTGGTGGAGAGAAAATATGTTTTTTTTTTTTTTTCCTCTCTCTCTCTTTTCTCCTGCTGCCTCGCTGTGAAGGCATCACCAATTGTGTGAACTGCATGACATCATGGGAGGCTAAAATTTTGAGAAGACTCTTTCTGACTGCAGAAACCATAAAAAGAAACATCTTGAGAGCTGGAGAGCATTAAAGAAATCACAAAAAGAAGAGCTGGAAAAAGGAAACTTGGTTTGATTGCCTGCTTAAACAGATAAACAAAATCAACATTTCTCCATAGAATTTTAACAGGACCTTTAGCCTCACCACATAATGTTTGATACGGTTAGGCTATGTCCCCACCCAAATCTCATCTTGAATTGTAGCTCCCATAATTCCCACATGTTGTGGGAGGGACCCAGTGGAGATAATTGAATCATGGGGGTGGTTTCCCCCATACTGTTCTCAAGATAGTGAGTAAGTTTCATGAGGTCTGACGGTTTTATAAGGGGTTTTCCCTTTTGCTTGGCTCTCATTCTGTCTTGTCTGCTACCATGTAAGACACGCCTTTTGCCTTCCACCACGAGTGTGAGGCCACCCCAGCCATGTAAAACTGTGAGTCCATTAAACCTCTTTTTCTTTAAAATTACCTAGTCTCAAATATGTCTTTATCAGCAGTGTGAAAACAGACTAATACAATATTCAAAATGTTCATGGTATAATCCAAAATAATTTGACATACAAAGAGCCAGGAAAAATGGGTAAATATTGAGGGAAACCACAATCAACAGATGTCAACCCCAAAAGGACCCCAATGGTGGAATTATTAGGCAAGGACTTTACAGCAGCTCTTCAATAATCCTCCATAAGGTAAAGATGAACACTGTTAAAATGAATGAAAGATAGAAATTAATTGCTGAGAAATAGTAACCATAAAATGGAACCAGGTGGACATTTTAGAACTGAAATACACACCACTGGAAATTTAAAAATCCACTAGATGGATGCAATAGCAATATGTAGATTACAGTGGAAAGAGTCAGTGAATTTGAAGATGGATCAATAGAAATGATACAATCTAAAGAAGACAGAAAAAGAGAAACAGAAAAAAATGAACAAGTCCTCAGCAACCTGCGGAATAATAATCAAAAGATCTGACATGCATATCAATGGAGTCCTGGAAGAGTAGGATCTAAAAAGAGTACTCTTTAGTAGCACTAAAAGAGTAGGATCCTCATCAGTAGATAGAGACGTATAAGAATAGTCATACTACATCTACCAAGTGTCAATATCAAGTGGCAGCTTCAAAGCCAAATTGGTGGTTGGATGTAAAGTGGAATTTTAATTGGTGGAAGAAGAGATGAAAGAAAGAGGTAATCATAGAAAAAATATTAAAAAAATAATGGCTGAAAACTTCTCAAACTGAGTGAAAGACATAATTGCAGATTCAAGAAGCTCAGCAAAGTGCTACCAAAGTAAACTTACAAAATCATACTCAGAAACATCACACTTAGACTGCTGAAAACCAAAGATGAGGAAAAAAATATAAAGGCAACCAGAGAGAAACAACACATTGTCTTTAAGAGCACAATGGCTTAAATAATTGCAAATTTCTCTTCAGAAAAATTCATTCATACAGGCTAGATGACAGTGACACATCTTTTAAGTGATGAAACAAAAGAACTGCTAACCAGAACTTTATATCCAGCAAAAATATCCTTCAGGAATGAAGGCAAAACAAAGCATACTCAGATGAAGAAAAACCAACAGACTTGTTGCCAGCAGATCTCTTCTTAATGAAATGCTAAATAAATTCTGAAGCTGAAGGGAAATGATATCAGAGGGAAATATCAACGTAAGAACTAAAGAGAGAGCAACAGAAATAGTAAATATCTGGGTAATCCAATAGAGTATTTCACTATATACTAAGTTCTTTAACATATTTATTGTTAATAGCAAAAAATATATATTATAGGGTTCTCAAGTTATATAGATATAATGAAAATTACAACTATGACATAAATTGAGGAGGGAAAAGTGACAAGGCTTATATATTTCACTTGAAGTGATAAACTATTCTCTCTAAGTAGATTGTGTAAAGCTGGATTTGTATACGGTAATTACTAGAGAAACAACTAAAATAATTCAGAGATATACACAAACAGCCGACAGATAAAATTAAATACTAAAAAACATTCAAATAACCCAGAAGAAGGCAGGAAATGGAGGTGGAGGAACAAAAAAAGGATAACAAATAAAAAACTAATAATAAAATGGTAGCCCTAAATCCAACTATTTTAATAATTACATTAAATGTAAATTGTACCTATTAAAGAATAGAGATTATCAAATTAAATTTTAAAAATAAGATGCAACTATATGTTATCTACAAAAAAAATCACTTTAAATATGTTGATAAAGATAAATTAAAAGTAAAAATATGGAAAAAGATATACCATGCAAACACTAATATAAAGAAAGCTAGAGAAGCTATACTAATATCAGACAAAGCAGAATTTGGAACAAGGAAAATAATTACCTAGGAAAAAGAACATTGTATAGTGATAAAGGGTCAACTCACCAAGATACATAGCATTTCCAAATGTGTCTGTACTTTTAACAAGGTGTATGTTCCAAAATATATGATGCAAGAACTAATAAAACTGAATTAAGAAATAGACAAATCCACAATTATACTTAAGAGACTTGGATTCTCCTTTCTCAGTTAATGAGAGACCCAGAAAATAGGCAAGAATATAGAAGACCTGAATAACACTATCAACAAACTTCTCCTAGTTGACATTTAAGAAACACTCCACTTACTAAAAGCAAAATACATATTTCAAGTGCACGCTGAATATGTAACATGATGGCCCAATTCTGAGCCATAAAACCAAACTTAACAAATTTAAAAGAACTGAAATCATGCAAAGAATGACCTCCGATTGTAATGTAATTAAATTGGAAGTAAATCATGAAAAGATATCTGTAAAAAATATATCAACAGTGTACAACTCACTGTAAAAGAGAACCAAAGGAAATTTTTAAAAATATTTTTAACTGAATGAAAATGAAAATAAGATGTATTAAAACATGAGATACAGTTAAAGTGGCGCCTAGGGTAAAATTTTTAGCATCAAATGCTTATATAGGAAAGAATAAAGGGTTTGAATTAATCATGTAAGCTTCCCCATTAAGAAATTTGTTAAAGAAGAACAAAACAAACCCAAAACAAACAAAAGGAAGACTAATAAAGGTTAAAAACAGAAATCAGCCTGGCACAGTGGCTTATGCCTGTGGTCTCAGCAGTTTAGGAGGCTGAGCAGGGTGCATTGCTTGAGCTCAGGAGTTCAAGACCAACCTGGGCAACACGGCAAAACCCTGTCCCTACCAAAAAGTACAAAAAATTGTCTGGGCATGGTGATGTGTGCCTGTAGTCCCTGCTACTTGCGGCTGAGGTGGGAAGATCACCTAAACCTGGAAGGGGTTGAGGCTGCAGTAAGCCGCACTCCAGCCTGGGTGACAGAGCAAGACCTTTTCTCAAAAAGAAAAAAAAAGAAATCAATGAAATTGAGAACAATAAATATAGAAAAAAATCAAAAGCTGATCTTTGAAACAAATCAATAAAAATGTGTGTAACTGCTAGCCAGACTGATGAAGAAAAAGGAGATAAGGCACAAATTACCCATATCAGCAATGAAATACTATTATCACTACAGACCCTACAGACAATAAGAGAAAGATAAGAAGCAAATGCTGAAAGATGAAATTGACCAATTCTTTGAAAGATACCAAATCTCAGTTTTGAAAACTGACAACATTAATAGTCCTACATTTTGAAATCAACCAAATAGAATTTGTGAATAAAATTTTCCAATAAAGAAAATCCCAAGCCCAGTGGTTTTCACTGCTAAATTCTACCAAACATTCTGGAAAGAAGTAACACTAATTTTGCTTAATCTCTTCCAGAACACTTAAGAGGAATGAGGCCAATATATCCTAATATCAAAGCCAAAAACAAGAAAAGAAAAACACACTATTGACAAATTTTCCTCGTGAACTGAGAGGCAAAAAAACTCAACAAAATAGCAAATTAAATCCAGCTATATCTAAAATAAGCAATACATCATAACCAAGTAGCACTCATCCCCAAATGCAAGCCTGGTTCGAGTCAAAAATCATCACACATCAATATTTTAAATTACACTACAAAGCTATGGTAATCAAAACAATATGGTGCTGATATAAAAACAGACACATGGACGAGTGCAACAGAATCAAGAGCTCAGAAATGAAGTCAAAGATATATAGTCAACTAATTTTTGACAAAGCCACCAAAAGAACACAATGGGGAAAGGATAATCTCTTTAATAAATGGTGCTGGAAAAACTAGATTTTCACAGGCAGAAGAATAAAATTTGACTCTTCTCTTGCACCATATACAAAATTCAACATGAAATGTACAATCAACCTAAATGTAAGGCCAGAAACTATAAAACTCCTAGAAGAGAATACAGGGGAATAGTTCCCAGAAAATGGTCTTGGTGATGATTTATTCATTTATTTGGATATCATACCAAAAGCTCAGGCCACAAATCAAAAGTAAATAAATGAGACTACATCAAACTAAAAGTCTTTTGCACAGCAAAGGAAACAAACAATAAAATGAAATGGCAACTTACAAACTGGGAAAAATATTTGCAAACTAATATTTGATAAGGGTTTAACACTTAAAATTTATAAAGAACTGATATGACTCAATCATAGAAAAACAAATGACCCAATTAAAAACAGGCAAAAGACTTGAATAGACATTTGTCCAAATAAGACATAAAAATCAAGAACAGGTCTATGAAAAGGTGCTCAATATCACTGATATAGTTTGAATGTGTGTTCCTGCCTAAATCTCATATTGAAATGTAATCCCCAATGTTGGAGGTGAGGCCTGGTGGGAAGTTATTGGATCATGGGGATTTCTCATGAATGGTTTAGCACTATCCCCTTTGCTGTCCTTGTGATACTGAGTGACCTCTCGTGAGATCTGGCTGTTTACAAGTGTCTAGCACTTAACTCTCTCACCCTGCTTTTGCCACCTAACATGCAAGCTTCCACTTCACTTTCTGCCATGACTGTAAGCTTTCAGAGGCCTCCCCAGAAGTAGATGTTAGTGTTATGCCTCCTACACAGCCTGCAGAACCATGAGCCAATTAAACCTCTTTTCTTATAAATTACCCAGTCTCAGGTATAGAAATGAAAACCAAAACCACTATGAGATAGCACCTCACACCCATTAGAATGGCTATTATCAAAAAGTCAAAAAAGAAGAAATGTTAGCAAAGGTGTGGATAAAAAGGAACTCTTGTACACTGTTCATAGGAATGTAGGTTGGTAGAGCCATATGAAAAAAATATGGAGGTTTCTAAACAATAAAATTAAAAAAAAAATAGAACCACCATATGACCCAGCAACCCCTCTTCTGGGCATATACCCAAAGGAAAGGAAATCACGATATCAGAAAGATATCTGCACTCCCATGTTCATTGCAGCATCATTCACAATAGCCAAGATATGGAAACAACCTCTCTGTTAGACACGTGGACAATGAAACTGCAGTGTATATATACATATAATTCAGCCCTAAAGAAGAATGAGATCCATTTGTCACAACATGGATGAGCCTAGAGGACATGATGCTAAGTAAAATAAGCCAGAGAAAGAAAAATAATGCATGGTCTCGTTTATATGTGAAATCCAAAAAAAATCAAATATACAGAGAGAGAAAACAAAACAGTGGTTACCAGGCACAGGAGTGGGAAGTGGGGAGGGAATGAGGAGAAGTAGGTCAGAGGATATAAAATAGCAGATATATAGGATGACCAAGTCTAGACATCTAATGTATAAAATGAGTCCTTAGGACTCTATGTAATAAAATTGTACTCTATTTGGGATTCATGCTAAACGAATGGCTTTTAGTGGTTCTTGCCACAAAATCAAAAAATGGGCAACTCTGTGAAATAATGGATATGTTAATTTGCCTCAATACTGTAATCTTTTTACCATTCAAATATATCCCATAACCTCATGTTGTATACCTTAAATATACACAATAAAATTTATTTTTAAAAAATTTGGGGGAAAGTCAAGAAAAGCCATATGAACAAATCAAACCATAAGACAAAATTCAACATCCACTTGTAGTTTTATCGAATCTCTCGGCAAACTTGGAATAGTAGGAAACTTACTCAACTGATCAACTGATAAGGGGCATAAACAAAAAAATCTATATCTAATATCATACTTAATTGCAAAAGACTACATGTTTTCCTCCTAAGAAAGGAACAAGAAACAAGAAAGGATCCTCCTAAGGTTATCTGCTCTCTCCTCTTCTACCTGAAACCTACTGAAAGTCTTAACCAAGGCAATAAACCATAAGAAGGAAATAAAAGCTATCCAGACTGAAAAGGAAGAAATAAAATGTCTCTATTAACAGGTGACATGATTGTCTAAATAAAAAAAGAAACTCCCATAGAATCGAAAGCAAAGCTCCTTGAACTAATAAATAAGTTTAGTTAAATCACCAGGACATAAGGTCAAAATATACAAATTAAATATGTGTCTATACACTAACAATAAACAACCAGAAAGTAAAATTTAACAAAACAGAACTATTTGTTTCACTAAAGAGGATATACAGATAGCAAGTAATCATATGAAAATATATTCAACATCGTTAGCCATTTGAAAAATGAAAATTAAAACCACAATGAGCCAGGCACAGTGGCTCATACCTGTAATCCTAGCACTTTCAGTGACTGAAATGGGAGGATCACTTGAGGCCAAGAGTTTGAGACCAGCCTGGGTAATGCAGCAAAGCCCTGTCTCTATGAAAAAGAATTAAAAAAACAAAATGATCTGGGCATGGTGGCACATGCCTGTAGTCCCAGCTACTCGGGATGCTGAGGCAGGAGGATCAACTGAGCCCAGAAATTTGAGATTACAGTGAGCTATGATCACGCCACTGCACTCCAGCCTGGGTGACAGACCAAGACTCAGTCACACACACACACACACACACACACACACACAAAAGGAAAAAAGAAGGTGAGGAGAAGGAGGAAGAGGGGGAGGAAGAGGGAGATGGAGGAAGAAAAACAACAACAACAAAAAGAAGAAGAAGAACCACCATTACCACCACCACCATGATGAGATATCACTATATACCAATTAAAATGGCTAAAATTAAAAATATTGACAACATCAAATAACTGGCAAGAATGGGGCTAAATTTTCTCTCTCACATATTTCTGGTGTAGATGTAAAATGGTACAGCCACTCTGAACAACCATTTGGTGGCTTCCTATAAAACTAAAAATTGCAACAATCATAGAATACAGCATTTTTCTTCTTGGATGTTTATACCAGAGAAATAAAAACTTATGGTTACACAAAAACCTCTGCATGAATGTCCACAGCAGCTTTATTTATAATAGCCCAAAACTGGAAACAATCCAGATATCCCTTAATGGATAAATGGCTAAACTGTGGTGTATGCATACTATGTAATACTACTGGCAATTAAAAAGGAACAAACTACTGATACATGTGACACCTTGGGTGACTTTCTAGGGAATTATTCTGATTTTTTAAAAAAAGCAATCCCCAGAAGTCACATATGTAAGGTTATGGATACACAATATTCTTGAAATGACAGAAATCATAGAAAGAACAAATTAATGACTGCCAAAGGTTAGGGATGGGGCAAAGGGAGAAGGTAGTTGTGGCCATAAAAGGGCTACATGAGGTATCTTTGTGATAATGGAAAGGTTCTGTATCTTTGCTGTTTCAATATCAATTATCTTGGTTGCGATATTATAATACAGTTTTGCAAGGTGTAACCACTGGGAGAAAGTGGGTAAAGCCTACACAGTATCGCTCTGTGTTTCTTAAAACTGAAGTGAATCTACAATTATCTCAATTAAAATGTCAATTAAATATAAAAGGGTCGCTGCCGTTGAATTTTGTTGTCTCTAAAATTCATGTGGAAGCTTAATCCCCAATCTAATAGTATTAAGAAGTAGGGCCTTTTAAGAGGTGATTGAGTCATGAGGGTTCTTCCATTAATGGATTAATGTGTTAATAGATTAATAGATTATCACAGGAGAGTTAGTTATCACAAGAGTGGGTCCGTCATAAAAGCTAGTTTGGCTCTCTCTCATATGCTCCTCTTGTCCTGTGATGCCTTCCAGCATGGTATGGTGCAACAAGAAGGCTCTCACCAGATGCCAGCACCATGCTTTTGTACTTCTAAGCCTCCAGAACTGTAAGACATAAGTTTCTTTTCTTTATAAAGTACCCAGTCTGTGGTATTCTGTGATAGCAACACAAAACGGACTAAGAAAATCAAAATTTCTTAAAAAAAATTAAAAATAACATTCACAATAGCACTAATCAAAAATAAAATAGGTATAAACCTAACAAAATACATGCACAAACTAAATGCTGAAAACTACAAAACACCAATGAAAGAAATAAAAAAATCTAAATAAATGAAGAGATAGGTCATATTCATGGGTTGGAAAAGTAAATACTGTTAAGATGTCCAACTTTCCCCAAATTGTTTTATGGATTCAATGAAATTCTACTAAAAAATCCAAGTACAATTATCTGTAGATATTAACAAGATTATACTAAATTTAAACAAAAAGGAAAATTAGAATAGCATCAACAAATTTTGAAAAAGAACAAAGATGATTCTCACTACTTGCTTTAAAGATTTACTATAAAGCTGCAATCAACAATGTGTGGTACCTGTGAAGAGACACACACATCAGTGGAGCAGAATAGAATCCAGAAACAGACACACAAATGTAGTCAATTGATTTTTGACAAAGGTGCAAAGGTAATTCAAAGGCAAAATGACAATCTTTTCAAGACATGGTGTGGGAAAAATTGCACAACATATACCAGAAAAAAAGGATTATAGATAAAAACGTAAAACCTAAAACTATAAAACTTCTAGGAGGTTCCACAAAAAGAAAAATGGTAAATTTTGTATCATCAAAATGAACTTTTGCTCGTAAAAGACACTATCAATAAAATAAACTACAGACAGGGAGAAAACATTTGCAAATCACATATTTGCCAAAAAGCTTTTATTTGGCAAACATAAAATCTCTCAAAGCTTAATAATAATAAAACAACCCAGTATTTTTTAAATGGGCAAACTTCACAAAGAACATAAATATATTATTAAAGGCACAGGAAAAGATAATTAACAACTTTAGTCATGAAGGGAACTCAAAACCACAATGAGATACTGCTACACACCTATAAGAATAACTGAAATAAAAGAAAAATGGACAACGCCACACTCTGAATACAATGTGAGCTCCCATCTGCGGAGCTCTCACACATTGCTGGTGGTAATGCAACACGGCACATCCACTCTGCAAAACTGTGGGGGTCTTTTATATAGTTAAACATATACTTACCATATGACCAAGCAATCCCACTCCCAGGCACATGACCAGTAAAAAATGAAAACATGCTCATACAAAAACTTGTATGCAGATCTTTACAGCACCTTTTCTCATAATCACCCCAAACTGAAAAAAGCCTCTAATATACTTCAACTTGTAAATGGAAAAATAAAACTGGTACATCAATACCATGGAACACTACTCAGTGGTAAAATGGAATAAATTACTGATACATACAACAGCATAGGTAAATCTGAATTGCTTTCTGCTAAATGAAAAGCCAAACTGAAAGACATACTGTATGCTTTATGTATTTTTCTAGGAAATGCAAAAGTATACGAATGGAGAATGAATCTATGGTTGGTAAGATTCAGGGGAGGGTTCTAGTATAAACAGGCAACACAAAGGAATGCTTTTAGGTGACTGTGGTGGTATTTACGCCATTCTGTGCATCTCTCAAAACTTATAGTATTGTATACTAAAAGGAACAAATTGGCCAGTCGCAGTGGCTCATGCCTGTAATCCCAACACTTTGGGAGGCTGAAGCAGGTGGATCGCTTGAGCCCAGGAGTTCGAGTCCAGCCTGGGCAACATGAAATCCCATCTCTACTAAAAATACAAAAAAATTAGCCAGGAGTGGTGGCATTCACCTGTAATCCCAGCTACTCGGGAGGCTGAGGCAGGAGAATCGCCTGAACCTGGGAGGTGGAGGTTGCAGTGAGCTGAGATCATGCCAGTGCACTCCATCCTGGGCAACAGAGCGAGACTCCATCTCAAAAAAAAAAGGAATAAATTTTAGTGTATGTGGATGAAAAATTTATAAAAACCATATGCTCATATTGAATTTTTTGGTTTTTTAACCGAAATATATATGACTGAAAAGACAAATATCAAAATACTAACATTAGTATCTCTGAGTGATATCCATAATTTAAAAATAAGTTTTAAAGAATATGATTTTTTCTGATATCTGACTAAATACGTACGAACACACATTTACATATACACTGTAGCCTGACTCTCTCAGTATGTTCCTGTATGTACATAAAGTTCCAAAATTAATACCATCTTGAAGCATTAAAATGCTAAGATGCAAGGAAAATTAGAGAGAAGTAAGATGGACTATATTTTCTTCCCTGTATTTCTACGGTTTCCTGTATTTGCACGAATTTTCTATAGTAAGTATGTATCGCTTTTGAAATTAATTTTTAAAATTATAACACAGCCTGACAGACCTAAATCTAAGTCAGTGTGAGTGGGCTAGTGCATTGTCTGACTTTGCAGAATTCCATGCTTCTGTCTCATATCTTGTTCAATTCCACAATGGATCTGATCAAGTGGTGTCTCACTTTCCAAGAAAGTTCTGCTTTCACCGCACTCAGAAGGGCTACCCTGCAGGTGAGCCATGGACGCTTTAACTGTCTAACTACAGACTGCACAAGAGAGCTATGCTGTATGGAGTCCTAAGCAGTAAGATTTTTTCCAAGCATGCTTGGATCACATGAACATCTGATTCAATGTGGAAAATTATACTATTGTTCATGCTTCCACAGAAACATGTGACATTTCAGAGGAACACAGGCAAACAAATGAAAACCCTCAAGAGCAGTTACCAATTTTGCTAAATGTTATACCAGACATGGGGGAATGGCAGGAATGGGAAAAGAAGTGACCTCAACTAGTGGTCAGATGACTTTCTGTAATTTCAATACCATTTGCAACTAAGAGGGAATGGGTGATTATATCATCAACTATTTCCCCCACTCTAACAAAACCAGGCCCCTATTTTATGCCTGATCCAAAAGAAACATGCAAAGAAGGTGAAGAGGATTCTATGCAAAGCATTACTCTCACAATTCTTCCTCCAGGTTAGGAAAAAACATTATTTGAGCCTTCAAGTTTATGTGCATATTTTAGGGTCAAGTCCGAGTCTCCTGAAGAAAAAATTTGCAATTTTACACTCTATATAATATCCAAAACCCCAAAAAACAAAAACAAAAAAAAAAACAGAAAAATCCACCTAATTTTGTACCCTGAGCACTCAATAAACTACTAGCCTTCACGTGGCACTGTGTGGTTTTGACTGGCAAAACTAAGTACATAATGACAAAGTCACATAATGACACGCAGAATCTCTTCTCAAGATATTTTATTTCCTTTTTAAAATTAAGTCATGAACTACAGCCAAGAATGTTTTATGATAAGTATATAAACAAATATAAGACTAACTCAAATGCAAAATATAGTATACTTAAGCAGCTCATTTTCCCTCTTTAACATTTTTTAAATGTCAAAAAATCTCAGCATGTCTAAAAACAAAAATAGTATCGTCCAGGTACACTTGACCATTTCCTGTTCTTTCAGCACCCCAGCTTCTTCACATCTGAGACTTTATTTATCCTGATCTCTCTCTGGTTTTCTGAAATTCTTTTGCAATACAGATTTAGATAACAAAAATGTACCTAGATTATATTACCTTTAACTTCTACAAAAATACCTTCACCTAGCCAAATATAAGACCATGCCTTTGGCTTTCATAAAACCATCAAATAAGAAACATTAACCATAAACATTTTTCTATATATTACACTAAAAAACAATCAAAGGCATTACCTACTATGCTAACCAATGTTCTTTTTTTTAATTTTTATTTACAGACAGGATTTGGCTCTGCCACTCAGGCTGGAGTGCAGTGGCACTATCATAGCTCACTGCAAACTCGAACTCCTGGGCTCAAGTCATCCTCCTGCTCCAGCCCCCCACATAGCTGGGACTATAGGCACATGCCAGCACCCCCAACTAATGTTTAATTTTTTGTAGTGGGAGCCTTGCTATGTTGCCCAGGCTGGTCTCGAACTCCTGGGCTTATGCAAGCCTCCTACCATGGCCTCCCACAGTGCTGGGATTACAGGTCTGAGCCACCATACGCACCCTTAATGTTCTTTAAACAAATATCTGAGTGATAAATTACCTTGAAAGGTCAGTGCCTGGAACGAACTGTATTTTTCCCAATAAATTATTATACTTCCTTTATTTCAACATAGGGACAATACAATCAAATGTGTATTGTTTTTCACCTTAGTTGCCCTGAAAATTATTTAAATTTGTTTCTCAATAGCAGTAACTAACCCATCTCTCGTATCTGAAACATATATTTCTCTTTCTTTTATTTTCAAATTGTAATTTCTTACATGTTTTTGTTATATCACAACGAAAGTCAATCTGTAATATGTTTTGAAAATAGGCAGAATTCAGGCCAGGCACAGTGGCTCACGCCTGTAATCCCAGCACTTTGGGAGGCTGAGGCGGGCAGATAACTTGAGGTTAAGAGTTTGAGACCAGTGTGGCCAACATAGTAAAACCCTGTCTCTACCAAAAATACAAAAATTAGCCAGGTGTGGTGGCGGGCGCCTGTAATCCCAGCTACTTGGGAGGCTGAGACACGAGAATTTCTTGAACCTGGGAGATGGAGGTTGAAGTGAGCCAACATCACCACTGCACTCGCCTGGGTGACAGAGTGAAACTCTGTCTCAAAAACAAACAAACAAAAAAACAAAAAAAAACAAAGAAAATAGGCAGAATTCATATATTAAGACTGCTCTACAGGGTCCTACAATTAATCCATGTAAATTAAAAAACAAAAACAATGTGGCTTAGAACAGCATTTATCAACCTTGAATGTGCATAGAAATCACGTGATGACATTATTAAAATGCAGACTCTGATTCAGAAGCTCTGGGGTGGAGCTGGAAATGCCACATTTCTCACAGGCTCCCAGACAAAGTTGATCCTGCTGGTCCTCAGCCCACACTTTGAATAGGCAGGGCCTGAACAATATTCTGCCATGACATGAATGAAAAGCCAGTCCAGGAGGAGTAATGGGTATGATACGGCCCGAAGAGAGGATGACTCTCAAAATGACCAGTACTACAAACTAGAGCCAATGGGATTCCCAGATATCGGTTTCAATCTTTAAAAATCAAGATGTCTTAAATCCATCATCAATATTTTACATTTTCTAAAAAATCTAGTTCATGGTTTTTAAAGAAGTTGATTCTGACTCATCTGTTAGACACTCTACCATACACATATGAATAACGTTCTGGTTGATATATTTTTAAATTCCTATCATTTTGAATATTTTTGGGAGAAGACAGGACGAGAAAAGAATATTCAATGAAAATTTGGGAAGAGAAAGCTTCCATTTACTTAAACATTTACTAAACACCTATTATACCGCAAACACTACTTTAAGACCTCAAAATACATTTGCCTTTTTCTTTTCATTTATTTATGTTGGTTTTATCCTAATTCTTCTTTATTACCTTTTGGGGCAATTATCTTGTAACATGTAGCATAATCACTTTGCTAGTAAATGAGTGAATGAATCCACACCACTTGAGGAAAATTCATCGGCTGTGATATTGACTAAGAAAACGTTAATATTTGATCAACAGCTAGTTTAAATTTTCTTTCTTTCCAGCTTATTTCCAATTAAGTGTATTCCTTCTCCTGGCCTGTCAGGTTACATATTGATAGTCTCTGAAATACTTCACAGTAAAGACCTAGTTTTTCCAATGTTGTCCATATCAGGCCTCTAAGCTGAAGCTCAGCCATTGTAACCCCTGTGACCTGCACACATACGTCCAGATGGCCTGCAGGACCTAAGAAGTCTGGGACAGTCGAAAAACCACAAAAGAAGTAAAACAGCCAGTTCCTGCCTTAACTGATTAACCAACATTACAACATTCCACCATTGTGACTTGCCCCTTCCCTACCTTAACTGATCGATCGACCTTGTGGCATTCCTCTTCTGGACAGTAAGTCTTATGATCTCCCCACCTATGTACCTTGTGACCCCCTTCTCTGCTAACAATAAATAACCACCTTTTACTGTAATTTTCCATTACCTACCCAACTCCTATACAGCAACTCCTTCCCCATCTTCCTTCGCTGACTTCTTTCTCGGACACAGTCCGCCTGTACCCAGAGAATTAAAAGCTTTATTGCTCACACAAAGCCTGTTTGGTGGTCTCTTTACACAGACACGCTTGACAGTCCAGTCTTTACAGATTCTCATATTGCCCACTGTTACACGTATGTATGTCTCCTCCACATAATTTCATGGATGAAGTAGGAAAAAACTTGCCTTTTTGTTAAAGCTAAAATTAACCAGTTATCTACTATACATAAAGGGCTAGCTGAGTCACTGCATTTATTTCATATAAGTACAAAAACAGTTAAGTTTTTTTCTAAGTCAGAAGCTTTAAAGCCAAGTATACTAGTTTTCTATTACTGTGGTAACCAATTGCTATCAATTGAATGGCTTAAACGACACAAATTTATTATTTTACAATCTGGAGGTCAGAAGTCCAAAATATGCTAAAATTAAGCTGTCAGCAGGTATGTGTTCCTGGAAACTATAGGAGGAAAACCATTTTCTTCTCCTCTCCAGCTTCTAGACACCTCTCACACTCCTTGTCTCCTGGCTCCATCCTCCATCTTCAAACCCAGCATTGTCAAATCTCTCTACGACTTTCTTCCAGTCACATCTTCCTCCAACAATCTCTTGTCTTCTGTTTCCCTATTCCTTTCAAGGACCCTTGTAATTACATTGGGCCCAATGGGGTAACTCAGGATAGTTACCCTATTTTAAGGTCAATTGATTTGCAATCTTAATTCCATCTGCAACCTTAATTTCCCTTTGCCATATAACCTAATGTATTCACAGGTTCCTGGCATGAGAATGTAAACATCTTTGGAGCCCCATTATTCTGCCTACCACACCAAGACAGTGTTCTTTTTCCATTTATTAGCTTCAGTTTTCCAAAAGCACCTTAGTTCTCTTACAGTTTCTCAATACTAGGAAAAGAAACCATTGGAGAATAACAGTATAAGATTACTGGTAGCAACAATATGCAATTCAGTTTTTGACCATAAGCTCTGAATCTACTGGAATGACCCTCATACCCAAAGAGAGATATGAATACAGCCAGAATGGCCACTGCCACATAACTGTGCTCCCAGATGCACGCAGCCTGAGATTCCTGACTCAGATCCTGGTAAACTGAAGCCATGGAACATGGAATCCAAGTGTGACTACCAGGATAAATGATTCCTGCAATCCAAGTTGGCTAGAAAAAAGGGCCCTCTCATTACAATTTTAAAAAGTTAAATCCTCTTGCAAAATTACTCCAATAAACTTAGACTCATTAATATTGTACAAGGCACTAGGTAATAAAGTTTACAGTCTTTTTAACATTAAAAGTGAAAAGCAAAATGGCTAAATTATAGTAGCCTAATCTTTTAATGCCATTACTGAGGATTGACAGGTTGGTTGTTTTAACAGCTGTACAATGCTTAAGCTCTAAGGATTCCAAATCTCAAATAATAAAAAGAATAACACTTTGCGTGAATGTTTTTATGACTATATCTCAGACATACTTTCTCACAGGAATTCTTGGTTAAAGATTATTATATTTCAATCAGGAGCCACAGAGTAAAAAATTACAATGGCTGGCTAAAGTTCCTATACAATCTGAAGCTAAATATGAAGCAAAGTAAATGTTCCACATTTGAATCTACTGTGTGACTTCAGGGATAGAAAAAAAAAAAGTCCTTTATGGTGATTAGTATTTAAATCAGGCAAGTGCAATCACTGAATGCTAAAAGATAAATTATATGACAGCATATCAAGCCGACTCTACTATGGTCTCATGTCACACAAAGGTTATGAGAGGTATATTGTTTCTTCTGAGCCTTGTTTTTTAACGCACAGTAAGCAATGCCAATTACGAAAAGCAGGCATCTCTTGGGTTAACCAACACCCTCAATTTCTACCTCTGTTCACCTGCTGACCCCTCCCCTTGCTCCCACAACACAGCATCTACTGTAAGAGTGGTGCTGAGGGCTGTTTCTAGTACCTATGGCTCTCACGGCATATCTGTATTTTCACCCAGCACTGCTCCTTAGCAACATTCAAATGGGCCAACTCTAAGTAAGATCTGACTTAGGAATGGGATAAGGTAGTGTCCCAAAAGGAGTTTTGCTCACAGACCCTCAAAGAATTCTGAAAATCTGTGCACATATTTTTAAATAACATCTCAACATCCTTAACATAGTTAAGTGTAAACACTTGAAAAAGGGACATCTTTCTGGCGCTCTATGGCTGGTATGCTTGCTTCATATACATATGCATCAGAACCTCAGGGTTGCAGATTTAGCTCATTCAATGTATGGAAAATGTCTGCGACACAACATAATTGGCAAAACCAATCCTCATTGACAGCCAATCAACCCAATAAGACTTTCTGTCAAGACAACTCCAACACTGTTGTTCAATCAAATAGAAAGATAGTCCTGGTGACAGCCATCTATCTTCTGGAAGCTAAAAGGAACAGACAGAAAAATACACCCCAGAGCCTTGTCACGTGCTCCTCACTTGGATGAATGGGGAGAATGAAAGAATTGGCAGGCATCACCCATGTTCAGAGGGAAATTAGTTTCAAGCAGACTTGGAAGACGAGGATCTGAAAATTAAAACCCTTGAAACATTCTATGCCCTGTGAAGTCTTGTGGGCCTAAGGGTATGTGCACAGTTTGGAGACTCCTGGGCAAAAGAATTGAAATTCCACTCTGAAAGCATCTAATATAATGCAAATATAAGGTGTTATTTTTAAACCAAAAGCCTCTCTGCATTTCTTTGAGGCATCCTAAGGCTTTGGAAATTTTTAAAACAGGTATCATGTTCTCTTCATCAGAATGGAGGGTCAACAAGAGATTATAATCTTGCTGGTGTGGCCAACCTAGTGTATAGTCTTGGATAAACAGTTCAGGGAGTCCCAGGAATTGGTTCTACAATTTCTCTGAGTGCTTTCGAACTTCACTGCTTTTGTTTTAAGCCTCTTCCTAATAATCTTTTAGCGTGTGTCTTAATCACCTTTACCCTGAAATTCCTAGGTCCATCCATGAGTTCATTATTGGGCCTTATGCCTATGTTCTGTTCTCCAGGGGGGTTGAAGAGGGCCTTTTACTGCCAGAAATAGAAAAACTTTCAAAATGATATACTAATAATAACCGGCACCTGTCAAGATTATCATATTGTGCCAACAGAGGAGCTGCTTATGCAAACTACTGTAAACTTGTACATCGGAAGACAGAGAAGTGTGTACCGTCACCTTGGAAATGCACTTTGAAAATCTCTGTCTCCTAACATTTACGGGGTAAAGGTTGAAAGTAAATTATTGACAAAGGGTGGGGGAAAAAACAGATGCAAAGAAGACAACTTTATTAGGTGCTTTCTCTCCCTTATGAGAAGGGTTTGATTCTTTCAGGTGAAGTTCCAAATCACTAGACAATACCCAGTTTCCTTCAGTTGCACCAAGTTCATCCCACGGTGGGTGCTTTGAAAAGCACCTTGAGGGCGAATGGGTCTCAGGCCACTCATGATCAGGTCCGATGCTTTTGTTAGTTGAAGATTCTTCCCGTGTCACCTCTTAGAAGCAGTTCGGTGTCCCCCTCCAAAGAGCCCACCACCTGGCTGCGCCCCACCTCCATTTGTCCCCCAGCTGCCAGGTAAGGGTAACCCAGCCAGGTAAGGGTGAGTGGTTCAGAAGATGCCGCTGCGGGGGCAGCCAGGCCTTCACACGCAATCACTGGGGAAGAGGCGAGGACACGGGTGGATGCTGGAGGCGCGCACGTGCGCAGGTGCTCGCGCATCCACACACACACACACACACACACACACACACACACACACACACACACACACACAGAGGCACGGGGTGCGGGGCGACTAGGGGGAGGGGACGGCCTTACCAGATCAATAAACGTCAGGAATTTCCAGCTCCCTCCGTAGGTCTGGTGCGAGGGCATTTCGATGGCCTTGTAGTTACACAGGATAGAGCAGTAGGACAGCAGGATTGCCACCCGCAGCACCTGGCAGGGGACAAGCGCCATGTTCGCCAGAGGCCTGGGCTGGCTGGGCGGCGAGGAGGGCGGGAGGGAGGGAGGGAGACGCCCGGCGCGTGGGGGCGGGCGCCGTGGGAACACTGGCGCGGGGCGGGAGCTGGCGAGGGGCGGGGGCGGGGCGGGGCGGGGCGGGGGCGGCGAGGGGGCTGGGCGCGCGACCCCGGGGACTGGCGCGGCCGCGAGCGCCCGGGTGACCTGTACTGGCTGGGCGCGGATTGCGGACGCTCTCTACTGCCGGCCACGGCCTGGCAGGCGGCATGTCGTCATCTCTTTCGTCACCTTCGTCATTCTGCTCTTGCGATCGCAGGGTCCCGGGACACGCGGCCGGGGCACCCCCTAGGAGTCCTAGGAGTGGGTGCGACCTCTGAGTGCGACGGAGGCTCGGGAAGTGCGCGCTGATCTCCAGGGGGAAGCGGGGCCTGTGGCTAGTGGGCGCCGGGCCGGGTGAGGGGGCGGGGAACCTAGATTGAAGGAGGGGACCCCAGTGTCCACAAATGTCCCCCCACCTCCCGGAATCGCGGTGATGCTTCTTGGGGTAGTTGCAGTTGGTTGAGAGCGGGTGACCAGTGCGGAGAGATCCAGTGGGGGTGTGAACGTGGGGTGTAAACCCGAGCACATTCAGCCACGAGTGACTTTCGGTATTTTAGAGCAATAAAGTTTTCAGTGTTGACTGACGACTGTCAATCACTAGGAAACTCTAAATTCTGCTTTCAATGGGTAGGCTACGCAGCACTTTTCCACCAGAGATTGATTAATGTCATATTAGTATGTAACATCAGCTAGAATATGAACTTTGGACAAGTGGTTTGTAAATAAAAAGCTATAAAGAAAGGATTATCAAATAACTTTCTGCCACAGGATTGCATTCAGCTTTAAAAAAAAAATCCAAGTGTGGATGTAAAACCCCTGCGTGTAATTTAATACTAATCTTTTGGGTGTTAAACTGGTTTTGCCCTTTTACTTATTTTTTTCTTACACTGCACTACCAGGGCTTAATGGAAGGAAAATAAATATAAACTGGAATCCCTCCTGCCTTCCAGTAAATGTTGTCACACTGAAGTTGCATCAGTCTGTGGGCAACATTTTCATTTCAGCCAACCAGATGCAGGGTCGGATTATGAAAAGGCAACATAGGTATTTCCTGTGGATCCATTTAAAACAGGTGTCCTCTCCAAATAGTCTCTGAGTCAGAGGATGTGGAGGGAGGGCTGGTGGGGAGAAGCATAGTGGTAGAGGTAAAGAGAAAGTAGCAAGCCATGGATGTTTTCCTGAATGTTTCCAATCAAGGTCTAAACTAGATTTTTAAAATTGGCATTATAATTATGCTAATAGAATTGGTGTCAGAATAAGATTCTACTAGCATTAAAACGATGTATTATTGATGATTTTTGGTCATATCTTAATGTAAAAGTTGGGTTTACTTTTTTAAATTGTGCATCCTTGGTACCTGGTTATGAAACTGCCAAAAATAAAAATAAATAAAAAAAGAGTAGATCTATTGAAGATCTATCTACCTTAACAGTGTGTCCAGAGTTGGTTCCTGCCGGTGGGTTCGTGGTCTCACTGACTTCAAGAATGAAGCCACAGGCCTTCGTGGTGAGTGTTACAGCTCTGAAAGATGGCAAGGACCCAAAGAGTGAATGGTAGCAAGGTTTATTTTGAAGAGCAAAAGGACAAAGCTTCCACAGCATGGAAGGGGACCTGAGCGGGTTGCCCTTGCTGGCTGGGGTGGCCAGCTTTTATTCCTTTATGTCCCCTTCCGTGTTCCATTTCTGCCTTGTCAGAGTGCCCTTTTTTCAGTCCTCCCGCAATTGGCTACTTTTAAAATCCTGCTGATTGGTGCGTTTTACAGAGCGCTGATTAGTGTGTTTTACAGAGCACTGATTGGTGCATTTTACAGAGCACTGATTGGTGCATTTTACAATCCTCTTGTAAGACAGGCGAGTTCCCCAAGTCCCCACTAGACTCAGGAAGTTCAGTGGCCTCACCTCTCAATAAAGCCTTAATAAAGTTTTATGAGTTATTGTGATATTTGCAAGGTTTGATATACCCTTCCTGCTTTACATGTTAGAAAATTATTAAGACTCCTCAACTCCATTGTTACAAAAGGAAATAATATTTTCATAAAGTCATTTTTAATGGTCAGGTTTGTGTGTGTGTGTGTGTGTGTGTGAGAGTCTAGCTCTGTCACCCAGGCTGGAGTGCAGTGGCGTGATCTCAGCTCACTGCAACCTCCACCTCCTGGGTTCAATTATTCTCCTGCCTCAGCCTCCCAAGTGGCTGAGACCACAGGTGCATGCCACCATACCTGGCTAATTTTTTTGTAGTTTTAGTAGAGATGGGGTTTCACCATGTTGGCCAGGCTGGTCTCGAACTCCTGACTTCAAATGATCCACCTGCCTCGGCCTCCCAAAGTGCTGGGATTACAGGTGTGGGTCACCCCGCCCGGCCAGTTTCTTTTTAAATAAATAACGATAACGCTTAATTGAGTATTTAGAGCCTATTCTGCTGGGTTTGCTTTTGTTGTTTCATGATTTGCCAACCATAATGAGATGGTTTGTGCTTTAAAAAATGAAGCGTTTGTATAAAACTTGACTGAAATACTATTTTATGAGAATGTCAGTTCACAATTTTTGGAACCTCTTGATAACTATCAACATGTCCAGATTTGCTTTCTCTGCTTTTCAGACCATATCTAACAATCTTAGTCATGTTTTACAGATCTTTTGTGGAAAATATTAATCTACACACAGATTGTGTTTTTACAGCATAAACAATACAATGGGTATTATTGCTTTTAAAACTTCATTAGGTAAGTTATTACTTTTTATGAATTATAATACATTATTCACTTCTGATTATTCTTATGATGATTCCATATTTGATTTAGATAATACTGTTTTCTATGTATAGAAGAAATATTTGCATGTCTTTTTTATCTTTTTCATTCTACTACACAGTGAGACTGTAGGAGAAAAGCCTTATCCAGTTGAATTTCATGAACAGCAGTAAACATAAGAAACACCAAGGGAAGATTTCAAGAACACGTTTTAGCTTCAAGCTATATTAATATTCTTTGTTGTAATATTTCTTAGACTATATATGAGGCTGAAGATACCCTTTCTTAAGTACTTCTAATAATTGAGATAGACTGTTCATTCCTTTTTTTTCTTTTGGAGGGGGAGTGTATTAGTCCATTTTCATACTGCTATGAAGAAATACCTACAACTGGGTAATTCATAGAGACAAAGAGTCTTAATGGACTCACAGTTCCACATGGCTGGGGAGGCTTCACCCTCATGGCAGAACGTAAAGGAAGAGCAAAGTCACATCTTACATGGTGGCAGGCAAAAGAGTGTGTTTAGGGGAACTGCCCTTTATAAAACCATCAGATCTCGTGAGACTTATTCACTGTCACAAGAACAGCACAAGAAAACCTGCCCCTAGGATTCAATTACTTCCCAGTAGGTCCCTCCCACAATGCGTGGGGATTATGGGAGCTACAATTCAAGATGAAATTTGGGTGGAGACACAGCAAACTATATCAGGGAAGATGTCTGTCTGACATACTGATGATAATACCTGTTAATTTGGGAAATGACTGGGACTCTTATGTTACCCAAGTAGCAGTTCCAGCTACTTGGGACTGAAGCAGGAGTCCCAAAGTCGGAGGATTGCTTCAGGCCAGAAGGTGGAAGCTGCAGTGAGTTGGTTTTGCACCACTGCACTCCAGACTGGGTGACAAAGTGAGACTCTATCAAAAGAAGAAGAGAGAGAGAGAAGAAGAGGAAGAAGAAGCAGAAGGAGGAGGAGAAAGAGGAGGAGGAGGGGAGAAAAGAAACAGAAAAGAAAGAGAAAAAAGAAAAGAAGACAGAAGCACATGGGAGAAACACCAAAGACTGCCAGCTGTCACTAGGAGCGAGGAGACAGGCGTGGAACAGATTCTCCCGCCCAGCCCCCACAAATAACTTACCCCACTGACACTTCAATTTCAGAGGTATATCCTCCAGAACTGGGAGACAGTATGTTTCTGTCACTTCAGCCACCTGGTTTGTGGTACTTTGTTGTGGCAGCCCAAGCAGAGTAATATAAGAGAGAAAGTAGATATTGCGAGACCACTAACAGTTGCTACCACAATTTCCCATCAATAGTGTAATTCCAGTAATTTGTTCTCTGCAACGTTTCTCCAATTTGAAACTTCATGTCTATTTTTCCTGCTGTTGCCTTATTGAATAAGCTCTGTAGGTGGTCTTACTGGCTCCACTTTTGCATCTCCATGTCACCCTTATCACTACCACTAGGATTATATTCCTGAAATATAGATTACTTCTCTCCTCAAAAATTGTCAGTGATTTCCCATGACCTGCAGGAAATCTCACTCTCTCAGAATGGCATTCAACATCTTCTGTGATTTGGCTGACCTTAACCCCATTTTTCAACTTCTGTAACTGCATCTTTCTAAATAATTATGCATTCCATTATTATAGGAATACATATTTTTCTCCCAAAACTCAGCATTTACTTTTACTCTTCCACACCCCTCAAGCACTAATGATTCATATTACCTTCTCCATCTGCTGAAATTCTACTCATCTTCCAAGGGCCAGCTCTGGTTGAAATTCTATAATAATGTCTATATTTGCATAGTACTCTGCCATCTAGAAAGCATTTCACGTTATACTAAATGCAATCATGGCATCTTCTCAAGATATCTATGGCAACTCAACCCGTGGGTATTCCTGTACGATGACCATCCCCCGTATAATAGGAACTGCCCTGGGATGCTTTTCACATCTAAGTAGCCAATGCATAGATGAGGCAGTTATCAGCGGAGATTCCCTCTCTTGTGTAAGATGGAAAGCTTATTTCCCAATAGTTTGAGATATGTGAAGCAGCTAATTAAACTATCCTCTTTGTACCCAGACTCTGTCCATAGAAGGCAAGGCTTTGGGGAAATTGATAGCCTCTGCACAAAGCAGTATTACAGAAATGTGGAATGCAGGGATGATAGGATGGGTTGATACTTCTTACCATATTAAGTAACTTTTTCCCTTGAATTAAAGGCAGCTAAAATGCCTGCAGTCCATTTATTGGGCCCCTGTGTTAGTCATCCACAGAGCTAGTTGAAAGTCAGTTTTAGAAACTGGCATAATAAACATCCAGCACAAAAGAGGAGTGCAACAAAATTAAACTAAGCACCATTATTTTGTTTTCAAGAGACATGGGATTCACCATGAGAGATGTCAGCATCAAGCTACCCTGCCAAATGCCAAAAGCCAGTTTTAATTATCTGTGAAACTAGCCAACTGAGAGCCCACAGAACTCCAGCTTTCCTCACCCGAGGGAAGACCTTAGCAGACCTGTCAGAACCAAAGCTTGTTCTGACACCTTGTTCCCACAGGAGCTGAGCATCCAGTTTCCATTCCCCTCAAAAATTCACCTGTCAAAAAAAGCAGATGAATGGCTCACATCACTGATGTCTAGGCTCTGGCTGTAGAAGATGATCAGACCCACAAGGCCGGTTGGAAGATTACCTGGAATACAATGAGGTGGCTGGGCCAAGCCATGATTCTGAGTCAAGTCAGAATCTGCTGGAAGGACTACTGAGAAATATTTTACTAGTGTAGTCCTTTCCTTTCCCTGTTTTTTGAATTCACTGTGCATATCATGGCTGGAGGTACAGTTGCCATCTTGTAAGCATGAGAGAAAGAACAGAGAATTTCAGAGTTATCTACCCTGATATAAATAACCTGCTGAACCAAATGGGCAGTTACCTCCTTCCAGACTTCTTGTGATTTAAGAAAAACAACCCCCTATTTGTTTAAGCCAATGGAGTACAGTGTTCTCTTATGTACAACAAACTGGTAGGTCAAAGAGCTATGTGGGGCTATTTCCTGGTATCCTTTTTTTTTTTTTTTTTTTTTTAATGAGACAGAGTCTTACTCTGTTGCCAGGCTGGAGTGCAGTGGCATGATGTCTGCTCCCTGCAACCTCCATCTTACGGGTTCAAGCAATTCTGCATCAGCCTCTTGAGTAGCTGGTCCTACAGGCACCCGCCATCACGCCCAGCTAATTTTTGTACTTTTGGTAGTGACGGGGTTTCACCATGTTGGCCAGGATGATCTCAATTTCTTGACCTTGTGATCTGCCCACCTCGGCCTCCCAAAGTGCTGGGATTGCAGGCATGAGCCACTGAACCCGGCGTGTGTGTGTGTGTGTGTGTGTGTGATGGAGTCTGGCTCTGTTGCCCAGGTGGGAGTATAATGATGTAGTCTCGGCTCACTGCAGCCTTTGCCTCCTAGGCTCAAGCTATTCTCCTGCCTCGGCTTCCTGAGTAGCTGGGATTACAGGCATCCACCACCGCGCCAAGCTAATTTTTGTATTTTTAGTAAAGATGGAGTTTCACCATGTTGCCCAGGCTGGTCTTGAACTCCTGACCTCAGGTAATCCACCCACTTCAGCCTCCCAAAGTGCTGGAATTACAGGTGTGAGACACCGTGCCCGGCCTTTCTGATACCCTTTAAAAAAGTGTTGAACTGACTGGGTGTGGTGGCTCACGCCTGTAATCCCACCACTTTGAGAGGCCAAGGTGGGTGGATCGCTTGAGGTCAGGAGTTCCAGACCAGCCTGGCCAACATGGTGAAACCTCATGCCTACTAAAAATGCAAAAAAAATAGCCGGGTGTGCTGACACATATCTATAATCCCAGATCCCAGCTACTTGGGAGGCTGAGGCAGGAGAATCGCTTGAACCCGAAAGGCAGAGGTTGCAGTGAGCTGAGATCATACCACTGCACTCCAGTCTGGGTGACAGAGCCAGACTCTGTCTCAAAAAGTAAATAAATAAAATAAAATAAAATAAAAAGTGCTGAATTATAAGATAGTGGGCTAGTCCTAAGGAGACCAGGATTCAAATTCTGTGCTTTTTTTTTTTTTAATAACAAACACTCATCTAATACTATGGGTCAGGCTCTGAGCTTTACACTTTACAAATTTTAACTCGTTTTATCCTCCTTGAGGATGGTTACTATTATCTCCATTTTACAAAAGAGGAAATGGAAGAACAGAGTAAATTAGATAGACTGCCCAAAGTCACACAACCTGTCAATGGCAGAGCTAAGATAGGAAACCCATGCATTTTCGTTCTTAAACGTTACACTGAGCTGCTTGATATGTAGTCAGTGCATATCCTATCCTAGATTCCGATTCACATTCATATCAGGCAGAAACAACGAGTATATTTCAGCATCTCTGTAGACATAATTGTCTGAGAAAATTCTAGATAAGAATTCCAGGAGTCACACATCATTTCATAATTTTTGTAGACTTTCCATGTATTGACAAGCTTTTTGTTATCATTTAGCAATGCCATTTTATTTTATGATATCTGAGCCATCTGATGTTATCTTCTTCTTGAAATGAATGCTTCATCAAATTCCTATATATGCTCCATTTCCCCATTATTTCTTTCACATAAATTATATTCCATCATTAGATTCATCCAAGAATTATATTCATTTTCATGTATTTTCTGGAATGTTAAGCAAATTTTAATTTGCCGGATGTCCCTTTAAGTTTTACTTAAATTGATGAATTATTTCCTTTCAAAATCCTCTTTCTTTCTACGTTAATATATATCAGAGGCCAGACACCTTTATATTGATAGATGCGGAATGACAAAACTCTTCTTTTTGGAGAAAAACTTAGAGATCACCTAGTTCCGGTCTTTCATTTTATAAATGATGAAACTGAGGCTCAGAAGAGTTAAATTACTTTCCTAATGTCACAGTCAGTTGGTAGTGATGACAGCGGGGGCCGGGAGCAGGCAGGGTCTGCCCTCCTGGGTGCCGCTGCAGCTGCCCAACCTGCAGCTGCTGACCTGGGCGTCCCACTCCATCCACGGAGCAGGCAGGAGCCGGGGACAAGTGGGAGTCCCACCCCTTCCGAGTTTGTGGGGCAGGAGCTCCCCGGGTGCAGCTGTGGCTGCCCTCCCAGGTGCAGGACCTGGGCATCTCTGCAGCCTGCATCCCCAGGGTCCTGGAAAAGCCCCACCCATTCAATTTCTGTTGGCTCGGGGGTGTCCACTCCCACTGCCTGGTATCTCTCCTCTCCTTGTGCTCACTCTAATCTCAGAGCGGGGTTGGGACTGAGCCCCCGGACCATGAATGGCAGGGGAGACAGATATCTGGGCGGAAGGGGATGGGTCCCCAGTAAGGCCTCACCTTCAAGTCAGGGAGGGCCTGAAGGCTGAGGGCCAGGCAGCCAGTCCTGCAGACTGGAGTGGGGACTTGTGGTGCCTCCTCCAGGTCCGCCCATGGCCACCCATGGACCAATCAGCATGCACTTACTCCCCTCTGAAGTCCATAAAAGCCCCAGCTCAGGCAGAGCAGGGCAGAGGGCAGAGGATGGAGAGAGGATGGGAGGAGCAGCTGCACAGAGGAGCTATCCTCTCAGCTGATAGCTGGAGATGACTAGATGACCTGCTGGCAGAGAGGAGTCACCCTCTCCAGGGCCTCCTCTCTGCTGAGAGCTGAACACCCCACAAGATGACCTGTCTACAGAGAGGAACTACCCACTGTGGGTTTCCTCCAAGCTGTTGTAACATCCAGTAAAGCTTCTCTTCATCTTGTTCACCTTCCACTTATCTGGTACCTCATTCTTCCCAGATGCAGGACAAGAACTCAGGCAAAGGCTCCACTGGCCGCAGAGGTTTCTGGCCAGAAAAACAACACCTCAAAGATCCTGCAACAGTAGTAGAGCTGGGTCTAAAACTTTTATTAGGGTAGCTTATTTTCTTTTCTTCTTTTCTTTTCTTTTTGTTTGAAATAATAAACTATTTTTAGAGCAGTTTTAGGTTTACAGAAAAATTGAGCAAAAAGTAGAGTTCCCATATTCCCGTATACTCCATCTCTACCAACTTCCCCACCTTACATAGTTTACCCTAATATCAATTTGTTGAATTAGTATGGTACATTTATTATAACCAATGAACCATATTGAATTATCACTAACTAAAGTCCGTAGTTTACATTAGAGTTCACTGTTTGTGTTGTATAATTCTAAGGGTTTGGACAAATATATAATGTCATATATTTACTACTAGAGTATGATACAGAATGCCCTAAAAGTCCCCTATGCTCTGCATCCTTCCCTCCCTTTCCCTGGGACCTTGGAAACCACTGACCTTATTACTGTTCTATTGTGTTGTCTTTTCCGGATGTCATATAGTTGGAATCATATAGTATATAGCCTTTTCCTACTAGCTTCTTTCACTTAGCAACATTTAAGGTTCCTGCATGTCTCTTTATGACTTGATAACTAACTAGTTTTCATTGTTGAGTTAAATTCCATTCTACGGATGTATCACAGTGTCTTTATACCTTCACTTAAGAACATCTTGGTTGTTTCCAAGTCTTGGCGCTTATTAATAAATATTTATTTTCAGGTTTTTGTGTGAAGGTAAACTTTCAGTTCATTTGGATAAACACCAGGGAACACAACTGCCAGATCGTATGGTAAGAAAGGTAAGATTATTTTCAGCTTTGTAAGAATCTGCCAAACTCTCTTCCAAAGTGGCTGTACTATTTTGGATTCCCATGAGAAAAAAAATGAGAGTTCCTATTGCTCCACATCCTGATCAGCATTTGGTGTTGTCAATGTCGAATTTTAGCTGCTGTAATTAGTATATAGTAGTATCTCATCGTTATTTTAATTTGAAATTCCCTGCTGAGATATAATGTAGAGTACCTTGTATGCTTATTTGCCATCTGAATGCTTTTCTTTTTTTTTTTTTTTTTTTTTTGGTGAGGTGTCTGTTCAGATCTTTTGCCTTTTTTAAACTTAGATTCGCTTTCTTACTGTTATTTTAAAAGTTTATTGTATATTTTCTATATGAATTCTTCAACAGATATGTTGTGCAAATATTTTCTCTCAGTCTATGACTTGCTTATCATTTTCTTAACAGTGTCTTTTGAAGAGGAGAAGTGTTAACTTTTGAGAAAGTCTCACTTAAATTTTTTTTTCATGGATCATGCGTTTGGTGTCTTATCTAAAAACTCATTTTCAAACCCAAGGTCACCTTGATTTTCTCACTTTGATGTTGTTATCTTCTAGAAGCAGTTTTTCATTTTAAATTTATGTCTATGATCCATTTTGAGTTAATTTTTGTGAAGGTGTAAGGTTTGTGTCCAGATTAATTATTGTTACCACATGGGTGTCCAACTGTTCCAGCATCATTTGTTCAAAAGACGATTTTTTGCTCCATTGTATTGCCTCTGCTTCTTTGTCAAAGGTCAGTTGGCTATATTTATATCGATTTATGGGCTCTCTGTTCTGTGATATTGATGCATTTATTTTTTTTCTGTAATACTACAGCTGTTTTAAGGACTATATAGTGTATTTTGAATTCAAGTAGTATCAGTCCTCTAACTTTTGTTTGTGTTAGCTTTCTGATTCTTTTGCCTTTTCATATCAACTTTTGACATAGCTTTCCAAAATAACTTGCTGATATTTGACTGGGATTGCATTAAATCTGTATGCACAATGGAAAGAACTGACATTTTAACAATACCAAGTCTTCTTATCCATAAGCACGAATATCTCACAATTTATTTAGATCTCTGAATTCTTTCATCAGAATTTTGTAGTTTCCCTCATGTAGATCTTATGCATATTTTATTAGACTTGTACTTAAATATCTGATTTATTTGGTGCTAATGTAAATGGTGTTTTGTTTTTGCTTTCCAATTCCAATCGTTTATTGATGTTTTATAGAAAAAAATAGACTTTTGTCTATTAATCTTGTATCCTTCAGTTATTTTAATCATCCATAAGTTCCAGGAGATTTTTGGTTTCTTCTTTGGGATTTTCTATGTACACAATCATGATATCTGTGAACAAAAACAGCTTTATTTCTTCCTTCCTGATCTGTATACCTTTTATTTTCTTTCTTACCTTATTGAATTAGCTAGGACTTCCAGTACAATATAGAATAGGAGTGGTGGGAGGGAACATTATTGTCATATTCTTGATCTTAGGGAGAGCGTATTTAGTTTCTCACCATTGAGTATGATGTTAGCTATATGTTTTTTAAAGCTATTCTTTGTCAAATTGAAGACATTCACCTCTATTCCCAGTTTGCTAAGTCTTTATTATGAATGAGTGTTGGATTTTGTGAAATGCTTTATCTGCATCTCTTTATATAATTATATGATTTCTTTTCTTTTACTTGTTGATGTGATAGATCACATTAATTGATTTTTTAATGTTGAAGAAGCATGGCACACCTCAAGTAAATCCCACTTGATCATGTTGTATAATTCTTTTTCTACATTGTTGAGTTCAATTTGCTAATAATTTGTTGAGGAACGTTGCTTGTATTCATGAGAGCTATTGCTCTGTAGTTTGTTTTTTTCTCGTAATGTCTTTTTCTGGTTTTGGTATCAGAGTAATATTGCCCTGACAGAATGAGTTAAGAAGTACTCTCTCTGCGTCTATTTACAGAAGAGATTGTATAGAATTTGTGTCATTAATTCCTTAAATGTTTCATAGGATGTACTAGTGATTCCTCCTGGCCTGGTTCCCTCTGTTTTAGAAGATATTAATTATTTATTCAATTTCTCTAATACATATAGGCCTCTTTAAATTGTCTATTTCTGGTTGTGTGAATTTTGATACTGTGTCTTTCAAGGAGTTTGTATATTTCATTTGGGTTGTCAAATTTGTGGGCATAGAGTTGTTAATAATATTCCTTTATTATTATTTTAATCTCTATGGGATCAGTAGTGATGACTTCTGTCATTTGTGATATTGGTAACTTGTATCTTCCCTCTTTTTTCTTGACTAGTGGGACTACAGACTTACCAAATCGATTGTCTTGTGAAAGAATTAGCTTTTGGTTTGCTGATTTTCTTTATTGTTTTCCATTTCATTGATTTCTACTCTAATTTTTATTATTTCTTCTGCTTAGTATTTAATTTGCTCTTCTTTTTCTAATTTTCTAATGTGAGGGCTTAGATTACTGACTGATTTTAAGTGTCTCTTCTTCCCTAATGTATGCATTTAATGCCATAAATGTCACCCTAAACACTGCTTTCCCTACATTCCATAAATTTGGATAAGCTGTACTTTCATTTTTTATTTAATTCAAAATATTTTTCAATTTCTCTTGAGATTTCTTCTTTGACCCATTTGTTGTTTAGAATTGTGTTGTTTACGAAAACTATAAAAACTCTAGAAGAAAATCTAAGCAATACCTTTCAGGACATAGGCACAGACAAAGATTTCATGACACAAACACCAAAAGCAATTGCAACAAAAGCAAATATTGACAAATGGGGCCTAATTAAACTAAAGAACTTCTGCACAGCAAAAGAAATTATCATCAGAGTGAACAGACAACCTACAGAATGGGAGAAATTTTTTGCAATCTATCCATCTGACAGAAGTCTAATTTCCAGAGTCTACAAGGAACTTACACACATTTACAAAAAAAAAAAAAATTAAAAAGTGGGCAAAGGACATAAACAGACACCTCTCAAAAGAAGACATTCATGCAGCCAGCAAACATATGAAAAACGGCTCAACATCACTGATCATTAGAGAAATGCAGGCTGGGCGCAGTGTCTCTCGCCTGTAATCCCAGCACTTTGGGAGGCCAAGGCAGGTGGCTCACTTGAGGTCAGGAGTTCAAGACTAGCCTGGCAAACATGGCAAAACCCTGTGTCTAATGAAAATTAGCTGGGCATCGTGGACATGCTTATAATCCTAGCTACTTGGGAGGCTGAAGCAGGAGGATCACTTGAACCCGGGAGGCAGAGGTTACAGTGAACTGAGATCACAGCAATGCACTCCAGCCTGGGTAACAGAATGAGACTTGGTCTTTAAAAAAAGACAGAGAGAGAGAGAAATGCAAATCAAAACCACAATGAGATACCATCTCATGCCAGTCAGGATGGCTATTATTAAAAAGTCAAAAAACAACAGATGCTAGCAAGGTCGCGGAAGAAAAGGAACGCTTTTACACTATTGGTAGGAATGTGAAAGTTCAATCGTTGTGGAAGTGTGACGATTCCTCAAAGATCTAGAAGCAGAAATATCATTTGACCCTGAAATCCCATTATTGGGTATATACCCAAAGGTTTATAAATCATTCTATTATAAGGATATGTGCGTGTATATGTTCATTGCAGCACTATTCACAATGGCAAAGACACAAAATCAACCCAGATGTCCATCAGTGATAGACTAGATAAAGAAAATGTGGTACATATACATTATGGAATACTATGCAGCCATAAAAAGGAATGAGATCACATCCTTTGCAGGGACATGGATGAAGTTGGGAGCCATTATCCTCAACAAACTAACGTAGGAAGAGAAAACCAAACACCGTATGTTCTCACTTATAAGCGGGAGAGGAACGATGAGAATACATGGACACATGGGGAGGAACAACACACACAGGGGCTTGTTAAGGGGGCGGGGAGAGGGAAAGCATCAGGAAGAATAGCTGATGGATGCTGGGCTTAATACCTAGGTGATGGGTTGATCTGCGCAGCAAATCACAGCGACACATGTTTACCTGTGTAAAAAACCTGCACATCCTGCACGTGTACCCTGGAAATTAAACGTTGATGAAAAAAATTACAAAGAGAAAAAAGAAAAAGAAAAAAGTGTGTTGTTTAATCTCCAAATATTTTGTGATTTTCTAGCTAGTTTCCTGTTATCAGTTTCTAGTTTAATTCCATTGTGATCTCAGAGCATACTTCATATGAGTTCTATTCTTTTAAATTTGTTAAGGGGTGTTTTATAACAGAGAATTTGTTCTATCTTGGTGACTGTTCTGTATGAGCTTAAGAAGGATATGTATTCTGCTGTTGTTGGAGGAAGTATTCTATAAATGTCAATAAGATCTAGGTGATTGATGGTGCTGTTTGGTTCAATTATGTCATTACTTATTTCCTGCCTACTGGATCTGTCAATTAGTGATAGAAGGTTGTTGACTTCCCCAACTAAAATAGTGGATTTATTTATTTCTCCTAGAAATTCTGTCAATTTTTGGCTCATGTGTTTTAATACTTTTTTGTTAGGTGCATGTACATTCAGGGCTGTTATGTCTTCTTGGAGAATTGACCCCTTTACCATTATGTAGTACACCTTCTTATTCCTGATCATTTTTATTGTTCTGAAGTCTGCTTTGTCTGAGATTAATAGCTACTTCAGCTTCCTCTTGACTAGTGTTAGCATGGTATATCTTTCTTATTCTTTCATATTAATTTATCTGTATCATTATATTTAAAGTGGGTTTCTCATATACAATATATGGTTGGTTCTCGTTTTTTATCTACTCTGACAGTCTCTGTCTTTTAATTAGTATATTTAGACTATTCAGGTTTAAATTTATTATTTATATAGTTGGATTAATATCTGTCTCATTTGTGAATAGTATCTATTCATTGCCCTTGTGCTTTGTTCCTTTTTTTTTTTTTTTTTTTTTTGGTATTCCACTGTTTTTCTGATTTTCTGATTTTCTGATTTTGATTGAGCTTTTTATATTATGCCATTTTTTCTCATCTCTTACCATATCAACTATACTTTTTAAAATTTTTGTCAGAGGTTGTCCTAGAGTTTGAAGTACTCACAAATAATGCAATTCTACTTTTAAGTAACACTGTATCACTTCACGGGTAGTGGAAGTACCTTATCCTGGAGTATTTCAATTTTTTACTTTCATCCCTTATAACATTTCTGTCAGCCGGGCACGGTGGCCCCTCATGCCTGTAATCCCAGCACTTTGGGAGGCCAAGGCGGGTGGATCAAGAGGTCAAGATATCGAGACCATCTTGGCCAACATGGTGAAACCCCATCTCTACTAAAAATACAAAAATTAGCTGGGCGTGGTAGCATGTGCCTGTAATCCCACCTATTTGGGAGACTGAAGCAGGAGAATCACTTGAACCCAGGAGGTGGAGGTTGCAGTGAGCCAAGACTGGGCCACTGCACTCCAACCTGGCAATAGAGCAAGACTCCGTCTCAAAAACAAACAAACAAACAAACAACAAAAAAACATTTCTGTCATTCATTTCATTTGTCCATAAACTATAATCACCAAATGCAATGTTGCTATCATTATTTTGAACAAACTGTATCTGTTAGATCAATTAACTACAGTGGCTCATGCCTGTAATCTCAGCACTTTGGGAGGCCAAGGCAGATGGATCACCTGAGGTCAGGATTTTGAGACCAGCCTGGCCAACATGGTGAAACCTCATCTCTACAAAAAATACAAAAATCAGCCAGGCATGGTGGCACATGCCTGTAATCCCAGCTATTTGGGAGGCTGAGGCAGGAGAATCACTTGAACCTGGTAGGCAGAGGTTACAGTGAGCCAAGATTGTGCCACTCCACTCCAGCCTAGGCAACAGAGTAAGACTCTGTCTCAAAAAAAAAAAAAAAAAGAAAAAGAAAAAGAAAAAAAGAAAAAAATGTTTTATTTTACCCTTATTTACTCTTTCTGTAACATTCTCCCTTTCCTCAATTATATCCTAGCCTATATGTTTTTCTTCTCTTTGAAGGACTTCTTTTAACATTTCTTGCAAAGCAAATCTACTGACAACAAATTTCCATGATTTTTACTTGTCTAAAAGTTTTAATTCTAACTTCTGAAGGATGACCCAGGACAGAATCCTAGGTTGGTGGTTTTCTTCTTTCAACATCTTAAATATTTCACTTCATGTTCATCTTGCTTGTATGGATTGTGACTTCAGGGTAATTTTGATTCCACTTAGTCCCAATTTTCATGAATAACTTTTAGTGCAATGATTTAGTATTTTTTTAAATTTCATTTTCTCTCAAAAAGATCTTATTATAGTAATGTATAACCTCTTTGAAGCCAGAAAATACTATTTCTTTGCAGTCATTTTTCCTTCTCCCCTTATCATACAGTAGAAAGGAAAGAATAGAAAAGGTACTGAACTCCAGGTCCAAGTCAATCACCTTTGCTTTTCTCAGACTGTCATTGACATTTACACCAGCATTATCCTCATCGTTTCATCACTGCAGCCACCCCAAACAATCTGCCTCCTCTGTATTATCATACAGGAGAAAGGAAAGAATAGAAATGGTACTGAACTCCAGGTCCAAGTCAATCATCTTTGCTTCTCTCAGACTGTCATTGACATTTACCCCAGCATTATCCTCATCACTTCATCACTGCTGCCACCCCAACCAATCTGCCTCTTCTGTGTAAGTATAACCTTCTTATTCTATTTATCTTTAAAGAGCTTTTCTCTCCTAAAACATACACACTATGGGTCTTCAAGAGAAAGGGCGATGCTTAAATAATACAAATTGCAGAAATTTGGGGGAAGATGTGGCCCTTTGGAGTTCTGGAGTAACTAAAAAAATCCATTGAGTGTCTTGGAGAGACCAATTCCTCCTTTCATCTATAAGTTCTTAATCAGTGGAGAAGTGAGCCAGCTTGGAACTCAATATCAGTTCTATTGTTGGTTAAGATGATTTAGAGAATGTGACTTGGACCTCTGGCAAAAATGAATATACATACGTAAAGCTATTGACCTCTCTTATAAGGGCAGAGCTTGACCCAGTAAGTTTACTCTGGGCAGAAGAGAAAAATGTATTTTGTGAGAATGTTCATCCAAAAGAGAATTTAAAAATAGGCTTTCCCCCCCATTTTCACCACTTAATCACTCTTCACCAAGAGCAGTGAACATAGGAAGAAGGGTGTACGTCTCCTGTTAATATTTTCAGGAGGTAAGAAGAAGTTCCTGTTTCATGGACCAGCAAGAAATCTGAAAATTCTGGAAACAAAAACAAAGACTGATCTAACCAGCAGAAACTGGGGAGATGTTACAACATTTGTATAGGATAGACTCACAGGAGAGGGGAAAATGGCACCTGAAACTTAACTCCAGGGCATACATTTTTTAAACCAAGATATACAGACTATAAGAAATCATTTTCCTTATTCCTTATTCCTGTACATCACATTTTCAACCTTCCCAACTTAAAACTATAATAATCTAAGTTTTATAATGTATAGAGAAAGAACTTTATCAGTAGAAATAGAAGAGCTGAATACTACACCTTCATTAATTGTTACAGGTAGTCCCCACCTATCCTATCCTTGAGGAATCTTGGGGTCTTGTCCAAGTCCCTTAAAGACTGTAGGGCTTGGATTTTATTACATTTTATTTCTGTCTTGAGTGTCTCTCCCCTATTTAAGACCAGTAGGTACACATGCTTGGAATTATATGTCTACTATGAAGTGTGTAATTGCTTTTGTTTATTGTTTGTCTCTTCCTACTACAATGTAATCTCCAAAAAGATGAGGAGTTTGACTACTTTTTTCACTGACAAATCTCCTATGCTTAACACATAGCTGATATGAAGTGACTGAATGAAAGTGAAAGAAGAAAAAATTGTGAAGCAATGAGAAAGCGTGTGTTGCATCTTGTGGCCCTGTTTAATAGATAAGAAAAGAGAGGGCGATAATATTTGTCAATGCACACAGACAGTGAGCTGAAATATTGCAGGATCCTAGCACAGGTATGATTTCAAATACTCAGTGCTGGAATGGGGAACCTGTACTACTTCTCTAATTTCAACAAAGATCAACATAATTATTTATCCTTTATTTATATAAATCTAATTTACATTAGTCAAAATGAACTTAATTCATTTTTATGGGATCGGAAAATGTACAGAAACCAATTCCAGAACTTCTGCTTCTAACAATGGTGGAAAACATGTTTTGGACTAAAAATAAATGATAAAGTGGTATAAAATATTTTTTTAAAATTCATTAAGGGCAACAGAGAGAATTTCTACTTCCAGAAAGGATATAGTCAGTGTGGTGTGGCAGGCCAACACTTGGGCTAACAACAATGAGAAAAACCTAGGGAAATTATATATATTTATAAAGGAATCAGAGGGTTTTAAAAACAAGAACTAAATGGATTAAAATTCCAGAGAAGTGAGAACTTTCTGGTAATGACTTGATGATGTCCACAATGTTTTCCCCTTGGCAAAATTGCCACTTTGGAATGCAAGCTAAGGATGAGGCTGAGTCCAGGCAGAAAGATGCAGCTGGGGAAAAAGTTAAACTAACAAAACTTTTAGCAGTTATATGGGGCTTTGGTGACTCACTGAAGATGTGAGAAACCCCAAATACATGAGGACTAAGACATTGACTGAAGTTTGAGACGGTATAGAGGCTAAAACAGTAGCCCCTAAACTTCTGCAATGCAAAGTAAAATCCCCTGCAGCGTCATGGTGCTAGAGAATCAATGAACTGCTATGGAAAAGAGGAGCCCAGAAACAAAAGAAGGTAAAATATAAAAACATAAGAGGGAGTAGGGAATTGACATTGATGATCTATAGTTGGTTTTTTGATGGGGATATTTACAGATTCTGAGCAAAGCTACAGGCTGTCCCTCATAGAAAACAACAACAGAGATCTCTAGCCTTCACAGAAGACTATAGAGTGTCCCAAATACATTGCCAGTCTTCCTTTCAAGAGAGTTGCTGAATTTTGAAGCTTTATGGAGCAGGAGGTTAAAGAGCTAAACTGAAAACTTGCTGTTATCTTTTAAGGCTGGGAAGACAGAGATCCACCAGGCTCTCAATTGAAAGCCCTGGAGGGCTACACCCTAAGAACAGAAGTGAATCTGAGGTACACTTAGCAAAACTGAAACCAGCTTCTGATTCAGAATAATCTCTGACTCGATTGAGATGATCAACGGCTATTCCACCTGCCCAACAGAAGAAAAGGGGAACACTTTTGGGTGGAAGGCAATATCATTTGTACCCTTTATCATTTTATTATACATAATGTCTAACATTTTTTAAATTACTAGACATGGAAGATCAAGTTCATTTGCCCAATAATCAAGAGAAAAAAACACACAACAGAAACACAATTATAGATGATCAAGATATTATAATCAGCAAACAAGAATTTACAAATAATTTTTATGAATATGACTAAGAAAATAAAGTGCAATGTCGATGAGGAAATGGACAATTTTTGGTAAAAGTAATCTATAAAAAAGATTTCTTTAGGCCTTCTAAATCTGAAAAAAATATAATATCTTCAGTTAAGAAATCAATATATGGAGAAAACTGCAGTAGAAGGGGTCAATAGAGATAGCAGTGTGTCCAACAGCCAAGAAAGTAAGGTGGCGGGCACACAGATAGTGATGCACACAGGGGCAAAAGAAGTCATAATGGGAAGGCCATGTGGAGGCAGCAGTGTGCCTGATGTCCAAGGAAGCATGCATAGGAGGTACATGTGGTGGCAGTTGTATGCCCAGCAAAAGAAGCACCAGGGAGGTGAAGGTGAGAGTAAGTTAGCAATGTGTTCAAGGTGAAGGGGTGCACAGTTAGCAATGTGTCCAACAGCCAGAAAGGTGGAGGCAGGGGCATGGAGGCAGTGGCATGTCAAACAACCCAGGGTTTGGTAGGGAGAATAGTTCAAAAGTGATGACTTGCCTGGAGATGAAAGCAGGAGTGATGAGTTGGCCATGACAGTACCTAGCATTTTCAGGAAATTAATTATGTAAAGGAGGATTGATCCAGAAAGTATCTATATTGAAGCTAATGGAAGCTGGATTTCTCTCTGTGGGAAGAGAAATTTACAAATATGAAAAGGGGAAGAGAAAAAAATAACTCATTGCTATTGTTATGGTAAGAAGGAAGAAGGAAGGAAGGAAAGAGCAAAAGGAAGTAAAGAAGGAAAGAGTGAAAGGGAAGTGAGGAAAGAAACAAAAAAAACCCAATTATCCAGGCAAAAGCGAATATGTCTGTGTACATATACATGAATACATACATATATTTCAAAATTCTGACCATGGAGAGAGCCTAGTTGCAATGACACCCCAGTGGCAATTAACATATCAAGTATGTAGGTTCCAATTTCCAAAACAAACAACAAAGACTCCTTGTAAAAGTGGATGATTCAAGGATAGAGGTAGGGAAATTTCAAGATGAGCCTGGAACACTGGATAGTAATGAACTGTGGTTTGAACGGTGATATTTATCACTGTCCATTTTCTGATTTGAAAGACTTGGCGATTACTCTGTAGGAGAGTGTCTTTGGGAGAAGTAGTAACAGGAATATTTAGAGATGATAGGACATAAGGATTTCAACTTGCTCTCAAAATATTCACAAAAAGGTATTATATTCTTGAACATACACACATATCTATCTACCTATCTATCTGTCTATCTATCTATCTATCTATCTATCTATCATCTTTAAAAAGAGAGATGGAGCAAATATGAAACTATTAACTGTGGAATCTGGATGAAGAGAATGAGGGAGTTCATTCTACTGTTCTTGCAACTTTTCTGATAAAAATATTTCAAAGTAAATTATTTCAAAATTAAAATTAAAAACTCAATGTATGAGTTTAACAATAACTTGGACACTATTGAATACAAGACTTGTGAACTGGAAACATATCAATGAAAAATTTACAAAGTGAAACATGGAAGAAAAAGGGAAAGGGAAAAAAATAAGAAACAGATGTAAGAGACATACAGGACAAGTATGAAAGGTCTACCACGTAAAACTGAAGTTTCAGAGAGCAAGGAGAAAGAAATATAGCAGAAGCAGTATTCAAAGGGATAATGGTGGGAATTTTCTAAAGTAGACAAAATACATTTAATCCACTGATTAAGAAGCTCAGCAAACCCTCAAGCAGGATAAGTGTAGAGAAAACCACAATTATGCAACTCAGATTAAAACTGCTAAACCAAAGACAGAGAAGATAGAAAAACCAGCCAGAAGAAAAAAGACACATTATCTACAAAGGAGCAACAATGAGACTGGCAGCTGTCTCTAATAGCAACAATAGAAGCCAGAAAATAATGGAATGCTATCTGTAGAGTACTGAAAGAAACTAAAGGCCAACATGTGAAAAACAACCTTCAAAAATGAACGTTAAATGATGACATTATCAGAAAAAACAAATAAACAACAAAAAGAAGCAAAAAGGAAACAAAAAACCAAAATTCACATAATTTATTGCTAGGAGTTTTACACTGAAATGCTGAAGGGATTTCTACTAGCAAAAGTGAAAAATGATCTCATTTGAAAAGATGGAAATTCAAGGAGGGAATGAAGAATATTGGATGGGTAAATATATTGGTAATTATAAATGAATATTGACTACAAAAATTTATGTTGAATAACTGAAAGAAGGAAAACACAGCCACTTGAAGGAGCAATGTATGGTCAAAATGCACATAGGAAAAACTTCTTTAAAAGAGTTACTTCATACTCTGGGTTGGCAGATGCAATAAGCAGGGGTGCATCAAAAGTAATGGAGAAGGTGATTAGTTGGTGTACTTCAGCAGCAGCAATCAGATGAATTGACTTCTCTATATCTCCCTATTAGCCACAAGCTACGCAGCAGCCTGCAGGTGAGAGCAATGACCGTGTATGCATGGGTCAGTGTGCTACATACAGTAAGTACAGGATGGTACCAGTTCCTAGTGAGAGGACACAGATAAATAGAAGAGACTGAAATATTATACAATAAGCCAGTAACTAATATTGCCACTAGAGATGGGGTTAGAGGAAATAGTTTTATCTACATTATATGAATATTTCACAATAAAAATGTATTCATATGCTACTTGTATAATTAGATATATATTTGAAAATGAATAATTTTGTATAGGAAATATATGTTTGACTCCATGCAATAAATACTGACATCAACATCAAAATAAAGCATTTCTAAAAATCACCTGGAAATAAAAATACAGTCTTCTAGATAACTCCTGTATCAAAGAGGAAAAAAGAATCCTGATAACATAATATAATCTTGTGAATTGTAGCCAAATCTTACCTTATGAGAAATTTTAAAATAACATAAAATTAAAAAGAAGAAAATAAATCAAAAAAAAGTAAAAGAAAAGAATCTGAAAGCAATGACTTAAACAGGAGAAAGCCAAACATTACAATGTATTGATAAAAACAGTGATCTTGTATTTGAAAAGTTATAAAAACAATACAAACCAATCAATCCCTGGCAAGTCTAGCCAAAGGAAACCAACGAGAACAAAAATACAATATCAGAAAACAGAAAAGGGGTATAATCAAAGGAAATTATAATTTTTAAAAAACTTTTTTTTTACTTTTCTGAACATAAAATTTTAAAATAGATATTTTTTAGGAAACTACAAACGACCAATTTGCCTGAATAAAATATAAGAAACTGGAATAGATCAATATCCATGGAAAAGTTGAAAATTTTGTCAAAAAATACTGTAAAATGGCTCTGGGCCACGTTGGTTTTCTCTGAAATTTTTACCAAATACTGATGAATAGTTAAGTTCTGTATTACTTAATTGTTATGAAACTATAGAAATCATAACTTTGATACAATAAACCTGATAAATATGTCACAAAACTATGGGCCAATCTATCTAATAAGCACAAATAAAAAGTCTATTATGAAATATCAAATCCAACAGTATACTAAAAGAGTAATACACTTTACCTGATCAAATTTATTCAAGAGTAAGAAAATTGTTCAAACTTGGGAAATATGCTAATGTAATCTTGGTAGATGCTAAAGGACATTTTATAAATGTTAACATTACTTTTGATTAAAATTCCTAGTGTGCCAAGGGAAAAGCAGACTTTCTTAACTTGGTAAGGAGTATTTTTTAGAAATCCAAAGCCAATATAATACTTAATAATGAAATACCAAAAATAATCACAGTAAAGTGATAAATAAGAGAATGTAGGAGCACAAGAGGAAAAACTAGGGACTCTTCCAAGATGGCCTAATAGGAACAGCTCCGGTCTGCAGCTCCCAGTGAGATCGACACAAAAGACAGATGATTTCTGCATTTCCAACTGAGGTACTTGGTTCATCCCATTGAGACTGGTTGGACAGTGGGTGCAGCCCACAGAGGGTGAGCCAAAGGAGGGTGGGGCATCGCCTCACCCAGGAAGCACAAGGGGTCAGGGGATTTCCCTTCCCTAGCCAAGGGAAGCCATGAGAGACTGTACCAGGAGGAACAGTACACTGCTGCCCAAATACTGCGCTTTTCCCATGGTCTTCAAAACTGGCAGACCAGAAAATTCCCTCCAGTGGCTGGCTTGGGGGGTCCCATGCCCATGGAGGCCAGCAAGCTAAGATTCATTGGCCTGAAATTCTCGCTGCAAGGGCAGCAGTCTGAAATTGACCTGGGATGCTGGAGCTTGGCAGGGGAAGGGGCATCCACCATTGCTGAGGCTTGAGTAGGCGGTTTTATGCTCATAGAGTAAACAAAGCTGTCGGGAAGTTTGAACTGGGCAGAGCCCACTGAAGCTCAGCAAGGATGACTGCCTCTCTAGATTCCACCTCTGTAGGCAGGGCATGTCTAAACAAAAGGCAGCAGTGCCAGTCAGGGACTTACAGATAAAATCCTCACCTCCTGGGACACAGCACATGGGGGAAAGGGCAGCTGTGGGGACAGTTTCTCCAGACTTAAATGTCCCTGCCTTACAGTTCTGAAAAGAGCAGTGGTTCTCCCAGCATGGTGGTTGGGCTCTGATAATGGACAGATTGCCTCCTCAAGTGGGTCCCTGACACCTGTGTAGCCTGCCTGGCAGACAACTCCCAGTAGGGGCCAAGAGACATCTCATAAAGGAGAGCTCTGGCTGGCATCTGGTGGGTGCCCTTCTGGGACAAAGCTTCCAGAGGAAGGATCAGGCAGCAATATTTGCTGTTCTGCTGCCTCCTCTGGTGATACCCAGGAAAACAGGGTCTGGAGTGGACATCCCGCAAACTCTAACAGACCTGCAACTGAGGGACCTGACTGTTAGATAGAAAACTAACAAACAGAAAGGAATAGCATCAACATCAACAAAAGGACATCTACACCAAAACCCCATTCGTAGGTCACCAACATCAAGACCAAAGGTAGATAAAACCACAAAGATGGGGAGAAACCCAAGCACAAAGGCTAAAAATTCCAAGAACCAGAACGCCTATTCTCCTCCAAAGGATCACAACTCCTCATCAGCAAGGGAACAAAACTGGATGGAGAATGAGTTTGATGTGTTGACAGAAGTAGGGTTCAGAAGGTGGGTAATAACAAACTTCTCCAAGCTAAAGGAGCATGTTCTAACCCATCGCAAGGAAGCTAAAAACGTTGAAAAAAGGTTAGAGGAATGGCTAAGTAGAATAACCAGTGTAGAGAAAAACATAAATGACCTGATGGAGCTGAAAAACACAGCACAAGAACTTCATGAAGCATACACAAGCTTCAATAGCTGATTAGATCAAATGGAAGAAAGGATATCAATGATTGAATATCAAATTAATGAAATAAAGTGAGAAGACAAGACTAGAGAAAAAAGAGTGAAAAGAAATGAACAAAGCCCCCAAGAAATATGGGACTATGTGAAAAGACCAAATCTACATTTGATTGGTGTACCGGAAAGTGACAGAGAGAATGGAACCAAGTGAGAAAACACTCTTCAGGATATTATCCAGGAAAACTTCCCCAACCTAGCAAGACAGGCCAAGATTCAAATTCAGGAAACACAGAGAATACCACAAAGATATTCCTCGAGAAGAGCAACCCCAAGTCATACAATCATCAGATTCACCAAGATTGAAATGAAGGAAAAAAATGTTAAGGCAGTCAAAGAGAAAGATTGGGTTACCCATAAAGGGAAGCCCATCAGACTAACAGTGGATCTCTTGGCAGAAACCCTGCAAGCCAAAAGAGAGTGGGGGCCAATATTCAACATTCTTAAAGAAAGGAATTTTCAATGCAGAATTTCATATCTAGCCAAACTAAGCTTCATAAGGGAAGGAGAAATAAAATCCTTTACAGACAAGAAAATGCTGAGAGATTTTGTCACCACCAGGCCTGCCTTACAAGAGCTCCTGAAGGAAGCACTAAACATGGAAAGGAACAACAGGTACCAGCCACTGCAAAAACATGCCAAATTGTAAAGTCTATCGACGCTATAAAAAAACTGCATCAACTAGTGGGCAAAATAACCAGATAGCATCACAATGACAGGATCAAATTCACATATAGTAATATTGACCCTAAATGTGAATGTGCTAAATGCCCCAATTAAAAGACACAGACTGGCAAATTGGATAAAGAGTCAAGAACCATTGCTGTGCTGTATTCAGGAGATGCATCTCATGTGCAAAGATACACATAGTCTCAAAATAAAGGGATGGAGGAAGATCTACCAAGCAAATGGAAAGCAAAAAAAAAAAAAAAAAAAAAAAAAAAAAAAAAAAGTAGGGGTTGCAACCCTAGTCTCTGATAACACAGAATTTTTTCATTATTATACTTTAGTTCTAGGGTACATGTGTACAACATGCAAGTTTGATACATAGGTATACATGTGCCTTGTTGGTTTGCCACACCCATCAACTTGCAGCACTATTCACAATAGCAAAAATAAAACAGACCTTAACCAACAAAGATCAAAGAGACAAAGAAGGTAGTTACATAATGGTAAAGGGATCAATGCAACAAGAAGAGTTAACTATCCTAAACATATATGCACCCAATACAGGAGCACCCAGATTCATAAAGGAGACTTACAAAGAGACTGAGACTCCCACACAAAAACAATGGGAAACTTTAACACCCCACTGTCAATATTAGAAAGATCAACAAGACGGAAAATTAACAAGGATATCCAGGACTTGAACTCAGCCCTGGACCAAGCAGACCTAATAGACATCTACAGAACTCTCCACCCCAAATCAACAAAATATACATTCTTCTCAGCACCACATCACACTTATTCTAAAATGGACCAGTAGGAGTGTTTGGAAGTAAAACACTACTCAGCAAATGTGAAGAACAGAAATTATAACAAACTGTCTCTCAGACCACAGTGCAATCAAATTAGAACTCAGGATTAAGAAACTCACTCAAAATCACACAACTACATGGAAACTGAACAACCTGCTCTCGAATGACTACTGGGTACATAACAAAATGAAGGCAGAAATAAAGATGTTCTTTGAAACCAATGAGAACAAAGATACAACATACCAGAATCTCTGGGACACATTAAAAGCAGTGTGTAGAGGGAAATTTATAGCACTAAATGTCCACAAGAGAAAGCAGGAAAGATCTAAAATCGACACCCTAACATCACAATTAAAAGAACTAGAGAAGCAAGAGCAAACAAATTGAAAAGCTAGCAGAAGACAAGAAATAACTAAGATCAGAGTAGAACTGAAGGAGATAGAGACATTAAAAAAAAAACAAAAACCCTTAAAAAAAATCAGTGAATCCAGGATCTGGTTTTTTGAAAAAACCAACAAAATTGATAGACCGCTAGCAAGACTAATAAGGAAGAAAAGAGAAGAATCAAATAGATGCAATAAAAAATGATAAAGGGGATATCACCACCAATCCCACAGAAATACAAACTACCATCAGAGAATACTATAAACACCTCTAGGCAAATAAACTAGAAAATCTAGAAGAAATGGATATATTCCTGGACACATACACCCTCCCAAGACTAAACCAGGAAGAAGTCATATCTCTGAATAGATCAATAACAGGTTCTGAAATTCAGACAATAATTAATAGCCTACCAATCAAAAAAAGTTCAGGACCAGATGGATTCACAGCCGAATTTTACCAGAGGTACAAAGACGAGCTGGTACCATTCCTTCTGAAACTATTCCAATCAATAGAAAAAGAGGGAATCCTCCCTAGCTCATTTTAGGAAGCCAGCATCATCCTGACACCAAAGCCTGGCAGAGACACAACAACAACAGCAAAAAAAAAAAAAAAAAAAAAAGATAGAATTTTAGGTCAATATCCCTGATGAACATCGATGCAGAAATTCTCAATAAAATACTGGCAAACCAAATCCAGCAGCACATCAAAAAGCTTATCCACCACGATGAAGTCAGCTTCATCCCTGGGATGCAAGGCTGGTTCAACATATGCAAATTAATAAATGTAATCCATCACATAAACAGAGCCAATGACAAAACCCACATGCTTATCTCAATAGATGCAGGAAAGGCCTTCAACAAAATTCAACAGCCCTTCATGCTAAAAACTCTGAATAAACTAGGTATTGACGGAATGTATCTCAAAATAATAAGAGCTATTTATGACAAACCCATAGCCAATATCATACTGAATGGGCAAAAACTGGAAGCATTCCCTTTGAAAACTGGTACAAGACAAAGATGCCCTCTCTCACCACTTCTATTCAACATAGTGTTGGAAGTTCTGGCCAGGTCAATCAGGCAAGAGAAAGAAATAAAAGTTATTCAACTAGGAAAAGAGGAAGTCAAATTGTCTCTGTTTGTAGATGACATGATTATATATTTAGAAAACCCCATCATCTCAGCCCAAATCTCCTTAAGCTGATAAGCAACTTCAGCAAAGTCTCAGGATACAAAATCAATGTGCAAAAATCACAAGCATATCTATACACCAATTACAGACAACTAGAGAGTCAAATTATGAGTGAATTCCCATTCACAATTGCTAAGAAGAGGATAAAATACCTAGGAATCCAACTTACAAGAGATGTGAAGGACCTCTTCAAGGAGAACTACAAACCACTGCTCAATGAAATAAAAGAGGACACAAACAAATAGAAGAACATTTCATTCTCATGGATAGGAAGAATTAATATCATGAAAATGGCCATACTCCCCAAGGTAATTTATACATTCAGTGCTATCCCCATCAAGCTACAACTGGTTTCCTTCACAGAATTGGAAAAAACTACTTTAAAGTTCATATGGAACCAAAATGATCCTGCATAGCCAAGACAATTCTAAGCAAAAAGAACAAAGCTGGAGGCATCACACTACCTGACTTCAAACTATACTATAAGGCTACAGTAACCAAAACAGTATGGTACTGGTACCAAAACAGATATATAGACCAATGGAACAGATCAGAGTCCTCAGAAATAACACCACACATCTACAACCATCTGATCTTTGACAAACCTGACAAACGCAAGCAATGGGGAAAAGATTCCCTATTTAATAAATGGTGCTGGGAAAACTGGCTAGCAATGTGCAGAAAGCTGAAACTGGATCCCTTCCTTATACCATATACAAAAATTAACTCAAAATGGATTAAAGACTTAAATGTAAGACCTAAAACCATAAAAACGCTACAAGAAAACCTAGGTATTACTATTTAGGACCTAGGCATGGACAAAGACTTCATGACTAAAACACCAAAAGCAATGACAACAAAAGCCAAAATTGACAAATGGGATCTAATTATGTTAAAGAGCTTCTGCACAGCAAAAGAAACTCTCAGCAGAGTGAACAAGCAACCTACAGAATTGGAGAAAATTTTTGCAAGCTATCCATCTGACAAAGGGCAAATACCCAGAATCTACAAAGAACTTCAACAAATTTACAAGAAAAAAACAACTCTATCGAAAAGTGGGCAAAGGATATGAACAGACACTTCTCAAAAGAAGACATTTATGCAGCCAACGGACATATGAAAAAATGCTCATCATCACTAGTCATTAGAGAAATGAAAATCAAAACCACAATGAGATACCATTTCTCACCAGTTAGAATAATGGTCATTAAAAAGTCAGGAAACAACAGATGCCAGAGAGGATGTGGAGAAATACGAATGCTTTTACACTGTTGGTGGGAGTGTAAATTAGTTCAACCATTGTGGAAGACAGTGTGGTGATTCCTCAAGGATCTAGAACTAGAAATACCATTTGACCCAGCAATTCCATTACTGGGTATATACCCAAAGGATTAGAAATTATGCTACCATAAACACACATGCACATATATCTTTATTGTGACACTATTCACAATAGCAAAGACTTGGAATCAACCCAAATGCCCATCAATGATAGACTGGATAAAGAAAATGTGGCACATATACACCATGGAATATTACGCAGCCATAAAAAAGATGAGTTCATGTCCTTTACAGGGACATGGATGAAAGTGGAAACCATCATTCTCAGCAAACTATCACAAGGACAGAAAACCAAACACAGCGTGTTCTCACTCATAAGTGAGAATTGAACAATGAGAACACATGGACACAGGGAAGGGAACATCACACATTGGGGCCTCTTGGGGGGTGGGGGACTGGGGGAGGGATAGCATTAGGAGAAATACCTAATATAAATGATCAGTTGGTGTGTGCAGCAAACCAGCATAGCACATGTATACCTATGTAACAAACCTATATGCTGTGCACATGTACCCCAGAACTTAAAGTATAATACAAAAAAAAAAAGAATCCTTTCTATTAATACTTCTATTATTCAACAAGATTCTGGAACTTATGGCCAATAAAAGAACATAAGGAAAGGAAAGAAAGTATATATTGGTTGCAAAATGTATGATTTTTACCCAAAATTATATAACTTCTTTGGAGTAAAATCAAGAAAACTGTTTGCTACAGCAACATAAGTACGAGAAAGCAGTTAATACAAGATTAATATACCAAAAATCAAGAAAAGTTAGAAAAGGAAGTGGAAAACAAGACTCATTAATAATGCTAATAAACATACCTAGAAATAAATCCAATAAGAAAGATGCAAGATTTTCAATTAAACACAAAAGAAAGACTAAAACAAATGAGGAAACATAACTATATTGGGGGAAGAGTATAAAGTAATAAGTTATAATAAAATTATTGCAATTACAATTAAAAACTAAATTGAGCATTTTCGGAACCTTCAAAAATTAGTTTAAAATTTCATTTGAAATATAATAAATAAGTTAGAATGCTATGAGCAATGTGAAAATGATTAATGAAGTCTTGGTCTGTAATTTGTTAAAACATATTATAAAATACAGCAATTAAAACACCCTGATACTAATAGCGATAAAAATCAATAGGTCAATGAGTTATTCATAATAAAAAATAGACCTTGATGTATATGAGATTTACTATATAATAAAAGTGACATTTCATATTAGTGGAGAAAAGACATGTTCAATAAATGGGTTGCAAAATTTGCCTACCCAATTGGGAAGAAATGAATCTATATTCCTACTTCAGAACCATATCCTAAAAGGTCTCTAGATTGGTTAATGTTTTAAAAATACCAAAAATAATAAATGTAGCAGTGGAAAATAATTTTTATGTAAGGAACACCTTGCTAAATATATCAGATAAGTACAAACCATAAAGAAAAAGATGAATGAAATGACTATATAAACAAGATAAAAGACAAATAACAAAATGAGGGGAATTGCAATGACACCCAATGTGTTAAAATTATCTTTCACAAATCTGTAAGATAAAGGAAAACACCACCACAGAAAATAAACAACAAATATGAACACAGAATTCACAAAGAAGTAACATAGATGATCATTAAACATAGTTCTTAAAAAATATACAAACTCACAATTAAGTAAACAAAATTAGACTAACAAAGACTAAAATGTATTAAAAATTTACATTGTTAGGTATGGCAATAGGAAAAAATATGGACTTTAATTGTTCTTGACGGAAGAATACACTGACATATTTTGTTTTTCCCTTCTAGAAATTTATTCTGCAAAAATAGTTCTCCGAGTAGTCACAGATACATGTATAATTATGCCACTTATATTACAAGTGTGAAACTAATCCAAATGCCTATCATTGGGGGACTGGTTAAATAGATTATAATAACTCCGTATCATAGAGTGGAATACCATGTGGCTATTAAAAAGAATGAAATGACTCTTCGTGTATTAATATAGAAAGATACCCGATGTATATTGTTTAGTAAAAAGGTAACTGCAAGTTACACATACACATGGTATGATATATTTTTGGTAGTACATGTACATATTTGCATAAACACCGTCCAAAAACTGGAAGGATATAGACCAATTGCGATCAGTGGTCTTCTCTCAGGCATGGTGTAAGGATGGGGTGGAGATTTTCATTATTCCTTTTGAATAAATTTATTCGATGATGCCTATGTTAATTGTATATAGAAAAAAATGAAAACGAAGAAGTATATGGTAAAATGGGGAACTCAAAGCCAAACTTGTGCCTAACTCTGACTTTAAATACCCGAAGAAAACAAATTTTGAAAGAAAATTACTCAAATCAGTCCTATATCTCTGGAATATGATAAGTTTCACAGAGATTTTTACGTTGTTTTCTCCACGGATTTCTCTGTGATGATCTGCGCTGCACTGCTTGATGAGTCCAAAGGGCTTTGCTGATGATCAGGATGCCAGAGTGTGGCGCCAGAGAGTCACTAAGCCCCATATTAAACTTAGGAACTATGGCAAGGTAGGGCCCCCAATCAACAAATCAAGGAACCCGGGCCTGTCATAACTGTAATCTCTCAAGCCCTATTTTCCTTCACTTCTAAATACCCTTGCATTGTTTCTTGAACCATCCATGGAGGCCATGTAAGATGACAGCAGCTGCTGTCAGGGAAACCACCTCTGGTAGCTGTAGTTTAGGGATGGGATGGGTACAGAGAGATGCTCTGAAGACATGAAAACACCTCTTTAATGTGGCAGGACATTGACTTGTAGGGAATGGAAAGAACATTAGAAATAAACTTTGGTAGCTGTTTTGGAACACAGAACACTTGGAATGGAAACAGAAATTCCCTCAGGGAAAATCACAGCAAGTAGACTGCAGACACAAAATAAAGAACAGCCCAGAATATACAAATGAATATGTTTCTTCCTACACGTAACTGCATATCTTTATAGCATCACCTTCAAGGCTAACATATTTCATTTCCTTTACTGCTTTATAATTCTTTGGAGAGCTGACTTTAAAAACAACATTGATGTTTACACTCTTAAAATTTTAGTGCATATATGCACTCAGAAAATTGGATTAGATTGGGGAAAATCTATACAGTAGTAAAATTCTTTTAAAAATTACTAACTGGCTGGCACTTTTATCTAAGTATGAGAATCATGAATTTTTCTCAGCATTTCCTTTTAAAGAGGTTATAAAGTTAAGCTGTAAAAGGATTCACATCAGTCCTGATGGAACAAGGGATGATAAAGTCCAAGCAAATAGCCATTGACACAAACTTGTCTTCGTCTTTATAGGAAGGGAAATTTCAAAAATAACTCCGGAAACAGTAATTTTTATAGAGTGAAGGCAAGATTGTGCATTAAAGTGTGCATTTTGTTAGGAGGCAGTCATATGGATTGGCTCTACGTCACCACCCAAATCTCATCTTTTAGCTCCCATAATTCCCATGTGTTGTGTGAGGGGCCCAGTGGAAGATGATTGAATCATGGGGGCTGGTCTTTCCCGTGCTGTTCTTGTGATAGTGAATGAGTCTCACGAGATCTGATGGTTTTAAAAATGGGAGTTTCCCTGCACAAGTTCTCTTTGCTGCTGCCATCCTTGTAAAATGTGACTTGCTCCTCCTTGCTTTCCACCATGATTGTGAGGCCTCCCTAGCCACGTGGAACTGTTAAGTCCAATAAACCTCTTTCTTTTGTAAATTGCTAGTCTTGGGTATGTCTTTTTCAGCATCATGAAAATGTATTAATACTGGTAGACTACTGGATCTTGGCCCAGTTTTGTTATTTATTATTACATGGAATTGTATATCTCATTTTGGGTAGCTTATCAAAACCTTGAACCTCCATTTCTTTATCAAAAGATAGAATTGAAGTAGATGGTGTCAAAGATACGACAACTCTAAGCTCTCAAATATAATTGTAGATTTTTAACAAAATGCAACAAGTAGAGAGAGAGAGAGATGAAAGAAGGAAGTGAGGGGATAAATTAAATTTAAAATGATGTCAAGTACTAATTTAAAAATTAGCCTTTACTGACTTGAAAGTAAATTTATTCTGTTTTTAAACACTATTTTAAAAATATGCTTTATTCTCATTTATAAAATCATTTCTTCAATTAATATTATATCTGAAGTCATAGTACATGTTTTTCTTTGTTATTGAACAATTTTTGTTATGCTATGATCTGAGTGTACCTTGAAATTTAATATGTTGAAAACTTCTCTAATGTGACAGTATTAGGAGGTGAGACCTTTGTGAAATGATTAGATCATGAAGATGGAACCCTCATGAATAGGATTGCCTTTTACAAGAGGCCCAAGAAAGATCCCTTACCCCTTCCACCAAGTGAGGGTGGAAAAGATGCCTTCTGTGAATTAGAGTGGGCCCTCACCTGGTAGCAAATCTGCTGGCACCTTGTTCTTGAACTTCCTGGCCTTCTAAACTATGAGAAATAAATTCCTATTGCATATAAGTCACTCAGTTTATGGCATTTTTTTATAGCAGTCTGACTAGACTAAGACAGAGTAGTAAGTAAGCAAAATGGGCTCATTTTTATATATGACATAGACAAAAAAATGTAAAACATGTTACTGGAAAGATACTAAAGCACTCAGAAAAAATGAAATGGAAATGCTGTTTTCTCCTTGAACAGGGAAAAGTGTTTACATGAGAAAAGAAAAAACAAGAGGAAGATAATGAGGTGTCTGATTTTTAAAAACTAAACTTTTACTTTTGAATAGTTTCAGATTTACAAAAAAAAAAAAAGTCATGATGATAGTACAGAAGGTGGCTATATAACCTGTACCCAGTTTCTCTTATTGCTAATATATCCCATCTCTATGATTAATTTGTAATAACTAGTGAATGGATATTGACATATTTTAATTAACTAACGTCCAAACTTTATTCCAATATTTTTACTTTTTACCCAATAACCTCTTTCTGCTCCAGGATCCAATTCAGGGTGTGACATTACATTTAGTCGTCATGTCTTCTGATTTCAGTCTCTATAATTCCCAGTTCCCCACAGCTGGGACTCCTGACATCCCATATACAAGAGCAACTCAACCCCTGTGTCAGGCCATATTTAAACTTTGCTAATCCCCCGAGCAGAAGCCTCAGTATCAAGTCCCATTCTTAATATCAAGTCCCACTAAGTTTGACCACATACTAAAAGTTGCCAAGTTAGCCAGTCAGTCCCAAAGTACAGGCCTTCCATGTGCTCTGTTCCAGTAGCTACTTTTCTGAGGCTAAGACCCCTTTGCTTTTAATCTGATCTAGGGTCAATGTCTCCTGCTGAATTTTGACTCCTATGCTCACACCCTAGTCACACATCCTTCAGTGTCAGGCTCTTAAAAGAAGGTGGTCTTGTCCCCAAGCTCAATCTTGCTATGTGCCACTGATTCTAAAGTTGGGCTTCTGCATTAACCTGATTTAAGATCTTTGTTAAATAACCTATCTGGTTTTCCTCTCAGAAACCTAAGAGCTTGTTTTTCTTCCAGGAAAATTTCCTGATGGGTGTCAGAATCCTGTCCCTGAAATCCAGTCTACCAGCTAAGGCCTTGTTTCGCCATGGACACCTGCACCACCCGTCCCTAGGACCTGCATGTTCATGGAGACACTGGTATCATGTCATGGATCTCCACTCTCAGTCCAGTCCTCTGAAACACATGCCAAGGAGTTCCTATATGAAATGAATGACTGGTCAGGGGCCATCATGATTATACTCAACAACCATGATTGTACTCAACAAATTTTCTCTGAGTAAATGCCTGTGGGCGAAAGCCCAGGGCGTAAACCTTGGAACCTGAGTCAGCTTCTGAGGGGGAAGAGTGGCTCCCTCTCCAGTCAGGCCTGGCTCTGTCCTGTGCATTCTCACCAGCAGCCAGCAGTCACATTCTCCAAATGAAGCAGTCTTTTAACTTAATAACTCAATAAAAGGGGGAAACTCAGTTTTTGTCTAAATGAAAGAAAACTGAGGACAATGTAGGTGCCATTTCCTGACTTTATGTAAATATAAGTTAAATTCTACACTGCATTTAGTAATGGATAAGCTTTGTTTGCAGCTATAGAAGTCATGATGGTTTTTTTTTTTTTTTTTAATTTAATTTTTTTTTTTTGAGACAGAGTCTCGCTCTGTCGCCCAGGCTGGAGTGCAGTGGCCAGATCTCAGCTCACTGCAAGCTCCGCCTCCCAGGTTCACGCCATTCTCCTGCCTCAGCCTCCCGAGTAGCTGGGACTACAGGTGCCTGCCACCTCGCCCGGCTAGTTTTTTTTTTGTATTTTTTAGTAGAGACGGGGTTTCACTGTATTAGCCAGGATAGTCTCGATCTCCTGACCTCGTGATCCGCCCATCTCGGCCTCCCAAAGTGCTGGGATTACAGGCTTGAGCCACCGCGCCCGGCCCATGATTGTTAAATATGGTCAAGATAAACCATTTACTTTAGCTCTTTTTATTTGACATGACACTGATAAGATACGAATTTGAAAACCACGTAAAAAATCGGGAAATACTAAAATACTGATTATGTAAGGTTAAAATTTTATTCATATAGGGATACTTTTTCCAGCAAAATAAATTTTTTAATTTAAAAATCTGAGTTTTTTGTTTATCCAATTGTCAAAATCAGATTTATCAGCTAGCATAAATCATAATTCCTATAACAGTTTCATAAAGTAGGCTAGGTTTACAAACACAGTCTATAGGGTGCTTTTTCTTGTATTCCGTTCATTTTAATTTTTAACTGATGTTTATTATTTAATAATGTTATTCTTTATTTGTTATTATTGACACCTTTGAGTTTAAGTATTCTGTAGTCTAGACAGGATACACTTATTGATACTGTAAATAATAGATAAAGGATTAGTGTACAATTTGCTGTTAATGTAATTGATGGATTTGATTCTCCACTGCATTACTTCTCTGTTCTTACTTTAATGCCAATGGTCTTGATCATTGGACAATGCCTATAATGCCTGCATAAAAATGAATGTGGTTCTTCATATTTCTTAAATTTGTTTTTTTTTTTTCTCATCGTTTCATAAAAATGGTGTTACAAATAGAATGGCACAAAATGAAGCTTGAAATCAGGATGTGTTTTGCTGTTTTACTAACTTGCTATACACAATTTATTTTTCAGAGGTGGAATATTGGGGTTATTTAATGGAAGGTGTGAAGTTAGAGAAATGAGAATAGAAGTAGCTTTTCATGTCTGGGTTTACTGAAGTGAGGCAGAATGACAGAGTGGACCTTGTCTCTCCTCCTGTGCAATTCACAGAGCTTATAGGAGGTGACTATAAGGCCGAGGCTGAGATTTCAGGTGGACCTCTGAAAGGGTGAAAAGGCATTCTGCCCAGCAAGCAACTGTCCATGTATCAACCTTAGTCATATTAATATTAAAAGAAATCGAGCGTATGCTTGAAAACAGCCTTGCTTTATTTCTGTCGAGAACAAGACACAAAGAATAAGCTTAACTGCAGATATTTTACATATCTGTATATGAATTTTTAATTGCAATGTGAATGGGATTAAAATTAGAAAAAATATATCACTGATTACAGGTTATAAAGTATTAAGCATACTCAGTTTCTAGATCTTGGTTTGTAATACTATTCTCCAATACAAAGCATCAGACTCCTTGGAGAAATGGCTGATTCTACGAATGGGGCAGAAAATATACAAGACAAATCTGGAGCATCGCGTAGTGTCATAAAATAAGGAAATGCTAAAAACAAAACAAAAATGGGGTATGGCAACATAGAAGCCAACAGAAAGAGATCCCAATGGCCACAGCTGGGGTAATGGGAGCAAGAAGATAAATAGTGCAGTATTACATTATATCCCAATGTATGAAACAAATATCCATGAGTTATTAAATAAATAACATGTAAAAAAGAATTCCAAATAATTTGTATAGCTATCTCCTCAAAGATGTGGAGAATAACTCCCCCGCAACAACCTCCATAAGTATGAGCTGCACGTAGTGACTTCCTTCTAAAGAACACAGCATGGATGCAAGGGGAAAGAGCAACTCACAGTGGAAAAGAACTCTGCTTCAGCCACATAATCGCATTTGACATCATCTGTGACAGGTCATGTTGACAGCATGAACTTTCGATGTGATGTGAGGAAAATGGCATTCTACCTCTGTGTTCTTCCTCCCCAAAATTTGTAACCACCATCTAATCATGAGGAAAACATCATACAAGTCCGAATTGAGGAAAATTCTACAAAATGCCTGATTACTATTCATCAAAACTGTCAAGGTCATCAAAAAGCAAGGAAAGTCTGAGAAACTGCCACAGCCTAAAGACAGTCCAGGGAAACATGATGACTCAGTGGTTTTCTGGGTGGGTTTCTGGAACAGAAAAAGGACAACAGGTAAAGTCTAAGACCATATGAATAAAGTATGAACTTTAATTAATAATGATGTGTCAATATTGATTCATTAGTATGACAAAAGTACCATAGTAACAGAAGATGTTAACAATTAGAGAAACTGGGTGCAGGGTTTATGGGAACCCTCTGTACTATCTTTGCAACTTCTCTATAAATCTAAGACTATTCTAGGATACAAAGTTCATTTTAAAATAAATTTTTTAAAAATTTAAAATACTAGACCAAGATATCAAAATAGGTAGAAATCCTCAGTCATAGGACTCTAATAATCCAATATGTAAACTAAGAATTATACCTAAAGCTGTTCAAAACAGGATTAATTAAAATAACATAAAAAGGAAAACTAGGGAATGGTTAGAATAAAATTATTGTATAATTATAGCCATTTGATGATGTCAACTTTTAAAAAGCATGGTGTGATATGTATGGTTTGGTTGTGTCCTTACCCAAATCTCATATTGAATTGTAGTTTCCATAATCCCCATGTGTCATGGGAGGGACCCAGTGGGAGGTAATTGAATCATGGGGGTGGTTACCCCCATGCTGCTCTTCTCATGATAGTGAGTTCTCACGATATCTGATGGTTTTATAAGAGACTTTCCCCCGTTTGCTAGGCACTTCTCCTTCCTGCCATCATGTGAAGAAGGGTGTGTTTGCTTCCCCTTCCAGCATGATTATAAGTTTCCTGAGGCCTCCTCAGCCATGCAGAACTGTGAGTCAGTTAAACCTCTTCCCTTATAAATTATCCAGTATCAGGTAGTTCTTTATAGCAGTGTGAGAATGGGCTAATACAGGTGGTAGATAGGCAAATACTTGTGAAACACTACTGAATGAAAAAGATGAAAAGATTGATAACCTCTGGCCTTCTTGTGGTCTGAGACAAACAGACTTCTTACTTTTACTGCTGTGGTCAGGTTTTCTGTTCTCTGCGGCCAGATGCACTCCTCATAGTCACAACAAAGAAGTAAACGACAGTGCTCGAAGATTGTAAATTGGGGTAAATCTTTCTAGAGGAAATACGGAAATATATGACAAAAATCTCCTGATTTTGATAACATTAATAAATAAGTTTAAACTTTAATTTATACATATTTTACCTATTGTGAATGTACATAAAGATTCAAATATTTGAATATTAACTTAACCGTTGTTGGGTTTGGGGTTTTATTTGAGTCTCGCTCTGTCATTCAGGCTGGAGTGCAGTGATATGATCACGGTTCACTGTAGCCTTCATCTCCCAGGCTCAAATGAGCCTCCCACCTCAGGGTAGTGGGTAGCTGGGACTGCAGGTACATGCAACCATGCCTGGCTAATTTTTTAAAAATTTTTTGTAGAGATGGGATTTTGCCATGTTGCCCAAGCTGGTCATGGCCATTGTTAATAGCATTTTAAAGAAAACTACTTTATGTCCCAACAATATATTATTTACATAAATATTATATAATATTTACATAAATTCTGGTTCAACCATCCAATAGAATACTTTACACTCATTAAAACTCAAGTTGTATAACTTCACAGCAAAAGCTTCATAATAAGTGTAAAAAGGAGCTTTCTCAAAGAAGTAGGAATCATCTCATACTTTAATATAACAATAATTACCTATTTATAATGATTACTTACATATGATTATATAATATGATTATGAATTATCAATATACTTATATAATTCAATATAGAAAATAATATAAAATATATAAATATTTTTATATTACATAGGCAGAAAAGTTGGAGGATTTTACTAACCAAAGCTAGAATAGTGATTAACAGTGCTTTTTATTTTTTTACGTTACATCTTACATTTTTATAATACATTTTTTCTACAATTTCAAATTTTACACTGTCCTTGTATTGTTTTTTGAACCAAAAAAGAATAAATATTATTTAAAAAAATTAAAACCATGGTTAGAACTCAGCTGTGGTATGAGTGTAAAGTCAACGGCTATAAAGTTATTTTTTAAATTGTTACACATGGACTTACTCCTAATTAAATGTATTTCACCTTGAGAAGAATTACTTCTGTTTGTACTTTAGTGTCTAGAATACTGCAATTTTGTGTAAATATGAAATTGGGTCTTAACTCATCTTCACACAGCTTTCTTAGGTGCTCCATGGCATCTGAGAGCCAGTGTTTTAAACAGAGTCCTTACAATCTGGAAATTTAAGTTCTAAGTTTAGATTATTTACATCTCCCATTGTGTTTTCACTAAGTCCCTTCACTCTTCGGAAATTATAGTTTCCTACATGTAAAAGGATATCTCCTGTGATTAAATCATGAGGTATCCTGGGCAGATGATGACTTCAGTAATGTTGTGCCCCCAAAAGAGAGTGTGGCTCAGAGTGGGACATGTTTTCCTTTCCTTTGAACACATATTACCTTGCTCATCTCCACGGCCTCCTACAAGGCAGATAAGCAACAAATGTGATCATTACAAACAATCGTCAGATGAAGCAGTGACATAAACAGGCAGAGTAGGATGAGGGTGTGTTGATTTGCAGACCACGTGGGAGGAGCAGCTTTCAGAGCGAAGAATGAATATTGGATGAAGTTATCAGGTAAAAATGGACTTGCTCAATATCCCAGAAAGGAAACTCCTCCTGTGCCTGAGTTCAAGAACAACTGCCTAGGGTGTAATGAGAGACTTCAGCTGATGGAGGGGAAAATGACATGCCACCTGGAGAAAAACCCAGGGAGAGACCAATATTCCCTTTGTTCCCCTTATAGAGGCCTTACACATTCCCACTGAAACAGGAATTAACATCAACACAATTCAGGTGCCTGAGGAGTTCCTTTTTTTCACAGGCAGGGTCTCTCTCTCTCTCACTGTTCCCAGGGTGGAGTGCCATGGAGTAACCATAGCTCACAGTAGCCTTGAGCTCCTGGTCTCAAGGGATTCTCCTGTCCTGGCTCCCCAAAACTCTGGGATTATAGGCATAACCCACCACGCCCAGCTCCTGGGGAGTTCTTTGTTTTTGGCAAGTCTAAATTAGCTCCAGCCTGATTGGGATGAGAATAGAGTAGATTCCTTCTATCTCTTTTTTTAAATTAAAGTAGTTTAAGAAAAGATATGGAAATGCAGAAATGGATACAATGTACTCCTAAAAAGATGTCAGGAATCCACTCTCTCTCACATTCTTTCTCTCTCTCTGTCTCTCTCTCTCCTCTCTCTCACTCTCTCTCCACCCCCCTTCCTCCTTCCTTCTCTCTGTTTATGCCAAGCTTAATGGGAAAACGTGACAGGGTACACTTTCTGAGGGTTTTTCAAATTACTATAATAACGAGAAAAATAGTAACTTTAAGGTGAAGAAACCTGGAAGACACCACCTTCACCAAGTAATCAAAGTTAACATCATCAGTAAGAGACAAATCAATGGCCTGTGTCTCCCGACATGCTGTACTTAAAAGGACATGGCATAATTTCTGTGATATTTTTACTCAAAAATGTATATTTAATTGTGGAATCTATCAGATAGACCTAAATTTGGCCAGGCACAATGGCTCACACCTGTAATCCCAGCACTTTGGGAGGCCAAGGTGGGCGTATCACTTGAGGTCAGGAGTTCGAGACCAGCCTGGTCAACATGGTGAAACACGCTCTCCTAGAAATACAAAAAATAGGCTGACAAGGTGGCACATACCTCTAATCCCACCTACTTGGGAGGTTGAGGCAGCGGAACCACTTGAACCTGGGAGGAGGAGGTTTCAGTGAGCCAAGATTGCGCCACTGCACTCCAGCCTGGGTGACAGAGCAAGACTGTCTCAAATAAAAAAAAAATAATAACCCTAAATTTAGAAATATTTCTAAACATAACTGATCAGTGCTCTTCAAACGTGACGAGACCATGAAAGAAAAAGCAGCACTGAGAATCAGTTCTAGAATAAAGGAGAGTAGATATACATGGCAGCCCAAAGCAGCATGTGATCATGGATTGGAACCTGGACATTAAAAATGACATTAGAGAGACAATTGGTAAAACTTAAAAGAAGATTTGATAATTGTACTGAATCAATGTTTAATCTCCTGATTTTGATAACTTAGTTACATAAGATGTTAACTTCTGAGAAATTTTGGTGAAAATATACAAAGATTTTTTGTAGCTGTTTTATAAACCTGAAATGATTTAAAAATGAAGAGTTAAAAAATTAAAAATAAACATATGAAAATGGGCAGAGAAATAATTTCACATTTCACATAGAACTCAGAGTACTTTTAGTAGCAATGGTCCTGTCAAGTAGTAGCCCCATTTTATAAAATTAAGGAACTTAGACTAAGAAAGCTGAAGTCACATGCTTTAAGATCACAGAATTAGTGAATGTTGACTTCAGGTCTGTTATGATGGCCTGATAACAGATATGATATTTTGATAAATTGAACACTTTAGTCTTATGAAATGCCCTCTTTATCCCTGGTGATATTTCTTGTTTTGAATTCCCATATAATCTTAAAAGACACAGTTCAGCTTTATTATGATCAGTGTTTAGTTACACTTTTACACAGTGTTTATGTTACATCTTTTATCATCCTTTTACTTTTATCCTTTTTTGATATTTAAAGTGAATTTCTTATAGACAGTATATAAGTAGTAGGTCATATTTTTTTATTCAGTCTTACAATCTCCATCTTTTAATTGGACTGTTTATACCATTTGGGTTTAATGTAATTATTAATAGAATTATGTTGAAATTCTTTGTCTTACTATTTATGTTCTCTTTGACCCACTTGTTCTGAGTTCTTTTTTCTCTTTTCCTGCCCTCTATCATATAAATCAAGTATTTCATTTTAGTCTGTTTCATCAGCACTATGACTTAGTGTTTCTCTCTTTTTAAAAGTGTTTGCTTTAAGTTTTACAATATGCATCATTAACTTTTCACAGTCTGCCTTCAATTAATATTATACCTCTTCCCATATAAAGTAAGAACTGTACAACAGGATACATCCTTTTCATCTTTTCTGTCTGAAATTTGAAATGCTCCAAAATTCAAAACATTTTGAGTACCAAATTGATGCTTCAAGTGGAAAATTCCATACCTGACATCTTTGCCTTCTACAACTCATTGCATAAAAACTTTATTTCATGCACAAAAATATTAAATATATTGCATAAAATTACCTTCAGGATATGTGTATAAGGTGTATATAAAACATGGATTACCTTTGTGTTTAGACTTGGGTCCCATTCCCAAGATACCTCATTATGTGTACTCAAATATTCCAATATTCAAAAAATCCAAAATTCAAAACACTTCAAATTCAAAACAAAGCATTTTGGCCAAGGGATACTCAACCTGTATTTTTGCATAGACTTCACTTTCTACATGTATTACAAAACATACAATATATTGATTATATTGTTTTTCACTGAGAATTATCTATTAAGGAATCAAAAAATGAGAACAATGTTTATTCACATTTACTATTTCTGTACTTTTCAATTTCAATACTTTGCAAAGATTTAAGTTTATTACGTAATTTTCCTGAAGAACAACATTTAACATTTCTGTGGTACAAATTTTCTTTATTATTATTATTATTATTATTATTATACTTTAAGTGCTAGGGTACATGTGCATAACGTGCAGGTTTGTTACATATGTATACTTGTGCCCTGTTGGTGTGCTGCACCCATCAACTCGTCAGCACCCATCAACTCGTCATTTACATCAGATATAACTCCCAATGCAATCCTTCCCCCCTCCCCCCTCCCCATGATAGGCCCCGGTGTGTGATGTTCACCTTCCCGAGTCCAAGTGATCTCATTGTTCAGTTCCCACCTATGAGTGAGAACATGCGGTGTTTGGTTTTCTGTTCTTGCAATAGTTTGCTGAGAATGATGGTTTCCAGCTGCATCCATATCGCTACAAAGGACCCAAACTCATCCTTTTTTATGGCTGCATAGTATTCCATGGTGTATATGTGCCACATTTTCTTAATCCAGTCTGTCACTGATGGACATTTGGGTTGATTCCAAGTCTTTGCTATTGTGAATAGTGCTGCAATAAACATACGTGTGCATGTGTCTTTATAGCAGTATGATTTATAATCCTTTGGGTATATACCCAGTAATGGGATGGCTGGGTCTTATGGTACTTCTAGTTCTAGATCCTTGAGGAATCGCCATACTATTTTCCATAATGGTTGAACTAGTTTACAAACCCACCAACAGTGTAAAAATGTTCTTATTTCTCCACATCCTCTCCAGCACCTGTTGTTTCCTGACTTTTTAATGATTGCCATTCTAACTGGTGTGAGATGGTATCTCATTGTGGTTTTGATTTGCATTTCTCTGATGGCCAGTGATGATGAGCATTTTTTCATGTGTCTGTTGGCTGTATGAATGTCTTCTTTTGAGAAATGTCTGTTCATATCCTTTGCCCACTTTTTTATGGGGTTGTTTGTGTTTTTCTTGTAAATTTGTTTGAGTTCTTCGTAGGTTCTGGATATTAGCCCTTTGTCAGATCAGTAGATTGCAAACATTTTCTCCCATTCTGTAGGTTGCCTGTTCACTCTGATGGTAGTTTCTTTTGCTGTGCAGAAGCTCTTTAGTTTACTTAGATCCCATTTGTCAATTTTGACTTTTGTTGCCATTGCTTTTGGTATTTTAGACGTGAAGTCCTTGCCCATGCCTATGTCCTGAATGGTACTACCTAGGTTTTATTCTAGGGTTTTTATGGTGTTAGGTCTAACATTTAAGTCTCTAATCCATCTTGAATTAATTTTCGTATAAGGAGTAAGGAAAGGATCCAGTTTCAGCTTTCTACTTATGGCTAGCCAATTTTCCCAGCACCATTTATTAAATAGGGAATCCTTTCCCCATTTCTTGTTTCTCTCAGGTTTCTCAAAGATCAGATGGCTGTAGATGTGTGGTATTATTTCTGAGGACTCTGTTCTGTTCCATTGGTCTATATCTCTGTTTTGGTACCAGTACCATGCTGTTTTGGTTACTGTAGCCTTGTAGTATAGTTTGAAGTCAGGTAGTGTGATGCCTCCAGCTTTGTTCTTTTGACTTAGGATTGTCTTGGAGATGCGGGCTCTTTTTTGGTTCCATATGAACTTTAAAGCAGTTTTTTCCAATTCTGTGAAGAAAGTCATTGGTAGCTTGATGGGGATGGCGTTGAATCTATAAATTACCTTGGGCAGTATGGCCATTTTCACGATACTGATTCTTCCTATCCATGAGCATGGTATGTTCTTCCATTTGTTTGTGTCCTCTTTTATTTCACTGAGCAGTGGTTTGTAGTTCTCCTTGAAAAGGTCCTTTACATCCCTTGTAAGTTGGATTCCTAGGTATTTTATTCTCTTTGAAGCAATTGTGAATGGAAGTTCATTCCTGATTTGGCTCTCTGTTTGTCTGTTATTGGTGTATAAGAATGCTTGTGATTTTTGCACATTAATTTTGTATCCTGAGACTTTGCTGAAGTTGCTTATCAGCTTAAGGAGATTTTGGGCTGAGACAATGGGGTTTTCTAAATATACAATCATGTCATCTGCAAAGAGGGACAATTTGACTTCTTCTTTTCCTAACTGAATACCCTTGATTTCTTTTTCTTGCCTGATTGCCCTAGCCAGAACTTCCAACACTATGTTGAATAGGAGTGGTGAGAGGGCATCCCTGTCTTGTGCCAGTTTTCAAAGGGAATTTTTCCAGTTTTTGCCCATTCAGTATGATATTGGCTGTGGGTTTGTCATAAATAGCTCTTATTATTTTGAGGTACGTTCCATCAATACCGAATTTATTGAGCGTTTTTAGCATGAAGGGCTGTTGAATTTTGTCAAAAGCCTTTTCTGCATCTATTGAGATAATCATGTGGTTCTTGTCTTTGGTTCTGTTTATATGCTGGATTATGTTTATTGATTTGCGAATGTTGAACCAGCCTTGCATCCCAGGGGTGAAGCCCACTTGATCATGGTGGATAAGCTTTTTGATGTGCTGCTGAATCCGGTTTGCCAGTATTTTATTGAGTATTTTTGCATCGATGTTCATCAGGGATATTGGTCTAAAATTCTCTTTTTTTGTTGTGTCTCTGCCAGGCTTTGGTATCAGGATGATGTTGGCCTCATAAAATGAGTTAGGGAGGATTCCCTCTTTTTCTATTGATTGGAATAGTTTCAGAAAGAATGGTACCAGCTCCTCCTTGTACCTCTGGGAGAATTGAACTGTGAATCCATTTGGTCCTGGACTTTTTTTCGTTGGTAGGCTATTAATTATTGCCTCAATTTCAGAGCCTGCTATTGGTCTATTCAGGGATTCAACTTCTTCCTGGTTTAGTCTTGGAAGAGTGTAAGTGTCCAGGAAATTATCCATTTCTTCTAGATTTTCTATTGGTTGAGTTTCTTAATCCTGAGTTCTAGTTTGATTGCACTGTGGTCTGAGAGACAGTTTGTTATAATTTCTGTTCTTGTGCATTTGCTGAGGAGTGCTTTACTTCCAATTATGTGGTCAATTTTGGAATAAATGTGAATTGGTGCTGAGAAGAATGTATATTCTGTTGATTTGGGGTGGAGAGTTCTGTAGATGTCTGTTAGGTCTGCTTGCTGTAGAGATGAGTTTAATTCCTGGATATTCTTGTTAACTTTCTGTCTCGTTGATCTGTCTAATGTTGACAGTGGGGTGTTGAAGTCTCCCATTATTATTGTATGGGAGTCTAAGTCTCTTTGTAAGTCTCTAAGGACTTGCTTTATGAATCTGGGTGCTCCTGTATTGGGCGCATATATATTTAGGATAGTTAGCTCTTCCTGTCGAATTGATCCCTTTACCATTATGTAATGGCCTTCTTTGTCTCTTTTGATCTTTGATGGTTTCAAGTCTGTTTTATCAGAGACTAGTATTGCAACCCCTGCTTTTTTTTGTTCTCCATTTGCTTGGTAGATCTTCCTCCATCCCTTTATTTTGAGCCTATATATGTCTCTGCATGTGAGATGGGTCTCCTGAACACAGCAAACTGATGGGTCTTGACTCTTTATCCAGTTTGCCAGTCTGTGTCTTTTAATTGGACCATTTAGTCCATTTACATTTAAGGTTAATATTGTTATGTGTGAACTTGATCCTGCCATTATGATATTAACTGGTTATTTTGCTCGTTAGTTGATGGTTTCTTCCTAGCCTCGATGGTCTTTACATTTTGGCATGTTTTTGCAATGGCTGGTACCGGTTGTTCCTTTCCATGTTTAGTGCTTCGTTCAGCATCTCTTGTAAGGCAGGCCTGGTGGTGACAAAATCTCTAAGCATTTGCTTATCTGTAAAGGATTTTATTTCTCCTTCACTTATGAAACTTAGTTTGGCTGGATATGAAATTCTGGGTTTAAAATTCTTTTCTTTAAGAATTTTGAATATTGGCCCCCACTCTCTCCTGGCTTGTAGAGTTTCTGCCGAGAGATCTGCTGTTAGTCTGATGGGCTTCCCTTTGTGGGTGACCCGACCTTTCTCTCTGGCTGCCCTTAAGATTTTTTCCTTCATTTCAACTTTGGTGAATCTGGCAATTATGTGTCTTGGAGTTGCTCTTCTCGAGGATTATCTTTGTGGCATTCTCTGTATTTCCTGAATTTGAATGTTGGCCTGCCCTACTAGGTTGGGGAAGTTCTCCTGGATGATATCCTGAAGAGTGTTTTCCAACTTGGTTCCATTTTCCCCCTCACTTTCAGGCACCCCAATCAGACGTAGATTTGGTCTTTTTACATAATCCCATACTTCTTGCAGGCTTTGTTCATTTCTTTTTCTTCTTTTTTCTTTAGATTCTCTTCTTGCTTCATTTCATTCATTTGATCCTCAATCGCTGATACTCTTTCTTCCAGTTGATCGAGTCGGTTACTGAAGCTTGTGCATTTGTCACGTATTTCTGGTGTCATGGTTTTCATCTCTGTCAGTTCATTTATGGCCTTCTCTGCATTAATTATTCTAGTTATCAATTCTTCCACTCTTTTTTCAAGATTTTTAGTTTCTTTGTGCTGGGTACATAATTCCTTCTTTAGCTCTGAGAAGTTTGATGGACTGAAGCCTTCTTCTCTCATCCCGGCAAAGTCATTCTCCATCCAGCTTTGATCCGTTGCTGGCGATGAGCTGTGTTCCTTTGCAGGGGGAGATGCGCTCTTATTTTTTGAATTTTCAGCTTTTCTGTCTGACTTTTTCCCCATCTTTGTGGTTTTATCTGCCTCTGGTGTTTGATGATGGTGACGTACTGATCAGGTTTTGGTGTGGGTGTCCTTCCCGTTTGTTAGTTTTCCTTCTAACAGTCAGGACCCTCAGCTGTAGGTCTGTTGGAGATTGCTTGAGGTCCACTCCAGGCTGTGTTCGCCTGGGTATCAGCAGCAGAGGCTGCAGAAGATAGAATATTGCTGAACAGCGAGTGTACCTGTCTGATTCTTGCTTTGGAAGCTTCCTTTCCGGGGTGTACTCCACCATGTGAGGTGTGGGGTGTTGGTCTGCCCCTAGTGGAGGATGTCTCCCAGTTAGGCTACTCAGGGGTCAGGGACCCACTTGAGCAGGCAGTCTGTCCCTTCTCAGATCTCAACCTCCGTGTTGGGAGATCCACTGCTCTCTTCAAAGACAGAGTTGTTTGCATCTGCAGAGGATTCTGCTGCTTTTTTGTTGTTGTTGTTGTTTAGCTGTGCCCTGTCCCCAGAGGTGGAGTCTACAGAGACAGGCAGGCCTCCTTGAGCTGCTGTGAGCTCCACCCAGTTGGAGCTTCCCAGCGGCTTTGTTTACCTACTTAAGCTTCAGCAATGGCAAATGCCCCTGCCCCAGCCTTGCTGCTGCCTTGCCGTTAGATCGCAGACTGCTGTGCTAGCAATGAGGGAGGCTCCGTGTGCATGGGACCCTCCCGGCTAGGTGTGGGATATAATCTCCTGGTGTGCCCGTTTGCTAAGACCCTTGGTAAAGTGCAGTATTGGGGTGTGAGTTACCCGATTTTCCAGGTGTTGTGTGTCTCAGTTCCCCTGGCTAGGAAAAGGGATTCCCTTCCCCCTTGCGCTTCCCAGGTGAGGCAATGCCTCGCCCTGCTTCAGTTCTCACTGGTTGGGCTGCAGCAACTGACCAGCACTGATTGTCCGGCACTCCCCAGTGAGATGAACCCAGTACCTCAGTTGAAAATGCAGAAATTACCTGTCTTCTGTGTTGCTCGCGCTGGGAGCTGGAGACTGGAGCTGTTCCTATTTGGCCATCTGGCTCTTCCCACCCAAATTTTCTAGTGACAAATATTTCTTAGCTTTTGCTTGTCTAAAAATCTTTATGTTTTTCTTTATTCTTAAAGGCTCTATTAAAGGATATTCCTGCTGGATACGGCTAGGTCATGAGTGTTTTTCATTTAGTACGTTATAGATATCTTTTGACTCACAGGATTTCTGAGCTGAGATCACACTACTGCACTCCGGCGTGGGTGACAGAGTGAGACCCTGTCTCAAAACAAAACAAAAAGAACAACAAGAAAAGTTTTTTGTTCATCATTACTTATTATCAGCATTTTAATTATGATGGGCTTTGGCATGTTTGTGTCTTCATGTGTATATGTTTATCTGTCTTGGGATTTGTTGAGCTTCTTGAATCTGTGCATTTACAGTTTTCATCAAATTTACAAAAAATTTTTCCATTTTCAAGTATTTCCCCATAACTAAAATTACACGTGATATGGTTTGACTGTGTCCCCACCCAAATCACATCTTGATTTGTCGTTTTCACAATCCTCATGTGTTGCAGGAGGGAGCCAGTGAGAGATAATTGAATCATGGGGATGGTTTCCCCCATACTGTTCTCATGGCAGTGAATAAGTCTCACAAGATCTGATGATTTTATAAGGGGAAACCCCTTTCATCTGGTTCTCATTCTGTCTTGCTTTATGCTATGTAAGAAGTGCCTTTTGCCTTCCGCCATGATTTGAGGCCTCCCCAGCCACGCGGAACTGTGAGTCCATTAAACCAATTTTTCTTTATAAATCACCCAGTCTCAGGTATGGTTTTATCAGCAGCGTGAAAATAGACTGATAAAACACATATGTTAGATTAGCTTGGTACAGGTCACTAATGCACCATTCTTTTTATTTTGTACTGTTTTATTAGGGATCACAAACATGCAGAGTTCATTGCCAGACATCCTGAGACAGTTGTTCATATATTTTGTCCAATGCTCCAGTTGTTTGTGGTGGGAAGGTAAATCTGGGTCCTGTTACCCCATCAAGGCTGAATGCAAAAATATATATTTTTTTGATTTGCTGGATTATGTCTCAGAAAGCCACTGTTCCCTACACCTATTTTCCCAAAGATTGACCTATGTTTCACAGCCTGCGCAGGGCTTTCTCCTTCACTTTTATGATTCAATTCCTTAGAGCAGAAACCTAAACAAGAACTGAGACCACATCAAGCTAGTGAAATACATAATAATAAAACATTGAGACATGCTTATGGTCAAAGAGGTATTTTATAAACATAAAGATGTGCTATATCTTGATTGTCCAATAACCAAACTCTTTACCGAAAAGAGTGCTTCCTTATAGTCATGTAGTATTTTATGAGTACTCACTAGGCACTTAGAATAATTAATTAAACAAGAAATGGTTCTGGACCATGTTTGACTGTGTAAAATTTGGAACATCAATGAAGTCATATCTAAAGATAACAACAGTCACATTAAACAACATATTAATATTATGTGCCAGAAAAAAGGGTAATAATGTATGTTTCTTACAGATAGTTATGACCTTAAATGTGTTTATTTCAATCGGCATTTGAAAACCTGTTATGAATCCCCCATGTCCTCAAGGTAATTGGTATATAGACCCTTTAGTGTCTGTCAACATCCTATTTTTCCTTGACTTTTCTTTTGACCTGCCTGCCCTATCATTCACCTCCTGCCACTTAGAAAGTCCATCCTCTGCCTCGTCACTTGATCAGCACCTACACGATTTTTATGACCCAACTCTTCTGGGAGGCTTTTCTTGGTTCGTTCAAATATCGTTTCTTTCTTTCTCCTTAGTGCTGCTTCCTCAGTTAGCACTTCATCATTGTGCATTCTGGTAATTCTAAACCTGTATCACCATTAGTTTATGAAGGTGGGAAAATTTTCTTATTCATATTTTTATCTTCAGATTACAATATCGTAGTTGATGCATTTGAGTCAGATAATAAAAATTTGTCAGGAAAACAAATGAATGAGGGAATTCATATGAAACTACTTATTAAAGAGACCTGGAATTTTATTTTTGGAATAAAACTAGAAGGAATTTTAGACCTGTAAATTTGTACAAGAAATAACAGAATCAAGTATTGTCCTGGAAACCTTGCATATTTTTAGAAAGAGGTTTATGGAACCAAAAAAAAAAAAAGTTTGTGAAGAAGGGACTGGGGTAGGGAGCGTTTACTTCTGTCTTTTGACTTCACGGGAATTTACTTGGCTGACTTATTGAAGGTATCTGCTTTTCAAGAGTCAGTTGTGTGAAGGGACTCTTTGTAAATGACATGTACTTTAAAAAACTTCCCCCTTGTCATAGCAGAAACAAAAGATCAAGCAGAGGAGTGCATGTGTAGGCAAATTATGAAAGAAGTTATAGTAAAGCAATTCTTTTGAAATTATAATATTTCAGGACACCTATTATGCATGTCATGATTCAATAGAAGACATTCATACATTTAAAAATATTAGCTTTATTTATTACACATTGTACTCATAAATCATATCACTTTATTCTCCATAAATATATATATAGCTATAATCCATCAACTTACAATCAAATAAATATATAAATAAAAAATAAAAATAATGGCTTTAAAAATATAATGGTTTTTAAAAATTTTAGTCATATTCCTAGGCATTTTTTCTGTAAGCTGCCCACAGATCAAAGGATAAAATTTTTGTGCAGAAGACTAATAAAAGATATTATCCTCAGGAAACAAAGAAAGACTCAAAATTCAAGACAAATCTTTATGTACCCATCCACCCTAATGTCTATATTAGGACTCAGCAGGTCAAACAAAAAGGCACAGTACCAGACAAATGGAAAATTAACAAGCATCAAACAAACATTTGTAATAAATGCATTGACAGAAAGTAATTTTTCAGGAGGAAAGAGGAGGATGTGAACAGATTTTACCTTGGTCAAATGGAAGAACAGATTTTACCTTGGTCAAATGGAAGAACAGATTTTACCTTGGTCAAATGGAAGAACTTAGGCGTGTATCAATGGTTTGCATACATAGGAATGAGACTTGCATTCTACATCTTTTACACTAAGCCATTCATATATTTCTTAAAATATAAAAAGGGAAATCCACAATAATGAAATTACTATGTATTAATAGTTAATTTGACAAACACTACAAGCCCTGAAGTCTATAAAACTTTATTAGAAAGAATTTTTAAAATGTCTTAATATAGCTTTCCACCATATTCAGATTTTTACTCTGTTTCAATTCTAAGGGCTATTTCATATTAAGTGTAAAGAGCAATGTAGGTTGCTATAAAATATTAATTTAAAAATATGATAGAAAAATTAAGGCATTCATTCCAACCACCTCAATATTGTGACTAACATGTCAAGTTTTGTTTACATTTTCTAATGTTTACAAATAAGAAAATCAGCTACATTAAATTTGCATTTATATAATCACAGAAATGGAACACAGTAGCACACAATTTTGTATTAAAAGCACTAGGGAATGTTAATGTTCGTTTACCATGAACTGTTATGCTTTTCACATGTTGTGACATCATATCTTCTTAGAACTAGGTACAATTTTCACATAGAGTGAAGAAGCAGATGTGTTTTGTCCTGAATGAAAGAATTAGACAGTGTTACTTCTATTCATCAAATATGACTGGAGTTTTCTTATGGTGAGTTTGTTACTCATAGGGCAACAGAGAAAACAGATATGAGTGAAGGAAAACGCTATGCTAAGGACGGGACGCTGACCTGTTATGAAATAGGAAGTAGCTCATAGGGGTAATATGCCCAATAACTAGCTTGCATACCCTTGAGCAAATGACCCCCTTGGATCTTCAGTTTCTTTGTGCAAAACGTATACAATGAGAGCCCTTTAATGATAATATAGCTACAGTACAAAACATAATTTCTGTACATGAAAGATAAGAAATACAGTACAATTCTCAAGTATGATTGAAAGGTACTCTAAGGGTTGCTTATCTTTTCATAAGAGAATGCAGCATAATAGGCATAAGGCACTGGGTTATGGGGGATTCCAAGATAAATAAGACAGACACTTTCTTCCTAAGAAGAAACTTCTTGAGAATAACAAGCATTTATTAAATACTTCTTTTATTCCAGGCACTGGACTACATTACTTCACTTCATTACGTTCTTACTGCAACCTGGTGCTTGAAGTGCTATCATTACAAGGATGAGGAAATAATTCAGAAAGGCCAATTGAGATGGTTATGGTCATGCCTTATACCACTGGCAGGTATAAGCAGCGACTCCAGACCCTGAGTGCTTCTCCATTGCAGCCCTGTGTCTTTTTTTCAGATGTTGGTACACTTCAAGGCAAAAAGTGATAAGTACTAAGGCTCCTCCACCAAAATGCTCAGAAATCCACGAGAAAGGATGGGAGATTTCCTCGTTTCAACGTCGTTGTGAATTAGAACTGTAACATGGGCACCAGTTTGCCAAAATACTCCCATGTCAAAATGGCAAGGTCAAAGTCGCTGTATCAATGTGCGATGTGTCTGGCATCATGGGTCAAGGAAGAAAATTTGATCCACTAGACAGGAAGAGATAATTCTTGGAAGAACAGGGTTGAGTGTATAATTGACAAGAAGTTTGGGGACTTGATACAAAATCCTAGCTGTGGTGATTGGCCCCTAAATCTTAGCTCTCACAGAGGAATAGTTCTAAACCTCACTTAATGAAGGAGTGTAAGCTGTTTGACATTTTCTAGTTAGCCAGGACGGTACCTCTTTGTACTTTTCAATGTTTTTACCTCTCCCTAGAATGCCCTTCCTCTTTTGGGCAATTAATGAGTAACTATTACACATTAATTTGTATATTAATTCTGCCTGTCCAATACAAATAGGGCTTGCTCCGTGGAGCTCTCCCTAAGCTCTTTTCCTCTCCCAGATTTCCTTCTCTAAATAACCATAATCCTTACATTAAAAACAATTATTTTAGACTTTCAGATAAGTTGCAAGGACATTTACAGAGAATCCCTGTATGTCCACTTTTCTTAAACCCTCTCCCCGATAATCCCCCATAAAAGTTAACAGTTAAATCTATTAAAGCTTAAGTACTAACCTGTGCATGTCACAGGTTTGAATTCTGAAGAAAAGAAACCTAGAAGACAAGTCTGTGCCTTGTGCCTGGTAAGTAGCAAACTAATTTTGCTGTCAGTTTAAAAATCCTGCTTTAAATTACTCAGATTTCAATATTCCAGTTTCTTTTCAGTTTGTAATTACCATTAGGATTCAATCATCAACATTTTAGCCAATTACACTACTGAATGCCATGTTTTTTTGTTTTTTTGTTTTTTACTTGTCTCTATATTTATTTATTTATTTATTTATTTTTAATTTATTTATTATTATTATACTTTAAGTTGTAGGGTACATGTGCATAACGTGCAGGTTTGTTACATATGTATACTTGTGCCATGTTGCTGTGCTGCACCCATCAACTCGTCATTTACATCAGGTATAACTCCCAGTGCAATCCTTCCCCCCTCCCCCATCCCCATGATAGGCCCCTGTGTGTGATGTTCCCCTTCCTGAGTCCGAGTGATCTCATTGTTCAGTTCCCACCAATGAGTGAGAACATGCGGTGTTTGGTTTTCTGTTCTTGTGATAGTTTGCTAAGAATGATGGATTCCAGCTGCATCCAAGTCCCTACAAAGGACTCAAACTCATCCTTTTTTATGGCTGCATAGTATTCCATGGTGTATATGTGCCACATTTTCTTAATCCAATCTGTCACTGATGGACATTTGGGTTGATTCCAAGTCTTTGCTATTGTGAATAGTGCTGCAATAAACATACGTGTGCATGTGTCTTTATAGCAGTATGATTTATAATCCTTTGGGTATATACCCAGTAATGGGATGGCTGGGTCATATGGTACATCTAGTTCTAGATCCTTGAGGAATCGCCATACTGTTTTCCATAATGGTTGAACTAGTTTACAATCCCACCAACAGTGTAAAAGTGTTCCTATTTCTCCACATCCTCTCCAGCACCTGTTGTTTCCTGACTTTTTAATGATCACCATTCTAACTGGTGTGAGATGGTATCTCATTGTGGTTTTGATTTGCATTTCTCTGATGGCCAGTGATGATGAGCATTTTTTCATGTGTCTGTTGGCTGTATGAATGTCTTCTTTTGAGAAATGTCTGTTCATATCCTTTGGCCACTTTTTGATGGGGTTGTTTGTTTTTTTCTTGTAAATTTGTTTGAGTTCTTTGTAGGTTCTGGATATTAGCCCTTTGTCAGATGAGTAGATTGCAAACATTTTCTCCCATTCTGCAGGTTGCCTGTTCACTCTGATGGTAGTGTCTTTTGCTGTGCAGAAGCTCTTTAGTTTAATGAGATCCCATTTGTCAATTTTGGCTTTTGCTGCCATTGCTTTTGGTGTTTTAGACATGAAATCATTGCCCATGCCTATGTCCTCAATGGTACTACCTAGGTTTTCCTCTAGGATTTTTATGGTATTAGGTCTAACATTTAAGTCTCTAATCCATCTTGAATTAATTTTCGTATAAGGAGTAAGGAAAGGATCCAGTTTCAGCTTTCTACTTATGGCTAGCCAATTTTCCCAGCACCATTTATTAAATAGGGAATCCTTTCCCCATTTCTTGTTTCTCTCAGGTTTCTCAAAGATCAGATGGCTGTAGATGTGTGGTGTTATTTCTGAGGACTCTGTTCTGTTCCATTGGTCTATATCTCTGTTTTGGTACCAGTACCATGCTGTTTTGGTTACTGTAGCCTTGTAGTATAGTTTGAAGTCAGGTAGTGTGATGCCTCCAGCTTTGTTCTTTTGACTTAGGATTGTCTTGGAGATGCGGGCTCTTTTTTGGTTCCATATGAACTTTAAAGCAGTTTTTTCCAATTCTGTGAAGAAAGTCATTGGTAGCTTGATGGGGATGGCATTGAATCTATAAATTACCTTGGGCAGTATGGCCATTTTCACGATATTGATTCTTCCTATCCATGAGCATGGTATGTTCTTCCATTTGTTTGTGTCCTCTTTTATTTCACTGAGCAGTGGTTTGTAGTTCTCCTTGAAAAGGTCCTTTACATCCCTTGTAAGTTGGATTCCTAGGTATTTTATTCTCTTTGAAGCAATTGTGAATGGAAGTTCATTCCTGATTTGGCTCTCTGTTTGTCTGTTATTGGTGTATAAGAATGCTTGTGATTTTTGCACATCAATTTTGTATCCTGAGACTTTGCTGAAGTTGCTTATCAGCTTAAGGAGATTTTGGGCTGAGACAATGGGGTTTTCTAAATATACAATCATGTCATCTGCAAAGAGGGACAACTTGACTTCTTCTTTTCCTAACTGAATACCCTTGATTTCTTTCTCTTGCCTGATTGCCCTAGCCAGAACTTCCAACACTATGTTGAATAGGAGTGGTGAGAGAGGGCATCCCTGTCTTGTGCCAGTTTTCAAAGGGAATTTTTCCAGTTTTTGCCCATTCCGTATGATATTGGCTGTGGGTTTGTTATATACAGCTCTTATTATTTTGAGGTACGTTCCATCAATACCGAATTTATTGAGCGTTTTTAGCATGAAGGGCTGTTGAATTTTGTCAAAAGCCTTTTCTGCATCTATTGAGATAATCATGTGGTTCTTGTCTTTGGTTCTGTTTATATGCTGGATTATGTTTATTGATTTGCGAATGTTGAACCAGCCTTGCATCCCAGGGATGAAGCCCACTTGATCATGGTGGATAAGCTTTTTGATGTGTTGCTGAATCCGGTTTGCCAGTATTTTATTGAGGATTTTTGCATCGATGTTCATCAGGGATATTGGTCTAAAATTCTCTTTTTGTGTTGTGTCTCTGCCAGGCTTTGGTATCAGGATGATGTTGGCCTCATAAAATGAGTTAGGGAGGATTCCCTCTTTTTCTATTGATTGGAATAGTTTCAGAAGGAATGGTACCAACTCCTCCTTGTACCTCTGGTAGAATTCAGCTGTTAATCCATCTGGTCCTGGACTTTTTTTGGTTGGTAGGCTATTAATTGTTGCCTCAATTTCAGAGCCTGCTATTGGTCTATTCAGGGATTCAACTTCTTCCTGGTTTAGTCTTGGGAGAGTGTAAGTGTCCAGGAAATTATCCATTTCTTCTAGATTTTCCAGTTTATTTGCGTAGAGGTGTTTATAGTATTCTCTGATGGTAGTTTGTATTTCTGTGGGGTCGGTGGTGATATCCCCTTTATCATTTTTAATTGCGTCGATTTGATTCTTCTCTCTTTTCTTCTTTATTAGTCTGGCTAGTGGTCTGTCAATTTTGTTGATCTTTTCAAAAAACCAACTCCTGGATTCATTGATTTTTTGGAGGGTTTTTTGTGTCTCTATCTCCTTCAGTTCTGCTCTGATCTTAGTTATTTCTTGCCTTCTGCTAGCTTTCGAATATGTTTGCTCTTGCTTCTCTAGTTCTTTTAATTGCGATGTTAGAGTGTCAATTTTAGATCTTTCCTGCTTTCTCTTGTGGGCATTTAGTGCTATAAATTTCCCTCTACACACTGCTTTAAATGTGTCCCAGAGATTCTGGTATGTTGTATCTTTGTTCTCATTGGTTTCAAAGAACATCTTTATTTCTGCCTTCATTTCGTTATGTACCCAGTAGTCATTCAGGAGCAGGTTGTTCAGTTTCCATGTAGTTGAGCGGTTTTGATTGAGTTTCTTAGTCCTGAGTTCTAGTTTGATTGCACTGTGGTCTGAGAGACAGTTTGTTATAATTTCTGTTCTTGTACATTTGCTGAGGAGTGCTTTACTTCCAATTACGTGGTCAATTTTTGAGTAAGTACGATGTGGTACTGAGAAGAATGTATATTCTGTTGATTTGGGGTGGAGAGTTCTATAGATGTCTATTAGGTCTGCTTGCTGCAGAGATGAGTTCAATTCCTGGATATCCTTGTTAACTTTCTGTCTCGTTGATCTGTCTAATGTTGACAGTGGAGTGTTGAAGTCTCCCATTATTATTGTATGGGAGTCTAAGTCTCTTTGTAAGTCTCTAAGGACTTGCTTTATGAATCTGGGTGCTCCTGTATTGGGTGCATATATATTTAGGATAGTTAGCTCTTCCTGTTGAATTGATCCCTTTACCATTATGTAATGGCCTTCTTTGTCTCTTTTGATCTTTGATGGTTTAAAGTCCGTTTTATCAGAGACTAGTATTGCAACCCCTCCTTTTTTTTGTTCTCCATTTGCTTGGTAAATCTTCCTCCATCCCTTTATTTTGAGCCTATGTATGTCTCTGCGTGTGAGATGGGTCTCCTGAATACAGCAGACTGATGGGTCTTGACTCTTTATCCAGTTTGCCAGTCTGTGTCTTTTAATTGGAGCATTTAGTCCATTTACATTTAAGGTTAATATTGTTATGTGTGAACTTGATCCTGCCATTATGATATTAACTGGTTATTTTGCTCGTTAGTTGATGCAGTTTCTTCCTAGCCTCAATGGTCTTTACATTTTGGCATGTTTTTGCAATGGCTGGTACCGGTTGTTCCTTTCCATGTTTAGTGCTTCCTTCAGGGTCTCTTGTAAGGCAGGCCTAGTGGTGACAAAATCTCTAAGCATTTGCTTATCTGTAAAGGATTTTATTTCTCCTTCACTTATGAAACTTAGTTTGGCTGGATATGAAATTCTGGGTTTAAAATTCTTTTCTTTAAGAATGTTGAATATTGGCCCCCACTCTCTTCTGGCTTGGAGAGTTTCTGCTGAGAGTTCTGCTGTTAGTCTGATGGGCTTCCCTTTGTGGGTAACCCGACCTTTCTCTCTCGCTGCCCTTAAGATTTTTTCCTTCATTTCAACTTTGGTGAATCTGGCAATTATGTGTCTTGGAGTTGCTCTTTTCGAGGAGTATCTTTGTGGCGTTCTCTGTATTTCCTGGATTTGAATGTTGGCCTGCCCTACTAGGTTGGGGAAGTTCTCCTGGATGATATCCTGAAGAGTGTTTTCCAACTTGGTTCCATTTTCCCCCTCACTTTCAGGCACCCCAATCAGACGTAGATTTGGTCTTTTTACATAATCCCATACTTCTTGCAGGCTTTGTTCATTTCTTTTTCTTCTTTTTTCTTTTGGTTTCTCTTCTCGCTTCATTTCATTCATTTGATCCTCAATCGCTGATACTCTTTCTTCCAGTTGATCGAGTCGGTTACTGAAGCTTGTGCATTTGTCACGTATTTCTCGTGTCATGGTTTTCATCTCTTTCATTTCGTTTAGGACCTTCTCTGCATTAATTACTCTAGCCATCAATTCTTCCACTTTTTTTTCAAGATTTTTAGTTTCTTTGCGCTGGGTACGTAATTCCTCCTTTAGCTCTGAGAAATTTGATGGACTGAAGCCTTCTTCTCTCATCTCGTCAAAGTCATTCTCTGTCCAGCTTTGATCCGTTGCTGGCGATGAGCTGCGCTCCTTTGCCGGGGGAGATGCGCTCTTATTTTTTGAATTTCCAGCTTTTCTGCCCTGCTTTTTCCCCATCTTTGTGGTTTTATCTGCCTCTGGTGTTTGATGATGGTGACGTACTGATTGGGTTTTGGTGTGGGTGTCCTTCCCGTTTGTTAGTTTTCCTTCTAACAGTCAGGACCCTCAGCTGTAGGTCTGTTGGAGATTGCTTGAGGTCCACTCCAGACTCTGTTTGCCTGTGTATCAGCAGCAGAGGCAGCAGAAGATAGAATATTGCTGAACAGCGAGTGTACCTGTCTGATTCTTGCTTTGGAAGCTTCCTCTCAGGGGTGTACTCCTCCCTGTGAGGTTGGGGTGTCAGACTGCCCCTAGTGGAGGATGTCTCCCAGTTAGGCTACTCAGGGGTCAGGGCCCCACTTGAGCAGGGAGTCTGTCCCTTCTCAGATGTCAACCTCCGTGTTGGGATATCCACTGCTCTCTTCAAAGCTGTCAGACAGAGTCGTTTGCGTCTGCAAAGGTGTCTGCTGTGTTTGGTTAGTTTACTGTGCCCTGTCCCCAGAGGTGGAGTCTACAGAGACAGGCAGGTTTCCTTGAGCTGCTGTGAGCTCCACCCAGTTCGAGCTTCCCAGCAGCTTTGTTTACCTACTTAAGCCTCAGCAATGGCGGGCGCCCCTCCCCCAGCCTCACTGCTGCCTTGCCGGTAGATCACAGACTGCTGCGCTAGCAATGAGGGAGGCTCCGTGGGTGTGGGACCCTCCCAGCCAGGTGTGGGATATGATCTCCTGGTGTGCCTGTTTGCTTAAAGCGCAGTATTGGGGTGGGAGTTACCCGATTTTCCAGGTATGGTGTGTCTCAGTTCCCCTGGCTAGGAAAAGGGACTCCCTTCCCCCTTGCGCTTCCCAGGTGAGGCAATGCCTCGCCCTGCTTCAGCTCTCGCTGGTCGGGTTGCAGCAGCTGACCAGCACCGATCGTCCGGCACTCCCCAGTGAGATGAACCCAGTACCTCAGTTGAAAATGCAGAAATCACGGGTCTTCTGTGTCGCTCGCGCTGGGAGTTGGAGACTGGAGCTCCTCCTATTCGGCCATCTTGCTCCGTCCGAATGCTATGTTTTTAAAAAAACAATTACAGATGGCAACCCACTTTGTAAATCTCCTCTGTAAAAATAAAATAATTTTTAATGTTGGTTTGCTGGTCAATCAGACGAATAATTAAAGCAATGGAGTTTTGGATTCGTTTCTTATTTAGCAGTGGTCAGTTACACACAAGAAAACTGGCAGGAGAGACTGCAGTACTTTCCATTTTGTGAAAGTTGCCAAGAAAAGTCAATTTATTTCCAGAACAACCTTGAAAATGTTCCTCTAATTTTCAGCAGACATGGTTTTGCTGAAAAATTTTTTGCTTTTAATTAGGTTCTTTTATTTAAATGTCTTGTCTCATTATTTTCTTTTTAGAGATTACAGTCTTTTTAATAAATCTGAGTTCCTATCATAAATCAGCATATGCCAAGTGGAGTCACTCAATTCTATAAAGGATCTGACTCAGCAGGAACAATAAAAGTATGATCCACTTGTCATCCGGAATGCGCGCTGAAAACTTTATCATCCACATCTCTACAAGTTTTCTTCTAGACGCTCATTGTTCCTTTAGATCCAAAAATTTTATTCAAAAGAATCAAAAAGGGGAAGTAAATAAGACAAACCTCACAAAAGAGAAGTATGTAGTAGGCATGGAGCATCTGGGTGATGTAGGAGTTGGCAAAGTTCATAGACGACTATGTTTAATCATGTCTTGTTGAAAGTTGTGTGCGTGCGTGTGTGTGCATGCACGTTGTGCATGAGGTCATGCAAATGCTTCAATTTCATGAATTTATCAGTTCTCAGTCATAAGGCTAGTGGGCCTCTATGAGAATGCCATTCATTGATTACCAAAATATAGCCTAAACAGGGGTGTCCAATCTTTTAGCTTCTCTGAACCATGTCAGAAGAATTGTCTTGGGCCACACATAAAATACACTAAGACTAAAAATAGCTTATGAGCTAAGAAAAATAATAATTGCAAAAAACCTCAAAATGTTTTAAGAAAGTTTATGAAATGTTTGTGTTGGGCTGCATTTAAAGCTGTCTTGGGCCACGTGAGGCCCGTGGACTGTGGGTTAGACAGGCTTCATAGAACCATCCTTGAGGCAATATGGGTATTGTTTCAGCAAACCCATTACTGACCAATTGAGCATTTTGGATTTTAACGGTAATCTTCTTTCCTGAAACTTGTTTATTTATTTATTTATTAGAGTCAGCATCTCGCTCTCTCACCCAGGCTGGAGTGCAGGAGCTCCATCTCTGCTCACTGAACCCTCCGCCTCCTGTGTTCAAGCAATTCTCAAGCCTCAGCCTCCCGAATAGCTGTGATTACAGGTGCCCACCACCATGCCTGCTAGTTTTTGTATTTTTTGTAGAGACAGGATTTTACCATGTTGGCCAGGTTGGTCTCGAACTCCTGACCTCAAGTGATCCACCCACCTCGGCCTCCCAAAGTATTAGGATTACAGGTGTGAGCCACCATGCCTGGCCCATGAAACTTTTAAATATTACTTATGTACCACTCTACACATCCAATTTAATAATCTGAATGACCATAGGTAATTGAATGCTCCTTGAACAATGAGCATCATTTTTTATGTGTTGTGATAGTTTCATAGATGCTTCCAGCCACTTAATCCCTGTGGTGTGAAGGTTACATTTCAGATTGAGGTTTCCAGTAATAGTATAAGAAAATCTTAAATGAATACCCAAAGCATTATTTATTTTTTCTTAGAAGCCAAACTGAATTTGTGGAAGAAAAATAAGTCAGCGTTTAATGGATGGAACAGAGAGTGGAAACATCTGACAGAACAGTAGGAAACTTTGTTCTGTTTTGAATGCCTCACCACTACTCATACCATCTGTCATGCATTTCTCATGAAATAAACAATTTTCAGAATTTTTTTTGTCCAGGGAAGAGACATTTTGTATTTTATTGATTTATTTATCCTATGTAGACTTAAGGTAATGACATTTAAGAAAATAACTTTGGAACGAGATACTTTTATCAAAACAGGTAGTACTTGTTTTATTTGAAAGCGTTTCTCAAGGACATAAGATGGGGATACACATTATAATACATAGATTGAATGGCAAATGTAGGGGGTGGCTTGGAAAGAGAGGAAGTGATGCCAAGAGCAAATACTGAATTTCCTGCCGTTTTTATTTCCTGAAATCAGAGTGGCTGAGAAAGGGCTGGCTGAGAGAAAGAGCTGGGGGAAGGGAAAGGAAGGATGACTCTTCTCAAGGGCGGGGTGGGGAGGGGGGTCTCCTTCGTAAAATTTTTGAACTGTCGCCACAATCTGGCAATATTTTTATGCCAGAGGAAAGATGACACTCTCCTCATTATTTACAGTTTTCATCAGATGTCTCAGTTGATTATACAAGTTTCTTCCGATCATTCCATGTGTGAAAATTAGCTTTTCTTAAATAGTTAATAGTCCAGGGTGTTTCCCATAACTGTCCAGTAACACCCTTGACGTTGAACACTAGTGGCTTCATATGTTTTCAACATTCTGTTTCTAAGATTTTGTGTGTGTGTGTGTAATAACTTTCACCTTCAGTTTTCAACCTCTTGTTACTTCTATCCTACAAGTGCTATTTTTCCCATCTCAAGGAGAGGAATATTGCGATATTAGGTTTTGAATGGAGTCTCAGCTTCAATGCAGTTCTGTGTTCTTGGACAACTTCCTCAATCTCCTGTTTCTTCAATTGTCTCTCTGCTCCTCGTGGCTGTGGTGAAGGTTGAATGAGATAATATATTTATAGCATCTGGTTCGTATTAGGAAATAAATGTTTATTCCCTCCCCACACTGTTTCCTCATTGTTCCTATTATTGAGTTCATCTTTCCTGTCCTGGCTTTCATCCCTGCGTCTCTCCTCTCCCCCTGTGTTCATGGCACCGCTTCGTCCTTCTATGGATGGGACAACAACATCTAACAAGACAGAGGGGCTGTGGGCTGAGGTGACTCCCCCTACATTATGCTACGTGCAAAACAATTTTAAGGCTTCACAATTTGTATTTCATAAACCAATAAAAAGCACTGGGCGTTAAACCACCAGAGCTATTCTGGCCTTTGCTCGTGGTTTTGAAATCAGATTTATCCTTCATCTACATACCTCACTATCTTCTGAGGTCCAGCCATATTTTGTTGCTTTTTTCCTTCAAGTCCCACACCCTTGTCATATCTTTATTTGTAATCTCATTATCCTTTTGCTTTCTATTAACATTTTCCCTCCCTTTAGACTCTCCTCAAATTGGCTAACCATTTGAAATTAACAGTGATTTCTTCTGGTTAAATACGATGGCCTTTCATCTCTACATTTTATCTACCTGTACTGGTGTGGATGAGAATTACCAGGATTAACACTACTCTGTTTTGTGGTGGCATCTTTGTCTTCACACCTCTCATCCCCGCCCTGCATTCCCATACATGGCCCAGCTTCAAATTATGGTGTCTCTTTACTTAAAACACCTTTTGTAACCATTTATTTTCCCTTTTTCTAGGCACTAAAAAACCCTCAAACTCCACCCATTTTCCATTTTATTCACAATGACATCTTCTTCTTAGAACCTCCTGTAAATCCTTCTAGTCTTTCCCTCCCCTCATTTACCTTATATTAGAAACTATACTTAAATATTAAAATGCCATTTTCATTACTATTACCTTGTTCAGAAACTTGCCTCTCAATTGCCAGTTTCTTAAGGTTAGTACTGAAACCAAGTTTCAAGGCTTCACTGCTAGTAATGCCCTATGATTTGCTGCTTCTTTATTTTTCTCTGAATACTCTTTTCCAGAAAGGCTTCTAGTATGTAGAAGAGAATCCTGTAATGGACACATTACTTTGGCTTTTCCTTGGCCAGTGGTAACAGGTAGGGAAGCACATACAGAATTATTAGAAACCATAGAGGAGAAAGTAGAGAAAACAACTTTGTCTGTGGCTCTGTGTGCTAATTTACATCAAGACAACAATGTACTCACTAGCTTTTCTCAAAATCAGAGAATTGTTCAGGGCTATTTAAAACCATTAAGATTGTTAGCTATTGCTTCATACAAATAAGCCCCTGGCCAAATAACAATAACATAACTTTCTAGCTCTGCTTTTTTTTTTTTTTTTTTGAGATACAGTCTCACTCTGTCTCCTAGGCTGGAGTGCAGGGATGCGATCTCAGCTCACTGCAACCTCCACCTCCTGGGTTCAGGTGATTCTCCTGCCTCAGCCTCCCAAGTAGCTAGGATTACAGGCACATGCCACCACACCTAGCGAATTTTTGTATTTTTAGTAGAGATGGGGTTTCACCATGTTGGCCAGGCCGGTCTTGAACTCCTGACCTCAAGTGATCTGCCTGCCTCGGCCTCCCAAAGTGCTGGGATTACAGGCATGAGCCACCACACCCGGCTCTAGCTCTGCTTTATAACAGCACTAAAACCGAGTATTCAAAGCAAATGTTTCTCACGAGCCCTTTTCCAAGAACCAGTCTAATGGCTTTCACGCTGTTAATTGTGTTTATTACAAGGGATGGTAACTTAGTACTCACATTCCTAGTAGATGCAAATACTTATGCTGACATTTCCATTGGTTTGGCATGATCCCCATAGTTTCTGCATGAGAACGAGGCTTTCTGGCCCATTTTCAACTAGCATTCCCAAGTATTCAGAAGGGCTTCTTCTCTCTCACCCTCATTTCACATTCTCTCTAAATCCTTTCCTTCCAATATTCGTTGAGCCACCAAATTGATGCCTTTTTCACATTATATTTGCACTGCGAAGCCAGGTTGGTCTCCCTGCCACTAGTGCTCAAGACTTTAATCTATGCCACCTGTCACAGCGAGCTTAGATTTCCTAGAGCAGAACTGGAAGTCCTTCCCACTACAAAACTTGATTGCTCCTCATTCTGGAGGCCATGAGTGGTGGCAGTCAGGGTCCTGCACTTGTCCAGCATCGTGACCCCAAATGCAAACAAAACTTACACTTTACATGTATTGTGTCTTCCCCTGACCCTTTTTCAAGAGGATCCTTCCACCCTACTTCCCATTCTCAGTTTCTTAAACTTACTTATCCTTTAGAAACAACCTAGACAAAAATTCTACCTCCTCCATACGGCCTTCCCAGGATTCCTTTAAAAATGGGCTCTTATGACTTTGAATTACAATTTTTGTTACCTGTATTGTAGATAGAAGATTCTTTAAGGCTGTAGCTCTATCAGGTGAGCTGACACTTTATCTTGCATTTATAATTATTTTCTGATTGCTTCAAAAGTCTCCATCAATTAAAACCTTGCCTTATTATCTATAGTTCTTGTTTCATTCTTTCCTGATATGTTAATCAGGACATACTGGCATATCTTTTAAAAATGCTTATGAGAGAGTAATATGTTGGGTTCACCTTGGCCAGTTAAGATGTAGGATTTAGAAAATAGGACAAGGCAGGTGAGCAACATATAATGATTGAATAGATGCATGAATATACAAACAATATATATGTTTTCTTTCTTTTTAATTCGTTCTCCACACTGTAGCCAGAATGATGTTCCACCTGCTTATGTTGCTTCCCTGCTCAAGCCCGTTAAAGTCTTGCCATTGCTTTTAGGATGCACAAACCCTTAAGATGCCTCGTTATGATCTGGTTCCTATTTACCTTGGTAGCTTCCACTCCACTCCATGCCACTAATCTTGTCACATTGAACTTCTGTCTCTCTGACGAGTCCTTACTCTCTCTGGGCTTTTCTAAATGTTGTTACCTCTGTGTGACATAATCTTCCTGCCCCTCTGCCACCCTCATTCTCCAGCAAATTCCAACTCATCCTTTGGATCTCAGCTTAGACATCACTTCCTCTGGGAAGCTCCCTCTGACTATCCAGGACTCAAACAAGTGCACTTCCAAGATTCCCTGACAGTTCACGCATTGCTCCAGCATGGGTCTGTGTTATTATTGACCAGTTAGCAGCCTGACTCCCTCACTCGGCTATCTTTGTGAGGGCAGGGCTGTGTCTGTCCCATACACCACTTACATCCCAACATAGCCTAGGTTGGAAAGATTTAATTTTATTTATTTATTTTTTTAAAACTATGTGTAGCAAGATTTAATTTTATACAAATCAGTGAATATATCTCTTTTCTACCCTTATCTATATATATCATTATGAATATGTATATATGAATACATATTAAATATGGATAAATATAAATATATGTTACATATATTAAAAGTAATGGCAAAACAGCAATTACTTTTGCATGAACCGCATATAATATATTTCTTAAGATGATAGGTCTGGTGAGTGACAGGGTGGGTACTCCTGATGCAGGAGGTTGTCTAAATGTGTCTTAGAGTAAATATTTTGGAACATTATATGCTGTCTTAGGACTTCTTTCTTTGAAAAACCTTCACTTCTGATCTGTGTAAAATGTCTTTCTGATTCCTTTCTGATTTCCTCCTTTAGGATTATTTTTAACACTACTCTTTTCCAGATATAGTTCCTCACTCTAATAGAATAGAGCTTTATTCTTTGGATACGGTACATCCATTTTGCACATTATCCTAAGCAAATCTTGCTTTCAATTTTGTTTTGATTTAAAATAATGGAAGTAATGTTTTCAAATTATCTACTCTGTCTTTTATTTTTGCCTTTTTGCCGCTGTTGTTGTCATTTTACTTCTGCAAGCTCTCTGTAGTCTGGAGCCTATTAGGAGGTCTTGGCAATCATTCACTTCCTCATAATTTGGAAAACTGTGGAAACTGGACCACCGTTACCATAGCTCATTCTGCGTTGGTGTTCTCTGTGAATCTGTGAAAAAAAGGTTTTTCCATCACTAATAAACTAAAATAAAAGTAACACGAAGTATTCCAAAATACAAATGATTTATTCGTTGGCAATTTTCAATATTTTTTATCCATCTTCTGGCCCACTAGCAAAGTAACTTGAGGAAATCAGATGTCTTCATTCCTTATTTTTCAGATGCTGGACGGCACCTTTAAGAAATCATGCAACAAGTATTCAGTGTTTGGTAGAAGCACACAGACCCAGGAGTCCAACCCACATATTAAAATGATGCTGAGGCTAAACCTGTTCCACATTCTTTACCTTACTCCTTGTCCAACTTACTACTTTGTCAACCACCAGCAACAACTGTTCCTACCCCTGCCCCTCCTCAGTGGACTTGCATCTCTGGCTTTTTGCCCTTCACTTCTTCTACAGGCTCATGATGTATCTCCTGCCTTCTGGTTTGGCAAACTAGAAAGGACAGACTAATTACTTGATCTGTCCTTCTGAGCTAAGGACCTTTTCTCGTAAGATTCATTCTGGGCTCTGTTGCCTCCCTGGTTCTGACTCCAGAGGGACAGATGTTGGCTGTTATCTTGAACCTAGAATCCGGAAATGCTTCAATTTTTGCCAATGTCACAATTCTACAGTTGAAAACATACAATTGTTGAACCCACCCTACTTCATAGGAGAGATGATTCTTGATATGGTTTGGCTGTGTCACCACCAAATCTTGACTTAAATTGTATCTCCCAGCTATTCTCAAGTGTTGTGGGAGGGACCCAGGGGGAGGTAATTAATTCATGGGGGCCGATCTTTCCCATGCTATTATCGTGACAGTGGATAAGTCTCACCGGATCTGAAGGGTTTCCGCTTTTGCTTCTCTCATTCTTCACTTGCCGCCATCATGGAAGAAGTGCCTTTGGCCTCCCGCCATGATTCTGAGGCCTCCCCAGCTATGTGGAACTGTAAGTCCAATGAAACCTCTTTTTGTTCCCATTTGTGGGTATGTCTTTATCAGCAGCATGAAAATGAACTAATACATTCCCCCCTCAAGTTTTTGCTGCAATTGAAAAACTTTATGATCTTCTAGACCAGTCCTTGATCTTATCATGTTCTCTTTTGGTCATAGTTTGTAATGCTTCTTTTATGATTCTGAAATAAAAATGATGGATAATATTATCTACCTACACATCACTTCAAAAAAATCAATATAATGCACAAACTAGTATAAAGAGAAATAAGAAAAGTAATTTATAATAGATTAGTATGGATTTCATTATATAACTGTTCAATAATGAGTATTCCAGAGGAATAAGAATATTGTCAGGTGATTGCACCTATGCACCAAACCAACTTGTGACAGCTACAGAGGCAGATGGTTAGAGGTGGAAATTTTTTAATTTTTATTTTTAATTGACACATAATACAATGGGATGTTTTGATACAAGAATTGTTTTTTATTTTGAGACAAAAATTGCATAAGTAGTGTTGCTGTCAGAATATGATTTTCAAAAAAAGTGGTAAAATCAAAACAAAACAAATACAACTTTCTCCTTGGGAAATGCAATGTTGTTATATAAAATGAAATTCGCTTCCAGGCTCAAATCACATAAACAGGTGTTTTTTGTTTGTTTGTTTTTGTTTTTGATACAGAGTCTCGCTGTGTCGCCAGGCTGGAGTGCAGTGGCACCATCTCAGCTCACTGCAACTTCCACCTCCCAGATTGAAGTGATTCTTCTGCCTCAGCCTCCGCAGTAGGTGGGATTACAGGTACCTGCCACCATGCCCGGCTAATTTTTGTATTTTTAATAGAGACGAGGTTTCACCATGTTGGCCAGGATAGTCTTGATCTCTTGACCTCAAGTGATCTGCCCACCTCGGCCTACCAAAGTACTGGGATTACAGGCGTGAGCCACTGCTCCTGGTCCCACATAAACAGGTTTTTAACTTATACATATATCTTGTGGGGCAATGAAAAGTTATGTGGGATACAAGGCAATTCTTTATTGTCTGGAACTGTCTCATGTATTGCAGGACTTCTGGCATTCCTGGAACCTGCCAAAGATCTAGACAAAGCCAGTAGCTTCTTTTTCATGGCGACAACCAAAACATGTGCTCTTCCCCATTTTAAAACTGCCACCAAGGGGATGATAGAGCTCTCATTGAGAACCACTGTTGAAATTACCCACCACCTACCCAGGAATGTGGACAAGAAGAAAGAAGTGGTAGAAAAGGTGGTGGGTATGAATTGACATTTATATGTACCTACTATGTTGCAATGTCCATGAAATAATTTTATGTATTTTTTTTAACTTCATCTCCAAAATCAACCCTTGAGGTAGGCAGGCTAGGGAAGTTAAATAACTTACTCAAAGTCATACAGCTGAGAAGTATGAGCTGATTGGAGCTTGAGTCCTTCATAGCTAATAGCATTCTTGGCTCTCTGGCTTTACAGAAAATGAGGAAATGGTCAATACTGTACAAAAGGTGGAGAGGCCCCTTGGTGGAAATTTCAAGGGAGTTCCTAGCTGAGCCAGGCCAGATGCATGAAAGCCCAGGCCAGGCAGAAAGTGTCAATCATGCTATTCACAAGTGCAGCTGAGGGAGGTCCTGTCCACTGCTTTGCAGTAGAGTCTAAAACTTGGCCGGAGACACAGCCCTGCAACAATGCCACTCTCTGTAGAATTGTCTTTCTTTAAAAAAAATCTTCATTGTTTTCTCCCTTATAATAGAAATGATAGATGTTCATTGTGAAATGTTCCTACTCAATCTAGAAATACATAAAGCAAGAATGAAAGTTCTGTAGTCCCATCACTCAAAGATAATTGCTGCGTACATCCTTTTGGGTTTTTTTCCTCAGTGTATAAAAATACTGATTGTAAAAACGAGATCATATTTTAAATAACGTTTTTTTAACTTGCTGTTTTTATTTAGCAATATATTATGGCTTTTTAATCCTTGTCAATATACAAAAAACTTTCTCTCTCCTAATTTTAGTGATCACATAATTTAGAATTGTATGTCTACTTTTACCCTAGGTCCATAAGGAAACTTCTCCCAGGGGAAAAAGACACAAAAAATACTTTTTTTTTTTTTTTTTTTTTTTTTTTTTTACTTTTTGCTGTCACAAACAATGCCATAATGGGCATGACTGGGCATATATCTTTGGATAAAGACACACATACCTCTGTAGTATAAATTCCTAGAAACAACTGCCAAATTGCTATCTGAAAGGCCCTACCAATCTACAGTTCTATCAAAGGCACTTAAAAATGTCAATTCCTTACACCTGAGCAAACTAACAATTCTATTTTTCCAATTGGTTTTGGGTAAATAATCCATGCTAATTTACTTTATTTTATCTTATTTTTTGGGGGGCAGAGTCTCACTCCCGTCACCCAGGCTGGAGTGCAGTGGTGTGATCTCGGCTCACTGCAAGCTCTGCTCTCTGAGTTCATGCCATTCTCCTGCCTCAGCCTCCTGAGTAGCTGGGACTACAGGTGCCTGCCACCACGCCTGGCTAATTTTTTTGTATTTTTAGTAGAGACGGGGTTTCACTGTGTTATCCAGGGTGGTCTTGATCTCCTGACTTCATGAACCACCCGCCTCAGCCTCCCAGAGTGCTGGAATTATAGGTGTGAGCCACAGTGCCTGGATGCTATTTTATTTTTAAAGTACATCAAAAAAATTATCTTCTGAAATAACACCCTTCGAACATTTTTCCATTGGAACATTTTACTGCGTATCTGTCCTGTGATGAGTGGTGCCCTACAAAAGATATGTCCACTGGGAACCTGTGAATGTGACTTCCTTGCAAAAAGTGTCTTTGCAGATGTAAAGTTAAAGATCTCTAGATGAGATCATACTCAATTATAATGGGCCCTAAATCCAATGACGAATGTCATTATAAGAGAAAATGAGAGAGGACACAAATAGGTGACATGATGACAAAGGCAGAGATTGGAGAGATGCATCTGCAAATCAAGGAATGCGAAGATTGACCAGCAGCCATCAAAAGCTAGGAGAGGTGCCTGATCACTCAGGCAACCTACAGAATGGGAGAAAAATTTGCAATCTATCCATTTGACAAAGGGCTAATCTCCAGAAGCTACAAAGAACTCAAACAAATTTATGAGAAAAAATAAATAAATAAAAAAGTGGGCAAAGGATATGAACAGACATTTTTCAAAAGAAAACATTTATGCAACCAACAAACATGAAAAAAAGCTCATCATCACTGGTCATTAGAGAAATGCAAATCAAAACCACAATGAGATACCATCTCATGCCAGTTAGAATGGCGATCATTAAAAAGTCAGAAAACAACAGGTGCTAGAGAGGATGTGGAGAAATATGAACACTTTTACACTGTTGGTGGGACCGTAAACTAGTTCAACCATTGTGGAAGACAGTGTGGCAATTCCTCAAGGATCTAGAACCAGAAATACCATTTGGCCCAGCAATCCTATTACTGGGTATATACTCAAAGGTTTATAAGTCATGCTGCTATAAAGACACATGCACATATATGTCTATTGTGGCACTATTCACAACAGCAAAGACTTGGAACCAACCCAAATGCCCATCAATGATAGACTGGGTAAAGAAAATGTGGCACAGATACGCCATGGAAAACTATGCAGACATAAAAAAGGATGAGCTCATGTCCTTTCCAGGAACATGGATGAAGCTGGAAACCATCATCCTCAGCAAACTAACACAGGAACAGAAAACCAAACACCACGTGTTCTCACTCATAAGTGGGAGTGGAACAATGAGAACACATGGACACAGGGAGAGGAACACCCCACACCAGGGCCTATCAGGGGGTAGGACACTGGGGAGGGATAGCATTAGGAGAAATACCTAATGTAGATGATGGGTTGATGGGTGCAGTAAACCACTATGGCATGTGTATACCTATGTAACAAACCTGCACCTTCTGCACATGTACCCAAGAACTTAAAGTACAATTAGAAAAAAAAAGAAAAAGCTAGGAGAGGTGCATGGCCTTGATTCTCCTCAGAGCCTCTAGGAGGAACCACCCCTGCCAGCACCTTGACTTTGAACTCAGACCTCCAGAATTATGAGAGAATAAAATTGTGATTTTTAAAAAGATTTTATTGCGGAGGTTCCAAGATGGCCGAATAGGAACAGCTCCAGTCTACAGCTTCCACCGTGAGCGATGTAGAGGATGGGGGATTTCTGCATTTCCAACAGAGGTACCAGGTTCATCTCACTGGGGTTTGTGGGACAGTGGGTGCAGCCCATGGAGTGTGAGCCGAAGCAGAGCAGGCAGTGCAAGGGGTCAGGGAATTCCCTTTCCTAGCCAAGGGAAGCTTTGACAGACAGTACCTAGAAAATTGGGACACTCCCACCCTAATACTGCGCTTTTCCAATGGTCTTAGCAAACAGCCAGCAGGAGATTATATCCTGCGCCTGGCTCAGAGAGTCACCCATGCCCACAGAGCCTCAATCACTGCTAGCACAGCAGTCTGAGAACAAACTGCAAGGTGACAGTGAGGCTGGGGGAGGGGTGTCTGCCATTGCTGAGGCTTGAGTAGGTAAACAAAGCAGCCAGGAAGCTCGAACTGGTTGGAGCCCACCGCAGCTCAAGGAGGCCTGCCTGCCTCTGTAGACTCCACCTCTGGGAGCAGGGCATAGCTGAGTAAAAGGCAGCAGAAACTTCTGCAGACTTAAACATCCCTGTCTGATAGCCTTGAAGAGAGTAGTGGTTCTCCCAGCACGGAATTTGAGATCTAAGAATGGACAGACTGCCTCATCAAGTGGATCCCTGACCCCCGAGTAGCCTAACTGGGAGATACCTCCCAGTAGCAGCTGACTGACACCTCATACAGCTGGGTGCCCCTCTGAGACGAAGCTTCCAGAGGAAGGATCAGGCAGCAACATTTGCCGTTCTGCAATGTTTGCCATTCTGCAGCCTCCTCTGGTGATACCCAGACAAGCAGGGTCTGGAGTGGACCCTCAGCAGACTCCAACAGACCTGCAGCTGAGGGTCCTGACTGTTAGAAGGAAAACTAACTAACAGAAAGTACATTCACACCAAAACCCCATCTGTATGTCACCATCATCAAAGACCAAAAGTTGATAAAACAACAAAGATGGGGAGAAACCAGAGCAGAAAAGCTGAATATTCTAAAAATCAGACTGCCTCTTCTCCTCCAAAGGAGGCTCCTCACCAGTAATGGAAAAAAAGCTGGATGGAGAACAACTTTGATGAGTTGAGAGAAGAAGGCTTCAGACGATTGGTAATAAGACTTCTCTGAGCTAAAGAAGGATGTTCAAACCCATCACAAAGAAGCTAAAAACCTTGCAAAAAGATTAGATGAATGGCTAACTAGAATAAATAGCTCAGAAAAGACCTTAAATGACCTGATGGAGCTGAAAACCATGGCACGAGAACTTCATGATACATGCACATGCTTCAGTAGCCAATTCGATCAAGTGGAAGAAAGGGTATCAGTGATTGAAGATCAAATGAATGAAATGAAGTGAGAAGAGAAGTTTAGAGAAAAAAGAGTAAAAAGAAATGAACAAAGCCTCCAAGAAATATGGGACTATGTGAAAACACCAAATCTACATCTGATTGGTGTACCTGAAAGTGATGGGGAGAATGGAACCAAGTTGGAAAACACTCTTCAGGATATTATCCAGGAAAACTTCCCCGACCTAGCAAGGAGGCCAACATTGAAATTCAGGAAATACAGAGAATGCCACAAAGATACTCCTGAGGAAGAGCAACTCCAAGACACATAATTGTCAGATTCACCAAAGTTGAAATGAAGGAAACGATGTTAAGGGCAGCCAGAGAGAAAGGTCAGATTACCCACAAAGGGAAGCCCATCAGACTAACAGCGGATCTCTCAGCAAAAACTCTACAAGCCAAAAGAGAGTGGGGGCCAATATTTAACATTCTTAAAGAAAAGAATTTTCAACCCAGAATTTCATATCCAGCCAATCTAAGCATCATAAGGGCAGGAGAAATAAAATCCTTTACAGACAAACAAATGCTGAGAGATTTTTGTCATCACCACGCCTGCCTTAAAAGAGCTCCTGAAGGAAGCGCTAAACATGGAAAGGAACAACTGATACCAGCCACTGCAAAAACATGCCAAATTGTAAAGACCATTGATGCTATGAAGAAACTGCATCAACTAATGAGCAAAATAACCAGCTAACATCATAATGACAGGATCAAATTCACACATAACAATATTAACCTTAAATGTAAATGGGCTAAATGCTCCAATTAAAAAACACAGACTGGCAAATTGGATAGAGTCAAGACCCATCAGTGTGCTGTATTCAGGTGCTATATGCACCCAATACAGGAGCATCCAGATTCATAAATCAAGTCCTTAGAGACCTAAAAAGAGACTTAGACTCTCACACAATGATAATGGGAGACTTTAACACCCCACTGTCAATATTAGAGAGATCAAAGAGAAAGAAAGTTAACAAGGATATCCAGGACTTGAACTCAGCTCTGCATCAAGCAGACCTAGTAGACATCTATAGAACTCTCCACCCTAAATCAAAAGAATATACATTCTTCTCAGCACCACTTGTTCCAGAATTGACCACATAGTTGGAAGTAAAGTACTCCTCAGCAAATGTAAAAGGACAGAAATCACAACAAACTGTCTCTCAGACCACAGTGCAATCAAATTAGAACTCAGGATTAAGAAACTCACTCAAAACCACACAACTACTTGGAAACTGAATCCTGAATGACTACTGGGTACATAACGAAATGAAGGCAGAAATAAAGATGTTCTTTGAAACCAATGAGAACAAAGGCACAACATACCAGAATCTCTGGCACACATTTAAAGCAGTGTGCAGAGGGAATTTCTAGCACCCAATGCCCACAAGAGAAAGCAGGAAAGATCTAAAATTGACACCCTAACATCACAATTAAAAGAACTAGAGAAGCAAGAGCAAACACATTCAAAAGCTAGCAGAAGGCAAGAAATAACTAAGATCAGAGCAGAACTGAAGACATAAAAAAACTGAGCAAACTATCACAAGGACAGAAAACCAAACACCGCATGTTCTCACTCATAGGTGGGAATTGAACAATGAGAACACTTGGACACAGGTTGGGGAACATCACACACTGTAGTGGGGTGGGGGTGGGGGGAGGGATAGCATTATGAGATATACCTAATATAAATGACAAGTTAATGGGTGCAGCACACCAACATGGCACATGTATACATATGTAACAAACTTGCACGTTGTGCCCGTGTACCCTAGAACTTGAAGTATAATAAAAATAAATAAAAATAAAATAAAATTTTATTATTATACATTAAGTTCTGGGATATAAATGCAGAACTTGCAGGTTTGTAACATAGGCATATATAAGCCATGGTGGTTTGCTGTACCCATCAACTCATCATCTAGGTTTTAAGCCCTGCATGGTTAGGTGTTTGTCCTAATGCTCTCCCTCCCCTTCCCCCCACACCCCAAAAGGCACGTGTGTGCGTTGTTCCCCTCCCCGTGTCCATGTGTTCCATTGTTCAACTGTCACTTATGAGTGAGAACATGTGGTATTTGGTTTTCTGGTCCTATGTGTGTTTGCTGAGAATGATGGTTTCCAGCTTCATCCATGTCCCTGCAAATGACATGAACTATTCTTTTTATAGCTGCACAGTATTCTATGGTGTATATGTGCCACATTTTCTTTATCCAGTCTATCATTGATGGGAATTTGGGTTGGTTCCAAGTCTTTGCTATTGTGAATAGTGCTGCAGTAACCATACATGTGCATGTGTCCTTATAGTAGAATGATTTAAAATCTTTGGGTATATACCCAGTAATAGGATTGCTGGGCCAAATGCTATTTCTGGTTCTAGATCCTTGAGGAATCGCCACACTATCTTCCACAATGTTTGAACTAATTTACACTCCCTCCAACAGTGTAAAAGCGTTCCTATTTCTCCACATCCTCTCCAGCATCTGTTGTTTCCTGACTTTGTAATGATCGCCATTCTAACTGGCGAGAGATGGTATCTCATTGTGGTTTTGATTTGCATTTCTATGTTGAATAGGAGTGGTGAGAGACGGCATCCTTGTCTCATGCCCATTTTCAAAGGGAATGCTTCCAGGTTTTGCCCATTCAGTATGATATTGGCTGTGGGTTTGTCATAACTAGCTCTTATTATATTGAGATACATTACATCAATACCTAGTTTATCGAGCATTTTTAGCATGAAGGGCTGTTGAATTTTGTCGAAGGCCTTTTCTGCATCTATTGGGATAATCATGTGGGTTTTGTTGTTGGTTCTGTTTATGTGATAGATTACGTTTATTAATTTGCATATGTTGAACCAGCCTTGCATCCCAGGGATGAAGCCAACTTGATCATGGTGGATAAGCTTTCTGATGTGCTGCTGGATTCAGTTTGCCAGTATTTTATTGAGGATATTCGCATTGATGTTCATCAGGGATATTGGCCTAAAATTCTCTTTTTTGTTGTTGTGTTTCTACCAGGCTTTGGTATCAGAATGATGCTGGCCTCATAAAATGAGTTAGGGAGAACTCCCTCTTTTTCTATTGATTGGGATAGTTACAGAAGGAATGATACTCTTTTTACCTGTGGTAGATTTCAGCTGTGAATCCGTCTGGTCCTTGACTTTTTTGGTTGGTAGGCTATTAATTATTGCCTCAATTTCAGAATAGACCTGTTATTGGTCTATTCAGAGATTCAACTTCTTCCTAGTTTAGTCTTGGAAGGGTGTATGTTTCCAGGAATATATCCATTTCTTCTAGATTTTCTAGTTTATTTGCAAAGAGGTGTTTATAGTATTCTCTTATGGTAGTTTGTATTTTTGTGAGATTGGTGGTGATATCCCCTTTATCATATTTTATTGTGTCTATTTGATTCTTCTCTCTCTTCTTCCTTATTTGTCTTGCTAGTGGTGTATTTTGTTGATCTTTTCAAAAAACCAGCTCCAGATTCATTGATTTTTTGAAGGGTATTTTGTGTCTCTATCTCCTTCAGTTCTGCTCTGATCTTAGTTATTTCTTGCCTTCTGCTAGTTTTTCAATGTGTTTGCTCTTGCTTCTCTAGTTCTTTTAATTGTGATGTTAGAGTGTCGATTTTAGATCTTTCCTGCTTTCTCTTGTGGGCATTGAGTGCTATAAATTTCCCTCTACACACTGCCTTAAATGTGTCCCAGAGATTCTAGTATGTTGTATCTTTGTTCTCATTAGTTTCAAAGAACATCTTTATTTCTGCCTTCATTTCGTTTTGTACCCAGTAGTCATTCAGGAGCAGGTTGTCCAGTTTCCAAGTAGCTGTGTGGTTTTGAGTGAGTTTCTTAATCCTGGGTTCTATCTTGATTGCACTGTGATGTGAGGGACAGTTTGTTGTGATTTCTGTTCCTTTACATTTGTTGAGGAGTGTTTTACCAGCAATTACATGGTCAATTTTAGAATAAGTGTGATGTGCTGCTGAGAGGAATGTATATTCTGTTGATTTGGGTTGTAGAGTTCTGTAGATGTCTATTAGGTCCACTTGGGCCAGAGCTGAGTTCAAGTCCTGGATATTCTTGCTATCCTTCTGTCTCTTTCATCTGTCTAATATTGACAGTGGGGTGTTAAAGTCTCCCATTATTATTATGTAGGAGAATAAGTCTCTGTAGGTCTCTAGGGACTTGCTTTATGAATCTGGATGCTCCTGCATCATCTGTCTAATATTGACAGTGGGTTGTTAAAGTCTCCCATTATTATTATGTAGGAGAATAAGTCTCTGTAGGTCTCTAGGGACTTGCTTTATGAATCTGGATGCTCCTGCATTTGGATGCATATATATATAGGATAGTTAGCTCTTCTTGGTGAATTGATCCCTTTACCATTACATAGTGGCATTGTCTCTTTTGATCTTTGTTGGTTTAAAGTCTGTTTTCTCAGAGACTAGGATCACAACTCCTGCATTTTTTGCTTTCCATTTGCTTGGTAAATATTTCTTCATCCCTTTATTTTGAACCCATGTGCATCTTTGCAAGTGAGATGTGTCTCCTGGATACGGCACACGAAATGGTCTTGACTCTTTATCCAATTTACCATTCTGTGTCTTTTAATTGGGACATTTAGCCCATTTACATTTGAGGTTAATATTGTTATGTGTGAATTTGATCCTGTCATTTTGATGCTAGCTGGTTATTTAGCCTGTTTGTCATGCAGTTTCTTCATAGCATCGATGGTCTTTACCATTTGGCATGTTTTTACAGTGGCTGGTCCCACTCTTCCTTTCCACGTTTAGTGCTTCCTTCAGGAGTTCTTGAAAGGCACGCCTGGTGGTGACAAAATCTCTATCATTTGCAGGTCTGTAAAGGATTTTATTTCTCCTTCACTTCTGAAGCTTAGTTTGGCTGTATATGAAATTCTGGGTTGAAAATTATTTTCTTTAAGAATGTTGAATATTGGCCCCCACTCTTTTCTTGCTTGTAGGGTTTCTGCTGAGAGATCTGCTGTTAGTCTGATGGGCTTCCCTTTGTGGGTAACCCGACCTTTCTCTTTGGCTGCCCTCAACATTTTTTCCTTCATTTCAACCTTGGTGAATCTGATGATTATATTACTTGGGGTTGCTCTTCATGAGGAGTATCTTTGTGGTGTTCTCTGTATTTCTTGAATTTGAATGTTGGCCTGCCTTGCTAAGTTAGGGAAGTTCTCCTGGATAATATCCTGAAGAGTGTTTTCTAACTTGGTTGCATTCTCCCCATCACTTTCTGGTACACAAATCAAACATAGTTTTGGTCTTTTTACATAGTCCCATATTTCTTGGAGGATTTGTTCGTTTGTTTTCACTCTTTTTTCTCTAATCTTGTCTTCTCACTTTATTTCACTAATTTGATCTTGAATCACTGATATCCTTTCTTCCACTTGATTGAATTGGCTATTGAAGTTTGTGCATGTGTCATGAAGTTCTCATGCCATGGTTTTCAGCTCCATCGGCCATTTAAGGTCTTCTCTACACAGTTGATTCTAGTTACGCATTCATCTAGCAGTTTTTCAAGGTTTTTAGCATCCTTGTGATGGGTTAGGACATGCTTCTTTAGCTCGGAGAAGTTTGTTGTTACCGACCCTCTGAAGCCTACTTCTGTTATCTCATCAAAGTCATTCTCTGTCCAGTTTCATTCCCTTGCTGGCAAGGAGCTGCAATCCTTTGGAGGAGAAGAGGCGCTCTGTTTTTTGGAATTCTCGTTTTTCTGCTCTGGTTTCTCCCCATCTTTGTGGTTTTATCTACCTTTGGTCTGTAATGTTGGTGACCTACAGATAGGGTTTTTAGTGTGGATGTCATTTTTGTTGATGTTGATGCTATTCCTTTCTGTTTGTTAGTTTTCCTTGTAACAGTCAGGCTTCTCAGCTGCAGGTCTGTTGTAGTTTGCTGGAAGTCCACTCCAGACCCTGTTTGCCTGGGTATCATGAGTAGAGGCTGCAGAACAGCCAATATTCCTGCCTGATGCTTCCTCTGGAAGCTTTGTCCCAGAAGGGCATCTGCCTGTTTGAGGTGTCTGTCAGCCCCTATTGGGAGATGTCTCTCAGTCAGGTACACGGGGATCAGGGACCTGCTTGAGGAGGCAGTCTGTCCATTCTCAGAGCTCAAACACCGTGTTGAGAGAACCACTGCTCTCTTCAGAGCTGTCAGACAGAGATGTTTAAGTCTGCAGAAGCTGTCTGCTGCATGTTGTTCTACCATGCCCTGCCCCGAGAGGTGGAATCTATAGAGGCAGTAGGCCTTGCCGAGCTGTGGTGTGCTCTGCCCAGTTTGTGCTTCCCAGTCTCCTTTTTTACACTGTAAGCTACTCAAGCCTCAGCAATGGTGGATGCCCCTCCCTGCCCCTGTTAAGCTGCAGCATTGCAGGTCGATCTCAGACTGCTGAGCTAGCAGTGAGCAAGGCTCCATGGGCATGGGACCCACCGAGCCAGGCATGGGACCCACCAAACCAGGCATGGGCAGGTATGTCCTGGTCTACTGGTTGCTAAGACTGTGGGAAAAGCACAGGCTTTGGTCAGGAGTGTAGCGTTTCTCCAGGTACAGTCTCTCATCGCTTCCCTTGGCTAGGAAAGGGAAATCCACCAACCCCTTGCCCTTCCCGGGTGAGGTGACACCCCCCTGCTTCAGCTCACCCTCCATAGGGCTGCACCCACTGTCCAACCAGTCTCAGTGAGATGAACCAGGTACCTCAGTTGGAAATGCAGAAATCACCCATCTTCTGTATTGATCTTGCTGGGATCTGCAGACCAGAGTTGTTCTTATTAGGACATCTTGGGAGAGACTCTTGATTTGCATTTCTCTAATGACCAGGGATGGTGAGCTGTTTTTCATGTGTTTGTTGGCCACATAAATATCTTCTTTTGAGGAGTGTCTGTTCATATTCTTCACCCATGTTTTGATGGGTTTGTTTGTATTTCTTTTTTTTTGTTTTTTTTTTTTTGTTTTTTGTAAATTTGTTTAAGTTCTTTGTAGATTCTGGATATTAGCCCTTTATCAGATGAATAGATTGCAAACATTTTCTCCCTTTCTGTAGGTTGCCTGTTCACTCTGATGATAGTTTATTTTGCTGTGAAGAAGCTCTTTAGTAAAATTAGATCCCATTTGTCAGTTTTGGCTTTTGTTGCCATTGCTTTTGGTGTTTTAGTCATGGGGTCTTTGCCCATGTCTATGCCCTGAATGGTATTGTCTAGGTTTTCTCATAGGGTTTTTATGCTTTCAGGTTTTACATTTAAGTCTTTAATCCATCTTGTGTTAATTTTTGTATAAGGTATAAGGAAGGGTTTCAGTTTCAGTTTTCTGCATATGGCTAGCCAGTTTTCCCAACATCATTTATTAAATAGGGAATCCTTTCCCCATTGCTTGTTTTTGTCAGGTTTGTCAAAGATCACATGGTTGCAGATGTGTGGTGTTACTTCTGAGGCCTCTGTTCTGTTCCATTGGTCTATATATCTGTTTTGGTACCAGCACCATACTGTTTTGGTTACTGTAGGCTTGTAGTATATTTTGAAGTCAGGTATCATGATGCCTCCAGCTTTGTTCTTTTTGCTTAGGATTGGCTGGGCTATACAGGTTCTTTTTTGATTCCACATGAAATTTAAAGTAGTTTTTTTCTAGTTCTGTGAAGAAAGTCAATGGTAGTTTGATGGGGATAGCATTGAATCTATAAATTACTTTGGGCAGTGTGGCCATTTTCAAGATATTGATTCTTCCTATCCATGAGCATGGAATGTTTTTCCATTTGTTTGTGTCCTTCTTATTTCCTTGAGCAGTGGTTTGTGGTTCTCCTTGAAGTGGGGGTCCTTCACATCCCTTGTAAGTTGTATTCCTAGGTATTTTATTTTCTTTGTAGCAATTGTGAATGGGAGTTCACTCAAGATTTGGCTCTCTGTTGTGCTGTCTTTTTAAGCCATCCAGTTTGTGGTAATTTGTTATTGCATCCTAGGAAACATCTCTGTAAGCATTTTTCTGTTCCTATGTACCTGAGTGGTGTGTATATACTTTAACACCAGTAGGATAATTGTCCACATGCTACTTTGCATATTGCTTTTTAAATTTAACAATATAGCCATGTTAATTAGGACAGCACATAATCCTTTTATTCACAGATGTAGACGAAAATGTTTTTAATGACATAGAACTTGCATGACATAAAATTCACCACTTTAAGTATATAATGCAGTGGATTTTAGTGTATTTGCAAGGTTGTGCAACCATCATCTATCTAATTCCAGAATATTTTCATCAGCCCGAAAAGAAACTCTGTACCTATTAAGTCATTCTCCATTTCTCTCCTCCACCAGCCTCTGGCTTGCATAAGTCTTAGCGTCTGTCTTTATGGATTTGCCTATTGTGGACATTTCATATAAATATCATCATATAACATATGGTCTTTTGTGTCTGGCTTCTTTCACTTAGCATAATATCTCCATGGTCCAAATAAGTTTTCACTTGTGTAAGTCTTTCATTCCTTTCCATTATTAAATAATGTTACATTGTATGGATATACCAGGTTTGTTCATACATTCATCAATTGATGAATAGTTTGATTGTTTCCCACTTTGTGGCTATAATGTATAATGCTGCTATGAATACACATGTCCAAGTTTTTGAGTGGACTTACATTTTTAATTCTTTGGGGGTACATATCTAAAAATGGAATTGCTGGGTCATATAGCTATTCTAGGTTTAAGTTTTTGAGCCTACTCTCCACAGCAGCTGCACCATTTTACCATCCCACCAGCAGTGAATGAGGATTCCAATTTCTCCACATCCTTGCTAACACTTGTTATTTTCCTGGTTTTAAATAAATTATAGGCATCCTAGTGGATATGAACGGGCATCTCATCGTGGCTTTGATTTGCATTTCCCTAATAATTAATGATTTCGGGCACATAGTCACTTTTGATGCTTCCAAATATTCTATTGTTTGTATGTGCCATGCTTTATTCCATAATTTGTTTAAGCAGTTCCCCACTGATAGGCCTGTAGAATGTTCTAAAATCTTTTATCATATAAGTACTTTTGCAGTGTATCTATTTAGTCTGCTCAATGAAGAAATTTCCTTCGGGTAAACTCCTAAGATTAAGATTGCTAGTGCAAAAGCATCCTCATTTTACCTTTGACATATGCCAAACAATCTTCCTGAATAGTAGGGTTTATTTTCTGGTGGTGCCTGTTTCTCTCAATGCTGGTTAACAATGTCACAACTAAGCAACTTTGAACCTGGGTGTTCAAGAAATGTCATATTTCCATATTTACTTAAAATCAACTTAAATTAGACTTAGTGGTCTAATCTGTTGATGTGGGGAAGAGGATTACATTATAGCCCTAAATGGGGATTTCCTTAAAGCCTGTCCGCCCACCTCATGCTACAATGTCTCTCCAAGTCCCTGGGGTTCTTAAAACAGTGCCAATGGAGCAGAGAGCACCCTCTCTCCTTCTGTCCACAAGGCTGCCACAGAGATGTTTATTCTCCAAAGTCTCATGGTCCTTTGGATTCTGACAGTTCTGTTGCTGTTTCCATGCTACACTTGAGGATCTTTTAAACACTGAACCTAGGGCTGGGGTCTTTACTTCCTAGGGTGCTGCCCCAGCGGGGCTTAAGTCCCTGCTGCCCTCATGACTCTTTGAACCTCAGCTTTCTTCATTTTCTCTATAAATCAATTCTGTCTCTCTCTCTTCCTATGTTTCTATCTGCCTCTATTTCTCTTTGCATCATCTCTCTACCTCTTTATGAAGCCAGACATAATCTCCTTAATAAGTTTAGTTGCATACAAATGACAGGAAAAGTTAGGCAGATTTTGCTTTACCAAACCTGGTAAAATCCATGAGATAACAAAACAGGGAGACTGGAATTGGGGTAGAACATACTTACAGGGAGAACAAACACACATTAATTGTTCTAATTATTTTGCTTCTTTACGTTTGTCAATCTTTGTCAGCTTTGCTAATCTGACATACACACACAACACGTAACTTTATCTTTACTCATTTTCTATCGAGTTGTTTATTGTTCTCTGTATTGATTATACATATTTTAATCTTTGTGAATCTTATAAATATTGGATTGTATTTTGTTTTGTTTCAGTTTCTATATATTTTATTTAGTGATATTGGTCGACTTTCCCTATGTTTATTATTCATTTTTGAATCTATTATGTTAGTGGCCTTTTCCTATTCTTTGCCCATTTCCTAATGAGTATTTCACTTTTTCTTATTAGGAGGTGCCCTTTATAACAAAGATAATCAACCCCTCAAAGGCATCACAAATATTTTCTCCCAATTTGTTATTTGCTGGCCAGGTTTTCTATGGCTTTTAAGTTTCTAATTTTATGTAATCAATTGTCAATATTTTCCTTTATGGTTTTGGACTTTTTATGGGGGGTCACAGTATGCCTTTTTTACCCTTAGAAATCGTCTCCCAAGTTTTGTTTCTGTGCTATCCTACTTTATTCTTTGTATTCTTTATTTGCATATTCAAAATATGCAAATATTTTGTCTGGATTGTTTGTGTGTGTGCATATGTGTGCTGTGTAAGGAAAGACTATTAATTTTTTTTTCTATTTTGGTTATCAAATTTCCCAAAACTATTTATTGATCAATTCATCAGTTTTCTGCCGATTTGAATTTTTGCCTTTTTCCTCTATTACGTTTTCAAATTACTGTTACTTGTGTTTTAATTCTATGTACATATTAATCCTATGTATTTCCTTTATTTCTAGCCATCTTACTGGACTGTGATGTTAATAAATCAACTATTTCTCTTGGTTTTCTGTATATGAGAATAATAGATAGCATCATCTAAGAAAGACAGTTTTAACCCTCAAGTAAATATCAATGAAAATTTACTGTTTTCTATATTGGTTTAACATATTTATTGTTAAATATATAATAAATGCTTTCTAATTTTTGTTATTGTTGGGAATAGAGTAGACACGTGAGTGAGTGTGAGTCTGTCTGTCACAATGCATAACTAGAACCTTGTTAACAGTATTAAATAATGAAGACACATGTTTTCAGTGTTTCTGCTGAGCCTCTTCTTCACCTTTTAAAACATCTTTGGTTCCTAGTGAATACACAGTTAAAATATTTACGAGAAGTGTCAAGTTGGCCTCCCCCAATTTTTAGCAATTTATACCCCTACAAGAGTTTGCAAGAATGTCTATTCCTTACACTCATGTTGTGAAAGGTCGTAATGTGTCCATTTATCTGTCATGAAAATGATTTTTCAAAGAGTAAATCAAATCACCCCAGTGATAATTTGACATATTTCTCTCCCATTACTTGGTTTTACTATCCTTGTGCTCCAACTATGGGCTCAAATTCTTTGCTATGTGTTGCCATTTTCTCCACTCAGCTCACAGCCTCCTATCTAGCCTCCATCTTGACTCTAACCTAGCCATTCCTCTTTTTTGTTTGCTTCACTAACTCAACCTCTCTTACAGAAGATGGAATTGGCCTAGTCAGTCAGATTCTGGCCCAGTGGAGAAGACTGTGTCAAGGATTGGGTTCTTGAGGGACCAGAGGTGAAACTAAGTCAAAGTCTCTAGGTTGAACCACAGACGGTAACCTGTACAAACAATAGGAAGACCATATGCAAACATAGGATCCAAGCTTAAAAACCCAAACATAGCCAACTCACTCCTGAGACTGTCAGCTCCTCTCCTACTTGGAGCCATAGCAAGTCTAGAGCTGGTATAGATTTTTGCTCTCCCAAGTCTCCTGGGACCGAGGTTCTCTGTGGCTTTCCATTTGACCATGCTAAGAGCAAACTTGTCCTCAAGAACAAAGATGGAATTTCAGTCATACTTTCATGTTCTAAACAGCAGGCTAGAGGAAGGGAAAAAGAGGAGGCAAAGAGTCTGTGACAATTGTCTCTGATAGAAGGTTACTGGATGCTGGTACAGGACACTTTCACGTAAATTCCATTGGTTGGAACTTAGTGACATGGCCATACCAAGTTATAAGGGAGGTTGAAAGTATAGATTTTGTTCCAGGTGGCTGTCTGCTTTGCTAGAAATTCTATTAATTTGCAAGAAGGGGAGAATAGATATTGAGAGGTAATTAGCAATTATTGCCACAAGGACCTACTAAATTAGGAAATGAATTAGGCTTCACAGTTTAACAGAGAAAGACAGGTATATGGATGAACAAATGAAGTAAATTTCTATATTATGGCTGTGGTTGAGTGAAGTATACAATAGGGGGCTGGAGTACAAAGGAAGAATTGATCAATTCTACTGCTAAAGAAAAAGATCTGGAAGTTTCGTAGAAGAAAAGACATTTCATCTAAGTCTTGAACATTGAGTACATTGCCAGGTGCTCTGTAAGGAAAAATATTTGAGATTGTAGGAGCAGCATAGGCATACAGGAATATAATATGATGGTGCCTTCAAAAATATGGAAGCATTTCCATCTGGGTGGTAAGTGCAAGGGAAGTGAGTAGCACAGTAGTAAATGGACCAGTAGGCAGAGACCAGAAATGAACAGCCATGTGTGCCCTACTTAAGAGTCTGGACTTTGATCTCTAGGTAATAGACATCAGACTTGAATACTAGAATTACAAGATTAGATCTGATATTTCTTTTGAAGAATCATTTGAAAGGTCTATAACTGGATAAAAGCCAGCGGCAGGAGGAAGTGTTCAGGTAGTCTCTTAGATTTTTAGCATGGAGGTCTACATTAATGAGATATCAGTCAGGGTTTTCCACAGAAACAGAAGTTGTAGGACTCTGGGTCCTGGCAAGTTGGAAGTATGTAGGATAGGCCTGCAGGCTGGAGCTCTCAGGCAGGAGCTGCTGCTGCTGTCTTGAAACTGAATTTCTTCTTCTTCAAGGAGGACTGTTTTGCTCTTATGACTTTGCAACTGATTGGATGAAACCCATTCAGATTATCAAAGATAATTACTTGAAGTCAACTGATTGTAGATGTTAACCACATCTATAAAATACTTTCACAGCAAAACCTTGATTAGTGTTTATGTGAATAACTGGGTATTACAGACTATCCAAACTGACACATGAAACTGATCATCACAGATGGTGACACTACTAACTCTACAGAGAATACTGGAAACACAAACTTAGTAGCTAATGAGAGAAAATAATGTGGTCGGCCGGGCTCGGTGGCCCACTGCCTATAATCCCAGCACTTTGGGATGCCGAGACAGGCGAATCACTTGAGGCCAGGAGTTCGAAACCAGCCTGGTCAACATGGAGAAACTCCAGTTGGCTGATGAAAGGTTTTTCCTAGTGGCAATTTGGCTGGCAGCTGCCAGGGCTGGGCTGGAGCACACTGAGGGTGGGGGAGGGGAGGAATTAATCCCACCCAAAGATGCTGGGATGAAGTGAAAATGAAAAAAATGAGAAAGGGTCTAATTATAATTTCTCAACTTAATTAAGAAACCATGGTAGTAGAGAGATGAATTATCATGCTACTGCCATGGCAATCACTTCCAATGTCTTCAGCTACTAAAGAGGACTTTTTTTCAGACCCGATTTCTCCATTTGGCTAAACTTAAAACTCTGTGTGTGTGTGTGTGTGTGTGTGTGTCTGTAGACATATATATATAAAACATATATATAATTGTAGTCTAATTGACCCCAATTAGCGTATCTTGGATGTTCTGTTTATCTCTGAATCACTCTTTGTAATCAGGCAGACATGAGATTTGATTGGTCAGGTCTAAACTTAAAACTCTGTGTGTGTGTGTGTGTGTGTGTGTGTGTGTGTGTGTCTGTAGACATATATATAATTGTAGTCAGTAATACAATTTAATTGTACAATTACTTTTACTTCATGGCAACTAGATTTTAATTTGTTACAGGATTTTTCGTGACTGTAATTGTGTTAATTTTGACTACACTTTTCATAATTTGCATGGAAAGGGCATTTTAAAATGGATGCTCAATTGTCTATAATATCTCATATCCACAAGAATTTACAGTGCTTTTTTTTTAAAAAAAATAAGGAAACAATAAAAGAACATTTAACCTTTCAATCTTCACATATCCTCATGAGGGAAGCATCAGTATTTCCACTTACAGATGAAGAAACTGAGGCTCAGAGATAAATGATTATCTTTCCTAATCCTCACTACGGTGTTAATATCTGGGTTCAACATCTGGGCAGCAACACCAGAAAGCCCCTCTGCTGTGCTTCAGGATCACTCTTATCACTGCATAAAGGTGAGAACGGCTTCCTTCTACGCCCAGTCTGTTACTCTGGTTGGGCTATTTATGCATCTGAGTGATTGTTAACGGTGCACCAAGAGGAGGCAGGCAATTACTTTTTCACCAACTATCAATAGTAGATAATCATATTAAGAATGACACAGAGTTTCATTAAAATGATAACCACTCACTTTTAAAAGAATAAAATAGAACATCAGATTCCTAACGACTTGGCGGTTTACATGTCTTTGTGGTACCTAAGTCTGAGTCTAAGCAACTTTGTCTTCATATTTGATTTAAAAGAGGAAATCCTTCTCACTCCCTTACAGCTTTCTGTTTTATGCTAAAGACTAAGAAAAATCAAATGAAGTAAAGATTATGACTAAATAGGATAAATAAAAATGGAAAAACTGTGTGTCAGACATGAAAACTTAAGAAGAGCTATGATATTCCCACATTGTTACTCCTCTTACACTTCCCAGGGTATGCTACATTTTTGCGAAAAGTCAGGAGGTTTAGAAACCACACAGAGAAACATTCCTTGGAAAGGGGAACTCTTCAATCGTCTGAGATTACAGATCTTTGAATTGGAATGGTATGCAGTTGAGTTTTCCATTCACGGTTCCAGGAAAAAATGGGATATTTTTCCTATTAAGAATACTGTTATTTAGTTATTTTGAAGTATACAGTACATACATGCTTTTTTTATAAAACCACTAGATTTCATAAGTAGCACACATTCAAGTATTCCAAAATCTCTCCACTGCTTTCAAATCAGATCTGGGGCTTGACTATAGAAAAAAATTGCATTTCAAGTACAGAACAGAGCTGAAGTATCTATCATATGGCTCATAAAATACTTAAATTTTATTATTTATTTCTTGAGAATGACTCAGCCATTCATATTTATTATACTAAAATGCTGTACAACTACTGCCAATAAATATTGGAAGAGCTTAACAATCCAGACACAATGTGGTAATTATTCTGTCTTGACAAAACTTTTCATAAGTCTTGAGAAAAAAGGAGCATTGCTTTGAAACTGAAAAATAATCTTAACTAGTAAAATATAATTAAAGCACTGCAGTTTAAGTCAATTTTCCTTTCTGTTTTGCCCAACTACATGTGAAGTAAACTATATATATATATATATATATATATGTGTATATATATATATATATAGCGAGAGAGAGAGAGAGAGAGAGAGAAAGTTACTTAAAATCTCTAAACCCCAGTTTCTTTTCCTATAAAATATGGAAAATAGAAACAGCCCAACCAAAAGCATAGGACTGTTTCAACTGCTAATTAAAAATACCCAAATCAAAATGGCAAAAGGAAAGAAAAAGAATGCGTTGACTCCTGTAGATGAAAGTCCAGGAGTAGCTGGGCATCACTGTGGATGGATCCTGGTTCAAACAATGTCATTAGAACTGAGTCAGTCTCTATGCCTTGGCCCTGCTTTTCTCTATTAGACCAAAGTCTTTGGCAGGCTCTCCTCGTGGGGCAAGACGGCCTCCAATAACTCCAGGCTTATATCCAACTGGCTTCAGAAAGAGGTCTGTTTCTCAACTGTTACAATGGTAGTCCAATAATTGATTGGCAATGACCCCAATTAGCATGACTCGGATGTTGTGTTTATCTCTGAATCACTCTTTGTAATCAGGCAGACTTGAGATTTGATTGGTCAGGTCTAGGCCGTATGCCTATCCTATAATTTGTGTGGAGAGCCAGCCCCAGCCAAACAGTGGGTATTTGAGAGTAGATGAAGAATAGTAGCTCCCCATAGAAAATCTAGGTGCCATTATGACAAACAGAATATATTAGATATAAAATATTATTATACATACAATATTTAGTCATGATAATCAAATAAGATAAAATATGTATGTAAGATATCATGACTATAATGGATTATTTTTTGTTATGCCAGATGTTATTTAATTAAAATATGTCTAAAAACAGTTTATGTTTTCAGTAATGCCATTAGGCATTTTATAACTTGAAACATCTGAGTTAAACATCTCTTAGGAACCTCCATTTCATTTTGCCAAGTTCTCCTCTGTAGTTTTGGTGGCAAACTCTCATGGTGCTGACTGCAGAAGAAAAGATCGCTAAGTATTATCTTCAGCAAAAGAGTTCGAATTCCCCTGAAAGAATTAAGCAAACTTGTGACAAGCAAATAACAAAGCACTTTAAAAGAGTTGAAGATAGTGGTGTGATCTTATTTTGCAATTATGCAATATGTCATTCTTTGAACAAATCTGCATAGAATCAGGCATTTTGATGTTTGTATTGTACATTTGTTATTTCAGCACTTACCTGAAAACTGGCTTTCTTGAATTTCAAGTGTTCTAGATACTGGCTAAATGGTCACCAGCCCTAGTTCCTATTCCTGGGCACACATAAGGTCTGGATAAACCAGCCCCTTTGCATTGGGTTGAGACCAGATGACTCTGTTGGGTAGATGGACTATGGGCAGAGGTGATGTAAGCTGCTTCTAGATCTGGCAGTTCTTCAGTCCTGTTGTCCAATGTGACACCCTCGCAAATCACATCTCAAAGATTCATAAGATTGTAGGAACCTGAACCCCTGGGGAGGCAGGAAATCTGTCAAAAGGAACTACCAGACCCACTTGGAAATGTTACAAAAGTAAATACATTAAAAACATTTTTTTTACTTATTATAATTTATGTTATTGGATACATGCGCAGAATATGCTGGTTTGTGACATAGGTATACATGTGCCATGGTGGTTTGCTGCACCAGAAACCCATCATCTACATTAGGTATTTCTCCTAATGCTATCCCTCCCCTAACTCCGCACCCCCTGACAGGCCCCGATGTATGATGTTTCCCTCCCTATGTCCATGTGTTCTCATTGTTCAGCTCCCACTTACGAATGAGAATAAGAAGTGTCTGGTTTTCTGTTCCTGTGTTAGTTTGCTGAGAATGATGGTTTCCAGCTTTATCCATGTCCCTACAAAGGACATGAACTCATCCTTTTTGGCCGCATAGTATTCCATGGTATATATATGCCACATTTTATTTTTCCAGTCTATCATTGATGGTCATTTGGGTTGGTTCAAGTCTTTGCTATTGTGAATAGTGCTGCAATAAACATGTGTGTGCATGTGTCTTTATAGTAGAATGATTTGTAACCCTTTGGGTATATACCCAGTAATAGAATTGCTGGGCCAAATGCTATTTCTGGTTCTAGATCCTTGAGGAATCGCCACACTATCTTCCACAACGTTTGAACTAATTTACACTCCCTCCAACAGTGTAAAAGTGTTCCTATTTCTCCATGACCTCTCCAGCATCTGTTGTTTCCTGACTTTGTAACGATCGCCATTCTAACTGGAGAGAGATGGTATCTCATTGTGGTTTTGATTTGCGTTTATCTAATGACCATTGATGATGAGCTTTTTTTCATACGTTTGTTGGCCACATCAATGTCTTCTTTTGACAAGTGTCTGTTCATATTCTTCATCCACTTTTTGATGGGGTTGTTTGGTTTTTTATTGTAAATTGTGAAGTTCCTTGTAGATTCTGGATATTAGCACTTTGTCAGATGGATAGATTGCAAAAAATTTCTCCCATTCTGTAGGTGGCCTGTTCACTCTCATGATAGTTTATTTTGCTGTGCAGAAGCTCTTTAGTACAATTAGATCCCATTTGTCAATTTTGGCTTTTGTTGCCATTGCTTTTGGTGCTTTAGTCATGAAGTCTTTGCCCATGTCTATGTTCTGAATGGTATTGCTTAAGGTTTTCTCATAGGGTTTTTATGCTTTCAGGTTTTACATTTAAGTCTTTAATCTATCTCGTGTTAATTTTTGTATAAGGTGTAAGGAAGGGTTTCAGTTTCAGTTTTCTGCATATGGCTAGCCAGTTTTCCCAACATCAATTATTAAATAGGGAATCCTTTCCCCATTGCTTGTTTTTGTTAGGATTGTCAAAGACCAGATGGTTGTAGATGTGTAGCGTTCTTTCTGAGACCTCTGTTCTGTTCCATTGGTCAATATATCTGTTTTGGTACCAGTACCATGCTGTTTTGGTCACTGTAGCCTTGTAATATAGATTGAAGTTAGGTAGCATGATGCCTCCAGCTTTGTTCTTTTTGCTTGGGATTGTCTTGGCTATATGGGCTCTTTTTTGGTTCCACATGAAACTTAAAGTAGCTTTGTTCTAATTCTGTGAAGAAAGTCAATGGTAACCTGATGGGGATAACATTGAATCTATAAATTAATTTGTGCAGTATGGCCATTTTCACAATATTGATTCTTCCTATCCATGAGCATGGAATGTTTTACATTTGTTTGTGTCCTCTCTCACTTCCTTGAGCAGTGGTTTGTGGTTGTCCTTGAAGAGGTCCTTCCCATCCCTTGTAAGTTGTATTCCTAGGTATTTTATTCTCTTTGAAGCAATTGTGAATGGGAGTTCACTCATGATTTGGCTCTCTGTCTGTTATTGGTGTATAAGAATGCTTGTGATTTTTGCACATTGATTTTGTTTCCTGAGACTTTGCTGAAGTTGCTTATCAGCTTAAGAAGATTTTGGGCTGAGACGATGGAGTTTTCTAAATAAACAATCATGTCATCTGCAAACAGACAATTTGACTTCCTCTCTTCCTGTTTGAATCCTCTTTATTTCTTTCTCTTGCCTGGTTTCCCTGGCCAGAACTTCCAGTACTATGTTAAATAGGAGTGGTGAGAGAGGGTATCCTAGTCTTGTGGCGGTTTTCAAAAGGAATGCTTCCAGCTTTTGCCCATTCATTATGATATTGACTGTGGGTTTGTCATAACTAGCTCTTATTACTTTGAGATACATTCCATAAATACCTAGTTTATTGAGAGTTTTTAGTATCAAGGGGTGTTGAATTTTATCAGATGCCTTTTCTGCATCTATTGAGATAATTGTGTGGTTTTTCATCATTGGTTCTTTTTATGTGATGGATTATGGTTATTGATTTGCGTATCTTGAACTAGCCTTGCATCCCAGTGATGTGGCTGACTTGATCTTGGTGGATAAGCTTTTTGATGTGCTACTGGATTTGGTTTGCCAGTACTTTATTGAGGATTTTCCTATTGATGTTCTTCAGGGATATTGGCCTGAAATTTTTCATTGTTGTTGTTGTGTCTCTGCCAGATTTTGGTATCAGGATGATGCTGGCCTCATAAAATGAGTTAGGAAGGAGTCTCTCTTTTTCTATTGTTTGGAATAGTTTCGGAAGGAATGGTACCAGCTCCTCTTTGTACCTCTGGTAGATTTCGGCTGTGAATCCATCTGGTCCAGGGCTTTTTTTGGTTGGTAGCCTATTAATTACTACCTCAATTTCAGAACTTGTTATTGGTCTATCCAGGGATTAGACTTCTTCCTGGTTTAGTCTTGGGAGGGTGTATGTCTCCAGGAATTTATCCATTTTTTCTAGATTTTCTAGTTTATTTGCATAGAGTTGTTTATAGTATTCTCTGATGGTAGTTTGTATTTCTGTAGGATCAGCGGTGATATCCCCTTTATCATTTTTTTTTGCGTCTATTTGATTCCTTTCTTTTCTTCTTTATTAGTCAGGCTAGTGGTGTATGTATTTTGTTAATCTTTTCACAAAACCAGCTCCTGAATTCATTGATTTTTTGAAGAGTTTTCATGCCACTATCTCCTTCAGTTCTGCTCTAATCTTAGTTATTTCTTGCCTTCTGCTAGCTTTTGAATGTGTTTGCTCTTGCTTCTCTAGTTCTTTTAATTGTGATGTTAGGGTGTCGATTTTAGATCTTTCCTGCTTTCTCTTGTGGACATTTAATGCTATAAATTTCCCTCTAAACACTGCTTTGTCTGTGTCCCAGAGATTCTGGTACGTGTGTGTTTGTTCTTATTGGTTTTAAGGAACTTATTTATTTATGCCTTCATTTCGTTATGTACCCAGTAGTCATTCAGGAGCAGGTTGTTCAGTTTCCATGTAGTTGTGCAATTTTGAGTGAGTTTCTTCATCCTGAGTTCTAATTTGATTTCACTGTGGACTGAGAGACTTTGTTACAATTTCCATTCTTTTGCATTTGCTGAGGAGTGTTTTACTTCCAATTATGTGATCAATTTTAGAATAGGTCGCTAATTTTGGAGTTATGACCTGTTGAATACATTGAACAAGTCTAGAAAGAAATAAAATTTTGCTAATAATAGCATTGCTTCATGTCTTGACAAATCTACATAAAGTACACTAACTGACAAGAGCAACAATTGAGTAAAGTTCCCTTAGACCTTTGAGGAAGCTCTCCTCATCTGTTCCAACCTCAGGAAAAAAAAATAGTTAAAAAATAATTAACAAGTTTGACTTCATTTTCTCATTTGTACTTACATTGCACAATTACTATGTGCCTAGTTTGTGCCAAAAGTTTACTTGCTGCCTGCAGGCCGTTAAGCACAGTATATCCAAATTAAATCCAATATCTTTCCCTACACAGTTCACAAACTTCCGTTTCAATTCTATATCCCCTTGAAAGACAACACTACCCAATTTCGCCAGCCGAAAACCTAGGAATCAGCCTTAATTTCTATTTCTCTGTAAGTTGATCCTGTAGAACTTACTCTTATTACCTTCATTTTACTCCAAACCATCTGCATCTCCTCCCTGATGATTACTAAAATAGACTCATTACTTGTTCTCCTTCTTCCAGTCCTGTCCCTTAACCAACATTCACTTCGGAGCTACATCAATCTCTCTAAAATGCAAGCCCGATTATATCAACCTCACTCTTATAATCATCCAGTATCTCCTTGTTACTCTTAGGACAGTCCAAACTCCACAGTGTAACTTACAAGACACTGTATGATCTGGCCTTTGCTTCCCTCTCTAGCTTATCTTTTGCTGTTGCTCCCAACACCTACACTCAAACCAATCATTACCATGAAAAATCCATATGTGTCTGATCCAGCCAAGATGCCATTTTGCTAAATTCATAGGTACTAGAACTTTGAAAGTAAGTTATATCTGCCCATTTGGTGCTCCCCAGTTCTCTCCCACTGCTAGGCTTGTAAACATTTATAAAGTCTGGAGAAAAAGGCCCATGTACTATGTATTTAAATATTTAAAAGTTATCAATCTAGCTAAGACTGTTAAATAAAAAGTATTCTATCCTTCCATCTCACTAAATATGTTCATACCAACCTGTAAGGCCAGGCTGGAATTTTGAATTCTTAGTTTTTAGCTACATTGGAGTGTGGCAGTAGTGTGAGGAGAGATGGTCTTAGGCAGCCTGTCCTTTGAGCACACACATGGATACTCGGCCCAAAGGTCAGTCCACTTACTGGTAAATAGCACCCCTTGGCCACTCCATAGGCCTCAGAGCACACAGACATCATGATCTGCACTTGGAAGACTAGACCCAGGCCAGAGGTCCACACAGTCACCGAGAGAGGCCCTCACTGTAGGGACAGTGAAGTCCTGGCTTCCGGGTATTCAGAGCATGATCTATAAGAGGGCGCTGTAGGCTTTGAGTGAGAACATCCCTTTCATGCTACAGACTCCTTGCTTTAAGGGGAGAGGCATAGTTAGAAGATGACCAGATTCGGGCCTGTAGAGAAGAGCCCAGAGGTCCTCTTGCCTGGATCTAACGGCAGTGTTTCTTCCTGTCTGTCTCCATCCAAGGTAACCACTATCCTGAATCATGCTGATCATTTCCTTCCTTTTTTATTTACATACTTCTATTTGATATCTATATAGTCCTAGAAGTATTACATTTAGTTTTACTGTTTCAAAGTTTATTAAAAGGTTATCTGTATGTATCTTTGGGAATTTATTTTATACATCTGTCTATGTAGCTATCATCAATTTATTTATTTTTTACACAATATCGTTAATATTCATTCATATTGTGATGTGAAGCTGAAGGTCATTCATTATGAATGCTATATAATTTTTCATTGTTTGATGGTCACCAGTTATTTTATACATTCTGCTGACAACAGGCATGTAGGTTGTTCCTAGGTCTTTGCAATTTTTAAATAGTATTGCTATAAAGATCTTCATCTGCATCCCTGGTGCACACATGCAAGAGTTCCTCTTTGGTACTTACCTAGAAGTGAGTTGCTGGGTCTTAGCTCTGGTTGGATCTCACAAGTTCTGATATGTAATGCTGTCATTATCATTCACTTTAAAATTTCCATTATGATTTCTTTACCTCATGAGTCATTTAAAGAGCATGTTTTTAAGTTTTAAATATGTGGGGAATTCATATTTTTCTTATTATCTATTAATTGAGTTGATGTCAGAAAATGTGGTCTATATTATACGCATTTTAAGATATTTTTGAGGCTTATATTTTGTCTAAATACATGAACAATACTTATAAGTGTTCTATGTGTACTTGAGAATAATGCAGTTCACATAATCTCATTATTGGATGTAGAATTCCATCGATGTCCCTTAGGTCAAGTTTTTATTTATTTATTAATTATTATTTTTTAAAATTTATTTATTATTATTATACTTTAAGTTGTAGAGAACATGTGCATAACGTGCAGGTTTGTTACATATGTATACTTGTGCCATGTTGGTGGGCTGCACCCATCAACTCGTCATTTACATCAGGTATAACTCCCAATGCAATCCCTCCCCCCTCCCCCCTCCCCATGATAGGCCCCGGTGTGTGATGTTCCCCTTCCTGAGTCCAAGTGATCTCATTGTTCGGTTCCCACCTATGAGTGAGAACATACGGTGTTTGGTTTTCTGTTCTTGTGATAGTTTGCTAAGAATGATGGTTTCCAGCTGCATCCATGTCCCTACAAAGGACACAAACTCATCCTTTTTGATGGCTGCATAGTATTCCATGGTGTATATGTGCCACATTTTCCTAATCCAGTCTGTCACTGATGGACATTTGGGTTGATTCCAAGTCTTTGCTATTGTGAATAGTGCTGCAATAAACATACGTGTGCATGTGTCTTTATAGCAGCATGATTTATAATCCTTTGGGTATATACCCAGTAATGGGATGGCTGGGTCATATGGTACATCTAGTTCTAGATCCTTGAGGAATCGCCATACTGTTTTCCATAATGGTTGAACTAGTTTACAATCCCACCAACAGTGTAAAAGTGTTCCTATTTCTCCACATCCTCTCCAGCACCTGTTGTTTCCTGACTTTTTAATGATTGCCATTCTAACTGGTGTGAGATGGTATCTCATTGTGGTTTTGATTTGCATTTCTCTGATGGCCAGTGATGATGAGCATTTTTTCATGTGTCTGTTGGCTGTATGAATGTCTTCTTTTGAGAAATGTCTGTTCATATCCTTTGCCCACTTTTTGATGGGGCTGTTTGTTTTTTTGTCATAAATAGCTCTTATTATTTTGAGGTACTTTCCGTCAATACCGAATTTATTGAGCGTTTTTAGCATGAAGGGCTGTTGAATTTTGTCAAAGGGCTTTTCTGCATCTATTGAGATAATCATGTGGTTCTTGTCTTTGGTTCTGTTTATATGCTGGATTATGTTTATTGATTTGTGAATGTTGAACCAGCCTTGCATCCCAGGGATGAAGCCCACTTGATCATGGTGGATAAGCTTTTTGATGTGTTGCTGAATCCGGTTTGCCAGTATTTTATTGAGGATTTTTGCATCGATGTTCATCAGGGATATTGGTCTAAAATTCTCTTTTTGTGTTGTGTCTCTGCCAGGCTTTGGTATCAGGATGATGTTGGCCTCATAAAATGAGTTAGGGAGGATTCCCTCTTTTTCTATTGATTGGAATAGTTTCAGAAGGAATGGTACCAGCTCCTCCTTGTACCTCTGGTAGAATTCAGCTGTTAATCCATCTGGTCCTGGACTTTTTTTGGTTGGTAGGCTATTAATTATTGCCTCAATTTCAGAGCCTGCTATTGGTCTATTCAGGGATTCAACTTCCTCCTGGTTTAGTCTTGGGAGAGTGTAAGTGTCCAGGAAATTATCCATTTCTTCTAGATTTTCTAGTTTATTTGCGTAGAGGTGTTTATAGTATTCTCTGATGGTAGTTTGTATTTCTGTGGGGTCGGTGGTGATATCCCCTTTATCATTTTTAATTGCGTCGATTTGATTCTTCTCTCTTTTCTTCTTTATTAGTCTTGCTAGTGGTCTGTCAATTTTGTTGATCTTTTCAAAAAACCAACTCCTGGATTCATTGATTTTTTGGAGGGTTTTTTGTGTCTCTATCTCCTTCAGTTCTGCTCTGATCTTAGTTATTTCTTGCCTTCTGCTAGCTTTCGAATGTGTTTGCTCTTGCTTCTCTAGTTCTTTTAATTGCGATGTTAGAGTGTCAATTTTAGATCTTTCCTGCTTTCTCTTGTGGGCATTTAGTGCTATAAATTTCCCTCTACGCACTGCTTTAAATGTGTCCCAGAGATTCTGGTATGTTGTATCTTTGTTCTCATTGGTTTCAAAGAACATCTTTATTTCTGCCTTCTTTTCGTTATGTACCCAGTAGTCATTCAGGAGCAGGTTGTTCAGTTTCCATGTAGTTGAGCGGTTTTGATTGAGTTTCTTAGTCCTGAGTTCTAGTTTGATTGCACTGTGGTCTGAGAGACAGTTTGTTATAATTTCTGTTTTGTACATTTGCTGAGGAGTGCTTTACTTCCAATTACATGGTCAATTTTGGAGTAAGTACGATGTGGTGCTGAGAAGAATGTATATTCTGTTGATTTGGGGTGGAGAGTTCTATAGATGTCTATTAGGTCTGCTTGCTGCAGAGATGAGTTCAATTCCTGGATATCCTTGTTAACTTTCTGTCTCGTTGATCTGTCTAATGTTGACAGTGGAGTGTTGAAGTCTCCCATTATTATTGTATGGGAGTCTAAGTCTCTTTGTAAGTCTCTAAGGACTTGCTTTATGAATCTGGGTGCTCCTGTATTGGGTGCATATATATTTAGGATAGTTAGCTCTTCCTGTGAATTGATCCCTTTACCATTATGTAATGGCCTTCTTTGTCTCTTTTGATCTTTGATGGTTTAAAGTCCGTTTTATCAGAGACTAGTATTGCAACCCCCGCTATTTTTTGTTCTCCATTTGCTTGGTAAATCTTCCTCCATCCCTTTATTTTGAGCCTATGTATGTCTCTGCGTGTGAGATGGGTCTCCTGAATACAGCAGACTGATGGGTCTTGACTCTTTATCCAGTTGCCAGTCTGTGTCTTTTAATTGGAGCATTTAGTCCATTTACATTTAAGGTTAAGATTGTTATGTGTGAACTTGATCCTGCCATTACGATATTAACTGGTTATTTTGCTCGTTAGTTGATGCAGTTTCTTCCTAGCCTCGATGGTCTTTACATTTTGGCATGTTTTTGCAATGGCTGGTACCGGTTGTTCCTTTCCATGTTTAGTGCTTCCTTCAGGGTCTCTTGTAAGGCAGGCCTGGTGGTGACAAAATCTCTAAGCATTTGCTTATCTGTAAAGGATTTTATTTCTCCTTCACTTATGAAACTTAGTTTGGCTGGATATGAAATTCTGGGTTGAAAATTCTTTTCTTTAAGAATGTTGAATATTGGCCCCCACTCTCTTCTGGCTTGGAGAGTTTCTGCCGAGAGATCTGCTGTTAGTCTGATGGGCTTCCCTTTGTGGGTAACCCGACCTTTCTCTCTGGCTGCCCTTAAGATTTTTTCCTTCATTTCAACTTTGGTGAATCTGGCAATTGTGTGTCTTGGAGTTGCTCTTCTCGAGGAGTATCTTTGTGGCGTTCTCTGTATTTCCTGGATTTGAATGTTGGCCTGCCCCACTAGGTTGGGGAAGTTCTCCTGGATGATATCCTGAAGAGTGTTTTCCAACTTGGTTCCATTTTCCCCCTCACTTTCAGGCACCCCAATCAGACGTAGATTTGGTCTTTTTACATAATCCCATACTTCTTGCAGGCTTTGTTCATTTCTTTTTCTTCTTTTTTCTTTTGGTTTCTCTTCTCACTTCATTTCATTCATTTGATCCTCAATCGCTGATACTCTTTCTTCCAGTTGATCGAGTCGGTTACTGAAGCTTGTGCATTTGTCACGTATTTCTCGTGTCATGGTTTTCATCTCTTTCATTTCGTTTATGACCTTCTCTGCATTAATTACTCTAGCCATCAATTCTTCCACTTTTTTTCAAGATTTTTAGTTTCTTTGCACTGGGTACATAATTCCTGCTTTAGCTCTGAGAAATTTGATGGACTGAAGCCTTCTTCTCTCATCTCATCAAAGTAATTCTCCGTCCAGCTTTGATCCGTTGCTGGCGATGAGCTGCGCTCCTTTGCCGGGGGAGATGCGCTCTTATTTTTTGAATTTCCAGCTTTTCTGCCCTGCTTTTTCCCCATCTTTGTGGTTTTATCTGCCTCTGGTCTTTGATGATGGTGATGTACTGATGGGGTTTTGGTGTAGGTGTCCTTCCTGTTTGATAGTTTTCCTTCTAACAGTCAGGACCCTCAGCTGTAGGTCTGTTGGAGATTGCTTGAGGTCCACTCCAGACTCTGTTTGCCTGGGTATCAGCAGCAGAGGCTGCAGAAGATAGAATATTGCTGAACAGCGAGTGTACCTGTCTGATTCTTGCTTTGGAAGCTTCCTCTCAGGGGTGTACTCCACCCTGTGAGGTGTGGGGTGTCAGACTGCCCCTAGTGGGGGATGTCTCCCAGTTAGGCTACTCAGGGGTCAGTGATCCACTTGAGCAGGCAGTCTGTCCCTTCTCAGATCTCAACCTCCGTGTTGGGAGATCCACTGCTCTCTTCAAAGCTGTCAGACAGAGTCATTTGCATCTGCAGAGGTTTCTGCTGCGTTTGTTATTGTTACTGTGCCCTGTCCCCAGAGGTGGAGTTTACAGAGACAGGCAGGTTTCCTTGAGCTGCTGTGAGCTCCACCCAGTTCGAGCTTCCCAGCAGCTTTGTTTACCTACTTAAGAGTCAGCAATGGCGGGCGCCCCTCCCCCAGCCTCACTGCTGCCTTGCCAGTAGATCACAGACTGCTGTGCTAGCAATGAGGGAGGCTCCGTGGGTGTGGGACCCTCCCGGCCAGGTGTGGGATATGATCTCCTGGTGTGCCTGTTTGCTTAAAGCACAGTATTGGGGTGGGAGTTACCTGATTTTCCAGGTGTTGTGTGTCTCAGTTCCCCTGGCTAGGAAAAGGGATTCCCTTCCCCCTTGCGCTTCCCAGGTGAGGCGATGCCTCGTCCTGCTTCAGCTCTCGCTGGTCGGGCTGCAGCAGCTGACCAGCACCGATCGTCCGGCACTCCCCAGTGAGATGAACCCAGTACCTCAGTTCAAAATGCAGAAATCACCGGTCTTCTGTGTCGCTCACGCTGGGAGTTGGAGACTGGAGCTGTTCCTATTTGGCCATCTTGCTCCGCCTAGGTCAAGTTTTTAAATTGTGTTGTTGAGATCTTCTGTGTTCTTGCTTAGAATCAATGGATTAACACTTCAAAAAATGAGGGAAATTCAATGAAATTTCTCACTATTTGGTGGAGTTTTGTTTACTCCCTTTATATATTTTGAGGCTATTAGGTGCACGGTGTTTAGAATATTTATACTTTATTGATGTGAATAGATAGATAAATAGATAGAGATCTTCTCTGACTCTAATCGTGTTTTTGTCTTAAAATCCATTTTATCCGATGTTAATACAGCCACACAAGTTTTCTTTTGGCTACCATTTGTCTTATTTTGTTCCATTTTATTATTTTCAACACAGATTTCATTGTTATTCCCAGTTCGTTCTCTCTTCTCAGTACCTTATGAACCCTTGCTATGTGACTTGCCTTAGCCAACAGAATATTGGTGGGATGATACAGTTAGTGGCTTTACACATGCTTGAAAGGTTGGACAAATTCTCTTGTATTCCTGACTTTTGCCATGATAAGACCCTGCCTTGGGTAGCCACTGATCCAAGGAAGATAGGAAACATTTGGAACAGACTAAGGCTGAACCTATGTTTTAGAGCAAACCCCCGTGGGCAAAATCAGCTGTACCCAAGCTGATACACAGATGCATGAGTAAGAAACTATTATTGTATGCAACTGAGATTATGTGGCTGCTACACAGCCAAAGCTGGCTGACATAACATATCCTATGCTTTAGTATGTCTCTTATAAAAGCCACATAGCTGGAATTTTTTTATTTCAATTGTTTTTGGGGCGGTTTTGGTTACTCAAATGAGTTCTATAGTGGTGTATTCTGAGATTTTAGTGCACCCATCACCCTAATGGTGTACACTGTATCCAATATGCTGTCTCTTATCTCTCACCTTCCTTCCAACCTCCCCACCACAAGTTCCTATAGTCCTTTATATCACTCTATATGTCTTTGCATTCTCATAGATTAGCTCCACTTATAAGTTAGAACATAGGGTATTTGGTTTTATATTTCTGAGTTACTTCACTTAGAATAATGGCCTCCGGTTCCGTCTGAGTTGTTGCAAAAGCCATTATTTCTTTCCTTTTTATGGCTGAATAGTATTCCAAGGTGTAAATGTACCACATTTTCTTTATCCACTCATTGGTTGATGAGCACTTAGGTTAATTCCATATCTTTGCAATTGCGAATTGTGCTGCCATAAACATGTGTATGCATGTATCTTTTACATATAATAACTTTTTTTCCTTTGAGTAGATACCCACTAGTGGGATTGCTGGATTGAATAGTAGATCTACTTTTAGTTCTTCAAAGAATCCCTTGAACTAATTTACATTCCACCAGCAGTGTGAAAATGTTCCCTTTTTACCACACCCATGCCAACATCTATTGTTTCTTGACTTTTTAATTATGGCCATTCTTGCAGGAGTAAAGTGGTATCTCATTGTGGTTTTGATTTGCATTTCCCTGATGATTAGTGATGTTGAGCATTTTTTCATGTTTGTTGGCTGTTTGTATATCTTTTTTAAAATTCAATCAGAAAGTTTGATGGGTTTAATTCATTTAGATTTACTGAAATTGTTGATATTTTTATATATTTATATACACCAAAAGATTTCACTAAGGTAATTAATTACTATTTTAGTTTGAATTTCTTCTTAAGCAAACTCTGAAATAAGGATTTGGTTGCAAGTTATGCATTTAGGAGGTGATCACAAGAGTAGAGGAACTGAGAAAGTGAAACTAGAAAAAATGGAAACCTAAAAAATCAAATAATAAAATAAGTATTGGGGCCACCGCTCCAGGTGAATGCAGCTTGCTATGGATCATCCTTTCTGATGGGGATACAAAAGGCATTGGTCAGATCAATATCTGCATGTCAAGTGTTAGAGGCTGTATTAATCTGTTTTAGGAAGATGCCACATATATGTAGCACGGCAGTTGTGGCTAAGGCCTCCCTTGATTACATTCACAGTAGTCCACTATAATCCACCATGTTCCACCTCCATTCATCTTTTTTTTAATAGAAGCCATAATGATGAGTTAACTAGGGACATGATGGAAAACATTACCTGTGTATCCTGTAAGTCTCTGAGAGTATTGTTAATGACTGCCTGCTGCCTAATTTGTGGTATTGCTTCCAATTTGCTGTCTTGGCTGGTTGGAGAGAAAGCAGTAGTTTCATGGGCTTCCACTTGGATTTTCTTACTAGTATATCACTTATCTCACAAGTCAGAAGCCAAAAGGGGGGTTCTGCAAGGACTTAAGTCTGTCCATCTTGGTTAGACACTCAGACACTGGGATAACACGAACAGGTTGAGTCTGTGAACCCATTGTGAGATGGATTTGGTCCAGGATTCCATTTATTGCCTGTCTTCTGTTTTGTCCGCAGTATAACTTGGGAGCTATGAGAGTACCTTGAATCTTCTGGTATTAGAAAGAGTTTAGGTTCATTATTTCATTGTAGAGTTTCATTCCTAGGTTCTCCCTTCTAGAACTACTCCTGGTACCAACAATCTTAGATCAGTTATCAAAAACAGACCCTGAGATATGAATTTGAGTTCAAATGGTTCTCGGAAGCACAGTGAGTGATATAGTTTGACTGTGTCCCCACCTAAATCTCAACTTGAATTGTATCTCCTAGAATTCCCATATGTTGTGGGAGGGACCCAGGAGGAGGTAACTGAATCATGGGGGCTGGTCTTTCCCATTCTATTCTCATGATAGTGAATAAGTCTCATGAAATCTAATGGGTTAATAAGGGGTTTCCATTTTTGCTTCTTCCTCATTTTTCTCTTGCTGTCACCATGTAAGAAGAGCCTTTCACCTCCAGCCATGATTCTGAGGCCTGCCCAGCCATGTGGAACTGTAAGTCCATTAAACCTCTTTTTGTTCTCAGTTTCAGGTATGACTTTATCAGCAGCATGAAAATGAACTAATAGAGAAACAGGTAGTGGAGAAGTGAGAAAATCAAGGTATATATGTAAATAAAAGATAATGTTAATATGTTAATGAGTGGGCAATTGAAGCTTGGTTCTGCTAGGAACCCTCGGAGACCCTAAGTCACACCTCAGAATAGCTCCAGAGGGACAAGAAAGTTGAGATATTTATTTTCCAACTCACATCTGTTAGTGGTTGAGAGTTGCTCCTGGGGGTATTCATTCCTAGGCACTTCTGGCCTGCCAGCATGTGGGTTGAGCATGTGTCTGCAGGCCGAGAACAACCTCAGTCAGAGAGGGGCAGCTACATAAGGTAGCAAGTCATTGGAGTGTATGGGATTTGTTCAACAAAGCTACAGGCAGAAACTGACAAACTGACTCTAAAATTAGTGTGGAAATACAAAGGACATAGAATGCCTGCAACAGCTTTGAAAAAGAAAAAAATAGAGAGCTAATATTTTCTGATATCAAGATTTACAGTAATCAGAATACTGCAGTACTCGCATCAAGACAGACAAATCTATGGAACAGAACAGAGAGTCCAGATACAAAAATAGTGACAACTGATCTTTGACAAAGGGTCAAATGCAGTTTAATGGAGGTAGGATAGTTTTTTCAATAAGTGATATTAGAATCATTGGATACCCATATGCCAAAAAAGAAAATAAACTTGAATCCGTATCTTGTGCCTTATTAAATAAATTAACCCAAAATGGATTATTGACCTAAATGTAAAACCTAAAACAATCACACCTCTAGAAGAAAATATAAGCAGAAATGTTTGTGACCTTTGACTAGGCAGAGATTTCTCCGTGTGTGTGTGTGTGTGTGTGTGTGTGTGTGTGTGTGTGTGTGTGATGAAGTCTTGTTCTGTCACCCTGGCTGGAGTGCAGTGGTGCAATCTCGGCTCACTGCACCCGCCGCCTCCTGTGTTCAAGTGATTCTCCTACCTCCGCCTCCCGAGTAGCTGGGATTACAGGCACACGCCACCATGCCTGGCTAATTTTTGTATTTTTAGTAGAGATGGGGTTTCACCATATTGGCCAAGCTGGTCTTGAACCCCTGACCTCATGATCTGCCTGCCTGGCCGAGATGTCTTATATGACACCAGAAGAATTATCCATAAGAGAAAAAATGGGCCGGGCGTGGTGGCTCACTCCTGTAATCCCAGCACTTTAGGAGGCTGAGGTGGGCAGATCACCTGAGGTCAGGAGTTCGAGACCAGCCTGGCCAACATGGTGAAATTCTGTCTCTACCAAAAATAGAAAAATTAGCCGGGTGTGGTGTTGGGCACCTGTAATCCCAGCTACTCAGGAGTCTGAGGCAGGAGAATTGCTTGAACCTGAGAGACGGAGGTTGCAGTGGGCCAAGATCATGCCATTGCACTCAGTCTGAGCAGCAAGAGTGAAACTCCATCTCAAAGAGAAAAAAAAAAAAGAAAGAAAGAAAAGAAAAAGGACATACTGAACTTCATAAAAATTTAAAACTTCTCTTTATTTATTTTATTTTATTTTATTTTATTTTATTTTATTTTATTGAGATAGAGTCGTGCACTGTTGCTTAGGCTGGAGGGCAGTGGCGCGACCTTGGCTCACTGCAACCTCTGCTTCCCAGGTTCAAGTGATTCGCCTTGTCTCAGCCTCCCAAGTAGCTTGGATTATGGGCATCCACCACCATGCCTGGCCTTAAAACTTCCCTTCAAAAGAGAATGAAAGACAAATCATAGACTAGAAAAAAATATTTATAATTTACATATCTGATAAAGAACTTCTACCCAAAATATATAAAGAACTCTCAAAACTCAACAATAAGAAACCCTCAACTTTTGAAAATGGGCAAAAAATCTCAACAGACATTTCATCAAAGAAGTGTATGGATGTCAAATAAGCATATGAAAAGATGATTAACATCATCAGTCATTAGAAAAATGCAAGGTAAAACTATAATGTGATTCTACTACATACCCATTACAGTGGCTAAAATTAAAGGACTGACTATAGCAAGTGCAGACAAGGATGTGGTGGAACAGGAACTCTCTTAAACTGCTGATAAGAATGTCTGGAAAACATATTAGCATTTTTTTAAAAAAGTTAAAGATATCCTGACCACATGATCCAGCATTTAACTCTTACATATTTATCCAAGAGAAACAAAAGCATATATTCATTCAAAGACCTGCACATAAATGTTCATAATAGCTTTACTTATAATAATCAAATAGAATACAATCAGCAATAAGAAAGAGTGTTCTGTTGATACATGAAACAATACAACATTTTTTTATCTCCATTGAAACTGTTTTATATCTTGCTAATATTCCACATTTCCTAATGTATAGATAGAGTCAAATCACAATAAAGTGGGCATCATTTTGTAATGCTTATATAGTCTAGACCAGGGGCTGGAAAACTTTTAATGTAAAGGGCCAGATGGTCAATATGTTAGGTTTGCAAGCCAGATGGTCTTAGCCACAACTATTCAACTCTGACTTTTAGCACAAATACAGCCATAGACAATAGACAAAAGCATTGGTGTGGCAGTGTTCCAGCAAAACGTTATTTACAAAAACCAGCAGTAGGTGGATTTGGACTACAGAATGTAGTTTGCTCACTTCTAGTGTAGACCATTAGAACTAGTGTCAGTCTTTCAATGTTCCCCATTTTTTTTTTTTTGAGACAGGGTCTTTCCCTGTCACTCAGACTGCAGTGCAGTAGTGCAGTTATGGCTCACTACAATCTCGGCCTCCTGGGCTTACATGATCCTCTCACCTTAACTTCCTGAGTAGCTGGGATGACAGGCACATATCACTATGTCTGGCTAATTTTTTTTTTTTTGGTATTTTTCTGTAGAGACAAGTTTCTGCCTTGTTGCCCAGGCTGGTCTCAGGCTCCTGGGCTCAAGCAATCTGCCCACCTCAGCCTCTGAAAGTGCTAGGATTACGAGTCTGAGGCACCACGCCCAGCCCATTTCCCTGATTTGATGTGTTTGGATCTGGGTCCTATTGGCCGTTTGCCGAATATACTGATCCTGGATATTAGGGAAAATATCAATGGACCCAGCTATCTCTGTGATGCCAAGAAGCTTAGGTATTTAGAGTTATCTGGGGAATTTTATGGTGTCAAGGAACAGGTTCTTTATCTCACAATGTGCTAAAACCCCATGAGAAGTGCGATGGATTAAATATGACTGCAAATTGTTTGTCATCTCTCTTTCCATGCGCACCACCTGATGGAGAGGTAGAGTTTGCTTTTGCTTCTTTTGGATCTGGGCTGGCCCTGTGACTGCTTTAACCAATATAATGTGATAGAAGGGATGTTATTCTAGTTCTGGGTCTAAAACTTAAGAAAGTGTCAGAAGTTTCTGATTTTGTACTTTCAGGTACCCTGAGCCACTATCTAAATGGTCTGCTTATCTTATGAAAACACCATAAGGAGGGATAACATGTGGTGAACACAGAAACTAGATGGGGAGGGAGAAGCCAGCCATGCCAGCATCCAGGGCTGAACTCAGACTTCCAGCATCTGTGTAGAGGCATCAGTCAGGCCACAGCTAACTGCAGGCCCAGCTAACATTATGTGGAACAGGAGAATTGCCCAGATCATCCCAGTCAACCAAGATCATAAAACTGTTTTCAGCTATTAAGTTTAAATAAATGAAATAAGGAGATAAAAAATACTGACTGGGACTCTGTCTGAATGAAAGGATTAGTAGATTAGATTAGTGATTCTCAAAAGACTTTGTTGGATGCACATAAGTGTCCACAAAATAAGTTTATTTACTGTAGAACTTCTCAGAGGCTTAAACACATACGTTTAATAATAAGCATTATGAAAACTGCAAGAGGACAGAAGAGTTGCCTGTGACTTTTTTAAAAGTGTGTTTATTCACATCCTGAGGAAGGATTCCCAGAAGAGATGATGTCTAAGCAGTGTCCCAACCATGAAATAAAGTCTCCTAGACACTGGACAAGATCATCTTTAAGCTTATTTCCAGCTCCAAATGTTATTATTTTCTCAACCCCATTATAAAATGGCCTCTCTTAGCACTGTGAGATCTGTAATACAAGAAGTAGAACAAACACATGAAGTTCCTGTTGGAAATTCAAACTTCTCATACAGCCTTCACTCATTATGGATAAAGGCTTCTGCTTTGAGTCACCTAAGTACGTTTGACTCCAAACTTGAAAAATGCCTTGAAGTGAAAATATGGTGTCAGGCAGTCCCTATTCATGAAACCAACCAACCAACCAATCAACCCATATCATGACTTAATGGTGTGAGACTTCAGCAAAACTTTATAAGAACTAAATTTGTCGCATTTGTACCTTCTTGTACCTGCCACAAAATTTCCTCTGTCCAGTGACACTGGTCCTTCGATTTGAAAATAGTGCCACTTGTTTTTTCCTGTTTAAACTAACAAAAATAAAAGTGAAAGAAACAACATTATCCAATCTCATCTGTCTGTTGGGACATATCGTAATTGTTCTACTTGGAATCTCAGCACCAAAATTCTTGAATTATCTGTCTACACAGTTTGCATTTCTCCCCTTCTCTTTTCATTTACACCACAATCTACTGCAATTTGACCCCTTCTCTCATTCTGTCTCAATTATCTTCAAAACTGGAAACTTTCCCCAAGTATTTGCATTGAATCCCAAACTTTCAGTTCTTACCTGTATACAATGTGACTGAAAGTAAGGGGAGCTCCCATATCTATACCTCTAGTCATCCTCCTGCCCATAAACCCAATACCTGAACTCCAGACCTATGCAACTAACAACCTATTTCTACCTGAATATCATGAAGTATAAATAAACTTCACCCAATGCCAACAACATCAAACCCGCTCAACTATTTATTCATGGATTCAACTGATACTTGTCAGTCACCTATTCTGGGTCAAGAACTTTGCTAGGCAATAGATCATAAAAGTGATCAAGACTCCACCCATAGGGAGCTTATAGTCTAGTAGTGGAGATAGACAACTAGACTAGCATTTATAGAGAAAAACCTGAGTTTCTATGGGAGCACAGAGAAGAGACAGTTTAGTTCAGCCTTGATAGTGGTGATGGGGGTTTGGGGAGGGTGGTATGAAAGGCCTCCCAGAGATGAAAATGATTAAATCCAGTCTTTAAGATTGGATGGGGCAGGTAAAGGATGAGAGCAGAGCAGCCAGTCAGAGGAAGTACCTTGTAGAGAGACTCACAGGGAAGAAACTGCATCACATACTCAGGGAACAGCAAGTCGTTCTGCCTAGCTGACCCAAAGAATGATGCCTGGTGAGGAGCCATGGATGATCAATACAGGTGGAAGAAGCCTTCCTTTAAGGAACCCTAATTCTTGGGCCACTTCAGTACTGTGCAACAATTACATGTTTTGTTTTTGTGTTTTTCTTGTAGAGGGAGTATGTAAAATACATATGCCATGTTTCCAATAAAGTTAAACGTGCACCTACCCTATTACTGAACAATTGTTTTCTCAGATACGTAGCCAAGAGAAATGAAAATATATGTCCATGCAAAGACTTATGTGAGAACATTCAAAGCATCCTTATTAATAACAGCCCCAACTGGAAGGAACCTAAATGTCTGTCAATAGGAGAATGAATAAACAAATAATGGTATATTTATATAGTGAAATAACATTTCATAATAAGACAGAACAAACTGTCCATACATGCTGCACTGTGGCTGATTCTCAAAATCATGCTAAGCAAAATAAGACAGACATGAAAGATTACATGCTGAGTGATTCCACTGACATGAAGTCCAAGGGTAGGTGAAATGTATTATGGTGACAGAAAAGGGTTGCTCTGGGGGTGAGGATGGATGAGGAAGGGTGAGGATGAATGAGGATGGGAAAGGGAACTTTCTGGATGGTAGAAATGCCCTCTATTTGTTTTATTTTTTTGAGACAGAGTCTTGCTCTGTTGCCCAGGCTGGAGTGCAGTGGCGCTATCTTGGATCACTGCAACTTCTGCTTCCCAGGTTTAAGTGATTCTCCCGCCTCAGCCTCCCGAGTAGCTGGGATTACAGGCACGTGCCGCCACGCCTGGCTAATTTTTGTATTTTTTAGTAGAGATGGGGTTTCACCACGTTGGTCATGCTGGTCTTGAACTCTGGACCTTGTGAACCACCCGCCTTGGCTTCGCAAAGTGCTGGGATTACAGGCGTGGGTCAACGTGCCCTGCCTATTCAAAACTCATTGAGCTGAACACTATGATATGTACATTTTATTGAATGGTAATTATACCTCAATTTTTAAAAATGCCAACAAAAGCATTTCTTTTAAGAGTCTAAATGTAACAACATGGTTTGGTTTGTCCACACTAAAGCTGTTCAAGTCTTAAAACATTGTACAGTGCAATTTAATGACCCTGAAATATATTTTTAAAGTCATGGAAGAGAAACAAAAACAAGATATGAACGGATTATTCAAAAAATCAATAAGACATAAATACTTCATTTTAACTGAATTTGCATAGATGTTTTGGATCTTTTCAATTTAAAAACCCACAGAAATCAATGACTTCTGATATGGGCATATATGAAGAGCAACTGTTTTGTCATCTGTGAATTAATGTATTAAGGAACTTGGAGAAAATCCAGATGAAATTTGATAGAATATGAAAAAAAATCGAGAGATAAAGTCAAGTAGAAATTGCTCTGACATCAAGAAGTAAATTGTAACAGAAATATTTTTAGATAATACAAAGAGCAATAATTCATTAACAGGAAGGGGGAAGTACTGAATGGGCTTTTTATTCTTTGATAGCACATTTAATGCAGAGGACTGAATCACATGAACTCATTGAGAAAATATTTAAATTTCTTTCAAATTTGATACACAATCCTGACATTGACAGAGATAAAATCGAACTCACATTACACCATTACAACAAGGACACCAGTGACAAGCTGGTTAATGAGTAGCATCAATTGAAAGAGTATTTAAAATTACTTATACACAAGAAAATTATCAATGCCCTGAAATCTTACAGCTCTTGCAGTTGATATAGGAAATAAATTTGACTGAAGTTTTCCTGCACTTGACAACAATCCTGAAAACTTACTTATAATTATGAAAGAGTTCTGAACCAGAAAGAAAACAAATTTCAATCAATCATACCAAAGGAATGACTGAATGAATTATCATTGTTCTCTCTCTATAGAAAATAATATGAAAAATTCTTGGCCGGGTGTGGTGGCTCTTGCCTGTAATCCCAGCGTTTTTGGTAGGCTGAGGTGGGTGGATCACGAGATCAAGAGATTGAGACCATCCTGGCCAACATGGTGAAACCCTGTCTCTACCAAAAATACAAAAATTAGCCGGGCATGGTGGCAAGTGCCTGTAGTCCCAGCTACTCGGGAGGCTGAGGCAGGAGAATCGCTTGAACCTGGGAGGCAGAGGTTGCAGTGAGCCGAGATCGTGCCACTGCACTCCAGCCTGGGCGACAGAGCAAAACTCCATCTAAATACATAAATAAATAAGTAAGTAAATTTTGGTCACGTGGTCAACAATATGCAAGTAAAAGTAGAACAAGTAGAATTATAGATGTGATCAGTTAATACAAAATATAAGTTTTTTTTCTAAGATTTTGTGATATTTCTGGCATTTGTAAGAATGCTAAAACTTGTAATTTGTTGTGATTAATTTTCTCTATGCAATAAATGTTCACTTTTATTAGTAATTCTGCATTTGTAATTTTGTATTCTTTTTCTTAAAATGGATGTCCTAAATTATACTTGCCTAAGACCCTACAACACCTGGAGTAACCCACGCATTTTTTTTTAGATTATGTGTTCCTCAAGGGAAGAGACTGTGGGCTTTTTCTCTCCACACCTGAATAAAAGTAGGAGCTCAACAAATATATGTGCAGTGAAATGGAATGGGGGCAAACGATCTGGTGGTATAGTAGAAAGCAAAATTTGGTTATGGTAGGAACAGTACAGACACATCTGGATCATAGTCTAAATTCTCTCCACGGACCAAATATATATATTTTACCCCTTAGGTTATTGGTCTGGCAGACTCCAATTTTTAGTAGAGTTTATATAATCTAACCTTCTTATAACCTCTGCTCCACTGGATACAGGTATTACTCAGTTGAAGTTAAAAATTGAATATAGGATTATGTGCAATGCTTTATCTATAACTTTCTTGTAAGTGTAAACTCCGTACATCTCTAGTTTTCTAATATTTTGGAGGAAACGTTACAAATAGGTAAGGAAAGTTTGAGCCTTTGCTGCAAATTCAAGTATACTCTGAAAAACTCAATTATCTACCTTTGCACTATAAATGACAATGAAAATAGTTTTATAAGACAATTAATATTACAAGTCATTTATAAGCTCCAATTTTCCAGGTGAACTGAAGTTATTTGTTACTTTTCAAATCAGAAATAGAAATGGTAGAATTACCAAACCATAGGTTTGCTTAAGAAGCTGCCAAGTCAAGCAGTACCACCATTATCCCATCCAAACAGATGTTATCCTATTTTTAAAGACTTCTGGGAAAGGGAGATTCCCTAACCTTCCTTAGCAACCCACTTGGATGTTTAACAACACTTGCTGTCAGGGATGCTGGTTCTCTGAGCCTGGATTGAGTATTTTTACACGTTTCTAGGTGTTCATGTTTTTCCTTGTCCTCGTTTCCTCTTTTGGTACTAATTTTTGGCTTTTTCCATTGACTTTGTTTGTAGACATCTTTTTTTCTGCAAATAAAAAAATCTTCAATGACCCCCCAAAATTAAACAAAACGCATAGAATATTGTCTTACATATCACACATATTTGGGATGGAAATGAGTTTTAACTTAGATTTTATACAACTAGTACACAGGCATTTGATATTCACTTCCTATATGTGTGTCCATTAGACATTTATGAATTTGTGCGAGTTAAGGACATATATCATTTTATTGAAATGCATTACATTTTGGCAGTGTTAAGTATTTGAACGTATCATTTTGCTTTAGTTGTTAGTTTTTTCTGAATGCTTTACAAATTTTCTGTATTTGAACAAAATTTCTGTTAAGTATTTGAACGTATCATTTTGCTTTAGTTGTTAGTTTTTTCTGAATGCTTTACAAATTTTCTGTATTTGAACTGGATAAGAAATTCTAATAGAGGTCTGAGCAGTGCTGAAGATCTTGGGCAGAACACCTCTTTTATTTCTGCCTTGTTAATTTAGAGTGTTTGCCTCTCAATCCATCTGTGCATCTAGAAATCTGTATTAGTCAGGGTTCACTAGAGGTAAGAACTAATTATATATATGTATATATGAAGCAGAGTTTATTAGGATAATTGACTCATGATCACAGGGTGAAGTCCCGTAATAGGCCGCCTGTAAGCTGAGGAGCAAAGAAGCCAGTCCGAGTCCCAAAACCTCAAAAGCAGGGAAGTCGACCATGCAGCCTTCAGTCTGTGGCTGAAGACCTGAGGGCCCCTGGCAAACCACTGCTGTAAGTCCAAGAGTCTGAAAGCTGACAAACTTGGAATCTGATATTCAAGGGCAAAAAATATCCAACATGGGAAAAAGATGATGACCAGAAGACTCAGCAAGTCTTCTCATTCCACTTTCTTCTGCCTTTATTCTAGCTGCATCGGCAGCTGATTAGATGGTGACCACTCAGATTGAGGGTGGGTCTGCCTCTTCCAGTCCACTGACTCAAATGTTAATCTCCTTTGGCAACACTCTTGATATGATTTGACTGTGTCCTCACCCAAATGTTATCTTGAATTCCCAGGTGTTTTAGGAGTGACCCAGTGGGAGGTAATTGAATCATGGGAGTGGGTCTTTCCTGTACTGTTCTCATGACAGTGAGTAAGTCTCACAAGATCTGATGGTTTTCAAAATGAGAGTTTCCCTGCACAAGCTCTCTTCTCTTGTCTGCTGCCATGTGAGATGTGCCTTTCACCTTCCACCATGATTGTGAGGCCTCCCCAGCCACATGGAACTGAAAGTCCAATAAACCTCTTTCTTTTGTAAATTGCCCAGTCTCAGATATGTCTTTATCAGCATCGTGAAAATGGACTAATACAATCCTCACAGACACACCCAGGAACAAAACTTTGCATCCTTCAATGCAAACAAGTTGACACTCAATATTAACCACCACAGTAGCTGACCAATTATCCTTAAATACCCAGCTGGCCATATCTCATATGAAAACTGTGATTTGACAGGTACCAGGAAAGTTATGTTGTTTTGAAATAGTTCTTATTATCAGGTACCTGAGTACCTGAAATTCCACTAATAGTGATTCATTTCATTGTACTATTTTTTTTTTTTTGCATGTGTGAACTCTTTTAAAATACATAGCTTTCTAGAATTGTAAGACTTTGATCAATTTACTCCAGGAAACTGACCTCCAAGTGTACTTCTCAGATAAGGAACTGGAAGTCTGGTGGATGTCTGGGAATGAAGATATATAGGCAGAAGATGAACATACATTCTAGTTGGCAGTGGATGATCTTGATTCATGCCGTTTGTCCAGATGTAATGATTCATAGCTTCCCCTTTTGCTCTCAAATGTATGATCATCTTTGTAAAGTCAACCAAAGCAGGAAATGGTTATTAAGTGAAGCTGTGAGGAGTTTGGGGAATAACTCTGGAGGACTTAGATCTGAGATTGATTCCCTGCTCTCTTACTTGTTGACTGAGTGACCAAGGGCAGATTATTTAATATTTCCTACTCTCAGCCTCCCCATTGACAAACATGGACTTAATCTTAAGTGTCTTTTAGATATACCTTGTAATGATGCAGCCATTAATATTGATAACTCCTATTTTGCACAGGATTGGCATTTGTAAACTATTCAAATCTGCCAGACACAGATACTTTTCTACCCCAGGGTCACCCTCTTGTTATTTGCATTTCACTTGTAATTGTGTTCCTAAATTTCATCTTTGTCAATTATCTTGTATACCTATTGTCTCTGTTCAGGCCTCTATAACAAAGTGTCATGAAATGGGTGGCTTATAAACAACAGAAATTTATTTCTCACAATTCTGGAGCCTGAAAGTCCAAGATCACAGCATCAGCATGATTGGGTTCTAGTGAGGGCCCTCTTTCAGGTTACAGACTCTGGGCTTCTTGTGTCCTCACATGCTGAAAGAGAGTGAGCTACTCTCTGGAGTTTTCTTATAAGGACATTAATCTCAGGAGGGGTCCACCCTCATGCCTAGTCACTTCCCAAAGGTCTTACCACCAGATAGTGCTACCACCACATTGGGGATTAGATTATAATCTACGAATGTTAGAGAATACCAACATTCAGTCTCACAACCTGCACCACTCTGTCTGGCAATGGCTTTGTCACCTTCAGCTGTGTTATTGGATATTGTTCTATGTATGTTCACTCTGTCCTATATACCAAGCTGTCAGGTTCTTGAAACCAATAAGATTCATCTTCCCTTTTTACTAGGAATCTAACACAATGTGGAAAAAAAATAAAGAACTGTCAGAATCACATTGCTTCACTGAGTTAAAACTCTAGGCTTATGTATCATTCTCAGCTTCATTCTCGAATTATTTTCACTGAAAATAAAAGGTGTTAAAGTTATTGCTATTTTGTAAAGGGTGTGAAATAATTTAAAACAGATGCAAACATTCTTGATAAGTGTAGGAATTGCATCCTTCAGGATTAAGTTCCAAAATAAAAACAAGTTCGATTATGACAATTTCTTTGCTATGCAAACTAAGAAAATGAGTCTGCCTTGAACCAGAATAAACTTCTACAGAGCTGGAGCTATATCTCCATGGTCCATTTGGTTCTTAGCCTTCTCTCTGGGCCTGCCAATCAAGACACTTAGGAGAGTGCTTTGCTGGCATATGCAAGCCCTGACTACTTGAAATGAGGCAGCCACCAGGGCATTTTAGAGGCCAGACACCAGATGGTAATAATACATTTCAACTATTAGAAGTTTGGATCAGAAAGCTAAAGGTGCAAGTCTTATCTCATTTGTCAAATGATGTAATTCATTATTAAATCAAGACATACTAGTTAACATCTGAAGTATAATTTTGGTTGCTATTTATAATGCACTCACCGGTTCATTTGGCTTGGGTTAGCTTATTTAATTGTGTGTTACATTTTACATTTGTTAAATACTTAGGAGGACTAGGAAATGACCCACACAAATCCCAGTTCTGAGTAAATCAAAACTTCTCTTCCTGTGCCAACTCAACATTAGAATGTTTCAGTTATGTGAATAAATTACACATTATTTAAAATACTTGGAAGAGGAGACTACAGGAAACTCTCTAGGTAAATGTAGTGAGGTTTGACAACATGTATGGGCTTTGGGGGATGTACATTTTTAGAATGAAAGTGAACACATATCCAGCTCACAAAAAGAGAGAATGGCCATAAATAAATAAATTAATTGCTTTTTTTTTTTTTTTTTTTTTGTAGAGGGTGACAGGATCTTGCTCTGTAGTCCAGGCTGGAGTGCAGTGTCACCATCACAGCTCATTGCAGCCTCAATCTCCTGGACTCAAGCAATTCTCTCACCTCAGCCTCCCAAGTGGCTGGGACCCCAGGCTCATGACACCATGCCTCACTATTTTTTTTTTTTTTTTTTTGTACAGATGGGGTCTCACTATGTTTCCCAGGCTGGTTTTGAACTCTTGGCCTCAAACAATCCTCCCATCTTGACCTTCCAAACTGCTGGGATTACAGGCATGAGCCACCACTTCCTGGCCAATTAATTTCTTAAGATACTGATAACAAAAGAAAAAAAGATTAGCAGGCTAGGGTATCTACACTGGGAAATCTTTACATAATTCTTACTAAGAAGTGAATGAGTTCAGCTTTTTAAAAAAATTATTTTAATTTTTGTGGGTACATAGTAGGTACTCCATATTTATGGAGCACATGAGTTTTTGTTTGTTTGTTTGTTTTTTTAGATGGAGCCTTGCCTCGCTCTGCCAGGCTGGAGTGCAGTGGCAGGATCTTAGCTCACTGCAACCTCTGCCTCCCAGGTTCAAGCGATTCTCCTGCCTCAGCCTCCCGAGTAGCTGGGACTACAGGCGCTTGCCACCACGCCCAGCTAATTTTTGTATTTTTGGTAGAGATGGGGTTTCACCTTGTTGGCCAAGCTGGTCTGATATGGGCATACAATGTGTAATAATCATACTATGTAAAATGAGTTTAGTCTTGAAGAACCTTTAAAGAATAAAATCTTGGTAGCTCTGGCATTGACTCGGAAAAGAAGAGAACGTAATCAATCTGATACTGAATGTTTTATGGTTGCCACACTGTCTGCAAATGGAGTCATCATCGTCTTCATCATTAGCATCATCAGCACAGCTAGTATGTATTGAGCACTTCCGATGTGGCAGGCACTGTTCTAAGAATTTCTACCTGTCTTAATTCATTTTATTCTCTCAAAAATTCTATGAGGTAGGTACTCTCATGCCCATTATAAAGATAAGAAAGCTGAGACCATATAAGTTGCAAGAATTATAGAATATTGAAGTTGGAACGAAACTTAGGGCTCACTTTGTTCAATTCCCAGTGTATGGATGAGGAAGCAGGTACAGAGATGAATGCATTGCTCAGAGTCACATAAGAAGTTAGCGCCTGACCATGAATATTTAGATAAACAAGCAGCATATATTTAATGCTTAATGTATAACATTTAACCCTGACAGTAACACTATGAAACAAATACTATGGTCTCAATTTTGTAGGAAAATGAAGCTCTTAGAGATGTTAAGTGATTGGCCAAATCACTGTCAGGTAAATGAGGATGTTGGGTTTTGATCTCTGGACTGTCACTAGACATCATGACAGTATCAGCAGACTGCCTCTCGAAAGCATAAGACGGTCTCCTGTCTGTTGATTTTGCCCTGCACAGGGTGGCCTTACTTATGCTGTAAACAACTGCATTTTAGTCTTTAGCCTTGTTAGATTTCATGTCAGAGGAAGCAGTTCATGGAACCCTGGAATAATTAAGAAAAAAGCCAAAATAAGTGGCAGCCCCTGTGATAAGTTCTGAAACACCAAAACAATAAGAGGCTTTCAATTTGTTCTATGTAATCAAACCTGGATAACAATGGAAAAACTCAACTAAATATCTTCGTGCTTTCAGATGTCCTGATATTTATAATCATGCAAATGTTCTTCATTTCTGCTTTCACTGAGGAATTTTAGGGGCATTTTGCAAACATTGCTACTATATTTGTGTAAATGCAATAAACCTAGTGATGTAATCTCTTGTTGGAAACTTAAATACAATTGTCTCGATATTTTTTCTTCTTCAAATTTTGCCCTGGCCATGACATTTAATATTTCCCATTACATGTATATTATCGTTTTTTTAAAAAATGGCATCATGGTTTCATTTAATGAAGGGTGAATTTTAAAGATGCCAATTGGTTGTTTTTAGCATATCTTTAAGTTTATATATACTTGGATCAATATATGCTACTAGAAATGTAATTTGAAATGACAAGTGCACACAAGATATTTACTAGACAGAAGATACATATATGTATCTATATATACACCTTCAGATTTCACATAATTACTAATTTTTAAAGTTACATACATCGAGCACTTAATGCTCTAACTAAGCCACCCAGCTAAATATCACATTTTCTGTGCAAAACAGAAAATTTGAAAAACTAGATTTTCAAGAGCAAAGTAAATTTGGGAGTTGCTTCATTAACATGGAGACGTGATTTGAACTTGTAACTATCTACTAATAAGAGAAAGGTACCCTTTATAGATATTCAGAAGGCTATTATTTTTACTCATCTACTCTGATAATACAATGGATGTTCTAAGACAAACTGGGGGTGGTATCTAAGGGCTTCATTTATCTGAAATTAGAAGTGCCCATAATGTGTTGGCAGAGCTGTGGGCAGCATTGTGTGTTTCCCAGCTCTCTCTAATTAGCCATAGAAAAATGTGAAGAATAGCACCCACATTATCTAAATTCTTTTTAGGATTTGCTACCTTAAAAACTATTTTCCTTTTGTTACATTCAATATGTATAATTAGGCTTTCAGAAAGTCCTCTATTTGGAATTCTTTCCTTGCTGACCTGCCACCCAATAGCAAGTAATATCCAGCAGTCATTACTTATTTACTGAAGGTTGTTTCTGGGAAAAGTTTTTTGAATTAATTAATAGAACACATAAGATATATGTATTTTTTAATCCCCAATGTCTACCCCCTTCCTCAAAACTCATCTAGCCCACAAAAGTGTCTTCCTCTGGTTGCTTTTCTTTCATTATCTCTTAGGACTTTCTCCTCTGCAGTCCCCACCTTCCATGTCCAGCCACACTGGCCTTTCAGTTCCTCATGGCACAGAGCTTCTCCTTGCCTTAGGGCTTTTGCACTTTCAGTTCTCTCTTTCTGGGGCTCTTTTACCCTGCTTTTCCTCAGTCAGTTCTCAGCCCAAATGTCAACCCTGCAGATACCTCTACCCTCATCCAATATTACCCTACCTACCTATTTATTGCCTATCAATTACCTTGTTTTATTCTTGCCATTTTTCATGATTTGAAACTGTCTTATTGGTAAATGTGTTTACTATCAGTTTCTCAACCAGAATGTGAGGCCCATAGAACCTAGAGGCCTCATCTGCGTTGATCACTCCTGTATCTCTAGTCATCAAACTTGGTCTAGCACATGGTTACTTGAAACATTATTTTAAAAATCAATACATACGTATGTGCATGCATGCATATATACACATATGTCTTTACTCAAAAACCAACCTATAGTGATAGAAGTTAGAGCACAGATTATCTCGGGGTACCCTGTGGGAAGGGGTACAAGGGAGCCTTCTGTAATCTTAAAAATATTCTCCATCTTTTTCAGAGTAATGGTTACACTCACACAAATATATGCCAAAATTAATATAATTGTACACTTATTTGTTTACTTTGGGTACCTACATTTTTAAAAATACTTTTTGTCAACTCATCAAGGACTGATTTACACACATGATATTTGGCGAGCTTTGTACCAGTGGTGCTTGGGTCAGGCATCCTTAAACGCCCGGCAAAAATTTGATTGTTGGAAAAGAATCATTGCCTTGAAGGACAGATGTAATAACAACAGAACAGGTTGCCTCCCCAAGGCTACATTTTTTTCTGGACACAGGTCTGTTTGAAATATGCCCCGACCCGTGTCATTATTTAAGATGTTATTTAGCATAGGGAGTCTAACACATTTCAGTGACAGTGTCGTGGCCTATACACAGCCCGGGAAAAGATAAGAAGGCAGGAGTAAAATACTAACTTTAAAACTCAGATTCTTTATTCAACACCATACATCACTGGCACAGTCTCTGCTAGTTAAGGATCCCACAGTAGAGTGCAGGAGAAATGATTATAAAACAATGATAGATACAATTATAGGGCACTAGAGGGATCTGGAGCATATCAGTTTGCCAGAACAGAAGGTATTGACATATTCATCCACATATACAAGAATGTCAGTGGGAAATGACATACAGAGTAAGTAGTTCCTTTATAAAAAATCTTTTTAAAAAAGATACAAAACAAATAATTGACTTTCTTATGCTGTTATACTAACCAGAAACACTGGGAGCAGCCTCATCTATATAAGTGGACTTTTCAAGTAGCTGAATATTTTGAGTACAAAATGTTTTAAAATGAGTTTAATTTTCTCCTGTGCAAATCTTTCTAAACAGATCATGGATTTCTTCTTCCTTTTATACAAGGTGTATTGCTATGACACAGTAGTCTCTCTGTTGTTTGGGTTTATGAAGCACGTGGATGATCACGTGGGACTATTTCAGCGATGGCTCTGTTGTTACCCCAGTAACAGCTAGGTAAACCCACCCTGCTTTGCATCTGCATAATTTTGTTATCTTCTTCTTTGCTGAGAGCAGCCTCCTCTGGATGAGAAATAATATCCTCTACTAGCACATTTTCTCTTCGATGCTTCCAACTTGCTACCTTATTTTACATACAATTTCTAGCTCAGGGCCTAAATCACTGCACAAACTTAGTGACAACTATTTGACTTTTTTTGCTTTGCTACCCTAAACTCAAGGTTCAAACCTATATAAAAGAGGGTCAGCTCAACCAGATCTCACATCAATAGATAAATTGGGAGTGGGTCAAGTCACAATTCTCAGGAATTCTAAAAGTTTAAGGACTTAGGTACTAATGAAAGACTTCATTGGTGAAATTCAAGAAAAATACATTTTTTTCCCAAAGTGTTTTATGGCTGACAATGAGAAACAACTCTTCTCCTTTCTGACCATATAGTATACCAAATTTGTGTGGCCTATGTTTAAACCAAAATCACTATTCTCAAAATCACTATTCAACTGCTTGCCCATATACTCCTATTTCTTTAACATTGGAAAATGATTTTTTACCCTAAGAAACCACTGCAAGAGTTTGGGAGGAATTTGGACTTTGATAAGCTCTCTCTGTTATTTTTCTCTTTCATGCTTCCCTCTCTTCCTGCTCCCTTTCTCTGTCCCTGCTAGATTGTTAGGAGTTTCTATTTCAGAATCTTATGATTGAAAGGGAATCCCCTAGTTGCTTGAATGAGGAAGTGGAGGCTAAGAGAGGGGACTCAGGTCTCCCACTAGCTCAGGGTCAGGACTAGCACCTGTACTCTGGGCTGACAGAGCCACCCAGCTTCTGCCTAAAAACCCTGGATCCTCATGCCCCCTCCACAGGCCCTGAGCACAGGCATCCTCTGTGGTCAAAGATGCTGGCTTTTGTGTTTGCCTTTCCCTTCATCTTTTCACACATTTCCCCTTCAATTTGTATCCTATTCCTAGTTGCCCTAGTGTGCCCATGTCAGTCTGGTCCAAGTTTTGGATCTCTCTGTTTTACTCCCCCTCCAGACCTTCCTATATTATCTCCATTCTATGCTTTGTCAGGATAAATCAGTTTGATCACTAAGCTAGCTGTCACTATGTAAGGCAATCTAATAAATTAATCTTTCATAAGAAGTTAATGACTGATTAAGAGCTTAGGATAAGAAGAGCCTACCACTTGTAGTTAGCTTGTAAGGAAAGATTTCTACAGAGGCAAATCCTTAACCCCAAGCAGTGACTGTTAAGTGGAGGAATTTCAGTTCTAACCACTTTTGGAGCTGGGGGAGGGTGATGGAAGAAAGTAGGATGGAGGATGATGTTAATGCGGTGCTCTTAAATTGCTAACATTGTATAATAAGCCTACATTTCCCTATATCTAAGGTGGCAGTTTAGGCATTAGTAATCCTGGACAGAGTCTTACTGGCTGTTCCTTTATCTGATATTTGTTCATCTTTAAGAAGGTTATCTGTGAAACATCATTGAGCTTCCTCAGAATAAAGGCCTGACTGGGCATTCCTTGAGCATTTTCTAGAATATAACACGTATTTCACAGCAGATTGAACTGATGAAATATGCAGTATCCTTCCATAAACTATGGGCAGGATTGGTCCTAAGCTAAACTAGAAAACCATCAAAGTTTGCTTGCATCTTGCTCATCCCCACAGCTGACCTCTCCTGCCCCTTGCGTCCTCTATGCATTCCTGTGTTCTGTGCTTACCATTCCCTCCTCCCCCTCCACCCTTCTCATCCTCAGGCCTGGATCATTCATGGGATCATTTCTTTCCTGACATATTTATTGCACAGAAGAAATCTGTTTAAAATAAGCTCCACATGAATATTTTTAAAGGAGAAAAAGAGACCAACTTGTCATGAAGGATCACGTGAAACCTGAAGAATGTGACAAACAGGGAAGAAGGGAGTTCTCAGCCAGCCAGCCTCCATTCAGTCTGAGGGACAAAGTGTAAAGGGATGCTTCTCAAACTTTAATGAGAAAAGTAGTCATTGGGGATCTTATTCACATGGAGTTTCCCAGGCCCTAATTTTGAGGATTCTGATTTTATAAATCTAGGGGGTAGCCCAGGTTTTTAATAGAGTATTTCAGGAGATATTGCTACAAGTGGTCTTTGGAATATATTCTGAGCAACTCTGGAGTACAGGGTGACATTTGGTTAGTTGGATGTCTGCATGCTCTGTCTGCCTTGTAAAACCCATGGGGATAAGCACTTTATCCTTCAATCCTAACAGATGTCATCTTGAATCACAGTATGGCTCTGGCTGATCGGTCCTTCATTACCACTATCTCCCTCCACTCCTGAGCCAAAGCATGTATAGTGGGATAAAACGACTTGTCTACATTAGAATGATTGGATTTGTATCCTATTGACAATTCAACAGATATGCAGACATTCCCTCCAAATTATTTTCTTCAACTAATTTTGGGGGACCTATGTATATATATATATATATTTTTTTTGAGACAGAGTCTCGCTCTGTTGCCCAGGCTGGAGTGCAGTGGCCGGAGCTCAGCTTACTGCAAGCTCCGCCTCCCGGGTTTACGCCATTCTCCTGCCTCAGCCTCCGGAGTAGCTGGAACTACAGGCGCCCGCCACCTGGCCCGGCTAGTTTTTTGTATTTTTTAGTAGAGACGGGGTTTCACCGTGTTAGCCAGGATGGTCTCGATCTCCTGACCTCGTGATCCGCCCATCTCAGCCTCCCAAAGTGCTGGGATTAGAGGCTTGAGCCACCGCTCCCGGCCCCTATGTATTCTTAACATCACAAGAATCATGACACTGCTTAATTTTCCGCCACATACTAACTAAAGCAGATAAGTAGGAAGCAAGAGATCCTTCAGAAAGGCAGTTCTAAGTCATTACTCTTTATTAAGACCTAAGGCTATCTTCTATTTATTCATTAGAATCCCATAGCAGGTAACCCTTTTAATGTCTTATTTATAGTACTATAAATTTATCTGAGAGACTGGCATGCCAGTTAATTCATTTTGCACAATTTTATGGGGGGAATTTATTACAATGATTTATATAGAATGTACAGGGAACTAGACACATCATCTTGACCAAATCCCTAGTTATAAAAAATAGGGAAACCAAAGCCAAAAGACTTAAGGGATATAGTGGATACTTTCCACCCCCTGGTTTGCAAGACTCCATTTTTTGGGGGGAACAGCTTTTTTTTTTTTTTTTTTTTTTTTTTCTTTTCCATGAGGACCTTTTCCTCTTCAGGCCTAGTCATGACCAATCAGATTACTCTACCCAAGCCCGGCAAGTGGTTCAGGTGCAATGACATGACTAAGGCTGCCTGAGCTATCTGGAAAGAAGGTCTTTTCCTGCTGGGTTGCTTATCTAGGAAGGAGATAATCTGGGAATGCTGCCACCAACCTGCAGAATGTTTGCCTGAAGGGCAAAATGAAGCACAGAGATAAGAACAGACATGGAGAAGGCCTTACGGGGTAATATAATTTGAGCCTCAGGATCTCACTATGTTGAAAGTTAGTCCTTGAATTATAGTTATGTGAATCAATGAAATCCATTTTTCCTTAAAGTCATTTGAGTTGCAGATTTACAGAAAGAGTCTTGATTAGTAACATGGACATGGCTGGTTCTGAAAGCTTCATGTAAAATGTCTCCTGGTACCCAGTTCTCCTGCCTGGATATATCAGGTTCCACGCTTTGTGGCAGGAGGTCTTGTGCTTTAGAATACATAAGTAACAACTGCTTTACATGTTAAAAATGCAGAGTCCTGGGCCCACAAAGATTCAGATTCCACGGAGCTGAGTGGTAAAGGCCCAAAACTTGCCTTTTATGAAGCTTTTCTGGAATTCTTACAGTGGCCTGAGAGGCCTTCTGTTCACTGGCTGTCTCATTTTATTCTAGCCACACCGTTACCATTGATGTCTGTAAAAATTCCAGGTATTGGAGCTGTACCTTGGCTGCTCCCTCTATCTGAAAAGCTCTGTCCTCCAGGTATCTCCAGGTATTTCCTTCAAGCCATGGCAGAAATCTCACGTTTCAACAAGTCTTACTCTGATGTTCCCATTTAATATAGCATCAGGACAACCCTCACCCCACCTATATCCTTTACCCTATTTTATGTTTTTCCCCAAAACATGTTACCTTTCAAAGTCCTATATAATTTATTACTTACATTTATTGTCTATCCCATTCTTCCTCCAAATCCTCTCCTCCCGCTGGAATGCAAGCTCTAAGAAAGCAGGGAACTTTCATTTGTTCACTGATGTATCTTAAGAATCTTCGGCACATAGCCGGCATTCAATAAATATTTTTTGAATGAAAGTAATTTCAGTTCAAAGTGATTTTCTGACAACACTATGAAAAATGCCATACAACCATGTAGCCATTAATTATTTTACTTTCTTAATGTCTGAAAATGCAGATTACCACATTTTCTTTCCCTTTGAACCTGAGAAGTGGTAAGAAGGATGCATGATGAAAAGAAAGCTCCTGCTTCCTTGCTGATGCTCCATATGGGTGCCAGGCTGGGGCAGCAGTGCCCCACCCAGCCTCACTTCCCATAGAGCTTCTTAGAGCTGCATGCCCAGTTTTCTACCAATGCTAGTTTTGTCTCTGGGGGCTTTCTGGGAAGAGTTTTTTGATTACTCTATTGCCCTTACATGCAAGCAACTGGACATTGACTAAATATGGATAGCATGTTTGGGATACAGACAGAAAATATGGGTTATAAAGGAGATTCACTTGGAGAAGAAAAGCCATGCAGCCTTTTGGAGAGAAATCCCCAATCAGAAGGCCGTTGGGACTGACCACAGGAATAAGCAACCACAATAGACAATGCTTTCTATAAGTCCTCTGTAGGTCAGGCTCTGGAGTGGATGGTGCTGATTTGCTCCAAATCTTTAGTGGCCCTCTCTCCACTCGGGAGGTTGAGGCGGGAGGATTGCTTGAGACTGAAAGGGAGAGGCTGCAGTGAGCCAAGATCATGCAACTGCACTCCAGCCTGGGTGATGGAGCAAGACCCTGTCACCAGAAAAAAAAAAAAAAAAGAAAAAAAAAGGATTCTTCCCAGCAGAGAGGATGTCACCTAGTTACGCATATTCATAATAGTTTTACTTTACTTCAACTCAATGCAGGTTATCTTCTTTCCATCGTCATGACTCTGAAACAAAGTAATTATTTAAAATTTGTCAAATTTTGACTAAAACTCTGTTCAGGGATCCTCTTTGAAGGTGGGATCAAATCATCAAAATAGATGTATATCTGCCTGGTTTTCCTTAAAAAATATTTTAACTAACGACTGGAGTATCTTAATATTCCCATTATTCTCTTTAGTCTTTTAAAGAGGTATTCAACTAACATTCATTCTAGTGAAGTAAAACACTGCCTGCTACTTGCCTTTGCTTAGTTTCTGGGAGCTTGGGCAGCTGCTGTTGTGTTTGTTGAAGGGAAACTGGATTCTTAAAGAAACTGCTTAATCTTCTCTATTAAGCAATTAAATAAAACGCTCTCTGGGAGTATGTAGCAGGTGGGTTTGAAAGTGAAAAAAATTTCAAAAATTACATTTTGTGCGTTAAATGGATGTTTAAAATGCAACGGCATACATTTAAAAGAAAATGATGATTGGGACAGTTTTTTAAATTAAAGCCTTCAAGTTGAAAAAGACTGGATATTGAAGAACCTATACAATGAAAGAAGAAGTTGCTTAAGTGGAAGTAGGCACTGAATTTAAATGAGATCAACCTAAGAGGAGGACGAAGTGAAACTTACGCCAAATTGTTCAGATTTTTCTCCTCTGAGAAAAAAAAATCGGTTAAAAAAATGTATCACCGCTTTATTTGGCAGAGTTGCCCTTCACGGCACTGTTGCCATAGCATAGGGACCTCAGAAATACACTGATTGTAGGCCAGAATGAACAACAAAACAAACCCGGAACCAGCGGCGCTATTCTCGCAGGCATTAAGGGGCTGCCCTTCCTTTGTAATGCATTCATTTTTAATGAAAAGGGAAGGGGATATTTTATATGTCCTGACATTTGGTCCCTTTCCGCGAAATTTGAAACTCGAGACACAAAACATTCCGCAGTTGTTGGTGAAGTACCTGCTTTAAAAGCAGAACCACAGTTATTGTCTTTGGCCCGGAATTCCTGAGACTCATTTCCACCCCTCCCACGGAGTCACCTGCTCAGGGGGAACCCCGGCCAGAAAGCCGGGTCGCACCAGGTCAAATCTTGCGCGTCTCTTGTTTACTCCGCCCCGGGCAGGGCGGCGGCGCGGCCGGGGGGTGGGGAGGACGGATGGGAACTGCGGCGCCCTGGGCGCTCGGCTTGGCTCCGCAGGGCGCGGGGACTGGGGCGCCCGGGAGGGGCTGCGCGCTGTCCCCGCTCGGCCGGGAGACCACCCGGAGGAGGCACTCCGGGCACCGGCCCGGCCCAGCAGTCACTGGTCGCGCTCGGGCACCGTGGCCGCCTGGGAACCTCCCCTGAGGGTGCACACCAGTCCACATAGGCAGGGTAACGGCCCGAGGGAGCCCCGGTGTCCCCCGGGTGTCGCCCGGCCTGGGAGGAAGCCCAGAGCTTCGGCACCCACTCGCCTGGGATTCTCCGCCCCCCGGCCCCGCTCTCCCAGGGCTGGGTGTGATTTCAACTCCGGTCCCTTCCGTGGAGAGGGAAGTGCACAGGCTGAAGGTGGCAGCTCGCCCCGAGGTTCCAGCGCGGCCCACCAGGAAACCGGCAGCTGCTCCTCGCGCCGCTGCCCACACCTATTTGAATTCCCCGGCGAGGGCGGGCCGCGGTCCCAGAGCTGGGGGCCCCGGGGGCACCCTGGTGAGTGACCCCAGAGAAGGCAATTCGGGCGTTTAGAGCACGTGAAAAGTTCGCGCGCCCGCAGGGGCAGGGAAAGTGCTAGTAAAACACTGCGAAGCTCCAGAAACGCAGCCAGGAGCCAGTCTGATTTTGCTTTTCTTTATCGGTAATTGTGAGTAGAGGCAGGGGCGAGGAGAGGCCAGGGTTCCGGAGTACTGGGACTAAATCTAAGGACACTACTAATTATACAATTCCGTTCGTCAGGAAGGCAGACGACGATTCTCTGGGAAATGGGGAAGGGGTGGGGACGGAGGAGGTTTCCACATCCTTAGAGAAAATTCTCAGGCTCCTAGAGATGCCCAAGTTTTTTTGCATGACAAGCAGACACCGACTCTCCGGGGAGTTCCCCGCTCCGACCGAGCGAGTGCGCGGCCGCGATCTCCCTGCCCGGAGCGGCAGCCGTGGGGCCGGGCCCTGCCCTCCCGACCGCCTCCCTCCCCCGTCCCCCGCGCGCCGCACATCCCTCTCTCGCTCGCTGGCTCCAGACTGGTTTTTCTGGTTCAGCCTCCCTCCCTGGGACGCGCTGGGGGATCCGATGACGTCGCTGGCTGAGTCTCTCCCTCTTCCTCCCTCCCTCCCTCCCTCCGCCTCTCCCCCCAGTCCGCCCTCGCCGCGCACTCCTCCTAGTAACTTCTGTTCGGGGAGGCGCTGCCAGGAATAACCCGGTGCGTCCACAGCCCGGGAGGGGAGGCGGCCGCTGCGGCTCCCGCACGCAGACAGCTGCGGCCCGGGCCTCGCGGCTCCCGCCTGAGTCCGGCGGCTCCTACCCCGGGCCCATCTCCGTACAGTGTCAGAAAAATAAATAAAGGCAAGAGGAGCCTGGGCTGGCGGTCGGGATCTCTTCCCTCCCTCCGCGCCCGCCCTCCCTCTGTCCTTAAGGAAATGCTACCAGACACCCCCCACCAGACACGCTCAGCCTTGGCGAGGAGCGGCCGCCGCGGCAGCAAGAACAAGGGCACCAGGGGGGTTTCCTCCCCCTCCTCCTCTCCCTCCTCCTCCTCCCCGTCCTCCTTCTCCTCCTCCTCAGCGGTGACTTTCCAGGTGAGCGGCCGCCGCGGCTGCGAGGATCCCCCTCGCCCGCTCGGGCTTGGGCCGCCGCGTCGCGACCTCCTCCCGCCCCTGTCACCCGGCGGCGGCCGGGAGCTGACAGCCGCCCGAGGGGCTCGCGGCCCGGAGGCGGGCGGCCGGCGGGAGGCGGGCTGGAGGTGAGGGGGTGGAGAGGAGGAGAGCAGGGCGCCGCCGAGCGCCGTCGCTCCCCGGAGGAGGGTCTCCGCACAAACATCTTCGGTGACTGTGGCACAAGTCTTTGCCAAGTTGTGTCTTGGACCTTGACGCTCCCCGGAGCCCAGAGCAACTTGGAGGGTCTCCCGGCTTGTTCACAGCGTTCCTCCACGTCTCGCCTCTGGGGTGCTGGGTGCAGCCTCGGGGTGCGCGGTGGGCGGACCGGCCACCGCGAGAGCGGAGCGGCGGGAATCTAGGTCCCTCCTCGGCTCGGTAAGTGGCCTGGGCGCTGGGTTTTTCCTGCCTCCTTCGGCGCTGGTAGCTTGTTTCACTTTATATTGGAATCGCCGCCGCCTAACTCCGTTCCCCGCTCCCCGGCGCGTGCCCCTAGCCCCTTCCCGGTGGCCGAAGGGTGAGGGTCGGAGGGGGCGGGGATGGGGGGAGACCGTGGGAGGGGTGTCGGGCGCGTGGGGAAATGCGGGGAATACCCTGGCCGCGGATCTATGCAGATGAGGAGAGGCTGCTTTGCGTAATGTCCTGGGGGGAGGGGGCCGCGCGGGAGCGCTGGAGGCAGGAATGTGCCTGCTTACTAATGAGCGACGTGCACCGGCGCGCACGGCCCGGCCACCGCTGCGGCTGCGGCGGCCGGCGGGGGCCCGTTGTCAGGTAGCGGGGGAGGGGGCCGCGGCGCGCGGCGCGGGCGGCCGGGCTGGCGGGCGGCGCGAGGCCCGGGCCGCCGGCCTGCGGCCGAGCGAGCGCAGCGAAGGCGCTGGCTCTGGGCATTTCAGTGACTCCCTTTACCTCCGAGGCAAGGAAGGAAAGAAGGAGAGAAGGAAGGAAACGAGGAAGGAGGGGACTGTCTCGATGGAAGGTTCAGGCGGAGGCGCCCTCGCCTTGCGGGTGCACCGGCCGCAGAGCGGCTCTGGCAGCTGCCGGCTGGACCCGCGCGCGTGGAGACGGGTGGGGGCGGTTTGCATGCGTGTTTGTCTGTGCGTCTGGCCGGGGATCGGGAAGGGACATGTGTGTTTGGGCTGTGCACTGTGGGGAGCTGGGTCTGCGCCTTTATGTCTGTTCCCTGAAGTGGGTGGAACGTTGGCCCGTTCCGGGAATGTTCCATGACGTGGTGCAGCCACAGGAAGGGGGTTAACGAGGGGCTCTCTGCCGCGGCAGCACTGCCGGCTGCTATCAAAGCAGATGTGCTGCTGCTCCTCCTCCTCTTTCACCTCCTTTCACCCCCACCCCCCGCCTTTCCATTCTGTGCCTCTGGTACTGGTAGGGGTGAGACAGGAAAACATTGCTCTGGGTGTGTGCGTGTGTGTGTGTGTGTGAGTGAGAGGTTGGGGGAGGGGGTGCTGATGTGCATGTGTGGGGTCTGTCATATTTGTTGGTGGGGTGGGGGGGGTAGACTCCAGATCCGTTCTGCTACCCCAGCTGTTATCACAGATCGGTGCGCCTTATACGCATGTGCCTCCCGCGTTTGGTCCTTCTTACATAACACATCCAGTGCAGCAGAGGACATGAGAAAATGCGACCCCAACCCTCCAAACCCAAATTGGGTGAGGGGATAGAAGGTCAGGAAGCGTCCCTGGGTGTTGTCCTTCAGGGACTTGGTTCCTAGTTGGGGAAAGGAAGAAGGGAAGGAGGGTTTCTTCAAGTGGCTCCTGTCATCTCTGACTTAAAAGCATCTAACTAAAAAGGACTGCAGGCACTAGTCCTCCCTAACGGGAGAGCTTGTAACCTGCTACACCAAGGGAACGGGGGCAATTTAACCTCGGGAGTGCGGAGAAGAGAGAGGGTCCTTAATCAAGACACTTGGAGGAGAGGAGCAATAATGAGTTGGCGGCAGATGGGGGGCGCTGGGGATGACTTGGAGGAGACCAGAGGAATCTCTTGATAATAGGTTTCACTGGAGGCCTTAGGACACCTGTAATGGCTTAGCATTCACACAGGAAGCTGTGTGTGCAACTGACATTGCAAAACCCTTATTCTCTGCAGAGTTATTTAGGCCTAAAATGAATATAGAAAGGCTTATTTCCTGTACTTTCATTATAATGGAAAATTTGAACTGATTTTTCTCCTTCATTTTCTGCCGTTTAAAAAATAACTCAGTTTACCTCCAAATGAATATTGGTACTCGCCCCCAACCCTAAAGCTAGACCTCAGTAATTCACGAGAGAACTGTTTTTCTAGCATACCCAGAGCCCTAGTCAAGGGCTATTGATTTTTCTCTTCAGTACAGTTGTTTCTTTTGTAGTGCATAATCAAGCCCAGAAATTACTTGAAATATTAATAAGATCCATTTTAATTAAATTTGCAATGAGCTGTCCTCCTAGAAAAAGGCCATTTAACTTTATCAGAAACGTTTCCTCCAGTGATATAGTAATGTTTGGTGATATTTGTCCTTGAGCAAACCAAGTTATTTTAAATATTTGCACATATAGATCACATATGTTTGCTACATATGTAGCAAATGCCTCATTGCTTTTTCACCTTATAAGAGTGCCAAAAGCAGAATTTTAACAAAGTAGATTGTGGAATGAGTAGATTGGGTTTGATTTTTAGGATATAGGCCAAATGGCTTATCAGAACAGAAATGCCCTTTCTGTGAGTAAAGTGGGTATCATTTTCATTATTAAGAGAAAATTCCCTGTGGAACCCTAAGGAGTCATGGTACCAAATGACAACTGTACATTTGCATTGTGAACTGAAAAGGAGTTATCAGTATTTACTTAATGATAGTGTTTGTTTCAAGTGTCATAATCCCTTTTGACCACTGGGTTTGAAACATGCAGTATATTTCTTATATACAGAAACGTATTACATTATAATGATGAATCTTTTGAACATTGTCTGAGACAATTTCTTGCGTTGAGCATAGGTCAGGTATAAAACAAAATTTGCTCATTGGCATCTGTATTTTGTTACAGTGATTGTATTTTATGTGGCTAAATTTATTAGAGATGGCTTATATTTATACAAGGATATTCAAGAGTAAATTGATGTGTGACTGATTCAGGGACAATTTTGGGAATGGTGGTATATTAATGATCTTACAAATTTAAGATCTAACTGATTTTTAATTGGTTAGATCTTTGTAGAGGTGTTTGGTAAAATACCACTGAAGTACATAAAACATTTATATATTCCTATTTAACATGGAATGTGAAAAATTTCCTATGTGTATATTATCACATAGGAAAATAATGCTCTTTGATTACACTGAAAGATTAACCAGCAGAATATTTTGATTGATCAGGCTCCTTTGCATGAGATGTGTTTGTGAATATTCTTGTTACCATGAAAACAAAACAGAGGACAATATATATGGAGACATTCCTTGTGGAGTAATGGTGCATGTGTCTGCTTGAACTTTTGGCACTTTGTCACTATTCAGAAAATCAGGTTGACTCTTTTATGCTGATTTAATTTAAAATGAAAAATCTTATTCCAGAATTTGCCATTTTTTTTCCGAAGCAGGGCTCATTTTAACAGCAGCAATAACAAATAATTCTTTGTGTTGTACACTGTATTGGGTTTCAGTTTTTGAATTATAGCAAGTACACTATTTGGGTTGGGTTTCAGTTTTTAAATTATTATCAATAATTAGCTAAAGTCAATTTGAAAGCTTCACGTAGCAAAAGTAATTTTAAAGAATGATAGAAAATGTTAGTTGGCATGAGTGAAAGTATAATCTATAAGGTTGTAAAGAAATTTAATGACTGATGTGGTAATTATTATCATAAGGGAAAAGTGGCTAAGGTCAACTGGATGTATAGTTGTGGATCAGACAGGCTACTCATCTCCTATTTGTTAAAAATAAACACTGTTTTCACATTTTGGTATGTGATCAGCATCAGCAGAACTCTCTCTTGGTCTATACATTAATTCTGTAGGTGGAGAAACAGTTCACAGTTTAAATATCTACCTGAAAATTTCAATGATATGCTTCCAGTTCGTGGATTTATATGTGAATTCATCATCAATTCATATTTTGGCTAAAACTTGGGATTTAACTGTTACAACTTTTAAAGTGATATAAAAAGGAGCAGAGGAAGTTTGCTAACTCAATGAAATTAAGGTTTCATAAGGAACTTCAAACCATCCAGAGTGTATGGATTCGCTTTAACCATACAGGCAGATCCTTTATGAATATGGAGCTAAAGTTTAGTGAATATTCAAGTGAGGGCTCTACTGTGAAACCTGTAGGATTTACAGTGTTTTAAGTTGTGGATGAACACAGAGGATTAAAGAAAAATAGGAAAACTTTGTGAAAATAAGATCATGCTTGTATTAAAGTAATTGTATGAGAAGTAATATTTTCTCTTTGTTCCTGGTATTTGGTGACAATCAAAAGCACTGCTTTCTGTATGATATTTATAGCAATGCTTCTGAAAAAAAGGTTGAGTAAACCAGTATTTGTAGCTATGAGATGCCACTAACTAATTTGGGAAAACATTTTAGCACTTTATTATTGTGTCACAACTCCGAAATCATTGTGAGAAAGAGGATAACATAGCATTCTTGGTCTGTGCAATCTTTGGCTTATCTAAGCCAAATTGTGAATATCGACATTAGATAGACACGGGCCTAAACTGGCTTCATGACTACATTTAGAATAGAATCAGAACTGCCTGATATTTGGGTCACTATTGTTCTAGGCCGAATTTGTGCTATCTTAACATACACTCCCATCACTCATCATTTGAGGTATTACCTATGACATGTGATCTATTCTACAAGTGTCTATAATCTTAGATTTCCAACCCCCTTAAAACTTGAGATCTAATTGTTTAGATCTATCTGAGAAAGTACTTTGGAGAGAGGAAGAGATGGACATGATGTTTATGTGCCTGAGGGTGATTCTCAGCAGAAAGAAGAGGTAGTCTCACCTGCTACTTCTGGGTCATAGGGGGATGGAAGTAAGTTCAGGAAGTAACCAGGACCAATCTTTTTGACTTTTCACTTATGTATAATCTTAATCCTCTATTCAGAGTACTATGACTGGTGCATTATTATTGTTGGTCAATGCAATTCACTCTCTCAGTCATTCAACAAGTATTTCCTGTAGATTAGGCCTTGTGCTAGACATGCAGGGTATAAATAATGACCCGAACTACTAAAGGAGCTCCTTTCCAGGAGTTAAAAACAAGCCATTGGGGCTGATAACAAGAGAAAGGTAATGCAGGGCCTTGAAGGAAGTTTGACTGCAGGAATGATTATCCAACCTGACAAATGTGAGGACTGCCTTTGGCAAATCGGGACACATCATGACCCTCCAAATGACCATGTTACAGGTTGATCCTTGGAGAGGGAATTTTGAGGGGCAGGGCCTTGAAATTGGAAGAACCTTGGTAACACCTGTCTCTTCTCAGTGCTTCCACATCAATTGTCTTGGAGCACATGGAATTTTTAATGACTATATGTAATGACTTCAGTTTGAAGGATTTACCTGTAAATTAACTATTATTATTTGCAGATTTTTTAAATAACAAATAATTTAAGTTCTAAAAATACTTATTTGGTGCTCCAGTTAACAAAAATGGCCAGCATCATTGATTCAATTAATAAATAACTACCAATTCAGAAGTCTTTACAAGGTGACTGTATGAAGTAACCAATTAATCTTTGGAACCCTGCATGAGCTAGATCTACATATTTTCAAACAACTAGCAAGGGACTGAGACATTCAATTATCCCAATAATTTCTCCTCTTGATTGCAAATATCAGGATCTTTGGAGAAATTTAGATCTGATTTCTTACTTTCCATGTGATTAGGGGTCTGTGTGACATGAAAATATGAAGCGAAAGAGTAGAAACAGAGGTTAGTGAAAAATCACTATCCTTTATTTTGTCCACTGCATCATTTGATTACATTTTTTTCCGTTTTATAATTTATATAATGTAGGAAATTCAATTTGGGTGACAAAAAGAGTCTTTTTAAATTTTTATTTATTTATTTGAGACAGAGTTTCACTCTGTTGCTTAGGCTGGAGTGCAGTAGTGCGATCTCAGCTCACTGCAACCTCTACCTCCTGGGTTCAAGCAATTCTCTGCCTCAGCCTCCCGAGTAGCTGGGATTACAGGTGCTCGCCACCACGCCTGGCTAATTTCTTTATTTTTAGTAGAGACGGGATTTCACCATCTTGGCCAGGCTTGTCTTGAACTCCTGACCTCAGGTGATCCACCCACCTTGGCCTCCCAAAGTGCTGGGAATATAGGCGTGAGCCATCATGCTGGGCCAAAAAGAGTCTATTTTATGTAGTAGTTCCAAGCTTGGGCTCTGCAGTCAGCTCAAGAGTCAGAATGAGCAACAGAGATTAAAGGATGATGATTTCCAACTTCAAACATTTTACAATCTAGAAGAGACATGACTTATAGTAAACTTTATTAAAACTTACAATTGGGAGTAGAGTATAAATGGAAGCAGGATTTTTTCCAACTGGAAAGATTAGAGGGTTCTTATGAGAGGAGGGGATTCTTTTTTTTACTGAGGACCTTGTATGTTAAGTAGAATTTCATTGAGTAAACAAGGGAGGCAGGAGCTCCCCATACTCTGACCTGGAATGGGAGGGGACAGGGATAGTGCCAGGGCGGAGGAGGAGTTTTGAGCCTGGAAAGGTACGTAGCTCCAGATCTTTTGGTGCCTCGAAGACCTGCAGAGAAAGCTGAACATTACTGAAGGTTTTTGAGCAGCGGAGTAGTGCTGTAAACTGTGTGTTTCAGAAAGCTTATAAGGGTATATGGGATGAATATCTTGGTGGCAAGGGGACAGTTAGATTGCCAAAATATCTTAAAGAGAAGTAATGAAAGTTGCCCCTACTGAACGATAATATGAATTCTTTTATTCTGTTAATTGATATGTTTAAAAGTACCTTAAAAATCATAAGTAACAAAAGTGATTAAAATATTTTGTTAAACATGGCCAAATGTGTATGACAGGTTGTCAGTTTGAACAACATTATAAGTATTGCATCATTATTTTAACCTAATACAAATTTTTTTTACTACGGAATATATTTATAGATATGAGTAGTGAAAGTTGACCATCAAACACCAACTTGCAGACGTTTATACTTAAAATTACAAGGTAATTATATGTTTAGGAATACATGTATGAGGAATGGAGCAGTGATACATTTCGTGGTTAGTTGGAATACTGCTTTTTAATTGATACCCAGCTGTATCTAAATCATTACAATACTGCACAGATAGTGTAGCACAGTGTATTTGAAATGCAGCGCTTTGTTGGGCAAAGATTTATTTAATGGTTTCATTTTCTCTGCAAAACAAAAAAAAAAAGCAGGAGATAATCGAAGCTCTTATTATTTGCATTGTGGCAGATTTCACTTGAGTTCAGAAGCCTAGGAAAAAGGTGGGACTTTTGAAAGTAGGGCAGTAGGTAAATGTAGACACACCTTCATTTGTATTTGATTAGGGATCTGACAGCATGCATATGTTGTGTACAGGTTTGCACGTGTGCATACACACATATACAAATTGTAGAAAACCATAGGTGTTCTGTGAGAGAGAAAATTTTGCTACTTCTACAGTGTGACTTCTCATCCTGATAGTTGCAGAAAATATTTCTTTTAAAATGGAGATTAATGTCTAATTCCATAAAAAGAAGATTATAGGAAAGGTGATTTAAACTGTAAGTAGCTTTGTTCACTAAGACCCTAGATTTATTTGAAACAGTGTTTTATTTCTTTTGGAAGGCAGACAACTAGTTTAATAGTGTACATATGAAACGCTAATTTGGCTTGTTAATTGGATGCAATTAAATTGAGGTTATTTTATACTGCTTAATTGTTAGAAAATTACATGCGTTGCCATGCCTGTGTAATGCGAAGCAAAAGCGGAGGGTATAGCCGGAGTGGGGATGGGAGGGGCGCAAGATCTAGTCCTGTCTTTGCAATTAACTTTCTGTGAAAATTGGAAACAAGTCATCGAAGCTCTTTGGACCTCATTTGGAAATGGAAGAGATTGGAACAGATGGCTCCTAAAGCTTCTTCCAGCTCATATTCTATCAGTTTATAAATTCTACTTTGTAGTTGTAGAGAATGCAATGTCATTATATTCTGTAATTATGGTATTACAAGGATGAACAAGACACTTAAAAAAATCAGCACAGTGCCAATTTAGCAAATCCGTTAGAAGGAAGGCAATTTCAGCTTAAAGAGCACTCACCTGTGCCAGGCTCCATCCCAGGCTGTCTCCCTACATTACGTCACTCAGTCCTAACAACCACCCTGAGAAGATTTGGTTTTTTATCTTGATGTGTACACTTAAAGAAACTTCCATTCAGACAGGTTTTTGCAGGGTTGGTTTGATAGTCATTGGTGAAGCAGGATTCGAACTCAGGGTTTTTTGGCTCCGAAAATGCTTTGTCTTTTTACCATTTCATGCAGTATAAGCAATTGTTTACACATCAAAATTATTTCAAATATTTAAAAAAGGTCAACCATATTTATCACTTAGCACAATGTTTCCCCTTAGTTGTATATGGATAAACAGGTAGCCTATGGGATTAAGAACCTGGATTTGAAGTCAGACAGAATAGGGCAAATTCCAACTCCACTACCACCTGGGGGAATTTGGGTAAGTTACTTAACCTCCCTGAGGTTACAAAATGAGGATAATACCCATTCAAGGGTCATTGTGAAATTTTTATGAGAATGTGTGCACCCATCTCAATGAGCACATAGTAAACGTTTAATACCTGGTAGCTATGGGTTATTATTAACAAGGTATTAGACCATAAGAAAAACACAGGACAATTCAAATTGTTGTGACAGTAAACTATTAAATTTTCAAATGGTCCATTAAACTCTTGACTGAAATGGTTTAAGAAACAATGTTAGAATGACATGGTTTCACATTCGACAGTTAACAAATGGAAACATCAACTAAAATCTGGGGTGTTTCTCACTGAGCCCAGCCAGTGCTGTGCCAATGAAGTGAACTTAATTCTCTGGTTCTTTGTGGAAAATCATTCTGAAGTTTTTGCTCTAAAAATAGCTTTTGGGGCCTGAATTACCCAACTTGAACTTCTGTGCAAGAGCCAGAGGACCAGTGATTACTCGTGGGGCCTTGGGCCTACTTAATAGATACAACTTGGGTGTTCACAGGACTGTTAACTTTAATTTAAAAAAAAATTATTAATTCAACAGAGATGTATTAAACACCTGCTCTGGGAAAGGTGCTGTTCTAGACACTGGCAATCCATCAATAGACAAAAATAGTTAAAAAATAAATTCCTTACCTTCATGGAGTTTACATTCTAGTAGACTAATTTAGAAACTTTTTATGGCTAATTCAGTCACTGTATTACTTTTCAGTGTTTACAGGAATCTCTGCTTTTATAGTGGTCTCTCTTAACCCAAATAACAATTAGAGAAACATCGTAAGACTTATTAAATCACTACTGAAATACCCCATTTATTTTATATATATGTGGATGTATGTAGGTACATATATTTCATAGTAAGGTAGTTTTCGACACCTAAATATTATAGCACTGGATTTTTTAAAAATTCATTTTTATGGTTCAGCATTATGGCCCTTCATACCTGTAGAATTAGGTGCTGGTGGCCAGGTGCAGTGGCTCATGGCTGTGATCCCAGCCCTTTGGGAGGCTGAGGGGGGTGGATCACAAGGTCAGGAGTTTAAGACCAGCCTGGCCAGTATGATGAAACCCCATCTCTCCTAAAAATACAAAAATTAGCCGGATGTGGTGACACGTGCCCACTTGGGAGGCAGAGACAGAATCGCTTGAACTCGGGAGGTACAGATCGCCTCACTGCACTCCAGCCTGGGTGACAGAGTGAGACTCCGTCTCAAAAAAAAAACAAAAAAAAGAGAGCGAGAAGAGAATTAAGTGCTGGCTGTTTTTTTATGGGCAAGGAAAAAAAATGGTTTACAAATGACACATCCTTTTTTTTTTTTTTCTTGAGACAAATTCTCGCTGTGTCACCCAGGCTGGAGTGCAGTGGCGCGATCACAGTTCACTGCAGCCTTGACCTCCTGGGCTCAAATGATCCTCCCGCCTCAGTCTCCTGAGTAGCTGGGACTGCAGGCTGGTACCACCGTGTGCGGCTAATTTTTGTGACCCATTCTGTTGTTAAATGCATTTATAAGCTTACCAAAGTGAAGTAATTAAACAAATTATATTCGGAATTTATATTTTTAATTTTAAGGGAATTATTCATCTTCTAACTGATAATTTTTGCTATAAAATTTCTAGTGGATTAGGATGATTTCACTTTCACAAAAGTGTGCTCAATACAGTGTATGACATGTGCTGGGCATACAGTTGATATTTGGTGGATGTTTAAAGTCATAATTCTCAAGAAGCTTACTGTCCAAATGGTAAGGAAAAACACCTGCTACACTGTAAGATGGGGGTCATGAGAACCAGATGAGGGAGATCCTCCAGGAGCTCAAGTCCTGTCTATCTTTGTGCCAAGAGCCAGAGCTCATTAGTCTGTGCACCTTTATTTTATTATTATTTTGTGACAGGGTCTCACTCTGTCACCCCCACTGAAGTGCAGTGGTGCAATCTGCGCTCACTGCAACCTCCGACTCCCAGGCTCAAACGATCCTCCCACCTCAGCCTCCCAAGTAGCTGGGACTACAGGCACCTGCCACCATACTGAGCTAATTTTTGTACTTTTTGTGGAGACAGGGTTTTGCCATATTGCCCAGGGTTGTCTCCAACTCCTGGGCTCAAGCCATCCACCCGCCCTGGCCTCCCAAAGTGCTGGAATTACAGGTATAAGCCACTGCACCCAGTCTGTCTGTGCACTATTAAGTGCTTCTTGGCACATTCGATTTTAATGTTTTCCAGGAAACAAGTGCCTCCATGTGTCCCTCCAGCAATCCCAAACATCTCTTAAACATAGTTGTGGGCTACCCAGGCTCTAAACTCCCCATTTGTTTTTGCAGCAAGTGAACAAATATAGGGCCTTTTTGAATTATGTTTCTCCCTACAGTTGGATAGGTCAGCTTATATTTGAACTGGGATTCTTCCACTTAGGACAGCTTTCTTTGACAATATTTTGTTCAGGGTGCTCTAAGAAGGACACTGTGTGAAGGTGGCTGTTGCTCATGAGTCTGGGGTTTGAGGAAGCATTGTTTCTTGGTGTGCCTGTTTGGACCAATTAGGTGTAAAAGAGGGAGTGTATTCCTTTCCGCCACTACGCACCCTTGTAGGCCAAGACAAATGGAGGACGAAAGGCTGGGGTGAAACGGTTTCCTTTCATGCAAAGCACGTGGTGAAAGCCTCTGTCTTTGCAACTCAGCAGTGTCCCTTGGGATGGTCTTGATGGCTGGTTGACTACTTTATGGATAGATCGCGGGAAGTTCAGCTTCTAATTATCCATGGAACAGTTATCAAGCTTTATTTTTCTTTCTTCTGCTGATACTTACATTTTAATAAATTCACTTTCTCTAAACAAGGGAAAAATCCAGGGTTATAAGCATTCAATTTATTTTCTTGTCAGTAGTCATGTGTCAAAGTTTATGTTGGGAGAGATATAACCTTTTTGGGTAAAATGAGGATTTCAGATATCTTTTCTGCTCTTGTGAGGCTGTGCTCATTAGAGCCTACACTGGAGCTCTAGAGAACACCAGAATGAATGACTTGAAACTCTGACCCCACTAGTTGATTGCTTGCCTTATTATTGATTTGCAAAAAGATTCAGGCCAAGAGGCTGTACCTCTGTTATATTTCATTATTTCTTCATCCGTAAAAATGAAGCATTGTTTATAGCACTCACCTACCTCCTGGGAATACAGCAGGGTAACACAAGAGAATTGGAGTGGCTATTTTTAGTGTGTGAAGCAACACTAAGTTTTGAGAATAATTCAATTGTTGAAAAAAATCTGATACACAGCAATACAATGGTGACAAGGGTTAGTAGAGTGTTGTTGAGATAATTGACTGATATTGATGCAATTTATTACAGGCCTATGTAATTGTTTTCAGAAAGATAATGGTCAGCAGTTCCACAGCTTGTTATAGTATCTCCTGATGGATTTAAATTTTGTCTAGGTCACTAATGCACTCGTGTCACAAAGTATTCAGATACTTGTACCCACATTCAAACGAAAGAAGAGGGATCTAAAGACATTTATTTTTGGATTTGTAATCTGTTTACTTTTTCAAATGACCTCAGTACTATTCGTGATAAACTTGGTGCCCAACTTCAATCAAGTATAAATTTTAAAATGGGTCAAGTGGCTGAGAATATTCTAAATGACCTTTTAAAATAATAATCTGACGGTATAGAATATAACAAACAATTAGACACTGAGTGTGGAAGTTAAATTTTCTAATGGACAAAGTCCAGGTCTGTCCAGTCATCAGTTGGTTTTCGGCTATGTTTGGTGGGAGTTTGCTAATGTGAAACTTAATGATGTCTGAAAATGGTCCTGATGGGTATTAATAGCCATCTGGAAAAATTTTACATCTTCACAAATAATCCCAAGAATTTATACTGTGAAGACATTATCTTGATAGTTCTTCTTTTCCTGTATTCTTATGGGCGACGTAGGATGAGAGCAGTATGAAGCAAACAGAAGACATTTTGAAATTAATCACAAAATTCCCATGGCTTTGAAGCCTGCTATTGTTAGACTCACCCTTCTTACAGCTTTAAAATCAAACAATGCCAAACAGTATATCTAACATTTTTAATTTCCTTTGAGCCAAATTGATTTGGTATAAATTTCATTTCAAATTTTTACAGTATGCCATATTCTTATTTGTATTTGACATGTAAATATTTGTGAATGGAGCAGGCATGAAGAAATGAAATTCTGAGGTTCTTTTAGAACATGCAAATGACTGCTTCCTTATTTAGTGCAACCTGTTACCAGTGCTTTCTTCCCAATGGGTCAGCTTTTGGTTTTGAGCAGGCTGCATCATCAGTCCCAGTTGAGCTTTTTGTGAGAAATTTTACTTCTTCCTTTCATTGTGATACAATTTGTGGTACTTCAACGATGCCTTATTTAGGGCATCTCTTAAAGTGTCTAATTTAAATACGCTGATTAATTTTCTTAGGTGTAGGATCTGATGTATCAGTTTTGGTTTGTCAACTGGTGACAGGACACTCTGCAATGTAAAGTTTCTTACAGAATTTCAGGATTAGATAAAACTATTGGAGGCATCATTTAATCTCTAACTGAGCGAGAAATCACTTAGGACAAATTACCAAGGACTCCTTGCATTCAGTTTCTACTTAAACACCTTTTTATTTCTTAGGGAGGCCTATTCCGTTCTTGGACATTTCTAGTTACCAGCAGTTGAGCCCTTTCCAGCTATCTAGAACAAGTTTACTCATTGTCTTGCATGACAATCCTACAATTATTTAAAGATAGCAATCTTGTTCACCTTAAGTATTCTTTTCTCCAGGGTAAATATTCCCACTTCTTCAACTAGGCCTCATAGGATGTTGTTTTCATTTTTATTTTATTAATTTCCCAGGGATCAGATTGTTCATGTCTGAAATTTACTCCAGGCTGAGTTTTTTTTAATAACTCCTGAAAAATAAATTGCTTATTACCATTTACTTTCCAGAAGACAGCCTCTTACCAACTGGCTTAGAAATGTTTTACAGAAAAGGACTAGCCATGCTGGCTGAGACTTTTTATGTAGTATAACTAGAACAGAGTTGGAATGTATAATAATGTAATGCAAATTGATTTTTAAAAATATAATTCTTGAGATTCTGGTATGTGCAAGATATATGGGTATATGAAGTAGAGTATAAATATACATAGAATATAAATGTAAGTAGAATATAAAATATAAAGAAGAGTCACTATTCTCATCATCAGGACTTTTATAATCTACCTTATTGAGGAAAAGAATGATGTAAGGGAAGCAGTAACTAAAAGAAGCAGGTTAAGTACCATGAGAGAGGCACATGTGAAGTACTGAGAAGGTGCAACATCAACCCTAGCTGAGGTCTCAGGAGAGGTTTCATAGCAAAAGAAAATGCTTTACCTGGGCACACACACCAATATGGGAAAGTGTCAAGAGTATTTTCCAAGAAGCATTTCATTTGAGGGAAGCATAAAATATGTATTAAGTAAATGTTGGTGAGAAAGTTAGGAAGATTGGGATATATGGTCTAAAGACTCATATTCTAGCTTAAGGGGTTTGAACTTAAAACGATAGATAATGGTAGATGTAATGTACTCCCATTGAGAGTTTGGTTCCTGAATTGTACAGGTCTGTAACTACATACACAACTTAATGAAATGAAACAAACAGATAAAAGATAAGTATGTGAAAACTATGCAGATAATTCAATTGCATTTATAAGTAGCAGGGAGTATATGTATTTTGCATATAAGACATGTTTGCTTTGAATTGGCATATTATTTTTATGTACTGTCTGTGTCCTAGAAAGCCAGCAGTCTTAAGGATGGTAAAGAGAAGGTTATAGCTTTATGGGTAGTTTGTTAGAAAAATAAAGCCACTGAGCTTGAAGATACCAAAGTAGAAAAGGGTTCTATTGGAACCAAAGATTGTGAAGCAAGCAAGTAGGTAGGTAGGTTTTTCATAAATGGTTCATTCATTCTTATATGTTCATGTGTGTGTATGTGTGTGTGATTCACTTCTCTCTTCATTCCTATATATATCTGTTCAGTCAGTGAGCTCCCTTCCTTTCATTTCAGCTATTTAATTTGAGCTGGGCTTTGATTTGGGAAAGTACTGGCTCTAGAGGAACAACACAGTCGTTCAGTGTGTAATGGAAATAGGATGTGGACCTCAGAAAGAAGAGAGTCCTGATTTTGTCATCACATTTCTTGGGAGTCAGTTTTCTGGAAAAACAGCAAATGATTGGTGAAAGCTCATTTGAGAAGGATATTACTCAATTTGGTTATTGCTAGGGAAGAGTGAAAATTTAGTATGCCCTTCGGAATATTTTTAGAGAGGAGGCCAGTTTGTGAAACAAGTCAGGCTGGCAGATACAGTCTGGCCATATCAAAGACTTGAAAGTCTATGAAAATGTGGAGACTCCTGAGATAGAGCACTTGGATCTCAGAAGCATGAACAGCCAAACATTTTGGTAACAACTTACTGTTTCTTTCATATTCTGACTACATATTTAAATGAAACCAATCCTGAATGAAGCAATGAGTTTTAAAATAGTTTGGGGTCTTAATCCTTTTCATTGTATGAAATAATCTATCTTATTAGGTTGGAATTGTGCACTTTCATGATGTACTTTAAGTAAGAAAAGTGGTGCACTTTAATTTTTTTTTAAAGAGAAAGTGTAAAATACATTATCCTGCACAACTTCCTTTTATCCTCACAGTTATTTCTTTTCTTTCATGGTATAAAAGAGGTGCATTTGAAAACAGCACCAGGAACCTGAGGAACTCCTTTTTTAAAAAATTTTTTTGGTTCTGGTTTGTATTTTCAATTGTGTGTTTATTCACAAGCTAATTTTCTTACTGTTGTCATACTGATCTTTATATCCTCAGTCTATACTAAATTTATGGTAATACTGATTTTATTTAGCCTGTAATTAGGATTATAAAATAAAACATTTTTTAGTCTTCCCTCTTTGTCCTTTCCAAGTGCCATCAACAGCAACTAAGTATAGACCAGAGAGCATGAATTTTGAATAAAATCTTCATTGAGCTTAGACAGTATTTGGGGAGTCACATGCAGCTTGGGGAGTGCTAATTGTATACCATTGGCAGATGATTTGAAGGAACAAGTATAAGTATGTTCAAATAAAAAACACAATAATTGCTGCAGAGATTTAATGGATAAAAGAACAATTGATATGAAGGGGAAAAGACATCCCCAAAAAAGGTTGATGTAGGATCATTCAGGAAACAGATATCCACTACAGTATTTCCTAGGATTGGATACACTGGAGTCACATTTACAGTCAAGGATCGTTTGATACAGTTTGGGAAGCCAAGTAAATAAAGCAGTTGGATGTGATTAGATGTTTTGCAGGTCCCTCTCAGCACTCACACTCAGGGGCACTGGCCACTGGGAAGTAAAGAAGTGGTTGCAGTTAGGAATAAGGAGTTTGAGAATGAGAAGAGTTTGGGACTGCTTTTCAGCAAGATTGAAAGGAGCCACTCTGAGGTTCCTATAGCTATGCTAGTCCTGAACTGAGTGGAGATTTCAGTTCTCTGAGCCTATTTCTTGACAAAATAGGGATAGAAATATATATATGTGAAGTAAATGGCAAACTCTAATGTACTATACAAATTTAAGATATCATGTGATAAAGTTGTATTATTCAGATGTTTAGCAAATAAGACAACAGAATATTACTGAAGGGCTTTGCATCACTGTAAGTGGGGAAACCTAAGTTGCCTTTAATATTGCCTGAAATGGTACATGACTGGATAGCACAACTAACATATATTAAATTGTAGTCTTTTGATGTGCCTTTACCATATAAAAAAATTTCAGTAACTTTCTAAAAATGAAACTTAAAGAAGCAGTAGAACCGAGGATGAACCTCATGAAAACATCGAGCTGATTTCTGTGCCATTTCTTAAGATTAATTTCTGGTGAATTCTTAGGTTACAATGCAATGCACATTTTAAGTGTCATGATACTCATAAAACCCTAAACATATGCTTAAAAATAGAGTTTATATTTTTAGGGCATTTTTAGCTTCACAGCAAAATTCAGCGGAAGGTACAGAGATTTCCTATGTACTTCCTGTCCCCACATACACACAGCCTCCTCCACTATCCAAGTCTTGCGCTAGAGTGGTACATTTGTTATAATCCAAGAACCTACACTGACACATCATGATCACCCCAGGTCCATAGTTTACATTGTTTTAATTCATGTCCTGATGCGAAACATTGCTTAGTTCAAATGTTAAAAGATGTTGACACAATAAAACATCTGTAATGTTTGTTCACCATGAGAACAGAATCTACAATTTGTTTTGTAGTTGACGATCTGTCTCAAACTGCACAAGCTGAAATTAAACTATTTCAATTTTTAATTCAACATCATAAAATACCTTATGGCCTTATTTTTAATCGTTATTAACCGTAAGCCACAGCTTCTCTACAATTACGCATGGTTATAATCTGGTTTATGGCTTGAAACTAAATGGAAGACTGGAAATTTAGAAGAAAGGAAACTTTAAAAATCTTTAAGAAACATGAATAGGTAATTTCCATTTTAAAACACTCTGGCTAAAGATTTTGTTTGCTATTAAAGTAGATAAGTACAAGATTGAAAGATTCTTAAGAGATTCGGATTTTTAAAAGTATTAGTTGAGATAGGATAACTTAAGGTCCTAATAAATAAAAGGAGTTTATATGTTGTGTAGTGGGTGTTTTCATAATGAAAACATATAGAATATGCTTTTAGAAACGTCTCAGCGGGCCTTCTTGCCTACTTTCACCTCACTGGAGCTCTGCAGTGCAGAAATGTTCCTTTTCCTGTTTTATGTCCGATAGTTATTTACGGAATCCACAATTGGAAAGGAGACAGAAAAACGAGGGGAAAACAACTGCAACAACGCTTACGTGATTTTTCGCTTTTGATGACTTAGAAATAATCCTACTGGAAAAAAGAGTCATCTTTAGGGAAATTGCGTTGAAAATTACGCTGAGAAAAGTGCACGCGGCCAGTGCGTCCTTCAAACACCTGGAAACGCACGCCTTTTCCTCCCTGTGGGAAATCCAGGCGGTGGAGGAGGGCAGCCCGCAGTCTGCGGCTGGGATCGCTGGGCTTGCGAGCTCGGTTTCCTCCGGGAGGAAGAGCAGCTCCGCCCCGCGCAGCCCCAAGGCTGGCCTCCGGTAGCAGCGCTGGGCCGGCCGGGGACGGAGGCGCCGGGAGCGCCCGCGGGAGAGGAGAGCCCTGGCCGCCCGCCCCGCGCCGCCGCGCGCTGCCTGCCCTGGACGCGGCTTGAACTTTGGCCCCCGGTCCGCTCACACCCGAGGGAGCATGAATGCAATGACGTCTCCGCTGGACTCAGCTGCACAACAGGAAATGCTCTCGGCCTCCCCTCTTCCTGCCGGGAGAAAGTGGGGCTCGCCGCGCCCGGCGGCCGCCGCAGCGCCGGCCCAGACCTAGTTTCGGGGACGGGGGCCCAGCGCCGGGAGCTGGTCCGGGAGGGAGAATGCGCGCCCCGGCCTGAGTTCACTGGCCCCGGCGTGTCGGGGGCTTCCACGGTGCGGAAAACCCTGGGGGTCAGGGGACGGTTGTCCTCGCGGGGACCACAGCACTGGCAACTCCCTGACTGAGAGGACACCCAGTCAGGTGGGCCTGGAGCACCGGGGGCTCCCGAAGTGGGGCCTCATGGTGCCCAGGAGCGCTGACTTCAGGAGGCCCGAGTCCATTTGTCATTGCCTGGATAGAATATAACGCTTTCTTTTCACAAAGCCCTCGCAGGAAACCCCTTGTTTAACTCTCCCTCTAACTGCCACCTTTTTACTTTATTGTAGAAACAAGATATGAATGTTTAGTGCAAAGCACAAACATCATGCCGTTTATACACTTCCAGACAGAACCATTACAAGAAAATGATCTCAGTGTTTATGATTTTAGCTGTTGTTATTCAGGGAATATGATGAATTTGGTTTAAAAGAATACTAATGATCTTGTGAATTTGAAGACAGTATCATAGCCCTGGATTTATTATACTGAAATTATTAGATGAACTTTTACTGTTTTTATAATAAAAATATTTTGTTAGAGGTAGACATAAAAAGTTGAACACAAGCAAGTTAATCTAAGCTGTTAAATTTTTAAAAAGTTTAAATTTGCATGAATCATCTTTTGAATTATATTTGAGAATCGATGTTTAGTACTAATAATCTATAGTTTAGTAACTTGAACCTTACGAGTCTTCCATACTTGCAGGTGTGATAAAGAAGAGTTGTATCAGCTGAGCAGTCGTCATTGTGATTATGTCCCTGATTGACTCATGAATAGGCTTTGTAATGGTAGATTGTCCTTTTGGACACACAGCCAAAATGCTAAAGTTCACTGGGAGGTCTGCTAAGGTTTCTTATATCAAAGAGTTGACAGAGAAAGGACTTACTAAATGAAAATATTATTTAGTAGTTCCTAGTAAACCTCAAAAATCATTCCAAATTGGAACATACACTGTGTTTACATGTTTAAGTTAAACTGAGTCATGAAGCTAACCGCTGACTTACGTATGCTTTTAGTAGTGTTGCCTAAATATTCTCCTTTAAAAGAAGTCCCCACAGGATTATGAGATGTACATATAGTACAATGTCATTTTTCTTGGGAAGCTTTCAGCTTACTTATGCAATAAGGACATTTAAGGTTATTTGAATACATCTGGAATAATAGCTTTAGATTTTTGAAATTGTCTTTTTGGGGTAGCTTTTCCCTTTTTCCTTGACAAAATGTAACACAACGATCCTTTTTCCTGTCTGAGCTTATTTCAAGTTGTTATGGTAGCAAAGTTATGGGTTATGAAATGCACAAAAATGTTGGTACAGATATACTTAGTGGTCCCCTTAAAATAAAATTGGAAATTAAGAATAGAGGGGAGGTTGTGGCTCCTTGGTATTATGTTAGGAGAGCAGAATCCATTATAGTACACTCTTACAGTTAAACAATTTGGAGGCAAACAAGGTTATGTTAGTGACAAAGTTTGGTAAACCTGGAAAGCACTATGTTAATGCAAGATTACTTTCTAAAAATATGATTCTCATTCCCTTTTTTCCTTCACAATAAAATTGTATAGAACATATGTGTAATAGAACAAGGAGAACTTCTAAAATGCATGTTAGTTTCATCCTTTGAGGTCACATATTGGGTCTCCTGCATTCTATTTACTCTCTATAAGATTTAAAACAGAGAGAGCAAATAGACAGAAGGCAGGGGACCCAACTATGTGGCCTCAAAGGATGTGGCCGCAAAGGTACTATGAAAGTATTTATTTAGTAGTAGTATTATAGGGACCAGTTACTCCAGATTTATATGAATAACAATCCCCAGATTTTATGCAGCATCGTGTTGGAGGTGCTAAGTAGGATCCTTAGACATATTAGTTGAATCTCATAATCACCAGGAGATTAACATACTATTTTATGAAAAATGGAGTGTGAGGAGTCCTTATGGACGGCATAGATTCTGAATTTTTGTAACGTTAATCCAAACCCAGTACCTTGTCTGCAATTATAGTCTAAGCATATGTGATTTGATTAATACATGAATTACAAATATATCTACTTTTGGCATATATTCCACTTTTTGTACTGCAGAAGAGTTTTGTGCCTTTGCAGTGACCAAAACTATAGTTCTGTTTAGGGTCAGTAGGAGAATATATTTTCCCTCTTAACTGAAAGTTTGTGTTTCTTGGAGGAAAATCCTAGAATAAATGCAATCCTCCATTGTATCTGGGAATTACAATTTGAAATATCTTAAACAGTATTTTTTGAAAGAATTGGTTGTCTACTGTGTGCCTTTTCCAATGAGCTACATAAGTAAAGGCAGAGTTTTGTCTTTTCCTCTCTGAATGCCTAATGCCTAGAACAGTGCCCGACCCAGAGCAGTTGCTCAGAGCACAGGTGCTGAATGAAGAAATAAAGATGATACTGCCATCTCTTATATTTCAGATGCTATTTTGTGGTCTTGGATCATAATTTTAGAATTCTGTTTTTGTTAAGAGGTTTAAATTCAGCAAAGGTGAGATATTATTTGATTTTTAATGAAATGTAAACATACAGCAGATGCACAATAAACATTTATTAAATTAAAAAACCACCAAAAGAAGCATGATACTGCAATCCTGGTGCTTTATTTACTATTCTAGTCATTTGCAATCCTCCTTTTGCATCTAACGAGAGTCATTTTTTAAAAAGCTCATTGACCTATTGATTTATAAAAGAAGACATTTAGCAAAGCTAAAGAGAGGCCCACTTGAATTTGAATCGTTTTAACTAGCGCTTAACCCTTGGGCTCTGCATAGCGGTTTGAGATCCAAAGATTCTTTGAGCTCTTAAACCTATTTCGTATTTGATTATTTATTGCCTAACAGGATCTTTGATGCCACATTTGAGCCTTTCTGGAAATCGGGATTATGGATTAAAAGCCATTGCTGTACCTCCTGCCTGGTATGTGCCTGACATAGAATCTAGGGGCTTCATAGGGCTGGCTTTGTGACCTGTGCATTTGCACAGGGCTCCAAGCTCAGAAGGGCCCTGAGTCTGGTTTAATGATCTGCTGTCACTGTCTTGAAATTAATTTTTGAGCAAGGGGTCTTCATTTCTCTGCCTTGCTAAGGTACAACTGAATAAAAAACAGATGGTGTGTTTGGGATCCATCCAATATATCAGCTTAATTGGAATTTTATTTGGAATCAAATATGAATGGTTTTGAAAAAGAAAATCTTCTCCAAAGTGTTCAATATATCCTCTTGGTTGGAACATAGGAGACTGTAGCTAACATCATGGGAAATATAATAGGTAGCATTAACTATCTTATTTTTAAATATCATATGTTATATTTTGGTTCATGTTTATCTTATTGTTCACTATTAAATATTTAACTATGTTTTATTTTTTATTTTTATTTTTTTGAGACGGAGTCTTGCTCTGTCGCCCAGGCTGGAGTACAGTGGCGCGATCTCAGCTCACTGCAACCTCCACCTCCCAGATTCAAGCAACTCCCTACCTCAACCTCCTGAGTAGCTGGGATTACAGGCTTCTACCACCACGCCTGGCTAATTTTTGTATTTTTAGTAGAGACAGGGTTTCGCTATCTTGGCCAGTCTGGTCTTGAACTCCTGACCTTGTGATCCACCTGCCTCAGCCTCCCAAAGTGCTAGGATTACAGGTGTGAGCCACTGCGCCTGGCCTAAATATTTAACTATGAAATATTTATCTCTATTATCAGTGGTATAATTATTTACTAATTACTGATTTATTGATAATACTCTGTTAAGATATTGGGCAGGATTTCTATTAAAACATGTCTGTTTTCTGGAGAGTACTATGTGTTTACATGAATACATGTTCATGTAACTACTATGTATTTACATACTCATACCTGCAAAATAATAGGAGGGGACAAGACAGTCTTAAAAAAAAAATCTGTATTTGAGGCTCTCTAGGGATGTGCATGTCATAATTCTTATGAATTATGAGCCAGTTCTGTTGCTTAATCAGACTTATGACTGGAAAAGAGGCAGTCATTATAGAGTGGGATCAGAACTGTGGGTTTCAGAGCTGGCCTGCCTGGGTTTGAATACTGTCTCAGCTACTTTCTAGTTGTATGACTTTCGACAAATTATGTTTTTTCCCTTAGCCTCCAGTCTGCTCACCTGTTAAACAGGGATACCTCTTAAAACAGACCTTGTGAGGATTAAGTGTACTAATATATGTAAAGAACCTGGGCTGCAGTAAGCACTCAATAAATGCAGTTCAGGCCACTCTGGACCTTACTATTTTAAAATGTTAAAAATATATTTATGTGGTTATTTATGTTTATTAAATGTGAATTGAGAGCTTGTATTGCTGTCCCCAAAGACATCAGAGTCAAATGGAGGGACTGACTTGCAATTCAAGAATCCGGATATTGGAATAAGGGCAAAAGTAGAGGGAGAAGGGCCTGGAGGGAGCCCTAAACCCTCCTTGCAGAAGAGGTGAAATGGAACATTCCTTCAGCTGCCCTTGGAAGAATCAAAAGACACCGAGTGCAGCTTCGTGAGGGTTTGAGAATGCATAGGGAGTTTGGGGAATTTTAAATAGCTTGGTATGACTGAAGTTTAAAGGACAAGTGGGAGATTGTGAAAAACGGGGTAGAGATGTAAGATGAGGCCGGATCCTGAGGATGTGGACTAGAGGGACAGGAGGGAAATGAAGAAAGGGTCACATCTTAGAAGCCAACGAAGTTGAGTTTCCCCAAAGAGACTTTAAGCATCAACACCATATGCTATGGAGAGTTACAGTAAGAACTGAAAAGTGATTAATAGGAAATTGCTGACATGTACTTTCATCTGTCATTTGCTATTTAGTGTAAATGACTATTTAAGCTTTGATTTTTTGGAAGTGTGGAGAAGATATCTAAATTAGACCCCAAAGTTTTTGACTAAAGGAGGATTAAGTCCTAGATTTCCAAAAGAAGTTTGACAATCCTTTTTCTCCCTCGGTTCTTTCAGATTAGGATTAACCACTGGTTTGAGATTAGTACATGGCCCAACTTAGATTATAATCCTTAGTAGGGATAGGGCAATAGAGCCTTATTTGATCACTGTAACTTCAGAATCTGATGGGATTTTTAGTTCATAATGATAATTTAAAAAAACTGAAGGTCAGTCACTTTTCTAGGCCCTTGACATGTGTTATCCTCTTTTTTTTTTTTGACGCAGAGTCTCATTGTATGACCCTGACTGGAGTGCAGTGGCACAATCTCGGCTCACTGCAACCTCTGCCTCCTGGGTTCAAGCGATTCTCATGCCTCAGCCTCCCCAGTAGCTGGGATTACAGGCATGTGCCATCACACCTGTCTAATTTTTGTGTTTTTAATAGAGACAGGTTTTGCCATGTTGGCCAGGCTGGTCTCGAACTCCTGGCCTCAAGCGATCTGCCTGCCTCCCAAAGTGCTGGGATTATAGGCATGAGCCACCTTACCCAGCCTATGCTCATATTTTAAACTTTTTATTTTTTTGAGGCAGGGCTGTTTGTCTTCTTATTTTATAGATGAAAACAATGGAAGGGCAGTGAAGTTAAATATCTTGTCACACTGCTAGTATGTTTTGGAACTTGCATTTAAGCTCTGGCAGTCCTAATTCAAATCCTACTTTCCTTTTTCATGACCTACTTCCTTACTGTAGCTCTGTATACTTTTGCTGAATGAATGGGTGAATGAATGAATATATTGGGGAAAAGAGATGGATTTATATATATAGAGAGAGATAGGATCTTGCTCTGTAACTCATTATGGATTGCAGTGGCATGATAATAGCTCATTACAGCCTCTACCTCCCGGGCTCATGTGATCCTCCTACCTCAGTCTCCCAAGTAGCTGGGACTACAGGCATGTGCTCCCATTCCCAGCTAATTTTTTAAATTTTTTGTAGAAATGGGTTCTCCCTATGTTGCTTAGGCTGGTCTGGAACTCCTGGACTCAAGTGATCCTCCTGCCTCAGTCTCCCAAAGTGCTAGGATTACAGGCGTGAGCCACCATGCCCAGCTGGATTAATACTTTTTTAATCCAGATTAGTAAATCTGAGTATAAATTTTTTTATCTCTTTGTTGGTGGTAGGTACCTCGTCCCTTTTATGTTCCTAAGAGAAGTTTATTCTTCTGTTACCTATGTGATAACCCAGTTTCTAAATTATTGAAGCATAGGATGTATTCAGGAATTGATTTCCTGGAAATTAGGGAATTTCCAAATGAGTTCTCCCTTCTGCTATCCAATAAGAATCATGGGGTCTTTGTTGTCAGGGAGGAGGTCCTTAATACGTGCCTGTGATCTGGATAGTATAAGAGTGGACACCACGGGTAGGGCTCAAAGTGAAGCTGTGAGCCACTCACATGTGACAGAGGACTAGGCCAAGATCAGCTCTGCATGCTAAACCTTTGGAAGCCAGGACTTCAGAGATACAAAGATAATTGAGTGACAATTAAGTAGCAGAGTATGAATAGAAGGGATATTGTCCTTACATTTGTGACTTTCTTTTTAGCTATAACTCTGACCTCAGGTAGCAGTTACACAATATGGGGCTGTAATTCTTACTTTTGGAGATGAAGTGAATGGTAGAGGAAATTTTTTAGACTTTTAGAAAGATCCAACTATTGCGTCTTTACAATGAACAGAATTAATTAAATTTGATGGAACCAACTTTCCTACTGTAGAAATACTTTTAAAGAGTTTATGTCTAATGACATAAAAATATACTTAGGAAGCTCTGTTTTTAACCAGAACAAAGTGTTTTTTGACTTCTGTTGTTACATCCTTTGAATAGGTTAACATTTCTGCCTCCTTTGAGGACTAATTCTTTGCTCTTTCACATGAGTGACCAATGTAGAGTTTGCCTACATTTATTTACAATTTACTAACATTACTTGAGAAATAGCACACTAAATATGAAAGGAACAGAGTAAGATCCATGTCAGGGTATCAATTTTTAACTTTAAATAAACTTATAATTATCAGTATTTTAAAATGCCATTTTATTATTTTTTCATAGATAATGTATATTACATCTTATTTCCTAAAGCTTAATAGGTTTGACCATGGACTTTATTTATGGAAGGCAAGTAAGAGAATAGTTATAAAAGTGGGTCTTTGAGTAGAATAATGATAAACTTACCCATATTATAAACTGCATTGTGACATGTGTTTCATTAAAAGAAATGTGATTCTGAAAAAAATGGCTTATATTTGAGCCTATTAATGTGGATCTAGATTTGCATAGAAGACATTTGTAAACAGTTTCTGATTTGAACTGCAGCTGGTAAAATACATTCCTTACCTATCCAATAAGAATATAATAGGATTTGCTTTTTAATTTTTAAAGCACAATTATGAGTCAGTGTTAAACTATAAAGCTCTGAAACTGGTGAAGAAAACCACTATCAGGAAGAGAGCAGAGAATATTTTGTATATTTCACAAAAAGGGCATTTAACAGTATTGTTTTCTAATTTTACTTTTATTTCAATCTGTTTCATTAAAAAAGAAAGTTGAGGTGACCTGCCTCAAAGGTCTTTATAATTTTTGAGGCTTCTTTCTGCTTGTGTTTTTGTAAATCTAAAATAAGAACGCACTGAAAATACACTGGAATTAAGAAAGTCAGTGTGAGTAAATGAAAATGTCATTAAATTTGGTAGAGTAATGGAGAGAGGGGTAACTTGAAGTTGATAAAGACATAAAAATCAAAGCAGACGAATGTATTTTAAGAATAAAACAATCTAAATTGCATGACTTAAAAGTAAACTAATAGGTAGAGAATTATGTATTATAAAGAAACATGAATGTGTTAACTACAGGTGTTAATATTTAAAAAATTATAGTGGGAATGATTTGAGACTTCAGACTCTTTCGGTTAAATGGCTTTTATGACATCACTTTTTCTAAATTACTGGAACCCATATTTGGTTTTACATTGTTTTGTCATTGGAAAATGCATTTATATAACTCAAGGCTCTTTTCTTTGTCTTCAAAAAATTATATGAACATGTTAGTTCCCTAAAAGTGAAAGAACATTATGTTTTTTATTGGTGAATAAGAAGTTGTTATGGAGTGCTCTATTTTTACAGCTGTGCTTCAGGGTATCACGTTCTGAAGAGGTCAGCTTGGCATGACCTCATGGGCATGAATCTCAGGGAGACAATTCTGAAACAGCCACAGGCCTGCAGCGTCACAAAGCCAGGGCAGAACATCCAGATGCTGTCATTAGGAGGCATGCGGTCTGTTAAAGCTTTAGGGTGGAAGGCCCAGGAGGATGCAGCTAGAAGAATGCAGCATCCACATTTGTGGCAACTCTCTGGGTGCTGTTGTAATTTTAACTCTTGAGTTTGTTTAATAGAAAAAATAAATAGGGCCCTGCGTGGTGGTTTACACCTTTAATCTCAGCACTTTGGGAGGCCGAGGCAGGCGGATCACCTGAGGTCAGCAGTTTGAGACCAGCCTGGCCAAAATGGTGAAACCTCATCTCTACTAATAAATAAATAAAAGTAAGTTAAAAAAAAAATAGGGAAAAATAAATAGGGAGGCAAAGAGGAAAGGTTTGAAGGAAAAAGGTATTGAGACTGAAGTAGAGAGACTGTTGTAATTTCATTTCATGGCTCATGTTGTTCTTGTTAAAATTACAGAAGCTCCGGGCATGGTGGCTCACGTCTATAATCCCAGCACTTTGGGAGGCTGAGGTGGGTGGATTGCTTGAGGTTAGAAGTTCGAAACCAGCCTGGCCAACATGGCAAAACCCATGTACTAAAAATACAAAAATCAGCCAGGCATGGTGGTGCATGCCTGTAATCCCAGCTACTCGAGAAGCTGAAGCAGGAGAACTGCTTGAACCCAGGAGGCGGAGATTACAGAGAGCCAAGGTGGCACCACTGCACTCTAGCCTGAGCAACAGAGCAAGACTCTATCTAAAAAAAAAAAAAAAAAAAAAAAAAAAAAAATTACACAAGCATATTATGATTTTGAGAAGCTGTGTGAAGCTACTTTCTTTATCTGATAAGAACAGAATTTCTGTGTCTAATACTCAGATATGATCATTTGGGATATGGATTAGCTTTGCTGTCTTTACTTTGGACTCCTCTGTATCAAGGTTGGTGGTAGTTGAGTACACGTGTCATTGGAAGTTGTTTATAAGAGTCTTATTTAATCAAATAAATTAGGAAGTACTAACGTTTTCTCATCATTTAGAAATATGTGTTATATTTTTTATCATCACTGTTAATGAGAATAAAATTTGTTATTTGGAATTCACGTGCACTCAGAATTGTTGCCACTTGCAGTGTATGTAGTGTCACCATGGACACCATTCATACCTGTTGCTTCTGCTGCGGTGGCTGTCACTGTCCCTATCCAGAGCTGTACCAAGATCTGCACTCAGAAAATTTTGAGGAAAATTGTTTAATAGGGTTGGAGTGATATAACCTTTTTTTTTCATCATTCATGTATTCTGTTTTTCATATCAAGTAGATTGGTAATCCTGGAGAAGGGAGAATTAGTAATAAAACCAACAGTATATCACATATGAAACTGCTACTAAAATTTTACTTACTTGTTTCTTGACTATTAGAATAAGGGTGGGAAAGAAGTTATCAACTAATCACCTTTGAAATTATGGATGAGTGACATAAGTTAATAATTGCTTATGGCAGCATAGTTATTAACAGTACAATAGTAGAGGAAGTGCATTTAAAATATAGTTAACATACAGTAAACCAGCCTGTCACATTTATAATGTGTCCATTATGCTATAGTAGAAGCCTTAGGAAAATTAAATACTATGTATATCTTTCTAGAGAAAGAATTTCCATCATAATATGGTAGTCAATTAAAACACAGTAGCTTCTTTCAAAACGTAAAGGATATTTGCTTACTGTTGATTAATGTATTTAACAAATACTAATTGAGTAGCTGTTATGTGCTGGGCGCTGATCTGAGAGCTGGGGATACAGCAGAAACAGTTTCAGTCCTCATTGGAGGACCCTAATCCGTATTAATCTGACAATCATACGATGCAGAATTATAAATTAGTTGATAACTTCTTTCCTCCTCTTATAATTATAAATTATGCTTTTAAGGTGCCAGGAGAGAGGAGAACAGGAGAGGTTCATCTCTTTGATGAAGTCAGGGAAAGATTTTTCTGAGAAACGGGCATCTTGAGCCCAGATTGACTAATGGGGAGCATTAAATAAGTGAAGGGGTTGAGGGATTCTCCAGGTGGAGGGAACCGCTAGGGCACAGGCTCTGTGATTAGTGGGATCATGGTTCTAATCAAAGGCGTAAAGGAACACTGCTATGGCCGGAGCACCAAGAACAAGGCAGCTGTGCAGGGCTCAGTCCACACAGAATCTTATAAACTCAGTTTAGGATTTTGGTCTTCATCCCAACTTGAATGGAAACCCATAGAAGTTGTTCAGACATGGGGATAAAAGGATTAGATTTGCATTTTGAAATTTACTTGGACTATGTAGTAGAGCTTTGCATGGTGAACAAATTGGAGGGTGATTTCGGATCTAGAACTACTCAAGAGATCATTGCAGTAAACCAGGGAGTAGATGACTCCACTGAATTAATCCACTACAGTGAATTAAAGAGGTAGAGGTGGAGAAGGGAGAAAGATTGGTGAGATTTGAGAGATTTCCAGGAGGAGAAATAGATAGGGCTTGATCGTAGATGTAGAGAGTGAAGGAGAGGAAACAGCCTGGAATGAGTCCTAAGTGTGTGGCCTGCGCGCCTGAATGGGCAGAGGCGCAATTTATTGGGATGGGGCTCACTAAGGGGAAAGCCAGGTTTAAGAGAGTGGTGATTTTTGTTTCTGGATATGTTGAGTTTAAAGTGGCTTTGAATTATCTAAATAGAGATGCCAAGTATTCAGTTGATCATAGGAGTCTGGAGGAGGGGGTGGTCTGGAGATAGAAGTGGGTATCATCAGTGTATAGATGGTGTCTGAGTTGGAGTGGATGAGAGGGTGTAAAGAGAACAGAGACGAAAAGAGGATGTGGGGCTGACTCTGGAGAAACCCTAACTTTTACAGGCCTGATTCAAGGGAGTGATGCAACCAAGATTAAGAAAGGCTGGATAGAGGTCCGTAATAAAAGAGAGTCCAGTGTCATAGCATCTATGTGAGGAGAGATACAGTAGAGATTTTGCCAGGGCTGCTGTGATAAAGTCCCACATGCTGGGTGGCTGAAAACAAAAGACATCTATTGTCTCACAGTTCTGAAGGCTGCAAGTGTAAAGCCAAGGTGTCAACAGGGTTAGCTCTTTTGAGGGCTGTAAGGGGCAATCTGTTCTTTGCCTCTCTCCCAGCTTCTGGCCATGGTTTGCAATCCTTGTTTTTCCTGGGCTCCTCATTACTCTAGTCTCTGCCTCAGTCTTCACGTAGTATTCGCCATTTGTGTCATGTTGGATAAGGGGCCCACCCTACTACAGTGTGATGTCATCCTAACTAATTACATCTGCAAGGACCTTATTTCCAAACAAGGGTGTGTTCTGAGTTACTGGAGTTAGAACTTCAATGTATCTTTTATTATTAATATTTTTAATATTATTGTGTCCAATGAGTTTCAAATCAAATGTTTATGGTAGCTGAGATAAATGCAAGGAGTAGGAATAGAACAAGATTAAACGGGGGAGAAATAGTGGGAAAAACAATTCTTAGAGGAGATGAGATTTGAATTGGGCCTTAAAACAAGGGGCTCAGGATTTACATTTGAGGAAAGTTGAGGTGGAAAGGGCATTACCAGAGAAGAAAACCTGCATGACGTCTTCATCTGGAAAAGTATTCACGGCCTTCAAAAAGTAGGAATCTGCTCTTTGTCACTTAGCATAAAAGAACCATGTTCTTGCTGGTTTCCCTTTGTATGGAAAGAATATTAGATATTTGTATTTGATGAAGAGCCTTTTGGCATAAGTAAGGCTGGATTGTGCATTCAGTTTATTTAGTTAACAATTATTTATTATGTACCAACTACTGTTTGCCAAGAGCTGGGGATACATCAGATTTTGAATAGTCATTTAACCTCTCCCTGCAACACTTCTGCATCAGCCATCATTTTAACACACAGTTTATGAGTGAAAGTATGTTGGTTGTCTCTTGTGACTCTGCCCATTTTCAGAGTCATAAATGTAATAGTAACTAATAATTACTGAGCAGCTTACTCAAGACCAACCACTATTCTAAATACTTGGCCTAAATTAACTAATTTAATCTTTATTGATATTTTATAAAGTAGGCTCCAAATTTCATAAACTCTAAGGTATCATCGGTTGCAAGATGGCATTTGATGTACCTCTAAGAAAGAAAAACAAATATTCCAATTTTTGAAAGATGCCATCCATAATAAGACACATTCTGATTTCAAAAATGTTAAAACATGAAAAAAAAGCATATGTCTTAGAATTGGTAGACCACATAAATTTGATGGCACATGATTAACTGTGGCTGACATGTGAGAAAACGGAGGCACCAAGAAGGGTCTGTTGCTTGCCCAAGGTTACCTACGGATACACAGTGCAGCTCAGATTCTGCTTCAAGGGGCTGGTGCCAGAGTCCATCCCCAGTACTATGACTGCAATCTCGGAGCACATCTCTGGCACTCTTTTTTTTTTTTTCCATGTACTGAGAGCCTGATAATGTTTCAGGGCTCTAACTTGACTGAGTTTTGGGGTACACTGTGGTGGGAGAGACAATGTGCAAACGTGCAACTTGCTGATCTGGCTGATCAGAGACTTTGCTGGGCCAGTCTGTTAGTTTACTACTTTTTATCAATCTGGAATGTTGACAGTGAAGAAATGCCACAATGGTGAGCCACGAGATGGGGTGGAGGTGAGGATGGGGCAAGAGTGGGTGACTTTTCTTGTGGCAAGTGATGCATCTTTGGCCCTGTTCTAAGTTTCACTTCCTCCAAAGGCCACATTCAGCACCCCCTGCAGTTGACTGTGCTCTCTGTGATTGTCATCAGTTGTGCTCTCACCGTGTTACTTGGTTTCATTTCCTGTGTTTTACCTTTCCTCTGGTCTATGGTGGCCCTGTAGACACCTGTTTCTTCCAAGGCTTGTGGGAAGGTGCCTAGAAACTTAGTAAAGTACGGCAATTAGATACTTAGTTAAGTATGGCAATTAGATACTTAGTTAAGTATGGCATTGAAGTTGGCAGAAGAAAGCAGTGAGCGGTGAAGTACCAGTGTGATAACTCTTCAATCCTTTTTAATATTTTCTGTCTTCATGGGGACAGCCAGTGTGTCCTGATCCATGGGTTTTCCCCTTCAAACTGGTTTATAAGTTTGTTCATACTTCAGATTCTTTGAAACTATCCAAATGATAGCATGAAGGAAATGTACGTTTTTCATGTTTCAGAAGTCGTTGTCAGAGTGAAAGTAGAAGTTCTCATTAGCATCCCAAGGCTTGAGTTTTTGAAGATGTTGTAACAGCATGAGTAAGAATTGAATTGATAAAACTTTTTGACAAGCTCATCCTAAGCTAAGCTGTTTGGTTCCCATAGGTCACCATGAGTCCTGGTTTTGTCTCCCTGCTGTGGTAAGGGGCCATCCTCTGTGTGCTGGATGATGACAGTCTTAGTCTCCTTGTCTGTAAATTGGGGCTAACAATACCTCCAATACAGCCCAGTGCTTTTCTGATTTATGTCTGCTAAGTACATTTTCAAACCCACTTCTAAAATCATTTGATTTTTTTTTTCTTCTTATAAATGTGCAGCACAAGCAGTAATTCCATCTAAGTATCTACCTTGTAGGAATGATCACAAAACCTTACCATTCTTTAAACTTGCAGTCCCCAACCTTTTTGGCACCAGGAACCAGTTTCATGGAGGAGAATTCTTCCATGGTGTGGGGATGGTGGATGGTTTCGGGATGAAACTGTTTCACCTCAGATCATCAGACATTAGATTCTCATAGGGAGCATGCAACCTAGATTCCAAGCATGCACGGTTCACAGTTGGGTTCGCGCTCCTATGAGAATCTAATGCTGCAGCTGATCTGATAGGAGGCGGAGCTCAGGCAGTAATGCTTGTTTGCCCACCACTCCCCTCGTGCTGTGCGATGTGGTTCCTAAAAGGCCATGGACCATTACTGGTAACTGAACATGACCCACTGGCCTTGAGAAGCTGACTGTAGAGGAGATGGATGTGCTCGTAGCTATCAAGCCAGGATGAAAACAACCATGAAAAGAGAGGTGTGATGAGGAGAAGGGAGAAGGGATTTCTGAGGAGAAAGATGTGAATTCTGCTAGAGGGGCTTGAGAAGACTTAGTGGGAGGGACAAAAGTTTCATCACTGTTGTTAGCATGTGTTTGGAACTAGATGTAAATAGCAATGGTTGTATACACTAAGGTCTGAAGTTGTCTTTTCAGAAAGAGTGACACTCTGGAGCAGTACTCTCCCGTTGAATTGGATTGGCCGATATGGTAGCCGTTAACCACAAGTGACTTTGGGGTACTTGAAATGTGGCAGTGCAACTAAGGAACTAATTTTTAAATTTTATTTAATGTTAATTTTATATTTAAACCTAAGCAGCCACATATGACTAGTGCCTACCATATTGGATAGCACAGCCAGAGGAAACCTACTGTCACTAACCCAGTATGGGGATTTCAGATAATTGTCTTGATCACAAATCAAATCACAAAGTCAGAGACTTTGACTGGATTTTGCTTTTCAGTATCGTTAGCCATAAGTACTAGTACTGAAACATCCGTTAGACACTAAAATACAGTAAGTAACTCATTAATTATGAAACAATGAGCGGTAAGTTAAATTAGTGATACCCTCTACACACAGACTCATGCATAGATCTACATGCATGCACACATATGCATCACAGACACAGAAACACTGACACATACTTCCCCTGTTTGTTTCTTGAATTGAACAGAGGGAGAAATATGTTTTTGAATGACTTGTCTCATTTCTGAGACAGTGAATTAATGATCCTTCTGCTGGGAGCAGCGTCAGGCTGAGCAGAGTCCCTGATGGAAGGAAAGGACCATTTCTGCCCTACAGTAAGAACCCTGCAAAAAAGGGTCTCAGATGATTCTTAGTTTCCTCATCTGTAAATCTCGTGATAACAATACCTCCTCCATCTGCCTCAAAAGATAATATATGTTTGTAAAAGCTTCTTTTCAGGGAGATTTTCCCAAACCAGTATCTCATCTTTTTAATAAGCCTGCAGGGCATTTCTCTTTCTGTGTTGACTATGGTACCAAGAGATATGATTGTACATATTTTCTCCTTGATCTTAAATGCGCTATGGCAATCATCACACCTTTTTAGAGACCCACTTGAAAATTGCTACGTTTAAATTCTGCCCCAAAATTGTTTTAGAATTCTTCCTTTCTGAATCCCAACTGTATTCTGCTCAGTCCTAGGCTCTGCCCCCTCAGTAGGTTTGTCCTGTATCCACTAGACTCCCCTGAAATGTTGCTTGTGCTTATTTTTAAGTTTTTTCTTTTTTTTTTTTTCATGTGTTTGTGCTTTGTCTTCCATATTAAAGTGGAAACTCCCTGGGTATAGGTGGCCTTTAAACTTTATTGTCTTGAACTTTTTAAACTTAATTTTATCCAGTGCATTGCAGAGGGTGGCATTCATTAAATTTTGCAGACTGGTAGTAAAATAGAGGACTTGAGTCTTTAGGGCTCAGACTGACATTTTCAGTGTGTAGTCTTTGGTTATTTAGATCAGTGGATTCAAGCTGTATCATGCACAACGGTCTTTCAAGGAGCCTTAAAAAATTCAGGCCCCCATGCTCTACGCATGTGATTCACTGGGTCTGAGGTGAGGCATAGGGAATCTGAATTTTAAGAGGCAAATTAGGTAATTCTGCTGCTGATGATCTGAGAACTAGTCTTTGAGAAACAGTGGTTTATATATTAAGATACCATTTCTACAGACTGTACTTAAAGAAGGCTTTTCTGGCAGTAGGGATCTTGCTTCTAAGCAGAAGTGTAGGTTTTTGTTGTTGTTGTTTTGTTTTGTTTATTTTATTTTTATTTTTATTTTTTGAGACGGAGTCTCGCTGTGTCATCAGACTGGAGTGCAGTGGCATGATCTTGGCTCACTGCCACCTCTGCTTCACGGGTTCAAGCAATTCTCCTGCCTCAGTCTCTCGAATAGCTGGAACTACAGGCGTGCGGCACCACACCCAGATAATTTTTGTATTTTTTAGTAGAGACCGGGTTTCACCACGTTGGCCAGGATGGTCTCAATTTCTTGACCTCATGATCTGCCCGCCTTGGCCTCCCAGAGTGCTGGGGTTACAGGCATGAGCCACTCTGCTCGGCCTGTTTTATTTATTTTAGAAGAGAATGAGAGAAGAGTGGGACATTTTGTTGGTAAAACATTTCTTTAAATTACCTTCTTAAATGGGTGGCAGGGTCAGTTGTGTAATAGAAATATCTCATCAGAAGGAAACAGATAACCCATAAAATGATTTTATCAAACTGCAATGGTAGAAAATACCTATTCAGCCTCCACTCAGAGTTTGTCCTTATTTTAGGCTCAGTTTTAATAGGTTTGATGATCTGATTGGCTAGAGATTAAGAGCAGTATATGGAAGTCAAATATTGTCACTGGTAAAGGATCACATATTGACTGCAAATGTAATCACTGACAGCCTGAAAGTGAAGAAGGAAACAGATAAACTATAAAAATCAGAGGCAAGATCTTAAAGATCAAAATATAGGCCACTGGAGGAAACAAGAGTGCAGGGGTAAGCAAATGTAAGCATCTTAGTAGCTTCAGAAGCTATTACTGTGTTTCCCCCAATTTACAGTAGCTATTTGTTGATCTTTCTACTCAGAATCTAAGTTCTACTAGGGCTGAGACCATGCCTGCCCCATATGATACTGTTATCTCCAGGACTTAATGTTGTACTTGACTCATAGAAGAGGCTTCATAAGTATTTTCCTAGTAAATGAAAATAATTGAATGAGTAGGTTTGCTATGGTGACCTATGTTTATGATAATGACCCTGAGACGTTTCTGATTAAAAACAGAGGCAATTTTTTTTGCATTTTAGGTATATGTAATCTCAAAAAATGTTGGTGTATAAAGGCTTATTAAACATGCTTAACATATATTCATTCATTCCTCAGTGATCTCCTCTCTAACATTGTTGTACTCTCCCCTGCCTACTTTATATTTAAATTGTCTTAAAATCATGGGATTTAATTTTCAGATTTATAAATACTCATATATATAGATATATATGAAAATATTTTGAATCATCTGCCAATGTATACTATACCATTACTATGTAAACACAGCATCTTTTAAGGTCTTGAAAAATATTCAGATAGATTTTTGTCTATAGATAATAGAAATCTATGTATAGCAATTTGAAGCTATCTCTTTCTGTACAGCTAATGCTTTTATAGTTAATTGTCCTTTAATAGATCATAAGGATTTCCTTGGATCACAATATATTTATTAAAATAGATATTTCAGCATGCATACTAATTAAGAAAATGAATGTTATGTGTTAGGCAGACACACAGGCTCCATATAGTAGAGAAAATAACGTTTAGATACCTCTAAAATGATATACCTGCTCTTCAAGTGTTTCAGATTTGTATCGTTGAAATCTGCCCTTTAGTAGACTATTCTTAACTAAAAAAGGAAAGTTATTTTTGATATTCTATAAAACAGGTTAAATTATGCTTGGTTCCTTTGCACTTTGTTTCAAAACTGTGTTTTTAATTTGTTGTGTAGAATTCGGGTTTTTTTTTTTTTTTTTTTTGCGAGATGGTATCTTACAGAGTGGAGGAAAAGATGAGAGGAAGTCTTTTTCCATAGGTATGTATTTGATCTTAGGCAAAATTTTGAAATAGGGAAAAGTGTGTTTTTGACAGTGATATCCTACCACTTAGCACTCTTCTCAACCCACTCAACCTGAAGACACCAAGTTATCAAAATTTAGTCCTTGGTCTTTGATTGCTATAGCCCATTTCAGTCTAAACCACTCCTTTAAACTTTTCTAGTTCCTAAGTCATCTGTATTTTCTTACCAATCAAAAGTCCCAGCCAACAATTATTTGAGTACCTGTTCTGATTTTGGCAATGGGCTAGAAACTGTATAGAAATAAATGTGAACCCTAGATCATGTTCTCAGAGAGAATGCAATCTAATATTGTTAATAGCATGCATGACTAACTCATTTTACTAGAAAAGACAGAATATACAAAAAAGAGGCATAAACCAGATGAAATGAAAGTTCAGAGAAAAAGACCAGTTGCAGGAACCAGGAAACGTTTTTCTGGAAGATGTGGACCTTGAGGATTGGTTAGCATCTTTAGAAGCAGAGATGGGTTGGAAAATGGACATAATGTTACAAGTGAAAGTAGGAACACCACATATGGCTGCCCAAGAGTTGGATTTTGCAAAATCATGAGGGCACCATTCAAATAAAGTATGATATAAATGGTGGCATTAGTGAAAGTCAGGAGACAGGAAATGTACAGGGTTAAGATCTGCGAATCATAAGTAGGATAGCCTGGACCATGTTGTGATGGAACTTGAATGAAAGAGTGAAGTTGTTTTGCCCTCTTCTTTAGGTTGTTGTGCTAAAAGTCCTTTCACACCTCTCAGACTTTGAGTTTCTTTGATTTTCTGTAATTCAGTTGGTAAGAGAGAGCTGAGGAAGATTTTTGAGTAATGGAGTGGCTTGAAATTTCAGAAGACGAATGATTAGTTAGAAATACATGGGGTGAAATGAATTAAAAAGTTATTAGACTTCAGATGTGTTTAAAGTGGTTCTGCTTCTTTAAGGCCATCAAAGTACAGTTGGAGTAATACATCAAACCGGTGCTCTAGGGGAGGTCACAAGAACAGACCTTTTTGGATTGGTCCTGTGTGCAGGTCCTGTCTGTTGAATTGCCCAGTGGACAGCCTGTTGATCGCAGCTGTTTGTTTATGAGGTTTCACTCCCTTCTTGAGCTCCAGCTCCATGAATCAAGAGCCCCAAAAGGAGGCTTGTTAACAGGCTGCTGGAGTAGGGTAGAGACAAAGTAATGGGGCTCAAATTACAGAGGTGAAAAGGAAATTCATTCATTCATCAAACCTTTATCAAGTACGACTGAGGGTGAGCAGTGACTTTGTGTGCTTTGTGTATATTCAGCATCTGGTGCTATTTTATTGCTTTGACCCTTTCTCTCCCCAAATTCTCTAAAAAGTTTTAGATTTCTTCACAACAGCTGAGACTCTCTAGGGGTAACAGTAAGACTACTGGTAGTGCTAGAAGGCGACAACCCGGGGACAGCAGCAGCTGGTTTTATTTTTGGTTTTTGTCAGGTGTTTGTAAGTTGAGAACTGCCTGTATTCAAACAACGTGATTTGGTAGTGTATACTGAACTCCCATAGAAATAATGGATGTAGTACAATCACAAGGATAAAAATGAACAATCTAGCATCACATGCTAGGTAGTAAACTTTGTAAGCACTTGGGCATGGATTAATAGCTTAAAGAGTATGGATATGCTATGGACCATTCACAGTTTCATTTCATGTAGGATATAGGTCTTGCTTTGGTTACAGAGATCTGGCCATTGGTGAGCTCTCCTGTGGAGTAATCATTGTTTTTTGGTAGGTACTGGTTGATGCATTTGGGAGATTTCATTTTGGAACTGACTGGATTCTGTAATTTATTTGTTCTTGTCAAGTTTTTAATTTATCACACAAGCAATATTATATCACCAATAAAGAAAAGATGCATAACTATCTCATAGGCTTTTACAATGTATCAACTTGATTTTTAAAATTTTTCCTTGAATAGTCTTTGATCTTTGCCCACATTCATACACTTGAAATAGTTATAATCATGATATTGATACAATCCTTACTTTCAAAATCATTTTTATAAACACTTTCATTTTGCAAATTACCATATTCTAATTTTAAAGGCTGCATATTTTAATCTAATTTAATGATCACAGTTTTCTAAAAATCCCCTTATTCCTGAATGTTCATTATTTTTTTCTTTTGGGGTTGTTTTTCAAAGGGTATAAATATTTTTTTATCATACATGGTCCCCATTTTCAAATTGCTTTCCATTTTTATCATGATTGTGCCCAAGTAAAAATTCTGACTGCATTGTTGTTTTGGTTTGCATTTTAATAATAATTAATGAGATATCTTTATTAATTACATTTCTTTGTCTGGATTGACTTGGCATATCTTTTCTAATTTATTTCTTGGTTATTTTTTGAAAAGTTTCTATGAGCTTTTTATATATTTTAAATATTAATTTTTGTTACCTTATATCTACTTGGTTCTACTATTTCTCAATGTGATTTAATTATTATTTTGTTATTTTATGCAATTAATGATTTTAGCTTTATCTAATCTAGATTATCTGTTTCTGATTAGTTTTTCATGAATGCCTTCAAAATTATTTTAAAATTACAGTGATAAAAATAGTGTAGTTATCTGATTATTATTATTGTTAATTTTTTGGGAGACAGAGTCTCACTCTGTCACCCAGGCTGGAGTGCAGTGGTGCTATCTCAGCTTACTGCAACCTCTGCCTCCCAGGTTGAAGCAATTCTCCTGCCTCAGCCTCCCAAGTAGCTGGGATTACAGGCATGTGCCACCATGCCCAGCTAATTTTTGTATTTTTAGCAGAGATGGGGTTTTGCCATTTTGACCAGGCTGGTCTCGAACTCCTGACTTCCAGTAATCCGCCCCCTTTGGCCTCCCAAAGTGCTAGGATTATAGGCGTGAGCCAACGCGCCTGGACTGATTATCATTTTTTATGTTGCTTCTTGGTCTACTGTCAAGTGGCTTGGATTCTTACGGACTTGTATATTCTAAAACCATGACCAAGGTGGGGGGAATTAACAGTTTGAACCATTAGTAGTTAAAGGACCTAATATGTCATATAATTTTTTCAGATTAAATGTAGACTTATAGATTGATGGTTTAGACAGCAAATGAAAACTACATTCAGAAATTTCTGAGTACAGTGAATCTGGCTAGTAAATTAATAATTGTATTTAACCTCAGTTTTAAAAACAAAAACACTTATATTTATTAAACACTTGAAAAACACTCCATGTTTGGAAATTATTTTTTTCCACGAGCTTTTGAGCATTTATAACACTACTTTCCAGTGTCTTGTTTTTAAACTGTAAGTAATAGTACATTTTTAAATGTGATCTCAACTCATTGGTCGTTTGCAGAAATCATTTTAGCAGGCCCCCGTATTGATTACCTAAATCATGCCTTGTTGGTTTTCTTCTTCTGAGGCTCAGATTTTATGGTATAAACAGGATGCACTTTTGGAATTTATAGTGCATTTCAAGATTTTCTTTATATTGGTTTAATTGATATTATAATTATTTTTAAATAACCTAAGTTATCTGGTAAATAGTTTATTGGTAGATGGTTGAGCAGTATCTTTCTTAACTTTAATTTAGAGATGGGAATTCAATATATCTTCCAATATTTCATACAGTAGAGGAAGAATTTAAAAAGTGAATGAAAGGTTGTTTTCCCTTAGTTTTAAAAGATAAATTGTAATATCAAAAATATTATAAAGTAAATGGGTAACCAAAATCATCAAGATAGTTAAGAAAATGGAATTAAGTTGGTTATAACAAATCATAAAAGGAGAGGAGTCATACTTGTTAGGACAAGCTTATGCTAATGACATATCAGCCTATGTTATCCCAGGTCAATAGATATGAAAACCGCAGTTTACCCAGGGTTACTTAACTGATAATAATAGTGTGAAGATAACAAATTGAACTGATACAAGTAGAAAGACTAAGAATGATCTTCGGGATAAATGAAAACAAATGGATAATAAACTGATCTTGCAGAGTAATATAGGTTATGGTGTTATGCTTTAAAATATCAGTATTGATAGAAATATTCTCGTGTTCTTTTGTTCTTTTGAAGGGTAAAAAGGGCTGTTTATCTTTTTTTGCATGTCATCAGTTTCATTGGGTTGCCTTATTTTCATTCAGAAAGAGTATGGACTAATATCCGTAGTGAGGTATGATTTAGACTTGAGTGTACTAGTAGGAAATTTATCAGTTGCATGTGTGCAGTAGTGCTTGGAATGAAATGTCACTTTCATCTCTGATACTGCACCTAGTGCGTTTTCTCATAGGCTTAATTTTGCCTTTTCAAGTTTGATGTCCTGTTGTTCAACACGAACAACAGCTTTAAAGGGCGATATCTAACACATTCTTAAAGGAAATATATATGACGCTGTAACCTTTTTACTCTAGCATTGTTTTCAAAATGTTAATTACTAAGTTTTCCAGAAATGAGTTTTAAAGATAAATGCATAAAAGAGATGGGTAAATAATATTTGGGGATGATAAGTGTAACAAGTGGAGAACAAAAGTAGAATGTGTGTCCTCAAATTCATCTTTGTAATTTCCCACTTTTTCATTTGGAGGTACTTGTCAAATACGAGTTGAAATTCAGACAGATCGAATTGGGTTTTTAAGTCTAAAAATGACTAGAAGTTTGGGTTTAATATTGCTATGAAGTTTTGTGTTTAGTCTGAAGTAAGTGAGCTTGCTACATCTCAGTCACTTCCTGCCTCATCCATATTCCTTAGTGTATAGCTGTGTTCCATCTCCTTGTATATATTGCAGAATGATCTGTCACTGTTAGGACACTTCAGGTGGAAAAGGTTTTCAGAGATTTATTTAAAATATCAAATTGCTACTAAGATGGAATTTTTTTAAACTTTATTTTGTTGCAATCATTTACTTTGTTTTGGTGCAATCATTAGCAATAAAGCAAGAGTGAAATGGATGAGAGAGATGAGTATCATAGACTCTAAGAAGACATGCTTATTGATAACCCTCTTTAAAAAGGAGTCCAAGAGAGCACCACCATAGTGGCGATTTCACATTTTTGTTTTGTTTTTTTTAACCTTGATATCAGAATCAGTGTGTGAAGTAATGGGAACCACCTCAACCATTTTTTTCTGCAATATGGTACCGGTATATATGCATATATGTACTGGTGCATTAATTTATGGGGTTGAGCAGGAGTTCATGATGCATTAATGTTATAACATAATTATAACATTAATATTTTGTGGATTCTTCAATACATAGCAATTAAAACAAAATGATTGTACTCCAAGTACAGAAATCAGGGAATAGTTTCAGTAGAATTTCAGCTTAAGAGATATTTACTTACATATTGAGAGTCAATCAAAGTGAAGTCTGAGCCTAGGACACTGTGTTAGTGAAGTATTATGTTTATTTCAGAATTTCTTAAATTTATACTTGACAGGAAAGTTCCTGGGCTTGCAAGTGATTATTGTTGCTGTTACTAACTGGCATAGATAAGAGGGGAAATGGTGGTTTAAAGTGTACATTCAATCAGCAGCAAGGGCTGAACTATTGAAAATGTGTTCTCTGTCCAGAAAACATTTTATTTTCACATAATTGTTTAAGTGTCTCCAGTGAACATTTACAATATTTATGGGGGTATAGTGCTTGTGGTTCAGTTAGCTCAAAGTCTTAACTTCTGTGCCTGGGTAATGGTGTGTTGTATAGCAGTAATTCTGAAATTATTTATAATAAAGGAGAAAACACCAGAGAAAATACCTGTTTACTGCTTCTAGTTTTACAACAAGGGAACACTGTTAGGAGTTCCAAAGTAGCATTAGTAGTTCAATGTTGAGATATTTTGTCTCCTCACCCCCCTGTCTCTAACATCCTGTTTCATCACAAATGTTTATCATTTTACTCATTGGTTCTCCACCCGTCTTGTGGGCTGCTGTGGTTGCTGTCACCCAGCCAAGAGGCTGGGGAATGCCTGTCCACAAGCAGTAAGGGGCATGTGGCTAGGGTGCTCAGAAGGTCCTGAGCATTGTAGTATTAGCATTGTGAGGCCATTGAGATAGGGAGAGAACAAGCCTATTTAAATAGCTGCCAGAATGATCAATACAAGCACCATTGTTGCTAGTCATAGTGGAAATATATGCACTGTCTTTAGCTGAAGTGTACAACATTTGAAGATGTCATACTGAGGTGTTCTGAAAGCTTCAAAACAGAAGAAGAAAAATTCTTATCTAAATAATATTACTATCTTAAAAAGGCTGTTCTGAGTGGTTGGTTAACTGTTTTAAAGAATGGTTTGGTTTGCCTGAGAAGTTTATTTGGTATTAATTAGCTACTCACTTAAAAATATTTAATATGACACAAGACACAATGTGATAGTACCATGGCACAGTCTACTTGTTTCAGATGGAATTGACATTTTGGAAGAGTATGGACCAGGAATTTTGTGATCTGGAGTTATGGATTTGGGGGCAAAATACCACAAGGCAAAGTTCCCATCTCATCACATTTTGTTAGGAATTGTGTCACATCAACATGCCTTATCACTGGTGATGTTAACCTTAATCACTTGGTTACGGTAGACTCTGCCAGGTTTTTCCACTGTAAAGTTACTGCTTTTCTCTTTCTATATTCTATTCTTTGAAAGTCAGCCCACACCTAACTGGAGAAGAATTAAGCTTTATCTTTGAAGGGAGGAAATAGCTACATATTTTATTGACTGATTGATTGACTTTGGTATGGATTCATGGATATTTATTTTATTATTTGGGTTATCATCTAGTGCCATCACTATTTTATTCCTCATAAACTATTTTCTAATTCTTAAGATTTCATTTTGCAGAGCACTCTAGCACTAATATTGTGTGTAGCTTAGTGCAACATCTTATCCACCTTTTTTTGCCTCTCCCTCCTCCACATGTTTGCACTCTCAGTTTTGAAACCAATTGATTCAGTTTTGCTGTTCTGGTTAAGATGAAGGTCATTTTCCTAGTCAAGTTGTAATGCATGCACTGTGGGAGGAGAAGTCATAATACAAAACTTCTTGTCGGCAGATTGGCGAATTTACCTGAGACATTGAGGCTCAAGATTATGAGAATGTGTGACTAGGACCAAAATCATATTTCCAGGTAGGAAATCAAAATTGTTCTATTTAACTCCTTTGCATTTGATTTTGCAGAAGTCAAATCACTGATTTCTTAGGAGATACAAAATCTGAAAAGGAGGAGCAGCATAGACATTGAGGTTGTGCTAGGAATTACTTTGTTTTTCTTTCATTAGATTATTTTATTTGATTTCCAAACAATAGGGTAATAGCTAAGTTTTGAAACAAGATCTGAGAGGAACTTGCAGAAGCATATCTATGTTTGCAAAAGTGTTCTGGATATGATTTTGATTCTTGAAACCTATTTGAAAAATAATCAGAATATAAATAATCTTTAGGTTTATCATATCAGAGAAAATAGGTACTGGTTTTGCGACGTTTTATGTGTTTCGTAGCATATTTATTAGCTATGGATTGATTTGTGCTTTGCATTTCTCATAAACTTCCCTAGATGTGATAAGGTCACAAACTCTCTCTGTTAGAAAGGGCAGGGGTGGGGAAAACTCACACATCATGCATGCACTTAAGTTTTGACATATTGATTTACAAAGACAAGAATCAGCTTGCTAGCAGCTTCTATGAGGTAATTTTACATGGAGTAAGTAAAAAAATTAAATAGAGTTCACGCAGAATATGAAGATGAGCAACTGAAAATCTGAAATAAAAGTGGAGTTAATATTATGCAGTGATTCTTACCTCTGCTGTTAAAAGCATAAAAGCACTGTGATCCTTCCATCTAAACTACAGAGGTTTCAGCTCCATGGCAACACGAAGAACCTATTCTGTCAGAGGGTGTGTATACACAACTGCATTCAAAGCACGGGGCTGGGAGTGAGTTTGGGGGGAAAAACCCCAACCCTCCAAGACTTGCCCATGCATTTTTATGTGTGTATTATAATAAGGTCTTTGTGCAAGGAGGCCTGATAGAAGTTCACATCAGCTGCACTCTGGTCTTTTACATGATCCAGCCACCATCCACCTCCCTTCTTTCTCCAGAAAGGAAGCCAGAAGAGGCAATTAAAGAATGTGACTGCAAGAGAAATGCTCTTCTCCCTCTCTCTTCTTGGAATGTCAACATAGTTATTGCTTTTCTGTGTGTCTCAGGGGGGCACTTGGCTGCTTCTTTCCACAGCCTTATTCCAGGGAGTGCTGTTTAATTGTAGCCTTCATGTAGAGTAGGGGCTGGCGAGAGCCATAGTCAGCTTTCTCCTCTGTGCAAGGAGTGCTTTTGGTAGGTCATCTGATGTCCCGCCTTGTACTTAAGTACCGTGTGGCCCGGGCTGGCGAGGTGGCGTGGAGTGATTGGCGAAGTGGGTATTCCTGCCTAGAGTTTCTCAGCCCCTCACTCAACTGTCAGATGTCAAGTTTCTTCTCTCACTGTGCTTTGCAGCCATACTCATCTTTGTCAATTCCACCAGTCCTTTGCTTAGTTTCTTCATTCAGAACTAATAGTATCACCACTTGACTATTGATATGCCCACGTTCCTGTCCTGCATCTTAGAAGTGAAAGCACAATCTGAAAAATGTTTATTTTTGCTCTGTTCCACTTTAGCCAATCCAGGAGATAAATGGAATATTCTGCTCTATCCTGATTAGCAATGAGAATCATCTCTATTAAGGTTTAGACCATTTTTATTTCACTGAAAACTTGAGGTTGAGTATCAGTGATTCTCTCCACTCGATTCACAGACTAGGGATCCAGGAGATAGTCTATTCAATACAGATCTTCACCCTTTTCCTTTCACCCCTGAACTTAACCCCTGCCCAGGATCAGAGATGGCTGCGGTGGTGGCAGGAGGAGATGATTGACGAGTGGCCTGGGAGAGGAGGATGCTATGTTCCTGCGGACACACAACAGCTAAATGTTGTTTTCAGCCTTACACTTTGAGCTGCACTCTCCTAGAGTTTACAAAGATAAATGACCTATTCTTGCCTCATTGTTTCTGCCTGGATCATTCTCTTGGGATTTGCTTTTAAAAATAAATTATTTGCAACTAAGATTATATGTACACATACAATTGGTTTCATTTACTAATTCACTTGTTCAAGTATTGTTGACTATTGCATGTGGGCCTGAGCATGCAATAAAAAGCAGACATGTGTCCCCGAGGAGCTAATGGTCTAGAACTGAAGGCTGCAGTCTGTAAAAACGGCAATACATTATGAAAGGGCTGTAAGAGAAGGATGCACAAAGCTTAGCTGTGACATGAAAGCAATGCAGCAGCTTTACTTGAGAGGCTTGACAGAGGACTAAGTGCTTGAGCTGCCTCTTGCAGGATGGGTGGGAATTTGCCTGGTAGACAGCATGGGAAAGGGCATTCCAGGAAGATAAAGCCTTAGCAAAAAAGGATCCAGAGACATGGAAACAGAAAGGTGCATTTGTGAGGTGCATTTCACATGGCAGGATTACAAGGTGGGAGGAGGAGGAGTAGAGTCACAAGGGAAGGATATGGAGAGCTTGGCCACGACCAGGTCAAGGAGGGTATGCCATGCTGCTACATTTGAACTCTGTCCTGTAGGCAAGACGGGGGGACATATTCCGATTAGCATTTTACAAAGATCTCTCAAGCAGCATCACAAGAATGATACAGAGGAAGACAAGCCTGGATTTGGGAGACATGGTTTGCAGACAATTATAGTAATATTCAAGAGAAAAAAATGAAAGCCTGAATTAATGCTGCGATATTTAGAATACTAAGCACAAGATGGACTGTCAAGCTTAGCACACAGTACTTAGTGGCTGAGTCAGTGTGAAGGGTGAGGGAAATTGAAGGCAATTCCCAGGACTTGCAGCTTGGGTGACAAGTTGGGTAGTGACGATACTGCTCAGGAGAAGGAAGATGAGCAGGCCTTTGAGAAAAGTAGTGACCTACATTTCATTTTTCATTTTCATTTTAATTTATTTATTCAGATGAAGTTTTGCTCTGTCGCCCAGGCTGGAGTGCAGTAGTGTGACCTCACTGCAACCTCCACCTCCTGAGTTCAAGTGATTCTCCTGCCTCAGCCTCTTGAGTAAGCTGGGAGGACAGGTGCGCACCACTACACCTGGCTAATTTTTGTATTTTTAGTAGAGACGGAATTTTGCCATGTTGGCCAGGCTGGTCTTGAACTCCTGACTTCAGGTGATTCGCCCGCCTTGGCCTCCCAAAATATTGGGATTACAGGCGTGAGCCACTGAGCGTGGCCTGTGTGACCTACATTTTAGATATGTTGTATCTGTGGTCATGTGTGGTCTGTGGAAAGATCCTTGGCTTTGGGATAAGAAAGACCCGAGTTTCAATTTTACTTCTTCAAAGTACTTCACCCGTGCATTCTTAGGTAAACCTCTGGAGATCCTTGATTTCCTGGTCTGTAAAGTGGGGATAATAATGACTGACGTGCAGGTTGTTTGTGATAGGTAAAGCTCCTGACTCAAAGCCAGTTCCAAATAAAGGGCAGATTGTTATCACTGCAGTGTCTATAGGCAGATGTCAAGACCTGGAGCCCAGGGAAGAGGCAGAAAATGCAGACTTCAGTGTCAAGAGCATAAAAGAGAACAAAATCAGTGGGGCTGAGGTGCCATGCTTGTTCACTCATCCAGAATCATTTGTTGAGAGCAGGTGTGTACTAAGCTCTGTATAGGAAGTAGGGAAGCCGAGATAGACAAGGATTAGTCCCTGGCCTCAGGATCTTAGCATCTATAGAGTGAGACAGAAAAGGAAGTCAAGAGTGTTTTGAATAAGAAGTGGCTCAATGATGAATCAATATATCCAGATTTCAAAATTGTGTAATATAATATATATACAGAAAAGGATGTAGACAGTTTGATGGATTTTCACCATTTGAACATTATCAGCATTCTAAGAGCACATCTCTTGCCCTTTTCCAGTTATTTTAGAACCCAAGGGTAACTGCTGTCCTAACTTTTAACACCGTATCTATTACTTTTGCCTGCTTTTGTCCTTTATACATATGGAATCATGTGCTCTGCTTCATGTGTGTGTGTCTGACTTATTTCACTCCATGGTATGTCAGTGAGATTTGTTAATGTTGTCGCATGTAACAATCATCCATTCTCATTACTGTGTTGAATTCCATCCTATGAATGTGCTATAATCGTTCATTCTACCATTGATAAACTTGGATTACTTTTGGTTTTGGCACTTACAAATAGTGCTTCTATGAATAGTATGGTACATCTCTGCAGGTGCAGCCCTAGGGGTGGAGTTGCTGGATCATGGGGCTTGCATGAATTCCGCTTTAGTAGTTATTACCACGTGCCTTTTTGAAGCATGTATGACAATCTGTGCCCCTTCTAACATGCATGAGGGTCCTAACTGTCCTCAACCTGCTGTGATATTTTCATCTTTTGCATTTTGGCCATCTGATGGCTATGTAGTGGTGTACCCTTGTAGTTTTAATTTTTAGTTCTTCGGTGGTTAACAAAGTTGAGCCCCTTTTCCTATTTATTTATTTATTTTTTTTTTGGATATTTTCTTTTTATAAAGTGGCTGCTGAACTGTGTTTTCCACCTTTCTATTGGGCTTTCTCTATTTTCAGCATCAATATTGAAACAATGAGAATAACTATTGAGGGCCTATCTGGAACTATGTTTGTGGAGGTAGAGAAGAGAACAATATAGTCATACTCTGTACTTCAAGAAAGCGTGGCTGTGTGTAGGAGGAGTGAGATGATAGAATAAGACATAGGACCCAGAAAGCGTTTCTGCATCAGTGTGAACCTGTTTATATGTGCTGACCAAGTAGAGCCATTGGAGAGGGAAATGTAGATGATATAAAGGAAAGATGATAATCGAGCAGAATCCTGGAGCAGCTAGAGTGCTTTGAGCTCTAGAAAGGACTGATTGGGGCAGGAGGAGGTATACTACTAAGTTTATGGGTAGAAACTGTGCATCAAATATAATTTTCTTTGAAAAAAAATTCATTATTTTTTTTTCTTTTTGTGAAGTGAAAGGCCAATTTATTTATCTAGAAAAACTGGATAATATTGACAAAAATGGGGAACACTTGGAATTGTCTCTGGAGGAAATGGCAGAGAGTGCTGAGCAGAGCATCCTGGAATAAGAAGGCCGACATTCAGAGGGCTCCGCAGAAGTAGCTCAGCCTGTGAAATTGGTACTTTTTCTCAGCGCCTCTAGATTACACAGGAACAGAAAAACCAGTGAACCAAATTGAGTGGTTTTTAGGATGGGTATGAAGGGCAAGGGTGTCAGATGAGTTGGGATACTGGCAAGACAAAGGGTGAAGTGGTTCACAGTGGGATTCAGAGACAATAGTGAAAGAAACCCAGAGCAGGAGGAAGAGGAAGATGGTGAACTGCTGGAATTGAGGAATTGGGTGTCTCCATAAGGTTGAAGAACAAACACTAAGTGTGAAGGTTAGGAAGGTAGGTGATGTGACACAATTGAATATATTAGCCTGTCTTAGAGACCCACATATAGTAATCTGAATTTCCTGTCGGGTTTTATGGGCAATAATCAAACATTTCAGCAAGTGACATCTCAAAAAAGGTCACGTTCTAAGTTTTAGCTTATCTTTTGCATTGTTAGTAACTAAATACTTTCTATTAAATGAAAACTTCCGATGAAGTTTTATTTGAACATTTTTCTTTAACATCGGCCATTAGTTGGTTCAATAAGGTAGTTTTTAATAATGAAGGTTAATTGAGGGATCCAAATGGTCAGGTTTCATATGCAAATGAAACACCAAAAATAAAAATCTATTGCTTTGGGCAACTTAAATGAAACAGGTTGGGTGCGTTTCTTAAGCCATTCATTATCTTTGGAGGCCTGGTTTGATCCCCTCTCTATTCTCTAGTTGTGTTTCCTGGCTGCTACACATTGAAATAAATAATAAAGTGTGTTAAAGTCTTTGGTTTAAATTTAGTACATAAAATGCCCCATATTGTGTGACACTCTCAGCTGAAGTCTAGAGAGTGAAGTTTATGTTTTTTATAAAACTAGCACATACACTCTGCTAAATGAAAAAGGCTTCAATGGAAGAACGACTTACAGGAATCAGCAGACTGAAAACCTTATGATTTATCCCAGTATGTAGAGAATTCACCTTGGCAACTTGCTGAAAAATGTAGATTTGGAGCCCCAGCCCTGGAGATAATGATGTGGATTGTCCACAGACTCAACTTTGAGGAAACTGCTGTTAAGCATCTCGTTTTGGAAGATTGCTATGCATACCGTCCTACATCATTTGACCAGGAAACAAAGCAAATAACAAGAAAGAGAAACTACAAAAGAAAAAAAAAATGATAAAATAAGATGAAAGCAAGAAAAGAAACAAGAATTTAAGTCCTGAAAAAAACATTTCTACCAGATTTTTATTGTTTTAAAAAAACCAAAATTTCAGTGGATGCTAGATAGAGTCATAACTGCAAGATTACAAACAAAAAACAATGTGAAGTTTACAAGACTGCACAGAAAACATATCAAGATACTGTTCAAGAAGAGGTAAACGGTCTATAAATTTAAACTTCAAGTGTTAACATTAAAATGTAGCTCTAAGTTTTATTTTCCCAACAACTTTTAAAATTGTAATGTGATGGATGTGCTACTTGTGATAATTTTGGTCATGGAGAAGGACTGTTATAAACAATTAAATTGGATTACTTAGTTTTTCTCCTGAATACCAATTCGTGCCAGTGAATTATCAAGGCGACTTTCAATCTCCAGGATGATTTTCTACTGCTTCCAGGGTTGTTGTGAAGATGAATTAAGGTCTGAGGACAGTGTCTGGCATATTGTCAGTGGGGACAGTGTAGTAGAGTAGTTCTGAACACATGCTGTGGATGCCGTAGACCCTGCGTTCAAATGACTGCTCTACCACTAACTAGCTCTATACCCTAAGTTAACTTGATTTAGTCTACTCATCTGTAAAATAAAAAAAAAATTAGTGCCTTCCCATAGAATTGTTTTCCAGAAATAAAGTAGTAAATGTAAAACACTTGGAGCACTGCAAGACACGCTGGACACTCAATAAATGTGATCCTGAAACATAGCTTCTGTTGTCAAGTTCACTGTTAAAAGTATCTTAAAGTTCTTAAAAATTGTTATGTAAAATAGAGGCATATAGTTTTATAAAGTTACAGTTGTCTTGAGCTTTATTCAATTTAATTTATGGATCATCTACTTTTAAGTGCTACTAAGTTTATGGGTAGAAACTGTGTATCAAATATAATTTGATGAGTAAGATATGGCCCCTGTGCTCTTGAACAGTCAAGCTTTGGGAAGTTAATCTGTTAACTTGGTTTTCTTGAGTAGATATTATGCTATGTTAGGAAAAAATGTTGAAATTAATTAAAAGTCTATTATACACCACAAGTAAAGGATAGTACCTGAAAGACAGAAGGGGAGGCTAGTAATATGTCATCCCTTGATATATTATAGAGTATAGCAGATCACACTAGAAAGATGCTGATATTTTTCCTGAGCTGAACATAATGCAATAGATGGAACACAGATGTGATATCACAAAACCCAGCTATTAAAATGGCAACTCTACTATTTATTGATTATATGACTATAAGCAATTGACTTAACTTGTGCCTCAGTTTCGTCATCTGAGAAACAGGCACATAGCTACCTTGCTGAGTTGTTAAGATGATTAAGTGAGTGAATGTTTGTGAAGATGCTTTATGAACTATAAGATTTTATACATTTGTGTGTCTTTGTCATGATTATGTAATACAGGACTTGTGGATTTCTGAAGAGCCATGGCTCAGAAATGAACCCTTACAATAATATATTTTAAATAGGGATACAGAGAACTTTATCATTCTCTGTAGAATTACCTGTAAACCAATAATGGATGGATAACATGCTGCAGAGATTAGGCTTCCCTCCCCCTGAAAAATGCAGGTGAAACAGGTTAGAAAGGTTGCACACTGACCTTAGGGCAGAGTTAACAAGTTGTAGAATAGAACTGGGTAGAATAGAGTGTTGTTCTCACTGCTCTTCATGCCATTTCTCTGGCTATTTCTCGATTGAGAGAAAGGAGTATAGGCTTTGAAGTCAGACCTAAATTAAAGTCCCTGTCCTGTCACTTGCTAGTTGTAATTTGGGCAAGATACTAAACCTTTGTAAATTTCAGTTCCCTCATCTGCAAAGGGGAGTCAGATCACTTGCCTGACAGAATTGTGATCACCAGAGATGGTATCTGTATAGTACCTGCTTGATAATTAGCTGTTACATGATTTTTCTTATGATTATAGATTATCAAATTTTTCAAGGCAAATTGAATTGCACACTTACCGAATTAGGAATACTAATACAACTGATAAGAGCAATTGTTTTACTATGGGGTGTCTTTGTGCTAGGCGCCATTCCAAATATATTACACACATGATGACCTCATTTACTCTCTAAACAACCTGACCATGTAGGTACTACTGTTATTCCCACTGAGGCTCAAGGATTGTATCCACCTTGCCCAGAGTCACCCAGCAAGTTTGTGGTGGAAAAGGTTTACAAACCTGGGTGTTTGTGACTCCAGGTCCCACTTTCCAGTTCCTGCCTGGCCAATATAGGGATGTGGGGTAGAGAATGAAAGGACTAATGATTTCTTGAATGGGATGTTTGCTTTCAGAATCTTCACCTTTCCCATAGACATTATTGGAAGGGGCTTGCACCCACCTGTCATGTAACTTTTGAGGATGTTACGAAGCCTCACTGAGCTCCACTTTCCTTTTTGGTGCAATGGAATGATTATACTTTTAAGAGTTGTAGCGAGCATTTAAGTGGGATGATAACTGTAGAGCTCAGTCCTGGAAGTCATTTCCATCTGTAATCTCGACTCCCCATTCCCTTAAGTAGGAGGTTTGCACTGAGGACAGAGCCTTGGGGGAAATGCCTGCTGTCTGTTTAAATTGTACACCAATAGAATTCTATGTTATTCAGTATTGCCTTGTATTAAGCCATTGATGTTATATCACAGGATATATGATTGATCCCTTTGAAAGGTCATTAAAATATTTGCTCACATATCTTCTCGTTTATTTATTATATGCGTTTATGGACTTCATTTAATGAAGATAGGTCGATCACTTCTGTCTTCTCATTAGTTTGCATCCCGTGTCTGGACATGTGTACTTAGAATACAGTCCCTTTAAGAACTACTAGCCATCAGCAAAAATAACCTAGAGCAGCTCAGGTTACTGCCAGGCTCCAAAGACTCTTGGGGGGTCAGGTTGCTTATTTCTCTGGCACCTCGGCCGGGATGTAGGAAGAGCATTATCCATGCCAGCAGAGGGTATGTGTGGATTTGTGCACATGAGTCCGTACTTTCAGCCAGGTGCCCTTAGACATGACTTCTTTTGGACGTGCCCCTTCTTTATGGTGGAAATCTTCTTAGTTGGGCCACTTAAATTGTTTTAAATCTGTTGGGACCCTGTTCCTGGACCTGTGTGCAAGAGCCTGTCTTTCCTATCACCCTTGAGTTTCGTACTATTTCTTTAAAAAAATAAAAATGTAAAAGATATCAAAACCCATCAACACAGACAAACATCTCCTATCCCCAAAGTGAAAGTGTGGTAGGCAGCACAGTGAGGCCAGGTCAAGTGAGGGCACACCCTTTTCCCCGGGACCCCTGTGTCTACATGGGTCTGTCTCGGCTAGCCTTTCTTCTAGGGAATGTTTTTACTGGCTGGACATAGCTAAAGGATCAAAGAATAAACGGGACATAAACAGGGCCTAGGGCTCTATAAAGATAAACAAACAAACAGAATGAACTCCTTAATGAAGTCCAGTTTTTCGATCATGGAGAAACAAATATCGTAAGAGGCATTACAGTGTTTGAGAGAGGACAAAGAACCAGCAAGGACTTAGACCGTCGGGGGCTGTGTCTCAGTGATGTTGCCGAATTAGCTGAATTGCAGAATAATAGAGTTTTAATAGCTAGGTGGTATCTGTGAGTGACTCAAAGTCTCTCATTTTACGTAGAAGGAGGGCGAGGCCCAGGAAGGCTGGGTGACTTATTTGAAGTTACTCAACTGGGTGATAGTAGATCTAGATCCATAGCCCGGGTGCACAGATCATTCATCTCCACAACTCTGCAAAGACACTGTCAAGAGTTGAGATCTCTCCAAAACCCAATTTCCTTATCTATAAGTGGTGATTGTACTACCTGGCATACCCACTCTGTAAGGATCTGCTAAGTGAGTGTGGATGAGAACACTTTTTAAAATTATTAAATTATATATTAATATTAATCAACATTAAATTGTATGTAAACATATATGTATGATGAGATAGATGTACAGTGTAATACCTAGTATTTTGCTAAAATTCTTAATGTGGGAACACATGAACACAATCTAGGTTCTCCTTTGGAAATGGGAAACAGTAGGAAATTCCTTGAGTACAAGAACAGGAGTTCTAGACTTCCAGTTACTAACCTGATGGTTTTACCTACTGACACTGTTATTACTTACTTTTCTGCAAAGTGAAAATAATAAAATCCTAAGCCTCTCTTGGAGTTGTCCCGAAGAGAACTTTAAGCATATAAGTGAAAGTACTTTGTGAACTGAAAAGCAAACAACAAAAGTGAACTATTTTTACCAAATATTTTGAAGACTGCAGACCCTATCCATACAGCACAGGTATGATTAAGGAGACAGGCCATATATACGAAAGCATATTTCAACATTCTGTGACCTCGATGTCAGATAAAGACTGTACACCACAAGTAATGGCTAATATTACAGTTTACAAATGGAAGTGTAATCATCCTTATAATTATTTTAAAATTGATCTTTCCCTGTAGACATTTATCCAAATTGTCAAGACAGATTCCTGGTGTTTTTCATATTTATGGGACATTATTTTCTGTAGTAATATACTGGGTAGAGATTTAAGTGTTTTTTTTTTTTTTATTACTTTCTCAGTTACACTATTTGCGCTAATATTTATATGTCTGATTTATCTCATTAGATTATTATATTAACAGAATATTTAGGAGTTGCGGTTAGTATTATGATTATTTGGCAGATAGGAGGTCAGGTGATTTTTCCAAACCTCATCGAATGTTAATGGCAGAGCTGAGATTTGGAATAAGCTCTTTTGGTCCAGATCCTGTGCACTTGCCACTCTGATCCATCTCTCTGTGTTGTGCTGGGGGTTCCATTCTGTGGACTGTATTCTTCATTTGTTTCTTTGGTAGTAATTCTTTCAACATATGTACAACGAAATGAAGCAAGACTGTTTCTACCTTCAATGAATTTAGAGTGTTAGAAGGAGTGCAGAGCAAGTGCACGAATATGTAAAGAAGAACACGCAATAAAAGCTGAACTGTGTTAACTTTGTAAAGATACAAAGTTTTGGAGGAGCTTGTTAGAGGAAGATTCTCTATGGAACTCTGTTATCTGATCTTCTCACACTTCCATGGATAAATTTCTTAAATAGAATGGGTTGTTTTACTGATGTAGAGCTTCTTCTACTAGCGCTAGAGTTAATTTGCAAAGGGAGTGAAAAATATAGGCATTTAGGTCTGATTTCTTTAACAGAGCAGGCAGTGTTGAATTAGCAAAAATGAAGACATAGACCCTAATTAACACTGGCACTTGAATCCTTGTAAACAAGACTGATTTTGGGGAAAGGGGAAATGATAGACACTTAAAGGGGGCTCCATTGATGTCAGGGCTAATTTGGTCTGTGCTGCCCAGTGCCACCCAGTCTCATGAGGTTATCTAAATTTAAAGTAATTAAAATTGAAAAATCAGTTTCTCAGTTATACTAGCCACATTTCAAGTGTCAGGAGCCACTTATGGCCAGCGGCTACAGTATTAGACAGCATAGATATATAGATACATGTCTAGTCGACAGCACCAAAATAGGTCATTTTGATGTCTGATAAATGTATGTATAATTGCACAGCAGAAATCACTAAAACATAATAATAGCTGCCATTTATTGAGCACCTTCTCAATAGATGCCAGCTGTTGTAGCAGGCACACAGTGTATGCTATTCCATTTGTCATAACACCATTTTGTAGCTTGGGAAACTAAGGTTCAGAGAGGTTATGTAATTGCCTAAGATATGAGAATACTATTTTTTTAAATTTATTTATTATTATTATACTTTAAGTTGTAGGGTACATGTGCATAACGTGCAGGTTTGTTACGAGAATACTATTGTTGAAGTCAGTTTGCTTTGCTTTCAAAGAGAATTGCTCTGCCATGCCTTCTTTTTATTCAGTCTAGTTAGACCACATCAGGAGTTTTGTTTGTTTGTTTCTTTGTTTGTTTTGAGACAGGGCTTTGCTCTGTTGCTCAGGCTGGAGTGCAGTGGCATCATCACAGCTCACTATAATCTCGAATTCCTTAAGTGATCTTACCGCCTCAGCCTCCCAAGGGCTACGGGCGCTTGCCACCCAGCTAATATTTTGTAGATACAGGGTCTTGCTTTGTTGCCCAGGCTGGTCTTCATCTCCTGGACTGAAGAGATCCTCCTGCCACAGTCTCTCAAAATGCTGGAATTACAGATGTAAGCCACCATGCATGGCCACATCAGGAGTTTAAAATGTCAGTGCAGTGTCCTGTCATTCAGTCCACTTTAGTTCAACAAAAGTGCCAGGTACTCTGCTGAGAACTGGAGATGCAGTAATAAGTATAACACAGTCTGTGACCTTAAGGAGCTCAAAATCAAATAGAAAGTTCAAACACAGAAATGAAAAATTATGATAATGTAAAGTGATCTCTGATACAAGACTTTGTATGATACAACTAGGAGCCATTGAAGGGTTTTGATGGAATGAGTAGTATAGTCAGAGTTATGTTTTCTACAACTCACTTTTGGTCATGTAGAGCATAGTTTGGGAGAAGAGGGAGAACTAAGGATAGTTATTTTATTTCCCTGAGAGAAGCACTGTGTTGAAGGGTAAAACTAAGGTCACGGCAGTGGAATTAGAGAGAAGATAGACAAGAAACAGAGGTACCTTGGTAAAATTGTCATGGCTTCGTGATTAGACATGGGAGCTGAGGTTTAAGGATGACTCTTGAATACACCTTGGGTTCTTTAAATGTTTGACTTCATCAAAGGAGATCAGGCATGAGGGAAAGAAAGGTTGAATATGTGTGTGTGCAAGCACTCTTGTAGGTGCATTGCAGGGTGGGAAAACAATGAAGATAATGACTTCATTGAGCCCATGAAATATTTTGGAAGCAATCTTATTTACTAAATGAAAAATGTCACTATTAAACAATGAGAAAATTTAAGGATGTAATTTTTTAAAATTAAAAATAAAACAGAATCCATGGCTGGGCACTGTGACTCATATTGATAAACCCTGCATTTTCGGAGGCCAGGGTAGGAGGATCGCTTGAGCCCAGGAGTTTGAAATCAGCCCTGGCAATGAAGTGAGACCCCATCTTTACATGGCATGCACCTGTGGTCCCAGTGAGTTGTGGTCACACCACCGCACTGCAGCCTGGGCAACAGAGTGAGTATCTCAAAAAGAATAATAAAACAAAATAAAACAGAATCCCATCATAACACTGAGACTATAGGAGAAAACTGACTTTATAGTCTAAATGTGAGGTATCTGTCCTTGACTAGGCATAGGATAGTGAACTAGGGATGTATTTTCCTATTTTTTGAATACAGTTAAAACATGTAAAATGATTTATTGTCATAGTACTTTACTACTGACAGAGAGACTAATTTGAAAAAGCTTTTTTTTTTTTTTTTTTTTTTTTGCTGCATTGCCGTTTTGCTGTATCCTCCCCTTCCCCCAGTTCTTTCCAGATAATTAAATAATCTGGTGCTAAATTTAGTGACCAGGTGATTACATTGTTTGATATTTCAGAAACCTAAAAGCACATACTCTCTGAAATGTATTTTTGCATTTTAAAATTTTAAGCAATGATTTGTTTAACCTCTTCATTGGAGGAGACAATGCAGGAAATGATCTCACAGATTTAAATAACTATAATGATAGCATAGTTTCCAATCTAGGGTAAGGAAGTTTCATTTTCTCTTAACAAAAAACAATTGTTCTGCTGATGAAAAATTTAACAGGCCTGGAATTACTAAAACTAGGAGTGCTGATGGAAATAACCTCTTATGGGATTCAATCAGTGATCTCTGGTTTGACAGTTAATATGTCAGTGCAATTTGGAATACTGTCTCCTTTGGATATTGGTATTGTTTAAAATTATCTGAGGATCCTCAGTTCAGACTTGACCAGCATAGACCACCATGACCGAAAGCTGTCAAATGTATGTAGCAGGGTGAAACATGATCATTTCAGGGTGCCTCGGCTGATTTTGAACTATCCTTTTGTAAAATTAGTGAAACATTTTTGGTTTCTGAGTTAATATTAAGTATTAATACATTTTTTCTTCTTTGGCAAATAGGAATATGTCTCTTCTTTTAGGTTTTTTTTTTTTTTTAAATTTCTCAAAGTTTTTCTTTATTGTTCATTTTCCAAAAAAATGCATAATGAAACCTTATGAAATAAAACAGTTTCTAAATTTCATTTTTTATTTCACATTTTATGTCAGGAATTAAGGGCTGAATGTTGATTGGGAACTTTGCAATATTTATGAGTGGAGTGATGGAGGTACATGTGTACTTCTTCAAAATTGCTTTAGCAATGATCAACTAGAGGGCACCAGTGAACATTTCCATTTAGGTTCTTTAAACTAGGCCACATACTGTTGACACATATGCACAGGAGAGAAACGTGAATGCTTTGTGAAATCTTAGTACTAAAAATATGTTGCACCTGTATTTATAGCAGTGTTATAATTCTTGAGGAAAATGATGTAGAGCCTACCAGGACAGGAAGAGAAATGTCATCTTATTAACTAGTTCACTGCAGAGCTACCCTCCAGAGTAAAGCCCTAAACATGTTTTGTCAAAAGTTACAGCAGTGTTGTTAACAGGTTTTTGCCATTTGTGTGGGCAAGATCGTTAATAACATTAAGCACTGAGATAAATTCTATCACAGATAAATTTCTATGGCTAATAATTAACTGGGTAACAATGGAAACCTGTCCACAATTAGGAAAGGATTTATAATATGACTAACAAATAGGGTGTTACAAGTCGGAAGTGTTCAAGTTCTGAGGCAGAATTTTGGGTTCTGTCATAGCCAGTTGCCTTCATTGTTCATTGTGTCAGCACATTTGTTTAAGGCAAACTGGGAAGGGAGCATTTTTAGATATTCAAATATAAAAATGTGCCAAAATCCAGCATTTTCTGATATGAAAGTTCTGTGAACGACCTGCTTGCAGGGTAGCTATGCATATGTTTGAGTGGGAGGAAAACAGAACAGATGATTTGAAAACTATTAAAATGGTTATACGTGTAAAAAGTTATTTTCCTCCTCATAAAATAAAAAAAAAAAACAGAATTTCAATCTTAGTTAACATCTTACTTGTCATTTGCTCAATTAAAATACTTGCACATAAGATTTCGTTGATTGATGCATCCATTCATTCACTCATTTGTCAAACAATAATAATGCCTACTTTGTATAAGATACCATATTTAGTAGGTGTATGTAATACATGTGGTAATTATTTCTGTAAATGATCAAACCAATTCATGAAAAAGATAACTGCAAATACAGTGGGCAAAATGTCAGGTTTTTTTGGTGAAATTTGTAATTAAACTTTACTTAAAAGCATGTTTTATAAAGATCTAGATGCAGAAAGTAATTTGTGTTGTTTTCCTAAAGTTTATTTGGAAAGCAACTAAGGCTGTATTTCTTTGGACTGATTAAATATTACTGCTTGGGGACTACGAGTTAAAGAAGAGAAATCATTATTTGAAGGAGAAAGTGAATAAAATAGAAGATTATGTGGCATTTTATAAGATAGTTGGTGGTACTGTTTAGGGCTTATAAAGTTGTGTTCAAATTTACTAAACAGCTTGTTATTGTGGGAGCTTATTTAAAACAGCTTTTTGTGGTTAAGTCTGTTGAGGAAGCTTAAACTTCAACTCTCCAGCCACTTAACTGCAGCACGTTGACTTCAGGTCTCTTGTAAGAAAGTCTAAATGTAGGCTGTTGAATAATCCCTTTGAGGGCCCTGTAACTATTTTTATGCCTGGATATGCGTCATCAGTGGGTATTTTCTCTGGTGACTCGCTTCCATCAGGTCTCCTACCATACATTCTATCAGTGAGTGACTTATGATTGATGGGAACCACGGCTTGTTGTTTAGCTTTATCTGTGACCTCAGCGAATGGACAACAGGAATTTCCAGGCTGTTAAATTCCCTGAATGCTTGAAGACAGGGGCTCACGGTGTTGCTCAAGGCAGGTAGCAGAGTGATATTATTCTCCAGCGATGATGGGGGAGGGACGAGAGAAGAAAGGGGAGGGAGAAGGAGGGGAAGGGAGGGGGAATTCCTTTTGTGAACAGCAGCAATTCTGGCTCAGTTTGTTTCTTAGCCCTCCTCCGTGGCTGTGTGTGGGGAAAGGTGCATTTCCTGGACCTAAGGAAGCGGGCGGTCAGAACCTTGCCATGGGCTGCGCAGAGTAACTCCATGGGGTTGACTGGAGAAGGCACCGAGTTTTCTTCAATTAGTTAAGATTTTGTTTTCCAAATCAGTTAGATTGGTCCATGAGCAACTGGACTATTACAATCCTGTATAAAAACAGGTTTTGAATTTAAAGGTGTGCCAGCATTCCTAGTGCTATGTAGGAATTTAGGGTTGTTTTTAATCTCTATATGCTTGGGTATCTATCTGGAGGTGATTTTTGAAGTTAACCTGCACCTCTTATCAGCATGCTTTGGGGAGCAGAGCAGTGTATTTGTGTATGTGTGTGAAAATGCTTTATAACTGAATGCACAAAATGTTTTCTCATTGTCTTGCCTTTCCCTACCTCTTTCTTACACACGTGTGAATAAGGTTCCTGAACTGGATGTAGTGAGATTTAATCATCAGCCTCAGCAGCTACATTTGCTTTTGGGTAACGGTGTCCATCTCCCAAACTTTTTTCCTAGTCTGTCTTCCTAACTCCTTTTCTTACTCTTCCCGTTCTTTCTCTTCCTGTCTCTATCCTTCCTCTATGCTACTTTGTTTGCAAAAGTAATTCTTGAGCTTTTGCTGAATTAAGGAGACAAGGTTCTGTTCTGATGAGGTGTAGTTTAGGTGTGAATGAAACGACACTTAGTTTGTCCATGTTTGTGTAGTCTACCTTTTCAGCGATTATTTTGTTTTTGTTTTTTTAAAATGACAATTAGGCAAAATTGAAACACTCCTTTTAGTGTAATAGGATTGCATCGTTCACACATTTAGGCAACATTGATTTGCTGATCTTTTAAGGCTTTTTTTTTAAAGACACTTGTTGATTTGGCTTACCAAGTTTTATTCCTTTCTTTTGTCCAGAACAAAGGCATATTCCCTTAATGTAAGAGATTACCAAGGCTGCTTGTCACTGTAATTAATTTCTTAATGGTTTCCCTCCTAGGAAGCAAATTATGAAATGCATTCCAGGATCCAGTACCCTCAAATAGATATTGTGTGTAGGATAAAAAAGCCCTAGTGGAAAAAGAGATTTTTAAACTTTGATCTGTTTTACAATTCTGTTAAGTGGGCATGAACATTCATAATTATTTTTATAGCCTCATTTCAAATCAGCTATCCTAATGGTAAAAATGTTTCACCTGTCAAGTCATATTGTTTCAATTTTAGACATTTAAAATTCAAGGGATTGAAGGAGAAAGAAAAATGACTGTCACTATAAACATTACCTACAAAAAAGAAAAACCTTCCTGTTGAAAACTTGCTTCTTGAATAGCAGGATGACTCATGACAAGAAATTTATAATTTGAAATTTGCGAAAGATTAAACTCAGAGCTCTGTGAGTTTTGAGTCATTAGTAGTTGAATGAATTAAGCCTTCATAATGCATCTAATTAGAAATAAATTATTAAAATATTGGTGAGATCCATTGTTTATGTCGATTTCATTGTACTTTTCCTGAGGAGCCACTGGAGATGAGCTTTACTTTCATAAGCATCACTCTATATGAAAAAGTTACATTTGACGGTTAGTTCAGATGCTACTGTTCTTTGCCTTACATTGTAAGGGATGTTATTAGAAGCTATAAAATCCTTCTCCCTTTCCTTAGACTGTATGTGTGCTTGTATGTGGAGGAGTATGAAGGCAGAAGTAAACATGTAGGAGGGTTATGTATTCTTCATTAAAAATATATTTCACAAAAGATTATAGTTTGTGTGGGAAGGAAATAGCTGCTTGTCTGTTGATTGCATTGTGCTTATTCCATATAAAAACTGTTTGAATTGAGTCAGGATAACCTCATTTTGATAATCTGATGACTGCTTCTGCTTGGAGAAGAGAATATAATTTCAGGCTTATATTCTCTGCGTGCTGATGGGCAACAGTAATTGTTCTGTTTTTGGCAGAGCTTAGCATGGAATCTGCTTTGGTATTTTTATAACTACATATGCAAATCTTTTCTCCCAAAGCTTTTCCCCCCTTTATCTCTCCATGTGCAGAGCTTTTTGTAATCTTCAGTACTGTGAAATTCCAAAGGTGTGATATCTAATGCTGTCCGTGTATGATGATGTGTAAACCTAAGTTAGAGCAAAATCTTGGCTTGAAGTGATGTCTTTTTGTTAAAGCAGATCCCGTACTGTGAGCAGATTTCCCTGTATACTTGGTTTCTATGGAGACGCTTTTATTATTTATAGATGATCAGACTATTTGAATGTAGTATGGGTGGTTAGTTTATCAGCTTTGGTCAGTGCAGCTGATGGAGTTTCCTGGTTAATATGTGGTCCTTTCACTAAGCTTCCTGTTAAGTTGCAGGGTTTAGGAAAGTGAAGCTAACACCAAAAACCAGCCTAAAACATTGAGGTGACACTTAATTTTACCTTCTTAAAGGTACATTATGCCAGCATTAAGTAAACAATAAAGAGAAACCCTCAACATTAGGAAGATTCCTAATTGACAGTGTCAGAACAATGGAATGACCCATTGCTAAAGCTCATTCTGAGAGGGTATGTATGATTCTTTCTTTCTTTTCCCTTCCCTCCCCTCCCCTCCTTTCTCTTTTTTATAGAGACAGGGTCTTGCTTTGTCACCCAGGCTGGAGTGCAGTGGCATGATCATAGCTCATTGTGGCCTTGACCTCCTGAGCTCAAGTGATCCTGCCTCGGCCTCCTGAGTAGCTAGGACTACAGGTGCTCACTACCACTCCCGGCTATTTATTTATTTATTTATTTATTTATTGTGGAAACAGGACCTCGCTGTATTGGCCAGGCTGATCTCAAACTCCTGGCTTCAAGTGATCCTCCTACCTTGGCCTCCCAATGTGCTGGGATTACAGGCATGAGCTACTACACTCTGCCTCTTCTACTTCTTTTCTATGTAATCAGTGAGTTAATGGTGTTGAAGGACTCTTTAGCTTTAGAAATTCTTCTTAGTGATTATCCAAGTTTTAAAATGTTTCATACTTCGCTGTAGTCATTTTATAGATGAAGAATATGAGGCCTAATAAATGGATGGGCTTTATACTCAAAATTACACATTGTATTGACAGTGGCTTAAGGATAAGCTCTGCTCACTGGAGATGTCATATATGATGTCAGGAAAGAGCGTGATGACTCTGGGTAGAGTCCTCCTGCAGCCTTGATAATGGTAGCAAACTCTGATAATTAGTTAGGGCAGTGTTTACAGCTTTAACTGTGTTATCTTAATCTTCCTGTGACAGAGGTTGGCAGTGGCTGTCAGTAACTGATGTGTAGATCCACTGTGAGGCACTCAGATTTCTATAACAAGATGTCATCATTTGAGTCAGCAGGACTAGAAGCTCATGTTGAATGGTGGCTTTTAGGAAGGACTTTCATACAACATGAGACTGGGAACTCAGCGAGAGACACAGATCTCTGGGAAGGCATAGTACGTAGAGATAAGTGCATTTTAGTGGAAATATTTTATTCTACTCTTTTTACTTGGAAGAAGATATATTTTCTATGAGAGAAGGAGATCTTTGAGGTCTAACTATCCTGACAGCTGAAAGCAGGACCTCAGAGACCGTATTTTCGAATACAGATGTCAGAACTCAGGTCCAATAATTTTTCTTAAAGGCCTTCTTCTAATTTCACTAAAGTTAGATGACACTATCTGATTGCTTCAGAACTAAAGGATACACAGGAATATACTCTAATAACATGTGTATGACCATTCTTACTGTGTCTCAAAACTGGCTGCTCTAGTTGTCTACATTCATTTTTCTTGGAATTAATTCACTTGCTACAGAATTTGTCTTAAAAAATTCTCTTTCCAAACTTTCAGGTTTTTTACTGGACATTTAAAAATTATTGACATCATGATTTATAGATGTTTAAATAACTAATTGCTCACAAGTGCCTAATTTTCCATAAAATCATAGCCTGACTCCTGTGTGAACTGGGTAAGGCCATATCCAAAATTGTTTCCTTCTGTTATTTAGGTTAGTTTTATATGAATGGAGAGGTATTCATAAGGCCTCATGGCATAGTCCAATAAAGCATTTATTTCCCTCCTGAGGGAACAAGCTTAAGAAGATCCAGAAACATACAGTAAAACCATGAAAGAGGATCTATGCATTGTAACCATAAAGCATAAGATAAAAACTTCTTTCCCCAAGAAACTTGAGTCTAGTATGGGGAAAAAAATGACATTTCATGCTTGATCCAAACTGAGTACTAGAGATGTCAAAGATGCCTTATGTTTGAACTCCAGTGGTTCAAGGAATGGAAATTCCACTAATAGAGACCAGAACTGCTGGGCAGAAGACACATTTTATTTTATATGACTGTTCTGTCGAGATAGGGGTGTGAGGAACCTGCAGTTGTGATTGTGGCCTCAAATTGTGCCAAGGCATTGATGGATGGAAGGAATCTAGGAAGAGCCCAGTTGTAGGCCGAACTTTGCCTGAGGACTTGATGGAAGAGAGTCTGAGCTCCACAGGCTGAATGGGCAGGTTTGGGCTAGGGTCTCAGAGGTGTAGGGCAGCTTTTCCCCATTTGTAATGAAGTGCTGAAGCAAACCTTTCTCTTGGATATGGAAGACTGTCTCAAAGAGAGGACACCGAATGCCTTTAAAGGTATAAAGCTCCCAGGCCTCAGAGAACCTGGACTTTTAAAGGCAAGTAATGATCCCTGAGAAGAGAGGCGTCTTTGTCATCAATGTAGGACACACTGCTGACTGTCTGGTGGCAAAAGGCTTGCCTGTCAGTCCCACTTGAGGCTCAGCTGTCTCCACTGGGAGGGTCCAGTTGCTCTCTGACCTTTGTTCCTTCTCAGTGGAGTCAATTTTTTGGTGTGGCTTCACCCTCTGAGGGAGGGTGCAAGTTGTGTGGTTGTTGGCAGGAGCATTGTATTTGGGTCCTAGTGAGGATGGGTATCTGAAATGTCTTGACATTCTACTGTGTTTGCTGGTGGGAACTGTTCTCTGCTGGAGAGAGAGCAAAGAGAGAATATGAGAGCTGAGTTTAGAATCCTGGGAAATATTCCTGCTTTGGGGACAGAATGAACAATAGAATCTAATAAAGATGACTAAGAGGAGTAGTGAGGGGTAGGTGGAAGCCAAGAAAAGCACTGTTATAGGTGAGATGAATTATAGAGTTTCCAAATTATCAATTTCATTCACTGAAATTGGTGTTCAATTGCGGTTATTCTATATGTCAGGTTCTGTGCTAGTGCTTGTAGATACAATATGAACAAGACATAGTCTTGGTCCTCAGAGAATTCACTGGAAGTCAGAGATCATGGCCCAGGTGCTACTATTGAGTGACTTTTGCTGGGATTGCAGTTTAAAAAAGGGAAACAGAACGCAGCCTGTGGGTGAGCCATGTTTGGAGATGGGCATGGGAGTGTCAGAAGGAGGCTGGAAGCCTGCCTGGAGAAGAGACTGTGGAAGCCTGGGGAGGGTGTTAATGAAGTATCTGACTGTGTGATCTGCAGCTGCTCAGACAGCTGAAGTCAGATGGCCTGGGATGGTTGAGAATCAGGGACCCAAAGTCAACATGAGAGCAAAAAGCCGCTCCAGCAGCTGTGAAGAAGTGAAAACCAAGGAGAGAAGGGGGTCTTGCGTTAGCAAGTGGGGATCTGAGTTTGAGATAGAGAAGAAGGAGCAGGTCAAGAGGATAATGGGGTTGAATTTGCAGTGCTAGGGGAGGGCTCAAGAGGTTGGAGGATGGAGTTTATTCTAGCAGGAGCTCAGATAACAATCATCTCTAATTTATTATTGACCCTGTGCTCAACATCCAACATCAATGTTCTTCCTCAAAAGCCCCCTACTGGAGAGTTTAAGTGCCACTACCATAGAAAGGTTCTACTTCACCATGCCTGGTCTACTACAGCCTCTTAGCTGGTGCTGCTGACTCAAATTACTCTGTTTGTGGTCAGTTCTTTATTCCACTGCAAGGCCCATCTTCTTAAAATGTAACGTTTAATAGGTTACTATGAAGATCTAAAAGTTTCACTGAGTACCCTTTGCCTACAGTATAAAGGATGTGCCCCTCCATAGAGTGAGAAATCACCATGTTTGCAGGCCTTGCTAATTTACCAATGACTCTTACTCACGTAATCTCATTGAGTTCTTTCAAAAGCCATATGATAGTAAGGATATATGTTTCTCTTTTTCTAAATTTATAAATAACATAATAGAGGATCAGACATGTTGGATAATATATCCAGGGCCACACAGTTCATGAGTGGCAGAGCCAGAAATAGATACCAGGTCTTCTGAGTTCAAGGCCAAAGTCCTTTGCCCCACACCATGTTCTCATCTTGGAGCCCCATCTCCATTCTAACCCTAGGATTTCTGTAATTAGGATGATGAGGCAAGGTGCCTTCAGTCCCAGCAGGATTGCAGAGAGGCCTTTCAGTGTCCCTACAGTCACTTTTTATCACCACTCAGAAGTTGTGATCTGGGGCTGTCAACTGAGACACATTTCCTGGCTGGTTTTCCCTTAGATTGGGAAAAGCCTGTCTCCTGCCAGGACATCTGGGGAGGCACAGAAAACACTCTGTACTTCCCTGATGTCATCCTCAGTGCCTGCTTGTCTCATATGGAACTTGGAGAGGGTTGCCACTGACTTCACATGGGGTTATGGACGGCTTTTGACCACTGCCGGCACCATCCCTTCCTGCTTCAGCTGCTGTCACCAGTAAGGCGAGAAACAGGCTTTGAATTCATGAATTCACACCCAGAGAAACTCTAGGTCTGAATACTTGTTTCAAAATGCATTCTCAGTTGTTATCTTAATGGATGTATAAATTCATTGCCATTTAGATGTGAATCGTTTGGAAAATTATGTATACAGAAGGGTGTAGAGCTGTGCTTTGAAATACATGTTGAAATTGGGAACATTTGTTAGCAACGCAGTGATTAATGAGTCTGTGTTAATGTGATTTTAGAGTACACTCTGTTTCCATCATTTTCTCATTGTACTGAAGCCAATGTCATGTGGATTTTGACAGAGTTTTTTGGAGACAGTTTACTGCATCAGAAGTTTAAATGATATCAGAAATATGCCTGACAATTGCCGAGAATATCAGGATTGCCTCCACTCCTATAAAAATCAGTGATGGAAATATTTTCATGAGGATTAGTTAAATAATATATTGGAAGAGTGCTGCATCACCTTTTGGGCTGCATGTTAAGACACACACACACACACACACACAATCCGAGCACCTGTTTGGAAATTTTGCCTGTGCATTCTTTCAGTTGCATTTCCACGATTAAGCAATGCATCTTTCTAATCACAAAAGCTAAAGAATAGTTGAAATACCTTTTACAAGCCCATGTTATAACCCTCATTGTTTCCCACTTCCTTGTACCAGTGTATTTCTTTTGGGGAAAATAGCATAGTTTCTCAGGAGGTTATGATCTCAGGAGGTCTCCTACTTTTTCTAGTGCCTTTCACATGTTGGAATTAAAAGGTCAGTAAAGATATAGTTTAGGAATATGAAGGGCTCAACAGCCAAACTTTGGATTTTTTTTCTCTTTACTTTCTCTAATTTAACCAAAGGTATATAACGATACACAATACATTGGAATAAGATACTGTTTGGACTTTGGTAATAAACCATTTTAGGGCAGGAACAAGATACGTGAATCCTAAATAGTGTTGAATGGAAATGTTCTGGAGAAGGAATTTCAATTCTGAACTGTGATATTACATTATTTACTTTCTAGGGAATTAAATTAAAATTTGTATTGTGGTATTCATTGGAAATACTGATTTATATTGTGGCCATATTTTCTTCACTTGGCCTTAGTTACTTAGCAGTCACCTAATAAAACTTGAATAATTAAAGAGGGTATTCTTGATTAAAACTAACTAGACATATGTGTACTTCATGAGCTTGTTAGTGCACAGGTTGGACTACATGGTAAAGATGGCCAAGAAGACTAGTTTAGATTTTGTTCAAAGCATTAGCAATGGTAAAAGTGATCATATATGATAATAAAGAAAAGGACAAAATATACAAAGTTGATACTTCTGTAGAAACTGTTATGCCCTATTTTTACTTTTATTTACTTTTTTTTTTTTTTGAGACGGAGTCTTGCTCTGTCACCCAGGCTGGAATGCAGTGGCACAATCTTGGCTCACTGCAAGCTCCTCCTCCCTTGTTCCCGTCATTCTCCTGCCTCAGCCTGCCGAGTAGCTGGGACTACAGGCACCCGCCACCACGCCTGGCTAATTTTTTGTGTTTTTAGTAGAGACGGGGTTTCACCATATTAGCCAGGATGGTCTTGATCTCCTGACCCTGTGATCCACCCACTTCAGCCTCCCAAAGTGCTGGGGTTATAGGCCTGAGCAACCGCACCCAGCCTATTTACTTTTATGTTTTTATTTGAGACAGGGTGTTGCTCTGTCACACCCGCTGGAGTGCAGTGGTGCAATCTCAGCTTACTGCAGTCTCAACCCCCTGGGCTCAAGTGATCCTCTCACTTCAGCCTCCTGAATAGCTGAGACTCAGGTGGCCCATGCCACCATGCTCAACTAATGTTTGCATTGTGTGTGTGTGTGTGTGTGTGTGTGTGTTTGTGTGTGAAGATGGGATTTGGCCACGTTGCCCCGGCTGGCCTTAAACTCTTGGGCTCAAGTGACCCACCTCCCTCGGCCTCCCAAAGTGCTAAGATTACAGGTGTGAGCCACCACTCCTGACTTACGTCTTCTTTTTAAATACAGGCATTGTGTGGCATATCCTTATAATAGAATTTTTCAAAAGTGCTTAGCCCTCTTTGCATTTCACCACTTCATTTTCTCCTATCTTGTTGGATGGTTCTTGGGATCAGTGGCACTCGTTGGGAATCATTCTAACTTTCCCTGGCCTTGTGCATTCTTTGGAGCTGTCCCTGTGGCCTATTCCTCTCCACTGTTGCTGTCTAGTAATACAGGCTCTCATCACTGCACCTGTCTACTATGGAAGCTTCTGTCTTGAATTGATCTCAAACACTGCTATCAGATTAATTTTACAATAACTTTCTTTCTGCACCCCTCTTTCCTGCTCAAAGTTCTTCAGAGGGTCTTTATTATCCGTAGGATGTGAGGTAGCTTAGAGCCACAAAAATAGCACAGGAAGTGGAATCCAGAGACCCGTTTTAAATTGCTTGGCCTTTAACTTGCTTTGTGACCCTGGAAACATTACTGTTCACCAAAACTCCTCAAATTTATCTTTATTAACTGTCTTAAGTTCCTCACCTCTCATATATCTTACCAAAGCCAGTGGTCTTTCTTTGTCTTCATCTTCTCAACTCTTAGCAACATATTGAGCAGTTGACCACTCTGTCTTGTTTAATGAAATGCTTGATCCTCCCAGCTTCCATGACAGTATACTTTCTCCCATCTAGCCCTGTCAGTCTTCTGTGCTAGACTTCCCCTAAGTGTTGGACTCCCCTAGGGTTCTATCTAAATCCTTCTATCTTCTTTATCTAAATTCTCTTTCTAGCAGATATCCCAGCATGGTTTAGAATATCATCAATATGCTAATAATTTTCAAAGTTTTATTTTCATTAATGGATCTTATCATGAGTTCTCAACTTGTATTCCTCCTAAATCCATGCACTTGACTGTCTAATGGACATATCAAAGTTGAAATAGGCAAAGTTGAAAGAGAACTATTAATGACTCCCTACCTACAGCTGTGCTCCTCCACCAAACCTTTCCATTTCACTAAACAGAACCATGTTTCAGTAAATCAACCATGTTTGTTGCTCAGACCGTAATTCCAGAATTCATCCTGGATTCCTCTCCTTCCCCAAAGACTCACATTTAATCCAGTAAGTGCTTCTGGCTCTCTCTCAAAAATAAATGCTGAATGTCATGTCTTCTTACTCTCTGCTCTGCTATAGTTTCAATCCAAGCTACCAGCATCTGGCCTTGTATGCTGCAAAAGCTCTTAACAGGCTTCCCTGTCTCCACACTCCCTAGAATAGCCTATTAAATATAAATTATATAATACCCTCCCTTGCTAAAGATTATCTAATAGATTCATTCTCCTTACCTTTAGAATAAAATCCAAGCTATTCACCATGGCCCATAGGGCTCTGCTTCTCTGAGCTCATGTTCCTCTACACACCTCATTCCCAGATAGATTCCAGTCATAATGGCCTTCATTCTGTTCCTTAAACTTGCTGAGCTTGTTTTTGTCCCTGTCTTTGCACTTACTGTTTCTCCTACTTGCAGTGCTTTTTACCTGCATCTCCCCTGCATGGCTCCTTGTCATTGTTCAAGTCTCAACTCAAATGTCCCTTCTTTGGACAGGCCATCTGTGACGCAAGTTTGAGCAGTTTCCTTCATCCATCGGTAGTTTAGTTTTTATTGCATTTTTTACTTCATAGAAATGATCATAATCTGAAATGATCAGCTTAATAGTTGATGTATTTTTTGTCTGACTGTCCCCAGTGTGGACTCCCTGAGGTCACTGACATTTTGTTATTCACCTCTGCATCTCAGTGCCTAGTAGAGAAGAGGTGTATAGGAAGAATTCGTTGACTCATTCACCACTTTGAGCCTGGCTTCCTTATGTGTAAACCAAAGGTGTCAGGACAGGGAACCTCTGCTGCCCTACCTAGCCAGTTTTAATTCTTATCGTGTCTCTAAGCCCTTTGATCCAGTCCAGTTGACCTCGTTAATGTCCTATAAATGGACTATGTTTATTCAGATCTTCAAGCCTTTGCTCATTCTCTTCCCTCCTGAGTGTCCTTCTTTTTGGTCCTTGCTGGCTGCATTTGTCAATAATTTTCCTTCTTCTCTTTTGACTCTACCCGTCATAGAAGAGTGTAATTGTTTTATATATACATGTCTTTCCTGTCCTAATTTTTAGCCCTTAGGCATAGGGCTATGGTTTATAGTTATAACTCTTTTGAACGTCCATGGTGATAGCATATAGGATGTACTCAGTACATGCCTTATAACTCAATGGGGGCGTGCGGTCTTCTGAAAACACTGATTTCAAAACAGTAATCATGCTTAGCCTGCTTACTAATTTATATGGGACAAAAATAGATTTTTTAAAAAAGCAACTAAACAGGTATATCTTTGTTAAGCCTGAGCTGGAGGAAAAAAATCTAAAAATGGAAATTTAAACTTCTGGTTTCATGGTGTTTTGAAAACATTTGTAAGCAACCTTACCGAAGGTTTTGTTATAAATTTTTATTTCATTTAAGTTTTTATATAAAAATATGTTCATGAGTAGTTGAAAAAGGAAGTGAACATTGTTTTTTATTAACTCAGGTTAAAAACTTGAGTTTTTAATTTGGTTCAGTTTGTTCAGGTATTTGGAATTTAGAGAAGCTCTGTGAAAATATCCCGCCTACACGTTTTGAATATCCTCTTCCTGCTTATCTTCAGAACAGCTTGGTTCTTTTAATAGCAAATGGCTGAGTGGAGGGGAACCATTTGTAGTGGGTCAATTTAAGTACGGTGTGTCCTCCCATTTCAGACTGAAGTCATGCTAAGTGCTCAGGGATTGGAGCAACTGTGTGTTCCTTTTGATGATGGTCAGATCCCAGAAAACTCAGTATTTTAGAAGGATGTTGCTCATTCCTTAGATAATTAGAAGAATTATTGGTCAACTTAAAAAGATTCAGGAGCTAGGAAATACCTCATCTATTCTTTTTATGAATATGTTAATTTATTATCATTCTGTTGGAGGCTGTTCTTAAAATTCCCGTGGGCCAGGATAGGAAGAGGTAATGGGGAGAAGGCTTGTTTTTTCATATAATATATGAACCTAATGCTATATGACCATGCCAAATTCAGCATATGCAAATGGTGTATTTCTGTCAATACAGAGTGGCTGGAAAATGTGTGCTCAGAATTGAAAGTAATCATATATTCCATTCATGGATTCATTGGTTTCTTTTTTTTAATTTTTTTTCTTATTATACTTTATGTTCTAGAGTACATGTGTGTGGTACTGGTACTGAAACAGAGATATAGACCAATGGAACAGAACAGAACTCTCAGAAATAATACCACACACCTACAACCATCTGATCTTTGACAAACCTGACAAAAACAAGAAATAGGGAAAGGATTCCCTATTTAATTGTTTTCAAATAATTTAGTCAAATATACTTACAATGATTTTTTAAGTTTTAATAACATAAAAGACAGTATAGCCCATGGTAAATCATGGTGTACATCATTTACTAGTCAATAGTATTGGTGTTCAAAATAATGTTGGTGATTGGATTAATTCTCAGTCCATCCCAGAATTTGCTGTTTTGAATAAATAGCTTGTTTTTAAGGCATCCACTTGTTTTGGGAAAGTAGAGATAAGAAAAAAAAAGTCTGCTTCTTTAAATATCTTGTTTAGATTGGGGGCACACAGCCATTTTTTTTTCTAGTGAATAGATATAAAGGATTTCCCAAAAGGTGGCTGCGACTTTGCACAGGAGAGCAGGAGAGCTGGAGAGCTGTTGGTACATATACTGCTGAGTGTTGAAGACAGGTGAATCTGTTCTATGTTTCTGTGCAGCGGGCTCTTGCTGGGGTCAAAGCTGTGTGGTTTCTGTAAAAAAGGGTTGCTGTGTAATGCTTTAGAATTGGAATTGCAGATTCTTCTTGTGAGGGGAATATTGCGGTTATGGGTAAAAGTTGTATCTTATTGTTGCCCTTGTGACCTTGTTAGATCCTTTGGATAATTAATACTTCCAGAAGTTGGGATTGTAGATACTGGGAATATAGAAAAACAATAGCCAAATCAGTCAAAAAGGGTGCTAACTATTGGGCTAATACATTGAAAAGCGTCCAGTGGGAAATTTATGAACTGTGAGAAACCCAATACTGCATGAAATCATAACTTCCTTTTATGATCCTCAATTGTGGCCATTAAAGGGCTAACTTCTGTTGCAGAAAAGAGGTAGCTAGTTAGTTCAGATCTCTGGATTTAGGTAAATCACACCATCTCTTAGTTTTGGTTTGGCAGGATGTCTTGGACCTTTTCCTTTGGTTGTTAGATAAAGACATGTGAGGATGGACTCTGTGACATTGCATGGTTTTCTTCCGGGAGAGCTCACTGGCTTGCAACCGCCCAGATTTATCAGCAGCTGGAGTTTCACCTAATAATACTGTGGTTTGCACCAACCATTTGCTGGAGCAGAAAAAGACGGCATCAACTTACATTTTAAAATAAACTGACTTTGAAAGGTTTTATGAAATCACGATCCATTTTGATTAGTTTTTGCCAGCAACTGCCTGTTAGGCTTTGTTGGTCTTTGCCAGCAACTGCCTGCATTAGGCTTTGTTGGTCGTAACTGTTTAGGAAAGATTTTTTGCTGCTTTATGGAGGCGATTCCAAAGACTCATTGTTCCAGACATCGGACATCCTTATGTTATTCAGGTCTGATGATATTTGATCTAACACAGATTAATTACTAGGCTTTCAGTGAATAATTAACCATTTGACCTGTTCCCAAGTTATATACTCACTGAGTTAGAAATGATTTCCCCAACTACTAAAGATAAGGAAGGTTATTCCTGGTTTCACAATGTCCCCATTGTTACTGACTTGTATGTGTGAGAGACATCAGCTGATACCTACGCATTGGTCCAGCTACTCAGTCAAACCACTTCCTGGGGTTTTCTCGGGTAATGGCAGTGATTCAGAAGACACCACAGAACTTTCTGAGGACTGTTCCCTGTGTGTTACTCTGGGCTGAATGACTGGGAACTGTCAAGTTCAAAAGGAGCATTTTTTGTTGTAGTGCTATTAAATTTGTGGTTTGCTTTTGCTCAAAGTTGCATTTCAGCTGAATTTAGGGTTGCTTGTCTGTGTGCCATTTATTTTATAGTACCTAATTTCCATCAATTAACCATTTCATGCCTTAGTTGAGTCCCTTTTAAAGTCCTGTATTAAGCCTGGGGGGGGGGGGGGGTTAGGCAAACTAAGTCATTATAACTGCCTGCAAGGGCTAGTAGCAACTAGGGAGAGAAGAGGTAAAAATGGATAGGGGCCAAACAGGGTATTAATGCAAACATATGCCATTGTACTTTTCTACTTATGTATTTTTGTGATTTTTTTTACTTCTGGTCTCTTCACACAGTGTGCTCCATAACGTAAATTTTGTATTTCTAGGATTATATTTATAATATAAAAATGCAGATAGAATTTTTTAAATAAAATTTTTGTTTTGTTTTATGGTCTTCCTTAAAAGGAAAATATTTCAAAATTATTTTGGAATCAAAAGCCATGTGTTCTTTTCTAGTCCTTCAGAAGTTCCAAAATTGCAGTTTTGGTTGTAGAATGAATAAGCAAGAACCCTGGGCACTAGTTCTCTCTTTGGTTACTCTGACACTTGGCTTACCTTTTTCCTTCCAGTATTTGCACATCTTTTACTCCCCTTATGGCTGGATGATCCAGTCTAGTGAGATAATGTATAATGGAAACATTCTGTAACCTGGAAGTTATTATGAATAAGCATGTATTATTATTACCATTATTTTCACGTATTCACTGATTGCATTATCTCACCAAACATACCAGCAATTCACTTCTGCAGTGTCAGAGATGATTGTAAATATCTCAGTGGAGAAGCGACTTTCTTCTTGAACTTAAGAAAATCACTGGTAGAACCATGTTTTAGGCAAAATGTTGGTTTCACTGGTCCTGCTATCAGTGTCCTGACCAAGAGAAAGTTGGGAAGAGTAGGTTTACAAAGCGAAAAGATTCAGTATATCTATGTAGTATGGTAATTGTACATTGCTTGGCTCTCAGCACACTGTGAGATTCACTTTACAAAAATTGGTATTTGGTTTTAGAAACAACTCTATTTTTAAAATGGGAGGTTGTTTGTGGTAGGGGTTAAGAGTGTGGGCTCTGGAATTAAATGGTCTTGCCTCCTGTCCTGGTTCCCTGAATTCTAGCTTTGTGAAAATCAGGTGAGTTTTAAATCTTTTTGTGCTTCACTTTTCTGCTGGTAGAACAGGGATGATTACTATATGGTAGGGTTGTTGTGAAGCCTAAGTGAAGTAATGCACCCAGAGCACTTGCCACTCAATACAGATTATAGGAAGAAATAGAGTTCCATGTTAAAGTGATGGAATGTACCATTTGCGTCTCCCAGACTGTTGTAGATTCTATCGGATGGGATTTGGTTGAGTTTGATGACCTGTCTCTTGAGAGGAAATAAAAGGGGGCAGGAGGATGCTCATGGAACGTCAGGGAAAGAAGAAGGAGAGGCCCTGTTGTACATTCCGCAAAAAACAAATTCATGTGTTTTATGGGGCCTGCCAGTTTATAAAGTTCTTTCATGTACATTGATTTCATTTAATCCTCCCAACAACACCTGTTTTACAGATATGTACACTGAGCCTCAGAGACACTCAAGGACTGGCTCACAGGCATGTGGTCAGTGAGTGTATGGTGAGGAAGCCGACCTCCTGGATTCTGGACATATTTCTTCATTCCAACCCACGGGTCCTTCTCTGCTGTATAAAAATGTTCAAGTCAGTAATAACCTTTGGTGCTGAACCGCAAAGGAGTGGCAGGGTGTGGGCTGCTGCAGACCCAGGTGGGTCTTGATGGGATCCAGGGACCTTCTGTCTGTGATATGTAGAACATGAATGCACAGCCGTTCAGTGGTCACTGCTGCCAGATGGTTTTAAGAGTCCCCTCCCTGTCTCTTTGTGGCCTCTGAGTGAGGCTTGCATTTCAATCTCTGTGAAGGGCCACTTTGGATCAGTGTTCCGTGGGAGAAATTAAGGCTCAGTCTTCTCCTTTTGCTAAGAAGGAAGGTAATGAGCATCTATCTAATGGTTGAACATGTGTGTGTTGTACAAGATTAATAGTATTAATTCCCTTTCAGTCCAGGCCTTTTTGGGTCACTGTGTCAATAAAATGAAGTTGGAGAGTAGAGTAAAATAATTAATGTATATATAATGTAACACTTAATTTGATTTAACTGGTTAATCTTATTGTAATTCAGTATATATTTTTAATACATTTTAAATTTGAAAGTGGTGATATACTTTTACATTTATTTCTTTCTGTTCTGAGATTATAAATAGCTCTACAAGTTGGAGTGCCCTATTTGTCATGTTAAAAATCAAGTGAGATAAGTTGTGGGAAAGTGATCAGAGAAAATTCAGTATAGTACTTCAGAATTTTTAAAATACTGAGAACAAATTTTAAAATTAGATAATTATTTCATACATGTTAACGTGTAAAGATTGAATTGATTTGGGTATTACATTCGAACACATTATTTTTATGAAATCATTTTTCACTCTGAGTCAGAAATTTGTGTGTAGCTGATACTATATATATTTATCAAATAAATTTGTTTTTATGGAGTAAAATTTTGATTAGCTATAATACACATTTTTCGCTACATGCACTTCATTTTTCAGGGAAGAGGTAGGTAACTGGAAGAAAGCATGACATACTGTCAATAATTTATTTTTTAAAGCAACATCTAGGCCAGGATTTCTTAACCCTTGCATTGTTGACGTTTGGTTCCAGATAATTCTTTGTTTTGGAGGGGCTCTCACGTGCAATGTAGGATGTTTAGCAGCATTCCTGGCCAGCTACCCAATAGATACCAGTAGTTTTCCCTCTCCCCAGTTGTGACAATCAAAAATGTCTTCAGACATTGCCACATATCCCCTAGGGGGCAAAATCACCCTTGGCCGAGAACCACTGATCTAGGATTTTCAACATTATATTTAAATCTTCTACCTAAGCTGAATCTATATTATTCTACAAATTTGAATCAATGTTCAGACTTACACTAAAAAGGAGAAAATGCCATACTTATAGAGGCAATACTTATCAATTATGAAAAATAAGATTTTTCAACAATATGGGTTAGGATAAGTGTTTTCTGATTAACTCTCATTTACCATAATATAATCCAATTAACCGGAATTTCACACATTTGAAATAATGTTTTATTTCCTTATTTTCTTTCAAAATAGATATAGTCCCCTGATTCTGAATTAATTTATAATAATGATCTGGATAGGGCTTTTTAAAAACTTTAAAAGAAGGAAATATTATTGTAGTTTGCCCTATATTGAATTAGATCATTCTGTATATTCCTCATGCACATACTGAAAAGTTTAATTGCCTTTGTAGGTGGGTGTGTGTCTTGATGTATAAGGATTTGTGCAACATGAGCTGAAGAGTTAGATTTCAGAAGTCCACTAATGAACTTTTTCATGGACATTTTAGCATAAGGAGACAAATAGACACACTTGGTTATTAATTATTATAGGGATATAGACATTTCACTTGGCCCGAGATTTAAGTGATTGCTCTTTAAAATGTGTTTTGCTCATGATAGAATGTATTTTTGTTCTTGTGAACCATGCACTGAAGCTTTAGCCAATCAGAGGAAGGAATTTACTGTACGGTAAAAGGAAGTATTTGTTCCGTTATTGTAGTATGTGGCCTCTTGCCATTTTTGATAAAGGATTGAAGTGTTGTGCACCCAAAGTCTGCTACCCTCTTGACCCTTCATCAATCATCAGCTGGACTATGAGGTTAAGTGAACTGTAGCCCGGTAGGATACCTATTGTCCAAGCATTGTGTAAATCTTGAAAGCGGAAATTACTGACACAGCAGTCTTGCAATGTGATCTTTCTAGTTTTAAGATTATATGCGTATTTTTCCTTTCTGTTGCTAATCTATGCCAGATTAGAGGTATAAAATGACAATATATAGGACTTGAAGTCGTGTTATTCAATGCGTGACCATGAAACTGTTGGAAATTTATTTTTATTTGCAAGAATAGGAACTTATGCAAAAATAAATGACCTATTCTAGCACAGCGTTTCAAGAAATTCATATGGGATCCTATTGGAATTTTTTATTGCCTTAAAACCATTAGGATAGCAACCAAGGCTTGCATGCTAATCCACCTTTATTAATTCATTAGTTACTGAAAGCATATATTTGTCCACATGTTTTCTAAGTAACTGGCAGCATATGCAAATTCTTTTAGCACATATCCTGTTTTTTTGATTGGCTCAGGAAAACTTTATAAGAGCTATGTCCAGCATTCACAGCTTTATGTCATATCGTCTCTGTATTTATGCCACCTTCTTAAACAAGTAGAGTAATATATCAGCTGCAGCTGTTGCTGACCAAAGCTGTCACTGAAGTGGGTGGAGGAAGAGTCAGAGATAATGTGTTCAGATTCTGTGTACCAAAAGCATATCTGTTGCAATCAATCTGTGACGATAACAACTGACTTGTGGAAGGCAGTTCAAGCCATATACTTTTTTATCTTTGACTGAACATATAGTAGATTAGGTGCCATGGTGATAAATGCCACTGATAGTTAATACAATCTGGTTGAGTATATATATGATTGCCTGGCTCGTATAATAGGAAATACCACTGATGTGTAGTCTTCACCAGGTTTGGCCACAGCCTTCCTGTAAAGTTATTAACACAAAAGTTGATACTTAATAGCATACAAAGAAAAAAAAAAACAGACAATGAAAGTACCTAATAGCAAAAGAGTAAAATCCTTATTTTCTGATATAAACAGACAGTGATGCTTTCTAAATAAGTGCATTTGGATTAAAAGAAATATTCACACTAACACACACATCCAATTCTTTATTACAAGAATTGTACCACCGTACTTACCCGGAGCAGCTTAGAAATACTGGAGTCAGTACCTCCCTACCTAAGATTTCTTATAACCCTCTGGATCCTTACCCTTTGTCAGCTTCTCCTGTTCACCAGTTTACCACAGGGAGGACTGAAAATTTACCTGTGAATTTTCCACTGAAAATTCCCACTGGAAGATTGTAGCTTAACTTTTATTTTCTTTTTCACTTTTTATAAAGATAGTTCATGGCAAAGGGAAATTGTATTTTAGCAGTTAGAAAGGGGTAAGTAGCCACACTGGCCTGAGGCTCATTGCACTTTCACCCCATTAGGGTAAAATGAAATCCTGATGTGGTCAAATCAACTAAGGGAGAGACCGACCTTAAAGATAAAGAGAAAGCCCTTTCCACAGCTTTATATATTTATCCTTTCCCCAGTAATTCTCCTCGTTGTCCTTAGCATCAAAGTACCTATTTCTTTTGGAATTACTATTCTGCCTCATAAAGAGAATCTCCAAGACTAAATGCTCATTGTATAGAAACTTAAAATTAAAGGTAGGCACTTTGAGATGGATCTACATACATGGGAGAAAGAGATAATAAAGGAGTGAGGAGTTAGCACTGACCTAACTCTACGAGAAAATTTCACAGCAGAGGTGGAATTTCAGGAACTGTCTACTAATGGGAAATAAGGGTTGTATAAAAGGAAGAAAAATTAAGTATGGCCAAGTATCGTGCATCAGTGATTATGCTCAGTGATTTATTAGTAGCTAACATCTATTGAGCACTTACCATCTGCCAGCCAGGAGTGCTTTATGTGTATTAACTTATTTAGGTTCTCAACAAGTTTTCGAGGTTGTTGCTGATATTATCTTCATTTTACAGTTGAGGGAAATGAGGCACAAGGAAACTAAATAACTTGCCCAAGGTTCTAGAGGGCATTAGAGGCAGAGCCAGGATTAGAATTCAGAGAGTCTGATTTAGAGCATGCCTCTTCACCAGTGCAGCATACTGCTTACCTAATTTAATTTCCACTTCAGCCCTCCAAAACAGGTATTTTCTTCTATGTACAAACTTTACAGATGAGGAACTCAAAGCCTAGAGAGGTTAATTTTGTTAAGGTCATCCAGCTGACCAATGGTAAAGGAAGGATTCGAACCAAGGTCTGATCCTCAAAAGTCTGTGCTTTATCACTGTAAGAAGAGGCTGTCTTGGGATGGCCTAGAAGTGTAACTGACAGAGGAATCCAGCTCCTTCCTTATAAGTTAAGATTATTAAAAAGCCTGAATAGGTTGTTCCTAACTCGTCCCAAGGCAGTAGAGCTGATGTTTACTGAAGTATGTGAAACCCTTTCTGGTTCACCTCTATCTCCTACAAATTGTCTGCCTGTCATTGTCCTAGGTCATGTGCTTCATTTCATTTGGTGTGCCTCTTTTCAATGTACTGGGCTGTTCTGTTCCTGTTTATAAATCTTTTAAGTGTGCACATTAAAAAAAGTAATTAAAACGTTATTATAATTTATAGTATGCCTGAAGTCAATTACCTAATTAAACTTCAAGAGAGAAGAGATGGTAGGTTCATTGGCATTTATTAAGTATTACTGTATTAATTATGCAGGAATTTTGAACTAAGTAAAAGAAAAAAGTACTAGTAACATTATTCCTTCAAGTGTTTCCTTTTTCGCTCTTCTCAGTTTCAGACCTTCAGTAGTTAGTAGCATAATCCTAATGTCTCTTTTGGCTAATTTTTAATGAAATTAGGATTTTTATGTCTTTCACTCAGCATTTTCTTAAAATGCTCCTGACAGCGTTAATGTGCATCATCCCACATCCTAACTGAATAAGCAATTAGAAGCACAATAGAAAACAAAATTTGAATTCATGGGTTATACATAGCCATCCAAATTCTATCTTGGAGTATAAAAATGGCAGCATATTGGATGTCTGGAATCATTCAGAAGAGATTTGGTTTTCCTAGAGCAATAGTAGCTGTCAAGAGACTTATTTTCTTATTAAGGAATAAAAAAACAACCACAACAAAAACAAAAACAAAATTCACGTGGCCAAGTAAACTAGGCTGTAATAAATCTCTTGCTGGAAGAAACTATTTTTGAAAATCTGTTTTTGAATTCTAAGTGCTAGCACGTGTAGGTAGTAGACATAGATATAGACATAGTTAACTTTTGTTACATGAGAATTGATGACTTGGATAGATGTTTCAGCCCCTTGGGACGTCACTGCAGTTTGTAATAGAATTGGTTGGCTATATGAATTCTCACAGGGTTAGGACTTTCAGGGAATGGAGAATTCTGAGGGACATGATTTAGTGTCATCAATGTGAGTGAAAGGTTTGTGTAGTGAATTTTCCCTACCCTGTGTTTATTATTTTGGAGGATGAATAGAATTAAAGTCTCTAATTCTCAGAAGCAATCCTTTAAAAAGAAAGGCAATAAAATAAAGGCATTTAACTGAGATACATATGTAATAGCAAATGTATATACCTCAAAGTTATTAGGTGCTCAAAAAATTATTGAGTAAACAAGTGTTTTGTGTAGACTCCGGTTTTCTTTGCTCCTCTATGTGCATATACAATAGCCTCAAAGGATAAACAGTTTTCTTATTAATATTTATTATTTTTCACTAAGTCATAAAAGTTGAGTTGACCTGTAGTGTACTTGAAGTATTAGTAATAGTCAGGAAGTTAAAATGTGGTTGTCAGTTTCTTTGGAAAACTTCATTCTGAGTGATAAGCTGTGATGTTGAGGAACACAGCTCTTTCTGCTATTGTGAGAGCAGCACTTTACCCTCCGTTTCTAGGCTGTTCCTAGAATTCTTGGTTAAAGGTACCTCCAGGCTCCAGCTGACACTCCTGTAGGCTGCTGGTGATGGGGCTGGGAGTTGAGCAGGAGGTGACATACAGAGAGCCAGCCAAAGCAGGTTTTAGTTCAAGGCTTCTGGACTGAGGGGGAGAGATAGACAAAAGAGTAAAACACTCAACAAGGGTAGCAGAGAGGAAAGAAAGGACACCCCCTACAGCCCTTTTGCTGGCCTGGCTGCTTACTGGGTGGTCTTTCCAATGGTAGGGGCAAAGGTAAATCATGCACATTTAATTTGAAAATTGCTAACACACATATCCTCTTAATATGATCTTTGTTTACAGCAGTATAAACATTTCTCCACATGGAACAAAAGCTACATAAAATAATAAGCATGAGATGTAAATAAAGATTTTGCTTATAAGTGTGTTTTTGGGACTTGTGGACTACAAATATTCCTTGAATCAGTGCTCACTGGAATGTGAACTTTCCCACAGAAAGAAGTGTGTCTTATTCCTTGGAGGATCCTAGTCTCTGTCCGAGAGATTCATACAGAGCAGGGACCTCAAAATGCGCAATATTCAAAAGCATAGTTAGATGAATGTAGACGTGAGGTGTTGTGAAGACTTTGGTATTTTTCATTTACTTTCAACCTGGCATGACATTTACTATTGAATTTGACCTCTTCTCTAAACTTATTTTATTTCCTCTTTCTTTCTGAGAACTCAATTAAAATCTCTTAAAAAATTCATAACTTGATATTTGCTGTGCCCTATCTTTAGAAATATTTTGTAATATTTTATCCTATATGCTTTGATTCTTCAGGAAGCAATATCTTAGAAAATCTATTTTTTTGTATAGTAATTGTTAATAGCCATTAGTAATTTAAAGAAGTTAATTTGTAATTTCCAAAAGGATCTGAGATTTTGAAAGAAAAACAGTCCTAATATGTTAATGTCAGGAACATTGGACAAGGCAGATACAAAAGATTTGGTTTGTATCTAGGATTTACATTAAAGTAACCCAAACTGCTAAAATTGGTAGTTTGTTTTAACATATAGTTTTGCTATAAGAGGTTTCATATTAAATTTCGTGGTGTGTTATGGAGCTGTGAACAGATAATTTATTTAAAAAAATGCAACAGAATCTGTTCTTGCCTTTTTTATATATTGCATTTGCTACATTAGCAAATCTATTATGTATTATGTAGTATATCTATTATATGTAATTATATATTTTATATATATTATATATAGTACATAATATATGTAATATATAATATATTACATTTTATATAACATATAATACATATTACATATAACATAACATATATTACATATAACCTATTATATGTAATTATATATTACATATATAATAGGTATATTACATAATATATAATAGACTTGCTAATGTAGCAAATGCAAAAATTGTGTATGTGTATCTATATACGTGTGTGTATGTACACGCATACACAATTTTTGAAACTGTCAAAGGTAGGAGAAATTGGGAGAAATTGTTTGAAGGAGTGACACTTATCTTTCACATCTGGAATCTAGTACAATACATTTGCTTTATTCTTGTAAATATGTTAGTCGAACACACATTTTGGGTATTAGCGTTTATTCTCTGTAGTGTAAAAAGAGAATGTAGGGCTGCTAACAGATTCCAGTATAAAAGATTGATAATAGAGTCTTAACAAATTGCTGGGCTGGTGTGCCACTCTAACTTTATAAACCTGAATTTCCCTGAAAAAAAAATTTAAGTAACAGTATAAAACTTCACGTGCTGCTTTGTCGTCGTTGTTGGTTTTAATTATTACAGCAATCAGTAGCTCTCAAGCTATTTCCCCCATTGTCCTGCAGCTGTCCAGAATAGCCAGCTGTTCTTGCAGGTGGACCAAATTCTAATCTCTGGTAAGGCTTCCACCCGGACTGGTGTGCTTACCTACCATTTCTTTCTTAGGAGCCCACTTTGAAATGGAATCCTTTTCTAAACAGAAGTTCCATACACTGAGTTTTATCTATTTATAATTTGGAAGTGTGGGACTGACAACTTTGAACTTAGATGACATTACATTCTTTGGAGGGAGAGGGCAAATTTTAAGGGCATTTACGTGATGATTTGGAAAGAAAGCCCAAACAGATTCTTTTGGAACGTTAAATTTGGGGTATTACCATTTCATACTAATTACTTTTTACCAACAGTCTGATGGGAAAAATGTGCATTTGGGTTTAAAATAAATTCCGTTAGTATATGGTGCTATTCTACTTTATCCAAGGATACCTTCAAGTAACAGAATTACTTCTTTGCTCTGGCATGTTGCTTATAGTTCCTCCAATGTTATTACCTCATAGCTCTGGTTTCCATGGGAAGGGACAATATGTTTTTCATATATAAAATCTGGTTTACTCATCTCAAGTCATTAGTACCTATGTCAAAACTTCTCATTATTAGTAAATTTCATCTTATATATGAATCATACGGGAGAAGGCCATTCCAATTGATCTGTCAATGAATGGGGAAAGATTTTGCTACTTGGTAGTAATATATAAGACAATGATTATGTTATTTACAAACATACATAACCAAAGAGGTCTGTTATTTTAGCCTGTGTTTTCCTTTGTGAATGAGCCTCAGCATTTGAATATGTTGACAGTATTGTCTTCAGGTGTTACTTGCTGGCATGTCATTCTGTTGTGATGTTTCTGTTATCTGATGTATGCATGTTCGTGTACTGTCTAAGTAGATTTTAACTTCCTTGAAAATAGATGTGTGTCTTCTGTGAAATGATAGTTGACTTAATTTCTCTTTCTCTTTTAGTTTTTCCAACATTAAATAAGGAACATGGGAATTAAAGAAGCTTTCTCTCATTTTAAAAAGTCTATTGCTTAGACAAGTTGCAAAATTTGTGCGGAATAAAGCTACTATAAAGTTTGTGCAGCAATGGATAGCCTGTAAAGCAGGGGTCCCAGCACCCAGGCCACGGATCACTAGTGGTCTGTTGCCTGTTAGGAACTGGGCTGCACAGCAGAAGGTAAGCGGAGGTGAGCGAGCATTACCACTTCAGCTCCACCTCCTGTCATATCAGCACTGGCATGAGATTCTCATAAGAGTGTGAACTCTATTGTGAACTGTGCATGCCAGGGATCTAGGTCACTTGCCCAAAGAGAATCTAATGCATGATGATCTGTCACTGTCTCCCATCACCCCTAGATGGGACATCTAGTTTTCCTGCAGGAAAACAAGCTCAGGGCTCCCATGGATTTTATACTATGCTGAGTTGTATAACTATTTCATTATTACAATATACTAATAATAGAAATAAAATGCACAATACATTCAATGCGCTTCAGTCATCCCAACCCCCCACCTGCCGCCAGTCCATAGAAAAATTGTCTTCCATGAAACTAGTCCCTGGTGCCCAAAAGGTTAGGGACCACTGTTGTAGAGCTTTAGAGTATGAATGTACATATTAATAATTTTTTTTTTTTTGAGACGGAGTCTTGCTCTGTTGCCCAGCCTGAAATGCAGTGGTGCGATCTGGGCTCACTGCAAGCTGCGCCTCCCAGGTTCATGCCATTCTCCTGCCTCAGCCTCTCGAGTAGCTGGGACTACAGGTGCCCGTCACCATGCCTGGTTAATTTTTTGTATTTTAATACAGACAAGGTTTCACCATGTTAGCCAGGATGGTCTCAATCTCCTGACCTTGTGATCCACCCGCCTTGGCCTCCCAAAGTGATAATTTTTTTAAATTCTTGAAACAAATGATTAAAAAAATACATATATTTTCCTTACATCAGGAGTTCATTTAAGTGTTTATCACCTGGATTCTTCTTAACATGAGTGGGAGTGATATGAAGTGAATGCATGTACATAACATATAAGGGTGATTGTGGCTCGGTTTTTTTCATATCTTTTTTACAGTTCAGAAAAATGTTGGAAGTCTGAGGGGATAGAGATCTTTGCTGAATATCTGCCTTTCCTTTAAAAGGAAAACTTACAGGAGAAAAAAAGATTTAACACTTTCCCTACTGTGAACTTTAACAAAAATGAAGATTTTGATTTTACTTAGAATTCTTTCTTTTCAGGAACTTTCAAAGGATATTACCTCAACTTCTTGCACAGCAGTACAGCAATAAACATTTCATTTATCATTTTCTTTTCTTTTCTTTTCTTTTCTTTTCTTTTCTTTCTTTCTTTTTTTTTTGTGACGGAGTTTTACTCTTATTGCCCAGACTGGAGTGCAATGGTGTGATCTCGGCTCACTGCAACATCTGCCTCCCGGGTTCAAGTGATTCTCCTGCCTCAGCCTCCCAAGTAGCTGGGATTACAGGTGCACACCACCATGCCTGGCTAATTTTTTTATTTTTAGTAGAGACAGGGTTTCGCCATATTGGCCAGGCTGGTCTCGAACTCCTAACCTCAGGTGATCCGCCCACTTTGGCCTCCCAAAGTGCTGGGATTACTGACATGAGCCACCGCGTCCTCCCTCATTTATCATTTTCTTTTAAGTTTTTATTTCTTTAGTCTTTGTTTCGACAAGCTTATGTGGGTTTCGTTTTTTTTTTTTTTTTTGAGACAGGGTCTTGCTGTGTTGCCCAGGCTGGAGAGCAGTGGCAGGATCATAGCTCACTGCAGTCCCGACCTCCTGGGCTGAAGCAGTCCTCTCATCTCAGCCTCCCAAATAGCTGGGACTACAGGCATGTGACATCATAAATTTTTAAATTTTTTGTAGAGACGGAGTCTCCCTTTGTTGCCCAGGATAGTCTCGAACTCCTGGGCTCAAGTGATCCTCCTAGATTAAGTCTTATTGCTTTGCCTTTAAGCATATATTGTTGGCTGAGGAAATGCCTCAGACTTTTCTTGTAGGGATCAAAAGTTATAGTATTGGTTAAAAAAAATCAAAGACAGAATGTTTTTCTACCGTGTCTACATAGTTCCTGGCTTCAAAGTGGGTAATCACAAATTATTCATTTAATAACACCCAGCAGATGTTTATTGAGCACTTGTTATATGCCAGGTGTGCTGAGCCCAGTCCTCAAGCTCCACGAATTTATGGATTATAAAAAAGGCAGATGTAAACAAATTGCATACAGTAGATGAGGGTTTCCAGAGAGGTGTGCCCAAGAGAGCAGGTGAGAGGGCTGGTCAGAGTGGCTCATACCTGTAATCCCAGCACTTTGGGAGGCCAAAGTGGGTGGATCACTGGAGATCAGGAGTTTGAGACCAGACTGGCCAACATGGTGAAACCCCGTTTCTACTAAAAATAAAAAAAAATCATCCAGGCGTGGTGGTGGGCACCTGTAATCCCAGCTACTCGGGAGGCAGAGGCAGGAGAATCGCTTGAACCCAGGAGGTGGAGGTTGCAGTGAGCCAAGATTGCGTCATTGCACTCCAGCCTGGGCAACAAGAGTGAAACTCCGTCTCAAATTAAAATAAATAAATAAATAAATAAATAAATAAATAAAATAAGAGAGCAGGTGAGAGGAGGTGTGATAAAAGATAAAGCAGATAAGGGAGGGGGTCATTTATTCTCAAGAAATAGTAATCAAACACTTGCTATTTTCCAAGCACTGTTTAAGGCACTGGGGCTATAGGAGTGAACAGAGCAGTGCTGCGTCCTCTGAGAGCGGGAGACAGATATCTGTCATCCTGCCCAGCACTCATGCCTGTGCATTAATTAGGTAAGGGAGAGGGGGGATCTGCAAGGTGGTGACATTTGCAGAGGGACTAGAGTGAAGTGAAGGGGTCAGGCACCAGGAGCAGCCCTGCTAGAATGTCCACTGCCTTCATATACTTCAAACTCCTCTTGAAAGAAAGGAAATAACATTTCAAAGTGAGGAAGAGAAATGGCATAGTATAAACAGAAATAAGACGGTATGTCTGGGATCTTGATGCTTTATGTCACTATTAGTCACCCAGCCTTCATCAGTAAGGGCTGTTTCCCAAGCCTGGGCTGAGATACTCTTTTAGGGGGAATAGCCCCTCTTCTCCCAACCACCTGTTGCCCTAGGTCAGCTGCAGCATCCCTGCCGGGGACCATGCATAGCTGGGCCATCAGGAGGCCAGTGGTGGGAGACAGCTGCCCAGGGAACACCGGGCCACAGATAAGTTCCCCCACCCAAGACCTGACCCTGGCGCCTCCTGAACAGCAGCCTGCAGCCCCGTGGCTTCCCTGCTCCTGCAGGAGAAGCCACACAAGTCTTAACAAAGGGGAGTCCCCTTCTGGAAAAGAATAAATCTGACCTAAAATTAAACCCGGAGTTTTAATATAAGAAAGTGCTCAGGATTAGGTGTTTACAGCACCTAATCTTCAACAATTAAAAAGAAAAATGTGTGGGTGGGGTAAAAAATAGCAATACCCACACTCTGAAGTTTTTGAGAAAAACAGGAAACTAGTCTTTTTTAACCAGTGATGCCCAGAACTGGTTATTGCAAAGAGGGTTGTTTTTCTAATGCAGTGTGGTCAGCACAGCTGCACCCGAAGTAGAATTCTGCTCATGATGCAGCCGTCTGTGGATTTCTTTAGCTGACAAACCTATAGACAGGCAGGCATAATTATCAGTTCTAACCTGGTCATTATGGCCGGATGGTGCTTGGAAAACAATTTGCACAAGTCCTGAAACCCCGTGAGAACATACAAAATAAGAGCATTTGGCGAATATGCAGTTATTTCCGGGAGTTGTGAATGACTTAGATCTAGGGGCTATACAATAGCTTATTGTAGAAGAACTGTTTGAATTCGCTTTTTATGTGGATTTTTTTTTTAAGTTGACAGACAACATCTGATGGCAAATGACTTTTTTTTTTCTAATTTGCCCATGAACTCAAGCTTCACTTTCTAACAGTGTTTTAGACGTTTTTACCTTTTTGTTTTTGGTGTTTGCTGGTTGGTGATGGTGAAGTCATGATTTTAAAATTGGGGTTACAGAGATGTTATTTCCTGGCCACAGAGTCTCACAAATGCACTATCACCACTACATTTCTGAACAACATGAGAAAAATGATCACAGAGGAGACCATTTGGGCAACACCTGACTAGATTTTTGTCCTTTTGAATAATGTAGAATGTTTTAGAACCCACTTGAAGTACAGTAATCCCCTTTATCTGCATTGTACCTTACACGGAAGACCAGATTGGTCTCAGACCAGTCACTGAGGTTTCCCCTCCACTTCCTGCTGTGGGCTCAGTGTCTTTGGGGAGCCCCTGCTAACCAGAACTCTCTCTCACAGGTCATTTCTTTGTGTCATCTTTCTAAGGATAAAAAGGGGCATTAGACTTTTGAAAGTTGAGTAATATAACCTAGATTTCATTGCTGATTGCATTTTATGGTCTCCAAGCCAAGCATTTGGTTTGTGCATTGAAGGCTTTACGCTTGTCTGTTTGAATCAGACTTTACAGTTATCTCTTTAATAAGTAAATTACTCCCGCTTCTCTTTTGTGAAGTTTGTTTTCAGTGCTTGATCCAGGCAGTGTGCCTGGGCTTAGCAAGGCCCCCTCTCCAGCTGACTGCTGAAGCAGTTCCAGAAAAGGTAGTCGTTACTGCTATTGATTTCTGTAGCACATCGGTCATGTTAGAATTATTTGCAGTGAGGGGGGAGTCAACTTCTTGCATATGCCTTTTAGTTTCACCCCCAATGTACTGTACACTGAAGTCTTCAGTATCTTTGAGTTTTCAGTATCTTGGGGGCAGTGACCAAAGCGAGTCAAAGGAGATTCTTTTCACTTTTTTCTATGAGAATGGTTTGGGGAGAATCCTAGATGTTAAAGTGGTACATGCAGTAGGTGGAACTGGGAGACCTTTTTTTTTTTTTTTTTTTTTTTTTTTTTTAACCCCTTGCTGTCTGTTTTTTAGTGAAAAGTGATGCAGTTACCTGCCATTTCCCCCTTACCAGGATGTGGTAAAAAGTAATGAGATAATGGTTGTCAAGTGCTGTCAAATACTGAAAACAGATATTTTATAAAGTGCAAGCCTTTACTGAAAACAAACAAACCGAAAAACAACAAAACCAGAAAACAAGCATAATTTATCAGAAGGTCTCAAATTTCAGACACATTAAAATCCTGTTGTTTCATTTGGGAAAACATAGCCCTGTGAGGTTGTGATAATGTTGAAATGGCAGTAATAAGAAATGCATTTTATTACTTTCACTTCTTATATATGCCTCCACTATAGTGTATTTTTAATAAGTTTGCATACTCAGATTTTAGAAATCTATGGATACAAATATGATTTTACACTTTCATACTGGTAAAGCCTGAGTCTACCTTTGACACTCTTCCTTTTAAATGGCTCACTTAAGCATATGAACAGAAGCACAGCATAGAAAACTCGTGGGGAGACTCAGGAAAACAGATTCCTTTCTTACTGTAGATCCATGAACAAAACCTCTCAGTAGATATTTCAGTATAGTTGAGAGGTTCCCCAGAACTAATTTGGGTTTCTACCATGTGGTTATAAGTACATAAAGTATTTGCCCATTACAATTAAAGGCTCCTTAAATTCATACTGTTTGTGCCCATTTTGTTTTTGTTTGTGATTTTCGTTATAATACAAAGACAGTTTAAAACACACTGTACTCTTCTTCTTCTGTCCTTCCTAATGAGAAGATGGTGCTCTAGGGATGATGGTTATCTGTACAGAAGATTGTGGCAGAAGAGGCCAGTGTGGAATGATTAGTCCTTTCCCTGCTGTGCACACACACAGATTGGTCCTTCTTTCTCACAGTCAGCATTTCTCATGTGGCCTTCATTCAGCTCAATGGAGGCTTCGCCTATCAAGCTTGGGGCCAACTTTCGCCTTCGTTCAGAAAAGTTGCTCTTGTGGGTGAATTACCACGTGGGTGATTCATCTGTTGTAGCCCACAGACACTCCATGTGGTTAGGACCCTTAAGGAAGCGGGTTTCACAGGCTCACTCTTACCTACTTTCTTTGGAGCCGATTCCCTTCTCTTTACCTTTTGGGAAGAAAACCAGCATGGCGGTGAGAACTGAAAGTGAAGTTGGAGATGACTAAGCCAAACTTTTTCTGCTTTTAGTTGAGGAAAAAAAGGACCAGAAAGAAATTACTTAACGTTCCTTGCCCTGGTCATGGAGTCATTTGTGGTGGAGTGGACCTGAAAGCTGTGCCTGCTTTCATTCTTTTTCCTACATCCGGCCTAGTAGGACTTTTCCCAGGGGGAGATTATTGCTTTAATACTGGGTGGCTGCGAGCATTTCAGGAACGTGTGCGTGTTTCTGGGTTGTCATTTGATGCTTAGGGAGGAATACAGCTGATGTTTATGGAAAAGCTTGAGAAGCAGGATGTGGCATTGGTGGCAGGGTTCACATCCACAGGGGATTTTGTGCAGTGCCTTCCCTGGAAAACTTCAGTTACATTCAGGTGACCAACTTCATACCATGCCCTTTCTGCCAGCCTCCCAAAGTTTAGCCGTCTTGATTGGACATCTTCAATTAAAAAACAAATGTCACACTTTGTAATTCTGAAGAATACTATGGGGGTTTTTTGTAGAATTTCTCTTGGTTGAGCAGATCTTCACAATGAAGTTTGAGTAACAGTCTACAGGATTTTTGTTATAATCACTTGCTTAAACACCAGGAGCACAGTAACATGTACCAGAAAGTTATTGCAGCAGAGTTATAATGTTACCAGTTTTCTTAACTCTAGCATGGTTTGACATTTGGGGCCAGATAAGTCTTTGTTGTGGGCAACTATCCTGTGCATTGTAGAATACTTACCAGCATCCCTGGCCTCTACCCACCAGGGTGCAATAGCACACCCCTTCCCACTCCCAGTCTTGGCAACCAGAAAGAACTCCCCGACATTGCCTAGCGTCCCTTAAGGGGGCAGAATCACCCTAATTGAGAACCACCACAGACTAACAATAAATCTGAGGGGGATTGCACAGCCACCAGCCTGAACCAGGTTTTTATGAATGACACAGAGCTTGAATTTAAGAAACCAGAGTAAGAAACAAAGACTGAACATTACGTGACTAAACAGTGATTATTCCCAGTTAGTGACGGAGTGAATGGTAACCCCAACCAGGGAATTCCCCGGTTGACTTGTGGTCGGAATTCCCTTCTCTTCCTCAATTCTCTTGCCCTCAATTCTAGGACACTCCCTTTTCAAAGGCTGCTCTAGCTTCTGATTCACTTATTTTCCCTGCCCTCTTTTCTCTTCCACTCTTCTGCCATCTCTGTTGCTACCAATGCCTGGACCACCACTGCTGCCCTGACAAAAGACAAGAACCACTGAGATTCTTCCTACTGATGCCCCTGGCCCATCTGTGTCTTCCTATTCTTACTTTGTTATTTACCTGTTAGAGTTTCACCTAGACTTTTATGGTCCTTGTAGGAAAAGGCAGTTTCATATCCTATTGACTCAATTTCTCAGTGTGACTATTTGACAAGAAGCTATGCCATCTAAGGCGGGTAGGTTCTATGTTGCTCTTACTACATTGCGTTAGGCAAATTTTAAATCAGGTTATACAGGCTTTTGAAGGGTGGCCTGGCATGCCAACCAGTATTTATGACATTGGTTCTAGAGGGAAACACATTCCAAATTTCAAATAGTAAGCTTAAAAGTGAACTGTTAGAATATGATTCATTTTAAGTAGGAACTATTCTGGGAGCCAGAAGAACAGGTGCTAGCACCTGTTACAAGTGAATTCTTGTGGAAACCACAGGGAGACCCTCTGGGTAGCCAGCTTAGAGTCCCCCCTCTACTAGGAGTGTAACTTCTCACACTAAGCCCCAAGCTCAGAGGGCAGACAAGCTGGATTAGCTAGAGTTTGCTTCTCTGATGTGGAAAAAAATGGGTATCTGGTAATTTCCTTGGATTCCTTTTGGATATGATCTTGTGTACAAATCTGTGCCAAATGAACTTAGTCTGCCAAGAGAGGAAAATAAAAATACCTTAATCTATGGATCTAGCTACCAGCTGAAGGAAATCAATAAGAAAATAACTGGAATCTTAGCAGATTCTAGAAAAAGTAAGAAAATAGGTATATGTTGTACAAGTATGCAATTAAACTAAGAGGAGTTTAGAGTAATTCAAAGATAAGCACAAAAATACCTCACTTTCTGCATCAAATGACATTTATATCAAATTTTTCAAAGGTGGGAATGTTTATCATTTTAGACTAGGAAGGATACAACACAGAAGACTCTAAGACTTAAAGGTTTTCCAATTCTGAGTATCTTATGTATTTTTCCCTTCTTACTCTAAATTTGTCAAACTGCACAAATTGATTCATTAGATTAAGTGATAAATCTACCTACGCCAGAATGTGACAGTGGTGGGCCAGTGACTTCTTTGGAGAAGTCTTTAGAAAATCTATGCTGATGAGTTTTAAAACTGGGCTCAGGGTGTCCTGAGACATCTGGGAGTTGTTGAAATAAAGTGTATCTGTGGTGGATTTAAGAATTACTCTATATTTCAGATCATGATTGGAGGGATACTTAGCTCCCAAATTTTAAAGAATTTAGAAGAGTGCTGCCTTTCCCAAATATTGTTATATAATTGATTACACAGCATGCCTTTTGTTTTGGGGTCTACACAGTAACTTCTGTTTTCAATGTCTGATCTTCACTAGCCCCTGAGCTCCGTGAAGACAAGAATGATGGCTTATAGGAATGCACAATTGTTTGTTGAATGAATAATTGAATAAATGAGAGGAAAAAGAGTTCATCATGAGCATTTTATTTAAAAAAAAGCAAAATGCTACTTCTTGATAGAAAAATTAAATAAAGTCATTTCCCAATAATAAAGTTAAAATTTAAAATAATATAATGTATTGAAGTTTTAAATTTTGGGGGGAAATCTGTAGCTTTAAGAAGGGAGAAATAGACTCTACTTTCTAAAGATAGAAAGCATGGCAGGCCCTCCAAAATTAATCTAGTGGAACATGGTATGTAAAGTCTCCCAAACCTATCAATTTTAGCCTAACTTTATCGTAATAAACACTTTTTATTGCCAAAGTAAATTAGGACAATGATCTGGGTAAAATAATACTCTTGAGCCAGATAAGATAGACTTTGATTTTGTTGCCAAATTTAAAGCAATGACCTTCGTTCTAAGTGTGAAAGCAGCGTATCGTTGTATAAAGACATGAGTGAACCCCACTGAAACTCTTCCACCATGGAGTTCTGTCATACCAGCTCAAATAGTGAGTAATCAGGAATGATTCGATACATTAAACATTCTTTTGGCATGGTGATCCTTTTGTCAGGTCAGAATCATTATGACTAGAACTGAAAATTGGGTGCCAGTCATGGCAGGATATTTAGATTTCTTCAACCCATGAATCTTTTTATATTGCCACTCTGTCTATTTTCAAGAGGGATGGTTCAGAGTCAGGCTTAAAGTATTAAAAAAACTCTCTTCAGCACTTATGGTGAGGTTATAGACAAGTTCCTGAACTTTTTGGGACCTCAAATCCTCTGTAAGCTGGAGTAATAATTGTACCTGCCTCATAAAAGATTAAATGTGAAAATACTCAGTAAATGTTGCTTATTTTTATTTTTCTCTGTGATGATTGTTTCAAACTCCAATACCGTTTCTAGACCTTTCATTTCCTTAAGGCTTTCAATAGTCAACCCAAACTTTTAACATTCCTCTTTGTGGAGATCACAGCAGCTTAATGAGTCTAGTTTGCCAAAACGATCTGCTACATCTTATAGAGAAACTAAATCATGCTTATGGTATATGTGTGTGTCTATATATTAAAGAGCCTCAACCCTGAGTCTTAACCACAGTGAGAGCAGGTGGACCCCACTCTTGGCTATGAGCCAAATCCTATTACCAGGCCTTATTGATTCCAGGCCAGCTACAGTTGCTTCCTCTTGTTGTTGTTGCTTTTCCTTCTCACCTCTTAAGGGAGTTGGAAAACTCTAAATTCAACTTATGAAAGAATATGAAAGTGCTTCTATTATTTGTATATTTCCCAGAAACTAACTTTATAGAAGTCATTTTCTAAGTTATAAAGAAACAGTTTTTTTCCTGAATTTTTCATCACATGAATAAAACTGGGTTTTCCGTTATGATCATACAACACAAACCACAAGACTGTAAGACTAACATTTTTCAGTTGGGTTTCTTGTTTACTATTTTCAAAGTGACTGTTTTCTTGTCCTGCGACAGTGTTCAGGGTGAGAACCACGGTGAGGTATGACGCCAGCTGAAGCAAGATAAGTTAGTCATTGTGTGCTAGGAGTGTGAGCAGCCAGTGAGCAGCCGGAGAATTCTTTCAGGGTGCTTCTTCAGAAATTGTCTCGGTGGCCTTACTGGTAACTTGTAATTGCCAGACTTAGGAATTCCCTCCCATCTAGATGTCTGAATAAAATGTTTAACAGTTTCTCAAACAGAGTAGTTTGGGCAGTCTTTATCGTAATCATTTTCTTTCTTGCACAATTTAAACTTAGTTTTGATATTTTTCAGTGGAAGTTGTTATTATTGCATTGATTTTAAATCGGTTTCACAATAAGGGATTTAAGTGGATGATCCATAAAGCTTTGTTCAGCTTGAAAATTATATGGTCAAAGTTTACCTTTTAGTAGTTTCATTTTCAACATGTCTCCACAGTGTTATGCGATTCCTTATTGATTTATTTGATAGAAGAACAGCATATTCCTTCAAGTAAAGACTCCCCAAATCATTAAATCATCATTAGTAGTCAATTGCTAAGAATTTGAAGTTTTATATTAACACAATCAAGTCATAATTATCTCTCCACTGTGGCCAAAATTTAATCCAGTAAAATATTGTTAGGACTTTGTATTTTTTTTCAGGGCCATAGCTATTAAAGGTCTCTCAACTAGAAAAATTTAAATATGCTCCAGTCCCTTCCATCTTGAAAACAAACAATAAAACCAATAATCCTGATGGCTTTTCTAGCTACTACTTTACCTGTCTTGACTGTTCCACACTTTTGACCACCTGCTTTTGCAAGGAACATCTATAACTTCTTAATTTTGAAATGAAGTGACTTATTTTGGGTCTTTGACTTATTTGGCCTGATTTGTGTCTGACTCTGTTTATCATTTAATTTTTTCTCCACTTGGTTCTGTGATGCTGTGGCCTAGTAGGCCTGTCTGTTCTCTACCCCTTCACACACTTACTAGTCTTTGAGGCTTTTCCCAAAGTTCAACCCTTAAGCTGCTCTCTGTTGCTTTTCAGACTGTTTTACAGAAGCCCTGGCCCACTCTAGGCCAGACGTGGTGGCTCACACCTGTAATCCCAGCACTGTTGGAGGCCAAGGCAGGCAGATCACTTGAGCCCAGGAGTTTGAGACCAGCCTGGGCAACATAGTGAAACCCTGTCTCTACAAAAAAATACAAAAACATTAGCCAGGTGTGGCAGCACACACCTGTGGTCCCAGCTACTCAAGAGGCTGAGGTGGGAGGATGGTTTAAGCCTGGGAGGTCAAGGCTGCAATGAGCCTTGATCGTGCTACTGCACTACAGCCTGGGTGATAGAGCAAGACCCTGTCTCAAAAAAAAAAAAAAAAAAAAAAAAAAAAAAAGAATCACTCTAGCTGCTAATGATGCTAATAGTCTTCCATACTAGTTTTTCAGTTCACATATTGCCATGGATTCTACATCTATACATCCAAATGTCTACTTGGACATTTCTACCCAGTTGTTTCTAAGGCACCTCAAACTTAGCTTGCTCTAAAACCGAATATATTTCCTCTCAGACTTGGTTTTCCTCTTTTCCACCTCACAAATGTCTACTGATTACTGAAGATCCACTTCAAGTCTCTCTACTCACAGAGCTTCCTTAATAACCTATTCCTCTTTCCTATGGACCCTATGGTAATTTGTACTACAGCACTTTTCCTACTTCTGCCAAGCCCGGTATTCTTTAAGATCATAAAACACATTTGTGTACCTTTGCATACAGCCCAGTGCCTGGTGTGTGATAGGTGCATGGTAAATGATTGTTGGTTAACAGATGACATAAATAGCAAATTATAGATACTGAAATAGGAAAAAATATATTTCATCTGGTAGAAAAGTGTGTAAGTGGTTAGATATTAAAAAGATACTTTTTAGAGTTTTATAGAAAATAAAGTGATCAGTCTTAGTGATTAGATGTAGTCTCTGGGACCTCAGAAGTAAAGAGAAGCCTCTAGTTCCTTTCATAGACTTGGGGTTGAACTGCTGCTTTCACTTGATTAAATAGAGATCAGTTCATGGAATGGCAGCAGCAGTTATTTGGGTGACTTTTCCAGCTATTTCAAAAGCATCAGAATGGACAGAGCAGAGCCCAACTATTTGTTTCAGATTTTTTTTTTTTTTTTTTTGAGAAAGCATCTGGATCTGTTGCCCAGGCTGGAGTGCAGTGGCACAATCACAGCTCACTGCAATCTATACTTCCCGGATGCAAGCAATCCTTCCACCTCAGCCACCTGAGTAGCTGGGACTGCAGGTGCACCATGCCCAGTTAAATGTTTTTTAAATTTTTATTTTTTAGAGACAGAGTCTCACTATGTTGCTCAGGCTAGTCTTGAACTCCTGGACTCAGACAGTCTTCCCACCTTGGTTTCCCAAAGTGCCGAGATTACAGATGTGAGCTACCATGCCCAGCCTTTAGGAAAATATTCAGGTGCAATTGTTTCCTAAACATACTTCCTCCTCTTTCTTCTACACTTCCAAATACAGCTATGTGTGTCAGGAAAAGAGGATATGAATGCTTTCATTTACTTAAGCAGTAAAAAATAATGATTTCATTTACAGAAGTGATACCTCCCCCCACCCCACATCTACAGATAAGACTGTATTTGTGTGCTAATCATACCCACTTAAAGTTACCTCTAAATCCACTAATATTAAGTTCATCCTTGGTGCAGTAGCTTCATCACAGTTCATTGACGTTACCATTAGAAAAAGTCTGTTATTGGAATCCTTATGTTGTTAGGATTAGCCTAACTAAATGGAACAGGTATCTGGTTACCATGGGATAATCCTTTGTTAATGTTAAATATAAGAAGTCTTAGCAGTGAAGACTCATTTGTGACAGTCCTATATTTAGGATTAAGTTCTCTGTACTGTGATGCTGAACCATTGCAGAATTATGTTATATAATTGTGTTTCCTTTTGGCTTTCATAAAAATAAGAAACATGTTTCTTGAGATCATCTAACATTGAGCAAAAATGTTAAATACATGAATAAAAATTCCATTTGGCTTTTTAAAATATTAGTAGACTTCACATAGATTTGTAGTCTTGATATATTTTGGAGTCTTATACTGGTTCGGTAGTCTTTCATGAAGAACAACAAACAAAACATCCTGTTTTTATAATATTCAGCACAAATCCCAGTGGAATTATTACAGAAATAGCTGAAGTTCTTCCTATATCAGTTACCAGTTGTTTAATTTTCATTATTTATTGTTACTCTTCAAAGTCATTTTTCGAAATGTGACTATAACAAAATTGATTTTGTCATCAGGCACTGAAGTCCTACTAAGTGTTAATTGCCCAGGGTTTTTATAAGGAACTTGGAGATAACTCAAGGCGTACTACCATAGCAGTAGTGACCATTTTAAATTGCACATATGTGTAAAACCCTTAAACTCTCTTTAGTCTTTTTTTTTCTAACATTTCATGGCTTCATATTTCAGAGACTTAGTGGTATTACTTTAAGTGTTTGCTTATGTTGAAATAAGAGAAAACTGAATAGAAAAGGTATTTTTAAAGGGTTGTAATATGGCTTTAGGACTGATGAAAGAGCCAGAACGATGATTTGGAGCTGAAAATAGCTCTGTGTTTTATGCAATCAAGTAAAACTCTGTACCTTGGCATTCCCTGCACCAGATTAGCGAGGAGTTGGAAGTGATTCCGCCCCCAACATGCCATTATGGATGACACGCTGGGCTATGACAAACTGCTGGCTTAATGGAGCATGTGCTGCTGGGAGTATAACCCTGAGGTACAGGGTGGATTAGAGTTGAGTGACCTTAACTCATATTCATTTCCTCTGAAAGGAAAACTGAACAGCCCTCTCTGTTCTAATGAGCATGTTTGCAGCATGGCTTCGCAAAGCGGGGCCAGTCGCTTCAGTGGCAGAAGTTCACCATATTTCTGTTTGGTGCCAGCTTTACCTGCGTAGGCTTCACAGCACCTCATCCTCGTCCTTAAGAATTGCAGATTAAGACCACAGAACAGAGGGAGATGGATATTTCTTTTATACTCTCACAGGTTTTTTTTTTTTCCTTAGCTTGTTTTTGATGTGTTGTTTTGCAAAACGCTGTGAGGTAAGTGAGGACATAAGATGATTCCTGAACTATTTCTGTTGAGCAAGTGGGTAAACCTCTCCTGGCAGAAGAACCAGAACCTCATCAGCCCAAGAGGCTGAGTCATCTTTGTGACTGAGAGGTTCATGCCTCACCTTACGTTCTTGGTACCTAAAATGGGACTGTGTGATGTGCCCTGTGAAATCAATAAAACTGTCAAGTTATAATTAATGTGTGGTGCTACTCTAATTAAACAGAATTGATGGGAAATATCTAGGAGGATAGTAGCAATGGAACAATGATGTATGCATTTAAATGATCTTAATTACTCCTTAGACTTAATGTCCTATTAAGGGGACTGGGAGAATGTCACATCTCACTTAGCTGTATTGTGTTAGACAGTGGCCACTGGCTGGGAAGGACCGGAGTGCATTAAGCTTGCATTGTGGTGTCTGCCTTTGCAGACAGAAGGTTTGGGAATGTATATTCTTTTCTTTTTTCTTTTTTTTTTTTTTTTCTTCAAAGGAAATTAAATCACAGCCCTGACAGGAGAGGGTAAAATCTCTGAGAAGACCTCCCCAGTGCATGGAATTTACAGACTCTACCACGTCCCAGTTTGCTATTGTCCTAAGGCAACACACTCCCCTGCCGCTCTCAGGCGTCTTTGGCGGCTGGCCAGCCTCCCAGGGCCTCTGGCTTTGATGTGTGGTGCAGGCTGTCCTCAGGCCAGGCTGTTGTTGCCGTGGCCTGGACTTCACTCACACTGGATGCCAGGAGGGATGTCCTGTCTGCAATATACATTTCGACAGCCTGACAGTCCTAGTGATCGTCCTGCGGCAGGGGGAGCCTGCCTTTGTCTCAGCCACAAGTGGCTGTCCCCAGTCGCTTAGCTTTGCTGTGCTCTCTTTTGCTGTCTGCGGAAGACGAGTTTGCACCCAGCCTGTTGTCCGGGGGAGGGCCTCTCTTCCTGGGGAAGACAGCAGGTCTGCCAGGGAGCTGTCAATCTGAAAAGCCTCCTTGGCAGGGCTCTGGGGAACCGACCCGGCGAGTTGAACAGCTTCCTCTGGGGACACTGCATCGACCTTCATTTGATCTAAGCCTGGCAGCCCGGTTAGTGAGGACATCAATTCTGGCTCGGGAAATCTTCCTTAACTGAACCTTTGTTTCCACCATAGTCCCAGGCTTATAGTTAGAAGTCTGTGCTATTACAAATTTAACTCTGTAACTTCTGGTGATATCCATGTGTAATTCTAAAAGCAGGTGACACATAAACACAGATGATTATAGTGATAGGTACCAAGGAGGAAAAAATGGGACTATGCCTTGTAATTAGTCAAAAGACATACATATATATATACACACACACACTTTGAAGAGAGAAAGAGAGAGAGGGAGGGAGAGAGAACTTATCGTTGATTAATTGTTTTCAGAAGAGCCACTTCGATTCCAATAAGAATACCTCAGCGAACTGAAAGTAAAACATATCTGCTTCTAGTATCTATGACACACCTTGCACTGTGCCTTAATAGGATTACTAATGTTTCCCACAGAGGAGGAAGTCTTGCTTCTATTCTTGCAAAACCCCTTCCTCAAATATATCTCTTCACCAACAGTTCTTTGTGTTAAGTTTCATGATGTCCCAGGATTTTTATTTTTGTTGTTTTCATAATGTAAATTTTTTCATAATGAGAACACATTACACTTTTGACAACCTAGCATGAAAAATCTTATCAGCTCTTTTCTGCAGTAGATGCAGTGTGCAGCCTGCAAAGACCCCATGACCGGGTTAGGCAAGGACACCTGAACAGGACCAGGATAGAAAGGGGAAGAGATTTGTAGAAGACACACTTCATGGTCTCACTAGGGTGTGCGTGTTTGCATTCTGTTTATTGTTTTTGCAACCATTCATATCTGTTTATTGTTTCTGCAACCATTCATAGGTGACAGTAATTTAGCATTCTCATATTAATATGTTTTTTCTTGTCACTAGTGAGTGTTTGCATGTGTGTGTGAATTGGATTGATGGGAGGGAACGTGAATCTGTTGGTACATCCTGAATACTAGGATCTTGTTCAGCCCAATTGCAGTGATACAGGTATCTTATAACATTCAAGCCTTGATGCTTTGAAATAGCAGTTTTGCCATAATTCATTGCCTAAATTCTGACTTCCTTACTAAGAACAGGAAGCATAGTGAAGTTTGGTAGGACAGGAACATACCTCGGACAGTAACTGTGGCTAAACCATAGTCATGGCATTTAATATTATATGAAACATAAGATTTGTAAGTCTTCCAAATAGCATTTCTTAGTGCTTGCAATAAGATGACGAATCTGATAGTTCCCAAGACGAAAAGATGGAAATAGAACTCAGTGAGATTGCTGACCTGACTTAGGAGAGCTAAAAGATTAGGTTTCTCTTTCAAATACTTCCCTCTTGCAGCTTGCAGGTACCTTCATCCCTCTGTAATTCTCTTCATTAAAAAAAAAGTTTAGAGATTGAATGTTTATGTTTGTATTGGCCTGTGGAATCCTCGGTTGCTTTTCTGTGGAATCCATTGTGCAATACCTAACATATTGTGGGTTGGTAGGAAAAACTCTTTAAGATGAAAAAAAACCACGTAAGGTATAATTCATTAATAATTTCATTCTGTTTCTGGATATGTTTTCTTCCCATTGTCAGCCAGTGTGGGAGGAAAGAGAAGAATGGAAGAATATTGCTGGAGTTGAGGGTGTTGTGTGGGTATGTGCCATCCGAAAGTATGTTATAGGAGAAAAAAAGCGTTTATTTTTATAATAAAAGTAAAATGCAAGTACTCGAAGTAACAGAAGATTATTAAATCTATTGTAGTGAAAAGTTATGATTCTAATGCTCTAAAAGTCTTAATCATTAAAGACATATGTTAACCAAAGGCATACATATACATAAATATATGTACAAAAATGGTAATTTTGTGCTCCCAGGCTCAAACCTAAAATGTCATTCATAACACTATTGCTGCTGCCAATGGAGAAAATTTGCATAAGACTAAGGCAAAACTACCCATTCTTTCCTGTCCTGGAATAGAATTATAATTTCCAAACCGACAAATTTTAAATAAGTCCAGAGTTTCCTTTCACCTGGTTCAAAGTGAATTCTGATTAAAAGCTTCCACTGATACTATCTATAACCACAAAGCAGGCTCACTGTAGCTTTCTCTTGTGGGAACTCTAGGCTCTCCCTTCTAGAATTGCCCTTAGTGGTCGCCTGCTCTTTCTTTCTCCACATCCACCCCTTACCTCAACTTGGGGCTGCTCACGTCCAGTTTGCTCTATGAAGCCATTTGCGACCACTCTAGTCCCTACAAAACTCTTCCTGTTCTCAACTCCTATTATCCTTAGAGACTTTTTCACACATTTAGCTTTTATTTTTTTTAAACATGTTTTTTTTCTGTGTTAACTCAGGTCACAAGTTATGTGCTCTATTATAACAACTGGCACAGGTACCTAGCAAGTGTTCTTAATTGATTGATGGTGATTTCTTGTGTCTGGCTATTAGGAAACTATTGTTACACACTACAGTCTTGCTTCTCAAAGTGTAGACCAGCGAACTCATCATCTGGGAACTCTGGGGTTCCACGTAGACTTTTGGAATCAGAACCCATATTTTTAACAAGCTCCCGTGGCGACTCATCTACATGTGAAAATATTATAAAGCACTGCTGAGGAAGGTCCCTCTCTTGGGAAAGGGTAGAGGCCCTAGAGACATTCAGCTTTCCCTTCGTGCAAGTGGTTTCCTGTTGTGATTTAGGTATCTGGTTGTAGCAGACAAGGCTCACTCTTACTGTAACTACAATGTTGTCAGTTTAATCTTTACACAGAATGAATCATGTTTAAATGTGGCCAGGGGGCTCTGTCTGAGGTCACCAGGGCTGTATTTGTATTCCGATTCAAGACAACCACCAGATCCTAATCACTAATATCTCTTTAAATGGCCTTAAAAAAAAAAATCTTATACTAAGATACAGAAAGTACGATTTCCTTTTCCTTAGTTACTTTTTTTTTTTTTTTTTCTTCACTTAAAGTGCTTACACCCACTCAGCTTGCTATTTTGAACTCTGGGAAAGAAAATTTGTGGGCATCTTGCAGTCTTTCAGGAAACAAGGCTTAAATTAAATATTTGCCACATTTTCTACGTGGTTCTTCAGGAAAGTGGAGAAGCACATAACTCCTTCTTTCACTCAACTTGACAAACTTGACACATAGTGTGACTTTCAAAGTGTGGATGGCAGTTTCAGTCCTTATTTGCCTATTTACTCACAGACATTCAGGTCTTTTTTTTCCTTCCCATTTTTTCTTTTTATCCTTCTCTTCCCTTTCAGTACAGTGTCTAGAAATCTTCATGTACCGTATCGGTTACGTAAACCATAAGATTCCTTGAGAGTACCTAGCTTTGTGAAATCAAGGAAGATAACACGTGGATTTAGTTAACATGCACAACAAAATTTAGACTATTTTCAGTCAAACTTAGGTTTAACATATTTTATTTATAATTTTAAGTGATTTATATTTCTGCACTTTTTCTCTTTGAATTCAAACCTATTTCACAGATAGCAGAAATAGAGACAATGCTGGGTGGAGGGGAAGGAGGAGGGCTCTAGCTAACCGAAACCATTCAGCTGTGTTTTAAAGGAATTCAGGGCTTTGTCATGTAAATCTTCTAAGGAATAGAATGGTTACATGGGATATTATTTTGTGGTGGTGTTATTGTTTATACGCAGTTTTAATTTCATTTTGGTCAAGGAAATGAAGATACTTTATTTAAGATAGGATTTTCAGTACTCGTCTTCTATTTAATCAGCATTTTCTGGCATGTAAAGGAAGTGATTCAGGGAACCTTGTGAGGAATTAACACAATTTAATTGCTGGACATGAAGAATGAAGTATTTCCAAGCAAGTGAAATGGAAATGAGGAAAGACAGAGAATCAGGAGACTTGCAGAATATAAATGTCTATTGAATATAAAAGTTAAAATGTCGTATATGTAGAAATTCACAATAATATGCTATTGTTTTAAACATGGGAAAACAAAATGTTGAAAAGATGCATATATATGTGATTCAACTCAATTTTAATCAGACTCCTAATGGGAATATTCTGAGTGTGACTGAATATGGATTAATCTGGAAAAAATTAAATAATATAATCTGGAAATTAAATAATATAATCTTAATTAAATAATATAATCTGGAAAAAATGGGTAAAAATTTCCCACATATACTTGTGCAGAAAAGAAGATATTGATGAATGTTTGAGAAAGGAAAATGAAGAGTAGAATCTAGCTCTACCATGGATTTGAACATACTATGAAACAACAGTAATTAAAACTAACACACACACGCTAAGTTCATGTGATAATGCACGTGAAAACGACCTCACACAATGCCAGTCACATCATACTGGCAGTCTGAACAAAAGTTCCATTTTAAATATGTGGATCGATGTAACTAAATGGTGAGCCCAGAAATAGACATATTATAATACAACATAATAAATCTAGCTTATAGAAAGATGTGTGAGGAAGGAAAACTTAGCAAATAGTATTATGGATTATTTGGAATTGGTCAGAACTATTTGAATACGTACCTTATGCTATGGATCTAAGTATATGCCAGATATGTTAAATGGTTAAAACAAATTTACAGGAAAAAAGCATAAAATTTAATGTATATTACATAAAGGGTCATTTAAGTTCATAAGAAAAACTAGGACCTAAAGGTAGTCAAATTATATGAGTAGATACATTTTATATTAGAGGTGAAAGACAATAAAATAACTTTTAAATGATAGAATAATTATAATTATGGTCACCATTAAAATAAAAATGACACCCTTAAGTATCATATTACATTAAATAAGCCTCTGGAAAAAAATTACAATTACATGCAATGGTGAGGAAATTTGGTGAAAGTAGAATGCACATCTATTGCTGGTGGCTTTGTAGATAATTTCAATCTCTTGAAATCAATATGGCCATAAATATGAAGTCCACTATAAACATATTTTTGCCTTTCAATTTGATAATCCTATTTTTGATAATATTCTCAGAAAAACCAGTATTGGTGGTATTGAAAATAAGTGAGAACATTTGAAATGTTGCCACATATCAGAATGATGAAGGAAATAACTTTATGTTCGCTTTATGGAATATCATATGGATAAAAAATGAAAACTGAATCTCATGGAAATAATATACTTATGAAATGTTAAATTAAAACATCAGAATACACAATTATAGCTGCATTATGAGGATATCTCTGTGAAAATATGCTTACATGGGGACAAATAATAGATTAAAATTTTAAAAAATGAAAAGAATTGTGTTTGGGTGATGAGATAAATGGTGTCTTTCTGGTTAAAAATGTCATCAATGTTTATAAGGAAAAATAATAAGTGTTTATAAGGAAAAATAATGTTCATATAAATAACTAAGGATAGCTGTACTAATTAGCCAACAAGAGGAGGGCTTTTCAAGTGTCACTTTGAAACCCTGCAAAATATGTCAAGATGTCTTGGGCACATAACTGTGTCAGGGTATTCTTGGTTTCCCTATTTTAATTGGCCACTTCTTCACTGAGTTTGTGAAGAGACGAGTTGATTGTAACCATGATGAAGGGGGTACTTTGGAGCCTGTGTTATTTGAAGCCTGTTCTCTCTCACTCTGAACTCATTACTGTCCCCTTTTCCTTCCCATGCCAAGCTGATAAGCAGGTTTAACATAGTTGGTGTTCAGTAAACTCCTGCTGGCTATCATTGAATTTTTGCCTATGAGAGGCACAGTGGCTCTACGATGCAAAGGGGAAAACAGTAGAATGGTACAGGAAAACTGCTTCTAGTTGCGTGACCTTGTACAGGTGACCTTCTGGGCTTCAGTTTCGTTGTCAATGAAAGGAGAGTGTTTGATAACTATTAAGAGCTATTTACATCTATAGAGACATTATGATTCACAGGCTTACTGCAGAGTGTGGTTTGCTACTCTAGAGCGCTCCTGGAAAAGCTCATTTACTGTGATTAGTATTGCAACAGTATGGTCAATTCAGCTGCTCCCTTGGAGTGTCCTGGTGAACTCAGTGAGCATGGTTCCTGTGTACTACTCCCGGTAGACCACTCAGCTAGAGAAAGTCACTCAAGCCCAGCATTGTGTGTACATCTGATTTATTACATGCAAATAACTGAAACAAACCAATTGGTGACAAGCATGATCAAATATTAGCTAATGATAAATTGCTCCATTGTTTAGACCATGTAACATATAACTGAAATACAAAGGTCAGATGTATTTAGATTTTCTGGTAGAGCCAAAAAACATTAAGAGTCTCTCCCCCAACCCCCAGTCCCTGCCCAGGTTGGTAAGGCAGGCAATAAAAATAAATTAAAGGTAAGGAAGTTTAGATTCAATGACTTTTATTAAGTTATAAAATTATTTGAGGTGTTGCACTGCTGTGTGGTGTAGCGATTGTAGGCCATTTACCATCATGTGTTTATTTTCCTTTCATTATATGTGGTTATTTTTAAGGAAGTGAACATTTCTAAATAAATGTTATATTGTGGTTTGTTCGCGAGGCTTACCTGTTGTACAGGCAACAGATCTGCTTCTTCTGTGCTTGTCAGTAGCAGTCATTTAGCTGAATCATCCATATGGGTGACTAATATATTTTGTACTTTGTGCTTTTGAACTTTGATATGAGGTGCCCATTACTACCACTTTTAGGTACTCTATGGGAACACTGAAAAATTCCTAAGTAGTTTGAAGTCACTGACCACTTAGACAACCAATTAGAAATGAGAGCATAGTTGCTGCAATACAGGTGAAAAATTTTAACATATTACTTAATGACTGGTTATCTTTAGGAAATATAAGACGTCTTATGAGGCAACAGTTACATAATTTTAGAAAACAATAACCTACCTAAGAAATGAAGAGGGGCTGAAAAAGACTTTTGTGTAAGTCAGTTTTACATTGTACATTGAGAAATCAATGAGAAAGGATTTTTAAGAATCTTGAAGTTTGTCCTGCATTTTGAAGGGAGTACCCTACCTCTTTCTTGGAAAGTGACTAACAGAAAGAAAAGTTATGCTAGCTGCTGCACAAAACCATCCTGGGAAGTATTCAGAAGTGATATTATGAAGCTGGCTACTAAATATTATTTGAGAGAGGCTTTGTAACTTTTGCATAAAATGCTAGGAAAAGTACAGAAATATTTTCACCGCTCTAGATATTCAAATGCAAAAAATGTGTGTGTTGAATCAGTTTACAGTTCATTGTTTAGGTGATTGTATTTGTTGATACAGTATAATTTTAAGTAACCAAACCATTTGACATTTGTCTCATCATGTTTATGGCAAGAACCCTGGAATAAAGATTTTTTTTTTTATCTCTGTTAATGAAGAAGTCTTTTGAGACCACATCCAGATGAGTTTCCTAAATGATCATTTCTTGAATAGCAGTACGACTAGAATCTAGACACGGGTTTTCTTGAAAGTGAACACGTATTTCCCATGACTACGTGGATTTCTAGTTAGTATGTATAGTTACTGCTATTTGTCTTCTCTATTGTTAGCAACATCTTTTGTTTTGTCCTTTTCTGGAGCAACTACCTTCTAGTACTAGTGGATAACATCTGTTTCAATCTTTATTTTTTAATACTGAGATTATCAATTCATTTTGTTAATGTGTTTAGTGGATTTAGGGGAGTGGCAGTGCATGGCTAATTCCAAATTGCACAATAAAAAAATCTTGTGCTTATGGCTTTGGAATAAGTTTTTGAACTTTCATTTAAATATGATGGTGTTTGATGTTCTGAGACTTTTTGAAATATTACTATGTTTGAACATACTAAGTCTATCCTGGGAAGACCTAATTTGGGAGTAGCTAGAAACTGTCCAATTTTCTATTTCACCCTCCTGCTCAGCCCTCTAGCATTCATTTTAGGCTGTCTGTCTAGTTGAGTTAATGCTCGCTTTCTCTCAAACTTTCTCTTAGAGCTGAGATGGTAATTTAATGTTTGAATTTCAGGAAAAGTGCTTCTACTGGCAGAGTGAATGGAGTAAACTACTATTATTTATAAATAATAATTAAGCTATTTTTGAGTCCTTAGGAGAGTAAACACTTTCTGTGGTGACAAGGTGTAACATTCTCAGAACGATTTGGAAATCCATGCTAGTGAATTATCTCCAAGACTTCTTGACCATTTTTATGTTTAAATGATCTGTCTGGATATTAGTTTCTATTTCTCAACAGAGATTGCATGTAGCTAGGGCTTAATGGCTTTCAGGGACTGTCACCTACAAATTTTCACTGCATCAGTAAATTGGAAGAATCAATGAGTATAATTCCAAAACAATAAATTGCATTTTCCCCTCATCCCTAATTTTAATGTCTTAACTGGCATTATATAACCATGATTTCCACCTCCCAATAACAAACTCTTCTGTTCTCACATTTTGTTGTATTATTTTATTGTTTTTTCTATGCATGAACATTCATTTTACCCCAAACTGGAAAATTTAACTTAATTCCTAGCTGCTTTTGCTGTTTTATAGCTTTAAGTAGCACAGTGACTTAGGAAAAGATAGTACAATATCATAATAGTCTGGATTTGATTTTTGTGTTATTAATGTATAGATCATATAATCATGCTCCAGTTTAAATGCAATTCTTTGTTTTTTCCTCATTAGGTGGAGCCTTTGAATTTTTTAAAAGACCACAGTAATCAGATCTACTTGAAAAATTAAGTGAATTGATTTGGTTGGAATGCTCTTTTACCGATTCTTTAACATACAGCCACTAGGTAAGTCAAGCCAAGTGCTTTCTATATGGTTTGATTTCAAAGTGATTGGAAAGATTCCTCAAGCACAATATTAAATAATCTTTGTGTGAAATTTTGACAGTAATTATTTGAGGCTCTTGAAACCTGTGATAGATGTTTTGGATGTTATCTAAATGAAAATATTCATATCTTTATTGCATTTTTGGAAATATCTGATTTTAGCTGAAGATTAGAAAATGTTGTCATTTATAGTTTGAAACCAGATTCTTTTATTTGATATATTAATGATGATTTGCTTGTTATAATCTTGAAGTAATGTAAAAATACCAGATTTTACTTTGAGTAAGGTTTTTATATGTAGTTTTATTGCATTTTGTCAGATTCACATCTAAGATGTAATGAACATTTAAAGTAAATTAGCATCTTTCCATATTTTAATCCATTCTCGTTTTATAGAAATCATAGTTTCTGTAATAAGAATAGAAATCTTAAGGAAGGACTTGATTGATTCAGCTTCCTTGTTGCACTGTGCTGCTGTGGAAAGCTCCTGGGGTTGACAACACATTAGTTACCAGGAGGAGTTTAGGCTTTTAGCAAATTATTGGTGCTGCCAACACAGAATTTAGTGGGAACAGGACTTTGGCTACTGTTAAAATGTCAGTATAGTAAAGCCTGCTCTGTCAAACAGATTTTTGGCATCAGAAATTTAAATGATACTGATTTTAGGGCTTGGTAATTTTTAAAAAAAAATCCAAGCAAACTCATGCTTTAATTAACCCTTTACACAGTAAAGAAAAATTGGGAAAAAATTTGTATTCCTAATTTAGGTCACAAGATTTGAATTTCTGAAATTCTAAATGTTATTCATGATTCTAAAATTGTACAGCTTGTTACTTAATTTTCCTCCAAATAAACTGGAGCTATTTTAAAACCTGATGAATGATAATGAACAAGAGAGGAAAGTGTCTAATCATCTGGGAAGACAGCTTCTAAACCAAACCTACTAATAGTGTCTGCTTCACCTGTGAACATCTTAAGACAAGATGATGTCAGATGGTTTTTTAGTGATAATGTTGTACAGTTTATGCAGTGCCAACGACTACCCTAAGCTTTGTCTAAAATAATCTCCCTTGAGATAACTGCCGAAGAACTTGATTTGCTAGTGTAGCTTTTGAGCATCCAGTGAGTATAGAAATATCAAGTGTGGACATTCCAGAGACCCCTTTTCATTTGGCTTGTAAGGTTCATGATTCATTGTTTATTTACGACCAATAATTTTCATTGTTATGGGCACATGGTGCTGTTTGGAAAAATTTTTGGATAATTAAAGGGATATAAGGCAGTTAGACAAAAAACCCATTAGGAAGACAGATATTTAGAAGTGTGAAAAGCAAGGCCCTAATTTTTTCAGTAGCTATAATAGATGTTAGAAGATGAAAATTAATAATCCGAATCACTAACTTAAATGTCTTTGTTTGCCACATTTAATTTTCCATCTACTCAGAAGTTTGGCTTTTACAGTTATTTCCAAAGTACCCTTAGTGTTAAGTGACATCTAAATTGATGGTGCCTAATTTAAATTATGTTCAAGCAACTGTTTTATCAGTGCCTCCTGAGAATGGACATGGCCTGGGCATTGAGTGCAGATGGCCTTCTTGCTTATTGCACTGTGAGTTCTGGACTCCTCTGGTTGAGTCAGCTCATTGAGGTCACTGTGCTTTGAAACAATTGTTTTGCATTAAATAAGGATGCTGCTTAGTTCATAAGGCTCTATGAGGATTAAATACCTGGCAAGTACTAGGAGTTCATAGTAGTGGTTATGATGATGGTGACTAATAGGGGTAATAGTCATTGCAATCACTGGTTAAATGTAACCAGAATTATATTTCATTTACCATGCGACTGATTCTTTAGCCTGTCAACATGGTCTTTACTCAAAGAGCTGGGTATATTTTCTCAATTATATCAAATACTTATTTTGGTAAGGAAGCACTTCATATGGAATTGGTAAGCATTTTCATGATGCATACGGAATACATAATCGGCAACTTCTTAGTGACTTTATCAATGAACCGGGCCCTGTGCATTAGCCCCAATGAGGATTTTTTCCAATATAACTTTTTTTTACAAATAATACATTTTAAAAACGTGCCCAACTCCTCCCACCACAAATTGGTAGTAAATAGAAAACAGTTTGTGAAGAAAGGAATGTTCTCATCCATAGAATATTCCTCCTTTTATGATACTTTTTGAAGTTAGTAAATACAAATTATTATTATTTTTATTTACAATAATGTTGCTTTGCATGTTCTGGCATTTTCCTTCAAGGAGTGAATGCTTTTGACTGGTCTTGACATTATTCATTTTAAAGTGGTATTAGCTGGAGTCTGGGCTTTTAAACACATGGGCGATCAGATTTATATGCTGTCATTACATTGGATATATTTATTTAGGAATTATGTAAGTGACATTCCTTCCTACAAAAAGAAGGTGAAAATTATTAAGAATCTCATAAATTTGAAAATATTGGGTTAAAGAGCAGTAATTAATTTGCTGAGAATTATATAATTATTACTGTTAGTAATTTTTGGAGTCAGACATCACTGAAATCTTACTTTAAATTAGGAAGTCCACAATACATAATACTATGTTCTGTGGAAATTGCTGTATTTTGTGATTTCCCCAAACCTTTTCTTCATCCATTTATCTCTCCTTTCTCTTTGATATGCCTTTATATGCTTTTCTTATTATTACTTATACCAATTAGGAAAATGAGAAGGAAGAAAACCCTTTTAATTCATTCTATTTGGTTACATTTTAGCTGCTCTTATAACGATTTGATAAAGGTGCAAATTAGATTTTCTTTCTGTTATCTCCGGGTGTACTATAACTTCTGCCATCACAGATCATTCACAGTACACCTTACAAGTTTCAGTATATTGTGGCCTTCAAAATATTTCCTATTATACAGGGTTTCCTTTTATATTTTTATAGCTCTTCAGATGCATACAAATCTTCTGTTTAGTTCCTTGTATTTTAAGATAACAGAAGAGGGTATCAGTATTTATGTTTGAGTATAATATTTACAAACTGATGTGAAAATGTGGACTTTTATGTATGCTCTAGATTTCTTCTGGCCTCCTTACAAAGACTGCCCTTTGTTTTGCTATTCTAGCTTAGGTGAGTGGAGCCCATTACTGTTAGCTTATTTGAACTACATGGCTTCATTTTTCCAAAATTATTTTCTTATTTTTTCTTATTCACAATTTGACTCCTCTTGCTTTGTTTTCAAGCATTTTACCTGGCTATACCTTCATTCATTCATGCATTCAGTAACTTTTCATTCACATATTCATCATTCCATCAGTTAGTATTAACTAAATCAGTAGTATGAGCAAATCCCGTTTTGTTTCACAAGCATGCTCTAGCCATCTGAAACCCTGACTGAAGGCTTCTTTCATATCATTTCATAGTATTTCCTTCCGTCTATCCCTCCTGGCCCCTTCAGTTTGCAGTATAGGATGGCTGTGTGAAGGAACCTCTCATTTTTCACTTTGCATGCAAAACCTACACAGTGGATCTTAGTGACTGATCATATGCCTTGTTTCTATGATGGCATGAATTAATATTTGTGTAATGCCCTACTCTCTGTCTACAGATGACTTCCATGTACATTATATCATTTGAGGTAATAATAATTATGTAGTTATTACTCACACTTTATTTTGTGTGTAACGGACTGGAGGCCTCTTAGTGGGGGGTTGGTTTTAGTTGAGTGATTTGCTTAAAGTCACAGCACTAGTGAGTCATAGAACCAGAATCCAACTCTGGTTCTCCCATTTTTGGCTAACATGTCAGTCACCGCCAAGTCACCGGTCTAGTTAACTGGTCTAGTGTTCAAATGTTGGAGCCAAGTGGATGTGGTCACTATGTTCTGTTTATTATGATCCACATAAAGAAATAGAAGCCAGCCATATCAGAATTTGGGGGCAGAATCAAATCTTATAATTTTAGGGAATCTTGAGGTAGTCCAAGGAACAAAATGCTATAGAAAGATGTGGATTGTAAATTTTCCAGACTTCTGTCAGATACCACCTTCTGGAAACCAAAACCTGATGATACCCACTGTTAAGTTTACCCAATCACTTCCCTGATCTGAGAATCTCATGATTTCCAAGCAATATCCCTTATGGATCAAGAATCACCTCTGAGTTCTGGTTCCCTTGGCAGTTACAGTTTTCACTATAAATCCTTTAGTTGGATATTGGACAAAGTCCCCCACATAGAGATCTTTATGTTTGAATCTGATATCACATTGACGTCTCACCCATGAATTGCCAAAAGAAAAATTCCCTTTCTTAATCGCATTTTCTACCTCATCTATTATTTGCATTTTGGGTTAATGCACTTTACTGATGTCAGAGTCTGGTTAATAATTTTATTGTAGTGTTACTTTCTTCATGTTTGAGCTCCTTTCCCTGCATCACCTCTTAACAATTGATACTTCTCTCATGCCACTTTTTGTATGCATTTTTGTACTTGCACATTATAATAATTTATGTGAGGTTTTCCTGTCATATGCCTGCACTGTAAGTTGCTTGTTTGTGTCTTCTTTATTCTTAAAAATGGTGATTGAAAAATATAGTAGACATTTAATAAATATTTGTTGAGTTTAATAAAAATAATTGCTTGTGAGTTTTTCTTTTTTCTTTTTCTTTTTTGTTTTTTTGAGACAGAGTTTCGCTCTTGTTGCCCAGGATGGAATGCAGTGGCATGACCTCGGCTCACTACAACCTCTGCCTCCTGGGTTCAAGTGATTCTCCTGCCTTAGCCTCCCTAGTAGCTGGGATTACAGGCATCCAACACCGTGCCCAGCTAGTTTTTTGTATTTTTAGTAGAGATGGGGTTTCACCATGTTGGCCAGTCTAGTCTTGAACTCCTGACCTCAGGTGATCTGCTCACCTTGGCCTCCCAAAGTGCTGTGATTACAGGTGTGAGCCACTGCACCTGGCCAAATTTCTGTTTTAAAATTCACTTTGGGGACTGAAAATCAATACCTGGACACAGGTTTAATTTTAATTATATTTGTGAGATGAATCTGAAGTCTGATACTTATTAAATATCCAGAGCTGGGTCATGAGTACAAAGTTATGAGTTTTTTTAGTGCAAAAATTGCTCTTAAAGTAAAATACTAACAAACCCCTTCCCCACACAGCAGAACAACCTTAAAAACCCCTACAGTCCCTGACCAGGAGGTCTCATTCTCCTTGTTTCTACTATGGCAACAAAAATAATTGACCTCTGAAAAAATTTAATGAGAAAAATTACATGTGGCCTCTGACTATGAGGGATTCCTGTGTAGTGTGAAGGCAAGGCACAGCTGACCTTGACTGCAGGACAAAGGGGTGTGGGAAGCCCCTGAAAACCTTTGAGTAGGAGAGCACTGCAGTCAGAGCTGCACTTCAGGGAGATGGGTTGGGTTGGGCCCTGTTGGATGGCGGGTGAGGTGGCGTGGGGGGCAGCCGTCACTCCAAGCACAGAAGCCACTTAGGAGGCACTTCCGTGAATTCAAACAAGAGCTGTCACCTCATGTTGTGCCCTGTATATCTTCCCACACTTACATCACAGATGAAGGCACTGCGTCGCAGACCTCAGTGGACACTTGAATCCTAGGTTTAGGAAGTTCTTTCTGACTTCCTCCCATATCCCCTTCAGTTCCTTACTTCTCAGGTTTTGCATCATGGTGCCTTGTGGCTGTGGTCCACTCAAATTGTTTTTCTTAGGACCCTCAACACTTCCACGGCTCACTGCCTCTGAGAATTGTCCCTGGATCCCAGGCATGTAAGGGCACCAGGCCTGGATCTGGCCTTTGGCACTTTGCCATTTGTACCCAGAGTACCTGCCGGTCTCCTGCTTACTGTGTGTGGTGGGAGAGCAGCGCAGTGTGAGGGTCTGATTGGAGGGTAGCAATAAGGATTGACAGGTACAGACCATATGAAGGAAAGTGTGCAGGACACCAGTGTAGGGGCTGCCTGATTGGGTCTAGCGTGAGCTTGTGTGGATGTGCATGCATTCTGGGGTTGGGGAGCAGGAGGAAGCTGTCAGTGATGACTCTAGGCTTTGAGCTTTGGAGTTTGAATATCACTTTTAATAGAAAACATGAGGTGAAGAGAGAAGCTGGTTGCCTAGTAGTGTGATGAATTTGATTGTATACCAGTTGAGTCTGAGATAAATATAGATAAGAAGCATGTATTTTATACTACTCTACTTTTCGTTTTTCATGAAGGTTTATAGTTGGAAATAGAATTCACTGGAAGACTTCATCGTCTTTCTCTTTTTGCTGTTTTTTCAGCTCCTTAAATATTTCCCAAGAGCTTAGGATGGTTTTAGGTTTTCTTAACCTTCACCCTGCCAAAATCCCCCCACGAATTCACCTCCTCAGGAACATGTGTACATGTCAGAGTACTCTCAGCAGCCAGAAGTGTGCCTTCCAGCCTCTTAAAATAAAAACATACAGGAAAAATAGCTATCTTTTTCTTTTGAGGAGGATGATCATTGCCATCTCACGACTTGCTGAAATAGCACAGCAAAGAAACATTTTTTGGCAGGCTGGAACATCTAGGGAATGCGCAAATACATGTACTTCTCTTTTTCTCTGATATGTTTCATTGATTGAGGCAGTCTAGTTTGGGGAGGTGGGGGGATTTTTAATTGAGCTTGGAAAAAAAGTACTAGCCATTTGTATCTAAAGTTACTATTTCAATTGGCGGTATTTCTAACAACGGAAAACCTTAGTTTCTTAAATTTGATGGTAGCAATGAGTTGATTGGTTCCAGCGTAATCTTTCCCATCCCCATCCACTAGGAGTTTTTGAATTTCAGAAGAGATACTCTTGATTAAATCAGTTTAAGAGTATATAATGATCCTGTAATTATCATTTGTCATTACCTTGTGTACCTAATGATTAAAGCAAACATCTAATAACTATAGGGCAGTAAATATATTTTAGATCTTGAGCCATAAAAAGATTTCCATTAACAGAACGTTTTGTGCACAAATAAATTATTCATTGGCTGTAGCAGAGCTTAATTCTGTCATCATCCTTAAGTGGAAATTTTGAGGACACCAATCATCACAGACGCCAACACTCAGTTGGCTTGAGCCCCATTCTTCTTACATGGAACCTGAGCTTTTTTGGCTATTTTTAAAAGCTTTAGTTCATTTAAACTCAATGAATATTTATGGCATTTCTGCCATATGCAATGTAGTGTTTTGGTGCTGTGGAGGAATACAATGATGAGTAAGTCTGCATTTCAGCCTTCAAGTTGCTTATAAACCCTACCTAAAATAGAGATCAGACTAGTACATACCTGATTTGAATATAAGAAAACTTATAGTAGTGCCCTCAGAGATGTATAAATAAAATGTTTTGTGAAGAGAAAGAAATTATATCACTTTTCCTATGGGTTTGCTTGGGTAGAGGGCTTGGGGAGCAGGAAGTATTTCCTGAGGACAGCTTTAAGGATGGGCAAGATTTTGATAGGTGGCAAGAATGATATTCACCTACGTAAAGAGTTGGGATGGATAAAGTTGGTGTGATTATGGAAGGAAAAGGAACATGGTATGTTTGGAACATAACATTGGTAAGTGAAGAGGAGACATGAAAGAAGAGGAAGGGAGGAACCTAGAGACCTAGAGAGTATAGAACGTCTGGAATGCAATTAGCACATTAATTTGATAGGCACTAGAAAAACTTTACCCACTTTTGAGCTAAGGAATCACATGATAGGGTTATAGTTTGAAAGATTAATCTGCTCACCACAGATGGTATCACCAAGAAGAATTGGAAAACCTGGAGGGAGACAAATTACGAAGCTATTGGGATAGTCTCCATGAGAAGTAGTAAAGTTCTGAACTAGGATAGTTGTAATAGGAACATAAAGTGGGTTTGGGAGAGACACTGTAGATGAATATTCTGTAGGCTTTGGCTTGGGATTGGCTGTAAAGGGTGGGAAACAGGAAGCAGTTAAAGATTCAACTTGATATCTGTTGTCAACTTTGTAATCAACTAACATTTATGGAAAGCCAGCCATGTGCAAGACATTGTGCTCAGTATTGAGATTAATAAGAATGGTCCTGTTCTCAAGTAGCTGGAAATTTAGTTGGGGATATAAAATATGTTCTCAGGCCAGGTGCAGTGGCTCATGCCTATAATCCCAGCACTTTGGGAGGCTGAGGCGGGCAGATCACGAGGTCAGGAGTTTGAGACCAGCCTGGCCAACATGGTGAAACCCCGTCTCTACTATAAATACAAAAATTAGCCAAGCATGGTGGCATGTGCCTATAATCCCAGCTCCTGGGGAGGCTGAGGCAGGAGAATTGCTTGAATCCAGAAGGTGGAGGTTGTAGTGAGCCGAGATTGCACCACTGCACTCCAGCCTAAATGACACAGCAAGACTCTGTCTTGAAAAAAAAAAAAAAATGCGCTCAACTAAAATCCAGAGCAGGCGATGATTAGTGAGATAATGGGAGTTGAGCAAAGGTTATGAGAACACAAGAGAGACTGGCATTAATTCTGACACTGCAAAAGTGGAAGTTGATTGGGGGAAAACACTTCGTCTGGGCCTTGAAGATCACATAAAAGATTCCAAAGTGCTTTAGCTGTCAGAAATGTAGCTGGAAAACTAAAAGAGGCAAGTCTCAAGGAAGCAAAGGAAGGAGGAGCTTGCTAACAAGAGGAGCTCTTACTTGAGTGCATAGGGTATGTCAGATCTTGAGCTTAGAGCCTTATTTTAAGGGAATGTTCAGCGTATAATGCTGCGAAGTCATCATCAATGTTGTGATCTAAGAAAGGACCAGTGGATTTGGCAATTTAAGAATGCCATGTGAATTTGAAGAGGTTTCAGTATAGAAATATAGCTGAAAACACAGGCAAACACAGGGTGAAAACATTCTAAAGGTTATTACTTGAGTACATAATTAAGTACACTAGTGAGGAAAAGACAGCTGTTTCTGTGATTTCTCCTTAATGGGCAAAGTTTAGATAAGCCTCAGAAGATCTTTATGCTTGGGTTGGTCTTAGTGGTGTCATTTGAGAATGTGCTAGTCCTGTGAAGTCTTTGCACACTTTAAAGTACTGCAAGAAATGTTAGACTCCCAGATTATTTTCTTGCAATTAAAAGATCGCCACACTCACTACCAACTTTCCTACTCCTCCCTGCTACCTCCTTCCTCCTTCCCACTCCTTCCCTTTGGGCACCAGCTGACAATGGTGAGCACACTTGCCACACCCTTGGCTTAGGGTCAGGGAAGTCCTCGGGCTCTCCTTGGCGCTTTTCCCATCTGGAGGGAGATTTCCATGGAGAACAATCCAGGGAAGTGCATGCACGTGCGTGTGCGCACACAGACACACACACCAGTTCTTTTCCTGTCCTCAAGGATATTTATGTGCCAATACATAGACAAAACACACAGTCATATGCAGGCGTACTTTGTCACACCCAACCTGAGGAAACACAGGGCAGGGGTGCAATATGCTAGCAGAAGGTAATAGGGATACTATTAATAATTGAACCTTTAGGAATAATGATAGAGCTTGTTAAAGAAAAATTCAGAAATTGCTTTGTAAAGATGAACAGCCTATTATTATAGAATGTAAAGGAGTGAAATTTATATCATGCTTATGTTTAGTTGGTTTCTGTTTTTTCAAGCAATTATGTAGCCAACTGGGCTTGATAAAAGAACTTTCACAGAGGTACCCATATTATTAAAAAGGGGTATTTTAAATTATATCAAACCATCCTATAATTTAACAGGAATAACAAGAGAGAAATTAACAGGAGTAGTAGAATGGAAGAAGAAACAATTGCTCCTAAACCCCACAAAGGCACAACAGTATATGAGTATGGACAGTGAGTGTGTTTACAATCATTCGTTCACTCATTCATCCATTCACTTGATCACTCAATCAACAAACGTTTGTTGAATTCCTGTTTTATCCCAGACTGGGGGCTGGGAGATATAGCTGAGTAGAGAAAACAGGCAAAATTTTAGATAAAATACATCCTTCTTCTAGGAAACTAGCCAATGTAAGTCAGCTTTCCTGTTTTATAGGTAGACAGCTTGTTTGAAATTACATTTATGAGGTGAGTATTATATATTAATGTTTCTACTTCACAAAGCTATTCTCTGCCACTAAAATGTGCTTAGCCTGCTAGAGTACAACAATCTAGCTGTCAGGTTCATGGTAGTATGAATTCTCAGAGCTTCTGAAAAAATTGCCCTGCATTCTTTTCAGGCTTTACCTATTACAGCATTGGGATTCCTTTTCCTTGAGAATTGAAGTGGTAAGATGTTTTATTAGGCTGATTGTCTCCTTTTCTATGGGAAGACCTGGGATAGATAGGGTTAGTATGTTTGTTCATCTGTGCATGTAAATATCGTCAGGGAATTCCCCCAAATATGGGACATCTTCCGCCTTTGGAAGCAGTAGCAAGATATTTCAACCAATGATCATGGTTGGAATTGTGAGGGACTGTTGAGACTGGGAGACCTAAGCCAATCTCTTAGGTCATAGTAAACCTGAGTGTAGTGATATGTCCCTTCCCAGGTAATAATTTATCCTTTATTATTATTACCTCTCCTTGCCTCGTTTTTATCATTTTCTTCATTTCTTTCAACTAGTGATTGTGGCGAACAGATTTGTGCCTTGCAGGATTTATTCTGTGTTTATTTTAGCTTAGTTACGTTGCATGAGAAAACAAGGCCATCACTTTTTCCTCATATTTGGTTTGTAGCACATATTCAAGAGTATTTGAGTCAAGTGTAACATGCCACCAAGTTTACCTCTGTCTTAAACAGTCAGAAATTCAAATTGACCTAAGAGACCTATGGGACTTTTGTCGTAGAACTGTTAAGTTTAAGTTCTTTTGTTTCTAAAGCAAATGAAAAGTATATAGATATATGCATAAATGGCAATCATTTTTATGTCAGATATAAATTTTGAGTTTTTGTAGTTGATGAACATATTTTGGAGTTACTAAACTATTTGAATTGAGCTATTTGTAAATGTAGGAGTTTATTTTTAGAAAACCCCAACCCAAATTTAAAAGTATTTGACAAAGATAAAATGTTCATGTGGATTTGTGTTTATCGTTACAGAGAAAAAAGTTAATTTGACTTTGATATTGTTTTCTAAATAGTATGCATTTGTGCCTACACTGTCTTCTAAAGCGTGTATATTTTATTATACCTTGTATCTGTGGCCTTGGAGGAGAGGACAGAAACTGGTCTGATGTGTGCATCTAGGTTTTTTATTTATTCATTCACTCATTCATTTCTTCATTCAGGATAGGAATGGTAAGATACTGGCCTATGACTTGTATTTTTCATCCTGATAAATATAAGATAGATTAAATGTAACTGGGAAATACAGTATTAATGGGGAGGTACTAAAGATATGAAAACTTAAGGTTGCAAGTGGATGAAAAGTTGCTATCCGAGCATCATTTTAATAAATTATTATTTAATTATAAAATTTTCTTTGATTGTTTTTGGCCAAAGGGATATAGTCTTTAAAAAATATCTAGAACTTTATCTGTGCCTTTAAGTGTGTGCTTTGTGAACCTTTACCAGCTGACAGGAACAAGAGTTGAAATACTTCCATATTTGCTGGGCGCAGTGCCTCACACCTGTAATCCCAGCAGTTTGGGAGGCCAAGGTGGGTGGATCACTTGAGGCCAGGAGTTTGAGAGCAGCCTGGCCAACATGGCGAAACCCCGTCTCCACTAAAAATACAAAATTTAGCTGGGCATAGTGGCGTGTGCCTGTAATCCCAGCTACTTGGGAGGCTGGGGCAGAATGGCTTGAACCGTGGAGGTGGAGGCTGCAGTGAGCTGAGATCATGCCACTGCACTCCAGCCTGGCCTAGAGAGGAAGACTCCATCTCAAAAAGAAAAAAGGAAAAAAAAAAAAAGTAAAAAAGAAAAAATATTTTAGTATTTATAGAGCGGGGGTGTCCAATCTTTTGGCCTCCCTGGGCTACATGAAGAATTGTCTTGGGCCACACATAAAAAATACACTAACACTAATGATAGCTGATGAGCTGAAAAAAAAAATCTCATAATGTTTTAAGAAAGTTAACGAATTTGTGTTGGGCCTCTGTCAAAGTTGCCCTGGACTGCACATGGGCCATAGGTTGGACAAGCTTGGTACCAATTAAGAGTCTTGATATAAGTTTTTATTCTTAAGCTAGTTAAACATACACATAATGGAAATTTCTCCTAAACCAAGAATTATGTAATAAGCGATATTTTGTTTTAAGGAGCTTAGATACTTTTCAGATATTGAAAATACATTTCTAAATCAAATACATGATAATTGTGTTTTTTGAAGAAACAGCGCTGCTCTGTTTAGTGTGGAAGATCTGTTCACTTAGATTTTACTTAGAATATAGAAGCAAACTAGTGGATGAAGATAATTAATTCATTTATTTGAAGATATTTATTGCTTTATTTTAAATTTATTAAATTATAATCATTTATTATTTTTATTTTACATATGCCCTTTCTATATACATATGTTTGAAGCATTTTGGAAGTCTGCCCAAAAAATTAAAACAATTTTATTTTAAGGTTGGCACCTTAAATTAATTAATTAAATTCATTATTGGCACTTTAATTATTCTTTAGAACAGATGCAATTAGTTAACATTTTCTGGAGAACACATTTTTAAATCTTTTTAACTCACGATAACATTTTTAGTCACACTCTCTTAGATGCCTTAGAGAATTAAGTTTGGAAATGTTCTGTACGATTTCTGTAATGTTTATTAAAATTAGATGTGTTTGAACTTACACATTTTATAATAATGTATAAAATAGAATGATTCTTGATAACTGAATGATTTCTAAGTTTTATTTTCTAATATTATCAAAACATTAATAAGAGATTTCTAAATTGAATAATATCAATATCATGGCAACAATGTGAGTAGTTAGCTGTGGTGGAAGGGCTCATTGATTAACTGGAAAGGTCGTTGGTTGAAACATCAGGAAACTGAGGTTCTTGCTCTGAATTTCATAGAATAGCTTGCAGAGCTTGGGCAAGCAACTCAACCCTTCACTGTTTCACCACTCAGCCTCTTGTTTTTGGGGGGGTGTGTGTGTGTGTGTGTGTGTGTGTATGTAACCGGACTTTAGTATGTATCTGCAAAACCTCTAAAATTATTTCTCCATTTAAAACATGAAAATCAAGACCCCATAGAGATCTTTAAACAAATACTGATAAGGATTACTGTGGGAGTCAGTCCCTTAATCCAGATATCTAGGAAATATCCTTCCTCTAAACTTCTAAGTGTGAAGGGCCTAGCTCTATGGAAGACGTTCATTGTGCTCATGTAAATTATTAGGAAAAAAAAAAAAAAAAACTTGCTACAAGATTTATCCTCCAAGTTTAAGAAATGGATCGTGAGCAAAAATGTGAAAAGGCACTTTCTGAATCTTCATTCATTCTCTCTGGCCTCTGTGGCCATTCTTCCTCCTACTTGACCTGAATTTTAATGGCAGGTAGGGAAACGCCTTCTACCGGCTCCAGAGGTGTGGAGGTGGTGAAGTGTAAGGTGGGTTATAAGCCAAGAACCTTGGAGGCAGGAAGATATAAAAAAGATGAAAGAGGGGTAAACCAAATATCAATGGTTCTGTCTATAAATGTATGGACTTTATTGGTTTCAAATTGCAGAACCACCCCTCTCTCACCCCTAGTTGTATGTGTTCTCACTCACTGATACTCGGCTATGGTTTTGTAGCTGGCCAAGATAGGGCAGAAGATTTCCAAGTTGGTCAATGAAGATTGTAACTGTTACCTCCCTAGCCTCTGGGACTGGATCTGAACCATTGTGTTACATGGCTATAAGGTATTAGCCATAAACTTTGTGAGATTCTGAAGAAGAGTGGAAGCAAAAAACCTGATGGAACTGCTTTGGTGACAGTCTTGAAGGAGAACTGGTTATAAGCCAAGCTTGACTTGGACCTTAAGAACACACAGCTGGGGAGGGTCATTGCCGCCAGTATTTGTGGGGCCTCTGGGGCAAGAGTTCAAATGGAGGCCCACAAAGTTTCTTAATTTGATCAGTAATAAAATCTTTATTTGCACAGAACATGAAGTTGCAGGGATTTCGTCTGACTTGTTCACGTTGTGGATTTGATGAGAATAATTTTCTGGCTCATTTTTATTGTTTTGGACAGTAGTTAAATCTTTTTTAAATAAATAATTTCTAATGTCCTGTTAGTGAATTTTATATGGGTCATGCTTGACAAGTCCGCTTACTTTCATTATTTGCAGCTTTAAAATTTAAACAGACTGACTGTTTTTAGCTTTTCTACTGCTTCTTAAAAATCTCTGCTTTTTAAGTTTTTGACCTCCAAAAAAGTAGCTACATATACTAAGGTGTCGACATGTACTCATTCTCAGTGGCCTGAAGGATTTAAGCATGTACTGTAATTGTATTCAACATATACAAAATATCAGTATATTTTCATCATATATGTAAATTAGAATAAGTATAAAAATGTTTTAAATTAAGCTAATTTTTAAAAAAGGATTTTTCTTACAAAATATCCAAAATCACGTGCTAAAATTGAAAGGTAAATAAATCTATATCACAATGAATGAATAAAACATTTAAAATTCAAAATTATTTAAATACAGCTGAAGCTTTTTAATTTTTTTGAAATTGAATGAAATCGTTAGCTGTTTTTACAGAAGCAAAACTATTCACAAGTTTGTTTTTAGTGTCCATTTTAGTTGCTAATGTAAAGAATTGGCATCATGCTTCATGCAGGTTATTACATCTTTACAAATTTAAGAATAAGAATTGTTTAATTGCAAAACACTCTTCAAGTGCCATGTGCGATTGTTCCAAATGCTGCTCTAATTATTAACGATTCTAGAACCACTGATCAAAGCACAAAGAGAAACCAGGAAAGGGATACTTGGCATGGCTACACTTGTTATGCAGGAATCTGTTGCGTCTACACCATCTGAGAGAAATGACTCTTAAGTCTTTTCTTTTACCTAAGCGTTAATGCTGCTTGAATCTTCTCTGCTTTGGAAATGATATCTATCTCCACACTCTGCAATGTCACAATCCACTAACCTTCAGGGCATTCAAACTCAGTTACTCTTTGGTGCAAAGAGATTGGTCAAGAGAAGCATTTCCCTGGGGGCTTAAACCCTTGTCGCAGGGTTTAGGGTTACAGGATATCTGGATGCCTATGATAAAGATGCTGTGGATTTTTCAGTGAATTTATTTCTGCATGTTTGTGATATGCAGGCTTTCTAAAGTGTGGGACCCATGGCAAGAACCCCTCTTGCCTGGAAGTTTGGACTCTGCTGTCTGTGGGGGCATCTGGGCATTAGCATTCTTACTGCGGGCGCCATCTGCAGAGGCGGCAGAGGGGATCCTTCCTGAGGACGCTAGGGGGAGCTGGTGCAAGAAGGAAGCCATGGCAGATGGTGTTGTGACTGGCTGTCAGACTGCCTGTGGACTCTTCTAAGTCTCCCTTGCTGGAATCCTAGATATACTTAGTTGGGACTTTTTAAGGGGGCTGGAGGTCCTGTGTGAGCAGGTGGGGCTGGAACAGGAGCTGTGGTTAATTGGTGTTAATCCCACTTCTTATGTATTCGCCTGTAGGCTGGTAGGGCTTGATAGTGTTTGGGTAACTCATTTCCAAGTCAATAAGTGTTCCCTCCTTTACTTGGAGAGGAATGAGGAAAGACACTTCTATCCTGTAAATCTGTTTTTCTCCACACAGTTGGAAAGAATAGGAATTGCTTTCTTTCTCTTTGTGAATATTCTCTGTGGAGGGAGCCAGGGACACAATGCAATCATTGATCTGAGATAATAGAATTATAAAGGGATTTATTATTTACCTAGGCTGGGGTAACCACAAGTGGACAGAATTCAGAAAATTTGGTTGAGAAAAAAGCTGTATTTCATTAATCTCTAACTGAAGTTCAGCACTTCCTTCATTATTCATGTAAGCAACAAATGACAGTAGTTTCGGCAGTGTCAGTGACGTTGTCACCAATAGAAATCACAGACAGTTTCATATCACATTACCGTTGTGATTCATATCTCAAAGTATCTTTATGATTATGACTGCTCTGAATTATGGTGAATATTAGACCTTTACTATATCTTGTTTTTAATTATTAATAAAGAATCATGTACATTACTGTCAACAAGTTTGCTTCGAAAGTGATTTTGAGACACCTATATTCATGATAATTAGTTTCCTTTGTAATCCAGCGTAGTTTAAAACGTTCTGCTAAGAATGAGCCCGCTTCATCAGACTGCTAAGGAGGTCACGGCAGCCAAAAGACTCCAAAGGTCTGCTGTAGATGAAATCCTGTGTTTAACTGTAGATTAAGGCTTTAGAGCATGAGAGGTACTTAAGGTCATATGGTGGAGCAGGAATTAAAAGTAGCGTCTTTCCTGAACTGTGTGGCCTCCTGGCACCTCAACCCTGGTCTTAGTGCCAAGGGAATGAGTGCCTTTGGCTTCTTCAATGAGTACTCTGATTATGATGAAGTCCAAGCCAACTTCTGTGTTTGCTTGTGCTTTGCTGGTCTGTGGTGGCCTTCTCCCCACCCCTGCTTTCCAGGCCTGGAGGTGGTGGTGAGGTGTGGTAATCTCCAGCCATGCCTGCCCCTACGTCCCATGGCATCACAAGGCGTGCTGTCCTGTGACAACTAAGGGGAAGTCAACAGAAACAATAGAATATTTAGCCTTGATTTCTTGACCCAGTTTTGGTGGTGGTGTTTCAAACAATATGGGTATCCTCATATTATCAGGGGAAATCTTTCAGCCAACCCAGTGGGCTTTCTTAAGTTAATTTAGGAACTCATGTCACATTATTTTCTCCTCACTATTAGGCTAATAGATACCTGAAATATCAACCGAAATATATAGAGTTAATAGCTAGTATTTAGAGTTCACTTCCTAGTGCCATTTTTAAATGCCGTATAATTCTCTTAAAACATTATTTGTATCCCCATTTTATGGATGAAAAGACTGAGGCACGGAGAGGTTAGATAACTTGCCTGATGATATTTGTATGTCTGGTAAGTGGCAGAGATGGGACTGAAAGTAAGGATTCTGGCTCCATGGGCCACTATGCTACATGTCCAGTTACTACTTTAATGCCTTAAGCCATGGTTGCCCAGTCTGTCTTTGGTTTGGGGTTAGACTAGGAATGAGTATATCTGGGATGAAGAGAGCCTTTGGATTTTGTTTTTTTTTTAAATGTAGTCCTAGGAGAAACTCTTCCCAGTCTGCTGGAGCTGTCTCTGAGAGGTACTATGTCATTTGGTTCAAAGTCTGTTCGGCTTTCTTCCCTTGCTTGTATATATTCAGGCAATATGGGGAAGGAAAAATATGTTCATACCCAAAAAGTTTAGTAATGCTGCAAAATGCTAGATTTGGATTGACTCTGGCTCCATTTCAAGGACATGACAGTGCCTTGATCTTTGCTTTTGAAGCCTTCTTGTCAGCAACATTGGCAAGTACACCTTTGAAAATTTATATGTGAATTCTTGTGTTTTGAAAAAAAAAAAAATGTTTGTTAGTGTTTCTTTTCTTGAACACTAGTTGACGCTTCGCCAGCTAGTTAAAAGTCTGCAAATCTGAGTGCTGGCTGAGAAGCTAAGCTTGCTATAACCAGTTATCCCCAGATGGCCAGATTCTGTTATGTACCACTTTTATAGATGCTCAGTGGTTGCATACATGGGGTTATTAGGTGTACTGTTCCACTTGTTTTTGCCAGGCATGCACAGTACATTATTTGATAGGCTGGGACAGATGGTATAGCTCAAATGAGCTCAAATGAAAATGATGAGGGAGAAAAGAAAGTGAAAAAAAAATAGAAAAAGGGCATTTGATTTTCTAATTCACATTTCGGAAGTGAATTTTAGTGTCTGTGATTGACTAATAAATGCAGTGTTGCTGTAAGACTTGAATTCATGAACGTCTGTTTAAACAGCTATAACTGAGTAATCAGCAGGAAGCAACCTTTTCCTTCGTGGATGCTATCCCAAACTTCATGGGGTCTCCTCCAGATCTGAAAATGTTTGGGCCACTGAAAGACATCAAAAATAGATCTGGATTTTTCAGAGTATGATATACCACCATCAATACCAACCAAAACAGAAAAATCCCAATTATATTTTTAAACTGAAAGAGAGGGAGGGGAGGTGGTGGGGATAGAGAGAGAGAGAGAGAGAAGAGAGAGCGAGCCTGGTAAAGTAGTGGTGATAAGGACAATTAATCAGTCTCATACAGCTGCTTCCTGACATTTCTGCAAATTGTTGTGGAAAAATTAATGAAGGTTAGATCAGTAATGGTTTCAAGCTTGGCCAGTGGAAAGTATGACAATGTTTCCATCAGCAATTAAATTGGGCTGCTTTCTTTTTTCTATAGGGGAAGTGGTATGATGTATGTTCTCCACAGGAAATGGAAAACGGCAGCTGAACTGTATGTGAGCCCAGGTATGGAGGAGCACTTGGAGTGCTCCAGCCGCCTCTTCTTGATTAGCACCACAGATTTGCACTTTTCTGCTGAAAGGATTTTGCTATACAACATGCAGAAATCCTTCCTTTAAAACAGAGTGAGAATCTTGGGATTTTATTGCACGGACACAGATATACTGTGAATCTAAGCTTTGGGAGCCAGAAAGTGGAACTTATGACAAACAGAAAGTGAAACTCACCTATCTAATTTTATTTTTCAAGCTGAAGGTAGTTCAGTACAGGCCCTGTTCACATCCTGTGTAACCCTATGGGATTTTCCCCAGTATTAGTTAAAAATTTTCCCATAGGGTCACACAGGATGTGAATTAAAGTAAACACTTAACAAGCATGATGAAAAGGAAATTAACTTTCTAAATGGTCCTTTCACTGTTAACATCCTGAGTAGTTACTAGAAACATGGGAAAGGATCACTTCAGTGTCTCCTTATCAAGTTGTTACATTATAGTAGAATATATGAATCTTCCCTGTTATATATGAAATGTATTTCCTTGTATGTGAAACTTAAATTTACAAAAGTACTTTTCCTTTTGGAAAACATTAAAAAGCTTAGCCAAAGTCTGTAGATTGGTTCTTCATAGCCTTTTCTGGGGTAGAGGTTTATAAACCCCTTTAAAATTCATAAAAGCTCCTGACTCTTTTCCCCAGGAAAATGCATATAGACACAACATTTTGCAACAGTTTTGAAGTTTTGCATATCTCTTACATAGACCTTGAACCCTAAGCATTTTCCTTTTTTCTTTTTATAAAATTTGAGACAGGGTCTCACTCTGTTGCCCAGCCTGGAGAGCAGTGGCGAGATCACAGCTCATTGCATCCTGGGCTCAAGCAATCCTCCTGCCTCAACCTCCCGAGTGGCTGGTACTACAAGTGCACACTACCACACCCAGCTAATTTTTTCCTTCTTTCCTTCCTTCCTTCCTTCCTTCCCTCCCTCCCTCCCTCCCTCCCTCCCTCCCTCCCTCCTTTCCTTCCTTCCTTCCTTCCTTCCTTCCTTCCTTCCTTCCTTCCTTCCTTCCTTCCTTCCTTCCTTCCTTCCTTCCTTCGAGTTTTACTCTGTCCTCCAGGCTAGAATGCAGTGGTGTGATCTTGGCTCACTGCATCCTCCACCTCCTGGGTTCAAGAGATTCCCAGGCCTCACCCACCCAAGTAGCTGGGATTGCAGGTATATGCCACCACGCCTGGCTAACTTTTTGTAGAGATGAGGCTTCACAATGTTGCCCAGGCTGGTCTTGAACTCCTGGCCTCAAATGATCCACCTGCCTTGGCCTCCCAAAGTGCTGGGATTACAGGTGTGAGCCACTGCACCCAGCTTTAAAAGCGTTTTATGGGCAGATAGAAACTTACAGCTACAACCATAAACTGTTAATCATTATAAGTAAATATTTCGTAAGAGGTAATTTCTAGGAAACTTTAAGTGCAATAAAGATTATTTCACTTTTCCACCTAAAGAAGGCTCCCTTGCCTTTAGAAGGGAGCTTGTACGTTGGACAGAGCATACAAAGCTGTGTTTGAAGCTGGCTGTGTGACATTCTAGCAGATGACTTTAGTTGTCCTGCCTCAGATTCACCATGTCTAAAATGATGGCAACAGTGAGATAATTTGTCACCTGTGTCTGGCAAATAATACATGCTCTCTATATATCCCTTCCCTCCTCCTTTGAGATTTAGTTGATTTTTATTTTATTTATTTATTTAATTTATTTATCTATTTATCTATTTATTTATTGAGACAGAGTCTCACTCTGTTGACCAGGCTGGAGTGCAGTGGCATGATCTTGGCTCACTGCAACCTCTGCCTCCCAGGTTCAAGTGATTCTCCTGCCTCAGCCTCCCAGGTAGCTGGGATTACAGGCGTGTGCCACCATGCCTGGCTAATTTTTGTATTTTTCGTAGAGATGGGGTTTTACCATATTGGCCAGGCTGTTCTTGAACTCCTGACCTCAGGCTATCCCCCTGCCTCAGCCTCCCAAAGTGTTGAGAATTACAGGTGTGAGCCATGGCACCTAGCCAAGATCTAGTTTAAATGTTACTTTCTTGCACATTGTTTTACAATTCTTCAAGGCAGATTGTTATCTTCACTTCCTACTTGGTGTTCTTTGTTGCATTGTCAATTTCTTTACTCTTAAAAATTGTGCTGTCATTGACTGTTTACATCTCAAAGTGTGAACTTTGAGGATCTTGTACTTATTAGTGATGTTTTATTTATCTCCCTGCAAGTTGTGTCCAGCATAGTACGTAAGACACATGGGCACTTCCTGCTTATTAAGTTAGTAATAATAGTCCAATGCTTATTTGAAATGAAATAACTTAGATTTGGCCTTTTGATTGTCACTTGATGGTGTATATGTGACTGCTAGTCATCTCCAAATGAGATCAAATGATCAGCATACAGCCAAAGTGAAATTTAGTGAGAGAACAGAGCCTAGAACTGAAAGTGTGTTTTTTTCTAGTGTTGGCTACAACCATAGAGTATACTAAGCTGGAGCCACAGTATTTTAGCCAGAGCTTTTAGTCAGGTTAATTACCAAGTAATTTTTTTAAGAAGGTACTATTACATTTCTAAAATATATACACCTAATCTCTGAGACTCAGAGAAGAAAATTTGGGCCCCTCCAACCTTAGTTTGTATTTTAGTCTTTAGAATCCGGGGTCGAAGGATAGCTTGAAGAACATACCTATCTGCCTTATTTTGTATTGTTTAAGTCCTCTCATGACCTTGCTAATACTGTTCAACTCGAGTTGAACAAAAATGTGGCCTGTCCTCAAGGAGCTGTCATTCTTCAACACCCACTCCTCCCCACTTTGAGAGAGAGAGAGAGAGAGACAGTGTGTTTGTGTGTGTGTGTATATGTACACACACACACACACACACACCCTCTGATGCTATTACACACATTTTTATAGGGAACTTAAATAAAAATTCATATAGAACCAGAATCTGTCTTAGTACTTGAACAACTCATTGGCAGTAAACTCTGTTCCTTCTGTACAGGATTAATGGTTTCCAAGCTATAAATTATGATTTAGAGCCTTGTGCATTAAGACTGACTTTGAGCCAGGGGAGGCTTGGAAGAAGACAATGTATAGTTTGCTTTAGGAGGTCTTGGAGCACATTTGTGTGGGGAAAACAGCAGTGAGTTAGAGTGAAGGATGAGAAATGCCAGAGGCAGGGGATAGTATCTGGTGGTCTATGGGTCCTACTGTGCAGAGTGCTGGGAAATCCAAAGTGACTTCAGAAGTAGAACTGTGGATTCTTAGCGGTGCTAATAGTGTGAGCTGAGTGATGAGGAGGTGGTCATAGTTGAAATAGGATAGGATAACAGAGATTTGTGATCATGAGAAGTAGATAAAGAGATTAATTAAGGAGATATAAGGAAGGAAAAAATACATGCTGGAAATGGGCTGAACTGGGGGCAAAGAATGGTAGGGTTGAAGACTTTGCTAAATAAATCATTGGCTGTGAGCTCTTGGCTCTCGTGAGATGCACAACCATTCCCTTGCTCAGGCATTTCCACCTCCTGGAAAGCCTTGTCTCTGTCTGTCAGAATATTCAAGCCCTTATTTAACTTCTACCAGCTGCATAAATATTTGTTTCATGACATTAGCTCACAGCAATCTCCTTTTTACTGCACTCATATACTATTATTATAAATGTAGTAGCACTTAATTGATGTTTAGAGCTATGATTTAAATTTTCACCTGCATGCCTTGTCTCTCCAATAAGCTTCCAACTTTGTATAGAATTGGTTAGTGTAAAAAAATCCTCTCTACTGTCCAATACAAAGTCATGTGTATAGCAGGAACTTGGTATGTTATCAAGAGTTTTAAAGGATACTGAGTTTCTATTATGTCCCCAAAACTTTACTAGATGGCACAAAAAAAGGAATTATAAGACACAGTTCTTATTCATAAAGTACAGATAATTGAGTTGGATATTTTGTGCAGAAGACTAGCAATTTGTGATTCAAGAAAGACTCTTTTTTTTTTTTTTTTTTTTTTTTTTTTTTTTTGAGACGGAGTCTCGCTCTGTCGCCCAGACTGGAGTGCAGTGGCGCGATCTCGGCTCACTGCAAGCTCCGCCTCCCGGGTTCACGCCATTCTCCTGCCTCAGCCTCTGGAGTAGCTGGGACTACAGGCGCCCGCCACCACGCCCGGCTAATTTCTTTTTGTATTTTTAGTAGAGACGGGGTTTCACCGTGTTAGCCAGGATGGTCTTGATCTCCTGACCTAGTGATCCGCCCGCCTCGGCCTCCCAAAGTGCTGGGATTACAGGCTTGAGCCACCGCGCCCGGCAAGAAAGACTCTTGTGGAGTCATCTAAATTATCTAGAATTAGACAAGACTGTGCATGTGAAATGCCTAGTACAATGCCTGACAGATAACGAGTACTCCATAATCACTTATGAGGATCACATATATCATTATTAATATTAATGTAATATGTTGACTAGGCTTCCTGAGCCACCATGCCCAGCTTGAAATTCATAAAGATTAATCTATGTTAGAAATGTCAAGTTCTTTACCTTTTGTTTTAATGGAATCTGGTTTTCACATCTCAGTCTCCCTGGAATTATTCATGTAAAAGGCCTCAATGATCTGTCAATTGGCAATTTCAGTAGACATTTAAAAATTTCTCATTTAATATGACTTTTCTATTGCATTTGAACTTTCTCCTCCTTGAAATATTCTTCTCCCTTGGATTTCTTGACTCCACTTACCCCTGGTTTCTCTACTGCTTGCCCGATTACTCCTTCTCAGTCTCCATCATTGGTTCTGTCCCCCAATCAGCCCATTAAATGTTGCAGCCCAGAGTTCTGTCAGAGGGCTTTGCTGTGGTTTGAATGTGTGCCCCTCAAAGAGCATATATTGGTAACTTAATCCCCAGTGCAACAGTGTTGAGACCTAAGGAGAGGTGATTAGGCCACGCCTTCATGAATGGATTAATGCTGTTATTGAGAAAGTGGGTTTGTTATCTTGGGAGTGAGCTCCTTGTAAAAGGATTAGTTAGCCCCTTTGGCCCTGTCTTGTGCGCTCTCTTGCTCTGTCTTTGCCCTTCCACCATGGGCTGTTGCAGCAAGAAGGCCATGGCTTGATCTTAGACTTCCTAGTTTCCAGAACCATGAGCAAAATATTTCTGCTTGTTATAAATTACCCAGTCTGTGGTGTTCTGTTATAGTAAAACAAAATGGACTAAACAAGACTTTCTCATTTCCTTTCTTACTCTATATACTTTGCAAAGACTGAGTGTTTTTATCTACTTTGATTTCTTTGACTACTATTCTGTAGTAGAAGCTCTAGTTTCCTACTTCCACACACTATATACTAGATATGTCTGCATAAATAGCCCAAATACACTTCAAATTAGACATGTTTACAATTATACTTTTCCCTCAAGACCTGTTTGTCCTACCTTCTTTCCATGCAAAGCCCCACTACTCCTATAGACATCCAAGTGAGAACCTTGGACTCACCCTTCACTCCTTTCTCACCTTCTTATCACACTGACACATATAACCAATTCCCAAATTCTGTCAATTCTTCTTCGTAAATATTTCTGTAATCAGCCTCCTCCAACCCACCACCTCTGCCCAATTCAGTTCTTCATTGTATCTCCCTGAACTATTGCAGTCAACTCTTGACTGGTGTCCTTGCCTGAAGTCTCCACTCACCTCTCCACTGTTCTCCACACTGGTTCCAAAGTTGTTCCTCTAAAAGACAAATCTAATCATGTCATTCCCAAACTTAGAAATTTTTGATGGCTTCCTAGTGCTTTAGGGTATACATTAGTAATACCAACATTTATTTATTCCCAGAATATACCTGGTTTCTTTATGCTTTTGTGCATTTACAGTTGCTATTTCCTCTGCCTCTAATGTCACGTTTCAATTTCTCTATTAGATGAACTTCTGCACATATTTCAAAACATAAATGTCATCTCCAGTATGAAGCTTTTGTGTTCCCATATCCCTCTCGTCAGCACACTTAGTCATCTCCTTGCTTCTGCTTGCTAGTGCTTTGTTCATATTTGACCATAGATCTGGTGTAAAATTATTTTTCACCTGTCAAACTCTAGACCATAGACTCTGAGGGTTATGTCTTATTCATCATTATATTTGCAGTGACCAGCATGGACCTGCTGGGAATTCAATAAAATGATAGAGGAAAGATTGTAAAGAGAAGCTGAATATATTTAAAAACTTCTGAGGCCAGGCATAATGGCTCATGGCTGTAATCTCATCACTTTGGGAGGCCGAGGCAGGAGGATCCTTTGAGTTCAGGAGCCGAGACCAGCCTGGTCATTACAGTGAGACCTTGTCTCTACAAAAATATAAAAAATTTTGGGGCATGTGCCTATAGTCCCAGCTACTCAGGAAGCTGAGTTGGGAAGATTGCTTGTGTCCTTGAAGGTTGAGGCTTCAATGAGCCATAATTGTGTCACTGTACTCTAGCCTGGGTGACAGAGCAAGACCATGTCTCAAAAAAAACAAAAACAAAAACAAAAAACAAAAACAAAAAAAAAACACCCTGAACTGATGATGGAGCATCCAGACATAATGTCTTATGTTTTATACATGATTGAATTTAAATGATTTAATAATATACTATCTCTTACTCCAATAAAGAGGCAAACTTAAGGAAAATCAATTAAATTTGTATGTCATCTATGTATATATGTTAATAAAATCTTAAATGTGAATGATTTTCCAGAATCCAGAAGATTCAGCCACAGATAACAGAGACATAGGTGAAACAAAAGATAGTCAGAAATTAGATCAGAAAAACAAAGAATATTAACCTTTAAGTGAAATTAGCCCTCATAACAATTTTGATTGCATTAATATAATTCTGACTATAGTGACCGAAAAATTATAACATGACCATGAGTTTTCATTATTGATGTATATTTGACTGTATACATAGTAGTGACAGATCTTATAAACAGTATATATATCCATCAATAGAAAGATTATAAAGTGAAACAACTAAATTATATTAAATATTTTAAAGTCATATAATTTATTAACAGAAAAATAAGCACTTTTTTTTACAGTGTTAAATTGATCTTGAATGATGTAATGAACTTTGAGCCTCAGAATAAGTGGTAGCATTTAACTTTCAGACACACATTTGGAACTGTGGACTTCAAGTAGGGCCAAGTATTTTGTCTGTTTCACTTTGAATCATTTTTATTGCTCTGTCTTCAAGTTCACTAATCTTTTCTTCAGTAATATATAATCTGCCCTTAATGTCTAATCTGCCATCCGGTGTATTATATATCTCAAATTTTGAACTTTTCCTCTCTAGGGGTTTAATTTTGGGCTTTTTAATATTTTCCATATTGTTTCCACTTAACACAGCCATTCTTTAGTTTCTGGAAAATATGGAATGCAGTTTTTAAAAAACTGTCTTACTGACCTTTTCTACTAATTCTATCATCTGGGATGGTTCTGATCAGTTAATTTTTCTCCTCTTTGTAGGTCACACTTTTCCACTTTCTACTTGATGATTTCAGATTAGATGCCAGAATTTTACCTTGTTGGCTACCAGAAACTTTTGAATTCTTAAAAATTTTATGGAGGTTTGTTATGGGGCATGGTATAAGATACTTGGAAACAGTATGATCTTTTTACATCTTGCTTTTAAAAAAGCTTTGTTAGGTAGGACCAGGGCAGCACTTAGTCTAGAGTGGATTTTTCTCCGCTATCAAGGCAAGACCTTTCTTAGAACTCTCACCAATGCCCCATAAATTATGGGATTTTCCCCTCTGGTTGTTGGGAACAGGGCTCACAGCCCTTTGTGAATACCAGGCACCGCTCCCTCTAATACTTTCAGGTAGTTTTTCCCTGGCTGTGGGTAGTTTCCTCATGTGCTGATCAAGCAGTACTCAACTGAATATTCACAGGTCTTTGGATTTCTCTTGGTGTAGTGCTGTCCTCCTGGTATTTTACCCTGTGACCTTTAACTATCTTCGGCTCCCTGGACTTCTGTCTCCCAGTCCTCCACTCGGGGACTGCTGATCTCTGCCTAGGTCACCCTTTCCTAGGCCATGGCCTGAATGCTCTCTCCAGGCCAGCTTCTGGGGCCATTGTAGAGTTCACCTCATTTGCTTCCCTTCTTCCAGGGACCACTGTCCCTTCCTGCTAGGTGGCCCCCAGCATCTTGAGAGCTATTGTTTCATGCATGTTGTCTACTTCTATCGCTGTTTTCAAGCAGGAGGGTAAATCTGAATTCAGCTACTCCATGTTGATACAAGGTTGAATTAGAACCTCTTGGATTTATTCACTCATTCATATGATGTCTGTTAGTCTGAAGAATTAAAGGTGCTGTTAGGATAATTGCTATGTAAATGATTTAACTTACTGTACACACCTAACATGAGGGGTTAGGTCTGTGAAATCTGTGTGGAGAGAATGTGTTCTAGAAAGTATTCTCACTCCATGATATAAGGACTGTTGGCTCTGCCTTTCTTACTTCAACTGAAAGTTGTATAATTTAAATTTAGTTGTGAATTTTTGAGACTTTAAAAGAATGGCTCTTTTTTCTCCTTGTTTCTAATCTGACATTCTTCAAAGCAGCTACATTGTGTGTAGGGGGAGGGGAAACACTCGTGACATGCATGAAATTTTAGCCATTGCACAAAATGATAGGGTTTAGAAGATGTAAATAGGGTGGTTTGGAAAAATCCACCTACTTACTCCCATTAGTAAGCAGCCAGGTTTCTTAAACTGATCTTAAGTGACCATTCTGCTTTCACTAACCCCTCTGCATCTGCAGTAGAAGAGAGTTTGCGTGTGTTGCATTTTTAATGATTTGTCTTACAGTGCTCTGAGGTCATTCCATGGTGGAATGCCATCAGCTTGTTTGCGCTTTCTCTCTCTCACATACACACACGCACACGCACACACACATACGCGCACCTCATGAAAGCAGATATTTTCTAGGGAACGTCCTGATGTACTGTTCTTTGAATGTAATGACATTGGTTTACACAGGAAGCTAGACACTCATTTTTGTTCTTTGGAGACTCTGTCCAAAACACATTTTCCGCATTGGTTTTTCTCAATATGGTATACACATGTATCACTTACACAGTTAACGTTTGGGAGGCGCAGAGACTGATGAAGAATTCCTGATGTGTAGTGCTGTTATCAACCTGCTTTGAATATTTGATGATGAAGAAACATCATCTTTCCTATCCACTGATTATTTTTTTCAATTCTCCTTGGAAAACCATGAAACAGAAATCAGTTTGAAGGCAGATCCTATAGCCTTACCTCCTGTGCCATATATTGCATTTTCTCTTTTCTTTTCTTTCTTTTTGTTTTTGAGACAGAGTCTTACTCTCTTGCCCAGGCTATAGTGCGGTGCCACGATCTTGGCTCACTGCAACCTCCATCTTCTGGGTTCAAGTAATTCTCCTGCTTCAGCCTCCTGAATACCTGGGATTACAAGTACGCACCACCACGCCCGGCTAATTTTTGTATTTTTAATAGAGACGGGTTTCACCATCTTGGCCACACTGGCCACAAACTCTTGTCCTCAAGTGATTTGCTCCCCTTGGCCTCCTAAAGTGCTGGGATTACAGGTGTGAGCCACTGAACCTATCCTAATATTTTGCATGTTTTTCTATAAACTCAAGACATCTGTATATTCCATGATGTTTCCTTTGCCTGTTGGATTGAGTTTCTTACTGAAAGCATGACAAATAATTTATAGCCCCAAAGATGTGGACTATGTATGGGGTTTTACTTAATCAAATTCTTATGATTGATTTTGTAAAAATACAGTATAATTAAAAACAATATATATATATAGTCATTGAAAAAATATATCAACATTTACTTTTACCTATCCTCTTAGTCTAGTCATTATAATTGCTATCATTATTGAGCAATAACCAATGGCTGGGAGCTCTGTTAGGTGCTTATTTACATAACCTGTGGCCCTGACAACATTCTACAGGGTAGGTGTTGTTATCCCCATGGACAATGTGATGTGAGGAAATCAGCCTAGAGAGGGTAAGTGACTTATCTAAGAGAACAACCCTAGTAAGAAGCAGAGCTGATATTCCCAGCTGGGGCTGCCTGACTGTAAAGCCTAACCTATGTCCTATGACCCTGAAAGATTTAGCAACATGTCCTGGGTTTGTTAACAGTGATGATTGTACATGGTAGATGTTTAAAAATTAGAATATTGGGCCGGGCACAGTGGCTCATGCCTGTAATCCCAGCACTTTGGGAGACTGTGGCAGGTGGATCACTTGAGGTCAGGAGTTCAAGACCAGCCTGGCCAACATGGTGAAACCCCATCTCTACTAAAAATACAAAAAATTAGCAGGATATGGTGGTGGGCACCTGTAATCCCAGCTACTTGGGAGGCTGAGGCAGGAGAATCACTTGAACTCAGGAGGCGGAGGTTACAGTGAGCTGAGATAGTGCCACTGCACTCCAGCCTGGGTGACAGAGTGAGACCCCATCTCAAAACAAACAAACAAACAAACAACCCAGAATATTAGCCAAGTACTTCTAAAATGAAGTACTTACAAAGAAGTCTTTATTAAGAGCCAAGTGTGTGCCAGATGCTGTTCTGGGAGTGATGGGTCACAGAGATGAGCAAAGCCGACTCCTCTGCTCTGAAGAGAGACACAGGGGGCAGCAGTTACATAGGAGCACACTCAGCCCATATGTTAAAAGGGTATGTGCCTAATGCCAAGAGAGTGAGGAGAGGGAGGGCTTAAAATCTCAGGGTGGGTGAGGCGGGGCAAGTTTTCTCAGGCTTCAAGGAAGAGATGGGGCCAGAATTGAGGCCTGAAGGAGGAGTAAGAGGTGATGACCTTGACTGTCTCTGCCTAAAGGTAACTTCAGACTAGAGACTTGACTTTTGTCTGGAATAGTTAAAGCTGACATAGGTCCATTTACAGCCATTCATATCAGTATTCATCCCTTATATGGATTGTGCTTTCCATTATGCACGTTTTCTGCCTGCTGCCAGGTATACCATACTACTGATACTCTGATATCTTAAGCACGTATTCTGTGAAAGACCTTGTACTCGGATTTGTGTGGGATACAAAGATGAATATAATTCAGCCTTCAGGAGCCTTCCATTTAATAAGGAAGAGAAGAACTGTATTCAAATGTTAATGGAAGAAGGGAGCATGCAACGTTTTAAAATAGGAGCAAATGTGTACTATGGCATACTGACAGGAGAACGATTATGACCAACTGAGAGATTCATTATGAGGTCCTCCACCATCCATCCATTTATCCCTTCATCCAGCATTCCCTTCCTCCCTCCATCCATTCATCCTTTCATCCTTTCCTCCCTCCCTGCCTCTATCCCCCATCCATTCATCCCTCCCCCATCCTTCCTCCATCCCTCCAACCATCCTTCTATCCATCTAGCCCTTCTTTCTTCCCTCCATCCCTCTATCCCTCCCTCCCTCCTTCCCTCTATCTATCCATCCCTCTATCTACCCATCCATCCATCCCTCCCGCACTGTCTCTTCCATCCATCCCTTTTTTCATCCCTCCCTCCCTCCTTCCCTCTGTCCACCCATCTATCCCTCTATCTCTCCTTCTATCCATACCTGCCTCTATCTCTCTCTTCCATCCATCCCTTCCTTCCTCCCTCCCTCCTTCCTTCCATCCATTCACCCACAGACATATTTACAGAGCATTTCTTATGTATCAAGTTTCATGAAACAGCTGGCGTATGAGTTGGGTCTTACGTCTAGGTACGTTTTAATAGATCATGATACAGATCATAAGGAAAGTCTGCCAAGCCAAGCTCATGGACTGAGCAAAGGCATAAAGATGCCTCTTATGCTTGACAATAATGACTAAGCCATCTTTCTACAGCCTAGCTTGCTGGAGTAGATGTAGTGGAAGATTAGGCCGGATGGACAGTAAACCAGATTCTGGAGGGCCCTAAGTGATAGACATGGAGTTTGGAACTGGGTGGGAAATGGGGAGTCACTGAAAGGCTTTGAGCAGGAGAGCAGTAAGACTAGAAATATTGCTTTAGGAGACTTTATGTGGATGAGGGAAGAGCCTGGAGGTAGGGACGTGCTCTATAGCTGGCCTTGGTCTTCTAATCTGTTTGCCTAAGACTTGACCCCACAGGTTTTGGGCCACTGGCCAGTCCTTCTGTTCTTTACAGCAGCTATCTCCCAGCTGGTGGCTTCTTGGCCTTGTGCATAGTCTCTCTCCTTGGAGTCACTTTGACCTGTCCTAGAGTCCCTTCCAATACTGCAAAGTATTGGAAATAGTCATTATAAAATTATGACTATGACACCAGCCTATTTAATTTACAGGTGCACATTGAAGGTATTATTCTTCAGCAGATACAAGTTATGGGACTACTGTTTAACGTGTTTGGGGTGCTTTTAATGAGAACATGGGTATCCAGTCATTTGTATGAAATGTCACACTCATTATTGAATATTTGCATGAATTTTCCATAGTATCTTTTCCACTCTATCATTTACAGTTTCATGTAAATATTTTGTTTCTCAAAGGAGATTGTAAGCTACTTGAGAACATAAGCCATTTTGTATCCTATTTCTCCAAAATGTGACTATATTGGGAGTACTGACAGTGAATAAGACCAAGGCAGATCTACAGTAGGTAGGGTAATACCCAGTAGAGATATTAGTGTTATTTCTATGGAAAAAAAATTAGATTGATTTGCATCATTTCAACTTTGCCAGAACTGCATCCAGCCATAAGTTGGCACCCTCCTGCCTTTGGATGATAGAATGCCCCCTTCAGGCCAGCTGTATGAAGCCCTCTACCTCCCAGACATCTTGACCTGGATGAACTGGTTGGCGTCAATGCAAATTCACTATGGAGTGTACTCAGGGCATGCAAACTTAGTTTCCAATTTGCTTAAATTAAACAAAAAAGGAAAGTTGATCTCAGCTTACCTGTCTTCCAGTCTTATAGTTCCTAGGCTCTCTACTCAGAACTATGTAGTACTGGCCAAGTTGACTCCTCCTTGCTCAGTGCTTAGTCTTTCCAGCTGCAGGCTATTGGTTCATTGTTCCACCTCCCTGGGCTGCCATCCCCTCTACTGTCTGCCTTTTAAAATCCTTCTAACTCAGTCCTTCAAGGTCTGTATCTAACATCACTTATCCCCTGTTGATTCATCCTCGATTACTCTAACAAGAAATACATGTTTTCTTCTTCAGAATAATCCATACAGTATCTGTCACAGAATAAGAGCTGGGGTATTTCAATGAGATGTACCTGGTTCCAATGCCAGCTCCTTACAGCCAGAGGGACTGTGGATCATGGACAGTTACTTAACCACTAGAAACCTCATCTATAAAATAGTAGTAATATTGTTTATCTCCTAGGTTTTGATGATAAATGAGATAAATGAGATAATGTATATGCAAAAAGCTGAGCATAAGATTGTCACATGATATGCACTTATGGTATTTTAATGTCTTAGATAGATAAATAAGAATAAATAGATAAATAAGAATTATGTCTTATTTATCTCTGTGAGCTCCTGCTTAAAGCCTACCTCTAGAAAAGCCTGTCATTATACCTTGAATATGGTAAATTTTCCATAAATATTTCTTTGATGAGGAAATAAATAAGGTTTTTGAATTAGCGAATTCACCTCCCAGAAAAAGGAATTTGTGAAAATAGTTTTGAATTGCCAGAGACATTCCCAATATTAAGTATTAATAGTTCTCCCCTTTGCTCTGAAAAGTGTTATGATTTGGATAACATGTTTTTTTAGAGTAAAGTGAAAGCAAGTTTACTAAGAAAGTAAAGGAATAAAGAATGGCTACTCCATAGGCAGAGCAGCCTGGATACAACATTTTATGCAGCCTATTTATTGAATATTTGCATGAATTTTCCATAGTATCTTTTCCACTCTATCATTTACAGTTTCACGTAAATATTTTGTTTCTCAAAGGAGATTGTAAGCTACTTGAGAACATAAGCCATTTTGTATCCCATTTCTCCAAAATGTGAGTATATTGGGAATACTGACAGTGAATAAGACCAAGGCAGATCTACAGGGCAGTAAACCCAGTAGGCATGGTAATACCCAGTATAGGTATTAGTATTGATGATGAAATTTTTGAAAATGCTGCTTTTTAGACGAAAGTGTTAGTTAATGTGTAGATATATTGAGATCTATCCAGGTTGAGAACAGTAGTCCTAACCTGTGTTGAGAGGGCTGTCCTCTAGGCACAGTTTCTCTTGGGCAGACGGAGATGATGTCTGTTTGATTCCCCATTGTAGACCTGCTACCAGGCAAAACACTTGACACTTGGCATATGCTCATTAAATATTTGTTAAATGAATGAAAGGTAAGGGTCTTAGCACCCTACATATTGGTGTTTCATAAGCCTCTACCAGAGTCCTCCAAATTAGGCCCTTTGTAGGTGGCATTATAAAATCTATGTGCAGTCTGAAGAGCTCTTGTATGCTTAAATATGAGCTCAACAAGTTGATGAGATGGTAGAGCTAGGTCAGGAGACACGCAGTCTTCTCAGACCTGCCCTGAAACTGTTCCCATGTACTGTCTATTTTCTGTATAAGCTCCTCCCCTTGAAGAAAAGTAGATTTTTTTTTTTTTTTTTTCTGTGAAACTCTGCCCTACTTGGAAAGCCCTGCAAACGAGCAAAGGAAGGCAGGATTCTTCTGTCTCTCTGTGTCCTCTTCCACTAACAGAAAGAGCAAGCTCTGTGTAAAAGGTTCCCAAGTTGGGATAGGGGGCAGTTGTTGAGGGGCAGTGTGGGGATCTGGCTTATCACCATGATACTCTCTGAGGCTGGCTGGGATTTCAGGGAGTAGGGTGGAGCTGGGGGGTTCCTTGAGAAGGGAATGTTGGAGTTAATTGCTTCCCTGTCCCTCCATGGGGAGCACAAGCTGTTCCCTCTTGCGCACAGGCTGGCTGGTATGAGTGGCCAGGGTCACATACTAGGCCCTCTTGGTTCCTTTGGCTCTCTAGTTCACTCAAGACATCTGCTAGCCTTGCCAGCCCATGTAATTACTCCTCTGTTTACAGCCCATCTTCTCCTTCTTTTATTATACCTGGTGTGTGTTTTGTATCTAGTTCATCTTGAAGGGTATATACCTCACAATCTAGCATTACGTAGGGTGGCACACAGCACAGTGTTAAGGGAATTTGTTGATTATGTATTTTTTTGTTGTTTTTTTATTTTGGGGAGCAAAGGCTAAAATTTGTGGCCATGCCCTGTGGAATCCAATTGAAAGGATGACTATTCTCCATTCATCTTTTAAAAGTCTATTAAGAATAATTATCTAGCACTTTTCCTGTGGGATTTTTTTAAGCCTTTCTCCATGGTGAGGTGGAATGGCCTTATAATCTCAAGCACGTTATTAGGCTGCCCTATTTTGTTAAAAGGATGTCAGCTTTGCCCTTCTGCCACTGACCATCTATTATGACTATGGAGTCCTTATTTCACTAATAAACTAGAGTACCTACACCCCAACATGTGTCAGAGAACAATTTTTAACTTTTTACTGTTGCTTAATACTTTATGCAAAAGTTAGTTAGGTTAGTTGAGAGAAGTATTCTGGCATTTGTTTTTCCAAGCAGGGGTCATAACTCAGGACCTCCAAATGTGTATTTTTTTTTCCCCCGTTTGATTCACATAAAGGCAGGACATTCTGTCTTCAGTTGGCTTTTGGTCACCAATACTTTTTCTTGTCTTCAGCAAGCCACTTTACACATCTACGTTACCTACCTTCCTCTGAAAGGACGAGAGTTATGAATCCTAATGTTATAAATATTATCGTGGTATCAAGCCAGATCAGGAGAGTGTGACCCTATTACTGTACCTGCCTTCGAAACCACCTCTTACCTGCTGTCTTTGTGGGACACTCAATCAATCTGCTTTAGTACTTGTGTAACATTGTCTGAAATTGAGTGGAATTGTCCAGGCCACAACTACGTATAGTATTCATTTATAATTACTCAGAAGTCCTTTGAGCTCTTCATCACTAAGGTGTGATTGTTTAAGCTGTGAGAAAATTTTTCCAATTAAAATTTATACATGTTGGATAAACTACACTGGTATTGTGCTTCTATATGCAATTAAAGTTTGAACTGGAGTTTGCCACACTCTGTCATTGTAGACTTGCTTGGAAACTTCTTAGAATTAGGAGATTGTGAAAACAGGTGATAAACAGCTTTTGATGTTCATGCTTAAGAGCTCTTTTAGCTTAGAAGTTAAAATGCTTAGGAGTTCAATAGGTTCATATGAAAATGAGATGATTTGGTTCCTTTTCTGGTACTTTCAGCCTCCCACTCCCAGGAGTCAGGGGTGCATGAAGGGGTGATGTTCCCATACATTGGGTGCCAAAGAAGAGAAGTCATCTCTCTTTGTCTCAGGGAGTGAATTGCGGTCCTTGATTATGGGAAAGGAGGAATCATTCTTCATTGTTCTCTCTCCTGTCCTTGCTCTGTCCTGATTTTTGCTGCACACCCTTGCAGTGAAGGCAACTACTGACTTTATTTTCAGTGTAAGCATCTGTGCGCTTTTGAGTTTAGGAAGGATGTCTTCTCTTTGTGTCCTGAGTTGTGTGTGCGTGTATGTGTGTATACACTATATATTTATATAGTTGGGGTGTTTTTTTTGTCTCAGTGTTGGTTATAGCCATGAAAGATACAGACAGCAGTTGCTTCACAGTTAACCCTAAGTCTTTGTACCCACACAGTGTAGGTGAAATCTTTTTTTAACCCTGTTCTTCAACTAATTATATGCCTTGCCTATGCAACTGTAATTATTTCCCCAGCATCTGTGAAACCTATGTCATTTCTCTTTTAAAATATAGTAAGAAAAAATAGCAGAAATATATCTATTTTGAAAGCTTGTGTGGTGAAGCAAATATCAGTAAAGTAAAGAGATCCTCCTGGTTGGAGCATTCACTGTAGCATTTCATCACCTGAAACTTCTAGGTGATGATGAAATACTGGCATATGCACTTAGCTACCAGTTGGAGTTTAACCTTACACTTCATAGATTTCTTTTAGTAAGAATTAAATACACTAGCAATCTTGACCTGGTCAAATGCAGACATTTAAAAGTACATACTACAGAGTTTTATATGATGCCTTTAGAAGACCCCGCATCCATTCTTGCTGTACTTAGTGACTTTACTTAAAAATGCCAAAGATCTTTTTTTAATTCATGCATTTGATCAGTCTTTAAACTCAATTGATTTTAAAACAACTTAGATATTAAAGCATCAAAATCAGAATTTTGTGTTGTAAAATATAGCCTAGCTACAGAAACACGGCAGGACTTTACTTCTTAGTATAAAAATGTAAAATCCCTAAGTAAATTGCACAACAAGTAGAAGCTATCACATTCTCTTTATCTTTTCTTTGTGTATTGCTAGAAAATTCTGTCTGTGTTCATGATTCTCTTCTCTCCATGATATTCCCTTATTAGGGAGTGATTCTTTTTTAGAAACTTTTAAGCTTTGTTTATGATGCTTTTCTTTTTTCTTTTGGCAATGTCATTTTTCATCCTTAAAATCGGGTTTGCATGTATTAGGGAAAGAAAGGCAAACTGATTTGTGAAATTAAATGAATTAGAGCTGTGAACATGATTTACATATAGTAGTTTTCTTTTTCTTTTCTTTTTTTTTTTTTTCTTTATTACTTCATGGCCAAGACTCGGATGTACTAGTCAGTTCATTCATACATTAGAAAGCATCTTTTACATTTCGAGTATGAGGGTGGCAGAGACTGGCTGGCTGTTCACCAAACCTGTGTCCTGTTCTTCCTGGACTCACAGTTAGACTGCATTTCCCAGGCCTTGCTACAGACAGATGAGCCATGTGGCTGAGTTCTAGTGAATGGAATGTGGGGGAAAGTCCCTGGGTGCAACTTCATCACCTGACTCATCAAACCCTCCCCTGGTTTACCCTCTACGCTTCTGTGCTTTGCCATAATCATGGCAGAACATTGAATCCTTGTTGCAGATGGTGAAGCCGTAAGTTTGAAGGAGTTTGGGCTTTTTAATTCCTCCCAGTGTGGAGCCATGCATCTATCAGAACACACATTTTAGATTGCTATTGAGAATGAGCCCTTATGCATTTTGGATTTTGTTTGTTACAGCAGCTGGTAGTATATTAACAAATACAGACAGAATCCCAACCTCCAGGGGCCTCATACTCCAGCCTAAGAGATTAATATGGCATAGTGAAGTGGAATGATTAGTAGATGTCTATCTTGTGGTTTCACAGAAAAGAACTTGTGGAGAGCTTTAGGGATAAGGATATAGTTACATTTAAAGATTAATACAAATGAACCATGTTAGAACTTCAGTCATGACACAGAAGGCCTGTGATGGGGACATCTATAAAACTGTGATTGAGAAGGGCCATGGATTTAAAATTCTTATCTTACAATGATCTAGTGATTTTCATTTTCATATTGTTTTCACATACGGAGATTCACTTAGTTTTTACAGTAACCCAGGAAGACAGCAGGGCAGGAATTATTGTGTCCATTTTATAGATGGGAAAACCAAGTCCCACTAAGTGGAAGTGACTTATGCAAGGGTACATAATCAGGAGAGCTGAATTGATCTGCTAATTGAGAGGCACTGTGGAAATATTAGATCTGGAGTAAAAGAGAATTAGCTTAGATTCTTGTAATTACTGGCAATCACTATCTCGGTGATTGTTGGCCTTATTTAGCTTTCGCAAGTGAGAATGTTATCTAACTCTCTCAAGTGATAATTTCTTTTGTTTTTTGTTGTTTGTTTGTTTGTTTGTTTGTTTGTTTTTTGAGACAGAGTCTCACTCTGTTGCCCAGGCTGGAGTGCAGTGGCACGATCTCGACTCATTGCAACCTCCACCTCCAGGGTTCAAGCAATTCTGGTGAGAATGTATTTTATGGTGTGCTGACATTTGCCTTAATCTAGTGTTCTTTTTATGCTATCATAGTACCTCTTACCTGCAAGTATTGTGTGTATTCCCTTATTCCCCTTTTTTTCTTTTTCTTTTTTTCTTTTTTTTTTTTGAGACGGAGTCTCGCTCTGTCCCCAGGCTGGAGTGCAGTGGCCACATCTCAGCTCACTGCAAGCTCCGCCTCCCGGGTTCGGGCCATTCTCCTGCCTCAGCCTCCCGAGTAGCTGGGACTACAGGCGCCCGCCACCTCACCCGGCTAGTTTTTTTTGTACTTTTTTAGTAGAGATGCGCGCCCGGCCTTCTTTTTTTTTTTTTGACACTGGCCACTGCTTGACCTCATACCTGGTGAATCCCTGGGAAAGGTCCTCTCTTCTGACCTGCAGACAGCATAAAAACCGAATAGACAGGGCAAGCTGAGTCATCACATGGGCTACCCTGACCTCTTTCCCTTGTGCAGGCTCAGTCCATTATGTTCCCCACATCATACAGTGAGGTGACTCCTACAGTATTCACTCTGGTCAAAATGTAGAGGTTTCTGCCTAATTATCACTATGTAATTTGTCAAGAAATGCCATTATTTACTCATTAACATCAAAAAGCAACAAAAGATAAAATTATGATCTTCTAAAACTATTGTCTGGTAGAGCACATGGCCTTTCTGAGCCGTTTGGATTAGCCTAGGGAGAGACACTCCGTGTCAGAACAGAAGGATCTTTCCAGTGTTATATAACAGAGCCAGTTCATTGAATTATTTTCATAGCACCTTCTATGCATTTTGAGGGATTCCTCCTCCTAAGCCTCTCAAGTTCTCTCTTTTTTATTTTCTGTTTGTCATCCCTGAGAATATTAAAGGGAAGCCATTTCTAAGATTTTAGCTTCTGGTTTTAAATTTTAATCTCTCTCAACAAATTAAATCATTCTCATAAAAAAGATGCTTATCACTCTAAGCAGAAAATTTATAAATGTACTTATGATTAGTCATGCATTTCTTGTTTCTGAGCATATTGGGCATATATAAAGATGAAGGCCAAATACTTAGAAACTTAGGGTGATTAGCTTGGAAAAGAACCCATTATTTTATAGAGAAGCATAAATAAAGTGAAGATGCCATCTGGCAGTTAGAGTCCAACCGTATTAAACTTGAATTCTGCACTTCGCATACTAGAGGCAGAGGTGCTTAGTAAGTGTTAATAATGACTAATATGATATCATGGTTGTTAATTGAATATTGTCATCTAAAAATTGAAGTAATAGACACACACTTCAGCAGCTGAATGTGGTGATGCTGTCTTCCTAGGTTTAATTCCTCAGATATTTGTGAGCTATTAGGACCATTTATTCCACACCAGCCAAATGCAGACATTTTCAGTGTTTTTTGCTGCTACTTGGGTGTGCAGTAGCCCAGACCATAAGTCTGAAGTAAAGGGAAAATATTTGCTGCTTAGTCTAATTTCTGAGAAAGTTATTGGGAAAAAATAAGGTTTTTCAGTATACTAGGAAAAAAAAAATAGCCTTTAGCAATTTGACCCTGGTTTGAGAAGACTCTACTCATTGGCATTAAATGATATGTGGCTTTTCATGCACAAGTGAGCAAGGAAAATTTCAAACTAATCAGTGATGCTGGGTTCCTGTCATGAGCCTGGTGCTGATGTATCATTCCCTGCTATACTGCAAAGGGACTATGTTTGTGGACTAGCTGCATCTTAGCCCAGAGGCACCCCTGCTGTTTGGTGTCACTAGTTTGCTATTCTACCATCTTGGACTTTAATTACAGTTTCAGATTGCATTATAGAAGTTAGTTGACAACTCTGATATTTGGGACTTCAATAAGGTTTTGGGGAAAACATGCTTTTGGCAGGTATTGGTTTTTCAAATAATATGTTGATGCTGCAGCTGTCTACTGATGACCAGAAATTTACTAATTTTTAGTCACTTAAATAGTGACTAGTGACAATATGAATATTCAGTTCTTCCAAGAAGAGATAATGCCCGATGCTCTCTCTCCTCTTTTCTTAGTGGTTTAGCCCCTCAACAAGAAATGGCTGTCCCTGAAGTGGACAAGATTCACATTCCTATCTGTCTTTTAAGGATACCTAGGTGCTACCATAGAGATCGCTGTCTCCTCCTGGACTGCACTTAGGACGAGAATGATGTTTCCCACTGACAAGCCAAAAAAAAAATGAGTTACATTTAATGGCTAGACACTATGACATAATACAAAAACAAACCCCAAAGCAGGAATTTTGACATTTATATTATATGTAGTAATTTTTAGTTTATGAAATACATTAAGAACAGTTTGCCTTTTCAGCATTTCATGCTTTAAGTAATATTTCATGTTTTCAATATTTCACCTGTGCTAAGACAAAAGCTACAGATATAAACACATATTTCACATGTGTTTGCATACATGCAAAATCAAATAACCATTTTCAACTTATAGACACTTGTTACCCCTATAGCTCAAATAATAAAAGTCAAGTACCTATTTTTGTAAATGTAATGTTTGCCTGTATTTATAGCTTCTGGAAACTTAACTCTGCTAATATATAAATAAGAATGCCAATATTTTATGACATTTTACAAGTGCTAGGTATTGTCCTGAATTATTTGCATGTGCTATCTCATTTAATACTCACAACCAGCTGGCATAATAACTATTAGTATCCCATTTCATAATAAAGAAACATGTTAGGAGAATTAGTTATATAACCAAGATCTCATAGCTGGTGAATTGTGCATTAGAATTGAGACTCAGTTCTGTCTTCACTCGAAAGACTATGTACCGCATCAATCAACCCCATCTTCATGAGGTCATCCTTGTCCGTAAGCACTTAGGAGCATAATCTCTTCTCATTTTGAGAGGGTAGGTTAGGCAGAAAATTGCAACCCAGGCGAAACACTATACAACCTTGCTATTTCTTGGTTTCATGCCATCTTCATGGGCATGCAGGTGGACCTAGAAATGGAGAAGCACCAGCCAACCAAACCTATTTCAACCAAGGCATTTTAATTATAGCATTTCTATGACACTATTGACAGCAAGGAACAGGGAACTTGACAGGAACTTTCTAAAGCAAAAATGGAAACATTATTGATTCATGAATTGCAACAATACAGGGATGGTGTGCTTTCAGCCAAAGCTTGCTCCAGAGATCTATGAAGCCTTGAGGAGCTAGTTTCTTTTGTTGGGGTGTCTATCTCCTCTGTGTATCACATGTGCCATCAGCCTGTCTCCACTCATGGTAGTAGCAATGACCAAAGAAATCCCTGACTTCCTCTCCTCACCACCCAAATCAAAGAGAGAGAGAGATTCCTTATGGCTTCTCAGGATGAAAATCCTTTTTAATGTTTAACAGGCACCAGCTACTGTTACCTAGAAGCCCAAGTCAGAATTATTTATAATATTGCTCCTTGACATATAAACACTATGTTTGTGGCAAAAAAGAGGATTTTTCCAGACCTGTGTGTACAGTAGTCTCCCTTATCCATGGGGAATATATTCCAAGACCTCCAAATGAATGCCTGAAACCATAGAGGGTACTGAATCCTACGTATACTGTGATTTCTTCTATGCATACATACCTATGATAAAGTTTCATTTATAACTTAGACACAGTAAGAGATTAACAACAATAATAATTAGAACAATTATAACAATATATTGTAATAAAAGTTGTGTGAGTGTGGTCTCTCACCCTCAAAATATGTTATTGTACTGTTCTCACCTATTTTCTGACCATGGTTGACTGAGGGTAACTGAAACTGAAAGCAAAATTGGGAATCAGGGAGTATTTTGTCCGTACTATTTGGGCACCCCAAGCACATATGTACACAATGGAAAACTGTTATTCAAGAAGAATGGCATTTTGTTTACACTTTTGGGTGATATTGTCTCTATTCTCTATCTAAAATATTTATGCCCTTATTAGCTTAAAATCCTAATTACTGTCTCCTTGACTAAAGTATTTCAGACTTGTTACTTTTGATGAGTTACAACTATTTGTTCCATGTGAGAAAGTATTGTAAAGTCATTTAGAACTAAATATTTCACATCAGTTTGGAGTCATTTGGATAGATGAAGTTTAATGAATTCTAATTTTTTTAAAAAATTTTTCTTCCAGAACTTGTAAGCTGTGCGGTGATGTTAAGGTGGTTTCTATTTAATAAATAAAATATCAGAAATATCAAAAACTCTGGAAACATCAAAAAAAGAAAAAGTTATGTGTTATGAGTGTATAAAATATATGTAGATACTAGTCTATTTGATCATCTACTACCATGAAATATACATAAATCTGTTATAAAAAGTTAAAATTTGCCAAAACGTATGCACATACATAGACCATATGTGGCACCATTCACAGTGAGAGACATGTAAACACAGGTAAAGATGCGATATTAAATCTGCATAAAATTAACTGTTGGACCTGCTGTACTACCGTAATAATTTTGTAGTTCCCTCCTGTTGCTACTGCAGTGAGCTCAAGTGTTGCAAGCATCCACTTAAAATGCCATGTGATGCCAATCATCTCCGTGTGAGTGGTTTGTCTCCCAGCAAATTGCAGACACAATAAAAAGTGATCTCTCATGGTTCTTGCACATTTTTTTTTATCATGTTTAATGCGATAGTTTAAACCTTGAATAACACCATGGGACCCAAAGGAAGTGCCATTACTAGTGCTAGAAGTGCTCCCCAGAAGCAGAGGAAAGTCATGACATTAGAAAGAAAAAGCTGGGCCAGGCATTGTGGCTCACGCCTATAATACGAGGTCAGGAGATCGAGACCATCCTGGCTAACACAGTGAAACCCCATCTCTACTAAAAATACAAAAATTAGCCAGGTGTAGTGGCGGCACCTGTAGTCCCAGCTATTCGGGAGGCTGAGACAGGAGAATGGCGTGAACCCGAGAGGCAGAGCTTGCAGTGAGCCGAGATCGCGCCACTGCATTCCAGCCTGGGGGACAGAGCAAGATTCCGTCTCAGAAAAAAAAAAAAAAAAAAAAAAAGAAAAAGCTGAATTGCTTAACGTGTACCATAGTTTGAGGTCTACAGCTGCAGTTGCCACCATTTCAGACAGATAATTCATCCTGTAAACAGATGATGAAAACTTACGGGATCAGTAAATACAGTACAGTACAGTAAATTTATTTTCACTTCCTTATGATTTTCTTAATAACATTTTTTCTAGCTTATTATTGTAGGAGTACAGTATATAATACAGACAACATACAAAATATGTGTTCATCCACTGCTTAGGTTATTGGTAAGGCTTCTGTTCAACAGTAGTCTATTAGTTAAGTTTTGGGGGAGTCAAAAATTATATGCAGATTTTCAACTGCTCGGTCCAGGGTAGGGGTGAGATCAACATCCTAACCCATGCGGCATTCAACAGTCAACTGTAGTCACTGTATAAAAGCTTTCTGACTGTTTACTATGCGGAAAGGACTTACTCAGGGCCCTCCGTGAAGCAGGAAGTTTTAGTTAGGACCTAGACTTTAACATTTCTTCAGCTTGGGTTTCTTTAGTCAGCAATAAAACTGCTTTGTTCATTAGTATCAATGACAGCAACAATCATGCTACTGCTTGGCAATTTAAAATTGAAAGGTCACTTTCATGTGTCCTCTCCACGTGGGCTCACCCATAGAATGGTGGAGAAATGGGCCAGCACCTTTATTGTACCCATCTTACGTATGCAGAAACTCAAGCTCCAAAAGGGATTCACCCATGGTTAGTTCACGGCAGATGGGATCTTAAACCTATGTTCATGTGCCGTCCATGGAAACAGCCTTGCACTGAGAAGCAGGAGGCTAAGGAGTGACCTGCTGCTGTGTGATCTTTGAGAAATTGCTTTGACAATTGCTTAATCTTTCTGAGCATCAGTTTTCTCATGCTCCTCTTCCATTACAAGGCTATTGTGGGGCTGAAATAAGTTTTGAAAAATAATATACATAGACAAGATGTTACTAAAACATTTTCTTCTCTATATTGTATTGCTAGTTACCTATTGAAAGACTCACTATAATCTATAAATATTTATTCAAATAATTTACATCCATGTTAAAATCAGAGAGCAGAAGCTGCAATAAAATTAGTTCTGGCACCTTATCTGAGGCCCTCAGTGGAACCAGAGCCAGTCTAATAGAAATTGGACAAAATGATTAAAATACTTTATGTTGCAATTTCCTTTGTTTTTATTTGATTACTTGTTTTTTGCTTATTTTTCTCTACTTTTGTTTGTTTTGATGACAATCTGTGCTAATGAAGAATTCTTGATTAGATGGGTTGGGTTTTTTTAAGCAAATTTTTTCCCTTCAGTGATATCTGAGAAAGAATGAAAGTGAGATTCCAAATAACATCGATAAAGAGAAATCACTGAAAATTATATGAATTCAGACCATTCACAGGCCTGCAGATTTTGTCAAACTGCTTTCAAAACTAAAAAACCATTTTTTAATTTATTATAATTTTTTCAGGGCAAATAACTTCTGGTTGCATTGTTTAAATTGCATTCTTCAAATTATTTATATGAGTGTGAAGAATATAGAAATTAAGCCAATATGCTTATATTAGATATTGCTAACTGCTGACTGAAACCCAAATTACGAATTCCAAATGCACACTCTTTAGTGTTTACATTTATTTGAAGAGAAAGATCAAATTAGATCACATGTAATTGGTTAATCAAAATGACACTGAAAATGGAAAATTATTTTCAGGCTCTTTAATTCATTGTTTAAAATTGGAGTAACACTTAGGATACTTGAAGCTTTACCTTAAAAGTAGAGGTCAATTTGAGACTTGTAATGCTTTCTGATCAAATGGCTTCAAAACTTATTAAAGTACATGTTTCTAAATCTGATTTTATAACCCCATGGGTGTTCAACAGAGACAAAACCTTCATCCACCTGCTTCAGTACACTGCACAGGATTTGTATGTAGGATCTGCCAGTGTAAGTTATCCATGTCCAAGAATATGTCAGATGAATTTGCCTTGTCTGCTGCTGAGCTTTGACAGTAGCTGGAAATTTGACCATGGCTCAAAGATAATATAATTTGACCATATTATTTCCATATTATTCTTAAGCAGTTCCTTAGAGAAGCAAAAATAATTAGTGTTCCTATTCAGTTAGGTTATATGTACCTTTTCTGTTGTATTTATGAAAGCTCTTCTTCTCTTGGAATCAATACAGTTGAAGGCTAAGGAAAACACACATATTCAGAGAGTTTCTGTCATTTTTCACAGAGCTGGAACCAATTAGTCTTCACAGTTGTGTTGCTCAAACTATTGAAATATACAAATAGATTCAACTTTGGAAACAGTTTCTAGCTACATTTATTGCCTTTTCTAATAGTCCCCATTATTGAGATGTGTGTGTTTGTTTGTGTACATATTAATTGTCAGTATAATGGGAAAGAAAAGTAGAAATAGTACTTGAAGCTAGAAATGATGTTAGTGACCAAGACACATGCCTAGAAGGTCTAGATCCTTCCTATAGGATGGCCACAGATTTAGATCGTAGCTTTCTATCAGTCAGCCCAAAGAGGGACATAGGCTTAAAATGTAATGTCTATAAAGCTAATTTTAAATAAAAATAAAATTCTTCCTTATTTTGAGTCCAGATAAATTTCTGCCATATGAGTTCATTTTAAGTAGACGATTAGAAATGATAAACCATGAGGGCTAAGCACAGTGGCTCACACCTGTAATCCCAACACTTTAGGAGACCAAGGCGGGCAGATCGCTTGAGCCCAGGAGTTTGAGACCAGCCTGGGCAACATGGTGAAACCCTGTCGCTACAAAAAATATAAAAATTTGCCAGACGTGGTGGTGGGCACCTATAGTCCCAGCTACTTGAAAGACTGAGGCTGGACACAGAGGGAGGCACTTTAGTCTGGGCGTGACAGAACTAGACCCTGTCTGAAAGAAAGAAGGAAAGAAAGAAAGAGAGACGAAGGGAAGGGGAGGGGAGGGGAGGGGAGGGGAGATTGAGAGGGAGAAAGGAGGGGAGGGGAGGGGTAGAAAGAAAGAGAAAGAAAGAAATTAAGAAATTATAAAACATGGAGTTCCTTTTTAATCGCTAAATAGACTAGAATTGACACCTTACTCTGCCCATAGTATCAAGCAATACATATTTTGGTAATCATGGTATCGGAAAAGAAATGTGGCATAGAATCATCATCAATTTCCTTTGTTAAATTATTGATTAATTCACTGAGAAGAGTCACCTCAGTTACTAATGATGCTAAAAAGTAAATATTCAAGTCATCAGTAAATATTCCCTAAATGCCTATTCGATGAAGCACAGTACGAGTATCACAATTTGCTACTCTAGGTAGTTATATAGAATTATGAGATAGATACACAGTTTTAAAAAAATATAATAGTCTTAAATCTACTGTTCATATATAATAGCTTATAATTAATCATCTTAAGATTTTTGTTTTAGAATAAAAGATAAACTTTTGAATATATTATTAAATTATTTGGATATGGTTATTGACTCAGAAAAAAGTTTGGAAAATACTCTTTTTAAATGGCCTAATAAGAAGTAGTGTTTTTTTCCTAAGACTGCTATGAGTACTAATACTCCAGGCAAATTGACTGTTCTCCACTCATCAAGCCCCTCTAGCAAAGCTAGTTCCCTACTCCCATCAGCAGACCTTACCTTCTACTTTTCTGAGAAAATAAGAACATCTAAGGGAACTCCTCAGTTTCTTTTCTATCTGAAAAGTTATCTTTCTTCATTATATCTTCCTTCCCTTCATTCTAAAACAGAAAAATTTTCATGCTTTCTTCTGACACAGATTCCTCATCTATGCTTTTGAGTTCCTTTTTGGTTCTCAATTTTTTTCATCCATTCTTTAATGAAATGTTTGTTTATTTATTTATTTATTTATTTATTATTTTACTTTAAATTCTGGGATACATGTGCAGAATGTTCAGGTTTGTTACATGTGCCATGGTGGTCTGCTGCACCTATCAACCTGTCATCTAGGTTTTAAGCCCCGCATGCATTAGGTATTTGTCCTAATGCTCTCCCTCCCCTTGTCCTCCACCTACTGACAGGCCCTGGTGTGTGATGTTCCCCTCCCTGTGTCTGTGTGTTCTCATTGTTCAGCTCCCACTTATGAGTGAGAACATGCAGTGTTTTTCTATTCCAGTTTAGTTTGCTGAAAATGATGGCTTCCAGCTTCATCCATGTCCCTGCAAAGGACATGAACTCATTCTTTTTTATGGCTGCATAGTATCCCATTTTTAAAAGCATTTATTCCATTATCTTATTACTTGTATCTTTTCCTCCTTTGCTCCAAGTCTCCTTGCCTTAAAACAACCTACTTCTTAATCTTGATTCTTTTTCGGGCTATACATTTGCAGAGTTTGCCTGAAAGGGATGGAAAGAGATGGGATATAATAGCTTTCTAAAGTGTCTCTGTGACTGTGGCAGTTGTCTTCTCAGAACCACTGATGTCTCTCGGTGTCTGCCAACTAAAGTTCTTTGCCTTCTGCCACCACCATCACCTCAGTCTGCCTAATGTTCTAGGCACACAGACTGTTTCTCCAACACCCCTTCTCTTGTCTATGTCACAATAATAACCTCACATTAAATGCATCTCTGCCTGCAAATCTGAGTCATCTTTCAAAATCTAAGATAGTGTTCCTTAAATGCAGCATTTGTAAGCAATGTCTTGTCTTTGTATACTCACAACACCATTTCATGCCTCTGTTGCTTTCATAGCTTATTGTTCATATGCTTTCCTTACTCGTTAGACAGTAAGCTCTTTGAAAGCAGAGTGTTGTCTCATTTATCTTGATCCTACACATGCACACTATTTTTTATTCTTACTTGGTGTCATTGAAATTGATTTAAATTTATACATATGTGGGGATTTTTTTGGTAAACGAGACAGTAATATCTGGATTCAAACAAAGAAATATGAAGGTTGCATTTTAGCAATATTTTATTTCATCAATTAGTATATATGAGCTTTGGAAAAAATGTAATTTGACTGAGTGAATGAGCCTGCAGATGGAATTCTGGAATTGCCTGACAGAATTTGCCCAATAGGATCTTATAAATGCCTGCTTGAAACTTGAATTTTTTAAGCCTTAAACTTTGTAAGCAATGATATATTCCGAGATGAGACCAAAAATATGAATACCATTCACAGTTTATCAAAATGTCAAGGAGGTACCTGAATAACCATGTAGCACAGGTAATAATAAAGCTTTATCTGGTTAATTCATTTGTGTAAATCATGGCTTCCACTTGAGCCACTTCCCTCTGTCTAGTCTTTCCTGGTTGTTCAAGCCATTTTTGATCATATGGTTCCTAATCTCTGACAACAACTGATGTTCAGGTTATTTGCTGTGTGCTAACCTCATGTCAATTTCTGAAGTCTTGAGAGATAGTATCCACTTACCCTATGTACCTTATAGAACCTGGGACAGTGTGAGTCCAGATTTGTTCTTTGGTTTCCTGAGGTTGTATATCTCTACACAGGCACACAGACCAATTTCCCCACTCTCTAGGAAAATTGTCAAGAGAGGAAATAGAATTGATTCTTTCAGCAGCTCAGTTATTAGAAGTAGATAGGGTCTGTCTGATTAGGTTATATGATATGTCGTAGGCTTTGCCTTGATTTGTTTTTGAGAGATTTTTATTGTGTGTAGACCTACTATAGGTAGACTGAAGACAATTTTCTTTTTCATCACATCTGAGAATCATTTGTACCATGAAATGTGGGATGCAATTCAAATTTTCAGCTGTACTTTCATTGCTTTGGGTATTATTTCCACTGATGCAGGAGGATCTTCCCTCAAAGATGGATTTTCTTCAGGCAAGGTCAGCCTGTTATATGAATACTTATGAATATAATGCATATTTTATGATTTGATTTCTCTGTTCTCTTTGTGTACATAATCCAAAGTTAACAGCGGCCTTTCTTTATGCTAGTCTTGGCATACCTAGGAGTAAAAAGAAAATTGGAGAATCATGACCTTATTTATGTATATCTGCAGCAACCAAATAGTAAACATAAGCATTGTAAACGATAAAACTTGAGAAAACAATACATTGGAGTTATGACTTTGTTGTGTCATACATACTTCTCACTAGAGTATGGTAGTCAAATAAACCTTATTTGCTTTTATCCCTGTCTCTCCAAATATTTAGTTAAAGAGTAAATGTTTAAGATGGCTTGGCTAGAAGTAGTTATTTACCTACCATCATATTAAGGAATAAGATAGAGGAAATTGAAGGGAAGGAAAAAAAATAAAAATGAGAAAATGTATCACAAAAGAGAAAACAAAAAAATATTTTTAATTATACAAAACATCTACTTGGCTCTGCCCTTTTGCAAAACCAATGCAGCAGAAGTATTGCCTATGGAGGTGGTGTTACCATGTCTTCACAGGTCTCCTAGGTGAAATTTTGGTATTGTGAACAAGGGGCTTACCTCCATTGACTCTCAATGAAAGAGCTATCTTTGCTTTTAGGAAGATGATCTCATAACTCTCCTTAAAATATTTACTTTAAAATTTTCATTATAAGAACATAAAAATCTTAGAAAATAGCTTATACTGAAAACTGGTTGTAAATTAGGTAATTATTTTTGCTTTGGATACTAAATAATGCACTGCTTGTAGAAATTGATTATCTTTACTTCTAAGTTTTCTATCATTTACTCATTTTGGAAAAATTAAAATTTTTGTTGAATTGATTTTTATTTACTATAAAAATTGGTAAACAGTTCAGTGGAGCATTGGTCCTTAACTACTGTTATTTTCTGTTTCTTTGATTGTGGATTATACATATCTTTGCTCATTTGAATTTCAAAATTATTAATTCTTCATTTTTAACTTCTTTACTCATTCAATCGATTTCTGCAATAGGGTTAGATAAATAAACTTTGAATAAGAGGACGTAGTGTGGATAATGGAAAATAATTGACTTGACAGTTTAAAGACCTAAGCTGTAGACCAGAACTATCATAATGAGCTGTGGGTCCCTAAGCAAGTCTTTTGACTTCTCTGGTTCATTTGTTAGTTGCCTGATTGATTAAATTCAATGGTTTCTAAATTATTCCACAGCCCTAAACACTGCCTATATTATTTAGAATAAGCTAAACATTAAATAGTAATAGAAGTTTGTAGTTATATATTTGCTCCTAAAATCAAGTTAGTCAGGTATATGACTTACGTGGTGTCAAACTGGGTCAAGGAAACAAACCTAGATTATAGCTCTTATCTTAGAAAACATGACATGTGTTTTAAGGACACATGTTGGGAGAAGTTTGCATGGTCAATATCAGATAAGCACAGCCAAGATGCAGAATGACTAGAGAACGCTATATGATCCTGAATCATCAAAGGAAGATTAAACTATGGTTAGTAGACTGTAATTAACTCAAGGCAAAAGCTAGCGTACTTTTGAAAATAAATTACTACCAGATGTTTAACAAAAAATGATTTATCTGTGGTCTTTACCTAGCCATAAGGTTGTATTAGCTAGAACACCTTATTCCCCAAGCATCCTCATGAACCAACATTCCACCACACTAGAATAAAGTATATACAACCATAGAGAAACCAGAATGGTAGAGTCTTGTATTTTTATTTCATCTGACAAATGTATTTGTTTCTAAATCTAACATTGATAACTGTGCATTTCTATATATTAGCATATATAGTTTTCTTTAAATATGAAGTTCAGTGTCGTTACATCTAGAAAACCTTTTCTAACTTTCCAGAAAGGAGTGACCATTCCCTCTTGCAATCTCCCTTGTAATCTGTTTATATTTATGTCATTTGTTGAATGAATTCACAAATATCACTACCTCCTGAAGCTCTGAGCTCTTTTCTGTTTGTTTGTTTTGTTTTTGTTTTTGTTTTTGAGATGGAGTCTTGCTCTGTTGCCCAGGCTGGAGTGCAGTGGTGTGATCTCGGCTCACTGCAACCTCTGCCTCCTGGGGTTCAAGTGATTTTCCTGCCTCAGCCGCCCGAGTAGTTGGGATTGCAGGTTCCAGCCACCACACCCAGCTAATTTTTGTGGGTTTTTTTGTTTGTTTGTTTGTTTGTTTGTTTGTTTTTGAGACGGAATCTTGCTCTGTCGCCCACGCTGGAGTGCAGTGGCGCGATCTCGGCTCACTGTAAGCTCCGCTGCCTCCCGGGTTCATGCCATTCTCCTGCCTCAGCCTCCCGAGAAGCTGGGACTATAGGCGCACGTCACTACGCCCGGCTAACTTTTTTGTATTTTTAGTAGAGATGGGGTTTCACCGTGTTTGCCAGGATTGTCTCAATCTCCTGACCTCGTGATCCGCCAGCCTCGGCCTCCCAAAGTGCTGGGATTACAGGCATGAGCCACCACGCGCCCGGCCTAATTTTTGTATTTTTAGTAGAAACGGGGTTTTACCATGTTGGCCAGGCTGGTCTTGAAGTCCTGACCTCAAGTGATCTGCCTGCCTGGGCCTCCCAAAGTGCTGGGATTACAGGTGTGAGCCACCACACCCAGCCAGCTCTGAGCTCTTAAATGCAGTGCTTGTCTTTTCTTTTTCTGTATTGTGTAAATATAGCCCATTTCTGGCACATCGTAGGCATTCAGTAAATGTCTTAAAGTATCATAGAATAATCAGAAATCCTATTTAAAGAGGCTTAAGTTACAATTTCTAATGCACATTTCCTGTTTTTGTTTGTTTTCACTAGTTTTAATTTACGCAATGCTTTGTTTCCTATCTTTTCTGTGCTCCTGCACTACCTGCTGAGAATCAGCATTAGACTGTATGTAGCTTTGGTATCATTTTTATGGGCAGTTTCTGGATAATTTGGACTCAATTTGCCCCAGCCTCCTATTATGAAAACTCTGTGGGAATCCTTCTTTCCACGCACCTTCTTGACTTTTCAAAACCTTCTACAGAGTTGTTCCGGGAATGAATTGCCCCATGTTCCAAAACTACGTTTCTCTTTCCCTAGTCATGTCCCTTTAATATGTTTTCTTTTTTACATTTCATCACCAACCTCATTCATTACCTTTATATCAAAAATATTTCTAAAGATCTAGCTTATAGTTATCCTGTCAATGTGTGTGTGTGTGTTTATGTGTGTTGTCTATCCTGTACCTGCCTTCTCTAGTCCTTCCCAGCCTCTTCTTTCTTTGCCACTCTAGGCACTCCAAAGTGGAACAATGGGCCCATTTAGAGTCTTTTTTTTTTTTTTTTTTTGTAGAGAGGAAAAGATGCCTCTACAAAAACCGTGTGAAATTGGTGGAGTATCTCTTGAACATTGATGTCTCTTTCAGTGCTCTTCTCCCATCTGTAGTCACTACTTTTGAATTTTTTCTATTCCCTACTATAAGAGTAAAGTGTCTCTTGAGTGAAGAGTAGTGTTCATTCTTTTAAACATGTAATACTTAAACACTCCTTTTTACTGAGAAATAAAGCTATCATATCTTGTTTCCAGTTCCTATTTGCCATTTTTCCATTTTTGTAAGAATTATTTTCATTGTTGTTGTTTTGATTTTTTTTTTTTTTTTTTTTTGAGACAGGGTCTCACTCTATCCCCCAGGCTGGTGCAGTTATAGCTCACTGTAGCCACAAGCTCCTGGGTTCAAATGATCTTCTCACCTCAGCCTCCCAAGTAACAGGGACTACAGATGTGCACCACCACACCTGCCTAAATTTTTTTGCAGAGATAGAGTCTTGCTATGTTGCCCAGACTGGTCTCAACCTCCTGGTCTTACGCAATCCTCCCAAAGTGCTGGGATTACAGGTGTGAGCCACTATACCCAGCCAATAATGACTGTTTTTAATTATAATAATGCTCATCTAAAGTGTAACTGGTTTACCTTATCAGCTCTTCTCCTAAAATTGTGATATAGTGTATATTTATTTAACCTCAGAAAAAACAAGGGTGATGGGAGGTACTTGCGAGTTCTGCCAATGAAACCTTCACCTCTTGCTAGATTCATGTAAGAGTCATATTAAAGCATTAACTATAACTTGTTTTGAAACAATTTGGAAAAGTAGAGAATGGAAAAAGACAATCCCACTAACAATGGATATTTCTTAAATGTCTATCTATCATCTATCAATCAGTAGCTTGACTCTTGCTTAGCTTAATAGTAATAACCCATAAGCATCCAAGAACAAGTAACTAATGCCAAGGATTTTTTCTCTTCTAAGAATGGGAAGGCTGAGAAACCACTGGGATAGAAACAGTAATACTCAAATCTTCCAAGTGTTTATTACAAATAGGAGATGGAGGATTGGAAAATATTTTCAAGGGTCTCTTTCAACCTGCAGGTCGACAGAAAAACCATCCTGTATGTGGTACAGTGAAATACAATTTTTACCTCATATTTAGGAAGGAATTTTAAATGACCTTGGGATATTTATCAAGATTCATTAGCACTATTTCTGAAAACTTGTTTGTTTTATTAAATATTAAGGTTTCATTACCTGGTAAGTTCTTGTGAATCTAACAACCTAAAAGCAAAGTTAAAGAAATAATCATCTTTCCTCCTTTAGTCCATTTCTTTAATAACATACTATGTAAACTGCTGATTTCTTGAGAATAGGAGCATGAGTTGTCATAATACATTCTCAAGAGCTGTTTGATGAAAGGTTTTTCTTTTATTTTGATGGAGAAATAGAGACACAAAAACTCACTTAAAATTAATGCAAAAAATAAATTTCTGAGATGGCATCTCCATATCTCCATTTCAATAATAACAATAACCAAGTCCCATTGTAGAGGCCATTATTGATTTCAATTTATAACAAAATGATTTGTGCAGAAATGCCGAAATTGATATCATATCTTTCATGTTAATATCATTTGCATCTTTGCTTTAAAATCACACTAATTATCTGGAACTTTCTGTAAGGTAAAGATAAGTATAACATGATTACCATTCTCTTCTTCAAGAGAAACCCAAACATTTAAAAGGTCATGAGTGATGCAACAGAACCAGTTTTCGAATCCTCTTACCAGGTGAAATGGGGAATCATCTGTAATCTATAATTTCAAATACATGTACATGTCATGAAAGGAATGTTTACCATTTCCAGTAGCCATCATCTTAGAAAGTAAGACTGGAAAAGCGAGTCAGAACTGGGAATGCTGTCCCATCACAGCTTGTTGGGGGGCACTCACGTGCTCTGTTTTGCCTGTGGATGCTGCTGGTAGGAATGATGATTTCTGTAGGGGAAGGGAGATTGGCTGGCCTACTGAAAATTAAGCTCTTCTTTTACCTTCTTGCCTCTTAATTTGGTGACTGTGAGATTACCAGTCAGAGGTAGTCACTGACTACTGCAAGTTAAGGCTCCCTATAAATATCTGTCTCTTTAGAACATTGGCCCATTTATGTCTTGGGTATATTTTGTTTGGAGTACAAAATAACTCAGTGATTTCTTTTTTCTTTCTTTCTTTCTCTTTTTTTTTTTTTTTTTTTTTTTTTGAGGAATGCCATGCTTTACTTTAGACTAGATTATAGTTTTTGTGGTGTTTTTTGAAGTGCTTTTATTTGATTTTTTAAAAAAGATGTGATATTTAGTGTGTTAAACCTACAGTTAATTATCTTATAGAAAATGTGTATTTTTTAGGATATCGCCTCTATTCCTTCTATGTTAATGAATCATGCTCTTTAGCGTTGATGAAAGTTTCAATTTTGAGAATAGTAGACCTTGTTAGGTGTCACTTTGGGTACCAGCAAACCGTTGATTTCAGGCAAGAAGAATAAAGTTTAAAAAAGAAAATAAATCTAGCATTTGCTTAATAATTTGCCCTTTGCAGCACCAGAATCTTATGTGACCACCCACATTCATCTGGTTACTGACGTGGTTCTTCCTTCAATTGCAGAAGCTATTTTTGCACCTTTTGTGTCTTTTGAGGAACCGAGTGGGCCTACTTGCTTATAATGATTCATGTCTCAAGTGCACAGGGTGTCCTGAAGTGCTACCGCAGTGATGTGCAGAAATGAGGGGGAAACTAAAGCAAACTACTTCCTTTAAACACTTTGAATGTTCACATGAAGTGGTACTGCAGGAAAGCACATTTTAACTGTTGTTTAATGCTTTAGTTATTCTTACAAGAGTTTTGTAATAACTTGTCAGGAAGAAAGAGCAATTTTTTAAAAAAATAACAAATATACAATTATGGGTATCATAATAATATTTTTAAGTAGGTCTTTTACACTGGGAGATAAACTCTGTTAAGATCATTGATTAATCTATTTGGATTAGGTAGTTTGACCTTCCATGCATTTCTTTGGATCATACTTGAATAAATATTAATTCTATATATGAAAAGTTCCTTTCTTCATTACTTACTAGACTTTGGAAAGTCTGAATTTTGCTTTGGTTGGGTTTGGATTCCTATTTCAGAATTTAATTTTAGCACAAACTATAACATTGCTGAAATAAACTATAGAAACAAATTTACAACGAGGTTATCTAAGACTTCACCTGCGAAGTTTAGTTGCTGATACACCTAAAGATGTTCTTTGGTTTCTGGTTGCATCCATGTCCCTACAAAGGACACAAACTCATCCTTTTTTATGGCTGCATAGTATTCCATGTTGTATATGTGCCACATTTTCTTAATCCAGTCTGTCACTGATGGACATTTGGGTTGATTCCAAGTCTTTGCTATTGTGAATAGTGCCGCAATAAACATATGTGTGCATGTGTCTTTATAGCAGCATGATTTATAATTGTTTGGGTATATACCCAGTATCATTCTCAGCAAACTATCACAAGAACAGAAAACCAAACACTGCATGTTCTCACTCGTAGGTGGGAACTGAACAATGAGATCACTTGGACTCGGGAAGGGGAACATCACACACCGGGGCCTATCACGGGGAGAAGGGAGGGGGTAGGGATTGCATTGAGAGTTATACCTGATGTAAATGATGAGTTGATGGGTGCTGACGAGTTGATGGGTACAGCACACCAACATGGCACAAGTATACATATGTAACAAACCTGCACGTTATGCACATGTACCCTAGAACTTAAAGTATAATTTAACAAAAAAAAAAAAAAAAAAAAAAAGATGTTCTTTGGAAATCTCAGCTTTATGGCAGAACTGTATCATGGACTACAATGACACAATTTCTAGTTCTGATACTTGAAGTTTTAACTCTAGCATTTCACTGTTACAGGGAATTCCTTTTAAATACAAGTATTTATTCAAAAGATTTAAACTATGTTAAAAGAAAGGAAATTCTTTCTTGTTGGGGGGAAATAGCTTATTGAGAGATCCAGTTCCAAATTTTCTTTCCTAAAGGAAGGTAGGTTCTGTGGTGAAGAAGAATGAGCATGCTTATTAAACTCATGACAGGTGTCATCATCTTTTAAATCTTCTTGTTCATCTTTTAGATTCCCAGAAGTTGTGCATGAGCTCCTGTGAGGAGAGTTGGCATCTTGGAAATCAAAGACGGTTGTGATGCAGTTTTTTGATATGCGGATAACAGGTTAATAACTAAAATTTATTTATTCTTATTCTCGTGTTACATTAAACTTGAAAAGCTGTTTTGGCCGACCATGGGCTCATATATAAACTGATTTTGTCATCAAATCAGGGAGGAAACAATATATTATTTTCCATCTAGAGAGAAAAATGTTGTTTTGTTGTATTTTGTTTTTCATAGTAGACTAGTCTTTTTTTTTTTTTTTTTTTTTTTTTTTTTTTTTTTTTTTAGATGGAGTCTTGCTCTGTCGCTAGCTAGGCTGGAGTGCAGAGGCACAATCTCGGCTCACTGCAACCTCTGCCTTCTGGGTTCAAGTGATTCTCCTGCCTCAGCCTCCCAAGTATCTGGGACTACAGGCACCTGATACCATGCCTGGCTCATTTTTGTATTTTTAGTAGAGACAGGGTTTCACCATGTTGGCCAGGATGGTCTCGATCTCTTGACCTCGGCCTCCCACAAGTGCTGGGATTACAGGCGTGAGCCACCGCGCCCAGCCCACCAGTCTTAATTATAATTAATTATCATTGTTATAATTAAAATAGCTTTATTTCACAGAATTTATTTCTGACAAAGTTTATTTTCATGTGAGACTCTACTTAGTAAATCCTAATAACTTTTGCTATATAATGAGAAAACATCTCAGTAGAAAGGTGAAATCACAATTTAAAAAATTATTTTAAAAGGCATGACAAAATATTAAAAGCAGCATGCTGTAGTCAAAATAAATCATAAATATCTTGACTAAATAGGCAAACTTTACAAATATATACAATGATGCCTGCATTGCAGCCCACATTGAAAAATATGATTGTTTCTCATTAGGTTTTAAATATCAAACTAGATTTTAATTACATCAAATTAGAGGATGATCATCACAATATTTTTACTCTTCTCCAAAAATTTTCTGTATTGCTTGGCAGGATTATATATAATATAGTTTTCTCCATATAGTGGCAACTTGCTCATTTTGGAGGGAACTGAGGTTGTTATGGGAATTTTTACTAAAAGAAGCCTTTATAATGAATTTGGCTCTCAGGAAGGCACCTTTTAAAAAATCCTCCTGTGGAAATAAGTCTTTATTCAGCTGGACTCTGGCACTCGTCATGCCTTCTTTCTTGGTAGTTCCTTTTTTCCCTCATCCCATACTCTCTGAGCATGTGTGCTCTGAGCGGTGGTTGGGCAATAAGTGTCTAAGTGACCCGTGGGATCAGTGTTACAACTGCGATGCCCTGAGGTGTTCATGCGTTTTTTAAAGATTTTACAATTGATCTATGGCATTTTAATAACAAACACAATGATGTCCCTTCTAAAATGTCATTCACTAATTATTACCATAATACACATATTTTGTTTACAAGTGTCATACTACCAAATCCTCAAGAAAAGACCAAATGTTTGTAAGTGTCATACCACCAAATCCTCAAGAAAAGAGCAAGTGACCATGTGCATTTTAAAAAATGTTTTATTTTTTTAAATGTTGGAAGTGGAGAAGCTGTGTTTGCTGCCAGTCCTTTTATACCATCATTATTTAGGATGTCATTATTTAATGCTCACTTGACTTTTGCCACCACTCAAGTAATGACTAATTTCCTGAGGTAAAGTCTTTTCTGAGATAATGTTTTTCTAAGCAAAAGATCCCAGATTGACAATCTTGGGTACTGTAGGTCTTTATTCTTCTGCAGAGCAAGCCTGTCTTCCTGCCAATCCCACCCAGTCGTTATCCTGAAGAGACCTCTGAGGAGGTCCATCCAGGAGGCTGTTTCTGTGTCTTTCCTTTGGGAGCTTGTCTGAGGACATTATTTAACTGGGTACCAAACTTATTTGAGTGGGACTCTGAAGAGTGGCCAAAGGAGAAGGCACACTTCTAGAAGAATGCCAGCTCTTCCCTGTAATATTTTCTTTCACTTCAATTCCTTTAGTTCTATTACCACCGAAATAGCCATGCAGAGGTAATCTCTTTGTTTACATGATCCCCCTCTGAAAAGTGTGATGAGCCTGCCAGACAATGTCTGTCTTTATTGACTGGAGGACTCCTGTGGGCTGTAGCAGTATCCACAGGAAACCCAGAGTCATATCCCCTGAGTTTTATTATCCAGTCAATTATCTTACTCCTTTCATAGCACTCAAAACCCACTAGAGAAAATTTTAACTGTGAATGCAAAACTGTATTTGGAATTCCGCTCCTTTGTTGGCAGTGGGTGCCAAAAATGACTTTGTGTGGGTTTGGTTACCATAAAAGGAAATATCAGTGAATAAAGTGATAACTCACTGTTTGCATATGAGAATTACTCTCCTACTGCATTTTTTGATGTATCAATTGATTAGGAAACCTGGTATATATTTTTAATGGACTATTAGAGAATCTGAAAAATGAATTGACTCTACACAGTCATAGAGAAATGCTGTAGCTATAATTAACCATATTACTATAGATCTTTATAGTTCTAAGTAGATCTCTGTTGAAGAAATTAAACTAAAATTGCAGGTAGATACAATGGTACATTTAATGATTTATAATAATATTATGAAGTCCAAAGAAAGTATTTTCCTAGACTTAATGATTCATTTAATATAGATTTCCTTCTCTAACATACTTATTAAAATGTTTTCTTATCTATAAGCATTTTTATACATTTCAGTAATAAAATGCAAGCTCACGAATTTATGTCATTTGGAAGAGTTAGGTTGCTTAGTAAAAGTGTCACCTAACAAAACAAGACAAATGCCATTATCTAACCTTGAATTAAACTTGGAAAACCCAATTGTTTTTAAAGTGAATTTGTTTTCCTCAGTATAATTTGAGTGGAGTAGCAGAGAAACTTTCAAACCCTCCCAAATCCTGCTCGTTTTTAAAGAGAAAGTCATGCCATGTTCAGTAATAGATTATGATGCATACAATTTCCATTGCAGAATCTTTTCAGTTTCCAGGATAAGCAGCTGTAGAAAAATGACTAATACAAATAGTCCATATTTTTAATGGTTCATAAATATGATCAATAAATTCCAAAAAGAAGCCATCACTCACTTTCTCTCCCACCTACCTTTCTCTGTGTGTCTCAGAAACTCCAAGAAGAGACGTGATTTTATGGACAGTAGTTAGTCAAAGGCTCCCCAAGGATAGTGTTGGAGAGAAAAAGACATCCTCAAACATGTTTCAAATCAAATGTGAAAGGTTCATGTGAAATAAGCATGATTTCTAGTTCCCTAGTAAGTCTTCCACTGAAGTGAAAAACTAGACATTGTGAATCAGAGGAGGGATCCCTGTAGGGCTGGGACCTCCAGCTTAGGCACAAAGATGGACGCTCTTCCGGCACAACCCAGGAGAGAAAGCATGGCGTGGGATATCATCTAGCTAGATGATAAAATGGTGGTAAAATGGTGGGGCATCTTGGGTAGGCTTGTCTTAGAAATTTAGAAGGAAGAGATTTTCTTGACAGAAGCTATTTGCATAATTGAGTTAATGTTTTGAATCTTAAAAACTTTCTGGATAATAAGTGCTGCTGGAATATAGAAAGATCCTAGGTTAAACTTAGCAAAATTGATTTTTTAAAATAAAATGATAGATAAGACTTTTTTTCTGATTAGCCTCCTTCTCCTAAAAATTAAACAGTTAACTTAATGGTCTAGACATGTTTTGTTCTGACCATGGGATATCTGATTTTGAATTTTATGTAAGTCACTGTTTTTCACCTTCTGGTGTATTCTCTAGTAGCAGAATATTATTTCTGAATTTTATTTGATGCATCTACTAGATGATATGCCCTTAGTGTATAAGAATGGTTTTATTATTTTAAACCATAAAAATTAAATGTCTGATTTATAAAGGTATTACCTCATTGCTAAGTGAAAACATTATATTTTATGGAATAACTTATGAAATAAATTATTCCAGCCCTGTTTTTTATAAAATTGTATGTACTTATTACTTGAAGTTTATGCTGTTTTTGTTTTGTTTTTTTGTTTGTTTTGAGAGTCTCACTCTGTTCCCCAGGCTGGAGTGCAGTGCTGCAATCATAGCTCACTGCAGCCTCGACCTGCTGGGCTCAAGTGATTCTCCCACCTCAGCCTCCTGAGTAGTTGAGACTACAGGTACATGCCACCACACCCAGCTAATTTTTGTATTTTTTTGTAGAGATGGAGTTTTGCCCGGGCTGGTCTCGAACTTCTAAGCTTAAGCGATCCACCTGCCTCCACCTCCCAAAGTGCTAGGATTGTAGGCATGAGCCACCATGCCCAGTCCCTGAAGTTTATGTTTTGAGCAAAATTATATATTCTGTGTCAACCAAAAGATGGAAAATGATACATACCTGATTTTCACTTGTAACGTTCTTATTTTCCTTAAAACTAATGATTTCCAAGCTGGGCACAGTGACTTGGGAGCTACTTGGGAAGCAGGGGCCAGAGGATCCCTTGAGCCCATGAGTTTGAGTCCAGCCTGGACAAGAAAGTGAGACCCCCTCCTCTAAAAAAAAACAGTAATGATTTTCAAAGAACAAAAGAAAACAGTCTGTCATGAGACTTTATTACAGTCTTACAAGAAGCTGTTCTCATTAATACTTAATATACATATTTTGAACATTATTTAAATTATGGACTTTTTATTTCTAGGAAATGGCATTTTGGGGCCATTTTTTTGTACTACAAACATGCAGAGCTCATTTATATTCTCTCAGAACCATTAAAAGTTGAGACATTTCACATATTAAAGTTAAGTAAAAATATTTAGGTGAAGATATTATTGAAGATGTATTATTTTAAGTTGGAATAAAACTTAATGGAGAATGGTGGTGAGTCCTCCTAGACTTAGAAGTCATCAAATTTAGATCTGCATTTTGGTTCTGAAACCCAACCTCTCTGAGAATCATTCTCAACTGTAAAATAAGTGTAATAATACCCTTAGCATAGGGGTATAATGAAGATAAAATAAGACAATGTACATGAAACTCTTTAACAGTATGTGTCAGCCCATAGTAAATATATAGTAAATGACAGCCATTATCATTGTTATAATTAACAGTGGAACTGCATGCATAGATCAATACCATGATACAATATTAAATCTGAAAAGTAACTTAGAAATTATTCACTTCAAACTCTGAGTCCTAATTGAGGATTCACACATGCTTGTCTTGAATTGGAGATGCAGCATACTTCCATTTTAGAGGATATTATTTACCTCTGCAAATCTGACAGAGGCTGTGTCTACATGAACCTTAAATATTTAGTTAATTAAACACAGTCAGCCAATTCAGAATCAACATTGTGTCTTCTTCTTGTTAGCATGGTTCCTGGAATTGACAGAAGTAAATTTGCATTGGAATATTATGAGGCCATCACTTCTGCTTCAGTTTTTGCCTCATTTTCTATAGAGGGATGCTACAGAAAATTATTGCGCAGCAAAAAATTAAATCCAACAGCAAAACTTTTTAGCAAACTGAAATTAATATCTTTGTTTAGTTTTTTGACTGCTGCTTGACAAATCTCTTAGGCTTCATGGCCATTAAGAGAAGGAATCTTTGAGTACAGATGTCTTACTACAAATATCTGGGGGTTACTGATTTCTCACCCAAAGACTTACTGTTCCTGTGGGAATTTCCAGGCGCTTTTCCCCTTTCAAAGTCCAACTTCTCTCATCATCATCATCACAGTCAAATTCTATGTTAGGGAGAAAATTGCCCATGAAAGTAAGACTACTATTTGAGTTTTGCTTTAGGAATCTGCAGTACGTCTGCATGGTAGCATTTTTAAAAATTATTAACCAGTGTTTTATTTAAAAAGATAAACATGCTCATGTTAAGAAAAATAAACAAAAATTAAACTTACTGAAAGTCATGAGGTGAAAAGTAAAAATCCTTTCTTTGCTTTTCCTCTGAATCCCAGGTTCCACTCTTTTTTTTTTTTTTTTTTGAGATGGAGTTTTGCTCTTGTTCCCCAGGCTGGAATGCAATGGCTCCATCTTGGCTCACTGAAACCTCTGCCTCCCGGGTCCAAACAATTCTCCTGCCTCAGCCTCCCAAGTAGCTGGGATTACAGGCATGCACCACCACGCCCAGCTAATTTTTTGTATTTTTAGTAGAGACGGAGTTTCTCTATGTTGATCAGGCTGGTGTCCATGCTGTCTGGCATCCTCACAGGAATTTTCTGTTGATCAATTGTTCCTCTTTTTCACCCATAGAATTAACAATGTGTCTTCATACTAGGGTGCAATAAGCTTTTCTTGCATTTAATGTTACTATTCTCTGAACAAGTTTCTATATTGGCACTTATAGCTGTACTTTTTCAAATGCCTCAGTTTTATAATTGAGCCATAATTTATTTAAGCAGTTCTTGTACATATATTAGTGTGCACTTGTACAAGGACACCTGTAAGGATATATTTCCAGCAGTGGAATTTCTAGGTCAATGTGTATGATCTTTTTTATTTTGATAAACTGACACATTGCCTATCAAGGAAACATCTGAGGTTTTATGACAGTTGATACAGTTTATCATTGAAGTTCTCAGAATCCTCTGGGTACCTCATTGAACACTGCCTTAAGGAAGTTGAGTATTCACTTAAAATTGAATGATTACTTAGTTGTCAAGTCTTCCTGAATCATAGGCCCTCATCTAGAGGACTCCTTCACTTTGCCATTATGTAAATTTCCTAAAAAGGAAATTTATTCTTTTTAAACATAAACATTCAAACCTATCAGAAAAAAAAAAAAAAACTAAACAAAAAAACCCACTATTTTCAGCCAGGTGAGGTGGCTCACACCTATAATCCTAACACTTTGGGAGACCAAGATTGCTTGAGCCCAGGAGTTTGAGACCAGCCTGGGCAATATGGCAAGACCTCATCTCTACAAAAAATACAAAAATTAGATGGGTGTAGTGGTGTACACCTTTAATCCCAGTTACTTGGAAGCCTAAGGTGGGAGGATCGCCTGAGCTCAGGGAGGTCAAGGCTGCAATGAACAGTGATTCCACCACTGTACTCAAGCCTGGGCACCAGAGTGAGACTCTGTCTCAAAAAACAAAACAAAAAATTCCCACTATTCTCAACTTTTAGTATCTAGGGAATTAGAACTAGGCTGATTACATTTAAATAACTAAGACGTTTGATATGTAATAATCGTATATCTTAGAAAATATTACCATGATGTTTTTATAATATTTTCTCTGAGTTATTTTTGAGTCACAGTGTCAATATAAGGTTTACTCTTCTGGTGTAATGCTTTCTGAAGCAGTTTCTAGCTTTTGTTTTAGGGTACATAGCTTTGTGAACCCTTTATATAATGAACTGGAAATTGGAATTTGTATTTGTATGTATCAATGGTATGGTTTAATGGAACAATTTTTCCTAACTGCATTTATTTTGTATCCAGGAAGCGTCAGGACAATCATGCCCATGAGGGCTCTAAACTGTTCAGGTAATCATTTCATTTTTAAACTGTCCTATAAATATGCTTTGTTTTCCATATTAAGAAGACTTTATAATTGTTTTGTTTAGATGTACCCTTTTATCTTTTCCAAATTTCTGTGACATCTGATTCTTACAGCCTTGATGTCATGTTACTAATCACTGATTTTAAGCTGTAAAATAAAGCTATACTTTATAGTAATATATAATACTTTATGAATTTTATAAAACATGTATTTTATATATGTATGCTTATATATATACTGTTATATTTATATTTTATATTAATGTATAACATATATATGGCTTTTTTTTTTTTTTTTTTTTTTTGAGATGGAGTCTCGCTCTGTTGCCAGGCTGCAGTGCAGTGACATGATGTCGGCTCACTGCAACCTCCTCCTCCCGGGTTCAAGTGATTCCCCTCCCTTAGCTTCCCAAGTAACTGGGACTACAGGTGCATGCCACCACACCTAGCTAATTTTTGTATTTTTAGGAGAGATGGGGTTTCACCATGTTGGCCAGGATGGTCTCGGTCTCTTGACCTCATGATCCACCTGCCTCAGCCTCCCAAAGTGCTGGAATTACAGAAGTGAGCCACCATGCCTGGCCACATATTTTTTGTATTAAGCTATAAAACATATCCCTATATAGAGATATGTAATACACTTTGGCATACAAATCATAAAACTTGGTTAGGAATAGCTCTAATTTTTTTAATGGGGCTTTCTAAAATCTTATACTTTCGTAGATAATATCCATCAAGGATATTTTTCTAAAGTTAAAGATATTTAAAAGAGTGACCAAAATTCAAGCATGGAAGAGACTTACGTTTATGACTTAACGCTGAGTTTGAAATTAATATATTTTAATTGTGGAATTAATGTAATCTCAATAAAAATAATTCCTTGGAGTAAGAAGCATTTCAAATTTATCTGATTTCTGGTTGTTTAGTTAGGTTTCTTTTTTTTTTTTTTTTGGTTTCTTATTTGGAACTGTTATGACAATCTCTTTGTATTTTCTTTTTCTTCAGGTCATTTTATCTTAGTGAAACTGGCAATTGAGCTTTGCTCTAGTTGATGGGCAAAATTTCTTCTAGACTATTCATCATCCCAATTTCATCCTAGTTGAAAATTTTCAAATGCCGTAAGAAATCTTTATAGATTTGCACTTAGCTTTTGGATGGACATTTCTACAATGGAGAGAACTGTGTTATAGCCCTGGTCCAAGGACATTACTATCTAATGCCCATAGACTGTGGTGTGCGTGTGGAAGGTTCCAAAGAGAAGGAGCAATCAGCAAGTTTGCAGACCCCTTGGAACATGGAAGCAACCAAGCTTTAAGAAGCACAGCTTTGGAGATACTCCATGAGTCTGCACCGCTTTCAGGGGAACTAGCACTTAAGACCTTGTGTAACAAAATGGACACTGGGGACACAGCTCTAGGACAAAAGGCTACCTCAAGGTCTGGAGAAACTGATAAAGCATCAGGTAGATGGAGACAGGAACAATCGGCTGTTATTAAGATGAGCACTTTTGGCAGTCAAGAAGGACAGCGGCAACCACAAATAGAGCCTGAGCAAATCGGAAACACAGCATCAGCACAACTGTTTGGTTCTGGGAAACTGGCCTCCCCTAGTGAAGTGGTGCAGCAAGTCACAGAGAAGCAATATCCACCGCATCGTCCGAGTCCTTACTCATGCCAACACTCACTCTCTTTCCCTCAGCACTCATTGCCACAGGGGGTCATGCACAGCACCAAGCCACATCAGAGCCTCGAAGGTCCTCCGTGGCTTTTCCCTGGCCCTTTGCCATCCGTTGCCTCCGAGGACTTATTTCCTTTTCCTATACATGGCCACAGTGGTGGTTATCCTAGAAAAAAGATTTCAAGTCTGAACCCTGCTTATAGCCAATACTCCCAGAAAAGTATCGAACAGGCAGAAGAGGCTCACAAGAAAGAGCACAAACCCAAAAAGCCTGGCAAGTACATTTGCCCTTACTGCAGCAGAGCGTGTGCCAAACCTAGCGTACTAAAAAAACACATCAGGTCCCATACTGGGGAGCGGCCATATCCATGTATACCTTGTGGTTTCTCTTTCAAGACAAAGAGCAATTTGTACAAGCACAGGAAGTCACATGCCCATGCAATTAAGGCAGGATTAGTACCTTTCACAGAGTCAGCGGTATCTAAATTGGACCTAGAGGCTGGTTTTATTGATGTAGAAGCAGAAATACATTCAGATGGTGAACAGAGTACAGACACAGATGAGGAGAGTTCTTTATTTGCCGAGGCTTCTGACAAAATGAGTCCTGGCCCACCCATCCCACTGGACATTGCCAGCAGAGGTGGCTATCATGGGTCATTGGAAGAATCATTGGGAGGTCCAATGAAGGTGCCGATTTTGATTATTCCTAAAAGTGGGATTCCTCTCCCTAATGAAAGCTCTCAGTATATGGGCCCTGATATGCTACCAAATCCATCTTTAAATACTAAGGCTGATGATTCGCACACAGTCAAACAGAAACTTGCACTAAGACTGTCAGAGAAAAAAGGACAAGATTCTGAGCCATCGCTCAACCTTCTGAGCCCGCACAGTAAAGGAAGCACTGATTCTGGTTACTTTTCTCGCTCAGAAAGTGCTGAGCAGCAAATAAGCCCTCCCAACACAAATGCAAAGTCTTATGAAGAAATCATCTTTGGAAAATACTGTCGGCTTAGTCCGAGAAATGCACTCAGTGTTACAACCACAAGTCAGGAGCGTGCCGCAATGGGTAGGAAGGGCATAATGGAACCATTACCTCACGTAAACACCAGGTTAGATGTCAAGATGTTTGAAGATCCTGTTTCACAGCTGATCCCAAGCAAGGGAGACGTGGACCCCAGTCAAACGAGCATGCTGAAATCCACTAAGTTCAACAGTGAGTCTAGACAACCCCAGATTATTCCATCATCTATCAGGAATGAAGGAAAACTTTATCCAGCAAACTTCCAAGGCAGTAACCCGGTTCTTTTAGAAGCTCCTGTAGACTCTTCACCCCTTATTAGAAGCAACTCAATGCCAACTTCTTCAGCAACTAATCTAACTATTCCTCCTTCTTTGAGAGGAAGTCACTCATTTGACGAAAGGATGACTGGTACCGACGATGTATTCTATCCAGGGACCGTGGGCATACCCCCTCAGCGCATGCTAAGAAGACAAGCAGCATTTGAACTGCCTTCAGTACAGGAGGGCCATGTGGAGGTCGAGCACCATGGCAGGATGTTGAAGGGTGTCAGCAGTTCATCCCTGAAGGAAAAGAAATTGTCTCCTGGGGACAGGGTTGTGTATGACTATGACGTCTGTCGGAAACCCTATAAGAAGTGGGAGGACTCTGAAACACCAAAGCAAGGCTACAGGGACATTTCCTGCTTGAGTTCTTTCAAACATGGTGGAGAATATTTCATGGATCCTGCGGTGCCATTGCAGGGAGTACCAAGCATGTTTGGAACTACCTGTGAAAACAGGAAACGCCGGAAAGAGAAGAGCGTAGGGGATGAAGAGGACACCCCCATGATCTGCAGCAGCATCGTAAGCACTCCCATGGGCATCATGGCTTCCGATTATGACCCCAAACTGCAGATGCAGGAAGGAGTCAGGAGTGGATTTGCCGTGGCTGGACACGAAAACCTTTCTCATGGTCACACGGAACGCTTTGACCCATGTCGGCCCCAACTGCAGCCTGGAAGTCCATCTCTTGTGTCAGAGGAGTCACCTTCAGCCATTGATTCGGACAAGATGTCAGACCTAGGGGGCAGGAAACCTCCTGGAAATGTGATTTCTGTGATTCAGCACACCAACTCGCTGAGCCGACCCAATTCATTTGAAAGATCTGAGTCAGCCGAACTTGTGGCTTGCACGCAGGATAAAGCCCCTTCCCCTTCAGAGACTTGTGACAGTGAGATTTCAGAAGCCCCAGTGAGTCCTGAGTGGGCTCCACCCGGGGATGGTGCAGAAAGTGGGGGGAAACCCTCTCCATCTCAGCAGGTGCAGCAGCCGTCCTATCACACACAGCCCAGGCTAGTTCGGCAACACAACATCCAGGTTCCTGAGATTCGAGTGACCGAGGAGCCTGATAAACCCGAGAAGGAGAAAGAAGCCCAGAGCAAAGAGCCAGAGAAGCCTGTGGAAGAATTTCAGTGGCCCCAGAGAAGTGAGACTCTTTCCCAGCTCCCCGCGGAGAAATTGCCACCCAAAAAGAAGCGTCTGCGACTTGCCGATATGGAGCACTCCTCAGGGGAGTCCAGCTTTGAATCCACAGGCACAGGCCTCTCCCGCAGCCCCAGCCAAGAAAGCAACTTGTCTCACAGCTCCAGTTTCTCCATGTCTTTTGAAAGAGAAGAAATCAGTAAGCTTTCTGCACTTCCTAAGCAGGATGAGTTTGGGAAGCATTCAGAGTTTCTGACTGTCCCTGCTGGTTCATACTCATTGTCTGTCCCAGGCCATCACCACCAGAAAGAGATGCGACGCTGCTCATCAGAACAGATGCCTTGTCCTCACCCAGCAGAAGTCCCAGAAGTTCGCAGCAAATCATTTGATTATGGGAATCTGTCCCATGCTCCTGTGTCGGGAGTGGCAGCCTCCACGGTATCACCGTCCAGGGAGAGGAAGAAATGCTTTCTGGTGCGGCAAGCTTCCTTCAGTGGCTCCCCAGAAATCGCCCAGGGTGAGGCCGGCATGGATCAGAGTGTGAAGCAGGAGCAGCTGGAGCACCTGCATGCTGGCCTCCGGTCCGGGTGGCACCATGGCCCGCCTGCTGTGCTGCCTCCTCTTCAGCAAGAGGACCCAGGGAAGCAGGTGGTGGGTCCTTGTCCCCCGCTGAGCTCAGGGCCACTGCACCTGGCCCAACCACAGATCATGCACATGGACAGTCAGGAATCTTTGAGAAATCCCTTGATCCAACCAACATCCTATATGACAAGCAAACACTTACCTGAACAGCCACACTTATTTCCACATCAAGAGACAATTCCATTTTCTCCAATCCAGAATGCCTTGTTTCAGTTTCAATATCCTACAGTTTGTATGGTTCATTTACCAGCTCAGCAGCCTCCCTGGTGGCAGGCGCATTTCCCACATCCCTTTGCTCAGCCCCCTCAGAAGAGCTATGGCAAGCCCTCTTTTCAGACAGAAATCCATTCGAGCTATCCCTTAGAGCATGTGGCAGGGAACACGGGAAAGAAACCTGCTGAGTATGCACACACGAAAGAGCAGACCTACCCGTGTTATTCAGGAGCATCAGGGCTACACCCAAAGAACCTTCTTCCAAAGTTTCCATCAGACCAGAGCAGCAAGTCAACCGAAACGCCCTCTGAGCAGGTTCTTCAAGAAGATTTTGCCTCGGCAAATGCTGGGCCTTTGCAGTCCCTCCCGGGAACAGTGGTTCCTGTTCGGATCCAAACACACGTACCATCTTATGGAAGTGTCATGTACACAAGCATTTCTCAGATACTTGGGCAGAATAGCCCTGCCATTGTCATATGCAAAGTCGATGAGAATATGACCCAAAGGACACTGGTCACCAACGCAGCCATGCAAGGGATAGGATTCAACATTGCCCAGGTGCTGGGGCAGCATGCTGGCTTGGAGAAGTACCCCATTTGGAAAGCACCTCAGACTTTACCCCTCGGCTTAGAATCCTCAATCCCCTTGTGTTTACCTTCCACCTCTGACAGCGTGGCCACCCTGGGAGGTAGCAAGCGAATGCTTTCTCCAGCCAGTAGCTTGGAGCTCTTCATGGAAACCAAGCAGCAGAAAAGGGTCAAAGAAGAAAAGATGTATGGACAGATTGTGGAGGAGCTTAGTGCTGTGGAGCTCAACAACTCAGACATCAAAAAGGACCTCTCCCGCCCCCAGAAACCCCAGCTGGTTCGACAAGGGTGTGCTTCTGAGCCAAAAGATGGCTTGCAGTCAGGGTCATCTTCCTTCTCCTCTCTGTCACCCTCCTCATCTCAAGACTATCCTTCTGTTAGCCCGTCTTCCAGGGAGCCATTCCCGCCCAGCAAGGAGATGCTTTCTGGTTCCCAGGCACCACTTCTGGGGCAGAAGTCCAGTGGGCCTTCTGAAAGCAAAGAATCTTCAGATGAATTAGATATCGATGAGACGGCGTCGGACATGAGCATGAGCCCACAGAGTTCTTCATTACCAGCGGGAGATGGTCAGCCGGAAGAGGAAAGGAAGGGCCACAAGCGGCCTGTTGGCATGCTGGTCCGCATGGCCTCTGCCCCCAGTGGGAACGTGGCAGATTCAACTCTTCTTCTCACGGACATGGCAGATTTCCAGCAGATTCTTCAGTTTCCCAGTCTGAGGACAACAACTACTGTGAGTTGGTGCTTCTTGAATTATACAAAACCCAGTTATGTGCAACAGGCCACCTTCAAATCCTCAGTTTATGCTTCATGGTGCATTAGTTCCTGTAACCCAAACCCATCAGGATTGAACACCAAGACCACACTGGCTCTGCTGAGGTCCAAGCAAAAAATCACTGCAGAAATTTATACTCTGGCTGCTATGCATAGGCCTGGAACCGGCAAGCTTACATCATCAAGTGCTTGGAAGCAGTTTACTCAGGTAACAAATATTGTTTTAGGAAGAACTCTGTATTGTGGATTTGATTGCTGAGCAGACTACATAGTGAAGGATATAAGGCCAAAAAAAATATACAAGGAAAATGAAGGTCAGTGTGGGGGCGTTCTCAGAAAGTCTGGCCTTACTCAGGAGTGGAAGAAGCCACTGACTGCACTGGGTTCTGAGGTCTCAGACATGGTCCAAATACTGAAAGTGTCACTTTCTGTATTTTCAGAAGGAAAAGCCTACATTTATGCTTTTAAAATGTAAAAATTTGGGTGCCATGAAATCCTACCACTGGGATTAATTCCCATGGGTTACTTTCCTTCTGACCTTTGTGAGTGACCTAGCAGGTCTAATTGTCTTTGGATGTGAGGAATTCAGGGAATTGTGAAGTGGGCCATAGAGCAGGGAGTGGAGGCTGAAAGGAAAGACAAGGATGGAGGACTGAGCTTTGCAAATGCTGCAGAGCTTACTCTCATTGGCGAGACATCTATATCCTTCAAAACTTATTTTTCCAAGTTGCTGGCTGGTTTGTTCCTACAAGAACCATCAATGCCTTCCATGCAAAATTATAAAAATATTAAGGGACATTTTGAAATTTCTGCTAAATTAATAAGGAGGCAAATACAGGATTTAAAAATATGTTTTCACTTATATTGGTTACCATTCAATAATTTTTGAGACTACTTCCTTAATTAATATAGATTGTTTTCATTGCTACTTCGAAACATAGAATGTTTTTTAAGTATTAGCATTGCACAGAGTGCTGAGTGCATATGTGTATATATATTTTATATATAAAATATATATTTATATAATTATATCTAACAGAATGTTGAATCTATTCAGTGGAAACTGTCATTCTTATCTGATTTTATCCCTAGTGGCCCTTAGTTTATATAACTAGTTCCTGGCCTTTTGGTACAGAATTTAGGCTCATTTTCAGAGATTATGGAAGCGTGGGACATAGGAGCTCCTGTGTCTTGGAGAAAGCATGTGAAATGATTCTCTCTTCTTGTCTTACAGATGAAACCTGATGCGTCCTTTTTATTTGGCAGCAAACTAGAAAGGAAATTAGTGGGAAATATCTTAAAGGAAAGAGGGAAAGGAGATATTCATGGAGATAAAGATATTGGATCCAAACAAACTGAGCCAATCCGAATTAAAATATTTGAAGGAGGGTAAGGAAACATAAGTGCAAATGTAAAATGTTCGGTTATAGGTCAGAGTAAATGGTCCAGAATGTCTGCATGGAAAAAGTACTGTCTAATCTGGTTGGGAGCTGAAAGTAAATTCCTTTTCTATTCACACTTCTGAACTCTGGCTGGTAACAGATCGTAAGTTCATGCCCTTGCTTTTGGGACTTGCTTTTCATAAAAATGTCCCTAATGGATATCATTCAAGCCTCTTCCTTAAATTTCCACCCCTCTAATTTATTATGAAATCTACTAAATTGGGGACACTTGATGTCATCTAAGTTTATTCATTCTTTGATCATTTTATAGGTATTTGTTTTAATGATGGACATATTTTTATTCTATGCTTACAAAAGTCAGATCATGCACAATTGTGTATAATCTTCAGAACTAGTTAATTTTTTCATTTATTTTTCTTATTATATAAAATGGAGGCTTTAATGGGATTTCACCAGTTCCATCAATATCCTTTTCTGCCCCAGGGTCCAAGTCAGGGTACCACATTGCCCTCACTTGTCTTGCCTTCCCAGTCTTCTCTGGTCTATGACGCTTTCTCTGTATTTAGGAATTTCTTTTCAAATCTTGAGTCCTGAGTCATAGAAACTCAAGTAATAAGGTTCAAAGACTTTGTTATTTGTAAAGTTAAGAAAAATTACACATGTGTAATATCTTTTTTTAGATTTTGATATGTATCTTTCATCCAGTCATATAGAAGGAAAACCCTACACTTAGGCTTTTAAAATTTAAAAATTTTGAAGCATGCTAACCACATTTTGGAGATTATGATGTAATTAGCTTTATCTCTACAACAAATCTATTATTTACATATTTTCATGGGCATGACTTTATTCCAATTATATTTGGAGGATAATAATGTTATTTGTTTGACTATAAAATGTGGAATGTGGTTGGGCGTGGTGGCTCACGCCTGTAATCCAGCACTTTGGGAGGCCGAGGCGGGCGGATCACGAGGTCAGGAGATTGAGACCATCCTGGCTAACACAGTGAAACCCCGTCTCTACTAAAAATACAAGAAAATTAGCCGGGCATGGTGGTGGGCACCTGTAGTCCCAGCTACTTGGGAGGCTGAGGCAGGAGAATGGCGTGAACCCAGGAGGCAGAGCTTGCAGTGAACGGAGATTGCGCCACTGCACTCCAGCCTGGGCGACAAAGCGAAACTCCATCTCAAATAAATAAATAAATGAATGAATAAATAAATAAATAAGTAAATAAATAAATAAATAAATAAAAAGCTTGGAATGTTCAGTGAGATGAAATATCCTTTTTTCACCTAGCATTACTGGTTTGGAGATGGATTATTCTATTTGGTTCTCCCCTTAGGTTTTGCCCTCTTTGGATGTCTAGCATTTTCACCACTAAAACCACCATTGTACGTAGTCATGAAGCTTGTCTCGATATTTTTTTGACATCCCCCATCTTTTAACACAAACGAGAGAAATATAGGTTTTATCTTTCCTCAGAGACTGAGTGGTCCCTGTGACTGAATCAACCCTCTCACATTCAGCAGCCTTCATAGCAGTGCACTTGCACCAATAGATTAGCGAGACCTCCACAATTACTCTATGCTTTGGGGAGCCCATCTCCACTAATGAAGGACACAAGTGAAAAAGCTTATGTGAACATTTTATTGCTGTGTTTTGGTGATCCAAAAGGATTGTGCCCATATTTCATTTCCTCCTCCTTTAATTGCCCCATTAGGGGCTATGTCCCCTTACTTCTTAATCTGTGGCCCAATTTCTGCCCAGTGTTGACTAAGTGTTTTTTCCAAACCTGATGTTACCTCCTCTTATTTTGGCAATTGCAAAGTGATAGCTTAAAAAAAACCAAAAAAAGTATTACTGACCAAAATCTTAAGTGTATATTATCTAATTGATAGGTTTAATAATACATTTAATAATTTAGTTAAACATAACTTTGAATTTTTTTCAAAATCCATCAATTATCAAGTAGATTCATGGGCCTGTAGAATTGTTGTATGATATTTTACTTACACAGGTTTTTCTAATACATCATTATATTTTATACAGAATTTTACTGCATTTTCATTCTGGAAGCAAGTTAATCAGCTAAGACATTGAAAATAAAATTATAGTGCTTGATGATAAAATGCATTTCCCATCACTATGATGGTGGGCTATAGTAAGCTTGAATTATCCTTCCCTGAAGAAAATTAGCTTTGTACAAAAGTATTTGTTTTGGTCTATATCTCTTAAGCAATTTCATCTAGTTAGGGGCAGAGAATAGTGAAATTTAAAGCTGAAAGATATTTGCATCTTTAGGGTTTTTTTCTACTTTATTACAAAAGACAAAGATAAAATTCAAAATAATTTTGAAGAACAAGTAGAAGTCAAAATTCCTGGTGAAAGGGGGAAAATTTAAAGGAACCAAAGACATGCAAAATGGATTATTCATAGTTTTGAACAGTTTCTGCTTAATTCTCATCTGTATTGGTACTGACCAAAAAGTAGATAACGTTAAGATTAGATGTGAATCCATAACAGAGTTGCTGTTTAAATATGTGGATGGATTTCCTTTCTTAAAATTATTTCAATAGTTTGGTTGACTGAAGTTAAACTTGCTTTTATTCCTGTTTGTGGATTAGCTAGGATAAAATGAGGAAGTTTGCAATGCTCTTAGAATGTCAAAAAACTGTAAATTTAATGCCTTTAACTAAATCCACAGTGGATTATGGCATTTTGCATGTCAGCTTACCTTTGGAAGTTATGAAAAGAACTCCCCAAATGGAATGTCTTTCCAAAAATAACATTAGACCCAAAATTCTAACCTTAGCTTTGACTTAAGAGATAATGGCAGTCATTGAATTAGTCCATATAATACTACTGTATCCTGTGACAAATCATGTTTTATTGTATTCTAAAATGGCATGGTTGAGCATTGGGTAGATTTCTTCCCTCGATTATCAAAGAAAATACCTAAGACCATTTTTCTAGCTGATTTGATTAAGCAAGATGACCTCAGATATCCTTTCAAACATCTCTATGAAACCCTTCTGGAAACAAATGCAAATTTGATTAAAAATAGAATCTCTAGTTTTCATTATGTAACTACCTTGAAGAAGCTAGTTGAAATTTAGACTCCACATTATTACAGATTCATGGTCTTCGGGAAGAGCAGATCAAATCTGTAGACAACAGTTGGTGAGCTGAGCTCACCCTGTGTAAACTAGAAATTTCTGAGGCACTCTCGTGCCAGGATTGTAAAAATAGAGTAGGAATTTGCAATGAAGAATTCTATTATCAGTTATACTTAATTTAGCAAATTTAGAGGGTTGTATGTTCGTACATGCACATCTTAGATGATGTAATGTTAACAAAAGCTACATGATGAATATGTTGGTATGCTTTTTGTATGTCCCTTGATTGGAGGCCATACTAGAATCCAATCCAAAGGTCTGCAACTCTTTGAGGTTTACATAAGTCAATTTGAACATCTATTTGCCAACTCTATAAATTCACATGTAATAGTGGAGCCAATTCCATTTTGAATTCCATGTAGCATTACATTTTGTTTACAGTGCCAAATCTATTATCTAGTTCTTTCAGGCATTTACTGCATAAATTTCACAAGCTTCATAGACGTAGAGTTGAATAATTGTCTGCAAAAGACCCGCATAAAACTTTGCCATGCAAATAATTAGCTTTTGCTTTAAGATATAGCATGCTAAGAATGTTTGAAAACCACTGGATTCCCCCTTTTTAACACAGGTACAAATCAAATGAAGATTATGTATATGTCAGAGGACGTGGCCGTGGAAAGTACATTTGTGAAGAATGTGGTATTCGCTGTAAGAAGCCAAGCATGCTCAAAAAACACATCCGTACCCATACTGATGTTCGGCCTTATGTATGCAAGTTATGTAACTTTGCCTTCAAAACGAAAGGTACAAGTCTGATTTTTTTGAGAGGAAAAATACTTCTCTATGGCTACTTAGATTTCTGAGTGCTATTTTATAAATAGCCTTCATCAACAATAAAGATGGTTTGTTTGTGAAAATATGATTCCACAAAATGTATTTTCTCCCTCAAGTAAGTGATCAAAGGATGTATGTGAGACTGTGAGGCTCCTTTTATGACTTAATTAAGAGCAATAGACCTAGGTCCGGGCCAGTTGTCTCCAAAGGAAGTGGCTACGAATTGTCTGGATAGCTATTTCTTCATGTTGGAAATGTTATGTGATCTAGATAATATTTATACCAGCATTGAAATCCTGCACATGCAGTGGTATTAGAGAAGCAAGGCAGCAGCTGGGAAGAAAACATGTGCTCTTGGTCAGTTTCAAGATTATAAATAATGTAGAGACCCACACATTCCCAGGTGGGCGCCTCCATCCACAGTTGCATTAATTATGCATAGAAATTTGATAGCTTGTGTTCCCTGTTTTTATCAGCACAGAGACAATTTCTGATTCTCAGTACATAACTGTTAGTCTTATAAAACTGGGACTTGCCTTGAAGTTTTTTTAAAAAATCCGTTTTTAACAGATAGATTTATGTGAAAATATTTTACTGAAAGAAGTTGCTTCAGTTATATTTTTAGAGGTTGTTTGATTTTTGCAGAAGTGTGTTTTACCTTAGGTTCAGTGGATACTATAGGCATTCCCTCACCACTTTAAATTTTCATATTGATTAATCTGCTCTGATACCCTTCAAGAAAAATAAATATCCAGTAAAATTATCTTTGATAGAGAAATGTATAGCTATATTCTTTTATAGCTGAAAATCCTAAATTGCTGTATTGGTTGTAGAAGTGTAAATGGGTAGCCTCTCAACATATCTGTTTCCTTTTTATTAAAAAGATCTATATGACAGGAGTGCCTCATTTGAAGCTGAAATAAAGTATGTGTTCATTTGCATCTCAAAAAATAAACATATGGCCTTTTAAATGCCACTCACCTTTGCACAATCAAGCCCTTTATACAGAACTTTACTAAGAGATTCCCTAGGAGATAAGAAAATAAAAACTTTGATTTTAGGGAATACTGCAAATTCAGGAGTCATTACGAATGATACATATCTTCACTGGGCATATGAGTTTGCTGCAGGTGTAGTTGTGTGAAAAACTGGATGAAGAAATGAGACATCTCTAGATATTTTTAAAAATCAAATTAAGTCTGCCTCTGAATCATCATCTCCTGAAGGAAATAATTTATTCTTGGTCATTATTGGAGTTTCCTTGTCACCCTTTGGGAATGTGCAAATGTCTCAGAATCTTAAAATGAGCAAAACATCCTGGAAAACCCTGCCAGTTTTCACCTCCGGCTGAAATGCCTGTTGTCCAAACCCACATTTTCGTCTGAGCACAGATGGAACGCCCTTGCACGACCAATCCCTTCTCCTCGTCTGTGCCACTTCTTCAAGGGCCTCCCCCGCCACTCTCCTTCCCTCTCCTTGTCCTTATACATTACTTCCACAGCTCATGACTTTAACAAACTAAAGCCATGGTGGAATTGTTTCAGATCCAGATTTCTAGCTACAGACCTATTCTGAAGATGCGAGTCTAAAGCCTGACTATCCTTGGAATGGAGAGAAAAATGTAGGAGAAAGAAACACATACTAAAATCTAAATAAACTCTCCTGATACACTTAGCATCCATACCTATATACATCATAGCATACTTGCACTCTGGCAGAAGTGGTTATTTTTATTAATTTATAGATACGTTTCATTAATTTTCTAGATTTAAGGATTCTTGATATGTCTATAACATTTTTGAGCTCTTTAAAAAATGGCAGATAAAAGTTTTGATAAATAAGAGCAATGGGGGCCTGGAAATATTTCTGTTTGGAATTATCAAAACAGCATGTAAAATTGATAAGTATATAAGCAATAAGTAAATAATAAAGCAATATGAGTAAAATAATAACGGTGTCCCAGTTTTAACTGTGGCTCATACATTACATGAACAGCAAGCTTAACACTCCTACAAGAGGAATAAACTATGCTAGCAGGCTGAGTTTCCACGGAGATTTCACAGAGCCTTCTCTTAAAGTATTTGTTAGTACATTGCTAAAGCGTTGTCAGAGGCACAGATAACATTATGGCTGTTTTCACTGAAGTGATGTAAAGGTTCCTTACAACTGAATTTGTTCCTGAATCTCTTTTGATAAGTTATATGGCATACAATTTATATATATAAATATATATGTGTGTGTGTGTGTGTGTGTGTGTGTGTGTGTGTGTGTGTGCATTCTTCTATAGATCCTGGGTCAAGGAGGATTGGATCAATGTTTTCAAAATTTCTCACATTTCATAAAGCAGTTATACAAATTATATAAATAATTTATATACACACATTCATATACACATATAGTTGTATATGCCATTATCATTACAACATTTTCAGCATGAAACCTTTCTTTTTTTCTTAGCATGATAGGAGCCTGAAGATAAATAAAAAGAGAATGTTGCAGCTCCAGAATTTGAAGAATTGCTGTCATAACGTTTGCTAACATATGCCAGACAGATAGATGCTAAATACTGGGAATAATGCTCCCTATGAGAGTTAGCTAATTATTTGTATGGATCTTTCAGTGCACTGACAAGGTTTGCCCTCACATTAGTTTGTATGTATTTTTCTTCTGAACTTTGAAGATCCTTGGAGGTTACCCTATACCTGATCAATACCAGAAGGTCAGGGGCCCAGTGGGTGTGTTGAGAATATTTCATTCTGAAGTATCTCTGAGGTATGTGGCCAGATTGTGTTTCCCTGTTTACGTGGAGTCCCAGGAGGCTGGTGCATTTGGATAGATATGAGATCCCTTCTCAGGCAGAAGAGCCTGGGATTTCCAGTTTTGCTTGGAGCCTACTCTTGAAAAGATGTGAGCCTGGACTTCCACATATCTTCTAGAATAAAGAATATCTGAGATTGGGCCAAAGCTCTCAGGGATCGTTATATTCAAAAACCAGATTGTTCTTCTTAAGGTTGAAACAAGGGATAGTGGGTAGAAACAAATCTGTGTTACATGATGAATTTAATAAAATTAGTTCATTTCGCATTGAATTTGGAGCAGCCATCAGCAGTTGTTAATTTGATAACCAATTAATTTATCTCTTCTTTTTGGCTACATTTTCAAGGAAACCTAACGAAGCATATGAAATCTAAAGCACACATGAAAAAATGCCTGGAATTGGGAGTCTCAATGACATCAGTGGATGATACAGAAACTGAGGAAGCAGGTATGTCATAAATGAGTTGACAGACATCTTCACTATGCACAGCTCTGTGGCTGAGGTGGTAAAATAAGTTTAGATATTTTTAAAAAGTGATCACTTTTCATTTTATTAAATACTAAATATAGAAAATAAATCTGACACATTGAATTGCTTGAAATCTGCTGAGAAGAAATGCATTTCTGTTTTGACTCTGAGGGCAAAAAAGGCCTTACTATGAGAATACTTCTATTTAGAGCCATGAAGGGAATAGAATTGCACTTGCTTTGTGATAGCAAATTAGATTTTATGAGGCTTTTTGGGAAATTTGAGAAGTATTTTAATGTGTTATTATTTAAGTTAAGAAGAATCCCTGTAGGAAAACAAACAAACAAACATCATTGAGGTTGGCCAGACCTCCTGAGATACATCACTTAGACATACATTTGTACCTGAGCTTGCAGAGACAGGTTGTTGCCTTTCTTTTTCCTCTAGCATCATCATTAACATTATCCATGCTCATTTGTTGAGGGTTTTCCGTGAGTGGGATGATGTCTGAGATATAAAGTCCTACTGTGGAATCTTTCTTGTAAGTTGTTGATGAAAACAAATAGATAAACAAGAAGATAGAATGAATGCAGGGTCACACAGTGGCCTCATTTTATAGGAGTTCTCAGACATAACTGTCTATGGGCACTAGGGACTGGGAAAAACTTTTAGAAAGAAATGGGGCTTAAATAAGATCCTAACCTTGACATTTGGATCTTGATCTCCATTATCTTTGTTCAATTGTTTCAGAAAATATGGAAGATTTGCACAAAGCAGCAGAGAAGCATAGCATGTCCAGCATTTCAACTGATCATCAGTTCTCAGATGCCGAGGAATCAGATGGTGAGGATGGAGATGATAATGATGATGATGATGAAGATGAGGATGACTTTGATGACCAGGGAGATTTAACACCAAAAACAAGATCAAGAAGCACGAGTCCTCAGCCTCCTAGATTCTCCTCTTTGCCTGTGAATGTTGGCGCCGTACCCCATGGGGTTCCTTCAGATAGTTCCCTGGGACATTCTTCCTTGATCAGCTATTTGGTTACTTTGCCAAGTATTCGAGTTACTCAGCTTATGACACCCAGTGACTCATGTGAAGATACCCAGATGACAGAATACCAGAGGCTGTTCCAGAGCAAAAGTACAGACTCAGAACCAGACAAAGACAGATTGGACATACCTAGTTGTATGGATGAGGAGTGCATGCTACCTTCAGAGCCAAGCTCCTCTCCCAGGGACTTCTCACCCTCAAGTCGCCATTCCTCTCCAGGATACGATTCTTCACCCTGCCGAGATAATTCACCAAAGAGGTATCTGATACCCAAAGGAGATTTATCTCCCAGAAGACATTTATCACCTAGGAGAGATCTGTCACCCATGAGACATCTTTCACCAAGAAAGGAAGCTGCACTGAGAAGAGAGATGTCCCAAAGAGATGTTTCACCAAGAAGGCATTTGTCTCCTAGGAGGCCAGTGTCTCCTGGGAAGGATATCACAGCGAGAAGAGACCTCTCTCCTAGAAGAGAGAGAAGATACATGACCACCATAAGAGCGCCATCTCCCAGAAGGGCTTTATACCATAACCCGCCATTGTCCGTGGGGCAGTATTTGCAAGCAGAGCCAATTGTATTGGGGCCTCCTGTAAGTATAATTCACTTTTCTTTCTAATATATAAGTGGAAGCACATTGGTGCCTCCTGATAATGCACTGGTGTGAAATTTAGTAGAATATGGGTATCTGTCATGGGTGGAGTGAATCTGGCTACTGAAAATAGTAGGGAGACATTTTTGTCATATGCTATTGTTGGTAACATGGCTGTGGCATTACCCGAAGTGTAGTATTGCATCAGAGCCGCAGTGCATTCCCAGTGGGAATAAGTGAGACCTTTCTGAATGCTTTCTAAACTTAATGATAGACATAAGTTGAAGCCTTTTTGTAAGTAAAAAAGATGAACCTTTAGAATGCCATGACTGCATGGACGTATACTCACAGGGACATTTAGACATCACTCATCGCCAGGTAAGGATTCTAATTCAGTTGTTAACCTTGACTTTCAAAAACTTTTATTTTTTAGATTTTTATTTATTTAGTTTTTTGAGACAGGATCTCACTCTTTCACCTAGGCTGGAGTGCAGTGGCACGATTTTGGCTCACTGCAACCTCTGCCTCCCAGGTTCAAGTGATTCTCCCATCTCAGCCTCTGGAGAAGCTGGGACTACAGGCGTGTATCACCACACTTGGCTGATTTTTGTATTTATTGGTAGAGACAGGGTTTCACCATGTTGGCCAGGCTGGTCTCGAACTCCTGACCTCAAGTGATCCACCTGCCTTGGCCTCCCAAGTGCTAGGATTACAGGCATGAGCCACTGCACCTGGCCTCAAAAACTTTTATTTTTTAATACATTCATTACCTTGCCCATCATGAGTGGACATGTGAAACTGGTCAGGGACAGGGAGAGGAGAGAATGACACACTCGGCACGTTTATAAATCGAAGACATGAGCCTGTCTGCTTTTCTTGCCATTACTATCATCAAATGCACTGGCTCAGTGGAAGCGTGGGCCCAAGGAGAAAGGGAAATCAGGAGAGCTAAGCGAGTATGTGCAGAGATTTCTGTGATGTGCCTTCATTATAGATGAAAATAACAGTAGCCATCATGGATTCCATTTAAGCAGTAGGTTTAATACAAATTCATTAAAAAAGCACCTGTCCTACCTAATTCCACGGCTCAGTAGATTGTAATGTCTCTTTCAGTTTGTGTAGGATTTTCAAAAATGAGTAAAGCATGCACTTAGCATAGACAGAGGCATGATACCTTTGGAATCTGTCTGCCTTAAATGTGTTTTGATTTCCTCGTCTCTGCTCTTTGTTGTACTCCCTGGCTCCGGATCTCTGTGTCATGTCATGCATCAGCACCATCCTTCACAGCCACAGAAGACACTGCCAGCTCCCAGTTCTGTTTTATCACTGCCCTGGCGGCCAATTTTCTCCCTCTCATCACCTTCCACCACCCTGAATCCTGAGCTCAGCCTGTCATTTTTTCACTTTAGGAAACCTGCTGCATTCATGTCCCCATCCCCAGCACTGTCTTTTCACAAATCTGGTACCAACTTCATGATGAAGCAAATCCTGTAGAAACGTGTATGGCAATTGGGATGCTGTTTACCAAGCTAACAAATTAGCAAGCTAATAAGAAAAAGAGATACATTTCCACAGGTTTTGGTGCCTTAGCGAAAATAGGAAAAAGGGATCTTCTGCAGTTTATGCCATTACAACACGAATAGAGAACTGTAAATCCCCTGGATCGTGTGACACCAAGTCTGGGATGACACATGCTTTCTGTGGTATACACGCAGTGATGCTGGCAGAGTGTGTTAGACAAGCCTCTCCCTGCCATCCGTGCAGCCTGTGTTCTGGCATTGGCCAGGTGGATTGAGAGTGTGGCATTTGTGAAACAGTGGTGCATATTCAGTCAACTGCAAACATGCAGTTTTTCAGTCAGAAAAAGTAAACCTTTAGTGCAAACATGCTGTGGTTGTAAAAAAATTACAGGAACCCACAGTCAAGTTGGGCAAAGGAATTGAAAGAGTGGACTAAGTAAGTTCATCTGAGTTTTAGATATGTGCCCAGAAAGTTGGAGAGAGGTGAGTTTTAGTAGTCGCTGAATTTGTACCAGTTTTTTTATGTGTTTTTGTTGTTTCATTTTTGTTTTTAAATATCAGATCATGGGTATTACTATTATTATTATTATTATTATTATTTTGAGATGGAGTCTCGCTCTGTCACCAGGCTGGAGTGCAGTGGCACGACCTTGGCTCACTGCAGCCTCTACCTCCTGGGTTCAAGCAATTCTCCTGCCTCAGCTTCCCAAGCAGCTGGGACTATAGGTGCCTGCCACCACGCCCAGCTAACTTTTGTATTTTTAGTAGAAACGTGGTTTCACCATGTTGGCCAGGATGGTCTCGATTTCCTGACCTCATGATCCACCTGCCTCGTCCTCCCAAAGTGCTGGGATTACAGGTGTGAGCCCCCATGCCCAGCTGATCATGGGCACATTTCATAGTGTTGTTAAACTTTATCATTTATGATGCTTTTGGTCTCCCCGGTTTATTTCTCTTTAGAGGATGTATAGCCTGCTGCATTGTTCACATGCCTCCCTGATGTAGGGACAACTGGTCCCAATCACTGCCCACTTTATGCTTTCTCACACCACAGGACGCTGACTGTGGTGTGAAGGTACCTTATAGCCCAGTGTGACATATTCATATTCTGGCTGCTTTTGGAGTGATGGTGATCATAGCAAACACAGGTTTGGAGGAAATGAATGAATTCACATGCAGATGATGTTACGTGTATGTGCATATATATGTATACACACATATACACATGGGTACAAATGTACATACACAGACATCTATATATACATCTATATACCAGATCTCTTACCCCACTTATCTCTTCAACAGTAGGGCAGTAAGGACCTCTAGATGAAAATGATGAGAAGGAGGTAGAAGAGCAAGAGGCATCCTGCCACCCTGTTGTTTTTGCCCCAGTGCCCCTGTTAGTTTTAATTTTAAGATAGATAGATGGATGGATAGATAGATAGATAGATAGATAGATAGATAGATAGATAGATAGATAGATAGATAGAGAAGGTAAGTATGTTTTATCCATTTATTCAGTATTTACTGAATTTTTTAGGGTCTACTACACATGGTTCAAGGTTGAGGATGAAATAATATTGTGGCTTGTGGCCTTATCTTTTTTTTGATAAATAAATTTCCTTTTCCATTTTAAAAATGTTGCAGATAGATAGCAAGAAGAGAAACAAAGGTGTGCCCAGGCCGTGAGTACGTAGTGTAGATGAAGATTGTGTCTAGGGAAACAGTCAACATTCATTCGTATCCCTTGTTATCTGTGTGATCTTGGGCAAGTCACTTAACCTCTTGACCACAGTTTCTTAATTTGTTTCTGGCAGCCAGGGAGGTGGCCCATACAAATTTCTGTCCCTGAAAGAACGTGTCATTCAGCTGTAAGGAATGTAGTGGGCAAACAGCCTCCTACTGGTATGTCAGCACTTTCAGGACAGGACTGTTTTCAAGCCAGGTCCATGCTTTCCAAGCAGCCCCAGCCAGTGACTGAGCACAGATGGGTCACTTCTCCCCTGCTCCCTGCTGCCCCCAAGGAGGCTCTTGCTCTTCTATCTCCCTCTCATCATTTGCGTCTAGAGGTCCCTACTGCCATACTGTTGAGGAGATGAGTAGGGTAATAGATCTGGTACATGCGAATAGATGTATATATAGATGTCTGTGTATGTATGTTTGTACATATGTGTATATGTGTCTATATATATATATGCACTTACACTTAACATAATCTACATTTGAATTCACTATTTGTTTTTCCATGACAAAATTTTTCTTACTGAGATTTAAGTAAGATGAAAGTTTGTCCACCACATTTATAAGGCCCGAATTACAAAACAATAAGATTGCAAATGGAGTAAAAACCAAAGTAGAGAAAACTTACTGGGAGTTTCTTTGGAGGATGAAGAAGGGGTGAATGAGAGGAGAGAGGATGTGTAGAAATTCCTGGTGGGGCTTGGAGCAGTGGAAGTGGCCACATGGTAGAAATTCTACTTGTACACGTAGCTCTGTGGTTAAAATCAGTGAAGGGCTAAATTTGAAACTTTCATTAGTAGCACCAATAAGATTTTACTGGATTTAGAACATGTTGAGTATTATTGTGGTTTTAGAGGACAATTCATGACTCCATTTGTCAGCCTGGAGTTGGGGATCTCAAGTCAGTTTACGTAACAGGACATCTCTCTCTCTGACTTCTGTCCCACTTCCTCGGTTCCCACACAGATCCATTCTGATGGGCTGTATGCAATGGAGGTCATGGAATAGCAGCCAGAAGTAAAATGGAAAAATAAACAAGCTCGATTTTATTTTAAACTTTGAATCTGTGATTGCTGTGATTAAAAGAAAACATACTTGATTATCTTCAAAGATTGTTACTGTAGGCATTACAGGTCTTCCTCCCAAACTGGTGTTTGATGAAGGAGACATGCCTTTTCCAAACCTGATTAAATACAAGGGGGATTTTGTCTATGTGCAGAATTTAAATGATTCTCATACCGTAAAATCCCCACCTTTCCCAGCTTATGAGGTCCTGATAATGATAGTGTTGATGCAATCATCACTATCACCGTTTCACTCACACTTTCAGGAGAACCCATGTTTCCAGCTTGTGTATGACATATCACAGAGGAGGGTAAGGGCTAAGCATCTCAGAGAGCAGCAGAAATCACAGTCTAGATAGAACTGGATGAATCTTTAATGGTATAGAGCATACCTTGAGTTTTAGAACTGAAACTCTTGAAATGAAAAAGAACAGTTTCTTTGGCTCTATCCTGGACTACTAGTGTACTGTATGGGTTTATATCTATCGATCTATCTTTGGTTCTCAAAAAATAGAAAAAATGAAGTCCTTTTTAGATGACAGTCCACTAAAGAATGAATCACAGTAATTAAAATCTGATAATATTAAATCTGACAATCTAAGTTGTATTTCACTACAGAAACAGTATAGAAAATAAATTCTCCATTTTCAGGACTAGGACTGTGGAATCTGAAATTCTGGCTGAACATTTTAAGCATCCTTAATTTATTGATTGCCAACAAGATATTGAGGTGGAAAAAATAATATTTATTGGTATATATAATATAAGTTGGTAACTGTCTGAAATAATGTTAACTACTTCTATGATGGATAGTTTCCTTTAAAAAATTATTATTGATGTAAGACTTAAATGGCCTTGGTTTGTTATTGGATGAAGAAGTTGGTCTTCTGCATTGAGCATCTCTTAGCAGGAATGCATTCCTTTAGACCAATGTCTTACACATTGGAGGAACCAGTTTGTGGTTCCATTTTGTCATCTGTTCTGTGGAAAACTTTTTTAAAAAGCCAGTTTTCAGACTTGTCATTCCAATTATATACCCATCAACACTTAAGAAAAATATTACAAATCTGTCCAGTATAGCAACAGATGGTAATCTTTTTATTTCCTTTTGAATTAAAAAAATATTATTAATATTTATTAGTGTTTTTTGCTCAGTAAACTTTTTTTGCCAATTATCCATTAATTTCTTTTCATTATCTCTTACAAAAAAAACAGAGCTGAAATGTGTCTCTGTACCCAGTGGAAAACATCCTGACTGCTTTATCACCTTGCTGTTTAGAAACAAAAGCAACTTTTCACAGGCAGACACCTTTATTCAAGGATTATAAAAGACAACAGAGAAATCTCCTTTGTCTTGAAGTAGGAAAACTTGATCAAAGGATTAGGTATTGAAGCCTCTCTAGGTAGTGAATGTGTGAGTGGGTGAGTGAATGAATCCAATAGCTTGACCTAAGAACGAAGCATAGCAGGATCTGAATTTTGTGCTCTCTTTGTTCTCTGTGCAGAACTTAAGAAGAGGATTACCTCAGGTTCCTTACTTCAGTCTCTATGGAGACCAAGAAGGTGCTTATGAACATCCAGGCTCCAGCCTTTTCCCGGAGGGTCCTGATGACTATGTCTTCAGTCATCTTCCACTCCACTCTCAGCAACAAGTGCGAGCTCCTATCCCCATGGTGCCCGTTGGTGGGATCCAGATGGTTCACTCCATGCCGCCAGCCCTTTCCGGTTTACATCCTCCACCCACGTTGCCCCTGCCAATGGAGGGCTTTGAGGAGAAGAAAGGCGCGCCTGGGGAGTCCTTCTCCAAGGACCCCTATGTGCTTTCTAAGCAGCATGAGAAGCGAAGTCCTCATGCTTTGCAGTCATCTGGTCCACCTAGCACTCCCTCCTCTCCTCGGCTATTGATGAAACAGAGCACTTCGGAAGACAGCCTAAATGCAACAGAGCGGGAACAGGAGGAAAATATACAGACTTGTACAAAAGCCATTGCCTCTCTCCGGATTGCCACAGAAGAGGTAGCTCTGCTTGGGGCAGATCAGCCAGCGCGGGTGCAGGAGCCCCACCAGAACCCCCTGGGAAGTGCACATGTTAGCATTAGACACTTTAGTAGACCTGAGCCAGGTCAGCCCTGTACCTCAGCCACCCACCCTGACTTGCATGATGGTGAAAAGGACAATTTTGGTACATCACAGACTCCATTAGCTCACTCCACGTTTTACAGCAAGAGTTGTGTAGATGACAAGCAGTCGGACTTTCACAGCAGCAAGGAATTATCTTCAAGCACAGAGGAAGGCAAAGATCCTTCGTCAGAAAAGAGTCAGCTACATTGATCTACGATGCATGGAGACTTTCATTTCCACATTTTCCCATTTTTTTTGTTTTTGTTTTTCTAGAAATGGAGGTAATCAAGTTTATAGCATGCCTGTCCTAAGTTACAGTAGTTTGCTATTATATATACTTTTGTTATATCAAAAGAATTAGGTAAATTAACAAGTCATCATGAGCCTGACCAAAACAAAATTTGAAATTAACCTATTGGGTCTGGTACTTTTAAAATTGTACAGATGTTTGTGCCTTTTCTTTACTTTGCTTATATTCTTATAAGCATTTTTTAGCAGTAATTTGTACATATTTTAGAATTTGTGTATCTGCTTTGTAATAAATGTAATTTCTTTCCTTTTTTGGACACTTGGATCTAAATGATGTAAAGCAAAACAGCATCAATATATATGTGAGGTTGCACTAAAACATATTTTTATATGATTAAAACTGAACAGCTTTTATGTACAGCTCTGATTCTGTAATACTAATATTTATTTACTTTGTTTCATAAATTGTACATTTTTTCTTAATGTTGTGGATTGCTTTTCTATGTGAAGCATGGGATTTACTGTTGCGTAACTAGAACAAAAATGTACATTGTAAACAAGATATTTAAACTAGAGTATCTTATTCTGCACTTATGCATTAGTTAAAAAAAATGATAAAGGATGTATCAGTCAGTTCTTAACTCTTGTATATTTTTTTGTCTCTTGTTTGCTGGATTGACTATAACTTAAGTGCTGATTGTGATTTTAAAATGATAGTACCGTAAAGCATTAAAGTAAACAATGTGCTATTGTGAGTTTTTTCAAAGCTTTATAAATCAGTTATAAATAATATTAAAAGTATTTGGTCTTATGTGAACATGTTGATCTATATACTCATCTAAAAATATGGGAAAACATTCCACCCCATGTAAATATGTACAAGTGCATCACTGGTACAATTTTATGTAACTCAGTTGGACACTAGGTTGCCACAGACCTATGCTAGGTGTCTTTAAAAAATTAAGGTGACAAAGCACATGGGACTGTGTAGAGCTTGGTTATCGGCCGGCCCGGTGGCTTGGCAGGCAGTGCTGTGCGCTGCTCATGGAGAAGACCTGGGCTTAGAGTCTCCTTAGTTCTTGCTACACAGGATGGTGACTGGAACTAAGGCTGCACAGAGGGTCGCACTTGGACTCTGAGGGTTGGGTGTGGAAGGGGGAAAAGGGGATGGAAACCTGCTCCCCAGCTCTTCCTGTCAGTCAGTTTACATGGGAACAGGGTTAACATCTGTGTTAGGGGAGGTCACCTTACCCTTTTGCACAGGGTAAGAGTGTCAGACTCCTGGCTATCTCAGGGGGAATGGAGAAAAGAATCTTTCAAGGGCAAAGAACTCGTGAGAGGATGTCTGTTGTATGTAATACTCACAATGGCTTTTGGTTAGTGTTGAAGGTGGGAAGAGCCTTTGTAGGTCCAGAAGAGTGGAAGAGAGGGAGGGGTACAGCAACATGTGCACAGGCACGCACATGTGTGCACGCACACACATAATCTGGGTTATCTTTGTGCTATATAGTGGATTATAATTCTGTGAAACCAAGTTTGTATATTGAATTACATTAAGGAGTGTTCTTTAAAAAGAGAAATAAATATACAATTACATGCTTGAGGTGTCTAGTTCTTATGTGTTGCTTTACATTTTAATTTCCCAGTTTTGTTTCTAAAGAAATTTTGATACTAGCAACATACCATCTGTGCTTTTAATTGCCAGGCTCTGCCCATCCTGAGTATGAATGCTTTTAACAAGTGAGAAGACAGTCATTGGCTTCCATAGATTATCTGATTAGAACAGATAGTGGTCACCAAGGTGTGGGCCTAGAAATAGACTTATCCAAACTTCATGGGCCTGGGCAGCATACATTGCATCTGAACAGATTCATGAATAAAGCAAATTATCGTTTTCCCTTCTGCCTCTCTTGCAGTATGTATACCTATCTGAAATTCAACTGGGGAAACCTCTTCTTTCTTTTTGCTAAGGTGGCTGAAGCTAAGAATCAACTAAAATATATCAGAAGATACCCACAAATCACAGTTCTTTTATTAGAATGAGTAGAACCTTTTTAATAATGAAAGCAGAAGCTCATTAAAAGTCAAAACCTATTAGTATTTCCACTATAAAAATCTCAAATTGGTGGATTTACAATGTACCTACTTGCTTTTGTGAGCCAGACTGTCTTTTTAAACCATGTTTTACAAAGGTGAATTAAAGGTCAACACAGACACTCTAATATCTGTCTCTTACCGAGAAGAATCTTTTGATTATGTAGGGTGATTTGTGTGTCATATTCCTCATTGACGTGTGTGTGTGTGTGTGTGTGTGTGTGTGTGTTGGTGATCCCAGGCCAAATCAAATTACTCTGTTTCCTCCTCTACCTAATTCATCACTCATTTATTCACTCATTCATTCATAAAAGTTTTTGAGTGCCAACTCTGAACTGGGTACTATGGTGGGCATTTATTTTTATTTTTATTTATTTTTTTGAGACAGAGTCTCACTGTAGCCCAGGTTAGAGTGCAGTGGTGCTATCTCGGCTCACTGCAACCTCCACCTCCCAGGTTCAAGTGATTCTCCCATCTCAGCCTCCTGAGTAGCTGGGTCTACAGCTGCACGCCACCATGGCTAATTTTTGTATTTTTAGTAGAGACAGGTTTTCACCATGTTGGCCAGGCTGGTCTCAAACACCTGGCCTCTAGTGATCTCCCTGCCTCGGTCTCCCAAAAAGCTGGGATTACAGGTGTGACCCAATGCTCCCAGCCTGGTGGTGGGCATTTAGAATTAATAAAGAGTATTCATGCCACCAAGGAGCTGAAGTAAATAGGAAAGACAGATCTGTGAGAAAATGCAGATAATGTGATGTTTGAGCTAAAATAGTTGCACATTTGGTGTGTTTTATAACCACGAAGGGAGAGAGCAATCATCCTGCTGAGAATGGAGAAAGGCTTCATCCTTGGAACAGATCCTTGAAACCGTAAACTGACTAATTCATTCAACATAGCTTTTCATCACCTACACTGGAGTACTCTCTTGTGTACTAGGTGTCCAATATGGCACAAAACAGGAAAAGTCCCTGCCTTAATGGAGTTTATATTCTAGAGGAAAGAGCATTATAAAAAAATTAGTGGGAAAACACATGTTAGATGATCTGAGATGTGTAAACCAATTAATGTGTAAAAAGCAACATGTAGCTGGCACCCTGGGTATATGGCAAGGTAGTACATGGTTAAGCTAGAAACACATATCAAAGTCCAGTTTCCTAATCCAGCCTACAGGTCTGGCTCTGTAAGCAATGGAGAACCAAGGAAGGATTTAAGCAATAAAGTGGCATTGCTATTGTCGTTGTTATCATTATTTTGGGAAAAATAAAACACTGTGGCAGCAGCGAAGTTAAGGGAAATAAAAGCAGCAACAATCCAAACAAATGATGGGGACCTGGAGAAAGAAGGTACAGTTTTGCTTAATGAAGAGGAATGGCTGATAGCTAGACTGATTTGGTGCTGGGAGGAAAGAGATGGAGAAGTTAAAGATGATGAGTTTTTAACCTAGGCAATGGAATGAGGGTGGCATTATTCAGCCACAAAAGAGAGTGGATTTGTACAGAATGCTGATAAAGAAATGAGCTCTCCTTAGCCGTTCCAGAGGAGTTCAACCTCAAACAGGAGAGGCCAGAGCTGGAGACTGGTTTGTCAGTTCTTGTCTTTTATCATAGCTGAGACCGCTGAATTGGATGAAATTCCTCAGGGTATATAAAGGGGTAGAAGAGGAAGTTTAAGGGTTTCCAAAAATAGACAAGGAACATAGGGGTGAGCAAAGGTATACTCCACAGGACACCACATCTCATCTGCTGAGCCTTAGTGATACAAAATTGTTTAATATTTTTAAGAACTTGGTTTTCTATATGTTCCCCAAGATAATTTCTAGAAAACACAACTTTTAGAACATCATTTTCTGAGAAAAAAATCAACAGTATTTGTGGATTTACTATTAGTTAATATTTCCTTAGAAGCATAATAGTAGCTTTATTATTAAATAATAAATAAGAGGTTATTAAGTTAACCTGTCATTTACAAATATCTTTTCCAAAACCTATAGAGAAGTTAGGTGAAGTTTTCAAGGAGAAATAGGTGGTTTATTGCAGAATCAAGGCTAAAACTGAGCTCCCAACTCTTTGCCAGGTTTGCTTAAAGAACAGTTTCTGATTATTTATGCTCTTCTCACTTAGATTAAGGTTACAATTACAATAATTTACAGTGAGAGTTGTTGGGTTGAATGAACTCAGAATTTTACAAAAACAACAAAGCCTATTTCTGCCCTGGAAATGGTTTTTATTAGTTTAAAATATATTACTAAATGTGGTGGCATCTACTTGGCCACAGTACAGTTTTTTTCCCAGGGGCTGTTTGACATTATATAGAGCATCAGTTCCCATTAATTTCCGAATGTAGAGAAACATATGCTTATCCAGACTTTATATGCAACAATAAACCAGCTTGGCTATGCAGTAGTACTGAAGAACAGGGAAAGTGGGGGAAATTATTCTACTTGGCACCAAACAGTACCTAAAGATTAACAAGAAGAAGACACAAACTCTATTTTCTAGAACTCTCTAGATAGATCATTTTACGCATACATATCCGTTGCTTATCAACAACTAAGGCCACCTTCAGAAATATACATTTGACTGGATGTGTTGACTCCTGCCCGTAATTCCAGCTCTTTGGGAGGCTGATCCAGGAGGATTGCTTGAGGCCAGGGTTTCAAGACTGGAAATACACGTTGGTTATCAAAATGAATCATATCAACAGATTTTCTCTCCATTCACCAAGTGCCTATAAATGTATTTCAGATTCTGCACTAGATCCCTGCCATGGTTTTTTATTTTTTTGAGACAGGATCTTACTCTGTCTCCTGGGCTGGAGTGCAGTGGCGCCATCTAGGCTCACTGCAACCTCCGCCTCCCTGACTCAAGAGACCTCCCGACCTCAGCCTCCATAATAGCTGGGACCACAGGTGCCCGCCACCACGACCGGCTAATTTTCTGTATTTCTTTTGTAGAGACGGGGATCTCACCATGTTGGCCAGGCTAGTCTAGAACTCCTGGGCTAAAGTGATCCGCCTGCCTCAGCCTCCCAAAGTGCTGGGATTACAGGTGTGAGCACCGTGCCCAGCCCCTGGCATGTTTTATACAAGTAGATTCCAAGTTTTGTTACATTGTTGAAATACAAGTTTAATCCACATAGTTTGATGTGAATAAAATTTTGTTTTGGCAAAATTAAAATAAAATGATTAATGATCATACATTTCCTTAATTTATTAAAAATCATAGTAATAAAATATTTTAAAATGAAAACCTTTCTATCAAAAATGCCACTGGGCACGGTGGCTATCGTTTCCTACGTGTTATTGTTGTAGCATGTAGGAAAAATTACCTACACACACATTGTACATGGTCCAGGGATCCAGGCCCTTTTATGGGGACAGCACCCCCATACAAAATCACTTATAGCTAATAATGATAAGTATTCTCTACTAGCCCTCTTTTAAGTGCTTTCATTTATTCCCTTATTTAATAGTCACAAAACTGAGTCAAATAATTTCCTTAAGTTTTCTCAGCTAGTAAATAGAAGAGGCAGTTAGGTTCCAAAGTGGTGCAGTGCAGTAAAACTTTCTGCAATGGGAAAAAAATGTTCCGCATCTGCACCTTTCAATACAAGAGCCTATAGCTACACATGACTGGAGCACTGGGAATGCAGAGAGTGCAAGTGAGATACTGGACTTTTAATTTTATTTAATTATATTTAAATTAAACTTCACAAATGTCTAGTGCTTCCTGAATTGGCCAGCCACCTCTGCAGACTGCACCCCTCCCCTGTGCACAGGCTGCACCACCCACCTCTATAAGCACTCACCATTTGACAGCTATTGAAGTTCTATCACATGGTGGCTCTGTTCTTGGTGCTGGAGCTATACCAATGAACAACAACAACCAAACCACAACAAACCCAAAAATCTGCTATTAAAAAACTTGGGTTCAGTACTTATCACTAAATATCTAGTTAAGGATTCTGGTGATCCAATCCTATTGACTGCTTCTGTTTCCACTAAGTTTTGGAACTTGGAACTCACTCAAGCAATAACAGCCAAAGTGTGCTTTTACGAAGAAGTAAACAGGCATCTCATAGGCCACTCTTCCTCCTCCTGCCAGAAATCTGTTAAAAGCAAGGGTGGAGAATATATCCCATTCTCAGGATTCATGTGGGGTCTCTCAGTTCTGCCTTGGTATAAATGCATATGATCCCTTGTGGGCCTAAGGGAAGAGAGATGTAGCTGGGCTCCCCGAGGGCCCTGACTCCCCTACTGCTTCTGCATAGGATGTAGAGTCTGTGAAGAGAGCGCCCTGGCTCCTGGAAGCCTTGCCTTGCTTTTCTACTGATCACATGTTATTAAGTAAATGGAAGACAGAAGGAAGGAGTCTGCCATTTCTTCTCCCTCCACAGTGAAGAGTGGAGGAAGGAAAGAAACAGAGGGGTTTCCTTTCTCTAGCCAAGTGGCCTTCCTGACTGTGAAGCAAGGGGTCTGAGGAAAAGGCTGCTCCTCGCTGCCACGTATCCATCTAAGTAGCCACACTCATGGAAAACCACACTGCAAATGTTGCCCTCTTTGGAGAAAATCCACTGTCATCAAGGACCTACTGTTTTCCCCAAAACATAGTCTATGACTCTGTGTTATCCCCTTGGAACCAGTGAGATCATAATTCTTGTGACATTCAACTGAAACAAACTAGACAAAGAGATTAAATAAAGCAACCTCATCCTAGCTCAAAAATTAGAACAAGCAGCCTTTCCCAGAGAGAATTAAGCCCATCAGAAAATGATGTGAGTGACTATTTTCTCAAATCTTCTAAGGAGATTATATAACTAGCACCATCCTCATGCGTAGGAAAAAAGTTAATTCGTTATACACAATGGATGTCTTAGGGCATTAGGACTTAATATTCATAAGGAAGCCTGTTTGACAAGGGATGGACTGTGGTATATTTCCCAACTCGTATCAAGCCTAGTCACATTGTCAAATCTAGTTTAACAGAAATAATACATTGAGTACCACAAGACAGCATCAAATCCCCCAAATTGTATCATGCCAGCAATATTAAAATGTGCCAAATGTGAACACTGCCTCATTAATATTTTCCAGAATAAACTTAAATTGCAAAAATATAACACCTTTTTATATTAAAGACTAAATAAATTTAAGTCCCCAGTTTTGCTTCCTTTAATTCCTTACCCCCAGAATAACATAACTTAGGTTCCCAGGGAAGGTTACAATTCAAATGTGTTAGGCATTTCAGCCAGGACCTTGGTATACCTAGCAATATGGGATTTCTTTCAGGGAGAGGGGTCCACACAAGGAACATAGCCAGATAGGAAAAAATGTTATATTCCCTATTCATCATCCCTACTCCCTCTGCCAATCACATGCAGCAAATGCTTCAGGTTAATGCTTCATTCAAGAATGTATCTTGATCTCCATTCAGAAGTAAAGCCACCTTCTTTCTATGTAAATCTAAATCCTAGGGTATGTATAACTAGACATTCCTATGTCAAAAGAGATATGACCAGATTTACTGTATTCTGTTTAGATAAATAAATATGTGCCATTTATGAATATATACATTATTTCATTTACTCCTTTTAGCTCCTGTAAGGTGGGCATTATAATTTCCATTTTGCAAATCACCAAATATTTATAAGGAAAGAAACATAAATTTTATAAGTTGCCCAAGATTACATAACTGAGTTTCAAACTCAGGTCTGACTCCAGAATCATCCATTACATTATTTCACTGATTGTCATTCAGCCATAGCTGCAAGCTTTCAAAGGAAATTCATCATTTGTTTTTTCATTCAAACACGTTGATTGACCGCTCCTGCTACACTGTTGAGTAGGCAAGACCGCATGTGAGCAAGAGATTTCAGTGACAGCATGGCAAGGGATTTGAGGGAGGGATTGCTGCAAAGCAAACCCAGATTTGAAACAAGTGAGTCTGAACTATAAGGATGGAACCCTAATCTGAACAAAAAGTATGGGTGTTTGGGAACATAAAGTGATTATCAAGTTAGTGCAGAACATTAAAAGTGTCACAGGTAGGGGAGGTCCTCTGGAAAAATCCCACAGCAAGAGAGAGCAGGACATGTTGGAGAGAACAAAACAAATTCTACAGAGTGAGTAAAGATTCTGAGGTGCGGGGCCAGGAAAGGGATAGCAAGAGGTAGAGTCGACGGGATAAACAATGATGAGGTATTGCAGGGTCTTGGAAATCATTTTTAGAGGTTTAGATGTTAGGGCAACAGCTATTTGGGAATTAGAGCATGCTAGGTAGGAAAGCGATGGGACAGGGTTTGTGGTTTACCCAGCTAAAAGGATTTTAAGGTACACTGTCCAAGAGCCATAGCAACCTGGGACTACAAAGCACTCAAAACTTGGTTAGTCCAAATTGACATGCACTGCAAATGTAAAATATATGCCAATTTTGAAGACATAGCCCAAGGACGGTATCAAATATGTCATTCATAATTGTTCATAGTGATAATATGTTGAAATTATATTATACTACAAATATTAGGTTAATTAAAATGATGTTAAAATTAATTTTCTATGCTTCTCTTTTTAGGTTGGTACTAGACATTTCACAATTGCGTATGTGGCTCATATTGCATTTCTATTGGATGGTGCTGGTGAAAGAGAGAATAGATGAGAGGGTGGGAGGGGACACTGAGCTCAGCTAGTTGGCTATTTCCATGATGGTGGCCTGCAATAATGTGGCAGTGGTGAAGATGAAAGAAAGCAGACAGACTTGAACTGCAGGAAGTGGTGCACCATATGAGATGGTGGTTTATTAGATAGAGGGCTCTCAGAAGACAGGGGAGTCATGGTTAACATCCCATTTCTAGCTAGCCAGAAACAGATTAAAGATGATGCCTTTTCACAACATGCTTAAAGGGCAGGGGGCAGGGAGGTTTGGGAGAGCCGTGATCGATTTGGTAACTCTTACTTCCTTACTTCCTGAGCTTGGGGGTCCTATGGACATCTAAAAGGAGAGGTCCAGGGAGCAATTGGATCTGTGGTTCTTCTGGTGCTATCTTAATAATAATAAATCTATCTGTAATTTATTTAAAATGAATCATATGCCAGACAGATATAATCTCATTTAATCCTTCCATGTATTTGTTGATAAGAATACGGCTAAGATGGCCGAATAGGAACAGCTCCAGTCTCCAACTCCCAGCGCGAGCGACACAGAAGACCGGTGATTTCTGCATTTTCGACTGAGGTACTGGGTTCATCTCACTAGGGAGTGCCGGACAATCGGTGCTGGTCAGCTGCTGCAGCCCGACCAGCAGAGCTGAAGCAGGGCGAGGCCTCGCCTCACCTGGGAAGTGCAAGGGAGAAGGGAATCCCTTTTCCTAGCCAGGGGAACTGAGACACACAACACCTGGAAAATCGGTTAACTCCCACCCCAATACTGCGCTTTAAGGAAACGGTCACACCAGAAGATTATATCCCACACCTGGCCGGGAGGGTCCCACGCCCACAGAGCCTCCCTCACTGCTAGCACAGCAGTCTGTGATCTACCGGCAAGGCAGCAGGGAGGCTGGGGGAGGGGCGCCCGCCATCGCTGATGCTTAAGTAGGTAAACAAAGCCTCTGGGAAGCTCGAACTGGGTGGAGCTCACAGCAGCTCAAGGAAACCTGCCTGTCTCTGTAGACTCCACCTCTGGGGACAGGGCACAGTAAACAATGACAAATGCAGCAGAAACCTCTGCAGACGCAAACGACTCTGTCTGACAGCTTTGAAGAGAGCAGTGGATCTCCCAACACGGAGGTTGAGATCTGAGAAGGGACAGACTGCCTGCTCAAGTGGGTCCCTGACCCCTGAGTAGCCTAACTGGGAGACATCTCCCACTAGGGGCAGTCTGACACCCCACACCTCACAGGGAGGAGTACACCCCTGAGAGGAAGCTTCCAAAGCAAGAATCAGACAGGTATACTCGCTGTTCAGCAATATTCTATCTTCTGCAGCCTCTGCTGCTGACACCCAGGCAAACAGGGTCTGGAGTGGACCTCAAGCAATCTCCAACAGACCTACAGCTGAGGGTCCTGACTGTTAGAAGGAAAACTATCAAACAGGAAGGACACCTACACCAAAACCCCATCAGTACGTCACCATCATCAAAGACCAGAGGCAGATAAAACCACAAAGATGGGGAAAAAGCAGGGCAGAAAAGCTGGAAATTCAAAACATAAGAGCACATCTCCCCTGGCAAAGGAGCGCAGCTCATCTCCAGCAACGGATCAAAGTTGGACAGAGAATGACTTTGACGAGATGAGAGAAGAAGGCTTCAGTCCATCAAACTTCTCAGAGCTAAAGGAGGAATTACATACCCAGCGCAAAGAAACTAAAAATCTTGAAAAAAAAGTGGAAGAATTGATGGCTAGAGTAATTAATGCAGAGAAGGTCATAAACGAAATTAAAGAGATGAAAACCATGACACAAGAAATACGTGACAAATGCACAAGCTTCAGTAACCGACTCGATCAACTGGAAGAAAGAGTATCAGTGATTGAGGATCAAATGAATGAAATGAAGCGAGAAGAGAAACCAAAAGAAAAAAGAAGAAAAAGAAATGAACAAAGCCTGCAAGAAGTATGGGATTATGTAAAAAGACCAAATCTACGTCTGATTGGGGTGCCTGAAAGTGAGGGGGAAAATGGAACCAAGTTGGAAAACACTCTTCAGGATATCATCCAGGAGAACTTCCCCAACCTAGTAGGGCAGGCCAACATTCAAATCCAGGAAATACAGAGAATGCCACAAAGATATTCCTCGAGAAGAGCAACTCCAAGACACATAATTGCCAGATTCACCAAAGTTGAAATGAAGGAAAAAATCTTAAGGGCAGCCAGAGAGAAAGGTCGGGTTACCCACAAAGGGAAGCCCATCAGACTAACAGCAGATCTCTCGGCAGAAACTCTACAAGGCAGAAGAGAGTGGGGGCCAATATTCAACATTCTTTTTTTTTTTTTTTTTTTTTTTGAGACGGAGTCTCGCTTTGTCGCCCAGACTGGAGTGCAGTGGCCGGATCTCAGCTCACTGCAAGCTCCGCCTCCCGGGTTTACGCCATTCTCCTGCCTCAGCCTCCCGAGTAGCTGGGACCACAGGCGCCCACCACCTCGCCCAGCTAGTTTTTTGTATTTTTAGTAGAGACGGGGTTTCACCATATATTAGCCAGGATGGTCTCGATCTCCTGACCTCGTGATCCGCCCGTCTCGGCCTCCCAAAGTGCTGGGATTACAGGCTTGAGCCACCGCACCCAGCCCTCAACATTCTTAAAGAAAAGAATTTTAAATCCAGAATTTCATATCCAGCCAAACTAAGTTTCATAAGTGAAGGAGAAATAAAATCCTTTACAGATAAGCAAATGCTTAGAGATTTTGTCACCACTAGGCCTGCCTTACAAGAGACCCTGAAGGAAGCACTAAACATGGAAAGGAACAACCAGTACCAGCGATTGGAAAAACATGCCGAAATGTAAAGACCATCAAGGCTAGGAAGAAACTGCATCAACTAACGAGCAAAATAACCAGTTAATATCATAATGGCAGGATCAAGTTCACACATAACAATATTAACCTTAAATGTAAATGGACTAAATGCTCCAATTAAAAGACACAGACTGGCAAACTGGATAAAGAGTCAAGACCCATCAGTCTGCTGTATTCAGGAGACCCATCTCACATGCAGAGACATACATAGGCTCAAAATAAAGGGATGGAGGAAGATTTACCAAGCAAATGGAGAACAAAAAAAAGCAGGGGTTGCAATACTAGTCTCTGATAAAACAGACTTTAAACCATCAAAGATCAAAAGAGACAAAGAAGGCCATTACATAATGGTAAAGGGATCAATTCAACAGGAAGAGCTAACTATACTAAATATACATGCACCCAATACAGGAGCACCCAGATTCATAAAGCAAGTCCTTAGAGACTTACAAAGAGACTTAGACTCCCATACAATAATAATGGGAGACTTCAACACTCCACTGTCAACATTAGACAGATCAACGAGACAGAAAGTTAACAAGGATATCCAGGAATTGAACTCATCTCTGCAGCAAGCAGACCTAATAGACATCTATAGAACTCTCCACCCCAAATCAACAGAATATACATTCTTCTCAGCACCACATCGCACTTACTCCAAAATTGACCACATAATTGGAAGTAAAGCACTCCTCAGCAAATGTACAAGAACAAAAATTATAACAAACTGTCTCTCAGACCATAGTGCAATCAAACTAGAACTCAGGACTAAGAAACTCAATCAAAACCGCCCAACTGCATGGAAACTGAACAGCCTGCTCCTGAATAACTACTGGGTACATAACGAAATGACGGCAGAAATAAAGATGTTCTTTGAAATCAATGAGAACAAAGATACAACATACCAGAATCTCTGGGACACATTTAAAGCAGTGTGTAGAGGGAAATTTATAGCACTAAATGCCCACAAGAGAAAGCAGGAAAGATCTAAAATTGACACTCTATCATCACAATTAAAAGAACTAGAGAAGCAAGAGCAAACACATTCGAAAGCTAGCAGAAGGCAAGAAATAACTAAGATCAGAGCAGAACTGAAGGAGATAGAAACACAAAAAACCCTCCAAAAAATCAATGAATCCAGGAGTTGATTTTTTGAAAAGATCAACAAAATTGACAGACCGCTAGCAAGACTAATAAAGAAGAAAAGAGAGAAGAATCAAATTGACGCAGTAAAAAATGATAAAGGGGATATCACCACCGACCCCACAGAAATACAAACTACCATCAGAGAATACTATAAACACCTCTATGCAAATAAACTGGAAAATCTAGAAGAAATGGATAATATCCTGGACACTTACACTCTTCCAAGACTAAACCAGGAAGAAGCTGAATCCCTGAATAGACCAATAGCAGGCTCTGAAATTGAGGCAATAATTAATAGCCTACCAACCAAAAAAAAGTCCAGGACCAGATGGATTCACAGCCGAATTCTACCAGAGGTACAAGGAGGAGCTGGTACCATTCCTTCTGAAACTATTCCAATCAATAGAAAAAGAGGGAATCCTCCCTAACTCATTTTATGAGGCCAACATCATCCTGATACCAAAGCCTGGCAGAGACACAACAAAAAAAGAGAATTTTAGACCAATATCCCTGATGAACATTGATGCAAAAATACTCAATAAAATACTGGCAAACCGGATTCAGCAACACATCAATAAGCTTATCAACCATGATCAAGTGGGCTTCATCCCTGGGATGCAAGGCTGGTTCAACATTCGCAAATCAATAAAATAATCCAGCATATAAACAGAACCAAAGACAAGAACCACATGATTATCTCAATAGATGCAGAAAAGGCTTTTGACAAAATTCAACAGCCCTTCATGCTAAAAACGCTCAATAAATTCGGTATTGACGGAAAGTACCTCAAAATAATAAGAGCTATTTATGACAAATCCACAGCCAATATCATACTGAATGGGCAAAAACTGGAAAAATTCCCTTTGAAAACTGGCACAAGACAGGGATGCCCTCTCTCACCACTCCTATTCAACATAGTGTTGGAAGTTCTGGCTAGGGCAATCAGGCAAGAGAAAGAAATCAAGGGTATTCAGTTAGGAAAAGAAGAAGTCAAATTGTCCCTCTTTGCAGATGACATGATTGTATATTTAGAAAATCCCATTGTCTCAGCCCAAAATCTCCTTAAGCTGATAAGCAACTTCAGCAAAGTCTCAGGATACAAAATTAATGTGCAAAAATCACAAGCATTCTTATACACCAGTAACAGACAAACAGAGAGCCAAATCATGAATGAACTTACATTCACAATTGCTTCAAAGAGAATAAAATACTTAGGAATTCAACTTACAAGGGATGTAAAGGACCTCTTCAAGGAGAACTACAAACCACTGCTCAGTGAAATAAAAGAGGACACAAACAAACGGAAGAATATACCATGCTCATGGATAGGAAGAATCAATATCGTGAAAATGGCCATACTGCCCAAGGTAATTTATAGATTCAATGCCATCCCCATCAAGCTACCAATGAGTTTCTTCACAGAATTGGAAAAAACTGCTTTAAAGTTCATATGGAACCAAAAAAGAGCCCGCATCTCCAAGACAATCCTAAGTCAAAAGAACAAAGCTGGAGGCATCACGCTACCTGACTTCAAACTATACTACAAGGCTACAGTAACCAAAACAGCATGGTACTGGTACCAAAACAGAGATATAGACCAATGGAACAGAACAGAGTCCTCAGAAATAATACCACACATCTACAGCCATCTGATCTTTGACAAACCTGAGAGAAACAAGAAATGGGGAAAGGATTCCCTATTTAATAAATGGTGCTGGGAAAATTGGCTAGCCGTAAGTAGAAAGCTGAAACTGGATCCTTTCCTTACTCCTTATACGAAAATTAATTCAAGATGGATTAGAGACTTAAATGTTAGACCTAATACCATAAAAACCCTAGAAGAAAACCTAGGTAGTACCATTCAGGACATAGGCATGGGCAAAGACTTCATGTCTAAAACACCAAAAGCAATGGCAGCAAAAGCCAAAATTGACAAATGGGATCTCATTAAACTAAAGAGCTTCTGCACAGCAAAAGAAACTACCATCAGAGTGAACAGGCAACCTGCAGAATGGGAGAAAATTTTTGCAATCTACTCATCTGACAAAGGGCTAATATCCAGAACCTACAAAGTACTCAAACAAATTTACAAGAAAAAAACAAACAGCCCCATCAAAAAGTGGGCAAAGGATATGAACAGACATTTCTCAAAAGAAGACATTCATACAGCCAACAGACACATGAAAAAATGCTCATCATCACTGGCCATCAGAGAAATGCAAATCAAAACCACAATGAGATACCATCTCACACCAGTTAGAATGGCGATCATTAAAAAGTCAGGAAACAACAGGTGCTGGAGAGGATGTGGAGAAATAGGAACACTTTTACACGGTTGGTGGGATTGTAAACTAGTTCAACCATTATGGAAAACAGTATGGCGATTCCTCAAGGATCTAGAACTAGATGTACCATATGACCCAGCCATCCCATTACTGGGTATATACCCAAAGGATTATAAATCATGCTGCTATAAAGACACATGCACACGTATGTTTATTGCGGCACTATTCACAATAGCAAAGACTTGGAATCAACCCAAATGTCCATCAGTGACAGACTGGATTAAGAAAATGTGACACATATACACCATGGAATACTATGCAGCCATAAAAAGGATGAGTTTGTGTCCTTTGTAGGGACATGGATGCAGCTGGAAACCATCATTCTTAGCAAACTATCATAAGAACAGAAAACCAAACACCGCATGTTCTCACTCATAGGTGGGAACTGAACAATGAGATCACTTGGACTCGGGAAGGGGAACATCACACACTGGGGCCTATCATGGGGAGGGGGGAGGGGGGAGGGGGGAGGGATTGCATTGGGAGTTACACCTGATGTAAATGATGAGTTGATGGGTGCTGACGAGTTGATGGGTGCAGCACAGCAACATGGCACAAGTATACATAAGTAACAAACCTGCACGTTATGCACATGTACCCTAGAACTTAAAGTATAATAATAATAATAATAATAATAAAATAAAAAAAGAATATGGCTACATTCCCTCCCTTTTTTATTGCTCTATATCAGTGGTTCACAATTTTATCAACTATTATATTTTATAGTGCCTCTTTTCTACAGTTTACTCAGCCTAGTATATGGAAATTATCCATATAATTTTGAAATTATAATTTCAAAATTATATGGATAATTTCAAAAATTTCAATATAATGCCCTAACTATATATAAAGGAAAAATGGCAGAAAAGTAATTTATAATCAAATTATATTTATTTATTAAATGGGTAAACGTTCTGTGTTATAGTTAAAGATTACAGTAGAAAGTATAATGAAGAAGTTAGGAGCTTGCACCTCCATGCAGATCACCATGATTATGACAGCTACATATTCCCCTGCCAGTGTGTTGTACTGGGAACTCAGGTGCCACAAGCGGCATTCTCATTAGAACACGATTTTCTGAAATGAGAAAGAAAATCTTGGAAAGTTCCAAAAATAACAAAATACAAATTTTCTCAATTGACATGTGGTTTCCCTCCCAGAAAAAATTCAGTCTACCGTCCATTCTGCTGTAATGTTTGTTTTAAAATTTTTTCAACACAATTGACATATTAGGGAACAGTTTGAACATAACACATTTGCTTATGCTTGACTTTTCAATTGAGAAGTACTAGGTGAATACAGAAGACAGCACTTAGCTGAAGGAGCCATGTAGGAATACACAAACATAAACACTAACACACTTCTGATATCTACCAGCTGCCTCATTTCACCAAGAGTGTTATGAGCGCCACCCATATACATAGTGTACCGCATAATGAAATTGGACTTTCTGTTCAATTTCAGATGACCTTCCTTCCATTACTTCACAGTAAGTCACAAACTGCAGCTCTTCTGTCACCTACTTCTAGTAGCAAACATTACATCTTTTTTAAGTTAAGCACCATATTTATTGGAGTACCTGTGTATTTCTTAACCATTTAATGCATGTAAAACTATGCTGCCATTTTTATTGGCACCCTATTTTTTTTTTTTAACATATCACTGATGAAGTTTTAGAGTATTGTGTCCCTAACCCTGTTTTCCCCATAAGCCCTGTGGTTTGTTATTGCATAATTTTGCATAGCACAATGATTTTTAGGAGCATGCTTGTCTTCTGGTAGTAGAGATGACTTAAAAATCTATACACCCCCACCCCAAATTTGCTTTATAATGAAACAGAGCTTAGTTCTAGGCTCACATAAATCCAAATGAGTATTTCACTTTCGTGTTCCATTTGGAGGAACATTCAAGTTTATAAAATGGTTCTGCTCATTGGTGGAACTCCAGCATTGGAGAATCTTAATCACTAAATGCTGGCAGCGCCCTGTCATCATAGCACCAATCAAAAGCCTCCATGAATTTCTAAAATGCCTCGTGGTATGTGTGCGTGTGAGTGATACTGTCCTGTTTGAGAACCACTGGTCTATTTGAAACTAGAAGTTAATAAGGATGAATAGAAATTCATCAGACAGAATTATTCATTAATCCTAGAAAACTTGTCCTCAATATCATAGAATCAAACATTTTGAGTATTGTGTCTAAGAAACTACTTCAAAGCATTTGACAGTTTCTATAAGCACATTTTGAATACAGTTGCTGACACATAAATATAACTATAATGTGTTAAGACTATTACTATTTAAGTCAATTTAAAAATAATGATGACAAAACTGCTTTTGTTACTACTGAGTTGTTACTAATACTAAGATGATTGCATTCAAATCAAAGTCACTCAGACACCAGCAACACTCCTATTTCTACTGCTCCACTGTGGCCCATGTAGTCTCACCATGACCACATTTATTTAATTGTAGTGACATAGAGGATCTGAAAAACGCACAAACATGCAAAAATTACTTGACATACACATTTAAAGGTTTTCAAATTGACCTATACCAAATAGATTCATAGGAGTAACTGCATTTCTTCGTTCCCTTCATAAATCAAGCTGAACACTCCAGACTGCTTTCTATACAACTGTGCACTTTTCCTGTTGCCAGTTGAATTATGTGCAGTTGAATTTAATCCCATGCCAATATATGCAAGTTTTGTGGATTATTATAATTACGTGATTTAAATTCCACATGAATCTATAAAATATGAGTATAAAAAAGGGTGCTTTTATCTATGGCTTTTAAGTTAAATGCTTTGGAAAGAATAAGGACAAGTCATTAAGAAAGTGGCAATTGAATTATGTGTGGGCAATTAGGAAAATTAAAAATTAAAAGTGACTCTGCCTCCAATTGGTTCTTGAATGTCTTTCAATACTCATTCCACTTTGAATAAGGTGAAATTACCATGTTGGCAATGCATTATAGTTAGATCGTATTTATTTTACCTGACTGAATCTCCAGTCACAGCCCAATGCTGAAAGGGAAGATGGTACACCACTCTCCACCAAAGGATGAAAAAGATGCATGTACATTTCAGAATTTTTTAAGTTAAAATATTTAATGTATTATGTATCAACCTATATGATCCATCAACTTTTTGAAATTAATCTGCAATTAGTCTGATTGCATTGTGTAAGACTACTTTTCCTATGCGTCACTTTTCTAGAATTTAGGATGGTATCTCCAAACCACAACAGCTAATAATGGTATATTCACATATAGGATAAATTACAAAGATACATATAGTTTGTTTCTCTTTATAACTTTGAGTCCAGGATAAATGAATGTGGTAAATAAAAATAACCTCTCTGTCCTAACTTCCTGAACAAAATAATAAAGACAAAAGACAAAATATTTAAGGAAAATTCCAAAATGAATACTTACTGTTTTCTCTCCTAACCATCTGTTTCCACATTAATCAATCATCCTCGATTTCATGAGATGGATAGGAGAGATTAATCATCTGCACCTTAATCTAAAAGTGAAAACATTACCATAGAAACCTTCTTTTTACATTCTTTAACCATGAGTGAGAGCTCTGAATTAAAATATCTATTTTGAGGCCAACCAGTAACTATAAACACCAATAAAAACAAAAGCTGCTGGGTTGGGGAGGATGGCAAGAATGAGCAGGAATGGTATTTTGGAATGCCAGTTTCTTTCATTCCAAATTTATGAGAGAAAGACCTGTCCGTTTTTTAGGTACACTACATGCCATCCAACATTTTGAACTTGGACGTGCTCTGGAAAATCCATACTAGCTCCCCCTTTCAGTTCTTGTAATATTCCAAGAACAAATTCTTTGCTGTTTCCTTAGTTACTCTGAATACGGTGTCATCAATATTTAAAGAATGGAGATCTTGGAAAGTATGAGATGACCTCAGAGCCAGGCCTTACACATCTCTTCATTCTACCTCCTTTCTTCCAAATGCTGCATGCTTCCAGATTTACGGGTGTATTAGTCTGTTCTCATGTTGCTAATAAAAGACATACCTGAGACTGAGTAATTTATAAAGAAAAGAGGTTAATTGACTTACAGTTCCTCATGGCTAGGAAGGCCTCACAATCATGGTGGATGGTGAATAAGGAGCAAAGTCACATCTTACATGGCAGCAGGCAAGAGAGTGTGTGTAGGGGAACTCCCCTTTATAAAACCATCAGATCTCATCAAACGCGTTCACTATCACAAGAATGACTTGGCCCCATGATTCAATTCAATCACTAGGTCTCTCCCACGACACATGGGAAGTATGGGCACTACAATTCAAGATGAGATTTGGCGGGGGCACAGCCAAAGCATATCAAGTGGTCTCTACATTTGGGGATACATCTGATAAGGTGGCAGGTAGAGTTGGAGTTGGAAGAAATGGCACTGAGGTTATTTATAAGATGAAAAACATTAGTCCTCTAATTGTCTGTACTCCTTGAAAGGAGAGTACCAGACCATCATCCTTGACATTATTGAATGAGGTCCCTTTTCACTAAAATTGGATACCTAGTGAGTTTTCAAGGGACATTTATTTTAACTAGAACTTTTGCACTTGTCTCTGTGCACTTTCTTTTAATTCAAGATGAGAATGGGGATGGCAACGTGAAGCATGTGATCCTCTTCAGCCCCTTCCCAACCCTTGTTAGAGATCAATAATCACAGTTGGTCTTTTTTTTTCTCAAGAGGTAGCATCATGCATTGTCAGCAAGCAGAGACTCAGGAACCAGACTACATGGATTCAGATCTGAGCTTTGTTACTTCCTTGCTGTGTGGTCTTGGGGCAGTTACAGATGCTCACTGCTGGAGCAAACAGCCCCAACACTTCAGAGGCTTGATACACAGCAGTCTATGACCCACTCATGGAACGTTTTCCGGTTAGCAGGTGACTTTCCTTTAAGTGATGATAGGACGGTGCTGTGTCAATGAAGGCCTGTGAGCTGGATTTGACGTGCTACATGTTTTTTTGTAGGACCAATGAGCTTAAAATGTTCCTATGCTTTTCAAATGCACTCCAGCCTGGGCAATAGAGCGAGACTCAGTCTCAAAAAAATAAAAAATAAAAAAAGAACCTATGTAACATCCTCAATTCTGCCTCTTGGTCCTCGGAGACTACAATATATACTATCTGATACTCTTTTACAGAAATAGTCTGCTCTTCCTTAATTTGGGGACCCACACTTCATCCATCTAGAGTCTCCACTATCTCCAACCAGAGGCTTCCAGAGTTATGGTAATCCAGAGTACACAGGATGGCATATGGGAGGATTTTATGAGCCAGATTCAAAGGGCCACTCATCATTTTTTTCCAAATTCTGCTAGCCAGAACTCAGTTTCTTGGCCACACCCAACCTCAAGGCAGCTGGGACATTAGCCCAGCTACCTTCCCGGGAAGCAAAAAAGATGGATGGATGAACAGTTAGCTGGTCTCTCTTCTGGCAGACTACTTAACTTCTCTGTGTCTGTTTCAACCTATGTGAAATGGGAATAATAAGTAGGATTTCAAAGAGGATTGAATGAGTTATGTACATAAAGTGCTTAGAACAGAACCTAGAACATTTGTGAGTGCTCTGTTTACTATTATTTCTCTGTACTTACAGGCTAGACATAGATACCTTTCTTGATACCTACTCCCCTTCACTCCCCTATATTCAACCAGTCACCACATACTATCAGTTGTATCCCCTGAACATCCCTCAGAAATGCCCTCACTTCCAGTATGCCACTGTTTAAAATGTATATTTCATTATTATTCAGGTACGGTGAGGCCAACCCATCAGGAGATGACTGCCATTGAAAACTGTTTGTTATAGTGACAATCCTGAGAGGAGGGGGCATACCACATTACAGGGGGCCACACAGAGAAGCACCCGGGTAGGTAGGGAGGCAGAGGGAGTGATGGAAAGTATGGGCAAGATTCTTGATTGTGGTTTCTTTGGGAAGGAGTGGTTAAGACAGGGTAAGCAGGTTTAGGATTGACTAGTTTGAATAGTTTTAGCAGACTCTGGGGCAGAGGTGCTGTCTCTAGCTGTCTGGTCCTGGGGTGATTAATGCAGGAGGACAGTGGCCTGAAGTGTAGGAACTTGATAAAGGAGGCAGTTGGTGGCCTGGACTCTGAATTGGTTGGTTTGCATAAGAAAGGCATGTTTGCAGTTCTTGATTTGCTATCCCTAGGAATTAACTAACTCTGAGATAGGCAGTCCTATGGTCAGCTAGGCCCCAAATGTCAAAATATAATAGTGGTATATAGACCAAGACGTGGCTAATACAGCCACTATGTCTCAGCTGGATTGCTTGCAATGACTTCCTAAGTGCTCTTCCTCCAACTCACTTACCCTTGTGAATAAGCCTTCCTCCCAACAGGCAGCCGGCCTTTGGGAAACCTATATCTGATTGTGTCACTAGCCAGCTTCAAGCTATGCAGGAGCTTTCTGAATCCCTTAAGGAAAAGATCAAAGGCCTCTCTCCTGTGTCTGCTTGTTCTGCTTTTCCTTGGCCTCTGGGGGCACCTTGGTTCCTCTAATGTGCCTTGTTCTTCTATCATTTGGGCCTTTGCACCTGCTCTGCCTTTCGCCTGAAAAGCTCCTCTTTGCTTTGTAGCCTCTGTGCCTCTGGTATTTAACATATGCTTCAGATTTCAGCTCAGATACAAAACTTGCATCACCCCCTCCCCATATTTTGTGACTAATTGCTTTAGTTTAATGTGTTAAAGTTGATAAATATCCAGCTGGGCCTGGCTTTGTACATTCAAATCCCAGCTTTATCATTTCTCACCTGTTTGAACTTGCATTAGTTATTTAATCCCTCTAAAAGTCAGTTTCCCCTTTCATAGCATGGGGATAACATTAGGAACATTACTTGGGCTTTTTGTTAGGATAGAATAAAATAATGTGTACTTAGTATGTAATCATTTCTAAGACTTCAGTGTTTGATATTATTAATATTTCCTGTTAAGCCTCAGAATTCTTTGTAACCTAGGACTCTAAGCAGTTACTAGCAATTACCTAGGATTCAAATTGAGAACATTTTCACATCTCTGATTAGAAGAATGATTAACTATTATTAATCACTTCAGAAGGTTAATATAAGCTAATTAGTATTTAAGATACGGTTATAGAAACGACATTTCCTCACCAGGGGGGAATTGAACTGACTTTTTTCCTTACCTATTATGACATATACCATCATCCATTTAAAATTTTTTATTAAATAAGAGTTCTACATACTGGTAACTGATACAGTTTGGCTCTGTGTCCCCAGTCAAATATCATCTTGTAGTTCCCATAATTCCCATGTGTTGTGGGAGGGAGCCGGTGGGAGATGATTGAATTATGGGGGCAGATATTTCCCAGGCTGTTCTCATGATAGTGAATGGGTCTCACAAGATTTGATGGCTTTAAAAACAGGAGTTTCCCTGCACAAGCTCTCTTTGCCTGCTGCCATCCATGTAAGATGTGACTTGCTCCTCCTTGCCTTCCACCATGATTGTGAGGCCTCCCCGGACACGTGGAACTGTGAGTCCAATAAAGCCTCTTTCTTTTATAAATTGCCCAGTCTCGGGTATGTCTTTATCAGCAGTGTGAAAATGGACTAATACAGTAACATAATACAGAGAAATAATTAAAAATAAAACATAATGAAAACAAATGTAAGAGTATCATTCTTAACTTGCCTTTTTTCCCTTTCTGCAGATGAAATTTTATTTTGATCCCTGAATTCTTTCTAACAAAGTTTTACTTATTAGGACAAAAGAGTGCAATATAATGAACATATTCATATACAAAGATTTGATTGATTAAAGGTTGTTACAAGCTGGGAATAGAGGAAGAATTTAACTACAAAAGGTCGTAAGGGAATTTTTGAGGGATGATGAATTTGTTCTACATTTTGATAGTGGTGCTGGTTATACCACTGCATGCATTTGTCAAAACTCATAGAGTTGTATATTTAAAAGATGAATTTTACTCTATACAAATTGTACTGCAATTAAAGAAAAACAAGGTCTGGGCATGGTGGCTCATGCCTGTAATCCTAGCACTTTGTGATGCCAAGGTGGATGGATCACTTGAGCCCAGAAGTTTGAGACCAACCTGGGGTAACATGGTGAAACCACATCTCTACCAAATGAAAAACAAAAAATTGGCTAGGCGTAATGGCATGTGCTTGCCGTCCCAGCTACCAGGGCAGCTGAAGTGGGAGAATTACCTGAGTCTGTGAGGTCGAGGTTGCAGTGAGCCATGATTGCACCACTGCACTCCACCCTGAGTGGAGTGGAAAAACAAACAAAAACAAAAAACAAAGAAAAATATTGGGTTTATAATTTCTTTTCCCTTAAGCTTAGGAAATGTTGGTGAAATTGGTTTTGGATTAACGAAGAGGTCAAAAGTGATACATTTATATATTTATTTATAAGGCTATGATCCAATGATAGCCTTAAGTTTTATAACTAATTGCAAAATAGCTCAGTTATACTTAAGCAATCACTGTTCTTGCTGTAGAGGTAGAGTATTGCATTCCAGAGGGTCGGATACAGGGAAGGCAAGCATGCAAGAAGTGGTATCCAAGAAAAACCTTCCAGAGGCTGCAGTTTTACCTGAATGCACTGAACTTGAGAAATTATAGATTTTATTTTATTTTATTTTTTTTTGGTTGTAAAAAAATGGCAAGAGCACCTTTCCATGGTGTAACTGCTGCAATGTCATGATGGAGTATGGGGGTGTGAATGAGTCTATCACATCACAGGAAAGTGCAAGCTTTCAACACCAAAATTACTTAAGCACCTGCTGATTAAATCTTGCTGCAAATGGCATTTCATTCTTATTTTTGATGGGTAAAAAGTGATTTATTATATTTACTTGGCTCTTATCCCTAGTGAATGCAGAGAGTGAATGCCTTCTATAGCAACATATGGCTTGTTGGGAAGTATGAGTCATCAACTGAACCAGAGGTGCAACCCCCCACCCCCGCCCCGCCCAAAAACAAACAAACGAAAAAAATTGTAAAGAAGGTGGCAACTATCCTGAGGCAGATTCTGTTGTTATTCTCAACGTTGTTCCTGTTTCATTGGGGAATTTTTACCTCTAACTCTCATGAGCTCTTCTTCTAATTAAAAAAAATGCATATGTTTTAATATTTGAAAGTGCAAAACTAGCCATCTTGCTTTATTTTACTTTCTCTGGAGTTACTTGCTTATGAGCTATTAGCTATTGATAGGTTATTTCTTACATTTGTTAAACATTTATGAATGCTTTACTATTTTCCAGATAGTGTACTAGATATTTTTAACACAAGAACCTGTTTCCAAGGAATTTTCTTATTACTAAGTCTATTGTCTTTTTCACATCTACTAGGTCAACCTAGTTTAATTTTCAGACTGTCAGAATTATTTGGGGAAAAAAAAGTTTATTTTTATCAACCAGTACGTTTTTTTTTTGTTTTTTTTTCTGAGATGGAGTTTCACTCTTGTTGCCCAGGATGGAGTGCAATGGCAGGATCTCAGCTCACTGCAACCTCTGCCTCCAGGTTCAATTGATTCTCCTGCCTCAGCTTCCCAAGTAGCTGGGATTACAGGCACATCCCACCACACTCAGCTAATTTTTGTTTTGTTTTTGTTTCGTGTTTTTAGTAGAGATGGGATTTCGCCATGTTGGCCAGGCTGGTCTCGAACTCCTGACCTCAGGTGATTCACCCGCCTTGGCCTCCTAAAGTGCTGGAATTACAGGTGTGAGCCACCGCACCCAGCCTCAACCAGTACTTTTTAAACTCCTTTTTATAATAGTCTATATTTGATGCTCACCTGAAACATCATAATATTTATCATTAAAATTCTTGCTGCAAACTGAGAAAGCTTGTATGTAAAGAAGGGCAAAAAGCTAATGGATTGAATATTTTAGTTTCAAAAGGTTGAGGGGTCTAGGCACTTAAACATTTATCCATTTATTAAAAATATTTCTTTAGGACTTAACCCTATGCCAACCAATGTTTTAAAAACTAGAGATATAGCAGTAAACAGGATGAATGAGATGTCTGCCTTTCTGAAATTTATATCTCAGTGACTATAATAAACAAGCAAAGGAGTGAGTCAGCATGGTAACCAGAGAGGAAAGTGAAACAGAGAAACATGATTGAAGATGAGCTTCTGTAGTCAGGAGCCCTCTATGAGAAAATGACGTGATATGGTTTGGATTTGCCTAAACCTCATGTCGAAATGTAATCCCTAATGTTGGAGGAGGGGCCTGATGGGAGGTGATTAGATCAAAAGGGCAGACTCCCCCCTTGGTGTTCTCGTGATAGTGAGTGAGTTCTCATGAGATCTGGTTATTTAAGTGTATGTGGCCCCTCCCACTTCTCTTTCTTTCTCTGTAAGACATGCCTGCTTCCCCTTCTGCCATAAAGGAAAGTTTCCTGAGGCCTCCCCAGCCATGCTTCCTGTATAGCCCATTTTCAGGTATTTCTTTATAGCAGCGAGAGAACAGACTAACATATGACGTTTGACAGCACATCTGAGCAATGGGAAGGAGCAGCCATGTAGAGACTTGGGGGAAAGGCATAGAGGCAGAGAGTGCAAGTGTAAAGCTTCTGTGGTGAGAATGAACTTGGTACTTCTTGGGAGCGGAGAGTGTGCAGGGTGAGTAAGGTTCTACGTGGGGAGGTGAGTAGAATCAGCTGAGATGAGGAGTGAGCAGAGTCTGTGTCCCCGACAGCGCTGCAGGTGAATAAAGAAAGTCAGGTGTATTCTGAGTGAATGGGAAGCAGTTGGAGTACTTTTAGCAGGAAAATGAAAGGCTTTTTAAGAAACTTTTATTTGGAAATAATTTAAAATTTACAGAAAACTTAGGTGAAGAGTACAAAGAATAGCTCTATGCCCTTTACTCAAATTCACTTATGTGAACATTTTGCCCAATTTCCATCACCATTTACTATCTTTATCTCTAAAACATTTTTGTCTCCACCATTTGAGAGCAAGTTGCATACAGTGTGGCTCTTAATCTCTAAACATTTCAATATGTGTTTCCTAATAAAAAGGCTATTTCCTCATATGAAGGTTAATTTTGTATCAACTTGACTGGGTTATAGGGTGCCCAGATATTTCTTCAAACATTATTCCTGTTTCTGTGAGGATACTTTTGTATGATACTAACATTTAAATCAGTTGACTGAGTAAGGCAATTGCTTTCTCTAAAGTGGGCAGGGCTCATCCAATCAGAACAAAAGCCCTGGCACTCTCCCATGTGAGAGAATTCCTCCTGCCTAAAGGCCTTTGAACTGGCAAAGTCCAGTCCAAAATCTAGCCTTTTTTTTTTTTTTTTTTTTTTTTTTAAATTCAGACTCAAATCGAAACATCAGTTCTTTCTGCGTCTTGCACCTGCTGGTTTTCAGACTGGAATGACACTGTCAGTTCTCCTGGTTCTCAAGCCTTCCAAGTTGGATTAGAACTAACCCATTGGCACTCCTGGGTCTCCAGCGTGCTGACTTACCCTGAAGATCCTGGGTCTTGCCAGTCTCCATCATCACATGAGCCAATTCCTTACAATCAATCTCTTTGTATGGGTACAAACATTCTATTGGTCCTATTTTTCTGGAGAACCCTGACTAATATACCATAACTACAGAATAGTTACCAACTTCAATAAAATTTAGCATTAATATAGTACTTATATCCAAACTATCATCCATATTCCACTTTTATCAATTGAGTCAATAATTCCTTTTATAGCATTGTTTCTCTTCCATACAGGAGCCAGTCTATAATCACACATTGCATTTAGTTTTCATGTCTCTTTTATGTCCTTTAATCTGGAACAATGTCTCAGCTTTTAAAAAAAATGCTTTTATGACTATTGACAGTCTCAAATCATGTAGCATCCTCCCTCTTATCCCCACCCACTTCCTGACCCCTTTCCAATATGATAATCCTCATTTTGGCTTTGTCTAATGTTTCCTCATAATTAGATTTAGGTTATGCATTATTGCAAGAAATAACATAGAACTGACGTTTGCCCTTCTCAGGGTATCCTATCTGGAGGGACACAATATCCGTCTTCCCCTCATTGGCGATATTGATTTAAACCATCCACTCAAGGTGTTGTATAGTTTGTCCACAGTACTATCTCTATTTTCTGTTTGCAACCAATAAGCAATCATACAAATATTCTGATTCTTAGTACACTTGACTTCCTAGATTCAGCATTTCTTGATCCTTACCTGAATTCATCTTTACATTTGTGAAATGATGATTTTTCATTCATAAACCTGCCACATTTATAGCAAGAGATTTCCTTTCGTCATCTTTTTTTTTTCTGAGACACAGTTTTGCTCTGTCGCCCAGGCTGGAGTATAGTGGTATGATCAGAGCTCACTGCAACCCTCATCTCCTGAACTCAAGCAACCCTTCCATTTCATCCTCTTGTGTAGCTGGGACCACAGGCGTGTGCCACCATGCCTGGCTAATTTTTTTAACTTTTTTTTGTAGAGATGAGGACTCGTTATGTTGCCCAGGCTTGTCTTATTTAGACTCCTGGGCTCGAGCAATTCTCTCACCTTGGCCTCCCAAAGTGTGGGATTACAGGCGTGAGCCACTGTGCCCAGCCAGCCTTATTATTGTTATTATTATTATTATTAGAGACAGAGTCTCATTTTGTTGCCCAGGCTGGAGTGTACTGGTGTGATCTCGGCTCCCTGCAACCTCCGCCTCCTCGGTTCAAGTGATTTTCCTGCCTCAGCCTCCCAAGTAGCTGGGATTACAGGCACGCACCACCATGCTGGGCTAATTTTTGTATTTTTAGTAGAGACGGGGTTTTGCCATGGTGGCCAGGCTGGCCTTGACCTCCTGACCTCAGGTGATTTGCTCACCTCGGCCTCCCTAAATGCTGAGATTACAAGCGTGAGCCACCGTGTCCAGCTAAACCTCATCATTTTTTACTTTATTATTTATTGTTGGTATGGACTTGTGGATTCCTGTGTTTTAATGATTTATTAGTAATTACTGCCCATAGTTATTTAATTTATCAATTTTCTTGTGGGGGCTCCTTCAAGCTGTTCCCTGTGTCCCTCTGACAAGTCCCTATCATTTTTGATGGGGAGATATTTATTTACTTTTTCAGGTAAAGAGATTTTTCTGTATCTTGTTGTATTTTCTGTATCTCAGACCTGGAAACAATCATTTTTTTGAGAAGCCCTAATTCTTTTTAGTGGAGAATGGTGTCAGAAGTCAAGATCTGGGTGCTAGGTGCGGTCACATTGTCACTGTGCATGTCTTCTAGGTTCTTTCAGCAGATAGAGCCAGGAAATGTGCATGTGTCCACATTTTACATGCATGAGATACAAACGTACACAAACACACACACATTTTAGAAATCATGAATCTATATCAATACCTCCAACTCCAATCCATCATTTCAAGAATCTTTCTTGCCTTCCACAAAGTAATAACAGGATATTAAAAGATTTTTCTGGCTACCCTGTAGATAATGTTCTCCAGGATGTGCAAACTTGAAAGCTGGGAGTCCAATCAGGCGCCATTGCAGCTGTTCAGGGAAGACATGTTGGAAACTTGGACTAGGCACTAAGCTGACAGTGGTGGAAGTCATGAGCAATGGTCACACTTCTGTTTTTAAGGTATAGATTATACCGTAAGGACAGGACACATGTGAGAGAAGGAGAGAAACCACCTATTACACTTAGAAATTTAATCCAAGCAATGGTTATGATTGAATAGGCAGAATTTTCAGTGCAGGTAATCTCATTTTTTTTAAAGAACAGACACATGACTTTCTTCAGTAGGATCCCACAGGCTCTGGGAGCAAACACGTGTTTGCCATGACCAGTGAAGTCCCCACAAACTCAGAGTCTATCATTAAGAAAATAATTTTTAAAGTCAAACATTAAAATACCAAAAGTGTTTGTGATACAGAAATCATGAAGGGGAGGCTGTGTGGCCAAAGAAAATATGTGGATGTTCCCAATAGGAACAAGCTCTGGAAATCAGAAAACCAGTCTGCTTTCCAGGTGTTCTTCCAGTTTAAATAATTCCCTAACACCAGAAAACCTCTGATGTACATTTCAAAGCAATTACAAAGAAAGCAAGAACTACACTGTCCACTGTTAGAAGAGTTGTGCACCACAACTGTGATAACAAGAGGGGAGAAGACTGACTGTCCACCAAAAAGATAACTGCATTCATTTATGGGTTTTGCCAGCCATGTTAATAGAAACACAATTTCTCCACTGAAGTCATCGTTGCCTGCTTTATGATGTGTTTAACTTTTGTTTTCTGCTTTTATTTCTATTGAACATCATAGCAGAAGCATTTTAATGTTTCTACCTGTCCCTTGTTTGGGACTATTCATGTCATGTTTTCATAATGTAGATATTTACACTCCACACCATTCCCCAACCTGCAACCCCCTGACACCCACACCTTCCCACATCCCCACACAACCGTCCTCTGAAATAAAAGAATCCTGAATGCAGACATTACAACTCTTATCATCATGCTTTACCTTATTGCTTACATCCTACCTTGCTTCAGGGTGGAAATGCGTTTCAAGTCACATAAAGAAAAATGATTAATAATTTATCTACTGATGCATTTGATCCTCTAACCAGACACTGGGCTGTCAAATCTGAACCTGCTTTCTTATGCAGACCTACCAAACGCAGTTTGATCTGCTTCATCTACTATGTATATTGTTCCATGAGTGAAATCTCACAGCAATGGCTAGGTATGTACTTAGATATAAGTTTATCTATACATACAGACAACAGCCTCTATCAGGTGCACAAAGGAATCTCAACTATCTAAGTTTCCCGGGTGCTGCTAAACAATTCCAGTGGGTGATGACACCTTAAGAACAGCTTCCTGTCCGTTCTGCCTAGGACTGCAGTCTCTGTACCCTGTGCAAAATTCCAATGGTCTATCTAAAAACTCTGAACAGTGCAGAAAACCTTCCTTATCTCTGAGAGCACAGGGGCCTTTGCAAACAGCACTTCCTGAATTACATAAATAGGAAACACAGCGAATATGATTTATTTCAGATGTTTCATGCTATGAGTTGCGCATCACCAAATCCCCAGGGGGTCTGCTGGGCTGTTTATCTCCTTTGCTTTTGAAACATTAAGGTTTATGATGCACTCATCAAGCAAATCTAAAGAAGGATTCTTTTGACATGGAGCAGATGCTGATAAGTTGGCCTTCGATCACTTGAGAAACCTGATTGGGGTTTACTGATATGAAGAGAAAGTTGAGGGAAAGGAAACAAGGCAGAGCTTAAAGCCAATTGTTTTAAAACTGCAGAGTCTGTGAGAATGGGATTTCATACTCATTTTCCCATTACAACTTTGCTCCCTGCCTGCTCTCCTCATTCTCCCACCCCACCACCCCCCACCACCCCCACCCTGGGAAATGATATGTTTAAAACTTTATGAGGCAAGAGATTTTCACATTTGTTCTGAAGGAATGCTAATAAACAGATTAAAATGTGAACCTCCATATCCAAAATGTCATACACTGGTGGGAATAAACAAATAAGGATCTGACACAGGAAGAAGGGAGCTATACCTTGCAACTCAGATCCACTTTTTCTTGGAATGTAATTAGCAATTTCCTGGTCCCAGTCCTAAGTGAGGTGTTACCTGGAATTCTGCCAAATTGGTCTCATGCAATTTGTTACAGTGATGGTAGGTCACAGTCTTTAATGGTTGGCAGGTGTTCTGGGCTTGCCCTCACTTGAGGAGCCCCAGTTAATCCAGTTTGGTACGATTCTTTTTTGTTCAGTTCTTGAAGATCCTTTTATATAATCCCTGAACCAGAAAAATTAGCTAAAAAATGACCTAACGTGAGTTCACACACTCAAATCCCAATAGTGCTTAGAGTATCGATTTTCAAGAGCTGTGGGAATCTTTCAAAAGCTCTGCACATGTCTCCATCTATTCACAAAATACTTTTCAGTGGATCTGGAAAAATAAAGAGAAAGTAGTGCACACCAACATATTGTCAACAGTTACCTGACCTGTATGCATTACTGCTGTAACTATATGTATTAGTTTGCTTGGGCTGACATAGCAGAATATCGTAGCCTGGGTAACTTAAATAACAGACATTTATTTCTCACAGTTCTGGAGGCTGGGAAGTTTAAGATGTAGGTGCTGGCAGATTCACTGTGTGCTGAGGGGCCTCTTACTGGCTTGTATCCAGTCAGCCACCTTCTCACTATGTTCTCACATGGAGACCTGCTCCTTGATTTCTCGTCCTCCTTTTTTTCTTTTTTCCTTGGAGACAGGTCTTGCTGTGTTGCTCAGGCTGGCGTGCAGAGATGATCATGGCTCATTGCAGCCTCGATCTCCTGGGTTCAATTGATCTTCCCACTTCAGCCTTCCTAGTAGCTGGAATTATAGGTGTTTGGCACCATCACCAGCGAATTTTTGTAATGTTTTTTGTTAGGAATGGGGTTTCGCCATGTTGTGCATGCTGGTCTCAAAGTCCTGGGCTCAAGCAATCTATCCATCTCAACCTCCCAAAGTGCTCAGATTACAAGTATGAGCCCCCACACCAGGCCTCTCTTCTTCTTTTTATAAGGGCTCTAATTCCATCATGAGGACCCCCATTCTCATGACTCCATCTAACGTAATTATATCTCAAAGGTTCCATCTTCAAATACCATCCCATTGGAGGTTAGGGCTTCAATATATGAATTTGCAGGGGACGGAGGAGATACAATCCAGTCCATAACACTGTACAAATTCTGAAGGAGCTTCACTGAGGGTTGGATCAAATAACTTGACAAAAGAAGTACCTGTCATCTGGGAAGGTAACTCTCCTACAGTTTCAAGAAGGTTAAGAGCAGTAGTAGAACACTGTTGCCCTTGGGCGAGAAAGTATTAGTTTTCCTGACATCCAGGGTATTTATTCAAAGTCCAGTGGAAAGAGATAGCTTTTCCTGCAGAAACTGTATTTGTGACTCATTCCACGGGCATCTCAGCCCATGAGACATCTTTAAGAGTTGTAGCTGCCCATGTTTCAGCAGGGGAGACCCAGGACAAAGGGGTTCTCATCCGAGTCATCTGAGGTTTCGCACTCTCCTTTCTGTTCAATGACCTCCAGGCCACTGACCTGGCTTCTCATCCTCTGGTCCTCTCCTTGCATTGCCCTTTGCTAACAGGCGCTGCTTTCCCGTCCACAGTGTTGTCTCTCACTCCAGACTGCCTTCTCACTCCCAAGAGGATGTTCCCCTAAGCTCCAGCTAGCCTCATCGTCCCTGCAGAGACTGTGGGTTAGAGATTACGAGCCGTACGAAGCACCACACAAAAGATACTGCTTCTCCAACGTTCCTGATATTCCTGAGGTGTTAGTGTGGTGATGTCCTAGACACCTTAGGCCATCCCTACAGCCTAGCCCAGCCGGTGATTTTCTTCCAGTCACCAAGTAAACACTCAGCGGGCAGCTTTGTTTCCATCCAGTTTTATCAAACTGCCCACCTTCCTCTCCACATTCCTCTTAATTATGACAAATGATGAGGTTATCTGCTCTGTTATGCTTGCTCATCTTTTATGATCCTTGCTATGCTAAGCAAGTGCTAACATTGCTGTATAGGGCTTTGTCATCCCATAAAGTCATAGGGTCCTTGTATAGTGGGGAGAAATAAAAACATTATATCATACCTCTCTTCAAAAGATTTCTATTTTAATTAATATCCAGATAATGTAACTAGCTCAATTATCTGAGGCCTTCTGCACAGAAGACTTGGCTGAATTTGAGTGATAACACATGAAAGACAGTTATGACCAGTCTCACAAAAAACAAAATACAGCTGAGGGCCTGAAATCACCTAGAAACACTCAGAAAATTTCCCCCGTCTAGGTTCATGGAGTAGTAGAATGTTATTACTCAATGCTCATTCTTGTCCTGCAGTCTAACCAGGGTTCCCTAATTTTTTTTAGCAGATGAGAATGTATCTTTTTCAACTAAAATATAAATGTTGATTGAGAAAATGTTACAATAACTGAAGGTTCTGATAAATTGAACAACATTTTACATTTGGATTTTATCAGTGGTAAAATCATCTGGCTGCATTGGAAAAATGTAGCACATTTGAATGAGACATTTATTCAGGCTACAGACAAAGCTCGAGACACTCAGAGTAGGCACTGGATAAATATTTGTTGAAGATATTATCTTTACTACTCTATTAATATCTGTCCTGTTCAGGCAAATTATTTACCATTAATTTGAACAATAGTAAAATTTGTAAAACATGTGAACAGCAGAGAAACATCCTCAAGTTTTTGAATGCTTTTATCTTTGGGTCTACTTGAACATTTATCTGATGACCTGAAGTGTAATTGCCTGACCTCCCTGGCCTGTGTAATACTTAATAAAAGGTTCCGTCAGTGGGAGAACATTCTAGTTCACTCTCTAGAAGTTGTTCAATGATGAGTGTCTGTGAGGCAGCAACGTCTAAGATAGTGGTTCTCAGACATTCGCTTGGTGCTGGAGCCCTTCCTTCAAAACCAGTCTCGGTCAGAAGTCCCACATGTGAACCACTCCAAGTGGGGATGTATGTGTTGAAGAAATGCCTGAGAGCCTTCCTGCTCCCTTTTTTCTTGGAGACCTCAGAAGGACATCAGAGAAGCCCTGGGGCTCTGAGGAGCACAGATTGAAAAACAATGATCGCTGCTCCAGGAATCTGGTGCACCAGGAATGCCCTCTTCTGCTGCACCCTGCTTAAGTGATCTTTGGCAAATCATTTTCCTTGTTCTCTGTTTCCTCATCTTGTAAGCAAGGAGTTAAAATCAGATCTGTTCAGACCTTTTCTAGTCTGAGTTATGAACCCTCATGATGCCTTAATACTCTTACTTTCCTTCAGCTTTATTTTCATTTTCTAAGAGGCTGAGATTCTCTTCTAAGCAGGGCATGCCTGGGACGAGGCAATGTCTCCCTGTGTTCCGGTGACAGGCAAGCATCCAGGACTGCTCTGTGACTGTTGCAGGAGGAAATGACTGAGGAGGAGCCTAAATCCACCATGAGAATCTACCATGCAAGCCAGAACCCTGGGAAAGGAAGGAAGCCAATTCAGAGGGCACTTGAGTGTCATGACTGAGCAGCCTATGGTGGAGATCTGGAGTCTTGGCTGGGGTGGGCCTTCAATTACTCAGACACCTGCTCCTTCTCCCTCAATTCTTCCTCAGTCCAAATATGTCCCTGTCTGAGGAGCGAATGTTCTGGTACCTGTGAACACACTTTGTAGTATGAGGATAAACTGTGCTATTCTTCAAAGGAGCTGCCTGGTAGCCAAATTCTCATTTGTGTGGTGGTTCTGTCTATAATCCCAGAACTTGGGGAGGCTGAGGTGGGAGAATTGCTTGAGTCCAGGTGTTCAAGACCAGCCTGGGCAACGTAGTGAGATCCCATTGCTACAAAAAATACAAATTAAAAAATTAACCGGGCATAAGGGTGCATGCCTGTAGTCCCAGCTACTTGAGAGGCTGAGACAGGAGGATCACTTGAGCCCAGGAGGCCAACGGTAACAACAACAAAAAAAGCCTGAATAACAACAAAAGACCCTGTCTCAAAATAATGATAATAATAATAATAATAATTTTGGCCTGGCATGGTGGCACATGTTTGTAATCTCAGCACTTCAGGAGGCCAAAGCAGGAGGGTTGCTTGAGCCCATGAGTTCAAGACCAGCCTGGGCAACAGAATGAGTCCTCATCTCTACAAAAAAGAGAAAAAATTAGCTAGGCATGGTGGTGTGAGTCTGTAGTCCAAGCTAGTAAGTAGCTTGAGCCTCAGGATTTCAAGGTTGCAGTGAGCTATGATCAAGGAACTGCAATCTAGTCGGGGCCATAGAGCGAGACCCTTTCTCTAAAGATAGTAATAATGTAAACATAGTCTATGTGCTAATTACTACTAATAGACTCTTCACTTGTGTTAGTTTTATAAACCTCACTGTTTGCTATATGTGCTACATTTATCCTCATTTTATAGATAAAGAAACAGAGCTATGCAGAGGCTAAGTATCCCCTGAAAGTCACAATCTTAGTAAGCGGCAAAGCTTTCATTCAAACCCAAGCCTGGCTTTTTTGCTCTCTCCTCTCTCCTTTGAGAGGTTGCCATGATCTCTTTAACCCATGTCCAGACATGGAATTCTCTGTTTCTTTCCTTAGATTCTAACCAACTATAAGTCCGTCTTATTCTTAATTCGTGAAATACATTGCTGGCAGCAACAAACTTCAGTGGTTAAAAGTATAAACTCTGAAGCTAAACTACTGGGGTTAAAATCCCTGGCCCCACCACACAGTACTGTAACTTGGATGAGATACTTTTTTTTTTTTTGAGACAGAGTTTCACTCTTGTCCCCCAGCTTGGAGTGCAATGGTGTGATCTCGGCTGACTGCAACCTCCACCTCCCAGGTTCAAGTGATTCTTCTGTCTCAGCCTCCTGAGTAGCTGGGATTACAGGCGCCTGCCACTATGCCCGGCTTATTTTTGGTATTTTTAGTAGAGATGGAGTTTCATCATGTTGGCCAGGCTGGTCTCAAACTCCTGAACTCAGGTGATCCACCCGCCTTGGCCTCCCAAAGTGCTGGGATTACAGGCGTGAGCCACTGCACCCAGCCTGGATGAGAAATTTAATCACTGTTTGCTTCAGTTTTCTCGTCAGTAAAATAAGGTTAAGAATAAGACTTTACCCAAATGGTGATTTAATGCTGAAACTAAATAAGACAAAATGAGACTCTGCTATAAGAGAGTCTGGATAAGTAATATGCACTTGAGAAATATTAGGTATTATTGCTTTCCCTGCTTATCAGAAACCTATATTGCACTGAGCCATTGAGCTGTATTAGTAAGGTCTATGTCTGTGGTTATCTATACCAGCAGGCATTGACAAGGGCAGTCATGTAAAACCAGGTGTTTATCAAAATGCTTTGTGGATAATACTGGTGATGACAATATGTTATTTGGTAAATGTATGCCTGAATGTGTCCCTCTGAGGTCGTGCAGCCTGTGCAGGGTGGAAGAGATGAGACTGGACTGGTCATAGAATTGGACTGTGGGCCGTGACTTATTTTCACACGTCTTTTTGAGGAAGAGGAGGAAAATAAAGATTCCTGAAAACCCGGGATTAACATAACCCATTCTGTAACCCTGGGAGAAATGAGCTATCTGTGTTGCAATGGTTTCTTTTCTCATTGGGAAACAAAACTAGTTCTCCTGCTAAAATATGAGTTTAGAGGCCCTTTTTGTACAATCGTAGAACCTGATGTATTCAGTCCCAGGAGCTACAGTTTACTCTGAAACCGGCGGTAGAATTATTTTCTACAGCGAATCTCACTACAGCCTTTGGTTTCAATGCTACTTCCAGGTTTTCACAAAGGAAAAAATAACACCTTTAAATAACTATATTATTATTGTTCCTTTTGTTAATAGAAATAGCAGGAACACCACACAATAAACAAACTATTTTTCACATTCACTTTTGTTGATATTCATGAAAACTCTGTAAGAAAGGTAGAATAAATCCCCCAAAAACTCACTTTATTTTCTCAGCATCTCCAAGGTTTAGGTTATTTTTTTTAAAAATGTGCAGCCAGATACTGTGGCTCACGCCTGTAATCCTAGTATTTTGGGAGGCTGAGGTGGGTGGATTGCATGAGGTCAGGAGTTCAAGACCAGCCTGGCCAACATAGTGAAGCCCCGTCTCTACTAAAAATACAAAAAATTAGCTGGGTGTGGTGATGGGTGCCTGTAATCCCAGCTAATAGGGAGGTTGAGGCAGGAGAATCGCTTGGTCCTGGGAAGCGGAGGTTGCAGTGAGCTGAGATTGCACCATTGCACTCCAGCCTGGGCAACAAGAGCGAAACTCTGTCTCAAGAAAAAAAAAATGTGCAATATGGGACAGTGAATGACATTTGACTAAATCCTCCTATTTCTGGACATTTGACTTTCCTGTCCTCTTCACTCCCACTGCAATTGGTTCAGTTAAAGTTTCTATCATTTGCTGTCTCATGTGTTACAACGGACTCCAATGGACCTCTTTATCTCTGGTAAAAACCAATTGTCACTCGTTGCTGTCAAAGTCCTGCTCAGCCTTCAAAGGGTCAGATTCAGTCTTATGTCCTGTATGAATTTTATCAAATCCCTCCATCAGAATTAATGCACCTGTCACTAAACTCTCATTGCCTCTTATTTAAGACTCTTTTCATGATAATATAAAATACCTCTTAGATTAACAATATCTGTGAATACAATTGTCTCCTTAATAGAAAGAAAGCCCTTTGAAGGCAAGAGCTCTGATTTATTCAGATATGCAGTTGTTCCGCCCTAGTCCAGGTTTTCTACTTAGTAGTAGTACACTGTTGAAAGAATAAAAAGGCCATGACAATGAATTGCTCTAAGACAGTGCAATATACTAACATCAGTTACTCTTCTTATGTAATGCGAGTAACAGGTTTTAAATATCAGTTTTTCAGTAAATACAGTTATTGTTTGTTTGCTTTTTATGTCTGTTTTACACTGGAATCATTTCATTTGACCAAACAACAGAAACCCTCCTTTTCCTACAATTTCAGGTTGGCTCTTGTAGAAATCTGCTTGTGGAGCAAATATAGAATTCAAAATGTTCCAGATCTTTAGAGAAATGTTTAGAAGAAATAAGGAAGTTGAAACTGAATTGAGACAATTTCATTTATAGGCCTCCTCAAATTAAGCAAGCTGTGGTTAACTCGGAAAGTTCTCAAAGGTCATACATAAAGAGAATTGAGTTTTGAAAAATGGGGTCAATTGAATTGAGGATAATGGAATTCTAACTCATCAGGATAAAGAGAAGTCTGTCTTTTCAAAATGTGCTTTAGAGAGTTGTGGTTATTATTTTCAAGTAGTGTGCAAAAAATTTCAAGAGGAGTTGACTTGAACAAAACCAAAGTGAAGCAGGCTTTGATAATTGGTAGGGTAAAAATATAAGGAAATCTTATTCAATAATTGGTAGAGAAACTTGTCAGGAAGAAATCTCAAGGCTCTCATCCTTCCCTTGAACTCCATATTTCTATGATCAGTTTACCTATTTGATATCTATAATTGGATGCGTAGGAGACATCTTATACGTACATTTCCACTGTTACGTGCAAAAAACAGGACAAAAACAAAAGTAGCATATATAATGTGTTATATTTTGTGTATGGAAAAAAAGGAATAAGAATACAAATACATAAACACACACCTGGAAATGAAAATTTACTCATTTAAAAGAACACGCAGAGAAAATATATTTTCATTTACAGGTGTGTAAATCTAATGTAGATGGTTTACTCTGCAGAGAAATAAATGAGTAATGTCAATGGTTTGCTCTACAGGTGCATAGCATGCAGGAGAGGAGTTTGGGATAGGAGAGGGGTTCTCTGATGGCTTTGATTTTTGTATCAAGTAAAGGTTATTCATTTTCAAAAAACAAAATTGAACTAAAATGGTGAGATAAAAGCAAGCTCTAAGATTAAATAAAAACAAGAAATAAACTTCACTGTATTATCAAATTTATAACAAAATCACATAGAAAAAAATCCAAATAACCCTTGGACACAGTACTCTGACTATTCATACTTTGTGGGAAATATATTGAAGACAATAATAACTGGAAAATAATCTTAAACTTTACCTAGTAGGTTTGTTGTGGTAATGGTATTGATGTTATAATTCTGAAATTATATCATATGTACTTAGTAAATAAATAAATATAGTGAGGTTTTGAGAACCATGGTTCTTGTTGTAGTAAAAGAGAGATATAAATACGGTCTGAGGAAGCTGAAGAGAATGCTGTTAAATTGTAATTCAAGATATCAGTATAGAGCAATGATTCCAGAAATTATATTTACTAAATCTATCCAATAAAACCACACAGATTAAATGGTGCCGCAGTGTAAATGAGCAAATCTAGTACCCATATCTTGTCTTCCAAATACTATTTCCCACTAAAGGAACAAGATCCCCTTGGAGAAACGGCTGATTCTGGGTATGGGACTAGCAAAATAATAATTTGAACCTAGAATATCCAGTTGTATCAGAAAGCAAAAAGGTAATCAAACACTGATGGGGACTTGTCAAAAGACATAGGAGAACTTTTGCTTTCATCAATGATAGAGTAACAGGCACCTGACTGACCCCCCTGCCTTAAGCAACTAGAACACTGAGCAGAAAGTATGATACAATAATGTTAGACTTTGGACAATAGACATCGAAAGACTGTCTCATGTGTTACAACATGTCATTACAGAGAAAAGGAAACAAATGAAGTTAGCCCTATAATTGACCCAGATTACTGATTTAAGGAAGTTTCCAGGCTGCAGTACAGGGGAGGGGGAACCCAACAGAGCCTGGGAATCTCATTAAGTTGATAATAAATGGATTAGAAATTGGGGAGGCCAAGGCAGCCAGAGTTTGTAGGGTTGTTTACTAGAGAGAAGGGAGTTGCACAGAGAAAGCCCTAGAGATTTGCAGAGGGTTGTCTCCAGGATTTAGCAGAGTGCTGCTCTGTGCATACTAGAGAAGAAAATGTCCAAGACCAAGGAAAGAATTACCAGAAAGCAGTAGGCTGAAGAATTCCTAAAACTCACAGAGGGCAGGGAATAGTTCATGTTTCCACCAGCCAAAGTGGGAAGATCTCATAACACATGGGATGTTGGGTATAGTTCTCAAAAGGATATTATTTTGGCAGTGGGGATAAATTATCCCTATACTAAATACTGTTCTTAACCCACCCCAGTAAAGTGTTTTCCAAGTAATGTGAAAACAACTGATTCCAGGTAACTTAACTGCAAGGAAGAACAAGTACCAATAATATTCAAAGAAATACAACAAAATGCAGCACTGAAAAGTTCAAACCACAGTGTCCAACATTAAACCAAAAATAGCTAGTCATGCAAAGAAGTACTACAATAGCTCATGTCTGGGAGAAAAATCAGTCAATAGAAATTCACTCCAAGATGACTGAGATGATATAATTGGCAGACAAAGACATTAAAAACACTATTATAAATATACTTGGTATGCACCAGAAGGTAAAGGAAAACATGAATATAATAAGGAGAGAAATGGGAGATACAAAAAGACCCAAACAGAAATATTAAAGATGAAAAATACAATATCTGGAATAAAAAGTGCATTAGATGCTATAAAACAGCAGATTACGCACTGTAGACTCAAAGGTTGTATGAAGACATAGAAGTAGAAACTAACCCATGAATCACAGAGAAAAAATTACTAAAGAAGGAGAAGACGACAACAGAAGAGAAGAGGAGCAGGAGAAGAGGGAAAAGAAGAAAACTAAGGACAACAGCAACAGCAAAACCCAACAAAACAAATATAAAAATAACAGTAAAGTTGCATGAGCTATTTGACAGCAGCAAGCAATATAATATACATGCAATTACTTCTATTACAAGAAGGAAGGAAGAAGCTAGAAAAAAATGTGAGGAAATAATGACAGAAAAATCTTCCAAATTTGATTCAAACAAACAAATTTGCCTATAAGCCCACAGATATGAGAAGTTTAAAGAACCCAAACAAAATAAATCTAAATAATGCCACACCAAAGCATAGTATATTCCCAGTATTGAAACTAATACTAAAGAAAAAAGATGTTTAAAGCAACTAAAAAGTAGAACATATTATTAACAGAAAAACAAATGTAAAAATGGCAGTGGACTTATTGTGAGAAACTGTGCAAGCCAAAGACAGTGACATTTTGTAAGTACTGAAAGAAAAAATATCATCACGCACCGGGGCCTATCACGGGGATGGGGGAGGGGGGAGGGATTGCATTGGGAGTTATACCTGATGTAAATGACGAGTTGATGGGTGCTGACGAGTTGATGGATGCAGCACGCCAACATGGCACAGGTATACATATGTAACAAACCTGCACGTTATCCACATGTACCCTAGAACTTAAAGTATAATTAAAAAAAAAAAAAAGAATTACATGGTTTTTAGATACTTCTTTTGAAAATTGCAATCTTGGTCCAGCACCTGACTTTGGAATGCCATATTTAACACAGCTTGTATCTCAATCAAAATTTACATTTTAACATTATTAAAATTGATAAAATGAGAATTTATGATTTAGCTTAAGAGATTTTAATGTTTTTTTCTTTAATAAATGCCATGTTTCCAATTTTATATTATTATGCATATCTTGATACTCAGAATATGTAAAAAAAACAACAAGTGATATAGGAAAATGCCTTTCAGAAGTTCATGATTTGCTGGAAAAATGTGTAAATAAACTTACCTTTTTTCAATAAAAAAAAAAAAAGGAAAAATATGCATCTAAAATTCTATTACCAGCAAAAAAGTCTTCTAAGAATGAAGCATAACAAAATTGCTTTTAAAAATGAAAACCCAGGCCAGTTGTGGTTACACACACCTATAATCCCAGCACTTTGGGAGACCAAGGCAGGATTGAGCTCAGGAGTTCGACGTCAGTCTGTGAAACGTGGAGAAACCTTATCTCTACAAAAATTAGCAGGGCATAGTAGTGTGTGCCTGTAGTCCCAGCTACTTAGGAGGCTGAGGTGGAAGGATTGCTTGATCTCAGGAGGTCAAGGCTGCAGTGAGCTGAGATCATATCACAATCCAGCCTGGGAAACAGAGTGAGACCCTGTATGGAAAAAAAAAAAAAAAAAAAAAAAGAGAGAGAGAGAGAGAATTTACTACCAGCAGATCTGTATCAAAACAATGTTAAAGTTCTTCAAGTAAATGCAAAATACCAGGTAGACATTTGGATCCACACAAAGAAATGAAGTATACTAGAAAATGAAAAATATGAGTAAATATAAGAAAAATTTTCTCATTTTAATTTCTTTAAAAATAGTTGAGTTTAAAGCAAAAATAAGTATTATTGTATTTATAAAAGTACATAGAAGTAAAATTACACGACAACAATAGCACATAGGGCTGGGGGGATGTATGGATACATGCTATTATAATGTTCATGAACAGTTTGTAAATAAGAATAATGCTATTTGAAAGTAGAATGGGATAAGATAGCTATGTATATTGTAAACCCTAAGTCAGTCACTCAAAACAAAACAAAACAAAACTGAAATTTCACAGAAGCCCCTTCGACCACATTTATGGCAATTTGAACATCAATAAAAATAATCATGGCAATGGCACATTGATTTAAAAAAAATCACCAGGAAAGAGAGAGAGCAAGAAAGGAAAAGTTTTATTTTGTTGGCTTTTTAAAAAACCAAGTAAAGTCAATTAATATGTGTAGAAGAAACAAAAAATGATAGACTTTAAAAATCATCATTTTGTGGCCAGGCATGGTGGCTTACTCCTATAATCCCTGCATTTTGGGAGGGCGAGGTGGGCGGATCACAAGGTCAGTAATTCGAGACCAGCCTGGCCAACATGGTGAAACCCTGTCTCTACTAAAACTACAAAAATTATCTGGGCATGGTGGCGCATGCCCATAATCTCAGCTACTCGGGAGGCTGAGGCAGGAGAATTGCTTGAACCCGGAGGCAGAGGTAACAGTGGTTACAGTGAGCCGAGATTGTGCCACTGCACTCCAGCCTGGGCTACAGAGTGAGACTCCATCTCAAAAAAAAAAAAAAATCAACATTTTGTAAACCTCAATGGATAAATGATAAATGAATGATTTATACAAGAATAACTAAGAGATTCCAAAGCTATTGGTTGAAAGGGTTTTGAGGAACTGAATATTCATTAAGTTTCAAAATTTTACCCCACAGAATATTATTTATTAATTACAAAGAAAATAAGTTCCTTTTGAATGGAGAAATCTGGCAGAAACCACCTTAAACAAGTAACCAAACCTGGTATCACTCATGAGGGGACAAATTGGCATTATGTACCACTTGATGAGATGCAATGAGACATACATCAACTTCATAGTATTCTTGCCACTTTGAAAACCTGAATATAATCATGAGGAAAAAACAGGACAAATTCAAAATGTGAGATAGTCTCTAAAATAACGGTTCTGAATGTGAACATCAAGAGAGACAACAATAAACAAAATTTTAAAAAATACATGGGAACTGTTCTCTATTAAAGGAGACTAAAAGGATATGACACCTAATTACAACATGGGCACCTTGACTGGGAAACTGAGGATCTCCAACTGTGACTTGGTGCTGCTAAAAAGGAGTAACTGAGGCTGGGTAATTTATAAAGAAAAGAGGTTTATCTAGCTCCCAATTATGCAGGCCATGCAAGAAGCATGGCTCCAACATCTGCTTCTGGTGAGGGCTTCAGGCTACTTCCACTCACGGTGTAAGGCTAAGGGGAACCCAGGTGTGAAGTCATTACAAAATGAGAGAGGAAGCAGGAGTGGAGGGCACCACGCTCTTTTTAACAACCAGCTCTCCTGGGAATTAATAGTGAAAATTCACTCACCCCACCTCAGGGAAGGCATTAATCCATTCATGAGGGATCTGCCCCCATGACCCAAACACCTCCCATTAGGTCTCACCTCCAACACTGGGGGTCAAATTTCCACAGGAGGTTAGGACGACAACATGCCAGCTATAGAAAGTATAAACAGCTTGCCCAAGGTCACAAGCTTGGAAGAGGTAGAAACAGGAGACTAAGTTGGTTGTGTTCATCTCCAAAGTCTGAGCCCTCTACTTTTTTGTCAGTATTCATGAATTTTCACAAGACCCCAAGTTTAGCTTGTTAAAAGTTATGGGAAAACTTGGAACAGTAATCTTCCGGAAATGCCACTTTCATAATTACTCTTCATTTCATTGGTCGAACACAAAACAACAGATGTCCCAAATTTCAAGCAGCTTGTTTGTCTCAGACCACAAAAGTGACAGGTGATTTACTCCCTTCTAATGGGAAATTACAGGTAAATGGAGGCACTCTTTAGTCCTAAAGATAGATCTAGAATATGAAGTCTCTCTCTCAACCTCCAAGGTTCCAATCATAGGCACCTACATTTTAGAAACCAGGAAGGAAGTGAGTTAATGTGAAGCAAAGAAAGCAATAACACAAGAAGTAGAACATTTAACAGGAACAAAATGTGTCTGTAACCCCTGTCTCCATATTTAGCTCAGCTACCATCCATCATTTGCAGAGGAAAGCATGAAAAGCATCAGGTTTGTGTTGAAAGGGGAAAATGTGAGTGGCATACTTGGTAGCAAGGCTTGGAAGTGGGAGGCAGTGAAGAGCTATATATTATACCTGGAACTCAGGCATACTGGTGGCAGCTTCAAAAACAGATTTGAGAATAAGAAAGAGCTAAAATTTTAACATAAGCTGAAGCCTTTTGAAGTGTGAGTGAATGAAATGAGATGTGTGAACATGCACAGACCCAGTCCTTCTGTTCATCCCAGGAAGCTCCCAGCCTGTGGATCCTTAGATACCCGCAAAGGAAAAGACCTTCAGAATGAGGACACACTGTGGGCTTCCCTGTCTGAACAATGCGGCCACTAAGGAGATGTGTCAGCCTACTGTTTGGCCAGTTTTAGATCTCAAGTGATGGGGCTTCCTTGGGTCCATGATGGAGCAGCCTGTGCTGTCAGGGACATCTTTAGACATTCACCCACAGGCTCACAGTGTGGTTAGATCTGCGAAACACATTTGGCTCTTTGTCTCTTCTTGATGGTTGGTTGCCTGTTGTTCTCAGCATTACTGCAGGAGCTTGGAAAAGCTAAAGCTGGCATCCCTGCAAGCTTTTCCTGTGGGGGCTTCATTTAGACTAAATCTCCCCTTGGAATTTCATTTCCTAGGGGATCCAAATTGGAAGCCAAGTTGTTAGATGCAAAATCATCCCAGTTCTCCAAGATTTGGGTGTTCTGTGTAATTCTGATGAGAAGCCCGTGCAGGGAGCATAGAGGTAGCATATGGAGAACAAAGGCTCTGCATGTTCAGGAAATGGGAACATTCAATTCTTACATGTGCAATGCCTGATCCAAATATTAAGAATGTGTTTCTTCCTGAAATTCAGTAGCCTCAGTTCTTGTGGAAAATAATTTCATACACCATTCCCTTAATATAATTATCCCTTTGTTCGTTTCTTAAAGCACTGAAGATAGTACTTTCAACTTTTGTTTATATTGCCTTCTGACTTCTCAAATAATTTCTTCTGTGCCTCAGTTGTTTTTTTATCGAGATTTCACCAGCTACAGGCATGGCAAGGCCACGCCATCCCCACTGTGCTTTCCTTAGAGACTATTTTGCTTTGGAAATGCAGAAAGGGACGCTTTACCTTGGTCCCACACACATGACTGCTGAAGCTGGGAGCAGACTTCATAATTTCTGACTCCTGGAATTATTATCATCTCATTGCCCCACCTGCCTCAGAGGAGCTCCTTACCACCCCGACCCTGCTCCCTGACACACCACAGAATATGCCTTCTGTTAGCTCCTGCTAATGAAAAACAAAACAGAACAAACAACAACAACAACAACAAAAACATGCAGGCATTGAGGGTGTGATGATATTCATAGGAGGATAAATCCACTTCCAGTTTCCCTCCCTCAGAACTTTGGCCTCCCTCCCAGGGGCAGATTCGCAGCTGTCAGGGTTGTGGAACACAAGCAGTCCAGGAGGCTGAGCAGTTGCACTCTCAACCAAGTCAGGCTGCCAGGACACACAAAAAAATACTTTGTTCCGTAGTTTTGTAATGTGCTGGGCTCTATGTAGGAGTTAAGCAGGTGAGGGGAATGCTTACTTGCTGAAAGGGTGGGCGATTTAGACATTGTCAGCAGGTGATGAGCAGCATCCCCTAAAGGGGAATGGGACTGCAGCATTTTAGCTTTCGCCAGAGCTAGCAGAGGTCTTTGCAGTTTCTTTTGGCTATTGGAAATTCAAGTGTTATAAAGGGATTCAGGTTGGGCTTGGTGGCTCCCACGCCTGCAATCCCAGCACTTTGGGAGGCCAAGGTGGGAGGATCCGTTGAGGCCAGGGCTTGAGAACAGCTTGGGCAACATAGTGAGACCCTGTCTCTACAAAAAGTAAATAACTTAGGCATGGTGGGGTGTGTCTGTAGGTCCCAGCTATTTAGGAGGCTGAGTGGGAGGATTGTTTGAGCCCGGAACGTAGAGGCTGCAGTGAGTTGTGACTGCACTCCAGCCCGGGCAACAAAATGAGACCCTGTCTCTTAAAAACAACAACAACAACAACAACAACAACAACAAAGTATTCAGTTGAGAAGAAATATCCATTACCAGAAGAGTCTCCTTTCTCTTACCTGGAGACAGAGGCTGTGAAAAGAAGCAAGAGGGATTCCACTGGGGACTCATAAAAAACAATGACGTACAGAGAACATTCTCTGTTATACTCTTGGTGGGGAAAGATAAGTGTCTTTCCAGTGAGAGATTCAAGTCTTCCTGATAGATGGGGGTAAAAGTAGCCGGTCCTAGAAGTGAAAGCAAGGGTCATGAGTGAGAGCTGGGTGGTTGCCTTTCAGGCAGAATTCCAGGGGCTGTTTTACACCAAGAGCAAGACCCACTGGAGTAGTGAGGCTTTGAGGGTTGGAGCATGGCAGCCACATGCTTGTAGCATGGTTCTGTCGGTGATGTGGGTCACTCACCACTGACATTTGCTTGGAGAGCGCATCACTTTAGCTGATCGGGACCCAGTAATCTTCCTTTCCCTCTCATTCTTCCTTCTTCATCTTTTGGGTTCTTTTGAGAACCCTCTGACTCAGTGGTTCTTGACATTGGTCATATATTAAAATCATTTGGAACATTAAAAAAATACTGATGTCCAACTCTCACCTGCAGAAATTCCTAATTCTTTTCAGTTGAGCCTGGGCAGCAGTATTTTTAAGGCCCCCCAGGTGATTCTAATCCACATTCATGATTGAGTAGTGCTCCTACTCATTCATACTGCAAACAAAATACAGATTTAAAGCTTAGGAGAATCCTTTTCAGCATGATTCTGTAGGTCCATGTATATTTGCATGTACAAAAGATTCTGATCAGTAAGACCATCCCAATTGGGGTTAGCAGCTTCCTTCACTAGAGTTTTCTTGACCAGATGCAGTTTGCATTCTGTTCAGAAGCCTTGCCACAACTTTGTGAACGCTTTTTAACAAATATCAAATATGCAAGAAGCTCTGAAATCTGCTGACTTATAAGGTGCCTTGCCATCTTAATGTTTCTAATTGGAAGCTTTTTACCAGGGCCATTTAGGATTCATGCTACCTCTTTACTCTGAAAATGTAGACTGAAGGTTACCAAACACATTCGGAAGGAATTTCCTTTGGCCCAAGATTTCAGTCCTTTTTTCACTCTTTCATTTGCTTGAGATTTCTTGGGACTCATTATAGGATGGAATAATTCCACTCCCACATTCTCACTTGTCATTTAAACCCTAGGTTGTCATCGGGACATATCCCAATCATTAATGCATGCAACAAGCACACCAGTAATTTTTTCCCCTTTCTTCTTGCTGTGTGGTGAATAGAAAATGCACACTTGGGGAATCAATCAACCTCAATTCTAGTTCCAACTCTAGCTAAATAGCTATGTGACTGTGGGACAATCTTCATCTCTTCATGAGTTACTTGTAAAACAAAGGAGTTGGACTAGAATCTCTGGTTTTCTACCACTGTTGTTTTCTTTTTGTTGTTTAAAGTGAGAGCACCCTTTCTTCCAAATCATTCTTTCTGTAAAATCAACATGTAAAACTGATGGTCAGAAAGCTGAATTGTTGTGGGGCTTTGGGGCCCCTGAAATCTTCTGAGTTTCTTCATGTTCTCCTCCTAAAGCTACTCTGCCCTTAAAGGGGATCTATGGGATCCCTAGGACAAGACAAAGAAGATCTAAAAAATACAGACTAATTAGTTAAGGTATTTTCTGCTATATCATCCTCTGAGTTTACATGCATCCACACATGAACATATGTGTGCACATGCACATATATCCACAGGCACACAGAGTTTGATTGATTGGGCTCAAGAGGTAGCAGATATGGTCAGACTAGGAGGGATCAGGATTTGGAAACTAGGCATATTCACTGAGAAGAGAGGGGTTTTGCAGCAGGCCCTTGGAAAGGCATTGTGCCTGCTTCTAGGGACAGCAGGGAGTGAAATGCACTATGCTATTCATAGTTTAGCAACTGGCAGGTGCTCAATGATCTGGTGGCTCAAAAACTTGTAGCAGGTGACATCCCAACATGGTGACTTCATGACTGGAATTCTGGGATAGCGTCCTGGAGAAAGATCTGAGAGGAAGCAGGCTTGAGACAGCTGGTTATTCAGGAAGTCCATGATCAATGGAAGTTCACTGCCATTGGAAGAACCATTCCTCAGGTCTCACATATCCCACACAGACTGGTAACTTCCAAGTAAGTTATACATCCTTTATAAAAAGCAATGATAAATAGCACATCTCATCATCTCCGCTGGACCTTCAGGATATTTCCATGATTTTAAATGCTTATTTGAGGGACATCTGCTTAGCTATCAACTGATATAGTTGTCTCAAAAAAGATTTCATAGGATTTTCTTTGCCCCATAAGAATGCCCATTCCCAATTCAGAGGGGATTTCAAAAAATAAGGAAATCACTTGGAGTTAGACATCCATTTCCTTAATGCAGACATATTTAACTTTAAGCTTGCTGAATCTTAGATTTTGGTCTAATATGTCTGGGATCCTCCTGACTCCAAATGAAGAGGCCGAAAATTTCTCTACTCTTATTAGAAAAAGGAGAGAGTTTGACTTTCAATGCAATACTTTTTTTTTTTTTTTTTTTTTTTTTTTTTTTTTTAGACAAAGTCTCGCTCTGTTGCCTAGGCTGAGTGCAGTGGTGTGATCTTGGTTTACTGCTACCTCTGCCTCCCAGGTCCTGGGTTCAAGCAATTCTCCTTCCTTGGCCTCCCAAGTAGCTGGGATTACAGGCACACATCACCATGCCCAGCTAATTTTTGTATTTTTAGTAGAGAGGGGATTTCTCTATGTTGGCCAGGCTGGTCTTGAACTCCTGACCTTGTGATCCACCCGCCTCAGCCTCCCAAAGTGCTGGGATTACAGGGGTGAGGCCCCATGCCTGGCCCACCATAATCTTAAATAAAATCAAAAGCCATCTCAGGACTATTTCTTTCAGAACCTTCCTATGCTTTAGGCTGCACAGTCTGCAGAGTGATCCGTGCCATTCACCTGATGAAACCATTGATAACTCATGTTATTCAAATAAGGGAGATATCGTTCAACACTGTTTAATATGGTGTTTAGCACCCTTATAAACAATTAAACCACCCAATGGATTTCAGGCCAAAACAACAGTCTTAGAAGCTCACTTTAGTTAGGGCCCAAATAACTAAATTGAAGTCAAGAAAAGGCGGGCCTGCCAAGAAGTAACAGGTGATTATGTAGGAATACGATTTGAAGGGCTCTAACTTTCCAATGGCAACACTGTGAGAGTTTGTTTTCTGTACCGTGTCAGAATCCTCACTGTTGAGTGCTGGATAGAATGGGGGTGGCAGAGAGTGTACCATTATTTTGGTATGCTCTCTCTTAGTAGTTGTAAAGGGAAGACGGTAGTTAATGACTTCCTACTGGGATATTGGTTGCATTAGGCTTCCATCAGCCATTGTGGAAACACTAAATGGGGTGTGGGTGAGGAGGTAGGCTGATGAGGGGTGATGAATAAGATACATGGTAGTGCTGCATAGGGCAGAAGACAAACTTGGGTTAAGTTCAGGCTAATTTCTAGCAATTGTTTTGACCCTTAGTCTTAATAATTTGATGAAGGACATCCTTGTGCTGAATGTTTGTGAAGAGACAAAGGAAGTGGCAGAGGCCAGGTGTGGTGGCTCACACCTATAATCCCAGCGCTTCAGGAGGCCATGGCAGGAAGGCTGCTGGAGCCCAGGAGTTTGAGACCAGCCTGGGGCAACATGGCAAGGACCCCATTTCTACAAAAAATTTAAAAAAAGAAACAAACTAGCTGTGTGTGGTGATACAAGCCTGTGGTTCCCCACCTACTCAGGAGGCTGAGGTATGAGGATCACTTGAACCTGGGAAGTTGAGGCTGTGGTGAGCCATCATCACACCACTGCACTCCAGCCAGGGGAACACAACAAGATCCTGTCTCCAAAAAAAAAAAAATGGTAGAGATGACTACTACCCCTACACACCATATAATTTAGAGGAGGAGACAGAACACACCTGAAATGATTGATGATGCATTTCCTAGCATGCAACCTGCAATGGTGTATCTCTTGCTTCATATCCCATTTTGGCTTGATAATGGTATCAGCAGAATTCACAGTGAAATGGGGTGATAGCTTTTTCTTTCACTATAAGAATTCCCCCTTATCAATAAAATTAATGTGCAAAAATCACAAGCATTCTTACACACCAGTAACAGACAAACAGAGAGCCAAATCATGAATGAACTTACATTCATAATTGCTTCAAAGAGAATAAAATACCTAGGAATTCAACTTACAAGGGATGTAAAGGACCTCTTCAAGGAGAACTACAAACCACTGTTCAGTGAAATAAAAGAGGACACAAACAAATGGAAGAACATACCATGCTCATGGATAGGAAGAATCAATATCATGAAAATGGCCATACTGCCCAAGGTAATTTATAGATTCAATGCCATCCCCAGCAAGCTACCAATGAGTTTCTCCACAGAATTGGAAAAGACTGCTTTAAAGTTCATATGGAACCAAAAAAGAGCCCACATTGCCAAGACAATCGTAAGTCAAAAGAACAAAGCTGGAGGCATCACGCTACCTGACTTCAAACTATACTACAAGGCCACAGTAACCAAAACAGCATGGTACTCGTACCAAAACAGAGATATAGACCAATGGAACAGAACAGAGTCCTCAGAAATAATACCACACATCTACAGCCATCTGATCTTTGACAAACCTGACAAAAACAAGAAATGGGGAAAGGATTCCCTATTTAATAAATGGTGCTGGGAAAATTGGCTAGCCATAAGTAGAAAGCTGAAACTGGATCCTTTCCTTACTCTTTATATGAAAATTAATTCAAGATGGATTAGAGACTTAAATGTTAGACCTAATACCATAAAAACTCTAGAAGAAAACCTAGGTAATACCATTCAGGACATAGGCATGGGCAAAGACTTCATGTCTAAAACAACAAAAGCAATGGCAACAAAAGCCAAAATTGACAAATGGGATCTAAGTAAACTAAAGAGCTTTTGCACAGCAAAAGAAACTACCATCAGAGTGAACAGGCAACCTACAGAATGGGAGAAAATTTTTGCAATCTACTCATCTGACAAAGGGCTAATATCCAGAACCCACAAAGAACTCAAACAAATTTACAAGAAAAAAAACAAACAACCCCATCAAAAAGTGGGCAAAGGATATGAACAGACATTTCTCAAAAGAAGACATGCGTACAGACACATGAAAAAATGCTCGTCATCACTGGCCATCAGAGAAATGCAAATCAAAACCACAATGAGATACCATCTCACACCAGTTAGAATGGCAATCATTAAAAAGTCAGGAAACAACAGGTGCTGGAGAGGATGTGGAGAAATAGGAACACTTTTACACTGTTGGTGGGATTGTAAACTAGTTCAACCATTATGGAAAACAGTATGGCGATTCCTCAAGGATCTAGAACTAGATGTACCATATGACCCAGCCATCCCATTACTGGGTATATACCCAAAGGATTATAAATCATGCTGCTATAAAGACACATGCACACGTATGTTCATTGCGGCACTATTCACAATAGCAGAGACTTGGAATCAACCCAAATGTCCATCAGTGACAGACTGGATTAAGAAAATGTGGCTCATATACACCATGGAATACTATGCAGCCATAAAAAAGGATGAGTTTGAGTCCTTTATAGGGACATGGATGCAGCTGGAAGCCATCATTCTCAGCAAACTATCGCAAGAACAGAAAACCAAACACCGCATGTTCTCACTCTTAGGTGGGAACTGAACACTGAGATCACTTGGACTTGGAAAGGGGAACATCACACACCGGGGCCTATTATGGGGAGGGGGGAGGGGGGAGGGATTGCATTGGGAGTTATACCTGATGTAAATGACGAGTTGATGGGTGCTGACGAGTTGATGGGTGCAGCACACCAACATGGCACAAGTATACATATGTAACAAACCTGCACATTATGCACATGTACCCTAGAACTTAAAGTATAATAATAATAATAATAATAAAAAACAATTCCCCCTTAATATGCAGAATGTTTTAGGTAACTAGGAGAGTCTTCTTTTCCTCATGGAAAAGATGAAAAATGTTTAATCCATTTGCTGTTTTCTTTTCAGGAAAATTATGTAAAGTGATGCCTTACTCAAACTTAAACGTGGGCCAATCTGTTCCCTCTACCCCACCTCTTATATAAATTCATGAGAAAAAGTCAAGTCTCTCCCACAGACTCTGAGAGCCCACTGGTATCATCATACAGATATAGTACACAAAATGTAGTTCAAAGGCCAGCAGCACCAGCATGAGCTGGTAGCTGGGAGTTCATAGAAATGCAAATTATCACCCTCCTAATCTCTGACTCTTTGAAAGGTATTTTCAAGAAATTTGTATTTTAGAAAGATCTTCAGGAGATTATTTTACAAGGTAAAGACTAAAAGAATGCTTACAGAAAGCGGAGATCATTGGCTGAGGACAGAGCTGGCTCTTTGTGAGTCAATCTCTGGCATACAAATTTTTAAAAATCCAACTGGGCAATCTTCGCCTCTTAATAGTAATATTTAATCCTTTTATATTTAATGTAATAACTGATATATTCCTGTTTATATTAACTGCCTTACTGTTATTTTCTATTTTATCTTCCTGCGCTGTGTTCCCTTTTATCTCCCCTTTAAATCTTTTTTTGGATGAATCAACTATTGTTAGCAGCCTATTTTTCCTCTTTGCAAACTTTTATATATACTAGTATACTAGTATATACTTTTATATACTTCTACTTTTTATTTAATCATTACAACTTATATCCTTGATATACCAGTATCTAACATAAATTTATATTTTTATCATCTCTCTAACATTATAAAAAATTTATAACACTTAAATTCCGTTTACTTTCTCCAATCTTTTGGTTATGGATTTTCACACATTTTAATTGTATGCATATTTTAAACCTTACAATATATATTATTATTGCCTTCCAGCTAATCTTTATTCATATTTGGCCAAATATCTGTTCTTTCTTTTGCTCTTTATCCTTTTTGAAGTTTCTTATTTCAAAATTACCCCATTTTTCTTTGGTATGAACAATAATTCAATACATCTTTTATACAGATCTGCTGTTATAAATTCAGTTTTCAAACAACCTAATCAAACGTGGGCAAAGGACACGTGTTGAACAGATACTTCTCAAAAGAAGACATACATGTGGCCAACAATCATATGAGAAAAAGCTCAACATCACGGATTATTAGAAAAATGCAAATCAAAACCATTATGTGATACCATCTCACACCAGTCAAAATGGATATTATTAAAAAGTCAAAAAATAAGAGATGCTGGTGAGTTTGTGGAGAAAAAGGAATGCTTATACACTGTAGGTGGGGGTGTAAATTAGTACAATGTTGTAGAAGACAGTGTGGCATTTCCTCAAAGACCTAAAAACAGAAATATCATTCAACCCAGCAATCCCTATTACTAAGTATACACCCAAAGGAATATAAATCATGCGATTATAAAGATACATGGATGCATATGTTTACTGCAGCCCTATTCACAATAGGAAAGACATGGAATCAACCCAAGAGCCCATCAATCATAGACTGGATAAAGAAAATGTGGAATATATACACCACGGAATACTATGCAGCCCTAAAAAAGAATGAGATCATGTCCTTCGCAGGGACACGGATGGAGCTGGAGGCCATTTTCCTTAGCAAACTAACGCAGGAACAGAAAACCAAATACTGCATGCTCTCACTTATAAGTGGAATCTAAATAGTGAGAACACATGGACACATAGAGTGGAACAACACACACTGGGGCCTATCAGAGGGTGGAAAGTAGGAGGAGGGAGAGAATCAGGAAAAATAACTAATGGATACTGTGCTTAATGCCTGGGTGACAAAATAATCTGTACAATGAACCCTTATAACATGTTTTCCTGTGTAAAAAACCTGCACATCCTGCACATGTATCCCTGAATTTAAAATAAAAGTTAAAAAAAATCAATTTTTTTCCTAGAAGTGCCTTTACTTACCTTTTACTATTAAAGGATATTTTCACTATTATTGAATTATTGGTAGATCTAGCACTTTAAAACACTTTAAATATATTCGTACGTTATCTTCTGATTTCGTGTTTCTGTTGAGAAGTAAGCTGTCAGGGTCATTGATCCTTTGAAAATAAGGTTTCCATTTTATCTAGCAACTTTTAATGTTGTGCGACCATCACAACTATTTTCAAAACTTTTCCATCATCACAGACAGAAACTCCGTACCCATTAAGCAATACATTCCCAATACAGCCTTTCCCCAGTTTCTGGTAATCTCTATTCTACCTGCTGTCTCTATGATTTTGTCTATTGTAGGAATTTTATATAAATGGAATAATACAATATTTACTTTTTTGTGACTGACTTCTTTCACTTAGCATAATGTTTTCATGGTTCCTACATGATGTCGCATGTATTAGAACTTCATTCCTTTTTATGGCTGATTGACATTCCATTGTATGGATATATTGTCTTTTGTTTATCCATTCATCTGTTGGTGGACATTTGGGTTGTTTTACCTTTTGGCTATTGTGAATAATCCTGCAATGAATATTGGCATACAAGTATTCGTTTGAGTCCTTGTTTCTAATATTTTGGGTATATACCTAGAAGAAAAATTGCCAGATAATGTGATATTCTATGTTAACTTCATGAGAAACTACTGAACTGTTTTCTACAGTGGCTGCTTCATTTTATACTCCCACCAAAAATATGAGGGTTCCTAAATTCTGAAGTGTGGTATCACTGAAATCTCTGTCCCTTAGTTTGTGTCCCATTGGCAATTTGACAAAGATTTCCTTGAATGCCAGGAAGTTTTAAAAGTTGCCTTTTTCTTAATTCCACATTTTCTTAGGTTGCTGTAAATCATGACTCTCAGCGTTCTTATATATTTTGTTCTGATAGTTTTTGCTGGTTTTTTGATGTTTCTTTGGGGATATGGGATCTTGGAACTGCCTACTCCGCCATTTTGCTGACCTCATTCCCAAGAGACTCTTTTTCCTGAGTTTTTAGCAGTGTTACTAGGGTGCCTAGGTATGGTTTTCTTAGTATTTCCCTGATTTGGTTTTTATAATGCTCCTTGAATCAATCTGTGGCTCAAGTCCTTCATCGGGTTTGGTAAATACTAAGCCATTATACCTTCAAATAGAGTTTCTTCCTCATTGTCATTTTCTCCTTGCTTCTGGAGTTCCAATTACACATATTAAACCTTTCTCCTCTTCCCATTTGTGTCCTTTGCTCTTTATTGGTCAGTGTTCTCCAGAGACACACAACCAATAGGGTGTCTATGTGTGAGTGTATTCATTGTTCTGAAGTTTTGACAGTTGCATCGACTTCTGGTTCACTCCTCATTGGTGTGTAGCCCCCAGAAGTCTCAGCTGAATCCTGGAGTATTGACTGGGGCTTCTCTACCTTTTTGCCACTTCAACTCTGTGAGAAGGTAAAAAACACTGCTCTGATTTTCTGTGACTTCCTGCTTTGCTTTTTGTCTTGTGTAGCTTAAGAAATCAGCAAATGCCTCTAGGAGAAAATGGACATATCTAGTCTACTTCCTCCTGCTACGCTTGTCTCCTGGATTCTGTTCCCTCAGGTCTTGGATACTTTGGCAACGGCCTCCCCATCCCCCTCCTCCTATCACCCCATCTTATTATTTTTTGTTTTGTTTTTTCTTTTGTGTGTTTTTTTGTCTACAGCCATGTGAGATTTCTATAAGCTCTGTTTGTTTCTCTGTTTATTAGCTACAGTCCCGTAAAGTGGATTCTTAACTTCTGGTTTCAAGCCAAAATCTGTCAATTGCTCTGAGGGGAAAACCTGCTTGTAGAATATCAGCTCAGCTCTCTGTTTCTCGTTTTTCTCTTCTCTCCGGGATGTTGGCTCCTCAAATCCTGTTTGCCTCAGTCATTCTCCAATGCCTTCAAGTAGATGGTGGTTGTTCCTGACTTTTTAAAAAATATTTTTATCTGGCTTTTGTGTTTGTTCTTAATAATTGGTTTGGTGCAAACCACTTCATCTTCTAGAAGTAAAAGTCTAATACATGATTTTGAAGATATCACTCAACACATCTTTCCTGTTTCTTGGTCAGTTACCTGAAGAAAATATTACCCCCTTGCCTTCATCTTCCCATGCTCTGGCCCCTTCCAGGAAATTTTAATGTGTTTGCTAAACTTCAGAAATAAAAGAAAAATCATGACCTTGAGATGTGCATTAGAAATACTGAAATTTGGGGAAAATAATAACTCCAAATAAAATTTTTGTACATGGTTACTGCAGGTATCAGTCATCCTTATAACAAAGTTATTATTAATGTTTGTTCTCCTTTTATTTTAGTATACCGAAGCTTTCTCAGTTTCCCTTAAGGAAATATTTTACATCAAGACATTTGATATTTAAACTGGATGTGTTTGCAGTCTGATTGCACCTAGTCTAGCACCTGTAAATTTTGTAATTTATTTTTAATCTCTCCTATTTATAATTTCTACTTTTCATTCAGATATTATTAAGGCAAATTACAGGTAGTCATATTTCCTGACGTTGAGTTGGCATAAAGCTTTCTGTTTTGTTTTGATTTTGTTTGCTGGTATCATTTTTCCTGAATTTCACTCTGTATTAGTCTGACTGTAGGGGTTGGCCTTGTCCAATATTTTAGAGGGAAGTTTGTGTCTTCTTGCTTGCAATTCTCTGCCTATTACTTGTAACCCTGAGGAATCCTGGAAGAATGAGTCCTAAGCATAGGAATAGAATGCAGGTTTTCTTACATTTTGGTCTGAACTCTAAATCAGAAAACTGAAAGGCCAGATCCCAGATGGATTACTTTCTCTTTTATTTCTTGCATTAGAACAATCTCTGCAAGAAGTGACCTACTTTCTCACAAGGCATTTACTCTCATATTTTGACCCATCTACAGGTATACTGCCCATAATGCTAGTGATTCTTCTGAGCCTGGGAACATAATTCAAAACCAAACCCAAACCAAAACACCAAGCCCATTGTCTTATCACCTCTCTTGTTTTTTAAATCGACTGCCACAGCATATAAACAGTAATTGTATCATATTAATTATATACCTATGTAAGTGGTAAAAAGTCATAAGTATTGACCACTACACCAATGAGCTAAGGTTGGCTCCTTAGCGAAAACAGCATTGTTCCTGCTGGAGAGCGAAACTTAATTGACTAGAACCAGAAAACATGAATTCACTGGATTTTATTCTTGGTTGTTCTTGTAGCAGACAATGCAATCATACTATTATTACTAATTCTTTGCTGAAAGTCCTCCAACCACCTGAGCGGGGCTCCAGACATTGTAATGTGATTCACAAGGAAATCATAACATCAGGCAACTGCACAGCAAATCGGAGAAATTAAGACTGACCTCTGAAATTGCAAGATGGCGCAGAATTAAGGCAGCTAAAAGGAAGGTAAGAAAGGAGAAAGAGTTGAGGAATTATTCCCCAGCAGCCATTGCAGTAGAAAACCTCCATGAAATAATTATTTTGATGTAAAGACTGGAGGGTGGGCCAGGAACTATAGAAGAGGAAACATCTGAGGGCTAACTACCTTGATACAGGAAATACACCAATGTGCATGGCACTAGGATACTAGGAAAACGTTTTTAGGAAGCAGTGATAAAACTAACGTAACTTGTGATCCTCAATTGTGACATGTGCCTTCAGGCCATGTTGGTATTCCTACCCTTCCAGACCTCTCAGGATGCTGCATCACAAGATAAATTTAATTACTGACTGCGTGAGCCACACTTAAAAATGAGGAAGAGGTTTGTTAGTTCCCTATTCGTCTACCCCAGAGAGGGAAGCTGGTGGTCCTCTCTGCATACTGCTATGGGAAGCCCAAATTTGAGGTGGGGGCATGGACTCATAAACTCATAGTGGACCCACCGGTTACTAATAAATTTTATTTTACACTTCTTTTTGGCTTTGACTATATTTCACACTCAAGAAACATGGGAAATAATGAGTGAACCAAGAGGCCCTTGACCAAGAAGCAGTGAAGATGCTCTGGCATTCACCACCTCTCACCTCTGTGAGTTTGGGCAAGTTATTTAGACTTTCCAACCTCATTTTTTTTCTTATAATGAATGGAAATACTAATCCTTAATTGAGGGATTAAATGAGATTGTGAATGTCAGGTGACTGGCATATAATAGTTGCTCAGTAAATAGTAGCAATTTTTATTAACTCAATTTTTTTACAATTAAAAGAAAGATAAGTAATAAAAGAACACAAAAAACTTTTTTGTTTGATGCCATATTCAAGGGCTGGGGCAAAGAAAATTCACTTTTGTAATATTTGGGAGAGAAAGTTTCAAATATCTCGACATTTGCTTTAGACACTCTTGATCAAATTTGGACAAGTGTAACCACTTCATATCAGAATGGCATTGAATCTAGTTTTCTCCACTTGAAAGGTTGATGACTGGGCTCTGCGTAATTCCCAAATGCCAATGGGCTGCAGACAAGTTCTCCAGCCTTCATTGTGAGTTGACACGATCCAAGTTGCCCTGACTCCAAATGATCTCAAAGATTTCCAGTATTCCTTTATGTCTTTCAGACCCTAGAAAACAAAATGCTTAATTCTGCAGTGTGCTTATTTCCTTTGTAATCAAAAAGAACATTCCTGTTAAAGGTTAACAGTTTGCATTGAAAATGAGCTCGGGGTTAGTATTAATATGTAACAGTCCATGTCTTTCCCAGTCAATAGCAATAGATATTCCTAAATCGCTTGGATAATGTTGGTCTTTCACATTTTTTTTTCCTTCTTTTTTCAAAATTTCTCATGTTGAATCTCTTCAAGAAACAGCAGCAAGTCCCATTTGATGACACAATGACCTTGTCTTTTTCATAGTTGTTGTGACAGTTGCCTGTTGGGAGGGTAACTGCCAATTAAGAGGTGGGTATTTGATAATTTCTGATCTAATGTGGCTCTAAGAAGAAAAGGTCCTTGAACTACCTGTTCCTTCTTTTAGGCCTGTATGCATTTCCCACCTCAACCATAACAAAGCACCAAATTTAGTGGCTTAACACAACACAAGTTCATTATCTTACAGTTCTAGACATTGGAGGCCCCACACACATCTCACTAGGGTAAAAGCAAGGTGTCTAGAGGGCTGCCTTCTTTCCAGAGCCTCTAGGGAACAATCATTCTCTTGCCTTTTCTGGCTTCCAGAGGCTGTCTTTATTCCTTGGCTCATGTTCTCTTTCTTCATCTTCAAAGCCAGCAGTGTTGCCTGTTTTAGCCACCTCTCTCTGATCACAGCTGGGAAAGGTACTCTGATAGTTAAGGACCCGTGGGAATACATTAATCCCACCTGAATAATCCAACATACGCTCCTCAACTCTGGATCCTTAAGTTATCACAGCTACAATATCCCCTTTGCCAGGTAAGTTCACATATTCACAGGGTTCCGGGAATTAGAACGTGTGTGTGTGTGTGTGTGTGTGTGTGTGTACATGTGTTGGGGGGGGGTCATTATTGTGCCTTACTTGAAAGAAAAATGTAATTATAACTTTTGGGGAAAACTTCTAAAGATTGTCTGCACTCCTTGAGCAGGTACATCAGTTTTCCACCAGAGGGGAGTTTGGAGATGGCTTATTAGAACACGTCAGTAGGTCCTTGACTGAATGCTGTGAACGGAGGAGTTCAGCCTTTCTATGTCATGCACCACCCTGCAGGAAGTGGGGCTCTGCACTTAACCCAAGACATTATCAAGGACAGTAAATTGCCCCAAGGATCCTGGAGAGCATGAATGAATGTGAATGAATTGGAAAAGGCATAGAAAGTGGAGTCTTACCAAAGAAAGACCCTGAACAGTCTGGGCAGGTGAGGCAGCTCAGCCTGACTCAGAGATGGCCTCTCTTGAGAGAGACGGGTTTGCCAGAAGTGATAAATATCTTGTGTCTGGCAATCTGAGCATGATTATAACAGAAACAGGACAATGTAGCTCTGATTGGATTAGAGAACTGGAGGCAGCTGCAGGAGCCCCGCAGACAGTAGAGACAGTGAAAAACAGTCCCCTGCCAGGCAGTGTCACTGTGTGTGGCGGTGCCAGGGTGCCTGAGTCTGTCTCTGGGAGGCTGAGGTAATGGCCCCTTCTCAGAGCCCTGGAGGCTGACTGCGAGCTTCTGGACCGAGACGTGACTGCTCTCTTCATGGGAAGTACACTGTTGAGTGTGTTCCAGGATTTGTCCTGTGCTGGTTTCCCGGGCACATTTTCTTATGCTGCAAATGAGGAAGCAAAGGAGTAAGCTGGGGGCGGGAGCAGGCGTGAGGAAAGGGGAAGTTGAAAAGGTGATGGATTTCCTGGAGTGGGTTAGGCCACGTTCATGGCCCTTCTGTCTCTGACCACTTACAGTAACAGAGACCATTTCCAGAAGCCAGAGGGGTTTAAACAGTCTTGAGGGAGGAAGCAGGACAGTAATGATGATGAAGAAAATAATACAACTGAAAACAGGGCACGGAGGAATTACAAAGACATTGCACCTTTTTTTTTTTTTTTTTTAAATTTAAACATTTCACCTCGGCCTCCCTAAAGTGCTGGGATTACAGGCCTGAGTCACCACTCCCAGCCGCAACACTTGATCCTGGAAAAATGGAGGCAGCTTCATTGTCAGAGAAGGTCTGGATTTACTGTTATTTTTTATAGCTGTTGAAATTACTAGGGCCAAATTAATGAATGGAAATACAGAGATATGAGGAAGCTGCCAATAAGCGGTTATATGAAAGCATTTGGAAGTGAATTGATGGGGTAATCATTTATAATGTATATGTATATCAAATCTTCACATCGTACACCTTGAAAATATACAATTTTTATTTGACAATCATGTCTCAATAAAACTGGAGAAAAAAAGAAGGCAAACCAGTCTGAATGGCCAGGATTTGTGCTTTCAGAAGAAATACATTAAAGCAGATATGCAAGTGTTATGGCTTTTGTTGTTGTTGTTATTTACAGCAGTCGCAATTCATGGCACTGTGGTGAAGACTGTAGGCTTTGGATTAAAATGGCCTGTATTCAAATCCCAGCTTGACCATTATTAATAGTATGACTTTGGGAGACCACTCCAAACCTTGCTTTACTCATTCAAAAAATAGGGATAATATGATACTTACGTTGTAGAGTTGTCCAGATTAAATAAGATGATGTGGTTAAAATGATTGGTGCAATTTCTGCACCCTGATACTCAAAAATGTTGGCCTCTATTTTTAAAAATTGTTGTTTAGTGGATAAGCATTTTACAGACTTACTCTCATTAGGCTACTATTTATATGTACACCTTGGGGTGAACAAGTTTATCAGACCAGTACCCTTCTGTCAGGGCACTGATAACAGGAAACATAATAGGGACATTTGGTGACACGTAAGAGGATGGAAAGACCCATCCAAGTAGTGGACACTAATCAGGAGAATTTCGATGATAGGTCCTGGGGATTGTATTATGAGGCACTGAATACTTTGGGGTGTAGTACACAGCCTATTTTACTCTTTGGCTTATTCTAAGTGTATCAAGGATACAACAGAGACAGCTGTCTATAACTTTGTCTATAAGTCTACCAAAATTCTGTTTTCCAAGGTATTGAATCCAATTGTGTTTGTTTCTGAAATAAAAATGAATCCCAGTCAAGGAATCCCATTAAATAGCTCCACAACCTCTGGCACTTTTGATCTGTGAGATGCATGCATAGGGCAAAATGATCTCTAATATCCTCTGTGTCTTACATTCTGTGACTCTAAAAGAATGCTAGGGCCAATGTTATGTATTTCTTTTTATAGGCATTCTCTTTGTCTGGGGAGAGCAAGACCATATGCCCGAAGCATTGTGTAAGTCAGGTCAATTAAGAAGGATTGCTCCTTCAGCCTTGGGTTTGCTTCAGCAAATCTTTAGAGCTGGCTCTTTATTTATAACTCTGTAGAGGACCAAAACAACTCTGCATCTGACTAGGGCATGGAGGAGGAAAACATAGCTCTATGCATTCCTAAATCATGAATTTTTCTCCTTGACGTACGTGCCATCATAGACAGTGCAGCTGCATGTCATAGATTTTCAGGGCTTGATTACAAACAACCTCCGACAGACTTCCCTGGGAGGATGATGAGGAAGTTGTCTCCGGCACGTAGCTGATCCTTCTCCTCCTTGGAACTGAGGCTACAGCGTTGAAGGGCAGAGATGAGCACCAGTCCTGGCACCTAGGGAAGAATGGGATGAGTTTAGGCTTGGGGTAAAAATCTAGAGCATTCATAATCAATTCTCTGATATTTTGGGTTTGATGTATTTTTTTCCTAGCGGTCCTTAACATTCCTCATTTCTACCTGTCAAGAAATGCTAGAACTTGGGACTAGATTTTCTGCAGCATTCAGGCAATCATTATATTCTGTTCATTTGGTTGCTTGAATTTGGACTGTCTCCCAGTCTCGTGCTCCAATGCCCTCAGGTTCTGTCCTTTGGTTTCCAGGACCTTAGACAGTGGTCTATAGAATTAGGCTCTTATAATCCACCCTCCTATCTCCCCACAACCTCCCCAAATTTCACTCATAAAGTCAGTTAATAACCCCCAGGACTAGCATAAGTGCTCCTTGTAAATGGTCCCATGGTAACCTGTGCTTGTACCTTTTGAAATACTTCTTGTGTGTGTTAATGTCTTCCTTTACAGAAGAAAGTCCTTGAAGACAGGAACTAAAACTGATTCTAATTGTATCCCCAGTGTTCAGCACATATTAGAGACAAAATATATTTGCAGAATGACTGAATGACTAAATCTCCTGTCAGATACCAAACATGAAAACATGAGCTAATCACCTGATCATTTGGCCCATAGTGACTCCTACCCTGGTCCAGCTTCTGGGTCACAGTGAGCAAAGCTACCATCATCCTTGATGCTTGTGAAAGAAAACTCAGCGTAATCATGATTCTTGCTCTGCTTTGTATACACACTTCATGCAGCTGGTTTTTCCTCTTGAACTTCTTGCATATTATGTGAAGACAAGCACTTGTATTTTTAGAAAGTCTGTACCATTCATTTAGACCCTTTCCTCAAGTGGAAATATAGCACTGAATGACTCAGTTGCAATTAGTCCCCTGAAACAAAGACATTTACCTATTTCATAGAAGAATATTTTTCTGTCCTTTATAGTAGGGTAACCATATCATTTATATTCCAAACCAGAATTGCTTTGAGAGTGAATGAGGCCACTATCAATAATTGTACAGGTCAACTAGGGGTAAATGTGGACTCTACAGGGCACAGTGGGACATATGGTTGCCTTATTTATAGATGAAGATGCTGCTGAGCTAGCAACACCAAGCGTGTGATGTGTACATGATGAACCAGTTACACCTCATTACCAGGGTATCTCTGTCGCTGGTGTGACAGATGTGGACAAAGTTGATTTGTGCCCGACTCTTAATTTATGAAGGTGAATGAGTGATGACAAGAGAGGCCAGTGCCATTGAAAGAAGGTTTTTATTACCTACAGTTTCCAAGAGAAGGGGGCTACCATACCAGAGAAGGCCAGATGGGGAGGCACCAGGTTTGGTCAGGAGGCAGAAGGAGGTGCAAGGGGAGACCATGGCCAGAGTCCTCATTGTGTTTTTCATAGGAGAGCCAAGGGAGGGTAGGGAAACAGCTTTGGATGGCTCAGTTTGAATAATGTCAGTGAGCTCTGGTCTAGTGGGCTCGTTTTTGGTTGTTTGGTACCTGGCCCTGGGTAATTTAGAGAAGGGGACTATTGACTTGGTTTGTGGGAGTTAGTTAAATGAGGTGGTTTGAGGTACAAGTTTGGGGTGGATCGAAGGGTTGTTAATGCAATTTTTATGGGCCAGTGCAAGTGGATCACAACTGTGGCTGTTCATTTGTCCCTGTGATTAATGGATGCCAAATGCAGAATTTAAGAGATGCAGAACAAAGGTAGTTGTTGAAAGGTAGGGTGCATTTCTGGGAATAGAATATAGATTACCTCTGAGAGACCCACTGGCTGGGTAGAGATTAAACCAGCGAACTTCACATCGTTAGCTTGTAGCTCTGAACCATACTTACCCAGCCTGTTCTCAGCTTAGGGAATAACAACTTCTAGAGTGCTTGGGACCCAGAAGAAAAAGGCAGCACTCAGGGTAGGTTGAAGATGCATCTTGGAAATCAATGGTTTGGAGAAGGCTTCTGTCCAGGTTTTGCATGAAGATGTAAAAAATAAATACTTTTTAGTACATTTTAAAAAATGCTGTGGCTGATTGGCTTTATTTTAGGAATTATGTGAATGTGAAGTTCTTCTCTTAGTTTTATGTCGGGGAAGTGTTCACCATGGTGACAGGTGGGGTAAGGATGGGGTAAGGACACAGGAGTGCAATGAAGGTGCAGCACCACATGCCTTATCAGAGCCTGACAAAAAGGTCGTGGCAATATTCATATCCTCATTTTACAGCTGAGGAGACTCAGAGGGGTTAAGTGAAAAGTCCAAAAGGCTGCAGCTTTTAAGAGGCAGCATTTATCATCGAACCAGGTCTGTCTGACTCCTCACTCAGGGTCCTGGCAGTCTGACTTCCCTAGACTCAGCTGTGAGTTTCCAATGTGAAGGAAACGTAGCAATTCTTTCCACTGAGCCAGTTCTCGCCTGGTTTAAGGGCCTAGTTTAAAACCTGCAGACAGTCTCCTAGGAATGGAAGGCCCTTCCTTCTCTGGTTCTAGCAGCGGGTGGGCTTTTGCATATCTCCCAGCATGTTGCCATTTATGGATTTGGGCAAAATAACAGAATTGCACAGCTTCGGAGTGTCAGACTTCTTTTTTTCCTTTTTCTTCCACACTGAGCTTCCTGTTTCTATGGCAATGAATAGGATGTTTTGCACCAAGAAACACTTTAAATGCCACTGGGGGAAGGTAAGAGCCACGCATAGCTCTCTATAGAGCAGGAAGGTGAAATGAGATGCAAAGAAGAACTGAGTGAAACAAGGACAGAAAGGATGCAGAAAAGCTGGGAGCGAGGTGAGAGGTAGGAGGAAGGAGGTTAAGAAGCATCTGTTTGGAAGGAGAAATAAAATAAAGATAGCAACATGGCAGAGAACTGGAGCCTTCAGAGTGGTAGCCACAGGTTCCAGTGTATCTTCCAGCACTCAGAAGGAACACTCAGCTTTCTGAGAGCCACAGGGGTGGAGGGACAAGTAGTCTTCTGGAAGCAGGGTTGCAGGAATGCCGGAGGCACTGCCACACGCTCGCACTACATAGGACCCATTTGAGGGTGTCTTCCAGTGTACCTCTAAGATAGGGAGGCTCAAATATCCCCTGCGAATACTTGCCATGCTCATCTAGGCTGGCACAAGTCCCCTGAAGTCAGTTCTTCCACCTACCGGGTCAGAACTAGGGTTTCTGATCTGTGACTGATGCTGGTGGGCTGACTCAGGAGGGCTCTGATGGCTTCCTTGCCTTTACCACCTTCTCTCTTTATTTGGGTGGGATCATCCACTCATGCTCCCAAGGAGGCAGATGTTTATAATAATGAGGGATGTGAAAGGGCACTTTGAAAATTAAAGTGGCGATGTGGAAAACTTTCTTTCTTTCTTTCCCCTGTCCACCTTTCTCCAAATACACACAAAATTATATGATCTAATCAGCATGCTGGAAACAAAGGCTACAGAACAACTAAAAATGGAACCTAGTAGAGCCTAAGTGCATACTAACTACTTCTCACTTTTGATTTTGCTAATTCGAATTCCTCTGCCACAGCCAAGCCAGATCAAATCAAGCTCTGTCTACCTTGAAGTTCCTGTTCTATAAGGTTTTAAGAGCTATAAGCTGCAATTAAAGGCACAATAGTAGGAAGAGTCAGTCTAAGGGGAGCCTCAAAATAGCTGGCCCCCCTGGAAGACCAAGGCAGATATATTTGTCCAGCTGCTTGTGGGAGAGAGCCTGAGGCCTCTCATTCACTTGCCAGAGGCCCGTAAAAGGCTCACCTACAGCTGCTTGTAAAATTGGTTCCTTGTAAGTGAAAGTCGACCAAGAGTCCTATGAGCCAGCGGCAGCTGGACAGAGAGTACCGGGGTGCCAAACGGGGCAGGAAGTGGCCAGGGGCCAGGGTAAACAACCTGGGGCAGGATCCGAGGGTAGCATCTGTCCCAGGATAGCTCAGTGAAGTGCTGCTTTCCAAGGGTTTGGCCAGGGCAACTTGGTTTATTTTCAGTGAAATCTGGGTATGCCCTAATTTACTACGGGAGCCTTGAATTTGCATGTCTGCTTTAAGAGACCCTAACAAGCACGCATAATAAAATGTTAATTTATGCCTTCTGCTAGGATTGGAATTGAGTGTGGCTTGACGCAACTGCAAAACAGAACAAATCTGGAAACTCTGGCAGGCAGAAGAGGAGGGTGGAGGGAGCACGTTTCTTTGGGTTTGGGAAGGGAGGCTGAGAGGAGTCTGGGAAACTTCCTGGAATCCAACTCCCTCCAGAACCCCCGAAGGGACTTTCTATAACAGCAGAGGGATGGCCCTTCTGTCTCTACAGCCCTGACCGAGCACTACAGTGTCGAACAGCACTGGGCACAGAGTGGGTCCTTGGTAGATATTTGGTGTGTTGATTAATAATATGAGAATGTTCTGAGGTCAAACACTTCCTTCCATGTTTTGGGAACTGTTAGGTCTTGCATAGTGCTTTAAAAACTCCACACCCAGCTTCACATTAAAGTAGAAAGCCAGCACACCTGTAATGTTCTGAGCTATTCTAAATAGCAACCCCCCTTGGGTCTCTGAATTCTTCAGACCCTAAGAGTGCACACTGCCTTGGGTAGTTTTGTGGAAATGCCTCTTCCCATTCAGCTTTGCCCAGACCATTCTATTCTGATGTCACCCCCATGGCTGGCACTTCAGTGTGTCCTAAACCTGCCCTGTTTCTAGAAATACGACAAACATTCCCTCTATTTATCCCTTTCTTTTTTCCTACTGACATCGAGCTTGCAGCATGGCAGGATTAAAATACACCAGCAGACCTCTGGCAGGTGGTTGTAAACATCTTTTGGAGTTCCCTCCCAGCCTATGACACCATTTCTCTGGGAATCAACCCCCTCTCCACAAAAGGGAAGCCCAAGTAACCGTGCAACCACCATGACCCTTCCACTTTGGCCATAGATTGCATCAGAGTTCTCATTGACCCAAGCTGGACAATCAGTATCTTTCTCTTGGGAATTTGGAATTGGACTTAAAGAAATGGATTAATAGAGATCAGCATCTGTGTTTGGCTCAGACATTAATTTTGAAGCCATGGTGGCCATACACAGGGAGAATCAGAACAAGTCAGTGTGTACAGAAAACCAAAAGGCAACGCCAAGGAATGAACCAGAGTCAAAAGAGGCCTGACTACCTCTGCTATCGACTTCTGAGGATGACTTTGCATCTTTACAGTAAGTTCTTATTTATTGATTAGCCGAACTTCACTGGCTTTGACACTTGTAACTAAAAAGACTTTAAAAAGACATGAATAAGTTTCGCCATAGACTTATGTTGCCCCAATCCACTCTGCATGCCTAACCCTACTCTCTTTCAAATGCCACCACTCTAAGTCATGGCAGGGCTCCCAACTGCCTATGCTGTCATGACCATGACTCCTTACTAGCTCTCAGGGCACTCCCCAAACTGTCCTTCCCACCTTTCCAAAATAATTCTTCTTTCCTCCTGTGATGTGCTCCTTTGCTTGAGTCTAATCGTGCTCTTTCCACTCTAAACACACTTCTCTGGCTCTCCTCCTCCTGTTTCCCTGGATGGCTTCCCAGTCCTGGAATGGTCTACCCTCTCCTCCCAGCCATACAAATACATGTAGATCGGACACTAGATGTCTTTTCTTGTCTGCAGATGGAATGGTTTCTACCTGATGTCTTATGTTAAGGATCAGAAACTATCACAGTGAAAAAAAAAGACTTATTGGTGGGGCACAGCACCTCCAGCCACTTGGCTTTGGTGTGCCTGATACACTCTCTGACCCCTGCTAATATTTGTATTTATGTAATGAAAGATTTACCCAATTAAAACAGATCTAAATTGCTGAGGAATTGAGTGCGCTAAAATGTGTTCTTGGCTCATACAAGGAGAAAGATTCTCCTTCACGGAGGAAGACTTGAAGGGTATCCAGCCCTAGGGAAGTTAACTGGGTCATGCCAGTGCTCTCCCAGGCATAACGGGTAGGCTCAATTTTGTGATAAATACACAGTATATGATGATTCATCTGACTTATTTCTCTACTTGATATCAGTAAATGATAACAATGAAAGTGCTTGTGTTGGTGGCAAAGTGCAAGGAACGCACGGCTGCTTCACCATCTGATGAAAGTATAACCAGGGAGATGCCTCAGATGCTAAGTGCTCTTGGTGAGGGGCCCAACAGGAAAAGGGAAATGCTACTTTTAGACAGAACGGGACCGAGCATTTCAGGATCCACAGGGCCATGTCATAAAATATTTCACATGGTATTTATGACAAGAAGCCTGAAGAAGCTATGAATTTCCAAATCAATGTGAAAGAAACCCACTCTGTACCTTGTGCCACACAAATATTTAAGGCGATCCTTATTGAGCATCGGCTGGGTATACCGTCTAGCCCTGGGTTTTATCTTCTTTTTACCTTTCTTGCGGTTGCTTTGTCATATTCTTTTTCTTTTATAAGAAGCACTGTTGGGTAATAGCCACAAGAATTGTGGGGGTGGGGAGACCATTTTTACTAAGAGGTATGGTTGTATCGTGCATAGGCAACATAAGGAATCGTAGTAATTGTTTAAAGAGATTACACATATGGAAAGGCCTCCCGTTGCTTTACCCTCTCCACTGGATCTCTCCTCTACTCCTTCTGGCTTCCTGTTACTGCCTGCCAAAAGAAATGTTTTTCTATCATTCTTTGAAGCCATTTTGATTTTGTTCTGGAGTGGGCTCCAATTTGTTTAAGTGTGGGATTGCAGGTTGATACAAATAATTACAACTGATAAAGTTTGAAATAGAACCCTATTAGGGAAAAACTGCAGTTAAAATAAAGGCTTTCACCAGGACAAAAGCTTTTAGGAAGTGGAAGACCCATATGACACTGAAAATTTCATAGTAATTGTCAAAATGCATTTGTGAGTTCCTTGTTGTCAACACATGATGGGCACTGTGCGTAACAGTGATAAACCTCATGGATTTAGCAAGTTAGTGCCACTGGACACTCTCTAAAACACAGCCGCAGAGCCAGTATTGGATTGCAACGGACGAAGAAAAAGGCTTCCCAAGGGAATGAAACATTCATTTTTCTAATTATTCTCCAGGCCAAAGGTTGAGTGAATAACTTCTCAGGAAATCCACAAGCCTCAGCTCTGGACTCCTCATCCTCACGCCACTCACTCAACTACTCTCTATTTGCAGTAAAAGAACAGAATGGAGCAAGAGTTTTTAAAAATTAGATTATAAAAGACCGAGGTCTGCTGAAATATTGGAGAGGTGGGGATCTGAAGAGAGGGGTGATGTGTCAAAGACTCTCAACGCTGCATGACCTGATGGAAGATGAAACACAGGAGAAACGAGAGCAGGGATATTGACCAAGGGCCCCTCTGATCTGCCCTTGTGTTTAAAGCAATGCTTCCCCCTCCTTCCCTGGGACCCCTGGGGGTAGATCATCAGAATGCCTGTCCCTTAGGGAAATGGCATGGGGTGGAAAGCGGCGAACGCGGCAGGGTTCAGGAAATGCCTGGCTTGTGAGTGGAGGAGAGGATTCTAGCAACTCTTCATGCTTCCAAGTGATGCCATTGGGAAACTAATCCTGGAGAAAGGGGGCCGTCGCTGATAAAAATCACTGTGGAGAAGATGGCCTAGAAGATCCCGAATCTTAGTCCTCATGCGCCCCCTCGTGTAGGATGTGGGGTAGTGGCTTGGTTGCTGGGTGGTGAAAATCTGTAATTCTCAAAGGACCACCTTTGGGGAAAAAAGGGATGTTGAGGGGGAAGTGCATGAGAAATAGAATAAAGTTAAGCCATGAATTAATTTTGCCGCCGTGACAATTGAAGGCTACAAATTAATAGTTGATTTAAAAAAGCAAGTAGCTTTGACATGCCCAGGACTAAAATACGAAGAAACTGAGCGGAATCGCCATTGTGTAGACCAGAGCTTCTCAAACTTAAATGTGCATATGAATAATCACCTTGGGAGCTTGTTAACAATCTAGATTTTTTATTGACTAGTTCTGGACGGGGCCCTCGATTCTGTATCTTTAACAAGCCCCCAAGTGGTGTAGAGGATGCTGGTCCATGGACCACGCTTCGATAACACTTGCAATAGTGTGTAGGACTGACCTGTCCCCTCAGATAAGCATGTTTGTATTGGAGGGTTCTGAAATTCAGCTAGAACTTTCATCTCCACCAACTCTCCTAGGATCCCTGCTAGCATACTATACAGTAATTCCTTCATTTATTGGTAGTGCCGTAAATTTGTCAGCTCAAATTTATTTCCTGAACCTAAGTAGCATTTGCCAATAGCATTTACTGTTTATAATATTGAATTGTTAATTGCTATACATTACCTTGTGATTTCAAGAGTTTATTTTGTTTTTGCAATGAAGTGGTCCTGCACATTTAGGGCATTTAAGAGACACTTACAGAATTAGTTGATTGGCTTCTATTATAAGCTCTGATTTGAAAAAAAATTACAAATCTTTTTCCTAAGTGTGAATTTTGAATTTGAGGTGGCAGAGGGAGGAAGGGTTAGGTGTCTGAAGAAAGTGAAGAGAGGATGTCTAGGGATAATTTGGACATCTTGTAGCATTCAAGATAAATGTATTTAAAGTTTTACCTAAGGCTTTTCTTAGAGTTAGCTGTCTTGTTTTGAATTCGACTTAGGTTCACAGTTAAGGTTACTCTACGTAAAAATGTTCAGATATCCTGAGCAGAGATAGAACAACAACAAATGGATTTGATAACAGAACACAAGATACAATTAAAGAAAAAGTCCTTATGCGCTTTGAAGAAATAAAAGATGAGATTTCAAGTCAAGGAAAATAGATTGTACAACTAGTGACAAGACCTCTTTATTCTCATTTTGAAAGATCAGAATGGCTACAATACAAAAAGATTGTGTGTAGGCTATCATTTCATGCTTGAGACACAAATAGTTGAAGTTCATTTCATGTATCACTGGGCTGGGTGTTTAGAGACAAATGTGTTTCTTACCTGCTAGTGTAGACCAGTGGGCAGCAGGAAAGGCTATACATTCCATGGGCAATCCTCTGCATGTGTGGCCAAGGATTTTTCATACTGTCTATATTGACTGGGAAAGTTGACTTCTGAGTTCCCCTGACAACTCTGAGATTCTGTGACTTTATTAATCATAACTATTAGTAACTGCAGGTTATATGTTAATAGTAACAGTGGTTATAATTATTAGTTATAATTACTATTTTGTGCAATAGATTCTCAGAATCTGAAGCACCATAGAGGTTAAAAGAGGTAATAGCCATCTTCTTGCCTATAACAGTCTCCTTTTCAACATCCTGAGAGTTAACAACAGCAATTACAGGCTCTGCTCAAACACTTCCAACAAAATAGAACTCCCCAGGTCCCACAACCATTGTTGCTGTACAGTATTTTCCTGTCATAAGAAAAATAATTTGCATTCACTGTAATAATTTTGGAAAACAAAACCAAAATGTACAAAATAAAAATTAAAAATGTCTGTAATACTATCACTCAGAGATAAACACCGTGAACATTCTGATGTATGTGCCCAGGTGTGTGTATGTGTGTGTGTGTGTGTGTGCATGCACATGTGCCTGGGTATGCATACCTTTATTCTAAAAGAATTGTACTACTCATGTTTTAGAACCATCTTTTATCATTTTTCATTAAGTATTTGTCCATAATATCACCTTTAAAATTTAAGTAAGCATATTTTATTTTTAAATAGCTATAATTATTAAGATTTTTCCTCTTATCAAGCTTTAAATCTTACCTCTTTGTAATCTATATGCCTTGGGCCTTTCTCTGTCCTCCAGTGCCAGATGCTATAAAAAGTCTGATCCCTCTTTTGCAGGACAACCCTTTAAGTATGGGAAGACTGCTTTCTGGTCTTCCCACCAGTCTCATTTTTAATTGTTTAACACCCTTATTGAAGTAAATTGGCATATTTAATGTACAATTTGATTAATTTTAATACAGGCATACACCTGTGAAACCATCACTAAAATCAAGGCAAGAAACATATTCACATCTAAAAGTTTCCTTGTGCATCTTTGTGTACGTGTGTGTTTGTATTAGGCAAGAATATATATTTATTGTGGTACATACACACCATGGACTATTATGCAGCCACAAAAAGAAACAAGATCATGCGTTTTGCAGGGACATGGATGGAGCTGGAAGCCATTATCCTCAGCAAACTAACACAAGAGCAGAAAACTGAACAAATGCTGCATGTTCTCACTTATGTATGGGAACTGAACAATGAGAACGCACGGACACAGGGAGGGGAACAACACACACTGGGGCCTGTTGGTGGCAGAGGAGGTGAAGGAGAGCGTCAGGATAAATAGCTAATGCATGCGGGGCTTAATACCTAGGTGATGGGTTGATAGGTGCAGCAAACCACCATGGCACATGTTTACCTGTATAACAAACCTGCAGGTCCTGCACATGTATATGGAACTTAAAATAAAATAAACATTGTTTTTAAAAGAATATTTATTTATTTTGGTTTTTTTTTTGGTAGGAATATTTAATGTGATATACACTCTTTAACAATTTTTTTTTTGAGACGGAGTCTCACTCTGTCACCCAGGCTGGAGTGCAGTGGCGCAATCTTGGCTCACTGCAACTTCTGCCTCCCAGTTCAAGCGATTCTTCTGCCTCAGCCTCCTGAGTAGCTGGGATTACAGGTGCCTGCCACCACGCTTGGCTAATTTTTTGTATTTTTAGTAGAGACAGGGTTTCACTATGTTGGCCAGGCTGGTCTCGAACTCCTGACCTCAGGTGATCCACCTCCTTGGGTCTCCCAAAGTGCTGGGATTACAGGTGTGAGGCACTATGCCCAGCCTGTTTAACAAATTTTTAAGTCCACAATTCAGTAAACTATAGGCATAGTGTTGTATAGCAAACCTCAAAAACTCATGCATCTTGCATCATTGAAACATTATACCCATTGAACAACAACTCCCAATTTCTGCCTCTACCCAGTCCCTGGCACCACCATCCAAGTCTTTGCTTCCCTAAGTTTGACTATTTTCGCTGCCTCATATAAGAAGAATCATGCAGTATTTTTCCTTCTGTGACTGGCTTATTTCACTTAGCATAATGTCCTCCAGGCTCATCTGTGATGTTTCATGCGGAAGCATCTTCTTTTTCAATGCCGACTAATATGCCATTGAGTGTATAGACCAGTTTTTATCCATTTATCTGTTGATGGGCATGTAGGTTGTTTCCATGGCTTGGTCATTGTGAATAATACTGTAGTTAACATGGGTGTGCACTATCTCTTTGAGATCCTGATTTCAATTTTTTTTTTGGATATAAACTCAGACGTGGGATTGCTGGATCATATAGTAGTTCTATTTAAAAACTTTTTTAGAACCTCCACAGTGTTTTACATCATGACTGTACCAACTTTACATTCCATCACAACTGTGCAAGGGTTCCCTTTTCTCCACATCCTCACCAAAACTTGTTGTCTTTTGTTTTTTTGATAATACTCGATCTAACATATGTGAAGTGCTATTTTGCTGTGGTTTTAATTTGCATTTCCCTTAGTAATTAGTGATGTTGAGCCTTTTTTTCATATACCTTTTAGCTATTTGTATGTTTTCTTTTGAGAAATGTCTATTCAAGTCCTTTGCCCAATTAAAAAAATTGGATTATTTGATTTTTTGCTATTGAGTTGTAGGAGTTACTTACATATATTTTGGAGATTAACCCCTTATCAGATATATAATTAGCGAATATTTTCCTTAATTTTGTAGGTTGCAAAAGAAACAGTCGTTTTGCTGATTATTTCCTTTGCAGTGCAGACTCATTTATGTTTGATGTAGTCTTAACGGTCTACTTTTGCTTTTGTTGTCCATGCTTTAAGTGTCATATCCAAGAAATCATTGCCATGACCAGTGTCAGGAAGCTTTCCTTCTATTTTTTACAGAAGTTTCAAAAGATCCTGAATAGCAAAAGCAGTCTTGAGAAAGAAGAACAAAGCTGGAGACATCACATTTCTGATTTCAAAATATATTATAAAGCTAAAGTAATTAAAACAATATGAGACTGACATAAAGAAATACATCAAGACCAATGGAATGGAATAGAGAGACCATAAATAAACTCACTTGTATATGGTCAACTGATCTTCACCAAGGGTATCAAGAATACACAGTGGGAGAGGACTGTCTCTTTAACAAATGGTTTTGGGAAAACTGGATATTCACATGCAATAGAGTGAGATTGAATCCTTATCTTACACCATACTCAAAGATCAGTTCAAAATGGATTAGACTTAAAGGTAAGATCCAAAAATTATTTTTTTGGTTTTAATTAGCCTCAGGGGTTTAGGCCTTTCTCATGGTTCATAGGCCCAACTCAAGTTAGCTTGCCTCTGGATTAATTTCAATTTGTCATTTTCCCCCCAGAGCTGGATACACAATTTCAAGGATGACTGGAGGTGAACTATCTCCTTCTTATTTGGTGGAATTTTGAATTTATTGTGCTGTACTAACTGTTTGAAGTCTTGACTTATTGTTGATATAGTGAGGTTTCCATATCTTGCTGTCATATCTGACACTCTTTAGCAATCACAATCTCCACCACCCCACTACTACATCTTCTAATCACACACTAATGCCCTTATCCAAAATGCATGACATTTTGTATATTCTTTTTTTAACTCAAAGAATTTGTATGAAACACTTGTTATGTGCCAGGAACTGCTATGAGCACTAGGAGGCCAATTGTGAATGAGATAGACTTGTTCTCCTGCCCTCAACAAATTTACAATCTGCCAAAAAGAAAAGGACAAGACAAGATACTCCAGAAGCACATAAGAGACCTTGCCTGGTCTAATGCTTGGGAAAGAACTTGCTGAAGAAATATGATTTCAGTTAGGTCCTGAAGGAGGAATGAGATTTACTGGTGTTAGATTTGGCCCATTGTCCCAGCCTTTGAGATAATTTCAGATCTCAATTCAGTTTTTAAAAAATTTTTCTTGTAAATGATAGAAATAGCATCTATATTATCATATGAGTCACAGAGAAATGGTGAACACAACAAGGCCCAGGACAGACCTTTGTGACACCACAGATCTTCCTCCAAATTTTTCCAGATCCATCTGATAGTGTTTTTCTTTAAGGAACTTTCAGTTCATATTAAATTTACTTAACTTTTTGCATTAGGATTTCCTGCTTAAGTCACTTATATGCTTAAAGCTCCACAGGCTTGTTCTGGACCAAATGTGGACACATTTCACACAGCCTCCTGAAGTGAGCTGCCGATCATGAGCTCTGGCTCCTGAAGCAAACATCTGCCACTAGAGCCTCATGATTCTTTGGGTGGTGCTCTTACAAATTGCTCTCAGCTGGATGGTAAGCATGTGAAACTGCGTTTTCCACCACATTCTGCAGCCTCCACTCCAGAGTTCTCCATTATTCTTACCCATATGTTTACACTACTTTTTGCCCTTTTAAATAATTGTGTGCTCATCATTCCTCCAAGTTACACTTTGCAATTTTCAAAGGGACAAATTCGGCTCACAAACAGTCAAATATCTGTTTTCACCACCAACATAAACAACTGAGAGACTAAGTGAATCTTTCATTCTTCAACCTCTTTTGACATTGTGGAGACGCTTACTGATGTTCCTTTGCTCTCAACAATCTTCAGCCACTACCTGCATGAAATAAAAGATAAAACAATATTTTCTAATTGTAAGATTGATTTTATTCCTGAATTGTTGCCTCATTTGATCATGCACATGCGTTTTGGATACAGGATTGTAAACTCTCAGAAAGGCTGGGTGGTTTGCTATAAAATGCGAAGTGAGATCTTTGTACCATGTGCAACACAGGGACTGTGGTTCCTATCAGAAACTCTCGATCCCTGTGATGAGCCAGAGAGACACAAGGAGGGCTCTCTGTCCACGGTGCAGAGTAACTGCTGTTGAAAATGATGCAGCTGATATATTTTTTGTGGAATGATAATCTTTTTAAAATTACTTCCAAACTTGGTTTAAATACAGCCTTGCCAAGAAAGCCAGACTGTTCTTCCCTTCTCATAACTCTATGACTTCATTCAGTTAAAGAAAGAATTTTTCAGATGCATCTCCTCCGTTTTGCTTCTGCTATTTGATATGATCTTATATTCTTCCATGAATTTACTGAAAAATTAGAACTTTTTCACAGCTTTATGTTCTAATGCCACCATTTATACAAATACATTGCAGGCTTGTTTTGAGGGCTTAATATTTTTTTAATTTTAGCAATAACATGGTACTGAATTTCTGTGCAGAGAATACTTTTTCTCTGTCTCTCAGTGAGTCACGGTTTTAATACCTTGAACGGCTTGCCACAGGCCCCTTTCTCACATGTGGGTTGCACTTTGAAGTAACAGTGGGTTGAACTGGCTGATGTGATTTTTAGGTTAGCTCTTTTGCTGTGAGCATAGAAAGAAGAGATAGAGAGGTATTTTGTTAGAGGTCTCAGGCAAGGTGACAGTCCACTTTAATACTCACTGTCAACTTTGATAACACAAAGAAAATATCTCGCCCTGAAACCAGCCATGAGGCAGACCCTCAGCGGGAGCCATGGCTGACTGTCAGCTTTTCACATTTAGCAGCCTTTTTTTTTTTCTTTTAAGTGATACTTTGATGTTGCTCTTGGAGCCATCAAACACATAGAAATCACTGAACATTTCTGCACCTCTCTAGGCATATTATGTATAAACTAGAAACTATTTTTAGGTCACATTTTTCAGTGCAGAGTGCCACATTTTATTTGCATCTTAACAATGACTGACTATGTCTTGCACATAATTGAATGCTTTACTCATTTGGGAAAATCTGGGCAGGAAAAACAACTTTGGCCAGTCAAAATATAAGACTGAACTGTTGGCTCACATCTGCAACTCCCAGCACTTTGAGAGGCCAAGGTGGGCGGATCACGAGGTCAGGAGATCGAGACCATCCTAGCTAACATGGTGAAACCCCGTCTCTACTAAAAATACAAAAAAATTAGCCGGGCATGGTGGCGGGCGCCTGTAGTCCCAGCTACTCGGGAGGCTGAGGCAGGACAATGGCGTGAACCTGGGAGGCGGAGCTTGCAGTGAGCAGAGATGGCACCACTGCACTCCAGCCTGGGCAACAGAGCAGGACTCTATCTAAAAAAAAAAAAAAAATGACTGAACTGCTGATGTTCAGTGTTTATTGATCCTCTAACATTTAATAAGTTGAATGTGAAAACACTACAAGGCGTTTAAAAATCTCCACAATTGGTTATTACCCATTTATCCCTTCCATATGAAACAAACACTTATTAAAACTTCTGCGTTGAGCATAGATGATAGAAAGGTGAATGAAGCATTGACTCACTTTCTATGCATTTACAATCTATTTAATAGTAGTACAGTCAGGTGATATGGTTTAGCTCTGTGTCCCAACCCAAATGTCACCTGGAATTGTAATAATCCTCATGTGTTTTGGGAGGGACTTGGTGGGAGGTAATCAAGTCATGGGGCTGGGTTTTTCCCATGTTGTTCTTGTGATAGTGAATAAGTCTCACAAGATCTGATGGTTTTATAAAGAGAAGTTTCCCTGAACATGCCCTCTTACCTGCCACCATGTAAGATGTGACTTTGCTTCTCACTCACCTTCCGCCATGATTGTGAGGTCTCCATGGCCATGTGGAACTATGAGACAATTAAACCTCTTTCCCTATAAATTACCTAGTCTTGGGTGTGTCTTTATTAACTGTGTTAAGAACAGACTAATACACAAGGAATGTCAGAAAAAAATTACCTTCATTTTTCTACAGGGAAAGTCATCATTCTAGAGAGAAAATAGATAGGGGATCCAGAAGAGAGTTCATTTTATTCTTTATAGGGGAGGAGGTAGAGGTCCAGGGAACACACCAAGATCTAGTAACATTACACAGACATCAAGAAAATACTAATGTAATTGGCAAGACAGGAGTACCTCACACAGAGCAGCACTGGTCAGTATGACACAGGATCTGCTGTGCCGCAGAGCATCGATGCTCTGGGATTGCAGAGGAGAGGTGACCCATAAAGGCAAGGGTCCTCATGGAAGCCTCCATGCGGGGACTGTGCTGAGCATGAAGAAATGGTGAGCACTTGGGTAGGTTTTTTTGTGCAAGTCAAGTAGGGTAATCAAGGACAAGAATATTATCTGTCATAGGAGATGGAGGCCACCATCTATGTTTCCTGGAGATTTATGGAGTAAATGATTCAAAGACAATTTCATTTTTAGTGATAAACTCTTGGGTAAGGTTAAGTAGATCTACATGCACCACAAACAGATGAATTCTAAGATTGAAATTGAATAAATATCTATAGTGAAAGTAACAGATGATAAGAATAATGAACTGAAGTCACACATTTGGAAGGGAGTGGGCATGGGGATACATTGCAAGGAAAGGCTGAGAACAAATCCCAGTTTTCATAGAAACAAGAAGTAGCTTTCACAGTTTTACAAGAATTGATATATTTTTGTTGATCACATGAGAAGCACAGGATGGAAATTGAGGAATGTTGAGATTATATATAACTTTCTAAGAAAGGGAACTTAAGGATCTCTAATGCACTGAAGGGGGTCAAAGATGTGGTAAAAGAAAAATGGAGCCTGTGCTGAAATAGTCACAAATATATGCATCTGCCCTGCAGGTAATGAGCAGATGAGATGCATTAAAGTCATCTGTTTCTGCTATTCATTTCACCCACTTACATAATTCTGGGTCAACTTTTAACAGGAGGTTTTACTGAGTTTCCTCTTCTGTAGTTCCCAATAAGTGATGAATCACTGTGTGCTTAAGCTAAAGAAGACAGATTCCTGACAACCAAGAGAGTATAATTTGGAGTAAGTGGTGGTAAAATAGTTAAACAAGAAACTCCCTGTGACCAGAAAGTTCATGGCTTGATTCACAGCTGCTGTCTTTCTGGGCCCATTGGCTGGTGTGACTCAGGAAGTCACCTTGGGGTAATGCCTTCCACATAGTCGGGAAGCATTCTTTAGACAGTATTCAGTTCAGACGTTCTTTTCATGCCAAAAGGCAGGAAGGTCCATAGAAGCCCTTCCGTGGCTGTGGGCACAGAAAAGAAGGTTTTTTTTGTAGAAGGCAAGTGGCAGCAATCCCACATTGTAGAGTGGGCCCTGGAGGCGAGCCATGCTTTCCATCGTCTTGCATTTGCATAAGTCTGTGCATTCACAAGTAGGAATAGAAATAGCTACAGTTATATAAAGACAACTGATGAAGACTCTGAACTTTAATGTGTGAATGTTGTGAAATCATAGAAGCCACTAAGAATTCTCCCAATCTGTCTATAAAGAAGGTCACATACACACTAATATGGAATACAGGAGGATTCCTGCCCTGTTCTGAACGAGGCTTATAAAATGAAGATGAGAACAGAACCATGATAGAAATATTTGCCTTCCAGGTATCTGTCTAAGTGTTTACGTTAACATGTTGGAAAGATTGGAGGTACTACAGCAAACCACCCTATAGTTATATGCGTGCAGTGATTGTTGCTAGTTAATGCAACTCTGGATCTTCATGTGTAAACAAAGCGTTAATAAACCGATCCCGGTGGAACATAAGATGCACAGCTTATTAACATTCTGCTTACACACAAAGATCCACAGTGCATTCATAGATTTTTTTTCTCCTTTAAAAATCTAATAAAACATAACCCTACCTGGACTTGCTACAGAAAGATGTGTGAACTAGGTAGGTCCAATTGACATTGGCAGAAACAGTACAGAACAGGCTTCACTAAATGGAGCCAGAACAGGACAAATTCCCTTTTGGGTGTGCCACATGAACACCCGCAAGTTGATGCTTGTTAAATAGACCCATGGAATGTGTGAGAGCTGAACAGACACCAAGCCCAGGGCCTTTTATTTTATAGGCAAGGATGCTGAGGCCGTGGGGACTTCTCAAGGAACAAAATGTCATCCTCAAGACTAGAACCCCAAGCCTCAGCTCTCAGTTGGGCGTTTATACAAGTACAACCACTTACTCTTGGAAAAAGGAAAGAAGAGATCTCTACTGGTTTTCAGTAAGAAGATATTATACAATGGAAACATTTTTGTCCACTCCCAAGGGAATTGCATTTCTCAATTTGATGAACCTATCCCAGAGGTGTGTATATACATATAGATTTTGAGACAGGGTCTTACTCTGTTGCCCAGGTTGGAGTGCAGTGGGGTGATCATAGCTCACTGCAGCCTCAGTTACTTCTGGGGCTCAAGCGATTCTCCCGCTCAGTCTTCCAAGTAGCTGGGACAAGAGATGCACACTACCATACCTGGCTAATTTTTGTATTTTTTTTTTGTAGAGATAGGGTTTTGACATGTTGCCCAGACTGGTCTTGAACTCCTGGGCTCAAGAAATCCACCCACCTCAGCCTCCCAAAGTTCTGGATTACAGGCTTGCGTCACCATGCCCAGTCCATATCCTGGATATTACACAACCATGACAAAGAAGCCAGCAGAGATACCACTTAAAGGTTCTCTTGCTCTTTCTTTTTCCATGGGCTACCAGAGAGAATGACACATCTAATCTCTTCACTGACCCCTCTTCTTTCGTCATCATGGCTATGAAACAGCTAATTTACAAAGGCTGACGGCAAGAGTGTTGGGGGACTTGAACAGTTTTGGGAACTGTGTGATGGCTGATGCCTCTCACTGTCTGGATGCGCACATCTGTGGCCTGAACATTTAATGAGCGCTCAGGAGGAGTCAAGGGTTCTTCTTCACTCCAGTCTTTCTAGTCACAGGCAAATCCTATTAGATTACATATTGCCTCATCATAAAACAGAGGAAAGTCTGCTTTATTTATTATAAGAAAATAAATACTCCTTTCTCTTTTGAAAAAATATGAGCATTTCTGAAGACACCTCATCAATTCTTTTAGAATAATTTTGAGCCTAGAGGGATGGAAACACATAGGATGAACATCCCTTACTGGGGAATGAGTTTATGAGATTGATGCAACCTCCACATTTAAAGACTTAAGGGCAAGTCTTGGGAGTCCCAAGTCGTTAAACGTCCTCAGGAAGGGGCGTGAAACACAGGGACAAAAGATACAGAGAGATGTCTGGAAACTCCAGCGTGACTACACTGCAACCAACCAGGTTCATCTGAGTCTGCGGAGAGCTGAAATTTTTGAGGGATCTGTGTTCTTTCACTTCCTACTGTCTCTATGTTCCACTATTATTCCTTAAAGGAAATAGTAAGAGAGATTTCAACTGAGAGAAGTCATGTGCTGCAGTGTGGGGGAAATAGACTAAGTAATAAGGAGGGAAGGAAAAGGCTGGAGATGGACAGTGGTGGGACAAGAGGATACAGTCTGGGAAACCCACAACCACGGAGACACATGTGCTCACCCTGCAGCGTTTGGGAGACCCTGGAACACAGCAAGCTTTTCCTGCCACAATGCACTTGTACTCATTCCCTCTTTCTGGAATATTCTTCCCCTATCTCTACCCAGAGAGACCCTTACTGGCTATGTTATCCCTGCTTCCTGCTCTCCCTGTCCTCTCTTTTAGAGGACTCTGCTCATTTCTTTCAAAACATAAATCACAATCTATCACTTTTTAAAATTTTCATCATTCAACATCTATTGAATGAGCAAGTGTTTATTTTATTTCAGGCATGATTCTAAGCACTGGGATGACAATGGATAAAGCAGACAAGAGGTCCCTCCCTCTGATTTTCCATTCCAGTGGGGCTAAAACAGCCTGCACATAGGGAAGACTGACCCAGAGTCAGGCACTGTGCTTAGCCGTAAACACATAACACTCATTCATCCGCACACCAAGCCTACACACCAAGTCATGTCGGGACTATTAGCAGCCCCCTTAAGCAGACGAGAAATAGTGGCATAGGATGATTAAGACACTTCCCAGGGTCACACAGTTTGTTCATCTTCCCTTGGTGTGCCTTGTTTATAATTTATCTTTTCCTGTAAAATAGACACTCCATGAAGTCAGGGAACTTCAGTTTCTTCTTCTCTGTAGTATTCCCAGCATCTGGTACATAGGAGGCACTTATAAATATTTACAGAATGAATGAAAAAAAAAGAACTTGAAAATACCCATTAGAAACGGGCTGGGCTATTGCCATAAAAAGGCTGTGGATTTAGGAAAATGCTATTTCTGTCCATGTTGACTGTGTGTATGGCAGAATCAAAGTATATTCTGCCTTTGATTTTGACCCTTTTCTTCCACTGTATAGAAATGCATTATATTGTATAGCTATGCTTAACTATTGTATGCTTTTTAGTTAATATTGAAGCTGAGGTTTAAATTCATTTTTATCACTGCCTCCTTTCTACCCTGTTTATTGATGCTGCTGTGTTTTGTCTCCAGGAAGCTAACCCAAGTTCCTGCAATGAAAATCACCTCCCCTCGGCTTGGCTTTCGGCTGAGTGACTCAGGGGCTGGCTCTGGCACCCTGGCATAGCAGCTCAACAGCCAGAAGTTTGGAAGAGGCTTTATTTTGGTATCTAAGAGAGAAGGAAATACCTAGTGCAACTTGTCAGCATTTAAGAGGAAAACAGAGAGTAATAATAATAATAAAAGATGGTATCCTGGGTGAAGGTAAGACTGTTTATAAGCATATACCCTGTACACAGTTTGCTTTGCAGTGTGTGTCGGGACGTTCACTCTTAGCTCCATGGAAGCAGATCTGTTGTTAGTGGATTCCTGTATTTTGGAGCTGCTTTGGAATGGCTGGAGATTTTTTGGATTCCAAGTTAGTGGATTAATGGAATTCACACACCGTTGAACATACTCAGGAAGAGGCTGAAAAACTTGTTTCCTGGGCAACACAGTGAGACTGCTTCCCTACAAAAAAAAAAAAAAAAAATTAGCCTGGCATGGTGGTGTGTGCTTGTACTCCCAGCTACTCAGGAAGCTGAGCTGGGAGGATTGCTTGAGCCCAGGAGGTTGAGGCTGCAATGAGCCAAGGTCACACCACTGCACTTCAGCCTGGGCAATAGAATGAGACTCTGTCTCTAAAAAAAGTTTTAAAAAGTTTACAAATAAAACCAACTAAACAAGAAGGAAGAGGAAAAATCTCATAACAGATATTATTTATTGAAAGATTTCTTAGCGAGCGGACAGAAGATGTTAATGATAAGAAAAAGAAGAGTAACACTAGCGTTGTCAGGCACTGGGTGAGACCCTTCTGTGTCATCTCATTTTTTTCTTACAATAACTCTATGTCATAAGTAAGATGGTCCCTGTGTCACGCATCAGTAGGCTCACTCAGTCTCTCTGTGATGATGTTGAGATTCTACTGAGGTCTGAGTGACTCCCAGGCTTCAAGGTTGACCCATGACGCTGTATTTGACAGGATCGCCTTCTGGGGCACCAGGAGAGGAGGGGGGGGGTAGAAAATAGTGGACCTGTGCTTCCAGCATGTTTGTCTCCTCTCATTTGCTTGATCTGGCATGTGAAGCATAATAAGATACTGGGCTGCAGCAGAAAAATCTTTGGATTTCTAGGATGTCTCCCCTGGCCTTTCTGCCATTTCCTGTCCATCCCCCGAGTATCCTAGCTAGTAATTTGATGCATTTGGGAGAGGTGTCAAGGAGAGAAGGAACTCCTGGACTCCTCATGGGGAGTCTTTTTGTGTTAGATGCAGACACAGAGGCCCAAGATCACACCAAGGAATTATTCAAGGTCAGTAAGATGGTATGCGCTGCCTAAGCAAAGGGCTAAGTTCGTAAAGAGGGGAGGCAGGCAGGAGGTACTGTGCTGTCCAGAGTGAGGGGTGTAAAGAAGCTGAAACCATGCTCCCTGAGACACTGGACAGTCTGTCTCCAATAGTTAGTAGCATTGAAAGGGGGCAACTAAACAACCTTAGCAGGCTTACCAAGGTTAGACTTGCTAGGGACAAAAATCTCATCCCCAGTCTTTCCAAATCTTAACATCAAGGAAGGCATGATTAGTTAGCAAAATTTCATATTGTGGAAGAGATCATTCAGTGCAATCCCTTTGTTATGCGGGAAATTTAAAAGAAGAAAGGAACAATAGCAAGAGCTTTAGTTTTCTTTAAAGGAAGCGATAAATACACCTGTTCAGTGATCCTTTGATAAGCACTCAGCTTTCTCACCGGCTGAACAGTGATGGAAACGGGAAATGTATCTTTCCCTCTGTCCCTCCCTATGTCCTGTTCATCCTTCCCAGCCCAGTCACCCTTCCCTTCTCTTTCTCTTCTTCTGTCCCTTTCTTCTTTCCCTCTTATTTCATCATTCTTCTCTCTTTTATCATTTTTCTCTCTCTCTGTGAATACCCCCACTTTATTCAGAATTTCAGCCAGCTAAGATGATAAACGAACTGCTTGATCAACTGATACATAGATAAGAACGTGTGCAACAAAGTCAGAAAAGAGAGAGAAACGCAAGGAAACAAGTTAGATATCGCATCTGTGCCACGGAGTCCTCTGCATTCTCAGTGGGGATTGCCTTTTGACTCTGAGCTTTCCAGAGGCCAATGTAAAGAAGGAAGCAGGAAACAGGACTGTGTCACCAGACAAGAATAAATCAGTGGCTCGTCTAGTGAGCACCACATGCAGGAGCACATCTACTGTGGGCACTGAGACCAGAGAAAAATTGCATTTTGGTGTTTACAACATTGAGTCTCTTCCAGAAAAATTTTGTTAGGTTTTGAAGAGGAAACAATTATGGCACTGACTCCATGTGGTCTCTTAATAGAGGGGACAGAATTCCTTATTCACCAAGTCCCAGTACTTTCCGGGTTCTCCTGGCGTGGAGACTCATATGAAGTTGCTTGTGGGGATTGCAGGTAGAACTACAATAGACCATAGCTGTCCGATAAATTTCACAGAGCTGTTTGCTTCTCTGCGGCAGTCAACATGTAAAGGAATGCCAGGACTTATTTGGATATGAAACAGTCATCTTGAAATGATTCAGGTGTTGAATTTTGAAGAAATAATGCTCTAACTCTCAACATGTCACTTAATACTTTAAGAAAGGTAACATTAACTTGCAGCATGTGATTCCAAGCAGAGCGGAGCCTTGGAGTGTCTGCTGCTTTCCTAACCATTCTTAAATTAAGGCTCTGCAATCTGTTACATAAATCTCTATTTTCTTATTTTAGGTTCAGCCAGCATTTTGCTAGTGAATAAATCAGACATCCCAGATGTCATTTCTCCCTGACTAGATATAAATCACAACCAAAAGCCTCGCTAGGTTTGCCAAAATTGCTTCACATGTCAACAGAATCTAATGTAATTGCCCCAGGTTTCGTCCTCCCTCCCCGTGCAAGGAATAAAGAGATCATTCGCCATCAGTAGGGGATCAAAGAAAATTCAAGCCCCTCATTGAGCAATGAAACACTCCCTCTGAGTTTTTATAGTCTGTAAATGGATGGGATGCATCCCTTGCTCAGAGGACATGGAGCAGCTCCTGGCGTTGATGCTTTTCACATGAGAGATGTCATAACTGAGACGTTGAAAAAGATCAACTGCTTCACAGGACTAGAGGAAGAAGTGGAGCTTGTCCTCATCGCTCTATTTCTTTATTCGCCGAATTAGCCAGGGAAGACTACTGCTGTCAGAAACCACCCCATACCTCAGTGGCTTCACACAGAGTTGTATTTCTGACATCACTCATCCAATGTGGGTGCTCCGTTGCCCTCGGTTATTCAGAAGTCTGAGCTCCCTCTGCTCAGTGGCTCCACCATGCTCCGGTGCCTCCTGAAAGAGCTGCCCTTGATCTGCAGCTGGGTGACCCTGGGAGAGGCAGAGCATGTGCAGGTTTGTGCAGGGAGTTTTATGGGGGAGGCCTGGAAATGGTGAGCACCACTTCTACCCACGTTCCCCACAGCCCAGAACTCAGTCTCATGGCCACTGCTAACTGCCAGGCATGGGTGGCAAATGTGGCTTATTCCTGAGCTCTGAAGGAGAAATGAGTTTGTAGGCACCTGGCCAGCTCCATCACAGATGCTAGACTCCTTCTCTTTCCTTCCCCTTCACCTTCTACACTTTTTCTCCTTCCTAGAGTTGTCTCAGTTTTAGGGCTCTGGTGAGAAGTCGCCATTTTCTACCCCTTTCTGAAGGTCCCTTAGTTGTCTGGGAGCCAGGACTTTGCACTGGAATAGCTAACTCAGTGTTGGACAGGTGGTCTGGAAGAATATTTAGAAACAGTACTTTTCAAATGTTTAATCATTAAGTATCAAAGTGTGGGAAGGAATAAAGTATGGCTGAGACGTGTATTATTTTCCACAGAAAAATGGCAAAATTTCTGACATGGTCTTTGCCATGTCAATATTTCATGGAAGTGAAGTATTTCCAAAATGAATTTAGCCAAATATTTTCAGCAGACATAAATATATGGAGGAAGCTCTATGTAGCCTACTTTATTATTTAGCAAGAGACATAAAGTGTGTGATGAACAATCAGCAGTAATATTTTAAGTTCAAAGTTTCTACTTTAAAAATGATTTTGCTACTTCATGAAGAATGTATTTCGACTTTCTGTCTTTACCTACCCTTGGTGACCAAAGGCACCTGGCTGATTATTATTCAAAAAGAGAAAATTAGAAATTTAAATTTTAGAAAGACATGTCTACCTCCTCTATCACTAATGCCTACCTCAGTCACTCATTTTTTTGTAATTATGCGGGGGAGGAAGGGGGAAACTAAGTGGTGTTAACTTCCACATGTGTTAAATACATTACTTTGATGTTTTTCATTAACAGTATTTTATTCAGTAGATTATATAAGACGTAAGTAATTTTTAAAAATTGGACATTATGTCTGTGTATTTGCCCTCATGAGAATTTTAGTGAAGAAATCAATTCATTCGTAAAAGACTGTTAAAGTAGACAGAAGGAATTAAGGAAGGATAGCACATAAATTAGGGAAACATTGGCTTTAAGCACAGAATACAATTTCACGCAAATATAGTTCAGATAGTTCTTTCTGGCGCACATTTTTGATTTTTATCTTAGTTTATTTTTAAAATGTTTCCCTTATGGATGTACCAATTAGGAAGGAGAAATGTAATAATTTTTCGTTTCTACTTTTCAAGGAGTAATTCGTTTTGGTTTATTTATTTGTGAGATCAAAGCCATTTTGTTGCTGAATTTAATAAACCTTAATAGCCAAGTCCCATTTACCTGTAAGCCCAAGCTGATGTGGTGTAGTGTTCCTTCCCTGGCTGGTTGCTTTGTTTGCTATGGAGAGATTCTCTCCTCATCATTTTCTCCCTAGGATATAAGCTTCCTTAGGACAAATTCTTGGCTTACTCCCAGTGTATTCCCAGCACCTAAGAAAATATTGCACAGATATTGAACTCTCAATAAATATTTATTGAAAATTTGAATAGACAAATGAAAGCTAGGGATCTTTAGTGCCTCTTGGGTGTAAATAGAAATTATTGTGCCAGAATGTCCTGGGTGTAGACCCAAAGATGAATTAGACAGTTTTGTAAACTACATTGACTGTATTAAAAATTTACTCATTCACTATTTTTTAAATTGACATGTTATAATTATACATATTATGGGATACAATTTGATGTTTGATACATATATATTGTGTAATGATCAAATCAGCTGTAACCATCACCTCCTGCACTTATCATTTTTTTGTGGTGAGGACTTTCAAATGCCTCTCTTCTAGCTGTTTGGTAACATATAATATCTTACTGTTAACTGTGCAGTGGAGCATCAGAACTTACTCCTTCTGTCTAGTTTTAGCTATGTACTTGTTGACCAACCTTTCCCCATCCTCCCCTACTCAATCTCTGGTAACCACTGTTTTACTTTCTGCTTCTAACTCATCCACTCCTTTATTTATTCATGAATGTATTCTGTGGATCAGGCACTGGGTTAGGCATTGAGAACAACAGGATTTATAAGCCCCTGCTGAGAATTTAATTTACTGAAGATTAAAAGGCTTATTCAAACTTAGGCAATATGATGACACACAAGATGGATTAGAACTGCCAAAGGAGAGTGTAGACCCATTTATGGGGCCTTGCGGGACCTGGCTTTGTCTTTTTAATGGGTCTTGAAAAGCCGGAGACTTTCACAAGTTTTTGCGACTAGATTGGCAACTCCTTCAGGGCAGAAATAGTGTTTTTCTTTGTATGTTTTGTAGAAGGAAGAAGCTTTCTTCTAACTGGAAATCATAAAGTATATGTTGGTTGATGGAGTTACACTGGTAACAACACCCTAACCAGTTGAAGAGATTTAAAATGGTAACAGCGATTCCAATTAGTCTTCCATTGGAAAGCAGGGGTATAAATGTCTTTTCTCAGGCAAAAGTGGCTTTATTGGGTGCCCTCAAGATATCTAGGGAAAGACATATATTGCAGAGCTTCCGACAGTCTGAAAGTAAGAAAGCTTGAATATTTCCATAGAACTTTTCCTCTGGAGTGCCTATAAATTCATTTCCCTGAACTTGGATATAAATGAACTGTGCCTCATTTGCATTGTGTAACCCACTAAAAGGGAAATCACCCTCCAGATAAAAGAAGATGTGGAGAAAGCATTTTCCAAGTGGACTGAATTTTAAATGTTTGTCTTATGTTATCTGAAGAAAGTAATACTTTCCTTCATCTCTTTAATGTACCACCATTTGACAGGGGGTGGTTAGTAGTAGCTAAATTTTATTTGGGCCCCCTCCCCAATAATAAACTTATAATTAAATAAATGTTAGATCCAAAATAGACAAAAGCATGAGATGGAATAAAAGACTCTTGCACTAACATAATGAGAAAAGTATTTTTAAACTGAGTTAACACTGTTTGAAAAATGAGGCAAACTTGGTTCTGTCAAATCTGGGGCTCTCAAGAGGTGAAGTTTTTGTACACACAGGCACAGATGTGTGCTGACAGATATTCAGAAGCAAGGGAAGATCATTCTGTGGAAAAACAGACATGAATTGGTCATATAAATCTTTGGAACAATCATAGATGAGTCAAGGCAAGTTTTTAAAATGAATGCATGTTAACAAAACATTTATGATTTAGCCAAGGTGTCTCAATATTTAAAAATTGTACTGATTAGCAAGAAAAAGAGGTAAGTGATGATAAATCAGTTTTTCTCAAACCAAAAGACAAGCAAGGAAGTGGGGAAATAGCCAGCCTCTATAATTTATTTACAGTAGAATGTGGAGTAATCAACTTGTCATTTTTTTTCACTTGAAGATCTTTGAAAACCATAAGTTCTTAGAGAACTGAAACTGATCCTCTTTTTAGATATGCTTGTCTCTGATATAGGTTATAATAGACCATAAAGAGCAAAGGTACCAAGTGGAAAAGGATAATCCATAAGAGAATGTAAAGCTAACCTGCTGTGCTTGTTTAAACGTGGGTGGCTCTGCCCTGGGAAGTCACAAGGGACCCAGGCTCATCCTGTCTTCTTGCTCTGTTGCCTCCACATGTGGCTTCCATCTTGTGGTATGCTCACACTTCAGCCAGCAGAATGGACGGCATACCTCTTCTTTCATAGTAGTATGTTCTGAAAATTGTACACATCAATTTATCTCAGGTTCCGTTGGCCAGCATCTAGTTTCAGGGCCACACTTAGCTGCAAGGAAGCCTAGGAAATGTAGTCTTTGGCTGAGTGGCTGGGGATCAGCTAAAACTCAGGCGAAAGAGGCAGAGAAAAGATACCAGGAACAATTAACAGACTCTGCCACTCAGCTTGAGAGAGGAATGTGGGCAGAGTCTTGAAACTGAAATGGTGCAGGCTAAGCACCAAGGCTGGGGTATGTGAAATGGAGCAGTGCCAAATAGAGTAAGAGGTCAAGCTGTGGTCAATAGATGAATTGACGAAGTTGGATAAGGTACAAGGTTAATATTTATTGAGAGCTTACTCAGGGCCAGATACTATCCTAGGTGGTTTGTGTGAACTCACTCATTTAATCCATCAAGGAACCTTTGAAATAAGTTTGATAATTACTTCCATTTAAGAGATAAAAAAAGAAAAACAAAAAACCCTGGGACACAGAACAGTTAAAAAACTCACTCAAGGTTGTCATACTAGTCTTTTCTCATGCTGCTAATAAAGACATACCCCAAACTAGGTAATTTATCAAGGAAAAAGGTTTAATGGGCTCACAGTTCCATGTGACTGGACAGGTCTCACAATCATGGCAGAGGAGACTAAGGAAGAGCAAAGGGACTTTTTACATGGTGGCGGGCAAGAGAGCTTATGCAGTGGAACTCCCATTTATAAAACCGTAAGATCTCATGAAACTTATTCACTACCACAGGAACAACATGGGGGGGAGACTGCCTCCATGATTCAGTGATCTCCACTTGTCCCCACCCTTGACACATGGGGATTATTACAATTCAAGGTGAGATTTGGGTGGGGACACAGCCAAACCATATTAGTCATATACTAAAAGCTGCCAATGTAGAAAGACAAACTTAGGATGAACAGATATTTAAACATTAAGGTCAGCATTTAGTCCATATGAAGTTTGAAAGGACATGTCTCTCCACTGTGCTTATTTTGGATAATCTCTTCAGATGGGGTTTATAATCCTGTAGCACAGCCCATAATTCGGCCACCCAAGGAAAGATTTTTGAAAGCCTGTCTTCCCTATTCATCATGACACTTTTGTCCTAAGATTCTTCCAAAGACATCCTCTGCCCATTTCCCTTCCTAAACTGTGTTCAGTCTGTGATGAGGTCTTCTTGGCTTCAGTAAACAGTCCCTCAATTCCAAGGCAGGGCCACCTCTGCCTAGCAAAGCCTCTGGCATTCAGGACAATGGTGAGGATAGGTCCTTTCCCTACCTTACACTGGAACTGTTGACTTTGACTAGTTGGTGCTGCCAGGCTGGGCTTGGGGACTTTTCTCTCCCAAGAGTTTTCAACTCCAGTTGGCCTCCCTGTGCCTGCTCTACCCATAGAGGACATACAGTATCTGGGCACATTTCAGCAAGTGGTTCTGGCCAGCCAGAGAAAAACTATCTATATACGACTAGCATTTTAATGTATTAAAATTCAACACATTTATTATGCATAGTGAGGCCTAGAAATATGAATGAAAAACATTCTGTGACCATAGAAGTCTTATAATCCATGCAGAGGGGTCCAATAACAATAATTACAAGGGAGAATAAAGTAAGCACCAAACGAGATGAAAGGTTGGTTTCATAAGAAGCATGATATCAATCCACTTTGAATGTCTGACAGCAAATCACATGAGTAATTTACTTGAGGTGAATTACATGTGCTATAAATTAGAAGAGAAGAAAGAAACAAAGCAACTTTGGGAGGCCAAGGTGGGTGGATCACGAGGTCGGGAGATCGAGACCATCCTGGCTAACACGGTGAAACCCCGTCTCTATTAAAAATACAAAAACTTAGCCAGGTGTGGTGGCACACGCCTGTAGTTCCAGCTACTCGGGAGGCTGAGGCAGGAGAATGGCATAGAATGGCATGAACCTGGGAGGCGGAGCTTGCGGTGAGCCAAGATCGTGCCACTGCACGCCAGCCTGGGCGAGAAAGCGAGACTCCATCTCAAAAAAAAAAAAAAACAACTAAGTTAGGGCAAGGCTATTTCCATCCATGAGATGGAAGACACGAATCTACTGTTGCCTCGGAAGCCTCTGTTCTCTTGGGCTGCAGAGATTCACAATGACACATTCATGGATATTGAACCTTAAAGGTGATTTTAGGGATTTTAAAGATTCACTTTGACCAAGTTGATTTATGTCTATGTGTCGACTTTATAATGTAACTCGTGCACTGGAAGTGGCCCCACTTTATTGGAGTTTGACAAGCATAGAAGAAGAAAAGAATGTTCCCGGAGGAGGGAATGGCATGAACAAATGCACAGATGGGGCAAAGTAGAATATCGAAGCACAGGGAGAACACAGGGAAGAGATGGGAGAGAAGCCTCAGGAAATCAATTGGAAGCTGAATATTTACCCATCTGGAATTCAGTTTTTCTATTCCACTCAGAATTAATCAGAGCTAGGGTTCATTTCACTTTCACATGCCAGATATCACAAGAAGCAGAATTGTGAAATAGGCACCAGTGGCTTCCAGCTTCCTCCATCTCCCTGTCATGTGTCATGTTCCATACGTTCTACCTTCCTACAGTTCCTCTGAGGAAGTGAAATTGAGAGTGTGACCATGAATCCAAATCCAGATGCTGATGTAAAGTAGCTCTGTGAACTTGAAGTCTTTGGAGCTCATTTTCTTTTCTCTCCACTAGTATGGTTGCCTCTAACTCTCATGTGTGTCTTGAGGATGAAGGTAAGATAAGATAAGGTAATGTGTTCGAGACCACCAGTGTTGGGCAAATAGTTGACTCTCAGTATCCCATAGCTGTTGGTGGCTATGTCACAGTATTTGTCCTAGGCCTGTACTTCCTTGCTAACTCTGTGTGTGTGTGTGATTTTATGAAGCAAGGGAGGGTGACTGCCTGCTTGCCCTAAAGGCTCTGCTCCCTTCCTCACTCGCTCTCCCCATTAAAGTCCCATCTTACCCCCTCAGGGCTCTCTACTTGGGAAATGACAATGTATTGACTGCAGATCCTAGAGTGCATTCTCAGTGACACATCTACATTTTCATTGAGCCTTCTGCATAGATCCTCACTCCAGAAGGTAAGGGTGGGAATTTTGGAGGCTATGGCAATTTGTGGGGACAATTTTTAAACCATAGATGTCTTCTTTTATACCCTTCAAATAACATTGTGTTAAGAAGTTGCCAAATCACTCTACCTATGGCAAGACAGCCTGGTGGAAAGATAAATTGCTATCTATCAGTGAACAAAGAGGGTTAAAATTCTAAAGCTGAAAAAATATACTGGCTCTTCCCTAGGTTTTTTTTCCTCTCTGTGTGCATTGTATCTTCAAGTGTTTTGTCAATCATTATAAAATTTACAAAGGAGACAAGCAGATAGGAATGAGGAAGAACTATTGAAACAGCATGTAACTGGGTTTTATGAGATTACGGATTAATTATGTAGAAGATACCAGACTTATTTGCAGATGTCATGTTAGAAGTTTGGAGAAATGACAGTTCAGGCCTGCTGACACGAGTGTATTTCTTTTGGAGAAAATACACCATAACAACTTCAATGGCAACAACTGCTTTATCCTTCATTTCTGTGTTTTAATGCAGATCTGATTGCAACGAAGTACATTGTCCAAGTTTCTAAAATTGGTCAGCCTAACAAACTGAAGTAATTGCAATCAGATGTAGCATAAGATAAGGTCAGCAAGTTATCTGAATGGGGGAAGAAACTGTGTAGGATTTTAAAAGGCAATCCCAATATGTTAGAGTTTATCACTTTACCCTACACCCCCTTCTCCTCTCCTTTCTTTCCTGCCCCCTGCCTTTTTCCACAAAAGCTCCATTATTTGGGTCTAAGTCATAAAACAGTTCATTAAATTGACAAACACTAAAAGAACAATAAGAATTTGCTTCACTGGGAAACATAGAGTCACAGCAGGAAATATATAACCTGATCTAGGAGCAGGAAATGACAAAGAAAATGGAAAAAATTTTAAATGACCTTTGAAGCTCTAGAAAAAAATTTTAAAACCCTCCATCACTACGTTCATGAACAAAAATGAAAATTTTACAAATGTTTCTAGGAGGCAAGTGTCACCAAGCATGCTGTGTTATTCGCCCCAAGACGTCTTTCCTTTGGTCTTTTCATTTACCAGATAATTCTTAGGAAAATGTTTATAGACTGATCTTTGTGTTGAATGGTCCCTTTGCAAGTCTATAAAAATAACAACGTTTAATAGAATCGAAAGCAAATATGAGTCCCTTTTGCATTTAAGGAGTGACTGTGAAAAGAGAGCAAATGAGTTGATGGTATACAGAAAAATGATCAGCATATTAGGAGAGATGACATAGAGTGCCAGAGAGTATCTGGAGAAGAAACTTATTTGCACGAGTGACCCAGTCCTCATTCTGTCCCTGATCTCTGTGAACTTGGAAAGAACATTTCTTGATTAAGAAAACTTGACTTCTCTTTGGCTATTATTATATTATCCATAAAAGAAGTAGGTTGGACTTCATAAATGATTTTTGACATGCTCTAGAGAGCCCTGGGGGGTTCTGTGGAGCTGCTTAGAATCCACAGAGGTCCAAAGGTCAAGATGGGAGCGTCTGCCAAGCCAGGGGCCTGGTATCTCCCAACTGATTCCATCGTAACATCTCTACATACTTGTTTTACTTCTATAGGTTTCTAGTTAATAATGCTTTGAGCAAATAATTCATCACCAAAAATAAAAAGTAATGTAAAATTTGAAAACTTCTGAATGAAATAATCTCTGTATTGGGAAATCCCTCCCACTCCCATCCCACTGTGTATATTTTTTAAAGTCTTCATAAAAAATTACTAAACTCTTTGAGGACAGGATTTATAAAATTATAGATTTATAGTCTTGTGCAATTTCAAGAAACCTGAGAGATTTTTACCCCTTGGAAAACTGAATTCTGGCAACATTTGGATTTTCTGATGTCATATACTTGGCTAGGGATGGAACTAAATTAGACCTTAAACCTTTGTCTCCTTCACCTTTGAATTTCTCGTGTCACCTAGCACAGTGTTTGCACACTACAGGCATACAATGTATAATTTTAGACTAATTCTTCAATTTTGCACATGAAAGCTGAAAAGAGACAGGGCAAGTCTCTGTTTGCTCGGTGACTGTGGGTCTTCCTGTGGATGTGTGTCCCTTCTATTTTTGGCTCCTTCCTGTTAAAATGACTCTAGTTTCTGAAATCTGTATCTCTGTTAGCTCATAGAGAATGTATTCAAAGACTGAAGAGTTTTTACAAATGATATTAAATCCTCTCAGTCTGTGCTTCTATAATTTCTCAAATTTCACCCTAAGTGGTTCCTTATTAACAACAGCCCTATATTTGTGCTCAGTAGTGCACCGTAGTGCACACCGGGTCCCTGCTGCAGATTTCCTATGATTAGAGAGTAGATTCTTTCTCAGTTTGCATGATCCTGCATCTTGAGGTGCTCTTTTCACTGGTACCTTGGCATTCTATTCTGATTTATAGCAATCAGAGGTAGGGGAAATTCTGCTATTTTGATGAGGATAATCACTTCCTGATGGGGGTCCATGTTAAAGACAAATACCTGTCTTGGAGCTGTTAAGAAAAAAAATGGTGAATATTGAAAATTAGAGGAAAGGAAGGCTGTCATTCAGCACATTTTCTAATGTGCCCGTCCCAAAATTACTTAGTTTTCTAGAGGAATTGATATGGTTTGTGATATGGTTTGTCTGTGTCCCTACCCAAATCTCATCTTGAATTGTAACTCCCATAATTCCCATGTGTCATGGGAGGGACCCAGTGGGAGGTAATTGAATCATAGGAGCAGGTCATTCCCGTGCTATTCTCCTGATAGTGAATAAGTCTCATGACATCTGATGGTTTTATAAAGGATAGTTCCCTTGCACATGCTCTCTTGGCCTGCCTTCATGTAAGACATGACTTTGCACCTCTTTCACCTTCAGCCAGGATTGTCAGACCTCCCCAGCCATGTGGAGCTGTGAGTTCATTAAACTTCTTTCCTTTGTAAATTACCCCTTTTATAAATTATAAAGCAATTTATAAATTCCTTCATAAATTCCTTCATAAATACCCTAGTCTTGTGTATGTTTTTCTTAGCAGCATGAGAACAAACTAATACAGTTTGACTCTGTGTTCCCACCCAATTCTCATGTTGAATTATAATCCTCAATGTTGGGGTAGGGACCTGGTGGGAGGTGATTGGATCATGGGGGCAGTTACCATTTGCTGTTCTCATGATCTTGAGCGAGTTCTCATGAGATCTGATTGTTTGCAAGTGTGTAGCACTTCCCTCTTTGCTCCCTCACTCTCCTGCTCCCCTACGGTAAGAAGTGCTTGCTTCCCCTTTGCTTTACACCATGATTGTAGGTTTCTTGACCTCCCTGCCATGTTTCTTGTATAGCATGCAGAACTGTGAGTCAATTAAACCTCTCTAGTTCATAAATTACCCAGTCTCGGGTAGTTCCTTACAGCAGTGTGAGAATGGACTAATACAGGAATATATTTTTGTTTGACTTGTTATTTATTTTGGTTAGGGCCCACACTCTGTGAAGTGTGTTGACTTGATTTTGTCTTAAGGAGCTTCAAAGAAAAAGAAGTCCAAAGGTTACAAAGTTTTATTTACCACTGGGTATTACCATATTGAAATTTTCTTCCAACTTAGCACACTTATTTCAGCATGCTGTTTCTAACAGAGTGTATTTCTGAAATGCTATCCCCGTGTTTTAACTAAATTTGGCTGGTTGCCTCATTAATGAGTTAAATAAATCTTTGAAATGTGTTTATTCTATATTTGTATGAATCTTTGTTATGCTATGAATGTTTGTGTGCCCCTAAAATTTATATGTTGAAATCTTAACCCCCTGTGTGATAGTATTTGGAGATGGGGCCTTTCGGAGGTGATTAGTTCATGAGAGCTGAGCCATCATGAATGGAATCAGTGCCCTTATAAAACAGGCCCCAGAGAAACCCTTCCCCCTCTACTATGTGGGGACACAATAAGAAGGCATCTCTTTGAGAAAATGGGTCCTCACCAGGCAATCTAGGAGCACTTTGATCTTGGATGTTCCAGCCTCCAGAACTAGAAGAAATAAATGTTTATTGCTTATAAGCCACCCAGTTTATGGTATTTTGTCAAAGCAGCCCAAATGGACTAAGACACTCATGTTTTTTAATCTTTTGAAATTTATACATTTAATTATTATATAACAATTTTTGAAGTCATTCCACTAAAATGTCTTAGTGGACTCACACTTACCAGAGCCAATTATACCATGTTGCCATATAAGTGTATTTCCTGGGCTGCTAAAGACTAGGCACATCTTTTCTGGCCTCCCAGAATGAATTTCAAGTACATTAGAACCTTTTTTTTTCTTTTTCCTGAATCTTTTTGTTTGGTTGTTTGTTTTTCTTTTTTTTTTTTTCTTTTCTATTTTTGCGTTCTTTCTGGTTCATGGCTAAATCTGTTGGTCTGTCAATGTCTGTCTATATCATAGCTAGGGCTGTATTCCTTTCCGAAGGTGATACCAGGATTAATAGTTGTCAGATCACCAGACTGGTTGTGACTGTGTAAGTAATAGAAAAACTTGTACATTAATTGGTTGTTTGGGTATTGTGTCTTTCTACAAGTGGGTCCAGAGATTAAAGGGTATCAGACTACTGGGCTGGACTCATCTGAGTAGTCAGAAAAGCATCTCGTATATAAGAATACAATTTGTGCACCAGTGGTAAATTATTTGCTGTTGGAGACTGTGATAACTGGGAACCTTGTTTTATGGTCTGATCATTTAGTGATCTCCCTCATGTGGACAGTGAAGCGCTATCTTTGAAGGAGTGAGATATAGCAGAGAAATTAAAATTGTTAGTCTTTTTGTTAACATATTTTTAATGAAGTCAAATCAACTATAAAAATATTTCCTTTTGAGATCTGGACTGGTAAGATGTTTTTACTCTGTGTTTATTTTTGATCCATGGCTAATGTTGTAGAACTGAGGTTGTAAGTTCTCTTTGCATTTATGTGACTATAATTGAGAAAAATATCTCTCATTGTATAAGTTTGAAATATTTTCTACTTCCAGAAAGTATTAATAAATTAGATTACAAAGCCTGTAAAATTAAAAGAGCCCTTTTCTGATTGCTTTATATATTTCATTCATTTAATTCTTTAAAAATTTCTCTTTTCAATTTTTTTGGTTTTCATTATATACATCTTGCACAATTTTTATCAAACTTATCTCTAAATATTTTCTATATTTTGATGTTATTATAAATGGTATTATTAATTTCAATATCTAATTGTTATTGCTGATATGTAGAAATACAAATGATTTCTTAATATCGATCCTATATCTCTCTTACTAAACTCCTTTGTTAGTTTGAATTGTCTTTTTGTGGATCACTTAGGATTTTATACAATGGCAAGACAAGTACTTGTCCATGAATAAAACATTTGTATGCCTTATTTTTCTTGCCTTTTTGCATTGTGTGAGATCTCTAACACAGTGTTTGATGGTGGTGGTGAGAACAGAAATTGTCCTCTCTTAGGGAGGAATACATTCATTATTTTGTAATTAAGTATGGTATGATATCAGTTACTGTAAGTTCCTAGTAGATGTCCTTTATCAGGTTAAGTTCTCTTTCTTTATCTGTTTATGGGTTCATATCTGTTGAGATCATAAGTTTTTATTTTCTATTTTAGTTTGTTAATATGATGAAATACATTGACTTATTTTCTAATGCTAATCTAAACTGGAAACCCTGGGGTAAACATCATCTGGTCCTTTTATTATCCTTTCTGTAAATTGCTCAATTCAACTTGATAAAATTACTGTAAGGATTTTTACTTCTATGTTCATACAGGATATTGATTGTAGTTTTTGTTCTTATAGTGTCTTTGTCTGATTTTCTTATTAAGCTAAGATTGGCTTCATCAAATGAGTTGAGAAGTGTTCTCTCCTCTTCAATTTTCTAGCTTATTTATGTAAACTGATATTATTTCTTTTTTTTTTCCTTTTTTTTAAAATTTATTTATTATTATTATACTTTAAGTTGTAGGGTACATGTGCATAACGTGCAGGTTTGTTACATATGTATACTTGTGCCATGTTGGTGTGCTGCACCCATCAACTCATCATTTACATCAGGTATAACTCCCAATGCAATCCCTCCCCCCTCCCCCCTCCCCATGATAGGCCCCTGTGTGTGATGTTCCCCTTCCTGAGTCCAAGTGATCTCATTGTTCAGTTCCCACCTATGAGTGAGAACATGCGGTGTTTGGTTTTCTGTTCTTGTGATAGTTTGCTAAGAATGATGGTTTCCAGCTGCATCCATGTCCCTACAAAGGACGCAAACTCATCCTTTTTGATGGCTGCATAGTATTCCATGGTGTATATGTGCCACATTTTCTTAATCCAATCTGTCACTGATGGACATTTGGGTTGATTCCAAGTCTTTGCTATTGTGAATAGTGCTGCAATAAACATACGTGTGCATGTGTCTTTATAGCAGCATAATTTATAATCCTTTGGGTATATACCCAGTAATGGGATGGCTGGGTCATATGGTACATCTAGTTCTAGATCCTTGAGGAATCGCCATACTGTTTTCCATAATGGTTGAACTAGTTTACAATCCCACCAACCGTGTAAAAGTGTTCCTATTTCTCCACATCCTCTCCAGCACCTGTTGTTTCCTGACTTTTTAATGATCGCCATTCTAACTGGTGTGAGATGGTATCTCATTGTGGTTTTGATTTGCATTTCTCTGATGGCCAGTGATGATGAGCATTTTTTCATGTGTCTGTTGGCTGTATGAATGTCTTCTTTTGAGAAATGTCTGTTCATATCCTTTGCCCACTTTTTGATGGGGTTGTTTGTTTTTTTCTTGTAAATTTGTTTGAGTTCTTTGTAGGTTCTGGATATTAGCCCTTTGTCAGATGAGTAGATTGCAAAAATTTTCTCCCATTCTGTAGGTTGCCTGTTCACTCTGATGGTAGTTTCTTTTGCTGTGCAGAAGCTCTTTAATTTAATGAGATCCCATTTGTCAATTTTGGCTTTTGCTGCCGTTGCTTTTGGTGTTTTAGACATGAAGTCTTTGCCCATGCCTATGTCCTGAATGGTACTACCTAGGTTTTCCTCTAGGATTTTTATGGTATTAGGTCTAACATTTAAGTCTCTAATCCATCTTGAATTAATTTTCGTATAAGGAGTAAGGAAAGGATCCAGTTTCAGCTTTCTACTTATGGCTAGCCAATTTTCCCAGCACCATTTATTAAATAGGGAATCCTTTCCCCATTTCTTGTTTCTCTCAGGTTTGTCAAAGATCAGATGACTGTAGATGTGTGGTATTATTTCTGAGGACTCTGTTCTGTTCCATTAGTCTATATCTCTGTTTTGGTACCAGTACCATGCTGTTTTGGTTACTGTAGCCTTGTAGTATAGTTTGAAGTCAGGTAGCATGATGCCTCCAGCTTTGTTCTTTTGACTTAGGATTGTCTTGGAGATGCGGGCTCTTTTTTGGTTCCATATGAACTTTAAAGCAGTTTTTTCCAATTCTGTGAAGAAACTCATTGGTAGCTTGATGGGGATGGCATTGAATCTATAAATAACCTTGGGCATTATGGCCATTTTCACGATATTGATTCTTCCTATCCATGAGCATGGTATGTTCTTCCATTTGTTTGTGTCCTCTTTGATTTCACTGAGCAGTGGTTTGTAGTTCTCCTTGAAGAGGTCCTTTACATCCCTTGTAAGTTGTATTCCTAGGTATTTGATTCTCTTTGAAGCAATTGTGAATGGAAGTTCATTCCTGATTTGGCTCTCTGTTTGTCTGTTACTGGTGTATAAGAATGCTTGTGATTTTTGCACATTAATTTTGTATCCTGAGACTTTGCTGAAGTTGCTTATCAGCTTAAGGAGATTTTGGGCTGAGACAATGGGGTTTTATAAATATACAATCATGTCATCTGCAAACAGGGACAGTTTGACTTCTTCTTTTCCTAACTGAATACCCTTGATTTCTTTCTCTTGCCTAATTGCCCTAGCCAGAACTTCCAACACTATGTTGAATAGGAGTGGTGAGAGAAGGCATCCCTGTCTTGTGCCAGTTTTCAAAGGGAATTTTTCCAGTTTTTGCCCATTCCGTATCATATTGGCTGTGGGTTTGTCATAAATAGCTCTTAGGATTTTGGGGTACGTTCCATCAATACCGAATTTATTGAGCGTTTTTAGCATGAAGGGCTGTTGAATTTTGTCAAAAGCCTTTTCTGCATCTATTGAGATAATCATGTGGTTCTTGTCTTTGGTTCTGTTTATATGCTGGATTATGTTTATTGATTTGCGAATGTTGAACCAGCCTTGCATCCCAGGGATGAAGCCCACTTGATCATGGTGGATAAGCTTTTTGATGTGTTGCTGAATCCGGTTTGCCAGTATTTTATTGAGGATTTTTGCATCAATGTTCATCAGGGATATTGGTCTAAAATTCTCTTTTTTTGTTGTGTCTCTGCCAGGCTTTGGTATCAGGATGATGTTGGCCTCATAAAATGAGTTAGGGAGGATTCCCTCTTTTTCTATTGATTGGAATAGTTTCAGAAGGAATGGTACCAACTCCTCCTTGTACCTCTGGTAGAATTCAGCTGTGAATCCATCTGGTCCTGGACTTTTTTTGGTTGGTAGGCTATTAATTATTGCCTCAATTTCAGAGCCTGCTATTGGTCTATTCAGGGATTCAACTTCTTCCTGGTTTAGTCTTGGAAGAGTGTAAGTGTCCAGGAAATTATCCATTTCTTCTAGATTTTCCAGTTTATTTGCGTAGAGGTGTTTATAGTATTCTCTGATGGTAGTTTGTATTTCTGTGGGGTCGGTGGTGATATCCCCTTTATCATTTTTAATTGCATTGATTTGATTCTTCTCTCTTTTCTTCTTTATTAGTCTTGCTAGTGGTCTGTCAATTTTGTTGATCTTTTCAAAAAACCAACTCCTGGATTCATTGATTTTTTGGAGAGTTTTTTGTGTCTCTATCTCCTTCAGTTCTGCTCTGATCTTAGTTATTTCTAGCCTTCTGCTAGCTTTCGAATGTGTTTGCTCTTGCTTCTCTAGTTCTTTTAATTGTGATGTTAGATTGTCAATTTTAGATCTTTCCTGCTTTCTTTTGTGGGCATTTAGTGCTATAAATTTCCCTCTACACACTGCTTTAAATGTGTCCCAGAGATTCTGGTATGTTGTATCTTTGTTCTCATTGGTTTCAAAGAACATCTTTATTTCTGCCTTCATTTCGTTATGTACCCAGTAGTCATTCAGGAGCAGGTTGTTCAGTTTCCATGTAGTTGAGCGGTTTTGATTGAGTTTCTTAGTCCTGAGTTCTAGTTTGATTGCACTGTGGTCTGAGAGACAGTTTGTTATAATTTCTGTTCTTGTACATTTGCTGAGGAGTGCTTTACTTCCAATTACGTGGTCGATTTTGGAGTAAGTACGATGTGGTGCTGAGAAGAATGTATATTCTGTTGATTTGGGGTGGAGAGTTCTATAGATGTCTATTAGGTCTGCTTGCTGCAGAGATGAGTTCAATTCCTGGATATCCTTGTTAACTTTCTGTCGCGTTGATCTGTCTAATGTTGACAGTGGAGTGTTGAAGTCTCCCATTATTATTGTATGGGAGTCTAAGTCTCTTTGTAAGTCTCTAAGGACTTGCTTTATGAATCTGGGTGCTCCTGTATTGGGTGCATATATTTTTAGGATAGTTAGCTCTTCCTGTTGAATTGATCCCTTTACCATTATGTAATGGCCTTCTTTGTCTCTTTTGATCTTTGATGGTTTAAAGTCTGTTTTATCAGAGACTAGTATTGCAACCCCCGCTTTTTTTTGTTCTCCATTTGCTTGGTAAATCTTCCTCCATCCCTTTATTTTGAGCCTATGTATGTCTCTGCGTGTGAGATGGGTCTCCTGAATACAGCAGACTGATGGGTCTTGACCCTTTATCCAGTTTGCCAGTCTGTGTCTTTTAATTGGAGCATTTAGTCCATTTACATTTAAGGTTAATATTGTTATGTGTGAACTTGATCCTGCCATTATGATATTAACTGGTTATTTTGCTCGTTAGTTGATGCAGTTTCTTCCTAGCCTCGATGGTCTTTACATTTTGGCATGTTTTTGCAATGGCTGGTACCGGTTGTTCCTTTCCATGTTTAGTGCTTCCTTCAGGGTCTCTTGTAAGGCAGGCCTAGTGGTGACAAAATCTCTAAGCATTTGCTTATCTGTAAAGGATTTTATTTCCCCTTCACTTATGAAACTTAGTTTGGCTGGATATGAAATTCTGGGTTGAAAATTCTTTTCTTTAAGAATGTTGAATATTGGCCCCCACTCTCTTCTGGCTTGTAGAGTTTCTGCCGAGAGATCTGCTGTTAGTCTGATGGGCTTCCCTTTGTGGGTAACCCGACCTTTCTCTCTGGCTGCCCTTAAGATTTTTTCCTTCATTTCAACTTTGGTGAATCTGGCAATTATGTGTCTTGGAGTTGCTCTTCTCGAGGAGTATCTTTGTGGCGTCCTCTGTATTTTCTGGATTTGAATGTTGGCCTGCCCTACTAGGTTGGGGAAGTTCTCCTGGATGATATCCTGAAGAGTGTTTTCCAACTTGGTTCCATTTTCCCCCTCACTTTCAGGCACCCCAATCAGACGTAGATTTGGTCTTTTTACATAATCCCATGCTTCTTGCAGGCTTTGTTCATTTCTTTTTGTTCTTTTTTCTTTTGGTTTCTCTTCTCGCTTCATTTCATTCATTTGATCCTCAATCGCAGATACTCTTTCTTCCAGTTGATCGAGTCGGTTACTGAAGCTTGTGCATTTGTCACGTATTTCTCGTGTCATGGTTTTCATCACTTTCATTTCGTTTATGACCTTCTCTGCATTAATTACTCTAGCCATCAATTCTTCCACTTTTTTTCAAGATTTTTAGTTTCTTTGCGCTGGGTACGTAATTCCTCCTTTAGCTCTGAGAAATTTTATGGACTGAAGCCTTCTTCTCTCATCTCGTCAAAGTCATTCTCCGTCCAGCTTTGATCCGTTGCTGGCGATGAGCTGCGCTCCTTTGCCGGGGGAGATGCGCTCTTATTTTTTGAATTTCCAGCTTTTCTGCCCTGCTTTTCCCCATCTTTGTGGTTTTATCTGCCTCTGGTCTTTGATGATGGTGATGTACTGATGGGGTTTTGGTGTAGGTGTCCTTCCTGTTTGATAGTTTTCCTTCTAACAGTCAGGACCCTCAGCTGTAGGTCTGTTGGAGATTGCTTGAGGTCCACTCCAGACCCTGTTTGCCTGGGTATCAGCAGCAGAGGCTGCAGAAGATAGAATATTTCTGAACAGCGAGTGTACCTGTCTGATTCTTGCTTTGGAAGCTTCCTCTCAGGGGTGTACTCCTCCCTGTGAGGTGTGGGGTGTCAGACTGCCCCTAGTGGGGGATGTCTCCCAGTTAGGCTACTCAGGGGTCAGGGACCCACTTGAGCAGGGAGTCTGTCCCTTCTCAGATCTCAACCTCCGTGTTGGGAGATCCACTGCTCTCTTCAAAGCTGTCAGACAGAGTCGTTTGCGTCTGCAGAGGTTTCGGCTGTGTTTGTTATTGCCCTGTCCCCAGAGGTGGAGTCTACAGAGACAGGCAGGTTTCCTTGAGCTGCTGTGAGCTCCACCCAGTTCGAGCTTCCCAGCAGCTTTGTTTACCTACTTAAGCCTCAGCAATGGCGGGCGCCCCTCCCCCAGCCTCGCTGCTGCCTTGCCGGTAGATCACAGACTGCTGTGCTAGCAATGAGGGAGGCTCCGTGGGTGTGGGACCCTCCCGGCCAGGTGTGGGATATGATCTCCTGGTGTGCCTGTTTGCTTAAAGCGCAGTATTGGGGTGGGAGTTAGCCGATTTTCCAGGTGTTGTGTGTCTCAGTTCCCCTGGCTAGGAAAAGGGATTCCCTTCCCCCTTGCGCTTCCCAGGTGAGGCAATGCCTCGCCCTGCTTCAGCTCTCGCTGGTCGGGCTGCAGCAGCTGACCAGCACCGATCGTCCAGCACTCCCCAGTGAGATGAACCCAGTACCTCAGTTGAAAATGCAGAAATCACCGGTCTTCTGTGTTGCTCGCACTGGGAGTTGGAGACTGGAGCCGTTCCTATTCGGCCATCTTGCCCCGCCCTTCATTATTTCTTTTTTAAATGTCCAAAAGTACTCACTAATGAAAACATTTTGGCATGTAAATTTCTCTGTTGAAAGGTTTTAACTACAAATTCAATTGTCTCCAAGCAATAAGCTGGAGCAAACATAAGGCTCTCCTAATTTTTTTCTCCTCTCAGAGATAATGCTCCATTTCTTATTATTGTCCTATGTTTGAAAAATTTATTGCTTCATATTATTTTTGACAGTGTTCTGGTTGTTTAAGCTGGAATGATAAATCCTGTCTCTGTTTACTCCATCTTCGTCAGAAGAGAAAGGTTTTGGCTCTCAGGAGTTTGGTTTTGATGTGTTTATTTATGATATGGTTTTGCTCTGTGTCCCCACCCAAATCTCATGTCGCATTGTAATTCCCAGTGTTAAGAGGGGGACCTGGTAAGAGGAGATTGGATCATGGGGGCAGATTTCCCCCTGCTGTTCTCATGATTGTGAGTGAATTCTCATGAGATCTGATTGTTTAAAAGTGCATAGCACTTCCCTCTTTGCTCTCTCTCTCCCTCTCTAGCCTGCCACCATGTGAAGACATGCTTGCTTTCCCTTCACCCTTCTACCATGATTGTAAGTTTCCTGAGGCCTCCCTAGCCATGCCTCTTGTACAGCTTGTGGAACTGAATGAATTAAACTTCTTTTCTTTGTAAATCACTCAATTTTAGGTAGTTCCTTATAGCAGTGTAACAACAGACTAATATAATTTATAAAATAATTTCATTTAAAAAAATAATTTCATTTCAATCTTGATGTGACCAATAACGTTTGGAGTATCCAATCTACCCTTAATAAGAGCTAATACAAGAATATTCTATACTCATTGGATAATGGTGCCAGAAAACAGGATTTCATATGTCAACAAAATAACTTTCTGCGCTTTGTAATGATTTTGTTGTAAAACTTGATTTGTTTTAAGAAAGAGATAACAACAGTTTCTCAGTTCTGAATTGTTGCGGTTTCTTCCAATTTATCTTCTTACTTTATGTTTATTTTAAAATACAATAATGTCACTTTAATTAACATGTAGTTAAACTCAACCAGTTACCTCAACCATTCGTTACTCTTACACACATATGTTCCAATGTCAATAAATGATGATCTCTTCCCTAATATCACTTTTCCTTTTCTCTTCACAAGATTCAGTCTTAAATCAAAAAATAAAGTCACAACCTAAAACTATCTTTGAGATTTTCTAGATGAATATTAGAAAATCATAAATATAAGCTGGGTGCAGTGGCTCATGTCTGTAATCCCAGCACACTGGGAGGTAGAGGTGAGAGGGTTGCTTGAGCTCGGGCTCTGGAGTTTGAGACCAGCATTGGCAACAAAGCAAAACTTCATCTCTACTAAAAAAGAAAAAAAATTTGCAGGACATAGTGGCGTGTCCCTGTAGTCCCAACTGCTTGAGTGTCTGAGGTGGGAGGATTACTTGAGTCTGGGAAATAGAGGCCACAGTGAGCTATGATTGTGCCGCTGTACTTCAGTCTGCCTAGGCTACAGAACAAGACGCTATTTCAAAAAAAAGAAAAAATAAGAAAAAAGAAAATCATAAACATTTTGTCTTTCATCTTGTAGAAAGAGAGATGATAAAAATAATCAGACTTCCTAGTTTCATTGTTCTTAATTAGCTCAACTTGTTGCATGAATTTCCTAAGTAAAATTGTCAAATAAAAGAAGAAGCTCAGCTTTCTGTAGGTTAATTTTGTGCAGGGAAAGCATTATTAATATAAATACATATTATATTGATTGCACACATTACAAGATGCACTGGAAGGGTGTGAAAATTTGTTAGTCCATAATGTATTCTTACCCTGAGTGGAAACATTGATTTGATCCTTACAAAAGAGTTGTGTATTTATGTACTTAAATAGAGAATTTTCCACTTCTCCATCACTGTATTATTTATTACTGTAAAATATTAACGGCTATTCAAACTTAACACTGCCAAGTTGTTTCTACTTTCTGCTCACAATTGCCCGAAGTCATGAATTTGGTTGTCAACAAAGGAAAACTTGAGAGCTTCTTGCTAAAGACTAAACCAGTTGGGGGCGGGAGGAGTGGGGATGGTTAATGGGTCCTATATGTATACATATATATATACTTATAGTTAGATGGAATGAATAAGATCTAGTATTTGATAGCACAATAAGGTGACTATAGTCAACAATAATTTATTGTACATTTAAAAATAACTAAGAGTATAGAATGTTTCTAACACAAAGAAATGATAAGTGCCTGAGGCAATGGATACCCCATTTACCTTGATGTGATTATTAATTATTGTATGACTGTATTAAAATCTTTTATGTATGCCATAAATATATATACCCACTATGTACTCATGAAAATATATTTTTAGAAGGACTAAACTGGATATACTTAATGTTACAAGCTGAATTATGTCCTCCCAAAATTCATATGTTGAATTTCTAACCCCAGTGCTTCAGAATGGGTCTGTACTTGGAGATGGGGTCTTTAAAGAGAAAATTAAGGTAAAATGAGGGCACATTATGGGCCCTAAACCAATATTACTATTGTTCTTATAAAGAAGAGATTAGGACACAGACACAGAGAAAAATGTGAAGACAAAGGGAGAAGAAAGCTGTCTATAAGCCAAGGAGAGAGGCCTCAGAATGAAACCAGTCCTGCTGACGTGTTGATGTTGAACTTCCAGCCTCCAGAACTGTGAGCAAATAAATGTATGTAATTTAAGCAACCTAGTCTGTAGTACTTTTGTTATGGCAGTCCTTGCAGACTAATGCACTTAACATTGATATTTTACATTGTGGGCTTTCAAATTGACATGACTTAGGCAACTCTGTGTTTGGGATTAAGTGAGGATTTCCAGAAGTCTTCTCAATCCAGAATGAGATGATTTTATGAAAGCAACTGCTGTCCCAAGATCCAGCAGAAAAATAAAAAAAAGATTAAGTAGGACTGACAGGGAGGAAAATAGAATTATGGTTATTTGCTTTGAAATATTGATACTGTTTTTAATATTCTGTATTTTACTGTTATTCCAGAAAACCCTTTTCCCTTTCTCTTGATCCGTCTCTGTCCTGCAACTTAGCCCAAAATAATTCTGCAGTTTGAAAAGAAACATTCTTTAAATGTTATTTTTCCCTTCTTGACCTCTCAAAATATAGAAACAAGCATTTTACTATGTTTGTTTACTTTTCATGGCAATGTGGTTATTTGCATAGGTTCAATATGTACCCGATCTCCTTTATACCAGGATATAATTGAACAAATGTATTGTGTAACCAAATACTTATTTGGAGTTTCATGTTTGATAACTCATGTGATAGTTATCTTTTGTGATAAGATTACAATTAAGGAACAAAGGTAGCTCATTCACAAGTGGAATTAATACCTAAAAAGCCCTCCCAGGAAACTAGTCTGATACCTGTTTTGTGTTTACAGAGTCCTAGCATTACAAGGAGTAAGGAAAGTCATTTCTTTGAAGGTCAAGTATGTTAGCAGATATTGATAAACTCCAGGAGGGAGGAATTCACCCACAATTTATAGATACTCCAAGTGAAATCTAGGAGAGAGAATTTCTTGGGCTTGACTTTCTAGCTTCCAGATTGAAGAACAAATAATAGAGGCTTTTAAAAGTTTATTCAGAGTCCGAGATTCTTTATGAAATTTCCAGATGAAAGTTAACTCTATAATTTTAGTAACTGCCCTTGATAATCATAAAGATTGGATGATTATAAAGAAGTTTATATGGTTTAGTAACACCTCTTGCTTAACTTATATAAATTAATCAGGTGGAATCATTATGAAACCAGCTCTTCTGTAATTAGGGATAATCCTTTGAGATGATTTTGGCTGGAAGGTTCTAAGAAAACATATCTAAAACATGAAAATAAGGGAAAAGGATGCCTCCATGTCCTTTCAATATCTTACCATGCTACCCAAGAGATAGTCAATTATATTGGGGTATGTGTCTTTGTTTGACCTGCTGTATACTACTGATTGGAGTCATGACTCTGGGATGTTACATGTTAATTTGCTGACTTGTATTCAGTAGAGAAGTAAATAATTTATGATCATGGGAAAGGTGACCCCAAAAGTTGTGGGTTTATAGTTTGTAGGCAATTTGTCACTTTGACCTCTAACTCTGTAAACTTATTTCAACATATCTTTTCTGAGGAATATATAAACCTCTGTTCCTCAAATGTTCTTGAAATTAGTTTTATCATCCTGCTAGTTCTCTGATGAATTAGGTAAAACAATTTTGGATACCTGTTCACTCTACATTTATTGTGGTATCAAGTTCTCGACACTTTGAAAATCATACTTTGATGTGGCAGAGACATTGATGTCATTCTATTTTCTCTGCAAAATAATTAAATATTCATCCTGATTATAGTTACTCATGTGTTGTGAGTTGAATTTTGGGGCTTGCTAAATTCATGTGTTGGAGTCCTAACTCCCAGTACCTCAGAATGTCACAATAGCAAAGACATGGAATCAACTTAGATGCCCATCAGCAGTGGACTGGATAAAGAAAATGTAATATGTATACACCATAGGATATAGCATAGCCATAAAAAAAGAACAAGATTATATTCTTTGCAGCAACGTGGATGCAACTGAGGGCCATTATTCTAAGCAAATTAACCTGGAAATAGAAAACCAAAGACCACATGTTCTCACTTATAAGTGGAGGCTAAATATTGAGTACACATGAACAAAAAATGGGAACAATAGACACTGGGAGCCACTAGAAGGGGGAGGGATGGAGGGGGACAAGAGTTGAAAAACTCCCTATTGGGTACTGTACTCACTATCTGTGTGGCAATATCATTTGTACTCCAAACCTCAGTGATGTTCAATTTACCCATGCAACAAACCAGCACACATACCCCATGAACCTGAAATAAAAGTTGCTTTTTTTTTTTTTTTCTAAAAAAAAAAGTACCTCAGGATGTGACTACTTGGAGATAGCATTGCTGCAGATGTAATTAATTGAGATGAGGTCACTGGGGTGATGAGCCCTAATCTAGTGTGAGTGATACCCTTATAAACAGGCGAAATTTGTACACAGATGCACACACACAAGAACACCATGTGAAGATGAAGGCAGATACCACGGTGATGCTTCTATAAGCCACGGAATGCCAGCAAACCACCAGAAGCCAGGGGAGAGGCATGGAACAGATTCTCCCACACAGCTCTCAGAAGCAACCAGCCCTACTGACACTTTGATCTTGGATTTCTAGCTTCTAGAGAGATGATACATTTCGGTTGTTTAAGCCACCCAGAAAATTGTATATTGTTATGGCCAGCCCTAGGAAACTAATATATGCAATTAACTGCTTTACACCTGAGATTGTGTGAGTAACAAAATACTTGACTATGTAAGTGACACAAAGGTTTAAATTGTGGTCCTTCTTCCTGAAAGGCTTATGATCTTCATAGTGAGATATATTAACAGAATTCAAGTGAGGCTGGGGTGAGGAGTGATTCACAAAAGTTTGAAATAAATTAATCTAATAGCTGGACCAAATCAAATAGAGAAAAGTCTAACAATACAGCCCCAGAGATAGTAAATGTGGTGGAGATATTAATGAAAGCACAGTATTGTTGTAGCATTGAAGCGAATGTGCTTATCTGTTGGTGAGGGAAATGGGGTTCAATCTTTCAAACCCAAGGCAAGAACAAATTCATACTCACAAGGGAAGTAAGGCAGGACAAACTGAAGGTGAACAAAACATTAATGTGGGCGGGGAGATGGAAGGAAAACAAAAACTAACGTATATCGAGTAGGTATTACTTGCTAGACATTGTTTTAGGTTTTTTCTTTTTATACATTCCATCTCATTGAATCCTCCAAGTAACCTTGTTAAATACCCAATTAGAAGTTAATAAAATTGAGACTCAGAGAGATTAAGTATGTTGCCCAAGACCACACAGGCTCAGCTAACAAGTGGCAGAACAGAGTTTTGAACCTTGGCTATCTGGCTCCAAAATGCATACTAATTTTACTCTCTTCTATCATATTATAATGAAATGGCATAAATATAACACAAGTAGCTGAAGAGTAGTAGAGCTGCCCATCAACTTCAGTACAGGGTACATGGATGACTGAGCTTCCTGGCTCCTTTGTGATTGGGTGGGTTACCGTTGTTCCTGACCAATGATTCCAGCTTCTCTGAAAAGACATAATTCCTGGGCCAGAACTTTGTCACTAGGGAAAGACCTTCTAGAGCTCTGATTTCTCTGCCTCAGCAATAGTAGAAGCATATGTTACGATATAGACTCTATCTACCTGGGTTTCTGAGAGACTGTGATGAATTAATATCATCCCACTGACCTATACTTGATATATACCATTAGTGAAAAGCAAGCATTGGCTGGTTTAAAGTTATTCTGACAAAGTAACATACATTAAAAATTTTTTTTTGGTAAAATAAGTGGTATAGGAAGTGAATGCCCTTTGTCTCTAAAATTCTATGATGTGGGCAGATTTTGTCACTGTAAGAGCATTTCAAAGCTAATTAGCAGTGCATTCTGCAATTATGAAAAACATTTGTAGGTATGTAAAGGAAGTGATTAAATTACTATTTATAATGAGTTCTAATGTCAGTTTTTTGTGTTCAATCATCGTATATGTGATAATGATGATAAATCTGCCCTTTAATGGTCCAAGGTGTCTGCCTGTCCCATGCAGGGCTCACTCTTCTTGTACCCCATGGTGATGAGGAGAAGGATGGGCTCACACAACAAGGGGCTCTTGCGTGGCACCAAACAGTAATGACAGGAGATTTGAAAGGGTAGGGAAATGAATAAAATATTTCACAGACTCGGAGGCTATCACAACTAGTATATGCTTTATTTCTGAACAGCAGGCAGAGATAATATATGCAGATACACGTGATGAGAAATCACCTTGGGGTGGTACACGTGAAGACATTTCATGAAGAAGACTGAACTTGAACAGAGACTCAACAACTTGCAATGAAATAGACTAGATGGATTGTGGGAAGCAGAGGTAGGAGCAAAGTCAACACCTAGAGATGGCAAAAATGAGGTGTAGTCAAGGAGCAGGATGTGTGTGAAGGGGTCAGAAAAATAAGGTGGCCATAGAAAAGCATTAAACATTTAATTTCTAAACAAAAGACAGAACTCCAAATCTATACAATATTCAGCATATTTACAGTGAGATCAGCATGCCAAGTGATCCCGGCAGGCCTGAAGTCTTAGGCGTTAAGTAGGGAGGGTGATCAGTGGTATATGAATGCTTGGTGTGAGCCGCAAATGAACTCAAACTGTGCATGAGGGAATTCACAAAAGTCTGAAAGAGGCAGCTGGAAATGAGGAGCTCACTGATCAAGCTTCCCAAACACCTGACTCAGGAGGCATAGGACTGTGCAGCCTCCCACCTGGAGAAGCTTTCTGGGGCTGTGAAATCCCCAAGAAAGTGACAATGTTTGGTCAAGGTTAGGAGGTGAAAGGAATCATCATGGAATTAGAATTGGCTAACCATGGATATGGAGTTCCAGAGAGCACTGAGGAAAGGTTAAGAGAAGAAGAAACTTGTAGCAGGCTCGGCTGAGAAAAGAGGCAGCACAGAGCAATATGAGGATAAAATGTTGAAAGAGGAGAGAGGATCACAACCAAAGGGGCAAAGGAGGTGAGGCATGGGGGATTTACTGGGGCACTAGATGCCAAGTTAGGCCCAATAGTCCCCTAGTGGACTCAGAAGGCATGGCCCCAAGGCCCATCAAGAGCTAGCTGTACTGGGGTTCCCTGTCCTTCCCAGGAAAGAGAATCTCTCAGGAGATAGGTGTAATCAGCCTCTTTTCAATGAGTCAGCTGAGGCTGGGATGGACAGTGCGTATCCCAAGCACAACCTCCTTGAGATTTTTCATGTTGTCCCTAAGTGGAATAGGAAACTCCACACTGGTATGAATAGGACGTGCAATTCACCACCTGCTGCTCAAGGCTATTTTACCAAGACTCTACATGAAGCAAGTAAGGAAAGAACAACTTCACGAAAAACTTCTTGGCACCTCAGAGAGCTTCCTGTGCATGGGGAAAGCCCATCTTAAAATAACATCATCTTTAGAAAGAATTGTAATTCTTGGGAATATCAAATCAATAATGATTAAGTACAACACAGGTAATTTAGGCTTAAAAATGATCTTTGTGGCTATAGGTTCATGCCCTTTTCACTATTCTGGGGAATGGATGCCATTGCAAAATTGTTAAATTATAGTCAAAAGGAAAATACTTATTGAAACTGTTTCTTTCATTCTCTATCCCATAACAGCCATGGCAGAGAAGCAATCCTACACAGCACTGCTCTGCTATCACTCCGGTTCTGGGCTGAGGGGAGCAGAGGCAGCACTCGCTGCAGGGCCTGGCTTCAGAGGTTGTGCTCTTCCACCAAGGATACAATCCCAGGGTCTCCCTGAAATGCTGCACTTCATGTAGTTCAAAGCCTGAATTTAACCTAGAGGACCTACTTCGAAAGGCCACTATTCCAATTTTCCTCTGACCTCTAGCAGCAGAGATGACAACTCAAGTGCCATATGATGCTTACAAAGTCTGATAACAGAGACGCTTTAGTCACCTGTTACTGCCACGCATTTGCTTTGCACTCATTCTTAAACTTATTTAAAATCTTTTTCTGCTCTCTTTCATATGGCCTGTGATTAAGTTATCCAAGTTAAACCGCCAAAAGCAACCAAAAATGATGGAAATAAAGACAAGAAGTGGTTTTATTTACAATGCAAATGATCTGGTTCACTCTCAAATAAGAGAACAAATCAAATTAGCTGCTCTTCAAATCGAGAGGAAGGCACTGCACAGACCTGCCGGCAGTCATCAGATCAGGGTTCTCTGGTATATCTTGGCTCTGGGGAGGGCTTCAAACCAATTTCACTGTAGCAAGGGTTTGATTCACTGCATGTAATTGGAATGAAAAAAAATATTGAATATATTGAATGCAATGGCAATATACTCCATTACAACATGACAAAATGCAAGTGCCAAGTGGCTGTCAGAATGTTTCAGTGCACAAATGACAAATGCCCTGGGGAAATGATTCAAAGTAACAAGGACAGCATTTATTAGCACTTCTGCAACCTTGGAGACTGGAAGAATGGCGGTTTTACTTAATTCAGTCTTTCCTCCTCAAGGGAGAAAATGGGCACAGCAAGAATTGCTCATAGCAAGAGGGGTGGGGTAAGGGGGTTAGGTGAAGGATAGAAACACTCTTTACCACTGGGTTATTTTTTCAAATCATTGCCAAATGTTTTTCTCCCTGGAATTTCTCAGAAATGCTTACTATTAGTCAATGCTTCATCTTGCTTGTAATAAGCTCTCTCTGTTATTTTAAGTCTCTCTTACAGTTTAACAACCTGCCTTGCTAGCTGGACAGGCTGTCTTGATGCAAGAATGTAAATACACAGTGCTCTGATAGACAGAATACCGCGAATCCCCCTTCCCAAAAGAATATTATAAATTCATGGAAAAATAGTGGGTGAAGAGAAGACAAAAATCCAATTTCCTAGTAGAACAGTTTCTTTTAAAAAATGACCCTCTTTTGCAACCTGGGAATGTTCTTTTGTTGACTTAAATCTCTTTTTTCTCTCCTAGTAAAACAGGAAGCACATCAAACAGAATAAGTTGCTGTGGCTTCATTTGTTTTTAATTTATGTAATCATAATCTTTAATTGATGCATAATAATTGTACATATTTGTAGGGTACAGTGAGATGTTTCAATACATGTATTTGTTGTATAGTGATCAAATCAGGATATTTTCACTATTTCAAACATATATCTTTTTTGTTGCTGTGAGAACGAACATTCAAAATCCTCTCTTCTAACTGTTTTGAAATACACCAAGAGTTTGCTAACTATAATCACTCTTCTGTGCAACAGTATTCCAGAACTTATTCCTCCTATGTCCCAGGAGATTCCTCCTAACTGTGACCCTGTACCCATGAACGCATGACCTCCTCCCTTCCCCAATCGTGTGTTTGCTTGGAGCGCAACGAAAACCACTCTTCTACAAGATTAGCTTTGTTTGTTTCTGCATACGAGTGATATCATGTCTTTCTGTTTCTGGCTCATTTCACTTAACATAATGTTCATCTATGTTGCTGCAAATCACAGGATTTAATTCTTTTTATGGCTGAATAATATTCCAATGCAGAATATAGCTATACATACAACATTTTCTTTAGCCATTTATCTGTTGATGGACACTTGGGTTGCTTCCTTATCTTGGCTACTGTGAATAGTGCTGCAATAAACAAGGGTGTGCAGATATCTCTTCATTTTGCTGCTGTTCATAGGGCAAGAGTCACATTCTAGAAGGTGGTGAGCGCCCACACTCTGCTGCAGCTGAGTTCCCTGAATGGCTTGGATCTGGGATCCTGAATGGAGTCCAGTCTTTTGGGAATTGTAACCAAGGAGATAAGTCCCAGAAATATTTTTGCCTTGATATTTCCCCAACTTTCTAGTGCTGAGTCCAGAGCCAGGCCCATAGGTGTTAGTAGGTTTTCTAATGAAAGAGAAATAGATGGCTGGGATCCTAAAACTCTGAGTCTTCCATCATCTGCCTGCCATCTTTGCAGGTCTTTCGGGAGGCAAGAAGATGGGACCCACCAGGAGAATTAACACTCTATTACTAACAGGGGCTTAGGCCTAAACTTTTATTTAGCTTCCTATGAAGGAAATGAGTTGCACCGTGCATTGTCTCTGAGGACCCTGTTACCCAAAGTAGAAGCTGGGGAGAGGGACAGCTGACAGTCCGTTCACTTTCAGCCTCTTGACATTTCACTCAACAGGTCTCATCCCTCAGCAGTTGAAAAGGTACCTTTCCCCAAGTGGCTGACAGCACCATCTTCCTATTACCAGGAAAAAAAAAAAAAAAGAAAAAAAGCAGCAATCCAAAGGAGAATTTTCCAACGTGAGATTCCACACAAAAGCAAAAGCATTTTTAGGCTGGGTTCTGTGGCTCTGCCTGTAATCCCAGTACTTTGGGAGGCCAAGGCAGGGAGATCGATTGAGGCCAGGATTTTGAGACCACGCTGGCTGACGTAACAAAACCTCATATCTATTAAAAATACAAAAAATTAGCTGGGGCATTGTGCACATGCCTGTAGTCCCAGCTACTCAGGAGGCTGAGGCGTGAGAATCACTTGAACCTGGGGGGTGGAGGTTGCAATGAGCCGAGATCTGGCCACTGCACTCCAGCCTGGGCAAGAAAGTGAGACTGTCACACAAAAAAATTTTTTTAGTGATTTTTTTTGCTCTTTTCCATGAATGCTCCAATCTTCACTCACTCAGCTCAATTTTTAAATCTTTGACTTCCACCTGAACTTTTGTCAATGTGGAGTAGGTAGTTGGGTGAAAGAGCTTGGGCATGTCAAACTCTTCATTTGCAAAGATTAGAATATGCATCTCACACATGATTTGCATAAATCCATGAGAAAAAGCAGAATCTGTGTCTCTGCACCTCCTTCCTGTATCTCCAGTTCCATCAGTACTTATAAATCCTCTCCATGTACAGTGTCTGAGGTGGCCTAGCAGAGCTGATGTCATCCTTCCAATGATCACAGTCAATGTTAGCTCCTTCCTGGAATGATTTAAATCTTCTTCTTCTTCTTCTTCTTTTTTTTTTTTTTTGAGACAGACTCTCTCTCTGTCACCCAGGATGAAGTGTAGTGGTGCAATCTCTGCTCACTGCAACCTCCACCTCCCAGATTCACGCAATTCTCTCAGCCTCAGCCTCCCGAGTAGCTGGGACTGCAAGCACCTGCCGCCACACCAGGCTAATTTTTTTGTATTTTTTTTTTAGTAGAGATGGAGTTTCGCCATGTTGGCCAGGCTGGTCTTGAACTCCAGACATCAGGTGATCTGCCATCCTTGGCCTCCCAAAGTGTTGGGATTACAGGCGTGAGCCACCACACCTGTTAGATCATTTTAATCACAGTGATTGGCCAATTTACTTAAATCCTGGTTGTACTGGGGGATTCCTAATAAGAATTACTTTTGACAAACTCTTATATTAACATTATTATTAATCATCAGACATCTTACAGTATATCTAAACTATCGTATTATTATAGAACGGGAGTTGTCCTTGTGGTCTAAGATATATTTATCCTAAGACTCAGAATCCCCCATCCCCCAGTTTTGCATAAGAGCAGTGAGCAGTGCAGGAGGTGTAGGAGTATAGTTCATTGTAAAGCTGAGAAAACCAAGGTAAAAGCTCTGATCCTAATCCAGTGAGGCCCCAGCAGAATAGGCAGCTTTATGAGATGTAGGAGAAGCTGAAGACGTATCTGGAATTAAAAAACAAAAAACAAAAAACAAAAAAAAGCAGTCACGGGATCTTTAGGGAGTAGAGAGCAACTTATTTATGAGTATATTTGAGAAACTCTAGGGTGATGTTCAGAGGTAGCTGGGAAATTTTTGAATAGTGAATGCAACACCCAAGAAATTATTTTTTTGTTTTTCTTATTGGGACTGTATGTGGTCTGAGAAAGAAAAGGTAACAAAACTCACACCACAGAGAGAAAACCTCACAATTACCAAGTAGAATGCTCTCATTTAAAAAATGATCAACCAGAAACTCTAAGAAAAGGAAAGTCTTGCCGAGCACGGTGGCTCATGCCTGTAATCCCAGCACTTTGGGAGGCCTAAGCAGGAGGATCACCTGAGGTCAGAAGTTCAAGACCAGCCTGGCCAACATAGTGAAACCCCGTCTCTACTAAAAATACAAAAATTAGCCAGGCGTGGTGGTGGGCACCTGTAATCCCAGCTAGTTGGGAGGTTGAGGCAGGAAAATCGCTTGAACCCAGGAGGCGGAGGTTGCAGTGAGCCAAGATCGTGTCACTGCACTCCAGCCTGGAAGATAGGGCAGGACTCTGTCTCCAAAAATAAAATAAAATAAAATAAATAAAAGAAAGTCTCTTCAAGGTCATCTGATTATATCCCCCACCTATTTTATAGATGAGAAAACTGGAGCAGGACTGGAGGTTGCATGGCTGTGCTGCAGGATGTTTTGGAAATGTTACCACATAGATTTGAGAGGAATGGTTCTACTTACAGGGAGTCAAAGGTAAACAGCTGCAGTGCCCTGTCAGAGCAAAAGAATAAGACCCTTCAGCAATATATGTTTTCATCCTGACTTCAACTATTATGTCGTAAGTTCAGGATGAAACATTTACTAAATCGACATATCTAAATTCTAAAATTAAAAAAAAATACTAAAATGAAAAATCATTTGTTTTTATTCAACAAATCATGCAAAATAAAATAGGGAAGTCTTCGATAGTCATTCAACAGACATTCAAAAAGTATTTTACAGGAAAAATCATTTTGCTTCCTGCCCTCCTGAGGCTATCATTCTAATTAGGATGATAAGATTTGGACAAAAAGAAACTAGAGCGCAATGTAATAGGTGCCAAGTGCTACACAAGGCATAGGATTAGAGATAATGGAGAATTCAATTCTAGCAGAGAGGACTGGGGAAGGCTCCTGAGAGAGGACATTGGATAACAGGTGGAATTTCAATGGTTGAAAATATAAGTAGGAATGATAGTTTATTTTCTGTTGGAAAAAAATTAATAAAAAGAGGAAGTTAATAACAACAACGGGGATAAAAACCTTTCATTGGACACCTACGTTACATATATTAGCTAATGAATTATTCAATGACAATCTTATGAAGTATGTATTATTATCCCTATTTAACAGATGAGAAAACTGAGGCTCAGAGAGGAAAAATAATTTGCTCAAGAACATAGAGTGTGTAAGTAGTTTGACTTCGGCTCTGTTTGATTCCAAAGCCTCAGCTATTTACCTCAAAATATTTATAATAAAATAGGGAAAATACAATTCGTATTCAGGAATCCTCAAACAGTCAGAATAGCTCTAGTTTGGTGTTAGTGTTGGTGTGTCAAGGAGAACACAGAGACAGATTTGATTCCAAGCTAACAGTGAAAGAACTGACTACTGGGCAAAGGTTCTGTTTATTAAATATTTTTCTGTGAATAAGATCCAAGAAAGAAAATTGAAAAAGGTCAATGCACAATACATTTCCTTTGATAAGCATGTATTTAGAATCACTAAGTTAGACAAAAAGTGCTTTGAATCATGACATTATGAATTTTAAGCCAATATGGCAGCATGGAAAAGCTTAATACTATTTAAATAGTGTTTAAAATTAAATATGTGTGAAATCTGGCTTCTGTTTCTCAATGGCCTCCCATAATATCCATCCAAAAAATATTGGAAGCAATTCTATTAGTCTTATTCTTGTGTAATGAGACGTACTTGCCATACATGTACTCAAGGGATCAGAGAGAAGCACTCAACATCCTGTTAGTGAAACGGTAGTCCACCATCTGAGAAGAGACCTCAGTTTTGCTTAATAGAGATCCAGCTCTAAAACCATTGAAATGCTAAGCTGAAGCACCCACAGGCAGTGCCTCTTCCATTTTTCATATCTTGACTTTTGTCTCTGCCATTTCCCCTTAATTGAGATGAAAGAACAGATTGCCCTCTGGAATCCCTATGTTAAGGTTAATAATTATCCTTTCTGTTTTTGCTGCTGGTGCCATTTAGAGAAAAGTTTTCTGATTGACCAGGATGATTCTTCAAGAGAATCGGCAGCGTTTCCTTATCTGACTGTCGAGAAACAGGCAGACAATGATCTTTCGGGTTTGGTTAAAGAGCAGCATTTCCCAGAGGCTGGAGGTCCCTCCAGCTCTAGGATTGAGTGACTTCTCTGGGGCCCGGGAGCAGAGGAACTCAGGGTTGTGTCTCCTAGTCTCGGCTGCAGGCTGTCCTGCCCTTCCTTGTCAAAAAAAGACCACACTGGCTCAGGGCAGAGAAGCACCAGGATGGTATGTGCTCAGATTTGCCTGGATGGCAGCAAAGATGTCTGTGCAAATAACTGGCTGAAGAGGATATTGCTGTTTTGAAGAAATCTGGATTTCTGTCTTAAACAAATACTTTTTGGACTCAACTCTCCATCAGAATGAACTGTCGATTGCATCCCACAGTTTTGGCAACTATGGAGTTGTGAAGTGAGCTTTGAAACAGAGACAGAGACTCTGGCTGCAAACTCCAGCCCTTCCTTGCAGAATAACCTCAGGAAGGACCAACATCCCTGGATCTCAGTTTCAAATGAAAAGTTGGTGTAAAATTACCCTGAGTAATTTGGTGGATTAAATATGAGAGTGCTTGAGAATTCTTTGACACATAGCAGGCATTCATTAAACCCTCCTTGTTTTAAGTAAATGTTGCTCACCCTTGGACATATTTACAGAGGCATATATATGTAATTCCTGTGTCTTTCTTCTTTTATCCAAAAAACAGAGGATTTTACCCCAAATGCCCTCCTGAGCCGTAGCTGAGTAGACTGCACGTGGGGCAGAATCTTCTTTTCTTTTCCTTTCTTGGAGCCAAAGCTCCTTTACCAGAAACATTACCATCGATATCAACACCATTATATATAAGATGTGATTCACAAAACTGGCACAAAGCACGTAATCACATTATCAAAAAACATTTCTTGAGTTGATTTTTGAGGAAGCATTTTCAGGTTTTCAAGATAAGGAGAGTCATTTTTTCACTCAAGGGACTTGCAGTGTATGTAAGGAGTCGAGATATTCCTTCGTTTCTTCATTCTTGCAATCCACTCAGAAGTGTCAACACTCAGCATGTCTCAGAAGAGCTCTCCTTCTAGTTCCAAGCTCTAGCATCCCATGGTCCAGCTGCTCCCTTCAGTCTGGTAGAGATTGGCTTCAACCTGGCTGAGATTAAGTTGGGAAAAAAATGCACATATTCTATTAAATCTTATGCAGGCAGTTTGAGAATTAAGGTGGGGGCGGTGGGGAGTATAAATCAAAGGAGGCTTCCCAGAGGAGATACTCTCACAAGGCTGTGTGTGTGTGACACCTATGCCCTTGCAGTTCCCATTACTCCTCATTATTTTTCCAGCCTTGGTACTAGTCCCCTTCCTCAGAATGGCTGGGTCTATGTCAAGATTCCACTCTTCATACAGATTTCTTTACCTTACCAGTGGGCACACAGCATAGACACTTGGGATTTTTTTTATTTTTTTTTTTCACCTGAGAAAAAAGTCAGTGGGATTAAAGCCTGGGGAGAAATCATGGAATAAAAGCAATTTAGATCCTTTGGAACAAAACCTAAAAGAAAAGATGCCAGACCCTGGGTCAACTTGATGCTGCCTCCCCCTATACTTTATATTAGTTTTGATCTTCATTTCAGCTTTGAAGCAAGGCTGATACCTCCCCTGCATTACTGGGTGTAAGGTGACTAAACAGTTATGTTCTAAGCATCAGTTGCTAGGGGAAGCATTAACTTTTTTACAGAGGAATGTTGCCACGTGTATCCTTATACACAACAAGGGGTTTGTTCAACCTCTCTCACTAAGCAAGGAGTCACTCTTTCCACCACACACATTAAAAAATATCCTCCCATAGCCATGACAGAAAGACTAATTCTGATTCTGTGAAGAAGCTGTAGCTGTGAAGGACTGCAATTAAGGAGTGATAGGTGTAGCTCTTTTGCTTCTAGCCAAGGAGCAAAGACTAGAAACCATTTCCTGTGAGCATTCAAGGCCCCAAGCAAGAAGCTGAGATGGGGAGCAAGAATAAGGCAGACATGGGGGAATGAGAACTGTGTGGAACATACACAACGATGTTATACTGACTGAGGCTTTTTACCAGTCCCTCAGTGAGTGGGGAACCAGACTATTATCAGAATCCACTGACTGTCCTTTAGAATGTACTGTTTTAGTCCCTCACATTCACCTGGTCTTTCCCACCAGAGGACTTTTGCACATGTTCTCTGACTGGAACAAGTTTCACCCCCCTCTTTGTCTACTTAACTCCTAATCATGCTTTTGTAGCTGAAACCTGACTTCTTCAGGAAGCCTTCCCTGCAAGGCATCTCCTAGGGCGTATGCTGAAATCACTTTTTTTTTTTTTTTTTTTTTGGAGATAGAGTCTCTCTCTATCACCCAGGCTGAGAGTGCAATGATGCAATCTAGGCTCACTGCAACCGCTGCCTTCTGGGTTCAAGTGATTCTCTCGCTTCAGCCTCCCGAGTAGCTGGGATTACTGGCACCCGCCATCATGCCTGGTTAATTTTTGTATTTTTGTAGTGACGGGATTTCACCATGTTGACCAGGCTGGTCTTTAACTCCTGACCTCAGGTGATCCACCCATCTCAGCCTCCCAGAGTTCTGGGATTACAGGCATGGGAGCCACCGTGCCTGACCTGAAAAACACTTTTTGTAGGACACTGTCAATATAAACATTTTGAATTAAGAATGTGTTACAAAATTCAAGCAATAATTCAGTGAAGATAATAGAATAATGGGTAGAGAAGTGGTTACATATTTGTGTAAATTCTCAGCAGAGCACGTGAAAGATCTTTAGGGTGTCTAGGCAGCCATCTCTTCCTGTTCAGATTTAGAAATCACCTGTTCATGTTCTTAATTGTCAAATATGCTGCCCCTGGCTAATTTCACATATCCCACAGTGAGAAAAATTTTTCAACTCACAACGCCATGGATCTTCAGAATGTTGATAGAAACAACATAGATCTTCTTGCTTCTACAATTCACTGACATCATCAGTTCGATGCTGATGATATCATTGCTCAGGATGCTAGGCCAACCAAAAGCAGCCCATGAGTATGGGCTTTTAGTGACTCTATCAAAGGTTGTTATTTTGTTTTGTTGATGATGACTGCAAAGGTTGCCCCCAGAGTATGTGGGAAAATATGAACAGTATTTTGTTTCCTTCTCAAGTTAAATTTACCATTAGGAATTTTATAGCATAAACATAGAGGAACACATCTTCCAACCATGACCTCTAGAATTCTTCAGGTTGTAATTACACGATCTCTTTCAATAATGACCATATCCCTGGCTTCCACAAATTTCCATCAGGGGAGAATAGGGGAGGGACCATGGTAGAGTAGTCCACCCACTTAAGCAATGCCTGTTAGCATGGCTTATGGTGAGCAATGATATCAACACATTAACTGGGAGCAAGGAGGATACCTATTTGAAGGGTGAATTCATGTCACAGAACAAAGGACTTGAGAGCCCTGAGGTAAGTACAGCTACCCCCAGTGGAGGACTGCCTGATAAGTCACATGGAGCCTATGGAGGATGTGAGGTGACCATGCTGGGCACCAGTGATGAGGACCCACAGGATATTGCACATGCTACATTCTACTCTCTGGTCCTGCAGAATGGGAGGTGGCCACAGTAGGGCAAGAGCTCATGCAAAAGCCCACACACAGGACTCATGCCCAAGGATCTGCAGCAGATCGTCAATATCCTCGCGCCCCAAACTTGTCCTAAGTGTCACGGAGTGAGATTCCTCCAAATTCAGCACTTTAGCACCACTCTGGTAGTCCAATGGCCCCTTATGCTGCAGACATCAAGGGGCCAGCCTGGTGCTATCAGCTAGGCTTTGATGTGCTGTCATTGAACACAAATGATTTCATGGGACATCAACATCAAATGAGGCCACTTTGTGAGCATGATGCACCAAAACAAAAACAAAACCACTCTTTAATCATGTCTAAATGTGATTAAATGAGATAAAACATGAACATAAACCTTGCCCAAGAGATGAAATTCCAAGCAGCCCTCTCTGCACAGATAGTTTTCTTCACTACTGGTCACGTGGTAAGGAATGTGGGTGGCCTCTAAGATCTGAGTGGCTCTGCTTGACATCCTGCAGGGCAATAGGGACCTCCATCTTACAACTGCAGGGAACTGAATTTGGCCAGCAACCTGCATGAGTGTGGAAGCAGATTCTTCTTCAGAGCTTCCAGAAAGAAATGCAGCCTGGCTGACAACTTGATTTCAGTCTCATAAGACCCTGAGCAGATAATCTGGTTACACGGTGCTGGGACTTGTGACTTACCAGACTGTGAACTAATACATGGATGGGTGTTGTTTTAAGCTTCTAAGTGTCATTTGTTATAAAGTAATAGAAAACTGATACAGTCACCAAAGCTTATGATCTTACTTAAGATTCTTTGGTTTATTTCTGGTTTTACACTGCATTTAACTGTAGCAACTGGTTAAAAATAATTTTTCTAGATTTTTTCTTCCCACAGTGAACTTTATATAAAGTGCACTCTATACCACCTGAATAGAGTAGGATAACAATGCTATCATCAAGTAATCCCGCCTCTGCTTCTCTTCCTCCTACCCTGACATCAGCACCTGCTGATGTCTCACATCCTCATCACTGCTGGTAGATGCTCCAGGTTTTATGTTTGGCCTCATACTCATTCACACGTTATCTAATCCTCCTGAGGGTAAAGCCTTTGCTTTCATTTTCACAAAGACCTGTCAGAAGTGTGTGTGTGTGCGCGCGTGTGTGTGTGTGGTTTCAAACTCTTTGTAGATTAAATTTGTTGAACTCAAATCTCTGAATTAAGAAGTGTGTGAGGGGACTTCAAAAATTTCATGGAAAATGAAATTAAAAAAATAAAAAACATAAACTTTATTTCTCATAAAAACACAACCTTATAAACTTTATTAGCTCCATCAGATTCAAAACACTTTTGTAAACAATGATACCAGCCATTTAGTCCATCCCCTACAGAACTGAGGGTCCTGGGAATTTACTCATGTCAATGCAGTCTTTTTTAAATTATTAACTGAAGAAAAATGAATGCCCTTTAAAATTTTATAAGTTTAGGAAACAAAAAGAAGGCAGAAGGAGCCAAATGAGGACTGCAAGATGGATGCCTGATGATTTACTATAAAAACTCTTGCAAAATGTCCCTAGTTTGATGAGAAAAATGAGTAATAGCATAATAACATTGTTATGGTAGAGAAAGACATTCCAGTGAAGATTTTCTGGGCATATTTCTGTTAAAGCTTTGGATAACTTTCTCAAAGCACTGTCATGATAAGCAGATGTTATCATTCTTTGACCCTCCAGAAAATCAACAAGCAAAATGCCTTTCGCATCCCCGAAAACCATTGCCATGACCTTTGCTCTTGACCCTCCATTTTTGCTGTGACTAGACCACTTCCACCTCTTAGTAGCCACTACTTTGATTGTGCTTTGTCTTCAGGATCATACTGGTAAAGGCAGGTCTCATATCCTGTTACAATTCTTTGAAGACATGCTTTAGAATCTTGATTCCACTTGTTTGCAATTTCTATTTAAATCTATGCTCTTGTCTGCAGCTGATCTGTTTGCAACAGTCTTGGCACCCATCAAGTGGAAAGCTTGCTCAACTTTAATTTTTCTGTCAGAATTTTGAAAGCTGAAAAAATTGAGATGTCTATGGTGTTGGCTATGGTTTCTGCGGTTATTGTTGATCCTATTCAATTAGGGCATGAAAAAGGTTAATTTTTTTTCTTGTAAATTAGGGTGGATGATCTGCCACTGTGGGCTTCATCTTCAATGTCACCTTGTCCCTTCTTAAAATAAGTTACACATTTGTAAACTGCTGGTATCTTTGGGGCATTTTCCCCATAACTTTTTGCAAATAATCAGTTATTTTACCATTCTGTCACCCAAGTTTCATCATGAATTTGATGTTTGTGTTTGCTTCAATTTTAGCAGAATTCGTGCTATTCTGATAGAGGTCCTTTCAAACTTTTCTTTATCAGTGCTTCCAACTAGATTCTTTTTGCACACTCTAACAAATTAGTACAAGTTTATTTTGGTGCAAATAATTTGAAATCCATGCATTTTTTTTTTTTTAACAATATACATTCTCCATGGATTTTTTTGAAGATTCCTCATGCTAGATTTTTGTTATTTGAACTTTTGCTTTTTCATAGCATGTTTTTGGTGATCTAGTGAAGTATTCAGAAAACTGGAATAAATAAATTAATGGCATTTTTGATCCAAGACAGTTCAGATATGTAGGTAGAATTGCCTGAATTAATGCCTAAAATATTGTAGGAGAGGTATTATTTCTAAGTTTAAATTGGACCAATATTTTCTTGCTTTGATATAGGCACAAAACATACCTTTCAAGATGAATGTTTATAAATGTGTTTAATCAGAAAGATGCACAGGAGTAGTTAGGTGGCATAATGACATGATAGAGTTTAGTGATCTCCTGGTGTTTGCATGTCCCTCAACAACATGAAGATAAGACTTTTCATGTTGGCCTGGACATTTCAAGCGTGTGTCTTATCTCTTACTGGAACTAAAGACCAGTGGATGAAAGGCCAAGTTGTCTTTCTTATTACCCAAACCACACATTTGCAGTAAAAAGAAAAAAAGTGTAAGCCAATTTCACTTAAGAATGTCCTTGTTGAAACAGTAAACACGTTACCATTTAAAATTTTGATACTTGAATACATATCTTTTTAGGTTTTCGTTATGACAAACTGGGAAATATACATAGGCCATTTCTGTTGCACACCAAAGTATGATGGCTATTGGAAGCAATGTGAGATTGTTTCAGTTGCAAGCTGAATTAGTCACTTTTCCCAAGAATATCAGGGTTTTGTTTTGTTTTAAAGAATTACTAACAGATGAGATACAAGTTATTCATGTTTGGGTAAAGGGCAGACATTTTCTTGAAAATTAATGACATCAGACTGTCAGTTCAGGAAAACAATCATCACTCTTTGTTGCTAATGATAAAATTAAAGCTTTCAAGAGAAAATTGAAACTTTGGAAAATGTAATCTTCCATTCTTAATATGACAGTTTCCTAGTACTTAAAAAGTTTCCGATAAGATTGGTGGTGATATTAATAAATGCCATTTATGATGTTGCCTAGTAAAGTGTGTTGACATTTGGGAGGTCTGCCTAACTCGGGGAACAAATAGGAGTTTACGAATAAATAAAAGATACATTCAAAGTGAAAGTTAGAAGCATAGATATATAAAATTTTATTGATATAATTTGATTCTACATTGCAAGCAACATTTAAGAAATTACCACTTCTCTACTTTTGATATTGTATAAAAAGCCAATTTAAATGTTCTCCTTGTTTCCAAAGGCATCTCTGTATAAGGCTGGATTTTCTTCATGTACTTTAACCAAAGCAATAAATGTCAACAAACTGAGAGTAGAAGATATGAGAATTTAGCTGGATTTTATTAAGCCAGATATTAAAGCAATTTGCAAAAATCTTTTTAAATGCCAGTTTTCTTATTAATTGTTTTTGATTTCCAAAAATATAGTATTTTAAAAAAATATGTAATTTATGTTACCATGTAGTTTTTGTTGTGATTTTAAAATTCATTAATAACTAAGTATTTAAAACTTCTTAGTTTTCATTTTTAAAATCATAACATTGATAAATATAACTTGTAAACAAAAGTTGTTTGTAATGATCAACAGTTTTGAAGACTTTAAAGGGACCTGAGGACAAAATATTTGAGAACCACTCCCACAGGGTTTACTCCCTTTTAAAAATAAGAGACAGCCGGCCAGGCACGGTGGCTCGCGCCTGTAATCCCAGCACTCTGGGAGACCGAGGGGGATGGATCATGAGGTCAGGAGATTGAGACCATCCTGGCTAACACGGTGAAACCCCATCTCTACTAAAAGTACAAAAAATTAGCCGGGCGCTGTGGCTGGCGCCTGTAGTTCCAGCTACTCCGGAGGCTGAGGCAGGAGAATGGTGTGAACCTGGCAGGCAGAACTTGCAGTGAGCGGACGCGTCTCAAAACAAACAAACAAACAACGATAAAACCACATACAGAAAAATGAATAATATAGAGCTATATCATTCAACAATAATACTAAAGTGAACCTCTGCATAATCTCCAATAGGGTCGAGAACAACATTACAAGCACCCAGAAAGTTCCTTCTGCCTTCCCCAATCACATTTCCCTCTTTCCCATATTTTATTTTTTCTTACATACTTTAAAATTTCTTTGCACTTATGTATAGCTCCCTATTTGTCAGATACTGCTCTATGGGCTTTAATTTACTTAATCTTCATGTCAACCCTAACAGGCACTATCATTAACCCATTCTATAATTGAAAAACTTAGGGTAAAAAGAGGTTAAATCACTGGCCCAAAGCCAAGTGGTAAGTTAATATTTAAACCTAGGCAATCTGTTCTAGCATCAAGTTAGCTGGTTACTTTTTTCTCATATTGTCTCTCTCTAAAACTTTAAATTCTTAGCTTGAAATCCTTAGGGCAAAAGTGGTCTTGGTGTTCTGTTTGGCTCTTTGGGTTTCTGCCTTGGTTTATTAATGCTATCTTGCTACCTTTTCAGTGCTTTTAGAAATATCTTAAAATATGCTTTCAGGAAATTTTAGATGCTTTTAATGACAGACTTGGTCTGATTACTTATCTTTCCATATGACATATTAATGTAAGATCCCATTCTGTATTAATATTGAACCCATGGTAATGTAATAAATGTTAAAAGGTGTGCTTGGGGTTTGAGGGCTTTGATGATATTCAGTATTTTTCTGGGCTTTATAAACTGCCTCAGTGCCTCAACTGGCCAATGTCTTTAGGGTCTTCACTTATTTATTCATTATCTATTGCTAAAATAACTTTAAGCATCACGTCTTTCCTTTGTAACTTTCCAAAACCATTCTCTGGGTTATAAATTATAGCTCTGTGTCCATATGTTTATATCTATAATTGCAGTACTATGTGCTTACCTACAAAGAAATTTATCTGCAATTTTTCTCCATTCATTAGACCAAGTTAAATCTCCTGTACTCCTCATTAATGTGGTGTTTTCACTACTCCAAAGAGTTTAATTCCGTCTTTAAACTTGTACATTGCCCTCCTGACTCCTCCATGACATTTAATTATTACATGAAATTAGTTAGAATACTGATCTTCCATGGTGTAAAATACTTCAACCATTTAAGTGTCCATTTATCCTTACACAAGACATTTCTCTGTTGTTGATAAATTAACCTTTTTCTCTAGTCACCGGAGACTGTAAGGATAGTCACATTGGAAGGCAATTTCCATGACAGAGTTTTGAATAAGCCCTTTTGAAGGACTTTTGGATGTTGAGATTCTATTTACTGAGTTCCCCCTTTACTTATGAATTTATTTTCTTCCTTCCTTCCTTCCTTCCTTCCTTCCTTCCTTCCTTCCTTCCTTCCTTCCTTCCTTCCTTCCTTCCTTCCTTCCTTCCTTCCTTCTTCCCTCCCTCCCTCCTCACTTTCTTTCTCTCTTTCTTTCTTTCTTTCTTTCTTTCTTTCTTTCTTTCTTTCTTTCTTTCTTTCTTTCTTTCTTTCTTTCTTTCTTTTTTCTTTCTTTCTTTCTTTCTTTCTTTCTTTCTTTCTTTTTCTCTCTCTTTCTCTCTCTCTCTTTCTCTTTCTTTCTTTCTTTCTTTCTGTCTGTCTTTCTTTCTCTTTCTCTCTCTCTCTCTCTCCCTCTTTCTTTCCTTTTTTTTGAAGAAGGAAAAGAACTCTATTGCCCAGGCTGAAGTGCAATGGCATGATCATGGCTCACTGAAGCCTCAACCTCTCAGGCTCAAGTGAATCCCCTGCCTCAGTCTCTGAATAGAAGGCATCACTGCTGATGCTTCGCTGAGTCAGAGGCTGGGAATAAGGCATGTACAACCATGCCTGGCTATTTTATTTTATTTTTTGTAGAGACAGGGTCTTGCTATGCCCAGGCTGGTCTTGAACTCCTGGGCTCAAGTGATCCTCCTGCCTCAGCCTCCCAAACTGTTGGGATTACAGGCACGAGCCACTGCATCTGGCTGAATTGATTTTCTTTCACGAAACTCTGATGTATTTGTTGGAAACTTTGTTCTTTTCTTTCCATAGATAAGGTTTTTGTAAATATCCAGTGATTTTTATTATCTTTTATAGATACCACTAAAATGGGGAATAGCTTAGTGCTTGTACTGCAGAATAGGATCCTAAATATACACTGAGAAAGTATCTTAGACACAGGCACATTCCCTGAAGAGTCAGTGTGTTGCCACAATGATCTCACCATCATGAGATACTAGGGCTCTTTATTGCTGTTTTCTTTTGTCCACATCTAGATATCATCAAGAAGTGACTTTGTTACCTGTACTGCCACTACTATCTTACCTTTTTTTTTGAAGGGAGCTAGTTTGATCAAAACGTTTTGTTTGTTTGTTTCTACATGCATTGGGCAGAAACAGGCAGAGGTCAAAAAATCATAGCTTTCTAGTGACCCTTTAAATGAGGCTTGCAGCAAATCATTCTCTTACGAGACACAAGTACTGCTGAAGTCCCGCTGAGTCACAGGCCACAAATCAAACAGTCCCTAGAAACCTGCCCTTCTCTGGCAGGGTTAGGGTTGAGACTGGGCCCTCAGGCCATTTGGAATGACCAATGATTTCAGTTCTCACTCTCTTCTCATCAGCACATATCTACAGTTGCAAGTAAGTGAATATTTTTTCTTTTTATGTATGATTTTCACTGTAGGTTTCCAATATAGTTATCTTGGTCTGGGTCTCAGACCTGCTGATATTGCCAATATCAATATCTGTAACAGGTCACTTATTTGTAAGTCTAAAGTGTTTGAAAACCATACTGAGAACAGGTATTCCACTAACCAGCATTTTCCCAAATATCTTTTGTCTCTTAAAGGGAAAGAAAGTAATTATTCCCTCCTCTGCTTAAGTGGTAAATGAAAAACATCTTTCTCTGAGCACTCAGAATTTTATACAGAATATAGGACAGTGTATAGCTCTGCACATAATAGTAACTCATGAATTTTCGTTGGTTGAATCAATTAAACAGACAATAAAAAGCATATCCTTTCAATAAATCCAGACAAATTTTGAAACTAAAATAGAAGGTATCTATGACGGTGAATTTTACGTGCCAACTTGTCACGGCCATGGGGTGCCCTGATATTTATTCAGGCATTATATTGGATGTGTCTGTGAAGGTGTTTGTGGATGAAACCAACATTTGAATCAGTAGACTGAGTAAAGCTTATTGTCCTCCATATTGTGAGTGGGTCTCATTCAGTTAGTTGTGGGCCTGTACAGGACAAAAGGCTGACATTCCCAGGAGTAAGGGGAAAACTTGTCCCACCCAACTTCCTTGGGCTGGGATATAATCATGAACAGAATGTTGGTAGAAATATGTACATTAGAGGCCATTCTCGTGAGGTTTCAGATAGGAATGAGGAACATGTTATAGGAAACTCAAGGAAAGGTTATCCTTGTTATAAAGTAACAAACTTGCCTGAACTATGCCTCCTTACTTGTTGCAGAAGGTAAAACTTGGGGGCAAGGAATTTGGTTACATAACTGAAGAGATTTCTAAGCAAAGTGTTGAAGGAGTGGCTTGGTACCACCTGACTGCTTATAGTAAATACAAGAAGAGAGAGATAAATTGAAGACGGAATTGTTAAGCAAACAATAAAACCCCAAACCAACCAACTCACAAAAATCCCCCAAAATATTGGAAATTAAATATTGAGAAAATCCTCAGTCTATCCCTATTGCAAAAAAAGATAAAGCATGTTCTAAAGAGAACACCAAAGGTGTGGCTGAACTATCACTTGATAAAGAGTCTATGGCATATATGAGCAGAAACTCTGCCAGTTTGAACAAAAGGGGATGGAGATGGGACAAAGTAAAGGAAGGTTGGCAGGCTTCTTGGATTCCACAAGGCAGGACCATAGAGGTATTTGGCTGTGAAGATGCACTGTTCTTCAAGAAAAGGGAAGAATGGTCCTGAAGTGAATTCAGAGATAGGCATGACTGCCACTCCTGCCACAGGCCCAGGGGGTAAGACTGTTTTCTCCTTGGTTTCAGAGAAAGGGGATCTAGCATAGAGCTATGTGGCCCTCACAGAGAGCCTCAGGGGTTTGGTCCTCTCAGACAGTTGTGGGGGCAGGTCCCTTCCAGATAGCTGGAGGGACAGAGTGGCTCTGCAGAACTGTGGAATGACACTACCATTCCAGGAAGCCTGAAAGTTGGGACATTGTATTAGTCAGGGTTCTCTAGAGGAACAAAACTAGTGGAAATATATATATATATATATATATATATTTATATGGGAAATTTGTTATGTATTAATTCACACTATCACAAGGTCCCACCTTAGGCCATCTGCAGGCTGAGGAGAGAGGAGAGCCAGTCCAAGTTCCAAAACTGAATAACTTGGAGTCCGATGTTCAAAGGCAGGAAGCATCCAACATGGGAGAAAGATGTAGGCTGGGAGGCTAGGCCAGTTTCTCCTTTCACATTTTTCTGGCTGCTTATAGTCTCCTCATGCTGGCAGCTGATTAGATTGTACCCACCCAGATTAAGAGTGGGTCGGCCTTTTCCCAGTCCACTGACTCAAATGTTAATCTCCTTTGGTAACACCCTCATAGACACACCCAGGATCAATACTTTGTATCCTTCAATCCAATCAAGTTGACACTCAGTATTAACTATCACAGACATCAGGACAAAGAGGATTATTCTCAGACCTTAAGGTCTAATGGATTTGCCCTCCTTGGTTTTGTATCTTCTTGGAGACATCACTACATTCTTTCTTTCAATTTTTCTCTTTGAGAATGGGAATGTCTATTCTCACCATTGTGCTTTGGAAGCCCATAACTCATTTGGTTTCCCAGGTTCACAGCTGCAGGGGAATTCTGCCTCAGAATGAATTATACCATGAGTCACATCTATATCTGATTTAGATGTTTAGGAGAGACTTTGAACTTTAAGCTTTAGAGTTGATAGTGGAATGAATTTAGACTTTTAGGGTTGGAATTGTTGGAACAAAATGAACATATTTTGCATGGAAGAAGAATTTAAAATTTGAGAGGTCAGGGGCAGAATGCTACGGACTGAAGTTTTGTGTTCCCCCAAATTCACCTGTTGAAGGCCTCACCCACAATATTTGGAGATAGAACATGTGAGTAGATGATAAAGGTTAAAAGAGATCATGAAGGTGGGGTCCTACTCCAATAGGGCTCGTGCCCTTATGAAAAAGGAAGAGACACCAGATCATGCTCTCTTCTGCCAAGCAAGGACACAGAAAGAAGGTGCCAGCTACACACCAGGAAGAGGGCCTCAGCAGAAACAGAACTGTCTAGCCCCCTGACTGGGCCTTCTAAGACTCCAGAACTGTAAGAAATAAATTTCTGTAACTTAAAACACCCAGTATATGGTATTTTACTATGGCAACCTGGGCAGACAAAGACAATATCCATCACATTTCTTCTGAGAAGCTCTAAATAGTCTAGAGGTAATAGGAGAGCAAAGTAAATCACGGTCTCATGCAGGATTCCTATAAAGACAGTATTCACTATTCACCTTCAGTAATGCCACTGGTAGACATGATCTGTACATGATATTGACAGTTGAGAGTGTTCTAGTAGAATTCTGTTGCATAATTCTTATTCCTGATTGCTTGGCAAATGAAATATAACAACCTCTAGGAGGTGAAGGTGAACTGTCCTTTTGCTTGTTGTGATTAACCAAAAAAATCAATTTGTCTTTTAAGGGCTCTTTACAGACTGTTTATATGATATAAAATATAGTAAGTGCAGCTTAAGTTATTAACATAAAGCCTTTAAAATGGCACAAGGACTCCATGAAGACAAAGTGATCAAATGAATTGCAGAACTGGGCAACAGTGAAGGGCTGTGAACTTCCCGTCCAGAATATTGTTTAGAAGATGTCCACACCAAATATAGTAAGAAAATTACGCTGCATAAATTTCCTCTGCAAATCTTTAATCCCAGTTCAAACAGTGTCCTCTATCTAACTTTTAGTTTTAGAGCCTAGGAAATGGGAAGAGAATTTGTCAAGATTTGGGGAGATGAAGAGAAGGAATGACCAAAAGGCTGGAAAATAAAGGAGTAGGATGGCTACAGAAATCAGAATCACTTAAGAAAAACTGTGTGGCTAAAATGTCTTCATTCATACAAAGGCCTAATCAGCAAGGTGCTGGACACTCTGTTACTGATTCAACTTGAATAAAGAAAAGGGAATTGTTGAAGTTGAAGGTTTATGATAGAAACAAGGGGAAATTATCTTACTAGAAGTAGTAATATTTACTAACAAGATAAATATGTGGTCACCTGAGTCTCCCAGAAAGTATTCCTCTCTTTTTTTTTTTGACAGGAGATCTCGCTCTGCCACCCAGGCTACAGTGCAGTGGTGCTATCACAGCTCACTGCAGCCTAGAGCTCCTGGGCTCAAGCCATCCTCTCAGCTCAGCCTTCCCAGTAGTTGGGACTACAGTAACATGCCAGCCACCATGACCAGCTAATTTTTTATTATTTTATAGAGATGAGATCTTACTATGTTGTCCAGGCTGGTTTCAAACTCCTGGCCTCAAGCAATCCTCCCCGTCAGCCTCCCCACTGGGATTACAGGCAAGAACAGTCATACTTGAGATCCCAAAATTGCTTATTTTGGCCTTAGGGCTTGTTATGGTCTCAGCACAGTCCACTTGGCCCATGAACTAGGGTAGCCATGAAGTTCTGGAGTAGCCAGTCAAATTGACCACTGACCAAATGAATAAATAGCCACTGTCAATGTCAGGTAGATAATTACAACTATTTCCTCACAAATCCACAAATTCCATTTTCACTTTAGTTTTCCAGAAATGTTAGTTAATAATAGATACATAGTCCAAATTTTCAAGATTATTTCAGTTTTACAATTGATAGAGATAGAAACAGAGTCCAACCTATTGCTAAATAATGCAAAAGGTGGTTAAAAGCCTATGTGAGGACACCTTGCACAAAGAGAGAGATGGCTGGGGTTTTGTCTGAAAAGATTTGGACAAAGCCTTTCTGGAGATGGAAGACTGGAATAAAAGACCTCTGCAATTTCTAGCAGCCTTATGATTCTGCAATTTATACGTTGGTTTTCAACACAGATAGTCAACAATAGATGACTGACTCTGTTGGCTTAAAGCAACACGTGGGTCTGCAGCTGCTTTTCCTCTCCCTGGAGCCTTCTCCTGCTTCTCTGATTTCTGGGTCAGGTATATGTCTTTACCTCTGTTGAGGAAGGGCCCTGGCTTCTGCAGAATGCCCATACTACCAGTGACAGAGCAAGAAGAGTGGACAAGAGTTTACAACAGTCCTTGGGCCTTTGTGTCCCGCTGCATGCACTTGAGCTCCAGCTTGTTTTGCTCTCCCCTACTTTGTAACTGCCCTAGGCCATTTGGGCTTCTACAATAAACTATCATATACCGGAAAGCTTATAAACAACAGAAACTTATTTCTCTCAGTTCTTGGGGCTGGGGAGTCCAAGATCAAGGTGCCAACAGATTCAGTGTCTAGTGAGACATCTGTGGAAGTGGGGAGAGAGCTCTCTAGGATTTCTTTTATGAAGACAGCAATTGCATTCATGAGGGCTCCACCCTCATGAACTAATCACCTCCTGAAGTCCCCATCTCCTAATACCATCACATTGGGGGTTAGACTTTTAACAAATAAATTTTGTTGGGACACAAACATTCAGTCTATAGCAATAATCTTCCTGACTATCTGCCCTCTGGACTTCCTGCATTGGCATCTCACTTGAAACTTAACCAGCTTCCACGGTTGTGAAATCCCTTATGATATTCTCATGCATATAAATCTCCTAGTGGTTCTGCTTCTCTGTTTGAACCCTGGCTAGTGCACATGACAAAACTCTTCCAAGAAGGTGAGACACCAAGTGAACACTTAATGAAATAAGTAAATGCCTCCACTAAGATTAGAAATGTGCAGTTGGTAGAATCCCACATCCTTCTATAATCAAATCACTTCCTTAAACTTCACTAGAGCCAAACCATAAGAGATGAACTGATAGAGAAAACTATTTAACCATATTCAAGGTCATTTGGTACCAGCTTTTAAATATTGATAGAAAAATACTCCCATCTCATACATAGGGAAAACAGGAGATCAAACACTTAAATAAACTTGAGCCTGTGGCTGTATTAAAGGGAGTTCAAAGTTGAGATTTTATAATATCCATATGGTTCCAGTTAGAGTTGGATGGATGGAGGAAAGCTGTGATGGTTATCAGACTGACTTCCTAGACTCAGATGTTAGGAAGTCATATATATAGTGTATGCTAAATACTTGCTGATTTCACTCTCTACTCTAGGCAGTGATGACTTCCCACAGAACTTATAAGAGAAAAACAGAGAATAATGTCATGTATAAGTCGGTGTGTGTATACACACATGCACATACACACATAATAATAGCTAACACTTCTATAACCCTTTGGTTGTAGTAACTTAGTCACCAGCATAACCTGTAACTAGGTAATATTATTACAACTATTTATCAGAGAGGAAGGAAGGCATTGTGGGATTAAGTGTCTTGAGAGGGTCGTGCTGAGGTGTCTAGTACCTATAGTCTGGTAACCAATGCAGTACTGCTCCAGGGTCTCTCTGCCTATCAGTTCCACTCTGAAGTGTATAATCCATTTGGGCATGCAGGTGCACAAATCTGACTCCATAGTTCATAACCTGGCTACAAATTGCTTTTTCAATTCCATCTTTCTTCTCTCTTAGATGTTCTTGCATTTAAAATTTCCATAACATTCTTATGTTTAAAAAAATCTCTGATCATATTTATAATAGATTTCCTAAACTCCTTGTTGATGTTCTCTCTCTATTATTTCTGCATCTGTGCCTATTGACTGATTTTTCTTATGGTTGTGGGTCACATTTTTCATGCTTCTCCACATGTTCAGTGATTTTTAATGGAAGCTGGACATTGTGACATCACATTGCTGCAAGTATCTCTCTCTCTCTTTTTCTATTTAGATATAAAATGACAGAGAGAGAATATATGTAAATATATAAAACAAAATATATATTTATATACTATATTAGCATATATTATATTACTGAATAATATAATATATATTAACATAATATATTTATGTATTATACTAGCATATATTACTTAAAATATATAAACATATATAAAAATATATATATAATATGTCTCTTTGGGGTTTTATTTTTCTTTAAGTAGTATTAAATTTTCTTTTGGCATTAAGTTATTTATACATGAGCTCCATATTTTTAAAGCTTATTTTAAAACTTGTTAGGATGGGTTTAGGCCAGCCTTTATTCTAGAAGCAGTTTAGCTTTATTATTAAGAGACTGGAGTGTCTTCAGTCTCTCCTGAATATTCTGGGTGTTTCAAGAGTATACTCCACGCTAACTGGATGAATCTGAAAGATGTCTCAGTCCTGTGTGAGCTCTGGGAATTATTCTGCACATAGCTCCCTGCTTTTTGTTGTTTTTCTTCAGAAGTTGTTTTTTACTGCCTAGCCTTGTGGATTCTCACAGTATGCTCACGTTATTCAGGCAAAGACTACAGAGGATTCCATGCAGATTTGGGGGATGTTTTTATCTGCATAGCTTGCTTCTCTAGCAACCTGCACCACACATTCCAATCTCTCCATCTTCCCTGAACTCCAAACTCTGTATCCTCAGCCCGGTGAGAGTGCTATGCTCCTTCTCCCTGTATTGTGGCCTGGAAGAAAGGAAGGTGAGAAAATTACAGAGGTCACTTCATTTGTTTATTTTCTCTCAGGGATCATAATCCTGTACTGCCATTTCCAAGATCTGGTAACAGTCCTTTTCTATACTCTGCCCTGTTTCCTAGTTGTTTACAGTAAGAAAGCAAATCTGATATCAGTTATTCCATCATGACTAAAAGTGGAATCCAATAATTTTATTGTGAATGAATTATTAATAGATAACAATAGTTTAAATAACTGAGTACGAATGAATTGATATAAAACTACATTGACTAAAGCTTTATGTTTATGTTTTTTAATATGTATAACTTACACATTTTCTTTTCTAGGTTCTCAGTTGGATTGTGAGAATTTTTATGCTTTTACCATCTTTTCCTACATATATGTCATCAAAGGGCCCTGATACATGGTTTTGCAAGGCACATCTGTGGATTTCTGCAGATACTTCAACCATATCAATGAGTATTATTTCATACTCAGATCAACTGTTCACATATATAATGAAAATTTACTGGTCTATATTTTTCTCTCAGTCCAACCATCCCAGGAAATGGATGAAAAATGAAATAAATCCTGTCGGCATTTTTACCACTCTTAGGGGCAAAAACTATTACACTTTTACGGAAGACAGGAAGAGTATTTTAGTGGCCAAGGGACCAGAAACCTTGGGGTACCTCTCACAGGTCTCACAGGACACAGATGTCCTGGTTGCATAGTGTTCCTGAGCACAGCTTTAGCTGAACGCTTGTATGTCAAAGGGGAGTTCTCTAGCAATGGAACAAAACTGATGACTCAAAGAGAAGGCCCTGAAAGGAGGCCATGTGTCTGAAGATCTGGAACCACTTGTCAATCTCAATCCTACTTTGAATGGGAGTCTTCTTTGTACGGAAAGCACTTTTCTATTATCTTTGAGCATTCAATAGAGGCTCAATACATGCTTGTTAAATAAATCATTGTGAAAGGTGAGCGCACTCCCTTGTAAACATCTCCCACCCCAGTGCACTCTCTTCCTCTTAGGTTGTAATTTGTTTTTTTTTTTTCCTCACCAAACAAACACAGAGGCCTTTTTATGAAAGTATCATTTTCTAAAATATACCCATAAATCAAATGTGAAATGGATACTTTGTTTGGTAAACTAACATTTTACAAGGTTATGGGGATGGTGTATTTATTTATTTATTTATTTATTTATTTATTTATTTAGAGACAGAGTCTCTTTCTGTCGCCCAGGCTGGAGTACAGTGGCATGATCTCAGCTCACTGCAACCTCTGCCTCTCAGGTTCAAGCAATTCTCATGTCTCAGCCTCCCAAGTAGTTGGGACTACAGGCATGCGTCACCGTGACTGGCTAATTTTTTTTGCATTTTTAGTAGAGACAGGGTTTTGCCATGTTGGCCAGCCTGGTCTCCAACTCCTGAGCTCAGGCAATCGACTTGCCTCTGCCTCCCAGTGATGTTCTTTATAATCCAAAGTCAAACTGCTATCTCTATAATCTATCACCTGGACTGAAGAAGAACCGAAGGGGCACTGTGCAGCATTAGCACCCGTGTCCAAGTCTGCTGTAGGTACATTAAAGATGCCCATGCAAGCAATTTAGATGCAAGTTCAGGATCACTACCTTTTCTGTCATTCTCCAGAGGTGGGGGACGGGGAACCAGTCAGTTATGAAGCACTTCAGAACTCCTGGGAGATATCGATGATATGAGGCATCTATATATATAATAGAATTATATAGCTCCCAGTAGTGTTGTTTTGAGAGACAATAACCAATTTAATATTTTGAAATGACTTGCCCAGACAGCACTCTTTGGAGCATCTTTTGTTTTTCTTGACCTCCGTCTCAAAGGTCTTCCAGCTTTGAACAAATTCCACAATTCTCTGGACTTCCTGAGGAAAGTAGCTAAGATGTCTCATTGTTGCAAATGGTTTTTTTTCAGAATTTCAGATTGCTGGTGTCAAAAACATAACCAAACAAAAAATGTCTTAAACTTGTTCTTCACTGGTTATGTTCTCTTATTCCATGTTTTCCTTACACATTAAGAGCATGAATGTAGATCCAATTAGACTGGGCTATTTCTTAACCTATATTCTTGTCCTTGGAAATGTGAAAGTGTACCATGACTACTACGGATAATGGCCTGCTTTTACAACTACTTCACAGTTACCTGATGCATACTCAGAAATCATTTGAGCAACATAAATTAAATCAAGTAGGAATGTGTGATTACGTAGAATATAGTTTTAGTTAGAAGGCCTGGGTCAAACCCCTGGAATTAATAGTTCCTTTGTCATTGAAGGTGGCTCCACAGATGATCTAATCATGGTCTCTTTATATGATGGGTGGAATATTTCCCACTTTACTTACATTATAGGATTAATAAAAAGATTAATAAAATTGCATATAGCATGCATATATCTCTCTATATACGTGTGTGTTTGTATCCCCTATTCACATTAACTAGGCAACAGTTTCCTATTTCTCCAGGAATTTCATAAAAGCAATTTTTATGTAAGTAATTTATTGGTAGTGAAGTGGACAAGAGTAATAATCATAATGATGATGATGAGATGAATAACAACCATTTTCGTGGTACCTCTTTAAACGCTTTGCGTACATTATCTTAGCATTTGTCCAGTTGAGGAAACTGAAACTAAAAGATCGCTTTGCCTCAGTCACACAGCCAGGAAGCCCAGCAGAGATTCACACTCAGGTCTGACTGGGGTCCACGTCTGTGTTCTGTATACTACTGTGCCCCTCTTGCCCACTGTCTGGTAGAGCCGAAAGAGTTAGCAAGAAAATAAGGAAAAGTAGTATGAGACATATTTAAAAATAATTCACAATACAGAAAGGATCTCTTGCCCAATCATTAAAGAATAATAAATCAACAATAAATTATGCAAGTGATGTCTGCCAATATAAATATGCAGTGTAACTAGAAACCAACGACAAAAAGTAAAATCTACCTGATTGAAGACAAGAATCCTTTTAAAAATAAATCTTGAGTCAAAAGAAATATAGAAATCAAAATTATACAATTTCTAGAAGAAAAGCTTATAGAAACCATGTTAGCATTTTTAAAAGAAAGAAAATAAAAGCAATAAACATACAATTCAAAAGTTAAGAAAACACGCAAAGACACTAAAAAGTCAAAATAAGGAAAGAGTGAGAAATACAAGTGGAAAAATCAGTAAAGTAGGAAAAAAAAAAAAAAAAACCACAGAAAAAAAAGCCCAGGTCTTTTATTGTTTACAGTTTTAAACCCAGGATGTATGTATCTGATATGCAGTAGGAGGCGTTTCCAGGGCCCTGGCCACTTAAATGGTAGCATGCTCTCATCATGGCAAATTGGATGGGAGAAGGCATGAAAGGCAAAAGCATCCCCATCCTTCTCCAAACTCCACTCCAAACGGCAAGCAGAGCCTGAATGGTGTCTCTGAACATGCACCCTTACTGGCCCTGGGGTCAAAAGATCACAAGATTTTGGAGGAAAGTTAGAGTAATTATAATGCCCAGGGTATAGAATACTGTAACTGTTCAAACAAATCAGTAAATAAAACTTTTGTCTGGACTATAGCATGGTTAAAACAGGTAATAGAGAATTAACCTCAGAGGCAACCATAGAATACATAAAATAGCTTCAATTGATGGTCTCATTAAATAAAAACTTTCAAGCTAATGGTCAAGAAAAAAATTAATGAAATTTTTCAATTGCTTTACTTAAGAAGAAATTAAGTGCGAGGCATAAAATTGTACAAGTGCCTGTTTCTTGGCATGAGTTTTGGAATAATGCTTGTAAAAATCTGACTTCATGTTAGATTTCAAATTAATTTTACATGTAAATTAAATTTCATAGGGAAAGAAAATTTCCTTTTTTACTTGTGCAGTTTTCAAAAGACTGAATTTTAAAGTGAGTTTCAAGGACAATGGTAAAATCCTCAAGACAAAGGCCTTACTAAAGCACATTCTTTGTACTAAAACAAATGAAACAACTTGATTTTCTGGCTGGAAAAAATGTTCTGAGCATTTGGTTTGGTTTTAAATATCTTATTAGAAAACAGTGCAGGGTCTTGAGCTATAAGAATATATAGACTTTCACTATCAAATGAAATCATTTTTAAATTTACAATAATCTTTCTGATTCTGATTGTGTTTATTGAATATATATTATAAAATATTAATACCTTGTCATAAATATGATCTCTTTTCTCTCTATATATATAGATGTGTGTGTGTGCATGTGTGTATACACACATAAACACATATATATGAAAAAGTTTAATTCATATATATATACTGTGATAGACATATTCCAATATAATAGTACCTGGTAATAAATTTCACCCCAAGTGCTTATGAATTATACATATCTGATTAGTATGAACTTATACCTAACCACAAGTACTTAGAAATATAATATTATCTACTTTATGAAAGTCACAGACTTTACTTTAGAGCTGTTCTATATATAGGGTAAACTTCAAAAATCAGAAAAATAGATATTAACTTGTTGATATGATTCGAGCTGTGCTTCAACTCACTTTTCTCATCAAAACTATGTCCTGAACTCAGGTATCACAGCAACTGAAATTAAATGAATGTAGAGCATTGCAATTCTCTGGCTAGAGCTTCTTTAAAATGAAATTGCTTTGGAGAAGCATTAGCTCATTGATTTATTAGGACCTTGTTATGAATTATTGATGTATCAGGGGCTTTCTATTAAATTAGACAATTTGAGGCTGCAAAGAGACACTGTCAAGGGTCTACAAAAAAGGATTTGGTGTGAGAGACACATCCTTAGCCATACCATGGGCAGGCCCAGGCTTGTGATGCTTTGCTTGTTAGAATGCTGGCCCTGAGAGGGTAGACAAAAAATGCCAATAAGCCATGTCACTGTGGATGACTTGAAATCATCAGTATCATGTCCTTTATTTCTCTCCAGATGATCTAAAACAGAGATCATTAAATCAAATATTTAGAGGGGACCTCAGGTGACATTCATGAGAGAAGCAGGCCTAATAAGGCTATGACAAACTTGAGAGTGTGCCCAGCTCTACTTCGGATGAGTAGCACCATGTTTTTAGGGTTTTAAAAAATAACTGGAATGTTATATCTAATGTGAAATTCCCCAAATTTAAAATGTTGGCACTATATTTGTATTAATTGCATAGGTCATCAAAACTACATCATTAGGCTAGAGTTGGTTTTTGGTTTCAATGTTCTATGCTTTTAAAGTACTTGGCCCTAGGTTTTATTATATGAATAAAGAGAGTGGGGAAGATTAGGTAGTACAGTGGTGAGGGTGTTGTTTATTATTCCTTCATTCATTGTAAATTTAAAAGTGGACCTACTATATTCTAAGCCTGGTTTTACTCATTGTGGATAACGTGGTGAGCAAGTCTCCGCCTTTATAGAATTTGTATTCTTGTGAGTAGGAGTGGGTGAGACTGCTGTAAAAATGGATAAGGAAAGATGAGAAAGAAATGCCATGAAAAGTGCAGATCCCTAGAATTTTTGAGTAGTATGAGAGTTTGTTCCTTCTTATTTCACAGGCATGGAAAATGACTCCCATAGAGATTAGTGGATTGCTCAGGATATAGTAAGTTACTGGGAGAATCCAGGCAAGAACCCAGGGCTGTGTTTGTGGTTGTGCAAACTATGCAATTACACAGGGCCCCACGCTTGGTTTAATGGTCTGCTGTCACTGTTAGATATTCTTAATTATCTTTGAACTTGTGATTTGTAACAGAAGTGCAATGCAATGATGGAGCTCATGCTGTTACTTGCCGCTTCGTGTGCACAGAGCATGTGATGGCTTTGAGCACAGAATTCTGGTATACCACAATGCATGGAGTTCAAGGAGACTCCAAGTGATTGCAAGGTAAGCCTGTTATGTTCATTCTGAGTGATTGGGAAGGGTGGTGGGGGCCCCTGACAACCCCAAGAGAGGTTACACTTTCCATTCCAAGGAGAACTTGCTTAGAACACAAAGAGAAGACTATGGTGTTCCAAGAAACTCAAACCACCAAGGAGCCCTATTGTGTCCTTTCTTACGTGTGTTATGCCCTTGCAGTAGTCAGCCACTTATGCTGAACGTGCTGACATAGAAAGAAAGCGAAAGATAGGGCAACCCACAGTTCTTTTTCCTTTCAATCTTTCCTTAGCCATCAGTAACCCCAAAGGTAGGGAGAGTTTGTGGAATGTGTGTGCGTCGAGAATTGAAATAAACACATTCAAGTTTGTTCTGTGCAGTGTTTCCACTGTTCTGGTAAGAACAAAATAAATATGCATGTAAAAACTATGAAATACATGGTGTTGGATTTCAGTGATTCTGCATACACATCAAATACTCTTACATTGGCATTTAAAACTCATTGCACAACATAAAGCTAAATGGTAAAATTCACTCATAATTAAATTTTTTTTTTTGAGATGGAGTCTTGTTCTGTAACCCAGACTCTAGTGCAGTGGTGCGATCTTGGCTCACTGCAACCTCTGCCTCCCAGTTTCAAGCAGTTCTCCTGCCTCAGCCTCCCGAGTTGCTGGGACTACAGGCGCACGCTGCCACGCCTGGCTAATTTTTTTGTATTTTTAGTAGAGACGGGGTTTCACCGTGTTGCCCAGGCTGATCTTGAACTCCTGAGCTCCCAAAGTGCTAGGATTACAGGCATGAGCCACTGCACCCAGCCAATTAAAAATTTTGATTTTAATTTACTTAGAACCACATTAAACAACATTAAACAGAATTTAAAACCCCGTGATGAAGAAGGAAGGAAACCTTATATTATTTTAGTACCTTCAATGACTCTTTTCCTGCTTTTTGCCAATGAACTCTGCATTTTCATTTTGCACCTGCCCTGCAAACTACATAGCTATACCTGCTAAACCCAGGTTAGAATCCATTCTCTTCACTTGTAAGTCACAATGCCTCCCTGAGCTCTGGTTTGATGTTGCAGAATTGAATGGTGATATTTATTAGCCTAGAACAAGGAAACAATGAAGCCTTGTTTAAATAGTTTTCACTTTATCTAAGCTGTCATAATCATAATTTCATAGTAAGTATTAATGTACCCAAACTTGCCTATCTTTGGTCTGTTCTGTTTTTTAATTAATTTATCTCATGGCCCTGCTCATGAAACAAAATGAGGTAGTGTACAAGCAACTCATAAGACAATTTATGTTAATTACTGCTGTTTTGGTTTAATTGTTGAAACGTGGTTATCTGCTGTTGAAATAAAAGAGCAGTTCTTTGTGTCAGCTGGAAACAAATGATTAGGATATAGGATGCCTTTTCCAAAGAGAAGAGCTTTTCAAAGAGCACATTGTCATTATTTTGGGAAAATCATTCTGAAGAGACAATATTTGCTCTTTTTTCTTTTCCCTTTCAATACTATTAACATAAATTTGAAAAGATTTTGATAAGCATTCGCATCTCCTATGAGGTAGCATATGAACCTGGATACAATTTGGTTTCCAGAACAGCTGGAAGCATTAGCCTTGTGTATCAGCTTGCTAGGGCTGCCATAATAAAGTACACACCAAAAACTTAGTGACAGTCTTAAACAACAGAAATTTGTTCTCTCATAGTTCTGGAGGCTGGAAGTCTGAGGCCAAGGTGTCAGTAGGGTTGGTTCCTTCTGAGAGCTGTGTGGGGAATCAGTCCCATGCCTATCCCTTACTTTGGGTGGTTTGCTGGCAATCTTTGGTGTTCTTTGTTATGAACAAGCCTCACCCTGACCTCTGCCTTCATCCTCACATGGCATTCTCCCTGAACACGTGTCTGTGCCCCCAACTTCCCTTTTTTATAAGAACACCTGCCATATAAGGTTAGGGGCCAACCTAAAGACTTTGTTTTAACTTGTTTACCTCTGTAAAAACCTTATCTCCAAATAAGATCACATTCTGAGGTACAGGTATTAGGACTTCAGTGTATCTTTTCAGGGGATACAAGTCCTTGGAAATATTAAACTTGGCCAGGATAAGGAATCAAAATCTGCTTCCAGTCTCCATCTGTCTCCGGCTTACTATTCAATTATTCAGTGGAGGCCAGCCTGTAGAAGCCTCATGAGGCTGACACTGGAGGTTTCCTGGTGACAAAGATCAAAGAAGATGTGTCCCTTCTACTCCAATACATTGGTCACCTGAACGGAAGGTCATGCCCCTTTCATCCCACCATGCCGTAGTTCCGGACACATGTGTATGTGTGTATGTGTGCGTATTCAAAAGGAGTCCGAAGGACTTGGAAATGTTGCAGCAACTTCCCCCCAGAGTACAGTAGACTTGTGTGGACACCAAATACCACTCCTATTGCATGGTTTGATTAGGATATCTGACAGAGCATCTAACAGTCCGCGAAACTTGGAGGGCATTCAGGAGTTGTTTGTTAAATAAATAAAACTAGTGAGTGGGAGCTCTGTTTCTTACCTACTTTCTCCAGCTTTTTACTGCCTGATCTTTTTTCACTAGAGTCTAGACCATGAGTAGAGGATGCGGATGTATTTATATGTTTAGCTCCTGGTCCATTGTCAGTGGGGTCCACCATTATCCCCAACCACTTGTACCCACAACTCACATGCTCTCCATAAAGGAAGTTGATGCTTGCAGTGTACAGTCAAGTTTATTCCATATAGATCATCTAGCTTTTTCCTACCCTTAGAAATTGCTTGGACTTAGAGCAATGATTATGCAAGTGTGTGTCTGTGATCTGCCTGGGACTGAGGTTGACAACCTCCTTTCTATCTCATTATTTTGCTGTCTAAGCCTTTTTACTGACTTTGGGTGACAGGACAGGTTCTTCACCAAATCCGACTTTTGGATATCTATTCCAAATTGAAGAATGAAGTCAGTATGTTATGTTTCAACTTAGTTTGACTTCGTGAATGGGAAATAGTTTGAAGGCTTTTTACATGCTAATCTTAGTCTATATTGAAAAACTGTTGACAAGTTTTATTCATTCACTCATTCATTTACATGTATATATTTGCATATTCTCTTCACTATGTCCATTTAAACACAAATATATTTATACTTCTTGTAAGTGAAGATGTAGACACTAAGATAAAGAAGGCAAAATACAGTTTCCTAGACTGGGGGAACGCCCAGGCAGAAATATTTTTCAGGATGTTGGAAGTATGGGTCTGGAGTTCAGGAAAGATATTTGAGACTCAATTCTCTCAAGATGACGGCTTGACTCTTGATATTAAATGAGATTACCAGGGAAAGAGTGAAGACAGAAGAGCAAAGAAAAGGGACAAGAGATAAATCATCATGTTAGGTCAAAAGAGACAAAATTATTCAACTGATTCCTGATTTGGGACTTTGATGTCCCTTTCTGGAGTTTAAACAAGCTTGACTTAGTTTTAAAATTAAACCACAGTCCTATCTCTTATGAATTTTGTAAGTTTGTAAATCCCTGAGAAACTTCTGCTGCTCACCATGACTGACATCCTCATAGCCTAAGCTTGTTATGTCTTGAGAGCCAGGGCTAAAAATAATGGCTAAAACTTATGTATTACTTTCTCTTGTACTAGACATTAAACTGAACAATATTTACATGTATAATATCATTTAATCTTCAAACTAATACTATAAATCTATCGATTATCTCCATTTCACATATAAATACCAGGAATGATGAGGTTAATTTATCTAATATTAAATAACTGAAAACTGGCAGAGTGCGAGTTCACACCCTCAGCATCTGATGTGAGAACCTGTGCTCTTAACTATTGCCCAGAACTGCTTCCCTGTGTTCTGAAGGTTAAGGCAGAGTCTCATTCGCTTTTCCAATCTTCTGTCTCAGACATTATAGAAACCAATGAAAAGTAGTTATTATTCAACAACTATTATCCAATGGCACAGACTTTAATTTGAAAGGGTTCAAGTGAAGATTTTTGAATGTAAAAAGGAGAGCAACAAAGTAAGCACACACCCTTGGGTAAACTAGCATTCAGGTCTTAAGAAACTACAGGTGAAATAACGTAGTAAGTTAGTAAGTTAGGGTTGTGAAAAGGTGCTCAGAATGTCTTTTCCTTTTCATATTAATAGCAGCTCTCCCTGACCTTTACCTCATTAAAGGTCACAAGTCCACTCCTGTCCCCATCACCCTTACCAGGAACCCACAGCAGGGGAAATCACAGAGTCATTCATGGGAAATGCAGGCTGCCAGTGTATGACGTTTTCAGTTTTTCCCATACTCACCTTCCTTAGGGCTTATCGACATGGTTATCTGTCCTTCTTACCTTCCTATTTTTAAAATGTTATTTATTTATTTATTTGAGACAGGGTTACACTATGCCACCCAGGCTGGAGTGCAGCAGCATGAACATAGCTCACTGGTCTCGAACTCCTGGGCTCGAGTGATCCTCCTGCCTTGGCCTCTCGAAGTGCTAAGACTACAGGCGTGAGCCATCAAACTCTGCCAAATTTCCCACTTTTTTCCAAGGGAGAAAAGTACCTGCCTATTTCCAAGGCTTACCCTTACTACAAATTGCATATATGACTATGATAATTTTTCTGAGTTAAGATGATAAAAACAATCATAAAGTGTCAGTTCAATGGAAGTTCAAGAGGAAATTCAGTGACTTTGTTGAAGGAATCATATTCATGTCTATGTTCTCAACACAGAGTCTGGCATACAATATATCTCCCAAGAGTGCTTTCTGAGACAAGATGGAGGATATATTTCTAGCTGAGGGTATTACCTAGAGAGGACAGGCTGGATAACACAGCCAGAAACTCCAGGCAGTTCAAAGAATGCTGAGGACCCAAAGCTTCAGTGGTGAAGGGAGAGAAAAGCATTGATTCTCAGTGCTTTTTTCCTGAAGTTCCATGTTTGGAAGGTTCTGAGATCTGTGTCTCCATGGATGCTGACAGCTAGTCTCTGTTCTTGTTCACATTTAGTTTTGGGGGTGTCCTTAGAAATTCTAAGATGTCGTCATCCTTATGGTAAAAGGCAACGTAAAAAGATAATTAATGCGTCCTTAATCATTTCAAGCATCTCATAAGAGCTCTTCATTATTCAAACTTGCATCAATATTTGGTACTTTTGACATATATATCAACACTTTGAAATACTTCTCTGCACGTATTGGGAAAGTAGTGAGCAATGACAGTTTGTTGAATGAATTAAAGAAGAAGTGTGCTTCTGAGAGATAAACTAAGACCAGAGACCATTATTCTGTAATACAACCAACCGAGTCATATAATTTGATTTTTTTCAGCACCCAGGATGCAGACACAAGGAAAAATTGGTGGTTCACTTGACCCAAAATCAGAGATTTGCTAGGTTAAGTGGGGTGGGACATATGAGATTGCTGATGAGAAGGCAGAGGAAAAGGTGAGTCTATGCAAAATAGGGAGTTAAGCATGAAAAAAAACCCACATGAAAGAATCGGTGGACTGAAGATGTACACTCTCTCAGGGAAGATGTGGTGAGAAAAGGGAGTGGACTGGAGACGAGGATTTGAAAGCCCTCATCTCAGAATTAATTACAATAAAGTAGAAGACTTCAGAATATTGATGAAGAGAAAAGCTATGCATTGTTTGCTGAAATGGAATTATGAAAGCCAGTTGTAAGATTCTTTTTGAATGCTCCTTGAGGTTCTTGTCTTCATTATAGTTAAACAGTTAAAGTAGCCTAGGGAGACATACCTCCTGACTAGTCCATTTCAAGTTATCCTACACAGCATTTCTAAAAGCAAGAAAGAAGAGTGGCTGATCACAGCTCAGTATTCATATTCTCTTATGGGAATATGTCCATTTGTGCTGCACTGTAAACTGACTACTCTCAGCTAGCCCAGCCGGCTTAGCAGTCCAGATCTGTTCTCTCTGGACTATGCCAATTTTTGGAAGATACCCACTGGACTGTGCTTTTGGAATCTGGTACATCTTTGGTTCTTCTCTCAATTCTTAGATGCTAGATTTAATCTCTATTTAGAAACCACCTACTTCCCTTTCTACATTTTGGCCTTAATCTTCTTTCTTAACTCTGGGTACCTTTGCTCCATTCCCTACAGTAGATGAATTCATAGCTATGGTCTCCTGTCTTTACAGAACTTTATTGTCCATCAAACTCATTTGGCTTAGCCACACATTAGGCCTGCATTTCTTTGAGTTTATTGCATTTAGTTGTTTTCCAAGACCTTATTCAATATCTCTCAGGGATCCATTCCTAAAAGTACCTGCTCTTTAATTCTTACTTGGTAAGTTCTAAGAAATGAGACCACACTTCAAGTATTTGATCTCATCTTAATTTACCTGAGATGGACCCAAGGGGCAGTATGTGTCTATGATTATGGCAACAACAGTACCACGCAAAAAGCAGGTGGATGTTTTAGGGCAGATATCTCTTTCCCTGTGTCCTTAAATCATAATAGATGGAAACACTATGGGTTAGAGAATAAGCCATTGAGGCCTCTTTCTCAGCTATTTCAGGGCAAGACTAGACTAGCCTAGACAAAGAATTAGTCTGGCAGATAATATTCCTTATAAAATACAGGAGCACAGAATGTCTAATAAGGAAGTTCATGGATGATTTCTCTTCCTTGAAAATTGCAGGTTTAATTTTGTTGACCTTTCTTGGAACACGAGGGCAAAACATATCCAGCACTGGGAAATCTGTCGCCATTTTAACGTGTGCTCTCCCCTCCTGATAGAATGCTTGTGTGTATCAAAATGGGGAGCAAAAAGGCTCTGCTGCCGGAAAGAAACTGACTTTGGAACTAGGCCTGATACCCCAGCAAGCACTCAGGAACCCAGCATTAGCAGGTCTCATCTGTGTTTTAAGACACAACTGGTCTAATGAAGTGTGAAGCATTTTGTTCTCTAAGCAAAAAGCTTCAGGGAAGGGAAGTTTGGGAAGCTGTGAGGTTACTTTGCACATTCAAAATTAGTTGCTTTTACTTTCACAGAAATTAATTTTTTCATTCTATCTTTAAAGGCTCTGAAACGTCTTGCAAAAATGAACTCTCTTGAACATTTTTTTTTTGCTTTTTTAATCAGACAATTGCATGAAGAATTGTTTTTTTTGTGTGTTTTCTTCTCTAAGAACCAGTGAGCCTATTCCCTAAGTATTAACTAAATGAGTAAAGATTAAGTTCACCACACACTTTTAGTAGGTTTACTCTCTTGAACATTTTTAGCCCAGAGTCTCTCAAACTTATTTGAAGAGGAAATCCCTTTTATTTTCTTTTGCATAATACCTATTAATTTTGGATGAAACTCAATTATTAGATAGCTATAGGACCTAGGCAATTATTTGAATCTCTATAGAACTGGCTTTATTGAGGTGCACTTTGGCTTTAGTCCATCTGCCTACACTGAGGGGCATCCTGAGATATTGTCCTGGAAGCTCTTTATTAAATTAATTGAAGGACTGATATTGAGGAAGTGTTCACTACAGACCACTTTTCTCTTCATGAAGACTCAGGGAGAAATTTTTTCTGGGTCTCAGTATCAAGAAAACTCTGATTCTTTTGGGTAGTAAGTATGTTTTTATTTTATAGACACTTTAACATTTTATGAATACTATACATTATGTCCTCTGTGCCAGCAGATAGAAGAGTCAGATTTTAAGTCATCTGACCTGAGACTCTCAGCATGCAATTTATTTAATAACCTCTTTCTTGGCTTAATTGTTCTCAAACACTTTATTTCGCTATCCTCACACCTATTTAATTAATATAAAGTTTCCTATTCCAGTGTATGCATTTTATAAATTGGAGTACATTCCTATTATAACAGAGAGGGTATAAATACATTATGTTTAAAACTTCCCTTCAACATTTAAATGAATGAATGAGACAATGAGGTGATTAAACGCTCACATAATTCTCATACACCATACACTATACTAGTTGCTTTGAGGAATATCAATTCAGAAAAAATACTGATATTAGAAACTTTATAGCTTTATCTTTTACATTTAATACTATCATCCATTTCCAATTAATTTGTACATGTAGCGTGAAATAGGGATACCTTGTCTTTTTTCATATAGATATCCAGTGCTCCAGTACAGTCTGTTGGAAAGATTTTCTTCACCATTTAATTGCACTGGCAGCTGGAGTGAGCTGAATGGTGACCCCGCCCGCCAAAGTTATGAGATCCTAATCTATGGAAAGTTTACCTTCTTGTGTGATTAAGTTAAGGACCTTGAGATGAGGGGATTGTTCTGCATTATCTGGGTGGATACTAAATGCCATTATAAGTGTTCTTCTAAGACAGAGGCAGAGAAAGATTAGACACACTCAGAAGGCAGAAGGAGGTGTGATGATGGGAGCAGAGGGAGTGATTTGAAGATACTATATTGCTGGCTTTAATGGTGGGGAGGACCATGAGCCAAAGAACTGGCTTCAAGTATGGAAGAGACAAGGAATGAATTCTCCCCTACAGAGCTGCAGAATTGTCCCTGCCAACACCTTGCTATTAGCCTAGTGATACTAATGTTGGACTTCTGGCCTCCATAATTTTGAGAGGATTTAAAGAAACTAAAAAAAAAATCTTTGGCTATGGTATAAATCACATAGCAGGGAAAAAATGAGGCTCAGCACAAAGGAAGTCCCCCGCCCCCCAGCACGCAACCATCTCCACAGGGTAGGAAACAAAATACCCTTTGGAATTAGGGAGAAGTTCGGGGAGAAAGTTAGAGAAGACTAGACTAAGGGCAGAGACACTACTTGAGTTCCTTGGGAACTAGCATATGTCATTCCCTGGCTTTGTACCATGATGGAAGATGTGAGGCAATATAAACCTCAGACAATTGCAAAGCAGGTGCATTCCACTTTCTGTTTGGAAACATGAGAGTCCCAGAAACCAGCATAGTGTGGCAATGGTCAAGTTGTCATGACCAGGGAAGACTTCTAGCAAGTGGGCTCAAGAAAAGATTCAGGGGAGTTTCAGGGAAAGCAGCTGATTGTTTCCGAGCACCTGAGGAGGCTGTAGGGAAGCACAGTGAGAACTGAGTGACTAAATGACTAAAGCCAGGTTGGAGATAAAGAAGCTGCAGAAGGCAGGGAGTTGCCATCTAGAGGCAATGACTAAGTTCCTTGTCTTTCGTGACTGATGTTGGCATAATGCCCAAAAGGCCAGTGAGGCCAGACTAACTTCAGTGGTATCAGCTGAGGATGCCCAGTGACATGGGCTCATGCCTAGAATTAGGAGGGTAAGATTGCTCCAACTCAAGCCCATGAGGATTGTTTACTTTTCTCTGGCGCCAGAAGAGAGCAACACATGAATCTCTCTGGGAACTTAGATCAACCTAGGAGTTGACAATAGAGATAGGGAAAGGGAAGAAACCTTCAAAGACTGAATATGCTCCCCAAAGTGGCTAAGAACTGGAAAGCAACTGAAATAATAATTTGATTTTAAAGGTCACTGATTGCTGTATATTTATTAAAATGGGGTAGAATATTAATTTTGTTTACTCTGTGGAGATTGGAGTTTTAGGAAAGAGTTGAATTCCGATATAAAGAAATAAAGAATAAAGTTATATTTAGGCAACTCAATTGTTAGTGTATAAGGTTTGACCCTGATATACATATATATGTGTGTGTGTGTGTGTCTGTGTGTGTGTATATGTGTATATGTGTGTGTGTGTGTATATATAGCTAACATTTCTATTTTATGGTTAACGAGTGTGAGGCTTAATCAGTTAAGTAAATTGTCTATGGACGCATAGTACATGGAGACAGACTTCAAATCTTCAAATCCTGGTCCACCCAACTCCAAGGTTTGTTCCTTTTCCATTGTTAACACATTGCCTCTGATGGAAAAACCACCATCTAAAACCTATTAGTACCACAGAGAGTTCACTTCACTTTCCTCAGTTCTCCATCTGTAAAATAAAGGTCCTTCCCAGATCTAACAATGTATAGTTCTATTGTATGGTTTAGCAGAGATAAGTGAGTAATTTATTTCTCTGTAAGGTACTTTGAGAGTCACCATCTTAATTATATTAAAGTTGAAATATGAAACAGTTGAGAAATTGAACCAGAATTCAATGGCAAGTTTGGCATATGACACACTCATTTTCTTTTCTTGTTGGTAGGGTCCGAACAGGGAGTCAGAAAAGTCTTATCTAGCCACCAGCATTATTCAACTTGAAGGAAGGTAAAGTAATGGGAGTTTTGTTTTTTGGTTTTGGTGGGGCAATGAAGAGAACTCTGCAATGTTTGTTTTGATTAAAGCAGGTGGTGAGAGCTAAATTTTACCATAATGAAAGTTGTTAGACCTCTAACAAGTATCAAAATCTCTTTGCAAACAACCTCTTATTATATAAAGTTTGGGTTGGAGACACCTGTTTCAAACATAATAGGAATCAAGATTGGAGAGAGAAAATAGAGTTTTTAAATGAGTTTTCTTATTCTAGAGTCTTCTGAAGCATTGAAAAAAACTATATTCTTCAAATGATACAGCTAGCTGCAGAGATCTATTTCTTGTTGGTCTAAAACCCCATAATTCCTAATTAAGCCTTTTCTGTACCCCTACTTATCTTTTCTATTTTGGCCTGCCTTTTATTTAAAAGAAAAACATGTCTAAAGGTCGTAATAAAAGGTTGAGAGTTGTCTTTCAGGACTTTAAGGAGATTGCTCCACTCTCTTGCTTGCATTGTTTCTGATTAGAAAGCTGCCATCATCCTTATCTCTGTTTATCCATATTAATCTGTCTTTTCTTTCTGGCTGCATTTAAGATATTTTAATTATTACTGCTTTTTGGCGATTATGGGCTGAAATTTGTTCCCCGAAAATTCGTATGTTGAAACCCTAACCTCCAATGTGATGGAATTAGTGCCCTTTTTAAAAGAGGAAGAGATACCAGAACGTTCTCTGTGTGTGTGCATGCACCATGGAAAGGTTGTGTGAGGACATATAGCAAGAAGTTGGCCATCTGCAGCCCAAGGAAAGAGTTCTCACTATACGCTGACCCTGCTAACATCTTGATCTTAAATTTCCAGTCTCCAGAACTGTAAGAAAATGCCTTTTGATTATGTAAGTCACCAAGTTTATGGTATTTTGTTATGGCAGCCTGAGGAAACCGAGACGTTAGCAATCTGATTGTGCTGTTCCTTGGTGTAATGTCCTTTATGTTCTGTGTATTTAGAGTTCACTGAGATTCTTGGACATGTGCATTTATTGTTTTTTTTCAAACATGAAAGATTTTCAGCTATAATATTTTCAAATATGTTTTCTTCCAATCCCCTCATCTTTGAGAACTCCAATTACACATATATTAGACTACTTTCACATCCCCCTTGGCTTACTAATGCTCTTCAACTTTTATTTCTATTTTCTGCTTCACTTTGTACATTTTCTTTTGTTATGTCTTCAAGTTTACAGACTTTTTTTTTTTTTTTTTTTTTTTTTAGCAATGTCTAACCTACTGTTAATCCCACCCATTGTAGTTAGCATCTCTAGAAGTCTTTAAAAAATATATTCTTGGTCAGGTGCGGTGGTCCAGGCCTGTAATCCCAGCACTTTGGGAAGCCGAGGTGCCTTAGATCACCTAAGGTCAGGATTTCAAGACCAGCCTGACCAATATGGTGAAACCCCATCTCTACTAAAAATACAAAAAATTATCCAGGCGTGGTGGTGTGCACCTGTAGTCCTAGCTACTGGAGAGGCTGAGACAGGATAATTGCTTGAAGCTGGGAGGCAGAAGTTGCAGTGAGCCAAGATTGCGCCACTGTACTCCAGTCTGGGCAACACAGCAAGACTCCATCTCAAAAAAAAAAAACCATATATATATATATATATACACACACACACACACACACACACACTTTGTTTCTATTTCACATGCTCGATTTTTCTCTACCTTTTTGAATATAAGGAATATGCTATGGACTGAATGTGTACCCCACAAAATTCATATGTTAAAGCCTTAAACCCGAATTTGGATTTATAGAATTTGGAGGCATGGTCTCTAAGAGGTTTGGACCTGGTAAGGGGAGGAAGAGAGACCCGACTGCTCTCTCTCTCTCATGCTCTGTCATGTGAGGGCACAGTGAGAAAGTAGCCATCTACAAACCAGGAAGAAGGCCCTCACCAGAATCTGATCGTGCTGGAAACCAACTTTCATAATTCCCAGCCTCCAGAACCATAAGAAGTGAATTTCTGTTAAGCCACCAAGTCTATGGCATTCTCTTATAGAAATCTCGACTGACTGAGACCAAATCCAATTATAATAATACTTTTAATTTCCTTGTCTACTAATTCTATCATCTTTGAAATTTGAAATTTCTGGGTCTCATTCATTGATTCTCCCCCCCAACATTATGGGTCATATTTCTAGCTCCTTTGTATGCCTGATAATTTTTACTGGATGCCAGACATCGTGTATGTTATTTTGTTTGGCGCTAGATATTTTTGAATTTCTATAAATATTCTTGAATTTTACTCCAAGATAAAGTTAAATTATCTGGTAATAGTTTTATTCTTCTGAGGATTACTTTTCAGCTTTATTACGTGAATCAGAGCAGCCTTAGTTTAGGGCTGATTTCTTCCCACTATGAGGTAATGCCTTCTGTGTTCTCTACTCAATGTCCTGTGAATTATGAGGTTTTTATTCCCTTGCTAGAATGAACACAAACTATTCCCAACTCTGTGTGAGTTCCTCAGATTGCTCCTTCTAATACTTAGGGTGTTTTTCCCCTCCCGCTCCAGGTCTTTTCTTACAGTACTCAGCCATAGATTCACATGAGCTGCTCAGGGGATTTCTGGAATTCTCTTTCTATGCATTCTTTCTTCTCCCATGATCTTCCCTGCAAACTCTTCTCTCCTGGTCCTCTTCAGGCTTTGAACTGAATGTTCTCAATTCACAGAGATTTCTAGCCTCTATTTGGGCTCCCCTTCCCTGCCCTATGACCTAGAAACTCTCCCAACTCTAAGCAGATGCCTTCATAAGTCTTACGTTGTCTATTTCTTCCCTCTCAGGACTTATATCCTGTACTGTATATATAATATCTAAAATATAATGACCACTGTTTTATGTATTTTTTCAGGGTTTTTTTTTTTTTTTTTTGATCTTTCAGTCAGGAGGGTAAATCTGGTTTCTATTACTCCATCATCGCTAGAAGAGAAGTCAGTTTACTTCTATTTACACTTATGCTTGGTTCTCTCTTCACGTACCTTTTCTGGCTTCTGTACTGGCCTAAACAAATTAAGATCAGTATTTTAGTCAAAGTTCTTCAGATAAACAGAACCAGTAAGATAACTCCATCTATCTGCCTGTCTGCCTATCTGTCTATCTATCTATCTGTCTGTCTATTTATCTATCTATCTATCTATCTATCTATCTATCTATCTATCTATCTCATATAAAAATATATGAGAAGGAATTTCTTTTGGGAACTGGCTGATGCAGTTATGAAGGCTAAGTCCCATTGTGTCATTCACAAGCTAGAGAACCAGGGAAGCTGGTAGCTTGGGTCAGTCCAAGGCTGAAGGCTTGAGATTCTAGGGGGCGGCTGATGTAACTCCAATATTCAAGGCTAAAGAATCTGCAGTCCTAATGTCCAAAGGCAGGAGGAAAAGGGTATATCAGCTCCAAAAGGGTGTGCAAGAGAGAGAGAGCACACACAAATTCACCTTTCCTCTGCCCTTTTGTTCTATCCAGGCCCTCAATGAATTGAATGGTGTTTGTCCATATTGGGTGAAGACAGATCTCCGTCCTTAGTCCACTGACATAAATGCCAATCTCTTCCAGAAACACTCCTACAGACACATGCCAAACTTCCTTTACTAGCTATCTGGGTATCTCTTAACCCAATCAAGTTGTCACTTAAAATTAACCGTCACATTCAGTAACATTTAAGTTACGTTTGGTCTTATTTTCGTGACTGCTGCTTTTAAATCCCAAACATATATAACTGTCATTATTATTATTATTAGGCATTTCATCACATGATTCTAGTGCTGCATCGTCCACTATGATAGCCACTGTGTTATAGTAAGGGTGCGAACTTGAATCCTTCCCTCAAGAAACTAATAACTTACTAGATGGGTAAAACAAATGCACAAATACCAAAACTTGGAAGAATACAGAAGAGATAGAAATGAAATTACAAGTCAAAAGAAGTAGATATTTTGTTTAACTTGGCAACAGGGGACCACTGCAGTTGGAAAAGATTGAAAACCTCCCAGAAGGGGAGGGGCTATTGGGTATTTGCATTGTGGGTAGTCCAAGTTGAGATGGCCTGTAAGTGTAAAATATACACTAGATTTCAAAGATGTAATAGAAAAACAGTAAACTATCTTCTTAATAATTTGTTATATTTACTGCATTTTGGATTGAATATATTTTGCATATAGTTTCATGTTACTTTTTACCCCGTTGTTACTATTTTAAATGAATGTACTAGATAATTTAAAAATTATATGTGTAGCTAGCATTATGTTCCTATTGGATAGTGCTTTCTAGAACACTTTCAAAGTAATTTGGAAACATCTACTCTTAATCCTAGGATAGTTGCTACGTCATTGGCATGTTAAGAATAGAAAATGTGTGACAATGAAACGGAGAGAAATCTAAATAAATGACTTAGGTTGTCATCCATTTCTCTAAGAAGATACCCACAGTGACCTTTGCAAAACTTTGTCACTTTTCTCCGGGCTCCCATTGGATTAGTTGCCACTCTCAAGGCAACCTCTTCCTAGTTCTGCATTTTCCTCTGTCTGTGTCAGCCTAAATATTCTTCCAAGATAGCGGTTCTCAAAGTGTAGTTTCTGCTCCAGCAGCATCGAAATTACTTGGGAATTTGCTAAATATGAAAAGTCTCATGTATTTATGATTCGTAAACTCCCACAGGTGGAGCCCAGAAATCAGTGTTCTCATGAGCACTCCCTTTAAGTTTGATGCATGTGCATTATTGAGAACCACTGCTCTAAGATCTCATATTTAACATACTAAACACATCGTCTTCCAGGTCACCAACCTGCTCCTCTTCCTGATTTCCTTATTTCTATTCATCTTTCTCCTTGTCACCAAGGTGCAAAACATCAGTGTCATATTCACTTCATCCTTTCCTCTCAATGTTTACATCCAATAAGTCATCAACTCCTACTGGATTGACTTTCAAGTACCTTAGTTTGGACTGAATACACCTCACTCAGTGTTTCCAAATGTTTTCTCTCTTTTTTTTTGTGCTCATCCCTGCTATGTTCTGGCCAAATTGAATTACTTTTTTTCTGTAATCCTCTTCCCAAAGAGCATTTTTCTACTTTTTCTGCAAAGTTCTAGCCACTGGTTAGAAAGTATTCCTCGTTCTTGAGAATCTGCCCTCTATCCAAATATTACTTGGATAAATATTACTTATTCTTAAAGGAAGTACCAAAGCCACTCTGGGAGGTTTTTAGTGTTTTCTAACCTGCAATGGTCCCCTGTTTCCAAGTTAAATAAAATATCTATCTCTTTTGACTTTTAATTTCATTTCTATCTCTTTAATATTCTACCATTTGTTTTTATATTTGTGCATAGGTTCTACCCTTCTAGTAAATTATAAGTTTCTTGAGGGAAGGATTCAAGTCCGATTTATCTTATCTTCTAAGAAATGGGAAAGAGGGAACTAATATTTCTTATATGTACTCTTACCTAGGGCTTTTATTCTTTCTGTTCTTGTGCCTCAAATATTCTTCCCCCAAATAACTCTTTTCCTCACTTTCTTTAAGTCTCTTCTCAAGTATCACCTCTCAGAGAAACCTTTCTTCTTTTCTTATCCTGTTGCCTTACTTTGTTTTTCTTCGTACCACTTATTCCTACTGGACATATATATGCATATATAGGGATATATTTTAAATAGCTTGAATTAGAATTATTTATTGAATGAATGAACAATATGTTTAATTCCTAAGCTTCAATCACTGCATCTTTAATGTATGGATGGTTAGACCTACATGTAGGAAGTTTGGAAGAATAAATGAGGTGACAGAAATTCATCACATAACACAGCATTTGAAACATTGCAGCATATGGTAACTGAAAACTATTATTATCATTAACATTATTATTCTATTAATACATATTGTTTTGGGGTTTCTGCCCTTTCTCCCTGATTGATTTTATGACATCTGAGTGCAATGACTTTGGCTAACTAATCTTTGTACATCAAAAAGAGGTATCCGGGGCGGGGCATGGTGGCTCACAACTGTAATCCCAGCACTTTGGGAGGCTGAGGCAGGTGGATCCCCTGAGGTCAGGAGTTCAAGACCAACCTGACCAACATCATGAAATCCCGTCTCTACCAAAAATACAAAATTAGCCGAGCATGGTGGCTTACGCCTGTAATCCCAGATACTCGGAAGGCTGAGGCAAGAGAATCGCTTGAACCTGGGAGGCAGAGGTGGCAGTGAGTCAAGGTCTTGCCATTGCACTCTAGCCTGGGTAACAGGAGTGAAACTCCATTTCAAAAAAAAAAAAAAGAAGTATCCGGTAAATAATTGCTGAATGCATGACAACCTCAGCATATCATGCAGCCTATCTGGATTGTAGTTTCTTGATGTACAAACAAGAGAATTAGAGTCTCCCAAGTCTTTTTGGGCAGTGCTTCTTCACTAAACAACTTGTTAAAAACCCCATGGTCTGATAGTTTTGGGACAGAGGGTAGAATCAAAGGACTGTGCTTCTTTTAGTGGTATATTCTTAGCTACTTCAAATCTTTACAATATCCTCAGTGAGAGACAGACACAGGCTTCTTGGATTTGATGTTTACCAAAAGGCTCTAAATATCCTCTCCTTCTTTTCTATATAAAAATACATGTATATAATTTTCTCCACTTCCTCTTGATTAAACACAGTTCTTTTTTCTGCCTTTCTGGATTTTACCCCCAACATATTCTTATGATAAGTCAACCAACTTTTTATAAACCACTGAATCTTGGTGTCATTTGGTGTGGATTGTGCTGCACAGTGTTTCTGAGAAGTTCCTGACAATTGAGGTTCATTACAGTTTTCTAAATTAGGTATCTTCCATGTGAGAGCATAAACAATTGTTCTCAGAGTTGGGCTAGAATTCTGTCTTTGCTGGATCTAAATCTCCTTGTGTTTCTTGAGCAAACATGTGCTCCTCTCTGCTGTAATTTTAGTGAACTTTTTGCCAGTTCCTGCAGATCTTACATTCTGTCTGGGTGACTAATGATATCTTCCCTTTTTTCTTGAGCCATCCTGCGATTTCATCACATAAGTGGTAGCTCGGTTTCTTTCCTTGAATACTCAGAATGTTGCCTTTTATATGGATTGCTGCAAACATCAGTAGAATGGGATCTGAGTTGTAATTTATTTGACCTGTGTGAGGACAGAAAAGCAAATCACATTTCTGATGAGAAGGAAGTTTTGTTTCTTGGAAAATGTTATTCTAAGACCAACTACAAACATTATCATCCCCTCAGAATAACATAAAGAGTCGGTGAGATAACCCCAAATAGCTATTTGGATCAGTCAAGTAATAGAAAACTAGTGAAGAGAACTGAGAAGAGAATATGGTGAAAAAACACCTCAAAGGGCCAGCCACATTTGAGTTGGACAATTGTTGCCATGCTAAACCACGTGAACCCAGTATTGCCAACACTTCTAATATTTCAAGAGAAAGTAGAAATATAGATTTTAATATGAATTTTTCTGATTTTCAAAGATTGATGAGGAATTAAGCTGAAAACAACATTATTTGAGTGCTGAACACATGTATGTGGCCAAAGGCTATTAGTTTGTAATCTCTGGTCTGTATGTTCTAATAGATTTTTTTAGGTGAAGTTATTAATTAAATAGAATATTTAACTTATTCTATTTAAATTAGTTTAAATATTTAAACTATTAATGTTTAAAGTATTTAATTAGTTTAAATTAAATAGAATATTCCCATTTTCTGCTAAGTTTTCATGGAGAAGTGCATCTCTCAGGATAAAATTTTCTCCAAAGATATTTCCATTTTTTTTTCAGACTCTAAAAGGCTTATATCAGTTGCCTGTGATGTTCAAGACAGTATGACAGATGCAGAGCTAAGGCATCGTCTTCCCCTTTATTCAAGGAACTCATTATTTAGTTAGGAGAAATAGACAGAATACTTTCCTCCCCATAGGGTGCTATTTCTTAAAAACATGGCAAATGGAAATGTCAGGAAACTGTCTGTAAACATTATAAAAATTTAGGAATTCAGGGCTGGGCATGGTGGCTCATGCCTGTAATCCCAGCACTTTGGGAGGCCAAGGCAAGAGGTTTGTTTGAGTTCAGGAGTTTGAGACTAGCTTAAGGAACATGGCCAAACTCCGTCTCTACCAAAAAAAAAAAAAAAAAAAATTAGTTGGGTGTGGTGTTGCGTGCCTGTAGTCCCAGCTACTCAAGAGGCTGAGGTGGAAGGATCACTTGATCCCAGGAGGTTGAGGCTGCAGTGAGCTGAGATTACACCATTGCAGTCCAGCCTGGGTGATAGAATGAGACCTTGTCTCAAAAAAAAAAAAAAAAAAAAATTCAAAGCAGGATGGTGAAATAATATAAGGCTGTATTGATCAGGGTAGACATTGTGAAGCAGAAAGCATGGATTTAGACATGATAAAAGGACAGGAGAGAATTGCAGAGAGGGAGCAAAACTGCAAAGGAGGGATTGCATGTGACACTATTTGTGAGTAAATGAGAATACCAGTCTCTTGGTAGTTAAAAGGTTAATGTTGGGAGTAAAGTGGTGAAATTTGCATTCTAAATCTGGCACACACAAAAAAGTACTTTTGAAAACATGAAATATGAAACCAAAGAATTTGGGTTATCTAGTCCTGGCTACAAAAAGGAACACATCATCCTTTTAGGCTATTACTATCTAATATTAATACTTTAATCTGAATTAATTATTTTCCTTTAGACTTCATGTTCAACAAGCAATTCTCTGATTCTCACTTGACATCCCTGTGAGCTAGTGAGATTGGCCATAAAAAACAACAAGTGGGTCACAGAAACTTTTGATTTCTATTATTTTGACCCAGCTAATTTTACTCTTTTCTCCAAGGATGTTGACACAATTAATCAGATATATAATATATATAGGGGTATGTGTGCATATGTGTGTATATATATGTGTGTGTGTATATATATACACAGACATATATGTATTTAGTAATATAATGTTGCCAAAATATTATTTTCCAGGTAAAAATTCACTGAGCCAGTTTATTGTTTAATTCTCTCTAAAAAGCAGTCAAATAATTTTGAATTCTTTTCTTTTACCATTTTTGTCTTACTAAAATTATTTTCAGTGGGTTCAATTAATTTTACTATGGATTTTACCTGATCACTCCTGCAACCCAAATTAACTTTTTATCAGATATAAGTTCTTTCATTTAGAGTTTTCTCTTTTATAGTTGTTATTTCTACCAAGTCTGATTTTCTGATATCAAAATTTACTGCTCTAAATTTTATGATGTTTGATTTTTTCCTGTAAATATTTTGATAATAACAAAATTTATAGGTAAGTATAGCTATTTATATTTTTATCCTATGTTATCTCCATTAAATCTATGTTTGGATTTCATAATATTATGAATTAGATGAAAGACTATTAGCTTGTGTTTATTTTTTAGTATGTCTATGACATAATGGCCAAATTTCCTCCAGACATTTCTGTCTAGATTAGATTTCTTTTTATTTTAGGATTGAAAAATTCTGTTATTATGCTGCCAACAAGCATATGAAAAAAGCTCAATATCACTAATCATTAGAAAAATGCGAATAAAAATCACAGTGAGATACCGTCTCACGCTAGTCAGAATGTCTATAATTAAAAAGTAAAAAAAAAATAACATGCTGATGAGGTTGCAGAGAAAAGGGAACACTTATACACTGTTGGTGACAGAGTAAATTAGTTCAACCATTGTGGAAAGCAGTATAGTGATTCTTCAAAGAGCCAGAAGCACAACTACCATTTGACCCTGCAATCTCATTACTGGGTATATACTCAGAGGAATAGAAATCACTGTAGCATAAAGCGAATGTTCATTGCAGCACTGTTCATGATAGCAAAGACATGGAATCAACCAAAATACCTATCAACGACAGATTGGACAAAGAAAATGTGGTACATATACACCATGGAATACTATGCAGTCATAAAAAAGAATGAGATCATGTCTTTTGCAAGAACATGGATGGAGCGGGAGGCCATCATCCTCACCAAACTAACTCCTCAGCAAACTAACACAGGAACAGAAAACCAAATGCTTCATGTTGTCACTTATGAATGGGATCTAAATGATGAGAGCTTATGAACACAAGAAAAATAATAACAGACATTGGGGTCTACGTAAGGGTGGAGGGTGGAAGGAGGGAGAGGAACAGAAAAGATAACTATTGGGTACTGGGTTTAATACCTGGATGATGAAATAATCCGTACAACAAACCTCTGTGACCTGAGTTTACCTGTTTAACAAACTTTCACATGTATCCCTGAACCTAAAGTAAACATTCAAAAAATTATATTATTAATCAGCTTTTTTCCAGGAACTTCTAATCAGATTATATACCATGCACTCACTGTCCCTGACATTGGTGGAACAGAGAATAAACAACAGGATCAAAGCAGAGGGACTGAAGGTACCGCTTCATGACCAGCTATCTTAGACACCCTGGTTTTTATGTGGTTATCTTGGGCTCACTTGTTCAGCAAGTATTTATGAACTTACATGTGTGAGACATAACACTTTGCAAATATGGGGGTGAGCATGTTTCCATAAACCCTGTGTTCATGGAGCTCTCAGTTCAGTGGCGAAGACAATACAATGGTCAATTACCATAATGTTTGATGGAAAATGCTAGGTGAGATGGGAGTGCAAAACCAAATGTAGCCTGAGGGCCAGGGAGACTCCTCTAAAAGAATGATGTTGGGGCTGAGGCATGCAGGATGAACAGCAGCCAGAGGAAAAGAAAGATGTGGTGGAGAGTAAAAGCATTGCAGGAATCTCTGTCATTGCTAGAGCCATAGATTGGGAGGAGAGTGGATCAAATGAGGTAAAAGGGAGGGAGAGATCAGATCACACGAAGTTTTGTAAGCTATTTTAGAGTTTGAAATTTACCTAAAACACACTATGAAGCCATTAAAGTATTTTTAAAAGAAGAATGACATGAGAAACTCTAGAACAGTATGGAGAATTAGTTAAAGACCACAGGCTGGAAGCAGAGCGGCCAGTGAGGGTTGGCTACTATTGTGAAGGCAAGAAATGACGTTGTTGTGGCCAGAAGAGTGAAAATGAGAATGAAGGGAGTAGAGTATTTTGAATAATATCTATTTATTTATTTATTTTTATAATTTCAACTTTTATTTTAGATTTAGATTCAGGAGGGACATATGCAGGTTTGTTACATGGGTATATTGCATGATGCTGGGGTTCAGGTTATGAATGATCTCATCACCCAGACAGTGAGCATAGTACCTAAGAGTTAGTTTTTCAACCCTTGCCCCCTCTCTCTTCCTCTCCCTTTCCAGTGTCTATTGTTGCCATCTTTATGCCCATGAGTATCCAATGTTTAGCTCACACTTATGATTGAGAACATGTGATATATTGTGATATATGGTTTCCTGTTTCTGCATTAATTCACCTATGGTAATGGCCTCTAACTGTGTCCATGTTGCTGTGAAGGACATGATTTCATCTTTTTCATGGCTGCATAGTATTCCATGGTGTATATGGACCATATTTTCTTTATCTAATCAACCACTGATCACCTAGGTTGATTCCATGTCTTTGCTATCATGAATAGCACTGTGATAAACAACCAGTGTGTGTGTCTTTTTTTCCTTTGGGTTTATACCCGGTAATGGAATTGCTGGGTTGAATGGTAGTTCTGTTTTAAGTTCTTTGAGAAATCTCCAAACCACTTTCCAAAGTGGCTGAACTAATTTACATTGAATAATTTGTAAAAGGTAAAATTGATCTCACACTTGAATAGATGCATTGGGAAATGGGTGAAGTAGGAAACAAGAGTTTGCCTTGCACAAGGGAGAATTGAATGAAAGATTTGCTAATGTAGAAATCTCTAGAAATATTGGATTTGGGGAATAATATAATAACAGGTTTAGAAATGCAAGGTTTTGTGTTTCCATGAGATAAGAGTACATGTTTAGTGGATAGTTGGAAATAAGACTGAGGCATTCTTGAGGGAAATGACTCCATATGACAGATAATGAAAGACACAAGCATGGATAAGGGCACCCTGGGTAGATGAGAATTGTGGGAAAGACATTGGGCCCATGGCAGAACTCAGAATCACCAGCGCCTGAAGTTCAGGTAGAGGAAGGTAACTCTACAGAGGATAATGAGGAGTGAACAGAAGTAGGAAGAAAACCAGGAGGGAGTGATGTCAGGGAAATCAAAGAATGATAAAAGTGTCAAAATTCTGCTGAAAGGTCAAGTGAAGTTGAAGTCCAAAGGAAGATGTGTGTTTGATTTAATGACACGTTGTTGGTAATGGGATTATGGCAGAGCCGGAAACCAGATTGAGTGAATAGGATATGCAGAAATGAAAACAATGAATTCACGAAGTTTGCTTGAAAAGAAGCACAGGAGAAATAGAGCCACAGCTGCTGTAGGACAAAGATGAAGATGTTTGTTGTGAAAAGATACACGAATATATTTCAAGTATGATGTAAAGAAGTCTCTAGAGATGGAGTGGGTGAAGTTATAGAAAAGAATAAGAGGTGAGGAGTTAGAAATCTACAAAGCAGAAAGCATTGAGAACCAGAGCACAGTTGTGGGATGACCCTTAAATTTCAAACAAACAAGTTCTTATCAGTTATCCTCATGGCCTCCTGAAACCCAACTTGACATTTTTCTCTTGGCTTCTGTGCTCAGATTCTTAACCGTATCTTTTCTCTATTTTGGAAACATTGGAAATTCTGACTGAACCTCCTCCTCTCTCTTTTCATTCTCAATCTCTATATTAAATTCTGCCTCCCTTTGACCCTGTGAATCCATAAATACATCACTTCTCCGTGTTTCTCATCAAAGACGATAGATGCTGAAGCCAGATGGCTGCGGGTTTAATATGGACGCCGTCACTCATTTTTGTTGTTTCACTTTAAACAATAACCCAATCTCTCTGGCCCTGGTTTTCTTATCCATAAACATGAATACACACACACACACACACACACACACACACACACACATATATATATATATATTTTTTTGAGACAAGGTCTCACTCTGACACCCAGGCTGGAGTACAGCCTCCTGGGCTCAGGCAATCCTCTTGTCTCAGTATGCTGAGTAGCTGGGACCACAGGCATGGGCCACCACACTTGATAATTTTTAATTTTTTTTTTTTTTTTTTTTTTTTTTTTTTATTGAGACGGAGTCTCCCTTTGTAGCCCAGGCTGGAGTGCAGTGGCGCAATCGTGGCTCACTGCAACCTCCACTTCCTGAATTCAAGCTATTCTCATGTTTCAACCTCCTGAGTAGCTGGGATTATAGACGTGCGCTACCACTTCTAGCTAATTTTTGTATTTTTAGTAGAGACAGGGTTTCACTACGTTGGCCAGATTGGTCTTAAACTCCTGAACTCAAGTGATCCACCCTCCTCGGCTCCCAAAGTGCTGGGATTACAGGCATGAGCCACCATGCCCGGCCAATTTTTAAATGTTTTTGTAGAGACGGAGTCTCCCTGTGTTTTCCAGGCTGGTCTTGAACTGGTTGCAATCCTCTCGCCCCAGCCTCCCAAAGTGTTGGGATTATAGACCTGAGCCACGGTGCCTGGCCAAGGTTATAATTTATTGAAAATTAAATAAGAGAACATTGTGGGTCTTAAGTGTGTTTATTTCCATCTCTTCCTTTATAAAAAGAGTTATCTCTCTCAATTGGCAATCACCTATGTGATTTATATAAGCATCTCCGAAGTTCTCATTCAGTTTCATTCAGTTCTCGTTCTTATTTTATCCTAATGTTGCTTTTTTCCTCACAATACTGGTCATCCTACAAGTCTCAACCATTATGGACCATCTGTTGCCACCCTTTAAATCAAAATTCTGGGGCAGGAAGAAAGAAAGATTGAGTGTGGGGAGGGGAGAATTAGGGCCAAGTTGTTTCCAAATATGTACTCATAAAACACAGCAAAGAATCAGGAAATAACGTAGGTTAGACAGAAACAGAAACTCTCAATCCTGATTTCAACACTGGAGGACATATTGACCATTGTAAACGGTATTGCTTGATCTTGTTTCTTATTTTACAAAACAAATATTGCAAGTATTTAGTAAGGATTGGAGGAACTTGTGAATTAAAAACAAGAAACTCTTGAAATGAGAATTGTGAACCTGCAATAAATTTATTTCTGTGCATAATATGTTGATTTCTTACATGGGAGCAGCCAAGGACCTGTTAGCATAAACAGATATCTTATAGAGAATCATTTGTTTGTCATGTGGTCCAGATCAAATTCCATTGTTCTCAATGGAAGTAGGAATTTTACACATCACAGTGAGATGTTAGTAAAAGCTGCATATAAATAATGTCTTCAAAAGTGATTTTACAGGCAACAGAATTGACCACTCATCTCATTTTAAAAACTCTGGCTCATTTATGGATGTACCAGTTCATTATATGAATACTCACTTCAGTTCATAATCCTTCTTTTTGGTAATTAACCCATGTTTCCATATAACTTTAAAAGGGAATCTTCAATAGCATTTTATGTAATATTTCAACTCCTAGGCTATGGGATAAGCACTTGAGTGCTCATGATACAGGTCCCTATTGAATTAGAAGCAAAGTAGAAAGTCTTGACTATTCCTCTGGCCATTTTGCTGGAGACCATCGAAATGCTGGAGAGCCTTCTTTCTGGCTCTTTCATTGAGGGGAGCAACTGTTCTAACTCAAGATAAATATAGTTGGAAATGGAAGGGAAAAAATTAAATCCTGGGAAATCAGAAAATAAAATGTAGGAAAAGCAGCTCTAGTGCATGACACTACAGAGTGTGTCAAGCTGTTTTTGTTTAAAATGACACACAAAATGCAACTTAAAAAAAATACATAGGTGTTGAAAAGCATTTCCTTTTTGGGGTGGGTGTGGTTGGCTTCTATTCACTCCCTCCAGAGCTGTGAACTCTCTCTAACTTGGAGACTCGTCTCCTCTCACTACATCTCATTTCCAAACTTCATGAAAAACGAGGTGTCAGACACTGAAGTGATTTCAATTTGGCTAACAGTTCAAGAAACTAAACTACTGATTGCTTTGTAAGTCTCTGTCCTGAACAGAGCAATTGAACACTACACGACTATTTGTTTCAGAATAGAAAATTCAATCAATGGCTTTCAAAGTAATTGGAAAGTCCTTAAATTGGCCAGACTCAATGTCGGTTACTTTCATGCTGTCCTGCACACATTGCCCTGTGAAATTATTTCAGGATACCCAAGCTCTATTTTCCATGTCAGCTCTGATTTGTAGTTGCAAACATGTTCTCTCTTTTACTCCAATTTCTTTCCTACACCCTATGTACTCTAAGAGTTATCAAGTTTTTCTGGATTAAAATTATGGAAAAGGAATCTTGGTAAGGCAAAGAGGCTGCAAAAGGGATGAGAGAGTATGAAATGCTGCTGAAAACAGGCATCCTTGAAAACATGCAGTTTTAGAGAAAGAGGGCAGACTCATGGTCTAGATGTCAACTTGAGATTTTCAGCTCTCCAAATCTGAATAAGTTTGCCTTGAATGCCCTCCCTAGACTTCTGTGTTACTGAGAGGGAGTTAGTGCCATCTCACGGTGACCTCCATTTGGACTTTTTGCCTCTACTGGGTTGTCGTTGTTGACTTTGTGCCTTAAAGTGTTTGTTTATCTCTCCAATGGTGTCTCCCAGAGGTGCATGCAGCCACTGTCCCTGATTTCTGCAACAAATCTATTCGCTAAGAGCCTTCTTATACACAGCAAACTTTGCCAAAAGTTAGAGATTTAAATTTTAGGAGCAGAAAAACATTATACAGACTGTGAGACATTGTCATTCATAAAGATACTGTAGCAAATCTCCCACATTTCTAATTCCCTTCTTGCCACCCTCTTCTCTTCTTTTTTCTCTTTTCTGCTCCATCTCTCTAAGGAGAAAAATAAGTTCTCGCATTTTAGGTATTTCCAACCTACATTCCTACATAAAAGTGCCCTTTTGCATAGCCAGCTATTCAGATGATGATTTGAAATTTCCTTTTGGCTTTTAGAATATTTAGAAGAATCTTTAGATTCTTCCAGGTACTTAGTGGGAAACAGGATGGGAAGTAGGTTTGGGAGAGAGGGGATCTATACATCTTCTTGTCTGTAATAACCGAAGACTTTGTGTTAGTAGTAATATAGTCACAGTGTTTACCCCTCTAGTGTGGTCTTTATCAACGTTTCCCATACTCTCTGTACTCTGAGCACCCTGGCTTTCTATTCACTGTGGTAGGCAGTGTATTGGTTCTCAAAAGGCACTCACATACTAATCTCTGGAACCTGTGAATAAGTTACATGGCAAAGGGGAAATGAAGGTTGCAGGTGGAATTAAGGTGTCTAATTAGAAGACTATAAAATAGGTAGATTAACTGCTCCAGGAAGGCTGAATGTAATCATAAGGATCTTTGATGTGCAGAAAATTATGCAAAGAGCAGATCAGATTGATGCAGTTTGATAAGGATTCAGCGCACCATTGCCGACTTTGAAGATGAAGGAGAGGGACCATGAGCCACAGAAAACCAGCAGCCTCTAGGAACTGGAAAAAGCAAGGAAATGGATTCTCCCCTAGAGCTTCATCCTCCCTCCCAGCACAAGGTCTTAGCACTGTTTCATCTTCCCAGAAGGCTTTTCCCTTTTCCTCCCTGCTTCTAGTATAAAAATTCAAGTTCTAATTTACTACATCAATTCTTATGCTTATTTTCTCACTTATAATATTGATGTTATTCTTTTCAAAATATTTCTGGAAAATGCATATACTGTTGTTTCAGTTGTCAGAGACAACTATAAAATTGTCTATCAATTGTACAAATTCAGTCTGGGTGCAGTGGCTCATGCCTGTAATCCCAGGGAGGATTGGGAGGCCGAGGCAGGTGGATCACTTGAGGCCAGGAGTTCAAAGCCAGCCTGGGCAACACGGAGAAACCCCATCTCTACTAAAAAATACAAAAATTAACTGGGTGTCGTGGTGCATGCCTGTAATCTCAGCCACTCGGGAGGGTGAGGCACGAGAATCACTTGAGACTGGGAGGCAGAGGTTGCAGTGAGTCAAGATTGCACCACTGCACTCCAGCCTGGGCAACAGAGCAAGACTCTGTCTCAAAAAATAAAAATGTACAAATTCAATTTCATCATTTCTGCTTTTGTACTTAATATATTTTTCTTTTTTTAACTTAACTTCAAGTCTTTTAGTATTTTTACAATAGTTTTTTTTTTTAATTTGAGATAATTTTAAACTTAGATAAAACTTCAAGGATTATACAAAGATCTCCTGTATATCATTTACACCAGACTTAACAGTTATTGCATTTTGCCTCATTTCATTATGAACATGTGTATGTATACATATACATAATTTTTTTTTCTGAACTGTTTAGGAGCAAGTTGGAGATATTGTGCCCCTGCACTCCAAAATATTTATGCATTCTCTTACAATGATCAAAATCAGGATATTTAACATTTATACAATATTCTTACTTAATCCACAATGTATATTCCATTTTCCCTTTTGTCACAATGCTGTTTTATAACTATTTTTTAAATCTTGATTCAAAATCCAATAAGGATCATGAATTGCATTTAGTTGTCATGTGTTTTAGTCTATAAAAGATTGGGAAAACAGGTCTTCAGTCTTACCTTTTCTTTCTTGACCTTGTCAATTTTTAAGATTGCAGGGCAACTATTTTGTAGAATGTCTATCAATCTGGGTTTATATGATGTTTCTTCATTATTACATTTAGGTAATGCATTTTTGGCAAGAATACCAAATAAGTGATGTTGAGCTCTTCTCAGTGCATCATAAAAAAATATATAATGTTGACTTGTCACAGTACTGGGGATATTAACTTTAATCACCAAGTTGAGGAAGTATCCAATAGATCTCTACTCTCTGGAGCAATTTTGAGGAGATACTTTCCAATTGTGTAAATGTCCTGTTCCTCAATGAACTTTAACCACTTAGTTTTATCATGCATTCAAGTTTTTCTAACTCTGTGGCTCCTTATGGATTTATTGGTTGGCTTTCCACTATAAAGAAGAGCTTTTTCTTCTCACCTGTCTGTCTATCTATCTGTTTATCTATCTAACCATCCATCCTATCTGTAATGAGTCAATATTGACATTTCCAATTCCAATCCAACACCACACATTGCATTATCATTTTAATGCTTTCCATATTTACAATGCCCTTATCCAACAGTTGAGAAAATTGTCTCCATTATCCGTAGTAGATTTACTTGTTTGCTCAGTAATAGAATACATAGAGTGTAAATTAGAATTCCTAGCTTCAAATTCTGCGAAAAAACTACCCAAGCATATTCAATAGAGTTCAATATTGTTTATGTTCTGTTTCTTTTGGTGTGGCATAAAATTTGCATATTGTAAAATGCACATATCTTAAGTGTACAATTCAATGAATTTTGATAAGCACATGAAGCCTTGGGATCTGAACCGCTGTGAAGATAAACAGCACATCCATCCCCTGAGAAAGTTTCCTGTCTGCTTACCAGTTAATACTCCACCACCAAATGACAACTGCTTTTTAATTTTTTCTGTGATGGAATAGTTTTTCCTATACTAGAACATCATATAGATGAAATCATAGAGAATGTATTCTTTTACAGCTCAATGTCAGTGAATTTCATCTATGTATTATAATGATAGTTCATCCATTTTTAAAATTAAGGATAATTCATCCTTTTTAAAATTCCATTTCATGAATGTACCATACTTTTGTAATCCATTCCTTTATCAATGCATCTTTATATTATTTCCAGTTTCCAATGTGAGATTATTATGAAAAACATTTCTAGGAACATTGTGTTCAAGTCTTTACAACACACATACACATATACATACACATTTGTTTATGTTGGGTAAATATCTTTTAGCATAATTGCTGTATTATAGGCTAGGTGTATGTATAATATTACGAAAAACAGTCAAACCATTTTCAAAGGTCATGGTGGTTGTGTCATTTTCACACCCATCAGCTATGTATGACAATTCTAGTTGCTCTGTCTTTTCAACAACTTTGGTTGTGTTTGTCATATTAGTTTTATCCATCCTAATACATGCAAAGTGGTGTTTTATTGTGATTTTAATTTGCATTTCAGTGATGACTAGTGATGTAGAGAAATCTTTCCAATGCTATTGGCCATTCTAATAGCCTCATTTTTGACAAGTTCATTCTAATCTTTTGCCAATAATTCATTGAGTTGTTTGTAGAAGTTCTCTCTATATTTTCTGCACAAGACATATGCATTGAGAATATTTTCTGGAAGTCTGTGGCTTGCATCTTCATATTCCTAACATTGTTCTTCAATGAAAACAGTCTTGAGGTTCATGAAATCTTACTTACTAATCTTCTGCTTTTATTGTTACTATTTTCATGTTCTAAGAAATCTTTAGTTACACCCAGTTCATTAAGATATTCTCCTGGGTTTTGTTTTGTTTGAGATGGAGTTTCCTTCTGTCACCCAGGCTGGAGTACAGTGGCACAATCTCAGCTCACTGCAACCTCTGCCTCCTGGGTTCAAGTGACTCTCCTGCCTCAGCCTCCCGAGTAGCTGGGATTACATGTGTGTGCCACCACACTCAGCTGATTTTTGTATTTTTAGTAGAGATGGGGTTTTGCAATGTTAACCAGGCTGGTCTTGAATTCCTGACCTCAGGTGATCCACCCACCTTGGCTTCCCAAAGTGCTGGGATTACAGGTATGAGCCTCTAGGCCTGGCCCTCCTGGGTTGTTTTTTTGTTTGTTTTGTTTTGTTTTGTTTTGTTTTCTAGTAGCTTTGTGGTTTTAGCTTTTATGATTTGATCTGTGATCCAGCTTGATTTGTGTGTGTGTATGTGGCAGGGAATCAAGGATTTGTTTGTTTATTTCCATGTGGGTATTTACTTGTTTCAGCACCATTTGTTAAAAATGCTGTCCAAACCAACTGACTGAACAAATATGAGTCTATTTCTGGGCTCTATATTTTCTTCTGTCGAACTCTGAGTCTATTCTGACTCATATATCCTGATGATATCTTACTGTGTTGATGATGATAGTAAATTTTAAATTCAAGTAAAGTAAGTCTTTTAATTTTGCTCTTTTCCAAGATTATTTTGGCACTCTTAGGTCTTTTTCATTTCTATATAAATTTCTAAATCACCTTCTCAAATTCTTTTTCTAAAGCCTTCTGAGATTGTGGCTGTGATTGTTTAGACTCTATAGAAAAATTTGTGGAGAACTGACACCTTCAAAAGTTTAAATCTGGCAGTCTATTGAACATAGTATAGCTCTTTCTTTAGTTAGGTCTTTTTATTTTCTTATCAATGTTTCATAGTTTTCAGGGTAGACATTTTACATGTCTTGTTGAATGTATTCCTAAGTATTTTATGATTTTGATGTTATTTTAAAGCCATTTTTAAAAAGATGTTATCTTTTCCATTGTTTACTCCTAGTGTATAAAAGGACAAATATTTTTCTCTATTGACTACATTCTGTGACCTTGATAAAATCTCTTACTTACTTTCATATTTACATTGTGAATTTCTTACTATTTTCTATGTACATAACCAAGTTTTCTGTAAATAAAAAGTAATCTACTACATAGGAATACAGCTAACTGAACAGGTGAAAGATCTCTACAAGGAGAACTACACAACACTCCATGCAATAAGGATTGTAAGAATCAATATTGTTAAAATGGCCATACTGGCCAAAGCAATTTGCAGATTCAATATTATTTCTAAAAACTACCAATGTTGTTCTTCACAGAATTAGAAAAAGAAAAATCTATTTTTAAAATCATATGGAACCAAAAAGGAGCCACAATAGCTAAAGCAATCCTAAGCAAAAAGAACAAAGCTGGAGGCAATACAGTACTCAGTTTCAAACTATAAGACTATAGTAACCAGCATGGTACTGGCACAAAAGACAGATCAATGGAAGAGAATAGAAAACTCAGAAATAAAGCTGCACTCTTACAACCATCTAATCTTTGACAAAGCCAATTAAAAGCAATGGAGAAACGACTTCCTATTCAATAAATGAGTTGGGATAACTGACTAGCCATATTCAGAAGAATGAAACTGGACCCTTACCTGTTACCATATAGAAAAATTAGCTGATGATGGATTAAATATTTAAATGTAGGCCTCAAACTGTAAAAATCCTAGAAGAAAATCTAGGAAATACCCTTCTTGACCCTGGCCTTGGCAAATAATTTTTGGCTAAGTCCCCAAAAGCAACTGCAACAAAAACAAAAATTGACAAATGGGACCTAATTTCACTAGCTGTTTCTGCACAGTGAAATAAACTATCAATAGAGTAAATAAACAACTTACAGAATGGGAGAATATATTCACAAACTATGCATCTGACAAAGGTCTTATATTCAGAATCTGTAAGGAATATAGACAAATCAACAGGCAAAAAACCAATAGTCCCTACAAAAAATGGGCAAAGAATGTGTACAGACACTTCTTAAAAGAGGACAAATGGCCAACAAACATGAAAAAATAGCTCATAATCACTGATTATCAGAGAAATGCAAATTAACACCACAGTGAGATGCTGTCTCACAGCAGTCAGAATGACTATTGTTAAAAAGTCAAAAAATAAAAGATGCTAATGAGACTGTGGAGGAAAGGGAATGCTTATACACCATTGATAGGAATATAAATTAGTTCAGTAACTGTGGAAAGCAGCTTGGAATTTTCACAAAAACTTAAAACAGTGCTACCATTCAACCGAGCAATGCCATAACTGAGTATATCATTATATCAAAAACACACATGCACTCATACGTTCATAGTCGTACTATTCATAATAGTAGAGACATGGAATGAACCTAGGTGCCCATCAATTGCAGATTGGATAAAGAAAATGCGGTACATATATACCATGAAATACTATGCACCCATAAAAAAGAATGAAGTCATGTCCTTTGTAGCAACGTGGATCCAGCTGGAGGCCATTATCCTAAGCGAATTAATGCAAAATCAGAAAACTAAATATCTCATGATCTCACTTATAAGTGGAAGCTAAACATTGAGCACACGTGGACATAAACATGGGAACAACAGATACTGTGGACACTGTGGACTATTAGATGGGGAGGTAGAGAGGAAAGCATGGGTTAAAAAACTATCTGTTGGGTACTATGCTGATTACCTGGATGCAACATATCCATATAACAAACCTGCTTGTGTATATCTAAAATAAAAATTGAATGTTTTATTAAAGAGTGACCTACCTCTTCCATTCTAATCTTTAGGCATTTTTTTTTTCTTGCAGTGTTCAACTGTCTAGTACTTCCAGTACAATATTGAATAGAAATAGTGAGAACCCACTTTTGACTTTCTTAAATTTTCAAAAATTGTTTTAGGTTTTCTACTTCATTGATTTCTCCTATTTTTTATATCATATTTTTACTCGTCTTGGATTTAATTTGATCATATTTTTTCATCTTTTGAGGCTGATAGCTAGGAATATTGAATGAAGAACGATGTGTTCTATAGTTGTTGGATTATTTGTTATATAAGTGTCAATTAGGTCATGACAATAAATCATGTTTAAATCTTCCTTATTCTTGCTTACTTCTTGTTAAGTTCTAGTAGTTGCTGAAACAATTGCTAAAATCTATGATAGTGGATTTGGCTATTACTCTCTAATTTTGTCAGTTTTTTCTTCATGTATTTTGGAGGTTTGTTATTGGACACCTACTCATCCATGATTGTTGTTTTTTTCTAACTGTTTTATCATTTTAAAATATTTTTCCTTATTGCTGATAATATTTCTTATCTTAAAGCTTACTTTGTCTGATCTTATTATAGCCACTCTAGCTTTCTTTTCTGACTGTTTTTATGGTATATCTTTTTCTATTCTTTTATTTTCAACTTCTCTGTGCCCTATGTTTAAATTGCTCCTCATATATGCCAAAGAATTGGGTTCTTTTCCAATTTAAATCCACTTACAATATCTGTCTTTCAATTGGAGTGTTTCAATTTCATTTAATATAATTACTTACATAGCTGGATTTATGTCTGCTATTTTTTCTAATTGTGCCATTGTTTTTAAAATCTTACCTTTTTCTTGCGTTTTTTGAATAGCTGTATTTTGTGAGATTCATTTTTAGTTTCTCTACTGGTTTTTAGTGTATTTCTTTGCACTATTTATTTAATTACAATATAAAGTATTGTAAAGATTGTGAAATACATTCTTAACTTATTACATATACTTAGCATTAATATTGTCCTATTCCATATGAGATATGAGATGTAAAAGCCTTGCAAAATTGTAATATATTTTACTGCCATTATATGTACAAGTTTTCATATACATTATATCTATACACATTGTATGCCTTGCAATATGGTACTATAATTTATTGTGTAAATAGTCATATACATTTTCAGGAAAACAATAGAAGAAAAAAATTATAGCCTTTTCTGTTTACCCATTTTTTAAATTTTTTATTTTAATTTTTTGAGATGGAGCCTTGCTCTGTTGCCAGGCTGGAGTGCAGTGACATGAAATCTCAGCTTGCTGCAAACTCTGCCTCCTGGATTCAAGCAATTCTCCTGCTTCAACCTCTGGGACTACAGGCGTGTGCCATCACGCCCAGCTAATTTTTGTATTTTTAGTAGAGACAGGGTTTCACCATGTTGGCCAGGATTGTCTTGATCTCTTGACCTCATGATCTGCCTGCTTCAGCCTCCCTAGTTTGCCTACATTTTTACCATTTCCAGGACTTTTCATTCCTTCATTTAGAGGCAAGTATTCCTCTGATGTCATTTCCCTTCAGCTAAATAAATTCCTTTTGGCATTTCTTAAAATTAAGGTCTGCTGGCAATGAAATCTACTTTTGCATTATATGTAAAAGTCTTTACTTTGCATTCATTTTTGATGAATATATTCTTGAGTATAGAGTTCTGTGTTGACCAATTTTTTTTTCTTTAAGCATTTTGAAGAAACCATTAAATTGTTTTCTGACCTCTATGTGGCTAATGAGATAGACATAAACTGTTGACGTGTTTGGCTGTGTCCCCACCCAAATCTCACCTTGAATTGTAATAATCCCTGTGTGTCAAGAGCAGGGTCAGGTAGAGATAATTAAATCATGGGGACAGTTTCCACCATACTGTTCTCGTGGTAGTGAATAAGTCTCACAAGATCTGATGGTTGTATAAATGGTAGTTTCCCTGCACAAGCTGTCTTGCCTGCCACCATGTAAGACGTGACTGCTTTTCCTTTGCCTTCAGCCCTGATTTTGAGGACTCCCCAGCCATGTGGAACTGTGAGTCCATTAAACCTCTTTTTCTTTATAAATTACCCAGTCTTGGGTATGTCTTTATTAGCAGTGTGAGAAGAGACTAATACAACCGTCATTCTTCTGTCACTTCCTGTTGTGTACTGTGTCATTTTTTTCTCACTTCCTTCAAGATTTTTTTAAATCCTTTATCATATCCAGTTTGACTATGATACACTGAGGTAGGGCTATGTGTGTGTGTGTGTGTGTGTGTGTGTGTGTGTGCGTGCGCACGCATCTTTATCTGTAAGTTATATTGTATGAGGTTCACTGGGCTTCTTTGATCTCTATGTCAGTGTTTTTGACCAAATTTTAAACTTTTCAGTAAATGTTTCTTCAACTGTTTCCTCACTCTCTCCTTTTCTTACCTCTTCTGGAACTCTAATTAAACATATATTAGAGTTTTTATATTTCCCTACAGGTTCCAGAGGCACTATACATATTTTGTTGTTGTTAATCCTGTACTCTCTTCTTGAGGTTGGATAATTTGTATTGCTCTGTCTTCGAGTTCACTTAGTCTTTCTTCTACCATCTCTAATGTGCTGTTAAGTCATTAGAGATATTTTATTTGAGATATTATATTTTCTAGTTCTAGAACTTCCATTCTATTCTTCATATTTTTCATTTCATTCCTATCATTTCCTGTAAATTCATTTTTTATGGCCCTTGACAACAAAAATGAGTGATTGCAGCAGATATCCCAATCAATCAAGGTTTATTGAGCCTGCTTGAGGATGCACCCGGAAAAACACTAGTCACAGATGGATCTGTGGCCATTTGTTCCAATGGAGTTCTCAGTAGGTTTAGTATTTGTATAAGTCTGTTTTCATGCTGCTAATAAAGACATACCCAAGACTGCTAAGCAAAACAGGTTTAATTGGACTTACGGTTCCATATGTCTGGGAAGGCCTCAGAATCATGTTGGGAAGTGAAAGGCAATTCTTACATGGTGGTGGCAAGAGAAAACAAGGAAGAAGCAAAAGTGGAAACCCCTGATAAACCCATCGGATCTCATCAGACTTACTGACTATTGCAAGAATAGCATGGGGAAAACCTGACCCCATGATTCAATTACCTCCTCTTGGTTCCTTCCCACAACACATGGGAATTCTGGGAGATACAATTCAAGTTGACATTTGGGTGGAGACATAGCCAAACCATATCAGTATTTATATATTTTCCTTAAGAAGGTGGGGGTGGGTGGTGGGACATAGTGAGAAGAATGGTTATATACTTGTAAGACTTTAGCTAGTACCCAGTAAATTTACATTTTACATAAGATAAGGTGAACACGTGAAGAAAATGGGAATAGAGGAAGCATACATCTCACGGAGGGGTGAGGAAATAATTAATCTCATCGTGTCTTTGTTCTCTACCTGGGAACATAAGCTAATAGTCAACATTATCAGTGTGGAGTCTTTGAAAAGGCTAGTTTCTGTTTAGACCTTAGGGAAGAAAGCCTAATGGTGGTGATATGGTTAGGCTTTGTGTTCCCCCCCAATCTCATCTTGAATTAGAATCCCCATAATCCCCTCATCTCAAGGGAGAAACCAGATGGAACTAATTGGATCATGGGGATGGTTTTCCCCATGCTGTACTAACCTTTGTTTCTACAAGCAGATAAAACAAATTAAAAAATTTGCAAATTACCACTCAAAATTTTACAACAGTTAAAATCATATTCAATAATATTAACAGTTCTTTCTTTTATTTCCCAAATCATTCTGAAATAAATTGTCATAAAGCAAATGGGTTTACATGTAATTAAAGTTTTTATATCAATATTTTAAAATAACTATAAAATTCTAATTTGTGGATTATATGTACATCATTAGAACAGACAGGCTATTGGCTGCTGGCTTGGAAGGCACATCAACCACAAAAACATGGATGTATCCAAAATACATGATAGCAGAAATTTAGGACTGCTTCCTGGGCAGATTCTTGCTCATCTACCCTATCATTCAACCACCATTTGAGCTGCACAACTTAGTGCTTGGGCATCACTACATGAACACCTTAGTAGCTGCATGAGCATTTGTCTACGATAGGCAGCAGCAGATTGCTCTTCAGGTTCTGCAGACTCCCAAGCAGCAGGACATTCTTTGACCATGCTCATTGTATTACACCAGAGACATTTATTGGTATAATAGAGACTATTGCATTTATTGGTTTCGTGGGCTGTGGGTCAGGCTGTCAGACTCCTCTCTTCTCGCTATTTGCTGAAGAGTCCCAGAAAAAGCTGCTCAAGGCTGGAGGTGGCCAACCTGAATATTCCAGCAACCCAAGCTCCATGAATCATGCAAGGCTTAAGAAGTCTAAGGACACAAGAGTGCTGGTAGGTTGGGAAACTATTCTGAAGTACAGAAGTCAATAGATGATTATTATTTCTTTGGTATGTCAGTGGCTGAAACTTGTGTTATGGTTTTGTTAATTATTTCCTAATTGCCTAAAATTTTTGCCTTCTGTATTTTGACGCTGTATTTTTTGGCACATGAATATTCTGAGTGCTTTAGTTTTGATATTGATTATGTTGCCAGAAAGGGGTCCTGATCCAGGCCCCAAGAGACAGTTCTTGGATCTCACATAAGAAAGAATTTGAAGCAAGTCCATGGAGTAAAGTGAAAGCAAGTTTATTAGCAAAGTAAAGGAATAAAGAATGGCTACTCCACAGGCAGAGCAGCCCCTAAGGTTGCTGGTTGCCCATTTTATGGTTATTTCTTTATCAGATGCTAAACAAGGAGTGATTGATTCATGCCTCCCCTTTTCAGGCCATATAGGGTAACTTCCTGAGGTTGCCATGGCATTTGTAAACTGTCATGGTGCTGGTGGGAGTGTAGCAATGAGGACAACCAAAGGTCACTCTTGTTGCCATCTTAGTTTTGGTGAGTTTTAGCCAGCTTCTTTACTACAAAGTATTTTATCAGCAAGACCTATATGACCTGTATATCATGTTGACCTCCTAGCTTATCCTGTGACTAAGAATGCCTTAACCTTCTGGGAATGCAGCATAGTAAGTCTCAGCCTTATTTTATCTAGCCCCTATTCAAGATGGAGTTGCTCTGGTTCAAACATCTCTAACATTCTCCCTTCCCTTTTATAAGAGAACCCTTCATCCTAATGCTTGTAGAGGGATAATCCTTCTTCTGTAACATCTTCAGGTTGAATAGGGGCAATGATATTCCTGCCTGACTATTGGGTATCTTGCATTCAGGGTAGAGAGAAGCTCAGTTAGAAATCATTGATATGGCAAGGGCCATTCATAATTCTTGAGTGCCAACGAAAAGTGATATCTGGAAGATTAATATATGTTCAATTTAAGAGAACATTCAGTAAGCTATACTGCATTCTTACACATAGAGTGCAACAGCAACATATTTCACAACAATAAAGGAAAATAAGCAATATTATCCCAAGTAAACTAAATTGGAAGGCTTTCCATTAACTGAGCAGTTGGAATCAAGCTGATGTGGGGTTGCTAGCTGATTCTAATACCCATCCGTAATTAGAATATCAATCCAGATTTTTGCATTACCCATCCCTCTTGTTTCTTCTGAGCTGCAGTCAGAGATCACTGATTGGTTCACAGTAATAATCAAGGTCAGTCTAAATGTCAGGAGAATAAGCTCAAGAACAACTGAGGAGACTAGAATTTAATAACAGGTATGCCATAGTTCTTAAAACATAATTTTTTTCTGTTTCCCATCTCCCATTTTTACTAAAGACAAATCATGGTAAGACTGATTTGCTTTATTATACTTGGTCTGATTATTTGTATAAAATGCAGCAAGAATATTTGTCACTTAAGCTTTTTTAAAATTGGTTTTGATTGAACTTTGTTCCAGAGAAGGAATATCAGATAGGACTTTTTTAAAGCTGAGCCCACACATGGGTTTATACTGTCAAATACCTATAAGTTGAGTAAATTCCCTTCCTATTGAGGTCCCAGGAAAACTTGGGGCTCCAGAGCCTGTTAGAAAGTGACATTCTTTCCTTACTACAGGTCATAAACCCTGTACAGGGACTGTATAGACAAAGTATAAGGCCAGTTTTTCTCAAGGCAATTTTATTGGCTCTACAAGTCAAGTTTGATTCCTTAGAGGAAAGCAAACCATTTCAGTCAAAGCCTTGGTAAAATAAATAGTTTCTCCAATTGTGTCCTGTTGCAGAAGAAAACAGATTCTTATTGCACTTATGCAGATAACTATATTGCCCTAAGTTAAGATATTCACAAATCTTAATAGTTCCAAATTCTGGAGAAATCAGGTAGAGAGAAACAAATATGCTCCAACTTTTGTTCATAGGACTATACTTTACTCAATTGTTAAATGCTGTCAATAACTCAAGAGAAAAGTTTCCTTGACTTTGAAAAACAGAACAAAGGATCAGCAACATTTTAAGCAAAAAGTAAAAAAAAAAAAAAATTACTTTAGTCTTCTATTAGTTCAGTCCATGCAGTTAACTCCTGTTCTGCTTGATATTCATGAACATTTCAGTTCTCCCTGAGAGTTCTGAAAGTTTTTCCCTCTATTTTAATGTTGCAATTTCCAAATTCATTGGAAACCTGCATTTAACAGCAGAAAGTCCTATAGCTGACTATAACCTACTTTCTAAAGAGGACCAAAACAAGATAACAATTGTCCAGGCTGACAAAAAGTCTTAGTTAGGACAACCACTATTAAAGCCATAATTGATAAGGAAATTTTGGTTACCTTTGTGGCATACAATGATTTTATGTAACAATTATAATTATTAATAACAAATATTAAGTCCTATGAGAATTATAGGAGTTTTCCATAATTTTGGAATACATAACAATAACATATTTATACAAATACAGCCTGAAGAAAGCCAACTTTGTATTTTACAATGCATCCTGCAGGACTTTTATATCAGATAAGCCAAATTTTACCATTGCATTAGTGTACTTTTAATGTTAAACCAATTCTTAATAAAACCTTATAGACAAATTTATTCAATCTTAATCTGTTTGACCATAAGATAAGATTCTTATAAACCTTTTTTTGTCACCTCCCTAACAGTGGATTATAAACCTCTTATAACCCTTTATAATTTCTTGTGAAAGAGCAGATCAGTTCTCTGAGAAACACTTGATGTGCTTATATTCCAATGTTCAATTTATGGAAAAATCAAATAATACCTTTAACTTTAGCCAATATGTTCACATTCAGAATTTCTTTTACAAGATTAACTTTTTACAACCCTTCCACAACTTGATTAAACTTTTAGCCTTATCTTATCCAATTTAAAACAATCCTTCAACTTTTGAATCTAGGCAAAAAAAAAAAAAAAAAAAAAAAAAATCCTTATACCCATGCCTTCTTATAATCTTTTACCAGAAACACATTTTACTTTCTTTACATACCTTGCTTGTAAAACTGTTTTTATTTTCCAAAGATTACTTAAGTCATGCCTAAGAGGCATTCCACTTTTTACTTTTCTGACAAAATATTTGATTTCAGCATTTATTATTTTTAAGCCATTAATCAAAGCTCTTTTATATCACTACACACAACACATATAAATATACAGACAGAAGAAGATGCCAAGTAGTTGTAAGGTTTTTCATTTGCCAGTTTTCTAATTGAATTACTGGTTTCAAGGTGGAGCCCTTGGAAGAACAGGACCAGGAAAGCTTGCAGTTTGTATAGCTTAATAAGCAGTACAAGCTAGAAGGCAAAAACAGACCCCCAAAATTAAGAGTCCCATTTTTATACCAGATCCTGGATCCCAAAAAGAGGGAATTAGCCTCATGGGAGTCTTATCTCTCTGTGGAGTCTAGGAACATCTACATACTTCCTAGGTGACCAAGAGCATGCTTCTCTTATCCAAATGTGCAAAAACCCGAATATCCCCCCATAACTGCTATTGGACATCCCCAAAAGTATATTTTCAACCTACTTGTTACACACTAAAGCTCTCTTATAATGCAAAGTAATTTCTGATGCCCTCCAAAGTCAAAAATGTCAGATGACACAATGCAAAACAGAACAAAGCCTTAGATTTTCAGAGGGATCTATTCACTTTCAATTCCTGGGATTTCATGAGGAAAACACAGGTTTTTCCCAAAATGGGGTCTGTGACACCTCCCGTTAATCCCAAGGAGTCCCCGACTGTGAAAGCTTGAATATCTACTTCTAATCAAACTGACTTTTAACAGTTTGATTTAAAAATATATATATTTTAGGCCGGGCATGGGGGCTCACGCCTGTAATCCCAGCACTTTGGGAGGCCGAGGCGGGTGGATTACGAGGTCAGGAGATCTAACCTTTCTCGCTATCATGGTGAAACCCTGCCTCTACTAAAAAAATACAAAAAATTAGCCGGGCGTGGTGGCAGGCGCCTGTAGTCCCAGCTACTCGGGAGGCTGAGGCAGGAGAATGGCGTGAACCTGGGAGGCGGAGCTTGCAGTGAGCAGAGATCACATTCTTGCACTCCAGCCTGGGCAACAGAGTGAGACTCTGTCTCAAAAAAAAAAAAAAAAAAGTTTTTAAACTTCTTATTTCTTATTAGCCAACTTTAGCCAGGCCAAGTGTCCAATATTTCTGGTTTTTCAACTTTACTAAAAGAAACCTCCCATGTGCATAGAGAAAGGAAAAATCAAGATGGTTCATGGAGGGGAAAAGAATTTAAAAGTGGCAAAAGTCACATAGATATCAAATCAGAAAAGACTCATTCCAAAATCTGGGAATTGAACCCAGGCCACTATTGTAAAATGGTGAAGCCTTAGCTACTGAGCTACAACATTGGGTGATTTCCACTGTACTTCCCAGAAGGAGTCTAGAGAAGCCAATTTTGAGCTTGCAAAGGCTTTTAACTGCTCAAGATAATTTATAGGGCTAGCTCATGAACCCCCAAATTCCTATTCCCTGCATGGCAGAGACCAAGAGAAAGTACCACCATGTGATTACAAGGTCAAGCTCTCAAGGACATTTTTCAACATGTGGCCTCTGGGCAAGACGGTTGCCCTGAGTAACAGAAAAGATAAAAAAGGCAAAGAAGAGTGCATTATTCCATTCTCACCCTGCTATGAAGAAATACCCGAGACTAGGTAATTTGTAAAGAAAACAGATTTAATTGACTCACAGTTCTGCATGGGTGGGGAGGCCTCAGGAAACTTAAAATCATGGCAGAAGGCACCTGTTCACATAATGGCAGGAGAGAGAATGAGTGCCAAGTGAAGGTGGCAGTCCCTTAAAAAACCATCAGATCTCATGAGAACTCACTTACTATCATGAGAACAGCATGGGGGAACTGCCCCCATTATTCATTTATCTCCACCTGGTCTCACTCTTGACATGTGGGGATTATTACAATTCAAGGTGAGATTTAGGTGAGAACACAGAGCCAAATCATATTATTCTGCTCCTGATCCCTCCCAAATCTCATGTCCTCATATTTCAAAATACATTTATGCCCTTCCAACAGTCCCCCAAAGTCTTGACTCACTCTGGCATTAACCTAAAAGTTTAAGTCCAAAGTCTGATCTGAGACAAGGCAATTCCCTTCCACCTATGAGCCTGTAAAATCAAAAGCAAGCTAGTTACTTTCTAGATACAAAGTGGGTACAGTCATTGGGTAAATACACCCATTCCAAATGGGAGAAATGGGCCAAAACCAAGGGGCTACAGACCCCATGCAAGTCTGAAATCCAATAGGACAGCCATTAAACCTTAAAGTTCCAAAATGATCTCCTTTGACTCCATGTCTCATATTCAGGTCATACTGATGCAAGAATGGGGCTCCCACAACCTTGGGCAACTCCACCCCTATGGTTTTCCAGGGTACAGCCCCCCTTTTGGCTGCTTTCATGAGCTGGCAATGAGTGCCTGTAGCTTTTCCAAGAACATAGGGCAAGCTTTCAGTGGACCTACCATTCTGGAGTCTAGAGAATGGTGGCCCTCTTCTCACAGATCCACTAGGCAGTGCCCCAGTAGAGACTCTGAGGCTGGGTTCTAACCCCACATTTCCCTCTGCAGTGCCCTAGCAGAGGTTCTCCATAAGGGCTCTGCCCCTGTAGCACACTTCTGCCTGGACATCCAGGTGTTTCCATACATCCTCTGAAATCTAGGCAGAGGTTCCTAAACCTCAGTTCTTGACCTCTGTACAGCCACAGGCTCAACACTATATGGAAACCACCAAGGCTTGGAGCTTGCACACTCTGAAGCAATGACCTGAGCTTTACCTTGGCCCCTTTTAGCCACAGCTGGAGCTGAAGCAACTGGAATACAGAGCACCATTTCCTGAGGCTGCACAGAGCAGGGAATTTTAGGGCCCAGCCCAGGAAACCATTTTTCCCTCCCAGGCCTCTGGGCCTGTGATGAGAGGTCTGCCATGAAGGTCTCTGACATGCCATGGAGACATTTTCCTTGGTGTCTTGGTTATTAACATTCAGGTCCTTGTTACTTATACAAATTTCTGCAGCCGGCTTGAGTTTCTCCTCAGAAAATGGGTTTTTCTTTTCTATTGCATCATCATCCTGCAATATTTCCAAACTTTTATGCTCTGCTCTCTCTTAAATGCTTTGCTGCTTAGAAATTTCTTCTGCCAGATACCCTAAATCATCTGTCTCAAGTTCATCTCTACGGCAAGAGCAAAATCTTGCCAGTCTGTTTGCTAAAGCATAGCAAGAGTGACCTTTATTCCAGTTCCCAACAAGTTCCTCATCTCCACTTGAGACCACCTCAGCCTGGACTTCATTGTCCCTATCACTATCAGCATTTTGGTCAAAGCCATTCAACAAGTTTCTAGGAAGTTTCAAACTTTCCCACATTTCCCAGTTTTATTCTGAGCCCTCCAAACTATTCCAACCTCTGCCAGTTACCCAGTTCCAAAGTTGCTTCCACATTTTTAAGTATCCTTATAGTATTACCCCACTTCTGGTATCAATTTACTGTGCTAGTCCCTTCTCACACTGCTATGAAGAAATATCCAAAACTAAGTAATTCATTGAAAAAAGAGGTTTAATTGACTCACAGTTCTGCATGGCTGGGGAGGCCTCAGGAAACTTACACTCATGGTAGTAGGCACCTCATCACAGGGCTGCAAGAGACACCGAGTGCTAAGCAAAGGAGGAAGCCCCTTATAAAACCATCAGCTTTCATGAGAACTCACTAACTATCATGACAACAGTATGGGGAAACCACCCCCATGATTCAATTATTTCCACCTGTTCCCACACTTGACACATAGGGATTATCACAATTCAAGGTGAGATTTGGGTGGGAACACAGAGCCAAACCATATCAGAAAGAAAGAGAGAGAGAAAAGCATTTTCTGCAGCAGGGTGGGGAAGGTGAAATACATAGGGAGGCCAGAGGAAGACTCATCCATCCTAGCAATGCTGAATCCAAAGTTCAAGTGGCCACTTGTCAGTTATGAAGGGTTCTTTTCCAGTAGTCCCATGAGATCTCAAGTTTCCCCTTTTGAGGAGGAAAAAGCTCCTCATGTCCCATGATCCTGTATATGCCTTATTCTGTCACCCATACCCATAAGCAAAGAGTGAAAGACAGATTCATCAAATGAGAATTGTGGTTAACATCCCATAGTGCCAGACTCACTTTTAGCTGACAGAGACTTTACTGAGAGGGGCCTCTAATCCCCCAAATCTTAGGAAGGGCTCTAAACTTCCTAAGTTTTGACTCTAACCCAAGTTCATTCAAGTGTTATTGCCTTTTATTAAGAGGGGTCTTTAACCCTCTCTGTCTTAGGAGAGGCTTTAACTCCCCTAAATTGGGCCTCTAACTTAATCTCATCCCTTGTCTGGGTACCCCACCATTTACCCAAAGTCAGCCAATCAGTACTGCGGTCTATTTCCTTTGGGTGGGAGTCTCCTCAATATAGTTCCTTCATGGCCACCAGAAAGATGCTACCGGAAAAGGGTTCAAATCCAGACCCCAAGAGAGGGTTCTTGGATCTCGCACAAGAAAGAATTTGAGGCGAGTCCATAAAGTGAAAGCAAGTTTATTAGGAAAGTAAAGGAATAAAAGAATGGCTACTCCATAGGTAGAACAGCCTCTGGAGTTATCGATTTTTACAGTTATTTCTTGGTTATGTGCTAAACAAGGGGTGGATTATTCATGCCTCCCCTTTTTAGATCATATAGAGTAACTTCCTGATGTTGCCATGGTATTTGTAAGCTGTCATGGTGCTGATGGGAGTGTAGCAGTGAGGATGAACAGAGTTCACTCTCATTGCCATCTTGGTTTTGCTGAGTTTTATCTGGCTTCTTTACTGCAAGCTGTTTTGTCAGCAAGGTCTTTATTACCTGTATCTCATGCTGACTTCCTATCTCATCCTGTGACTAAGAATGCCTTAACCTTCTGGGAATTCAGCCTAGTAGGTCTCAGCCTTATTTTATCTAGCCCCTATTCAAGATGGAGTTGCTCTGGTTCAAATGTCTCTGACAATCATAATTTTCATCAATTTATGAAAATATTCCATTTCTCATTGTAATTATAACTTTACTTTCTCTGGCTAGAAATGCCATAAGCATAGTTTCTTTTATCTTTACCATTTGTATAATACTCTTTATTCTTTTACATTTGATGTTTCTTTGTCCTTTTGATTTATATATTAAGAGTCTGGTAGCCCAGGTAGTTTTATGTTTACTCTGGGTATTTGCCCTTTGGAAACAAATTTTTCCTGTTTACTTTCATTATTGTCTTAACTAATTCACCTGCTTTTTCTTCTGCTATTTTGTTTTATGCTGCTCCTTTTTGAACTTTCTTAATATGTATCTTGTTTTATTAAATCTTTAGTTTCTGTTTTATTCCCATCAGTCATATGTCTTTTTTCTGGAACATCTATTATTTTATGATTCTCTTTCCTTGGCTACCCATGTTGATCATCAATCATCTTCACTCTCAGCAATTTGAACTCTTTTATTTTTTTACTTGACGCTCTGGGAGATATTTAAGTTACTATTCCACAGGACCAATTCATTTTATGCATTGTCAATTCTATTCATTAATGCCTCCAATTCACATATTCATTTCAATTCTGTATGATTACAGAACTCTTTTTACATTTTAAATTTAAGGATGCTTCTTTTTTTATTTCTGTCTTCATCTTGTAGTCCTGCTTCCTTTAATGACATTAAGAAAATGTCATCATAAATTTTTTCTTTCTGATTTAAAGTTATTTTTCAAATACAAGAGTTTTCTCTGAATCTTTGGAAGTATGTTTACATTCCCTTCTAGTTCAGTATTGTTTCTCTAAAGGTTTGTTTGTTTACATATTCTTGCATGTGATCTATCCAAATTTGATCTACACAAATCTAGGACTTTGCCACAGAGAAGAAGCAGATGTCTTTAGTCCTACTTAGAGCCCACCTGAGAGTTGACAGTTTACCCATTTTATCTAACCTGCAGAGCAGAGCTTCTCCTCTAAAAATATTTGAAAACACAATAGAAAGCCATCTCTCGGGAAAGGTTCATCAATAGAACTGTTTGTGGTCAAGGGAATGAATTAGGTAATCACTCAGGAACTCATCCATCCTCCAAATTTTTCAAACTTTCCTCCTTGCTATAACTTACCAATTGACTTGTCCCCTCTCATAACACCAACCTGGTGAGTTCCAAGAACACAGAACACCATGTGCCTTTGCCTAGGAGCTCTGTGGAAAGTGCTGTTTGTTTTAAACAGGTTGACATCATTTCCTGGAGAATTCAAGGAGTCAAAGTTTAAAAAAAAATTCTCCAACACTTTCAAAATGAGCAAAATTTTTCACATCATTCTTTGCTTTGGGATTTGCACTGCTAAGACAGCTGCAATAGCAACAGAAATTTAAGCCCCAACAAACCACAAAGTTAAATAACAGCTTTCTACTTTTCAAAACTCAGGGGAAAACTGTGCACAAGTCACCACTTGTCATGTGCTTCAGTAACTGGAATGTAGTGAGGTGAACTTCAGGTAAGCATCCCACTGAAACAAGGTCAGACTGTTCGCTTCCATGAACATAACAGTTTAAAGGAAGATCAGTGGGACTGACAACATTTATTGTAATGCAGTTTGTTTCCATTGATCTTCACACTGGCTAAACCTGGAAAAATAAGTTTTACGTTTCAAGATGTCTCACAATTTCCTTGAAAAGAGATTTTATTTTTCTAGCTTTATTTGTCATCTATCTCTTCTATGAGACTTTAACTTGCAAACTGCAAATCCTGCCTGAGAGTAGGTGTTTCTGGGGAGGGTGAACTGAGAAAGGCATGGATGTGGTTTGGGAAAAGAGGGATGTGAATTTCACAACAGCAAAATGACTGTCTAAACCCACTTCAGAGAGAAGGAAATGGCTTAGTGACAAACATCTCAGGTGTGGGAAGTGAACTGAAATGGCTTTGATTCCGTGGTGTGAAAAGAACAAAAGGGTTCTTTGCTTATCATTCAGCTGCCTCAGACTCCTCCACCCTTTCCCTCTTCCTGCCTCCCTCTCATGTTCTGTAAGCTCAGTCCTTTGGAAAGTAAAATCTTGCTGTTCCAGCATTTAACGTTATGCCATTGCTCAGCAATGATCAGGATCTGAAAAATATCTCATCAGCAATTTAAACATTAATCATAGGTTTTTGAACTTTAAATAGTTGCTTGAACTCTAGCAAATCTTGAGTTAGATAAATAAAAATGCACACAAGAGGTTTCAGTTGTCATTCAAATGCTCACAGTTTATTTGGTCTCTGAGACTCTGCAGCCTGTAAGAAAGAAGGAGTTCTTTGCATTTTGGTATTTCTGAGTAAAGGCAGTTTGTGAAGAATATGTAAGGTGATAGCTAATCATGCATCTTCTCTGAATTTCACGGAAATGTGAGGTTGGAGGTTTGATCAGTCTTTAGCTGTTTCCCTCTGCCACTCTAATTCATACCCATTGATGAGTCAGAAGCAGACTCTCAGAAAAGAGAACTAAAGCCATAGCCCAGAAGTTTTATTTAGCGTTATGGGTTACTTTTATTAAAGAAACCATTGAAGATTTTCTGAACCAAAGGAAGACTACAATGTGGTTGGCTAGAAATGAAGATAAAAGGTTTCTCCAGAAGGCAGGAGGCAAACTCACAGCATTTCCTCCCTGTTGCTGAGTTATGTAAGGAGCAAGATCATAATCAGAATGTTTCTTTGGTGAGCATGGAGCTTAATTTAAAAAGGAATTCAGATGATCTCATAAAGAGTCCTTCAACTGAAAGAGGAAGAGCCTTGCCTGTGGATAAGGCATTTATAGTTCCACTGACCAAGAGTCTTCTCACTGGGCTGTACCGAATAAATACCCTTCAACAAAGTCCTGTGTGCTATGCAGGTTATCTGCTGGTGATAAATTTTATTTTCTTTATGAACTCAAAATTTCATAGAATCATGAGCAAACACATATTCAACAATTTGATTTGATTTACACAAAGAAATTACAAACCTCGCAAAAAACAAAACACAAAAACCCATCTTTTCATAAACTTCTTCAAGAGCACCTCTACTGCATTTAGTGATAGATGCATGAATCCAAATCAGGTGTCTAAGGATAAAATAATGATGTGGGAAGAGATTGAAATGATGCTGGGAACAGAGAAATGTACAGGGGGGAATAATTTGGTTGGAATCTACAAGAATGGAGGGAGGTGCTCTCTAGACTCCCCTATACATATAGCGCAGTGCTGAACTGCATATCCACTGATGTGATATTTCTCATGATACCAGTGCCTCATGATCAGGAGGGGATATTTCCGGCATGGTCTTTTCAATAGTAGAGATGGATTTGAGTTAATGTATCATCCATACCCTCTTGCTTGGTCCCCCTTGTGGCTTTTGAATAGGATTTCTGAACAGCTAAGATGCAGTCTGTGGTCATGGAGCAGTATTAGGCTAACAAGTGTTCAAAGTCTTGTTTTTGGCCTCCATGGTGAGGGAATGTATCTGGCTGAGAAAAAGGCCATCTAAATTAAATAGGTTCAGCAGATGAGAGCCTACCTATGGGCAGAGGCTCTCAAACTTCAATGTGCATCCTTGCCCCGAAGAGGGTGTTTAGAATGCAGATGTCTAGATGACTGCTAGAGATTTAGAAAGTAAGATATTGGGCACAGAACTTTGCATTTTTAACCAGCAATCCAAATGATACTGAAGTAAGTGGTCCTCCTTAAATTCAGTCTTGAAGTTTAGCTGACTTTTGCCTCGCCTCCTTGGCTCAGGTCCCTTTGAATTAGGCCCATTTACAGTTTTTAATCTCTTTTATTTTGATGAAGCCAGTTTTAGATCACAGTTTACTTCTAGAATGCTCTTACTGTTATTCAAAATAGTACCATTTGGCAAAGTGGAAATGATTTTGAGAAGAAGGAACATAAAGAGCTTTTGAAAAGAAAACCAGATCATAAGATGGTCTATTAAGCAGCAAGAATAGATTCAACTTTGAAGCTACAGAGCATTTCAGCAAATGGCCTCAGTGAGGAAATGATTAATGGAGATTTGGGGAGCCAAGGGAAACGAAGAGAGCCTTGTACTCCTGTCAATAGTTGGATCAGGAATGTTTGTTCTGCGAGAAGACCTTGTGACACAGGGAGAGCCAGGTGACTGGGAGTTTAGTGTTCACATCACAGACTTTTATTCACTTATGTAGAAATCATTCCAGCTGAATTCTAGTTTCCAAGGCTGTGGAGAACATCCAGGAAAAAAGTTGCCCGGATTTATAGGAAGTCAAAAATCTTGGCGTCAGCATGGGTATTTGGATCTTAGGGTAGAACAGCTGAGAGATAGATTTGTGTTCCCCATTATTAGGAAGCCCAGGGTGGGCTAATCGTTTAATACGGGTCCTAGAGGGAGATGGGTTTAGCAAGCACGTGGAATCTGGTGGATAAATTGGAAAGAGCAACCTACAGGTACAGAGGTATAACCCGTCTTTCTCCACAATGATCATTTTCATAAAAACAGGACAAAACAAACAAACAAACACACACACACACATCCATGGAAAGTTGACCTATTATGCATAATGACCAAGAGGCATAATGACTAGCAGCAACAGCATCAGAAAATGCTCTGGTGTCTGTTCTCACTATAGTTGAATTCAGACAGTCACCATAGGGAGTGAGGACTAATACTTAATAATAAAATTAAGAAAAACATGACTGAGGCAGGTAGTCTAAGCCAGGGGTTGGTCACATCTGGAGAGAGGAAAATTTTCCTTTTGGGGACTAGGGCCAAGGCTGCCAGTGTCTCTGGGCTGCCCTCTCGTGGTCACTTCTAGCACTGCATGATCTTTTCCAGGCCCCTCTTGCAGAGTTGCTCCAGGCCTTGGAAAACAAGACTTCTCTGCCTCCCATTTCTGCCCTGCTCTCTTCTGTTAAATCTGACAAGCCAGTGGTTTTTAAATCCTTGTAACTGTGGACTCCTTTCTTCAAACAGCGCTTCATGCGGAAGCCCAGTCCATAAAACAGAAGAGAGAGAAGTAGAGCTGCTTAGCATGGGGTGGGTGTGGGGCCTGCAGCCGCATCCATTTGACTGCCACATGGAGGCTGCCCCAGGGAGCACAGTTGCGACACCTCCGTCATCAAGTCCCTGTACCCTGGACTCACGTTAGTCATTTTAAGGGATATATTTGCATTTAAACAGAGCCATCTTGAAAAGGATACACGTTCATCAGAACTCTTCAGATTGGAATTGACAGAAACGTAACTCCAGCTAATTAAAGCAAAAATGAGAATCTTTTGCTTAGGAATCTTGAAGATGCGAAGGTGGGATCTGAGATAGGACCAGATGTAGATGCTCAGAGGATGTAAATGGGCAATTGTGTCTTTTTCCTTATCTCAGGGTCTTTGTTTTAATTTGTAGATTTGTAGGCTTTATCTCTTATAAGGTCTCCCAACAAAGCTGGGAAAGATGCTCTCCAGGTCTGTTACGGTAGACACAGCTGGACTCTCAAAAAAGACCATTCTTGTCTTTGGCAGAATCTTTGTCCTTTCCTCATGGCCCCTCCCAACCCATCTAAAAGGATACTGAATATCTCTGGTGAGGACCCTGGTCCATCGCAGCATCAGGTACTGAGCTATGTGTTTACTCCCAGAGCACTGAGTCTCACGGGGAATGAGTACATTGGCAATGCTTCCTATTGCAGAAAATTCAACTTTCTTTTCCTTTTCCTTTTTGTTTTGACAGGGACTTGCTCTGTCGCCCAGGCTGGAGTGCAGTAGTGTGATCTCGACTCACTGGAGCCTCCACCTCCAGGGCTCAAGCGATTCTCCTGCCTCAGACTCCTGAGTAGCTGGGACTACAGGCAGCTGCCACCACACCCAGCTAATTTTTGTATTTTTAGTCGAGACTGGGTTTCACCATGTTGGCCATGCTCTCTCGTACTCCTGACCTCAAGTGATCGACCTGCTTTGGCCTCCCAAAATGCTGGGATTACAGGTGTGAGCCACGACGCTGGGCCATTTTTTCTTTCTTTTCTTTTTTCTTAAAGAAACAGATCGTTTAAAGTAAAAGCCAAGTGGGGATTCAGGTTCCAGAGGCCCACACCATCATTAAAGTGGCAACTGTGTTTCTCTGCTGTTGGTTCTGCCTTACTCCTCCGGTCTGCTTTATCCTGTATACCAAAAATAAAATCCTTAAGTCCCCCCAACCATCTGATTGGACTTCGTCCTCAGCCAAAGCACTCTTAAAATTTAACCTGAAAGACTAGTTCACGCCGTTATGTGAAGCAGGGATGGGCATGCCTCATTGTACCTCTCTGGCATTAATATCAACACGGAATGTAAGTGTAATAAGAGTCATTTTACAACTTACTCTTTCTGAAGCCTGCTACCTGAAGGCTTCCTCTGCAAGTAAGAACTCTGGTCTCCACAATCCTTTATCTTAACCCAGACAATCCTTTCTACTGATCCCCTCTTTAGATAAAATAAACCTATTGTCAATCAGAAAAAATTTAAATCTACCTATAAACTGGAAACTCCCCACTGTTTAAAATCTACTTACAAGCTGGAATGCTCCACCCCCACTTTGGCCTTTCTGGACCAAACCAATGTATTTCTTTAATGTATTTGATTGAAATCTCGTGCCTCCCTAAAACGTATAAAACCAAGCTGCACCCCGACCACCTTGGCCACATGTTCTCAGGGCCTCCTGAGGCCTGTGTCACGGGACATGGTCACTCATAATTGCCTCAGAATAAATCTCTTCAAGTATTTTACAACACTTAAATATTTTTTGTCAACAGTCTGCAGACTAACTTCACCAGAGCTAGTGAGATGGCTGCGGGAACTCCCAGGACCATGTGTGCTCTTACTCGTGTTATCTAGTAAGAGGCCTGGACATTCCCCTGACTAGATCAACTTAGCCAATGTGCACAGCCCTCAGTTCATCACTGCTGCTGGGGACTGGGAGGTCAGTGACTGACTCGGCTTCATCAGGGTCTGCTCCTGTGGCCAGGGATGGCTGAAGGGATAGGACACTTTGAGGTTGGGAATTAAGGGGTCATGGGAAATGGACGCCTTGCCCCCCACTCCAGTGAGGGAAGCCAACTCCCATAAGGAACTGTATCGATCAGTATTTCACCAGAAAAGCAGAATCACCAGGATATAGAAATCCAAGGGGATAGATTCTCTGATTCTTATTTTGTGAATAAGGAAACCAAGCTTAAAGAACTTGAGTAATGTATCCAAGGCTGCACAGGTACTTTCACTGCAGAACCCGTCCCTAAGTCCCCTCATCATGTGTGCTTCTGCATTTCTTTCTTTCTTTCTTTCTTTCTTTCTTTCTTTCTTTCTTTCTTTCTTTCTTTCTTTCTTTCTTTCTTTCTTTCTTTCTTTCTTTCTTTCTTTCTTTTTCAGGCAGTGTCTTGCTCTATCACCCAGGCTGGGGTGCAGTGGCCCAATCATGACTCATTGATGCCTCGACCTCCCAGGTTCAAGCATTCCTTTCATCTCAGCTTCCCAAATAGCTGGGACTACAGGCATGTGCCACTACACCTGGCTTATTTTTTGGTATTCTTTTGTAAAGAAGGGGTTTCACCATGTTGCCCAGGCTGGTCTTGAAATCCTGGGCTCAAGCCATCTGCCCGCCTTGTCTTCCCAAAGTGCTGGGATTACAGGTGTGAGCCACCATACCTGGCCCTGTACACATTCTTAATCAAGCCCACCATTCTCTAAATGTCCTGACAGAAATGAAACCTTGAGCTCCCTGTAGAGGAGATCATTTTAGGCACATTTTTGCATGTGTTGTGTCAACTTTTGAGGAATATCCATAAGCCTAGAAAGCCTTGGGAGGCTTGGCCAGTTTTTGAATGGAGGACCTGGGTGAGGAACTTATAAACTTCAGGACCAGATCTTCATTGAGGTTTTTCCATCAGATCAGAGAAGGGAGCATTACCAAAGGGAAGAGGACAGATGTAAAATATTAGCAAGACCCCTGAATATCCAAAAGTAATACCTGGATTGGCAAAATAGTAAGAGCGACATGAAGGTGAGACAGCAGTTCCCAGCACTTTTTCAGGAAAAGCGAGTTATGCATCCCCCAGGAGGCTGCAATTCCCCAAACCCAAGGCAGCTCAACAGTACATCTGTGGCTTCCTTAGGTTTCTTCACTCCACCTCTCATTACTGTGTTTGCCCTTTAGGCTGTTCCCCAGTTTCCTGGGGTTTATTTATTTATTCATTTATTTATCCATTTTCTTTTTCTTTTCTTTTTTTTTTTTTTTTTTTTGAGATGGAGTTTACTCTTGTTGCCCAGGCTGGAGTGCAATGGTGCAATCTTGGCTCACTGCAACCTCCACCTCCCCGGTTTAAGTGATTCTCCTTCCTCAGCCTCCTGAGTAGCTGGGGTTACAGGTGCCTGCCACCAGGTATGGCTAATTTTTTGTATTTTTAGTAGAGATGGGGTTTCACCATGTTGGCCAGGCTGGTCTCAAACTCCTGACTTCAGGTGATCCACCCACCTCAGCCTCCCAAAGTGCTGGGATTACAGGAGTGAGCTACTGTGCCAGGCCATTCTGGGGTTTATTTCTGCATAACTACTTTGTTGATTAGAGAACATGCAGTCAGTCCTTTCTTTGTCAACATGTTATCCTTGCTGCTGCCAAATACGACAGATTATTACAAATTAAAATGCCTGCAATGGTAGCATCTAAGATAAATTTCTGGGCCATGATAGTGACATAATGAGAAAGACATGTACATCCACGGGAAAACGTTACCCCACTGACTTCCTCTTTTCCCACCGAGACCCTTTTTAGTTGGTGTCCTAAGTGTGAGACTGCTCAGAAGACCCTGAAAGATTCCTGCCTACACCTCTGGGGGCTGATGTGAGTGTAAGTGTGCATGTGTGTGTGTATATGCATGTGTATAGAGGAGCCACTGCCCCATGGCCTTCTCACTCCACATCCACTCTCCCTCATCAACTCCACAGATCCATCAAATGCAGAATCAGCACAGCATATGCTATAATCTGAATATTTGTCACCCCTTCCCAAATTCATATGGTAAAGTCTTCACCCCCACCAAGGTTATGATATCAGGACGTGTGGCCTTTGGGAGGTGATTAGATTATGGGGCGGATCTAATCATGGGGGTGGAACCCTCATAAATGAGGTAAGTGTTGTTATAAAAGAGACCCCAGAGGCTGGGCATGGTGGCTTACGCCTGTAAACCTAGCATTTGGCAGGCTGAGGCGGGTGGATCGCTTGAGGTCAGGAGTTCGAGACCAGCCTGGCCAACATGGTGAAATCCCATCTCTACTAAAAATACAAAAATTAGCTGAGTGTGGTAGCACACGCCTGTAATCCGAGCTACTCAGGAGGCTGAGACAGGAGAATCGATTGGACTTGGGAAATGCAGGTTGTAGTGAGCCAAAATCATACCACTGCACTCCAGCCTGGTTGACAAAGCAAGACTCCATCAAAAAAAAAAAAAAAAAAAAAAGACCCCAGAGAGATCCCTTGCCCGCTGTGAGACTAGAGACTAGAGTGAGAAGACAATTGACTGTCTATGAGGAACCAGGCTCTCACCAGATACCAAATCTACTGGGGCCTTGATCTTGGACTTTGCAGCCTCCAGTACCATGAGAAATAAATTTCTGTTGTTTAAAACCCACCCAGTCTATGGTATTTTGTTATGGCAGCCTGAACAGACTAAGACAGCACATTTCAACTGTATCAGAAACCTGTCTGAATAACTCTTAGGTATTTGAGAAAGCTTGTGTTATCATCTGTATGAGCAATGGTAAACATTATTTGTGATTTTATAAAGAGTCACGGAGAGACTGCCTAAAGAAAATTAAACAGAAAGAGGCTCTTGCCCATCAAAAAAAACTTTTTACTCCCAAAAGAAATCTTGACCAAGGTAAGTTGCTTCACAGACAGGAAGAGAACTCTCTATCTTTTCCATATCTTATCTGTTCCACCTGCACACAAAAACTAATGATTGGTCGTAAATGGTTAGCTGATGCTTCTGTATTGACTTGTGGTTTGCAGCAGCCTTATTTCCTTTGCTTTGTGACATCATTTTCCTGTTCATTTCCCACAGTTGCATAAGTGGGTTTATGTGATGTACACTCACCCAACAAATGGAAGAAATTATGTACCATGTTGGAGAGCTTTCAGGAATAGAATTTGGAACAAAGGGGTCAATACTTTAAGCATCCATAAAGCAAAAACGACTATGAGATAATTGATGAAGCATACTTCCTAGCCTGAGATGAAAGAACCCTGCTCGCTAAATGTTTTGAGTAAATGGTGGGAGTTCTCTCCATTACCCATGGTCTTCCTGCTCCCCAATATAAACTTCTGTGTTGGTGGGCATGTTGGGCTACTGGGCAGAAGTTTATAATGCCCAAAGTGTTGATCAGGATTGAATAGCCACCAAGAAAAGTCATATCCATCAGCAAGAGAGAAGAGTGCTTCTTTGAGGTAGTGTGGTTTGAACGACCCATAAGAAACCCTGGAACTTTAGGGTACTGCTGTAATTCCTATGAATGTGGGAAAAGGTTTGGGATATTCTATTTGGTCAAAAAGTCTTCACACTGGAAGCTGCTTCCCAAGGTAGCTTTGGCTCACTATAAAATTATAATCCTAAGAACCTCCCTCCCCCATGACTCTGAGAGCAGCTTGGAATTTCAAGAGTATCAGAAGTGCTCCCGACTGATAGCTTTTACACCAAAGGAAGATACCAAGAGCTGTACTTTTGCTGACATTTTGTGTTATGAGGAGCACCTCTGGTAGTTGCTTACTGAAATTCTCTGCCACACTATTGGTGTTTCAGCTTGATAGTGAAAAATAAGGCACTTTGTAGTATTTTATTCCTGTTTTATGTCATTCTTTTCTCATGTTCTTCATGCATGAGATGATGCACTTGCAGCAATGAGAAACACTTACACGTTGAACTCAACACTTTACATTAAGTCCATCATCCAAGCAATTTTCACTCAGCACTTACCTGACTGTAGAAAGGGTAACCTCTTTTTTGCAGTCTAAGTTGTAGTTCTCAAAAAGATGTATGAAATAAGCCATTTTGTTATTACATAGCCTCCACAAAGACTCAGGGACATTAGAGTCACATGGGATACAGTGATGTTTGGTCATGGTTATCAGCAAAGTCATCATTATACTCTGGGGAAACAGCAGTAGAAATGAGAAAACTAAAGACTTAGGCCCCAACCTACTGGTATATTTAAAAATCTTCAGGGGATTCAATTTTCCGGTATTTATGACAGTGCCTGGCATACAGGAAATGCTCAATAAATAAATATCTGTTGCATGGATGCCTACATGAATTCTTAGCCTGGGCAGAGCATGGGAGGACTCTTTACAGCATGGGTTGTGACACTCCTGCCTAAGAGAGCAGACACCCCTGCTGATAGGACAAATGCTGCCTCAACAGAGAGTGAGGGCAACTAGATGCATGGGAGAAGAGCTTTGTGGTTACAGTGATCCAACTCTTGAATATGGCCCTTCAGAGTCTGGTCTTACTCATCTATAAAATGGGATACACCATACAAGACTGAAGGAAGTATTAAGTAGAGTCACTATAATTGTGAAAGTATCTAGTATACTGCTTAATACTGTTCTGTGGACTTTCCATATGCTATTTTGGACACTTGGACAAAGATCAACGCATCACCATAATTGAGGGGTGAAAGAATAAGAATAAATATTTGCTGAGTATTTAAAATATATGTTAGGAATGTCAAATGCTATCTTCTGTTTACAAAAACTGTGAGATAATAGTTTGAATTATACAGATTAGTTGAGCTTCAAAATAAATAATATATCCAGCTAGTAAATAATGAAGCTATAATTTAAATCCGTGTCTTTCACATTCCCCAGTTTAGGCTCTCTTCTCTATAACATGATGCTGCCTCCCTATGGTTAGTGCAAACTGGGTGAGAAGAGTTCAGAGCTGTTGAGTTTTTCTACTTTTAGCATCCAGTTGATGTAACATAATTCTCTGCTTGTTCTCAAGAACCCCACATGTAAAAAAGGTCTAGGCAAGCCTTATATCTAACATCTAGTAGCCTATGCAAATTAATTTAAAATCAATTCTTGTCTTCAAGAAGTCAAATAACAACTCACATTTCTAATTCACTAATACAGTTTTTCTCGGTTTGAGTAAATTTCTATTTTAGCATTTCTTTGAGGTATTGATGTAATTTATTTTTTCTTTTTTGCATTTTAAGTTTGCTATCTTTCCAGAAGAAGCCCCTTCTCATGTTTTAGGGATGAATGAACCACATACGAATAAGTATACTATAATACATACATACACATGTGTGCATATATATGTACAGAAGTGAAGGAGCTTATTCCTATGACTTCATTCCTCTTGTAGATGAAATGACCACACACATATCTGTGCGTGTAAGATATACATAAGAATGGATGGATTAATTAGGGTTCTTCAGAGAAACAGACCAATAGGAGAGAGAGAGAGAGAGAGAGAGAGAGAGAGAGAGAGAGAGAGAGAGAGATTATAAGGAATTGGCTCACACAATTATGGAGGCTAAGAAGTCCCATAATCTGCCATCCGCAAAGCTGGAGAACCAGACAGTGGTGAAATTTTAGCCTGAGTCCAAAGGCCTGAAAACCAGGGATGCAGATGGTGCAACTTCCAATATAAGTATGAGTGCCTGAGAACTGGGGGAGCCAATGTCCAAGGGCAGGAGGAGATTTCTGCCCTAGCTCAGACAGAGAGAGTGAATGTGCCATCCTTGCCTTTTTGCTCTGCTCAGGCCCTCAAGCATTAAATGATGGCCAACTGCATTGGTGAGGGCAATCTTCTTTACTCATTCTGGCGATTCAAATGCTAATCTCTTCTGGAGAAAACACCTTCACAGACACACTCAGTGATTTTTGTTTTTTGCTTTTATTAGTATTTTAAATTGACACATAATAGTTGTACATATTTATGGGTACAGTGTGCTATTTCAATACATGTATATGACATATAATGATCAAATCAGATTAATTAGCATGTCCATCACCTCAAACATTTATCATTTCATTGTGTTGCGAGCATTCGTAATCTGCTCTTCTCGCTACTTGAAAATATGCAATAAATTTATTTTAATTACAGTCACCCTATAGTACTATAGAACTCTAGAACTTATTCTTCCTATCTAGCTGTAATTTTGTATCCATTAAGCAACTTCTGGCTATCCTCTTCCTACTTCAACATCCTTCCCAGTCTCTAGTAACCACTGTTAGACTCTCTATGAAATCCTTTTTAAGATTCCACCTGAGTGAGAACATGCAGTATTTGTCTTTCTGTGCCTGGCTTATTTCACTTAACATAGTGTCTTCCAGGCTCATCCACGATGCCATAAATGACAGCATTCTTTTTTTATGGCTGAATAGTATTTGCACATATCACATTTTCTTTTTCCATTCATCTGTTGATGGACACTTAGGCTGATTCCATATCTTAGCTATTGTGAACACACTTCAATAAACATGGGAGTGTACATATGTCTTTGACATACTAACTTCCTTCACTTTGGATATATACTCTATAGTGGGATTTCTAGATTGTGTAGCAGTTTTATTATTAGTTCTTGAGGAACCACTTCCTATTTTCCATAACGATTGCACCAATTTACACTCGCACTAACAGTGTATAAGCATTCCCTTTTCTCCACATCCTTGTCAACATTTACCTTTGTCTTTTTTAATAATAGTCTTTCTAAATGAGATAAGGTGACATCTTGCTGTGGTTGTGATTTGCATTTCCTGATGATGAATAGTGTTGAGCATTTTTTTCATATACCTGCTGGCCATTTATATATCTTCTTTTGAGAAATGTCTATCCAAGTCCTGTCTTTATTTTTTAATGGAATTATTATTATTGTTGTTTTGTTGTTGTTGTTTTGCTGGTGAGTTGTTTGAGTTCTATGCATATTCTGGTTATTAATCTCTTATCAGATGAAGAGTTTGCAAATATTTTCTCCCATTCTGGTGGTTGTCTCTCCACTGTGTTGATCGTTTCCTTTGTGCAAAAGCTTTTTAGTTTCATATCATCCCATTTGTCTATATTCGCTTTTGTTGCCTGTTCTGTTGAAATCTACTCCATATAATTTTTGCCCAAAGCAATGTCTTGAATCACTTCCCTGTTTTCTTCTATTAGTTTCATAGTTTCAGGTCTTACATTTAAACCTTTAATCCATTTTGAGTTGATTTTTTTTTATGGTGAGAGATAGGGGTTTAGTTTCATTCTCCTATATATGGATCTCTAGTTTCCCCAGTACCATTTATTGAAAAGACTGTCCTTCTACCAATGAATATTCTTAGCACTTTTGTCGAAAATAAGTTGCCTATAAATATGTGGATTTATCTCTGGGTTCCTAGAAATAATATTTTACCCACTATATGGGCATTCCTCAGGCCAGTCAAGGTGGCACATAAAATTAACCATCACAATGTATATATATACATATAATGTGTACATATGTCAAGTTTATGTGTGTGCACATATATCATATATATAATATATACGTAGATTGAGTATATATCATATATATACGTTCTATATTGCATTATCAACAGGATTAACGTAAAACAAAGCATTATTTTTAAAACTTTGATTTGCCTCATGAGTCTTGTATCACTCTTATGGCCACCCAACATAGAGTTTTTCTTTCTATTCTGTTTCAACATGTGCACGAGTGTTAGAACAAATAATCATGAGCACTTCCTGAGAAATTGCTTTTGAGGGTCAACTGTCATTTCACAATATGAACCAGCTAGGCTTCAACCTCAGAAAAATTCCTGTATGTTGTTACCTTTAAAAACTTGAGAAAATATCCTCCCTAGTGGTCTGGGACTTCATAATGCACAAATCTTATCTTTTTGAAAACATGGGTTCATCCGGTTATTAACACCACATGTGTTTCCAGGCAATGTGTTGTTAGGCTGCTGAGCCAGTCTTTCTGGTTGTAGGCCCATTGTGATGACTCTTGCATCCTGGGTCAGTGGTCTCTCATTTCAAAGGCATAACAGGTCTGCTCCAACAAGCTGAAGAAGAGAACTGCTGGTTCTGATCTGTCTGACAGTGCAACTCCTCAGTCTGAAATGAAGAGCACATAGGAATAAAGATTGGTATAAAATGTCTAAGATGAGGTGGCTTCCACGTGCCCTCTCTCCCATTGTTCCTCATGTCTTTGGCTTCTGTAGAAAATGAATGCCAATTGTCCAGACTTCCAGTGTGAGGGAGAGAGGTGACAGTGATGACATGCCAACAGTATGGCCTTTTGGGTGGACTGTTCAGTAAGCCTTCTATTTTAAGTTATGAAAGGGCCCTAGAAGCTGCCACAGAGCCATCATTTCTGCTAACACATGTCTACACTGAACAGTACCACTGCCTTTCTTCACTGTCCCTCATTTATTATCACTTCTGGGAGGATTTTGACAACTGAGTTTCCCATTGGATTACTAAGTAGGAGCTTTGTAAATCACGTTGGCCTCAAGTTTATATCAACACTACCCCTTTATATGATATATATTTTTCAAAATCTTTTATTTGATTATTCATGAGACAAAACAAACTAAAGTTGTCTACTTACAATAGGATTTCTTTTTCAATTGCTTCATTTAGAGATGGAGCCAGCTGGGGGAGTGTTGAGGTAGATTGAGCAGTAACGAGTAGACTGCAGCTGATTTAACTTCTCTTCTGTCCAGATGAGTCCGAATCTCAGAGTGAAGGCTATATTTCATCGCCATCATCATCAAACATAATTTGAAGCACTCTTCGCATATGGTTGGAATGAGTGACCATAAAGTTCAGCTCAGTGTTTCTGAGAGCTATTTTGGGTCACGGGGGTTGGTCTGCATCTTGCCCTATGTGCAGCACAATGAAAGGTCAAAGACAGATTGGTCAGGCCCATTAATGAGCTTTTAGTAGAAACTAAGACTTCTTAAACATTTTTCAAATCATGCAAACTTAGAAAATGATAATATTTTATGTTACTTGGATAAATGGACAAAGATGCCATTGCCACTGGCCCAGGAACTATGACTCAGGGTCCCACATGGCTGCCATAGGGCCAACGAAAGTACTCCTATGACCCATTAATGGCACAGCATTGCACATTTGCCTGCCAATTGAGAAGCACTAATTGAAATTATATTGATGGACCACAAGTGTACCTGCTGACAAAATTCTATTGTCTATATGATGTTTGAAATATTCCCTAAATTAATGATTGCATTTAAATATTCAACAAATGTTAAATTCCATTGTTGACTGTTCTTTGTGAGGTCTTGCAGCTCAGTTAACCCTGAAGACACATAAATATTACAGGGAAGTGAGAAATCTGTCACAAAACATGTCAAGGTTTTGTTACTACTAGATGCCTCTAAGCTATGGACCCACTGTTTTCAGAGTAACCAGAAATTTGATAGGACTGTTTCTGCTTAGGTACCTCCAATAAGATAAATCCCAATCAAATTCAAAAAGTAAACCAAATGGTCCATTGGACATGGGGGCATGGGAAGAGACTTGTAGGGGAAGTAACTAGATAGTGTTGTCCAGGGTTTTTTCAGATTATAGCAGCCCTTAGTAGCTCTTTTAAATGGTGAATATTAATAGTAGACTCAAGCCCCACCCTACAAGGATGTTCCTCAGAAGAAGTTTAATGTCTTCAGTCAACTGTGGTTGCTGTAACAAAATACCATTAACTGGGTGGCTTATAAATAACAGAAGTATATTTCTCACAGCTTTAGAGGCTGGGAAACCCAAGACCAGGGTGCCAGCATGGTTGGGTTCTGGTGAGGTCCTCTTTTGGATTGCAACTTCTCTCTGTGTCCTCATGAAAGAGGCAAATAAACTCCCTCAGCCTCTTTTTACAAAGGCACTAATCACATTCACAATGGCTCTATCTTCATGTCTTAATCATTATGTAAAGGCCCCACCTTTTAATATCATCATCTTGAGGGAGTAGAATTTTAATATAGGGATTTCAAAAGAACACAAACATTCCGACCATAGGATCTAATGTTCTCATCCTTCAAGATAGGAGTCTGAAGCCACTTCCTCTTTAAGGTTTCTTGCTATGCTTCCCCAAATCCTCCTTCTCAAGGAAGCATCTGGTTCTTCCTTTAATCCCAGCCCTTCCCGAGTTGTACAGTAATTGCTTTTACAGAGTGCAAAATCCTTAAAAGTTGGGTCCAAGTCTTTTTTTTTTTTTTTTTTTTTTTTTTTTTTTGAGACGGAGTCTTGCTCTGTCGCCCAGGCTGGAGTGCAGTGGCGAGATCTCGGCTCACTGCAAGCTCCGCCTCCCGACTTCATGCCATTCTCTTGCCTCAACCTTCTGAGTAGCTTGGACTACAGGAACCCGCCACCATGCCCAGCTAAGTTTTTTGCATTTTTAGTAGGGACAGGGTTTCACGGTGTTAGCCAGGATGGTCTTGATATCCTGACCTTGTGATCCGCCCACCTCGGCCTCCTAAAGTGCTGGGATTACAGGCGTGAGCCACCGTGCTTGGCCAGCGGGGTCCAAATCTTATGCATGTCTAAATCTGTAACATCTTGCAAGAATCCAATAAACTAGAAAATAAATGAGTGATAGATAATGTAGAGTATAAAATTTGGGGGAAAATTTAGTTTGATATTATGTAATTTAATTCATTATGGAAAATAAGCTGGTCTAATAGACTAGATGTAAGCTGCTACCAATTTACAAACATTGCTTTCTAAAAGTTTATTTTATTAAGTCACTTGTGGAGAACTTGGAAAGTGTTTCTTGGAGAAACATTCTTATATGTGGTGAGTAGGTTCCCATCCAAACTATAAAAGTTAATGTAACTGAGAATATCACCAAATCATAAATCATAAGACTCGCATAGCAAGTCTAAAATCTGAACCTGGGGAGCAGGAGGCTCAGAATGCAGAGATGAAGTCAAAGGGTCTGTCTGCTGTCATTTGTGTAGGTTGGCCTTTGGAATTATTTTGGAAAAATGAATATTCAATAGTCTCCTATTTGTCTATAAATCAAAAAGTATCTAAGCCAGGACTTAATTAATTTAGAGGTTTATTTTACAAAGTCAAGGACCACGGCCTATGACACAGCCTCAGGAGGCCCTGAGAACATGTGCCTAACGTGGTCGGGGTGCAGCTTGGTTTTATACATTTTAGGGAGATAGAAGTTATAGGCAAAGATATAAATCAATACATGTCAGGTATATATTGGTTCAGCCCAAAGCGGGGTTGAGGGTGTTGCAAGGAGGCTTCCATAGGTGGATTCGAAGATTTTCTGACTGGCAATTGGTTGAATGTGTTAAGCTATGTGTGAAGAGTGGAAGTCAGCATAAAGAAATGCTTGAGCTAAGATAAGAGGGTTATGGAAGCCAAGGTTCTTATCATGTAGGTGAAACCTCCAGGTAGACTTCAGAGAGAACAGATGGTAAATGTCTTAAATATCTTTTATCTGACCTTAAAAGGTGCGACACTCTCCAGAAAAGACCTAGTAGGAGAGAGGAGAGGCATTTCAAAATATGTCAAAAATACATTTTGGAGTAAAATACTTTGATTTCCCTCAGGGACTGCTATCTATCATGTGACGCTATACTAGAGTCAGGTTGGAATTTTGTATCTTACTGCTACAAAGTGTCTGTTTTGTCAGTCTATGATCTTTATTTTATGTTAATGTTGGTCAATTGTGCTTAAACTCCAAAGGGAGGAGGGTATGTAACAAGGCAAGAGTGTCTATCCAACTGCCCTTCCTGTCTTGGTCTCAACTAGTTTTTCAGGTCTCTTTGGGATCCCCTTGGCCATGAGGGGGTCTGTTCAGTTGGTTGGGGGCCTTAGAATTTTATTTTTGGTTTACATAGCTTAGGACACTATTTTGCCTCACTCCAGATCTGTCCTATTTCCTAAAATACTGCACTTTAAAACATATCCCCTTTAACCCGAGTCATAACACAGATTTTCTCACTGAACAAGATCTCAAGTATGCAGAAGACAAGCTGATCACAATGAATCCCACAAAAGTGAACGACTTATTCATGAGATGCTTGCTGTAAGTGGCGATTGAGGTTAATCCTCTAAACTGCTCTTGATTTCCACAAATTTTGCCTGGCTTTGAGCATCCACAGATCCTCTCAATGCTCTGTTATTTCATTCGGACTTTCCTGGAAATAGAATGTGAGGGCTACCTTTAGCCTGGCAGGAGTGACCCTCTGTGTCATTCCTGGATGATAAGCCACGGATGGGCAAGTCTGGTACTGTCTGTGCTCAGGAAGGCTGACTAATGCTCCCACCCCAAGGCAGTGCAGGAATGCAGATCCCTGAGCCTTCAGAAGGCAGCTCCTGCCGCGCCTGTGACAGCCTAGGGGACCGGGGAGCCACCCTGGGGTTTGGAGGCTTGAGCTAATGACACACAGCCGCCTGGCTGTGGTTACCGGCTGCTCTGCCAAGGTTGTACAGCTGGTTGCCTCTGTGTTGGAAGATGCCGATGCCCCCTGCTGTACCCTGGGTTGCCAAGGGGAGCAGCAGTTCCAGTAGGTTTTAAAAAGAGCACAATTTATCTTTTCTCTGAGGCAGCCTTGTTTCTTTGCTTGTGGCAGGTCCCTGTCAGCTCAGGTTGTGGTTATGCAAGTTTTGTATACCAAGCCATCTGTCTTCCTGAGGGGCAGGGCTGATTTGTAGGGAAGGCTATATAGACAGTGGTTAGTGCTGACGTAACTTGGATTTTGCTTCAAACTTGGACTTCTAGAATATTCTGTACTGTGTTTTCTTCTTTGCATGGGCAAGCAGTCTGTGTATCTTTTTTTCTTCATTTTTGCCTGGAGTGTTTGTTTACCATAGAGCTGTGTAATACCATACACATTTCTTTAACTCTCTTAATCTCCTCAAATGAAGATTGTTTTTGCCTTCTATTCAGCTTCTCTCTCTACAGCTGCCAGAAGTTCTTCAAGTTTATGCTTTTATTAAATATTTAAGCACATATTTTCAGGGATGAAACATATTCTCAGCTCAGAGCTGTGTTAGCAGATGTATCTCTTCTGCCGGTGGGGAGCCGGGTTTCTGGCAGGCTCGTGAAGTGACCTCACGTAATCAGTGGGAAATAGAGCGATGCAAAGAGTTATGTTATTTGAAGTTTCAAACTGGCCCTTATTCCTAGAAGGCACTTGGAAGTCAGCAGCAGTGTAGGGATATGCAATTCCAGGGTTGGCACCACAGAATTAAAGTGAAATGAATAATACAGGGTGATTTAAAGTGAAATGTGTACCTCCTGAAAGAAAATGTTGACATTTAAATTCTTGCAACCAAGGCAAAAATATTTTATTCAGTGAACAGGCTCTTGCAAGTAAAGTTTGCAAATGAGAACTTCTTTAACATTCGTGTGGAATGGTCTAACCCCCATTAATTGTTTATGGAGCACCTGCCATGTGCTCAAGCTGGTTGTAGAGAGGAGCTGGTTTCAGAAATAGCATCAAGAATGGCCTCTGTGACTTTGCCAGAATATCGAGGAATGAATCCAAGCCTGTTAGATAATGTTTCTTCTGAATCCTGCCCTTTCCCTGACCACAACTGCAGGGCAAGTGGTGCTATCTTTTAAAAGGAAAAGTACAGCACAGAAGATGTATTAGGCAGGGTTTCCAGAGAAACAGAACCAATCTAGTTGTACACAGTTAACCCTTGAATAATATGGGTTTGAAATTTATGGGTCTGTAGATTTTTAAAAATATATATATTGGATTTTTTTTTTGAGATTTGTGAAAGATTAAAAAAACTCACAAACTATGTAGCCCAGTATTATTTTAAAAATTAAGAAAAAGTTAGGCATTCGTGAATTTTATTCTATTTATGTGTTAATTGACCGTTTATGTTATTAGAAAGGCTTCCAGTCAACAGTAGGCTATTAGTTGTTAAGTTTTGGGGAAGTCAGAAGTTATATGCAGATTTTCAACTGTGTAAGGGATTGATACCCCTAATCCCTGGGTGGTTCAAGGGTCAACTGTATCTGTATCTCTACAGTTGACCCTGGGGAAAAAGTATTTATTATACACTGAGCCATTTCATAATCAAGGATTGACTCACACGATTATGGAGGCTAAGAAAGTTTACCGTTTCTTCTGGTCTGGGCATGATAAGGGCCTAAAGGCCAATGGTTGGTGATCAATCCTCCAGGTACAGCACCAAACCTGACCTCATGTTCCAGAAAAGAGTAAGGAGACACGTGCTTTCATTCTTGTACCTGAATTTCTGTGGAATTAGATTCCCACTTTGTCCTTCCAGTCTCTCAAGAGACTATGTTTTGCCTCTTAGGTCTACTTACATAAATAGGTACCTAGAATGTGCCACCAAATCCTCTCCAAGTTGCCTCTCAGCCTACCTGTCTGCTACCTCTCACCTACCATAACACTTCTTAGTACTTGTCTGCCTCCCTAGATTTAATTCTTTTCATTTCCCACTGCTGAGCTTTCACCTCCGGGCCCCTCACCTACGACACACACACACTCCAAGCTTTGTAAGAAATGTAATGTACCTTTGACCTAATTCCCTCTTTGCTGCTGGCTATTCAATCATCTTTTAATTTTTTCAATCTTCTATTCTAAATGATTAAAGTCCCCATGAAAATTACAAATATTGCTTTGAATTCAAGTATCTACTATTTCACTGTTTTGCTTGTTTCTTTTATTTCAAAGTAGTCTGTTGCCTCCTCCTGGAATAACCTAGAACATCCTCCTTCTAGATCAGAACTGTTGCTCTAAAATTATGGTTTCTCTTCATGGACCACCCTCCCTGCTCTAAGCTTCTTGCTCTTGTATGTGACCACCCTTCTCCAAAATTCTGACAGTTTTATGCACCCTGTGCCTTTTTGATGATGTAAGGCTTGCAAATCTTCAGGTTTGTTATGAGGTGAATAATTTAATCACTTAGCATCTTTTAAAAAAGACCAGAGTTAGTTTTATGCACAACATATGTTAAAATACATTTAATTTCACACATAGATATACATTAAAAAATAATTTTCCTCACAGTCGCTGATTACAGTCTACTTGAGCAGAGATGACTAACACACATATATTATTAATTCTGGAACAATATAAGGGTGCAATGTTAGGTGCTAACTCACATGGCGCTATCAATAAGCAACCAAGAAGTACAGGGAAGTATTAGAAAACATAAAAGCAGGAGGAAGAAGGAGTGCGGGGAAGTATGAGAAGAAGCGAAGGAGATTGGCTGCTCATTGGAAGTTGGTCTGCCTAGGCATGAGGCATACAAGGCTATCTCAGTTCTTCACTGGACTGTGAAGGAATGATCCTTGAAGACTAGAAGGATTTAAACAGGAAAAGGGAAGAATGGAGAGCGTGTAGGGAGAGAAAACAATCAAACAGAGGCAAAATTAAAAAGCAGAGATATGTTTTTGTTTTAGGGGAGAGGGATATTGGGGGATTGGCTGACAAGCATATGGCAGGAAGTGATGGAAATAGGTTTAAACAAGTAGAGTGAGTCCCAGTAATGCAAGACCTTAACCACCAGCCATGAGGCCTTGAACTTCAGAGGCTAAGGCATAGGCATTATGTGTTGAAAATGATCACTTGGACACAGGAAGGGGAACATCACACATTAGGGCCTATTGTGGGGAAGGGGGAGGGGGGAGGGTTAGCACTGAGAGATATACCTAATGTAAATGACGAGTTGATGGATGCAGCACACCAACAGGGCACATGTATACATATGTAACAAACCTGCACGATGTGCACATGTATCCTAGAACTTAAAGTATAATTATAAAAAATAAATAAATAAAATGGGGCAAGGGGGAAGGGATTGAAATATCTCTTCTCCTTCTCTTCACCTCCTCTGATGTAATGTGATTTTATTCTGTGATATATAAGACCTGAATGGAGGTGACTGAAGTAATTGGGTACATGGTTAGTGGTGGAATCTGGATGTGAACTTCAGTCATGGTCTTGCTATTGTTCCATGAAGACAGGAAATATCTGTAAACCTATTTGGAAGCAACTTTAAAATTGTTGCATGTGGTTGGGTCTGACAGAATCCCTTGAATGGAGAGAAAAACGTAACTTTCTCCTGTGAATTTTCAGGGAAATGCAATTATTTCCTTTCATGTAGTATAAAAGCTCTTCAGAGGAATAAAGCATGCATAAGCCAAAAAAAAAAAAAAGAAAAAGAAAAAAAAGATTATGAAGAACGGAGACTGGAGAATCTGAACTCAGAAGCTGGGGACAATGGAGAGGTTATTCTAATTTCAGATTTATGAGACAATGAAGTTCTTCTTCAGCAATTGTTTCTTCAATAAAAGGCTTGAGAATGTTTTTTCTCCTAGAATTCCTTTTGATTGATATGAAACTTGGAGTATAGATACAATTGGAATAAGCCTTTTTATAAAAGAGGGTAATAAGGGGTTGGTTTGCATAGGCACAAAGGAATCACGTTTAACTTATCCTCTGACATTTTTCAAGTGCTCTAGAGGCAGGGGTGGTAAGGGTAATGACAGGTTAGAGTTACCATTTGGCTACATAGAACCACAAAGCAACGAATATTAAAACCATGCTTTCTCCCCTTGTTCCCTTCTCCTATATGTCCCCAGTAGTATGGACCATAAAGTGAGCTGATCTCACAAAGGAGCAGAAAGAAGTGATGTGAGGTTGCAGAATGACTTAAGAAAAGCCATAGTCAAAAATACGATTCTTCACAATATATAAGGAGATTTAAAACCTTAATATTCATTTTAAATTATTTTATTTTATCAATATGTCACATGCATATTATTATCCTGGCAGCTAATATTTATTTTTAAAATGTTCTGGAATGCTGTTCTTGACAGTTTTCAGAATGGCACTCTAGCGGATTGCCTCTTAAAAGTGAAACAGTGTTCTTATATTGTAGCCTTTATCAGCAATAATATGGTAGATATTTTGAAGAACTTTTCATCAATAAGAAAGTAGGGACCAGTAATTGATTAGATATATGAATAAAAGGTAGAAAGATGAAAGAAGCAATACCTCTTGGATAATGAGGACAATGAAGATTTTTATGAGAATAAGGCAAATTGGGGAGAGAAATTGTATTGCGAAAAATGGATTTGGTCTTGATTACACGGAGTTAGGGCAATGTCAGAAAACCTAAGGAGAGGTGTTCAGGAGGCATGCTCAGTACCAAAGAGTGACCATTCTTGATTCTTGACCTGCTATTCCTGCGTGTGACAGGATCTCTGTGCACGCTGGGTTGTTCTTATAGAGTAAGTTGTAAACACTACTTGAGTGATAAATGTCATGAGCTATTTAAACTGGTCACTAACACATGTATTTCTAAGTATTTATTTGTTTGTTTGTAAATGAATATACCTATATTAAAATAACTGGCTGACTTACGAGCTCTACCTTGTATGTTTGTCAATATTAAAAATAAATAAAATAAATATTTTCACTGTTACCTCAGCAAGCCAGTAACAGTTTTCTACTATGTGATCTACAAATCTCAATTCAGTGGGAATGGAACTAGTATCAAATAAAAAATGTCATTCCTGGAATCCTTCCTGGAGCATGTCAGTAATACTAAGAAAAGAGCCAGTAGGCAGGGACAGGTTGCCAGAGTCCCCACTGAGGGTCCACAGTTGGAATGAACTGTCATTAATGAAGGGAACCAATGACCTTAGCCAGGCCATTACAAAGAATTGCAGAGCTTCTCAGAATTTTGTCAGAGTGCAATGAGGAAATGTAGAAGAAATCAAGGAGAAGTTTGAAAAACAGTAAGGGAATGAGTAGCAAAGAGGGTTAGGTTTAGCCTTCTCTTAAAAAGTTACTTTCAATATATTCATGTGAGGAAAATATAATATCAGAAATCCAAAGACTGGAGGACTTGTTATCCGGTGAAGAGGATACATTAGATTAAGTATCAATACTGAAGTACTAGGGTCTATGTATCTTTAAAATAAGAAATGCTGAATTTATAAATTTATGTTTGTCATTATGCCTAGGTGGGTTTGGGGCTTATATTTTGGAGGTGATTCCTGTCCATTCAAGAAATAATTTAAATACTTGAAATTTAGCCAAAATCTATTCTAAAAATAATCAAAAATTTGTTATCTATGTAAATATTTTAAATTATAGAAATCAAAATGTGTTTTAGTAGCTATGATGTAGAGTAAGGAACCCAGTGATTAAGAAACGAGTCTTTGAAGGAAGGGAAGCAAATCTCTAGCAGAATATAAGCCAACAGCCTCGTATCATAGAAACCAACCTTCTAATGTGTCTCTAAAACTAATTTGCTCAAAGTCGCATAACCATTAAGAGTGGAACCTAAACCCCTATTTTCTGATTCTCAAACATCAATATTAATTTTTGGTCCCCTGCTTCCACTTTGCTTTCATCTGTAGAACAGATTGAAACAATCTGCCTCTGACCTGTTCTGTCATTGTTTGATCATCTTTCAAAGCAGAACTTGAGGTGTTTAATATTCCCTGCATATATCAGTTTGTCATTCAGAACAGTTTTGCTGGCTCAAATTTGTAACTTCATATTCAGTGATGGTGCACCCTCCTTAAGTTAATAATTGATCTTTTAATCTTCTTAGAAGGAATGCTAATACAGACAGATAAATACACTTTATTCTCAATGCCTAGGGCTAAGAGAAAATTAAGAAGTAGCATTAAAGGAATTGTAGTCCCTAGCCTGGTGGACCCCAGACAGGTTAAATGAAACACCAGATGGTTGGCCTACCTTTTTCTCATACCTGAGTAGATTCCTTTCATGTCCTCTATCTGTAAGTGACTAATTAGTTTAGTTTTCATTGAGTGGGATCTCCTTTATTCTATTATCTGAGAAGGTATAACAAGTAAAGGAACAGTCCTTAAGCTATGGTAACGTAGCAGAGCTTGTGACAGTTGGACACAGTTGACTCGAAGAGGCAATTAAATCGAGTTTTATAAAGGAATTAGTAGGATTAACGAAAAGTAAAATGTTATGAAGCATCCTGGCATGATCTCACCAAACTTAGGCCTAAGGGGCAAAGGGTATAGGAGAAAAGTTAACTAAAGAAGATATAGTAGTTGTTACTGAGGTTTGCCTGGCTGTAGCTGCAGCCTTCAGTTAACAAACAAACAAGAAAGAAAAGAAAAAACTCAAGCCACACTAGGGATGACTCACAGTGATAGAATCATGCAAACATGACCTAAACTTACTCTTCTTTCTCACCCTGGCCTCTTGCCAGTGCCTCCTGTGACTGAACCAACAGAAGTCAGGTGACAAGGGAGCCTTTAATGCAGACATGGAGGCAGGTCCCTTGGGGCACCCAGTGCTCTCGAGGAGCATGGATCTGAGAGGCCAACAGAAAGGGCCTGGAGCAGAGGATGACTGTGAGTGGGTTAAGGCAGTCATCTTTTTGTGGACCAATTTTGGTTATATCTGAGTGATGAATATCTGATCATTATGCCCTAACCTGAAGGCTGTTGCAAGAAGAGACCCACTGTTAATAACATACTCAGAACCTGAAAAGTTAGCATTACCACCAATCTCGAGTTCAGGTTGGGACCATACTTCATTCTTTTCTTCTCTTACAATTTTTTTTTTTTTTTTTTGAAACAGGGTCTCACTCTGTAGCCCAGTCTGGAGTGCAGTGGCACAACCATGGCTCACTTCAGCTTTGACCTTCCAGGCTCAAGCATTCCTTCTGCCTCAGCCTCTGGAGCAACTGGGACCACCGGTGCACCCCACCACGCCCAACTAACTTCTTAATTTTTTTGTAGATACAGGGTTTTGCCGTGTTGCTCAGGTGAGTCTGAAACCCCTGGACTCAAGGGGTCCTTCCACCTCTGCCTCCCAAAGTACTGGGATTGAACCACTGCGACTGGCCCATTCTAATCATGGCTTAGACATGACCAACCCTGGGCCAAAATTGATAGGGCACCTCAGAAGGGAGCCCAACAGGAGGTCGGTAGCTTTCAGGAGAGTGAAAAGGATGAAAACAGTGAAGAAAGAGGTTCTTTCACAGTCAAGCTTCTTCTAGGGGATTGAAAACACGAGTGAGATCAAGAGGGGTTTTTTTGTTTTGTTTTGTTTTTTGTTTTTTCCAAATGAGCTGGCAAAGTTTCTTTAAAGCCAATTAAACATACCTCAGATTGAAAATGATTTCAAACAGTGGTTTTCTCATTTCAAATCAGTGGTTTAAGGTTCATTTGTGAGAAATCAATGTAACCACATTTATCCTTGGCCTAGTATTGAAAAAAATACAGTTACAGTAAAATGATTTTAGTCTTTTGAAACTGTGGGTAACATGAGTGATTCTGACAGAATGGAAATTTCAGGCTAAGTGTATGAAATTGCAATTCAATAATGATGTGGATTTTTTTTTTTGGAAGGTGCATTTAATCTAAAGGCATGTAGGTAATTTATGTGCAAAAAAATGTATATGTGTTCCAGTAAATGATGTGACCCTGAAACTTTCATGGGGTGGGCTTGATCACATTTTCACAACCCAGCACGTTTCCAGTGCTAGTTAAATAAATGCAGAAGGATAAGGACTGTGGTGCTGACAGCAAGCCTTGCAGAAACCAGCCCCAGCAGAGCATTCCCCTTCTGTTTTCCTCCTTTCAAGAAAGGGCATCAAGCGTTCATTTGAAATTTGTCTCTTAATCTGTTTTCCATTGATGGCGGCAACTGAGAAGTTTTCAGCCCGGAAAAGTCAAGTTAAGTCAAACCAGTTTTGCTCACAACAAGCATACAAATTGGCTATTGTTTAAAAATCAGAACTTAGCCATATGCTTTGAATTTAGAAGTGGGATTACATACTAAAAGGCTGCATGATCCTTAAATCACCCTGTGTGTGTGTTGGTGTGTTGTGTGTGCGTGTGTAGTAGTGTTCTCTCAGCACCCTGTCTTACAGATGACCCTCAAACAAGGCAGCATGACAGTTACCACAGATTCTTCTACATTTACCCATAGATATATCTCTTAGATACTGGAGAACACTGGAGAACTCTCTCCCTGAGAGAATATGTACAAAGTCCTATAAAGCAAATGGAAGATTTTGATAAAGTATTTTTAATAAATAACACTTGAATAAGTGTGTTCTTTTAAAATAAAAAACATGGTGTGAGAAGAGTATATCTTGAAGCTTCAGAAATTCCCCATCAGCTACTGTATATGTGTGAGAAAAATGTTCCACAGTCTAGAAATGAATACAAGAAAAAGAGTAAAGGGACATCTCCCCAGACACCCCCTGAAGTGATTATAAGGTTGGATGAATTCAAAAGTAGCTCTAGGTTGGGTGCAGTGGCTCATACCTATAATCCCAGCACTTTGGGAGGTGAAGGCGACAGATCACTTGAAGCCAGGAGTTTGAGACTATATGGTTCTTGTATTGGTCCGAACCCCTGGAGCGCACCAACAGACAACAGGAGGCTGTTTTTATGAACGCCTGGGTGCAGACAGACTGAGGCCTAAAATGGTGTTGGCACCAAATGAGGATGGGGCAGGGGTTTTATGGTCTCCTGGAACAGGAAGTGTCCCAGTCTGATGTGACTGCTACGTAGTACCCAGATGGCTTCTTTCTCAATCTTCAGGGGTACGTGTCTCTCGGCCAGGGTAGGTGTCTTCTGGCCGGCTCTCTTCCTGCTTCTGCTATCTTGCCGACTCACGTTGCTGGCTCAAGTAGCCTTGCACCTTGGGACTGGGCCTGAGAAGGGAGGAGTTACTCATCTCTTTAAGCTTTCAGGCCCCGGGGAGAATCTTTCATTCCTGTCTATTGGTTATAGAAAAAAGGGAAAGGGGGTGACTTTCTCAATAATTACTTCAGTCGTGACACAGGGGGAGGCATGGACGTCTTGGAAAAAGAAGAAACTTAATTTGTGGTGTATTTGTGAGAGACGGGTTGGTATCCATCATGTCGTTGTAGCAGGAGCATCGTCTCGATTGTATGGCAGTTAACTGTAGTTTCAACAATAATTTTAATGGCTTTTATTATCAGTGGGATAACACAAGGGAGAAACAGGAGACGCCCAGTGATGAAGGTTACTGTCCTTACCAGTGTTTTAAATCCTCCTAAATTAGAGAACCACCTTCTAGAAGATTTGTTGGGTCCCATCCCTTCCAGGTTTGGACTGGTACATGGGTTACTTTTCTGATGTTTGAAGTGATTTCTAGAACTGCTTTTTTGTTATCGTCTATGTTAAGACAACAATGAAAGATTTTAAACTTACCACACACTCCACTTTCTTCTGCTGATAAACAGTGTAATGCTAGCCTGTTTTGACACATTGCTGCATGCATTTGGTTTTGTTGTTGTGTGGGCATTTCCAGGGCTGAGGTGGTTTGGTTAGCGATTATCTCTAGAACCACCCGTAGTCTAATTATTCTATTTAGCAAGTATATGGGAGTACAATAACCCCATGAACCATCCTCAGCCCAAGTGGCACGACCATAATATTCAATGATCTGTTGCGGAGGTCGTTCATCCTCTTGCCATCTTTGGCTTCCTTCTACCTTTAAGGATCATTTTTCTTTGTTTAGGTTCTTAAATACAGGGACTCTGAGGGTGTTGCCCACTGTTAATGCTCTAGAGGAAGGAGTAGCCTTGGGGGTGAGCTTGACCCTGGTGTGATGGACCGAGTGGAGGAGTCCTTGGACTCTCACTGTAGTTGGCATGCTGAGTATCACAGTGTAGGGGCCTGGCCACTTCGGTTGTAGCTATTGGTGAGGGTTGGGTTGGCAGATAAACACATCTGTGCCTGCAAAACAGTTATGTTGAGAGGACAAGGATCTGTTGACAGGAAGAGGCATGGTCTCATCTGCTGCTTCATGAATGAAAGACCATGTCTGGATTAAGGAGTGGAGGTAATTCATGAGTGACTCAGAGTTTGGTAAGGATGGAGGCCCTAAAACAAAAGTTCGGCCTTACATGATTTCAAAGGGACTACAAAAAGAGCGTTCTTTTGGTGTTGTGTGGAGTCTTATGAGGGTGAACGGGAGATATTTTTGTCCAAGACTAGCAGGTTTCTAGAGCTAGCTTGCTGAGTTGGGCTTTAAGGACAGAGTTAATTTTTCAACTTTGCCTGAAGATTGAGGCCTGTAGGGTGTGTGGAGAACCCATTTTATACCTAAGGATGTAGAGACACCATAGGTAATTTGGCTGATGAAGGTCGGCTCGTTTTCAGACTGGATGGATGTTGGGAGTCCGAAACGGGGAATTATATACATGATGAGAGTTTGTGTGATGACATTTGAACCTTCTGAAGTTGTTGGGAATGCTTCTACCCGTGCGGAGAAAGTACAGACACAGACTAGAAGATAGTGGAGCAATTTATCGGGCAGCATGTGAGTGAAGTCTACTTGCCAATCTTGCCTCGGTACCTGGCCCTGGGCTTGGTGGGTATGAAAAGGCGGCAGTCAGAGGGAACCCTGGAGTGATACTGTGTGGCAGAGAGAGCAGGATTGGGTAATCTCTCGAACACAGCTGGAAAGGTGAGGACAAGTGAGGATAGGGCGGAGAAGTTGCAGGAGAGGTTTGTACCTCACATGGAAAGAGTTGTGGAGGCTTTAGAGGATAGATTGTTTGAGAGTGAGGAAGAACGAAGAACCCTTCCTTGACATACCATGGTCCTTGCTTTTGAAGGTTTTGGGCTCGGAAGTCCTCCTTTTCTTCTGAGGAGTAAGGAGGAGAGAACAAGGACAGGGACAAAGCGTGGCCGGGTTTAGACGGGACCTGGTTAGCATGGTGATGTGGGAAGTCTCTATGAATAGAACATACAGTTGGAGGAGCTGTGGGGCAGAGATGAGACAGTACACTGTGGTGAGCTAGCATGTCTTTGATGTTATGGGTTGAATAAACTGTTAGGTTTGCATGGAGAGATAGTTTTAGGCTTCCAAGGGCGAGGACAGCGGCTGCTGCCAATGCTCAGAGGAAGGCAGGCCATCTGAGAACTGTGGCTTGAAGCCGTTTAGAGAGGTAGGCAACAACCTGGAGGGTGGGTCCCTTAAGACTGGGTCAGGACACCTAGTTCAATTCCACACCATTCATCAGGATAGAGGGAGAAAAGTTTGGTGAACTCTGGGAGAGTGAGGACAGGAGCTGAGGTGAGAGCTTTCTGGAGTAGATGGAAAGGTTGGGTAATAGGCTGTGCGGGGTTTGAAGGCTCAGAGAGAGAGCCTTTAGCTGATTGGTTAAACGGTTTGGCAAGTAGACTGAAGGAGGGAACCCAGAGCCTAAAATATCCCACTAGTCCTAGAAAAGAGATAATTTCTTGCTTAGTTTGTGGAGGCAGGAGGGACTGGAGGAGGGATATGCAGTTGGTTGTGAGCCCTCGGGTTCACAGGGTAAGAGCTAGGCCTAGATAGGTGACTGAGGGGGTGCATATTTGTGTTTTCTTAGGGGAGACCCAATACCCCCATTCTGCCAAAAAGTTTAAAAGGAAGAGATAGTATGGACGTTGCAGTGTCTTGGAGAGGGGCTACACAGGAGCAGATCATTCACATTGAGGGAGAGTGGATGGCTTTAGGGATAAGGTACAGAGGTCGTGAGCAAGGGCCTGTCCAAAAAGGTGGGGGTTGCCTCTGAAACCTTGAGGTAGTACACTCCAGGTGACCGACGTGAAAGGTAGGTGTCAGGGTTTTCCTAAGTAAAGGCAAAGAGGTTTTGGGAATCAGGGTGTAAAGGAATTGTGAAAAAGAGCATCCTTTATGTTTAGAACAGAAAAAGGGGTGGCATTGAAGGGAATTGCGGAAAGTAAAGTATATGGGTTAGGAACTACTGAACATACTGGGAGTACAGCTTGGCTAGTGAGTCTGAGGTCCTGGACAAAGCAATAAGTTCCATCTGGCTTTTTTACAGTTAGAGAGGGTGTGTTAAAAGGGGAGTTTGTTGGGCAGAGTAGGTGACTGGCAAGGAGGCAAGAAATGATAGGCTTTAGGCATATGAGAGCTGCTTAAGGGATGGGATCCTGCTTCGGTGATAGGAACTGGTGGGCTCTTGAAGGGTAATGCAGACAGGGGTGTGGTGTTCTGCAACTGAGGGTGTGAAGTATCCTAAACAATGGGGTTAACTATGGATGGGGAATAAGGAAAAGTTGCATGGTTTAGGGTGGAAGGTTGGAGGAGTAGAAGAAAGTTAGAAGTACCAGAGGGGACTGGGTGGGTGCATTGGGTACTATAGGGAATATGGAAGTGGAGAGTAGTTTGGAGTTTTGAAAGGATGTCTCTGCCTAGAAGCGGAGTTGGGCGTGAAGGCAGGACTAAGAAAGAGTGAGTGAAGGAAAAGGTGTGCAGGGAGAAAAAAAGTGGAGGGTTGGCTCGGGGTTTGGAGACTTATCCATCAAGGCCTACAAAAGAGACCTGGGAGGACTTGGTCAGTCCTGAAAAATTAGGTGAAGCAGAGTAGGTTGCCCTCGTATTAATTAAAACAACAAGAACAACAACAACAAAAACTGGCCTACCTGCCACCATCAGGGTTACCCCTGGCTCAGATGAAGCGATGGTATTTGCCAGTGCATCTGTTCCAGGGCACCATGAGTCTTCAGCGGCAAAGCCAATGGGATCCGAGTAGGAGGTTTTGGCTGACTTGGGAAGGGATGGGGGTGGTCCTTGAAGGGGTCACTCATAGTCTGACTTTCAACGGGGTCCTCCTCAGAGGGGGCATGGCCTGGCAGGCTTACCTGGGTTTGGGCATTGTCTGGGCTAGTGGCCTTCATTGCTGCACTTGAAGCAGGTGCCAGGTGGAGATGGATTCCTAGGAGGTTCCTGTGTGGAGCTGCAGCCCCATGGGCCTGCAGGGCCCCTGATGGCGGAGGCAAGCATTTGAAACTCTGCCTGTTTTTGTCTTTTACTTTCTTCATCATGATTTTTAAAGACTTTGAAGTCTAAATTAAGAAGGTCTCATTGTGAGGTTTGAGGGCCGTCGTCAAGCTTCTGAAGCTTACACCGACTATTGAGGGTGGATTGGGAGATGAACCGCAGGTTTAAGATAGTGGTTCCTTCTGGGCTGGCTGGGTTTAGGTTGGTATACTTTCCCATGGCTTCAGGTAAATGAGAGAGAAAAGGGGCTGGGTTTTTGTCAGGACGTTGGGTGATTTCTGAAAGTTTTTCATAGTTTACTGCTTTATGGGCACCCTTTTTGAGTCCTGCAAGGAGACACATAATCATGTGGTCTTGATGTTGGCGTCCAGGGGCCCCATCTTGATAATCCCAGTAGGGGTCCTGGTTATGGATTCTCTCTGCCCCAGTAGGTTGGGCAGGAGCTTGGTGATGAATTGTGTTAGCACGCACCTGAGTTGGGGTCCAGATATGGTCCCGATCTTCTAGGGTGAGGGCCGAAGTGAGGATAATGTAGAGCTCATGCCTGGTTAGTTCATAAGACTGGGTAAGGTACTGAAACTCCCGAATATAAGAGGTAGGGTCTTCTGGAAATGAACCAAGTCTTTTGTTAATTTGAGAGAGATCAGTGAGGGAGAAGGGAATATGAACTCTAACAATACTTTCAGTTCCTGCTACTTCCTGAAGGGGGCACTCTGGCACAGGCACTGAAGGAAGAGTGGGGCATGGGCCAAAGGTGGAGCCTGAGTGAGTATGGGTGGGAGAGAAGGAAGAACGTGGAAGTGGTTCCTGCTGAGACTTTGAAGAGGGAATGGGGTTTGAGTTAACAGGCAGTGGAGGATAGATACAGGAGTAAGATGGCGGGATGGGTTTACAAGCCTCAGGAGAGGGCTGTGGGGGAGGATAATGGGTACAGGCAATACTAAAATTGTTCTGAGGAGGGGACGGTTGTAGGAGAAGAAGTGGATACAGTTGACTGGGAAGGTGGCAGCTGGGAAGATGGCAGCTGAGAAGATCGCAGCTGAGAACATAAAGAGGAGGCTTGTGGGGGTAAAGGGGAAAGTTGAGAGTGAGAGGGAGGGTCTGGGAGGGGTAGACAGCAGTCTGCTGGATCTAACGAGGAAAAAGAGGTAGGACTGGGAGAAGAAAGGTGATCAGGGTGGAGAGAATTGAGGAGAAGGATTTGAACAGGTGAGAAAGAATTGCAGAAGTCAGGTTGTGATCTGAGTGCAAAAAGGCCTGGGCATAAGGAATTTCTCCCAATTTCTCCATTCATCGGCAATAATTGCTTAAGTCCTTAAAAATGTAAAGTCGAATGTTCCATCTGTGGTCCATTTGGACTCATTGTGGACAAACTAAATTGCAAAAAGGCAAGGCACTTAGGGCGGATATCTTGCCTGAGGACTAAGGTTTGCAGGTTGTTTATGAGGCAGCCTAGAGGACTGTTTTTTGGAATGGAGGACTGGGAGTTTCCCATAACGGAGGGCAGGCTTGGGAGAACAGGGAAAAAGGAGACGGTCCCAGACAGCCAGAGGGAGACAATAAAAGGAGCAATCATCACTGCTGCCTTTTTTGTTCCTGGAACGGGATCAAATGGCTTACAGCGTCCCCCTAAGACCAGATGATCAGTGAGCTGGCACACACTGGAGCCTTCTTGGACCAATGTTGAACTTTTGGACTAGAGAAACCAAGAGATGCTGTGCAGATTCTCCCCTGTTAACTGGGCACCGGGGAGACTTATGAGTAGGCGAATTCAGTGACTGATGTGCATGCACAGAAAGGCGACTGGCGGCTGAGGAGCTTCCTTTGTCTGGCCACTGTGGCCTGCTCTCTGGGCTGGAGGGATGTGTCCACAGGGAACGCAGACATAAGCCCCTCTTGGGTTTTGGCACCAGATGTAAGGTTCTTGTATCAGTTCGAATCCTGAGAGCATATCAACAGACAACATGAGGTGATGTGGAACAACATGCTGTTTTAATGAGCACCTGGGTACAGGCAGGCTGAGGCCTAAAATGGCTCAGCACCAAATGAGGATGGGGCAGGGGTTTTACGGTCTCCTGGAAACAGGAAGTGTTCCAGTCTGACATGACTGCTACATAGTACCCACATGGACTCGTTCTTGATCTTCAGAGGTACATGTCTTCTGGCCAGGGTAGGTGTCTTCTGGCTGGCTCTCTTTCTGCTTCTGTTATCTTGATGACGCACGCTGCTGGCTCAAGTAGCCTTGTGCCTTGGGACTGGACTTGAGAGGGAGAAGTTACTCATCCCTTCAAACTTTCAGGCTTGGGGAGAATCTTTCAGAGACCAGTCTGGGCAACATGGCAAAACCCCATTTCTACTAAAAATACAAAAATTAGGTGGGTGTGGTGGCACATGCCAGTAATCCCAGCTTCTCAGGAGGCTGAGCCCCAATAATCACTTAAATTTGGGAGACAGAGGTTGCAGTGTCAAGATTGCACCACTACACTTCAGCCTTAATAGCAGAGTGGTATTCTGTCTCAAAAAAACAAAACAAAACAAAAGTAACTCTAGAAGTGATTACTTCATAGTTTAAATCCCAGGCAGATTTAGACACAAAGCTTAAGTTTCACTTTTTTTTTTTGTTTCCCTGAGCAGTGTGCTTATATATCTAGCATAAGCTCTGGGTTCCTCTTTGGGGTTAGAGTCCAAAGATGTGTGGCCATGCTCCATGTTCAGTGAGCCCTGGCTCCAGCAAGAGGCAAACATATTCCTGCCCTTCCCTATGCCCCAGAAAATATGTGGTTTCAGATGCTGGAAGTGAGGCATCCAGTGAGGATAGAAAATATGTAGGATTCTATTATATAGAAAATATATCTTATATATTTTCTATTATATAGAAAATACTCCCATTGGGATGTTGAAGGTGCCAGTCAATTTGAGGTTGTTACATTATTTCATAACCAGGATTGTGGTGAGAAAAAGTGGTGTGTCCTAAGATGACCCACCCCAATTCTACCTTGTTTTAGGGAGGTCACTTATTTCTCCATGCTCACAGCCCCTGGGAACCACCATATATTACCCTTGAAATACAGGTGTGCCCTTTGCTCAATTTCTTACATGTATTGTAGGTAAGTTGTTATATTAGCCTGTCTTCACACTGCCGTAAACATGCTCTCTGAGACAGGGTAATTTATAAAGTAAGGAGGTTTAACTGACTCATAGTTTTGCATGGCTGAGGAGGCCTCAGGAAACTTACAATCATGGCTGAAGGTGACAGGGGAGCAGGCACCTCTTCACAAGGTGTAAGGAGGCAGAGAAGGGCAAAGGGGAAGAGCCACACATTTATCAAATGACCAGATCACGTGAGAATTCTATTACAAGAACAGCATGGGGGAAACTGCCCCAATGATGCAATCAACTCCCACCAGTTCCCTCCCTTGACACATGGGGGTTACAATTTGAGATGAGATTTGGGTGGGGATACAGAGCCAAGCCATATTATTCAACCCCTGGCCTCTCCCAAATCTCATGCCCTTTTCACATTTCAATACCAATTATGCTTTCCCAACAGTCCCCGAAAGTCTTAAGTCATTCCAGCATTAACTCAGAAGTCCAAGTCCAAAGTCTCATCTGAGATAAGGCAAGTCCTTTCTGCCTATGAGCCTGTGAAATAAAAAACAAGCCAGTTATGTCCAAGATACAATAGGGGTATAGGCATTGGATAAATGTTCCTGTTCCAAATGGGAGAAATTGACCAAAACAAAGGGGCCACAGGCCTTATGCATGACCAAAATCCAGAGGGACATTCATTAAATCATAAAGCTCCAAAATCTCTTTTTATTCCATGTCTCACTTCTTGGGCACACTGATGCAAGGGGTGGGCTCCCACAGTCTTATGCAGCCCACCCCTGTAGCAGAATTCTGCCTGGATGTCCAGGCATTTCCATACATCCTCTGAAATCTAGGCAGAGACTCTCAATTTTCAACTCTTGTCTTCTGCACATCCACAGGCCCAACACCACGTAGAATCCACAAAGGTTTGGGTCTGGCACCCTCTGAAGTAAGAACTTGAGCTGTATGTTGGCACCTTTTAGCAATGCTTGGAGCTGGAGAGGCTGGGATACAGGGCACCAAGTTCCGAGGCTGCACAGAGCAGCAGGGCCTCAGGCCCAGTCCACAAAACCATTTTTTCCTCCTTGGCGTCTAGGCCTGTGATGGGAGGGGCTGTGATGAGAAGAGTGAAGTGGAAGAGCCACACACTTAATAAACTATGAATTCCATCATGAGAACAGCATGAGGGAAACTGCCCCCATGATCCAATCACCTACCAACAAGTCCCTCCCTTGATACATTGGAATTACAATTAGAGATGAGATTTGGGTGAAGACACAGAAGCAAACCATATTGGTTATTGGCCTATAACCCTTCCCAAACCTGTTGTTTAACCTTGAGGCAGAAACATGTGCTCCAAAGTCTTTGCATCTTAGTAATGTTGCAATTATCCAATAACATTTCACAAATGTTGGATCAATGATGGGAGAATGGTTGGGACAGTGCCTTATTAGGATACTGCTCTGGGGAATCCCCATTCTCACCCACACTATACAATTAGAGATGCCTGGTCAGAGGAGTGTGACAGAAACCTGTGCCAATTTGGGGTTTGCTCCTCTTTAATAGGGAACAGTGCCAGCTGCACCTCTCAGGTCAAGCCTGAGGTGGGCAGAGAAGTAAACTTGGGTGTGCATCCCTTTCCCCTTTCTCACAATGACTCCAATGTCTCCTGCCCTGGGCATTCACTGGACCTTTGGAGAAGTGGCAAGGGGAAGGATGAGAATGGTCAGAGGAAGAGAGTGGAAACTTAGCTACTTAGCTACAAACAGAAGGATTACAGCCTTCCCCTAACTGCTGGATGGCACAGTGAATATCCATCTGACATCCATGGGCAGAAATGGAAGTGCATGACTGCTGATAATGTTATAGGCTTCTAAGTAGAATATTTCTGGACACCAGCCCTTTCCTCTGAATCTTGCACAATTTCCAGATACATTGAATTAAATTTCTGGAATACTTTTTTATTAGAATACTGGTCACATTCTATCATCAAGAATTTTGGGTTAAAAAATTAAGCAAAGGTTTTGACAAGAATTCCCAAAGCATTATGGCTGTGGATTCCCAAGATGAACCTGTGGTTACATTATGGCTGGATTCAGATCAGAAATCTGGATCTTTAATTTTTTAATGAAACCAGGAAGTATAGATGGGTTGACCCTCCTGTGGCTTCCATGGCAATTTATATTTTTCAACCACTTATCATATTGCATGATTGCTGAATTTTTCACCTCACAGCATGCATTAAAAATTAAAACATTTGCACCAATCATTAGGATAATTAGGTACTATTGCCCACAGTTAGAGGCAATTGGTCTGGAGCTCCAGCCATCCAGACCCAAATGGTTTCCCTGGTGCTGAGCTTACTGAGTTTAACTTTTCCTGGTCTTTAAGAACCTCTACATTGCCTTCAAAGAAATGAAGACACTAGCCATTTGTGTCTTTTTGTAGACTCAGTGTCCCTCTTTTATATCTATGGTGGGAAACATGGACAGGTGAATGATGCTCTGCAAAGAGGTTAACAGTGTCATTGAGAAGAGACTTGATTGACTTGATGACACATGGATCCCCATCTAGGCAAGGTTCACTTACACTGTGACTGTCCTCCTTCCCATCTGATCCACCTTTTTCCTAGTTGCTGTGTGTGTGCTACCTTGGGAAGACAACCATAACTGCAGTTCCTCTAGCATCATGGAGTCTCCCCATACCTTGATGTTTCAAGAGACAATGAAACCATATAATGCCTTCTGTTTCCTACATTGCATCTGAAAGGCCTAATTGTGACTCTCAGACGTTCTACCTTAATTGGAGAGCATGATAAACATGAATGTTCATAAAGTGCAATTAATTCCAACTACCTGATGATATTTAACTTGAGTATGAAGACCCCAGACTTTGATTATATATTAGTCAGGATAGGCCATAATATCAAATTTCATTTGTCATTAAGCTACATGTGCATCACAGTTTGGCAAGATGATTCTCCTCATTACAGGCCCTCAGGAATTCAGGATGGTGGAGGCCCCATCTCCACACATGCTTTCATAATACAGGGGTAGGGAAAAGAGAGTGTGCTAAATCACATTCTGGTCCTTAAAGCTTCTGAACACATATAACACAGATTTCTTCCCACTTACATTTTATTGGATGAAAAAAAAGTCATAGGGTGATGACTATGTTCTTTAGAAGGTGAGCAGACACTGAATTTTTGTGAACAGTAATATAGTATACCACTAGCTGCAGGACCTCATTAAAAGAAAGAAGGCATTCATGAATTCATTCAACAGACATTTTTGAACACCTGTTATCTATTAGAACTGTTTGAAGTTCTTACAATATATCAAAAAACAAAACATACAAAGATCCCTGCTCTCATGGAGTTTATATTTTAGTGACAGAAGAAAGACAATACACAATGAACATAATGTGCAAGTGAATTATGTAGTTTTTATCTCCGTATATCTTATTGGTTGTGTTTCTCTGAGAACCCTAACTCAGGGTTTGTTTTGGTGGGAGATAAGTGCTATCAAAAACAAAACAAAGCAAATTGTAGAACAAAGGTGGGGGTTGGGGAATGGTGACCTCTGATCTGAAGTGTCTGAGGAAGAGGAGTGGCAATTTTAAATGGAATTGTCAATGAAGGATTCACTGAAAAATTCATGTTTGAGCAAAGGCTTGAAGAATTGGATAACTCAGGGAGTTATCCAATTGTATATCTGATCATTTGGAACCTGTTAGGGTTCTACTTTGAATGAGTTAGAAACCATCGATGTGTTTTAAACAGAGGAGTGATGTAACTAACATGACTTCTGTTTTCAAAAGGAATTTCTCTGTTGAGCATGAATTGTAGGGTGCAGGAGGAAAATGAGAAGACTCATTGGAAAGCAATTTCAGGAATCCAGGTGAGATATGATGGTGACTCAGACCAGGCTGATAGCAGAAGAGGTAGTGGGAAATACAGTCTGGATATTTTCTGAAGGCAGAGCCAACAGGTTTTGAGGTGATTGAATATGGGATGTGGAAGTTTTTGTCCTAAGAAAGTGGATGGCTAGAGATGGAGCAGACTTCAGATAGAGTAGGGTGTGAATGTCCCTTCCAAAATTCATGTTGAAATTTAATTGCTATAGTAATGGCATGAAGAGGTGAGATATTTAAGAGGTGGATTTAATGCCTTGATAAGAAGGCTTTCAGAAATGGGCCATCTTTTGCCCTTTTGCTTCTTGCAATGGGATGGTGTGGCAAGAAAGCCCTCACCAGATGCCAACTCTTCAGTCTTGGCCTTTCCAGCCTGCAGAACTGTAAGTCAATACATTTCTGTTCATTGTAAATTACCCAGTCTCAGGTATTCTGTAATAGCAGCAAAAGATAGCTCAGTTTTGTATATGCTAAGTTTAAGATGTCTACCAAACATCAAAGTAGAGATACTAATTACAGGGAATATGAAAATCTGGGATTCAGCAGAGAAATTGGAGTTGGATATATATGTTTAGGAATTGTCAAAGTGTAGATGGTATTTAAAGTGATGGGATTGGATCAGATGGATATGAGTGTAGATAATTAGGAGAATAATATCCAGGACTGAATCCCGGAGCACATCAAAATTAAAGGAAGTCATTTAGTTTTATAGGGCTGGTGTGGATCCAGTGCAGTGTTTATTTGGTTCTTGTATTTTGTTTTGTTTTGTTTTTTTCTTTAGGTTAACCTAAACTCATATTGCGTGGGAAAATAAGTTATCAACTGAATGGATTTGGTGCATGAAAAACCACTACTCCCTGCCATCACTTGAAAATTACACTTATAAATCAGGGTTCTCAGAGAAAGAGAACCAATAAGATATATGGAGAGATACATATTTGTGTGTTTATTATGGGAACTGGTTCATGCAATTATAGAGGCCTAGAAGCCCAGTGATCTGCTATTTGCAAACTAAAGAACCAGGAAAGCTGGTGATGTAATTCATTTTGAGTCTAAAAGCCTGAGAATCAGGGGAGTCAATGGTATAAGTCTTGGTCAGAGTCTGAAGGGGTGGGGTCAGATGGTGTAATCCCCAAGCTAAATCCAAAGGCCTCAGAACCAGGTGCTGATGTCTCAGGAGAAGATGAGTAAAACATGAATCATGAAACACAAATCATTTCCCACCAAAATGAATCAATTACCTTTCCAGGGTAGAAAATATTCAATGTGGCTGGCTTTCCACCATGTGGCTGGTTGGTCTCAAGGGTTAATACCATACCTGAGTGGGGATGAGTGTCCTCACTGGCCTCTGTTGCTAGAAGGTTGAATATTTGTCAGCACCAGTACCTGTGTCACTGTTGAGCAGTGGGAGTGAATATTGCTAAATCCATGCACAGCCTCCACTCCTACTACCAGGGCTGTGCCATTCAGGAACTGTTGTTTGAACCCTGGCATCTAATGGCAGAGACTGGTCAATGTCAACTGGCCAAATTATTTTTCTCTGTTTATTGATGATTTAGTGGGGATATTCTTTTGAAGTGCATGTTCTCTAGTGGTCACTAAGATGTAATGCAAGTATCTCCCTGCTCAGGGAGAGAGAGGGTGCAAACTAGCCCATCCTCCATTTTTGTGTTTTTGTTCTATCTGGGCCGTGAACAGATTGAATGATGCCCTTCCACATTGGTGAAGGTGGATCTTCTTTATACAGCATACTGATTCAAATGTTAATCTCTCCCTGAAACAGCCCTCACAGATACATTTAAAAATAGTGTCTCACCAGCTATCTTGGCATCTTTAATCCAAGTCAAATTGACACATAAAATTATCCATCACAGGCTCCAAGGCAATTCAAGATTTTTGAAATGAGATCTGTGACTAGGCTCTGAGGATAAAAACGTAAACAAAAGCGTTCTTATCATATATATATATGATATGATGGATAAGTGAACAGAGAGGGAACCTTCTCCACCTTCTCTGCTGCAAATTTTAGTTTGAGTGAGATCACTCAAATTTTGAGAAGAGTCAAAATCAGTGAGATCACTGTCTTCTCATAGATGAACTGAAAAACCTGGGTTTTATCCTTTATTCTTACCTCTTAACTCAATATTTCTTGTGGCCAAGTTCTACTGAGTCCACCTTAAAAATGTTATTGAATTTACCCTTTTCTTCCATTTTTGATAGGGCAGTCAGTGTCATCTTTTTCAAAAAAAAGAGGGGGGGAAAAAAAGAAAGACTGGATGAAGGGAATGAGGGAGAGAGGAAGGGAGGGAAGAAGTGCTTGAAACGCTTGAAACCCTTCAGTGACTTCCTACTAGCCTTGGGATAGTCTCTGTACCTTTTGTTACCTGTTCTTGATGCCTCTACAAACCTGTGTTAGAGTTCTGCAACTATTTCTTCCCTGGCTTTCATCCACCATGGCTAACACTTTTATCTAGTCTTTATCCTAAATACTTTCCAGGTCTCGGTTTAAATGTCAAGTCTGTGACCTCATTCTTATACTCCCATCAGACTGGAACAAATATCCCTGATATTTGTTTCTATGAGCCCATTTACTTGTCTTATCATTACAAATATGATACTCTATTATATTTGGACTCAGACACCTTGTGTTGCTCATCCAGATATACTCAGAGCCTAGCATTCTGTGAAGCATTCAACCAAAAGTTATTAAAAATGTGAAGTAATAAATGATCAAAAGGACATTAACCTTTTGTTTCTATTGTATAGAGTTTTTGTTTTATACCAGGGAATAAAGCTTTATATAATGGATATACAAAGTGTTTGCTTTATAATGGGGTGAAGCTATGATTTGTACTGGAAAACACTAAAACCATCAGGGGAGCCATTGTAGAGAAAATGCCAAGTTGTTCAAAATGTTTGGACCTGGGAAGGATACAGTAATTCCCTATATCCTATTTCCTTTAAAATGTGAGCTGAAGGGGGATGGTTTCGATGTGCTTAGCATGAGTGAAAGTTTTGCACATTCCCAAGGCACCTCCCTTTCTTTCTCCTCCTCTACTTTAGCATTTCATATATATAAAAAAACTATTATTATTTATCTTGGAGATACCACAGATAACATTATTTTCTTCTTGAATTCATACACATTTATTTAGAATTACTTGTTTCATTCTGAAAGCTGTTTCTTATCTTCCAGTTTTTAATTTGCTAGAAATGTTAGAAAAGATGATCCATAAATGCATCAAATAATTCTTATTTGAAGTACCTTAAATATCAGCATTACTGTCCTGCCAAATATTTCAGATTTGAAACAAAATATTTTGCCTTTAGAGTCTTCAGAGGCATTAGTAGAAACTAAACAGGAATATGCAATTCTTACCTGCCACAGCTTTCTGATTGTTCAAGTGTTCTTGTAAAATGACTAACCAATATTTCAACTTTTTTCTCTTCTTGCTTCCTCATTGTCTCCCTTCCTCTCTTAGTCCCAATATCATCACCCGATGAGAATATGTATGAATTCATGAACAATAAAATTGCTTAACCATTTGATCAAGAAATATTGGAAAATCGAGATGAAGCAGGTCTGGGTAAGAGAGTTGTGAATGGATTTATGGAAACAGGAAGGAGGTGTGGAGATCCTTTTATTACATGTTAATGGTCACTATGGAACATCCGCTACAAAAGAACATCCTACTAAATCACCAATAGACACAAGAGAATATGTGGCCAGTTGACTTTGGTCAGCCTCTGCCATTAGATGTCAGTGTTCAAACAACGGTGCATGAATGGCATAGCCCTGGTGGCAAGAGTGGGGACTATGCATGGATCCAGCAATATGCCCTCCCACTCCACAATACTGACCCAGGCACCAGGGCTGACAAATATTCAACCTTCCAGCAACAGAAACCAAGGATGACCCTCATCCCTGCCCAGGTATGGTATTAGCCCTTGAGACCAACCAGTCATGTGGTGGAAAGTTGAATATCTTCTACCCTGGAAAGGTCATTGATTCATTTTGGTATGAATTAATTCATGTTTCTGGGTTGGATTTACTGTTCTTGCCTGCAGAGCCTCAGCTGGCACCAGTATCTAAAGGCTTAGAGAGTTAGTGATCCACCAACATGGCATCTCACATAACATCCCATCAAACCAAGTGACCCACTTTACAAGAAAGGAGATGCATGAGTGGAACAAACTCTGCTAGTCCCATCACATCCTGCACCATCTAGAAGCTGCCATACTAACAGAGTGATGGAAAGGCCTGTTGAAGGCATAGTGGAGGGGCCACATCATTGCAAGCTAATGTCATCAGGGGTTTATTTAGCATGTGTATTACACCCAGGAGAATGGTGCCCCATCCTTGCAAGGTAATGTCACCACCAGATTCTCCTGGGTGTAATATACATGCTAAATAAACAATCATTGTATGATGCTGTGTCTCCAAGAGGTAAAATATGTGGGAGCTAAGGAGTGGTAGCAGCAATGGCCTCACTTACCATCAATACAATTGACCCTGTAGGGAACTTGTGCCTAGGCTCTGTGAGTTTAGAGGCCCTGGTGCCCAAAGGAGATGTGCTTCCATCAGGGAATACAACAAGCATCCAATTGAACATGAGGTTAAGGCTGCCACCTGGAAGCATCAGGCTCCTCAGGCCAAGAGACCAGCAGGCAAGAATAGGAATCACTGTACCATGAGCGATAATCAATCCCATTCTTCAGAAGAAGCTGAGACTGCTGACACAAGGCCACAGAGAGGCCCCCAGCTAACTTGCCTGGGTGTCCCTTAGAATTCCCTTGCCCATTTTTTTTTTTTTTTTTGTAATAGATGGATAAATGCAACAGCCTCCACCTAATAAAGGCATGGTGATGGGACTCCTTGGGAGTGAGAAACTAGGTCATTCCACCAGCCAAGTAGACCAGCAGAGGTACCAAAAAGGGACAGGAAATCTGGACTGTAAAGTAAAACAGGAAGATTTCCCTAAGAAAAGAGGCCAGCTGTGATCCTAGAGGAGCTGCTCCTTAACATGCAGAAGGAAGTGGATCCATGAAGCACAAGAGCTGAGTTGTCATGGAAACTGCACTGCTCAAACTTCCCATCAAGACTGAAGAACCTAGTCCCCATAGGCTGAAGACAGTCACCTCACCCAATTTCATGCTCTATTCCAGGGGCACCCTGCACCCAACTTGTCAGCACAAGACTATAAAGGCCTTACCCTTTGCCTCTGTGAAGCAACTCTGAAGGTGCGTCCCAGCTTCAGGCTCCCAGTCACTTTGGGCTTACCCAGCCTCTTCCTCTGCCCTATCTTTCTCCCTCCCCTTCCCTCCTGCAGGTTTAGATCCTGAGAGCACTCCTTAATAACCCTCATGCCCACAAATCTCCATCTCAGAGTCTGCTTCTTTGGAACCAAATCTGGGACAGATCAATTTACAAAGATAGAAGAAGGGTTTAGGAAGGCAAAAAGGTTTCTGTTACTATGTCTAGCCCTGAAGGGACAAAGAGAGGAACTTGGAACAAGAGCCATATGGAGAAAACAACCTGTAAGATTGTAGGGATTCAAGGAGAAGCACAAGACCAAGCCCTGGCAACCCCCTTTTCATATCCCTCCCGCCCTTTGATCTCCTGTTAGTGCCTCCCATTGTAGAACCAAACTGGAAGCGATGGTCAGTGGATTCCTTTGTTTGTTTCTTACAGGTCAGCTTCCTGGGGCAGAGAGCATGTTAGAGTGTGGATTTGGAGGTGCAAATGAAAGTTACCCTGTAGCCCACTTGACTATGTAGATTTCTTTTTCTCTTACAGAAAATAGATTAAATTGTGTATCTTCTTTAGAAATAGGGTGTGACTTCTATTTTGAGTTATCTGTGTCATTTAATTAATATACAAATAAAATGGCATGACAGAAAATACTTGAATACAAAGGACAAATAATTAGATCTTAGATAGTAAAGTCAACTCTTTAGATAAGACTTTAGGCAAATGGATTTATAAGTAAAAGCAATAGGAAAACTTGCTATCTAAGCACGAAAAATGATGTTCCTGATGAATTCCTGGAAGGAAGCTGGTGTCAGCCCCCAACTCCTTTCTAGGTCTCTATCTAGCCCATATTCCAAATGACCCTGCCATGGCTCTTCTTTTCTGAAGACTTGATCTTTCTCCAGGCATGGATGAATCCACACGTAAGACATTTAAGCAGCCCAGGTACTACATTTAGTAGGGCTTAGGACTAAACAACATTCCCAAACCTTTGATCTGAAGGGCCAAGTGCTGACCAACAGGATCCCAAATTCTTTCCAGGGGCTCCTTGACAGATAACCAGAATGTGAATTAAACTGCTGGATGACCCCATGCAAAGCTCTCCTTGGCACTGAGTAATCCAGTTCCCTTTTCATTAAAAGCCATCTATTTTCTCAGAAGGCAAAATCCTTCTGCACAGCCCATTCCTATGGCTAAGCTCTGTGTTCACAAGGAAGATCTCCTCTCACTCCTGCTATGCCTTCACTAGAACCCCGCTACTAATTGTAGCCTGTGTCACAATTGTTCTCGCCGAGATCTTCTAATATTGCCTGAACACAACTCGTTCCTGATCCCCTCTAGTGAGTATGTCCCTGGCCGTTCTTCAGCCCTTGTATCCTCTTTTCTTGCTCTGAGTTTTCATGGACAGGACAGCTAGGAAAAAGAAAGGGAAGAGGCTATAAATCAAATGCCTAGAGACCTTCAAAGAGTGCTCCAAAGCTAGTGTAAAGCACTGGGGAACAGTGAGGAATAGGGCAAAATATTTTTTATAATGTTCTGTTTCATGAGTTGAAGGCCTATTGCTTAATGTCCAAATGATGCAAATGAAAACACCCTTTCATTCTTCTTTTCCATTTTAAAAAACAAGGAAGAAGACAGTCAAAGCCTCAGTCTATACTACATTTACACTTGACTTAAATGCATTAATAACATTGTAGACTAAGGAGGTATCTGGGGGAAAAATAGTTTTGTGATTTAACTGTAGTGCAAATTTTACCTAGTAAAAGGTTTTTGATATTTATCCTCAAAGATCTGGTTTTCTACCTGAGTGGTGCTATATGCCATTAAAAGTGAAGGATGAAGATGTGAGGACAATATTTAATTCATTCTTCTCATTTCCATGTCTTTGGGGCTTTTGTTTTAACACTTAGCTGTGATACCAACAAACGCCAACTTTGAAGATTCCAAAGTTTCTTTCTGTCTCTCTTTAAAACGTTCCTCTTTCTTTTGCACATTTAAAAAGTAAACCTGATGCTAGTGTTTCAGAATTCCTGTAGCAAGCCCCCTGTTTCTTTACTAATAATATGACCTGTTTTAACTGAGCCTCCAGAGCTTGCCAGCTGTCTTCCTTTACTGAATCTGAGGTGGGAAGGGAGGGAGGGAGATGAAGTACATTGGTGATTGATGAGATGTTGGGGGGATGGCAGAAAGTATTTCCAATTTTAATTTATTAGGTTCATATTGACAAAGAACCCATAAGCTCTTAAAAGCTTACTTCATTCACATATTTTTTGGCCAACGAAAAGTTTCACTCTTGCCAAGTAAAAATGCTTCCTTTATTTCTCTCACTTCTGCTGACATATAAATTTTTTTGGAAAGACTTAATAATCAGAATCAAAAAGCAGCTGATCCAGCCAGAACTCGTGATGGATACAAGGTGTGTGGTAGCTGGATTTTGCTTTTTTAAAAAAAATCTATTTCCCTGGTTTTGCTATAGACAGGAGTTAGGAACCATAGTCCTGTGGCACCAAAGAGCTTCCTTCACACTGGAGTCCTTTCACTACTGGGGAAAAAGGAAAACTGGAGCTGTATGTACCACTCCTGCCAACACGGATACTGCTAACCTTGGAGGTTTCAAAAGAGTAAACCTTGTTTTATAAGTTTTGGAATAGCTGCTGCAATGAAAAAAATATTTGAATTCCTGATCAATTCTATAGAAAAACGAGTTTTGCAATCTGTTCTGCTCTGTACTTGTATCCAGAAGCGAATGAGTTAAAGATGCTGAGAAAATAAATACCTTGTATAATCATGAGTTTGGGGGAAGAAGTGGGTGTATCTATTTGACGCTTGCCAACTCTTGCCTTTCTGTTTACTTCCCTCTTGTGTAATCATTCTTCATGATCCTCTTGTTGATGTTAACATTTAATGAGTGCCAAAAATATGCTAAGCCCTCTGTGGTACATAGAATGAGCAAGGCTCTTTCTCTGAGGACTCACATCAAGACACAAAAGCACTAGAAAAATAAAAGATTAAAACAGAAGACATAACCACAGTATTATAAAATAAATTCCACCAACCATTCTCAAGAAAACACAAAATCCCAGCCCTCACCAAATATAAAATAAAACAAACCCACAATGAGACTTATTAAAATTGAGACTCAGACCATATCTATTATACTTGAAGATATGGAAAATATATTTTCAATGAATTAGGCTTATTGCAATGTCCTGGGATAGGCCCTATGTAAGATAAAAATGTTTTTCCATAATGTTACTGACCTTAAGGAAGTTCTGATCTGGTAAGAAAAATAAAGCCAAAAATACCTATGAGATACCTGTTGACCAGATAACTCCCACATGCTTAATAATAGGAACTCAGTCACTCTTCCCACTTAAGTAAATCTATTCCTCTCCATCCCCAAATCCTAGCTCGGTTCACATCATGTCCTTTCTGGGATCCTGCTTTCAGTCTTGCTTCCTCTCACCCACTGTTTATTTAGTAACTAGTGGGGCTTCTCTCATCCAGAGAAGGCCTAAAGAACATGTAGGATTTGGATGCCAGAAAGGAACAGGAATGTTCTGGGAAGAAGAAATTTACATGTGCAGTGAGAGAGTGAAATAAATAATAGTCCATTTGAGGAAAGAAGCATGTTCCTGGGCCTGGGTGATGGTTTAAGAAAAGGAGGGGGTGGCGAGAGAGGAGACAGGACATAGGCAGGGACTTTCAGGTTACACAAAGAAGCTTATGCTTTCTCAAATATGAAAATACTTGAAGGCCTGGGAGAGTTTGGTGAGATACCGGGCACCCTTCCACACTTTCTACTTTCCACATATCTCTGCCTTTTTGTGCCCACAGCACATGGTATGGCTATTGTAGAGAGCAGGCTATTGTAATTTCCTATTGTACAGAGCAGGCTATTGTAATTTCCTTTCCTTGCCCATAAATGAGAATTAGGTTTCAGGGTCTAGAAATATAGTGGATAGAGTTAACGCAGATAACTTTCCTTTTAGATACAGTTATCTGTGTTGGATCAAATATTTAAAACAAAATTATAATACTGTAAAAAGCCAGCCTTAGGAAAAAAAGAAACCCTCAAGTGGGATTTCAAAATCAAAGCAGTGAGTGTCTACACCAATGCCAAGGGATACCTAACCCAGATAAAAGTTCTAAAGACAAACAAATGAAATTTTAATGTCCTCACAGGAAATACCAAGCCAGGATTGTCTTAGTTTCCTAGGGTGCCATGACAAAGCACCACAAACTAGGTATCTTAAAACAACAGCAATTTATTCTGCCACAGTGCTGGAGGCCAAAAGTCTGAAATCAAAGTATTGGTAGGGTTTGTTCCTTCTAGAGACCCCAAGGGAGACTCTGTCCTGTGTCTCTTTCCTGGCTTCTGGTGGTGGCTGGCAATTCTTGGTGATCCTTGTCTTGCAGCGGCATCACTCCAGTTCCTACTTCCATTGTCACACGGCCTTCTTCACTGTCTCTCTCTCTCTCTCTCTCTCTTTCTCTCTCTCTCTGTTTTAACAGCTCCCTTCCCTCCTCTTATAAAGACATCAGTCATTGGGTTTAGGGCTCACCCCAATCCAGTATGACCTTATCTTAACTTGATTACATCTGCAAAGACCCTGTTTCCAAATAAGGTCACATCCACTAGCTCTAGGGGTTATGAATTGAACACATCATTTTAGAGGACACAATTTAACCCACAACAAGGATGTGAATATGAAATTTGGTCCCAGAGTAGTAAAATGCCTAAAGTACCACATAAAAGCAAATATAAAATCTCTCACTAGAAAAATCTCCACCAACCAAGGCACGTGGGACTCCAATAAAAACATACACACAAACACACACACACCTTCCTGAAGAGAAGCTCACAATAAAAAAAAATTCAAAGCATACAGGAAAGTGACCTATCTTGAAAAGGAGGAGCAAGTACAACAATAAAGAACAAACATTTGAAATAGTAAAAAAAATTCCCAAGGGTTTGCAATGATAAAAGTAGCTCTGTAAAATAGTAATCAAACTGTTTAAGACATACAAGAAGAAACAAAATAAAATGAAAGATGGGGCAACAGTAATGTGGACTTGGAAAAGAGAAAGTAGATATTCTGGAAATAAAAAACATAGTTATCAAAATTAACACACTTAATAAATTGGTTAAGCAATAGATTAGACATAGCTAAAGAGAAAAATCGTATGCTGGAAGATGAATCTGGTCTAAGTGCTCAGAAAAGCAGCACAAATAGAATAAAAAACATATTAAAGACAGTATAAGGGGCATGGAAGACTGTGGAGAAAAATTCAATATACATCCAAAATAATTGCAGAGAACAAGAAGAGAATTAGTGTAGATGTGACAATATTTTAAAAAATAATGCCTGATAATTTTCTAGAATTAAGAAAGGACATGATCCTCAGATTTGTTCTTGAGTATCCCAGATGCATTATAAGGAGATTGCAGAACACCAAAGACAAAAAATGAATCTTAAAAACCAACAACTTGAGCAAAGGAACAGATTGCCTGTAAATCAATAGCAATTAGACTTGCAGCAAGATTTCTCATAAGTGAAAGTAAAAGCTAGAAGGCAAGGGTACTTTAAAACATTGTGGTAGTCCTAGAGAAGATAATACTAACTTAAAGTCTACATAGGTGAATCAGTATTCAAGAAGGGGGATTAAAAAAAGACAAAAGGTAAGAGAATGAGTCACTAGCAATAGAAAAGTCATAATTTAAGAAGTAAAATGAAACTCAGGGTAAAAAAAGAGTAGGCATGCAAAACAATAAAATTTTAGTAAAGAAAACTAATTAGCAATCTCACATGGTGAACATAGATATAAAAACAATGCATTAAACATTAGCACATCAAATCTAGCAATGTACCTTAAAAGTACATCTGACAAAGGGGGTTTATTTCAGAACTACAAGGTGACTTAATATTAGAAAAGGTAGTAATTTAACACATGTGCATACTGAAAGAGAAAGACAAAATACTGTACTTGAATACCTCAGTTGGTATAGATAGAAAAAGTACTGGATTAAATTCAACATCTAGAGGTGATTAATCACCTCCTCCTACACACACACTTACCCAACTATGGATAAGACAGAAACCCCTTAAACAGCTGAAGAATACCTACCTAAGACTTAGAGCAAACAACATATGCTAGGAGTGAAATGTTGAAGTCCCAACTAACACAAGGATGTCAATTTACAAATTTATGTTTTTTAATTTTTATGTTGAACTAATTTTAAACTTGTAGAAAAGTTGAAAAGTAGTAAGGAGAGTTTCTTTATATTCCTTACCTAGCCTTCCCAAATGTTAACCTCTTATATGATCAGAGTATGATTATTAAAATCTGGACATTAACATTGGTATGATACTATCAACTAAAGATCTTAGAGCTTCACCAGTTTTCCCCCAATGTCCTTTTCCTCTTCTAGTTTCCTATAGAAGATTTTACATGACATTTCATTGTTAGACATAACTGTCTCCCGAAGTTTGGAGTCATTCCCTAGCGTTACCTTGCTTTCCACGATCATGACATTTTTGCCAGGGTTGATCAGTTATTCTGTTGAATCTTCCTCAGTTTGGATTTTTTTGGATGTTTTCTTATGAGTGGATTGACGTTATGCATATTTGTTAAGACTAACACAGAAATAAGGTTGTATTTTTCTCAGTGCATCATACCGTGGCATTCAGTATGTCAATATGTATAAGCTGTATTTTTAATATTTGTAATGAAGGTTAAATACATAAGGAGATACACTACATCCATGGATTTAAAGAATAAATGGTTAAAATATGACAATTCTCTTTAAAGTGATCTATAAATTCAGTGTAATTCCAATCAAATTCTCAGTGTACTTTTTCATGGAATTAGACAAGATGATTTTTAAAAACTTGAGAAAAATAAATCATCAAGACAAGCATACAATTCCATAGGAGATTTTCAAAATAAAACTTTAGTAAATAACACTGTGATGCTTATGCAGGGATAAGCCCTGCAATTGAAAACAACAAGAACAACAACAACAACAAAAACAGGAATTCCAAGAAACAAATTCACATATTTTAAGCAGTCGATATAGGACAAAAATGGTATTAAAACTCTAATGTGGATGGAGATCATGGTGGACAGGGGAGGCAGGATTATATTGCAGCTCTGACTAGGACAACAAGCAGCATGTGGGGAGGCTTGTATCATGAACTTTTGCTCCAGAACAACTGTAGGAACATTAGGACAGCTGAGAGAACCACAGATCCTCTGAAGGAAGTGAATTGCTCCTGTAGGACCCGGAAGACACCCCAAATACTATGAGTGCCCAAACTGTGGAAGTGGGAAAGGGAGATCATCTGCCCCTCAACACACACCCCCACTGGGGAAACTGCAGGTCTAGATTAAGGGAGAAGATTCTGACCTTACCTGGTGCTCAGTCAATTTAGAGAGCCGAGTGAAATACAGGGTAGAGAAAGCAGCAGGAAAAGACCTGTTGGCTTTCGGGGTCCCTTAGCAAGCCATTTCTGCCTTGCCTCACAGGAATCCTTGGGGGCAGTGGATAGAGGCACTGGGAAAAGGCCAGAAGGAGAAGGCAACCTCCAGCTGAACTTTGTAATAATTTGAACCGATCCAGAAGTCTCCTGGCCAGAACTCAGGGGAGGGTGTAAATCTAGCATGTAAACTCCACAGGGGGGTGAAGAATAAAAGCCCTACTTGGTTTTGCAGCTGGGAGGCAGGTAGCCTGTGGCACGTTCTCAGCCCTACTCATCCACAGCTTGAAAACTGTCTCAGTGCTGTTGGTCGGGGCATGGTGGGAGTGAGACAAACCTTTTAGATTGTGCGGGAACGGGGTGAGACCTGTGACTGCTGGCTTTCCCCCATTTCCCTGACAACCTGCATTACACAGTAGAGGCAGCCATAATCCTCCTAGGAACATAACTGTCGATCTGGGAACCTCACCCCCATCCCCAACAACAGCCACAGCAAGACCCATCCAAGGATAGTCTGAGCTCAGACATGCCTAGCCCTGCCCCCGCCCAGTGGTCCTTCCCTACCTACCCTGGTAACTGAAGACAAAGGGCATACACTCTTGGGAGTTCCAGAGCCCCCACACCCCCTGTTCCTCCCCATACTACCAGAATTGATGCTGTCTGGAAAGTGCCGGCAGGAGGCCAATTGGCACTAAAATAGCGTACTAAACCACCGAAGCTAGGGTCCATCAGAGAGTCCATTTCATCCCCCTGCCACCTTTGCGAGAGCAGGTGCTGGTATTCACGGCTGTGGGACCCCCAGACTGTTCATGTCACAGGACTCTGTGCAGACAACCCTCAGTACCAGCCCAGAGCCTGTTAGACTTGCTGTGTGGCTAGATCCAGAAGAGAGATAACAATCACTACAACTCAGCTCTCCGGAATCCACATCCATATGAAAAGGGGGAGAGTCCTGCATCAAGGGAATACCCCGTAGACAAAGGAATCTGATCAACAGCCTTCAGCCCTAGACTTTCCCTCTGATAGAGCCTACCCAAATGAGAAGGAACCAGAAAATCAACTCTGTTAATATGACAAAACAAGGTTCTTTAACACCGCCCCAAAATCACACTAGCTCACCAGCAATGGATCCAAACGAAGAAGAAATTTCTATTTTACCTGAAAAAGAATTCAGGAGGCTAGTTATTAAGCTAATCCGGGAGGCACCAGAGAAAGGTGAAGCCCAATTTAAGGAAATAAAAAATAATAATAATAATACAGTAAGTGAAAGGAGAAATATTCAATGCACTAGATAGCATAAATTTAAAAAAATCAAAACTTCAGGAAACAATGGACACATTTTTAGAAATGCAAAATGCTCCAGAAAGTCTCAGCAATAGAACTGAACAAGCGGAAGAAAGAACTTCAGAGCTCAAATACAAGGTCTTTGAATTAATCCAATCCAACAAAGACAAAGAAAAAAATAAAGGCCACGTGTGGTGGCTCATCCCTGTAATCCCAGTACTTTGGGAGGCTGAGGTGGGTGGATCATGAAGTCAAGAGTCCGAGACTAGTCTAGCCAATATGGTGAAACCCTGTCTATATTAAAAATACAAAAATTAGCTGGGCGTGGTGGCTCGTGGCTGTAGTTCCAGCTACTCGGGAGGCTGAGGCAGAAGAATCGCTTGAACTCATGAGGTGGAGATTGCAGTGAGCCAAGATCACACCCCTGCACTCCAGCCTGGGTGACAGAGCAAGACTCTGTCTCAAAAAAATAAAAATAAAATAAAATATGAACAAAGCCTCCAAGAAGTCTGGGATTAGGTTTAATGACCAAACCTAAGAATAATCGGTGTTCCTGAGGAAGAAGAGAAATCTAAAAATTTGGAAAACATTTGGGAGAATAATCAAGGAAAACTTCCCTGGCCTTGCTAGACATCTAGACATTCAAATATAAGAAGCTCAAAGAACACCTGGGAAATGCATTGCAAAAAGATTATCGCCTATGCACATTGTCATCAGGTTATCTAAAGTTAAGATGAAAGAAAGAATCTTAAGAGCTGTGAGGCAAAAGCACCAGGCAACCTATAAAGGAAAACCTATAGGATTAACAGCAGATTTCTCAGCAGAAATCCTACAAGCTAGAAAGGATTGGGCCCTATCTTCAGCATTCTCAAAAAAACAATTATCAGCCAAGGATTTTTGTATCCAGTGAAACTAAGCTTCATATATGAAGGAAAGATACAGTCTTCTCAGACAAACAAATGTTGAGAGAATTCACCACTACCAAGCCACCACTACAAGAACTGCTAAGAGGAGCTCTAAATCTTGAAAGAAATCCTGCAAACATATTAAAACAGAGCCTCTTTAAAGTATAAATCTCACAGGACCTATAAAACAAAAATACATTTAAAAAATAAAAACAAAAAACCAACGTATACAGGCAACAAATAGCATGATGAATGGAATGGTACCTCACATCAATAGTAACGTTGAATGTAAATGGCCTAAATGCTCCACTTAAAAGATACAGAATTGCAGAATGGATAATAATTCACCCACCAACTATCTCCTGCCTTCAAGAGACTCACCTAAAACATAAGGACTCACTTAAACTTAAGGTAAAGGGGTGGAAAAAGAAAATTCATGCAAATGGACACCAAAAATGAGCAGGAGTCGCTATTCTTATATCACACAAAACAAACTTTAAAGAAATAGCAGTTTAAAAAGACAAAGAGGGACACTATACAATGATAAAAAGCCTTGTCCAACAGGAAAATATTACAGTCCTAAACATATATGCACTTAACACTGGAGCTCCCAGATTTATAAAATGATTACTAATAGACCTAAAAAATGAGAGAGCAACACAATAATAGAGGAGGACTTGAATACTCCACTAACAGCACTAGACAAGTCATCACGACAGTCAATAAAAAAAACGGTGGATTTAAACTATACCCCGGAACGAATGGACTTAACAGATATATGCAGAACATTCCAACCAACAACCGCAGAATATGCATTCTATTCAACAGTGCATGAAACTTTCTCCAAGATAGACCACATGATAGGCCACAAAACAAGCCTCAATAAATGTAAGAAAATTGAAATTATATCAAGCACTCTCTCAGGCCACAGTGGATTAAAACTGGAAATTAACTCCAAAAGGAACCTCCAAAACCATGCAAATACATGGAAATTGAATAACCTGCTCCTGAATGATCATTGGGTCAAAAATGAAATCAAGATGGAAATTAAAAAATTATTCTAACTGAACGACAATAGTAACACAACCTATCAAAACCTCTGTGATACAGCAAAGGCAGTGCTAAGAGGATAGTTCATAGCCCTAAACACCTACATTAAAAAGTCTGAAAGAGCACAGACAATATAAAGTCACACCTCAAGGAAGTAAAAAAACAAGAACAAACCAAACCCAAACCCAGCAGAAGAAAGGAAATAACCAAGATCTGAGCAGAACTAAATGAAATTGAAACAAAAAATACAAAAGGTAAATGAAACAAAATGCTGGTTCTTTGGGAAGATATATAAAATTGATAGACCAGTAAAAGATTAACCAGTAAAAGAAGAGAGAAAATCCAAATATGCTCAATTAGAAACGAAACAGGAGATATTACAACTGACACCACAGAAATACAAAAGGTCATTCAAGGATACTATGAACACCTTTATGTGCATAGACTAGAAAACCTAGAGGAGCTGGATAAATTCCTGGAAAGATACAACTCTCTAGCTTAAATCAAGAAGAATTAGATACCCTCAACAGACCAACAATAAGTGACAAGATTGAAATGGTAATTTAAAAATTACCAAAAAAGTCCAGGCGCGGTGGTTCACACCTGTAATCCCAGCACTTTGTGAGGCCGAGGTGGGCAGATCACGAGGTCAGGAGATTGAGACCATCCTGGCTAACATGGTGAAACCCTGTCTCCACTAAAAATGCGAAAAATTAGCCGGCCATGGTGGCAGGCACCTGTAGTCCCAGCTACTTGGGAGGCTGAGGCAGGAGAATGGCGTGAACCTGGTAGGCAGAGCTTGCAGTGAGCCAAGATGGCGCCACTACACTCCAGCCTGGGCAACAGAGCGAGACTCCTCAAAAAATAAAAATAATAAAATTACCAACAAAAAGAAGTCCAGACAGATGGATTCACAGCAGAATTCTACCAGACATACAAAGAAGAATTGGTAGCAATCCTGTTGACACTATTCCACAAGATAAAGAGGGAACCCTCCCTACATCATTCTATGAAGCCAGTGTCGCCATAATACCAAAACCAGGAAAGGACATAACCAAAAAAGAGAACTACAGACCAATATCCCTGATGAATATAGATACTAAAATCCTTAACAAAATACTAGCTAACCAAATTCAACAACATATCAAAAAGATAATCCACCATGATAAAATGGGTTTTATAAAAGGGATGCAGGGATGGTTTAACATATGTAACTCAATAAATGTGATATGCCACATAAATAGAATTAAAAGCAAAAATCACATGATCATCTCAATAGATGCAGAAAAGTCATTCAACAAAATCCAGCATCCCTTTATAACCAATAAAAGTCTCAGCAAAATCGGCATACAATGTAACAAAACCCGTTTATGACAAACCCACAGCCAACGTAATACTGAACAAGGAAAAGTTGAAAGCACTCCCTCTGAGGACTGGAACAAGACAAGGATACCCACTCTTACCACTCCTCTTCAACATATTACTGGAAGTTCTAGCCAGAGCTATCAGACAAGAGAAAGAAATAAAAGGCATCCAAATCGGCAAAGAGAAAGTCAAACTGTTGCTGTTTGCTGATGATATGATTGTTTATCTAGAAAACCCGAAAGACTCCTCCAGAAAACTCCTAGAACTGATAAAAAGAATTCAGCAAAGTTTCTGGATACAAAATTAATGTACACAAATCAGTGACTCTTCTAAATACCAACAGCGACCAAGTTGAGAATCAAATCAAGAACTCAACCAGTTTTACAATAGCTGCACAAACAAAACAAAGAAAATACCCCCAAAAACAAAACTTAGGAATATACCCAGCCAAGGAGGTGAAAGACCTCTACAAGGAAAACTACAAAACACTGCTGAAAGAAATCATAGACAACACAAACAAGTGGAAACATATCCCATGTTCATTGATTAGTAGAATCAATATTGTGAAAATGACCATACTGCCAAAAGCAATCCACAAATTCAATGTTATTCTCATCAAAATACCACCATAATTCATCACAGAATTAGTAAAAACAATCCTAAAATTCGTATGGAACCAAAAAAGAGCTCACATAGCCAAAGCAAGACTAAGCAAAAAGAACAAATCTAGAGGCATCACATTACCTGATTTCATACTGTACTATAAGGCCATAGTCAACAAAACAGCATGGTACTGGTATAAAAATAGGCACATAGACCAATGGAACAGAATAGAGAACCCAGAAATAAACCCAAATACTTACAGCCAACTGATCTTCAACAAAGCAAACAAAAACATAAAGTGAGGAAAGGACACCCTATTCAACAAATGGTGCTGGGATAATTGGCAAGTCACATGTAGGAGAATGAAACTGGATTCCATCTCTCACCTTATGCAAAAATTAACTCAAGATGGATTAAGGACTTAAATTTAAGACCTGAAACTATAAAAATTCTAGAAGATAACATTGGAAAAACTCTTATAGACATTGGCCTAGGCAAGGATTTCATGACCACGAACCCAAAAACAAATGCAATAAAAATAAAGATAAATAGCTGGGACTTAATTAAACTAAAGAGATTTTGCACAACAAAAGGAATAAGCAGCAGGGTAAACAGACAACCCACAGAGTGGGAGAAAATCTTCACAATCTATACATCTAACAAAGGACTAATATGCAGAATCTATAACGAACTCAAACATATTAGCAAGAAAAAAACAAACAATCCCATCAAAAAGTGGGCAAAAGACATGAATAGACAATTCTCAAAAGAAGATATACACAGGGCCAACAAACAAATTAAAAAATGCTCAATATCACTAATGAGCAGGGAAATGCGAATCAAAACCACAATGTGATACCACCTTACTCCTGCAAGAATGGCCATATTCAAAAAATTAAAAAATAGTAGATATTGGCATGGATACGGTGAACAGGGAACACTTCTACACTGCTGGTGGGCATGTAAACTAGTACAACCACTATGACAAACAGTGTGGAGATTCCTTAAAGAACTAAGAGTAGAAGTACCATTTGATTTAGCAATCTCACTACCGGGTATCTACCCAGAGGAAAAGATGTCATTATAGGAAAAAGATACTTGCACATGCATGTTTATAGCAGCATGATTCACAATTGCAAAAATGTGAAACCAACTCAAATGTCCATCAATCAATGAGTGGATAAAGAAACTGTGATATATATGTGAGATATATACATATATTTATTTATCATATATTTTATATATATATGATGGAAGACTATTCAGCCATAAAAAGGAATGAATTTATGGCATTCGCAGCAACCTGGATGAGATTGGGGACTATTATTCTAAGTGAAGTAACTCAGGAACGGAAAACCAAACATTGTATGTTCTCCCTCATAAGTGGGAGCTAAGCTATGAAGATGCAAGGGCATAAGAATGACACGATGGACTTTGGGGACTCAGGGGGAAAGGTTGGGCAGTGGATGAGGGATAAAGGACTACAAATTGGGTGCAGTGTATACTCCTCGTGTGACAGGTGTACCAAAATCTCAAAAATCATCACTAAATAACTTATGTAACCAAACACCATCGGTTCACCAATAACCTATGGAAATAAAAAATTTTAAAACAAACAAACAGAAAACTCCAATGTGGAAAGAATGGGTCACTCAAAAAGCATTTGGATACTTGAGGATATCCATTAATACCTATCTTACACCATAACAAAATACCAACCCCAGATAGACTAAAAGTCTGGGGCCAAAAGTCAAAACTGCAGAATTTTCAGAAAGATATGTAGGAGACTATCTTTATGACATCAGGTAGGAATATCTTAAAGGCAAAATTAGCTATATAAAACATTTTTACACACTTGACTACCCCAAAATTAAAAACTTCCACATGACAAAATATACATAAAGAAAGTTAAAGGACAGATTTTAAAAATGGAAATTCATACAATGAATGAAAAATTTGTATCCAGAATATTGAATAACCTAGATTATAAAATGCACATATTTTATATTTTAATATCTCTAAAATGGGTACATCTTGCTATGAAGAGAGCAACTTGGCAATATACAATTAAGTTGGAATGCTCATACTCTTAGACACAGCAGTTCTCCTCCTGAATATATACATTAAGTTAGTGTTTTTCAAACCCTAGATCCTGACTCATTGCTCTATTGTGGAATCAACTCAGTATATCAGTCCCTGAATTTACAAGAAGTAGAAGAGAGTAGAATATAACAAGAAATAGCATACAGAATAGAACAGAAAAGGAATAGAATAGAATAACATGAGAATATATCTTGGGTTTGTTTCAGTTAAATTACTATGTATGTGTTTATATGTGATTGCACCTGGACTTGTGATGATGATATAAAATGTTGTCTACCTGTGGATCCTTGTCAAAATAAAGTTGCAAAACATTTCCCTAGAGAAATTCTCACACACATAAACAAGGAAACACATACATAAATGTTCATTGCAGAACTATAATAACAAAAACCTTGAAATGAGTACACACAGTCATCAAAATCAAAAAAGATAAATTATGATAAACTCATATAACAAAATAACATTCAACTGATAGAATACATTGAATTGGTTCTACATGTATTGACTTGAATAAATGTCAAAAACATTATTTTGAATGGAAAATGTAACATCCAAGAGGACATATCAAGTATGATACCATTTTAGTGTATTTTTTAAAAATAAAAATGTCACTTTTTATGAATACATGGTCAGTAGGTAACTAGGCTAGTAGTTACCTTTGGGGAAAAAAATGAAGGGAGGAAAGAAGGAAGAAAGGAGAGAGGGAGACAGGGAAATTTAGGGGTTGGCAGAGAGGTCCTCAACTCTGTTGATAACATTTTATTTTTTACCAATATAAAGTCTTCAAAACCTTGGCAAATGTTGATATTTATATCTCCTTAGTTTTATAATTGCTGTACTTTTTGACTATTTGAATTATTTTATAATAACAATTTTAAAAATGAACTTCTTGAGAGCAAAAGAAAGTAACCCAAGTAACAAGCCTGCTCCGTACTCTCAGCATCTAGGACATGTTTGGGTATACTAGATGCTTAATTCATCAGTTAGTCAACCAAAGACTTTGGGACATTGATGCCGTTAGAGAACAAGCTGGAATCAGATCTCATGCATGATATGACCTGGCAGAGAGTTCAGGCTTGGGAGTAGGGGTTACTGGAGAGGTGAACAGGGTTAATGTGTGACAGTCTTACTGCCAGTGGCTTGCTTCATTCCAAGGCGCCCTACAGCAAAGCAATAAGAGGGCTCAGACATCCTGGACAATGTATTCCCAGCAGAGCTGACAGGTATGGAGAAAAATAATGCCACTCTTCTTCAAGAATGAGAGGTCAGTAATGCCACTCTTCCTTCTTCAAGAATGAGAGGTCGGAACTAGAAAGGGATGTTCAGTTGTCGGATGCTTTTGTCATTGTCAAGAATTTCCGAAAGGATATCTTTGATCCCAAGAGCCTGGGGGAAAAGAAAACCTTTAGGGCAGCAGAGGCACCACTCAGTGTGCCTCAGACTGCTGTAAAGCTCAAGAATCAGAGAAACAGGGTTGTGGAGTGAGAACAGGGAGGCAAAAAGGGTCTCTTGGGCTCAAGGCAATGACTAAATCTCTGCCCGGACCAAGTGTAGCTCTATAAAATCCTCTGCTTTTCTCCTGGTGCTAGCAGGGAAGGCAGCTGTTTGTACTCAGGACACTTCCCCTTCTAGGTTGCAGCTGTGATGGATTCTGTTGCTCTTGGGGATAGGACAGAAATAGGTTCATGAAGGCATACAATTCCCTGATTTAGAGTGAAATAGAGTTGACAGGGAGAAGAGAGATTGTTCACTCCCATTCTTCCCTGTCTGAACTGCTGGAGGGGGGAATATGCAGTTCCAAGAAGTTCGAGGTTGATTAGAAGTGAAAAATCCCTGTAGCAGCTGATAGTAGCTATGGAATCAATCTGCTTCAAATCATTTTTTAGTGCCTGTTGCAGACTGGCCATTGTGACCCATTAGGAAAGGTAGGATATAGAGGGCAGTTTACTAGATGTAATTCAATAATCTTCCTGAGTTTTCATCTTTTAAGAGAGATATCTAGTTTATTTTGACAAGGAAGAAGAGAAATTTTCTGTTCTCTTTTCCCTAGCAATGGATTTGTGGGGTGTTGGGTGGAGAAAGGGGCTGTTCTCCTTGGAGGAGTGAATGAACTGGCAGACCAGAATAAAATGCAGGCTGAACAGAGCAAGTCCAGGGCTGAAAGAGAGGTACTGGAGGAGAAGAGAGTTAAGGAAAAGGTATAGAAAAAAAATAATGCTTAAAAATAATTTAGGCTTTGCTTTAGATCAATCACTATTTGTAGCATCTTGTATGCATTAGTTTAACTCTCTAACCAGCCTAAGAGATAAGTGCCAAAGAATGATTACAAATGAAGAAAGTGAGGTAGAGCAGGTTAATTTGCCAGTGATATGCTCACTATGACTACACTTCCCCTCCTGAGCACAAGGTAGGGCAGCATGCCCCTGCTTCCTGCAGTTAGATGTTGCCATTTGGACAGAAGTTTTAGGAAACAGAAGCTTCCTCTTTGTTCCCTTCCCCTTGCAATGTCTGGCAAACCAAAGACAATTCAGATGATGGAGTTGCGAAGAGACATGGGGCACTTCCGCATTGATCAGGAAGCCCGGCTTAGAATCTACCACTTCAGCGCTAACAATTTTATAAGCAGCTCAATCTGTGAATTCAATCCTTCTTGTTTAAAACACCTGCAGGGGTTTCTGTTTCCTTTTCCAACTGATACACTAAAGTAAGGACACCTGCAGAATCTGACAGTGAACCACTCCCTCCTTCTTGGCCCTCCCCCATTGTCTCTGATGGCACTCTTCTGAGATTTGTTACTCCTTCCTATTGCCATTTACAGGTTCAGCACTCCCTGGCCATCACTAAAATATTAGTGTGGTTCAGATTTGATCCTTAGAAGTCTTTTCATGTTGCACATTTTGCCTATGAAGTTATATACACAAATTTCATTCATTTAGTGTCTATATTGATTCCTACCCCTATATTGATGGTTATCTTCAGATTGAACTCCTCTTTGAGCTCCAGATCTATATTTCCAGTTATCCACCAGGCATCTGCATCCAAACATTACACAGGTACTTACATCTCAAAACAGAACCCATCCTGCTCACCACCACCTCATCCACCTCACTGTCCAAACCTGCTCTTCTCTGATGTTTCATGTCTCAGTTAATGGCATCGCAATTCACTTTCTCGCCTCTACTAGAAACTAGTCTTCTTTAACTTCTTCCTCTCACTAATCCTGACCACTTACCTCCCAAATGTCAACTCTACTTCTTAAATTGGTTCTTTTTGTCCTCCTCTTAGTCATATTTACGTTCATTCAGAAAATATTTATTAAACACCTAAATGTGTCAGGCACATCATGCCAGATCATGGTTAAAAAGATATGGTTCTTGCTCTCAAAGAGTTTCGCTTAAGTTTACAGTGTCATTATTTGTCATCCAGCCTGTTGCAATTGCCTCCTACCTGATGCTTTTCTTTAACCCACCATGTTGTTGCCAAACTGATCCTTCAGGATTCAATATTGAGTTTAAAATATGTCTTCTGTACTCAGAGAGATTGGGTTTTGAATGTGTATTCTACTGTTTATTAGTTATAAAGCCGGGGCAAGTACATTTTTTAAAGTATGTATTAATGACAGAGAGTAGCACAACAAATATTAGTAAGCATTATTATAATGAAAATTTGACCAGTTATTATCCAGCTTATATTTCTTTATTTTATTTTAAGTTCCAGGATACGTGTGCAGGATGTGTAAATTTGTTACATAGGTAAACAGTGCCATGGTGGTTTTTTGCACCTATCAACCCATCACCCAGCATGCATTAGCTATTTATCCTGATGCTCTCCTTCCTCCCGCACACCTGCCCTCTGCTACCTGGCTTCAGGCACCAGTGTGTGTTGTAGCCCTCCTTGCATCCATGTGTTCTCATTGTTCAGCTCCCACTTATAAGTGAGAACATGTGATGTTTGGTTTTCTGTTCCTGCATTAGTTTGTCCAGCTTATATTTGTTCTGTGAATCCTTATTTTGAGTAAGATACAGTCTAATTTTTCTGACATATGGTATAAGACTCTTAACAACTTAGGACTAAATTTTGCCATATTTTCCTTTATCCTCACACACACACACCCTGTGCTCCTACTGCACTAAATGACTTAGGCTGAATGTGCCTGTTACATTCTTTCTAGACTCCATGTTCTTGCACATTCTCTTCCTTATACCTGGAACACTCTTCCCTTGGCTCCTACTGTACTCTTGCTCATCTTTTAGGATTCAATTTATTCAGCAACATTTATCATTCATTTATAATTTTCCAGACATTATTTTAGGCACTGAGGATTCAGTATTTTAAGATATTGTGTCTGTTCAGGAGATCTTTATAGTTGAATGAAGGCAGCAGCTAGTAAGCAGGCCATCAAAATAGAAAGCAATGAGAGCCATGATGCATAGAGTACAGGAGTTAGAGTGAGACAAAACAAGATGGTCGATCTTAGACTCTCAGTGTCCTAGAGGATTTCTGGGTTAGGGTGATGCCAGAGCTGACTTTTAAAAGATGAGATGAGGAGAGAAATTATAGAGTACGATCAATATTTTTAAGAAATTATGCTGTGAGGTGGAACAGAAAAATATGGTTTGAGCTCTTGGAGAAATTGGGTTAAGACAAATTGTTTCTTTTAAGACAGAAAGTACAAAAACTATGTTTATATGGCAATGGATATAGCTCAATGGAGAAGGGATCATGATGGTGAAGAAAGAAGGGAGAGGCACTAAAGTGCTGTTTTTGAGCAGACAAGAGTAGACAGGACCCAGTGTCGAAGTGGAGGGCTCAGCCAGAGAGTGGAGCATGGGGAGGAGGGTGCTCATCTAACGGTAATCTCATGTCCGCCTTCCCCTCTGGTATATTCGTTTTCATCTTTCTAGAAGCCTTTACTACCATTTTCTCAGCAGATAGCACTAGATAGAATGCTTTCAAAAATATATGTGTGGAATGAGTAGTCAATGATGAATGACCTAGAGCGTATAACCATGTTCAAACCCAAAACACAAAACACATTGTCCAAAGCAGAGAAAAATTATAAATTATCTTTTGGAACACATTTTGTTTATAAATTGAAAACTACTTTTATGCTTAAGATTGCTTTGGATATTTAGTGTCTTTTGTGATTCCATATGAAATTTAGTATTGTTTTTCTATATCTGTGAAAAAATGTTATTAACATTTTGATAGGGACTCACTGAATCTGCAGAATGCTTGGGCAGTATGGACATTTTGACATTAATTCTTCCAATCCATGAACATGTTCTACCTTTCCATTTGTTCATGTCTTCTTCCATTTCTTTCATCAATGTCCTAGTGTTTGGTGTATAGCTCCTTAGCCTCCTTGGATAAATTTATTTTCAAGTATTTTATTTTATTTTATTTTATTTGTAGCTAACAAAGCTGGAGGTATCACGATAGCTTATTTCAAAATATATTACAAAGCTATAGTAATCAACATAGTACTAGCATAAAAGCAAACACATATACCAGTGAAACAGATAGCCAAGCAATAAATCCATGCATTTATGTTCAATTAATTTTTGACAAAAATGCAAAGAACACATAGGAGAAGGACATTCTTTTCAGAAAATCATGCTGAAAAAGCTGTACATCCACATGCAGAATAAAATTAGACCTTTGTCTCACACCGTATACAAAAATCAAAATGGATTAATAAATCAAAATGGATTAAAGATTAAATGTAAGACTTGAAACTGTAAATCTACTAGGAGAAAACATGGGGAAAATGACACCTAAAGCACAGGCAGTAAAAGCAAAAATAGACAAGCTGGATTACAAACTAAAAAGTTTCTTCACAGCAAACAATTAACAGAATGAAGAGACAACCTACAAAATGAGATAAAATGCTTGCAAACCATATATCTGATAATGGATTATAATCTAAAATATTCAGTGAACTCAAACAACTCAATATCAAGAAAGCAAATAACCCAATTCAAAAATGGACAGACGACTTGAGCAGACATTTCTCAAAAGAAGCCATTCAAGTGGCTAATAGGTATATGAAAAAAAATCATCAACATCACTAATCATCATGGAAATGCATATTAAAACCACAATGAAATATCACCTCACACTGTTTAGAATGGCTATGACAAAAAAAAAAAAAGATAACAAGTGTTGGTGAGGATATTAAAGAAGTGAACTCTTGTACACCATTGATGGGAATGTAAATTAGTAAAGCCATTATGGAAAATAACATGGAGGTTCCTCAAAAAATAAAAACAGAGCTGCCATAAGATCTAGCAATCCTACAACTGGGGACATATCCAAAGGAAACAAAATCAGTATGTTGAAGAGATATCTACATTCTCATGTTTACTGCAGCACTAGTCACAATAGCCAAGATATGAAATCAACCTAAGCATCCATTGTAAAGAAAATATTTTTTTTATATATATATATATACACACACACACACACACACACACACACAGCATTTACAGTCTCTCCACTTTGAACAGTGTCCACTTCAAACAAATAATTTAATGTTATGTGAAGTAGCCCTCAAGTTTTGTTTTGAATATTTGCTATAAACAATTCCACTAAAAATAATTTTTAAATAGAAAGATTAAATTATTTTATTGTTCATCATACCACTGTTAATAATGAACTGGAAACAAAGTAACCTGCAAGAAAAAGTTAGAGGGAGGCTGGCCAAGAAGGCTGACTAGAAGCAGCTAGTGTGTACCACTTTCATGGAATTAGAAGGGGGCGAATAAATACAGCACTTTAAACTGAAACTTCCAGGTACACGTATTGGAATTCATCAAAGAAACAACATGACCCAGGGAAAATGGGGAGAAGCAAGGTAGAACAACCATCCACTCAAGAGCAACATGGAGCCAGGGAGCCTCCTATAACCAGAGAAGTAGTCTGGATCCTCATTTCTCCTCACTGGGCAGGCAGTCTGACCTGGGACTCCAGCACAGTTTCATCCTGCCTCCACCTGACCACTTCAATCAGACGCAACTCAGCATTTATCTCAGAAGGAAATCCCAGAGTCAGCCCATAACTCCTCTGCTACTGCAGTCACAGTGGTACCACCCTAACAGCCCACAGGCTGGGGAAGGAACAAAGGACCTAGTCAGGATGCTGGCACCTCCAGCAAACTGCAGCCACATAGGAGGAGTCCAGCCCCTCTTCTCTTGGAATCCCCACCCCCTACTCCTCACCAGGCAGGCCCCCTAACTCATGACCACAGAACAGTCACCCCCACCCACAGCTAAGCATATCCACTGGTAGTAGCCTGGAATCTGCCTGGGGAAAGGCTCCCAGAGACATCTGGCAACCCCATTGCCACTGTCACAACAGTGGTTCTATCCCTGCTACCCTCAGTTTGGGGAAGAAACAAAGAAGCTGAGGGCTACGCCCAAGCTTACAGGATGCCACAGTCATCATATGAAGAGGAGAACAGTCTCTCCTCCCATTGAGCATTCAATCTCCTGCTCCCCTACAAGCAGAGCTCAAAGCTCACATCAGCAGAGCAGCTACCCTACCCCACTGGCTGAACTCTCCCAGTAACAGTGGCTCCACGTTTCTCAGCAGTGGAGGCCCCAGGAACAACTGAAAGCCCATCTGCCTCTGCCTCTCTGGTGGTACTATCTGCTACCCTCAGACTAATGAAGAAGCAAAGACTCTAATGGCCTTATCCACCCTCCAACAGGTTGCAGTCGGCCCAAAGAGAGGAAGCCAGTCTGTTTTACATAAGTCTCACCCACTCCTCTGCTCATCACCAGACAAGGAACCCCTGGCTTGGGCCTACAGTACAGACCCCACATCCTGGGATGATCACACTGAGCAATTGCTGACCTGCATCTCTCTGGGGTAGAGCCCCAGTAAAAGACCCTTGGCCACAATCACTGCTAAGGTTCCTTCCTCCACTACTTCCAAATTAAGGAGGAAATATAAACCCCGAGATTGCTCCAGAGTGCAGTGGGCAGTCCAAGAGTGCCAAGCCACAATCTACAGCCAGCACTCAAGTGGGAGAGGAGCCCACACTTTCAGAGGATTGAGAGGCACCATGGCTGCAACTGTGAGGAAATATAGGGAGGCCACACGACCAAGAAAGAGCCTACCAACTGACCAATACACCTAAGTGCCACCTACTGGATTACACCCCAAAGCTTCAACACCAAAATACCTCACTAACATACTGCCCTGTGAAACAAAAGACAAGAAGTCAGCTACAAATAAAGACTACGAACAAAGCTTCACCCCTGTGAAAACATCCAGAAAAGAAGTCTACTGACTGTAGTCAATCTACACTGCAGTTAAAGGAACACACCCACATGCAGAGATGAGAAAGCATGAATGCAAGAACTCAGGCAACTCAAATGGCCAGAGTCTACGTCCTCCAGACAAACACACTAGTTCTCCAACCAGGATTCTTCACCAGGCTGAACTGGCTGAAATGACAGAAATAGAATTCAGATAGGAACAAAGATCACTGAGATTCAGTAGAATGGCAAAATCCAATCTAAGGAAACTAATAATCACAATAAAATGATACAGGCACTGACAGACAAAACAGCCAGTATAAAACAGAACCTAACTGACATGACAGAGCTGAAAAACACACTGCAATAATTTTAAAATGCAATTGCAAGTCTTAACAACAGAATAGACCAAGCTGAAGAAAGAATCTTGGAACTTGAAGACTAGTTCTCTGAAATAAAACAGTCAGACAAAAATAAAGAAAAAAAATAAAAAGGAATTAATAAAACCTCTGAAAAATATGGGATTATGTAAAGAGGCCAAATCTTCGAATCATTGGCATCCCTGAAAGAAAGAGAGAGAAAGCAAACAACTTGGAAAACATATTTCAGGATGTCATCCATGAAAATTTCCCAACATCTTGCTAGATGAGACCAACAGTCAAATTCAGGAAATACAGGGAACCCCTGCAAGATTTTACACAAGAAGATCATCACCAAGACACATGATTGTCAGATTCTCCAAGGTCAAAATGAGAGAAAAAATGTTCAGCCAGGTTTTTTAGGTAGGTAATGAAATTAAGGCAGAAATCATTCTTTGAAACTAGTGAAAACAAAAATACAATGTACCAGAATCTCTAGGACACAGATAAGGCAGTGTTAATTTATAACACTAAATGCTACATGAAAAAGTTAAGAAGATCTCAATTTACCAACCTAACATCACAACTAAAATAACTAGAGAAACCAAGAGCAAACCAATTCCAAAGCTGGCACAAGACAAGAAATATCCCAAATCAGAGCTGAACTGAAGGTGACTGAGACACAAAAAACCACTCAAAAGATCAACAAATCTAGGAGTTGGTTTTTTCAAAAAATATATATATATAGATAGATAGACTGCTAGCAAATGGGATCTAATAAAAAAAAGAAAAAAGAGAAGATCTAAATAAACAGAATTACGAATGACAAAAAGGATATTACCACTGAGCCCACAGAAATACAAATAACCATCAGGGAATATTATGAACACTTCTGTGCACACAAACTGGAAAACCTAGAAGAAATGGATAAATTTTTGGACACATACACAATCCCAAGACTGAACCAGGAAGAAAGTGTATCCCTGAACAGACCAATAAGGAGCTCCAAAACTGAATCACTAATAAATAGCTTACCAACCAAAAAAACCCATGACCAGATAGATTCACAGCTAAATTCCACCAGATATACAAAAAAGTGGATTCCATTCCTACTGAAACTATTCCAAAAAATTAAAAAGGAGGGATTCTTTCCTGACTCATTCTGTGGCCAGCATCATCCTGCTACCAAAACCTGGCAGAGACACACAAAAAAGCAAACTTCAGGCCAATATCTTTGATGAACATCAATGCAAAAATCCTCAACAAAATACTGGCTAACTGAATACAGCAGTACATCAAAAAGCTTACCCATCACAATCAAGTAGGGATGCAAGGTCAGTCTAACATATACAAATCAATAAATGTGATTTGTCACATAAACAGAACAAGAGAAAAAAAAACATGATTATCTCAATAGATGACGAAAACGCTTTCAATAAAATTCAACACCTCTTGCATTAAAAACTCTCAATAAAATAAGTATTAAAGAAACATACCTCAAAATAATAAGAACCACCTATGACAAACCCACAGCCAGCATCGTACAGAGTGGGCAAAATCTAGAAGCATTCCTCTCGAAAACCAGCACAAGACAAGGATGCCCTCTGTCACCACTCCTATTCAACATACATATCATTGAAAGTCCTGGCCAGATCAATCAGAAAAGAGAAAGAAATAAATAACATGCAAATAGGAAGAGAGGAGGTCAAACTATCCCTGTTTGCAGATGGCATAATCCTATATCTAGAAAACTGCACAGTCTCAGCCCAAAAGCTCCTGAAGCTGACAACTAACTTCAGCAACATCTCAGGATACAAAATCAATGCACAAAAATCATTAGCATTTCTATACACCAACAACAGTCAAGCTGACAGCCAAATCAGGAACACAATCCCATTCACCACAAAAGGAGCAAAATACCTAGGAACACAGCTAACCAGAGAGGTGATAGAAGTTTGAAATCAGAACTATAATGAGAACTATGAAACATTGCTCGAAGAGATCAGAGACGACACAAGCAAATGGAAAAATATTCCATGCTCATAGACAGGAAGAATAAACATGTTTATTCTTGTTATTCCTATCAAACTACCAATGACATTCTTCACCTAACTAGAAAAAAACGATTTTAAAACTCATATGAAAACAAAAAAGAGCCCAAATTTGCCAAAGCCATCGTAACCAAAAAGAACAAAACTGAAGGTGTCTTGCTATGGGACTTCAAACTATACTTCAGGGCTACACTAACTAAAACAGCATGGCACTGGTACAAAAACAGATGCATAGACCAATGGAACAGAATAGCAAGCTCAGAAATAAGGCTGCACACTTACAAATATCTGATCTTCAACAAAGCTGACAAAAGCAAGCAATGATGAAAGAACTCCCTGTTCAACAAATAGTGCTGGGATAACTGACTAGCCATATGCAGAAGATTGCAGCTGGATCCCTTCCTTACACCATATACAAAAATCAACTCAAGATGGATGAAAGACTTAAATTTAAAACCCTAAACTGTAAAAACCCTGGAAGACAACCTAGGCAATACCATTCTGGACATGTAAACTGGCAAAGACTTCATGATGAAAACATTCAAAAGCAATTGCAACAAAAGCAAAAATTGACAAATGGGATCTAAAGAGCTTATGTACAGCAAAAGAAACTATCAACAGAGTAAACAGATAACCTACAGAATGGGAGAAAATTTTTGCAAACTATGCATCTGACAAAGGTCTAATATCCAACATCTCTAAGGAACTTAAAGAAAGTTTACCAAACAAAACAAAAGAACAAACTCCATTAGAAAGTGGGCAAAAGACACGAACAGACACTTTTCAAAAAAAGACACACATGCAGTCAACAAACATATAAAAAAAAAAGCCCAACATCACTGATTTTTAGTGCAATGCCAATCAAAACCACAATGAGATACCATCTCACACCAGTCAGAATGGCTACTATCAAAAATTCAAAAGATAACAGATGCTGGAGAGGTTATGAAGAAAAGGGAATGCTTATACTCTGTTAGTGGTTGGTGGGGGTGTAAATTGGTTCAACCACTGTGGAAAGCAGTGTGGCAATTCCTCCAAGAACTGAAAACAGAACTACCATTCAACACAGCAATTTCATTAGTGGGTATATACCCAAAGGAATATAAATGGTTTTATCATAAAGACACATGTACACGTATGTTCATTGCACCACTATTCACAACAGCAAAGAAATGCAATCAACCCAAATGCCCATCAGTGGTAGATTGGATAAGAAAATGTGGTACATATACACCAAGGAATACTATACAGCCATAAAAAAGAACAAGATCATGTCCTTTGCACAAACATGGATGGAGGTAGAGGCCGTAATTCTTAGCAAACTAACGCAGAAACATAAAACCCAATACTGCATGTTCTCACTTATAAATGGGAGCTAAGCGATGAGAACACATTGCCACATAGAAGGGAACAACAAACACGGGGGCCTACGTGAGGGTGGAGAGTGAGAGGAAGGAGAAAAGTAGACAACATGACTATTGGGTACTAGGCTTAGTACTGGGGTGATGAAATAATCTGTATAAAAAACTCCCATGACACACGTTTACCTGTTTACCTATATAACAAACCTGCACATGTACCCCAATCTTAAAATTTTTAAAAAGAAGAAATTATATTAAAATGTTTATTAAATACTGCACATACATTGAAATTAATGAATAAAATAATATGCATATTTAATTATGTGATGTATATTCATGATACATATTTATGTTAAAATATTGTTTACCAATCATATGTTCAATATTTATTTTGGGAAAAATATAAATTTGTGCATTGAACAATTTCCTGGAAGGATATATATCAAAGTATCATGTAATTTCCTCTATGTGTTAGAATTGTAGGTGGATTTTGGTCTTTTTTTTTTTTTTTTTTTCTTTTTTCACTTATCTAAATTTTCTAGTTTTCTGCAGTGAAAATATATAACTTTTGATTTCAGAAATGTTATTATTAATTGAGGAAAAGGACCTACTGTGTATTTCAAAAACTCCTACAGTCACCATCATACCTGCATGGCCCATAGTTCTCCATCAATAAAGTCCTGAACAGAAAATGCTTGCCTCCACTTCTCATAGACAAAAAACAGTTAACCTCAGTGTTAAATCTGTTCTGAAGTAAAGTGCTGTTCATACAGTGTTAGCATTCATCTGGAATAAGTGTAATGGTGTGGCAAACATTTTTTATTTTCCATTCCAGACCAGGAAATTTACAGGTGGTCTGGGTATGTCAGGAGTAAATATGCATGATCAATGGATGTTCTGCCTCTCCTGAAAAATGCTCAGGGGGCAGTGTGGCTTGTTTCTTCAGGTGGTAAATTGTTGTTCATTTATCATCTCAGGATATTTCATTTTCTCCAAAGCAAGCATGATATTTAAAAAGTAGACTTCAGTTTTCCAAATGAGGGAAGGAAATATTTAAACTGGTGAATGCCTTGTGTCTTTAATACAGAATCTATAACATCTTCAAAAGGCCATTGAAGGAGCCTAACATAGCTGGTGTTAGTGTTTCCTGGTGTGGCTATTGATAGGTGAAAGTAACATTTTAAATTTTATGTCCTTAATGCCCTCCATCGTAGTTATCCTTAATTTCCACTGTAATCTTCTCCAAAATTAGCCTCCAATAGAACGCAAGCTTCCTCTCCAAATATAGCCTTCACCAGCTCTAAAATAGCAAGCTTTTCTTCCCCTCTATTTTTTCTTGGTCACAGCCAGAGAGGAGAGAATTCAGTAAAATTCTTCCCTATGTGATGCATGTTAAGCATAATTTGAATCCCTCTGGGAAAATAACAACTCATTCTAGTTGTGTGGTTGCCAGGGTTTGAATTATTAATATGTTATGTGGCCAGTGTTCCTTCAGCCTTAGAATGGATTTTGCTTAAGCTGCGTGGACTCCTCTCTAGGCCAGGTGATAGAAAAGAGGCTGTCAATGTGTTTCATGCTGTATGTTTTCATCAGTATTCGTGCTGAGGAGAATGCCAATATTTGTGAAATAAAGATATGCAATCAGGAAAGAATCAGCAGAAAAAATGAGTTTTAAAAATAGAACAAGAGAAAGACAAGTAGCTGCACATTCATGGGGAAGCACAGAATTATGAATATTTGGGAGTGTGTGTCAGAGAGAAAAAGATGGAGTAGAACAATATTACTAGATTAACTCAGGTGTTAGATGCCCAGCTAATTCAGAAATGTCAGCCCTAGTCAAAGGGAAGTAGGTGCAAGCAAAAGATTCACTGAGCTTCAACATAGCAAATTGAGAGCACAGGAGAGCTATGAGACTTCATGTGTAATAAATGTTCAGTTATGGCATCTTTTTCCACCTTTCAAAGGGAGGAATTTAGATGGAAGGTAGCAGAGAACATATGAATGAGGAAATGTAGTTTAATGGAAAGAACAAGGCTTTGGAGGGAGAAAGATTTGAGAGTTGCTTCCTAACTGTGCTACGTGGGGCAAGAAACCTACCATCCTTTATCCTGGGTCTTTGCTTTCTTTGATTTAAAATAGGCATTGTTAGCCCCTGTCTCTTTGGAGTCTTATTATGTCTGAAACTAGATAGTACAATGCCTGACATATGATTGATGCTCAACAAATATTATAATTATTTCCAAAAATATTTGAACTTTACATAGAAATTCTCTTGAAACGCTCAAGTACTGCGGTACAACGTAATGTCTCTCCATGATGGACTACTTTAGCCAAAATTCTTCACTCTTTATATGAATAAATCAATGTAATGTATAGCTTAATTAATAAATAATATATTCTCTTAACAAGCATTATGACCTATTGTTAAATATTTTAAATATATAAATATACTGTAAATGTACTTTGCTTTTGTTATGTAAGTGTAGGAACTTGACAGAGATCAGAATGGAGAATTAGACAAGAATCCACAATGGAGGGCAGATGGAATACAGTCATTGTCTTAGGCTCTTGGGTCTAACAGATCTGGTCTGAAAGACAGGTTCCATCTGTTTAAAGTTGTGTGACTCTGAACAACTTGTTTAAATTCTACTAGCATCAGTTTCCTCAACTATATAAATGAACATAGCAAATATTAACTAGTTGTTTGTAATTAAGGCATAAAACAGTGAGTGAGGTGGAAGGTACTGGGTTCAAGTCCTTGCCTTAGGTGGTGCAGAGTTGTGGCCCTATGATAAGAACCTGGAGGGTTGAAAATGAGAACTAAAAGCAGGTACTATATTTGCAGGTATGAATTGCCTCTCTCTGAATCTTGAGAAGGTGTTTAGAGCTCATTTAATATTAAATATCTATCTTTGAGACTTTTTTCTTAAGGTACTATTCAGCAGAGATGATGAATTAAGCCACGCGTTTCCTCTGTAAAGCACGGATCATCACGGAGATCTATCCAGGGATGTGTGTATATTGATACCAGTGGGAAAGTGATATGTACTATAGGAGAGTTATAGATAAAGTATCATGAGAGTTTAAAAGAAGATTGTTTCCATTTGGGGGGAATAGAAATGTGATTTTAAAAACAATTCCCTCATTCAGTTTTTTAAAACTCAATAACTATATCTTTAGACGGGGCCTCTAAGCCACAAACAAGCTTTTGTGTTCCAATTCAATCAGGGGACTTTTGGATACAAATTGGAACTGTGTCATGCACAGCAGCAAAAACCAATATCTGGTTTCTATTCAACGTATGGTAAAAGATTAGTTTGTACCTTTGAGTGGAAGTTTCAATATGTAGTAAAACGCACTGATAGAATGAATCATTCAGAAATTTTGGTTCTAATTGAGTTGTCTCATGCACGATTGGTTTTAGAGAAGAATGAGATAACTGAACCAGAATATCCAAAACTGTGACAAGGGCTGTAAACTAAAGATTAAGCCATATTAACAATTGCTGCAGAGAACTGTTCATTGGGCATCACCCTTGTCTATACTCATCTACCTGGAGAGCAAGTTGTCCTCAAAGACTCAAAAACCACTTTCCTGCATCATATGGCATATAGTCTGTAGAAAAAAGAAGTATAACCTTAATTGTAAATGTATTCACTAGTCTCAGAGAAAATATTCCATATTTGAGTGAGGATCCAAATAGCAAATTTTCCTCTCCTTAGCAAAACTAAACATTGAAAGTAAGTATTTTTCATAGATTTTATAATGTCTATGACTGATGAATTCTCCAATGCAACCAGACGTACTAACATATCTGTCATCTCTGTGACACCTTAGCTTTTCATAAAATACACAAAATTTTGGTTTGGCTATTTGAAGTCTCCATTTTTTAGATTGCTTGTTTTTAAACTTTAGTGATAAAAAGACTCAGCTTATTACAGTTTCCCTGTCCCCTTTTCCAGATATTCTGCTTCAGTGAGCCTTGGGTGGGACCCAGGAGTCAGTTTACATTATAATCTCCCCAAGTCATTCTGATGCAAGTGGTCCACAGACCAAACTTGAGAAACCCTGATTTAGATTTACTAAGCTTGATATAATGTCCTCCTTTAATCAAAGGTCTAGGAAGTATTTTCTTCCTTCAGTTTCTAGAACACACTTTGCTCCCATTTTCATCCTTTCTTAAAAGTGCCATTCATTTCTGGAACAAATCTAGGCCATGCTGTGAACAGGAGAAAAATATTCTCTCTGTGAACACTTTTCAAAGTGCTCACAGCTAGTCATCTTTTATGCAGGTGTGAGTACCCTAAGAATTACACAAGGTGATCCACTAAGGTATGGAAAAAGTATTAGGTTTTCTATTTATACTTATTTTTACCTACAAGGAAAAATTAATGTTTACTGATTTTAATGTATCTAGACAATAGTATATATGCATTGTTTCTAAGGAAATAAATATAAAGGCATGCATACTCAAACACTTTTTACAAGTAGAAATGAGTAATGAAGAGGTTGGAAGCCAACTGGTCTAATCAATAAAGTCTTCATTTTCCTCAACACTGCACTGTGTATTATTGCCTTGTATCATTGCTTGCATGTAAAGTATTCATGTCTTCCATCAGCAATTAGAATATAGACCAGAAGACAAGAACTGTTTAGGCAAGACCTTCTCCCCATGCCCAGCACTTAGCCTGGAGTTATTCAATTAGTAGCCATTAATCTTTGTTTGGAGATTTACTGACTTGTGTCATGTCTATCAGCCTATTAATTCGCAGTATTTGATATGATTGGTAGAACTACTGACTTTCCTTTCTCACCTCTTTGTTTTCCCAAGTTCTGTCAGTCAGAACTACTCTTCACTCACATTCTCTTCTGATGAGTATATGAATCTTCTCTGTGCCTCAGCTTCAACATTACCTGTTCTGTGGTGGTGCTTTTCTGGTTTCCCAGCCTCATTCAGTCCCATCTGTTTGCTGGCTTTCCAGAGTAACTTGCACATGGTTCTAGTGTGGCATTTCCCACTCTTTGAATAAACTTTCTTCTGGAATCTGAGCTTAACAAGGGCAAGATGTATGTCTTACGTCTACAACATGGAAGACATTCAAATTGGTTGATTGAATAAGGAGCAAAGGAACAACAAAAAAAATGCCATCATCCTTTGTCTACAGAGGTATAAAAAAACTTTAGAAATATGTTGACAATTCTAAAGAGTATTTAGCGTCATCTAATCACCTTTTAAAGGATTTTTAACAGCATCTTTCATTTCAATGTGAGAATATGAAATTGCTGTGCTAGGAGCTTAAAAATGTTAAGCAATGCTTTAGCTCAGTTTCCCTTCAAAGGTAGCAATTTGTAAACAAGGACAACTGAGAAATGCTCTGAAGAATCCACAAGTACCCTAGGTATCTTACCTGATGGCTTAAACATAAGATGCCTATATCTAAATGAGTACGCTTCAGTTACAATGTCCATCCTCATTTCATATTTGAAATTAAAATGAGAACATAGTGCAAAAGAAAGAGAAATATGAAGTCACAACTATTTTTTTCTCCAACCTAGATATTAGAAATTCAAATGTTAATAAAACAGAAGGTTCTCTATCCCCGAGGAGTTTCTTATCTGGGGAGACAGGAAATCAAGAAGTAAACAGATGAATAGACACAATCATTTCAAACATGAAAAATGCCATGAAAGAAATTAGGTGATTTGAAAGAAAGCAACTGTTGGGCATTGGAGTGGGGAAAGAACAGGAGAAAGCAGGAACAGCAGAAAAATATTCTTTCTGTGAATATCTTTCTAAATGCTCGAAGCTAGTCATCTTACAAAATTGGCCTGGCCAACATGGTGAAATTCTGTCTCTACTACAAATACAAAAATTTGTTGGGTGTAATGGCATAAGCCTGTAATTCCAGCTACTCGGGAGGCTGAGGCACGACAATTACTTGAACCTGGGAGGCAGAGGTTGCAGTGAGCCAAGATCGAGCCACTGCTCTCTGGCCTGGGTGACAGTGAGACCCTGTCAAAACAAAAACAAAAACATATAGTATTCTATCTATACGAATTTCAACAATAAGCAAAACTAACCTGTATTGACGGGAAGCAGAGTAGTATTTTCTTCCAGTGGGAGTGGGGCTGGAAACTTTTCATTGGGAAGGAATACAAGGATATTTTCTGAGATTATGCAAAGGTTCTGTACATTGATCTGGTATATATAAAAATGTAAGATATCATTTAGCTTGTTTAATACTTGGACATCTTATTATATGCAAATTATGTCTCAATGTAAAAGAGAGGAAGGAGGGAGGGAAAGGGAACAAGAGCGAGAGACACTGTTTAACTTTCCCATGGTAAAAACAAAAAACTAGTAAGTGATGGAATTGATTTTCAAAAACTCATTGTCTGACACTAAAGCATGTGCTTGTCACCAATCTAGTGTTGATATGGTTTGGCTGTGCCACACAAATCTCATATCGAATTGTAGTTCCCATAATCCCCACATGTAGTGGAAGGGGCCTTGTGAGAGGTAATTGAATCATGGGGGTGGTTATTTCCAAGCTGTTCTCATGAGAGTGAGTTCTCATGAGATCTGATGGTTTTATAAGGAGCTTTTCCCAGTTTTGCTTGGCACTTCTCCTTGCTGCCGCCATGTGAAAAAGGACATGTTTGCTTTTCATTCCACCATGATTGTAAATTTCCCAAGGCTTCCACAGCCATGCCGAACTGTGAGTCAGTTAAACCTCTTTCCTTTATAAATTACCCAGTCCTGAGTATGTCTTTATTAGCAGCATGAGAATGGACTAATACAAGTGTACTGGTTTCCACAAATACTAACCAATGTGCATGACAAATAGTAGGTACTCATAGTAGGCACTCAATAATTATTTCTAGAATTGAATAGAATTGCAGTTTGTAGTAAGAAAAGGGGATGGTTGCATTCCAGTACTTTTGTGTATGAATAACATGATCTTGCATGCTGCTTCCTTGGAAAAGAATAATGCAGCCTGATTTTTCTGCAGTTCCCTGAATAATTTCTCACTGCATTTGATTGTGTATCCTCCCGTTACCAAAAAGCTAAATGCTCTTTCTTTGATTTATATTTGTCTAATAGTTGTATTGTGCATGTTATTAATTAGTCAATTGGGACTCATATTATTAATATTTATTCCTTCATGAGCCAAACGATACTAATTCTATTGCGGGGACGGGGGGCACAGAGAGCAGTTGTTGATATAATTTGGCCTGAAGGCATTATTCTGTAAAACATCAGCCTGTGTTTACATTTGCCCTATAAAAACATTAGAAGTCCAAATCTTTGTCTCTTTTCCTCATTTGCGTTGCATTACAGCAACCTACCTCTATTCCAGAGAAACTATAAAAAAATTCAGAGTAACTAAACATTTTCGTATTTTACATATAATAGATTTGCGCATGGAAAATGTGTGTGTGTGTGTGTATAATTTGTGCTTGTTATAAAAGTATTCTTTAGTTAATATAGAGATGTATTAATTTTTAAAAGATCCAATTCTTGAAAATATTTTTGAGGGAAAGATACAACACATAGTGAGTGCCTACTTTTTTGAGGTCCTAGATTAGAGTTTTTAATATATAACATTAAAAATTTTTGCTGAACTGGGAATAAGGGTTGATATATTCTGGTAACTTTATTCAAACTTTCAGGAATGTAGGTCCCATTGGATGTTTTATTTTTGTTTTCTTTTTTCTTTTTATTTAACTTTTATTTGAAGTTCAGGGGTACATATGCAGGTTTGTTATATAGGTAAACTCATGTCACAGGGGTTTTTTGTACAGATTATTTCATCACCCAGGTAATAAGCCTAGTACCAAATAGTTACGTTTTCTGCTTTTCTCTCTCCTCCTACCCTCCTCCCTCAGGGAGGCCCCAGTGTCTGTTGTTGCCCTATTTGTGTTAATATGTTCTCATCATTTAGCTCTCACTTGTAAGTAAGAACATGGTATTTGGTTTTCTGTTCCTGCATTAGTTTGCTGAGGATAACGGCCTCCAGCTTCATGCATGTTCCTGCAAAGGCCATTATCTCGTTTTTTATGGCTGCATAGTATTCCATGGTGTATATGTACCACATTTTCTTACCCAGTCTATCACTGATGGGCATTTAGGTGGATTCCATGTCTTCACTATTGTGAATAGTGCTGCAGTGAACATATGCATGCATGTGTCTTTATGATAGAACAACTTATATTCTGTTTGTTTGTTTGTTTGTTTGTCTGAGACAGAGTCTTGTCCTTTCACCCAGGCTGGAGTACAGTGGCGCGATCTCGGCTCTCTGAAACCTTCGCCTCCCAGGTGCAGGCGATTCTCATGCCTCAGCCTCCAAAGTAGCTGGGACTACAGGTACATGACACTAGGCCTGGCTAAGTTTTTTGTATTTTTAGTAGAGACAGGGTCTCAGCATGTTGGCCAGCTGGTCTCAAACTCCTGACCTCAACCGATCCATCTGCCTCAGCCTCCCAAAATGCTGGGATGATAGGCATGAGACATTGAACCCAGCCAATTTATATTCTTTTGGGGATATACCTAGTAATGGGGTTGCTGGATGAAATGGTCATTCTGTTTTCATCTCTTTATAGAATCACCATACTGCTTTCCATAATAGTTGAAATAATGTACACTCCCAGCAACAGCATGTAAGCATTCCCTTTTCTCCACAACCTTGCCAGCATCTGTTTTTTTTTTTTTCTTTTTTACTTTTTGATAGTAGCCATTCTGAATGGTATGAGATGGTATTACATAGTGGTTTTGATTTGTATTTCTCTAATAGTCAGTGATGTTGAGTTTTTTTTTTTTTTTCATATGCATCTTGGTCTTGGCCACATGTATGTCTGCTTCTGAAAGATGTTCATGTCCTCTGCCTGCTTTCTAATACACTTGTTTTCTTCTTGCAAATTTGTTTAAGTTTCTTATATATGTTGGATATTTGTCAGGTACATAGTTTGCAAAAATTTTCTCCCATTCTGTAGGTTGTCTGTTCACCCTATTGTTTCTTTTTGCTGTGCAGAAGCTCTTTAGTTTAATTAAATCCCATTTGTCAATTTTTGCTTTTGTTGCAATTGCTTTTGGTATCTTTATCATAAAATCCTTGTCAGTTCCTATGTTCAGAATGGTATTGCTTAGATTATCTTCCGGGGTTTTTATAGTTTTGAGTTTTACATTTAAGTCTTTAATCCATCTTGAGTTGATTTTTTATATGGTGTAAGGAAAGGGTCCAGTTTCAATCTTCTGCATATGGCTAGCCAGTTATCCCAACACCATTTATTGACTAGAGAATCCTTTTCCCATTGCTTGTTTTTGCCAACTTCATTGAAGATCAGATGATTGTAGGTGTGCTACCTTATTTCTGAGCTTTCCACTCTGTGCCACTGGTCTATGTGTCTGCTTTTGTACCAGTACCATGCTGTCTTGGTTAGTGTAGCCCTGCAGCACAATACTTTGAAGTCAGATAACAAGTTGCCTCCAGGTTTGTTCTGTTTACTTAGAATTACCTTGGCTATTTGGGCTCTTTTTTGGTTCCAGATGAATTTTAAAATAGCTTTTTTCCCTTGTTTTCTTTTCTTTCTCATTTTATTTTATTCTATTTATTATTATTGTTACTTGAGATAAAGTCTCATTCTTTTGCCCAGGCTGGAGTGCAGTGGTATGATCTTGGCTCACTGCAACCTCCGCCTCCCGGGTTCAAGTGATTCTCTCACTTCAGTCTCCTGAGTAGCTAGGACTACAGGTGAGCACAACCATGCTTGGCTAATTTGTGTGTGTGTGTGTGTGTGTGTGTATGTTTTTTGGTAGAGATAGTGTTTCACCATGTTGGCCAGACTGGTCTTGAACTCTTGACCTCAAGTGATCTTGGCCTCCCAAACTGCTGGTATTATAGGCATGAGCCACTGTGCCCAGCCTAAGATTTTTTTTTTTTTTCCTGGTTCTGTGAAAAAATATTATTGGTAGTTTGATAGGAATAGCATTGAATTTATAAATTGCTCTGAGCAGTATGAGCATTATGGCCATTTTAATGATATTGATTCTTCCTGTCCATGAGCATGGAATATTTTTCCATGTGTTTATGTAATCTCTGATTTCTTTGAAGCAGTGTTTTACATAGTATGAGTGACATTATGAGAAATGATAAGAAAATTGAATGTCAGAGAAATTCAGGAATTTGTCACATTGTAAATGGCACAATCTGTATCACTCCATTTCAGTTGTCTCTGTTAATGTTTCACACTAGAGTTATAGGGGTTAAGAAAGGATTAATATCCTGGGAAAATTGCTGCTTTCTGATGGTCTTAACACCCTTCCCATTTTGAAGCCTTCTATTCTCAGAGGTAGGAGAGATCAAATCTCATTTTAAAGAATCAGGGTTGTCTGTAATCCCAGCACTTTGGTAGGGAGAAGTGGGCAGATCACGAGGTCAGGAATTCGAGACCAGCCTGATCAACATGGTGAAACCCCGTCTCTACTAAAAATACAAAAATTAGCCAGGTTTCATGGCACGTGCCTGTAATCCCAGCTATTCAGGAGGCTGGGGCAGGAGAATTGCTTGAACCCAGGAGGAGGAGGTTGCAGTGAGCAGAGATTGCGCCACTGTGCTCCATCCTGGGTGACAGGGCCAGACTCCATCTCCAAAAAAAAAAAGAAAAAAAATCAGGGTTTGGTTCTGATTAAATGTTGAACCTAACAAGGGAGCAGAGTCAGCTAATCTCTCCCCTTCTTGTTACTTTCAGTGAAGCTCTAGCAAATTTTGGAGCAGAACGGTCTGCAGGCACCTTGTGAGGGCTCTTCACCAATGCCCTGGAGACTGTACATAACTCGGTGGCTGAGTGGAAAGTAGGAGGGCAGTCAGTTGAAAAGTGGCTCGTTAAAAATGGAGCTAGTTATGGTAATTTTTAAAATGTAGAATGCAAAGAGCATGAGAGTTGGAGGTCGATGGTATGGTTCAGTCCCTCCTCTGGGCTTCTAATGGAATATAGGTTAGTTTCCTCTGTAAAGAGTGGTTACAACTTAAGTCAGTGGTGGTGTTCTCCTTGCAGAATATATTATAAAACTTGTTCTCCACCATAGCTGATATGTCCTCATTTTATAGTAAGGTAGCAAAAGTGACATAGTAAATGTTTCAAGGAAGAGGATTATGAAATACAATTAATAGAACAGCAAAAGGGAATATAATAGAAAAGCTTATAACTTATTCTAGCTTTTGGTTGGGAAAATTTAGACAACATAACCAAATAATTTGGCCAAAGCCTTACATGGATTTGTGGTGAAATCACAGGTCTCCCAACCCCATGCATGTAAGTTACTAGTTGGACTTAGTATGATCTCCCGCTGCCAAAAAAGACCATGTAGTATTACTGTGGTTTTTCGTGCTTGGCTGCTCTGGAGTAAAATGCCGTCATTGTTTTAAATTATCACCATCACCACAAAGTAGGTAGGGTACAAGAGGAATGGTGATACACTAAAAGGAAAAGAAAGGGCCAGGCATGGTGTCTCATGCCTGTAATCCCAGCACTTTGGAAGGCTGAGGTGAGTGGGCTGAGGTAGCAGCACCACTGGAACCCAGGAAGTGGAGGTTGCAGTGAGTCGAGATGCACCAGTGCACTCCAGACATAGTGAGACTCCATCTCAAAAATAAATAAATAAATGGAAAGGAAGGGAAGTTAAAGGGAAGGGAAGACATAGGAGGAAGAAAGAGAGAGGGAGAGAAAGAAAGAAAAAGAAAGAAAGGAAAGAAAAGAGAAAGAAAAGAAAAAGAAAAGAAAGAAAGAAAAAAGAAAGGAAAGAAGGAAGGAAGGAAAAGAGTCAAGAAATAACATGTCTTGAGAGAAAGAAAAGAAAAGAAGAAAGAATAAGAAAGAAGGAAGAAAGAAATGAAAGAAAGAGAGAGAAAGGAAGGAAGGAAAGAAGGAAGAGAAAGAGTCAAGAAATAACATGTTTTGAGAGAAAGAAAGAAAAAGAAAGAAGAAAGAGAAAGAAGGAAGGAAGAAAGAAATGAAAGAAAGAGAGAAAAAAGAAAGAAAGAAAGAAAAAAGAAAGAAAGAAAGGGAGAGGGAGAAAGGAAGAAAGGAAGGAAGGAAAGAAAAAGAAATATTACAAAGGGAGAGAGGTGGAGGAAGGAAAGAAAATAGGAAGGAGGAAATCAATTTTACAGTTGTCTTTAGTTGATAAAAATTCATGAATTAGATGCCAGCAGCATCACTTCAGATCCTCACCTAGATTTCTCATGTCAACTACAGGGTTCTCTGAATATTTAACAATTAAATGCTTTAAAGGAACAACTAAGGGTCCACAGATGTCTTTGCTGCTTGGAAAGAATTTCTCCACTGATAGTTCTGTGTCTGTCTCATCAGGATCCCACTGGACAGGGGGAAAATATATATTTTTCCCATTCAGATCATTTAAATGAGAAATCATCTTTTGAATTAAACTTGCTGACCTATAATGCTTCTTTAGGCACTCAAAAAATGTACTGATTAGAATCGCTTTCAATTTTGAATTGACAGAAATTGGTGCGAGCAGGCTGCCCCAGGGTCTGGCAAAGTCACATTGTCCAATGGAAATATTGAGAGAGACCCTGACACCTTGAGCAAGAGATTCTTTTTTTTTCTCTAAATTGCTCATTTCTCGAATTTTGAAACTACAAAGACATGTTCATTATTCCAGCTTTTCTTCTGTCTCTAAGAAAAGATAAAATATTTTAATCATTGTACAATATGATTTAACAATCTCTTGGATTCAGGTGATTTTTTCTTATTGGCCTTTTCAAACTTAGATGAAATGTTTCTCTATTGATTGATTTAATAACCTGACCCAGTTAACTCTGGCTGAAGTACAACAGCTTGTCAAGGCCCCAAAAGGGATGTGCATGAAATGGTTTGCATTCAGTCACTGAAGGCAGGCAGAGTTGGATTTGGTTTTTATCTCTGCCACGTACTTGCTTGTGCACACTGGACAGTTATGTCATTCTTTCAGGCACATCTCCTAATCAGTAAAATTGGTATAGCTATAGTAAATAGTCCATATTTATTTTCCTCAAGAACATGTGATATAATAACTGAAAGTACATAGAAAATGGTACACTCACTGTAAGTGTTAGCTATTATTGCCTGTGATGGTTAATACTGAGTGTCAACTTGATTGGATTGAAAGATGCAAAGTATTGATTCTGGGTGTGTCTGTGAAGGTTTTGCCAAAGGAGTTTAGTATTTGAGTCAGTGGGCTGGAGAAGGAAGACCCACCCTTAATCTAGGCAGGCACTATCTAATCAGCTGCCAGCGAACATAAAGCAGGAAGAAAAAACGTGAAAAGGCTAGACTTGCTTAGCCTCCCAGGCCGCATGTTTCCCCTGTGCTGGATGCTTCCTGCCCTCGAACATCAGACTCCAAGTTCTTCAGCCTTGGGACTCGGATTGGCTTCCTTGCTCCTCAGCTTGCAGATGGCCTATTGTGGGACCTTGTGATCACATGAGTCAATACTATTTAATAAACTCATAAATATATCCTATTAGTTCTGTCCCTCTAGAGAACCCTGACTAATACATCACTGCTACTCATGTTGGAAGAATTGATAAGGTTCCCAGCCAGTCTTCTAAGTCTTCTAATGGAAAAATCACTCAATTGTAAAGCGTCATAACATATCTTGACTAATGAAATTGGAAATGGATTGAATGAAGGTAAAAGAAAGGTCAAAGAAATAACTGGAAAGGATTTGACACTAAACTGGCCAAACTAGGAGTTGGATATATGAACTTGTCAGATTATCCATGGCAAGTACCAGAAAAGACTCTGACTGGTGTAGCTCATGGAGTTGACAGAGATGCAGGCTTGATAATAGGCAGAGACACAAGGGTTTTAGGTTGAAGCATCTAAAATCATGGCCTAGAGCTCACCTGGTGATGCCACTGAGCACTGGCACCAGACACACAACCTGGGAACCCCTGCCTTTGCCAACTGTAGAAAGTGTCTGATGGTGTTGCTGCGGTTCCAGGATTGTATAAATTCTCATTCTGTCTGCTTTGTTGCATCATTGGTTCCAAAATTCAGGAGTCTGGATAGGTGGATATTATTGGTAAAATGGCCCAGCAGTGCAAGTACAATTCTTCACTTTCTAAATGCAAGTCAGTTTCACCTACCATAATGCAATGGGTGGAAGATCCCTAAGAACAGGAAGGATAAGGAGATTCTGACCAGACAAAAAGTTTTGATTAGTGTGTGTCCCCTATAAGAGAACAGAATCAATGTTAGATATATGAGGTACCAAAGGCAGCAGTATGGATCATTCTGCTACAGAATCCGTGCTCAAAACATAGATTCGGAAGGTCAATCATCAGACCCAATGAGTAATCTAGAGCTTGGAGCCCCTTAGTGGTCATTTTGCTCTGGAAGGCACCTGGCCTCTCCCCGGCAGTCCCTTAGTTAGTTCTGTGTGCTCTCAGAACTGAAATTTGATCTATTTGGGAATTAAAACCCTTTCCTTGATCTTTACATTCTCTACAATGCTTCCCAGGTTTGAACAGGAGAAGACAGTATAGAGTTTTTGATTTGGAAAAAAAAGAGTCACCTATAAGAGTAAGTATTGTTTCCTCTGTGCTTTCACCTCCATCCACAGCCAAGACTTGAGTTTTCACATTTGGGGGAAGTATTTGAATCTCTTCCTTAAACAAGAAACAGTGTACACAGACTTAGATCAAATACAAAACATAAAAATACTTCTGCCAATTACTGATGATTTAAAAAATAAACATATGATTTTATATATAGTCAATACAATTTTATAAAGGAGAATTTTGAAAGAAGAAAGAGAAAGAAGGAAGGAAGAAAGAAATGAAAGAAAGAGAGAAAAAAAGAAGAAAGAAGAAAAAAGGAAAGAAAGAGAGGGAGAGGGAGAAAGGAAGAAAGGAAGGAAAGAAAAAGAAAGAAATATTACAAAGGGAGATAGGTGGAGGAAGGAAAGAAAATAGGAAGGAGGAAATCAATTTTATAGTTGCTTTTGGTTGATAAAAATTCATAAATTAGATGCCAGCAGCACCACTTCAGATCCTCACCTAGATTTCTCATGTCAACTACAGGGTTCTCTGAATATTTAACAATTAAATGCTTTGAAGAGAAATGGAAAAAAATTAATAATCCCACCATTCTAACAAAACCACTTTGGGCCTTTTGACCTGTTTTCTGTCATGGATACTTTGTTGTTCAGAATCATCTGGTTACTCTCCCAGAAACTTCCCAATAAAACAGAATTTGAGGATCAAGTCCAGGTGTATGTGTGTATCTATGGGGGCTGGGAAAAGTGGAGATAGCATGAGTCTTGGATGTTGGTGATAGGGATGTAAATTCCAACTCTAAATCCAAAGTGTTGTGACCTGAGCCACTGAGTGACCTCTATGAGACTCCTCTATCAACTGATAACAATATGGTCATGAATGGTTGATAGGAGGATTAACAAAGAGCTGTAAAGCAACTGTTAAAATAGTGGATATAAAAATACACACATGCACACGCACATGTACACGTAGATAAGGAAGAGGAATAACAAAGAACCTCACTCACTTCCACTATCCTCCATGGCACAGGAGACTTATGAGAAATAACTACCCTCTAATGGGGTTATACGTATTAGAGTCCATGACTTTTACCTACCCAATATTTAAATATAGAACTTTTATGTGCTAGATACTCTTCTAAGTGTTTTACAAATGTCAACTCATCCATCTTCCTAACAACACATTGGGCAGGATAATTTCAAAGATGAGGACTTTTTGAATACAGAGAGTTTGTATCTCACATACATATCTCAGGTTGCACAGCTGGTAAGTGCCAGGGCTGGGCTATTCTACTCTCCTCTACTTCTATTCTATTCTATTCTATTCTATTCTATTCTATTCTATTCTATTCTATTCTATTCTATTCTATTCTATTCTATTCTTGAAAGGGAGTCTTGCTCTGTTGCCCAGGCTGGAGTGCAGTGGTGTGATCTTGGCTCACTGCAAACCTCTGCGTCCTGGGTTCAAGCAATTCTCCTGCCTCAGCCTCCCGAGTAGCTGGGATTACAGGTACCTGCCACTATGCCCAGATAATTTTTGTATTTTTAGTACATACAGGGTTTCACTGTGTTGCCCAGGCTGGTCTCCAACTCCTGACCTTGTGATCCATCCATCTCAGCCTCCCAAAGTGCTGGAATTACAAGCATAAGCCACCGTGCCCAGCCAGGGCTAGGATTTAAATATAGCAGCCTGGACCCAGGATCCATACTCTAAACTTTCCTGCTATGCTGCCATTTGGAGTGCAGTGGCTTGATCTTGGCTCACTGCATACTCTGCCTCCCAGGTTCAAGTGACTCACCTGGCTCGGCCACCTCAGTAGCTTGGATTACAGGTGTGCACCACCATCCCTGAGTAATTTTTGTATTTTTAGTAGAGACGAGGTTTCACCATGTTGGCCAGGCTGGTCTCGAACTCCTGACATCAAGTGATCCACCCTCCTTGGCCTCTCAAAGTGCTGGGATTACAGGTATGAGCCACTGTGCCCAGTCATTTGCTGAGTTTTTGAATACCAGAAACAGAAAATAATTGTTCTTTTCTTGCCCAGTGCTCTTTGGAGTTGGCATAGTCATTCTTCTTAGGAGGCAGTGTGGGCTGTTCTGCTGAAACCACCTGAAAACCAATTCTAAACTTGGCATCTTTCCTAAGGGCAGACAGCGGTGGGTGTCACAGTGCTTCTTTGAGCTCTGAGGTCTGTGCAGGGCAGACTAGAAGGAAGAAGTATCTATCCTGAAGCATAGAGTGTCCTCAAGATTGTTCCCTCCCTACAGCCATGTCCTAGACCCCAGTTAAAAATAAATATGTGATGAAGTAATGTAAACATTTCCCAATAAGGAAGATGAAATAAATGAGTAAAGTTTCAACAGCCAAAGCAAAATTCCAACAGCACCAAACCACAAGTTGCTTTGAATAAAATTGTAAAACATCTAAAAGCAAAGAGATAATGTTGAGTTGAATCAGGCTCAATGCATGAGGTGCCTCTTATGAGGAGGTTGCAAGTGAGGGCTTCTGGAACATAAAGTTCTCAGCTGGAATCTCTCTGTGTGTGATGGTTGATTTTAGAGGTCAACTTGACTGGACTAAGGGATGCCCAGATAGCTAGTAAAACATTATTTCTGAGTGTGTTTGTAAGGGTTTCCAGAAGAGACGAGAAATTGAATTGGTAGACTGAGTAAAAAAGACTGCCTTTACCAATTCAGGTGGGCATTATCCAATCAGTAGAGGATCTGAATAGAACAAAAAGTCAAAGAAAGGGTGAACTTATTCTTTCTGCTTGAACTGGGACATCCATCTTCTCTTGCCTTTGGAGATCAACACTTCTGGTTTCGGGGTTTTCAGACTGAGATGAGAATTTGCATTATTGGCTTCTCTGGTTTTCAGTCCTTTGGGTTTGGACTGGAACTACACTACTGGCTTTTCTTGGCCTTCAGCTTGTAGATGGCAACTCATGGGACTCAGCCTCCCTAATTGTATGAGCCATTCCATCATAATACATCTCTGTCTATATAGCTATTGTATTAGTCCATTTCATAGTGCTATGAAGAAATACCCAAGAGTGGGTACTTTATAAAGAAAAAAAGGTTTAATAAATTCACAGTTTCACATAGCTAGGGAGGCCTCACAATCATGGCTGAAGGCAAAGGAGAAGCAAAGTCACATCTTAACATTGTGGCAGGCAAGAGAGCATGTGCAGGGGAACTGCCCTTCATAAAACCATCAGCTTTTGTGAGAATTATTCACTATCAGGAGAGCAGCACAGGAAAAACCCTCCCCCATGATTCAGTTAACTCTTACCAGGTCCCTCCCGCAACACACAGGAATTATGGGAGCTACAATTCAAAATGAGATTTGGGTGGGGACACAGCCAAACCATGTCATCTTATATAGATGCCATCTTATATCCTATTGGTTCTTTTTCTCTGCAGAACCCTGACTAATACGCTGTAGCAGAAATGTCAATCTGAGAAATATGTGCCTTCAGGTGAAATGTGCACAGTTTCCACTGGGAGTGGAGAGAGGAGAGGGGTGCTGACCATTTAGCCCATAGAACCAACATTCTCTTTTCCTCAAGCTAGGAATGGCTGCTTCCCAAAACTCATCCTTAGACAATACCCTCAATTTGTAGCTAAGGAAATTGAGAACTTGAGGGTCTGTGTCTAAATTTTCACTGGAAACAGACCTCATGTCTCCAAAATCTTAATGACTATTTCATAAATGCTTCCCCTCCCTTCCTCTCCCTTCCCCTTTCCCTTCCCCTTCCCTTCCTTCCTTCCTTCTTTCCTTTTTCTTTTGCTTTCATGTATTCATGTATTCATTCATTCATTCATTCATTCATTCATTCATTGTATTTTGTTATTTCTTTCTCTTTCTTTCTTTCTTTCTTCCTTGTTATCTTTCAACATTCCTTCTCTTTTAGTCAGTTGGAGAAATTTTAAATTTTTCTTCTCAGAATTGTCAAAGGGTAAGCCACATTCTCATGTAATAATAGTTATAGTAACTCCTCTTGTAGGCACTTAGTTGGCACAAGATACTTTGTGTGCACTGTTTCTAATCTTAATAAAAATAGTCCAACAAGTAGTTGGTATTAGTCCCATTTCACAGATAATGAGAATGAGAATCTCAGCGATGGGGAACTTACTCAGGTTAAATAGTCACCTTATATTAGAGCTGGGATTGGAAGCGAGGTGCACAAGGAGGCAAAAACATGTCCCTTCCTCTCCACCACGTAGCCCGTCCTGGAGACTTGGAAGCCATTCAGGTTTGGTGTAGATTTGGTGTTTAAAACAGAGTGCTTGTAGATTGGGCTACTTAACTCAAGACAAAATGGTTATTTCTCCTAAAGCATTTGGCTTAACAACCTAAGGAGGTGTTGCATGCTGATTTATTTGTCTTTCTGTGAGTTATCCTGGGAAGAATAATCTTTGTATCTCTATAATATATTTGTTCCTGAAGCCATGGCCCCAAGTGGCCAAAGAATGAATGAGTGAAATGCAGTTTGAAGGGAAGTAGAAACAGAAAGCAGCATGAACCCACGATGTAATGCCCACCCCATACCCTCTCTATAAACATATTCAGAACAGGTGTCTTACAGAATGACAAGCCTTGGAAAGCTCAGCACTTAATGAGTCCAGACATTTCTCAACCATGCATCATGAAGATCCCTTTACACCAGAGTACTGTACTTTGAGTTATTCCCCCCCTACTAAATAATTAAACTGTGTGACATTCCCTCTCCCACATTTACTCCCACCCTAACACATGGTTTTGTTAATGGGAACATGAGGCACTGTAATGTGATTAGCAGCACCAGGTGTGGGGCATAAATCTATCTACAGGAGTTGGAGACAAGGCATGGAGGAAGAAACCTCTTTATGTGCCTTTGAGTAACTCTTTCGGGAAAAGAGAAGTGAAATAGCTAATAGATAAAGGACTGTATTTTAGCTTGTCATTGATGCCATTTAATAGAGAAAATGTTCCCAGAAAAGGGAATTGTAAACTTTGTGGTATTTGATACTCTTCCAGATTTTAACACTGGTCAGGTATCCACTAATTAAATAGCGTAATCATTATGGAAGCTTGCACAAATTTGTCTGTCACTTGTCCAGCATTGTGCCAGTATTAATTCTGCACACATGCTTCACTGTATTGTGCTCCAGGTGGCAGTGGCATCATTCTGTCTTGGTGTCTTACCACTTCATGCCTTTGGAGATGAGGTTCTCTCTTTGTGGTGGTATGAACAGACCTAGGGTTTAGCCACCAGGCAAGATCCAATGATCCCCAAATTAGCAAGCCTGGAGTATTGAACAGCTGTATTCCCTTGGAGGCAGCCACATCATGATTGACCATGAAGTAACAGTTTGTAAGCATCAGCTGATATTATGCAACCTCAAGCACTTCCCCATTCAGGTGCATTCAATGGCTCACAGACAGCCATGAACTCTACTAGGGCTCATCTCTCTTTCTCTCTCTGTCTCTTCTTTTTCCCCTCTTTGCTTCTTTCTTTTCTGAAACTGTAGAAAAGAAGAAAGTCAGGAATTCAATAATAAAAATATTAAGCTTTCATTATAAAAATTTAGAAAGATGAATAAGTTTAAAGAAGAAAATGAGTAACACCGGAAAATATGTAGCTGATAGATAAACACGGTTAACATGTTTCTACAGAGACTTGCAGCTCTTTTTTACTTTGTGTATATGGGGGTGGGGCACAAAACTATTATGCCTTTCTATGAATTTACTGTGCTTCATCCTACAAAGGTAAATATAATTTACCATGAAATAATATTGATGCGTGAGCACTGAATCATAATATTTTCCATTGGCCACTCTAAAACCTATGTTCTACATATTATAGCATGATATTTTACAACAATTTTAGTCTTGTAGACAAGTTGCAAAAATAGTATAAAGTCTTTTTGTGTACTTTTAACCCAAATTCAGAACTATCAACATCTTACCACATTTGTTTTATCATTTAATCTTACTTGCTTCTATATAGATAATAGCTCGGTAGATAAAAATAGAGATTAAAAAGGGAAAACTTGTCTTCCTGGATATGCACAATACTTCTGACACCAAATATGTGAATTTTCTACACTCAGCACTTGAGTTTTCTGTGGACACCAGCTGAGTGACCTACAGGTCATTTCAACTCTGACACTATCCACCTGGAGTTAGTTTAAGATCCTGCAAGTTAAAGAACTCAGTCTCACAAGACCGCTCCCAAATTAGATGCCAATCACAAGTCCCGGGTTTCCACCTGTACTTCTGACTGGCTGGTTGTAAACTAGGGGTTCCATGACCCCCTCCTCAGTTCAATAATTTGCTACAATGACTTACAGAACCCAGGGAAACACTTCATTTACATTGATTGGTTTATTATAAAGGATACAAATGAACAGCCAGATGAAGAGGTATGGAGGGCAAGGTACGGGGGTAGGAGCATGAAGTTTTCATGCCCTCTCTGGGCCGGCCACCCTCCTAGCACCTCTGTATGTTCACTATCTCAGAAGCTCCCCAAACCACTTCATTTAGGACTTTTCTGCAGACTCCATCATGCAGGCATGATTAATTAAGTCACTGGCCATTGGTGATTGAACTCAATCTCCAGCCTCCCTGTCCTCCCCAGAGGCTGTGGGTGGGAATGGGGTTGAAAGTCCCAATTCTCTAATCACATGGTTGGTTCCTCTGGCAACAGCCTTCATTGTGGAGCTATCTAGGGGCTTTCGGCCACCATTCATCTCATCAACATACAAAAAGATACTCTTGGCCAGGCATGGTGGCTCACACCTGTAATCTCAGCACTTTGGGAGGCTGAGGCAGGAGGATTACCTGAGGTCAGGAGTTCGAGACCAGCCTGGCCAGTCTACTAAAAATACAAAAAATTACCTGGATGTAGTGGTGGGCACCTGTAATCCCAGCTACTTGGGAGGCTGAAGCATGAGAATCGCTTGAACCTGGGAGGTGGAGGTTGCAGTGAGCCAACATTGTGCCATTGCACTCCAGCCTGGGCAACACAGTGAGACTCTGTCTAAAAAAAAAAAAAAAAAAAAAAAAAAAAAAAAAAAAAAAGATACTCTTATCGCTCCAGAGGTTCCAAAGTCTTAGAAGCTCTTCTGTCAGGAACCAAGGAGGAACTAAGATAGACTATTACAACAAATGATTTTCCTAGCAGTTCTATTATTCAGGAAGATACAAGGGTGTTAGAAATTTTGTGCCAGGAACCTGGGATGAAGACCAAATACACATTTCTTATTATATCACAATATCACAAAGATAGACAATTTTTTTCTAAACTACTTGAGAATAAGTTGTAAGTTGCAGACATCATGACCAATTATGCATAAATACTTTAGTGTACTTCAGTGAATTTCCTAAACACAAGGGCATTATTTTATATAACCACAATATAACATCAAAATCAAATTAACAGTGGCACAGAAATAGGGTCTAATCCCTAGACCTTATTCAAACATGGCCAACTGTCCCAATAATACCATTTGTAACAAAAATAAATTATATGCATGTATGTTTACATGAGTATGTTGGTATGTACATATGTATGTATTTCATGTTTCTGGCCTGGAATCCAATCCAGGATTGCACTTTGTATTTAACTGTTATGCTTCTTTAGTCTCCTTTAATGTAGAAACTTCCTCAGACTTACTTTTTTGGCCATGACACTTTTGAAGAGTACAGACCATCTATTTTGTAAAATGTCCTTCGACTTAGGTTAGTCTAATACTTCCTCATAATTAGACTCAGGCTTTGCATTTCTGGCAGGAACACCACAAAATATTGCATCTTTCTCAGTGCATCATGTTAGGAGGCACATAACAGAATTCTATCCCGTTACTGGTGATATTAACTATAATTGCTTGATTAAGGTGTTGTCTTTCAGATTTCTTCACTGTAAAGATACTGTTTTAACTGTTGTAACTAATAAACTTTGTAAATATGTATATGTGTGTATATATATGTGTATGTATATGTGTATATATATGTGTGTGTATATATATACATGCACACACATGCAAACAAAATATATATATATACATCCACAAAAAAAATTACAGGCACCACTGATATATATATATGTGTGTGTGTGTGTGTGTGTATATATATCTCTCCACAAAAAACTTATAGGCACCAGTGAGATATATACATATATATATATATATATTTGTGTGTGTGTATATATATACACAAATATATATATTTTCCCCCAAAATCTTAGTTTTTTAAAGTTTTTTTAAAGTTGGGTATATATATATTTTTGTGTGTGTGTATATTTATATATACACACACACACACAAAAACTTAATTTCAAAGTTTGTTAGTAACTCCCAACAAAATTGAATGTGTGTATGTACATATATATATATAAAATTTATATATATAGTTTTGGCTTTGATATTTAACATTATATTATGATCATTATCTCAGTAAATATTCTTCACTGAAGTATTTTAATATTTGCATAACATTTATTTATGTGGTTGGATCTCAATTTATTAAAAATACTTTTCTACTGTTGGTTATCTAGTTTGTCTCCATTTTTTGATAATAGTGTGGTGTGTTGTTGAGCATGTAAATTAGTTTGGTCATTATGAAAAACAGTATGGAGGTTCCTAAAAACATTAAAAATCAAGCTACCGTGTGATCTGGCAAACCCAACACTGGGTATATCCAAAGGAAATGAAATCAGTAGATGGAAGAGATACGTGTGCTACCATATTCACCGGAGCATTATTCACATAAACTAAGCTAAGTGTCCATCAACAAATGAATGGATAAAGAAAATGTGGTATATGTACAATGAAATACAATTCAGCCTAAGAAAAAATAAGGACATTCTGTCACTTGAGACAATATGGATGAACCTGGAGATCCTAACCTGGAGATCTTTAGGTAAGTGAAATAAGCCAGGCACAGAGAGACAAATACTGCATGATCTCACTTATATGCAGAATCTAAAAAACTTGAACTTATAGAAGTAGAGTTACCAGGGGCTACGGATGAGAGTGAGGAGATACTGTTCATAATATACAACATTTCAGTTAGACCAGAGAAATAAGTTAAAGAGAGCTATTGTACAACATGGTGGCTATCATTAATAACAATGTATTATACTTTCAAATATTGCTAAAAGAATAGATATCAATTATCCTTACCACAAAAAAGGTAAGTATGTGAGATAATGTTTATATTAATTAGCTTGATTTAGCCATTTCACAATGTATACATATTTCAAAACAATATGCTATAAATAATATATACAATTTTTGTCAATTAAAATAAATAAATAATATTGTAGTGAATATCCTTCTATAAGAATATTTCTCAGGATCTCTGATTAGATCACTTGAAGTAGAAATATTACATCAAAACGATCAGACTGTATGACCCTTTCTACATATTTTCAAAATCCTTCTTAGACTGGTTATACAAATTTACTACCCAACTGTCTCAGTCCATTGGAGCTGCTATGAAAAAACACCATAGACTGGGTGGCTTATAAACAACAGAAATTTAATGGTCCCAGTTCTGGAGGCTGCAAGTCCAAGACCAAGACACCAGCAGATTCGGTGTGTGGTAAGGGCCTGCTTCCTGTTTTATAAATCACATCTTTTTGCTGTGTCATCACATGGCAGGAGGGAGGAGGGAGCCCTCTGGGACCTCTTTCATAAAAGCACCAATGCCATCATGAGGGCTCTCCCCTGATGATCTAATCTCCTCCCAAAGGCCCCACCTCCAAATACCATCACCCTGGGGATTAAGTTTGAACATATGAATTTGATTGGGGCAGAAGGGGGATGGGGGTGGGGAACATTCAGTCTATAGCACCAACTGTCAATTTACAATGTCATGCTTCTTTTTTAACCTTACTGGCATAAATTATGTTTTTGTCTCTGTCCATTTGAAAGGAGGGCAAATTTTAGAATGTGGGTACTGGCATTCTGCTTTTGTTTAGAAAGCTACATAAGAATGTCACTCTACCTATGAGAAAATGCAGATAATCTATAAAACTCTACCTTTTCTTGATCATATCAGAGAGCTGACATTGTAGGCCAAATAAACAAACTGATTCCAAAGGGTGACAAGAATCTTTGAGGAGAGATGGGGTCCAAGGACTATTTCACTTTTGACAGAACATGAGAGAAAGGCGGTTGCCATTAAATAAACTAAGAGAAAGTCAGCTAAAAATGAGAAAACATACTAAAAGCCAAGTGTGAGCTAGCATATCAACTTAAAATAACCATAAGCCCATGCAAGGTGAGCTCACACTTATGTGCAGGCTTGTTTCCACAGGCCTCCACGAGATGCTCACACGACACAAGGCAACAGAAATATCCTGTCAAGGATTTTGAAGACTGTGGTATACAGGTTATAAAAGCAACATAAAATACCAAACTCTGCATAACTATTGACTACAGTGACACAACCTGCCATACTATTGTGCAGACAGAAATGTGGTAACCATTGTTACCACAGTAACAACCAGTAATGTTAACTGGTGCCTATTACTACATATAAATACTATTTACCTCAGTTCTCATCATTCTTCTACACATAATATTAGACATTCAATACAAAATATAAGATACATGAAGTTAAAAATAGGGGAAAATGACCCATTTTCAAGAGATGAATCAACCATAGAACAAGACTCAGAGATGTTTCAGATACTGAAACTATTGAACAGAATTTTTAAAATAACTAGAATCGGCTTCTGGGTATAATGGAAAAAAGATTCCACAGGATGACTTATTCTGAAGAAAATGACGATAAAACTTAAACATAATTTAAAAAGCAACTACCTGAAGGTACTGGAGAATAAACAGAAATGAAGAGATGCTGATGGGAGTGCATGCTTACTTTATAGATCAGAGATTGATAAACTTTTTCTATAAAGGGCCAGATAAAAGGCTTTGCAACTATTCAACCTGGCCACTGTGACACCAGAACAGTCATGGTTAATACTTAAATGAATAAAAATGGCTGCTTTCCAATAAAATTTTATTTATAAAAACAACATGGTGGGCCAGTTTGGCCTACAGGTCAAACATTTCCAAGCCCTGTGCGAAAGAATAAGGTGTACTTTATTGTTGATACTTTAAATAGGGTGGCCAGAGAAGACCCCTCTGAGGAGAAATATTTTAGCTGAGACTTTAGGAAATGCCAGTGTGTTCTGGGAAAGGGAAAAAAAAGTACACACAAGAGTTCTAAAGACTAGAAAAAGGTTTGGGCTATTCCCAGAACTGTCCGAAGGCCTGTGCAGCTGGAATATGGTCAGCGAGTGCCAATTAAAGTCAGATAGTGGATAAGGAATATCATGCAGTGCCTGTAGGTCAGTGTGAGGAATGTGAATTTTCTTGGAAGTGCAAGAAAGAGTCATTGAAAGGTTTAAACATGCAGCAATGTGATCTGACGTGTATTTTAAAGGTCATTCAGTCCGTTGTGTGGAGGATGGATTGAAAGGTGGAGGACCGATGAGGAGCCCAGCCTGGAGATATTTGCAGGAATCCTGTGAAAGAAAACAGAAACTTTTACTTGGTGTTCATACACTGCTATTATTTGCCCTGTGAGGTCTTTTCATTCCTAGGAAGTAATGTTATTATCCCAAATTAAAATTTAGAAACCAAAGTAACTTGTCAAAGGTGTTGGAGCTCGGTTGTAAACCCAGGAAGACTAATTCTAAGGCCCATCTTAGACACCCTCCCATAGTCCTTTGACCTTAAGTTGTCCTTCCCATCACTGCTGATGGCCATGTGGTTGAATGGTTTCCAGAGCTCTTTGGCCCAATACACCATGGTGCAGCATAAGCCATACCACCTCTGGCTTTTGGCACTTACTACAGCCAAAAGTCTGTTGCCTAAATGCAAGGGAGCCACAGTGTTCTCCACAGGCAACCTTCTGATTTCTGAGAGCATGTGCCAGAGGATGTTCACAGCGGAAACCTGGCTGAGTGTGTTTAAGGACCCTGCAAAACATGAAGATAATGTCATTATTCAGAGGCATCGTGTTGAAAAATATTGAAAGTGCTTTAAAAGCCAGTTTCTCTTTGTTCTTAACAGATAACAAATACCAGTTTGTCATCATCTTCAGGATTTAGTTTTTTGTTGTTGTTGCTTTTGTTTTTTATCAAACAGCAATCACTTTTGAGGGTATTTTATTGCTATCTCACGATTAATTCAATGAACTTGAGGGATAATTAATCTTTAGAGCTGAAAGGTATTTACAAGATCACCCAGTCTGATAGTTTACAAACTGTGCTCTGAGGAAGCCTAAGAATCTGGGGGAGAAAGGAGTAAACTCAAGAGGAAAACATCTCTTTCAACTCTAGCATTTTCTTTGATTTTAGGTTTTGAACTTCTGAATAGGAGTCTTAAAATGAAAAACAGAAAAAACAAATTCCCTTGGTAAAAATGCTTGAACTGACCTAGTCCAGTGCCTTACTTTTTACATAAAAGTAATTAAATAATTTGCTTAAGAGCTCACAAATGGTCAGTGATGGGGCAAGGACTGGAATTCTTAATCCCTGAATTTGTCATTTCGAGAATCAGTGTGGTACCATGGATAGAGAAAATGTTGGTCAACAGCCTTGGAGCTAATCATTACCAGTGTGTTTGGGCAAATCACTTTGCCTTTTTAAAGTATCCTCATTTATAAGAGAATTTTGTGGTATTTTGTTTTCCTTCCTTCCTTTTGCTATAATGTTTTCTCTCAGAAATGTGACTTTCAATGAATGAGGAGGGGTGAGATGCAATTTTAAAAGACAAGACTGGGACAATTCTCTCTTCTTAATTGTGCTTGCAAGTTTAGTTTAGCACTCTCCATCACAGCAGCTTTTGTCTCTTGTATTAACTAACGCAACCCAGAATAACCTTGCACTTAGCAACAGATCCACTAACATTTGTTTAGTACCTAGGTCTACCGAGCTCCAAAAAATTGAACAAGCCATTTTGTTCTAAGGGATGCGCCACTGTTATTAATGGTGTACTGCCATCTTCTGGTAACATGAATAATTACAGTTGCATCCGTGAAAATGAAATCCTTGAGGAACTTGTTCCTTTTTTGTTTTTATACCGCAGTAATAGCATTTAGAGAGAAAAAAATTGTAGGAATATCTTATTGTTTTTATAAGAAAATTTTAAAGATGACCTTTTTAGAGTAGGAAAAGTTTACATTTTCTGTGCAAAATGACAAAAGAAATAGGTACCCTCACCTGAGAAAGCCAAGCAAGCCAGGGAGAAGAAAGGCTGGAAGGCGCAGAACAGAGGCACCCGGAGGTAAAAGGAACCAAACCCTGGCGCGGGGCGCCGCCCTGCGGACACTCGGGTCCTTAGCTAGAGGGAAGGGAAGAGGGCTGGGCCTATGCCGAGGTGGAAATCCTTTCTCAGAGAACTTACCATGAACTGTGAGCTTGTGAGAGTCCAGAAACTCTGGGAAGATACCAGGTCCGCTGGCTATCAGGCCTAGTTCTTCAAAAGCAAGATCTCCCTCGGCTTGCCTACATTTCCCTCACCATATTTTAAAATAAACCCCTGTGGGCCTCTTTATTTGTTTGTTTTTCTAGAAGCCAAGATACGTTGCTACAAAGTGAAATTTTCCTCTGGGCTGCAATTGTGTCCTACAAAATATGGATTGTTCTAGAGAAACTCTTAGGCAATAACTTCGAAAACCATTACATCTGATAAGCATTTCTGCTTTCCTGTGCAAAAAGTGTCCTCCCAGCTGGGCGTGGTGCCTCATGCCTGTAATCCCAGCACTTTGGGAGGCCGAGGCGGGCGGATCATGAGGTCAAGAGATCGAGACCATCCTGACCAACGTGGTGAAACCCCGTCTCTATAGCCGGGCTTGGTGGCACACGCCTGTAGTCCCAGCTACTCGGGAGGCAGGAGAATTGCTTGAACCCGGGAGGCAGAGGTTGCAGTGAGCTGAGATTGCACCTCTTCACTCCAGCCTGGCAACAAAATGAGACTCCGTATCAAAAAAAAAAAAAGTGTCCTCCCAACACCCCCATCTAAGATAAAGTACCTGTGAAGAGGAGACTTTATATTAACAGATCTGCAGATGTGATTAAATTAAAGACTTTGAGATGGGGGATCACCCTGGATGTGATTTAGGAGAGACACATGTAATCGCAAGGATCCTTAGAAGAAGAGGGCAGACAGACTAAAATCAGAGACCTGCAATGTGACAGTTACAATGGAAACAGACTGGAGTGATGTGGTCACTAGTCAAGGAATCTTGGCCACAGCCTCCAGGAGCTAGAAGAGGCCAAGGATGGATTCACACCCGGGAGCCTATAGAAGGACCAGTCATGTGGATGCCTGGATTTTAGAACTATGAGACTTCTTTCAAACTTCTGACTTCTAGAACGTTAGCAGAACAGATTTGTGCTCTTCTAAGCCGTCAGTTTTGTGGTAATTTGTTACGGTGGCAATAGAAAATGAATTGAGTCTTTAATCAATAAAGGTTGTTTTAACATAATCATCATGCTATTATCACACATCACAAAATTAATAATTCCTTAATACCATCAAATATCATATTTAAAGCTCCTTGATTTTATGGTTCTAATCACCTTGTATTGTCATTACCTGCTTTCACCACTAGACCATGACCTTATTAAGGTGTGGGGTTGATTCTATTCCGCAGTGGATCCCCTGCAGTGCCCGGATCCTTGCTTATAGTAGATGCTATAAAAACAGGTTAAATTGAAATGAATCGCATCAATGATAGCTTTGGCGTGAAGTTTCTGAAAATTCAGCTTCACTATTATGACTATATATGTTAAGTCAGAAAGACATCACAATATAACGAAAAAGTCTTGAAGCTTTTCCTTTATGTTTTCTTCTAGGAGTTTTAAAAATTCATGTCTTATGTTGTAAGTCTTTAATCTATTTTTAGTTAATTTTTATGTATGGTTTAAGATAAGGGTTTAATTTCAGTTGATTGCATGTGCATATCCAGTTTTCCAGTTTCCATTTGTTGAAGAGACTATCCTTCTCCTATTGTATATTCTTGGCATGCTTGTGAAGATCAGCTGATCATGGTGTGTGGGTTTATTTCTGGATTCTCTATTCTGTTTTGTTCATCTGTATGTCCGTCTTTATGTCAGTACCATAATGTTTTGATTACTCTAGATTTGCATTTTGAAATCAGAAAATGTGATGCCTCCAGTTTTGTCCTTTCTCAAGATTGATTTGGCTATTCATGGTCTTTTGTGGCCCTATATGAATTTTAAAATTGTATTTTCTATTTCTGTAAAAAATGTCATTTAGATTTTGATAGGGATTACACTGAGTTAGTAGATTGCTTTGGGTAGTATGGACATTTTAACAATATTAGCTCTTCTAATGGAGGCTGTCTTACCATTTGTTTGTGTCTTAACTTCTTTCATTCATGTTTTAGTTTTTAGTATACATGCATTTCGCCTCCTCAGTTAAGTTTTTTCCTAGATATTTATTCTTTTTGGTGCTAATGAAAATGGATTGTTTTTCTAATTTCCTTTTCAGATGGTTCATTGCTAATGTACAGAAAAGCAACTGATTTTTTTCTTCTACCATAAGCTATTTCTTACTGAAAGGATAACTTTTTAATTTTAATTTTAATTTTTTTTTAGAGACAGAGTCTCACCCTGTTGCCCAGGCTTCAGAGCAGTGGCACAATCAAAGCTCACTGCAGCCTTAAACTCCTAAGCTCCATCAATCCTCCTGCCTCAGCCTCCTGAGTAGCTGGGACTACGGGCCTGTGTCACCATGCCTGGCTAATTTTTTTTATTTTTATTTTTTGTAGAGAAAGGGTTTTGCTTTGTTGCCCAGGCTGGTCTTGAGCTACTGGCCTCAAGGGATCCTCCTGCCTCAGCCTTCCAAAGTGCTGGGATCATAGGCATGAGCTGCTGCACATAGTCAGATATTTGTATGTTGATTTTGTATGCTGCAACTTTCTGAATTCATTTATTAAACAGTTTTTTTATGGAGTCCTCAAGGTTTTCTCTATATAAGATCATGTCATTTGCAAACCAGGACACTTTTACTTGTTTGTTGCTGATGTTGATGCCTTTTTTTTTTTTTCCTTGCCTAATTGCTCTGGCTAGGACTTTCATCTTGGCAATGATTTCGTGGCTATGACACCAAAACTACAGGCAACAAAAGCAAAAATTAATAAGTGGAACTACATTAAACTAAAAAGCTCCTACCCAGCAAAGGAAGCAATCAACAGATTGAAAAGGCAACCTACAAAATGGGATAAAATATTTGTAAACCGTATATCTGATAAGGGATTAATCTCTAAAATACATAAGGAACTTCTATAACTTGAGTGAAGAAACTAATAACCCAATTAAAAATGAGCTAAAGGCTCGAATAGGTATTTCGCCAAAAAAGACATAAATATGGCCAACAGTTATATGAAAAAAAATGCTCACCATCTCTAATCATCAGGGAAATGCAAATCAAAACTACAATATGGTATCAGCTCAGACTTGTGAAGATGGCTATTATAACAACCCAAAAACCAAAAGACAATAAATGTTGGTGAGGATGTGGAGAAATTGAAACCCTTGCACACTGTTGGTGGGAATACATAATGGTGCAGTCACTATGGGAAACAGTAGTATCTATCCAAAAGAATTGAAATCAGGATCTTGAGGAGATGTTTGCACTTCCATATTCATTGCAACATTATTCACAATAGCAAAAACGTGGAAACTGTAAATATTCATTGGCATATGAATGTATAAAGAAAATGCATGTTCATGCAATGCAATACTAGTCAACCTCTAAAAAAAGGAAATTCTGCAATATGAGACAACATGGAGGAACCTTGAGAACATTATGCTAAGTGAAATAAGTCAGTCACAGAAAGACAAATAGTACGTGATTCTACTTATCTGAATTATCTAAATTTGTAAAATTCATAGAATCAAATGATGTTTGCTGGAGGATGTAGGAAGAGGGAAATGGGGAGTTAGTAAAGCTTCAGTCGGCAAGATGCATAAGCTCTAAAGATCTGTTGTACAACACAGTACCTATAGTCAACAATTATGTATTGTACATCTAAAAATTTGTTGAGGGTAGATCTCTTGTTAAGTGTTCTTATTGCAATTAAATGTATGTATATATTTATATAAAACAAATATACACACATAGGTAGTCACTATTTATTGGTTTGCCACTCTGTATTATTTTATCAAATATTTGGTCAAACTGAAATGTCAAACTGAAATGTAGAGTAACTTAAACTTCGCCCAACAGGTGATTAGCAGAGATAAGATTCAAACCCTGGGAACATCTACTGTGAACCCACCCAATGAACTTTAGGAATAGCTGCTGCTTGGAGAGTTGAAGTTTGTCACAAAATATAGAATGGGGAAAAGATCATAAATGCTTAGGCAAGATAACTTCTTGATAGAATTCACATGCAGAACTGCAGGTGTAAGGAATAATAGACTGGAAGAAATGCAACCTGAGAGTCAGGCAAATTTGGTTGTGATTATTAACATTTAACGTAAAATATAATTTAGTTCCTGAGTTGACATGGAGTAAGAATGAATGTCATTTGTGCACAAAAAATCAGTTGCAATAAAAGCAAAATACAACCCTTAAAATGCCATGGTATGATATATTTCCTGGATGTTAACTGGATTCTTCACTCTCTAACTTGGTCATTGTAGTAGGCTAAATTATTCCTCCCCCAAATTTCCAGGTCCTCATCACTGGAACCTATAAATATTACCTTACGGGGCCAAATGGACTTTGCAGATGTGATGTAATTAAGGATCTTGAGATGGGAGGTTATTCTGGCTTATCTTTGTGGGTCCTAAGCATGATCACAAATCTTCCTTAGAAGAGGGAGGGAGAGGGAGATAACAACACATAGGAGAGGGCAATGAGACCAAGGTGGAGAGAGATTTGAAGACGGTACATTGTTGGCTTTGGAGATAAAGTAAGGGTTCATGAGCCAAGGAATGCAAGGACTGAGGCTCTAGAAGCTGAACAAGGCAAGGAAATGGTTTGTTCTCTAGAGCCTCCACAGGACACACCTGTAATAAAAATCACAACGTACGTGTGTGTGTGTGTGTGTTTGTGTATCAAGAAGCTCCTAATACAAGCAACACTGTGAATGGCTTTCAAAAACATGTTGAGCAAAGTAAGTATGTAGTAAGTATACAATAAGTACTGTATGATTACATTTGCATAAACTTTCAGACTAGAGAAAACTAATCTATAGTGATAGGAATGTGTTTTCCCTGCGGTTAGTGGGAGTGACTGTTTGCAAAGAGCATGAGTCAACTTTTAGAATGATGGCAATGTTCTGTATCTTGATTGTGCTGGTAGTTACATGGATTTACACTTTTGTCAAGTCTCATTGAACATTGCACCTAAAATGGGCACAGACAATACCAGCTGATTCAGGAAAAACAAATTGATATAAAGAGCACAGGCATATGAATCCAAAATTGGAAGTGTGATTATGAAAAGTGCTAGTTCCCATCATGGGAGTTTTCCCACGATGACTGTAGCTTTCCTGAGGCTTTATAACAGGGTTTTGATCATGTTCTTGGGATTCTGCAATCACTCACTAACTGAATTGTTTTCCATCAGAGCTGTATTTCAGAAGGATTCTCTTGGAATATTTCTCTTGGATTCTCTTGGGTGCTATGGTCTCAATGTTTATGTGCCCCCAAAGTCATGTATTGAAATCCCAACTCCCAAGGTGACAATATCAGGAGGTGGGGCCTTTGGGGAGGTGATTCGGTCATGAGGGTGGAGCCCTCGTGAATAGGATTAGTGCCGTTAAAACATATGCCCCAAGGGAGCTCATTGGCCCCTTCTGCCATGCGAGGATACAGTGAGAAGGTACCACCTACAAACCAGGAAGAGGGCCTTCACTAGACACTGAATCTGCTGGCAAGCCTTAATGTTGGACTTCCAGTCTTCAGAACTGTGATAAATAAATGATGTTTATCAGCCACCTTGTTCATGATATTTTATTATAGTTGTCTGAATGGATTAAGACAATGGATCTCCTTAGAAGTCAGCCAGCGCTGGAGTTTTGATTAACGGAGCAAACCCTGCAGCTGTCTTCCTGCAGACAAAAAGGCATATCTTCATTTCAAAACAAGCTCAGGTGAACCAGGCTCCCCCAATTCCATCCATTACAGTAGCACATAGCAAACCACATAACATTAAAATACAAAAACAAGCAGCTGCATCTCTTGAGACCCAGCAGGTTCTTTGGAAAATAACACCCATTGTCTCCAAGTTTTATATTGGGGTATTCCAGGACAGCATTCTAAATACAAGGCATTGGGCTATAACATGCATTACTAGAGGCCAAAGAGGTGGTGGGATGAGTTCATTCTTTCTTAATTTGGGGAGGAAATCACCTATACTATGAAAGTCAGATAAAATTTATAGCCTCCCTCTCCTGACAAATGAACACACGAAAACAACTGGAAATAGATTTTGGGAATCATCAGCCCCCTTACAACCCACCCATGAAACACGATTTTTAAACAGTGTCCTAGAGAGTCCTGTCCACCCAGTGGGAGAGTCTGTGATTATGGAATAACAGACTGCTTTCTTTGCTCACCCCACCATTTTTCAACCCTTTATGTAAGCAAGTGGCTTTTAGAACCAGTCTACAACAGGACATAAAAAGGAGACAGATTTACCTTTCCATGGGAAATGTTCATTACTGGTTATATGAGTTCCAAGGTCGTATAAAGTGAGTCCTTACTACTGTATCATATATTATATACCTCCCTTTAGTAAATTTTTTTGTAATATTTAGTTTTTTTCATGATAAGAATTACTTTTATAAGAGATGTTGGCAAATACGGGTCAGGAAGGTGCCCTGATTGCTTTCAGACAAGTGGAATAGTGTTATTTTTTTCTTAAACATGTGGACTTTCATTTTCTGCATAACAGAAAACATAATGGAAACTGTCACAAATGATCCTGGATGGTGGGTAATTGTCCAAACAGGACCAGTTTTCAATATTTACTTAAATTTTTATTTGAATTCCTTGTGGCAACTTTTCAAATTCTGCTTAGCCAAATAGAAAGATATCTCTTGGAGGAAGAACTAAAGGCTATTTCTTCTTTTGATTGCTCATGACATTTTAAAGGAAGTACAGTCTATAAGTTAAATGTAGTCTGGTCATCTTACTGTTTTGTGCCAGGAAACGTAACTGTATGTTTAGTCTCCATAATCCTCAGCTTTGAGTTACTTATTTTAAAATGGTTTTCTAGTAGAGTGCTCTTACATATTCACTTTTAGGTGTATTTCTCTGCTATGATTTCAATTGCTTTTGCCAGTTTTGGTCTGGAAGGGTTGACATTTGAAATGTCTGTCCAGCTTGCATGAATTAGTCCTTCTGAATATATCCAGCAGTGTGCAGGTTGAGACTGCCACCCACCTTATCATCACACTTTTTCCAACACTGCCCCTCATTTCTTAAGGTTTCTCTTATGATTTAAATCTTCAGTATAAATATCACGATCATATTCACTACAGGTATAGAGATGTCATCAAAATTGCAATTGATATTGTATACCATTCATTTCATTTTCTGTATCTTCCACTCTTTAAAGGATTTATTAAAAACACAACAAAAGAAAACATTTCTGTTGCCTGCTTTGTGTCAAGCCCTGTACTGGGCACTGAGGATACATGATTGCCAAGACACAGTTCTCATCCTCAGCAAATGCACAGTCAAAAGCAAATGTGAGGCTGTAAAATCAAGGGCAACATTAAAACAGATATAATTAGCATGCATCCTTCATTTGTTTTGAGCAGGGATTGTTTCTACCCTTGTTTGGTCTGTTGGTCAGGAAATCTTTTAAGAAAAGTATAGCAAATCTTATAGGATCTATGAAATATGAGATAGTGAGTGCATATAGTTAAGTGAAAAATCATAGTAATTTTAGGCACTATGTACATGTCAGTGTGGAGAAAGTAAAGCCTACAATGGAAGGCACAATAGGAAATGATAGAAACACAAGCAGAAATAACTTGAATGGACTGATCAGCAGTGTGACTTGATCAGGTTTATGTTTTAGAAAAATAAATCATTCCAGAATTATAGAAGATAGATTGCAAGGAGAATAGAGAGAATGATAAATCAGTTAGAAAGCTAATTTAGAAATCCAGGGTAAAAATAGTGAAGTCCACTATGGCATTGGAAAATTGACGACAGAGGCCTGAACTTCATATTGCCTAGTTTCATGTTTTCATTTATGCTTTTTATAAGAAAAAGCAATATTGATAACTTTTATGACCATTTTTTTTCCATTTATGTTCTGCCAGTGATCAGTAGATGCATTTTTTTTTTTTTTTTGGTAAAATAGTTCCTTATTTGCTTAAAATTGCAAGTTCTTCTACCTGAACTGTTTAAGGACCCTGCTGATTTACTCTGCTGATTCTGAATATATTTGGAAGGATTCGTTCTTTTATTTGAGGATTAGACAAGTGCCTGGACAAGGGCCTTTACTCAGCAAAGAATTATGGAAACTTGGGTACCTTTCATTTACCTTCATAGACCCAGGAAAAAGTAGAATGTGGTTGGGAGGACTGGAACTTCCTTCAGCTGCTGCAGCACATTCAATGACACAGTAGATACATGTTTTGTCATTTGCCTCCAACAGGAGCAGGTAACACCAGCTCAGGTTGTAGGATTTAACTGGACATTGGTTTTTTCCCAGCTTTGGGAGGCAGACTGAGAGCAATGCAAGTAATGTCCAAGAATAGTTTGCTCTTTGTATTTAATAGGAGTTAAAAGGTGCATGGAATCTAACCATATTTTGACCCTTATGTTTGTACTTTCTCATTTGTTAAAATGATTCAGGGACAATATGGTCTGGAACAAAAACAGAAAACACCAAAACTTTTTTTTTTTTTCAAATCCATGATTTTAATGAATCCATTTATCATATAAAACTTTTAGCTTATTGATTTCACATTTTCTCCATTAGATCATGCTGTAATCTCTGAATATCTATTTTGTTGGTTTTGAGGATTAGTAACTAAATGTGTTAAGAGCTTTCTGACATATTTGAAATCGGAAGAATAAGCAACTCTGGATATATGAATATATTTAACTTTGCTTTTATATTAGCATATATTAGAAGAGAAAGATTGCAAGGAACCATATTAGTATTGTCCCAAAGTAAGAAACCGTTTAGTGGAGTACCTCTGGAAGAAGAATTGTGGGTGGGTGTGAAAAACGAAATGTGAAATATCTTCATTTATTTGGAGCAAATGTGCTTGACCTACTTACACAGGCGGGGGATCTTACCTCTCTTTAGAAAGCATCATTAAGGAAATTCTACATATGAAAGCAAAGGAAGGTGAACTGGGCCATGCATGAATATATGGGTGATTATTGTAAGATAATTTGTCAATGAAATCCTCATAATAGTATGAAGTATTATAAAATATAGATGTATAATCTAAGAAATAGAAGATGAAAATAGTTTATAAACAACAACCAGAACATTTCTCCTTAGACTCAGAACATGTGCCTCTCCCAGAAAATTCTAGAGAATTTTAATGCTGAAAGAGCCCTGACTCCTTCTCTCCTTTGAGTTAGGGGCAAGTACTTCTTAGGAGGAATGCAAAGTGAGTGAGAGGAAGTGCAACTCTCTGCTCTTCTAGAGTATCTTTGGAATCTGAATGTAAAGATATTACAATATTTGGTATCTATTAATAAAATTCCTACAAAAAAACCTAGTCATAGATTGGTTGAAGAAGGTACAGAGAGAGATTTTTTTTTAGACTACTCAAAAAAAATGGTGAAACTAAACTCTCTATCATTATAAAAGTCCTAGACTAATCAAAATTAATGAATAAATGTAATACACATTAATTGAACACAAACTATGTATAAGGCATTGTGTTAGTTACTGCTTGGGATATAGAGATAAGCAATAATAATGATACTCAGGGCTTTAGAACTTGTACTGTAATTGGCTCTTTCATTTAGTTAAATGTTATTCTCTTGCACCCCATAAACCAGCCATCCCCAAATCATTGAAGGCCCTCAACAATCTCACAGTTTAATTTCCTTATGTCCTTGCTTGTGAACATCCCTCTGCTTGACAGACCTAGTAGCTGAAGGTAACATTTTAAGATCACTTCAATGAATTAAGTCCTACCCAAGACCTTTGCTATGGCTTGGCTGTGGACCCACTCAAATCTTATCTTGAACTGTAGATCCGGTAATCCCCATGTGTTGAGGGAAGAACCCAGTGGGAGGTAATTGAATAATAGAGACAGCTTCCCCCAGGCTGTTCTTGTGATAGTGAGTTCTCATGAAATCTGATGGTTTTATAAGGGGTTCCCTGCTTCACTTGGCTCTCATTCTTCTCTCTCCTGATGCCATGTGAAGAAGGACGTGTTTGCCTTCCCTTCCACCATGATTGTAAGTTTCCCGATGCCTCTCCAGCCCTGCAGAACTGTGAGTCAATTAAACCTCTTTCCTTTATAAATTACCCAGTCTCAGGTATGGCCTTATAGCAGCATGAGAACAGGCTAATACAGTAAATTGGTACCAGGTGTGGGGTGCTATTATAAAGATAAAGAAAATGTGGAAGTGACTTTGGAACTGGGTCATTGGCAGAGGCTGGAACAGTTTGGAGGACTCAGAAGAAGACAGGAAAATGTGGGAAAGTTTGGAACTTCCTAGAAACATAGAGGGCTCAGGAGACAGGAAGATGTGGGAAAGTTTGGAACTTCCTAGAGACTTGTTGAATGGCTTTGACCAAAATGCTGATAGTAATATGAACAATGAAGTCCAGGTTGAGATTGTCTCCGATGGAGATGAGGAACTTGTTGTGAACTGGAGTAGAGGTCACTCTTGCTATGCAAAGAGATTGGCAGCATTTTTTGCAGCCCTAGAGATCTGTGGAACTTTGAACTTGAGAGAGATGATTTAGGATATTTGGTGGAAGAAATTTCTAAGCAGCAAAGCATTCAAGAGGAAGCAGAGTATGAAAGTTTGGAAAATTTGTAGCCTGATGGTGCAATAGAAAAGAAAAATCCATTTTCTGGGAAGAAATTCAAGCTGGCTGCAGAAATTTGCATAGGGAACAAGCAGCCAAATGTTAATAGCCAAGACAATGGGGAAAATGTCTCCATGGCATGTCACACACCTTCATGGCAACCTCTGCCATCACAGGCCTGGAGGCTTAGGAGGAAAAAAATGGTTTTGTGGCCCAGGCCTGGGGTCCCCCAGCTCTATGCTGCTCAGGAACCTGGTGCCCTGCTTCCCAGCTGCTTCAGCTCCAACTGTGGCTAAAAGGGGCCAATGTACAGCTCAGGCCATTGTTTCAGAAGGTTCAAACCCCAAGCCTTGGTGGCTTACATGTTGTGTTGAGCTTGTGGGTGCACAGAAGTCAAGAATTGAGGCTTGGGAATCTCCACCTATATTTCAGAGGATGTATGGAAACACTTGGATGTCTAAGCAGGAGTTTACTGCAGGGGTGGAGTAGTCCTCATGGAGGGCCTCTGCTAGGGCGGTGCAGAATGGAAATGTGGGGTCGGAGCCCCCACACAGAGTCCCTAGTGCGACACTGTCTGGCAGAGCTTTGAGAAGAGAGCCACTGTCCTCCAGATCCCAGTATGGTAGATCCACTGACAGCTTACACCATTTGCCCAGAAAAGCTGTAGAAACTCAATGCCAGCCCATGAAAGCAACCAGGAGGGGGGCTATACCCTGCAAAGCCACAGGGCCAGAGCTTTCCAAGGCTGTGGGAGCCAAACTCTTGCATCAGTGTGCACTGGATGTGAGACATGGAGTCAAAGGAGATCATTTTGGAACTTTAAGGTTTAATGACTGCCCTAGTGGATTTTGGACTCACATAGGGCCTGTGGCCCTTTGTTTTGGCCAATTTCTCCCATTGGGTGTGTTTACCCAATGCCTGTACCCCCATTGTATTAACAAATAATTAACTTGCTTTTGATCTTACAGGCTCATAGGTGGAAGGGACTTGCCTTGTCTCAGATGAGACCTTGGACTTGGCCTTCTGGGTAAATGCTTTAATGAATTGAGACTTTGGGGGACTGTTGGAAAGGCATAATTGTGTTTTGAAATGTGAGGGCATGAGATTTGGGAGGGGCCAGTGGTGGAATGATATGGTTTGGCTGTGTGCGTACTCGAATCTCATCTTGAACTGTAGTTCCCATAATCCACATGTATCGTGGGAGGAACCCACTGGCAGGTAATTGAATCATAGGGGCAGTTTCTCCTATGTTATTGTTGTGATGGAGAGTAAGCTCTTATGAAACCTGATGGTTTTATAAGGGGCTTCAACCTTCACTTGGCTCTCATTCTTCTCTCTCCTACTGCCATGTGAAGAAGAACATGTTTGCTTCCCCTTCTGCCATTATTTCTCAGGTCTGTCTTTATTAGCAGCATGATAATGGACTAATACACCCATCCTGACAATTCCCCAACCTAGAAATGACCTGTCTCTTTACACCTCCCACTGTAGCTTTCATGCAGTAGATTTGTATCAGAGAACCATTTGCTTATAATTAATCTGTTACTGTCACACTGACCTTGCATTATTTCCCTCTATCCCTACCAGAAAAAACAATCTATATATATGTATGTGTATATATAGAGAGATTGAGATTACAGGTTACAGAGGCTTTTTACTAAAATGGAATTTTGTTAACCTTGAAAATACAAGGACACAAAGGAATTTAAAAAATATTTCTGGATTCCCTGCTGTCATCCTCTAAGAAATACTATATGCTTCTGAAATGTGCCTGAATGAATGCTATGGTTGAGACAGAGCTCCTGCTTTATAGAAGCTTACAGTTTTTACAGAGTAGACTAGGAAAGCTCAAAGATGACTATGGTAAAGGTGGAATAAAAACAGACTGTGGATGTATTATAAATGGGGAAATGACATTTATTTGGTGACAGGACAGACTTCATGGAAAAGGAGGCGTTTCAAATGGAGACCATTGGAAAAAAAAGATACCAAGAGAGAGAACGTTCCAAGACAGAGAAAATGACAGGACATATGTGGGAAAACAGCTCAGTTGGATCATGGTATCAATGCATTATGGAGGCCCTTAGATTCTAGGGAAAGGAATCTGACTTAATTCAATAGGCAATGGTGAGGCTTTGGGTTGATCAGCGAGAGCTTAGATTTAGGAAAACTCCTCAAGTTGCTCTGTGTATGATTTGAGGCACATACCATATGGTATTCTCAATAAAATTTGGTCAAATGAATTGTTGAAGATATGACTTCACAAATTCATAAGTACAAAAAGAAAAGAAAAAAAAGAATGCAAAATAGTTTTCCATTGAGGTTGATAAAACAGTAACATTAAGTTTCACAAATTCTTAGTACTTGTTATGCTATGTGATATTTATGCTTGCCACAGGGCCTAGTGGGGATGTGGGTGATTTTACAAACTAATAGAAACATATGTGAAGGATAAACAGAGAGATTTTCTGCTATTATTTTGATTATTTTTATAGTCTAGTTGATTAATATTTTGAAAAGAGGTCAGGATAGAGTAGGGTAAGGAATCTTACCAAAGTATGAAATTGTCATTGATATTAGTAAAATTGAAATGTTCTTAAAGACCATTAGTGGGTGAAAGGAAATCCCCATAGAGATGGAGAACTTCAGCTGAGCTAGAAACAATATCCTTAAAGGAAAAAGCTCCACAAACTTTGGAGACATTGCACACTTAGGATATTTCCTACTAACACTTTGCAACACCTAAGGAACACTGCTAAGATTTTAGATTTACTTGGGTATTTGAGGACATGGGCTTCAACACAGATAGTTCTTTTTGCCAAAAGCAACAAAGCCTATTATTATATAATTATTATAAAATATTATTATAAAACTATAAAACTACCCATTTCTGTTTTTAGTTTCATCCAGATAAGACAGAAGGTACATTTAATAATGTTCTGAGTGTTCCAATGAATGCAGAGAAGACTGGCTGTACTGGAGGAGAAAAGCATTTGCCTGAAGTAGACATTATGAAGCTCAGCATATTCCAGGTAGAGCTGCAGATACACTAGGATGAAATCCCCTCTACCAAGATTAAGGTCAAATTCCTATATAATAAGTTAGTAATCTCCTGTAGATACGAGAGTTGCCTGTTTTTTAGTAGTCACAATTTCCACACCCACGCTAAGAAAACTGGGCCCTTGAGTGGGGCCCAAGGTTCTATAACTTAATTTAGTTTAATAGAAAGTGAGAATAACAAGCAGGGCCATGACGCTTTATCATTTTTCAAATACTGCCACATATTTATCTCAGTTGTTCTTTACCTCAAGTGAGGTACTTATGGACATTACCAACAGTATTCCCATTTTACAGTTGAGAAAACTGAGATTTGGAGAGATTAAGATACTTCCTAGTAAGTGACAGTTGCCAGTCCAGACATTTTTCTTAAAATCCTTTGCTATTTCCACATCATACTGTCATTCATTGATGTAAGGAAATTGCACTAGGAGACAGAACCAGCAATATTATTAATGTATTTATTTAAAATTAATGACATTTTAGCATAATTTTCCTAAAAGGTTGGAGAGTATCTTGTAGCTAAAATAATGGAAAGGTACTAGAAAGAAAATAGCCCAGAGAAGTTGGGAGCTGAGTTGATGACAAAGCCATGTGATCTCCTTCTGTTTCCACTATGCTAGCTACAAGATACTCTCCAAACTTTTAGCCTTTTTAGAGACAGTTTCTGAAGAAGTGAGTCAGCACTACCCCTTTTAAACCACAGAGGTACTAAAGTATTTGCTTTCCAAAGTATTCTCTCTTTATGTGGGGCCAAGAATGGAAAGATACAGATGAAGTGGTTAATGTCACTCCATCCTGCATAAAGCGTCTTGCACATAGTGTCTATTAATGTTATATAATTGTGATAGTGAATGTTATATGGCAACTGGCTGAGCCATAGTGGCCAGATATTCAGTCAAACATTATTCTGGATGTTTGTGTGAAGGAGCTTTTTGGATGAGATTAAATTTACATCTGTGGCCTCTGAGTAAAGCAGATTACCCTCCATAATGTGGGTGGGCTTCATCCAGTCGCCGATGGCCTGAATAGAAAAGACTGCCCTCCCCAAGCAAGAAGGAATTCTGCCAGCAGACTGCCTTTGGAATTGAAATGCAATTCTCCCCGAGTCTCCAGCCTGCTGGCCTACCCCATACATTTTGGATTTGCCAAGCCTATGCAATCACATGAGACAATTCCCTAAAATAATCTTTCTATGTGTACACACACACAGCCTGCTGGTTCTATTTCTCTGGAAAACCCTAATACAATAATGTTAGGTAATATAAGTAGTAAGTGTGTATATATCTGTGTGTATGTGCATATATATGTAATGTTATACATACGTAATATTTACAAGTAATAATATATATGTGTATACATATATGTAGTAAGTCTTCACTTAACATCATGGATAGGTTTCTGGAAATTGTAACTTTAAGCAAAATGACATATAACAAAACCAATTTTACCATAGGCTAATGGATATAACCAAGAGTTAGTTTCTACGGCAATATTTATGGTCACAAAACATTCCCGAACTTCTAAATAAAGACAAAATATTTCTACTATTAAATATTGAACTAAGTGTGAGTTTTATATATATATTTAAGAAAGATTAATGAACACAATATAATTATTTACCCAATTTTTCGTGAATCAGTGATGGCAGTTGTAATGGCAGTGGGTTAAATCAAGAAATAAAGGTCTGCAAAGGAAAAATTGTAAGGAGCACCTCTTCCCCTCATACAGCTCACAATCCCACGGATATGGCGGCTCACTGAGTGCTATTGTACTGCAGCATGTATTGCCGTGCATTTGGATGATTATCCTAGACTTGACAGATGTTTACAACCATTTGTCTTCATTCATTCACTCACTCTTTTTTCAATCTGCTTATTCCAGTTCGGAGTCATGGGTGGCCAGAGCTTATCTGGGTGGGAACTCATCTGGGACAGGATGCCATCCCATGGCAGGGCACACTCACACACACACCCACTCACACACACACCCACTCCCACACTCACTCATAGTGGGACCATGTGAACCTCACACAGATGAAACCCACAGGCACAGCTTTAGGATGTGGGAGGAAAGCAGAAGTGCCAGAGAGAACGCACACGGACAATGGGGAGAGCATGAAGACTCCACACAGGCAGGGGCCCCCGTCTGGAATCAATGTTTTTTCTCACCAATGTTATAATTAAACGACTTTGAATGAAACAACTTTATTCAAAGACCTGCTGTATACACACACATATAGACACACACACACACCTATTCAATGCAGCAAGGAAACAAAAGTCTTTCTGCCTTCATATGAAATTAAAACTAGCCTGCTAACAAGTGAATAAATAGTCCCTTCCAGAAGATGCCAGCTGCATCCTGGTTGTCTCTAAATTGAAGATGAGGGTTCAAGAAAGTAAGCAATAATCTCAGTTGGACTCTAGAATTGCCTTCATCTCTGTGTCAGAAACAAATAGGGACTAAATTTGTCTTCTAGGCATTTTAGGAGATCCTTTTCATTTGCTTAAACATATGGAGCAATTTTAAAGTGAAGGAATGTTTCATGAAACCTAACAGCTCATTTTGATGCATTTTAGAAAATAACATAACACTATTATCACTCAAGAAACATTAAATTCTGGATCCTGCCCACACCCGCCCTGGACTGATAGAGGTTTGTGCAAAAAGAATTTTGAAGGAGGGAGGGATTAGGGAACAGTGGATTTGTCCTGCCATTTTCTTGTGACTATGAAGTAAGCAAGGCTTTGGATATTATAATTATTTCAGGAAGAACTCAGAGGGTGCTGGGGTTCACTCTCACACTGATTGGATTGGTGAACATAAATGAGGCAAGTGAAAACAAGGAGAGGGTATGAAATATGTGTTCTCTAGTTTGAGTCCTGGCCACTTTCATCCCAACACATGCCAAGGGAGATATGGGAAAAATCTAAGTCAAGGATTAGAGGAGAGAATGCTTTTTTAAACTTCAAACGCTTTTATTGAGTAAACACTGACTGTATAAAATAGCAAAGCAAATGATAGGAAAAAGATCTTTTGGAATAAAAAAAATTTCCAAGTGAATTGGGGATTATTTGGAAGAATGAAAGCCACAACTATGTTAGCAATTCCTTATAGCTTTTGTGGATAACGAAAACAGAAAGCCCAACACTCATAACTACAAACTGATTTTTCTGTTACTGTGGAAAAGGCCTAGTAAAACATTTTCTAACTTTTATGTTTACAGTACTTGTCTGGAATAATTCCTGAGAAGAAAATATCCTCTTCACAATTCTGAGTGTTTTATTTAAAAAGTCATATATATATATATATATATATATATATATATATATATATATATATATATATATATATGTTATCTACCAAAAACTTTGAAGAAATTAGTCTTTATTATCTTCAGTTAAAATGTTAACTACTAAATAGAAATGGATTAATCAAGATAGTGACGATTTATTTTCACAATATATGTTAGTTTTTAAAAATGTGTGGTTACTATTCTAGCAGCTGTACTGATTTCTGTCATTCAAGCACTGCTGCTCCTGTTCCACTTCCCGTATTTTCATTGCCATCAGTGAGTTCCCATTGTCATGATGTCTGTAAACTCATGTTTGATGTAATTTACAAGGAGATTCTCAGGGCCCGTGAAAGGCAATCACATAAAGTATAATCTCTTTAAAGTGCTTCTTGGATCTGTGGCAACGGATTCTACGCTAAGAATTGCACCCCTGCTCACAAACACCCCACCATAGTTTATATGCACACAGCTTCCTCTAATTTGAATACAAACCTGCTCTAGGCACCCATGAGTAAAGGTACAGATAGGGTTCTGTGCAGTGGGGCACATCCTTGTGCGTTTAGTGAACAGAGCCCGTTGGTTTTGCCTTTCTCATTTGCCCAGCAAGAGATCATGGATTGTACATCTGAGGCCACTTCTTGGCAACTGTCAAATCTGCTTTGCTTGCTGTCTTTGTATTTCCTGCTGATCTGTTTTCTACTTTTCCCCAGTGAACTTTGCACAGTGTGGTAACACGCAGCTGGGGAAGAGAAATGGGATTTTGGTATCCGTGTTGGGGGGATCACTAATTTGACAAAGTTGCTGAAAGATAGGGTTTTATCTCTGCTTTTCACAATGATATTGCCTTACTGCTGGGCCATCATCTCTTTTGTATTTGAGAGTGAATCTTCCTACTAATTTTATGCCTAGAAGACTTAATAAGAGTCTTGAAAGTACTAAATTGTATGTACAGGAAAGTAATTTACTTTGGAAATTAAAAGATATATTTAGGTTGGTGCAAAAGTATTTTAATGGCAAAAGCCGCCAATACTTCTGCAGCAACCTAATAGAATACATGTATTCCCTTGAAAAATTTAGATTGAATAAGATCAACATCTAGGTTGACATTTAGCTTTTAGATCTTTGGACTTTGTGTTTATATGGAAATTACTAGCATTTTTATATTTAACGAAGTTAAAGGGAATCATAGCATTCAAGTGCTGAACATGTTTTAGCTGTATATTTTATATATATTTTAGCTATAATAATCAGCCTCTTTTATTTTACAGAGAAGTAAACTAAGGCCTAGAGCCAGTAAGTGACATAGTAAAGTCATATGGTACAGACTATTACTGGCAGAATAAATATTTCCTAAAAATTAGGCCTGTGACCCTTCGTCAGCAGTATATAATTTTTAAGAGTGAAGGAACTGTTGGCTTTAGCAAAATGGGATCAAATCTACCTTTTGAAACCTTAACAGTGGTAATTCTATACAACTCCTTTTTCTTTATTCCTGTTATTTTTTTTAAATTTTAAGTTCTGGGATACATGTGCAGAATGTGCAAGTTTGTTACATAGGTATACATGTGCCATGGTGGTTTGCTGCATCTATCAACCCATCATCTAAGTTTTAAGCCCCACATGCATTAGATATTTGTCCTAATGCTCTGTCTCCCCTTTCTCCCTATCCCCGATAGGCCCTGGTATGTGATGTTCCCCTCCCTGTGTCCATGTGTTCTCATTGTTCAACTTCCACTTATGAGTGAGAACATGCAGTGTTTGGTTTTCTGTCCCTGTGTTAGTTGGCTGAAAATGATGGCTTCCAGCTTTATCCATGTCCCTGCAAAGGACATGAACTCATTCTTTTTTATGGTTCCATAGTATTCCATGTTATATATATGCCACATTTTCTTTATCTATTCTATCACTGATGGGGATTTGGGTTGGTTCCAAGTCTTTGCTATTGTAAATAGTGCTGCAATAAACATACATGTGCATGTATCTTTATAGAATAGTTTATAATTCTTTGTTTATATACCCAGTAATGGGATTGCTGGGTCAAATGGTATTCCTTGTTCTAGATTCTTGAGGAATCACCACACTGTCTTCCACAATGGTTGAACTAATTTGGACTCCCACCAACAGTGTAAAAGCATTCCTATTTCTCCACATCCTCTCCAGCATCTATTGTTTCCTAACTTTTTAATGATTACCATTCTAACTGGCATGAGATGGTATCTCCGTGTGGTTTTCATTTTCATTAATGACCAGTGATTATGAGGTTTTTTTCATGTTTCTTGGCCGCACACTTTCTTTGGAGAAGTGTTTGTTTATATCCTGCATCCACTTTTTGATGGGATTGGTTTTTTTTCTTGTAAATTTGTTTAAGTTCCTTGTAGATTCTGGATATCAGACCTTTGTCCAACGGGTAGGTTGTGGAAATTTTCTTCCATTCTGTAGGTTGTCTGTTCACTCTGATGATAGTTTCTTTTGTTGTGCAGAAGCTCTTTAGTTTGATTAGATCCCATTTGTCAATTTTGGCTTTTGTTGCAATTGCTTTTGGTGTTTTAGTCATGAAGTCTTTGCCCATGCCTATGTCCTGAATTATATTGCCTGGGTTTTCTTCTAGGGTTTTTATGGTTTGGGGTTTTACATTTAAGTCTTTAATTCATCTTGAGTCAATTTTTGTATAAGGTGTAAGGAAGGGGTTCAGGTTCTGTTTTCTGCATAGGCTAGCCAGTTTTCCCAGCACCATTTATTAAATAGGCAGTCCTTTCGCCATTGCTTGTTTTTGTTAGGTTTGTCGAAGATCAGATGGTTGTAGATATGTGATGTTATTTTTGAGGTCTCTGTTAGTTCTTCTTTTCCTTACTAGTTAACACTATCACAACTTAATAAAATGGCATGATGTAACATGGTTTTCTCATGTCAGAAACTGCTAGACAGTAATAGAACCCAGGCTAACAGCTGACTGGGACTTCAGACTTTTCTTCAATTGCAACAAATTAACCAGAAAGAAAAAAAAAAAAATATTTAACAGAGGTTCACACAGAGCGATTCTAACAAATATTGGATTTTTGTTAGCCAAATTACAATTATTCTCTCAACAAGCTAACAACCATTAGAGGAAACTGATTATCAAATGAGGATGAAAAATAATTTTTAAATGCCTTCTTCAAGGTCATGTTAATTACACAATTCAGCATAGTTTCTAAACCATCTCTTGATTTTACATAGTAAAACTGATAGAGGAAAATATGGATAATCAAAATTCACAGTTAATCTCCAAACTTCACTTTTTATTCTTAAAACTCATTTTCTTTGTAAATCGCTGGCTGAAGATATTACTCACTAGAATTGTGTTTTCCATGCCTGTATCTGGAAGCACTCGGTAGCCAATCCACCAGGGTGATCAAAGCCATCCAGTAGGTTAATCTTAGCATTGCTCCTGATTACACAGCCTTCAAACGCCAGGCTCTAGCCATCCTGGATTTTCCTGAATATGGGGGGTGGCCACAGGGGTATCCCACTTGGACCTTTCAGAGAACTTGCCGTAATGAGTGGAGTCTGGCTACTGCTTCCAGATACAGTGCTTTTGAGGTCTGCTGGAGGCTTAGATCTGGGGACATCCTATTCCGACGCGGCCTCCAGTCAATAACTGGAGGTCATTTCCAACCAGAATGGGACTCCTCAATGAGAAATCTTTGTGCTACATCTCCTTGATGGACTGGCCAGGACTTCCTCAGAATTATACTGCAGTCTGAGGCTATTTCTACCCTGTCTTCCTCCTTCCTACTCTCCTTTTATAGGCTTTCCTTGACTACTCCTGCTCCCTTTTCTGCTATCTTTCACAGGCACTATCCCTAAGAAACAGCTGGAATTCCTAAGTCCACCTTGGCATCCACTTCCTGGGTGACCCAAGCTGACACAGTGAGTTAACTGACACTCTTTAATAAATCACTGTTTTTTGCATCATTTATCATAATTGAACACAGTCTATATATCCTGTCTGAATGAGCAACTTTGCCCCTTCCTGCCTCCACAGCTTCTTTTGAATGGGTGGGTCTAGCAGCCATATTCATACCAAGTGTCCTTGGACCAGGTGTAGACACCTGATTAAAGCTGAGTTAATCATGGATCTTTCTCAAGAATTTAAATGAAGAGATACTGAAACAATGGTTATTTGGTATTGAGAACCAGAGCTGTACGTTTATGTTTAGGATTGAGGCCAGAAATGATACCATGGTAACATCAAACCTCATATAATATGTAGCTCTGAAGAAACAGAAACTAAAGATCAGTGGTTCCCTGGGGGCTGGAGGAGAGAGGGATGAACAGGCAGAGCACAGAGTTTTTAGGGCAGTGAAAATACTCGGCATGATACTGTAGAAAGGAAGCCAGTCTGCTGCAGATATGGAAAAAAGAGCAAAGATGAAAATGATAGCATCACCACTTTGGAAGGCGTTTTGACAGTTTATTTCCAAACGAGACATACTCATCATACAAGCCAGCAATCATGCTCTTTGATATTTATCCAAAGGAACTGAAAACTTACATCTATACAAAAACCTTCACATCAATGTTTATGATGGCTTTATTCATAATTGCCAAAACTTGGAGCAACTGACACATCCTTCAGTGGGTGAGTGGAAACTAAACTGTGGTACATCCAGACAACAGATTACTCAGCGCTAAAAAGAAATGAGCTATTAGGTCATAAAAAGGCATGGTGGAAATGTAAATGCATATTACTAAGTGAAAGAAGTCAATCTGAAAATTCTACCTACTGTATGAATCCAATTATGAGACATTCTGGAAAAGGTAAAACTACAAAGATAATAAAAAGATCACTGGTTGCTGGGGAAGGGGTAGTGGGGAGGAATGAATGAACACATAGCACAGAAGTTTTTAGGGCTCTGAAAATTTTCTGTATGATATTTTAATGGTAGATACATGTCATTATATATTTGTCCAAACCCATAGAATGTACAGCACCAAGAGTGAACCCTAATGTTCTATGGACTCTAGGTCATAATGAAGCGTCAATGCAGGTTCATCAATTATAACAAATGTTCTACTCTGGTGGGGGATGTTGATAATGAAGAGTATGCATGTGTTGTGGAAGCATATATATGGGAAATCTCTGTGCTGCTTTCCCAATTTTGCTGTGTACCAAAACTGCACTAAAAACATCCTTTAAAACAACAACAACAACAACAGCAACACAAAGAAAATGATTGCTTGATGACCAAAGCCATCATCCCTTGGTCCTAGATCTCCCAAAGTCTGGCTGCACACCTGGATGCTGGGCTCTGTGAGGTCCCTCTGTGCTCTTACATTAAATTTCTAATATTAAAGCCAGTTTGAACCATAAAACAGTTTCCAAGACAATTGCTCAAAAGCAGGATTTTCTGCATATTCATCTCAGACTTGAGTTGAGCCAGTTCCTTTCCTGATACTGAAAGGTGAAGCCAGCTGAGCTTCTGGGTTGGGTGGGGACTTGGAGACTTTTGTAAATGCACCAATCAGCACTCTGTGTCTAGCTAAAGGATTGTAAACGCACCAATCAGTACTCTGTAAAATGGACCAATCAGCAATCTGTAAAATTGACTAATCAGCACTCTGTAAAATGGACCAATCGGCAGGATGTGGGCACAGCCAAAAGAGGGAATAAAAGCTGGCCACCCCAGCCAGCAGCAGCAACCTGCTCGGGTCCTCTTCCGTGCTGTGGGAGATTTGTTCTTTCACTTTTCACAATAAATCTTGCTGCTGCTTACTCTTTGGGTCCACACTACCTTTATGAGCTGCAACACCATGAGGGTCTGTGGCTTCACTCCTGAAGTCAGTGAGACCATGAACCCACCGGGAGGAACAAACAACTGCAGACGTGCTACCTTTAAGAACTGTAACACTCACTGTGAAGGTCTGCGGCTTCACTCCTGAGCCAGCCAGACCACGAACCCACTAGAAGGAAGAAACTCTGGACACATCTGAACATCTGAAGGAACAACCTCTGGACACACCATCTTTAAGAGCTGTTAACACTCACTGCGAGGGTCTGCAGCTTCATTTTTGGAGTCAGCGAGACCAAGAACCCACCGTAAGGAATAAATTCTGGACACAATACCATTAAGATTGACAGTTACTATCAAACTGCTGTCTTTTTGTTCTTAACCATTTGCTTGCATCATATAGGGTGATATAGAGCAACTGGGGTAAAGGGGCTTGAAGAGCATAAGGCTAATACTGCTTTTCTTTGCATTTTATTTCTAATCCATGTTCTTGCAAACCACTAAAATCCAAGGTACTTTGACATCTACTTTTCTAAAATATACAATGCAAGTGGACCAGGTCAACTACACATTTCAATTTAATTCAATAAACATTAACTAAGCACCTGTTATGTGGCTAAGCGATATGCTACTGCTTATCAAAATGATGACTATAAACATAACCCAATGCACAGAAGTTTAATAATATCATTCAGTAGAAAAGTCACATGCACATGAAATTTAAACACACACACTATATATATATATATATATATATATATATATATATATATATATATATATATATGGTGTCAAATTTAAGGCAATATTTATTGCAGTTAAATGCCATGGCAGACAATGCTTTTGCTCTAGTTGAGTATCACTGATTACATTTCAGATCTTTATAAACCAATTATTCTTTGAGTTTAAATACTTTTGAATGTGTAAGAACTGTCACCTCTCTTGGCCAGTGAACTCTTCCTAGGAAGGTTATGTGCTTTATTTTGCAACCCCTGAGAACCAAAAATGGGCTGAAGTTACTTAATATACATGATTGATTGAGGTTTAGGACAATGAAACAGAAAAGTGTTCCTGTGTTCTACAGGTCTTTCTTTTGCTCCTAGGGTATTTAAACTTTTGATTTTGTCATTTTCACATGCAGTGTGAACTGGATACTACAAGTATCAATGTTAAAATGTGTTTATGTATCAGGCCCAGTGAAGTGGCTCACACCTGTAATCCCAGAATTTTGTGGGGCTGAGGCGGGAGGATTACATGAGTCTGGGAGGTCAAGGCTACAGTGAGTCATATTGTGCCACCTCACTCTAACTTGGGTGACAGAGTGAGACTGTCTCAAAAAACAAAACAAAACAACAAAAAACAAAAGCAAAAAAAAATCAAATATTTTATTCTAATTGACATCTGAATTTATAAAAATCATTTTCATTCAGAATGAAAAAAGTCAAGTCAAACAGAATATGTAAGTTAAAAGATTCAAAAGATTTACAGTGTATCTGAAATTATTCATTGTCCATTTATTTACAAGTGATTAAAATGTATCCTTGACCAATAAGGTTTGAGACTTTGGAATATTAAGTGTTTAGTTAGGACCTTGAAACAAATTGGTTTTTCAAAACACAGCAAATAAAAATATTTTAATAAAATGATTTGGGGATTATCCTTGTAAAAGCCACCCTAAGGGCAAACATTTTTTATTTAATCAAATTTTGCCAGGGATTTGCATTCCCTGGGAGATTGTTCCAAATCCTTTAAATTTTACTCAGGTCCCCATCCTAATACTTTCTATCTTGCAATACCCAGCAGATGAAATGAGCCTCTAATTATTTTACTGACAAAAATCAGGAAACTCAACAAGCTTTCCCCAATATCTGCACCTTTGTCTTATCGAATAGCCTGTTTTTCAATCTCAGAAGAAGATAGGCCTCTTCTGTTTCTCATCCATTCTCCCCTCACCTCTAGGAGCCTGCTGTACCAACCACCTCACTGTCTTCTGATGCCTTTCCTTTTGCCTTCGAATATTGTATTCCATAAAACAAGTGAACAAATTAAACTTCATAAGACACTGTCCTTTAAGTTTATACTCTTTTAAAGAACTTACCCTCTCTTCTCTACCTTCTCACATTTTTTGACATAAGCAGCTTATTTGTCTCTTGAAGGCTTGCTTCTTTCACAGGCCCTTCTAAACCCATGCCAACTGGATACAACCAAGATGTTCCCTGCTGTTCTGAATGTGGCAAGGTAGATGTACCAACGCATGGGCTGGCTGCTGCTTTGAAAGCCTTCTGTCAGCGTTGTCACTTCTGAGACCTGTGATCCCCAGACACTACTCCTCAAATTGCCTTGTTGCTCTGTTGACTTTTCCAAAAGGCTCCTCACTGTTCTCTCCAAGTTAGCCCCTCTTCATTCCGATGATCCCAGCACAGTCATAGCCCTAAAACCCAACTGGGATTGGGTTCCTTCATTGCCTAGAAGCCTTTATGCCTCTTTTTTTTTTTAATTTATTTATTATTATTATACTTTAAGTTGTAGGGTACATGTGCATAACGTGCAGGTTTGTTACATATGTATACTTGTGCCATGTTGGTGTGCTGCACCCATCAACTCATCATTTACATCAGGTATAACTCCCAATGCAATCCCTCCCCCCTCCCCCCTCCCCATGATAGGCCCCAGTGTGTGATGTTCCCCTTCCTGAGTCCAAGTGATCTTATTGTTCAGTTCCCACCTATGAGTGAGAACATGCGGTGTTTGGTTTTCTGTTCTTGTGATAGTTTGCTAAGAATGATGGTTTCCAGCTGCATCCATGTCCCTACAGGATGCAAACTCATCCTTTTTGATGGCTGCATAGTATTCCATGGTGTATATGTGCCACATTTTCTTAATCCAATCTGTCACTGATGGACATTTGGGTTGATTCCAAGTCTTTGCTATTGTGAATAGTGCTGCAATAAACATACGTGTGCATGTGTCTTTATAGCAGCATAATTTATAATCCTTTGGGTATATACCCAGTAATGGGATGGCTGGGTCATATGGTACATCTAGTTCTAGATCCTTGAGGAATCGCCATACTGTTTTCCATAATGGTTGAACTAGTTTACAATCCCACCAACAGTGTAAAAGTGTTCCTATTTCTCCTATCCTCTCCAGCAACTGTTGTTTCCTGACTTTTTAATGATCGCCATTCTAACTGGTGTGAGATGGTATCTCATTGTGCTTTTGATTTGCATTTCTCTGATGGCCAGTGATGATGAGCATTTTTTCATGTGTCTGTTGGCTGTATGAATGTCTTCTTTTGAGAAATGTCTGTTCATATCCTTTGCCCACTTTTTGATGGGGTTGTTTGTTTTTTTCTTGTAAATTTGTTTGAGTTCTTTGTAGGTTCTGGATATTAGCCCTTTGTCAGATGAGTAGATTGCAAAAATTTTCTCCCATTCTGTAGGTTGCCTGTTCACTCTGATGGTAGTTTCTTTTGCTGTGCAGAAGCTCTTTAATTTAATGAGATCCCATTTGTCAATTTTGGCTTTTGCTGCCGTTGCTTTTGGTGTTTTAGACATGAAGTCTTTGCCCATGCCTATGTCCTGAATGGTACTACCTAGGTTTTCCTCTAGGATTTTTATGGTATTAGGTCTAACATTTAAGTCTCTAATCCATCTTGAATTAATTTTCGTATAAGGAGTAAGGAAAGGATCCAGTTTCAGCTTTCTACTTATGGCTAGCCAATTTTCCCAGCACCATTTATTAAATAGGGAATCCTTTCCCCATTTCTTGTTTCTCTCCGGTTTGTCAAAGATCAGATGGCTGTAGATGTGTGGTATTATTTCTGAGGACTCTGTTCTGTTCCATTGGTCTATATCTCTGTTTTGGTACCAGTACCATGCTGTTTTGGTTACTGTAGCCTTGTAGTATAGTTTGAAGTCAGGTAGCGTGATGCCTCCAGCTTTGTTCTTTTGACTTAGGATTGTCTTGGAGATGCGGGCTCTTTTTTGGTTCCATATGAACTTTAAAGCAGTTTTTTCCAATTCTGTGAAGAAACTCATTGGTAGCTTGATGGGGATGGCATTGAATCTATAAATTACCTTGGGCAGTATGGCCATTTTCACGATATTGATTCTTCCTATCCATGAGCATGGTATGTTCTTCCATTTGTTTGTGTCCTCTTTGATTTCACTGAGCAGTGGTTTGTAGTTCTCCTTGAAGAGGTCCTTTACATCCCTTGTAAGTTGGATTCCTAGGTATTTGATTCTCTTTGAAGCAATTGTGAATGGAAGTTCATTCCTGATTTGGCTCTCTGTTTGTCTGTTACTGGTGTATAAGAATGCTTGTGATTTTTGCACATTAATTTTGTATCCTGAGACTTTGCTGAAGTTGTTTATCAGCTTAAGGAGATTTTGGGCTGAGACAATGGGGTTTTCTAAATATACAATCATGTCATCTGCAAACAGGGACAATTTGACTTCTTCTTTTCCTAACTGAATACCCTTGATTTCTTTCTCTTGCCTAATTGCCCTAGCCAGAACTTCCAACACTATGTTGAATAGGAGTGGTGAGAGAGGGCATCCCTGTCTTGTGCCAGTTTTCAAAGGGAATTTTTCCAGTTTTTGCCCATTCCGTATGATATTGGCTGTGGGTTTGTCATAAATAGCTCTTATTATTTTGAGGTATGTTCCATCAATACCGAATTTATTGAGCGTTTTTAGCATGAAGGGCTGTTGAATTTTGTCAAAGGCCTTTTCTGCATCTATTGAGATAATCATGTGGTTCTTGTCTTTGGTTCTGTTTATATGCTGGATTATGTTTATTGATTTGCGAATGGTGAACCAGCCTTGCATCCCAGGGATGAAGCCCACTTGATCATGGTGGATAAGCTTTTTGATGTGTTGCTGAATCCGGTTTGCCAGTATTTTATGGAGGATTTTTGCATCGATGTTCATCAGGGATATTGGTCTAAAATTCTCTTTTTTTGTTGTGTCTCTGCCAGGCTTTGGTATCAGGATGATGTTGGCCTCATAAAATGAGTTAGGGAGGATTCCCTCTTTTTCTATTGATTGGAATAGTTTCAGAAGGAATGGTACCAACTCCTCCTTGTACCTCTGGTAGAATTCAGCTGTGAATCCATCTGGTCCTGGACTTTTTTTGGTTGGTAGGCTATTAATTATTGCCTCAATTTCAGAGCCTGCTATTGGTCTATTCAGGGATTCAACTTCTTCCTGGTTTAGTCTTGGAAGAGTGTAAGTGTCCAGGAAATTATCCATTTCTTCTAGATTTTCCAGTTTATTTGTGTAGAGGTGTTTATAGTATTCTCTGATGGTAGTTTGTATTTCTGTGGGGTCGGTGGTGATATCCCCTTTATCATTTTTAATTGCGTCTATTTGATTCTTCTCTCTTTTCTTCTTTATTAGTCTTGCTAGTGGTCTGTCAATTTTGTTGATCTTTTCAAAAAACCAACTCCTGGATTCATTGATTTTTTGGAGAGTTTTTTGTGTCTCTATCTCCTTCAGTTCTGCTCTGATCTTAGTTATTTCTAGCCTTCTGCTAGCTTTCGAATGTGTTTGCTCTTGCTTCTCTAGTTCTTTTAATTGTGATGTTAGAGTGTCAATTTTAGATCTTTCCTGCTTTCTCTTGTGGGCATTTAGTGCTATAAATTTCCCTCTACACACTGCTTTAAATGTGTCCCAGAGATTCTGGTATGTTGTATCTTTGTTCTCATTGGTTTCAAAGAACATCTTTATTTCTGCCTTCATTTCGTTATGTACCCAGTAGTCATTCAGGAGCAGGTTGTTCAGTTTCCATGTAGTTGAGAGGTTTTGATTGACTTTCTTAGTCCTGAGTTCTAGTTTGATTGCACTGTGGTCTGAGAGACAGTTTGTTATAATTTCTGTTCTTGTACATTTGCTGAGGAGTGCTTACTTCCAATTACGTGGTCGATTTTTGAGTAAGTACGATGTGGTGCTGAGAAGAATGTATATTCTGTTGATTTGGGGTGGAGAGTTCTATAGATGTCTATTAGGTCTGCTTGCTGCAGAGATGAGTCCAATTCCTGGATATCCTTGTTAACTTTCTGTCTCGTTGATCTGTCTAATGTTGACAGTGGAGTGTTGAAGTCTCCCATTATTATTGTATGGGAGTCTAAGTCTCTTTGTAAGTCTCTAAGGACTTGCTTTATGAATCTGGGTGCTCCTGTATTGGGTGCATATATTTTTAGGATAGTTAGCTCTTCCTGTTGAATTGATCCCTTTACCATTATGTAATGGCCTTCTTTGTCTCTTTTGATCTTTGATGGTTTAAAGTCTGTTTTATCAGAGACTAGGATTGCAACCCCCGCTTTTTTTTGTTCTCCATTTGCTTGGTAAATCTTCCTCCATCCCTTTATTTTGAGCCTATGTATGTCTCTGCATGTGAGATGGGTCTCCTGAATACAGCAGACTGATGGGTCTTGACTCTTTATCCAGTTTGCCAGTCTGTGTCTTTTAATTGGACCATTTAGTCCATTTACATTTAAGGTTAAGATTGTTATGTGTGAACTTGATCCTGCCATTATGATATTAACTGGTTATTTTGCTCGTTAGTTGATGCAGTTTCTTCGTAGCCTCGATGGTCTTTACATTTTGGCATGTTTTTGCAATGGCTGGTACCGGTTGTTCCTTTCCATGTTTAGTGCTTCCTTCAGGGTCTCTTGTAAGGCAGGCCTAGTGGTGACAAAATCTCTAAGCATTTGCTTATCTGTAAAGGATTTTATTTCTCCTTCACTTATGAAACTTAGTTTGGCTGGATATGAAATTCTGGGTTGAAAATTCTTTTCTTTAAGAATGTTGAATATTGGCCCCCACTCTCTTCTGGCTTGGAGAGTTTCTGCCGAGAGATCTGCTGTTAGTCTGATGGGCTTCCCTTTGTGGGTAACCCGACCTTTCTCTCTGGCTGCCCTTAACAGTTTTTCCTTCATTTCAACTTTGGTGAATCTGGCAATTATGTGTCTTGGAGTTGCTCTTCTCGAGGAGTATCTTTGTGGCATTCTCTGTATTTCCTGGATTTGAATGTTGGCCTGCCCTACTAGGTTGGGGAAGTTCTCCTGGATGATATCCTGAAGAGTGTTTTCCAACTTGGTTCCATTTTCCCCCTCACTTTCAGGCACCCCAATCAGACGTAGATTTGGTCTTTTTACATAATCCCATACTTCTTGCAGGCTTTGTTCATTTCTTTTTCTTCTTTTTTCTTTTGGTTTCTCTTCTCGCTTCATTTCATTCATTTGATCCTCAATCGCAGATACTCTTTCTTCCAGTTGATCGAGTCGGTTACTGAAGCTTGTGCATTTGTCACGTATTTCTCGTGTCATGGTTTTCATCTCTTTCATTTCGTTTATGACCTTCTCTGCATTAATTACTCTAGCCATCAATTCTTCCACTTTTTTTTCAAGATTTTTAGTTTCTTTGCGCTGGGTACGTAATTCCTCCTTTAGCTCTGAGAAATTTGATGGACTGAAGCCGCCTTCTCTCATCTCGTCAAAGTCATTCTCCATCCAGCTTTGATCCGTTGCTGGCGATGAGCTGCGCTCCTTTGCCGGGGCAGATGCGCTCTTATTTTTTGAATTTCCAGCTTTTCTGCCCTGCTTTTTCCCCATCTTTGTGGTTTTATCTGCCTCTGGTCTTTGATGATGGTGATGTACTGATGGGGTTTTGGTGTAGGTATCCTTCCTGTTTGATAGTTTTCCTTCTAACAGTCAGGACCCTCAGCTGTAGGTCTGTTGGAGATTGCTTGAGGTCCACTTCAGACCCTGTTTGCCTGGGTATCAGCAGCAGAGGCTGCAGAAGATAGAATATTTCTGAACAGCGAGTGTACCTGTCTGATTCTTGCTTTGGAAGCTTCCTCTCAGGGGTGTACTCCACCCTGTGAGGTGTGGGGTGTCAGACTGCCCCTAGTGGGGGATGTCTCCCAGTTAGGCTACTCAGGGGTCAGGGACCCACTTGAGCAGGGAGTCTGTCCCTTCTCAGATCTCAACCTCCATGTTGGGAGATCCACTGTTCTCTTCAAAGCTGTCAGACAGCGTCGTTTGCATCTGCAGAGGTTTCGGCTGTGTTTGTTATTGCCCTGTCCCCAGAGGTGGAGTCTACAGAGACAGGCAGGTTTCCTTGAGCTGCTGTGAGCTCCACCCAGTTCGAGCTTCCCAGCAGCTTTGTTTACCTACTTAAGCCTCAGCAATGGCGGGCGCCCCTCCCCCAGCCTCGCTGCTGCCTTGCCGGTAGATCACAGACTGCTGTGCTAGCAATGAGGGAGGCTCCGTGGGTGTGGGACCCTCCCGGCCAGGTGTGGGATATGATCTCCTGGTGTGCCTGTTTGCTTAAAGTGCAGTATTGGGGTGGGAGTTAGCCGATTTTCCAGGTGTTGTGTGTCTCAGTTCCCCTGGCTAGGAAAAGGGATTCCCTTTCCCCTTGCGCTTCCCAGGTGAGGCGATGCCTCGCCCTGCTTCAGCTCTCGCTGGTCGGGCTGCAGCAGCTGACCAGCACCGATCGTCAAGCACTCCCCAGTGAGTTGAACCCAGTACCTCAGTTGAAAATGCAGAAATCACCGGTCTTCTGAGTCGCTCGCGCTGGGAGTTGGAGACTGGAGCTGTTCCTATTCGGCCATCTTGCTCCGCCCCCCCTTTATGCCTCTTTTATGCCTGCTGATAAGTTAAAACCTCCCTAGCCAGCCACTTGGGTTATTCACACAATGACTGTCATCCCTCTGCAACTCCTTTCCACACCCTGCAATCAAGGCTGCCTCAACTCTTTCCCACCCATTTATTTGGGCTTTCCAACCTCCTTGTCTAGAATCTTTCCTTACCTTCAGGAGAGGCCAATCAGAATCTACCAGAACTTGAAAGCCCAAATCATTGCTACTGGTTTGCTAGTCCAGAGCTTTTGCCTGAAGCTCCAGAAGCTGCTGACAAATGGATATCAGGGCAGTTATCCTGGCCCTGGATTCTCTTCCTTCACCAGGCTGTAGGTTCTTTGAAGGAGGTGGCTAGAAAAGCTGATGTAGAAGAATGAACAGAGTCAGATGGACTTAGATGCGAGTCGCGCTCTTACTGTCTCTGTGGCCACAGGCAGGTTACTTACTGTTCTTAATCACCTGTTTCCCCAAATGGAAGAGTGAACTAACAATTTGTCATAGAACTGTGGTGGAAATTCCATGAGATAGGAAATAAACATCTGGCATCCAAACACACTTACAACTTTTCGGTTTTTTTGAGATGCAGTCCCACTCTATCGCCCAGGTTGGAGTGCAGTGGCACGATCTTAGCTTACTGCAACCTCCACCTCCCAGGTTCAAACAATTCGACTGCCTCAACCTCCCAAGTAGCTAGGACTACAGGCATGCACCAACATGCCTGGCTAGTGTTTGTATTTTTAGTAGAGATGGGGTTTCACCATGTTGCCCAGGCTGGTCTTGAACTCCTGACCTCTACCTGCCTTGGCCAACCAAAGTGCTGGGATTACAGTCATTAGCCACTGTGTCTGCTTCCCCCCCTCGCCCCCCCACTGTATAATTCAGATTACTCAATTTAGGTTGGAGCTGCCTATGGTAACAAAGCATCCTTTTTTCTTTTCTTACTTTTTTTTTTTTTTTTTTTTTTTTTTGGCAGAACAGGCTATATAGAATATAAATGCAAACACTTGAAAATTTCACATTTATTCTCATTTCTCTCTAGGGAAGCAAAAAAAGAACTATTCTTCCTTGAAATGAAGACAGAAGGAAAAAGGGAGAGAGAACGGAAGAAAGGGGAGAAGGATTTTGGTGTGGAAGAGGGAGAGAGTTTATTTAATGTTTTTATATGAGAGAAATGGAATGTTATTCATCTGGAAACAGAGAAGTGCTTCCAAAACACTGAATTTATAAAGACCAATTCCTCCAGATTTCAAAAATATTACCAACACAGGTCAGCCTGCAAATCAAATATGTATTTTTCATTTGTTCCCCAATTCTATCCCTCCAGCTTTCTGAAGTAACCTGCATGAAAATCACTGTAGATGAGCCTTAAGCAACTGCTTGTCTATTTTCTTAACATGCTTGGCCAGGAGTTGTGAACATTGGCTTGGAAGACCTGGTTTAGCAGTGACCGTCAAAACACCTCACAACTTTGCACTGGGCACACACTTTGCTGAGTAGGGCAGTAAGTAAAATTGGGCTTTGGCTCACTGCAGAAAAAATGTTATCCTAAATATCCACAGTAAAAGGAAGTGGGGAGGTTCTGTTCTCATCAAGTAGTGAAGTTCACTAAAACGTATCAAGCCTCTCACAATGAAAATAGCAACTATAAATGTGAGAAAAATATCCCAGGTTCTATCTTCCACAGGTTACTGACTCAGTCCCTTTTGAGGATACTGAAGATATTCCCCAAAGGAAACCTGCATTACTTTTAATCTGCTATAGAACTTGGCTTTGCATCAGTCATCCCAAGAAATTCTAAGAACTTCAAAATGCATTAATCCTTAGTGAACAGGATCTGTGTAATATACTCATTCCAAGTGTTTTGGCAAAGTAGCCCTATGTCACTAGCTTAATTGGTGGCAGATTATTTTCCAGCTGTCAAATAATCTTTTCCTATTTAGGAGTCAGAAGTAAAAACATTCACTCATAAAGGAATTGAATAACTTGGAACGTGAACAACATAAGTATTTATTTGAAAAACACTTTCCATTTAAGTAAAATGGCAAATTAGCTAGAGTAGCTTCTCACTGCTAATTCTATTTGCACTCACAGTCACTTTTATTCATCATATTCAAAGATATTGCTACCAAAAATGATTTCACAAAGTATTTAGAAAAAATATATACAGTCTCTCTAATAGAAAGTTAATTAAAACAACAAAGCTAGGCAATATCAAGCTAAGATAGGAAACCAATTGACATGTATAAACACAAATAAATAAATATGTACAAAAGAATCTATGCCAACAATAGACAAAAATCTTTACAATGCGGTAAATGGTGACAAGAATGGAAAATATCTCAGGATCCTAGACTACAACTCTAACACAATGTAGTTTAATAACAGGGAAAAAGAAAAGAAAACATAATGAAAAGAGAGTCTGAATTGATGCTATTCGCAAAGGTAGGCTGAACTAAATTTAGGCTCCCCAGCTAAATTCCTGACCCTCATCTGATGGGGGCCTAAATGGAGGTGAGAACTGCATGCTTAGAACTGACAACAGAATTTGGCTCAATCTTTCAAATCCATTTACAAATGTTTCTGTTGAGCAATTTCTTAATTTTTTCTCATCTGGTTATTGAAAATTTCTAAAGTGGAGCTGACATTGTCAAATATGAAAAAAATATTTTTCTGGAGCCATATGAATATGAGTAGAAATCAAAAGCAAAGCCATTTTTGAAGCTATATCTTAATTACTATTGACTAAGAACTTTGGGCAGAAATCTGACTAGTTAGAAAGCTAACTAATTAAAATCTACCATGAATGTCTAAGGTATTGAGGGAAATGTATATGAATATTCAGTGACTAAGATTCATTTTCATCTATATGTTGTAACCTCTGCCAAAATAAGCAGCCTGTTAATATACGCCTATTGAAAAGGATTTGGCTCTGCTGTAGTGAATCTCAGTGACCTTAGATTTACTATTCTTTTCTACTGAATATAACCTTCCCTTGTGAAAGCCACGCTGGGTAATGCTCTTGTCTCCCAGGATGGTGTTGCAGGATGTTGCAAAATGGAACAGTAATAAAAAACCCACTACCTCATTATCTCATCATCTGCTGGAGCCGGGCAAATAGCTTCCTGATTGAAGCTCAGCAAAAGGTGAGAGGTCCCTAGGGTTGCTGTGTAGCCTGAAAGCTCTCCCATGTCTCAGACTGCAAACTGCCTGTTTTTTTGGGGGGCAGAGAGGAAGGCCTCTAGGTTCCAGGTTCTGAACTTTGCGTTTAAGCAGACTGGCTTTACCAGAACGTCTCCTTTTCTTATCACTTATCGGTGTTGCCTCCCAGAACCTGATACTTCCCAGATAACCCAGAGCAAATGTGAAAAAGTACAGCATGCACTGAGACCGATTTCTAAGAAACTACATGGATTCCATCATCTAAGAACAATTACAGTGTGGTCTCCTATACATTCATTAGCAAGCAAGCATTACTCAGAATAATCTGAGAGTTAGGTAAGCTGCATAACAGTATGCAAGGCTCCTATGCAGCAGCCGATCCATAAATAATACACCATCTATCTTGCCAGACCTCCTTAGGCTCTTATATACTATAACCAGAGGACTGACACACAAGGAGTTTTTAGACTAGCTATTGCAGACACAGCTGTTTATAAATTATTTTGATTATTATGACTCACCCATATGTCTCACTTCATATTCCTTGGAACAAAACTCTCAATGGGGAAATACGAGGCTTTCATTTGTGTGTTAGGAAATGTCTTAAAGTCTCCAAAGCAAGGACAGAACCAGAGAGTCTCAACTGTGTGTCTCCTAAAAGGAAAATTCCACTGCATACAGCTTGCCTAATGGAAATTCTCCTTCCTCCCCCAAGCCTATGGGCTTAATATACAGTAGAGGGGCAAAAGTAGAGGTGTAAGATCATTCTTAAACAACTCCTGCGAGGTCCACATTGATGGAACATCAACACTAAACTTAACTCGAATGTATGGGATTAAATTATACTTAATGCTTTGGCCCTATGCCTTGAATAGAATAAGTAAAATATTAGAAATTCATATAGCCTCATTTAACTAGGTCAACATTTTGGGAAAACTTTCTTAAGCATGTTATGGTTCTGAAGGAGTAATATTTAAAATAATAAAAAAATCCTTTGGGTCAAGCACTAAACAATCTTTTCTGCCTGTGGTTGAAATGTCATTGAAAATGAGAACATGGTACTGCATCCACGGAAAGTAACACTGGAATGGGATTTGTGGGCATTCAAAATAGTTACATTTTTTATTGTTGAGAAAGAAGACGCAGAAAATGGGTACAGCCAGATATAATGACTAGGTGGACTAAAATGAGCTCTATCTAGGGTCTTCCTCAGCGTTGCTTCTCCCTTGTCTCTAATTTGAATGTCTCCCCTGAATTATGATTACTCTGATTCAATTATACATTTTAAAAATCATAGCTTCTGTGGCTACTGAGTCATGTTGCTCTCAGTACTGAAGTTTTAGTGATGATGACAACTCTTCCATGGAAGAAATATATTAAAAAGAAAAATTATGAATTTCACAAAAGCCTTCTTAACAAAATACATTCCTTATATATATGCAGTTACCTAGGTAATAGCACATTTACATCGCTAGTTGCAGTTTTCACTGCTTGGAAATCTTCACATTTCTGCAGATTGATTTCTTTTTGTTACATTAAAGACATTAAAACTTTGTGCTGTGGCTGAAGGTGTCTGACATGATAATGTTTTTGTAGAAGTTGTCTGAATGAGCATTGCAATAACCCTTGACCTTATCAATGACCTGATGGACAGGGATGATTGATGTTTGATCTCCATCAGCATGGGCCAGTTTTGACAAGGACTTGTCCATGGAAGCATTGTCTGCAAGAAACGATACAAGAAATTAGGTTCAAAATGAGCTGGTGGCATGCCTACACCATACTGTATACTCCGTTTTGCACATTAAAGAAGAACAAAAGAAAATAAAGCTCCAATTCTTTCTTAGATTAGGTAATAGGCAACACTAAACTTCCATGTTTTTCTTCTTCTAAGAATACTCCTGATAGTCACTGAGTGTCAACTTGCCTTCTAGTAATTTGTACTGTGGCTTACTGTAAGAAATATTCTTGCATGTAGCAGAGCCAATGAAAAAATATTTGGAAAACCACTTCAAAAATATATGCACTATGGCTTGAAAGATGTACAAAATTCCAAGGAATTGGAATGTGCTGAAATATTTGTGGAAGAAATTATATCTAAGATATGTTTTCAAAAATATAGGAAGGGAAAAATGGGTAGGGGTGTATAACTGGCTATAAATTGATGGGTACAAGGGGATTTATAATAGGATCCTCTCTACTTTTTATATATGTTTGACACTTTTCATAATAAAAAATTTTACAAAATTAAATTTATAGGATTTTGGAGAATAAAAGCAAATGAAAATAAATATGAAAAGCTACTTTGAACGTATTTTCCCAAGGTTTTTAGTTGGATAAATGATTGGAATATAGCAAAAAGGGTACTTCTTATGAATTATTTTTTAATTATAGCAATCAAAGTTATTACCAGAAATATTTTAATAGAAAATGATTTATTTGTATTAATTATCTTATAGTTTCAGAACGATGTTATTGCTAACAGCACTATTATAGCAACTGATAGTAGTAAAAGACTGCTAAATAATTTTTTCTAAAATTTTCAGTATCATATATTTAAATGTTATTTCCTTATACAGAAAAGCTTTCTAAAATTGACTCAGAATGCTCTGAAACTCATTTACACTCTATTATCTATAAACACGTATGGTTGTCTTCATGTATCCTACAAATATCTTTTAAGTACCTCCCTCTCCAAATACACTTTAGGGAAAAATTCTACCCTCAAATTAACCAAATTATAGAAATTTTACACTGATAAAGAAGATATGAACTTTTATAAAGTATTCAGTTTCCTATGTACCTTCTTCATACATTGTGGAAGAGGCAAAAACTCTATCCTGAAAAACTTTTAGAAATCATGGCTCCGAAATTGGAATCTTCACTCCAAGGCTTTTTACATTTTGAGTATGCTGGACTCAGTATGTGACAAAACATTTAAAATCCATCAATAATTGGTAAAAGCCATTATCATCATGATATCTGTTGTCTCTGGAAACTATTCAAATTGCTTAACTATTATCTTGTGTTGAAGCAGACACTAAATACGATGAGGGCTAAAAAGGGAAATGGGATATTCAACCTACACTAAAGGATGCCAGAGAAAAGAATAGATGGTTCATGGAAAGAATGGACAAACTGAAGCATGGTGGAACAACTGAAGCATTTTCCAATATTGGTGAGGAAAAGGCTCAAGAAGTCATGACAAAAGGCCCCTCCCCATTAGGCTCTCAGCAAGCTGATTGATTCTGAGCTTCCTTTCAGTTCATATATTCACTAGCCATTGGTTTTCTGGTGGGGATTTTTCTATTGACTTATATATCAATAATGAATAATTGGTGTTCGGTGTTTTTAGAAAACCACATATCCTCAGAGATAACAAGGATATAGTCACTCTGCTTCCTTTGTAACTTCCAGTGGCATGTACTTTTAGAGATTTTGAACAGCCTCATTTCAACAATGTGATCCAATTTAGTGGGTCTTCACAGTTTAATAAAGCAAAATTCTGAATGAGGGCTGTATTTTTATATATGCTATTCCCAGTCTTCTGGTTAGATAGTACATTATGGGTAATAAAGACTTTGATTATAGTCGCAAATCTGAAAACCAGGGGCTAGGGGTATGAACTATTATTTGACCTATGCTGAAATTTCAAGCAGATAACAATTCTCACAAAGCAGGCTTGGAATTGACAATTTCACTTATATGATGACTTCTATGAATGTACCATGACATATCCAGAAATCCATATGAGCAGTGGAAAAATAAAGCATTTCATGCCTTCTACAACAAATCTTTTCTCAAGTACTGCTTTTTGTCATTATTTTACATAATGTGTGATCCACTCACTACAGACCATGGTACATTTCCTAGAAGGAGCGGCTTGCAGATACCCCATGCAGAGAAGAACCAGCACAGCACATACTATCATTCAAGATTTCAGAAATTCCAGTTCAGTGCAGAAATGTCATTGTGCTAGCTGAAAAGAACAAGCCATTTTGCTGATGCAGCAAGAATCTTAGCTTAATCCATGCAAATATTCTCTTATTACCTTGCAAAAAATTCATGCATTCAAAAAAGTAATGAAAGTTTACCTGAATGATCCACTTTTGTTGAAGGAATGCTCATAGGAGACATTATCTACACCATAAACATATGAATATCTAGATCAATTCCAAGAAATGAACCAACTAGATATCCATGATGATATGCAGTGATGTTTTCCATACCCTGAGTGATCCCCAGGATGCTAACTGTCCCACTGAGAACTGGCTGGGTGGCCAAAGCCTATGTGAAGTCAGTTGACTGTAAACCAGGATTTAGTATACTATTGAAGTAATGCCATATAACTAACTATATTCTCATCCTAGTTGTCAAGAACCCATTTAGCCCCAAGGGTTTTTTGTTAAGGGAAACAAGAACATTAAAGCATTCTAATGTAAATGATGAGATAATGGGTGCAGCACACCAACATGGCTCATGTATACATATGTAACAAACCTGCACATTGTGCACATGTACCCTAGAACTTAAAGTATAATAATAATAATAAAAAAAGGCTGAATGTGGTGGCTCACATCTGTAATCCCAGGACTCTGGGAGGCTGAGGCAGGAAAATTCCTTGAGCCCAGGAGTTTGAGACTAGCCTGGGCAAGATGATGAAATCTCATCTCTACAAAAATACAAAAATTAGACAGGTGTGGTGGTGCACACCTGTAGTTCTAGCTACTCGGGAGGCTGAGGTAGGAGGATTGCTTGAACCCAGGGGGCAGAGGCTGCAGTAAGCCTCTACCGTGAGTGTGCCATTGCACTCCAGCCTGGTAAACAGAGTGAGACCCTGTCTCAAAAAATAAATAAAATAAAATAAAATAAAATAAAAACAACAGATGAAATAAAAAGAAGAACACACAATATTTTAAAATAGTAAAGTCTGCCTTTGGACCTCCATCTCTGCATTTCCTCTTTTATCTTCTAGTCTGTTTTTCCCCGAATCCTATAGCCCTTTCTTTCCTTAATATTTTCAAAATGTCTCATGTTCCAAACTAACTGCCTTGTTATCTTCTTTCCTCTTTTAAGACTGGCATTTCTTCAGGCCAGCTATTTTCAGCTGTTTAAGAGGAAAGCAATTCGATTGGTTTAATTCCTATTTATTCATAACTGATAAGGCATTAAGTATTTGTATTTCAGAAGGGGAGGCAAAATCAGTATCAAATTTTAAGTATGGTTAAATAAAGTGAAAAAAATTCATTATAAGCAAAAGATATTTTGTGCCAAGGAACCACCAAATAAGTAGAATAATCTATCTTAGACTATACACCTGCCATCAATTTCTTTACACAGGTATTCTTAAGCAGAGGTACACAAACTTCTTTAATTTTATGCAAAATTGTGAAGATGATTCAAAATATGTACCTTTTTTTCTGGAAGAGAATAGCCTTCATTCATTTCCCCCCAAAATGTCAAAATGTCCTAGACTCCAAGAAACTTTAAGAACTGCTGTCCTAAGTTGCTCCAAGTTCTTGGATTTTTAATTAATTTTGGAATTAACGAACTCTCTAAACACTCAACACTTTTTCCATAGTACTATCATGAATCCCAGGCAGTGGCCACTCCAGTGGCAAGACGGAGAAGATGGTGCAAACAGGGACATGTATAAGCATTCAAATGTACACCAGGGTCATCTGCAATTCAAGTATTTGCAATATGAATAATTACAGATGCATCACACACCTTACTCCCTATTTGCAAAAAGCCAAGTATTAATCTTCTTTGTGCCATTCACCTCTGCTCATGTTTAATAGCTAAACAAATTAAAAATTAAAAAGTTATTTCCATTATCCTTTTAGAATTATCTTTAATTAGGAAAGTGCTCTGTTTTAAATGTTGACAGCTGTCTGCCAGGGGTTTAATTTAAAAGCAGCAATTCTATTATTTCCCTTTGAAAATATGAAAAGGTTACACATTTTCACATCATTCACTATCAAGTGCTGCAAAATATTACTATTTTTTTGAGATGGGGTCTTGCTATGTTGCCCAGGCTGTGGTGCAGTGGCTCAATCATATCTCACTGCAGCCTGAACTCCAGGGCACAAGCAATCCCCCCATCTTAGCCTCCAGAGCAGCTGGGACTCCAGGCATGTGTCACAGCACCTGGCTTAAATTCTTCTTTATTTCCATGGTGTCTTCAGGATTTTTCACATACATGTTCAGTGTCAGAATGTGCAGTAATTGCAAATATCGTGAAAAAACAGGATATTATGAAAGACAGTGATTCTTATAGCCCTGTATCACCGTCCAAATATTATGTTCTTTTCATATGTAATCAGCAATTTAAAGGGCAGTCATCAATAACATTTGCAATGGTTAAGGAATTAACTCTTAAATAAAATGTACATCCTAGATATTGTTTCTTCCTGTTCCCATGACAACTTTTCCAATAACTATCATACCATGCTGAAATAACCTGTAATTCAATTTTTAATTTTAAAAATATATAACTTTTAAAATAAAATACCATAATTTTTAAAGATAATCAAGTTTTTGAATTAAATGATGAAGTTACAATAATATACAGAGTGAATTATTATGGTTATATAGCTAGAGTTTGGGTTACAAAATTTTTAAAAGGACAAAATATTCATAAAGGTGTTTGGTGACATCTTCAAACATTTTTATTTTCATAAATCTAAAAGATGTACCCTCTCAGGCACTGTGATTCATCAATCTTCATGATATGCCAGTTTTTGCAATGAAAAATGTGATGAGAACTAAACTTGAGGACATCTTTAGACTCACCTGTGTGGCTATTCCTTTTGAAATAGGTGGTAGAGCTGGATTTAGATTTGGATGTAAGATAGGTTGAGTTGGAACCAATGGAGCTCGAAGACAAAGATTTTCCTAGATTATCAGAACTTTTCTTGATGATATTGGTAGCTGTCTTACTCCAATCTGAAAGAAAAATGACACCACTGTATCAATCTGCTTTATAGGGAATATGAACTGCTCTGAAAAAATCATCACTGCATTATTTATCTGGAGCATTTGATTTTCTGATATGCTGGCAATGGCTCAGAGAGGAGACTGACATGTAAACAATAAGAGGAAATTGATAATTTCTTACTTTGATCTTGTATATGTACTATTTAAAATCTCACTTTCAATATACCAAGGATGAGAAGTAACCACTAACAGTAAAAAGAAAAAGAAAGATAAAGAAAAAAGACAAAGTAGGTTTTTTTCAGTTTTTTCTTTTCTTTTTTTTTTTTTAAATACTGAGAAAAAATCTATTTGCCTAATAATGTAATCAGGGGTCTTAAAAATGTGGAAAGGTGAGTCTTGCATAGTGGAAGCTCTGGGTATATGGGTTGTTAAATTAGACATCAAACCTCGGGGAACTCATTTAACTCATGCTTCCCCTCTGCAGAATAGAAGGGTTGGGCCCAAAGTTCTCAGATCTCTTCCAGCCCTGATATTCTATGATTCCAAATAGGCATCTTCACATGCTCCACTTCAACAGCTTGCTACCACTGGGACTGGGTTGCTTTGACAATGGAAGACTGAATGACAAACTTTCCCATCTACTTTTAGATGTAAAATTTAATCAACAATCCTTTACCTGAGTTATCTGCTAACCGAAATCTACCACAGCAGAGATGCCGCCGCCACTGTTTCTGAACATTCTCCTTCATAGCACAGTGGAAGATGAATATAAATAAGCCTGTGACAAAAGAAAATATAAATATTTAAGCCAACTGACACATCTTTAAAGAGAAATCTTATAAAATACATGGATTCATTTTAATTTTAATTTTTTTACATCAAAGTCACTAAGAAACAAAGATCTTAAAGAAATGAATCTTACAGTATGTAGCAGACACTTTAATCCTTTAGAAGATAACATAAAGGCTCTGATAAAACTAAAATAACCACAGGGATCTGATTCTGTCTTTGCCTGTTCTGTTCAGCATTCATTATGACTTAACCTAAAAGCCAAGCTGAAATAAGCAACATTCAATTCTAGAAGTATTTAGTATTTCCCATATATTTGTCCTAAAATTATGTTAAAACTTTCCATACATATTTTAACAAAATAGAAAATGGAAAACACACATAAGCTCATCATCTGTTTCAATTTGTGTATTCTGAGCTATTTTACATATGTATATTACAGTTATATTCATAGTATATTAGCTTGGGCCATAGAAAAGTGGTATTTTTGCAGGTGAAACATGGCACCACATCAGCAAAATCATGTGGCTCCACCTGGCCTACTTTAGCCTTTCAAGATTTTAATACAGAAATATTTCCATAATGAGAGAGAGTCTTCATATTTATAGTCACTTCTTGTGCTTATCAAAATCTGTCATTTGTATCATAGAAGTCAATCCCTTTTAACTTTTCATGGCATTTGCTTCTGCATTTTAACCCTCTCCTTGAGGTGCCATCAATCTTTCTCTCTATTCCTCTATACTTGGTTATTGCCATTAACTTACAAGCATACTGTTAAAACACTTTTTTAAAGAACAAACAAAAAATTCTTCCCTTAACCTCCAATTTTCTTCCAGCTTCAATCTCTTTATTCCTTTTCCCAATAAAACTTCTTGAAATGGTTAACTTTCACTGCCTCCACTTTTTCTGACACCTTCTCATCTCCACCCAGTCCAAACAGATTGCTATCCACATCAGTGACCCCACTATGACCACTCTTGTAAGAATGATGGCGACTCCAATATTGCTGAGTTTCCCATGACCACTTTACTAGACCTCTCAGCAGCACTCAACACAATCAAACAGCCCTTCATTCTTGAGGTCATTTTCTCCCAGTTTTCTTCCTAGTTTGCTGGGGATTCCTTCTTGGTCTCTTTAGTAGATTCTTCTGCTTTACTCAAAAAAGGTTTACATGTCCTGACTAGGTCCTGGGTTTCTATCTCTTCTATGGTTACACTGCCACTTGGGGTACTAACACTTCTAAAATATAAGCACTACATAGTGATTTTTATATTTGGTTCTGCCCTTTCTCTCCCCTAACCCCCACCAGGATTGCAACATATATTGCTCATAGGACATCTTCATTGGGCTGTATCTTCACTTGGCAGCATTTCACATCCCAGATGTTCTGAACAGAAGTTCTCACAATCATGACCCTCAAATACACACACATCCCTTTAATTCTCAATGTGTCCAGCTCATTCCAGCCCAATACCATGCTGAATGCTCTTCTCCCAGATCTTTCCATAACACCTTCCTACCTATCATTCTGGTCTCAGACCAACTGTTAACTCCTCAGAGAGGCCCTCAGCAACCGTTATTTATTTTTTTAAATTTTAACCTTTAGTCACTCCCTTTCACATATGTACTTTTTTTCACAGCACTCTTCAGTATCTGACATTCTTGTATTCCTCATTTATTCATTTATTCCTTTGCTTGATGGTCTCTTACTAGCAGATAATAAGCTCCAAGAGAACAGGGATATTTGTGTATTCAATGCTGTGCTATTTCAAGAATTATGCAGGAACTTGATGAATGTTTATTGATGGAATAAATGGTAATCAAGATCAATCAACCATGTAGTCTACATGAGTTAATTGAATGCTTACATGTATACTCTAATGTGTTAAATGTGTTTGGAGATGGGGAGATTAAAATAGGAGTGAGCAGTCAAATTAAGAGGTAATAGGAATGAAATGAAAACACATTTAATGGAAAAGTTTCTGAAAAGCATGCAAATAAGTTGCTGAAGTTGTGTCCCAGTAAAATATTAAGCAGTATATCTACATAAGGGAGGGCTTTTTAGGGGATCTGGGGCTTGAACTGAACCTTAAGTTCAGTAGGGAAGTGAGGGAAGTTTTCAGGAAGGGTAATTAATTCAGTGATAATTTATTAAGCACTGCTAAGCAGGAGGCACTGTGTTTTAGGAGTTGGAGATTCAACGGCGAACAAGGTAGACCATCCTTGTATTCATAGAACAAAGAGTCTATTATGGAACGGCATAAATGTAAAACTTATGACAATCCTTTTAAGGGATCATTAAAACTTATACGTTCCTTTTGAATATGGAGTATTCATCAAGAAAACTACATTATAGCTTGTACAATGGAAAAAGTGGGGAAAAGTCTTAACAGTACTCTCTTTAGATGTGCATAAATTTGCAAAATATGTCTAAGGTTATGTTTTATGTCTTAATACAAAGATTCAAAGTAGCCCTTAGTTTTCAGAATAAATTATATTATTAGCAAATATTATTATAGAAAAGGAGCTTAATTTCTACATGATGGGTCCTGATCACAGTAAAATGACTAGGCTGATTTTCCTCTGGGTTTAGCTTGTTGTTTGGTGATTAACAAGCTCTGAGCACAAGCCCTGATACTTAATAGGTGCTGTCTATAAATTCCTATTTAAATTACTGAAGAAGCATTACATATTTTGACTTGCAGAAAAATGCCACTATAAAAGTACTGACTACATTTGGTCATTGATTTCAAGTAGATGACCAGCCCATAAAAAAATTCCTGGGGGCCAGGCGTGGTGGCTCACACCTACAATCCCAACACTTTGGGAGGCCGAGGCAGGTGGATCACAAGGTCAGGAGTTCAAGACCAGCCTGGCTAACATAGCGAAACCCTGTCTCAACTAAAAACACAAAAAATTAGCCAGATGTGGTGGTTGGCACTTGTAATCCCAGCAACTTAGGAGGCTATGGCAGGAGAATTGCTTGAACTCAGAAGGCAGAAGTTGCAGTGAGCCAAAATAGCGCCATTGCACTCCACCCTGGGTGACAGTATGAAACTCCGTCTCAAAAAAAAAAAAAAAAAAAAATCTTGGGAAATTCAAATACGTTGATCTCTGAGAGGTATGAATAAGGCATACAACAACCTAAGTAATAGTGCATTGCAGTTATTACTATTGTCATTTGATATTAATATATGGTTATATACATATTTACATAAATATGATTTTATTACTATATAATTTATTACTAATACTTTATTGGTAATTAAGTAATTTGTAAAGGAAATAAATCCTAATGATCTATTTCTTTGAAATGTTAGATAGGGTAGAGAAGTTTTTTTTTTTTTTTTTTTTAAGAGACAGGGTCTTACTCTGTTGCCCAGGCTTGAGTACAGTGGTGCAACTGTAGCTCACTGCAGCCTTGAACTACTGGGCTCAAGCAATCCTCCTGCCTCAACTTCTTACGTAGCTAGGACAACAGGCATGTGCCACCACATCTAAATAATGTTTTGTGGAGATGAGGATTTCGCTATGTTGCCCTAGCTGTTCTAGAACTCCTGGCCTCAAATGATTCTCCTGCCTCAGCCTCCCAAAGCACTGGGATTACAGGCATGAGCCATCGTGACTGGCTGGGAAGTTCTAATTTAACAAAAGAAAAGTTCTAATAAATATAAATCAATTTCAATTATTTAGAATGCAAACAAGCATCTCGTGAAGGTCTCTGTGCTCCAGGTTGGGGAGGAAGAGTTGGAGAGGGCACCGGCTGCACACTGTCCTGGCCTATGCTAGGGCATTACAAGTCTCAGAGTAAGGGAAGATTTTCTTCTATACTCAGAATCCCTCAGAGCAGGCTTTGCAGGCTGATCCTCCTTCACAGGAATTAAGGAATAGATATCACTCAGTTAGGATTTCATTCTCACACTCTACATGACTAAATCTCATTGCTTTTCAAAGCCTTTCCATACTTACTACATTCCCTAGTCAGGTTGCCAATATAGTAAATCCTTTCAATAAGCAAATATACTTTGTACCACCAGCACTTTGAATAGGCAAAAGTGTGTAAATAATTTGAATTGGTTACTAGATTATTTTAAGTTTTGAAGAGAGTGTGGCAGTTACACAGTAGAGTGGACTGAAGGAAGCCTGAGGTAAGGTAAATAGAGGCTACAGATGATGGAGGCTGCAGCTCTAGAGAAGGAAGTCCGCATTGTCTCAGCTTACTCTATTTTCCTTTAACGGGGTCAGAATTTCCAGAATTTGTTCTTGGAGGTATTTCTGTCACACAGCTAGAAATATAGGTAACTGTGTATTCTTAAACAATTGTTTAACAGAGACACATTTTAGAGCTGGAGGGGAATATAAACTTCAATGAAGGTCTTTCGTTCCTAGGCATTAATCCAGGTATTATTTATTAGAGGTCCTCACATTTAGCAAATGATTTTTAGTTCTGGGTAGAAGGAAAAATTGCTGAATGTTGCTTCCCTTAATACTCTATTATTCTTTTGTAACACCTAGTAGTTTTTCTGCATGCTATATATCCCGGAAAAAAAAGTCAGAGGTTGAGTCTGGTGTTCTGAGGATATCAGAAAAGAATCAGGTCACAGACTCAGTTTCTTAGCCTTGTTGGGTACTAAAATGTGAATTATTTTGAGAATCAGATGCTAACCACAGTCAGAGAGGATAATGTTTAAGATAAGACTGACTTAATAAAACAGTTTTTTAGATTGTATAGTGCTGTCCTGTATCATAATTATATAACACTAAATGACATTGTCTATTTTTAAGTAACCATTGTGGTCTGTAAATATACAGGTACTTAATAATTTTTGGAAACACTGGAGAGGAGAAGTCATTTAAATGTTCTACCTTCCACTATGAATTGTGATGCTATGGAACAAAATTAGATAATAAGAGTAACAAATTAGAATTCTTAGGAATGAATATACTTTAAATTTTAAGGTATTGTATTTATAATATATATATGGTCAATCCTATAATCTTGAGATACATTTCTATTTTAAATAAGAATAGGATTCTCATAACAGGTTATTTTACTATTTGTAGTAACTAGCCCTTTTTTTTCCCCCATGAATTTAAGTTAGTCTAGCAATAAACATTATACCAAAATTCCTCCAGGACAAAATATCCCTTTTAGAGTTTAGTAGCGGGCAGTGTGGCAGGCACCTGGATCTGTAACAGCACACACAAGCAATATGGAAAGAAATTCTGAACACTTCAGGAAGGAGCAGTAGAAAATGAAGACAGAGAGTCAAATGCACCTGGAGGCTAATGTGAGAAAACATGGCTATTCCCTCTTAAATTCTGAGGTTGAGGCTTTTGTTTTTTGTTTTGTTTTGTTTCCTCCATCTACTTATAGATTTCGGTGTTAGAAGCAGGACTAAAATCACAAACTTTAATGGAGTTCTACGTTGACAACCAAGAAAATCTGTCTGATTTCTCATTTCAATCTCTGTTTCTTTCGTTTCAAGATGGAGTCTGGCTCTATCGCCCAAGCTGGAGTGCAATGGTGCGATCTCAGCTCACTGCAACCTCTGCCTCCTGGGTTCAAGCAATTCTCCTGCCTCAACCTCCTGAGTAGCTGGGATTACAGGCACGTGCCACCATGCCTGGTTAATTTTTGTACTTCTAGTAGAGGCGGGCTTCACCATATTTGCCAGGCTGGTCTCAAACTCCTAAGCTCGTGATCCGCACACCTCAACCTCCCAAAGTGCTAGGATTACACGCATGAGCCACCACGCCTGCCCTTTGCTTTCTATCATTTTTTTCCCCTTTGCTAATCTTCATATCACCTAGGAAATATATGCTCTTCTAGCTTTCTGGAAAGAGCATTAAGATGTGACCAGAACCAGGACAATCAGGTTTTACTTTTCATGGTACTTGAAGCTTTGTTTAACATTGTCCATGAAAGGTAGAAGCTAAAATGGCCCAAAAGATTGAACACAGAATTAAAGCTTTTACGTCATCCTGAAAAGCTAGTGCCAGTTCAAGAAATCTTCATATATCACAAAAGGGAGTTCATGATAGACCTCTTCTGGTGCATTTTAGCCTGGAAAACTATCACTCTGGATAATCCAAGCCAAAATTCCTTAGAATTTTCAGCTTGATAACTGCCTTGATTCTTTAAGAATCCATTCTATGCTAGTACAATAAGGAAAAAAACCTTCACTCTTGTTAGATGAGCAGATTCCTAATCAGCTCTGTAAACTTTCATCCCATCCTTAGCCCTGCCTTCCTTTCACTTCCATCTTTCACTAACCAGAGGTATATGCTTACCTTTAAAAAAAAAAAACTGTAATTATGAATTGAAAATGTTTTAATTCTCAGTAAAATTTGCAATTTCCTCATTTAAAATAAATAACATTTTAATTGTAATGGAGAAAGGGTGTTGCAAGTAACACACAAGTGCTGAAAGTGGGCCTACGGGGGTTGTTAGGACAGAAAATGTATCGAATGCCAACTTGTCTAATACTCCTAAGAGAAAGACTCTTATGGGCCAAGGCTGGTTCAGCAAATATAGTGAAGGAAGGTGGTGAACAAGTAGCCAAGAAGGTTTTCAAAACTTGGAGTGAGAAACATTCTGAAAAATCTCAAGTAGTGAATTTAACTTTTGATATCTAATCCTTTCATCTACCAGAGAACACATTCAAGTAGCATGTTTGAAAAATAATAATACACCCATTTCTAAGTATTGATATTATGTTTACCGTAGATTGTATGGGGTTGTGTTCAACCTTGGTCTTATTAGAGCTATTTAACGATTCAGGGGGGAAAAGATACACTTAGATATTTAGGCTAGAAATTTGGCTCCCACATAGAACTCATTCCTTTCGCTTGTTTTAAACAACGATCCATGGCTTTCTGGGCAAATGTAAAATGAGTAGCCAAAGGGATGTTCTCATATCTTTCTGGTTATCAAAAGTTAAAGAATTTCTAGAAACAGTTTCCTTGGATACTACTATACAGTAAAATTCAAGGCAATGCATATTATAATGTACTTGGTGTTCTAAAAAGTCCCTTTGAAGCATCTAGGTAGAGAGGGGGGAAACAGACAACCTTGGGTCCTCATCTCTTAGAGTTCTTCAGCAACTAAAAACCACTGACACTTTCAGCAGAATTATCATCAACAAACTGGATAAATATTCTAAGTTGACTTTTTTTCTTCCCTTGGATAATAAATATCCAGAAATACAATTAAAGAGAAGACTGCAGATATAGATAACTTCAGGGATGTGAGATGCATTACAGTGGGTAGTAATGACTGGTGTTTTAATCAGGTCACGAGCATAACATACTCTGGCAGGTTTTTTGTTTTTGTTTTTGTTTTTGTTTTCCCCCCCCCCCCGCCGAGACAAGGCCTCACTCTGTCGCCCAGGCTGGAGTACAGTAACATGATAATAGCTCACTGTAACCTTGAACTTCTGGGCTCAAGCAATTGATTTGCCTCAGTCTCCTGAGTAGCTAGGAATACAGGCACACCACTGCACCTAGTTTTTCTATTTTTATTTTTGTAAAGATAGGGTATCACCAAATTGCCCAGGTGGGTCTTGAACTCTTGGTCTCAAGAAACCCTCCTGCCTTGGCCTCCCAAAGCACTGGCATTACATGTGTGAGCCACTGTACCTGATCAGTTCTGGAGTTTTGATGGGAAAAATTGGTTAAAAACGAGTTATAGCAGATATTTGGGAAGTAGCCACATACTCTAGGTACCACTGATTTTTGACCATATTAGTCTAGGTGACCTCTGAGCTCCTGAGTAGCCTGTGTCCAAATCTTTAAACAGCTTCTGTTTTCATTTGTCACACAGACACAGTCAGCTAGCTATGTGGCTGGGGATCTTGAAGGGTTTATGGCTCTCTCTGGAAACTTCTTAAATCCTCCTTTCATACTACCAAGGTGCCCTTTAGAAAATTATTTCTGTGGCACAAAATGCCCTGCCAAAGGGTGAGTAATTTATTTCCTTGCAGCGTGTAATGTCTCAGCCAACCTGATGTTTCACTTGTGAGGGATTGAATTGGTGGGTCATCTCTTTACCTTGGCACCAATTCAATATGTGTATTATACATGTGATTATGTAACAGCTCGACTTTCGTGAGGCCCCTAACCTCAGCCTCCAGTGGCAAGTGACACTTCATTGATATTTAGCATATTTCATCTCATACTTTGACTTAATTTTCTTAGTTTACCAATACAATAATAATAATATGCATTTCTCTAAATTACTTATGCTGAATAAGGGTAAGAGATTATATTATCCTCTACTCATTTAATATATAGTTAGTAATAGCTCTTTTTTGAATGGAAATAGAATACTCTCTGCTGCATAGCAATTTGTATACCACAAAATTTTCTGCTTGTATTCTTTAGAAAAAATTAAAAATTTTAATACAGTGATATGCCTGTTTTACCTTGGAAAACAGCAAAAATAGCAAAAGCAGACAGATGTGTAATTCAAGTATGTTAAGAGAAGGTACATTTATCTTTTAATTTTTGCAGGAAAAAAATCAACAAAATGCTTACTCTGTAACTTAATCAAATTAAGTAGGTGATATGCTTTGGCTCTGTGTTCCCATCCAAATCTCATCTTGAATTGTAATTCCCATAATCCCCAAATGTCAATGGAGGGACCTGATGGGAGATGACTGGATCGTGGGGATGGTTCCCCCATGCTGTTCTTGTGATAATGAGTGAGTTCTCATGAAATTTAATGGTTTTATAAGTGTTTGGCAGTTCCTCCTTCACACGCTTTCTCTTGCCTGCTGCCATGTAAGATGTGCCTGCTCCCCATTCTGCCATGATTGTAAGTTTCCTGAGGCCTCCCCAGCCATGTGGAACTGTGAGTCAATTAAACCTCTTTCCTTTATAAATTACCCAGTCTCAAGGAAGTTCTTTATAGCAATGTGAAAACTGACTAATACTGTTGGTAAAATTAAAAGACCAAAGCATTATCCTGTGGATAATTAGAAAATAATAAATTTGGTTTCAGCCGTAATTCAATTTATGATGTCATTTGCTTATTTAAGTAGGTAAAATTTTTATAATCAAACAGATAGTAACAATTTTCTGATACCCATTTAACATAATTTTTGGCAATTAAATTATACAGTTATAATTATACATAAAAATAAAAATACATGCTAGAAATAAAAATATAAAACATAAAAATGAAAATAAAGCATATATAAAATTTTATATATAGACTCTTCCAATTTATGTGAGTACCCATATAATTACACATGTATATGTGTTTATACATACCCCTTCATATATTTCCAAGAATCCTGAAAGATTAAATGGATTTTTTAATATGCTTGAGTCAAAGTTTTGAAGACATAAACAAATATGACAAGAAATCTATCAAAAGTAATGTATATGCCCTGATATGGTTTGGCTGTGTCCCCACCCAAATCTCATCTGGAACTGTAACTCCCACAATTCTCACACATCACAGGAGGAACCCAGTAGGAGGTGATTGAATTATAGAGGCAGGTTTTTCCTGGGCTATTCTTGTGATAGGGAATGAGTCTCATAAGATCTGATGATTTTAAAAATGGGAGTTTTTCTTTACAAGCTCTCTCTTTGCCTGCTGCCATCCACATAAGATGTGACTTGCTCCTTCTTGCCCTCTGCCATGATTGTGAAGCTTCCCCAGCCACATGGAACTGTAAGAGCAATTAAACCTCTTTCTTTTGTAAAAGGCCCAGTTTTGGGTACATGTTTATCAGCAGTGTGAAAACAGACTAATCCAGTAAATTGGTACCAGAAGTATGGTGCTGCTGAAAAGACACCCAAAAATGTGGAAGCAACTTGGGAACTAGGTAACAGGCAGAGGTTGGAACCATTTGGAGGGCTCAGAAGAAGACAGGAAAATGTGGGAAAGTTTGAAACTTCCTAGAGACTTACTTTAATGGCTTTGACAAAAATGTTGATAGTGGTATGGACAATAAGGTCAAGGCTGAGGTGGTCTCAGACGGAGATGAGGAACTGGTTGAGAACTGGGGCAAAGGTGACTCTTGCTATGTTTTAGCAAAGAGTCTGGTGGCATTTTGCTCCTGCCCTAGAGATTTGTGGAACTTTGAACTTGAGAGAGATGATGTAGGGTATCTTGCAGAAGAAATTTCTAAGTAGCAAAACATTCAACAGGTGACCTGAGTGCTGTTAAAACTATTCAGTTTCAAAAGGGAAACAGAGAAAATAAGTGGAAAATTTGCAGCCTGACAATGCTATAGAAAAGATAATGCCATTTTCTGAGGTGAAATTCAAGCCAGCTGCAGAAATTTGCATAAGTAATGAGTAGCCAAATGTTAAATATCAAGATTATGGTGAAAATGTCTCCAGATCATGTCAGAGATCTTTGCAGCAGCCCTTCCCATCACAGGCCTGGAGGCCTAGGAGGAAAAAGTGGTTTCATGGGCCAGGCTCAGGGTCCCTATGCTGTGTACAGTCTAGGGACTTGGTGCCCTGTGTCCCAGCTGATCCAGCCGCCACTAAGAGAGTCCAAGGTACAGCTCAGGCTGTTGCTTCAGAGGGTAGAAGCCCCAAGCCTTGGCAGCTTCCATGTGGTGTTGAGCCTGTGGGTGCACAGAAGTCAAGAATTGAGGTTTGAGAACCTCTGCCTAGATTTCAGAAGATGAAACGCCTGGATGCCCATGCAAAAGTTTGCTGCAGGGGTGAGGCCCTCATGGAGAACCTCTGCTAGGGCAGTACAGAGGGAAATGTGGGGTCAGAGCCCCACACAGAGTCCCTACTGGGGTGCCACCTAGTGGAGCTGTGAGAAGAGGGCCACCATCTTCCAGATCCCAGAACGGTAGATCCACTGACAGCTTGCACTGTGTGTGTGAAAAAGCTGCAGACCCTCAATGTCAGCTTGTGAAAGCAGCTGTGAGGGAGGCTATACCCTGCAAAGCCACGAGGATGGAGCTGCCCAAGACCATGGGAACCCACCTCTTGCATCAGTGTGACCCAGATGTGAGATATGGAGTTGAAGGAGATCGTTTTAGAACCTTAAGATTTGACTGCCCTGCTGGATTTTGGACTTGCAGTGCACCTGTAGCTCCTTTCTTTTGGCCAATTTCTCCCATTGGAATGGCAGTATTTACTCAATGCCTGTACCCCCATTGTATCTAGGAAGTAATTAACTTGCTTTTGATTTTACGGGCTCACCGGTGGAAGGGACTTGCCTTGTCTCAGATGAGACATAGGACCGTGAACTCAGAGTTAATGCTGAAATGAGTTAAGACTTTGGTGGACTGTTGGGAAGGCATGATTGGTTTTGAAATGTGAAGCCACGAGATCTGGGAGGGGCCAGAGGTGGAATAATATGGTTTGGCTGTGTCCCCACCAAAATCTCATCTTGAATTGTAACTCCCACAATTCCCAAGCATCATGGGAGGAACCCAGTGGGAGGTGATTGAATTATGGGGGCAAGTCTTTCCTGGGCTGTTCTCCTGATAGTAAATGAGTCTCACAAGATCTAATGTGTTTAAAAATTGGAGTTTTTCTGCACAAACTCTCTCTTTGCCTACTGCCATCTATATAAGATGCGATTTGCACCTCCTTGCTTCCCGCCATGATTGTGAGGCTTCCCCAGCCATGTGGAACTGTAAGTCCAATTAAAGCTCTTTCTTTTGTAAATTGCCCAGTCTCGGGTATGTGTTTATCAGCAGTGTGAAAACGAATTAATACATGCCCTGACACCACAACAGACCCAGCTCAAACACTTGCTCCCACACATCCCACCTCCATAACATTACATGGTGACCCTGCTGACTTTAAGGTGCTCCCCTGCAAGCTAAATCTAAGAAGGACTAAAATATGTTTAGCATAGTTTTAGCTTTCAGGATGTTGCTCTGCATTCTAAAGCTTTAGCCATTGTTAAATATTATAATGACAGGTATCCATTAACTATAATATTGTATTAACAAGAAGACTCCTTACTCTAATCATTCTAGAAAAGTAAGAGCTTAATGAGCAAATCAATGATGAGTATTTTGTAGCAGCATGCTTCCTAAATTTCCCTTGGCTCTGTGCACATCTCTCTAGCTCTCCCATCCCTACCACAGTCTAAAATACTGGACCACCTCTTCCCCAAACACTGTGAGAGTCTCCTCCTACCTGCTCTGCCTACAGATACTACTGGGCAACTCTAATCCATTCACTACATTATGTCCAGCTTTATCTTTACAAAGTGCACATTGAATCACTCCACCTTTCAAAGACTTCCTATTATGTTTGTAAAGATTGAAATACAGAGCCTTCTGGTCTAGTCCTTGCCTCTCTGTTGTGCCTCTCTGCTTCGTCACTATCTTGCCCCTTTGGTGTTCTCAGGATATATGAGTTTCCTTTTAATACCTTGAATATACATTGTAATCACCAACTACAGCAAATTTTTTGCACATGAAATGCCCAGTATCTCAAATATTCTTCTTCCTACTCTTACTCCCATCTTTCTCCTAGTTAATTCCTATCGATCCTCCTGATTGCAGCTTAGATATCATGTTTTTTTGTAAAATGTTCTCAGTGTCACATGGTAATTTTTATAGAGCAATATATTTAATTAACCTGTCTCCCCTACTAGAATATAAATTCCATGAGGCAGAGGGACCACATCATGATTTTTGCTGGAATGACAAATATCAAAAAGAAAAAATTAGATAAAATGTAGTTTGCCTCCTTACTACCTGAGTTCATTTTGCATTCACTGAATCATTTCTTTAAGCTGTCTGAATTCTACAGGCTTCTTTTAACAAAGCATATACTTCTAACAACAAAGGCTCTCTTGGAAGGTTCTGAAAATGACTCAATGATAAAAACCATTAAGTACATTTCCATAGCATCCTAAGAAGTTTCGGCACAAGTCTGGGCAGCAAGCAATTGTTGGTAGACTCCTGTGCTCTGCATCACTGCTTTTTAATTTAAATTTCTTTCTGGGAGGTGTTTTAATATAACTAAATGTGCTGAAATCTGTTCTGCATTTATATGATTTAAAATTAGTCTTAAAAGTCAATGATTTATGAAGAACACTGAGTTGATGATGGTTTACAACATTTTTCCCTCCTGACAGGGGACCCATGCTGGGAAAAATAAAACATCCCAATTCTCATTAATGGAAACAGAGCTGAACAGACAACTATAGCTGTTGAAGGTTACTGAAACTGCCAGGAAATTCTAAAAGCAAAACCAAGGTTGGGCTGGCAGATCAATGTGCCTTTTATGTACAATCCTGAAATATAAAACCATGGAATTTCTAATGTTAATGGATACTTTTGTCAATATTTATTCAGGCACTTTTATGTTGTATATTATAGAAGAGAGTAAATAGAGGAATACTCACTTTATAGAGCTAGATCCCAATAAAGATGTATTTATATGCTACATACTCATTTTCCAATTTTTGGAGGTGCACTTAAGGCTTATTATTCTATTGACTAAAGATAGCGAATCTGCATATTTCCTTTGTTATAAGACAATGAAGCTGAATAAAATTTGCTGAAGTAGTTAATACATATTTATGCCAGAGGCATCTCAGATTGGATTAGGCCATCCCCAAAGCCTCTTTCTCCATCTAGCAATCCATTAATTCACCAATCATTAAGCACCTACCATATGACAATTATTTTTTGCACTTCACAAGCTAGTGGAAGAGCATGGGAGATAGGCAGTAACCAACTGTCCCCTGCAGGTAAGTACAGACTTTCTTAAAACACACCTGCAGGGAGTACCCACCTTGGCACCTCATTTGGTGCGTAATACAAATCTGCTTTCCACCCCAGCTCAGATATATTCAGCAATTTCTTCCCCAGACATCTACAACTGCAAGACCAATAGCTTCAGTCAAGCCATTTGCACTGCTCTACTCAGAAACATTCCAAGCATTCTAATTTCTTTTGGAGTGTTGGCCTCATGGTGCTTCTGCACATTAAGGCGTTTCATCAACACTACAGGGTATATTCACAAAATCTTAAAGAATGCCATTTAATGATCTAAAAAGACAATTTATATTCACTTAAGCTTAAAAGCTAAATTTATTATAGAGTACACTATGGTATGTATTATGGAATAAGACGTATGACTGCAAGCTCTTTGAAGGAAGCCCAGTATTTTTATGCAAAGCAGATCATTGACAAATGTTTGTTGAATTGTTGAACTGTGAAAAGTTCAATATATCTCATAAAAAGATAAAAGTTTCTAAACTGCAGTGTTGGTATTTATTCTGAAATCAAAGGAACCAAAAATCAAGGTGAACTGCTACTGTTCTTAGATAGACTCTAAAAATTCTTCTGGCCATCAATGGTAAATCTACAGGGGACAAGGATCTATAAAGAGCACCAACATTCAGCAAAACTGTGAGGAAGGTAACTTGTCTGTGTATCCCTTTAAACTCCCTGTTCAGTTCTCAGCTAGATACTTCCCTTGCTCCATATTCATTCATGAAATAATATGCATTTATGGAGTACTTACTGTCTGCCAGGTACAGTGTTCTAGGTGCTTGGGATATATCACTGATAAAAAGGCAGAATTAACATTCTACCTCATTTATCTATTCAAGACCCTTTTAACAAGTGACCACAGTGCACCTGGAACTATATTCAGCACTTGAAATAGTGACGCAGAAACTTAACATGGCATCTGTCCAAAAGTGAAGCTGCTTGCTAATATGACAAAATTAGAAAGCAGAGACTATTCATGTACAATTTATCTTACCTTGTAATGAATTGAAGATGGAGAAGAGGTACATGAAGGCGATATTTAAGGGGCCCCAGGCAAAGAATGCAAAACCCCACGTCATGCCCAACAGAAAGGTCAAGCTAACCACACTGCGCAGGTTCCTTAACACTTCTTCTCTCAGGGTCCGGTTGCTTCTCTTGCCATTCCTCCCACAGATCTGCACCATTACCACAATGAACATGGCAATGTTTAGAAAAAACATGACTCCAAAATATCCAGCACAGGTCACATAAAATATGACTGGATCCTGAATCCAACAGCTTAAGAAAAAATAAATGAGAAAGAAAAAAGATGTATTACCATGTCCTGTTTACCTAAGACTCTTCTCAGCTTAGTTGGGGCTACTGCAGATTTTCCTCTCAAATGCCTTTAGAAAGTCACTTTACTTTCTTGGACCTCAGTTTCTTATTCAATCTCTTCATAGGTCTTTTGTTCATTTGTTTTTGGATGGCCATTGTCTTACTATCTAGGTAGACAAAGAAGACAAGGTGGCTTCCTGAATTCTGAGTTGATATGAAAACACTTTGGTTGACTTGCTCCAAGCCATGTCTAACTTCCTTTTCTCTTGGGTGCCTGTACACTAAGAATGGGAAATTTAAAAACTCATTTTTGGTCTCCTTTGTATTTAAGGAGTGGCCGTATGACATCGTTTTATAAAGTGATATGAAAGTAGAAGTCTGCCAAAGGATTTTTGGGAGAGCTATTACTGGTAGACTCAACTGGCAAAGCCCTTATTCCTTCTTCCAGCTTCAAACGTACAAGTGAGCTATGGAGCTGCAGCCAGCATCTTCTGTCCAATGACACAGTGGTCAAGCCACCTGCAGAGTTGTTGGCCCTGACATTTTTAGCCACAAAATCAATACCAGTGATTGCCACTACCGTGTTTCTTGTCATGTGCAGAGTAAACTCCTACTCACTTAAGTCACAACTAGTTGTGAGTTTGTTACTGTGGTAAAATAATTGCTACTAATATCATTGCTGTAGATGAGGCAAGACCTTATTATAATTGAGATTAATATATAGATGCTTGTCATGCACAATTACATAGCTTACAATGATTACAAAACATCCCAGTGATATGGAGAAGAAGATACTTGATACTTAGAATATATAGACTGGATAGTAGATGAAAGAAATTTTAAAACTGTATGATATGCAAAGTTGTCAAATAATACAATTTGCAGATGTCCTAGTGCCTAATCAATTCTATGGAAATTCTTAAGACACCTCGAAAATTGGATAAATGATTTAAAGCAATTACATTCATCTTGAAATTCTAGTAATTCATCTTGAAATTCTAGCACAAATGGTTATTATTCTGGGCCATGTCTTCCACGTTGGAACAAAATCTCCACAAAGGCAAAAGCTGTCCTGCACATCTTTGAATTCTAGAAACTAACATGATTCTTGCATATAGTAAATTATCAACGAATGAAATTTCCTAATGGTATAGTAGTTTACTAAATAGTACTTTAAAGTTCTGAATGAGTTGATGAACATACTTCTAAATTCTTTTATTTAGAAATTATTTATTGATTTCTACTTTTAATGTATGTCGTTATAAATGTCCCTGAAACAATACAGATTGTCCCTAGAGCTAACGTTTCTGTTACACATAGAAGTTCTTCTAAAATTCTGGAATTCCTGACCTAACCCCATTATTTTTCCCTAGTTCTTGTGGGGTCTTTCGAGTGCCACTTTACAAATATTAGAGAAGGGAAGACTGCGAAGGAATGGGACAGAGATTGGATAAGTGATGTAAGCGGGTTTGTTTGTTTTTAAGATGGAGTCTCACTCTGTCGCCCAGGCTGGAGTGCATGGCACGGTCTCAATTCACTGCAACTTCTGCCTCCCAGATTCAAATGATTCTCCTGCTTTAGCCTCCCGAGCAGTAGCTGGGATTACAGGCGTGTACCACCATGTCCAGTTAATTTTTGTATTTTTAGTAAAGATGGGATTTTGCCATGTTGGCCAGGCTGGTCTCGAACTTCTGACCTCAGGTGATCCACCCAGGTTGGCCTCCTAAAGTGCTGGGATTATAGGGTGAGCCACTGCGTCCAGCTGTTGTAAATGTTATCCATCCATGAAATGTGCACAGATATGTGGCATTGTGGGTCCCATTTCAGAAATAGGCTCTTTATTCATTCAGTAATTTTTTCAATCAACATATATTTAATTGAATACCCATGGTGGATTAATAAAATATGAGAGCAGTAACTGCCCAAACTGAACAATACAAAAACCTTAATCTCAATGATCTCACAATCTGAAAAGAACTTTCAAAATTGTTTAAGAACTTGCTGATCTCTCCATTCTCTAAATTTCGACATAACATTCCCATTGGCATTGAATCATTCACTCTCTGTCTGATACTGCTATTTAACTCTCTTGAAGATGTGGGTGAGTCTGAGGAGGTGAGAGTGTTATGAAATCTTCTGAAATAGAATGGGTCTTCCGAGGCTAAAAAAACAGACTCTTAGGCATTTTCTCAATTCTTCCATATGACAGAGTACAATGTTAATATGAAAAAGTGTCTCAAACATTTCAGGGCATTCAACTGAATTAATCTGTGGTGTAGCAGAGACTTTGGCAGTCATGCGAATAAACATTAACCTTTTAAAATGAAAGCCCTGTTATTGGCATGGAAATTAACTAATGCTAAATTTCAGGAAACAAAGGATATCTACTCATCACAAAAAGTTTTTATTACTTACAATTCATCACCTTTTTCTTTCCCGTAACTTTCTTTTCCATAGACTTCATTTTTGTTTCTGCTCGCTAGAACAATTGACACCACTAAGGCAGGCAAACCTGTTAGAAAAACACCATGACACAAACTCTTTTGAAGCATCTGAAACTGCTTCATAAGACAGCTAATGAAATGTAAAGAAGAGAGATAAAAAGAAGAGAAATGCAAGCAAGTCAACATTCCATATCCCAGATTCAAACTTCTTAGAAATGGCAACTTGGTTAACAACATAATCCCCTCCTTGGGGTTCAATGTCCAACTCTAACTGGCAACAATCCAAACCTACTCTTAAATGACAGATATTTAAATAAAATTCTGTTTGCTTAGTGGGACTCACTAGAAAACCAGAACCTGATTTGTATCAAATCTAGCACTAGTGAATGTGGTTTCATTAATTAAGAGTGGCAGAGTTTAGGCAGACAAGGTCATTATAGCCTATTCTGCCTCCTTCTATGTAAAGAAAACTCTTTAGAAAAAGGGGAGGAAAAGCAAGGGGGTTATAAAGTCTTTGTAGCCTTCTCTCTCCAGAGATTAAGTATTTCCATGTATATTTCAGTGGGGAAATTCTATGGCAGGTGTGCCAGGTCTCCAAAGAGTGCGCTTATTGCCTCCTGAGGTGGTTTTGAAGGTCTTGAAAATATCTCTCACTTTTATATTTCCATCTGAAACAGACCTGTGAGAACGCTCTAAAATGCCTGACTCAATATGAAACTTGCAAAAACAAAGGAACACAACAGAAGATCTCAGACAGGTTAATTCAACCACCTATGTCTGACTGAGGACTCAGGTTATTACAAAAAGTTCAAGGCAATAATCCTGTAAGTATTCTGGTTGCACACGCAAGAACAACATTCTTTCTCTGGTTTCCAAGACATAGGCATGTGTCTGGGGATGAGTGTAACTAGCCGTCTGAGCTGGCCTTTGTATTTTAAAGCATCATGGGAAAGACACCACTGTCTGCCAGCTGCTTCTTCAGACTTGGGTGGGCTGGCTCTGGGCTCAGGAAATAAGTTTGTGGTGACTCAGGAGTGAGGGCTTTTCCTTTACTCGTGTATATAGTGAGTGCTGTTGATGAGTTTTAAAAAATAAAGTTGTGAAGATGTCCCTTCCTTAGGCTATGTATAGCTAGTCCATGGCATTCACAATTTTGAGGTTCCTCTTAATGGTGCTATTTTTTTTAAATAAGAATTTTTCCTATGAGAATCTGGTAATTTTCATGAGGGAAAAACAAAGCCAAAAAAAATTGAAGAGGCTTACCCCAGCCAACGATGCAGAATTTTAGAATGTATCGGCGAATGTAAGTGTTAAATACTTTAACTAGAGCAATGTACATGTGAATTGCTTCTAGCCCCATCCAGGTAAAGGTTGCCAGAAGGAAGAAATGCAACAGGACTGCAACAGCAATGCAAAGTCCATCCACATTGAAGGAGGTGATCCAGCCATCTAGGAGGAAGAGGAGATTCAGGAACAGCAGGGCTGCACTCAGGTTCATCAAGATTTTGGAGGGATAATCCCTTCGCAATTTCCTAAAAAATGAAAAAAGGAATCTATGACAGAACTAATACTGTATATCAATCTTTTAAGCACAGACCTGTATAAATTCATATCTTACACAACCCTGCAATAAGATAGGTAGCACCACCTTTCTGATGTGGTTCTGCTAAAAGGAGGGGCTAAGGATATTTATGAGTATTTGGCAAGTTATAAAGACTTTAAAAATATTAATTTACTTCAAAATTATTTCCAATTGTTTATACAATTCCCAGTTGGGTTTCAACAGATTTTTTTTTAATCCAGGAAAAATTCTAGAGTTATAAGGATGACATTTTTATTAAAATATAATTTCCCTAAATTATTTGAACCTTCTTGATTTCTAGTGAGTTAAGGATCTTAAAAAAATTGTTTCAGGACTAATTTTATAAGATTATAAAACAAATGTTTTCATGTTTTGCAATACAGAAAGCACCTTATATAATTTTTACTTACTTGAATGTTAATCATTTCTAACAGATTCAAATGCATTTTTTAAATAGAAATACAGTAATTATAAATTAAAATTCTATAGCTAGAAAATTCATGTTGCATAATATATTTTATGAGAAACATGAACATTAGCATTGAACCACCCTACAGTGTATAAATGTTTTTCAAAGCTGAGGCAATTTTCTTATTCACATTTGGAACAGTTAGCAAAGGGTTTGGCAGATTAAAAAAATACTTACTCAAAAGCAACATATGTCAGGAGAGTTGCTGCTGAAAAAATAGCAGATATTCCACACCCAATATAGCTGATGAAAGTGAGGACTTTAGTGTTTCTTGCATCTAACTGTGAGGCACTTCTTGGAAGGTCCTACATAAAACATGGGAAGCAGCTGTAAGAATCTCTCTTCTCATGAGAATGGTTCTGTTTCACCAGAAAGTTCACTGTTAACATTAGAGCAGCTTACTCTCAGGGACTAAAACCAACAGTGTAAATCAATATTAAAATTTCCATTTATTATATTATTTTCAATCAATAAATAAAAGAAAAAAAAGAAACATTACTTCTGTAAGCGGTTATACATTGTTTTTCATCATTACCTTCTTTCCCAAGCTTTTTGCACACCGGTATAACCTGAAGATCAAAACCACCAGGACCGTCAACAGAAACTGGAGAGGAGATGGTTGCCTTGCATAATAAACCATCAGGCCTATTCCTAACAATTGCAGGGCTTGGGGCACCAGTTCAAATGGAGACCCTGGTAGTCTATACGGTCAAACCCTCAAGCCTTTAGGTTCCTTGCCAGTTAGCGAGTAGCTCAGCCAGAGGCTGTGCTGGTGCGGTGACTGCCATGCTCTACGGGTGGTGCGGAGGCTCCTAATCCTGGTCATTTCAATGCTTGGTATGTATGAGGTGGGACAGTCTTTATTTTCATAAATGAGATGCCACTAAGAGTTTTGGGGGTCATAGACTTTTTTATTCCTATAGTACTGAAAGGATATAATTTAAATTGTTCGGAGCTGTTGTGGAGTGGAAAGAAGTAAATACTTTCCAGTGTATTAATATAAAGTATTAATTTCAATGTGCTAAGGGAGACTTACAAAGTCTGGACTTGGTAGGAAAATCTTTCTCCTTAAATGGGGGATTGGGATAGGAATAAATCTTGAGGTAAGACCAATCACTCAATCCTGGTTGGAGGAGAAAGGTACCTCCATTATATAGATGTTCAAAAATGGAGTGTTCTTAGAGAAGGGATGTATTGAATATCTAGTGTAAACTTTTACGTTTTAAATTATGGAGAAAATGTTTATTATTTTTCCTTCTATATGTGAATTGTCTTTAATTTTCATCGAAATGCCAATAAAATCTGCTACTCACACACAGGCCTTAATTTGTGTGTTTCTGTGTGTGTGTGTGTGTGTGTGTGTGTGTGTGAGAGAGAGAGAGAGAGAGAGAGAGAGAGAGAGAGAAATGTGGGTTAGTCTCAGGTTTCACTGATGCAGTAAAGAACAGGTACAGTATCTCTGCGACATCAAGCAACGTACAAAGTGATGGAATTCAGCAGAAGCAAAGGCTCAGAGTCTGAGGGGGCTTCCCCTATCTTCTTATCCCAGGAATCCCTTAAAACACTGGGAGAACACAGGACACCCAAGGTACATGGGAGGGGTTTGAGTCGGTGCCACTTGACTCACAGATAGGCTACCTCAACCAATGATTCATCAGCCCAGAGAGATGAATCATGGTTTTGAGAGATTGCTAAGTGATGTGTCACAAATCCTTGAAAAACCTATGACTTGCAAATCACAATTAAATCCAGAATTTCAAATAGAAACTAAATAAGGCCATTTATTGATACAGATTTATACACAATTTCATGTTGTTTTGTTCTTTTAGAGAATGAAAATACGAAAACTTTTATGATATAGCCAATATGAAAATGTACTAATCTTCATGAAAGCCAGTTTTAGTACAAAGAACTGTAGCAGAAGACATTAAATTCTGAAAATATTTGTAGATCAGAAGATATAATTATAGGTATGAGGTGCACTGTTTTAGCATCTCATATGGTGAATTGGTGAATGTGTCATGGGACAATGCAGACTCTGAGAGTATCTTATACAAGTGAATAAAGAGTTTCTAAGTCAAGAAAAACTCTTAACAAAATCTTGCTGGTCTGGAAAAACTGAAAAGAGAACAACACCAAAAAGGATACATTCTGAAAAGATTTTCTACCAGCAATTTTTAATATTACAAAAACAGACAAGGTGGAAAATGGAAAGATAGCATGAACGATGCTTATCTTCATATACATACATATACATAAAATTAACCATTCAATCAGATGGCAGCAGAAAAAAAATACGTAATTACAAACTCATAATACAATTTAGACAATATATGAAGGAACTGGCCATGTGAAGTCATGGGCAGGCAAACTCTGGCTGCATATAAATCATCTCTGAAGACTAAATTTTGTTACGGTTATCTATTTAATATTAGACTTACAGCACGCACACAGTTGAAATATTTAAATGAATTAAGCTAAAGCTTACATAGCTGAATGAGTGATCATGAAAAATAAGTGGTCTTTGAAAGAATGTCTGCTATCACTTTTGCAGAAAAGAGAACATGGAAGGAAGCGGAACTTTCTTTTATAATTACTTAAGGAAAACATGCAACAGTTAATTGTTCATTTTCACGCTTTGGCAGCAAAAGCAAAATACTTGTATTTAGATAGTTAAAAAGGTATCTTTTATGATTCGTCACCTTTTTAAATGACTTGTTCTTATTCCACAGAGCATTTATGTACTTGATTGTCAGGAAAATTACAACTTGCAAGGTTGCCATGACAATGGCCATTTACATAGGCTGACTAGATTCATGAGCCAAATACTACATCCCACAGATCCTCACGGCTTCCTCCCAGTCCCCACAGGAAGAAGGGTGCAAGATTTAAAGGCGGGAATAAACAAAACCTGACGTCTGTGATTCTAATTTGAAAAGCTTTGTTGCCTCAGCTTACATTACTCCTATCTCCTATTAAAAAACAAATGTAGTTTGGTCCCTTTATGAAAACCATACAGAAATAAAGGCTATGCTACAACCCAGAGTGTACCTTAAAGACCAGAAAAGTGTCTGCAAAATCACAAGTATACCGGATAAAAGGTAAAGGTATAAATCTATGGATGAGTTCAAACAAGTCGCTGGATGTGTGGTGCATCTTAAAATTTGGTGAGATAAGAAAAATACAATGATGCAATCTAATTTTTGTTTAAAACTGTATGGCAAGCTGGCTAATAAGATAAAACAGGAACGTGGAAGAAGGAAGGAAAGAATGATATAGAGGCCTAAGAATGACAGAAACATCATAACCATCATCTCTCTTGCAGCTCTGAAGTCTCCACTCTAACCCTAGACACTAGTCTGTCCTAACAAACTGCAATCTCTAGGAGGGAGATCACGTGGTGCAGTACCAGGTACAAAGTAACGTTCAAATACATTGAGTGAGTGATAACATAAGAAAATTTTTTTTTGATCACACTATTCACAATTCCCTTCCATGTTAGGAACACCCAGTATTTTCTTCTTTAACTTTCTCTCCCTCCCCCACTTGTCTCCCTGTCCATCTCCTTGATACTGTTTCTCTCTTAATTAAAAAGTTTCATGGGGATTTTCATGTTTCTGAGATTATTTATCATCACTGTTAATACTACAGGATAAAAAAAGGGAGAAAGTTCTTTTCTATAATTACTTTCACGTATTTTTAATATGTGATCTTTGCTAATTAGATTCTTTATTAAGAATTAAGATTCATGGTACAGATGAAAACTAATCAGGAAATAATTCCCAAAATACATAATCTAAAAATACATACAAAAAGGAGTATGCCATCCACAGTTATAGCATGTCAAAACGAGCTTAGAAATCCCCCCCTTACCATCAGAACTCCAAAATGTGTGAAGTGGTTACACAGACAGACCGTCTCACTTGCATCTGAATCTCTGTGTGCAACACATCCTGACGTGTTCCACCCTCCAAAACTTTCTGTTGAAGGAATCAACAAATGGTGTGAAAACAACAGGTCAGTGTCTTCTCTATAATGGATGAGACCTTCTATAGAGAAATTTGCCTCAGTCTCTTCTGCCATATAGAATTTATCTATAAAATGGATACCATTATGAAAGCTTTCGATGCTTAGAATAATTTGGATTCCTACAATCGTCAAATGTTAGTTCTGGGTGGGCAGTTAGAGGTGATCTAATCAGTGGGTTCAAACTCGAGAGTTCCACAAATGCTTGATTCAAGTTTAATTTTTAACATATTTTAAAATGAACTTCCATATAAAGAATACTCCTCTTCAAATACATTACACACTAATGAACCAACAGTTTTTTTCTGAGGGTTAATCTACATTTTCATGAAGACATAATAACAAAGTTTGCTTTCTTGGAATGTGCTATTTATGTACACAGCAATCATTACTGGTGGTAACTGATAGTAAATGGCTTGAACCCACCTTATCTGACTTTTATGGTATAAAACGGAATATGAGTAACACATATTGTCAATGTACTGAATCCTTTTATTTAAAAAAGATTTTAAGATATAAAGCGATACTTTTAACTATGCAAATGAGTAAAGATCTTCTCAAAGTTATGCAACTAAACCCCTCCACCAAAAAATACCTGTCTTGCTGTGACAAGGACTATCAAAAAAATTTTTCACCCTTTTCAGGCTGTTTTCATCAGCAAAGCAGCCTGCACTGATATCAGAATGAATCTGGCCACAATAATCCTCACAAGGGGACAAACAGAAGAGGCTTCTTTATTTGTACTTCCTTTCAAAGAGATTTCAACACCTTATGCCTACTGATTGATTCATCCCTTAATTTTGCCTTCCTTTCTTGATAGTCAAATCTAATGCTGCAGGCTGTTCATCTCTTTCAAGTAATACATGTCCATTATAACCATTTCTATATTTACATTCCTTTAGTGTGCTTCTCACCTCCCTCATAACTAGAGGTCTGGAAGCTGGATTTTAAATTGTCTGCCTTACATATATCAAATAATCTCCTCAAATGTGTCTTAGAAGAATGAGATTAAGTGCGCGTCTACTTTCGTCAAAAGTAGCAATAAAATTGTATGCTGTATTTTACAAATAACTGATGTTAAAGAGGCTGTTCAATTGAAAAAATGAAAGAAAACACAGTGAAGTCTGCCTATTTCTTCTTGAAATGACTAAAAAGTTACAGAAATTAGAACTGACTTTCCAAGCTACCTAAACTAACTTTGTAACTCATTTGCCATTTACACTTACATTGTGACTCACTCTGGTTTGGGGTGGAATTAAAGGAAATGGGGGTGTCTAACAATGTTTAAAATTCAGTTGTTATCTATATTAAGACAACCAGTATTTTAAAACTTACTGTTTTTGTTCAGATCCCAGAAGGCACAGATGGGATGATGCACTTCCTATATTAAAACAAGAATAAACATGTGAAATTGTGTTTAAAATGCCATGATTTAAATATGGCAAAAAAATAAAAACACAAAGGGTTTCACAAAGAAATAGATTAGTATTAACATGCCAATTCAACCTAAAAATGTCAGGCAGGATCTTCTTCTCTCCCATAGAGAATTCAAGCAAAAATCAACTCTAACCTCATGAGGAATCACACTAACTACTCATTTATCTGTAGGTTACTACAAATGTCCCATCACTAAATATATTGATTCTACTCTCATTCTTAGCATTTAGAAAAGCTCTTGACACTAAAATTTCACATCATCTTCAAAATTCTCCTTTATGTCTGGGTATTTACATAAACAAATTGAAAACAAGGACTCGATGAGACACCTGTAGACTCATGCTCACAGTAGCATTATTCACAAGAGCCAAAAAGTAGAAGCAACCCAAGTGTCTATCGATGGAGGAATAAACAAAATCTGGTATATACATACAATGAAATACTCTTCAGCCTTAAAAAGGAAGTCAATTCTGACAGATGCTACAACATGGATAAACCTTGAAGACATTGTGCCATGAAATAAGCTAGTCACAAAGGACAAACACTATATGTCTCCACTTATATGAGGTATTTAGAGTAGTGAAATTAAGAAACAGAAAGTAGGATGATGATTGCCAGTTGCTATTGAAAGGAGAGAAGAGGCAATGGGTATTTAATGGGAGAACAGTTTCAGCTGGGGAGATGGATAGTGGTCACGGTTGCATAACAATGTGAACACAATGCTATCGAACTGTACACTTAAAAATGATTAAGATGATACATTTTATATTATGCATGTTGCACAATTTTTAAAAATCTTCCTTCATGAATGAAAGGGCTGAAACAAAGGAGGCCAAAGTGTTGAACACAGAAGTCTAAGATGGTTCCTGACATAGGAGGCTAGATCTTAGGTGACTTGGCTTTCAATCCTCAGCACACTCGTTTCCGGCTTGCCTTCCTGCCTATCTAATATATGGCAGAATCATGATGACGGCCCTTTAGAAAAGTGAGAAAAACCTGTTCTTGGGCCATCTGGGACAATTAAGAACTTCCATCTAATTTTATGAAACAAATAGATGACAAGGGTAATGAAGCAACAAGAAAAGCAACACTTGCAAAGACTAAACAACTGCTAATCTCTCCAAAAATAAGTCCACCCCCCCCTGTTTCTTTCATACACAGAAAAACAAAGAAACAACAATACCTCTATTGGCAGAATTGTGCAACTACATCTGCATCTAATTTATTTGAAGCAATATATGTTGTATCTTAAAAAAAGAAGTCCTTCTCTTCACTTCCCTTCTCTTTCTGATTATTGAGTCCTAGATAAAACTAACTTCTCCAGCTGCTTCAATTTACTGTGACTTTAAAGCACTACCTGACCAGTTGTTCTCTCTTTATGGAAAACTGGGTCCTACTCCACAAAAAAGGGTCAGTTACTTTTTAACATGTAGAAAAAAAGGCCCCATTAGTATCTTAAATAGTCCACCTCTGTCCAAATGCTATTGGGAGCATTTTCTTACCTGAGTTCTTGTATGTTTGATTTTTATTTGAACAGGGTCCTTCAGATTCTGGATAGTAATGTTTCCAATACTGCACGCCATCACATAACTCACTAAGGTTTTTCTTTGGGGTCCTACATCCTTTTAAAGAAAAAAAAAAATCGCGTGTATCAGTCAGAAGTACACACTTTTATTTTAGTTTGGTGCTCCAAAATAAGCAAACTGTCAGTAATTTTTACACTTAAGATCTTCAGTTCTAGAACATCCTGTTTATCACATCAAGTTGCTGGCTTTCCTGAAGGAGGTTTGCTACTTCCCTTATTATAATAAATACATTGAGGGAACGCTGGGAGCCAATATTGTAAGACTGAGTTCATAAAACTACATTCTTGATTGTGGTGACTGATGTCAGCCAGTTAACATCTGAAACAATGCAGACTCATAAATAATATAAACTCATAAAAAGCTGTGAAACAATTAGATCATTTCCCTACTCCAGAAAATAGATGCTGTTTTCTTTCAGAGAAGTATAAAGAAAATATGGTGTGAAAAATAAAAAGCAATACATCTTTCACATCCATGCCAACAGCTTGACATGTTTACTAACTTATACCTAAAAGTAATACTGGATTCAAGTCCCATCCAGGACATCTACCTTCTTCTCTGATTGTTTCCTTGCCAGCATCTGCGGGTTTCACTAAGGAATAAGGCTGTCAGGAAATCAAATCTGTTCCATAAAATGGTTTGGACCAATAAGCATTCTATTCAGCAAGTTAATCTCTATTTTTTTCTTTCCCTTGTATTTCTTGTCAAATCTCCTGAATTTCTCTTTATATCATAGCTTACAAATCAGTTGTTTTGGAATAATCACAAGATAAATTCTAAATAAAATTCAGCATCCAGAATATAGCTTTTAACTAATTTTGTGTGGTGGTCACTATTAAATTCAGCTATTAAATAGTGATACTCAGCCTTTCAGTAAAACACAAAACAACACCATCGTACCTTGCCCTCTATGATAGAGGAGCACCACAGAATCTTTAAAGTTTTTTCATTCTCCAGTAAACTAACTTTAGAAACTGAACATATGCTTCCTTTTTTTTTTTTTTTTTTTTTTTTTTTTTTTTCTTAGAGACGGGTCTATGTTGGCTTGATTGGTCTTGAACTCTTGGTCTCAGGCAATCCTCCCTCCTCAGCCTCCCAAAGCGCTAGGATTACAGGCATGAGCCACTGCACCTGGCCAGATATGCTTCCTAGTAACAACTTTGGTAGGGAAATACCAAAGGAGAAGGAAACAATGATGTGGACATGACTCAAAACAATGACAGATCCTTGCAAATCTAAGAGTTGCAAATTTAAGAGTGCAGGACTAAACCTTCCCCCTGCACTGGACCCCCTTTCTGTACCATTCACACTTTGTGACACCTACTGCATTTTTATACTAGTTTTTTTTTTTTTTTTTTTTTTTTTTTTTTTTCTGAGACGGAGTCTCGCTCTGTCGCCCAGGCTGGAGTGCAGTGGCGCAATCTCGGCTCACTGCAAGCTCCGCCTCCCGGGTTCACGCCATTCTCCGGTCTCAGCCTCCCGAGTAGCTGGGACTATAGGCGCCCGCCACTGCGCCTGGCTAATTTTTTCTATTTTTAGTAGAGACGGGGTTTCACCATGGTCTCGACCTCCTGACCTTGTGATCTGCCCGCCTCGGCCTCCCAAAGTGCTGGGATTACAGGCGTGAGCCACCGCGCCCGGCCTTTTATACTAGTTTTAAGGTAACATTGTCATACATTTTATATTCCATAATTTTTAAAACTGCAGTTGTATATGTTTATAGCTATTAAATCCTTCAGGATAAATTACACATGTTTTTATATAAAATATATAAATTGCATTCATATAAATCACAAAATTTGTACACAGCTGGTTCCTAAAACATTTGTTGATAAAACTTTTAAATTTTGGAATTAATTACTGTCAAGGATTCCATGGTATGCTTTTCCTTGAATATATCTCTACTTGGCTGTTCCTCTACACATGACATATAAAGGCAGATCTACTACAAACAATTCTCTGGCCTTGAGACTTGCTATTTTCTTTCATATAAGTCACATTGTTCAATATGCAATGATATCTGGAATTTAACAGGTAAGTTTTATTTTTTAAAAAGGGTCCAGCAAAACTGCTCTCCATCAGGTTGTACTTGTAAAGGCAAACAGAGGTCACCAGTGTTTGCTGGCAGTGGGCCTTCTAGAATCTAGAAATGATGCCAATAAAAATGATAATATGTGCTTAGCACAATGCCATCCTACTCTGCGGATGTGTAAAGACCAAAGGTCACTTGAAATACTAATGGGAAAACTGATTAAAGCCAAGAATGCTGCTCATTATGTAAACAGTGCTTCCTGCTGAATTAGAGAAAAAAAAAACCCCTTTCCTTTGGTGTGCAATTTCTTTAACTCTAAAGGCCTAAATGATTGGAGAGCATAAAATATTTAACGAAAGTAATAATTAACAGTCATTTCTTCACTAATTCAATTTCTAATTGTTTACTGAAAGCCTTAGCCTAATACTTGAATTATTTTAAAAACTGAAGTACATACAACTTGTTAATAAGCATATTATCTGAAATAAAATATTTAAACAATTATATTAAAAATTTTCATTTTTGAAAATGCAGTAAATTTTTCTAAACCTTCTGATATATTTCAAAGGAATCTAAACTTTTGTTTTTTTCCTTTGAGCAAAGAAACTTCGTTAGCAATTCAAAAATAATAATTTAATGAATGTGCTTACCTGGAAAAGTCCAGTTTTGTTGAAGAAAGTAAACTGTGCTCTTCTGACTAATACAGAATCTTCTTGACTTAAATTCTCAAGTAAGTTTGGAGGCAAAATTACAGACGCCAGTGGATCTACTTGTCCACTCTCAAAATCCATCTGTCACACACAGAGATATATTGGTCAAGTAATCATAATTAAATGGCAATAACTTTATTCCACATGCATAGTCAGGAGAGTGAACAATTGCAAGTTCAAATTAGCCAGTACCAGGACTTCCCTTTGTATCTACAGTAGTCACTGCAACTCCTGGATAAACCCCTACAGACAGAGCTGTAGATCTCATTTGGGTTTTACATGTGTGTCAAAGGAGAAAATGCATTGATTTTAATTAAGACATAGGAAGAAATCTACAAATCAGTCAACATTTTCAAGTATAAGAATTAGATTTACCAGCAGCAGATTTTGAGGTTTTCTCAAAACACGTAGTGAAAGATAATAACTATGGGAGGAAGGGGCGAGGGAGAGAGAAAGAGAAAGAGACTGAAGTTAACTTGTTTATTTCAAACTGCATTAAAATTTTATGAACACTCTCAGATATCATTTTTCCTGAAACCATAGCTCAAGGCCAAAGAAAGCTTTCTTGCAAATTGTCTTGGAATAAGACTGAGGTTGACTGAGTTTTACTCTTAAAATATGAAAGAGAATTACCCAAAACAGCCTGCAGTCTAATGGAGAAAAAAGGTCTTGCCTGTATCCTGATTTCAGGCTTTTTATATTTTCAGTTTGTTCTATCTAAACAGTTAAAAGATAGATTGCGCTTCACATACTGTACTCTACCAGGTCAAGGACAATGCTTCATTGATTTTGTTTGCTCTGGTGGCTAACAGTGTCTGGTATGTAGTAGGAACTTGAAAATTCTTTGCTTACGCATGGCTTGAACATGTTGAAAAAGTTCTCCACAATCTAGCCCCAGCATATGTGTCCAGCCGTACTGTCACCTGCTATCTCAGACTTCTACATCACGTGTTCTCAAAGTGTGATACTTAGACCAGCAATGTCTAAGGAACTTGCTAAAAGTGCAAATTTGGTGGGCCTAACCAGAACCTACTAAATCAGAAACTCCTGGAGTAGGTCCCAGAAATCTGTTTTAACAAGTCCTCCAGTCCTCCAGAAGATTCTTTTTTTTTTTCTATTGAGACAGAGTCCTGCTCTGTCACCCAAGCTGGTGGGAAGTGGCATGATTTCGACTCACTGCAACCTCCATCTCCCAGGTTCAAGTGATTCTCGTGCCTCAGTCTCCCAAATAGCTGGGATTACAGGCATGCACCACCACGCCTGGCTGACTTTTTTTTTGTATTTTTAGTAGAAACAGGGTTTATAATGTTGGCCAGACTGGTCTCGAACCCCTGGCCTCAAGTGATCCACCCACCTAGGCCTCCCAAAATGCTGGGATTACAGGCATAAGAGACCACACCCAGCATTCTCCAGAAGATCCTAATATTCAGTTTCAGAACCACTGGCAAAGATAATGCACCATGCTTCTTTTAACCTTGGGGCCCTTAAAGCTCTTTCCTCTAACTGAACTGATGCTCACCCCAAGTATGGTGGTCCCTACTCATGCTTAGCTCCAGTAACCCCTCTTGTAGAAGGTAAGCTGACCTCCCCTGTCACCCAGATTATGAAAGTATACTCACTCTGAGCTCCCACAATACCTTATGGCTACTGCTCTAGTTAAACTTAACCAACATTCAGACCTGCTTGCCACTTCATGGACCAAGACCTCTTGGAAGCAGCAACCGCTAAGCGATCGGCAAGTTTTTATATGTCTAAGTAATTAATTAAAATGAAAGAAACCACTGGCTCATTACCTGGAAATATGATTCATTATTGCTTGGAAGACCAATGCTAAAATTTGAAATTGCATTTGTCCCTGGTAACAGGGATGATACGCCAAGAGCCAAGTTCCGAGTTGTAATATTCACATGTGATGTGCTATTTAGGTCTATCTTGAAGGCCAATTCATCAATTGTTTTTAAAGCTCTAAAGAAATGACAAAAATACCACTATTAAGTAATATGATATTTTAGATTCTTAAACATACAAGTTTTGCTGCATGGCAAAATGCAAACAAAATAAAGTTGTGTTCAGATATTCTGATCTTAACATGAACACCCATAAAATTACCCCAATCCATAGTGATATCTGTTAAAACATGGAATCACAGGGATGGATAAATCCTCAAGAGAAATATCTGCTTTAAAGAAAATCAACAATTAAATAATCCTGAACAGATACTGTTTTTCATTTGTTTTGGTCTCTCTTTTCTCACATAAAAAAGCATCCTCCCTACCTTAATGGCTTATCAACAATCAAAGGAAATAATGCGATAAAAGTGTTTTGTGAACTGCAAGACGCTAGAAAAATGTTTATATTGTTATGTAGATTGTTAGAAAATACATTTTTAACAAATATAAAATTTTCTTCAGAGAAATGTAGAAGGGAAGAAAGAGAAAAACATTAAATATTTTAATATTATACATTAAGTGAAGCAATTAAATACAAATTGAATCATATAAATACAGGTACATTTTCATCTGCCCCAGTGTGTTCATTTCAGAAGTCCAACAATCATGTGGCTGTGGCTGTCAGTGGCATAGTTCACAGTATAGTGGACTTACAATGACCAGTTATGCATAACTCTACTGGTCAACTAAATTTAGAATTTTAGAATTTTTAAACTAAATTTAGAATTTTCAAATAAAAAATGAAAGACTGCTTGTGCTTTCTAGGGCTATGTATATTGTAAATTGTATTTCTCAAAAAAAGACCACACAGAACTTTTAAGTTCACATTGTGAATGACTTTGTTTAACTATGAATGACTATCAATACATTTTGCAGAGATTTGAATTCTAAAATCTGGGCACAAAGTATTCAGATAGGTGAGAAATCATGAAACATCATTATCCAATAAAATATACTCTCCAGAAAAAAAAATACTTACTCAGAAGAAGACTCAAGCAAGTCACTGTCAGAACTGCTTAAGATATTAGAAAATATATTCATTAGAGTTGAGCCAAGTGTTATATCAATGTTTTCTTCTTTATTCACAATTCTTTTGACCTGTTCCACAATGTTGGTAATATTGGCTGAGGTTAAGTTCTGCCCATCAGCAGTTAAATCTAAAATCTGGTTAGCAACTTCATTTGCTTCTAAAACAAAGGCAGAAGAAAACAACACTAAGTTTTACCTGCATATTTTGAGCATTTTCAGGAATCCAAAGTAGAGTGTAACATTTCACTTTACAGTTGAAGCAAGGAAGTGAGATTTTCCTGTGTATACCTCATCCCCATATTCACAAGGCAATAATATTTCTTTCTATGCAGAGACTAACTTCTCTCTTTAGTAAGATACAAATAACTTGGAGGGATGAACACACAAAGTTCTAAGAGAAACATCCCCAGAATCACTGAATAAGCATAATTTGCTATTTAAAATTAATGCAAACTACAAAACATTGATACAAATATCAATTTATATATTAGTTTTGTCTTCTCTAGATTTTCCTATTTTTAATCCCCTACAGAACAGAAAGTTAAAATGAGAGCAAAAAGTATTTTCTGTCTTAAGTGAAATAATCATTTGCCTTTTAATATGAAAACAGTATCATATAGCACAAGAATATTCCCGAAGACAATGAAAACCATGAAGCCTGAAGTCATGTCATTTTGTCCTTGAGAAATAAAGGAAAATTGCTCACTTACTTGAACAGCTGGAGATATCAGGAGGTCCCCAGTAGGCTACCGATTTGTTGGTAGCATAACTATGAAACAAAATAGATATTTTAAATATTTGATATAACTGATATTATTTTGTACTGTTTAAAGGGATTTTTACATGATGTATACATTTATTATAACATGATCAATGGCTAAGCTTCCCTTTAAGACACTGAGTTTCTCACTCTGTTTTCATTTTAATTCTTTGTTTACCTCTGGACCTGTTTACATGTCTACGTTCTATCTCTCTAGCCTATTTCTGTTTACCACCCTATCTATACAATGTTCCCAAATTCTTTCCATTTCTCCACCTCATTCTTCTCACCCTTCCTTATTCTCTCCTCTCTCACCCCAGTTTGTTTCTCTATTTGTACTATTTCCTTCTACAAGTTTTCTTTTCCTGTTTTCCTATAAATTATATTAGAACTGAAAAAATTAGTTAATAACTTCTGGGATTTGCCTTGATTTCTAGGTAAGTTTCCTTTGAAAATAAAACTGTAATGCATTGAAATAAATTTCATGCTAAAAATTCTTATGGGGAAAAAATCAGTAGCACACAACATAGAAACAATATACCAGCAATATCCTAACCTAGGATACACTGGCCAAGTACTGCTTTAAGAACTTTACAGGTAAAATCTGATTTTGAGTTCACATAACTCTGCAAAGCAGATTATAATCCACATCTTACAGAAGATTAAACGGAATTTAATAAATCAATGAATTTTCCAAGTTCTAACAGCCAGGAAGAGATGGAGCCACATTTCACTCAAGTCCATACATCTCTAAAGTCCCCTTCTTTTCTCCCTACAAAGTGTCAAACCCAGCAGTATTTACAGTATGCAAAGTATGTATGCTTAGGCAGTTTCCATTTCTGAATTTCCCCCAGAAAACTCTAATTGGGAGTGAGGTGGGTGGAGAAATGGATTTAACTTGCTGTTCCATGAATCCCTGCAATTATCTTGTCCCTGAGGTTTCTGTTAAACATTTAGAGAAAATCTATACCCTGACAGTTTCCATCAGTAGACTATCCCAATCTGGATCTTGTCTTCATTTCCTCTTTGCCTCCTCTCCCCATTCCAACAATAATCAGTCCAAATAGCTAAAAAGTTTCGGATTTCCAGATGCATATTCCAAGGCTAGGCTAGGTTCATCCACAAACAAGGTACTTTGCTCTGGTGCTACCCGCTGGCTTCTAAATTCTTCAGTTTTTCTGTGAGAGGGCTTGATTAGCATGCGGCTGGAAAACACTCCCTTTCTGAGTCATCCACTTATGTTATCTTTATTCCCCAGGAGTGAATGATATAGGCATACACAGAGATTCCTGCCCTTCTTTGCAATCAATATAATGCCTGAGAACTACCGTGCTGCACGTATAACCCTGGGAAGGCTGATAACGTTGAGCTTTGCTGTAAGAGTCAGTGAAAATATTACCATATCCGCGAAGCAGAAAAGTCAGGTTTGTCTGGACAAGGAAGAACGTATTCAGAAGGTTGGATAGATGGCCAGTAGTAGCCTTTGGGTTCCTCCACAGCAAGACAGTAACCTATATGAACATAAGAACCAGCATGAGAAATATTCACTTATTTTTTAAAGTTAGAGGTTAGAGATGCAAGATGAAAGCAAAATGACAATGCTGGTAATTAGGTATTCCTTTAATGTAATACCAAAATATTACTGTTTATGTTCAGAATTTGTAAAAAAAAATTAAAAGTTAGAAAAAACATTAACACTTAATACACTTCAAATACAAAAACCATTACATCGGACAAAACCATTAGTAAAAAACACATTTATGTAAGTATATACATGAAACATACATTATCATTCTAATCATTTGCAGATACTAGTTTTATTCAAAGGAATAAGCCCTATAGAGAAGGAAAACAATCTTGAAAAATTCAAAATGTAATTTGATTTTTTTCAAAGGGGAAAGCCTATAAATGATGACTCGATAGTGTCACCTTTGAGTTGTGTGGCTATTTTATAGAAAATGTTCCAGCTGCTCTGATAGCCTCTCCTGTCTGGAAGCTAAGGGGGCCACAGGAAGTCACCTGCAAACCAACAAACCCTCGGATTTCTGTATCCTCAAATCATCTGACTTTTGGTTTGACAACCTCTAAGTAAGCCTCATACATCAATGATTCAGATTTTATATTTTAAAGAATATCAAAGTAACAGCAATACATCAACAGCAACAATAAACTCTTGTATTTCAGCAGCGAACATTAGCAAGTAATATCAGTTTTCTGGGAACAAGTACTGTCATCACCAACTGAAAATTCAAATAACTTTCCCATGTATACTGTGAGCTTTAAAACTGTTAGGTTTTAGCCTTTTATTTTTCCATTGGTAGAAGCACTTATCCACAGACTCACTTGCAGAAAAACAATAAAATGGATAATTTAAATTTAAATGGTATAAATTAGATGTCTAGGTATATGGAGAGAGTGGTGCTGGGCTTTGCCAGCCTATGAGGACACAGATGGTGCTGGTCCTCCTAGTGTTCTCCAGTCATAGATAAACTACCATTTGTCAGGCTGCTTCTTTGTGAAGACTCCTATACGTGAAAGGGTAGCAGGTTGCATTCTCCCTCCCTCCAAAAAGCCCCATTTGTTAAGAAGTAAGTATTTTCCCATAGAGACTCACAAATGGTTTACTGTCATGATTAGTATTATTAGTATTATTTGCATTCACCCATCTCTATGAGTTCTTTGTAACTGTTACATCCACCCAATAGAAATGGGTAGCTCCTCACAGAAGTGGAGATGCCTGCCTCTTTACTACACTGTGATTCTGGCCTTGGTGGCAATCGCGCTCTTCAAGGCTGAGGAACACGCCTCCCTCAATTCAACCTCCTGAGTGTAGAGAAGGCAAAGGGTCAAAGTTTTCTTTTCTTTTGATCTCTACTAATGTATCTAATCACAATATAATTGTAATCATAGAATAACATTAAAACAACTGCTTTTTGTTATCCATATTTGTGAATATTTGATTTCCTAAAATATTCTCATGCAGACTCATTCATTCATTTATTCAATAAGTGTTCAAGTTCCAGGGGATGTGCTGGGTTCTGGGAATATGTGGGAAGTAAGAGTTAAAGAAAAAAGAAAACATGATCTTAAGTAAGCGATTATTGTCTACAAAATATATATATATATGAACAATACATATATATGAACTATATATATGAACCATATATATATGAACTATATATATGAACATTATATATGAAATATATATATATATATATGAACATAAATATATCTAGTCTGTATGATGCTCTAGGCACCTGGACAGCATGAAGTAGAGGCTCGAAGGCAGTGATGTCTATACTTGATTTCAGAAAAGTTTCCATAGAAGAGGTGACTTAGGAGCTGTCTTTAAAAATACATAGGTGATAATGAGATTGACGGTGGGAGTGGAGAACAGTGTGCAAAGATAGAGAAAGGGCATATAAAGGAGCACAGCCTCTTTGTGGAAGTACAAGCCATGCCATGTGTGGTTAGAGCTTAGGATGTGAACGATTTCTAGGAGAGACTTGATTCTAGGTCCAACAGACCTCCAGATTCCTGACCTAGTCCTGTGAAGACAGTGGTATCACTAATAGAGACAGGGAACATGAGAGAAGGAGATATTTTCTGTTTTTTTTTTTTTTTTTTTTTTTGAGATAGGGTCTCATTCTGTTGCCCAGGCTGGAGTGTAGTGCCAAGAACATGGCTCACTGCAGCCTTGACCTCCCAAGCTCAAGTAGTCCTCCTGTCTCAGACCCACCTAGTAGCAGAGATTACAGGTGCACAGCACAACACCCAACTAATTTTTTAATCTTTCATAGAGACAGTCTCCCTACGTAGCCCAGGCTAGTCTCGAATTCGTGGGCTCAAGTGATTCTCCCACCTTGGCCTCCCAAAGTGCTGGGATTATAGGCATGAGCCACCATGCCCAGCAGGAAATGTTTTATAACAGGAAATCTCCTTCTACAAGATGTATCTCATTAGAGTTCCCACATCCACATTTACACACTCTTTTTATTCCTAAAGTTGACAACAATGATGATCAAGATCATTCTGGCATTTTGTTCGTATTGTTAGTATTTTCAAAATATGTCCCTAAAGTAAAATATGAACTTTCATCTACCTCCTTCATTCCCTTGGATTCACAGATACTGAGCTGAATTTTTTTTCTGCTATGTCACTCATTTGTGATGAACTTCATCATCAGAAAAAAATGTACATAAATAAATAGCATATAAAGAAAATTTCTGTTGTTTCAAGTAAACCTGAATATATAAGTTGTATAAAATGCATATTATAAAAAATTAGTCACTTACCCAGTTGTCTCACGTTCACTGTATGTAGCCTTAAGCCTTCATCCAAGGACTCATTATTTTTTAGGAGCTTCTGCTGAATGATTTTTCCTTCTAAATTAGTATTATTGGTAGCATTGTAAACTAGAAGGGCCCAAAGCACCAACCTAGGGAAACATTTCAGATAGAACTATTGTTGTTGTTGATTGGTTGGTTGTCATTTGGTAGTAGAAACAGAATAGTTGGATATAGAGGGATGACCATCACCTGTTGAGACTGAAGAGATTAGCCAAGGTGCTCACAGACTTTCTCTGCTGCTATGTGAATTATAATGTTAAAAATATTCCAATATTAATAGATTCTATAGGCTATTGCATGTATAATTCTATCATATAACTCCATTTCTTTTCAGAAAGATTTTAATATTGATAGTAATATATTAGTCACTAGTTAAAGCATAAACACAAGAAAACAGCATTCCTGTGGTTAATTCTATATTTTTTTCTTTGTGGCCCCAAATTAACATTTTTTTAAAAAAACTATGATTTCAGTTGACCATTTGTCTTTTGAAATTACTATTTCTAACTATTAGAAATTAACTATTTTGGCCAGGTGTGGTGGCTCATGCCTGTAATCCCAGCACTTTGGGAGGTCGAGGTGGGCGGATCATGAGGTCAGGAGATCGAGACCATCCTGGCTAACATGGTGAAGCCCCGTCTGTACTAAAACTACAAAAAAAAAAAAAAAAAAATAGCCAGGCGTGGTGGTGGGAGCCTGTAGTCCCAGCTACTCGGGAGGCTGAGGCAGGAGAAAGGCATGAACCTAGGAGGCAGAGCTTGCAGTGAGCTGAGATCGTGCCATTGCACTCCAGCCTCGGCGACAGAGCGAGACTCCGTCTCAAAAAGAAAAAAAAAAAAAAAAACAAAGAAATTAACTATTTCTAATTACTAACACGATAAAGGGTGTTACTATTTATGAATGTGGTACAATTTCTCCAGAATAGCAAGAAATGATTTTCTGTCTCCATGAAGCATTTGCAAGTACTTTGTATGGTAAAAAGTTTCACAAAATAAATAATCAAAATCGACTCTGTGATTGCCCAGCATATTACTTAAGAAGGTTATAGAATGGTTGACCTTGAAGGTCTTTAAAAAGGAAATACCTCTATGGGAAGCAAAGAAATGCATCTCCAAAGCCCTGTTAAAAACTTTTGGTTCTATAATTTAAAGTAATATAATTTTCTGTTCAACTACAATCACAGCTATAGTCAAAAGCAGAAAACAAAACTATTAATTTAACACTGAGGTAAAAGTAAGAACCTTATTTTGTCAGGTAGAGGAGAATTTCTTTTGCTTATATGTGAAGGCTCTAGATTCACAAAAAATTTTGTTTCTTCTTCATATTCAGAGGAGAAATGAATAATATAAGATGTTGTATTATTGAGATCAGTTACTGTCCACATACCAAACACAAAGTGGTAATATTGTTGTTAAACTAGTTATGGAATGTCCAGTGGAGAGGCAGTGGCATATTTTATTTACGAAACTATGAATATTAATAAGTATTTGTTGCAGTAGTAATTTATTTGTGGTGTTAAAAAATAAGAAGGAATATATGAAATATTTGTTATTCAAGACTAGGTGAAATTAAAGAATAGCTCCGGTTTTCTTTCCTAAATATCTGTGCTAATCTCAAGGAAAAGGTGCTCTACTCTTCTCATAATTAACTCTGAAAAGCTCTCTCTAAAATGATCTACTGCTTACCATTCACATGTAAGCCATATTTCAGGATAAGGCAAACATAATGACTCTAAAGATAGCTGTGAATAGAGATGTGACTATGATAGCTTAACAATTTTTAAAATGGCTCTTGAAAAAGTATCCCTTGATTAAATCATTGTTTGAAGACAAGCTTCACCACTCCAGCTGGTGAGAACTTACGGCTGGGAAAGTGACCTTTTACTTGTCTTGAATACTGAGAACATAATTAGCCCAAAGCATTGTGGGTGATATTGAATACCCAAACCCAAGAAGTCAGGAAGAGCCATACATTTTCACAGGTCTTATCTGTGTGTTTTCCTCTCTCATCCTGAAAACTGAAACTATTTTATGGTTCTACAAAGTCACATTCTATCTGTTGTTACTATCAGCCATTCTTTATTTGAAAAAAAAAAACCTCTCTGTGGCTTTGGTTTCCTGTCTGTCTGGGCAATAGAGTATGATAGCATTATCTGAAGCTACGGTCTGTGTTAAGTGATACAATCAAATTGAAAAGAAAAGGTTTTTTTTTTAAAAAAGAATGTGTGTAAAAGTAGTAGATTGTGGTTTTGAGAAAAACTGAGACTATGAAGCCTCATCAATGTGGGTAAGAGCCATAGAGAATAGAAAAAAGAGAGGCAAGAAAGGCTATGAACATAAATATTAAATAATGACAAGAGTTCATACCAAAAAAAACCCTAAATATGTGGATTTTGTTATATACACTGTTTCAGTTCATTCTCCCTACAATTTTCTGTAAAATTACTCATTGCTTTGACAGACCAGGAAACTGAAATCCCATGAATTTAAATGTCCTTCAAGAAGAGTTTCTGAGGTGCTGACATGTACTAACGATGGCTGACTTTAGTATCACCAGGTAGCAGAAGAACCACAGTAAGTAAACTAAACAGCGAATGCTGACTGCCTGAAGAAGGTATACCACTGGCTATATCTACCAAATCCAGGGCTGTCCCAGTTGCTACACAAAGTGTCCAGCAAAGGGATCCTGATTGCTGCTGGATCCATTACTGAAGATGCAATATGACCTAACAGAAAGGATTGCAAAAAACTATTTGGTTAAATAGTGGAGAAGAGTTTTGTCACCTTCAAGAATACAGTACTGAAATATACAACTGTGTTCATATCATAAAGAAAAAATACCAGAAAATAGAAACAAGTTTCCCTAATCAGATGACTCAATCCAATCCATTTAATATGTATACGAAAATGACATCTTTCAATATAACTTTCAAAACACTTGTTTCTCTAGTGTTGAATTGAAAAGAAAAAAAAAGCTCTCTGGTCAATCCTCATATGAAATTTTATCTTCTCATAGTAAGAAGATATCACCTGAAAAGAAGCAGGCTCCATAATCAGGGCTGTATATCCACTAATATCAATTCAGTCTATTGAGATCCAGCAAGACTTATAGAAACTTTTCCTTTACAACAAATTTTTAAAAAATTCTATGGAGGCCAGATATAACATCTCATGCCTGTACATGCAATCCCAGCACTCAGGGGGGCTGAGAGAGGAGGATAACTTGAGGCCAGGAGTTTGTGACGAGCCTGAGCAACACAGTAAGACCCAGTCTCTACAAAAATAGTATTTTAAAAATTAGCCAGGCATGGTAGCACATGTATGTAGTCCCAGCTACTCAGGTGGCTGAGGCAGGAGGATCATTTGAGCCCAGGAGTTCAAGGCTGTAGTGAGTGATAGTCATACCACTGCACTCCAGCCTGGGTGACAAAGTGAGACTCTGTCCCAAGAAAAAAAAATCTACAGAGATGCAATACATGACCTGAATAACCTAAATACAACTAAATTTATTCCATTTGGAAGTTTAGGGGTTTTCTTTTGTTTTACAGTACTCTAAACAGTTGGTCCTTACATACCAACTGGTCATATATGCTGGACATATCAATTAAATTACCTGCATGATTAAAGCATGATCCTGATATAAATTTTAAAATGGAGACTTCAGAAAATTAGCTAATACATTTAAATGCTGAAAACATTTTGGCATCTATTATCCATATTATTAGATGTTATCATATATAAACACTTTATTTAAAGCTATTTTCTTTGAAGGTACCTTTGGAATTTCAAGTAAGAGGCAATGGGTTATCATAAATAAACTGGAAATACTAAAAATAATAATCCATCCATTTTAAATGCCCTATTTCTCAATTATTTTTCATCGGATATACATTACTACCCAGTCTGTTCTATTACAGTTTTAACTACAAGAAAAAAGTAGTGTACAGTAGTGCTAAAGAAATAACTGTGCTATGTGATTAAGATTTTCTTTTCCATCCAATTGTTTTCATTTCTCTACCAGATAAAGTAGTGAGCAAGAGAAAGAATGTTACACTCTTTATAAGACTTTGTCCTGTTACCTTGGCTCATTCTCAATGCTTCTCTTGACTTTAATCTTGTCCTCTCCACCACTCAGGTGAAAACTAAAAACACAAATACATATAACCATTAATCCACCTCACCAACTGCATCATCAACAATAAAATTTGGGGACCTGAAATAAAGAGACAGAATGGGAATTCTAAGCCAATATTTCCAAATGTGTGTCCTGAGGTTCTAACTTCTTTCATAAAGCTAGGCAACTGTGTGCTTTGCTCTGTTTTGAAGATTCACAATTCATATTATCACACTAAAGAAATTGAGACATTCTGATAAAAAATATGCTTCAGTTTGTATAACATACTTCCTGAACTTATATGACGATTTGACCCCTTTTCTGTGTTATTAAATCTCTTATCTTCACAGAATATATGTTTAGGGGTCATGACATACACTTTAGAAAACTCGTTCAGGTATAGAACTGTGAAAACAAGGTACACAGGAGGATATATGGACAATGCGAATTGCTGAAGATTAGTGGAGGAACTAAATATAAATACAGTGAAGGATAATTTCGAAAAGTTAGGTTGCAATCAGACTGTCGATATATGAGATTAGATCTGGAAAAAAAAGTGCTCTAGGTGATCCACCAGGGTGTGAGAAGAGACTAATAACTTCTATTTATAGTTAATTATCCAATTTTAATTTTTGACACATTATAACATATATTGATTCAGTTACACAAACACACAACACACTTTTCATTTAAAACAAATACAAATCAACTGGAATGCATGATCAAAACATTTTAAAACCATCACTGCAGCATTGAGGTTTTTTTGTGCAATGAACTAATACAGTTGTTTTAGAAAGATTATGCATATGGTAGCTGTGTGTATTTGTATGTATATTTTGGTACAATCAGAGAGACAAATAGAAGCATTAAATTAGACACTACTTTTAATTTATCAAATTATTTATTCTGTCTTACCTGATATTAATGACATAAACCGTGTAGTTCCAATTTTCGAAGGTTGAATTGAGCTGGAAAACACAATGGAAAAGGATGAGTTTTGATAATACCTTAAAAATATATCTAAATCAAGTTTCTGCCTAAAACATAAGTTGTTACTGAGATAAGACTCTGGGAAAATCCTGAAGAGTTGGAGGAGTGAAAGGTAAAGGTGACAGTTAATGGATCATTGTGTACCAAGAATTTGATAAATGTTATTCCTTTCAATCCTCACGACAACCAATGCAATAGGTATTATCCCCACATACCCCACAGTCTTATATATAAAGAAACTGAGCTTTCAGAGAAGAAATGGTTTGCCCAAGAGCATCCAAGTAAGCAGTAGCAGATGCCAGATTGGAGCCCAAGTCTGTTTGGAAAACTATCATTTCCTCTCTAGCCCTCGTATTAAAGAAGATTTGCACAATAAATATCTTCTCTATTCTTGATTCAACAAACACTGAGGTACACTAAAACATTTTTCTAGTAATTACCATCTCACAATATTAGTAATAAGAAAAATTATAAATTAACAATATAAATGTAAAAATAAAATAAGTTCAATACTATTGGAACTATGTATTTATTATGTGGTTATTTAGCAGTCTTTATGGTTTCAGCATAAGAATTTTTAATGAAGCAATGGATTCCTCCAATATAAAGAAGCTTCCATGATGCAGTTTCCCATACAATTGCAAAACAGGATTCCCTCACTGACATGAGAGCCTCCTATTTACATGTCATCTCCGAAGGGTGATTTAGGCCTTCTTTCATATACACATTTGTTTCATATAGCCTTTCTTTTAAGCATTTCCAAAACTGAATGTAAACTTTAGGGAATCGTAGCAAAAAAAGTGTTAAATTATTTTAAAATTGTAAATAGTAGTAATTTGAAACAGGTACACCATTTATATTTTCTCTGTTATCAAGTATCTGCTTTGGTATCTTGCATTTTAAACAAAAACGTCTAGTAAAGTTTAGCTGCAGATGAAAATAAAGCTATGTTGAAAACCATGCATGAAGTAAATATAAATGTAAGCTTATACCTTATCTAGCACAAACTTTCTAATGAATGCTAATTTCAGATTAATAACATTACCCGTTATTTGCACAAATAAGCTAACAGTAGCTTACTTGAGAATGAAAATAAAGAATTTTATCTTCTGAAATCATTCTGACTTTAAACAAAAAGAACAATGCTGGAAAGAAAATGGGATACACAGAAAGAATATACTCTTTCTGCAGCCTGCTCTCTCCATTGAGAGGTTAAACGTATCTCCTACTGTTTGAATGAGTTACTGATCTCAATGTGGCATTCCCCCAAATCAACAGTAGTATTTTTCTTTTATTTCAATAGAGAATTTCACCTTTCTCACCAATTTTGTAACAGAGTTAATTACCTACTATTGTTACCTATGGGCAACTTTTTTTTAAAGAGTACTGTCTTTAAAATGAAGACTGTTTTCTATCAGTTATTTTTCATATATATATAGGTGTGTGTGTGTGTGTGTGTGTGTAGCTACCACTTCCTCTCAATGTGTAAAATTTCTTTTGCTACCAAAGACACATTTATCGAACACCAAATATATATGAAAACCCATTTTTCTTATTTCAGAATGTATAGTGACTCAATTAAAAAAAATGTTTGAACCGTAACAGCATTATATATAAAAAGAAGTACGAAGTCTCATAGTATGCCGTAGGTAGGAAATGAAATAATAGAATAGAAACCTATGGAAAATAAAATTTTTGAGATTGTTATTGTGAAGAAGAAAATGAAAAAATCCATGTGTTGTATTTGTAAGAAAAAGAAGAAAATAAAATGTTAAATTTTTTAAATTGAAAGCTACAAAATGTTTATCAATAGGATACTGGTTAAATTACAGTCTAACTGTCCATCAACAGAAGATCTGCTAAATAAATGATTGAACAGCCACATAATGAAATAGTATGCATTGTTTTTTCAAAACAAAAAAAACCCATAAAGTTCTCTAATGTTGCAAATCTGGCAACAATAAGTACGGTATAGAATGGTATGTAAAGTATATTACTTTTAGTGTAAAAAAGAAAGTAAGAATCTATAGTTTAATTTTCTTTCAGGTGCACCAAGATATCTGAAAAAAGCAGAGAAAACTAACAGTGATTTCCTATTTGCTGTTGGTTATTGGGTTGGTTCCACGCAGATGAGCAGCAAGGATGGGTGGAAGACTTTCATAATGCGTTTTTTCATACTTGTTGGTTTTGACCAAACATTCAAACAATTTTTTAAAAGAATCTGTTTAAAAATATAGTAGAAAATATATGGATCTAATAGGAAATAAAGATAACTGTTGCCACCAAAATCTATTTCCATTTGTGCGATACTATTCTTATTTAAGACACTGATAGTCTACTAGGCTCAGTTCTTATCCTTTATTCAAATGTACTTCTCTTCCTATGCATAAGGACAACAACTTACGTATCTACTTATGTATTTCTAATGAATATCATCTGTGTTTCAGTATAATTTGTGGATTCAGTTAACTAGTCTTTTCCAGATTCCCAGAAGTTAAAGAATTTTTTTAAAAAAGAAAAGTTACAAGCTCACTTACCCATTCTGCCACCTTGCTCTGTACTTTTACTTCAGGGTGACGAAGGATGTTTTGAATCACTACGGATATTCTATAGATAATTCCATCTGCCCATTGGAAATAGGATTAGTCCATTAACTGTATTTTTGTAGTTATATAATTATCAAACAATTTAAAGTTATGATCACGTAAGTCATACAATCATATAGTTTTATTCATAATCACATAATTTACAATATAAGTTAAAAGAAACACCTTCTACATAGGCAAAACAAATATGAAATATTTTGCTGTTAAGCTTTTTGATCTTCCAACTTCTTAGAAATAATTACCAATTAGCTTACTCTTATTACTTGTATATGCTTCTTCATATTTTTTAATTCTATAGATTTCTGATATCTACTGTCTGTAATGTGTTAACTGTTTTCATGTACAATTTGACTTCTGATAACAAGGCATTATGCTTTCTGTGCATTATAAGGAATGATAAAGAGTTTGGGATGTGAAAACTTGAATGAGATCATGTGGAGGAATTAACTTGAAAAAGTAGAACAGGCATACACATACTTACTGCTCTAATTCCTCTCCTTTTCCTCTCTTTCCCCTGCTTAATAAAGCACTTCTATTAAACTATTAGGTGGCATTTCACCAGACTTTTCATCAAAATTTCTTAAATATGCTAATTTATAGCAAAGTAGAGGAAAAAAATAAATAATATTTGCAGGCAGAATTTTCATTGAACTAACTCATTTTAAAAAGAAAACCTTATTGTAAAGAAGATTCTGCTTTTTGGGTGGGGGAAAATCTTTAAACTGATTTTTTAAAATAAAAATCAAACTCACCAGCAAGGGTTTGCTGAATAGCTGTAAATGGGTGCTTTAGTCAAAGCAGCTAGTGAGAAAAATACCCTTTTAAAATATGGTAGGTTATAGAGAGAAGAACAATTTTTGAATCTCCATTGTCGATTATCTTTCTTCATGCTTATAGGTTTAGGTAAGTCTTAAGTAAAAGAGGCACACAAATGTAGAAATACATAATTATAGCAATGTTGAAGAAAACAGTAAAACTTGTGGGGAGGCAGTAGAAAAAAAAATGTAAAAGTTAGCCTCTGGGAATTTCCAAATCTACCAAAATGCAAATTCCAGTCCCACTACCAAAGGAATGTCTTTCCAGCAAGTGTCAGAGTCTTGTGCTAAATAATATAGATTGCTGCCCCTGGATGTAGTAATATAAATATATAAAACTGGCACAAGTCCAAGCACAGGCGAATTTAATTTATGCAGACTATTTATTTCGACTTCTAAAATTCTTTGGGTATTTTAATGATCTTGACTTTTATATTCCTTTAAAAAAATGTTCTGAATGAAAAATATTTGGAGGAACATGTAAAACATAATAATACATATAAAGATAACTTTTACACTGTAGATCTCATCGTATCAAATCACAGATGTTCTGAATGATTGGGAGAAAATTCAAATTGTGAGGGTCAAACAGTTATTTCAGGATCCTGGTAATATTCTGTGACTATACAGAAGGTTCCCTACTTATAGTTCATCAGCATTCAACTTTATGATGGTAGGAAAACAAAAGGCATTCAGTAGAAACTGTACTTCTAGTACCCATATGTCCATTTCATTTTTTGAGTTTAGCATTAAATAAAGTACATGAGATATTCAACACTTTATTATAAAATAGACTGTGTTACATGATTTTGCCCAGTTGTAGGCTAAGGTAAGTGTTCTGAACGTGTTTAAGGTGGGTTCAGCAAGCTATGATGTTTAGCAAGTTGGGTGTATTAAATGCATTTTTGACTTTTGATATTTTCCAGTATTTTCAGCTTACAATGGGTTTATAGGAATGCAAACTCCACTGCAAGTGGAGGAGCATCTGTATTATCAATGCTAGCAGAGTATCTGAAAAGCCACCACTAGATGGAAACCTAAAGCATGCTTTTGTTATAAGAGTAGTAGTTGTTCCCTCTTAGGAAAATACGTCAAAATTCTAAAAATCATTGACATTTCTGCATTTTTTAGAAAGCATCCAAATATTTAAGATGTTTTCTTTAAACATTGTTTCCTGCCCCAGTCCACTTGTTACATTTATTTAAAATTTTTGAATAATGCAGTCAATAAGTAACCATGAGAAAAGTTCAAGAGTGAACTGTCAAAGCAACATAAAAAAATATGTTCACTGAAGGGCTGGTGAGAAGGGTTTGGACTAGAGCAAAATAATTGGCTTCAACATTGCAATTGGAGGAAATGCATAATTAAGACACACTTATGCAGGATTTTCCATGTTACCATAGCAGTAAAGTTGTCTTCTCTTACAAATGTTAACACTACTCATGGTGTTTTAAAAGCTATTCACAAATCTTCTTGTGTTCCAGAGACTTCAAAATATGTATGTACTATCCTAATAATGACATCTAGGCCCAAAGATTTTATTATAGACATTAATGGGGAAAATGATTTAAGAATATATCCATTTTCCATTTAGATACTTCTTTCAGCATGCAGAACTTCAAGCAGAAATCACTGCCTGTGATTACCAATGTGGTTATCAAAACAACATTATTTTTTGTAGGTCTCTTCTCCAATTAATCTTTCCCTTTTTTAGCTTCTTACACTTTTTTTCAGAGTTTCTTGGAGAATATAGAAATGACATTGCTCTAATCTATGCGATATTCAAGGATGTAAAGTACAGGTTTGAAATGATAGGCCTAAATACATATTTGAAAAAACAGACGTTAAAATATAAACCAAATGCTAATCTAGATACCTGGTTATTTCTTTGAACTAGTGATGAGGGAATTCTATTATGACAGTGGCATTTACAATACGACTGGCATCCTGCAGCTCCTAAACACACAATTTCTTTAAGATATATGGCATAAAAAGCAGAGTAATGGATCCATTCAAACGATCTTAGAAGGAATTCGTTATTTAAATAGCTAAACATATGTGAGAAACTGGAAGCAATGTTACAATCTGTACTTACTTGTAAACCAGGTTTTTAGAACAATAATACAGACTAATGGAGTGAATTCCTTACTTGGGTTGCTTGTGACAACCTCACAAAAGTTTACTATTCAGTAGCACTAGAGTGATGTTTGAAGCAGAGAAGATACGATTTGGAGTGGAATAATAATTAGTCCAAGAGCTTTTCTTGGGAATGTAATGGAAAACATATAAAAGGTCATTATTTGTGGGAATCCCCAGATCATCCACATCCTGAAATACCTGTTTGTGAAAAATAGCTTTAAATACTTTCTTAGTGTACACAGCAGATCCCTGAGTAACATCATTTCATTCAATGGAGTTTCATTACAAAGTTGATGAGGAGAAGAGTCAATTCCTGGCCAGGTCCCCCGTCTGTGTAGGGTCTGCATGTTCTCCCCTTGTCTGCATGGGGTTTCTCCAGGTCCTCCAGTGTCTTCCCACATCCCAAAGCTGTGTACCTTGGATTCACTGGCCTGTCTACACGGTTCCAGTGTGAGTAGGTGTAGGTGTGTGTGTGTGCCCTGCCATGGGATGGCGTCCTGGCCAGGGCTAGTTCCTGCCTGCAGCCCTGAGCTGCCCAGATGGCTCTAGCCACCCGCCACCCTGAACTGGATAGAATAAGCAGGTTGGAAAGTCAATTAATGAATGGCTACAAATTAGTGTAAAACAAAAATCAAAAAGTGTAAGATAATCATATAAAAGCACAACAATAAATGATATAATATGAAAGCACTCGGTGAACCCCCATATTGGTGATTGTTTTGGAACTGCTTGGTGGCAGGAGGTGCTCCTCGCAATTTTCATTGCGCAAACATTTGTTTCTTGATTTAACCCATCACCGCCACTAAGTCTGCAGTCACTCACTGGCTCACCCAAATTTGGGCAATCAATTATCTTACTTGTTTTCATTAATCTTTCTTAAATGTATGTACAGCTCATATTAACTACAATGTTAAATATTAGAAGGCTTTCAGTCTTTACTTGGAAGTTTGGTGATGTTTCTGTGACCAGAAATATGCTGTAGGAACTTAACTCTTGTTTATATCAATCAGCCTATGGTAAGATTGGTTTCATTACATGCTATTTTGCTCAAAGTCACAGTTTCTAAGAACCTATCAATGACATTAATGAGGACTTAGTGTAATTTGAGGTATCAGATAAAAGTCCTATGGCAAACAACAAAAATAACTTTACACAGAAAAATAGGAACATTTCACAAAAACCAGGAAAACAAATTCTATTGATACACTATGATAAATATATCTGATTATCAAACAAACTCAATCCCTCTCCTCTCCCAACAATGCAATATTGTTATTGATTGACTCAGTAAAATTCTGATAGCCAAGAGTTAAAAGGACTGGACAAATTAGATAATTGACAGTTGTGCCAATCTTTCTTACAGTAAATAAAATAGAATTCTCTAATATATCAGAAAGCAAGCCTGAGAATGTTTATTCTCTGTTTCCCAAAGAATAAGAAATTGTTAATATTATATCAGTGATGATAATCCAGGACATGACATTAAATAGCATTTATTCATAGGTGAAAAAGTAATTCTCTTCAATTTCAAATTTGATTACATCAAAGAAAAAATCTTAATTACAGTCTGTCTCTAATACTTTGTTAGTCTTCCTTTTTAAAAAGATAATGAAGGCTTCACGCTCTAAGATGTGAGAAGGTAATAGGATACAGGGAGAACATTAAAACATTGTTTACATTATATTTATATTCACTTTTTATATCTGTATTATAACAAGTAGGACTGGTTTCACTTTACAGTCGTGAAATAGATTTTCCCAAGTAAACACAAATGTTTAAGTTAAAAAGTGAGTCAATTTAGGAAAAAAATCATATTAAATAGTATATGTGATTCAGAGAAATGGTAAAAAAATTGTTAAGATGGTACACAAATTTGACACACAATTTTGAGAATTTTTCCGTCATATAATGACCCAAATATTTTTAAACGCTAAGATGACATTTTGATTAAGAATTATCTGAATTAGATTTTTTTTCATTAATATGGTTAAGCAGAACATTTTAACTGATTCTAACATTTGCTTGCTTTGTTGAAACTCCAATGAAGGTTATGACGCAGAGAGATGGCCTAAACAAGGCTTTCTTCAAGAATGTCAGAAATGATATGATTGAGTGAATACAGCTCCACTCCACCAAGTCAAGGACTCTGAAGCACGGTATAAAAGTTCTTGGGCAGTAGAGGATGTGTCAGTCCTGGAGGGAGAATACCACAGAGGCTCTTTGTATGTTCATACAAAGAGTGAAATACTTAGTTAGAATTATAATATTCCCATCTACTGGCTAGAGTCCATGTGAAATATGCACTGGAAATTTCAGCTGCTGTTGCTTTCTTGGGGGATGCTGGAATTTTTGCTCCATCATAAATCTCCTTGGTGTAACTACCAGAATAACCATAAACACTCCCTGAATCGACGCCTTTATAACCCTAATGAAATTTATATCTACGTTTCATGTAAAATATTCCATAGTTCCAATTTAAATGTCTTACAGAGGAAATTAATGTAACCTCTGAAGCCAAGAAAAAATGAACTATGTGGGTTTCCTTTCTAAGGGTTTTGGGTCCCTGGTGATATATTACAGATGTCTTGGCCTCATAAGCTAAATGACTGGAGTTTAGAAAATTTCTTTGTTTCTAATGCTTCATATTTGAGAATGTTACTGTATTCAAAGCAATGGTATGGTCACCTGATTGGAATTTCTCTTTTATTAGAAGAAACTGAAATCGCTCACTGTGAATTACCAAAAGGCCATGCATGTGGTTCATCTAGGAACAGCTTAAAGAACTCTATTCACCTGACTTTTCCTCTGTTTATTTCTTACCATACACTGCTGTATTTGCAAATTATAAATAATAGAAAAGTATATTTGGAGGAAAAAAGCAAGAAGTATTTGAAGTGACTTTAATTGTTGTCATTCAAAAATTGATTTGATTTAGTTGATATATAATCACAATCTGTTATTCTTCAGCAAATAAAAACCGAAAGCAAAGTATTACTATGAAAATTGATTTAAATGTCACAAATATATGAACATAAAGTTCACTTAAGTGAGAAATCAAATTATTAAAATTACTTAGTTTTTTGAAATTTGTAAAATCCTTTAAAACTTGTTTTCTGCAGAAAATAATCTGACAAAATACCACGGAAATACGTTTTTATCTGATCTCTATTATGATGCACATTAATGCCTTCTAATTAAATGCTTTTTCCCCTAAAACTTCCTTTGAAAAAAATTTTGGCTAAAAGCGCAAAAGAGGAGTACTGGAAATGTACTCATTCCACTGGTCATAAGAATGAGGAACTCAACAGAGTTAAGTGATCTTTATTAATTTTACTAGTCCTACAAATGTACCAATTAACTCCAATAACAGCAACTTTGTTGGAATAATACATATTTCCCTCCTTAGAATACAATTTTTTCTGTTAGACATACTAAAAATATAAAAGGTAACGATTTCTTACCATTCCTTTGTTTATCGATTCTGTTAGTAACAGGCATGTTAGTGGTGACAGTGGGTGGTGTAGTACTAGGAGAGTTTACAGTAGCTGGTAATAAAGATGAGAAAGATGTAATTTTGCAAAGAGCACATGACAGTTAATTTGGATAAGCAATTTATAATTAATGCATTAAAATATACAGGGCAAGAATGGAAACCATTTTGAAATACAACAGACTCCAAGGTTGTAATGTGTAAGATGAAGCAATGCTTCCTATGGCACATTAAGAATCAGTACACATGGCCTTTGATGCTATAATACACAAGGGTTTGGAGCAAGCACAAAGTGACGAGAGAAAGGACATTTAGATTCTAGATTCTAGACCTAGATCTCCATTAACAAGCTGGCAATCACACAGTGAAACACTAAACCCTTCTAGAACTCAGTTTCCTGAGTCTGTCAGAAGTTATAGAAAGCAGCCTGTACAGATCTGCAGCTTGAAAGTTCTCTAAACTAAGTTTGCCTAATAACATTGAGACTAGAGAAATAAAATCTCAGAAGAAAAATGTACTTCTTCTTAAGATGAATGTAAAGAAAAAGACAAATGAAATGCATAGACTAAGTTAATCATTTAAAGATTCCAACAAGTTTACTAAACACTGATGAATAAAAAGTATTTCATAGGGCAAGCTTTACAAGGGAGACATTTTCAAAGTATTATGTCAGATATCTCAGGTGAGAATAATTTTAAGAATAAAAATAACTTTTTTAAAACTTTAGATCTTGAACTAAACAGAATTACAGATTTTTAAAATTTCATATAACAATTTGAAAACTACACAGAGATTACGGGGAAAAAACTATTTGATGACTTAATTTTCATAGGGTGTTGATTAATAATAATATCAAAGAAATAATGTCTCCAAAAGGAAAACAAAGATAATAATAAGTTACACCCCACCCCATCTCCTGCCTGCCCTACTCTCACACTGGAACCACAGAAGAGAGCTTAGGTTTCTACTTCTTCAATCTCACTTCTAACCACTGTCACCTTTGTGCTATTATCTTCTTAATAAGAGATCCAGCTTTTACAAAAGGCATGGCTGTGATTCTTAATGTGGTACATAGAACATGCTACTTCATTATAGAAGTATTTAATAGAATAGATGAAAAGAGTCATGGGTAATTAGGAAGAGAAATGGTAAAATAAAGCAAAATATTTATATTATTATTTTAAAACTTGTATAACTTTACATATTATTTAGCATGCAGCTATTTAGTACATAATATGTAACTGAAATACTGACCACAATATAGTAAGCATCATAACAATTAACACAGTTACATTAACATTAGTTTACTTTAACCATTTTAATCTTAAGATTTAAGTTATCTTGTCATCATAAATTGCCTTACGGCCTTATCTTAAAGTTAACTGAATATTCAAATAAATTTCCCTCTTTGTTTTATAGACATGAATACTTCTTCAAAGTATTGTACACTGTATTTACACTGGACTTTTTGCAAGTCCAGTATATTCTTGAGAAGACATGGGGGGAAAATGAAACCAATCCACATTTAATAGGATATAAATTCACATTTTTAAACTCAGAGCTTTGTGGAATTGTGGTTACCCATGGTGTGAAAGCATTCTTTCTCCACGCCGTACGTACTGTGCACCCACACAACTAAAACACATGCAGAAATTCTTCTGTTTTGCTGTTTTCTGGCTTTCCAAGTGAAAAATCAGATAAAAATCAAAACAATGACAACTACATTATCCAAAATTGCAAGTAGAAAGCAAAGAGATTCTGGAGCACAGTGTGGGCTCCCTACCTTGACAGAGGGTCCCCAGGTCTGCACAGCTGGCCAGTTCTGCTGCCGGGAGCGGGATCAGGTAGGAACCTTGATCAACACAAAGAGAATATGTAAGTTTGATTTATGATTTAGTGATATTATCCAGAAAAAAATATCATGAATCATACGGTTAATAGAAGCAGCCCTAGAAGAGTCCACCAGTAATTCTTTGATGTCAAGAAAGTATCTTAAGGTCACTGTGCCTTAATTTTCTCAAATGTAAAACCAAAGTATTGAAATTGTCCTCGAAATCTTTAACTCAATTTATCAGTCATCACACATCAAAAGAAAAGCAGTGCCATTGCCCCTTAAAGTTTGTATAAAAAATTCAGGACTTTTTTGTGTAAAACATTTTAAGAGTTTGGGTGGGAATTCATACAAATAAAATAATACAAACATCAAGAATAAGTTTCAAAAGTGAAGTTACATATTATGAATTACCCATAACATGCACAGTTTTGGTTCATACATCCTAGCATATGCTATTTGTAATTCCAGAAATACATTTTTGTGACTTCAATTCAGTCTCTGTGTCTTTTTATTTCAAGCTTTTACTAACTTATTCTCAGCAGGACAAGTTTTGAGCTGATTTTTTTTTTTGTAGATTTTCACTGTTGCACTAAATGTCCCTCTGACAATTAAGACTTTTTCCAACAGCTTGAGTCTTGAGAAACATTGGCTACACTTACAACAAAGTATACTGTATCAAAAACACACAAAAAATACAAATATATATGTATGTATGTGTATACACATACATATATATACACATATATAATATGCACAACATATTTAATTTTAAGGGACATTTATATAATAGTGATTTTATTCTAATAAACATTTCAAAACTTTCCTGTGGGAATGTGAGGGCACAGCTCCTGCACCAGCCTACAAAAGTAACTAGGTTAACCGTATGCATAAGCAGAAAATAACCTAACAGTTTAACAGTATCTCCAGAGGCATGGTTTCTTCATCCTTGATACCTTGCGGCACTTGGCCCAAGGAAGGAATCCTGATACTTCAGAAAGGCCTGATCTTACAGGCAGGCTATGACATGACACTGACTGGTAAGCAGCTCTTGTCACAGACCTTTACACATTCCTTCAACAAACATTTACTTATTGCCTACATTATGTGAGGGACAGAGACCAGAATGATGCTTTAATTTAAGTTGCTGCTCTCAGGGAGGCATGAAAGGAAGATGGCGTCACAGTTCTAAGTGCTATCAGGGAAGTGCTCCAAAGGTGGCAGTGACCCAAAGGAGGATGTGACAGCAGCTTGGTAAGAAAAGTGAACAGAAATCAATTTCAAAGAAGGCGGCCCATAAGGCACAGGAGGCTGTGAGAGAGCCAGGGGTAGGAGAGTAGAGATGGGTATTTTACTGGCAGACAGAATTTCTAAAACAAATACCAAGGAGGCACTGAAATGGTCTGTGCACCAAGTCACTGGGCATTGCTAAAGTAAAGTAAAAACTGATAAGGATGATCAGATATATAAACAATGGACAGCTGCTGTAAGGCTTTGGAAAATATCAATACCATGAACACTAGAGCCCTCCGTCTTTCTTCCAGTGGTTAATCCCACACACTGGAACCTTGAGTGGTGGGCACTCAAGGCTGTAAACCAAAAATGAACTTCTAGGGCGCCCACACAACCATCTGAATGGACTCCTCCTCTTGGCCAACATCCTTCCAGAGTTAATCTGAAAATTGAGTTGAGGCCATGATGGAAGAGAGGGTTGTACATGCCTCATTACACCCCTCCAGCATTAACATCAACACAAACCCTAAGTTCGATAAGAAACATTTACAATCTATCCTCTGTGAAGTCTGCTACCTAAAGGCTTCATCTGCATGATAAAATCTTGATCTCCACAACCCTTTATTTAACCCAGACATTCCTTTCTACTGATAATAACTCCTTCAATCAATTGTCAGTCAGAAAAATTTTAAATCTACCTATAACCTGGAAGCCTCCTCCCCACTACTTGGAGTTGTCCCGCCCTTCTCCAGATTGAATCAATGTAAATCTTACATGGATTGGTTGATGTATTGTGTCCCTAAAACATAGAAAAGCAAGCTGTCCCCTGACCATCTTGGGCACATGTCATCAGGACCCCCTGAGGCTGTGTCACGGGTGTGTCCTTAACTTCAGAAAAATAAACTTTCTAAACTAATTGAAACCTGTCTCAGATATTTTGGGTTCACCAGGTGAACTGCTAACATTGTGAACTCTTTCTTAAAGGCAGTGAGGGAAAATGAGAAGGAGGTAGGCAAGAAAACTATATTTCATTAGAAAACAGTCATTTAGGTTCTACAACCAAAAGAAGGGAAACAGAAGCAGGAATACTACTAATAATTCAGCCTTGATATCATGAGTAAAAAGGATCGACAGAGATAGATACAGATACAAGAAATTTAAAGACAGAATGCATAACATTTAGCAACTAATTAAAGATGGGAAAAAAAGGAAGAATAGAGGACGTTTTGCTAATTTCCAGCTTAAGAAACTGGTACATATCGATCTAATAAAAGGAGATGGGAAATAATAGAAGAAGAGCAGACTTAGGTGGGGTAAACACCAAGTACAGTAACGGAAACTGAGGTGCCTGTGTGACACCTAGATGCAAACGTGTTTTGTAAGAGGTGTAGCCAGGAAATATTCATCAAAAGCTATAGAGTGTTTGGGATCACTGTAGATAGATTGTAGATTGGAGAAGGAAACAGGATGGAACCACAGATATTTCTATATTTAAGCATCGCATATAAGAAAAAGAGCTATAGACTTAAAAAGGTAAAACTTTTACAGAGGTGGTTTTACAGAATTTAAGAGAAGAAAGTTTAATGCAGGGTATGGCAATATCGAGAATACCAGAAAGGCCAAGAGTGATAAAGAATGAGAAGAACTTTAACTTTGCATTGGGATTTTGGTAGTACCTCTATAGAAAATAGTTTGAGTTGTGTGGGAATGATGAAATCTAGACTGCCAAGATCTGACGAGTGAATGCAAGAAGAGGAAGCTTGGCTGTGAAAGGAAGCAGAGAGAGGAAGGGGGTGTTTTAAAGATTGAAAACTTAAGCAAATGCACCATGGAAAAAGAATATTCGAGGAGGCAGAAGTTAAGGCAGGACTGAGGTGGAATTTTGTCTTGAATGCTTTTTGCCCATTATTCCCTTGCATCACATTTACTATAAGCCCAATTTTTGTAGGACCTCCCTTTTGTAGGTACTTATATTTTGTAAGGGACTTCCGTAAACTAAAAAGCCTTTAAAGTTCAGAGCCTAATGAAATCTCAGCCTCTGTAGCATGCAACAGAGGAGACCCTGGAGGGAGTTCCTGTGGTTCTCATATTACACACAATGTTGGCAGTCAAGGGCTCCTTAGGCCACTTCTGGCACTGATACAATATCTCTGGAAGACAAAGGGAGATAAGGGCTCAGTGTTGTGGGAAAGCAGTTTTTAGGGAAACTGCATTCCCACTAGTAGGTTAAAGAGCTTAGAGGTAAAAATAAGAAAAGAAAATCAGAAGAGCTATGATTTAGAGCAAGATATTTAACAATTTTCTTGAACATTTCATCAGTTTCATTGCACAGTAACACGTATAAATTTCAATATGCAGCATTCTTTTATGGGAAACTGCAACATTTACTTCTCAATATTTTAGTTAGCTGTTCCTTCTGGGGAACTTCTAGTTTAGCAAATTGACACTGCTTTAAATACTCAATAAACGCTATTTTAATATGACCCAAAATGACAATAAAAATCAAACTGGAATGTTTTTAAGTAAAAATGGTATAAATACATGTGACTAATTTAATTAAAAGGAAATTAAATTGATAAATGAAAACTTGCATTACAAACACACCAAAATAAATACATGAAATATCAAAAGTATGCACAAACTTTATTTCTACCCAGTTCTATTTTCAACACATCTGCATAAAAAGTCAGTATCACAATCAGTTTTCTTTGGCTGATGGATTTATGCATCAGGAGGTTGTTAAGGAAGAACAAACAATTCACTCTCCTGGATAGTGTTATGTTTATCATCAACAAATTGGTTTTAGAATATGATCTGTATGTGTTTACTGATTTTTGAGGCTACCAGAAAGGTGTTTTCAGATATTTACTTAATATTAATGAGACAGCCAAATGCCTAGGCAGATTAAAAGGGGTCCCTGGAGAATCTCCCACCCACTCCACAAGTGTTTACATCAGATGCTTTTGTGCAGATGAGGAAACCTGCCCAGGCCTTGCCTGAGCCTGCCCACAGTGGATTAGGGCCCGACTTGCGCACTGTGGGAGGTAGGTGGAGCCACGGAGAATTTGTGCCTTATGCAGGGGAGGAGCCTGCTCTCTCCAGCTCCTGTAAGGATCTGGCAATCAATTAGTGAGGTGGAGGGCCTATTAGTAGGCCTGCATCTCACTTTTCTGAGCTTTTTGTTGTTGTGGTTTTTTGTTTTGTTTTTTCTTTTTGCCCAGTGAAGTCCTGCTCTACTCACCCCTCAATGTGTACGCGTGCCTAAATTTTCCTGGTTGTGTGACAAGAACCTGGGTTTTAGCTGAGCTAAGCAGCAAAGTTCTATAACATTAACAGCAAAATTTAGAGCCAAATTTTTTTGAAAAAAAATGTAATCACTGAAAACAGGTAGTTGAGGAAAAGCTCTAAAGCTGTTAATCCTTCTCTATCTGTTGTTCTTTCCAAATTATGCTACTGAAAGAAGTCACTATATATTAATATTTACACAAGTTGTGGTAAAAAAGATGTATAGTCCACTGCTCCTCTCACACCTACTTAATAATACTCCAAATAACTGAAGAGCAAACCCTCACAATAAGTTGCAATAACAGAAAAAGAAAAACAGTAATTCCTTTCATTTTTTTCTTTGCAGTTGTTACTAAGATGAATTTTTCAACTTTTCATGAATAAATATATTTAAAGTGAAATTTAGTCATCTATGTTCATAAAGAGTTTGGGCATCCTCAAAGTATAAAGTCCTTTTTAAAGATAAAGTGATTTATCTTAATTTTATTATTTAAAAATGATTTAGTTATCTAAAAATATTGCATTCAATCATTTGTTAGAAGTGCAAGGGAAGAACCAATAATGAATTGAAGGCTGTGAAGGCTATGAATTTAAGGCTATGAAGAACAGAACTGTAATGATTATGAAAGGGTAAAAATCCAAGAGTTGATGAAACCTTAGCAAAGTCGGTAAAAAATCCAAAGAGGGAAACAAAAGTAAGTACAAATCCAGAAATTTCAGAAAAGAATAACAATAAAGTACTTATAAAGTGTGTCTTATCTCTACATCCACAGTAGCTAATCCATGGAAGTGCCTAATAAATGCTTGTTAAAATAAATGTAATTTGTTTGAACTTAGACTATTCATTGCATTATATCGTACCACTCCCTCAGGAAAGAGTAGTAATCAGTAAAATAAATAAAACTAGTAGAGAAGGCACTGTCTGTTCTTTGTGAAATTGACGGACATTAGCCAGTATCTAAACTTGAATCATCACACAGGTAAATAAATAATTGCACCTATAATTAAAGAGTCCACTAAAAATTTGTCTATCCATGAGAGTCATAAAACTGAATGTGTTTAATAAAATTGTTCTAAGAAAAATGAAGATGCTATAAAAAGAAGAAGATTTATTGCAAAATAAAGCATTTTGTTTTTAAAAGGATTGACAGGTTTAACCATGTTTTTAAAAATCTCCTGAAAATTTTCTAATTAAGGTACATTTCCCAAATATTTTTTAGAAAAGTATAGGAAAACAAAGTCATATTCTAAAATTGTTAGAATATTTACTAATAATATATCAATTTTATTAAGGCTAGGATGTTTAATATGTGAAACAAATGACAGGACATTTTAATGTTGAATTGAGTCAGTTCAATTCTACTATGTTACTTTCAAATTAAAATTTATTTAGCAATATACCTTTGCAAAATCTATTTATTTTTCCATCACAAATTAATCCTGAAATAAAAACTCATATTTAGCAGACATTGTCTATTCAATAGAATGCTAGAAATAAATTTCTATTCTCCCATTGGTTACTGTACTGATCATTAGTTTGTTGGAAATTATAACCATAAACAGCAAGATGCTTTCATTTTCTGGAAAAAAAATGAAAGGTTAAAATGTTAACAGGGTACACTTACGAAAGATTTGCTTAGCTAACAAGCCTTGATATAATCTCTGTTACAGGTATTTCCTGTCAGTTAATGAGTGACTTGGGTTCTTCAACTCCTAAAGCTGATGATTAAGCAGCAGGAAATTCCCTCTCCCATCATTTCTCCTGAAACACAGTCCAGGACATCTGAATGTCTGGAATGTGAGTGCTTAACGTCATCTTGGAATGGCAAGAAGATCACTATAAAAGTTAAATAGACTCAAATATATTGACTGTGTAAGTTCACGCTACCCTTTTGACAAAATTAGTTTGAAAACTTATAGATGACTAAGGTACATGAGTATGTACTTGATGCACTCTGATAATCTTAAGGCTTGGGAAAGGAGTCTAGAAGACAGAGTTTAAGAAATTATGAGAAATGAATGATCTTACTTAAATGTGGAATCTAAAAAGGTTGAACTCATAAAAGCAAATAATAGAAGAGTGGTTTCCAGGGGCACAGGGGTGGACAGGGCACAGGAGTTGAAAATGTATGGGTCAAAGGATGGAAAATTTCAGTTAGACTGGAGAAATACATTCAAGAAATCTATTGTACAACATGATGACTATTGTTAATAACAATGATTGTATATTTGAAAATTGCTGAGAGATTTTAAGTGTTCTGTCTACAAATAAGTACATGAGATAATAATGAAAGTTAATTAGCTCAAATTAGCCATTTCACAATGTATACCTATATTAAAATATGTTGTACACCATAAACACATATAGTTTTTATCAATTAAAATAATTTAAAATAATTTTTTAAATGAGTATTCCCAGACATAAATACTAGACATGGAGACAGAAGACACGTGTTGGAGCCCACCAACTGCCTCTGCCACTTATTTTCTTGCTTCAGTTTCCTGGCCCATATAAAGGAAGTGGCATAAATCACCATTCCCACTTAAATGCCTATCAGGGCCAGAAGGCAATCTAAAGACAAAAAGGGGGCTGGAGTGGGAAGAATAAGGGGTTGCTAAGGGCTGAAGTAAACTGGGAAGCCCCTTTGAAAGCAGCAGCCACCATTTAGCTCCAGCTGTGTTGGTCATGCAGATATAGTAGCCTAGTGTATTATATTTACCAGAAAAATCCAAAACTTCATTTTTATGTGAAATCTAATTTTTTTTAATATTGGGAATAATTCATCAATTAAAAGCACTGTGTGAAACAAATGTAAATGAACAGGAACAAATAAATGCTACCACCATCACCCGTGTCTTAGGGCTAAACTAGCCTGTGGGTGATTGGTTTGTTTTCCCTGGCTGAGGAGATCTAGCAGGTCTTTTCTAGTGCTGTCCAAAGTTTGTGGTTCAGCCAAGTGGACTATCATAGTTCTTTAGACTAGTTTCAGTGGTTGGCAAATGTTCTCCTAAAGGGCTAGATTGTAAACATTTTAGGATGGCAGGCTATACTGTATTGATCACAATCAATTAACACAGCCATTGTAGCACAGAGGCAGACAAAGACAATATATAAACTAATGAGCATGGCTGTGTTCCAATGAAATTTTTTTACAAGAACAAAGTCACACACAAATTACTTTTGAATACTAGGCTCCTTCTTCTCCTGTTTAATTGAGAGTTATGTCTGTGACTAAAATGTATACATTATCACTGTCTTAGATTTAGTCATATGACATTTAAAGTAGATAATGAAACTTCTACTTTTTGTGTTTGAATCAGTCCTATAATAAAATAAGAGCTTCCAGAATTAGCTTGTGTAAATGGAGAATATTAGGTGGAGATCTATTTTAATACAATTTTTTATCACACAGAATTATTTCTCAAAATATTCTGCATTTAGCTACTTCTAATAATAGCACATTTACAGTCTCATGAAGAACTAGAGACAACACAGTATTTGCAACAAACTATAAATCCTCATTTTTAAAAAATGGAGAAATATGTTCAAAGAAAAAATGGTAATTTCTGATTAAGATTTTCTATAAAATGGACAGTTTTGATATTTAATACTGGCTGAGTAAATACTTTTCTTAGGTGATGGTTGTTTATTTAAGTCATCCAATTGAAATTTAATTCCAGGATGATAAAGATCAGTTTATTACTGTATCACCTTTGTGACCAGACTTGGTGGCTCACGCCTGTAATCCCAACACTTTGGGAGGCCGAGGCGGGTGGATAATGAGGTCAGGAGATTCGAGACCATCCTGGCTAACATAGTGAAATCTGGTCTCTACTAAAAATACAAAAACTTAGCCAGGCATGGTGGTGGGCATCTGTAGTCCCAGCTACTCAGGAGGCTGAGGCAGGAGAATGGTGTGAACCTGGGAGGTGGAGCTTGCAATGAGCTGAGATCTCACACCACTGCACTCCAGCCTGGGCAGCAGAGTAAGACTCTGTCTCAAACAAAACAAAATAAACAAACAAACAAACAAAAAACAGTAACTGGCCAGGCAGGGTGGCTCACGCCTGTAATCCCAGCATTCTGGGAGGCTGAGGTGGGTGGACCACTTGAGGTCAGGAGTTCAAGACCAGTCGAGCCAACATGATGAAACCCCATCTCTATTAAAAAAAAATACAAAAATTAGCTGGGCATGGTGGCGCACACCTGTGGTCCCAGAGACTTGGGAGGCTGAGGCATGAGAATTGCTTGAACCCAGGAGGTAGAGTTTGCAGTGAGCCAAGATCACCCCACCGCACTCCAGCCTGGGCAACACAGTGAGATGCTGTCTCAAAAAAAATAACAATAACTTACTTATTAATTTATTTTATTTCAAGCCTAGTGTTAACATTTCTATTTAAGAGTCTACAATTATAACTGTTGTTATATTAGTGATAAACCCTGTGATATTTTATGACATGGGGAAAACTTAAAAGTGGTTAAACCAAATGTCTTGATGGATCATGCATAGTTTATAATCAAATGTGTGCTATAAGAGCTTAGCAGACGACATTTTAAAACTTAAAAGAGTTTTTTAATGATAACATAGATATCTATATCTATATGTGGGAATATACATACACGTACATTTGTGTGTATGTACAATTCCTTATTGACAATCATATTCATAGAATAATGCTAAAAAAAGAAAAAAAAAAAGGAATAAGGTACAAACTCACCACAGCTTAGGTTGCTTTCAGCTTTCAGAGCAAGGTTTGGGATATTCCAGAAGTCATTTTGCCAGTCGACTACATTCCCTTTCATGTTACAGCTGAGATTGGAGAGGATTTTGGCATTCATGGTAAAATTCCAAAGTCGAAAGTTATAAATGTCTCCTTTTAGAGAGACAATTTCATTTTGATTGGAGCCCAACAACAATTTCCCATTCCCAGGAATAACTTTACTAATGGTAGAATCACATGGAACTGTTTCATAGTTTCTTTTGAAATTTACACCAATAGAGCCCAAAGAATTATTCCAAACAAGGCAGAGCTGCTCAAAGCTTTCTGCAAAAATGTCTTCTTTTTCCTTGACAGGTAATGCATTGTTCAGCAAACATTTTGAATCAGAAATGGATAGAAAGTAGCCACTCTTGGCCTTTCCAAAACTGAGCAATTGTGTGAAGGATGCATTTGAGTAGGAGAAAGCTGTCCAATCATTGTCTTCATGGCCAACTTTGGTTGCCTCAAAGCAGAGTGTGAAAGCACTGAGCTCTGGAATGGAGACGCTTTTTGCAACAGATACCTGGTAAGCATCTGATGTCTGGGGTAAAATGACCTTTTGATTCCTTAAGGACACAGCAACTAGGACAAAACATAACAGGAAAGATAAACCTGTTAACTTCAGAACACAGACTAATGTGATGCAAAACATCAAGCCCTCCACCGCTTCCTACTAGTTAGCTTTTTACCTACCATTTGCCCCATCCCTCCCCTCTTACTCATCCATCTTCTGTCAGCAGCCCATTACCAGTTGTCTGATATCAGCAACAGTAGTAAGAAATTCTACTCATTTCATCTCTAGTCATGATTGGATCTCTCACACCTAAACTTTTGAGTTACAGCCAGCAAAGTGGATAAGCATTTTTAAATCCTGAAACTGAGACATTAACAATTTAAAAACCCCAACTACCTAATTAAGGAAATAACTGGTTTCAGGAAGGCTTTGTTTATACATTAAGATTTTCAAAAAAACTACTTTTCAAATGATTTCTAAACACAAATAATAGTTCTTATTTTCATTAATGATTACTTTTCACTCTTCCCAAACATTCCTGTACCGCCATCTCCCTTTCAGATATCCTATATCCTCCTATTTTTTTCTGCCATCATCAGGATGTTTTAGGAACAAATACAAAAATAATTCTATTAAGGAGAGGGAGGAAAGGGAGTCTAGTGAAAAGTCAAACAAAGTGGAAATTTAAGGTATCCAGACATATAAGCTAGTTTTTGAGTAGTAAAGGGCAGACCATGGAGTTTCCTACTCCAGCTCTTCTGAGTACTGGCCATGTGACCCTGGGTATGTTACTTCATCTCTCTCTACCTTTGTCTTATTTGTAAAATGGGCAACAATGGCACCTATTGCATATACGGTCAATAAGAATTAAATAAGTTAGTATGTCCAAAGCATAGAGCAGTGCCAGTACCACAGCAATAAGTGGCAAGTACTATTATTATAATAGATGTGCAATAAATTCAAAATAAAAATGTATTCACCTAATCCTTCTATGATACATGCAAAATTATTAAATAATACCAATAGATTTAGCCCTATGCTAATATCATAGCCATTGTGAGACTAATTTAAGAAAGAAGTATTTCTCCTCGAAAATACTTTTTTTTTTTTTTTTTTTTGAGACGGAGTCTAGCTCTGTCGCCCAGACTGGAGTGCAGTGGCGCGATCTCGGCTCACTGCAAGCTCCGCCTCCCGGGTTCACGCCATTCTCCTGCCTCAGCCTCCGGAGTAGTGGGGACTACAGGCGCCCGCCACCACGCCCGGCTAATTTCTTTTTGTATTTTTAGTAGAGACGGGGTTTCACCGTGTTAGCCAGGATGGTCTCGATCTCCTGACCTCGTGATCCGCCCGCCTCGGCCTCCCAAAGTGCTGGGATTACAGGCTTGAGCCACCGCGCCCGGCCGAAAATACTTTTTAATGCTGGTTTCATACGAATAACAGTTTGAATATATTTTAATATTCAGTACATCAAGAATAGTTCTGTAATAAAACATCATTTTAGTATAACTATTCTAGTAAAAATCTATGATAGAATTTAAAGGAATCATGGACTTTAGTCTACTTTTTAAATATAAAGAAGTTTATAGGTCCACTTATGCAAAGAGACACTTAAACAATATGAACCAGTATTCTACATGCATTGTTAAAATTAGAAGCCTAGAAATAAATGTCTCCATCAATATTTTATTAGTGGTTACAGCTGGGTGGCATTTGTACAGATAATTCTACTTTGCTTCTTTTTTTGTTTTCCAATGTCCTATATTTTATCATTTTTAAAACATTATTTTGAAAAATTTAAAACAATTTGAAAAATTTAAGCATGTGTGTTTTAACCATGGCAAACATAAATAAATAACTCCACAATCAAAAAACACAATTTATAATAGTGACAGTCAGTCATTTTCATAGTTGTACCTTTCTGTTTTTACTTAGAAAGTTCAGAAGAAAAAAAAGTATAACTAAATAATAGTCATTTTTATAGTTGTACCTTTCTGCTTGTTTTTACTTAGAAAGTACAGAAGAAACAGTATAACTAAGTCTCATCAAATCGAAGCTTGAGTTTCTTTAGGGAAACACAGGTTTGAGAGAGAAAGATTATTTAAATGTTATGTTGTGCCAGAATATAGAAAACATATTTAATAAAAATATGCCTTATTTCCTTCAGTTAGCCATTTACAGGGGGCTTTCCTCAAGCTGTGTTATTTATTAGCTTAAACTGTTAATAGCTTGTTAAAAATTTACTGTTCATTTTCTGTATTTTTTCCGTACCATAGTTCCTTAAAAGGACAACATCATAAAACCCAAAATGAAATGATTTCTAAAAGGGATGTTTTAAATTTTCAGTGGAGAGATGTTAGAATTACAGATTTTAATTATTAGCAGTGGAATATCTACAGTGTCTTCCAAGCAGCCTTTAAATGTTCTGTATATAAACAACATAAAAGAATTCAACTCTACTGTAACCAGATTTTGGATGTGGTAATTATATTTTGCTAAAAAGAATGCTCAGAGAATATTAACAGCTTCTTGCCCTTAAATCCCAATCCTAATCATTCACATACACATAAAAGAGCATAACTCTGTCTTCTGGTCCTTGTGTTTACTGCAGAACATGTTAAACAAAAGCAGAAGGTTGGCATTGCCTTTGGTTTACATACCTCTGATGTAGCTGGCATTGAAACCTTTCTTCTGGATGCTAAAGTCACTTGAAAAGGACACATGCATCTCATTCGCACTTGAGTTAAATGATAGGCCTTTGGCAGTTGCTCCACAAAATTTAGTCTGGCTCTCTCCATTATCAAGGGATAATGAGTCATAAATGCAATTGGGAGCTTCTTCAATGTCGAAGTCGTTAAATGTTATCTGAATGATATAACCAGTGGGGGCTCGGAGCGTCCACATGCAAGCCTGGCTGTTCGGGTAGTCGTTAGGGTAGCATGGAGAAGTAAAGGTCCCAGAAGGGTTGGACAAAACCACTCGGCAGTTGGCACATCCCCACACTGCTGGCCAGACAAAAGAGAGACAGAGAGAAGGTCTGGGTTCAGATGCATACAATAAACCGAGAATACCACACACTGGGGACAATCGAGCAGTAAATATTTAAAAATACCAACATACAATCATAAAATATAAATGGAAAATGAAACCTTCTTGAGGAGGAAAAGAACCATCAATAGAGCAACAAAAAGTAAAAGGGAAATAAAAAATTTTAATGCAATGATTCTTAAACTTGGGAGGTTATACAGTCTGAGAATCTGACAGTTATAGGAACTCTCTCCAGTAAAATGAGCAGGGGCCACACACGTTACACACAATTTCAAGGAGTACAATGAGGCCTCAGAAGGCAACAGTGAATTTCACAAAGGTTCACTGACCCAGATTAAGAATCTCTACTCCAGACAGTAATTGAACTGGGATGGCGGGGGTTACAGCACCATAAAGATAGTATTCAGTATTACAAATCATGGATATAAAGGAAGAGAAACTCTTAGAAAATAAATAATTTAATAGAAAGCTACAAATACAAAAAAATAATAAGCTATCTTCTGGCAGACTGTATTTTTTTTCTGAAATTCAAATAAATAGCATCACCTTGCAAACATGGATTACTTATAGTTTTGAAAATACATTCACTTACCCATTTGTTTGTCACAGTTGGTAATTATATGCTTGTGGGCTCATCTCATTTACTCATTCATTCGGTAAATATTTATTGTGAGTCTATTATGTGCCATGCACTATTCTAAATAATATATATCAATATCAATGAGGAGGAAAGACAAAGTCTCTCTATAAAGGAATCTTTTTGTTTGTTTGTTTTTGAGACAGTCTTGCTCTGTTGCCCAGACTGGAGGGAAGTTGCATGACTCTGGCTCACTGCAACCTCTGTCTCCCAGGTTCAAGCAATTCTAGTGCCTCAGCCTCCTGAGTAGCTGAGACTACAGGTGTGCACCACTACGCCTGGTTGGATAAAGGATTATTATACTTCAGTGTTGGACCTAAAAGCAACTACAAGTATAATGACAGATAAAGGTGAGGAAGAAAAGTAAAGCAAAGGATAAAGAGAGACTGAAATGAATATTAGAGATGGTGGTTCTCCAAATAGGTGATACTTGAGAAGAGACCCAACGGAATGAAGTGAGGGAGCATGCCATGAGCACACTAGAGAACAGCACTGCAGGTCACAGGAATGGAAAAATTAAGACCCATTGTAAATAAATATTGTTTTTTCCCATGGAATGTAAGTCCTATAAGATCTAAGATGATGTCTCCTTTGCCCATCACTATTTGTTCTCAGTATAAGGTTCACAAAAAATATTAATTGAATGAAATATGTAAAGAAAAACCCTTCTGAGGTAGACAGGGGAAATGCTACTTTCCCATTTTCACTAATGAGAACAGTTAGGTTGTTCTCAATTATTATTTATCCACCAGTTGGAATCAGAAACCAAGGTCTATCATCTTCCTGTCCAGAGATGCTTTTGCAACTAATATGCACATTGCTTTGACATATTTTTATAAATGAAGGCAGTGATCTCATTTATCCAAAATACTGGATAAACTGCCATTAAATGGACACATAAACTTTCAAACAATAAAATACTTTCAACATACTAATGAAAATAACTAAATTTATTATCTCCCTCCCTCTTTTACTGAGTTGACTAGAATGCATATGCAGTAACATTTCTTGAAACATGGTAGTTACTACAAATACAACTATTCCTCTATGATACAGTGATACGTTCAAGGACTAATTCGATGTTTTACACAGCTCAAGTGAGGTTTTTCTTTTCTCTGTGGCCACTTTGTATTACTCAATGTTTCAATATGCCAACTCTATCCCCATCCATTCTTTTTAACTTGCCCTCCTCCTGCTAGTCCTCCTTAAGTCTCTGACGTCTTGTACGAGACCAAAGACAGACTATGGAAAACAAACGATGATCCTCAAGTGTCTGCCAAATGCCTTCTCTTATCCATCCCTGGAGCACCATGTTCCTCTGCTTTGTAGCGCTATTCAGAGGACTTGTGTTACTTCCATTTGTGATATGATTTTCTTATTGTCAATCTTCTTCCACTACTTTGTAAACTCAACAAGCAGAGGGTGTGTGACTGTCATATTTGCCATTCTACTCTCCAGCACTGCACAGCACCCCTGGCGCATAGGAGATCTTCGATAAAATTTGCTAAATTTATGAACAAATGAGTAGCTTAAATGAAGGGAACCATGCCTAAATTAAAGAAAGACTCCATGTAGTATAACCAAGTCAAATTCTAAGTCTGAAAAGAAGATAGAGTACATGTGCTCTGGAACATCTCTTCGGGTGGGGTGTTGGGCTGTTTCTTCCAATTACATCACTCACAGCACAGGACTGAGATGGCTAGGACTGTTACTTTGCCTTAGGCTCAGGAGAGAGAAGTAATCCTAGTAAATTAATAATAATTTATCCAGTTATAGACATTGGAGATTAAAAATAAAAATATAAAGGAAAATAAGCAACAATCTCTGTCATCTCAACATGCAGATAGGCAGCATCATTTTTCCAAGATAAGATGCCATCCTTTATATCCAAGACCCAAGTAATGTGCATGACTTCCTTTATCCTGTATATTATCTTTGTGAAATTCTTCCCTAAAAGCTGAAGAAAGGGTTTAAGAAAATTTATTATAATTATTATTTTTTAGAGACGGGGTATCTCTCTGTCAGCCAGGCTGGAGTGTAGTGGCCCTCGCTGCAGCCTCAAACTACTGGGCTCAAGCAGTCCTCCCACCTCGGCTTCTGGAAGTACTGAAATTATAGGCCTGAGCCACCACGCCTGCCCAAGGGTATAAGAAAGTTAAATTTGACCGATAACACTGTGTAATCTTTCACAAGTTAATTTATCTGTGCCTCAGTTTCTCCGCCTTTACACTGGTGATAATAACAGCAACCACTACCCAGAGTTACCAGGAGGATAACATGGATTAATATTAGAAAGTCCTGGAAGTTGTACCTGGGACATAGTTAGCACTAGTTAAGTGTTGGCTATTATTAATAATTACTATAACACAAAATCAGTGCATTAAAAATTTAAGAGAGGTAAAATAGGACACCACCTTAGTAGAATCTCTTTTTTCCTTAGGCACTCAGAGGGATAGAAACAAGATAAAGATGACACTCATAACATGAATTCAAAAGAACATTTGATACATTCTTCCATATGATTCTTACCTTCAGTGGCTAGACAGCATTTAGAGATAGTGCTACTAAATAATAATTGTCTTAAATAGATGAAATATCAATTAAATTAGACACAATATCATCCTCTTCATTATACTCATAGAGCAATTCACAATAACAAGCTTTCACATATAACTCATTTAATATTATAATAACCCTGAGAATTATTACCACCTCTATCTTTAGAGGAAACAAATGAGGCTAATATAGATTGGATAACTTGCACAAAGTCACATATCTAATTGATAGCAGCACCAAAATTCAAACCAGCCCTTCTGAATGTAAGCCTAGTGTCTTTCTAGGAAAGAAAAAGTTGCTACACTTAAACAAAAAACACAGACCAAAATGGTGAGCTCAAGTACTTCTTTAAAAGACATTTTTTAAATGGACAATTTCTTAATAGTTCCATAGCCCTAAAATAAACATATTTTAAGAAACTCATTTGGAAACATTTTAATAAAGAGTATTAGGAAGTATGAAATATAGTGCTTTGAATTTTCCAATTTGGAGTAGTCAAATATCACTGCTAACTGATTCCTACACTATGAGCTAGCCTAGTAAGTAATTACTTTGTTCTCTCGTAAGAGTCAGGGCTACCTAATTAGATGGTTACTGAAGTAGCCACTGAATGAGGTATTGGTAAAATCAGGATTAACACATATGCTAAAAGCTACCCAATTCAAAGCATCTGGCTCAATATGTTCTCAAAGACAGATATGGTAACATATTCTTACAGATAATTTATAAAAGCAAGGTTTTCAAGTAATCCGAACAAACGACAAACCAAATTCCACCCTCAGTTCTTGCCTATGCTTACAAGTATTTAGCAGTAATTTACTTGTGCGTATTTTTACAAAAGTTTATTTTTCAATGAAACTCTAATCTATAATGAAAAATCTTCCAGTCATGCCAAAGCATAATTCAATTGATATGTAACACTTCGATACAGATTTAATAACCATTACCTTGTGAGGTTTTTTTAATATCTCAGATTTGGATTCTTACACTACCTTTGCCACAAGTACTTCTTTATAAAATCCAAATGCCTATTCTTTAAAATCTCTTTAAAACAAGAATTTTAGATCCCAAGAGATATGGAGATTAACTTTAGCTTCTTTCAACACAAATATGTAGATGGTACTGAATAATTGCTTTTTCTAGATTGTGTTAAATGGTGAACAAAATTAATTCATTTAAGTAAACCTTGATCTTTATTTGAACATACATAAAACTGCAGCTAATGAGCCTGTAGAAAAACCTGACCAGTGAAAATTATCTCCAGAAAATTTAGCTTAAGTCGCCTGCTTGTTCTGCATTTATTCAGTCATGATTTGAATTATCCATGAGGATATACTAAGTTCTAACACATGAAAAGCTCATTTGTTGATTAAAAACATTTAAAATATTTAGCAGTCTTGATGGCTTCTAAAGATTAAACCTAAGGGCCAGCAACTAACAATTCTAGAACCAGTTCTAATACCTAAGTCAGTAAAGAGCCAGGATAGCCACATACCATTTCTCCAGATCTAAGTAAATTGCTATCAGATGTAACATCACTGAAATGTAAAATATCAGCAACATTTTAGATTCTGGCATGTATTAAATGATTGATAATATGCGGAAATGGATGACTTCATCAAAATAAGCTATTTTAAGTGATTTCAGACCACTATCCATATTTTTCAAGATGGCATGGAATCCAAGGCAATCTGGCTGTGACATCTGTGATTCTGTTAATGTGACAGACTTGGCAAGCATCCCCACCACCCTCACCACTCCTCCTCAAGCTCTGCATTCAAAAATAGCATTTCCACTATTGAGGAGGGTCTTTCATAAAGCACGGTTACATTGGTCATTCCAGTCCCCCACCAGAACTTCTGACAGCCATGCCAGAATACCAGTTCATTCACCCACTCCTCCTAAAACAATGGTTTCCTGAGTCAACCAGATAATTGTTCCATTTCCCTCTGTAATGGGTCAACCCCAAAACGTTCTTTGGAAACACCCTGAATAAGAAGCTACTTCAACGACTTTAAGCATGAGTTCCAAAGGGTATCGGCTTACTTGAATCAGTTCAATTAAGTTTGACATTACTAGAAAATTAACAAGATGTTGAACTGAAGTTTCCTTGATGAGGCACCATTAAGACTGGCAATTTTTTGAATTTCTGAAGATACCCACATGCACCACACCCTCAAACACATCTCTTTCTTCTGTAATCCTGTTAATGTTTAAACTTTGAGTTCTGTCTTTCCATAATCACGTTGGCAAGAGAACATTCCATGTCTGACTGCAAAAGATAATACTTTCCGAAGATCCAAACAAGTGAACTGTTGTAAATCATTCCAGAGTCAGCCTGTTATGTAGATATACATCACTTGCAAGAGGATTAGACACACAAGCACATGGGTATGCATATGTACACACACCCACACATATTTTCACGGGAAACTATTCTCTCTCAAGCAATGGTTGAGTCTTTTCCAGCTTTAAAAAAAAAAAAAAAATCTAAAGGCACTGAATAATTTGAAACAACATAAACTGCATGTCTATCACCAAATCTACCTCCTGGTTAACATATCCATTCAAGTTCCTTATTCTCTTCCTGCAAACCCCCAACTTTGGATTAATCCAGCTGTGGACCTTCTTGCTCACGAATTCATAGGCCTTTGGACTCAGCTGATAACTTACAAAATTTCACACAGTGTTTATACTAAAGCAGCTTCCATTTTTATTTTGCTCACCCTCTCCAGCATTGGATGCCTCCGAGCACAGGCTGCTTCTGGACAGTCTTACCCACAAATTCTCCATTCTCCTCATTTCTCTCCTGCCCTCTCAGCCCTCTCCAAGCACCGCCTCTGCTACTCTTGGCTTTACAATCCTTTCTGTTTGGCCAGAGGACCTCAGACAAGCAGCATCAGCATCACCTGAGAGCTTGCTGACATGCAGAATCACCCAGACCTACTAAAAAAAAAATGCATTTAAACAAAATTCTCAGATAATTAATAAGCATGTTAAACTCTGAGAAGTACTGCTTTAAATAACAGTTTACTACAGGAGCTACTCAATCTTCATAGGTACACCTTCTCCCAAGAGAATCTGTCTCCTCTCACAGTTCTTGCTGTCATCTTCACACTACTTGGTCCAAGGAGTAAACCCCTGACCTGAAGGGAACCAAACTACGGGCTTTGCTAATCACCCAAATGCTGTCTTTCTCTGAGAATTTCAAGTTAGAGACACACACAATTTATCCAGAGAATGACAAAAAGAAGAATGATGACATTATAGAAATTCAAAGGTAGCAGCTGCCTTGACCACTTGGAAATATAGGAAGCTGAGGGGCTGACAGAGGAAAGGGTAAGAGAGAAAATGTAGACGCTGGGCGTGGTGACTCACGCCTGTAAGCCCGACACTTTGGGAGGCTGAGGTGAATCACGAGATCAGGAGTTCAAGACCAGCCTGGCTAACATGGTGAAACTCCATCTCTACTAAAAATACAAAAATTAGCCAGGCCTGGTGGCACACGCCTATAACCCCAACTACTCAGGAGGCTGAAGCAGAAGAATTGCTTGAACCCAAGAGGTGGAGGTTTCAGTGAGCTGAGATCACACTGTCTCTCAATAAAAATTAAATAAATAAATAAATAAATAAATAAATGAAAAGAAAATGTAGAGCAGAGAGATGAGAGAAAACCAGACCTTTGAGAAACAGAGAGGCTTTAATTCCAGCCATTCCACATCCAGTAATGAAGGGTAGGAGCTGTTTCTTGTGGCCTGTCCTTGACTTATATGACAATAATTCTTATTACACCTACTGCCCTACTACTTTACTTGATTTTAATCGATTTCTGTTCATTGCAACCAAGTGTGCCTCAAGCCAGTACTCTAATAGAGCTCTCCTCTATGTTCAGCTTTTCTTTATATATGCCCATTCTCTCTGGCTAATCTCATCTGAACAAAAGCCTTATTATACCTAAATGTTGATCCCATACATGTGCTACTGAGCACCATATCCTAGCTTTGCAAATACCTACTCAATATCTCCACTTGGATATCCCACAGAGCCATCAGTCCAAACATCATTCCTCAAATAATGTTTGTATCCTCCTCATAACTGTTAGCAGCATGAACATCATCCAAACTAGGGCTCTGAACATCCCTTCTCTCTTCCTTCTCCCACACTGTCTCAAATAATTTGCCAAAGGCTATGACATTTGTTTTATTCACAGTTGTTAAATCTCCTCATCTCATTCCAATAGTTTAAGGTCCTGTCATTTAAGGTTCTCATCCTTTCTCTCTTGGATAAAAGTTTGGTCTCCTTGTCAATACTCTTGTCACCTGCAATTAACTCATCCTTCACATCACTACCAGAAAGAAAGATCTATCAATATCCAAGTATGAAGGTAAGTTTTCTCTAACTCCAAATCTTCTCTGGGATCCAACAAGACAAGCCCCTTGACTGACATACACAGCACTCCTTATTAGCCCTGTTCACTCTTCCTATTTCTTCTCATCTCCCCACATCCCTGCACTTAATACTTATTAAACATTTATGTGCCTGGCACTGTGCCAGGTTCTGGGAATACAGTCATGCACAAGATATAATCTCTGACTTTACAGAATTTATGGATTATTGGAAATGCAGATAAATAAGTAGATCGTGATAATACAATGTGATAACTGCTCTGATAGAACAGGTGTTCTTGATAGAACAGGTGCTCTGATAGAACAGACGAGTGCCATACTATAGTCTGGGTTTAGGCTTCATGGAAACAGTACCATTTCTAACCAAATCAGCAAGAAACTGAGATATAAATATGCAGCTTGGGAGTGAGCCAAGTAAAGGGGGAAGATAGAGACAAAATAGAAAAGAGTGTTCTGGGCAGTGAGGTCATCAGGTACAAGACAGCATAGATGGTTCAAGTAACTTAAGATTTAGTTCAGCTAGAGCATCATGTGTAAAGTGGAGAGAAATAACAGATAAAGACAAAGTAGGCAGAGATAAGATTTAGCAGGATTTTGCAAGTCATGTTAGAGAAAATGAAAAATTATACTAACAGCAATAGGAAAACTAAAAAGGTTTTAATGTGGCAAAAGTAAAATAACTGGATTTGTGTTTAGCACACATATATATATATATATATATATATATATATATATATATATATATGGTCTTGCTCTGTCTCCCAGGCTGGAGTGCACTGGTGCAATCATGGCTCACTGAAGCCTCAACCTCCTGGGCTCAAGCAGTCCTCCCACCTCAGTCTCCTAAGTAGCTAGGACCACCATGCATGTACCACCATGTCCAGCTATTTTTTCTTTTTTTTTTTTTATTGTACAGATGGGATCTCATAATGTTGCCCAGGTTGCTCTCAAACTCTTGGACTCAAGTGATGCTCCCACCTCAGCCTCCCAAAGTGCTGAGATTACAGGTAGCAGGCATGAGCCACTGCACCAGGTCAGCACAGATACTTTTTTTTTTTTCACTCTGTTACCCAGGCTTGTGTGATCTCGGCTCACTGCTGCAATCTCTGCCTTCTGGGTTCAAACGATTCTCCTGCCTCAGCCTCCCGAGTAGTTAGGACTACAGGCATGTGCCACCACGCCCGGCTAATTTTTGTATTTTTAGCAGAGACGGGTTTTCACCATGTTGGTCAGGCTGGTCTCAAACTCCTGACCTCATGATCCACCCTCCTTGGCCTCACAAAGTGCTGGGACTACAGGCGTGAGCCACCAGGTCCAGTCACAGATACTTTTTAAAGCCTTGCTCCTTTATACATAAACAACACAAAACTACCAGTGAACAAAGATCCTTGTAAGAATCACTGTAGCCCAATTCCAAGAACCTACAAACGACAAGAAGAAAGACAAAAGCTAACAAGCTACACTGACAGTTTGTGGAAAGAACATAGCAGTCACAGTGGCAAGGCAGATTTATTCTACAAGGACAGAATTCATTGAAGTGAGCCTAACTGCTGATGATAAGACAGAAAAGCAGCAAAGTGACTATTCTAATGTTCATCAAAGATTTGTCTCATTTTGATCTTACCTATTACACCTAAAGAAAGACTAGGGAAACTTAAAAGACACACACTCAATGTTCATCTCACTTGAGACTGTTACAGAAAATCTTTCCATATGGATTACCTAGGCAGTATTGCAGGGTGGAACAGGTTTATGTTGGCATTAATCAGAAGAATATTGCTAAATACTACCAACATAAGTAGAGATTGTCTTAGCCTCATAAAAGCTAATTATAGTTCTAATACCCATGAAGGCAATGATGTCATTACTGGCTAAACAGCACATAATTAACTTCCTGAGCACATGAATGTAGCCAATGAGATATCTATATAAAGTACTGGGACCATACATGACTCACAGTAAGATGCTCAAATAATATTAGTTTTCAGTGTTGTTGTGACTGTGGTTGTTATTTAATGGCAAAGCATGTTAGCCATATTTTGATTTGTTCATTCATTAGTCTAACTTACTGAGCCCTTACTTCCTTTCATGTTCAGTTTTCTTTTAGATGTCTTTACATATGGTCACCAGAGGGTTATTGCTTCCTATTTATTCCATGTTATGTGGTGCAGGTGAAGGACCTGAAATTAGTAGCTAGAGCACATTTTGGGTTTACGAACTTACCTTCCCAATAAGTTGGAAGAATATATTGGGAAAAAGATGGTAGTGGCAGGATAAGTGTGCTTGTTAGCTCAAGTTTTCCAAATGGGCCTTTAATTTGAGGGCATAAAAAAAACTCATTCAGGTTTGTGCACATAAATGGAAGCAGTTTAAACAGCCAAGGTTTGGAGCAAAGCAAATTATAGGTGCAACCGGCATAATTTTCCCCCTTTATGGAACACTTTTTATGTAAACATCTTAGTAATAAGAGCTGATGTAAAAATTCCATAATACAGATTTTTTTAAATAATTTTTTTTCAAAAAAGCTTTCCATTTTTACATGAACAGCTTGTTTAAATACGCTATCCATCTAAGGCTTTAAATTCATTCATCACTGGAATTAGTTTTCAAAGTATTTATAAAATGTTAACTTTTTATATAGATCTCAAGTATAATGTGTCAGGGGATTATGTATGCCTGAATGAGAGAGAGAGGGAAAGAGAAGCAGATAATCTTTTCAGCAAACTCTGAAAATGAACTTTAAAAAGTTTTCTTCTATTCAAACTATCTTCTAGCTAAAATCGCAAGACATAGCTAAAAAAAGATTTTTTATTATTGTGGAAAAAATCATTGTGGGAAGGACAATATTATTATGAAGCTAAACTAGAAGCTCTCTCGATATCTTCCCCAGACCTAAACTTACACAAGATCTTTACTTTAAAATTTGAATACAAGCCACATAAACCCTTAAAACATATTGTTGTGAAACACAGTAACATCTGGAGAGGGAGGAAAATAAAAATAATTAAAATAACTCTAACAACAACTAACATCTAGGTAGTGATTACTTTGTGCCAGATAAGAGAAGACAGACTAAATCACCTTACTCTTGAAGTAATTCATGCTTATGTGGTTATTTGGCTATGTTAGAAGTGAGATCACAGTGGTTTCTGGTCTTGGCTCCTCCATTAACAAACCATGTGACCTTGAGCTAGTCACTAGCCCCTGAGGTTCTAATTTCCACATCATCTGGAAAAAATATATATATATATCTTTTGGCTCTAAAGTTCTACTATGGGTGGCGGATTCAGGTTCTGACACATAACAGAGCCTCAATTTTTCCCTTTACTACAAAGAAGTTTCCAAGGAAGTTATGAAGACATATGATGCTTCACTAAGGAAAGGAGTACCTTGTATAGTTAACAGGGTTATGAAGCAAGAAGCTCTTTTTGAGTGTTCATGAGACTTTGTGTTCATTTGTCCACTTTGGAGCCATAAGTCTGAGTCCCTAAGGGACAGCCAATACAGGTTGCATGCAAGTAGAGCTAATGGTCAGCAAACATCCTGACTTCTGGGGTACATTCCTACTGCTCAAGAAAATTTCCACATCTTGCTAACAGTACTTATTGTGCTATTTTGAATATTGCTGGCTTAGAATTATAGAGCAAGTTTTGACAGATTGTGAAGATTTAGAGTGTGGTTACATTAGGAAAAAAAATCACCTCCTTTCTACTTAATATAGCTGCTTTAGTGTGCTCTTGATGCCTAACAGCTTACTTTACAAAAAATAGCTTATTACTTTTATAAAGTTAATAGAATTATTGAAAAGCAAGGTTGAATTTCGGTTTGCCACACCATTGCCAAAATGTTTATCTAATTTCAAATTGCACTGGGCTGGGGGTGAGGCAATGTACACACTAACCTCATAAAGCCTCTGGTAGGTTATGTACAAGAGACAGCTCACTCAACTTCCTATATTTTAACTGCTTTACCTATGCCCCAAGGGGCCTCCACATCAATCACAAGTTTGCAGCAAAAACATGCTTCAAAAAGTTCACGAAGTTCACCAAACTTTATAATTATAACTTTCCAGGACAGTATAAAAATCGACTTGCTTACTGTCTTCTTTTAGCCAGTCATATTTTTAAACTTCAGAAAAATGGCAGAGTAGCTTGTTCTAGGTGGGTGAGTAAGGTCACACCTGCAGGCAAGCCTTACAGAAGGCCAAACCACAAAAAGTGGGTGGGCTGGGTGGTCTACAGGGCACACAGTGCAGCATATTTCCAATAGGAGGCACAGACCTAAAAATAGAAGTTTGTCAGTGCCCCCAGAGATTTGCATGGTGGCAAACCTCACTCCCTGTTGCTGGAGAGCAGAGGCATGCTCAGCTGCATTCATTTGTTCCACTCACTATTGTGGGGGAGTTGAATGATCATTCAAAATCTCTGCAAAATTGCTTCTATGATCTTGATTACCATTTAGCTTTGTAGTGGTATTTGACAGAAAGAGAAATATTATTTTAACACATAGATTCCTTCCATGATTCCATTTAGAATATCAAGTAGTGATGTTCCATGGAAAGTCATTTTGAAAGAATAATAGGTATATTATTATTATAACCCTAAACTATAACACAGTATAGTATCCCCATTCTCCATGAAAATAACACTGATGGCTGGGAAGACTGAGTCCTGGTGATTACTGAAATTACATAGGGAGGTCCATCTTGCAGAAAAATTGAAAGGGAAATAAAAAAAAAAAGCCGCTTTAGAAATTCAATATAAATACAAAGTTTTAGATACAAATATATTGCTCCTGCAGAGAAGAGTATCTAATGGGAAGACTATGTGCCATTTTGTCATCAAATCTTAACCAGGAAAAGATGAGAAACCCCAGGTTTTTGGTTAATAATTAAAATAAATAGGAGATGTTTGGATAATAGATCATTGTCCAAGTTATTCACTAAGATAATTCGAGTTGAATCTCTATTCAAAGAAATCAAAATGACTGTCTTCTCCCTATAATATAATCACCACACTTTTAGGTTTTAGGGTGAACAAGGCATCAGGCATTTTACTGAAGGGCCATCCAGCCAATGTGGTACAGCTTCTAAGTAGATGAACTGTTAGTTCCACTATGCAAAATGAGCCAAAAAATTTTAATAAAACTTAATATTTGCTTGTAAATTAATGTTAATAGTTTACATACATGCAACTTTATCTGAAAAGAATAGCTTTTAAATTGTCAAAAACATTTTTTCTCTAATACGGCCCTTTTAGGGATATCATTTTACGACGTTTTACAGATTTCTTTTCTATAAAGCTAAGTCATAATTCAAAACCAAACAATGCAGATGAACTTCCTTGATTACTATTTGTCTTATACAAATAATCAATAAGAAATATAGGTATCACACTGAATTTAAAATTCAGGCTAAACTCCTGGCCAAAACACAAAAGAGAATGTATGAAGTGATTTCATGTAAGACTTATTAATGTATAACTGACAAACTGAGGATTATATTTGGCCATTAACAACTCAGACAAAGTAAAGTTTTTTTTGTGTTTTGTTTTGTTTTGTTTTGAGACGGAGACTCACCCTGTCACCCAGGCTAGAGCAAAATGGCACAATCTCGGCTCACTGCAACCTCTGCCTCCCAAGTTCATTCAAGTGATTCTCCTGCCTCAGCCTCCTGAGTAGCCGAGATTACAGGCACACGCCACCATGCCCAGCTAATTTTATATTTTTAGTAGAGATGGAGTTTCACCAAGGTTTTTTTAATAGAAGAAAATGAGAAAAGCAAAATCTAAAAATCATTTATGTTTATTATATTTAAATATCTGCTTAGAGGAGGGCTGAACATTAAACATCTATAATTCATATAAAGCTATTTTGGACACAAGTCTAATTTGCTATTTGAACTGGTTTCTAAGTTGCTCCTATCCCAACATCTTTATAGCTGCTCTCTGCATGTAAAGTCTCCATATACTTGACTAGAAATAGCACATTGCCTGGGTGGAACTTTCTGTAATGTTTCAGTTTGAAAGAGACTACTGTCCTCTAAAGCACATTATTCAACAATTAGACTTGGGCTGCTGAAGCAAAAGACAAAGACAGCACTATATCCTATCTAGTTCTACCCATTTGCTTCATGACATCATTTTTAGGTACAGCCTTTCAATTCAAAGTTTGATGCTTTTATACAGCTTTTAGTGATGTAAAAGCTATGTAAGAAGATGTGGAAATCCTCCTTTTGGGGCACACTGTTTTCAGAAATATAAAAATAAACATAAAATCTCATTAAGTTAGATCAACTTTTTAAACAAAACCATTAATTGAGGTAAATTTTAATGGCAAATTTTAATTTAAAAAGTACATCAAATTCTAACCCACTTGATACAACATCCAAATAATATTAATATAGTAATCCTTTTGCTGTCTTTGTTGGATTTTAAAAAAACAAAAAAGAAACTTTTTAAAAAAGAAAAGATAATGTCAAGTCTCAATTGATTTGATGCAAGATTTTAGGGAAAGACTGGGAGGGAGACATCCTACACTAAGAATGTTTGATATAAATCATGATTAAACCATTGCAAGATGATTGGCATCTTGTTAAACATAATTAGAATAACATCATGGGAGATTAAACTGTCACCTTTTCCTCTAGATGTCCTGTAGCAATTGGTGATAAAGAACCCAAAGAAGTAAAATAAAATTTATTTTATTTGAAGTAAAATAAAATTTATTTTATTTTAAATAAAATAAATAGGTTGGGTGGGAGCCTTTAGCTTGGGTGGGGGCCCACAACTTGGGTGGGAGCCTTTAGCTATCTGTTTCCTCTTTGATTCTTTGGGGATTATCCAATAAAAATGGAAGTAGAGAGACAAGAAAAAATAGCAAGTGTGTATCTCCAAGACGACCCACTTATCTTGAGTTCATACAGTGACACTGTGTAATGCCAATAGACAAAGTTATAGATTTCTTTCATCTCACATCAGGGAAAGGCTTGGGTTTGTTTTTGGTGGAGAGAGAGAAAGGAGAGGGAGGAGATCTGAATACCTTGTGGCATGCCCTCTGAAATTTAGGACTGCTTTCCTTGGCACTCTTCATCTAATTTTATTGCTTGTTTTCCTTGTCAGGTATTTTTTTTCTTAAGCACTACGAATTCATAAGAGATAAGTTTTTTAAAAAGTGAAAAAAGGGGAGAACTATTACATGTATATACATAATGTATATGCTTTTTGGATGCACATATATGTTCACACAATTTCCCTGGGGTCAGGCAGCATGTCTATTTGACATGTATATTTCAAAATACATACAATATCCAACATATATACTTATACAAATATATGTGTTAATGTTACAAGATAATTTTTTCCACTTTTATTTTAAGTTCAGAGGGTACCCATGGTTTGTTACAGTGAAAAATTGTGTGCTGCTAAGGCTTGGGGTACAAATAGTCACCAACATAGGGAGCATAGTACCCAAGAGGCAGCCTTTGGACCCACGTCCTCCTTCCATCTTCCACTCAAGCAGTTCCCAGTGTCCACTGTTGCCATCTTTAGGTCCATGTATATTCGATTCAAGCTCCCACTTATAAGTGAGAACATGTGTTATTTTTGGTTTTCTGTATCTACATTAGTTCACTTAGGATAATGGCCTCCAGCTACAATCATGTTGCTGCAAAGGAAATGATTTTATTCTTTCTAAGGCTGCGTAGTATTGCATAGTGTACATGGACCACATTTTCTTTATCTAGTCCACCACTGATGGGCATCATGGTTGACGCCATGTCTTTGCTATCGTGAATAGTGCTGCAATGAACATACACATGCAAGTGTCTTTTTGGTAGAATGATTTATTTTCCTTTGGGTATATACCCAATAGTGGGATTGGTGGGTCGAATGGTAGTTCTGTTTTAAGTTCACTAAAAAATCTCCACACTGTTTTCCACAGTGGCTAACCTAATTTACATTTCTGACAGCAGCGTACAAGTGTTCACCTTTCTCTGCAAACTCACTAGCATCTGTTGTTTTTCGACTTTTTAATAATGGCCATTATGACTGGTGTGAGATGGTATTTCACTGTAGTTTTGATTTGCATTTCTCTAATGATTAGTGATGAGTATTAATGGGGTTGTTTTTTGCTTGCCAATCTGTTCAAGTTCCTTAGAGATCCTGGATATTTGACCTTTATTGGATGCACAGTGGATATTTTCTTCTTTCTGTAGACTGTTTATTCTGCTGATAGTTTCATTTGCTGTGCAGAAGCTCACTAATCAGGTCCTACTTCTGAACTTTTGTTTTCACTACAGTTGTTTTTGGGACTTGGTCATAAAGTCTTTGCAAAGGCCAATGACCAGAATGGAATGTCCTAGGTTGTCTTGCAGGGTTTTTATAATTTTGGGTTTCACATTTAATCTTTAATCTATCTTATGTTGATTTTTGTATATGGTGTAATGAAGAGGTTCAGTTTCAATCTACTGCGTATGGTCAGCCAGTTATCCCAGCACCATTTATTGAATGGGGAGTCCTTTCTCCATTGCTTATTATTGTCAACTTTGTCGAAGATCAGGTGGTTGTAGGTGTGTGGCTTTATTTCAGGGTTCTCTGTCCTGTTCTATTAGTCTGTTTTAGTGCAGTACCATGCTGGTTTGGTTACTGTAGCCTTATAGTATAGTTTGAAGTCTGGTAGTGTGATCCCCCCACTTTGTTCTTTTTGCTTAGGATTGCTTTAGTGATTCAGGTTCTTATTTGGTTCTGTATGGATTTTAGATTTTTTTTTTTAATTTTGTGAAAAAATGATGTTGGTAATTTGATAGGAATAGCTTTGAATCTATAAATTGCTTTTGGTCAGTATAACCATAAGAGATAATTGTTTTTTAAAAATCAAGATTTTTCTGTGGTGGAAGAACTGATCAATTTGCTTTCTCCCTCTTCCCACTGATCATGATAAAAGTTAAACTGAATTCCACTTGAGGATGAGAATATATTTTATTTCATATATACCCTTGTCTCACTTTAGTCACTTTATATTTATTCGGCACATACTTTGCATAAGGCACACATTATAAATATTAAAGAGGAAATGGATTTCTTTAGGAAAGACAGGAAGCCACAGCAGAGTGCTATAAACTTCCTCACACAGGTGCATCATGTACTAAGACCAGTTGCTGAGTTTGTGAGTTGTTTCATCTTGAACCACCTTGATCTCTATTGTCAATAGCATTTAGTAGAATATTACTGCTGGTATAAACCTTATAATTCATCCACCTTGTGCACTTCATTTTTAAAATGTAAAAGCCAAGGGCCAGAGATACCAATTGACTTGCCCAAGAGGACACCGCTAATTAAAATCAAAATGAAAATTATTTTTTTCCAACTATGATAAATACAAATATTCTTTAATATCTCTATGTTTGTACTGAATATAAACATAGAAAGTAAGTTTTCAAGTGCTGAAGATGTCTCAAACCATGTGCTATTACCGTTCCACATATAAATTCTTATAACCACCTGACAAAGTAGGTGGTATTACGTTATTGATGAAAAAACTCAGATTTCTGTATATCATTTTTAAAAATGACCTTGCTTATGCAATCTAGTCTGTAAGCTTCTCAAAAGTCAGGGATCCTATCTAACTTGGTTTAATCATCATTTAATGGTAAATCTATCCCTAGTGCTGGTAGTACTGGTGGTAACAGTATTTATTAATACAATATTTAAATTTTCTCTAGAATCAAAGGATTTTGAGGAACCACAGAGTTCAGATAATCCACCCTCCATCATTTATGCTACCTAAAGGACAGCTTTATGAAAAAAACATGAGCTTCTTAGTCAGACAGACTTGCCATTTTTATGTAATCTTGGACAAGTTATTCAACCTCTCTAAATCATTTATTCTTAGATATCCTACACCTTTTGTGTGTGTGTGTGGTTACTGTATGGATTAGTGAAACTCTATATAGAATGACTTATGCAATAGCCAACATCATGTAGTCATTCAATAAAGGTGTTGTAGTAGACGCTGTCGAGCTCTGGCCAGGTCCCTCTCAGAGACTGTACTCATTCTCTCGGCTGCTGAGACTGACAGCCAGTGACAGCACTCTGCTGAGTTTCCCTCAGACTACTGGAAGACTGAAGAGAGATACCTCACCTAGTTACGACTCCTTCCCAGGTAGCTTCCATCCAGTGATTGCTCAAAGTAAGGGATAAGGCCTAGTCTCCTTGTGCCAGTCTAAGCAACTATGTGGGACATTCCAGCTACCTTGGGGGCCTGCACTATCTGCTGAGGTTGCTGTTGGGACTGTGCCACAGGCCAACTTCTTCCTCTGCCCCATTCTTCCTTCACTTTCCACAGAGGTGTTGGTCCAAGATTAGTCGCTGATCAACCCCCTGCATTCTAATCTCTATCTCAGAATCTGATGTTCCACGAACCTGATCTGCAACATCTGGTTATTTCATTGTCTTACGTTTGATTGAAACAAGAGGCATTGAGGATGCTCATAAAGAAATGTCTATTCAAACTGCAGTGATATGGTGAAAACAGCACTGAAGTGAGAAAAAGATGTAAGTTCTGGTTCCACTCACCACCTAACTAGATTGGATCACTTACTTAATATCTCAGTATTAATGCTTTAAAATGTGATGGCATTGTAACTTCGAAACAAGGTATAGCTTCCCTCATTTTAGAACCCGCTTCAGGCCCAACTGTGCTCATATTCCCATAAGACCAATAAAAAAAGTTTGTATTGAAAGAAATTAATAATTACAATTTTATCAAATCCCAATCAATTCAAAAAGCCGAAGATGACTAAAGATCACCATGTTTTCTTAACATATTTGGAATGCAGAACTTTCCAGATAAACCTAATCAAGTAGAAATTCATTAATTCATTGTAGAATACAAATCAAAGTAGATTGCTGATAAATGAAATGTCCTACATTCTCATTAAGACTTAACATAAATTTTAGTAAACCAGATTTTTCTTTTCTATGAAGTCTAAATATATTTTAAAAACCACTCCTCATGTTCAAATATTGCTTTGCTCATGATCCATGAATATTTTTGAAGCACATGGAAGAAGTTGGTTACTGAAGTCCACTCTGTATTCACACTGAAGCAGCAGATATTTACAAATGACGTCAGGAATAAACAGAGGAGGGGTACTTTTAAATAATGTAGGAAATTAGAAAACAACATTTTTCTGATATCCTATTTTTACCAATATAAATATACATATTATTCCCTCTGGATAAATGACCTATCTCATGTTTATATCTAAATTTTGACTCTTCCATCTGATCTTTTAACATTTGATGCTGAGTCTAATTTTAAGAAGGCTCAGTTGATCAAAGTTGGAGTTTCATATTCCCTTTGATGTATTCTCTGGAGGGATTAACAAATACCATTTTAGAAATATACTGTACTGGAACATAAACCTATCACTCATGTTTGTTTTTTATTGACTTCTGGTAAACGGGTGGTATGATGATTCTCAAAACCTTAATTCCACCACCCCATTACCATGCAGCTAATGGGTTCAGAAAAATCCAACCACAAAAACATAATCACAGTAGCTCTCTGTAAAGAGGTACCTGAAACCTCATTGATTACGATACTTAAAATGTTCCCTGTGAAGGTCAAATTCAAAACATATTTATGAAAAATAAACCTTTATGTTTAGATTTTAAATCTGTTGGCCAGAATAAACATAGTAGTTTCGTCCAGAATATAAAAAATAACTAACATAGAAATCCAAAGAATATTTAGTTACTTTATTCAAATAGAAACTCTTGTCAGTCTTGGGGAGCTATGATGAATTATTTCTTAAGAACTTAGAAATTAAATTGTTCTTTAAAGTGTTAAATGTTAACTCTTTTGCATTGAGACCAAAAGACATAGTCATCTTAGACAAACAATCTGAGAAGAGTAAGACTTGACTGTTATCAGACTGAATGTAGAGACATACACCAAGTATAGTAAAAGGGAAGTCTAAGAAGAGCTCAATAGTAATATCCACCCAAGTACCGTACTAGGCCAACTAGAAAAATCCCAGCAAATGACTCAGAATCCTTGTGCCCCTGATAAGATCAAGCCTCTCATCAGATGGATACATAAACCTCATTTGGTTTGATAAGATTAAACACTGGATACATCTCAGTCTTCTAATTCACACTCAGATCATTGTTTGGTTTTCTACATAGGTGGACTATCTACTCTTCTGGTTCCCCTGAAATATTACTCATTATATATCAACAAATTGACATTAAAATTTGGTTTCCCAAGTAGAGAGATAGTCCCAATACAGTGATATAAAAACTATGGTAATATTTAGGGCTCTGATCGATCAGAGTAGATGCTGATGTGGATGACAAACAACTAAAAACAACTGAATATCAGCTCTGACTGTAAGTAAACTTTCACTTGTTCAACATCTCTGTTCCCTCTTGGACAGTGACAATGACTTATTTACTACTGTATCTTCAAGCCTAGTATAGTGCCTGTCCCTGGCCCTAAGAATTCATAAATACATCCATACATATATAAACAAACAAATACATTACATTAATTTAGATGAATCTTTTTTTTTACTTGACTAAAAAATGGTTTTTTAAAAAATATATACTTTAAGTTTTGGGATACATGTGCAGAAGGTGCAGGTTTGTCACATAGGTATACATGTGCCATGGTTGTTTGCTGCACCCATTAACCACATTAGGTATTTCTCCTAATAGTATCCCTCCCCTAGCCTCCCATCCCCAACAGGCCCCAGTGTGTGATGTTCGCCTATGTCCATGTGTTCTCATTGTTCAAGTCCCACTTATGAGTGAGAGCATGGGATGTTTGGTTTTCTGTTCCTGTGTTAGTTTGCTGAGAATGACGGTTTCCAGCTTCATCCATGTCCCTGCAAAGGACATGGACTCGCTCTTTTATATGATTGCATAGTATTCCACGGTGTACATGTGCCAAGTTTCCTTTATCCATTCTATCATTGATGGGCATTTGGGTTGGTTCCATGTCTTTGCTATAGTGAATAGTACTGCAATAAATATACATGTGCATGTGTCTTTAGAGTAGAATGATTTATAATCTTTCAGGTATATACCCAGAAAAATTTACAAGAAAAAAACAAAAAACTCCATCAAAAAGTGGGCAAAAGATATGAACAGATACTTCTCAAAAGAAGACATTTATGCTGCCAAAAAACATATGAAAAAAAGCTCATCGTGACTGGTCATTAGAGTACACAAATCAAAACCACAATGAGATACCATCTCATGCCAGTTAGAATGGCAATCATTAAAAAGTTAGGAAATGACAGATGCTGGAGAGGATGTGGAGAAATAGGAATGCTTTTACACTGTTGGTGTGAGTGTAAATTAGTTCAACCATTATGGATGAATCTATTTTTAAGAGATAGATCTAATCTTGCAGTGGGTTCAAAGTCAAGCTTCTGAGCTTCCAACACTGATGCTTAGATCAATTCAGGAGGTTAGGAATACCTTTAGTAAGGTGTCTCAGGAAGGTTTTATCAGCCTTCCTAAAGGCAGCCCACTATCCTAACCCATCCCTAAAGACACAGCAGGGATTTTCCTTCACAGGAATTAAAGTGAGATTACTAAAGTGAACATAAGGAAGAGACCTCAAACAACCCTTAAAAATGCAAACTCTCAAATCAAAGTCATCTACTAACGTCTTTTCCTTAAAATAACTTTACATTCTTTGTGTTAATACAAAGCTAAAGTATAACAACAAACTAATTTAATAGATTACTAGAAACCAATTTTGCCACAAATTAAAGTCTAGCTAGTGGTTAAAAGTTTGATTACTGAAATAGTCAAATTTAACCATGTAATAAGGGAAATAAAACTTTCCTTTTCAACTGGTTATACTTTTGCCTCAGACAAACAGCCATGCTGTCACTGGAAAATATATTTTTAGTAGACTGAATTATTTGATCATAAATTTACATGAATCATAAAAAACATTCTGCAGGGTATATTCATTACATGCTGTTAGGGGGAGGAGGAACCTAATATTTATGATATTCTGTTCCTTTCCCTTTTGGATGTCAGGAACACCCACTAAAAATTCATGTGTTTCACTGACATGTAAACCAGAAAGACTATTTTGAATTCAAACACAGTTGATCATGATGTGAAAAGAACTTCTGAACAAAAAAATAAGAGGTTTAATATAGTGTTTAATTTTACATTTACAAACTTTGGGTTAGTATTTTCGTCATGTAGACAATGTTTATAGTGTTCAGCCAACAAGCATAAGCAGAAGAGCCTTGACTACGACTGCTAAAGATACTACGATATGTTTTCAAGTTACTTATACTTTTCCCCTAGGCTATTTCCTAATTGAAAACTAAAAAAGATTAGAGATAATTACATGTTTGTATCAAAAATGTTATTAATTCATCAATGAATCTGTAGCACATATTTCTTTACCCTTTTACCACTCTGTAGAAAATGTTTTAGTCATTAAAACTTGAAAATACAAAATAAATATTCCTCATATCTCTTTTGACTTTCACAGGCAGCAATATTTTACAATCCAATTATTTAATGACCCACAATTCTGACCTTTATTGGGCTGGTTGGAATCTCAATTCCCTTATGTTCCATTCCTCTCATCCTATGTTGTAGCCTCAGGTATTTGGAATTACTCTGTATTTGAAGTGGCAGTCGACTCAGTTTATTTCCTAATATTCCCAACATCTGAGGAGATTTTTCAAACTTCCCTGTGGTCATCTACTTTATCACAAAACAACTTGATAGCCACAATTGTAGACTCATACTGAATATGAGTATGTTAGAAATGTTAAAAGCTGTGTCTTGTATCTCCTGTGCATATCCTTTCCATAAACTCTTACCTACCAATTATTGCCTCAAATAGAATAGAAGCAGAAGCTTTCTCCCTACAGTTTTAAGGAAGCCTGCTATTTTATGAAAAATTTTTGGAGGAAGAAGTACATATTATTGTATCACCTGATATCAGATTTCTTAAGGAAAAAACATCATTTAATGAGATAATTATAAAAGTTATATTGCCTGGTCTTAGGAATTTCCCTTCCTTAAATCCTAGAAATCAAAAGCCTTTAAAAGTTCATCCACATTCTTTTCTTTAAAATACGTTTGCAAGGAAATGCCAAGTTAATTTGCACACTCTTTAAGGCTAGACATTTTCTTATGAACATTTACAACAAAGTAGACATGATCTAGAACAGCTCTGTGTGATGTGCTATGACTCATGTCAAATACTCAGATTGTATTAACAAACCATTTCAAAAACCTTTTTACTACAAAATTATAGCATAAAGAAAAGCTTGTTTATATTGAACATCACATTGTTAGACATTGTTTTCTCAAGTAAGTATTTGTTTTACAATTTTGAGCTCACGTAATATTTTTCTTATCGCTAATATTTTGGAAACAAAAGAATCAGTGACACCATCTAGGGCAGGATTTTTTTCACATTTCACAGAGTAATAAATCAGGAATAATAAGTCATGTATTAGCACGTGAACTGGATCTTTCTGACTTCTCTCTGGGCACTATATTTCAGTCTTCCAACCAAAAGAAAATCCAGTAGGAACTGTAACTATTGTTTAACAGAAAGATATTTCATACATTTCATTTAGCATTAAGATAAGCTTAAGAAACAGGAATTCAGTGTTGTGAACTTCAAGCACTAGTGAAGTACACCAAATGAGATACTATGGAGTATTCTAAGTCTTAATGTTTCAATCCAGGAGAATATAAATTGAGGAATTCCCACTTTTGAATTTTTTTCATTTGCCAGATAATTCACACACTTGACTTTTTTGTACCATGTTGAAATAAGTGATTGAATTGGCTTTGAATTTGGTTAATCTAAAATCATGGACGATTTAGTGTTATTCTTGGAAACTAAATCTATTTTTCAATTTGACTCTTGCTCTTTTTTGTGATGGTAATTAAAATATTACTATTACCTATATATTGTCCTAATGTTAAAATATATAATTTAAAATGTATAACTGTAAAACTATATTTTATCTCAAGAAAAACCTGAATGTAGATTTAATAAAAAGATGTATCCCTAAATACTGTTTATCGTTTTATGTTTCTTAGAACAATTTCACTAAATGAGATCTGAGAAAAATACATGTTTTTTTAAAAGAGTAAATATAGGTCTTTAGTGGAAGATGTTAATATCCCTGCTCATTATTATTAAAAATATATATAATTTTTTTCTGAATGTTACTGTAAAGAGTAGAATTTATTATTTATTTGCCTACTGATGCTTTGTCATCTTTGGTTATTGAATTTTTTTAAGATACGTTATTTTCTTATTTCCAAGTTGTCTCTTTGTCCTAACCAAGTAAATACTGTTTATGTTTGTCACGAATATGAAAAATGCATAGGCACTTACTTAGGTAACGTGAAAATTATTAAATAAAAAAACAGGAAAAGCAGGAAATGTATTTTATGTACTGTCAAAAGCACATATCTGATTTTGCAGAGAATGCAGAGAATATATTTTTATAAGCTTATATTTATATACCTCATATAGTTTCATAAAATTTTATTAAAAATTTTTACCCTATATAAAAGTTTTATAAAACTTTTACCCAGTTTTATATTAAGAATCCATTCGTGTATATCTGCAAGTCATGTTGAAATATATACAAAAGTAATAATAACATGAGTAAATCAGAGGTCAAAATTTCATCTCTATTCTTAGCATTTTACTTATTAAAATATATTTAAAAATAAATAAAATAAAATATTTTCCATCAGTTTTCCTCCTCTAAGTAGCTAAATACATATCTACCTACAGAAGTAATAATTTTTGCCAGATTATTACAAATGAAACAGATTTCAGTCATTTTTCAACTGTGTGATTGGCTTTGTTATGTACTTTTGATAATTTTTTAAATGTCTTATAAGGTTAGCAAAGTTTTAAAAAGGTCACAAGAGAGCATTGGAACGCTACTGTCAGCCTCGTGGCTTACAAATTTTGATCTGGGTAAAACACAACTGAAGCAATCGGTTAACTATGAAAACTTCCACACGTTTTATTTAGACAGTAAAGTATCAATAAGAATGCTCAGGAAATTAGGGGTTTCATAATCTTTTCTTTAAGTTAATGGTAGGAATCTTATCTCCTAAAATTCATTTCAAAGAATATACTGTATTCCATGGAACAATAAAAACCATTTAACTTTTGTTTGATTCTTCAGGATATTACAATTTTCTCATTTTGAATAATCATCATCACCGCAGCACAGCCTAAGTATGGACTGAGAAAGCAATGTGGAAATGCACCTTCTCTGGAATTTAATTCTTGGAATAAATCTCTGAGATAAAGTTTCCTATGTTTTCCTTTCAATAATTTTCTCCACTCTCTCTGTATAATTTTTTTTTCCCACTCAGTTACACTTGCCTCTTTCCATTTGCTGTATCTCTCCAATAATCCCATTCCCTTGTTTGCTGTCCACTCCATTTTATTCCCTCTGTGCATACAGATCCTGTAGCAGCAGGCTCTTCTAACCAGTTCAGTTGCTAATGCTGAAACGATGGGCATCTTAAGAGGTAAACTTCACCAAAAAACTGTTTTCTAGATTAACCCTAAGTGGCAAGCCTTCTAGGCATGAGACTGACTCAAGGGTCTGCTTTTTACATTCAGAAAATAAAACAGTTTGGGAGGCATTTCAATCACTCAAGTTTCAGAATGATTCAAGTTTTTTTAAAAAACAAAATTGGTACTCATTGGTAAAATACTCATAGAATTATGGAATTTTAATTGGTACAGAATTAGAGAGCATATAGACTGTCTAATTTTACAATTTAGAAGGAGAGGTAAAAATGGGGTACAACCCGTCCAAGTCTGCATAGTTAGTGACTCAAAGGCACAACTATCATTAGAATCTTGCTCTCCAATGAGGTTTCCATTCATATATATATATACTTATAATATGCTAGGAATCCCAGTGAGGCAGAAGTTACTAATAACCCAAGTGAACAGTTAATAAAGCCGAGGCTTAAAGAGAATTAAGTAACTGCCAAAAGTCACAAAGCTTAGAGGTGGTAGAACAGGATTCAAACTGAAGGAGTCCAGCTCCAGAACCTCTTCTCTTAACAACTTCATTTACTGATACCCATCACACCCTAGAGACATCACTAATTACTCTGAAATTCAGAAATCAACTCTAGGCTATGTAATTTTCCATTTTGAAGATGACTTTCATTCATAAATATCCACTAACAAGATGCTTACTCTCATATGACAATCCTTTTAATTAAAAAAAAAAAAAAAAAAAGACATCTTCCCACATGGCTTCCTGAACCAATTCCTACTCCTGCATTTTGAGACTATTATTTTCTATACATATGAAAAATGCCACAACCTAAGAAATCCTGTAATTTTAAGTCCAACACAACCAGAGAAAATAATGTAACAGGGCAGTACTCTACACATTTAACTATGAGAGTATCCTCAAACATCTTAACAACAAAAACATATACTATACAGACTTCAAGTACATTTTCTAAGCTTGTAAAAGCTGCCCCCTTATTGAGGCTCGGCAACTTCAGTGATTAAGACTTAAAGATTTCTCTGCTTATACTTGGAATGATGTGGGGGGACAAGAATGTCTCTCTCAGAAAAATGTACTATTCAAAGGCTTCAGAATAGGCAGAGAATGGAAATCCCTTTATCTCTTCATTTGATTCTTAAAGTAAAAGGACATATTCCTTTGAACTTTTTTCTTAGCACAGCCAAGTTTTTGCTACATAGATTTACAACAATGTATATGTATATACTTATGATTACATGCAGTGTACCCTTATATAGCTATGTGTACATATGAGCCCTTCTAAATTCTTACAAGTAACCTTATTACCATTACAACCTTATATAGTGAGCTAAGTTCACACACTGGGAATTGAGTAAGTTTATTCATGACCACAAATAACCTTGAATAACAAGTCTTGAATAATGTTATTCAAGACTTTTACATATTAGATAAATGATAAATATTTGGTAATGTAAAAATTGCTATAAATGGACATTTATTCTTAATACATCTGCATTTCACCTTGTCTTTCTTGCAAAATAACTTGCAGCAGTTGTTAAGTCAGCATAGAAACACTTGTATAACTAACTGCCACTTCTAATGCTCCCCTTTCCACAGATATAGAATTACTCTCAGGAGAGAGAGTCTGGCTGCACTGTGCATATAAGCTACTGTTAATGTGCAACATTTGTCAGTAGTATGACAAAAGAGAAGTTAACTTTATTAAACAGGGGGTAGCTTAGCACTGTCTAATTTCTGCATTTAATATTTGAAAGCTTTTTTGCCTATCAGCAGCCAAAATTTCCAATGCCAACCACACCTGCAATACACATGTATGATAATGGAACACAGAAAAAAATACTTATTCTATTACGTTAAAGAGCAAAACACTAGAATAAAAGAAAAAAATCACCTGGTTTTTGAAGTTTCCATGATGTAAGGCAATCCAAAACCAATTATCTGTCATTAAGTATAAAGAGTTGCAATGAAAAGCCTTAAAAGGTAATTTCAGAGTCCTTTTTATTCTGTACTTCTAGTAAAGCATATAATAATCCTTGAGGTCAAAACATCCTATGAGTATGGCTAGTCTTAAAGAAGTCCTGCTCATCGTCAAATGTAACAGAGCACTGCATGAACCCAGTCTTTGATACCACAAAAGGATCATGCTTTTTAAAATAAGACAATGCTAGTAACAACATATAATGTCAAATCCAGATACTCAAGCAAAGCAGAAGGAATGAAAAAGAAATGGCCAAAGTTTGCATCAGTACTCATTCTTGACATTTGGGAGGGGAAGAAGGGTTCAAATTTTAGTGTGGTTTCCAGAAAGCTCTGACATTAGCCCTGATGGAAGCACGTTTGATATTTCCCAAATCAAATCTTTAATTCCAGTGCTACATGCCAATTTCTACTATTTGCTGGTCTGCAGCTATTCTGAAGGCATTCATATTTTTGTTATGCCCCAGTGGATATTTGACAGTAAAGAAGAGGTTCTCCTCCTGGCTTGTTCTTGCAACTGCTCTAAGCAATATATTGACCCGTGAGAAGTGATTATGAATTCTTGTGCATAGCTAACATCAGATTCTCTATAGGATCCCTGACTCAAAAATTAAAGATGACTATTAATGTATATAAATATTTAACACCTGAGATCTGTACAACTACTGTGAAAGACAGGTTAAAAATTGATAACTATCCTGGATATGAAGTTTTAAGAGTATAAAGATTTAAAAATTCTTACATTAATTTAGATAATTAATACAGCATAATCGCATCCAGAAAAATGTGGAATGTGTTTGATAAATTTTTAGAATAATGAGTTAGCTATTGAAAGAAAAGTCAATTTACATTTTGGTTGTTTCCAAGTATGTGTGTGGGGCAGATGAGGGGCTTGATGGTGGTAAATGAATGACTAGAAGACAAACAGCATTACTATTTGACTCAGAAAAAATAATTAAAATGTTTCAGTTACATATCAGATGAAAGTAGGAATTATACTTCTTTTAGATTATTATAGGATTATAAAATTATAAATCAAATGATGTTAACTATAATTCAATTTCATTTGATTACTGTTTTAAAAGGATTGTCACAGTTCATCTTATTTAATAAGCCTAAGTTCTGTCCTCTGTTTATTAAAAGACACTTACGAAACATAGTAAAACTGAGTATGAAAGAAAAAAAAGGTGTAACCAAAACAGTCATAGAATCACAAAATCTTGGTAAGGGACCTTCAGGTTCACCTGATTCAAACTCTGACCTCATGCTAGAGTCCTTTGATTGCACCCCTGCCAATCTTCTAGCAGCTACCTGACTCTCCAGTGAGAGGAAGCTCATTACTTTGGGGAATAGGCCATTCCATTGTTGGCAACTCTTATTGTCAGAAAGTTCTTCCTTATTCTGGGCCAAGACATACTTCCTGTAGCTTTTACGCATAACTCCTAGCTCTAACTCTACAGGCACTTGGGCTTCTGCTATTTGTGGAGAGTTAGGTAACTGCACTTCTACAATTTGTTAATGTTTGCAAATCTACTTCATGGTTTTAGGGGGTACAGAATGGTATAGACAGACTGGATTCCTTAGTGTTAACAAGTGTAATATATCTGGCAATGTGGAGTAGTTTTGTTTTTCCTTCTCTTCTCCTTACCACCTTTTCCTTTAGCCAAACACTGTTTTGATTCCCTTTTATGTGAAATGTTATTCTTTTTAGCTTCCCTCCTGAATTATTTCTTCCATCTTTTGTCTAAGACCTTTGTATTTCCTTTAATGATCATATTTCTAGAATTTCAAGTTGAACATTCATATCTTGGGGTAAACCTTGGAAACATCTTGAAACTATCATAGAACAGATGCCATATCCATTCATTTGTTGGAAAACCCACTTTCTTCCTTCAGACAAAAATCTGATACCATTTATTAGTGGTAATTTACACCACATACCAACTCTGGTAAAAGATTTTATTTGTCAAAATATATTTGAATTAAGAGTAATGACAGTGTGGACAAGCCATAGGATTAGAGACAGAAGGCCGGAATTGAAGTCCTTCCCTGCCACTTAGTGCTAATGTGATGATGGACAAATCCATTAACTTCTCTGTGATTCAATTTCCTCATCTCTCAATAATAATAAGCTACAATGTACCAGGGACATGGATATCTATTGTATTGTTTCAGCCTCACCAAAGTGTGACATATGTATTATTGATCCCATCTTGAAAAGATAAGAACACTAAGTAATATTTCCAAATTCCCAGAGCTTGAAGCTCAAAAGTGATGAAGGTGGCCGGGCATGGTGACTCATGCCTGTAATCTCACCATTTTGGGTGGCCAAGGCAGAAGGACTGCTCGAGCCCAGGAGTTGCAGCCTAGCATGGACAACACAGTGAGACCTCATATCTGCTAAAAAAATAATAAAAACTTTTTTAACTGATGAAGGTGAGATTACATCTCCAGTCTGCCTGACTGCAACATTCAGTCTTCACTACACCACACACTAATATCAAGAAGACAAACAAGCTGATAGTCCAGGTCTTCCATACCTTGTGATCCTAATGGTATGTGTAAACTCTTAGGGAAATAGTACAATGGGTCAGAGGGGATATAACCCTGAAAAACCAATAAATATGCTTGGTGATGAGTTAAAACAAAGGAGTCATCATACAGACAGTGCTCTTTTTCTAACCATCTGGGTCCACTATTCTGTATTCTAGGGTAGTTTGACTGACAAATCAAACTGAGTTACTGACTGACAAATTCAAGCAAGAAAATAATTTAACACTGTCTCAGTCAAGACTTGCATCATATATTCTCTTTGCTCTGAAATGTAAGGCACATGACAGGATTATACTTTTCCACGCTTATTACCATTTGAATAATGGAAACCTGTGACCATCTCCACTCTAGATTTTGCAACAGTTCAAATAATTCTCAGTCAGTAATTGTCAAGCTATTTTTATGCGCAGTATATTTCCTAGCGTACTTAGGCTAGGATGATAACTAAACTGCACACTAGCACTTCCATGTGCTTAACTTTCCAGGCATCTGACAGAAGCCCTTACCTGTAAGATTCAAGAACTCCTATTGGCTCGTTATTACTGCCACGATCCTTCAGCCCATATTATGGTCCTTTACTTGTTGCTTGGGAGGATGAAGGCTGAAGGCTATTCTCACTAACTTAAAATCCCAAAGATAAACAACAGATGTCTAAAAGATCAACACAATCTACTACATTTTGTCTCTCTTGCAAAAGCTATCATTTTTGACATGGTAAGTAATAATGTTTTATGTCCACATGAAAAGGAAATCATTTCCTAGAGAAACTGCCTTGGGATGAGGTGGCTCATTATCTAAGCCAGCAGAACGTCAACTCTGCTTAACCCAGACTTCCTTCACACACTCAAAAACAAGCAAAAAACATGCTAGTTAAAAAATTCTAATTTAGTGGAGAACAGAGAGTCAATTGAGGTCTCAAGCCAGAAATTTACAAAATTTACTTTAATAATTAAAAATAAAAATTACAATGTCTATGCAAAGACACCTAATACATAAATATGCTTAAGTTTCTTTGTGAATTAAATTAGAAGAGGTATCACTAATATGCTAGGACTTTCTACCTACTCATCACTATGTGGTAAGTCAGCCTCTCTGCTGCAAATATTCAGTATCCAAATACTTCACAACAAAGAGAACCTATTATATATTACATATGTATAGTTGTTTTACAGTAATCGACAAGGGGCGGCCACCCATATTGTGATCTTAAATCCCATTCCATCTACTTTAAGAAGAATTGTGAGCCATTCCTACATTTATATATGGTTTCTCTTTTTCTGAAGTATCAATGATATGTATTTTAGATGTAACAGTATATTACACTAAAAACCTAAAGATCTTTAATTGTCCCATTATAAAGCTATTACTACTGCAAAATACCAATATGGTACCAAATTAATAAAAATACAGTTAACTTTTCTGAGATAACATTTATTTGCATCTCAGTAAAAGATGGCCTAATGACTAGATAAAAAAGTTAACATGAAAACATGCCAAATTCCACAAGCTGTGAATGAAAATGATTAGTTAATGAGGGGAGTAAGGGGGTGCTGCTAAGCAGTGACACATATTTTCCTACTTAGTCACAAGTACACTAAAAAAAAAAAAAAAAAAGACCATTTACCAAAAAAAAAGAAGAAGAAAACACAGAAGGCAATAGTTTTCATTAACTATTCTATTCCATTAACCCTGCCAATAGTAATCAATATTTTTGCTTTAAAAAAATGTAACAATCTAGATCTACATTCTGTAAAAACACTGCATTTCAGGACTATTTTCATCAAGGAAAGCAAAATGAGATCAAGTTAACAACATTTCTAAAAAGTTTTCTAAAGCATCTTTTTCAGAGGGTCATGTCATTGCTGGATTCCCACTGCATTTTCGTCATACAGCATGATGATTATACCGACAGACACAGAACAGAAGAATCTCTTTTCATTTCTGACTCTGCAAGATGAGATCACAGAAAGCCTCACACAAAGCCCATAGGCTGCAGGACATGTCTCACTAGGCCTAAAAAGACACAGCTCTTTTTACTGTGGCTTTTCTTTGAACTACACACTTTAAAGGAGCCATAAGATTCAGTGGGGAGGGGCAGTGAAGAAAAAGAGGCAGTATATCTTCTCAGAACTAAAAGCATACAGATGGGAAAGGTTAGATCTTAGTGGGGAAACACTAAAAAGTCCAGGACAACTGAAAAACACTAGTTTGATAGTTGTTTTTTTTTTTTTTTTTAAACTCTTTTCCACTAAATACCCTGCTGTATTCTATAGACTGTCCCTGTCACATACAGCCATGTCTGACCTCAACTCCAAAGGAGTTTTGGCTACCCTGGGCCCCATCGGTGACTTCAGGCAAAGGCAAGTTTTGCTTCTAAGCTCCCACAGAAAAACTGTTCATCAAGTCTAGTTATATAAATGAAGCTTAAAAAGCTTTTTTTTTAAAGAAACAATTCTGAATTTTTTTACATGGGCAAGAATTATATATGCTAAAAATATTGGCTATAGTTCCTCTGATGGATAATAAATTGAAAATTGGTTTTTCAAGGTAGAAAGAGCATGTTTTTATACTCTGCTTTTGAAAATGGAAAGAGTAAGTTGTAAATTCCTCCTCCTCAAAACCCCAAATTAATGACAAGCAGGGGAAAAGGTATATAAAGTATTTGCAACTTTCAGCCCACTAAATGCATTCCATACTACAAGGTTATAGTAAATCAAATCCATCTTCTTCTCAATCATATTTTATTCCTTTTCCTGAAGGGAAAGGCAAAGTATCAAAACTGTAATACATCATCTGTTTCTTGATTCTGAACAGAGAACAGAAATCTCTGAATCTAAAAATGGATTTGGTGACCTAGTATATTACATTGAGGGTTAGGGGAAGCCCTTTCCTTAATATGGTTTTCATGATTAATGAATGTCATTGCCATATTTACTCCCACATCTTTCCGGCTTGCATAATCCTGTTTGGCTGAGAATATCATCAAGAAAAAACTGTTTTCACCACCTAATTTTTTTTCCACATTTTATTATTTTAAGTTCAGGAGTACATGTGCAGGTTTGTTACACAGGTAAATTTGGGTCATGGGGGTTTGTTGTACATATTATTTCATCTCCCAGGTATTAAGCCCATTAGTTATTTTTCCTGATCTGATGCAGCCATTAAAAAGAATGAGATCATGTCCTTTGGAGGGACATGGATGAAACTGGAGGACATTATCCTTAGTAAACTAACACAGGAACAGAAAACCAAATACCACCTAATTCTTAACTTCCCCCTTTACAAAAATTTGCAGTGGCAAATGAAAAATTTCTTCCAGCAGAACATGTTATTTTCCTTGCCGGAGCCTAGTAGAGACTAAAATAAAGAAGTACACAGCTGCAGGCTATGTATGGGCCGCAGTGGAGAGGGAAGTTCATCAGTGCTCACGTATCTCACCTTTACACAGCTGTCTTTTCCCAGGCTCCTCCTTTTCTAATCCCTTCCTATGATAAGTGGCAGATATGTGACTGTTGTCATTGCACTGCAATTAGAAAAACTTAGAGAGGAATAAGATATCTTAAGGAGTAACCAAGAATGAATTAGCTACTGAAGTATTTGTACATCAATGTTTAAATGAAAAAGAAACCCTCAGGGCAGGAACACCTATTCACCACTCTAAGGTCCTTTCATTTATCCTTTGTGTTGATCACAAACATGATTCAATGATGGGAGCTTTTTCTACAATCAATGATTATTCATTAAGGGAAGGAGGAAATGTTAGTTTATATTAAATTCACGTTGTGACAATTTTTGTTTTAGTACAGACTGTGATGATCTTATAAAGTAAAGTAAATGCAAAAGGCTGCAGAAGATGGCTGATGTTTATGCAATTATTTTCTTCCCTTTCAAAAGTGAAAATATTAGAAAAAAATGAAAAAAAAACCTTCAAATATTTTGGCATAAATGTCTTCTTTATAGCTACTTTTAGTTATTAATAAATTATTAAAATGAAATTGCAAACAACACTCAGAAAGGAAAAAATATGGCTAATGAGCCATGAAGATTATATATTACCCTGGAAACTCTTCCAAATTGGTTGTCTCCCCAAAAGTTCATTTTTAAAGTCCTTGGTTGAAACTTAAAATATTATTTTTCAAAACAATAATTCATGATTCACTGTGCAAATAACTGTGCTAAATAATAACAACTACAGCTAACATTTTACTTATTTAATTATCACAAAGACCTTAGGAGGTAGGAAGTGCCATGACTGCATTTCACAAAGAAGTAACTTTTCCAGGGCCCATATGAAGTGTAAGTAATAACACCAGTATTCCAACTTACAGTTCATCTTCAGAGCCCACACACTGAACCATTATACTCTGCTACCATCTCAGGGAGCAAATGTGGGGATGTGGACATAAGTAAGAAAAGTATTATAAAGGCTGGACAGGCTTTTTAGGTAGCTCAGGACAAAAATTAAACTACAATTAACCTCAATGTCAATTTCATCAATTAAGAGTTGAAAACAGTGGTTCTCCAATTTTAGCTAACATCAAAATCACCTGGAGCGCTTGGGCAAACAAAAGTCAAGGAGTGCTACCCCAGACTTTCTGACTCAGTAGGTCTGTAATGATGCCCAAGAATTTGCATTTCTATGGCATTTCCCGGTGATACTCTACTGTTGGTCCCAAGACCAGACTTCACTTGAAAAACCACTGGTATAAAACTCTCTGGCAATACTTATAATTGAAACATAACAGAAGAAATTTTGTTGAGTACAATTACTGAACTGTAATTAGATTTAAAAAGCACAACCTCACTCCTGGCTATCAAGATGAAAAAAATGTAATCAGAAAAGGATAAGCAGGTCAGTCCAGGGGCTCATGCCTGTAATTCCAGCACTTTGGGAGGCCAATGTGGGAGGATCACTTGAGCTCAGGAGATCGAGACCAGCCTGAGCAACATGGTGAAACATCACCTCTACAAAATACACAAAAATTAGCTGGGCACGGAGATGTGTGCCTATAGTCCCAGCTACTCAGGAGGCTGAGGGTGTGAGGAGGGCTTAAGCCCAGTGGGCAGAGGTTGCAGTGAGCTGAAATCATGCCACTGCATTTCAGCCTGGATAACATAGCAAGACCTTGTCTCAAAAAACCAAAACAAAACAAAACAAAAGGATAAGCACGTAAGGAGGTGTAAACCTCCATAGCCTTTGCTTGATATTGGTGGGTCCTTTGGAGGTTTACCTCGAACATAATGGAAAAAACTATGACTAAGGACTAAGAGTCTGAAGAACTGCATTCTGTTTTGTTTTCTTTTCCTTTGGGCTGGCACTTAAGCATTCCTAACTTTTGTCTCCTTATCTGTAACACAGGAAAAATAATTCTTTTGCCTTTTGAGAAATTGTAAGAATCTAATGAAGTAACTGAAAAAAAATTATACACAAAGAAATAATATGCAAAATAAAGTAACATTATTGAGATTTTGATCAAATTTGATTTAATCTCAAAATGTAGGATTGTTTTCTTTCAAGAAAATTAAGCGTTAACACCAGTTTATGATTACTGATCATTACAATGAGTCATGGAGGCATATTTTAACTCAAAAGATTTGAAAAAATGTAGAGGAGTAAATGGAAGGAAATTCAGTGAAAAAAACTGATAAAGAGCTTACCCTTTATAGAAATAACTGAATTCCCAAATAGGATGAATAAAGATTGGTTACATAATACTCCTGCAGAGAAAGGGAAATGGAATGATGATGGGTAAGAAGTCAACAGGTGCAGGCAGAAGAGTTCTGGTGCTACACAATTGTGGAAATGAAAATACACATTTCCTATAAATATCTAGTAGCTTATCCTCCAACTGAATTGAATAACAGCCTCAGAGGTTTACTCTGTGTCTATGTTAATTAAGATCTGTCTCTTGCTACAGCTGATTTTCACACTGTGTTCTGAAACATTTCCTAATATAAACGGTGAACTCCATGTGTTAAATTTGAATGAGAGGATTTTCCATTTTACACAGAAAGTTGCTGCTATGGTACTTCCAGTTCCTCCTAGTCCCCAAAGACTTATTTTTTTTAATGAATTCCTCTTTTTATCTTTTTGCCTATCATTAAGTTAAATCTATGGTTCATTTGCCTCATTCTTTATTTTATGAGGCTTTAAAAATTGAAATATTTTTAGAAAAGTCATATTACCCCATTGACAGCTGCATTACGTTTAAAAACAACTTAATTAATAAAGCATACATACCAAACAAAGTACTGGAGTAAGATGGGATACTAGTCTTCTATAATCAGACCAAGATGATAAATTATCTTGGGTACTTTCACAATACCCATGGTTTGGTACTAAATCATTAAATAATGTACTAAACTTTTTCTGGATGTCATCAGTTTCTGAAAGAATGATCTGCGTCAATTAATCTAAAAAGGATTCTTAAAGAGAAAAGATTTTCAAATAAAAAGCAAATGTATGCAAATATAAATCCCACAAGTCTACACAAAGGGTTCATAGCCAACTAATCACTCATGCCCCTACACACACATATACACACCCTTAACCTTCACTTAACATGACTGCATGACTCTTTCCACAGATGCTTCTGTGATCTCCTCAGCCATGATTTATCTGTCTCCACCTAATAACGGAGTTTTGATAACAGATGATCTCAGTCTCATAGAATGAGTTTGTTCTCACACTTGTAATTTAAAAGAACAGTGAATAGTCAAGGGGTAGATAAGAACAAAACTCTGTTCTGTACAGGGAGTTGGTATTCAGTGTGACACTCATATTGAACTATATTCAAGACCAAAAACAGAAACAAACAAAAAGTCAAGCGGATCTGAAAACTCATGATCACGTTGTATATTGTAAATAATTAGGTCCAACGAGATATGCCAATTATCTTTCTAAAGTTCTAGTTAATTTTTTGTTACCATTTCTTTTTGTATGGGAGTTTTGAAAATTCACAATTTTGCAGAAAGGAAAGGGAAACACAACTGGAAATCACTTATTAAGAAAAATCTCTTTTTTTTTTTTTTTTTTTTTGCTGGGAGGACATGCAGAGAAACAATAAAGTTTTGGATTTGTTTTGATGTATCCCACTTTAAATCTGTGTACATGAATTATTCTAGAAACAACCTGTTTAAAGTCAAGTGGAATTATTTTGAAGACATATTTTGAAAAAAATAAAACTATTATTAACTCTCTTATCCCTATGTTAATATCTGCATACTATCTACTAGTTTTTTATATGCATGCATATTTTGCATAGTATTTAGTATTAATATTTTATTATGCTAAACTTATGTGTATTTCTACATTATAATTATAGTCATTTTGCCATAATTCATAAAATTATTCTGTATTATTGAGATTTTAGGGTTTTTGTTTTTTTCTACCTTAATTTTAAATGAATATCTTCATGTGTCAAGCATTTGCTACTAAATTATATTCTTAGGTAAACTTCTTAGTAATTAATCAAAAGTACATTACCTTCTTGGATGATTACAGCAGGGACTATTTTTAAAAATTAAACACCTACATTTAATTTTAGTATAATAAATCCACTAATTATAAGATAACTCCTTTTTTAAAAAAGTCTACAAATATTCACTTAAATGAGAAGCATATCAGATAAATTAGTAAAAGTCTGAAACTATATCATGTTTCTAAATAATTCATTGAATACAGCTATGGTTACAGGTATTTTGATTTTAAAGAACAGGGCACAGATACAATAAATGTAGAAATATTTGGTCTTCCAAATGTCAAAAATCCAAAACATACAATTCATTATGTTGCAAAAAATAAACTCCAAATTGGTTGTCTGGATTTTAGAGTTCTTTTTCCCATGGAAATAACATTATCAAATTCAGTTAAAATCCCAGGCCAACTTATAACATAGCTAAAACAAAATTAATCCTAAATCCAGTTAATACCGTGGCGCCTCAGCCCAAGATTCTGCTAAGCTACAAGCCTCGTGGGAGATGTAAAGAATAGGAAGGTGGAGCTGGGTGGAAGCTCTAGCACTTCTCTCCTATGGGAACCACGAGGAAGGTGATTACAGTGGAGGGCTATGCGGGAGCACAAATCTACCACAGGGATTATTGGGTCAAGAAAAGACAGGAAGAAGTAAACTTCATGGTCTTTTAGACATATTGTCTGTAAGTCCAAAGTTCTTATGTTACCAACTGCTTGGGAAGGTTTTCTTAATTCCTGTACTTTTTAGGTAAACAGCAAGAGACAAAATGACTGGAATGCAGAATGAGCTACGAGTATTTCTAGCACTATAAATAATCCAAGTAAATATGCTCCCAATGTAACTAAAATGCATGGTTGTGCCTAGTTCTGTTTGTTTACAACAGAGTTTCTCTGCCCTTCACATCAAACTGTAGAGTGGACATACTGCCTTAATTACAAATGTCTTCCTTCAAATAATGGGCTTTACTTCATTCCTATTGCAGTACCTATACTCTCTTAGTTTTGTGCAGAATACAAAAATAAAGAAGAAATACTCCCTACCTGTAGGCAATAATAACGGAAAAATAGAAACATATTAATAATCATAAAATACAATATGGCAACAAGACATAGAATAAGTATGAATGGTTACAGAATTCCAAATGAGAGATGGAGGAAACTTGGAGATTTAGAAAATACTTTGCTGCTCCATTTCCACCATTAAAATGCTATCCAACAGGTGGTCACCTGGGTATACACACACATGATAATGAAGACCACAAAACTACCTATCTTTCCATCCTTATTTTAAATGCTGCCTACATGAAGAGGCATTTGAGACAAGTCATGAGATGGCAAAGCACTTTATTAGGTAGCAATGAAGGAGAATGGAGATTTGTGTTGAATAAATGGTGTGGAGGCAGGGAAGTTTGTGGAATGTCAGAGGAAAAAATGTTTTCAGCTTGTTTATTTCTTAGATTATGTGTAAGGAAGTAGTGGAAATAGTTTAGAAAATACTGGTTGAGGATACATGGTGAAGGAACTTCAATGCCAATCAACAAAGGCAATGCTGACATCAGCAACTGAAAGCTCTCCTAAGTCCCTGTGCAAATTACACTTAAAGAAATGTTTATAGGAAAGTGATTTATTGCTAGATTGCAGAGGAAGACAGAAGGCAACAAAATCAGTTTTTCTGTTTTACAGAAGCTGAGGCAAGAGGCAATAAGGTCTGCATTAGAATAAAGGACATTAAAAAAAATGCAGTTAGACAAGAGATGCTCTCATATTTAGCAATGAATTAGATCTCAAAGAAGTCTGGAGGAAGACAAGTAGTGATATTAACACCCTGAAGACAGGAAAAAGCAGTTAGGTTGAAGAAGATCTCAGATCGCTACATAGAGGTCCATGAGAAGCTCTCATAATCAGCCAACAATAAAAAATATAAAAGATAAAATATGGTACACCTGTATAGGGCTGCTCCATTATACAGCCATGTACCACATAACAACATTTCAGTCAACGACAGACCATATATATGATGGTGGGCCCATAATATTATAATTCTGCATTTTTATTGCACCTTTCCCAGGCACATTCAGATACACAAATACTATTATGTTACAATTCCCTACAGTATTCAGTACCTGTTAAACAGGTTTATAGCCTAGAAGCAACAGGCTATACCATCTGTGTAGGAGGCCATAACATTTAGGTCTGTGTAAGTACACTCTATGATGTTTGCACAGTGATGAAATCACCTAATGATGCTTTCTCAGAACATACCTTTGTCGCTAAGCAATGCATAACTAATCTTATGAGACCACTGTCATATATGAGGACTGTCATCGACCTCAATTGTTTTGTGGCACAGGTCTGTGTAACTGTTAACGCAGGTCCTGCATAGCAAAATATCTGCTAAATCGGCTCTAATTTAAACGTATAAACTAAGGAATGAGAACAGATTTTAAGACATAAAGATTGAGCCTCACCTTTCTGTAATGCGTACTGAAGTTCAAAATTATACCACTTTTCACCCTTTGGATTTACTGAATTATATATCATACTTCTTCAAATTATCCCATCTAATAAGGATATATTCTCACTTTCATGAGATGTGTTTGTATAACCCACAAGTCATCTGGGATCTTAATATTAACAGTTGATGATTATGGGTCCTATTATTTTGCTTCCATCAATAGCCCCATTCTCATTACACTCTTCACAGGGAAAAAAAAATGACATTTATCCAAGGGTACAGATATAGCAGGTGCTTCTTCAGAAATGAGACTGTCTTGACTGATGCTTTCAACTCACTACTCACTCATGTAACCTCTCAAGTCAGTAACCAGGGCAGAACAAATAACCCCCTCAGAGGCCATTCACCAGGTGCTGAGCTACTCTAGGTCAGTATTTTCAAGTGTTTGATTAAAATGTACTTTCTGGTTCATGCTTTATATTTGCTGAGAAATGAAATTTATAAAGATTTGTGGAGTTTTCACCAAGAGCAGGCATTTGTGAAAAGAGGACAAATCACTAAAAGTTGTGTTTTAGAAAGCTGGCACTTAATTCTCGATACAGATAGTAAAATCTTGATAGTTTTGGGGACAGTGGAATTATGTTAATTCTGTCCTAAAACTATTGCCTGTATATTTTAATTGGATGAGACTGTTCTAATAGAGGTATAATTTACGTAGAAAAAAAATGCACAGATTTAACTAAGCTGTTCAATGAGTTTTGATAAACATATACCCCTGTATACGTTTGTATACGTTTGTATATATTGAATTGAAAGCAATTCAATTCATTGCTACACAATTACTACATTTGCTACAACTACTACATTGCTACAATTACTGTGTAATTATATTCAAATCAAAATATGAAACATTTCCATCAACACAGAGAATCTTACCATATCTCCTTCCAGTCTGTTGCTCCCTAGAGGCCACCAGTGTTCTGGTTTTTATCATTATAGCTTAGTTGTGCCTATTCCATAATTCCACATAAACAAAATCATAGAGTACGTACTCTATGTCCCTCTTTGTTCAGCATGTTTTAGAGATCCCTATTAATATTTTTGCATACATCAGTAGTTCATTCTTTTTTTGCTGAGTAATATTCTATATTAAGAATATACCAAAATCTGTTTATGTATTTACATGTTGATAGACATTTGGATTTTTCTTTTCCACTTTATGGCTATTATGAATAATAATGTTATAAAATTCCTGTATAAAATTCCTGTTATAAAATATCCTGTGGATATTTTCATTTCTTTTGGATAAATACCCAATAATACAATTATTAAATCATAGTATATATATGTGTGTGTGTGTGTATATATATATATGCATGCTTATTTTTGGAAACATAAGGATATAATGAAAAAGGAAATATGTGAATCTTAAAAGCATAGAGATTGCTATCTTGCCATTTTTTAAATTTAGTTCAGACTATTGTTTGAAAAACACTACTCAGTTTTATGCCCTGCTTTTCTCAATTACATTTTTATCTTTATCCCATTTCACTAAACATTTCAAAAAATTAAGTTATGGTTATGCAAATCTTTCATAATGTAAATATTCCATAATTATCTAATTCTTTCTTGGTGGATATTTGTCTTTAATATTTAATTATTATAACTATTTTTGTGATGAGAATCTATATGTGTTGTTACACATAGGCACCTACTGGTCAAATGGTTTAAAAACTGTGATAGATACAGAATTTATCAGCCTTTGGAAATGTCTTACTGCTCTAATATATATTTATAGAAAGGGATGACTACAAAATAAGAAATTAATTCACAGGATCGTTTTTCAACTTCACGGTATATTTCAAATAAAGCTGTACCACACAGCTGTGAATACAGTGTACTCACACTGCACTTGCGTTGAATATGCAAGTACTGAAGCTAATTTTTGATCAAGTTATATCTGGGCTATGAAACCAGAAAAATGGAAATCAACCATCCAATTTAATGTCTGTTAACCATCCTCTGCCTGATTTTGCTATTAATAGAAACACAAGCTAAAAGTTCAGGCATGCAGTTTTCACCATGTGTACTAACTGTATCTTCCTACTACAGCTCACAAGGAACAAAGTCTCACTACACATTGAAAGGTATCTCTGACTGTAAAGGAACATTTTTGCAAAATTTCATTTCAGAGTCAGCATTTTAATTCATGTTACTGATTAAGTTACTCAGAGTCAAGTTAGCAGTGCTATTGATAGCAAAAGCAACTATTTTCACTCCCATCATTAGTTGCATCAAAAAGGGCTTTAATGCTTGGTGTGTGCTGTTCAAGTTTAAATCAAATCCAACATAAATTTGTAACGTATTTTCTCAAAGACACATTTTTCTCTCAAATAATACTTTATTTTTAACCTGAAATAACCCACAATATATTTTCTGATTTTATTTCTAAGATTACTAAAAATTAAAATACTTCTAAGGTACCATGTGGAAAGTACTACTGATGCTTCTAAGGCATAGTCTTAAAAAGTAAGACTGTAGTCTTACTTTTAAAATATGAAAAGCTCTCCTTTAAGTATGGGGAAAACAAAATTACATATGTTCATTTTTATTATTAGATTTCAAACCTACTTTTTTTACTTCCACACAAACAAACTCGTTTAGTTTATGTATTCTGCCCTAAAAGGTAAAATATACTTTTAACCTATTTTAACAAAGTCTAACGAACTATATCTTTTTCTGACCAAAAAAAATAAGTTGTTACTTACAGCACTAAATGTTTATATTTTATACAAAATCTCTACTTCCCACAGATGGGAGTTTTAAACTTAAATTAGCCCAAAGTTCCCAATTCAAGATGCTTTCAAACATAATTATGATAAAGATAAAGGCTGTGGTAAAGTAATGTCAGGCACACATAGTGGACAGAGAATAAAGATAAGTCTTTCTCTCTGTTTCACTTGAACCAACCGCTTTAAAGAAATATCCTAATAACTATCTTATGGAAAAATTTAAGTTACGATGGGAAAATTGAAACGTATTCAAAAGGAAGAAATAGGAATGGGAAATGAACTAGGCAGATCAGGTGGAAAATCTGTTTTAAATGACAAAAAGTCATATTAGTTGCTCAGAAGTCAGAGGCACCTAAAGGAACAATTTGAAGAATATGAAAAGCTTCATGTAAAAAAGATGGGCTCTCAAAAGTTGAATGTCATTAGACTAAATTTTAAATCATTAGTCATCTCATTCTGTCATACAATTTCACCCTAAGCCAGACTTACTATGAAAAAGGAGATTTTTGTCCAATTTACTTTGGACCCAGGGAGTTTACTTAGGAGCTCTTACAATATACCCAGTGGAGATGAAAGCCTCAAAGGCAATAGTTATGAAGACAAAGAAGGTATTTCTGATCTAGATTCACCAACCCTCGGTCACAACTAAATATGCATTTGAGCAAGAAGCAGAAGGCATCCAGGGTGCCTGAAGTGCTATTACCATTTCCAGGTTTTCAACATGTGTGTCAGGGCTGTTCACCGATGAGGAAACTAAGGCTGCCATTTCTAAGGCACAACAGTATGACTGAGAAAAATCATAAAACTGTAGATTCAACAAACAAAAAACAATTTTTTCATTGAGTACCCTAACTACCACCCTAAGGAAGCTCTCAACCTCTGTGCCCTTCAGCATTCATCTTCATCTGCAAATGCACAAATTTTACTTACAGAACTGTAGCTAGTGGGGACATGTCTATCTCCCCTGCTGGGCTGGAAGTCCTCATTCAGCTTTGTCAGCATCGGCCCTCACTTGACATCCTCGTCTGGTCTCCCACTTCCCCATCTAGCCTCATTCCCTATCTTCTTCCGCAGAGACCCTTTATTCTAGTAATGAGAAATATGTGTGCTTCTACAAAGTCATTTATAATGCATCTGTGCATTTGTCCTTGTCCCTGTTCCTTTCTCTGCCTAGATCCCCCTTCTCCATTTTCAGACCCATTCTCCATCTTCTCCCTTTCTGTTGTTATCAGAAGATACAGTTTTAACATTATCTATCCATGAGAAATTTTCTGAGACCTCTTCTGTTATCTCTTGATATTATGCCTATAATTCTACTAAATCGCACATCACACTGCATCCTATTTTTTTCTCACGTTAGTCTCCCCAATAACACTAAAACTCTTTAACATTAAAGGCAATGATTTCGCTTTGCATAACTAGGACTTTGAAATGAGCCTGATATACATATGTACATATATGTGTGTATATATATACACACACACCCCCAAATACACACACACTGCTCATATATAGTACTATGACATAGCCTTTAGTGTTTAAATGAGTCTAAGAACAGCAATATTAACTCTATGTTCTCTGTAACTTCTTTAAGTACTATAATGCTCTCACAAATGTTGAACACACTTTAATAACGGTGGAGAAATGAGGGGACTCTGATTAAGAATACCTAACTCTCTGATAAGTTAGACACAACCTGCTAAGGGAAATCCAAGCTCTGGCAAGAGAGCTTGGAAAGCAATTCAATTTATTTGCTACACATTTACTGAATCCATCTTCCATGGTGTCACAATCAGTAGTATCATGTTTGCAAGTAGACACTACCTTAAATATCAGAAATGGCTTAAAATTCGAAGAGAACTTTCTTCCAAAAGGTCAATAAAAGAGGCAGACCTCTCTAACTCATGTGTGTGGGACATGGAAGCCAGTCAGATGATGAGAAGTAATAACAGTCCTAACCAAACACCAACTAAAGCATCAAGGATGCTTACCAAACTGGAAGGAAAACGTCCTGTGTCAACTTAGCAAAGTCTCTGAGAAAAACCACAAACCCTATTGTTGGTGAAACATTAGGTTATCAGCAGTATTGAAACAAAAATGTTTGTGGTCTTGAGCTGCCTACAAGTAATAGATTTTGAGGTTACCATTCTAAAGAGAGATGAGATTAGCAGTCCAAATAAAATACTAATATTGACCTCTGATGAGCCAACCAGGAGACAACTGGTGTACACAATCTGATTAGGAGAATTCTGGAAAAGGTGCAAGGCTACATTTCCACAACCTCAGTGCATACTTGGAGCTCATTTTCTCTAAAATTAAAAACAAAGTGAGGTAAATTATCTCTAAAAGTCTAGCTTTTCCTCCTCATAGCACTGTTACTGCAGCCACTGAAATCACTGTGATCAGAAACTCTGCCTTAAAACTCTATTCAATAAGGCCAGTGATACAGCTAAACTATTCCTTATACTCATAGGGGACAGTATCAATTGTACATAATGTCATATTTCTGGACATGTATTTAAGGCATAAAACAAATAAATGAAGGACAGAAGAAAGGAACTGTGAATGTGTATAAAAGCAATGATTAATATTGCCAGAGTATTCTTTTCTCCAGATCTATATTTTACTTCAATAATACTGTTTAATAAAGTTTTGGCCAGGTAAGGATTCTTCTAAAAAGATCCTTCTCTTTGCAAAATTATAGGCATTTTCTCATTCTTGTAGTTTTGACCAAACCAATAATAGTGACTAGTATAATTCTGCAGTTATTATAAGAAAGATCCTGATTTTTAAATGGGTTGACACAATCCATCTTCTGAGCTCTAGTACAAAAACGTTTTCTCTTTTATCTAAACTAGCAGCACCAAACTTGGAGGAGAATGTAGTAGAGGAAGGCATCTTTTTTGACTCATAATAATTTATTGCAGAAAATTATGTAATTTTTTTACAAAAGCATATCATTTCTAAACCACAAGTTTAAGATGAAACTAGTTTAGGAATGACTAAAAACCAAGATACGCTGACACGAAATACCTAATAATTCAAACCCTTTTCCGGAGAAAAATCTCATTCAAAAGATTACTAATATATTTAATGATTTTAAGAAATCAAGATAATAGTCTTAACTGTAGAAATATGATGGCCACATATTCCCCACTGGGATACTCTATTCCTCTCTGAGAGTTTTTTCTGTAGGAGATGGTTAAGAAGGTTAACCTGAACTGGTGATAGCCACTATCCATGTGCTGCCCAAGAACCTTGCTTGCTTTATTTATTTATTTATTTATTTATTTATTTATTTATTTATTGACGTAGTTGCCCAGGGCATGATCTCGGCTCACTGCAACCTCCGCCTCCCAGGTTCAAGTGATTCTCCTGCTTCAGCATCCCGAGTAGCTGGGATTACAGGCGCACACCACCACACCAGGCTAATTTTCATGTTTTTAGTAGAGTCGAGGTTTCACTATGTTGGCCAGGCTGGTTTTGAACTTCTGACCTCGTGATCCGCCGACTGCCTCAGCCTCCCAAAGGAACCCTGCTTTCTTTTCAGGTGTTTAATTATCTTAGTTCAATGGAGGGGAAAGGATGTTTATGTGACTTGATCCTCATTGTGGGATTAATACATTTTTCTCATCTAACCTCAAAACCTTCTTCCCCATGCTGCCCCACCCTATAAAGTATTTTTGCTCATTATATTTGGAATATATTGGGGTTTGTCTGTGGTTCTCCTCCATTCTGGTTTTTTTTTTCCATCTTCTTTACTTACTGAATACTATGATATTGCAAGTACGAACAATGCCAAAGAAGAAAGAATAGTCAGAACAGTGCCAAAAAGCACATATTCTACTCGCTGAAAATAAAAAGAAAACTCCTTAGAGAATTAAAAAGAATTTAAAAGTGGTAGATAATTTTGTGCCTGCCAAAGTCTCAGAGTTTGTATGTCCCTATTAAAGTCTAGAGCTCCCCAGGTTTATCTTGTCCAAGAAAGTTACCCGCCCAAACTCTAGGTCTAGTTCATTATTAAAAGTACCTGCTAAAATTGGAAGCACACAGAAGAAACTTTACAGGTAAAACAATTACAACTATGTGCACAGAACAAAACAGACTGTATAACACACACCACACACACACACACACACACACACACACACACTCCATGACTGGACTATAGGCTAATGAGGTCTTCAAGGTTTCTGGTACAAATTCCTCAATCCTGAGATTCCTTCATGTCCTGATTACTAGTGATAGGGGAATCTGAAGGACAGCTAGGTTTATCTTTGGACAATTAATTACTAAGAGAGTCATTTGGTTCTTACAGCATTAACACACTGGTCCTAGTTCCTTTTTGAGATACGTAGAAGTCTGTTATAGCTTCCAGATGACCAGTCTCCAGATATCTAAAGGCTGGTATCTTATTCCTACTGACTTTATTAAAGTAAATGTGCCATTTCTCTACATCCATTTTTAATGCAATAATGCAACAAAATTTGTACTTAAAAACAAACAAATTGATACATGAAAGCAAGAATATTGTTGCTGACACAAAGGGAGTCCACAGTCCCAGCCCACCTCTAAAGAGGTTTCACTCACTCAGTATTGACAGGGACTGCTCCAAAAATTCCTCAGATAGCTTGAGACTCATCAGTACGCTGGTATGCCTGGTCTAAATATTCTCTGTTCACCAACCCTCTCTACATTATGACAACCATGCCTGGAAATAAGCATGATCTGACCAATAAAAAGTAGGACTCTTGACATTCCCTCTTCCTAATATCATTTAAGTGGCATCAGTTTCATTAGTGGTCCCATCACACTGCAGGGTCACTTGAAATTGTCACTGTGGTGACAAGGCAGGTCATTCCCATTCTATGTTTATGTAATTGGCTTTATGACCCCTCAATGTATGATTTCCTATCTAACAACATCGAATTCAGGCCATCCAAAGGTGTATGAAGAAAATTATCTAGAAAGTTGCCTTAAGGAAATATCTGTATAAAACTTTTTAGACTTTATTTATTCACTCACATTGACTCTAATCTGAGGTCTGAAATGGAAAAACAATCTTTTAGCTGAAAGCTTCAGACAGTAATTTGGAGCATTTTTGATTCTGAGTGAAACACACATACACACATTTATCATTATATGCAAAATGGTCTGTACAATTAGAGCCTTATTTTTGACCTTTAAGATACACTTAGTAATTACTTAGTAATTTTCAACAGACAATACTAAATTTTTTTTAAAAAACATGCACATTCATAAAAGGATTATTTTTCTAGACATTTGAAAGTCCTTTGACCAAACTTTGGTTTAACTCTTAAATACAGACTGCAATATAATTGATACTAAATAATAATTGTTCATTTATGATCATAAGAAAAATTAACACATAAACAAACAAAAAAGCACAAGATTCTTTTTACACAATCACCTGCCTTCCAGAACTATGTTGTGCCCTGGGCTAGAACATACACAATTCAGGCCAGATTTTACTTTCAGAAACATTTCCCCTTGCAGCTGTTGATGTCTCATAGATATCAGAATAACACTGTGCTCTGAAATAATCTGCTGATATCATTGATTTTCAGGAGAGAAGGGAGGCTCCTCCCACACTGCTCATGACTAAGACGATCTGTGTGGAAACAGGTTCCTGGTTGCTTCGAAATGTATTGGCTCTTGGCTGTTTCCCACTCTACTTGAATCCATAACCCTCTGTCTGCTTGAAATATCATCATTTATCTTCAGAGTCATGGAGTGTTAGGTCACAAAAAACAAGTTATTATCTGAAACTCCTTTTAGAGATTCCTATTACGTGAAGAAAGAGCCAGAGAAACAGTTAAGTAACTAACAAAATTTAAATATTCATACACTTCTACGCCTCTCTGATCATTTTTATGTGGCTTTAAAAAAAAAAAAAGAAATTCATCATTTTTTTTCAGATTACTAAATACCTGATCATTGTAAGAATGCAAAAAAATTCAGAGGTGTATGAAGTTCCATCGTCATCTCTCCTGTTTCTCCAAACTGTGCCTCTGAGATAACCCATTTTTGAAGCTTGATGAGTATCATTCCATGTTTTGTTAACATGTTTACAAAGTCTTACATAAACATAGATACATAATACATCCAGGTTTGTAATGCAAGCTATTACAAATCTAAAATAATTTTATATTGTTCTATAACATAAACTTCTGGGCTCAAGCCATCTTCCCACTTCTGCCTCCTTAAGTACTAGGATTACAGGTGTGAGCCACAGTGCCTGATTATAATCTGCTTTTAAACTTAACATTATTATCATGAATAGCCTTCCAAGCCAATAGGCAGTTTGACCACATTGTTTTGAGGCACTGCACAGTATTTGATGGAACAAATGTAAAATAATGCACATAAACATCCCCCTTTCGGTGAACAATGTCTTTTCCGGTTTGCTATTACAATGCTAGTTAACACAGTGATACAGATTTCTCTATCTATTTATGTTTTTTATTTTATAGGGTATATGCCTACATGTGAGAGTGATATACCAATGTACACATTCTTAATTTTTTTATGTGTTACCTAATTACTCTCCCAAAAGAGTCAACAGTGTCAGTGTACACTCTTTTCCCAACAATTTTGATTATATGGGATGTTGTCAGCTTTTCTAAATGGTGTCAAGATAGTGGGTAAAAATAAATCGTATTTTATTGTTTTAAGGCATACTTCTATGGCACGAGTGTAAATATTCTAAATTGTTATTTTATTGTAGTTCTTATTAAAGGTTATAATCATCACTTGTCAAGACACAGTGAGCTATTTTTCCACACTACTTTTGAAAATCCAGAAGTGCACAAAATTCACATATTTCTTTTTTAAGTGTCCCATGAAATACAAATGTTAACTTACCTACTAGCAAACTTAATACTGCAATTCTATTATAAGAATTAAACTATGGCAGTTATTGGAATCAAACCATAAGATTCTAATTTTAATCATCTGATCTAAGTGTCAATCAACAACCAAAAGAGATCTGCCAATCTCCTAACCTAGCTATCACAGTCAAATTAACAAAAAATTAACAAACAAGACAACAACCAAAATCTATGCAGATTATCACTAAGAATAATATATGATCCAGTGGAGCTCCTTTGAATTGAGGGATAGGGAAGGATTATGTGAGGTGGTAATAATTAAACTGAGATTTGAGTGTCAAAAAGAACAAGGTGAGGGAGAAGAGGAGACTAGGAAGGCATAGACAAGGAATAGAAAGGCCAGTGTGTCTACAAAATAGAGTGGTAGAGAATAGGAGGATAGAAGGAGGAATTTTAAAGATTAAAAGAGAAGTAGATTTGAGGATAGGAGATAGGAACTAGGGGTCCTGTTTGCACATTTGAAGTTTAAGGCCTATTATAAATCCAAGGGTAGATGAGGATCAGCACCTCAAGAGATGGCTCTAGGGGCCAGGAAGGGGCCAGGATGGACAATACAGATTTACGGACGCTGGCATCAAGATGCCACTTAAAGCCACTTGAGATCATCTAGGGGTTATCCAAAGAAGCAAAAATTAGTCAACGAAGGTGTAAACAAGGATATAACATCAGTTGAGCACTAGTCTTCAAAAACATAGCAGTATTACACTTTGATTTATGCAAAAAAAGATTTTAAATATCAGATATATCCAAAGTTGTAATATGCATTATTTTAAATGGCTTGAGAATTCATTATAAGGCACCATGCTCAGTCATCTTATGATGCAAAAATTTTCTATTAAAATGCCAATAATAACCTCCAAAGAGTGTTTGTGAATTCAGACACTTACGAGGTGGCAGCATTTTAAGTGAGTCATTATTAGAGGATACAGGTATTAACACAAAATGTTCTGGCCTCAAAAGTGAACACAGAAAACTATCTGTCACAAAACCTTATCTGATACACAAAAAAAGTTTAATAATGCAGGAAATAACAAATAAATAAGAAAAGCTTGTGTGAGAGAGTAACTTAACAAGTGTAAGTACTTTGATTCTGGTGAGCTTGGGAATGAGTGTCTCCTTAAATTTTGTACCCAGGTGATTCTCCTCCCTCAGCCTGGTCCCAGACAAGTTGATTCCCTTTCTTTACCCTAAAGAGACATGCTTCATTTATTCAAATGATTAAAATTCAAGAATGTGTATATATTAATTAAAATGTTGACATCTAAAAGTACAAATTGGAGGTGCTATGGTCTCAAGAAGCCTTAAAATTATACAAATACATGACCTAACAAAAATGAAAGTAAACAGACTTCAACTAATCATGTTAATCTCATAATTTATCTCATATCATGTAATTTATTCTTAATCACTTTTGAAAGTAGTTCAACACTGTACATCATAACATCTAATATATCTTTAATTTTTCAATCTGTTTACAAGTGTGTTTCCTCTAATAATGACGGTAATAAGGAAAAGGATGGCTTTACAATAAAATTCTAATCAATACACACAAAATTCACTGAAAGATCTGTTCTGTTTTGAAGCCATTAAGTAAGTGCCAGGAATTTTCCAAGTAAGTAACTGAAACTCTTAAAACACTTGGAGGCTTGGAAAAAAAAGTTTTCACATCTCAATACAAGTTTAATTTGTTGATCCATGAATAAGCAATTTTAGCAGATAATCTATTTCCATAATGTTTAAAATGTATTATTTATGATAATATAGATACATTATAAATATGAAATTAATAAATCTTGATTAAATTCCAAGTAAATACATAAGACTTCAACAATTATGATTTTCTTAATTGACATTTTAGCTTTATTCTAAAGGAAAACATAATAAGCCTAATACATACACCAGGAGAATACAAAGAGTAAAATAGAATGGACTTAAATAAATTTGCTCAGTTCAGTGACAAAACCAGAAAATGAAGAAACAGTTTACTTTTAAACATCATTCACATTCCTCAGCTTCTAATTGGCTTATTCATAAAATGTGCTGTTTACAGAAAATTTAGTTTTTTCAGCAGTCAACAAGATCTTATTTCAAAGTTCAAAAAAACGTAATTAGAAAAAAAGACACTTTAATTCCAAAAATGCTGTAATTAAAATTAACTTTTTCATATCAAGTAAATTAAACTGCATAGTCTAAAAACTTAAGTTCCAATTCCTAATTCATATTGCAACATGCTAATAAAATGAGGATGAATGAAACTAGCAAAGTCTGTACTTTCCATAAATAACTATATGAAAACTTGAAAAGAGAAGTACAGTATATTTACTCAACAGTAGAAGAAACAGCTAGCACTTTTTAAATGCCATTTATGTAGTTATCTCATCACTCAATATGGGCTAAGTAAATAAATAAAAGACAGCAAAGATTAAAGAAATAAACTCATTAGAAAATAAAACAATGATCAAAGAAATAGTATTCACACAAATTTCAAAGAGGATAGACAAATCATAAACAGAAAAAAAAACTGCCCTATAAGGATAGAAACAGGAAAAAAAAAAAAAAAAGAAAGGCAGTAAGTAAAGGTAAGGCAATGTAAATAAGTAGCATGCTTATGCTGCAGACAATGTCATCATGATTAAACTCGAGGTGTGAAAGAGAAAGAGTCTTACCTGAGTGAGGAACACACATGATATATAAAGCAAATAAGAACAGGAGAGGACTGGGCTTCCATTTCCAATGGCAGCTCCACATTCGATCTGAGCGAAACATCCTGCAAAGAAAGAAAATGGCAATTAGGACATTCAACATTCAGTAAAGCATTATGACAAATAAAGTAAAAGTATAGGTTTCCAGTAGGGACTGGAAAATAAACTTTTTTCAGCCTTGCTTCCAAATAGTGGAGCAACTTAAAAGATGACGACGACCTAATGATTTCCTTCAAGCTAATTAGCAAAAGAAAATAAATCCATGCATTTTATTTGCCACATGGCAGCACTTTCCTTATCAAAATATACATAATAGGTGATTTCTGCATAAGGATGGGTAGTCAGACAATTCAAAAAAATTACTTATTAAAAAATAAAGCAATTTTAGTTTCAGCCTCAGCAGACTCATGTTCATCTGGGTAGAAGAAGGATGTTTCTATCAACCTTCCTTATAATCTCCCAGAAATTTAGACTGTAAGGATGTGTATTCCTTAATGTCTGCTGCTTTATAAATGGAAATATTTAACATAAAATCAAATTGCCCAAGCTCTGTTCTATCCCCTAAAGTGATACATTGAAGCATTAATATTCCAAAAAAGGTAAAGTCTTTATATATAAAATAGCTATCAATGTTTTTAAATGGCTATTAAACACCAGGTATTATAGAAAGTAGTAAATGACATTAGATGGAGAGGTGATGCTTTGAAAACTCAACAATCCTTCTGCACGACAGACTCATTTAATTCCGAAAATTATATTTAATAATGATTTAGAAAGGAACATTCACATTATATTGTCTCAAAAAAATGTTACAATACAGTTCATTGAATCAGCACCATCAAAAAAAAGGCAAACCAGCAAAGAAGGAAGAAATTAAAAATGTTAGTCATCAAAAGGGACCATAAGCGGACTGGCGAGCAGAAGAGTTGGGAGGCAGAAAGGTAAGCAAGCAGTAGTTAGAAATCTCCAGGAGACCTGAAAATCCCCAGGGAGAGTTACTTTGCCTATAAGTAATAACTGAGACTCATTTTATCGAGGAGCAACTAATAAGATACTTTAGGGTTACAGTAATATCTACCCTAAAGCCTAAAGTTTGCTTACCTGGGTGAAATGTGTAATACTAAACAGAAGAGCAGAAAGAGAAATACTCAAATGAGCAAAATTAGACATGGAAGGACTCCTGCACTTGCCTCAAGCCTGCATTTTTAATCTTTAAGAGGCCATCTCCATCTCATAGCCAAGAGAACAAGCTTAGAGTGAGACAGATCTGGTTTGCTACTTATGAACTATGCTGTAACCCTTGGGAAATTGCTTGATGCCTTGTGCCTCCTATTTCTCACCTGTAAAATAAGGAACAGCAATAAACCTAGTCCACAGTGTTGCTGAGATGATTACATAAGACGACGCCTTGCAAGCACAGTTCATGACACTCAGCAAGTACTCAATAAATATTAGCTATTATTATTATTACTATCATTCCAGACATTCTCATTCAAGTGGTGTTATTCTGTCCATAGTGAAATCAAAGGAAAAGACTAAATCAAGAGTAAACAAGATTAATCTCATATGCCAACACCAATCAATTGACTTTATGGTCACTTCTGAGATCACCTGGGGACCGAAATGAAATTGGTTATTCATGTCTGCTAATGAATACAGAAATGTTAAGTAGTGTCTGAAACTCATGCCACGTTTTATTATTCACCAAACTAGAAGTTCTAGAACCATGCAGCTCTCCTGATGGAAATTCTAAACTAGGAAAATTTGAAACTAGGAAAAGATTAAGATTTGAAGAGTATCTGTTGTTTGCAAGTATGTTTTCAAATCCATCCATCCAAAATATCTGAGATTAAAAGAAGTACTGCTAATAAGACGTATATTTTAGTAAGTAAGAAATTAGTAATTATAATAATGGATGTGGACTCTCGAACAGCACCAGCTTACCTCCTGGTGCCTCTATAAATTGTGTGGTTTGTAGAGCAAGTACTTAAACCCTTAGTCTTTTCTTCTGTAAATAGGATATTACCCACCAAAAAGAACTTGAAATAACAGTACAGGGTAATCTGTAAGGGCTTTTAAAACAGTAGGTGACAAACTTCCGTCCCATAGAAAGTTCACTTATTTGGAAGAATAGGCCTGTTTCCTACTGATGCTGGATGAATGAGTATGCTTTTAAAACAAAAGCACAATTACATATTCAAAGAAATTTAGAGCTAGAAGGACCAATGCTGAAGTCTAATTGAATCTTCTCATTTCACAAAAAAAAGGAAACTTGGGTCCAGAAAAATAAAGAGACAGACCAGTCAAACCTGGCTGTCACCCTTACCGATATTAACAGAAGGATGTATCAGCTCAAAAGAATTCCCAGCTTCTTACACTTTTTGATATATGACAATTATCTTTTATCAACATGTGAATAATGGCTCTTAGATTCATATAATCTCTAAATAATACTCATAGACTCCTGCTCATTAGTTTCGCCATAAAACACTATTTATGCACTCAGGCAACTTCTTCGCTATAAACGGTTTCAGCATTTAGGGATTCCATATTCAATTCTGAGGCTGTCTTATCAAAGCTGCCTGCAATCCCATCAGTTGCAAATGATGACCACGGCTTAAGGCATTCCATGTGTCCAGATCCTATCACTTCGACAGAAAAGAAACCCAACAAGGCAAGCACTTGTAACTAAACAAACCATAGGACAGGCCAACTTTCAACCACTTTACAGTTTACTGAAGAAGATAAACAAATAAATTAAGAATAGAACACAGGAAGGAAAGTACTATGTGTTTTCTCAGGGGATCACTTAGCAAAGATACACCCCTGAGATTTAAATAACTATCTCCCAAGAATGGAAAATCCTGAACAGGGTTACTAAGGTTCTAAATAGGAACTACGAGGAAAAAAAAAAAAAAAAAACACACACACACACACACAAGTACACTCTTATATCATTTTGATTGTGGTCTTAAAGTTCTATTGAAGACAGCAGGAACATTTTTTAAGTAAAAGACAGTCATAGACTCCTATATCTGGAAGGAATCTAAAGATTATGCAAAAAAATCTATCATCTTACAGGTGAAAAACTAAGATACTAAACTACTTGCCCAAGATCATATGATCAGTGGTGTCAGAGCCAAAACATCATTTTTGTCACTTGGCTTCCAACCTAGGGTCCTTTTTGAGAACCACGCTACCTCTGTTGCAAACTTGTTCCCCTTTTCAATCTACGTAAGCTACAAAATACAATTTGCTTGAGTCCTGTTTCAGGAAGCTTTAGAATGTAACCCTTCTACAGAATTGCTTTAAATGTGGATATGATTCCTTGTACGCATTATTTTATCCAAATGGATCACCGAAATAATCTTAAAAACCTACCATTTTCCATCTCTCTACTCCTACTGGTTTCCCCAAAAGTCACAATTTAAAGAGAAATTAGTGAAGAAATTTTGATATTAGTGGAGAAATTGATATGACACTAATGCAACTAATAACAGCAACTGTCAGAATTAACTGCTTTCGTCATATCCCATCCCTGTTTTTATGGCAAATCTTTTCATAAAAGGGACTGGGGAGTGGCAGAGAAAATACCTTAATTCTTCCAGAGTGAAAAGAACAGTAATTTGGTTTATTCAAGTCTGCTCATAATCGTATTTCTTTTTTTGGTTAAAGATCATGTTCCTGAGCCAAAGCAATGTATTTTTTTTTTAAGTGCTATTCTATTAACTCGATTTAAGTCCCTTTATTAAGTTGGGTGTACCTCCACTTCAAAAAGGCTGATTTATTCTTCAACCCTGCACAAATCTTAAACTTTATTTGAACAGTAACATGTATAACTGGCTTATACCAGAGGTGAGAGTAAAACTCAGCCTTAAGAATTACACACATAGGTACACAAGAAAAAGAGAAGTAAATTGTATCAATATACTGGTTTTAACATTGTACTATAGGTTTTCCAAATGCTACCACTGGGGGAACTGGGTCAAAGGTATACTGGATCTCCATACTTTTTGGCAACTATATTTGAAGTTAGAAATACCTTTAAAATTTCAATTGAAAAATTAAACTCTTAAGCCCTTATGTATACAACTTGTTCTCAGATGGTTCAGAAAAAAATTGTGTGTGTGTGTGTGTGTGTGTGTACAGGAGGGGCTGGTGCGGAGGCAGGTAAGGAGGAACAGGAATGATTAAACAAATGGGGCCAATAATTAGAATAGGTAATTGTGGGTGAAAGGTATAGAGGTGTGTTCTTTCTTCGCATTATTTTTATTCTTGAAAACTTCCTGTAGATTTAAAATGATTTCTACAAGAGTTAAATACATACACATTTACATTGAAACATATCACTGTTTTCATGTCACGGCTCTCTCTTCACTATTGAGTATTATTGCTTTAATCATTGTCACTTTGATAGAAGAAGTTGTGTCTCATTTGAATTTCCTTTGTTTGGATTGTCATGTTCAAGTCATTTGTATAGTTTTCTATTACAAATATAAATATTTTCCTCATTGATTTGTGATTTTTTGACCACTCTTATTTTAAATACGTTAAACTTTTGTCATATTTGCTCTGCTTTAAATAAATTAATCTTGAACCTTTTTTTAAGGCATTCCAGATAATTCCATTTCAAGTAATGCTTATAAAGGAAAGTAAGATGACACTCACGTAGCCACATATTTTTATCAATATATCCTTTATACAGTACCACCCCAGTCAACTATATTGCTTCTTAACATCATCCAATGTAGATAATAATCTCATCCAATTAGAAATGAAAATTGAAAGATAACAGTTTTTGCCCATGCATACCACAAACATTGAACAAAGTGTTTTCTATTTAGTCTAAATTCTAAATAGACTGTAGAAACTTTTAATCATCCCATCAGAAATGTAAACTCTGTAAGATATATAGGCCGTTAGAAAAATGGTCACATTTTAAAAAGCGGTCATTAGTTTATTTTTAATATGTAAACTAATTCTCTTTCAAATCATTATTTCCAGACATCAGAGTCATGTGTCCAGTTAGGCTACAAAACTACAGGCTTCTAATATTTCCCATAAATCAAGAGACAATAGCCTTATTCACCATTCATATTGAAAAAGCACAATGTCATGTAATTTATATAAGCCATAAATGGAACAGTAGCTTCATGCAGCTTGAGACGAATTAACGCAAGTCTTGCTACATCTACTAAATTTCTTAGGGTATGAAAAATATGCAGTCACTACAACTCCCAAATATATTCGTAAAGTCTATAATTTCAGAACTTGACTATAACAATATACAAATACACTTTCTCCACAAGGAGGAGGCATAAAACACACATAAGTAGTTTCTGTACTTGAATCTATTAAAATTTAAAGCATAATATAGCTTATGTTCCCCATTTTAACATTTTTCAACAAGATAATAAGAATATTAATCTTGGAAAGATTGGTAATTCTTCCCATATATTCTAACAAACCAATACCTAAAAAGAATCAGACGATCCTAAACCACTCCATATGAATCGTAAACAGCAAAATGGAAAAAAACATACTTACCATCTGGTAAAAAATGGAAACTTTCAGTCAAAATAGCTCAATAAAGAATCTCAAATCCAGGTATCAAGCCCTATTTTCTACATGATTTCATATTCACGCTTTTACCCTATAATGACCCTGGAGGAACTGGGTCAAAGGTATACTGGATCTCCGTACTTTTTGGCAACTATATTTGAAGTTAGAAACACTTTTAAAATTTCAATTGAAAAATTAAACTCTTAAGCCCTTATGTATACAACTTGTACTCAAATGGTTCAGAAAAAAATTGTGTGTGTGTTTGTGTGTGTACAGGAGGGGCTGGTGGGGAGGCAGGCAAGGAGGAACAGGAATGATTAAACAAATGGGGCCAATAATGACATGATTTTTTAATCACGAAGAATTCAAGTGGACTATATAACTTAATTTCATGATCAGGAAATTTTTACATAACCTGTTGATAAGCTTAACATCTTTTATTTTAAAAATAGGTATTTATACTTTTATGTGTAATATGCTTTTTTTCTCATGAGATCTAAATACTTAGGAAAGCTGAAAAAACCTGGGCAAATACCTGATGTTAAAATCCCAGGTATATTTTCAAGAAAAACTGAAGCTGAAAACAAGCTCATATTACTTCAAAATGTGTAGCCTGTATATGAGAACAAGCCTTATATGAAAATGCTGGCTGTATCCCAAAATAATTTTTTTCAAGTTATACCTTGCCGATTCCACCGGCATAAAGGAAACTTTAAAACTCCCAGGTGTGGAATTATTTCACATGCTGTTTTAGTAAAAATAAGTGGTTCATATCTGATTACATCTCACAGTACTAGGAACAGAGTTACAGAGTGCTACACTTGTGGGCACTATCCTTTCTCCTATTTTAAAAATGTGTGTTTGGGGAGTGGGGAAGTAGGGAATGGAAAGTGCAGGAAAGTCTGGAAAAACAGGACCTAGGGGGCAGGTCTTTCCCTATGTACTGAACTGAAAGAGTAAATTCATGTAGGATCCAGGAGTTGGGGGAAGGAGGGTTAACTACCAAGTTCTAGAAATTGTTGTACGTGAGTTAGTGGAAGGGGATAAAACGTCTGTCACAGTGTCCGCCCAAGATTAAGTAAAACACCAGAAGGAAAATTACCTATTACAAGAAAAAGAAACTTCTTGTTTGGACACAAATATAAGCTTGGCCCTTTTGAGTACAATCTTCCTTTTCCCATTCTGGAAGGCCAGACGGTGCGTGGCGACCCTTTCATGGGGTCGCTCTGAGCCACCTCACCATTAGGATGACAATTCTATGGAAGCAAAATCTTTCAAGTTTCTGTTTCAATGCCCCAATTCTCCCCGCCCCCATAAGTCTATGGAAGTCCCCTCAGATCCTAGCATGTAACGTGGCATAACCCTTAATTACTTCTTAATCTCCAAAGCACACTGAAAACATTTTCTGCGCACCTTAAAAAAAATTCAAACACCCCAAAGATCCAAGAATAACTTCTACAGTCAATGGTGACAATGTGTAAAGTCAACATTCTCTCGGCATACCAGTACCTTCCAAGACCCCAGGTGTTGATCCCGGAGAGCGCCTTCTTGGCAGGGCCAGGCCCCTGGACCGGAGGAGCGGTGCCTGTTACTCCTTGTTTAATTTGAATTGAAAACACGTTTTCCCCATTCTTGAAGCCCTGCCCTTTTTTATTAGGCTTTACACCGCCCAAATGTGAGGTTTACCTCGCTGGGAGGGGGAAGCCACACACACGTGTCACAACTCCACTTGGCAATAGTCCTACTCCTCAGTGCCTCGAGGGACAAACTGAAGACAAACTAGTTTATTCCCTCCGTGCAGTTGAAGTCCTTACAAAATCATTTCTCTTGCGGGTGGGGTGGTCGGGGAGGGGGCGTCAGAGGGTGAACACAGATAAAAGAGTGAAGGAATTCCGAGCTGAAAGGTGGGACTTACATGTTGACATTACTGCGTCGAGGTCCCCTTCGGCCGCAAGATCATCCTCCACCACTTTCCCGGCTCTGCTGCAGCTGCTCCACCCAGGGGGAACCCAGGGGCCCCAGTCGTGCGTTGCGGCGGGACCCTCCTTTACGCTGTTTCTGCAGAGTTCATGGGCTTTCCCGACGGCGTAAGGTGAACCCTGGGCGCGGCGGCGTTCAGCGCAGGGCCTGCGGGCGAGAAAGCAGGCTGGCGGCAGGTTCCTCCTGGCAGGGAAGTTGGCAGGGTGAGGGCTAGAAGCTGAGGAAGTCGGGTGTGCGTGGCGCTGGTGCTGAGGAGACCCGGCCGGGCAGGGTGCGTGGGCAGAGGGGTGCGCGTCGCAGGTCCTCGCCCCTGCTGGCGGGAGGCGGGACTCGGCCACCACCCTGGGGACTTGGGTCCTCCTCGTGGGCGCAGGCTACTCTCCCCCGGCCCGTGCGCTCCGCCCGCGCTTCCGGCGCAGCGGCGTGACCGGAGCCGGGGCTCAGGTGCGGCGGCGCCGGCTGCGTGGACTTCTGAACGGACTCCGGCGGCCCAGGTCTGGGCGCTCTGCGGCTAGGGCTGTCCCGGAGGCGCAGCTGCCCCACCCAGGATCCTGAACCTCAGGGCCGAAAGGGAGAAGTCGCCCCGCGGGGCGGGACAGGCGCTCTCGGAGCGAGCGGCGAAGGGAGAGTGGCGGCGGGTAGGCGTGGGGTGGGCGATGGGCGCAGAGCCGGGCTGAGCGGGGAGGGGATAGGGCGGACCTGGAGGTCGCCAGAATGCTGGGAGCGCTGAACCGGGGCGACCCTCAACGAGAGAAAGGAGAAGCTGGGAAGGCAGGCGCTCCTGTGGCATCTCCCCAGCGTTTGCAGCCCACCCGAGTCCCCGCGCGGGTCTCCCCGCCACGCTCCCGGGTCGTTGCTTTGCTTAACTTTTCTGCCACTTTACTTTTCTGTCTTCTCTCACTGTTTCGCTTGCTCGAAAAAATGAAGGGATGTTAACACGGGGCTGGGAAGATGGTCACATAACATTTTATTGAGAGGGATTGATTTGCCAATGTAAATCTAGCTGCTCGTTGGGGAAGGTTAGCTTCCTGCTCTCCAATGCTCCTGTAAAGTAGCTGCCTGGCAAAGGATCTGGACACACCTCCTTGGGAATGAGAGGAGAGAAGGGCTTACACTTGGAAAAAGGTTTTCTTCCCATTGTGTACTGCCAGAGTTAGTCCACAAAATGCTAGAGGCAAACCTTCCGGTGCCAGGACTGTATGCACATCCAGAACCCTAACAGCCCAGCTTGCACGGGGTACACACTGGCAGATGCACAGTCCACGCACAGAAGTGCCCTAACAATTATTTAACGCTGATTAGCTTGTGATAGAGAACTGTTGGTGGGTGCGGGGGTGGGGAAGAGGTAAAGCAGGACTTACTCACAGTTACAGGCAGGAAGCTGGGACGCTGCCACCAATTCCAGAGGCCTGAACATCTAGGGTGTGTTCTACTTGTCATTTTTATCAGTATTCATTTTGATGAATAAACAGTATGATTAATAGAGACATTGAGTTGTAGCATTTAAGGGAAGTTAAGTTCTTCTGCCCAACTCTCACATTAACAGATAGGGAAATAAGACTGACAAGATCTGAGGTCTGTGCACACCAGCTAGAGGTGACCAGGGGCTAAGATCAGGTTCCCAGACTCCCCTTTTGAGTCAGTCTCTATTAAATGATATAGTCCCAAAGAAATTTAAGTGCCACTCATGAAATTTTTTAAAAGCAACATGTATTTCACAGTTTTGTGGGTCAAGAACGTGGATGTGCCTTAGCTCAATGTCTCTCAGGAGGCTACAATTAGAGTGGTGACTAAGGCTGTGGTCCGATCTGAAGGCTTGACAGGGGAAAGATCTACTTCCAAGTTCACATATGTATTTATTCCAGTCATAGAATTTTAAAGCTAGAAGAAACCTGGAAATATAAGAGCAAATAAATATAAATAACTGCCAGGCATGGTGGCTCATGCCTGTAATCCCAGCACTTTGGGAAGCTGAGGTGGATCAGCTGAGGTCAGGAGTTTAAGACCAGTTTGGCCAACATGGTGCAACCTCATCTCTACTGGGAAAAAAAAAAAAAAAATAGCCATGGTGGCACACACCTGTAATCCCAGCTACTTTTGCTGAGGCAGGAGAATCACTGGAAGGTGGAGGTTGCAGTGACCTGAGGTTGCACCACTGAACTCCAGCCTGGGCAAAAGAGCTAGACTCTGTCTCAAAAAAAGAAAAGAAATATAAATAACTGCATTATTCAGTGTTCTCCAGAAGAACAGAGCCAGTTAGATGTGTGTATGTACATAGATTGATATATTTTAGTTTTAAGGTATTGTGGAGGTACAAGTGCAAAATTTACAGTCAGGCAGCCTGGAGATTCAGGGAAGAGTTATAGTCTAAATCCAAATGCAGTCTGGCAGAATTCCTTCTTGCTTAGGGTAGATCAGTCTTTGGTCTGTTAAGGCCTTCAACCACTTGGATGAGGCTTACCTACGGAAAGGAGGATAATCTTCTTTGTACATAGTCCCCCGATTTTTTTTAATAGTTTTTATTCTGATTTTCTTTTTGACATTTATTTTTGTCTTTGACATATTATAATTGTATATATTTGTGGGATACAATGTGATATTTTTATATTTTGACATTCCATGTGGAATGATTATATCAAGCTAATTAACATGTCTATCATTTTTGTGATAAGAACATTTGAAATTTAGCAATTTTGAAATATGCAAGGCATTATTATCTATATTCACAATGCTGTGAAATAGATTTCAAAAACTTATTCCTTCTAACTGAAAAACTTTGTATCCTTTGACCAACATTTCACCATTCCACCCCACCTCACCCTCTAGCCTCTGGTAACCACCATTGTACTCTCTACTCTTATTAGTTTGTTTCAAATTCCACATGTAAGTGGGATCATTTGCTTTTTCTCTCTCTGTCCATCAGTGGATGAATGAATAAAGAAAACATGGAATATATACACAATAGAATGCCGTTCGACCTTTAAGATAGAAATTCTGTCGTTTGTGACACATGGATGGACCTAGAGGACTTTATGCAAGGCCCACTGATTCAAATGTTAATCTCATCCAAGAAACACCATCACAGACCCATACAGAATAACACTTGGCCAAATCTGGACACCATGGCCAAGCCAAGTTAACACATAAAAAAATTAACCATCACATTAACCAAAAAAAGATGGACATATATCAAGAAGACAGTAGTTTTCACATGTGCTATTACTATATGTTAAAATGTTCATAATTTTAAGCATTGAAATTAATACATGATCAGAATCATAGCTAAAATATTTCAATGAATCGGTGCCTGTCATCGGTCAGTTTGTTAATAAAATCTGTATATTTTGGCAGTTTTGTCCTCAAACTAAGAATTTGTTCTTTTCTTTTGAAAAAGCATGTTAGGGAAATGGAGTGTATGGTGGAAAGTATATAGTCTTTTAATGCAATAGACCTGGATTCTCAACTTGCCCCTACAATTTCTCAGCATTGTGAACTCTGGCAGTTTGCTATGTAAACTAAGCTTGATTTGTGAAATAAGAATAATAATGCTTGTAATGTTTAACTCATAGAGCTGTTAGGCAGATTCAGTGAGACATTCTGATGTCATTAGACATTCTAATGACATGAAGCATTCAGCATATTTCCTGAAGTTTGCTAATATTAGTTGTCTCTGCCCACCCTCTTATGATTATCCTAAACTGAAAAGTGCCAAGACCACATTCCTCTACACACAGGAATCCTCTGACAACATTCCAGACAAAATGAATATTGAACATCTGTTTGAATCCCTTAACATTGATGCACACTCAACTGTGAGAAGCTTCCTCTTTCTGTGGATTGAATCAAACATTCATGCTTTCAACTCCCATTCAGAACAAGCACATTCTGTCATCCACAATAAGCCTTTCAAATATCTGAAAACAGCTATCATCTCTCTGTTGAGCCTTCCTTCATTCAGTTTTGACAGCCCTAGTTATTTTAACCATTCAGTGTCTGGCTCCTCACCACACATGTGACTTGCCCTTTCCTATCTGCATATTAGTCAACATCAGCCCTCTTTGCAGTGTACTCAAAGTGGATTTCAAACCTCAGCCCTGATGACAGTGAGATCCTTACCATTCTTGAACTGGATATTACTCTTATGTAAATAAAAGTTGGTGTTGACTTTTTGAGCAGCAAAAAATTGTTTCAGCAACACAAATTCTGTCATTTATGACAACATGAATGCACCTAGAGGACATTATGCAAAGTCCAGTGATTCAGATGTTAATCTCATCCAAGAAACACCTTCACAGACATATGCAAAATAATGTTTGACCAAATATCTGAACACCATGGCCAAGCCAAGTTGACACATACAATTAAGCATCAGATTAACCAAAAAGAGATGGACATACACATAAAATAAAATATAGCAGGAATAGTAACTGTAATAAATTGACCTTCTATGTGCCAGGGAGTATATAAATGTTATTCCACAAATCAAGTAGATTAATAAATATATATTTGTAAATAATTCAACCCAATTGGAAATTTCTGTGTTTATGTTTCATTCTGCCTTAATCAGTCCATGTCCTTCTGATTCATCAAGTTTCTTGCTTTCTTCAGCAGAGAGGGTAGAAGAAATGTGGTCTTTGACTTACTTGTATCAGTAGATATCAACCTTTTTGGTCGCTGGCCATTGGTCCACATAGGATGTCAGTCTGGTAAGTAAGTCTCTTTCAGGCTCTTTCTTCATTCCCTTAATGGCCTATCAGTCTTCATCAGCCTGGCCCCCTCCAAGCAGCCCTTCTCTCTTTGTGGCCTTGCCTGCTTCCTGGGCCTCTATCTGAGGGGCAGGGTACAAAGCTTCTCTTGGAAACCACTCAACTCCCTGATCTCACAAACTGCCCCTCCCCCGCCCAACCTCTTTTCTAACATGATAGGAGATAGCTTCTCATTTCTCTTTCTAAGAGAATGTAGTAGACCAAGTTATGTACCTTGTGACTAGAACAGGCTTTGTAAGATAAACTAGTGAAGGGGATCAAAATATGCCACCCCATGATATGCTACATTGGCATAATGATTATTTTGAGCTGAAGGCAATTATGAAGCAGCAAACAGAAAGAGCTCTTTGTCCTCCCCTGATTTGCCTAAAAGCAGGACATGAATGTCCTTCCTTCTCTCATACCATGAAGAGGAAAACAACCATTGTTACTGGAGTTGGAATGTCAGCACCAACATTGGTCTGCACGAACAAACCTTACTAAAATAACCCTTATCTTCCATTAGTTTCCTTTTATATATTTACCTTCCCTCAATTGACTGTCCCTGGAAGCCTAGTTTCCTTTTCCTTTGTTTTGTCAGTTCTCCACAAACTTATCTTTCTTTGTTAAGATATATAAGTTCCAAATTCTAATCACACCTTTGAGTTACCCATCATTAAGTTCTTCTATATATATGTACATTGCATGCATAAGCAAATTCTGGGGTTCTTTTTTCCTGTTGATCTGTCTTTTTGAAGTGTAATTCACAGGCCCAAGCCACTGAACCTAAGAAGGTTAAAAAAAAAGAAGTTTTAATCTCTCTCCCTACAGAAGTCACTGGAAGTTTCTGAGTAGATGAGACCATGATCTGACATATATGGAAGATAGACTCTAGGGAGTTTAACAGTAAGAACAAGGAGACTATTTAGATGGCTGTTGCATAATCCAGGTAAGAGAGAATAATGTATCATATCAACTATGGTGGTGAAAAAGGAAGTGATGAGAAGTAATTGAATATGGGGTATTTTGAAGGTGATTTGCTTATAGTTAGATATTGAGTATAAGAGAAAGCAGAAACAAAGAATACCCTGAAATATTTCACTTAGGCAACTGAGTGGAGTTTTTAATCACAGAGTTGGAGAAGACGGGGAAGGAAACAGTTTCGGGGAGAAAACTCAAGAGTTCAGTTTTGGACTTGGTAAGTCTGAGATATTCTAACACATGCAGCTAACTCACAATATAACAGTACAAATTGTTAATTAAGCGTTACATTCTAAGATTTTGTCTGAAGTCAATGTCAAACTTCCTGGTGATTGCAGAATGAACTTTCATGGTAAGATGAAATTCTAATTAATTCTGAAGAATAGGTTGGACTTACACTGACAGTTTGAACCAGTGGAACTATTTTAGCAACAATGTAGGAAAATATGAAAAAAAATTTTTTTTAATTTATTTATTTTTTTATTATTATTATACTTTAAGTTCTAGGGTACATGTGCATAACATGCAGGTTTGTTACATATGTATACCTGTGCCATGTTGGTGTGCTACACCCATCAACTCGTCAGCACCCATCAACTCGTCATTTACATCACATATAACTCCCATTGCAATCCCTCCCCCTTCCCCCCTCCCTATGATAGGCCCCAGTGTGTGAAGGTCCCCTTCCCGAGTGCAAGTGATCTCATTGTTCAGTTCCCACCTAAGAGTGAGAACATGCGGTGTTTGGTTTTCTGTTCTTGCGATAGTTTACTGAGAATGATGGTTTCCAGCTGCATCCATGTCCCTACAAAGGACACAAACTCATCCTTTTTTATGGCTGCATAGTATTCCATGGTGTATATGTGCCACATTTTCTTAATCCAGTCTGTCACTGATGGTCATTTGGGTTGATTCCAAGTCTTTGCTATTGTGAATAGTGCAGCAATAAACATATGTGTGCATGTGTCTTTACAGCAGCATGATTTATAATCCTTTGAGTATATACCCAGTAATGGGATGGCTGGGTCAAATGGTATTTCTAGTTCTAGATCCTTGAGGAATTGCCACACTGTCTTCCACAATGGTTCAACTAGTTTACAGTCCCACCAACAGTGTAAAAGTGTTTCTATTTCTCCACATCCTCTCCAGCACCTGTTGTTTCCTGACTTTTTAATGATTGCCATTCTAACTGGTGTGAGATGGTATCTCATTGTGGTTTTGATTTGCATTTCTCTAATGGCCAGTGATGATGAGCATTTTTTCATGTGTCTGTTGGCTGTATGAATGTCTTCTTTTGAGAAATGTCTGTTCATATCCTTTGCCCACTTTTTGATGGGGTTGTTTGTTTTTTTTCTTGTAAATTTGTTTTAGTTCTTTGTAGGTTCTGGATGTTAGCCCTTTGTCAGATGAGTAGATTGCAAAAATTTTCTCCCATTCTGTAGGTTGCCTGTTCACTCTGATGGTAGTTTCTTTTGCTGTGCAGAAGCTCTTTAGTTTACTTAGATCCCATTTGTCTATTTTGGCTTTTGTTGCCATTGCTTTTGGTGTTTTAGACATGAAGTCCTTGCCCATGCCTATGTCCTGAATGGTATTACCTAGGTTTTCTTCTAGGGTTTTTATAGTATTAGGTCTAACATTTAAGTCTCTAATCCATCTTGAATTAATTTTCATATAAGGAGTAAGGAAAGGATCCAGTTTCAGCTTTCTACTTATGGCTAGCCAATTTTCCCAGCACCATTTATTAAATAGGGAATCCTTTCCCCATTTCTTGTTTCTCTCCGGTTTGTCAAAGATCAGATGGCTGTAGATGTGTGGTATTATTTCTGAGGACTCTGTTCTGTTCCATTGGTCTATATCTCTGTTTTGGTACCAGTACCATGCTGTTTTGGTTACTGTAGCAGGACAGCGGAGCAAGATGGCTGAATAGGAACAGTTCCAGTCTCCAGCTCCCAGCGCGAGCAACACAGAAGACAGGTGATTTCTGCATTTTCAACTGAGGTACTGGGTTCATCCACTAGGGAGTGCCGGACTGGTCAGCTGCTGCACTGGTCAGCTGCTGCAGCCCCAATCAGGGAGAGCTGAAGCAGGGCGAGGCATCGCCTCACCTGGAAAGCACAAGGGGGAAGGGAATCCCTTTTCCTAGACACGGGAACTGAGACACACAACACCTGGAAAATCGGGTAACTCCCACCCCAGTACTGCGCTTTACCAAGAGTCTTAGCAAACGGGCACACCAGGAGATTGTATCCCACACCTGGCTGGGAGGGTCCCACGCCCACGGAGCCTCCCTCATTGCTAGCTCAGCAGTCTGCTATCTAACAGCAAGGCAGCAGCAAGGCTGGGGGAGGGGCACCCACCATTGCTGAGGCTTAAGTAGGTAAACAAAGCCACTGGGAAGCTCGAATTGGGTGGAGCTCACAACAGCTCAAGGAGGCCTGTCTGTCTCTGTAGACTCCACCTCTAGGGACAGGGCACAACTAAACAACAACAACAACAACAAAAACAAATTAAAAAGCAGCAGAAGCCTCCGCAGACGCAAAGGACTCTGTCTGATAGCTTTGAAGAGAGCAGTGGATCTCCCAACACGGAGGTTGAGATCTGAGAACGGACAGACTGCCTGCTCAAGTGGGTCCCTGACCCCTGAGTAGCCTAACTGGGAGACATCCCCCAGTAGGGGCAGACCAACACCCCACACCTCACAGGGTGGAGTACACCCCTGAGAGGAAGCTTCCAAAGCAAGAATCAGACAAGTACACTTGTAGCCTCTGCTGCTGATACCCAGGCAAACAGGGTCTGGAGTGGACCTCAAGCAATCTCCAACAGACCTACAGCTGAGGGTCCTGACTGTTAGAAGGAAAACTAACAAACAGGAAGGATACCCACACCAAAAGCCCGTCAGTACATCACCATCATCAAAGACCAGAGGCAGATAAAACCACAAAGATGGGGATAAAGCAGTGCAGAAAAGCTGGAAATTCAAAAAATAAGAGTGCATCTCCCCCTGCAAAGGAACGCAGCTCATCGCCAGCAACGGATCAAAGCTGGACGGAGAATGACTTTGACGAGATGAGAGAAGAAGGCTTCAGTCCATCAAACTTCTCAGAGCTAAAGGAGGAATTACGTACCCAGCGCAAAGAAACTAAAAATCTTGAAAAAAGAGTGGAAGAATTGATAACTAGAATAATTAGTGCAGAGAAGGCCATAAACGAACTGACAGAGATGAAAACCATGACACAAGAAATACGTGACAAATGCACAAGCTTCAGTAACCGACTCGATCAACTGGAAGAAAGAATATCAGCGATTGAGGATCAAATGAATGAAATGAAGCGAGAAGAGACACCTAAAGAAAAAAGAAGAAAAAGAAATGAACAAAGCCTGCAAGAAGTATGGGATTATGTAAAAAGACCAAATCTACGTCTGATTGGGGTGCCTGAAAGTGAGGGGGGAAATGGAACCAAGTTGGGAAACACTCTTCAGGATATCATCCAGGAGAACTTCCCCAACCTAGTAGGGCAGGCCAACATTCAAATTCAGGAAATAGAACGCCACAAAGATACTCCTTGAGAAGAGCAACCCCAAGACACATAATTGCCAGATTCACCAAAGTTGAAATGAAGGAAAAATCTTAAGGGCAGCAAGAGAGAAAGGTCAGGTTACCCACAAGGGGAAGCCCATCAGACTAACAGCAGATCTCTCGGCAGAAACTCTACAAGCCAGAAGAGAGTGGGGGACAATATTCAACATTCTTAAAGAAAAGAATTTTCAACCCAGAATTTCATATCCAGCCAAACCAAGTTTCATAAGTGAAGGAGAAATAAAATCCTTTACAGATAAGCAAATGCTTAGAGATTTTGTCACCAGGCCTGCCTTACAAGAGACCCTGAAGGAAGCACTAAACATGGAAAGGAACAACTGGTACCAGCCATTGCAAAACATGCCAAAATGTAAAGACCATCGAGGCTACGAAGAAACTGCATCAACTAATGAGCAAAATAACCAGTTAATATCATAATGGCAGGCTCAAGTTCACACATAACAATATTAACCTTAAATGTAAATGGACTAAATGGTCCAATTAAAAGACACAGACTGGCAAACTGGATAAAGAGTCAAGACCCATCAGTTTGCTCTATTCAGGAGACCCATCTCACATGCAGAGACATACATAGGCTCAAAATAAAGGGATGCAGGAAGATCTACCCAGCAAGTGGAGAACAAAAAAAAGCAGGGGTTGCAATCCTAGTCTCTGATAAAACAGACTTTAAACCATCAAAGATCAAAAGAGACAAAGAAGGCCATTACATAATGGTAAAGGGATCAATTCAACAGGAAGAGCTAACTATCATAAATATATATGCACCCAATACAGGAGCACCCAGATTCATAAAGCAAGTCCTTAGAGACTTACAAAGAGACTTAGACTCCCATACAATAATAATGGGAGACTTCAACACCCCACTGTCGACATTAGACAGATCAACGAGACAGAAAGTTCGCAAGGATATCCAGGAATTGAACTCATCTCTGCAGCAAGCAGACCTAATAGACATCTACAGAACTCTCCACCCCAAATCAACAGAATATACGTTCTTCTCAGCACCACATCACACTTATTCCAAAATTGACCACATAATTGGAAGTAAAGCACTTCTCAGCAAATGTACAAGAACAGAAATTGTAACAAACTGTCTCTCAGACCACAGTGCAATCAAACTAGAACTCAGGACTAAGAAACTCTGTCACAACCGTCCAACTACATGGAAACTCAACAACCTGCTCCTGAATGACTACTGGGTATATAATGAAATGAAGGCAGAAATAAAGATGTTCTTTGAAACCAATGAGAACAAAGATACAACATACCAGAATCTCTGGGACACATTTAAAGCAGTGTGTAGAGGGAAATTTATAGCACTAAATGCCCACAAGAGAAAGCTGGAAAGATCTAAAATTGACACTCTAATATTACAATTAAAAGAACTAGAGAAGCAAGAGCAAACACATTCGAAAGCTAGCAGAAGGCAAGAAATAACTAAGATCAGAGCAGAACTGAAGGAGATAGAGACACAAAAAACCCTCCAAAAAAATCAATGAATCCAGGAGTTGGTTTTTTGAAAAGATCAACAAAATTGATAGACTGCTAGCAAGACTAATAACGAAGAAAAGAGAGAAGAATCAAATAGATGCAATAAAAAATGATAAAAGGGATATCACCACCGACCCCACAGAAATACAAACTACCATCAGAGAATACTATAAACACCTCTATGCAAATAAACTAGAAAATCTAGAAGAAATGGATAATTTCCTGGACACTTACACTCTCCCAAGACTAAACCAGGAAGAAGCTGAATCCCTGAATAGACCAATAGTAGGCTCTGAAATTGAGGCAATAATTAATAGCCTACCAACCAAAAAATGTCCAGGCCCAGATGGATTCACAGCTGAATTCTACCAGAGGTGCAAGGAGGAGCTGGTCCCATTCCTTCTGAAACTATTCCAATCAATAGAAAAAGAAGGAATCCTCCCTAACTCATTTTATGAGGCCAACATCATCCTGATACCAAAGCCTGGCAGAGACACAACAAAAAAAGAGAATTTTAGACCAATATCCCTGATAAACGTCGATACAAAAATCCTCAATAAAATACTGGCAAACCGGATCCAGCAGCACATCAAAAAGCTTATCCACCATGATCAAGTGGGCTTCATCCCTGGGATGCAAGGCTGGTTCAACATATGCAAATCAATAAACGTAATCCAGCATGTAAACAGAACCAAAGACAAAAACCACATGATTATCTCAATAGATGCAGAAAAGGCCTTTGATAAAATTCAACAGCCCTTCATGCTAAAAACTCCCAATAAATTCGGTATTGATGGAACGTATCTCAAAATAATAAGAGCTATTTATGACAAACCCACAGCCAATATCATACTGAATGGCCAAAAACTGGAAAAATTCCCTTTGAAAACTGGCACAAGACAGGGATGCCCTCTCTCACCATTCCTATTCAACATATTATTGGAAGTTCTGGCTAGGGCAATCAGGCAAGAGAAAGAAATCAAGGGTATTCAGTTAGGAAAAGAAGAAGTCAAATTGTCCCTGTTTGCAGATGACGTGGTTGTATACTTAGAAAACCCCATCGTCTCAGCCCAAAATCTCCTTAAACTGATAAGAAACTTCAGCAAAGTCTCAGGATACAAAATAAATGTGCAAAAATCACAAGCATTCTTATACACCAGTAACAGACAAACAGAGAGCCAAATCATGAATGAACTTCCATTCACAATTGCTTCAAAGAGAATAAAATACCTAGGAATCCAACTTACAAGGGATGTAAAGGACCTCTTCAAGGAGAACTACAAACCATTGCTCAGTGAAATAAAAGAGGACACAAACAAATTGGAGAACATACCATGCTCATGGATAGGAAGAATCAATATCGTGAAAATGGCCATACTGCCCAAGGTAATTTATAGATTTAATGCCATCCCCATCAAGCTACCAATGAGTTTCTTCACAGAATTGGAAAAAACTGCTTTAAAGTTCATATGGAACCAAAAAAGAGCCCGCATCTCCAAGACAATCCTAAGTCAAAAGAACAAAGCTGGAGGCATCACGCTACCTGACTTCAAACTATACTACAAGAAAAAAAATTTAAAAATGTGGTAATGTGAACAAATAGCCTGGCTACAGTGGTAGAATTCTAGAGGCCAATGAGGAGAGAATGACTGATTGATGGTAAATTGTGGAAGGTTTGGAGAGTCAGGCTAAAGTACTTGTCTTGATCCTACAGGATATGCAGAACCAGTTAAGCTTAGTTTTTGCTGTTTGTCTTTTGTTTTTGTTTATCTTGTTGGCAAGGAAGCCACAGAATTAAAACGATGTTATAGAAAACTAATCAGAATGAACCTATAATAAAGAAGACTTCTGCAAGGAGAGAAGTTAGGAAGTCATTGCAGTAGCACTGGGTGAGATAATGAATACTGCAGCATCAATAAAAATATTAATTCAAGGAGAATGGAAATATGATGAGGTGGAAATATGAAGTCGAAGAGACCTAATTCTATCTAGTCCATTCTTTCATAACAGATATCTAGACTGTTTGATGACTGGCGTTGTGCAAAGTACGATTGGCTGGATTCTTGTTAATTTATACAATTATACATGATTTTTTTTTGGTATTTCTACATGATATAACTGTGAGAATTATTGGGACTGCTTGCCACTGGTGTGATTCTTCTTCTCAGGACATGTAGGATTGTTCTTCTCTTTCCTTTGAATGTTAGGCATGGTAATGAGTTGGTCTGGCAAATGAGATATGAGTATAAATGACGTGTGTCATTTTGAGGCAGGAGTTGTTAGGAGGTAGTGCACAATTGGTCATCTTTTCTTCCTCCTGACACAGCCACCTGCCATATTCTAAGTGGTGGAGATTTCACCAGCCTGGATTCCAGAGTGAGGAGGATGTGGAGTGGCTGCTCCAGCCAACCACAGGGGAAATATAGCATGAGCCCCAAATAAGCTTTCAGTGCTATAAGCCACTAAGATATGTGGTCATTACTAACTGTAATCTAGCTGATCCTGATTGATACGATATTTATTATCTAAGGAATAAATAAAGCAATATATAATCAGTTGTCAAATATAGTTAAATAATTAAAAGGATCTACTTTATGTGGGAAACTTTATCTTTTCATTATTTCAAAACTACTGAGCAACAGACATACTGTTGATGTACAATGAAAAGTCTGGCCAGAAAGAGACAAGCACAAACAGAAAGTAATAGTTTTGCTTTATTGAGTTGATTCTGTACAAGTTTTCTGTGATCTGTTTTTAAAATATCAAAGTGAAGTAGTTTTCCAGGGATTTGGCAGTAAATGGAAATTGTATGTGCGTGTGTATGTGTGCATGACAGAAAGCAAAATCAAATTCCCCATGGGAGAATGATAAACTGGTATAGAAGTAAACATGTTGTGAAACCAAATCAATTATCCTTTATATGAGGGCTCTTGATGCAGAATTTAATATCAGAGATTTTTTTACAATTGGAGAAAAGATTGATTTATTTAAAAGGATAGGCACACTATTTTATTTAGAACTATGCAGCCAATAATTTATTTATAGAGATGAAGAGACAGTAGACTTTAGATTTTAGAGGTATTAGAGCACATTTTGATTTTCTTGTAAAGGAAATACAATGGCAATTTGTGAAGCTATTATCTAAACTAAGCAGCAAGTATTTAAAATGATGGAAAAAATAACTGAGAATGGAGTGTGCTAATTTAGGTTGAGTACCCATAGAAAGTACCTCCAAGAAGGTGACACTTAAAATCTTAAGATGAGATCTGGTTGATGAAATGGAGCCAGCTATGCCTAAATTTAGGAGAAAAACATTCAAGGCAGAGGGATCTACTTACTTCAAAAATCTAAGGCAGAAAAACATAGAATAAGCTTGAGAGGCAGAAACGAAGGTAGCTATGGGTAAAATATAATGGATAAAGGGGAGAAAATAGGAAAGCAGACATACAAACAATCAGATAATGCAGAGTCTTATAAGTCAAGGTGCAGAAAGGAATTTTATTTTCAGTGATATGATATGCTATTAAGGAATTTTATTTTATTTTATTTTATTTTATTTTATTTTATTTATTTTGAGACAGGTCTCACTCTGTCCCCTCAGAGGCTGGAGTACAGTGGCGTCATCATGGCTCAATGCAGCCTCAACCTCCAGGGCTCAAGGGATCCTCCTACCTCAGCCTGTGCAGTGCAGTGCAGTGGCACTCTCTCGGCTCACGGTGACCTCTGCTTCCCAGGTTCAAGTGATTCTGCTGCCTCAATCTCCTGAGTAGGTGCGTCCCACTATACTATTCTAGAATGGCCTTTGCAAGATGGTGATTATCTATCATTGATATGGTTTGGCTCTGTGTCCCTGCCCAAATCCAATCTTGAATCGTAATCCCCACATTTGGAGGGAGGAAGCTGGTGTGAGGTGATTATATCATAGGGTGGTCTCCCCCATGCTGTTCTTGTGATGGTGGGGCAGTTCTCATGAGACCTTGATGGTTTAAAAGTGGCAGTTTCTCCTGCATGCTTTTTCTCTCCTGCCACTTTGTGAAGATGATGCTTGTTTCTCCTTCGCCTTCTGCCATGACTGTAAGTTTCCTGATGCCTCCCCAGCCATGTGGAACTGTGAGTCAATTAAACCTTTTTTCTTTATTAATTACCCAGTCTCAGGTAGTATCTTTATAGCAGTGTGAAAATGGACTAATACAATCATAAAGCAAGAAAGTGACCTCATGGCAGGATGGACGGGTGGTTACACAGTTCGTTGGAAATCCTTGATAAGTTTAATTGGGCTGGGCGCGTTGGCTCATGCCTGTAATACCAGCACTTTGGGAGGCCAAGTGGGGTGGATTACCTGAGGTCAGGAGTTCAAGACCAGCCTGGTCAACATGGTGAAACCTCGTCTTTACAGAAATACAAAAAGTAGTCAGGCATGATGGCGGGTACCTGTAATCCCAACTACTCAGGAGACTGAGGCCGGAGAATTGCTTGAACCCCGGGGGTGGAGGTTGCAGAGAGCCAAGATCGCGCGATTGCATTCCAGCCTGGGCAACTCCGTCTCAAAAAAAAAAAAGTTTAATTCTCATAATTTGGAGGGTGTCCTGCTGGAAGAATCACACACAAGATTAAAAAGCGACCAGTAAGCCTAAGGCTTTTGACATGAAGTGAAAGGGGGCGATCAGGAAGAGGACAGGCTGGTGGAAGCCTTGCTTATTTCCAGTGTAGGCTTATGACTGTTCTGTTGCCTAGTTACAACTCTGGTAGCAAGTCAGGGAATTGTGGATGTGGATAATAATTTTACTACTTCCTGACTTAATTTATATCATTGAAATGTTGCTACATCTTCTTTTGAGAACCTAAAAAATACAAGCTGAAGAAAAATAAGAACAAATTAAACCTCCCCATCCCACCCTTTTTCTTATCTCCATTAGCCAGCATTAAATATTTGAGCAAAAAAATGATTGGAATGATTATAATGCTTACCTGGTAAATGAAAGAGAAAATAGTGAAATTCTGCAGAGTTAATAGCAAGCAAAATCTTGTTTTTAACAAACAAACAAACAAAAAATCCTTTGTAGATGATTTTAATGTGCCACAGCGTGAATAATTATGTTTAAAACGTGGCAATAAAATAAAAAGAGACAAGAAGGAGGTGCCTGCCATGAAAGCCAGAATTGAAAACTTCTTTTGAAGTTATAAAATAGCATTAATCTTTGAGTGAAGTAAAACAATCCTCCCTCTATTCTCACACAGACAGCTGCTAATAGTTAGGTAGTTTCAGGAAAAAAAATATTTTGACATGGAAAATGGCAGTGCTTTCGGCATGGGCAACTATGCCTAGAATCCAAACTGATTCAACCAGTGAAATATTTTTTAAAACAATATCATTTAAAAGATTTTTAAATCAGTATTTTAAAGTTATCTGTAATATTTTTGCTTAATTATTTCTGTACTATATTAATACATTTTATAATCAGTTTCTCATTACCCATTATAGAAATAATGGTCAATATCAAAGAAATCATCTGTCATGTCACAAATTGATTTTTGTTTTACTTTATCACAATCTACATGAGTATGTTAAGTTTAATATTGCTTAATGTTTAAAAGCCAAATGCCACTATGGAGTTGCACTCTTAGTTTACATATTTCTATTTTTATATATGATCATTGATTTAAATGAAAATCTCTGCCGAATTTAACAAGACTCCTGTCCGTGGGCACGTGATCATTTTTATGGTTTCCCCAGAATCAATATCTTACTTTTCCAGATTAGCTAGTCACAATAAACTTTTCCTCTTGTTTTCAAGGCCTAGGCCATCGCTTTGGATGAGAACTGATTTCAGCGCAGTTTAAGAGAACTATTACTCTATTCTTGCTGGACACTGGTCTTCAGGGTTCTTCATCATGCTGACACAGTTAACATAATACAAAGTTGTGTTCTATAAACAGTAGATTTATTCATGAAACATACTTGAAATGGCTACTGCCTCTTAAAAGAGACATTTCCCTTTCAGCAAATCATTGTAAAAATTGGAAGAAAATAGAAAATTATTTGCTGTACTTCTTTGTTTTAAATACTCAGAGCTAGATTAATAAAGAAATTTAGAATTTCTTTAATTATTAGCAATTCAACATTTATTGAGTTCTAATACATAGAGAGCTCAATTAGAGGTATTATCTAATATTTCGTAGAAAGTAAAATGGTAATCCCTAAATGAAAATCCAGTTTTTGTTGTGTGTGCTCATATTTAAAGACAATATTCAATGTATTAAGCAGTTTTTTAACAGTGTGATAAAGTCTCCTTTTTAGATTTAGCAGTAAAGGGCACTATACATAAAACACCCAGCATTATGCAACCTGACAAAAATAGGAATAAAATAAATTATAGTAATTATTAATATTAACAAAAGTATTACAGCTAATTTTGTCATATTCTTTTGTCTTCAAAACAGTTATTAGTGCCTATAACTAAAATAAAGATTTGACTATGATGTTTCCACAAATTTCTTTTTCTTTTATGTGTCTACATTTGTTCCTAATAAGGTAAGCTTGTTTCCTACAAAACAGACTTAACCCTGAATTTCTGCCTAACCTTATAGACAATGTATTAATATAGTCACAGCATTTTTTCTTGTTTGGCCCTATATTATGAAGTTCAAATTATTAACACTATATATTTTCCTTGTTGTTCATATGCCAAATAATGATATGCTAAAATTAATATTTTTGCTTAAATTGGTGAACTATACACTATATAAATATAAATGTGAGTTATGGGCATTTAATTATATGTAACTGTGTCTGATTTGAATTTAATCTAAAATTAAAGTATAAACATTATTTTCATGATTGGACTTTCAGATGGAATTGTTAAATATATTTCTAAAACTAACATTTTTGACATAATCCCTATTAGTCCTACAGTAGTACAGCTGTGGAAGCATAGCATAAATGAAAGAAACATTGGTTTTGAAGTCAAGTGAGTATGGACCCTTGCCATATTTCCAAAGAATCTAAGCTGAGTGGAGTATGACATGGGCCCTGGGGACATAAAAGCAGAATTGTTTTACGCATCCTGTAAAGAAACATTATAACTGCTAAGAGACTTTGAACATTTAGCTTAATTTTGGTAAAATTACAATTATAGTGACACCTATTCTACTTATTGTGTGGATCACATTAGATAATAGATGGGCAATGCCTTAAAAATTGCAAAATGTTGGGCGAATGTTGGTCATTATTTGAACCTCTTCCATGTAATTTAAATTGTTTTCAGATTTCTGGGTTTTTTTTTTAAGTCATCTATCTTTGATGACAGCACGAAATACAACGTTGAAGTGTTAAGCTATAATTTTAAAAGGGCCCCCAAGTATGGTAAAATCCTGATGACTATAAGAGAGAAGACAAAGAGAAAATCTCAGGCAGAGTTGGCAGGACACAGAGTTCTTGAAAGTAAATATAAACTTCCAAAGTCAAAATCAATAACCTATTGCTTAAATCAAATAGAATGGATAGGCTGGGTGGTATCTGAAGCTCCTGAGCTTCCATTTCATCGTGTTTTAGAAGGGGAGGCAAGACTGAATGAGGAAATGTAACAACATGGCATCTTTTCCAGAAATAATCCTTTGGCCTGTCAGTGTGGTGGAGGAACTCTCAGTGTATGATGGTTCTAAAATTGTCCATTTTCATCCAGCAAAATAAAGATATATGTGCATGTACATGTGCGAGCACACACACACACACACCTTTTGTCATATTGATTTTTTTTTCGCGTGAGCTATGGAGACTTCCAAGATGCCAGTTGAAATAAAATCCCAGCTACTAAAACCCAAAACACTGAGCAGAGATATATGTGCCATGTACTACATGGAGATAGTTGTCACAGTTTGAGTTCAGGCAAGTTAGAGACTATTAGCAAAAATTCAACAATTCTCAGAAGAGGAAAACACATTGCAGCGTGGTTACAGTGTCTAATATTCAACTAAAGTTTATAAGTCATACAAAAAAATTTACAAAAAGATTAAAGCTGTCAAGAGAAATTCATTTGAAGTGGGACTGGGAGTTAAATATAACAGTTATAAAATTCAAAATAGTACTACAAATATTTTCAAAAAATTAAACCTTGTTCAAATAATTAAATAATAAACATCATATTAATGAGTAAATATATAGTGATATCAAAAAATGAAAATTAAAAACTGAAAATTCTATATCTAGAAATTATAACTAAAAGAAAAACCTGATGATAAATTCAACTGCAGATTTTAAGTGGCATATAAATAATTAGTGTGCTTGCAAATTGCAAATAATTTTCTATAAAAATTATTCCCTCTGATACATAGAAAGGAAGCAAATATAGAAGAAAATAAAAATGTTTTGCAACAATATCAACTGGTACAGCACACATGTACTTAGAGTCCAAGAAGGAGAGGACTGAAATAAATGAGAGAAAAAAAATTTAAATAAATAATTGAATAGAAGTTTCTAAATTTGTTGACAAACATAAACTTACAAATGCAAGAATCTTTGTGAAACTCAGGTAGAAGGAAAACAGAGAAAATCATACTCAGGCACATCAAATTCAAACTAATGAAAACCAGAAATAATCAGAAAATTAGAAAGCAGCAAAAGAAAATGACATATTACATATGGCATATATGACATATGACAAATAACAATATGATTAGCATCAGGATAGAAGATATTGGAATGATATATTTAAAACGCTGAAAGAAAAAAGCCTATAATTCAAGATACCTATAGTCAGAGAAATTATTCTAAACTAAAGCTAAAATACTTAGCTAAAGCTAAAATTATTTTTGATTAAAATAATTGCTATTAAATAGTGTAGAATTGCACTATGTAAAATGCTATAGAAAGTTCTTCCAACTAAGGAAAACTGCATCATATGGTAATTCAGACATACAGGAAATAAGAACAACAGAAAGGATATGTGTGATATATGAGTTATTTTACATGTACAGACACATACTTTTTTTATTTACTTCTTACAAAATATATGCATATTTAAAGTGAAATTTATACTACTATACTCTTGGGATTATATTGTATATAGATGAAAACATTCCAAAGAAAGGAGGGAGAAACAGAACTAGACTGCTGAAAATTTTCCATATTGAACTGGAAGCAGTTAAATAGTAATTATGTAGATTTTGGTAAGTTAAAGTTGCATGTTTAATACCCAGAGCAACCACTAGTGAAACAAAAAAAATGTTAGAATGTCAATACAAGATTTGTAATGGTATAATGCAAAATATTTGGTTAGCACAAAAGAAAGCACGAAAGAAAGGGAAGAAGAACAAAACAGAAATGAAACAAATTTAAAAACACAGCAAAATGACAGACTTGAAACCCACACTATAAATAATTTTATTAAATGTGAATTGACTAAACACACAAAATAAAAGTCAAAAAAATGCCAAACTGGATTTAAAAGCAGAACTCTACTGCTGTCTAAAAGAGACACAAATGAAATACAGAAACACTAGCAAGTTGAAAGAAAAAGGATAGAAAACAGTGTAAATTTAGAAGTAAGTGTAAGAAAGCTAGAGTTGTTATGGTAACATATGACCGAATTTTTAGCAAAGGAATATTTCTCTTTTTTTATTATACTTTAAGTTCTAGGGTACATGTGCACAACGTGCAGGTTTGTTACATAGGTATACATGTGCCATGTTGGTTTGCTGCGCCCATCAACTTGTCATTTACATTAGGTATTTCTCCTAATGCTATCCCTCCCCCAACCCCCCACCCCCGACAGGCCCTGGTGTGTGATGTTCCCTGACCTGTGTCCATGTGTTCTCATTGTTCAACTCCCACCTATAAGTGAGAACAAGTGGTGTTTGGTTTTCTGACCTTGTGACAGTTTACTTAGAATGATGGTTTCCAGTTTCATCCATGTCCCTGCAAAGGACATAAACACATCAACTCACCCTTTTTTATGGCTACATAGTATTCCATGGTGTATATGTGTCATATTTTCTTAATCCAGTCTATCATTGATGGACATTTGGGTTAGTTCCAAGTCTTTGCTATTATGAATAGTGCCACAATAAACATACGTGTGCATGTGTCTTTATAGTAGCATGATTTCTAATCCTTTGGGTATATTCCAGTAATGAGATTGCTGGATCAAATGGTATTTCTAGTTCTAGATCCTTGAGAAATCGCCACATTGTCTTCCACAATGGTTGAACTAATTTACACACCCACCAACATCGTAAAAGCGTTCCTATTTCTCCACATCCTCACCAGCCATCTGTTGTTTCCTGACTTTTTAATGATTGCCATTCTAACTGGCATGAAATGCTATCTCATTGTGGTTTTGACTTGCATTTCTCTGATGACGAGTGATGATGAGCATTCTTTCATATGACTGTTGGCTGCATAAATGTCTTCTCTTGAGAAGTGTCTGTTCATATCTTTTGCCCACTTGTTGATGGAATTGTTAGTTTTTTACTTGTAAATTTAAGTTCTTTGTAGATTCTGGATATTAGCCCTTTGTCAGATGGGTAGATTACAAAGATCTTCTCCCATTCTGTAGGTTGCCTGTTCACTCTGATGGTGGTTTCTTTGGCTGTGAAGAAGCTCTTTAGTTAAGTTAGATCCCATTTGTGTATTTGGGTTTTTGTTGCCATTGCTTTTGGTGTTTTAGTCATGAAGTCTTTGCCAATGCCTGTGTCCTGAATGGTATTGCCTAGGTTTTCTTCTAGGATTTTTATGGTGTTAGATCTTACATTTAAGTCTTTAATCCATTTTGAGTTAATTTTTGTATATGGTGTAAGGAAGGGATCCAGTTTCAGCTTTCTCCATATGGCTAGCCAGTTTTCCCAGCACCATTTATTAAATAGGGAATCCTTTCCCCATTGCTTGTTTTTGTCAGGATGGTCAAAGATCAGATGGTTGTAGATGTGTGGTGTTATTCCTGATGCCAATATTCTGTTCCATTGGTGTATATATCTGTTTTGGTATCAGTACCATGCAGTTTTGGTTACTGTAGACTTGTAGTATAGTTTGAAGTCAGGTAGCATGATGCCTCCAGCTTTGTTCTTTTTGCTTAGAATTGTCTTGGTTATGCACGCTCTTTTTTGGTTCCATATGAACTTTAAAGTCGTTTTTTCCAATTCTGTGAAGAAAGTCCATGGTAGCTTGATGGGGAGGCCTTGAATGTATAAGTTACCTTGGGCACTGTGGCCATTTTCATGATATTGATTCTTCCTATCCATGAGCATAGAATGTCCTTCCATTTGTTTGTGTCCTCTTTTATTTTGTTGAGCAGTGGTTTGTAGTTCTCCTCGAAGAGGTCCTTTACATCCCTTGTAAGTTGGATTCCTAGGTGTTTTATTCTCTTTGTAGTAATTGTGAATGGGAGTTCACTCATGATTTGACTCTCTATTATTGGTGTATAGGAATGCTTCTGATTTTTGCACATTGATTTTGTATCCTGAGACTTTTCTGAAATTGCTTATCAGCTTAAGGAGATTTTGGGCTGAGACGATGGGGTTTTCTAAATATACAATCATCATCTGCAAACAGAGACAATTTGAGTTCCTCTTTTCCTAATTGAATACCCTTTATTTCTTTCTCTTTCCTGATTGCGCTAGCCAGAACTTCCAACACTATGTTGAATAGGAGTGGTGAGAGAGGGCATTCAGCAAAGGAATATTTCTACAGGAGGCATCAAACATATCATAAAATTAAAAGGGTCAATACAACAAGAAGATACAGCAGTTGTAAATGTATATGCACCTAATAGAAAACCTCCCAAAACTGACAAAACTGAAAGGAGAAATAATTCTGACATTGTAGAAATGGTTGGATGTTTAAAATATTTGTGTGTAGAATAGAAAACTGAAAGTAAGGTATTTTCAGTGAAAATGAATGTTTTTAACATTACCAAAGTAGAATTGAGGGTATTTGGATTCTGGGGATAAAGGAGGCTATTAAGTGGTTCTGGGGTTTGTATCTGAATGAACAGAAGGATAATAATCCAAAATGAGATTGGGAACAAAGTGTAGGCATTCTTTTCTAGAAGAGGATCAGTAAGGCATTTATGATACTAAAGTGTAGTGACCGAACTCTTCCTTTCTTGATATAGTATTCTCAGCACCCACTGAGACTTTCTGTTCTTTTGTTGTTGTTGTTGTTGTTGTTTTGTTTTTGAGACTGAGTCTTACTGTCACCCAAGCTGAAGTGCAGGGCATGATCTTGGCTCACGGCAACATCCGCCTTCTGGGTTCAAGAGATTCTCCTGCCTCAGCCTCCTGAGTAGCTGGGATTACAGGTGCCCACCACCACACCTGGCTAATTTTTTGTATTTTTAGTAGAGATGAGGTTTCACTATGTTGGCCAGACTGGTCTTGAACGCCTGACCTCGTGATCCACCCACCTTGGCCTCCCACAGGGGACTTTCTGTTCTTTAGGGAAATCATTTAACTTCTATTAGCTTTAGATGACATTTATATTTGAGAAAGAAAAAGAGTGTGTGTGTGTGTGTGTGTGTGTGTGTGTGTGTGTGTGTGTGTGTGAAATTAACCAAAAGCCTGACATCATAACATTATCACAATGTTGCTATATTGCAGTAACGATAAAGACCTCACCTATGCAAATATAAATAGCTGTTATTATTCAAATAACACATACTCTATCCACATAGAATATTTGCTTAAGCTATACTGCTATCTTTTTTTAGAGCATGTTTTTCCTGTAACCAAAGGCAGGCTCTGTGTGTCTAAAGGTGCTCTGAGGTCATAGGTCAGGAGAGCATCATTTGTCCCAGGAAGGAAGTCAGTCCTAGTCAGTCCTTGTTTTCCTCTCTCACCTTTCACTCCAGATTTAGCTGCCGTATAAAATAACTTGCTTCAGGTTTAGGCAAACCAGCTTAAGAGTAAGTAGGGGAAAAAAATTAGAGAAGTTTATAAAATATATTTTTACACAAAACAGGAGATTAAGCATTTGTAAAAACTACCACAATGCAAGGTAGTATGTGGGGATATCCTGATATTAGTGCTGAATCCTACCACGGTTAATAGGAACGAGGAAACATTCTTGCTTTCTACTGGAGCACACAGGGAAGACTTTAGGGTGAAAGTGACATTAAGTTGGCTCTTAAACATGTGACCCTTCATGCTTAACCTCCCTTGAAAGTCCCCTCCTTTTTTTCTCTCCTTTCGTTTACAGCATCTCATGGGCTTTCTGTTCCCTCAGGTACAGGCTCCCTTATGGGCTTTCTGTTCTCTCTCTAACCCTCATCAAAATGGGCTGCCAACTAAAAAGTTGAGAAAGTTGTAAATAAACATTAGAACTAGAGCTATTATAGTTACCTTCTTTCCTGGATATTTGTAGTTTAACATGTAGGGAACACATTAATACATACCCAGGGGTAGAATTTTAGAAATTTACAATAGTAGTAAAGGTAATTTTCAGGATAAGGCCCGTGTCAGCAGCTGGGAAATCAGCCCTGCCTATCAATTTTAAATGACCCATAATCTATAACTACATTCCAAAAGTATGAATCAGAAAAGTAACAGAATGGCAACTGAAACATGACCCCTTTTTTGTTCATCTTTAAAAAGAGCAGAAGAGAGTAGCACTTTATTATTGTGCAACATGCCAATGTCAGGACAGAATCCAAAGAATTTTTAAGAGGATGTGAAAAAAATGACTAGAAAGAGCTTTCCTTATTGTGTCTTGAGTGAATGCTGGTCAAAGAAAAATATCACTTACATACCTTAGAGGTATATAGAAATGTGAGTCAGGAATACTTGATATTTGGACTGTTGAGAAACCTGAATATTAAATTGGAAGCCCTGCAGTACACATGCCATTGCCAAATCATTACTCAATTTTTCCTTGAAATGCCCTCTTGCTTTAGTGAGGGGAATATTTTGATAAGTGCCCAGAATTTCTCTAGAAATGTTTGTACTGTTTCTCTGCCTGAGGCTGAAAAGATATGCCCTCTGGAATCTCCCTGAATAGGGTTTCTCTTGGAATAGCATTTTGTTTCACTTCGTTTTGTTTACAGGAAACTTTATTCTTTGAACACTTGGACTTCATTGCAGCCCTTGTTTCTCTGCATGCATGTAAATGCCTATGCCTAATGGTCAATTAATAAATCAAAAAGAATACCTAATTTCCTCCTGTTGAGGTAGGAGTTTCTACCAGAAATATTGGCTGAAATATGTGGTTTTAAATATTATTATGCATGAAAAACAAGGAACTCTTGGGTGGACAGTACAATGTAGTAGTCACAGTGGAAACCAGAACAACTTGAAAAGATCCTTGTGGAAAACACTTTGTGTATGTGTAGAGGAAAAAATATGTAAAGACTCCTTTGGGGCAGTGAGCTTCTATGTCGAAAATAAGTAAACTTAAGGTAGGCTCAGAACAAGTTTTTAGTGCTTTGGCTTGAAATGTAAGCAACAGCAACAAAAATTTGAAGAAGAAAGCATAAATTGTCATTGAGCTAAATTTGTAAATCAGGAGAGGAAGTAGAATAATGTACTTGTTTTTAAAAACAAGAATGATGACGTGGGTAAAGATAATCATCCAAGCATAATTCTACCCAAATTCAAAGACATGAAATCCACAGCCCCCTGTTGACGTGGTTGTTTCTCTGGGATTGAGTCTCTTGTGTTCACTGCTGAGTTAAAGAAATCTCAGCTCTGATTCCCCTTACCTCTGAAGTTCCTGAGAGAAATCAAAGTTGTGAATTACTCCAGAGCTACTGAAGATACAACCTCTGATACGCTTTGGCTGGATCCCCACCCACATGTCATCTTGAATTGTAGCTCTTATAATTCCCACGTGTCGTGGGAGAGACCGCATGGCAGGTAGTTGAATCATGGTGGGTGGGGGGTCCCATTCTGTTCTCTTGATAGTGAATAAGTCTTATCAGATCTGATGGTTCTATAAAGGGGAGTTTCTCTGCATGTGCTGTCTTGCCTGCCACCATGTGAGATATCCCTTTACCCTTCCTTCATCTTCTGCCATGATTCTGAGGCCTCCCCAGTCATGTGGAACTGTGAGTGAATCCATTAAACCTCTTGCCTTTATAAATTACCAGTCTCAGGTATGTCTTCATTAACAGCATGAGAAGAGACTAACACAGCCTTTCATCAGAGCTGTTGATAGCATATTGGTAAGTTACATGACTAGCTCAGGGAGGTCCCCAGGTTTCTGAAGCAGGACATAAATTATAAGTAATGACCATCTCCATGTTCACTCTCATCTCTGTTCCATGAACACTCTGGCTAAAACAGTTGGAGACAAATTCAAGCTTGATTTGCTTTCCCAAAAAAAAGGCTCAGAACAATATTGAGTTTTCAGACTCCTTAAGCATAGTTCTTTCTCAATTTCTTTCTTTCTTTCTGTGAAATGTAACTGCTAGTTACTAAAGTTCCACCAATGTACTTAGCACAGGCCACGTTCTGTAGAAGGCTAGAAAGAGATGAATGATGTGATTCTCGTGTGCTTTCTTCCTTCTGACTGGAAAGTCCTTCCTGCTACCTGGTCCTTACCTAGCCTTCACCATTAATTCTTGATGAGGAAAATAATTCTTAAATCCTAATTTCTCCACTGGATGAATGAATGTTTGTGTCCTGTCCCCAAATTCATAAGTTGAAATCTTAACCCTCAACGTGATGGTATTATGAGGTTGGGCCTTTGGGAGATAATTAGTTCATAAGCATGCAGAGCTGGTGAATGAGATTAGTGCCCTTATAAAACAGAACCCAGAGAGCTCTGTCACCCTCTTTCTGCCATGTGAGGATACAACCAGAAGACAGCCATCTGCAGCTTGGAAGAGGATCCTCACCAGAACCCAACCGTGCAGGCACCCTCATTTTGGATTCCAGTCTCCAGAACTCTGAGAAACGAATTCTGTTTTTTATAAGCCACCGTCTATTGCGCTTTGTCAGAGCAACCCAAACTGATTCAGACATTCAAAAGCCTTCTCTTCTTTCTACAGTGCTCATCTTCATTTTCCTACCTGACTACAAATTTCTTGAGGTCTGGACCCATGTTACTCATCCTTGAAATCTCTGAAGGATCTGGCACTGGGCCGGGCACATGTTAGGTACCAAATATTGGTTGAATTTTACAGCCAAGTACCAGATGCATAAAGCAACAAGTAACAATAACATTTCAAAATAATGGATAAGTAGGTGACAAAATGAGTGACCTGTGCAAAGATAATGCAGGAATTCTGAGAAAAGAGAAACCCTTATTTAGGGCTGAGAAAAGCATCATGGAGAAGAAGGGGAATGAGATGGGCATTAATTGAAGACACGAATTGAATACATATAAAAAAGGGGGAAGGAAATATAAATTTACAGGCAAAGGTACTATCATTATGAAAGTTTTATTTTTAGCAGAAATAATTAGGAATCATGAGACAATTTCCTGGCTCAAGTGGCAAAATCAACCTAAGAAGAATAGGAAATAATGATAATACCTGAGTTTTATGGAGCATTTTAAAACAGGTAAGTTATTCATCTGGTCTCAGAAGTCTTTTTGAGTCCCTTAGAAAGTAAAACATTCTATTTTACAGATGTCCTGTGACCCGCATAGCATATCTATTCAATCACAGCAACACCACAATTAACATTCTCTGTGTTCCAGGCACTGTTCTAAGTTGTTTTCCACTCACTGTGCACTCGTCACAGATTATTTCCACTTTATGGTTTAGGAATTTGAGATACTGAGAAGTCAAAGGGTTTGTCTAAAATTGTGCATATAGTACATAATGAAGATACAAATCTGGTCTCCCTGACACTATCAACAGCTCTTTCCAACTTTGCCTTCCTCTAGACAGCTATAATTGTTTCCTGGAGTTTCAAAGGATGTGTCAGAGGTTACTTATAGCCAAAGAATAAACATGCTATATATTCCTGGAACATCTATTTTATCCCCCAAAATAATCTTTTAAAAATCACAGATATATTTTTAAAATATTAATTTTAAAAATAAATTAGAAATTAACCCAAACCCAGCCTTTAAGAAGATTTCAATGATAATTAATTGCTCTTTAAGAGAAATTCAGGCTTTTTGACAATAGCTAGCTATAATGGGTGTTTTTAGTGTTGACTATTCAGCATCCATGCTGTCTTTCCTTTTGAGCATCTAATTTACATCTCCCAGTTTCCTACTGCCTCCCATTGTGTGCAGTCTTAGAGGGAATCTTCCCTCAACTGGTTTAAAGGTAAGCATAAAGCCAAAGCTAAGCGAATCAGATATTTTCTCTCCCAGGATTTTGAATCTTGAGCCTAAAGTTAGAAAAGATGGTTGGAATGAATGTCTTCTACTTCTGATGGCTCACTGACTGATAAAAGCAACAGAGTTCTGTTGCCACTGAAACCCTTGGAGCTAGCTGCTTCCTAAACTTTCTTATGCTGGTTCTAGTGCTTTCCCTTCACTCTGTGATCTCACTCAGCAACTCGCAGCAAACTCTCTTTTCACTTACATTATCTAGAGTCTGTTTACATTGCTTGAAACTGAAGAACCTTGATGAATGCATTAGTTCTCCTAGTGCATCTAGAATGTAAATTAATGTAACAAACTAAGCGCATTACACACAACACAATGTGTGTGTATGTGAGATACCTATATACAGATTAAAATAATAACAAATAGGGGTTCAGATCAGGGAGAAGAAGTTGTCAGTCTGGTCTGGCAGGTCTTTTGCCTTTTTTCCAGTGCCTTAGAGAGTAAAATTAATAAATATACCCAGGCACGTTTATCTTACCTTTCTTGGACCTGTTTGAGCATTAACTCATTTGTTGCATAGTCACATATCCATGCTGGATGCATATCTAGTTTCCTCCATAGAAAATAATCCCTTGTCCTTAGGATCCATGACTCACTCCTCATTCACTCTTCCACACCAGCGGACATAGTGCAGAGCACTTAGTGGTTCCTGAAGACAGTTTTGTTGCCTTGATTCTTATAACCTCCACTTAAAATTGTAGAAACATATTTCTGAAAGAGACTTAAAGGTGATCTAATCTAGGCTTTATCAACAAAGAAATTAAAAGTTAGATTTAATAGTGATTGAATATAAGACCTACAAAATTAGAGACAAACTGGCACTAAAAGTCCAGGTAACTGACTTCAAATCCATATGAGAATTTCCCATTCATTTCTCATGGCCACACTTCATCATCCAAGAGTCTAAATGCATTTGACTTTATAGTAAGTGCTACCAACTTTTTGTTCTTGAGGGATAATTCTTACAAGCTCAGCATAAGGATAGGTCATTCTAATTCAATTCAACGGGAGTATAAATTCCAAAGGCAGAGTTTATGCCTTTCACTTATCTTTCTTCCTTGCCTCTGGCTCACCCAGCAGCCTACCAGGAACACGTGGGACACAAATAAAACATCTGTTCAGCATACACATTATGGACTTAGATCTGCCACTTACAGGGGGGAGGAAGGACATGCTCTTTAGAATATAACATACAAGTCTCAGAAGCTTCTTAAATGAGATGTCCCGGCTCTTTAGAGCAAAAGAATTGCAGGCAGCCTTTTGACCTATTTGCCTCCCACATCATCTGAACATCAGCAGCCACCTTCTCCCTTCCCCAGATCTCCACGTATCACTGGGAATAATGATGTCTGGGTATCAGTTCCCCCACAAGGCATTTTTGGGGCTGAACTTTGAAATTTCTAATTGAAAATCTCTGGATTAGGTGAAATTACATACAAATCCATTCAAGATTACCAAATTATTTAGAAAAGAAGAATTTGGCCAATTAAAGGTATCACCCAAAGCATGTTCCTAATTTAAAAATTGAGTTCTTTCCATGCCTTGCTTTCAGGATGGAGCCATGTTTTTTAGAGAAATAGACATTTTAAAGATGTCTGACACATATTTGATTAACACCTATAGCTAACAGCCTTTATGTTTTTGGTGGTCTGGCTGAAGAAAAGGGTTGTACGATTTCACCATGGAAAATTAAGATGGAGAGTTATCATCACTGTCTATAAATATGCCCTTTCCCTATAGCTAAAATTAGAAAGACACCAAGTTCTTGCAGGACTATTATTCATGAGGAAATTATCTTTTCCAGAAGAGAAAGAGTCATCCAAGGGAAATTATGACATTATAAACAGAGAGAGGAGCAAAAAAGAGCTTTTTTAAAATAAGTCAGAATGAGTGCTGTTGGCAGTGAAAGTTAAATGCTGTTATATGCTGTTCCAAGTAGACTCATTCAGCTATCGTGCTTACTACATAACACACTGAGCCATGTTTTTAGGGACATTATTTAATCCTCAGAGTTACTCCACGAGTAGATATTGCTCTTATCCCCATTGTACAGATGAGTAGGCTAAAATCATGCTAATGGAAAGTGATGAAACTAGCTTTTAAACCTAAATCTTGTCTGACTCATAAGGGAGCATTTTAATCCATATGCCTTGCTACCACACCCAACAGAAATAACAGCAGGCTCTAGAAATGATATACAGTGCAAAATATATAGTCTGACATTAGATAGATTTAGATCTGGATTCTGTTTTTACTACTTGTTAGCAAATGTGATATGGTACAATCTACTTAACTTTCCCAAGCCTCTGTTTGCACATCTGTAAACTAATGATAATTTAAAAATAACGAGCTGGGCACAGTGGCTCATGCCTATAATCCCAGCACTTTGGGAGGCCTAGGGGGCAGATTGCCAGAGTCCTGGAGTTTGAGAACAGCCTGGGTAATATGGCGAAACCCTGTCTCTACTAAAAATACAAAAAGTTACCCAGGAGTGGTGGCTCGTGCCTATAGTCCCAGCTACTTGGGAGGCTGAGGTGGGAGGCTTGCCTGAGCCTGGGAGGCGGAGATTGCAGTGGGCCGTGATTGCTGCAGTCTGGGAGACCGAGAGAGACCCTGTCTCAATAATAACAACAACAACATGCAGTTTTGTGGGTAGGATTAAATGAGAGTAGTAAAACTTCTGGATATAGCACTTACTCAGTGGTTTTGTTCACTGCCCTTGAGTAGTTCTTATTTTAAAACAGACAGCAGCTTACAGTTTTATTCTAATGGGAAAGTGGGAAGCCGAGGGACCTGCTGGGAATCCATGGAGAAAGAAAAAGACCAGGATATGGTCCTTGGACAGGCACAGGTTTGCTGCCTCCTGCTTGCCATGAGCATGGGAAAGTGGACTTGCATACGATATCCATGCTGGCCCCACTGTGATTTTATAATGAAACATGAAATCAGTAGCTCTCAATCCTAATGGCAGGCATTAATAGCATTGGAGGTGTGTGAAAGACAGGCATGTTTATAGTCTGTCACCATATCGACAACAACAGCAGCAGCAATAATAATAATAATAATAGTTAATAATAAATCTTTGTGAAGCCCCTCACGCATGTGCTTAATGGCTTCCAGGACAGGAAAGAAATCTTATTTTTGTAGTTTAGAGCATGGGGCAAATCAGTACATTTGTATAGGCATCACAGTGTCCTCCTCATCTTTTTCTGACTCCACTCCCTTTTCTTTTCTTTTCTTTTCTTTTTTTTTTTTTTAATTTAAGATGGAGTCTCGCTCTGTTGCCAGGCTGGAGTGCAGTGGTGCAATCTTGACTCACTGCAACCTTCGCCTCCTGGGTTCAAGCAATTATTGTGCCTAAGCCTCCTGAGTAGTTGGGACTACAGGCACGTGCCACCATACCCAGCTAAGTTTTGTATTTTTAGTAGAGACAGGATTTCACCATGTTGGCCAGGATGGTCTTGATCTCCCAGCCTCGTGATCCACCTGCCTCGGCCTTCCAAAGTGCTGGGATTATAGGCATGAACCACCGTACCCGGCCCTACTCCCTTTTCTTTCTGCTTCCCAGTGGTGTGCTGCTGCTTCTAGGTTTTAGCTAACAATTGAATTGTTCCATGTGGTTTTTCTTTTGATGATGAAGTGGATGGTCACAGATGCTTCAGGTCCTATGTGTATCCAGTAGTGGCAGAAACCGGTTCTTCCTGGAATCTTCTGCATTAAACAGCTTCAAGACACAGTTTGCCCATCATAACATCCCTGATACTTCATTATGTCAGCAAGACCCCCAGGTCTATTATGCCACTTATTAAAGAGTGACAAGATGGTCATCTTTGTTTGACCTGGCTTGATGTGGGTCAGGGCCTCAGGAAGAGGGTAGAGAAACTCTCTGAAATATGAGGAATAGAAAATACAATTTGTCACCACTCATTTGTGTATAATTTTATAGTCTATGAAGGAATTTTACAATCTGAAAATGAATTCCCTGAAAACACAGACCTCACACAATTCCTATTGAAAATAGAGAAATGGAAATAGATAGTGGTAATAAAATGTACAGCTTTGTTTTTATAACTTTTCCTTAAACCACTTGTGCTGTTTTATGCATTTTAAAAAAATCATTATATATCATGAAATTAAGACAGTTGTATACTACTTGGTTATCTGCTACATTTCTCAAAATTGAAAATAAAAATTGTATATAATCTTTGACTAATCATCAGATAAATGCAAGTTAAAACCACAGTGAGTATTGCCACACACCAGTTTGAATGACTGTTGTTAAAAACAAAGATAAATGTTGGTGAGGATGTGGAGTGAAGGGAACCCTAGTACATTGTTGGTGGGAATGTAAATTAGTACAGCCATTATGGAAAACAGTATGGAAGTTCCTCAGAAAACTAAAAATAGAACTGCCATATAATCCAGCAGTCCTACTCCTGGATATATATCCAACGGAATTAAAATCAGTATGTTGAAGAGGTATCAGCACTCCCATGTTTATTGAAGTGTTTTTCACAGTAGCTGAGGTATGGAATCAGTGTAGATATCCATCAATGGATAAATGTGTTATATGTGCACAATGTAACACTATTCAGCCTTAAAAAGGAAATTCTGTCATTTCCAACAACAGGAATAAACCTGGCTGACATTATGCTAAGTGAAATAAGCCAGATACGGAAAGACAAATACTACATTATCTTATTTATATATAGAATCTAGAAATGTTCAGCTCAGAGAAGTGGAGTAGAATGGCAGAGACTGAAGTGATGTGGTGCTGGAGGGGGGAAGGGGAAGATGTTGGTCACAGGGGACGGCTGCAGTTAGATAAAAGGAATACGTTTTCGAGGCCTATTGCACAGCATAATGGATATAGTTAATAATAATGTATTATATTGAAAATTGCTAAGAGAGTAGATTTTAAATGTTTGCATCTTAAAAAATGATAAAGTATGTGAGGTAATGCATTTGTTAATTAGCTAGATGTTATTATCTACAATATACACCTATATCAAAATATTACATTGTACTCCACAAATATATGCAATTATGATCTGTCAATTGAAAATAAGATTTTAAAAAGACAAAAAAAAAGATTGAATGTTCCTTTTCAAACCCTCAAGATGTACTATCTATGAATAGAGATGTTTACTGAATGTATTTTAAGAAAGTTATTTACTAAGTCTTGGCAGCTGCACAGAATCAGCCAGAATGTAAACTATGAATGGTAGGAGTTTTATCTGGTTTTGTCCACTGTTGTATCCCAGCTCCTGATACAGTAGGCACTTAAATTTTCGTGGAATTAAGTAGCTAATAATTTATAACTTGGGTGCTTCTGTGCTATAACAATCTCTATCTTTAACCACCTATCTCTATTTATTCCTCTATCCTGGCCATCCAATCCTTTCCCTCTCCGTGCTTCTTCCCTGTCTTTACTTTTTCTCTCTTCCCATCATTCCCTCATGTTATTGGACTCCTCATCACACACACACACACACACACACACACACACACACACACACACACACATATAAAGAGAGAGAGAGAGAGATCTTGACAATATTCTTTACATCTGCTGAACACATAAGAAATGTAAGTCATGCTGTCCTTAACCACAGAATTTGGATGTCTATAGGCCGGTTGATTTAGAATATCTTCTTCAAAGAGTATAACATTATGGGCAAACATATCTATTATAAGCCAGAGAAAGTCAAGTTTGGTAAGATGATTATATTAGTTCATTTTCATGCTGCTGATAAAGACATGCCTGAGACTGGGTAATTTATAAAGAAAAAAGTTTAGTGGACTCACAGTTCCCCATGGCTGGGGAGGTCTCACAATCATGGTGGAAGGCGAAAGACAAGTCTTGCATGGCAGCAGACAAGAGAGAATGAGAGCCAAGCAAAAACTTTATAAAACCATCAGATCTTGTGAGTCTTATTCACTACCATGAGAATAGTATGGGGGGAACCACCCCCATGATTCATTTATCTCCCACCGGGTCCCTCCCACAACACATGGGAATTATGGAGCTAGAATTCAAGATGAGATTTAGGTGAGGACACAGCCAACCCATATCAATGATGTTTCTTGTTCTTCCTCTAACTTGTACACTTGTCTAACTGAATTGAATGTTAGGCAAAGCCATGGTGAGTTTTGGAATCTGAGGGTGCCTTGGGATACACTTCACTTAAGTACAGTTTTCTGACAATGTGAGAAGTAAGCCAGGAAACACAGTTCTTACACATATATAATTTTTTTCTACCTAAAACTCTCATTTCCACACAAATGAGTAAGATAAAATCTTCAGCAGAGTCGCTTCTCGATTTGTTTTTAATTTAGCAAACATTCCATTTAAAAACAACCCTTTGAAACTTTTATTTCCCTTATATCACCCACTAAGGAGTGGTAAGGAAAGAATTTAGAAATGGTTATTTCTAACCAATGCATTTTATTCATACTGCATGGTAGCAGCTCTTCTCAATTTGTGTGGGTCACCTGTGTGCCAGGAGATACTGACCCTTCAGTTGTCAGGTAGATGGAGCCCTAGGGATGGTCATTTCTTACCAAAGAAGGCATGTTTGGAGCTCCTCGGTAGTAACTGGTGGCACAAGGTCTAATGGTGTGTCTTGCTACCGCTGCAGGTGACAAGCATGGTGAGCCACATCTAACACCACCTCTCCTCAGTGAAATGACTGGGGAAGCCAAATTGATGATCCACCAACTTCTTGAGCAACTCGTCTCAGAGAATGCCACTTTACCCATCATGTTTCTACACTAGGGGAAGAGTTCGTGGCCGAGGAAAAGGCCCATAGACCGAGGTGAGCTGGTCTAAGGAAGCTTGGCCAGGTGCACTGGCAGTAGCAGCACCAGGGGGTAGCTCCAAACGTAAGTTTTCACAGATCTTAGGAAATTTTCATATGACATTTACTATTGAAAGAAGAGTGAGAAGCATTCGTTTTATGAATAAAATTTCAAAAGTTATAAATTTGGGAATGATTAAAACATGAGATTGCAATATTTTCGTCACTTCATTTTGTTAACAAAGTATCTCTTCGTGGAAAATTAAGAATTTCATGTGGCTATTTCAGACTAACTTTAAAAAGATGTATTCACAAAATCAAGCTTAAGTTTCTCATTAACCAATTCAAAAAATGTAATTTTGAGGTTATATACAAATTCAACTTTTAATATCATCTGTAATAATTTGGGTTTTTATGATAGTTAAGTAATGTAAAGATAATTTCAGAAAGTCTCATATAAACATCCCCAAACTACTAGTAGCTTATCTTGGTGTACTATGTAAACACTATTAATTGTCTATTTTGCTATTATTTGAAAAAGGATGGGAAGTAATTCCTTATAGAGTACTACTTTTAGCCAGCAGATAATAAGAGGAATATGTGTAAGAACAAAATCTTAGGTACTCTGTGTCTTAGATCACTTAAGTGAAGCATTGGAGGCCTCACTAGGACTCAGAGAATTACCCATGCTAACAATTCAGTGTTTTTGTGGTTGTTGAAAGTTTGAATTGTGGTCTAATAGATGTCTACAGCCACAGTAAGAAAGCTGTTCTGGGATTCATTCATCATCAGCAGCCAAATTACAATTTATTTTTTATTTGTCCATATCTCTCAATCCCTTTCCTGCTTCATTTATGCAACAGAGAAGACTGATACTGTAGGAAAATAGGCTAGCAAAATGAACAGCTCACACAAAAAGAAAGGGATATGGTTCTTACTTATATAAAAAAGACACACGAACTCTCTCACAAGAGACATGCACATTAAAACTCTACTGAATACAATTTCTCACCTATTACCCTGGGAAAAATTATACAGGTATAACAATCTAGACGGTTGGGCCATTGTTACAGCAAAAGACTGAAAACACCTCAAATTGTCATCAAGGGACTGGTTGAATAAAATATAAACCACAATAGAATATTATGGAGATGTAAAAAAGGAATGGGGAATATCTATATATACTACTATGGGATGGTCTCCAAGATTTAAGTCCAAAAAGCAAGATAAAATGTGTTTAGAATGCTATTATTTATCAAAAAGAAAATGCATGTAAACCAAGTAAGGTTTATCCTTCCTTTGTTCTTTTGGTAATATAAAATATGTATATTTTGTAATATAATATCTTATTATATTTTGTAATATATTATATTACTAAAAGAACAAAGGAAGGATAAATCTTACTTTAGTTAGCAATACGTGAAGAGGGGAACTCAGGTAGAAGGGACAGGGACGGGAGCTACAGTTCTTTGAGTATATCTTCTACTTGTAGATTTGTTTTTTGAAACATACATGTTATTTAACATAATTATTTAAAAAGTTTAAAATTTTAAAAATTTCTATATATTAAAAATAAATTTTTTAATGAACCAATTTTGTACCAATTGGTGGCACAACCACACTAAGTAGAATTATTTCCTATGATTTTAAAACACAGAAATTTGTATAGTTTCAGTGGGGTATACAGAGAACAAAAGAGCTACTAAATATTTAGTTATTTCAGCAATTATGTTATTAGTGGTACTAATGTTATTCTAGAGTGTTCTGTGACTCAAGTGTACTAAATCAAATGAACAGTTATGTAATACTCAAATTTTAGTGTCACCATTGTCTTTGAAAACCAGGACACTTGGCATTGGATAAAAGAAAAAATTCTGTAATCGTAAGACAGTTTAGGGTAAGCAGAAACAACACAGTTCTGAATTTGCATTGAATGTATCAAAATTAATGTATATTTTATAGCTCTGTCCACGGAAAAGGCCTAGAAATGATCAGGAATAACCACAATATCCTTAAGGAATGGATTCCAGTTCCTAAATCATATTTCCCACTAAAAGAAACATATCTTAGATATGTATAATTCTGAGGTCTGGAGTAGGAATTGTATGAAATGAGTTTGGAATCTGTTATGATATCAGATGGCAATGAATTTATCAAAGACTATAATTGCATCAGAATGAATCAGGATCCAATCTAACATGGTCCTACCAACCAAAGATGCGACATCTATAAAAAAAAAAATACAATAGATGAAAGCATATCATTTATGCTCATATTCATGAGTTCTAGTAATTTTGAAAATAACAACCACCACCTAATACTTGTCATGAGAGGATGTCTTCTTAGAGCTGTGCTGCTGACTGCACGTCTTCCTACCCAGTCCTTTTCCTCCACAGGCATCAGAACTGCGCTGCAGACCCAACTCCCCTCCTCTTCTATTCTCTTCCCTTAACCCTTCGTAAGCATTTCCCCCAATATCTCTCTTGCACTTCTAATCCTGTTTTGGCATCTGTTTCTCTGAGGTCTAAAACTGACACACCCCCATCAACACATTAGTAAGAATCAGAATATCAGATATAGTAACAGTTTTCTTAGGCGATAGAAAAATTCTGACTTTGAGTGATAGGATAAGAAAACAAATTGCTGGAGAAGCTAAAGGAAGTCGTCTTTTAATGGGTTCAGGAAAGAGATCTTCAACTATGAGTAAGAACAGAGTTTCAGGAGATGTCCAGCCCTGAAGGAGTGAGTTTGAAAACAAAGAGTTAGACTTATGAGTTCCAAAGAAGAGTGTTCTAGATGAGTTCCTGGTAGGGATTTGAGCCTAAGGTGGCAGGCACTTGAGAGATGTTGCAGAAAAGAAAAAGAAATCAAAGTTGTCTCAGGTAGAGTTTCAGTCTCATTATAGACACTAAAAGTAAACTCGCTACTTCTCAGTCTGGTGTGGAACCAGTTCTGAATATTACTTCTCCTCTGACTACCTGCAATTGAAGAACTTTACTCTCCACTATAGAGACAATAGTTTGTTCTTCCTTCTCATCTTCCACTGTCCTAACCCAGAGCCAACCTTGAACTAAGCCTATCTTATAACACTTTATTTGCATATCTGCTTTTCCAACCAGACTTTGAACTTCACTACCTCTCCAGCCTTCAACATAGTACAAGGTACACAGCAGAAACTCAATAAAGAAACAAATATATACTAAATTGAAGGCAATACAGGACATTAAAATACATAGCTTTCAGGGGCAGAAGTCCTCAATATTCCTAGAAACATTTATCTAGTAAGAGAATCTGAATAAAATGGGGGAGTCACATAGTCATGTACAGTAAACCCCTCTCTTGAAGGATCATAAATCAGAATAACAAAATAAAGGCTCTGAGAAGTCCTGTATTAAAAAATTTAAATTCACTTAGTCTGAAATTTTGCAAAGTTTGCTGTATTCCTATTTACATGGAACTATGAATTTATAAGGAGGTAGTGAGTGGTGGTCTCTTTTATGATATGGTAATTTTCAGGAATAAAATGGCTTTTATACAGACAATAGCGCTATTAATCTTCAAATTTCTCATAATGATCAGACTCTGACTGCTCTGTCATATTTTATTGATCATAGTTTTTAAAAAGTCTTAATTTGTCCCTATTAACTATTCTCACTTACAGATGTGTTTTGTAAAAGAACAGGGTATTATTTGCAAGATTAAATTTGTGTTAGAAGAATACCAAGATGGGGGATGGGTCTTCTCAGTCAATTAAACAGGAGAGTTTACAGCCATCATTTAAAGTTACATGAGAAAGTGTTTTCATCTAGTATGTTATGATAATTCTTTCTAAACACATATTACGTTTTTATTAGTATTCAGGAAGGAAAATTAACTTGAGAACTCGACACACACACAAAATAGCTTCAGCACAATTTTTGATAATACACTGGTGTCTTTGAATATACATACTTGTCATTCCTGTTTAGCAGCACAATATTAGATAGAAGTGAGCCCATCACTATACATTTTTATCAAGACCTTGGGCAAGAACAATTGCTATAAATTGGCCACTGAGAACAAAGACAATCAACCACTTTGAGAAACTGCAATGTATCGGTCCAGTGACTTTCTCATTTAATTCTTTGTGTGTTAAAGATAAGGAAATTAAGAGAGTATTACTTAGTGTTTAATAATAAGAAATGGAAACAAGATAAACTGGGGTTCAGATATCAAATTTACCATTTCTTAGTTGTTACTTAAGTCCTTTAGTTAATGATGTAAATATTTCATTGACAGAATAAGAACTGCTACCTCGCACTAAGGCTAAAACTATAGGTTTTGTCAAATACATTTAGAGAGGAAAATATAAGTATACATATGAATCATTTTATTAATATATGGCAATAGTTATTTCATTAATTTTTATTCATGTTCCTGTATTTTAAATTATCAAATTTGGAGATTTGTTTATTACAGAAGCTGGCAGCATTGCCTTAGCTAATACAAATCCTTTACCTATTATTCTGTTGAATTATTTTTGTATTAATGTTTAGTAGCTTTTTTAAAAAAAATGTGGATGTATAAAGTTTCAAATACCTTCTCCAAATCTGGAGCACCTTTCCCCCACTGTGAAGCATAGTTTTTAATTAAAACTGCCATTTTAATTAATATTTTCCTTTATGGATTGTGCTTTTTGTCATTGTTTTTTAAAAGCAAATATTTTGCCTAATAGCATAACAATTTTTCCATGTTCATGCAAAAAAACCACACCTTTTAGTTTTAAAGTTTTGGTCTTGATTTTTTTTCCAGAATTTTTATGTCTATTTGATGTGCACTACACATCTAGTTTCATTTTTCCACCTCCCGCAGTTAATTATTCCAGAACAATTTCTTTTTTTTTAATTCATTTCTTTTAATCAGGAAAATGATAGCTTTTCCAGTAGAGTTCTGTTTACATCCAGTTGACTAGAACAGGTTAATAAGTGACTCCAGCTACAAAAAAGTATGAAGATTAGAATATTTTAAACCTAGTACACTGTTGCCCCAAACAAAACTGAAATTCTGTTAATAAGAGGAGAATAGATATTGGATAAAAGACCAACAGTGCCTGTCATGAACTCAGGTAGCTACTGAATACTAAAACTCAATAAATAAATGTGCTCATAACCTCTATCCCATAACAAAAATCAGAAATTCTAAACTTACACACGCGGGGACATCATTCAGGCTTCCTTCTTCTTTGCTCCAGCTCCAGGCTTTCAGAAGAAGCAATGTAACAAAAACTATCACTCCAGTGACAAGTTGGTCTCAAACTTTCTCTCTCTCTCTCTATTTCTCTCTCCTCTGTGTGTCTGTGTGTGTAAGTTCAGAACAATTTCTTAAACATTCATCGTTTCTCTACTGATCTATAATGCTTTGCTGTAATGCCCTTCTGATCTGTAATACATCAAGCTGTCACTATACTAGACTCTTGGACTAGAAGCATGAGCTGAGACACTAACCTTTCTTTTTCTCTCTATATATAGTATAAACACATGTGCAGAAAGATTTTTTTAAAAACATCATTGTTTTACAAAAATGAGATCATATTGTTATACATATTTTCTGCAACTTTTTTTCTACTCAATAGTAGCTCATGAAAATACTTCCAAGTAAACTAGTATAGCAATAATTTTTAATGGTTGAATAATATTTTATAAACAAGGGTTTATAAGAGTAAGTATTCTATAATTTCTTCATTCACTCCCCTGTTAGGGGATATTAACATTTTGCTTGTTTTCTTGCCACTCAAACACGGTTGCAATAAATAGTTTTATACATCTGTTCCTACATGTTAGTGCTTATATTTCATTAGGAGAGAGTCCCACAAGAGAGATGGCTAGGTCAAGAATATACTTATTTTTAATTTTAGTGCATCTTGCCAGATTGCTTTCCAAGAAGTTGTAACACATCATATTAACATTGAAAGTATGAAAGTAATCTTTAGATTCATTTTGACAACAATGGGATGTTGTAGCTCATTGTTAAATTTTACTAGCCTGATGGGTACAAAGTGTTCTTTCTGTTTTTTTTTTTTTTTTAGGTTTTTGTTTTGTTTTGTTTTGTTTTTTCAAATAAGCATTTCTTTTAAGTGTTTCTTGCCTATTTAGGTTAACTCCTCTGTGGTTTATGATGCACTCCTAGGTTATGCTATTGGATATTCTATTGAGCTGTCATTTTCTTGTCAATTTTAATAGCTCTTTGTATGAGTATACATTAATGCTTTAACATCCACATTACAAACATTCTCCATCATTATAATCACCTCTTGATTTTATTTGTAACAGTTTTGTTATATAAAAGCTTTTATTTTTTATTTTATTTTATTTTTTTTTTTTGAGACAGGATCTGGCTATGTCACCCAGGCAAGAGTACAGTGGCATGATCTCGGTTCACTGCCGCCTCAACCTCCCAGGTTCAACTGATCCCCCCATCTCAGCCTCCTGAGTAGCTGTGACCACAGGTGTGTGCCACCATGCCCAGCTAATTTTTTGTAAAAACAGGGTTTTGCCATATTGCCCAACCTGGTCTGGAACTTCGGGGCTCAAGTGATGCACCTGCTTTGGTCTCTCAAAGAGTCGCATTACAGGCACTGAGCCACTGTGCCTAGCAGAAGCTTTTAATTTTGAAATTGTTATATAATTCTGAATTTTCAGTGTTGGTTAAGAAAATTTTCTCTGCTCCTAGATTTTCTTACAAAAGTTTTCTCATTAAAATTTTACATCCAAATTTTAATTGTTAATCTGAAAAAGGTAAAATAAATACATTACTTTTGTTGTGTTTCTAAACTTCTGAACAGGTCATATTCAAAATTAAAGCCAGCGCTTTTAATCCAGACATGCATCACTTGAAAATGTGCTGGAAGGGTTTTTTTTTTTTTTAAGTTAAAAAAAAACTTACTAATATACTGCTTAAAACAATACAACTAATATACTGCTTAAAAATAAGCTGATTCGGCCGGGCGCGGTGGCTCAAGCCTGTAATCCCAGCACTTTGGGAGGCCGAGGTGGGTGGATCACGAGGTCAGGAGATCGAGACTATCCTGGCTAACATGGTGAAACCCCGTCTCTACTAAAAATACAAAAAACTAGCCGGGCGTGGTGGCGGGCGCCTGTAGTCTCAGCTACTTGGGAGGCTGAGGCGGGAGAATGGCGTGAACCCGGGAGGCGGAGCTTGCAGTGAGCCGAGATCACGCCACTGCACTCCAGCCTGGGAGACACAGCGAGACTCCGTCTCAAAAAAAAAAAAAAAAAAAAAAAAAATAAGCTGATTCTGTGTTTCCTAACTCTGCGGACTTCTTGTAAGATGTAACCTGAAATACTCTCTCTAACAGAAGAATTGAATATGGTCCATTTAATTTTAGTGTGATGACAGGTATTCCTGTTTTTTGTGTGTTGGTTTTTGTTTGTTGGTTTTTGTAATTTCAACCTTTATTTTAGATTCAGGGGATATATATGCCGGTTTGCTACATGGATAGTGTGTGATGCTGAGGTTTGGAGTACAATTGATCTCATCACCCAGGAAGTGACTAGAGTACCCAGAAGTTTTTCAACCCTTGTCTGCCTCCTTCTCCCACCTCCAATATTCCCCAGAATCTATTGTTGCCTTCTTTGTCCATGAGTACCCAATGTTTAACACCCACTTGTAAGTAAGAACATATGGTATTTAGTTTTCTGTTCCTGAGTTAATTTGCTTAGGATGTTGGTCTCCAGCTGCATCAATGTTGTTGCAAAGAATATGATTTTATTCTTTTTTATTGCTGTGTAGTATTCTATGATGTAGATACAGCACATTTTCTTTACCCAGTCCATCTCTGATGGGCATGTAGGTTGATTCCATGTCTTTGCTATTGTGAATAGTGCTGTGATGAAAATGTGAGTGCATGTGTCTTTTTAGTAGAACAATTCCTTTTATTTTGGATATACCCTCAGTAATGGGATTGCTGGGTTGAATAGTATAAATTGGTGCAAAAGTAATTGCATGTTTTACCATTGCAAATCATAGCAAAAGCCTCAATTACTTTTGCACCAACCTAATAGTTACAAGTTTTTTGAGAAATCTCTGAACTGCTTTCCTCAGTGGCTGAACTGGTTTGCTTTCCCACCAGCAGTGTATAAGTATTACCTTTTCTACACAGCCTTACCAGTATCTATTATTTTTTGACTTTTTAGTAATAGCCATTCTGACCAGTGTGAGATGATATCTCATTGTGGTTTTAATTTGCACTTCTCTGATGATTAGTGATGTTGATTTTATGTTTTTTGTCCACTTGTATGTCTTCTCTTGAGAAATGTCTGTTCATGTTATAAACTCTGATGGAATGCACTATTTATAAATTTCTCTATGTGTTTAATTAAATATTTTGTTTTTTGCATTTGGGGGCTGTGTTTTTAAACACACACAAGTTCAGCTTTGTTATATTTTCCTATGAATTTTTTGTTAGCAGTATATAAGTAATCCTTTTGTTTATAATTACATTTTATACATGACATGCATGTTTTATACATGGTTGTGTTAGGCCATTCTAGCATTGCTATAAAAGAATACTCAAGATGGGGTAATTTATAAAGAAAAGAGGTTGAATTGGCTCTCAGGTCTGCAGGCTGTACAAGAAGTGTGGCACCAGCATCTGCTTCTGGTAAGGGCCTCAGGGAGCTTTTACTCATGACAGAAGGCAAAGGAGGAGCAGACACATTCACATGGCAAGAGTGGGAGTGAGAGAGGGAGCAAGAGCAACAACTGGCTCTTGGGTGAACTCATTACTGTGCGGATGGCACCAAGCCATTCATGAAGAATCCACTCTCTTGACCCAAACACCTCCCACCGGGCCCCATCTCCAACACTGGGGATTACATTTCAACATGAGATTTGGATTATTCTTAATGTATTCCTTCTTTCTTCAGGTTTATTACTTGTATTATTTTCTCATATCTTTATTGCTTATTATTGCTGTGGGTTGATCAAATTTGTATTTGTATTTTTTAAATATTTTTTAATTACCTTGTTTTAGAATTTCTGATGTAATTTTACATTTCATCAATGGCTGACCTTTTTTTGCTCACATTATCAATCAAAAATAACCCAAACATGTCCCCCTAAATTTCAGTTTACCATTTAATATGCTCATTTTTCCTTATTTTTCTGCCATCCCAATATCATAACAATGTTAGAAAACTTTCACCATCCTTTTCCTATAACTTTTCTTCCTACCCCTATGAGAACTTTAGAATGTTTTACTTCATATTCTCTTTGTCCACTCCACCCTAACTTCTTGATATAAATTAGGGAGTTATGCCTTATTTTTATCCTCTGTAACAGTTTTTCAGACAGGTATTATATGTTACCTGAAGATTACATATAATTTGCCAAGAAAAACATTGTTGTGTGGTGTTTTTCAGGACTTTTTCTTTCTCTTTTGTTAATGATAAGTGGATTTAAAAATACAAGTTTAGTTTTTTAAAGTTAAATTAATATTTTTCCAAGAAATTGTTTATCTAAGTGTTATCTAAGTATTAAAATTTATCAAAGATAAAATTATTCATGTAGTCTTCTGTGTTTAAAAAAATCTCTATTTTAAATATAATGTGCCCTTTTCATCAATCACTTTTGATGTGAATGAACAGAGATTTGTTCATCTTCGTAGACAATGTTTGGGGTTTGTATTTGTTGATTGGTCCTATCTATTTTGTTTTGTTTACTTTCTTTTTCTCTTGTCAATATTTTCTTTCTCCTACATTTGGGGTTGTTTTGTTTCTAAACTATGAGTTGTTGATTACCCATGGTTTTCAGCCTTTCTTTTCATGCTAGTATTTAACATTATACCTTTTTCTATGGACACTTTTATAGCTGCAGGTTACATTTTTTAATATAATATGGTCATCATTGTTTTGCTCTAGTTTCTAATGTACATTATAATTTTTTCTTAGAGTCAAAATAATCTAGAAGAGGGTTTTCATTCTGATATATATTAAATTAATAAATATAAATGATTATATTGTTTGATAAAACTTACTATTAATTATTAAGTGTTCAACATTTATATATATTCCATGTGTGTTTTTAAAGAATGTGTACCTTCAATTTCTGGGTGCAGAGTTGTGCATCTGTTCATTAGATAAAGTTTATAAATCATATTTTTCAAATATATGTTCATATCAATTAATTATTCATCTACTTTATCAATTAATTATGGGAAGAGGTGGGCTAAAATGTCCAACTCTGATGGAATTTCTCTATGTGTTTAAATATTTTGTTTTTTGTGCGGGGCTATGTTTTTAAGCTCATACAAGTTCATCTTTGTTATATTTTCCTATAAACTTTTCCCGTTAGCAATATATAAGTAATCCTTTTGCTTATCATTATGCTGCTAGAATGTATATTTTATTAATAAGGCTTCAATAGCTTTGCTTGGTAGTCTTTTTTTTAATCTATCATTTTCTATCTCTTTATTGTATTCACTGTATTTTGATGTCTCTTATAAACATTGCAATGGTTTGTTAAAAATCTTATCAAACAGTAATGACTTTCACTTTTACCCATACGAAACATAAAGCTAAAAGACTGGACAAAATATGTGAAGCAATGATTTCCAAACAGTGGACTTTGGACATTGACAGTGCAAGCCTTCAATCCCTAACAGAAGAGAATCTCATGAGATGACTCCCACTTCATGCTAGCTCTGTGCCTGGAGAAAATTTTCTGAGCAGAGCACAAAGAGGTAGAATGAAACCAGAAAGAAAACTGTGGCCCTACTCAGCTGAGGAAGAAGAGGTCAGAGTTCTGGAATCAGAAAGAGTAAGTAGGAAGGGTGCTGCACCTAAGGACTTTAGATCGTTGGTTTGGGACTGGGCCTCACACATGTAATGTGAGGCTGTTGAGACTGAGGAGGACTGCTTCATGGTCAAGATCAGAAGGAATATGCTAGAGTTCAAGCCACCGTGCAAGATCTGTTAGCAACTCCTTAGGTGAATTGTGAAAGACGGCCAGGTATACTCTTTGCTATTGCAAATGGTCACACTTTCGCTTCTATCCAAGACTTATTGTTTATTTTACCTTTCCCTCTGTTTTAATTATGCTTGTGGGTTTTTTCCTGAACTTTTTTCACTCTGTCAAAATGTGTGCCAGGGCGCTCTGGGACCATTATCCAAATAAAACATGAAAATATTTTCTTTGCCAATTTTTCTTAAAAGGAATTGACCTGTAGTGTCATTAAAAATATAAAATTGATTTGAGGGTAGATATAAGACCCAAATATCATTAACCAGGTATTTAAATAGGAATGATTTAACTAGATAAACTCATTGTCAATGCATATTGTCAAGTTTTAAAAAATGTTTTGCAGAGACTGATGCAATCAACTCCCTAGTTATGGAATAGGGTAAAGACTAGAGTCAAAGAACAGTTCATGAGAATTAATAGCGTAGGTAGCCATCTACAAAGTGTTACCGACTGGCCTGCCATAGGCTCTGTCATAGTGTAGCCGACTGCCATGGTTACTACTTGAGACCGTGATTATAGCAGTTACTGTTGTTACTGCCTGAGATTGTCATTACAAACTGAACCAAGGGACAAACGTAGAAATTATAACAAAAAACAAAAGAAACTTTTGAAGGAAGGGGAGCCAGGGAAGAAAAAGAGAGCTCCCCACTTCTAGTGAGCAAAGGCAGTCCCTGAGCTTCCACAGCCGCTCCTATTTATTGGGTAACAAGAGCAAGGAGGAGGAGGTAAGGACTGGTCAGCTGCTTAATTGATCACAGGTTCGTATTGTTACTAACAGGCTTCAGATATACCTAATCACAAGAAACACTGCACTTGGGGCGTGACTGCCCTCAGCATTCCTTCTGGGTGGCAGACGCAGTTTTGTCAGTTTGCCAACATTCTGCATTTATGACAAACAGTTTTGTTGCTTACTCATATAGCCTCCAGTGGTATACTGAGTTGATCATGAGCCTCATTCTTTTGGCCTGTAACATCATAGGACCAAGATTTATGCTTAGAAAATTCCTTCCAGTCTTGACATCTACAGACATCGTGTTCTTCATATCTCTGGAAATTCTTTGGTTTTTGTTTTGTTTTGTTTTGTTCTTTTGAGACAGACTCTCCTGCTGTCGCCCAGGCTGGAGTGCAGTGGTGCTATCTCTGCTCACTGCAAGCTCCACCTCCCGGGTTCACGCCATTCTCCTGCCTCAGCCTCCCGAATAGCTGGGACTACAGGGGCCCGACCCCACGCCTGGATAATTTTTTGTATTTTTAGTAGAAATGGGTTTCACCGTGTTAGCCAGGATGGTCTAGATCTCCTGACCTCGTGAGCCACCCGCCTCAGCCTCCCAAAGTGCTAGGATTACAGGCGTGAGCCACCGCACCCGGCCTGGAAGTTCCTTTTTTTTCTCTGTTTTTTGGAGACAGAGCCTTACCCTGTCCTCCAGGCTGGAGTGCAGTGGTGCAATCTCGGCTCACTGCAACCTCTGCCTTCCAGGTTCAAGCAATTCTCATGCCTCAGCCTCCTGAGTAGCTGGGACTACATGAGTGCACCACCAGAGGGTTTCACCATGTTGGCCACGCTGATCTCCGACACCTGGCCTCAAGTGATCTGCCTGCCTTGACCTCCCAAAGTGCTGGGATTACAGGCGTGAGCCACCGCACCCAGCCAAAATGGGATGACATGTTGGAAGGGCCAGGAAACAAACCTGGACCTCCCGCATGGCAGGTAAAAATGCTACCACTGAACCACCATGTACGTATGGAAGTTCTTTCACAATACCTTTGGAAGGGGTAGTATTTAAGTGGGATCAGCTCTTTCCACAGGAATAATCAATAATTTCAGTGGTTCTCTTAGGGTCCAAGGGGCTTCCATCTATAGCCTGATACGATCTGGCAACATAATATGTGTTGAATGGCACTGAGTAGACACTTATATCTTACCACTTGTGCTATGAAACAACAGTGATTCCGAGATACTAGGTGACTTTTTATTGGCTTGTAAGCACCAGTGCCTTACTCTTTCCACTTTGCCGCTTTCCTAGTAACAGTTCCCAGCAGCAAAGGCTTCTGTGAGCTTTACTATTTGGTCAGTCACTGGTCTGTAGAAGAGAGGTGGGGCAGATCAGAGCCAAAGTCCCCAGCTCAGAAATTCCTCTTCAACATTATTTTGGGGTGGCACCAAGAGTGATAGGCATTCCCAAAGCCACATTTTGCTATAGCTTCTCCTCTGCTCTCCCTATGGAGTTTTCACAGTGAACCTGACCTCATTTACTCCCTTTTTTTTTTTTCCATCCTCTGGTGTCCTTCTGACTCCTCTCCCCAGGCATGCAGTAACCCCTACTTTATCGCTTTACTCATTACCCATTCACACGGGAACTGCACTGACCAACATGGTAGCCACTAGCCACATGCAACAATTTAAATTTAAATGAATTAAAACAAATTTTAAAATTCAGTCACTCGGTTGTTCTAGCCCCATTTCAAGTGTTCAATGGACACGTGAGGCTAGTGGACTAAGAAAGTAGACAGCACAAATATAGAACATTTCCATCATCACAGAAACTTCTATTTATTGAACAGAGTTGCACTGAAGTATAAATGACTAATAATAGCTTAAAATACTTTTCCTTCTGGGAGAGCTATATTTAACTGAATTCTTTTACTAAATGGATCCAGCTCTGATATTAGCCTTTGTTTAAGAGAAGCTTTATAAGCATCCAGCCTCTCCACTGCCCCTGAAAGCATAACACCTAGATCAGAGGTGCTCAGATCTAATTGCACATAGGATCACCTGGGAAACGCAATCAGACTCTCAGAAGGGAGCAGGGCAGGACACTTAATTTTTAAAGTCCAGGTGATTCTAATATTCAGTTGGCATTGAGAACCGCAGACCTAAGCTGTTACTTGGGATGGCTAGGTCTCTGACGATGATAATTTTGCTTTAGGTGTAATGTAATCCATCAACCTGGCTTGTTACTTCCCAGAGCCACATTTACTATTGCATTCTGATTTTTGCTTGGGCTCCTTTGGCCCCAGAAACTTCCTTTGCTTTTCTTTAACTCACAGCAATTGATTTGTTAGAGTTTCTATTAATATATTTAATACTTAACAATACTGATAAGGAAGCCTCAATGATGCAGGTAATAGAGTGATAAGCAAATTTAAGCAGTAAGGCAAGAAGTCATTGGTTATTTGCTTTCTGCTGTTCCAATAACCACATTCATTTCCTATTAGCCAAACTAAAAATAACAGAGTAAAGAGAAAGAATATTTTTCATATAGTTATCAGAGGCCCACAGAACCCAGAGCCACAGAACAATCACTGCACACCATGTAGTGGAAGGCACTACTTTACTTACCTAGTGGAAAGAGGCACTAGGATTCAAGACACACACAGCTAGAGGTAGGAATACAAACCTGGTCACTCCCAGCAGAACTCTATCCAGTCTGTGCTCCTGTCACCCTCTGGTTCATTTAAAGCATTAATGTAACCACTCAAAATTCATATAACAAAGCAATATGTTCATTCAAAGCAGTATGTAACTAACAGAACAGCTTAAACCAAAAGCTATTGGGTTAGAAAAAAATGGGTTACAGAAAATGGATTGGGGAAACGGGTTAGGGGAAAAAACATGAGAGACAAACCCAAGTTTTTGGGCCCTAATTTTTTTTTTTTTTTTTTTTTTTGAGACAGGGTCTTGCTGTGTTGCAGTGGTGCAGTCATGGTTCACTGCAGCTTTGACTTCCTGGGCTCAAGTGATCCTCAACCTCAGCCTCCTGAATAACCGGGACTACAGGCACATGTTCACCACACCCAGCTCGTTTTTAAAATTATTTTTTGTAGAGATGGGGTCTTGCTATGCTGTCCAGGTTGGACTTGAATGCTGGGTTCAAGCAATCCTCATGACTTAGCTTCCCAAGGTGCTGGGATTACAGGTGTGAGCCACCATGCCTGGTCAGGCCTAAATCTTACACATTTTGTGGAACTCTCTTTAAGGATAGAAAAAAATTAGGTATGAAACAAATATTTATTAAAGGTTACAAAAGAACAGTTTTCAAAGACTTTCTGCAAATCAGAAAATCCAGAAAAAATATTTCATTTATTAACCTCTGATACACCTTATACTACTTCTACTGTAATTTTTGCTGCACATGACAACATTCTTTTTTTGTAGAGATGGGGGTCTCACTATGTTGCCCAGGCTGGTCTTGAACTCCTGACCTCAAGCAATCTTCTTACCTCAGCCTCTCAAAGGAATTACAGGTGTGAGTTACTGTGCCTGACCTTTAACAACTTTTATATCACTATTTTGGCAAGAATAGTGTGCAAATTCAGTCTTTCCACCATTGTGAGGGAAATATTATTAGCCAATATTTATAGTTACTGATAGTTTAGAAAACTTTCAGCTTCAAACTCCATTATTAGTAATGACATATATATTTTTAGAATTCTCATCAAATCTAAAAACACTGTAGTTCCTTTTTTATATATAAGCTGTAATTTTTCTGCCATTTCAAGTTTTCTTGTGTAGTGACTTATTTTAAATGTTAATGCCCACTAACAAATGTGACACTGATGTTTTTTTATGGTGAATTAGGAGTGTATATTATCTTCGCTGATATCAGATTTCATGCCATGTCAGCAAGAAATTAATAAAAGCCTAAGCAAGAGCGAAGACTATGGCCCAGCAAAGGAAGAAGTGCCCTTTGGCTGGAGCATGGTGTAAAGGGAGATCTAGAGGGGACATAAACTAAAAAGGTGTGTTAAAGCCAGGTTGGACATGAGTTGTAGTACCAAATGCTGTTGGTGGCTGAGGATAGACTATCATGTCTCAGTTAAAGAATTAAGAAAACTGTTTATGGATTACTGAACACATGAAAGGAGTGTAGGGTCAGGAGAATTTTCAATAGAGTCAGACAAACCTCTGGATTCCGTCTCTACCCTGACTGGCATGTGAGGCCTCCCCAACAACCAGTAATGGGAGTGACTGCAAGCTGCCTAAAGAGACCTCACTAAACCCAAGTGAATGTGTCATCAACATCAACTCAACTAGCCCTTAGCTGTATTTCAAAAATGACATGTTTACTCTAACTCTACCTGGCAAGGGGGGAAACATGAGGCATCTGAAGTTGGAATCAAAAAGGAGAATATTCTGAACTAATTGGATAAAATGTCTTACTTTTGCAAATTTTACAAGTACATATGGCCACATGAAGACACTACTGGGACCCCACCTAGAGTCTTGGTGTGACACATGTAAAGGAGAAGTCCCAAAGCTTAAGCATCAATAGCTTCGATGTAAATCCTCTGCTTGGAGCCAGATGCCTGGGTTTGAAACTTAGCTGTGTAACTGTACAGAAGTTACCTAATCTTTCTGGGCCTCAGTTTCCTCATTTGTGAAGTACTAACAATAGTATCTACCTCATAGGGTGGTTGAGAGGATTGATTTATATATGCAAATAGCAATAACAGTGCTTAGCACATATTAAAGGCTTTTTATTTTAGAACAAGCTTCTCCAACTCACATCTCAAAGGCTGCATGCAGTCCAGGATGGATTTGAATGCGGCCCAACATAAATTTGTAAACCTTTTTTTATTTTTTTGAGACTGAGTCTCACTCTGTCACCTAGGCTGGAGTGCAGTGGCGCCATCTAGGCTCACTGCAAGCTCCGCCTCCCGGGTTCACACCATTCTCCTGCCTCAGCCTGCCTAGTAGCTGGGACTACAGATGCCTGCCACCACGCCTGGCTAATTTTTTGTATTTTTAGTAGAGAAGGGGTTTCACCGTGTTAGCCAGGATGGTCTCGATCTCCTGACCTCGTGATCCTCCCATGTCAGCCTTCCAAAATGCTGGGATTAGCGTGAGCTCAAGCCACCAGGCGTGAGCCACCATGCCTGGCCAAATTTGTAAACATTCTTAAATTATGAGTTTTTTTGTGAATTTTTTTTTTTAATAGCTCATCAGCTGTTGTTAGTGTTGGTGTATTTCATGTGTGGTTCAAGACAATTCTTCTTCCAATGTGGACCAGAGAAGCCAAAAGATTGGACACCCCTGTTTTAGAAGTATATTAACAATAGATCACATTTGTATAGCATTCTTCATTATAATGTGATTCATCTGATCCTTTCAATATTTCCACAGTTTGGTTATCCTTGTTTCTGTTTTTCAGATGAGAAAATCCAGGTCACAGGATTTTAAGCAATTTGCCTCCCAGTATGTTTTAGATTTCTCTCCTTGGAGCTTTTTTGCTTACCTCTTTTATTGTACAAATGATATGGTAACATGATAATGTATGTATTTATCCCCATCCTCCACTCAGGCATAATCACTGATGGAAAGGCCAGGGTCTTGTCTGACTTCAAATCCCTAGGGCCTGTTAGTGGGCAATCAAAGCAAGTTTATGCCTTATATGCCTATATTTCTTTTTTTCTTTTCTTTTCTTTCTTTCTTTTTTTTTTTTTTTTTTTTTTGAGATGGAATTTCACTCTTGTTGCCCAGGCTGGAGTGCAATGGTGAGATCTTAGCTCACTACAACCCCCACCTCCCGGGTTCAAGCGATTTTCCTGCCTCAGCCTCACAAGTAGCTGGAATTACAGGTGCCCGCCACCACACCTGGCTAATGTTTTGTATTTTTACTAGAGATGAGGTTTTGCCATGTTAGTCACGCTGCTCTCAAACTCCTGACCACAGGTGATCCATCTGCTCAGCCTCCCAAAGTACTGGGATTACAGGCATGAGCCAACACACCCGGCCAAATGCCTATATTTCTTAAAGGACTAGTCCTTATTTCTACCACCTGGCTTCATCTATAAACTCCGTGGATGCGTCTTTCAAGATATATCAATATGATCCTCTCTAGACATGCTAATGGTAATAATTGTTTGCAATTCCCATTCTTTTCTTAAAGAATGAGGCTGTCTTTTACATTATGGGGAAAACATGTCCAGTTTCTGACTATATTAAAGCATGGCAACTACTTGAAATGGGGAATTAAAAAACAGTTCTTCCCTTTAACACAAGCCAGTGGAGAGAAACAGAGCATGCTGGAACTAAAGTCATCTCCACATCTTTTGCTGGCCTTCTTCTAATAGCTGGAATTTCCTTTGGAAATCATTTATTATAGGTATCTACTATTCTTAGAGCACACTTATTGGCTGTAATTTCTTGCCAGTTTGCAAGTTACTCGTAATGTTTTCCACCATCAAGAATCCCTGTTGTGGTTTATTTTGAATGGACTTATTGCCCAGTTCCACTGGAAAACTTTTATGATGGAATTTGTAGCTACTTGATTATGTTTTTCCACATGTTTTATGTATTTAAAGCTCCTGGGGATTAGTGTATAGAAAACATGTGGATTTGGTTTGGGCTCTGATTTTTACTCATTTTCTCTGCAGGATTCCTTCAACCTACACAGTGACCAACCAGGTTGTGCTGCAGCCTAATCAATCAGGAATCTGAATAAAAATAAAACTGGAAAGTCCTCCTTTCCAATCAACAACTTCCACAGTTTACCTTAATAATCTTTTGTAGATGCTACAAAGCTGTGGTATCTCAGTTGTGTGAGAAAGCAAAACAAAACAAATTGAACTGGGCTCTTTTAAGAGCCCAGAAGATTAGAATTTAAATGTTCTGATTTTCTTTGTCTTTTTTTTTTTTAACACACTATCAGCCTATTGAGAAATTATTCCAGATTTACAAACTGAATAATAATAAAATTATATGACTGCTTTTCAAACTAAGAAAACTAGGTTTGCAGACCCTAAAATTGAGCTACTGTTTGCCCCAGCAATCCCATTATTGAGTATATACCCAAAGTAAAATAAACAGTTCTATCAAAAGACACATGCACTCACATGTTCATCACAGCACTATTCACAATAGGAAAGACATGGAATCAACCTAGGTGCCCAATAACAGTGGACTGGGTAAAGAAAACGTGGTATATATACACCATGGAATACTAAACAGCCATAAAAAGAAAGAAATTATGTCCTTTGCATTGACGTAGATGCAGCTGGAGCCCATTATCCTAAGCAAATTAATGCAAAAACAGAAAGGCAAATACTATGAGTGGGAGCTAAACATTGATTACACATGGACATAAAGATGGGAACAACAGATACTAAGGATTACTCGGGGGAGGACATGGGCTGAAAAACTATTGGGCATTATGCTCACTACCTGAGTCACAGGATCATTTGCACCCCAAATCTCTGCATCATGCAATACACTCATGTAACAAACCTGCACAAACCTGAATCCAAAATAGAATTTGCAAAAAATAAATAATAAAATTTGGTTTTCTCTTTAGATCTTTCTGGTGAAAGATTCAGGTAATCAGAGTTGTCCTTGGATGAAGACATCCCCAAAATGTGTTTGATAGTTCTTCAAGGAGCATATCTCTCCCCCTCCTTCTATATTATATTATATTATACTATATTATATTACATTACATTATATTTTTTGAGACAGAGTATTACTCTGTTGCCCAGGCTGGAGTACAGTGCTGCGATCCTGGCTCATTGCAACCTCTGCCTCCTGGGTTCAAACAATTCTTGTGCCTCAGCCTCCTGACGTAGCTGGGACTACAGGCATGCACCACCATGACCAGCTAATTTTTATAATTTTAGTAGAGACGGGGTTTCACCATGTTGGCCAGGCTGGTCTCAAACTCCTGGCCTCAAGCAATCTGCCTGCCTTGGCCTCCCAAAGTGCTGAGATAACAGGCGTGAGCCACGGCACCTGGCCCTTCTTTACTATTTTATTTTTACCTCCATGCAAATGTAAGAACTTTTGTTATTTATCTGATATTTAACAGTGAGCATTGATAGAAAGACTTTTGAGCAGGTGAAAATCACTGACTGAAAATGGAAAGTTAACATGTGAAATGGAAATTAGCAAGGTAACAGCAGTAGCAAAAAAGATATAAATAAGAATGGTTTCAACACTTGTTATGTCTTCACATTTTTTGAATCCTTACTAGTCTTCACCGATCCACATAAACTCCTGAAGAAGCCTAGAAATAAAGGATAGGACGCTACTCACACTCCTTCTTCCACTCCAATAATGGGAGAGAAGAAAAGAAAAGAAAAAAATACCTTAGACAATTAGTCACAAAGGAATTGACCATTTTTTTTAGAGAAGATGACCCCATTTCCTATAAATTTTTTAAAAAGGAAACTTTCTTCACTATTAATGGAAAGTTACAGCCACTTAAGGAACTTAAAATTTTGAATATATCATTTGGGAGAACTTTAATGAGTAGGAATGTCTTACTCATTGTTCCATGAGCTTGCTATTAATAGCTATAATTCAAGTGCATCACAAAGGTTTCAAGGATGCTCATCCACTGGGAGTTAGGTCCTATTTTTCTTGTACACTGAAACAGGTAATTAATTAATAGCCAGGAGGACATGAGGTAAAAGATACAAAACATTATTTGAAATTTTTAATTTTTATTACTCTGCCCATCCTAGCATTCTCAACCTTTCTCATTTTCTTCAGTCACTCATAATTAGTAATTCTGAACTCCTTGCGGAACAGCTGACAGTCTCTTAGGAAGGGTCTTACAGGAAGGAGAGTGGAGTTAGTAGAACCAGACTTTGAATATCACCCTTTTGGGACAGCAAAGTGTCCCAGGTACCAGCCCATTATGTGCAACTCCTGATAACCTGAGCAGAAGGAAACAACTGGAACCCATGAGTTAATGGGTGCAGCACACCAACATGGCACATGTATACACGTGTCACAAACCTGCACGTTGTGCACATGTACCCTAGAACTTAAAGTATAATAAAAAATAAATAAATAAATAAAGTTGTGATAAATTCTCTTTACAATGGAGGGTCAACAAAAGAAAAAACAAGCCCATAAACTTTCCTCAGACAGAATGTAAAGTGATGCAAGACTCGCCTCAACCAGTTCTACGGTATCATTTAGCTGAGGGAGGATAATATAGACCTGTTTTCAAAGGTTGGTGAAGAGCCAGCTCAGTCCCATGGTTAGAGTTCATATTCTATAACCCTCAGGTGTTTCGTTTAGTTCAATAAATTTACTGAAGGCCAATTATGTGTTGATAACCAGAGCTGATACAGTAAATAAGATACAGTTCCTTTCTGCTAAGAGCTTGGCAGTTGATCACCTGATGAGCTGAGTCTTGAATTCTTCCCAACGTGACTGTCAATGAACCATGTTCACTTGGAGCCTTTCGCTTCTGAATGTGAAATAGATGCAGTTTCTTACTTGACTAATTATATGTCTTATTCCTCTTTTTGGGTTATTTGTTGTCTGGGGGTGGGGCAGTTATCGAATGTTTATTCTAAGTATGTGCATTCATTTATTGCCATTCTACGTAAGCATACTTTCTTTTCATGCCTCTCATCCTTAAGATTTTATCCTTGGCTTTTTCCAAATCTCATTCTGCTGGTAATTTCTTTCTCCCTTTCTCTTGGGTTTTGACGTATGTCTCTCTTTCTCCCTTTTTGTTGTTAACAGTAAACATATTTGAAGGCAGGAGGGCCTAATTGCAAAGCTAAAATTAAGGTTAAAAAATTAAAATATTTAACAGACATTAAGTACAAACTAAATGAAATATTTTGTTGATAGAATGGGGTGGGGAGATTTTGATAGTTAACTTTCACCTGTAAAGATTTATCTCTTTTTAGAAAATCTGAAGTTTGCTTCAGATTTAGAAAATATAAGCATGTTTAATTGTTAGAACCATTCATTTTTGCTATCTTTCGAACCTCTGGCTTTTATTTTTAATTTTAGAGTCACACACACACACACTTACACTACACATGCACAACTTTGTTGTATAAAGGAAACATCTCTTCAATGCCTGTGAAATAAAATACCAATTCTGAGTCCACCTCTTCAACATTTCTCTCCCTTCCTCCCTGACCCTGTCTGCTTCCATTTAATTGTTTTTTTACCACTCTGTACTTCCGGTGACACCCATGTGCATGATCTTTCCCCACTGCTACACTCTTCTGAAGCCTACCTTGCCTTTAACATCGATCTCTTTCTTGGATTGTATGAAACATTTTGACATTTGAGCAGAATAATAGTTAACAATAACAATGGCAACCATTTGCCTTGCTCTGCACTAGACACCACGATGCATTATCTTATTTTGTCCTCCTGATAGCCTTATAAGGGCGAGGAAATATAGGTTTTAAAACTTGCTCAAATTCACAAACTAGCAAATGTAGAAGTAGAATTGGATCTAAAGTTTACAGAACCCCAAGTTGCATGTTCCAAACCTAAAGAAAGAATCTCTGAAATAAACTGAAGGTGTAAAGACTTCTAGGTGAGAAGTAAGGGGAGAATTAATGGAAATTGGGAGGAGGGAAAAGTGGTAGAAAAAGTATAGTGATGGAATTGACAATACTTGATATTTAGTTGAATATGAAATCAGAGAAAGCAGTTAAATGAAATGCCATTGTTAGTTGCCTTGGTAACTAGGACAATGGGAGTTCTGTCCAAAGCCATCACCTTCATTGCTGGAATCTGAGCCAAGGAGAATACAGACATTTATTTTGAAATAATAGCTTAAGTATAACCTATGGCATTATTCCTCTGAGTAATGGAGGTTTGTCCCTGGCAGCCCTTCTGCCATGAATATTCAGATCTAAGCCTGATCTTATTTCTAAGGGCAGCAGAGGGCAGACACTGCCGAGACCAAAGAAAGCAATGGTCGGCTTTGAATTTCAACATAGGTATTTTTGAAGTCTATGGTGAGATGATAATCTCAAAAGAAGTCTTTTTTATTATTATTATTTGTAAGATCCTGGCTTAATGATCACTAAACTGGTTTTTCCAGAATTTCCAAATCTAGGCTTTGAATATTAAGTCATATACAGAGGACTAAAGCACAACCTCCACAACAGAGGTTGCAGTTGTGGAGGTTGCTCAAGCAGTCTTCCCACCTTAGCCTCCCAAGTAGCTGGCACTTATAGGTGCCTGTCACCACAACTGGCTAAGTTTTGTATTTCTTGTAAAGGTGGGGTTTCACCATGATGCCCAGGCTGGTCTCGAATTCCTTGGTTCTCCCTCCTAGGCCTCCCCAAAGGCATGAAGATTTAATATAACTACACATTAGGGAAGGATACGGCTATGACATAAGTGAGAGCAATTCCTATGAGGGAGGTAAAGGAAATAAAAGTCCTTTCTATATCTAAGGGGAGGAGTTGAGTCTGGTGGGAGAGGAGAATGAGAAGAAGGACAGAGAGAGCATGTGAGCATGATGAAGCGTGAAGACAAGAACAAAAGCTGACCAATTTGGGGAGTCTAGTCCATGCTCTACTGCTGTCTTACAAAGGTGAAGAGGGACTTATTGATGATAGTCACAGTGGTAGAAGAACCCCAATCGCTTTGGAATAACCCCAAAGCCAGAGGATTTGCTCCTTCTTTCCTATGGCATGGCCCCTTCAGGAATACTTGCATTTAGCATCATTCTAGAGCAACACGGCAACCTGGAAATATAGCAGTGGATGATTAAACATTAAGCCAATGTTAAAGAAGGGGTTTAAGTATATGGGCCTGAGATACTATTCTTGATTTCCAGGGCCTATATTTGGAGTGCAAGAGTTCTTGAAGTTTCTGCATGCCCTGGAAGTAATGTGGATGTGGTAAGAGAACTGGAAGAGACCAGAGATCAGGAAGCAGAGGCTGAAGAGTGAGCAGAACACCAGCACTAGAGGCCACAGCTAAGAGCTCAGCAGGGGAGAAGTATAGAACCTGAGAGAATAGATGAACTCAGCAGTGCCTTGTGGTATGAACACAGGCTCAGCATGTTTGTGACCAAATGGGTGCAACCAGACCACAGCAGGGGCCACCAGGACAGGGGAGGGTGGCAGACCAGGTGCTACTTCATGCAGCTGGTCACTGAGCCTGCTTGAGACATTAAATCTGAGAAGACAAGTAGAAAGAAGAAAAAGGTGAAGACTGTATGTATTCAATAGGCACTTATTTAACCAGGGAAATGAGTATAGAATTTAATTGGAAAAACTAATAAATGTAAAATGGCAAGCAAAAGAGGCAGAAGGCCCTGTGAGGTGGTCCTAATGAGTCAGTCCAGTTAAGTTACAGAGAAATAAATTTACAGTTTTCTGAATCAGAATCACAGTGGGTCCACTTTGACCTCTCCAGTCTAGATTGCCTCAAATCAACTCTGTATTTCATGGTGTGGTACCCAGATTTTTGTTGTTAACAATAGGGACTATCTGGAAGTTTCCTATTTTAACTGTTTTTTTAATTGATGTGGAATTTAACTTAGATGTTAAGTTCCAAAATTAATAAAACTTCATTCACTAACACCTGTGTGCTTTATAAATGTGGATCCTTGGGGCAAAGCTCCACTTGCTCCATCATAATTACATGGGCAGAAATAGGGAATATAAAATGAGAAAAAAGGCTGGGAAGGCAACCTGATAAATTTTTTAAAAATAAAATTTTTATTTTAGAATAGTTTTTGAGTTACAGAAAAATAGTAATGGTAGTACAGAAAGCTTTCTTATACCCTACACCCAGTTCCTTTGTTATTAAAGTCTTATATTAGTGTGGTGCATTTCTTACAAAATTAATGAACCAATATTAATACATTGTAATTAGCTGAAGTTCATACTTTACTCATATTGTCTTAATTTTCATTTAGCATCCCTTTTTTCTGCTCCAGAATCCCACCTAAGATAGTGGGTTATGTTTAATTGTCATGTCTTCTTAGTTTCCTCTCAGCTGTGACAGTTTTTCAGACTCTCCTTGTTTTCAAAGACCTTGTCAGTGTTGAGGAGTACTGGTCAGGTATTTTGTAGAAAATCCTTCAACTGGAATTTGTCTCACATTTTTCTCATGATTAGTCTGGGTAAGGGTTTCTGGAGATCACAGGGCAGTAAGGGTACCATGTTCATCACAGAATAGTAAGGGTATATGTGTCAATATGACTTATCATGACTTATCACTGTTGGTGTTGATCTTGGTCACCAGGCTGTGGCAGGGTTTGTCAGGATTCTCCACATAAAGTTACACTCCCCCCAACTTTATTCTACTGTGCTCTTTGGAAGGAAGTCTCTATGCACAGCCTGCACTTAAGAAATGGGGAATTATGCACCACTTCCTTGGGGGTGACGTTTGTACATAAAATGAGTTCATTTTTGACACACAAAGTTTGAGAAGTCTTGGAAATACATAGTGGAAGCTCTCTGTGGGTGTTTAATATGCAAAATTATTGTTCCACAGAGAAATCAGGACAGGGATGGAGAAAGAGAGAGTAGAAAACAAGAGCATCCGAGAAATATAATATTCAGCAGTACCTAGATGAGGCACCTGAAGGAGAGAGGTGAAGGGAGAAATCTGTGGGGAAAATGGGACAACTGGTAATGAAGTATCCAGGAAGCCAAGGGAAAACAAACTCAAAAGGGGAGGACAGCTAGTTATACAAAATGTTATAAATAAAAAAAATAAAACCCAGAAAACTAAATAAATTTATGCATTTGGTAACTAATAGGTTAATCATTGTCTTTTATTATTTATTAGTTGTGTGCCCCTATCAATTAATAAAAACGGGAGCATACTCTTTTGAGCTTATGCCATTATCAACTCTTAGCTATTCCCAAGGTTGGCATGCCCATCCCCCCATTAAACTCTGGTCATGTTTTATCCTGGCTTTACAATGAATTATTTGTTATTGTCATTACAAATCGGAACTTTCTGGTATCCAATGGAATAAGGGCATTCCTGCTGTAGAGAAATGACAGCATGTTTTTGCAATCTTGAGTGACCTTTATTGAAGTTTAGAGATACTTGAGAAAAACAATAGAATGAGGAAAATGCAGAGGTATAGCCAGCATCATACATTTTGAGAGTGGTCCTTGGGAACTCTGCATACAAATACCACACACACCAGCAGAAAGAAAAACAAGTGCAGTGGAAAAGGCAATGGAATGGAGTGTGGAATGTACTCTAGCCCTACCCGCATTTGTCTTCACGCTGCACAGTCTGTGGAGACTCTTCCCTTCTTTGGATTTGCTGCCTCATCCATAAAGTGAGCAGACTGGGATACCCTGTCCCTATAGTTCTGTTCATTACAGTACATGATCTGAGGTGTTTATTTTGCTGCTGTTGTTGTTGTTGTTTTATTTGTTTGTTTGTTTTTGAGACGGAGTCTCGCTCTGTCGCCAGGCCGGAGTGCAGTGGCGCAATCTTGGCTCACTGCAAGCTCCACCTCCCGGGTTCAAGCGATTCTCCTGCCTCAGCCTCCCCAGTAGCTGGGACTACTGGCGCCCACCACCGCACCCAGCTAATTTTTATATTTTTAGTAGAGTGGGGTTTTCACCATGTTGGCCAGGATGATCTTGATCTCTTGAAATCTGAAATGTATTTGATTTGGTATTGGTTAAACCTGAGATGTAAATGTTCTATTCAATATATCATTAAGCATTTTCTTCTTGAACTAAATACTTCTTCCTTATTTTCCTTTTATTTGATTTTTATTTACTAGCAGCCCAATACCGTTGAACTAACTACTTTTTAGCAAAAGGAGAAAAGCACATTTATACTTCTGTAAAGTTTCTTTCTTTATCTAGTCAATATTATACTGAGAGCCTCAAGTCTTTGGAAAACATTTCACAGAGACTCACATTAGAATTTGACTCTTTTAAGGCACAGTAGAAGCTATGAATTCTAAGCCAAATATTTGTGATCACACATAAAACCAAAACCAAAAGGAAATTAAATGTTTTAGGGCCTTGTTTTCTAAGGCCTGCTCTTGGATTGATAGTTGGTAGCTGAAGGGAAGGGCAATCCTGGAAATGAAAACTGTCATTGGGAAGAATAATTTAGGCCTTTAACATATACATTTGTATAAGAAGCATTCTGTAGAATTCTGATAAATGTAATGTGTGTAAATCACCCACTGCTATCTTGGCTTATGGTAATCACTCAGTATTCTCAGCATTTAACAAAATAAGGTTTAGCTTTCATTGGGCCCTTATTAACTAAATTAGCTATGATCAGCCAAAGTATTTTTCTTTTTCTTTCAGTGGAATGTTAAGGCACCAGTGATTTTTTTTCAATCTGTGGGTTTTCAGGAGAACTATGTACAAGTTTTTGTAATTTGGGGTGATTTTTTAAATTTACTAGTGAAGATAATATTTATAGGGAACATGTGCTTTGAAATTTAGCTTTCTTTTACAGAAATTGTACTGTGGAGAAAGATTTCCTTCAAAGTTGATTTCAACAACCCCAATTCTGTGAAAACTACCTTGCCTGTTCTGGATAGAAACTTGATTTCTACCCAGTTTATCGGGTGTTAGAAAGAAACAAGTCCAGACAGACGCTTATGACATGCTGTACTTACTTGTTTTCAGGTCTCTATCCCATAGACTGGAACTCGTGCGTCCCGGGAAAAGATATTGTGTCTTCAGCTGGCACCTTACTTATAAGGTGCTCAACATATATTAAAATAACAAACTTCAGCTTCCAAATATAAGGATAAAACCAATTCTAAAATCCACATTTTAAGGGGACATTGGGTGGGAGTGGTGGATAGTGTTTGTGGTTAAACATTCTCCAAATCTCCTTCACCACCACAACCACCGCAAGTAAAATCTGTGTACAGGTAAACAAAGCTTCAAGGGAAGTCTGTTTGGCCCTCCTTCCTCCCAGATGGTCTTAGACTCCTCCCACATGGCAATTTTGGAGCTGACACTGCAGAGTTTTATTTGGAGGCTTCATGTTTCTAGCAAGTGTTCCATTTATGTTGACTTTTTATTCATAAGCTTTGAGAATATCTATTCCTAGAGCCTACATTCATTCTATTTTTCAAAAACAAATACACTAGCATTCCTGCATACTTACTGTTTTATCCCCTTTAGAGGTGAGCCCCTTATACACTAGAAGCAGCAATTTTATTCCATTTTATGCCAGCCCTGTTCATTCTGTAAGCTAGTATGATGCTTTTTTTTTTTTTTTTTTTTTTTTTTTTTTTTTTTTTCATACTGAAAGCTCAATAACCAGTTTGAGATAGACCTATATGCACACACAACCTACTGGAATTCTAACCTCATTGCTTTATAGAAAATAAATTCCTCAAACTGCTCTGGGTTATTTAGTGGCCAGTGAACACTATGATCTATACTGATCATCTGAAGAAACTTCTGTGTGTAGATATCAATAAAATACGTGTCAAGAATGGAATTCAGACTATATTTTTCACGTTGTCTCAGGAACACACAATTCTGCCAAAATGAGTAAGTGAATATATGAATGAATGATTAAAACCTTATAAAGTATAATTGTATTATATTGAGCATCCAGTATACACAGTAACCAAGCTAGGCATTTCTTTTACATTTTTTTTTTTTTTTTTTGGATACGGAGTCTAGCTCTGTTGCCCAGACTGGAGTGCAGTGGCACGATCTCAGCTCACTGCAACCTCCACCTCCCAGGTTCAAGCAATGCTGTTGCCTTGGCCTCCTGAGTAGCCAGGACTACAGGTGTGTGCCACCACGCCCAGCTAACTTTTGTGTTCTTAGTAGAGACGGGGTTTCACCATGTTGGCCAGGCTGGTCTGGAACTCTTGACCTCAAGTGATACAGCCGCCTCAGTCTCCCAAAGTGCTTGGATTATAGGTGTGAGTCACCACACCCCACTTCAAGCTAAGCATTTTATACTCATTATTTCTGATCCTTTAAATAACTCTTTATTGGTACTCCCATTTGTAGATGAAGAGACTCAAGAGAAGTTATATAACTTTCCTTCAACTAGTAAATGGCAGACCTAGGTTTAGAATACATGAACTGCAAAATCCTCATTCTTTTCATTACATAACTAGTTTCCTAAGATGAAGGTTGTCACTGGTTCCCTTGAAATAAAACCTTACAGCAGATATCTAACAATTTTCCCAAAGGATTATTTTAATAGTGACTTGTCAATATCACATTAACTCCATAAATTATCATTATGACTGTTTGATTGCTGTTCAAGGTGACAGGTTCTTTTCTCCCCTATGTTAATGTATTCCTTAGCGATAATGTCTGTAGACTGTAGACAAACTCCTGTGCCCTTGTACTTCCCATCTGATAAACAGTAGTGTGGCAAAAAGCCTTCAAACACACACAGTGCATCTTGTCATTGAGATTTTTAAGAACATTTGAAGGTAACAAACATAAAAATAAGATAGAGAATATAACATTAGCATGAATCATAAGATACATCTCATGATTTCAGAGACGTGGCCTGTGTATCTCCTTTATTTCAGAACACTTGGCAGGCATCCATTCATTCTCTTTTGACTTCTTGAGAGGAACATGTTTGAAGCATTTGCCTTCCCTATTTTCAAAAAAAGTAATATTCTGTGTTTTACAAATTATGCTTCCACTTTAGACATTCGTTCATATTTTAACTTCCTTTTCTTAAGATGCTACAGTTCTGGGAACCTTGAATAAGGAGGAAGCAGACTTTAGGTGTCACTTTTCCACAAGTGATTATTGCTGTGCTTTTTCTTCTCGTGGAGGAAATTCAGAAGATGCAGTACTTTTTTCCCCAATCATTGATTAAGACACTTTGCACCATTTATTGATCTATCACCAACTTTAATGTCTAGAGATGGAAAAGGCTTATAAGGACACCTGCATCAATCATCGTAAGTGTAGGCGGAAACACTTCCATTTATGTTTTACTCCACACTAGACATCATATAAGTGCTTCACAAGTATTCAGTTTGTTATTCAAGTAATCTTATTTCCCCCGTTTTGTGGATAAGGACAAGGAAGTTGTGTGGGTTCCAAGTAACTTGTCAATGGCAACATGGTTAGCAAGTTGTAGAGCCCGATTTTATTATGGTGATGGAATATCAGGAACTATATTTTTATTATTTGTTTATTTTTTCCCACAAAGAATCATTACTAACATTTGCCAAACCTCTAAAATACATAATTAGAAGTTGGTTTACGCACACAAGCATGCAATTACTGGTTATACTTAACACTGGTAGAGAGGAAGAAGACATACTTTTAACAACCATGTTTCACAGAAAGTATCAAAATGCTACTGCTGTCCCTGGAAATTAAAGAAATAGTCCTTTGGCAGATCAAAATTCAATGTTAAGCATAGAAAAGAGGTTGGACAAGCCCTGCGTACCTCTCCTCTAACATATCTAAATGATTCCATTTTTAGATAAGTTGGACACATGCCAACTTGTCAATGCAATAAAAAAGCATTATGTTCTTCAATGGCGATGCAATTTTTCTATCATAAACCATGATGTTCTTAAGAATAGGGCCTGATTACTAATTACTTGCTGAAAGAACAGCTCAACGTCATAACATTAACTTCTATAAACACACACACACACACACAAATTTGGTAGATATTTTCTAATGTTCGAATGTACAATTCCAAGTCACTCTTCAGATAAATCAATTGATTCTGCTAGTTTGGTAAATTTTGCAGCTAACTCTTGGCAGGTCCATCAGACTAGAGTGCAGTTTAAACCAGATATTCTAAAGAATTGTGAATATATGAGTGAGAGATATTGAACATCTCTCAGATTACTAGTACTACCCAGTATTGAACTCTCTGGGCTAAAATATTTGCCGTAATGTTTTATGATACATGTCACAAATCATTTTCTGTAGAGGACCAGGCAGGAACTGTATTAGTTAGGCTAACCTGCCCTTCCTCCCTAGGTCTGAGGAGTGGACATTGATGTCATCAAGGAATCTCTCTGAGTAGTGAGATTATGGGTGATCCTTACTGTTTATTATATAGCTTTTTCTACCCTTCGTTAACTTTCTTCACTTTTTTTTTTTTTTTTTTTTTGAGACGGAGTTTTGCTCTAGTCACCCAAGCTGGCATGCAATGACATAATCTTGCTTCACCACAACCTCCGCCTCCCGGATTCAAGCGACTCTCCTGTCTCAGCCTCCCAAGTAGCTGGGATCACAGGCGCCTGCCACCAGGTCTGGCTAATTTTTGTATTTTTAGTAGAGACAAGGTTTTGCCATGTTGGCCAGGCTGGTCTCGAACTCCTGACCTCAGGGGATCCACCTGCCTCGGCCTCCCAAAGTGCTGGGATTACAGGCATAAGCCACTGCACCCGACTCCTTTCTTAACTTTCTAAAATGAAAAAATGTATTTTTATAATCAGAAAAAAAACTTTTCGAAAAAATTCACCCAAGGCACATCACACATACATATCAAAACAACTAAATAGTTAAGCTACAGCAACCTTTTAGAGAAATTTTAATCTTACATCTTAGAAAAACCAGAGTTGTTCCTGCGACTATGACACACTCTTACTGCCCAGGAAATATCGATGGCACCAAGTGACAAGAACATGGGGATGCCTAACAGTGAAGTTCAGGCTTTGCAGTCACAGCGATATGATTTAAATCCTACATCACATCCTTGTTAGGTGTATGGGCTTGGTAAGTTAACCACTTTCTTCGGCTTTATGTCCTTTGATGGAAACAGAAACCAGTTACCTTCCAGAGTTATTGCAAGATTATGAAAGAACACATCATGCATTTTGTAGAGGGCCTGTCCCAGAATCAGGGCGTCACATGTAATAGATACGGCCGAAAGCAACGTTATCATCCTGTAGTTCTTTGTTCTGGGATACTTAGTACTGAAAGCTGAAAAGAGGGAGAGAGGAAGACTTATTTCACAAATATGTTGTAATGTTTTAGAAAAACAACAGATCTAACTGGATGTTGTGGGCCTCAAGAAAACCGAAAGACAGGAGGCTAATGTCATGTGACTCATGATGACAGAGCCTTGATCATGAAGCCCAGTGCCCTTTAGGCCAACGCCTTTGGTGGCAAGGTGACACCTTATTTTTATTTAGTATATTCAGAGAGTAAGATTCCTACAACTCTTTGAATTATTTTAGCCATTAAAGTCCAGAATAGTCAGTTAGAATTAGCCAAATAATACCATCATGGATACTATTTTTAACAAAGATGTCCTTTTTAAAATATGTGGTTTTTTTTGTTTTTTTTTTTTTTTTTTAATTACTACACTTTAAGTCCTAGGGTACCTGTGCACAACGTGCAGGTTTGTTACATATGTATACATGTGCCGTGTTGGTGTGCTGTACCCATTAACTTGTCATTTACATTAGGTACATCTCCTAATGCTATACCTCCCGCAGCCCCCCACCCCACAACAGGCCCCAGTGCGTGATGTTCCCCTTCTGGTGTCTAAGTGTTCTAATTGTTCAATTCCCACCTATGAGTGAGAACATGCGGTGTTTGGTTTTCTGTTCCTTTGATAGTTTGCTAAGAATGATGGTTTCCAGCTTCATCCATATCCCTACAAATGACACGAACTCATCCTTTTTAATGGCTGCATAGTATTCCATGGTGTATATGTGCCACATTTTCTTAATCCAGTCTATCATTGATGGACATTTGGGTTGTTTCCAAGTCCTTCTTATTGTGAATGGTGCCGCAATAAACATACGTGTGCACGTGTCTTTATAGCAGCATGATTTATAATCCTTTGGGTATATACCCAGTAATGGGATTGCTGGGTCAAATGGTATTTCTAGTTCTAGATCCTTGAGGAATCACCACACTGTCTTCCACAATGGTTGAACTAGTTTACAGTCCCACCAACGGTGTAAAAGTGTTTCTATTTCTCCATATCCTTTCCAGCATCTGTTGTTTCCTGACTTTTTAATGATCACCATTCTAACTGGTATGAGATGGTATCTCATTGTGGTTTTGATTTGCATTTCTTTGATGGTGAGTGATGATGAGCATTTTTTCATGTGTCTGTTGGCTGCATAAATGTCTCCTTTTGAGAAGTGTCTGTTCATATCTTTTGCACACTTTTTGATGGGGTTGTTTTTTTCTTGTAAATTTGATTCAGTTCTTTGTAGATTCTAGATATTAGCCCTTTGTCAGATAAGTAGCTTGCAAAAATTTTCTCCCATTCTGTAGGTTTCCTGTTCACTCTGATGGTAGTTTCTTTTGCTGTGCAGAAGATCTTTAGTTTAATTAGATCCCATTTGTCAATTTTGGTTTTTGTTGTCATGGCTTTTGATGTTTTAGACATGAAGTCCTTGCCCATGCCCATGTCCAGAGTGGTATTGCCTAGGTTTTCTTCTAGGGTTTTTATGGTTTTAGGTCTAACATTTAAGTCTTTAGTCCATCTTGAATTAGTTTTCGTATAAGGTGTAAGGAAGGGATCCAGTTTCAGCTTTCTCCATATGGCTAGCCAGTTTTCCTAGCACCATTTATTAAATAGGGAATCCTTTCCCCATTTCTTGTTTTTGTCAGGTTTGTCAAAGATCAGATGGTTGTAGATGTATGGTATTATTTCTGAGGGCTCTGTTCTGTTCCACTGGTCTATATATCTGTTTTGGTACCAGTACCATGGTATTTTGGTTACTGTAGCCTTGTAGTATAGTTTGAAGTCAGGTAGCGTGATGCCTCCAGTTTTGTTCTTTTGGCTTAGGACTGTCTTGGCAATGCGGGCTCTTTTTTCGTTCCATGTGAACTTTAAAGTAGTTTTTTCCAGTTCTGTGAAGAAAGTCATTGGTAGCTTGATGCGGATTTCATTGAAACTATAAATTACCTTGGACAGTATGGCCATTTTCATGATATTGATTTTTCCTATCCATGAGCATGGAATGTTCTTCCATTTGTTTGTGTCCTCTTTTATTTCATTGAACAGTGGTTTGTAGCTCTCCTTGAAGAGGTCCTGCACATCCGTTGTAAGCTGGATTCCTAGGTATTTTATTCTCTTTGAAGCAATTGTGAATGGGAGTTCACTCATGATTTGGCTCTGTTTGTCTGTTATTGGTGTATAAGAATGCTTGTGATTTTTGCACATTGATTTTGTATCCTGAGACTTTGCTGACGTTGCTTATCAGCTTAAGAGATTTTGGGCTGAGACGATGGGGTTTTCTAAATATACAATCATGTCATCTGCAAACAGGGACAATTTGACTTCCTCTTTTCCTGATTGAACACCCTTTATTTCTTTCTCCTGCCTGATTGCCCTAGCCAGAACTTCCAACACTATGTTGAATAGGAGTGGTGAGAGAGGGCATCCCTGTCTTGTGCCAGTTTTCAAAGGGAATGCTTCCGGTTTTTGGCCATTCAGTATGATATTGGCTGTGGGTTTGTCATAAATAGCTCTTATTATTTTGAGATCTGTCCCATCAAAATTTACTTGTTTTCTGTTTGATTTTAATTGCATCTCATAATTAAAAGAGGGAAGATTATCTTCCTGAGAATGTAAACATAGGTTAATGGGTATGCATAGTTTGACTGTTTTGCATAGATCCAAATATACCCATGTTTTCTATACATAATACAAAGTGTTTACAGTGATTTTCTCTGGGCTTGAGGGGATTTTTTACTTTTTTGCTTTTTTTCCTATGGTTTTTGGATTTTTTCCCCTGAGAATGAATTGTTTTTCTAAGAAGCTATGTATCTCATTCATATCCATGAAAATTAACCTAGAATGATTTGAATATTAGAAATTACCCCAAGCAAATCTTCTCACAAAATCCACTCCCCTTTATTTCTGGGCAGATGGCTGTGCTCTATTTCTCAACCTCCTCTGCTGCCAGATGTAGCCATAGGACTGTCTTTCCAATGAAATTGAAGTAGAAGTGATGAGTACAATCTCTGGGGATAGGTCTTAAGGAGATGGCATACCACCTCCAAGGGCTCTTTCCCATTCCTCCCACTGGATGTGGATGATGAAACAACTTTGGGTGATGATGGAGCCACAAGAGAGAAGGAACCCGGCTTCATTGATCACCACCTGCAAGAGAGCCACCCTCTGACCAGATATACCTTCCTTGGACTTTCATAATAGTGAAAAACAAACTTATATTGTGTTTTTGCTATTATGCATTTTGGAGTACATATGTTATAGTAGTATAATCCACTTTGGGTATTGTGAACCCCTACAGGTTTTCTTTAGTAGCATGAAATAGTATACATTCTCTATTAGATTAAAATTAATTTTAAAAAATCAGATCTACTAACTGCAAACCATTTGCATCACCAGCAAATATTTTCTGCCTTTTTAAAAAACTATTTGTCAGCCAGGCGCAATGGGTCACACCTGTAATCCCAACACTTTGGGAAGCCGAGGTGGGAGGATCATCTGAGGTCAGGAGTTTGAGAACAGATTGGCCAACATGGTGAAACCCCGTCTCTACTATAAATACAAAAATTATCCAGGCATGGTGGTGGGTGGCTGTAATCTCAGCTACTCGGGAGGCTGAGGCAGGAGAATTGCTTGAACCCGGGAGATGGAGGTTGCAGTGAGCAGAGATTGCACCACTGCACTCCAGTCTGGGTGACAGAGCAAGACCCTGTTTCAAAAAAAAAAAAAAATTGTCACTACAATGTACAGGCATTTATGATTTGTTTAGTATATGAAAACACCAATAAAATGCTGGTCTTAAAAAAAATGCTGGTCTTAGCTGAGGGTTACTGTTAGAGGTATGTTTTTCATGTGTGGGGAAATGCAATTGCTTCAATGAAAAAGTAATTGAAAACTCTACGATGCACAATTTAAATTTTTAGAATTTTTCAACTGAATTTTAACGTCACAACTTTTTTTTCACATATGAGAAAACTCTCTGTAAGATATTCTAAAATCTCCAAGGTTAAAATAGTTGTCATTTAATACAACTTCATGTACTTGAGGCCACAATGACGACATATCCTAAATACTGAGAAATATTACGTTTGAATTCCTGAAAACACATTGAGATCCATGAAGGATAGAAAGCAGATTTATCAACTAAATTAGACCTTGCACAGTGGAAAGCTGGCAACATTCTAGTTTTGGCATTGTGTTTTGTCTAAGATCCAGATATCATACTTTATTATACACTATATGTAACTCTCTACCTAGACTAGAGACAGACATCTTTAGCACATCTGTCTTTCATTACTCAAAGGAGCTAGTCCTGGGAAAGAATGATTATATTCCTTCATGCATATTTTCAAAAGCAAATTGATCAAAAATCTGGAATTTTACATTGTTTGCATCGACAGTTTTAATTTTTTATTCTCTTAAGATCTGAGTGCATGCTTTAAACAAAACTGCTTGCTACCGGAAGATGTGGATGTTTTGCTGGGAAGTACACTGCAAATTATGCCTAATAGCAAACAGACTGGGCTGCTGTTGACAAAGACAGACTCGGGTTTGGTTATTTCATGGTTGTGGTTGTTTATAAGGAAAGAAACAATTCTTAGACAGACTCAGGTTTGGTTATTTCATGGTTGTGGTTGTTCACAAGGAAAGAAACAATTCTTTTGGATTACAAATAATTTGTTTTGTTTTTTTTTTAGTTGACTGACAGACTCTAAAACAATAGTTAAGAATGTACTTTTAAATTATATAAGGCCTTTCCCCAGAACTTGACAAAACTTAAATATCACTAGCAATTTTAGTCAGTCAGATACTTCAAAAAGTGTTATTTACATTTAACAGATAGAAAATTAAAACTATTGTAAAAATTGTTTTGGCATTAACATTTTATAACAGGATTAGTAATTTATCCTGAGAATTCCAATCAAGAAATCTCCAGAGACCCAATCACCCTTGGGAAGGAGAAACACGGTTCCTTTCCCATTTGCCCTCTTTATTGGGTTATCATTTTCCTACAATTCCCTAGCATGGTATTTTAGTAACTGCTGGGTTCATTCGAAGGCTCATAAAGTAATAATGTCAATCAAAAGGATTAAAAACACTCTTCCCTTGGCTGTCATTCCTGCATGAATGAATTGCCTGTATGAATGTAATCCAAATTTGGAAATGGTGGAAGCCAGAAAAAATAAGAACCACTGAAAAAGAAAGTCAAGGGAAAAGCCAAGCTTGAGTGAGAACTTAACTTGTGATTTTGCTACAAAAATTTTTACTGGAGCATCTGGATAATTGTGAAAACAAATAGTTTTTCCTTTTAGGTCCCACTAGACATTGACTGGTGTCAGTGTCGAATTACATAAGGTTTTCCTTGTAAGGGCAGCTGCATACATTACTTAGGCAGGGTTTTCTTTTCTTTCTTTTTTTTTTTAACTATATATATATATTTTGTGCCTGAGCAGCTTTGTCTGGTGAAGTTTCTCAGAATAATATTTTGAAATGGATAAAGTAAAATAAAGTAAAAATGAGTATTCATTTTCTACTGCTGCTGTACCAAAATACCACAAATTTGGGGAATGAATACAAATTTATTTTACAGTTCTAGAGGTCAGAAGTCTGATAGTGGTCGCACTGGACTAAAATTAAGGTGTTGAGAAGGCTGCATTCCTTTTTGGAAGATCTAAGGGAGGCTGGGTTTCCTTGCCTGTCCAAGCTTCTCGAGGCCACCAACATTCCTTGGTTCATGGTTCCCTTTTTCATCTTCAAAGGCTGCAAAGGTGATCAAATCATTTCCATAGTCGTCTTTGATCACAGCTGGGAAAGGTTCTTTGCTTCTATAAACACATTAGATGAGCCCATCTGGGCGATTCAGTATAATCTCCCCACCTGGTGGAATCTCCCCAGCGGTTTCCTTAACCTTAATTATATTTGTACAGTCTCTTTTTGCCATTTATAAGATCATATTCACAGGTACTGGGGATTAGGGTTTAGATTTCTTTGGTGGCCATTGTTTTACCTAGTAGAACTATAGATAAAATAATTATGTGGAAATCAGTAATAAAACTATATTAAAAGCCAAATTTTTGATATAATAATAAATGTTCGTCTTTATTATCACGTTAAATAACAAGATCTAGAACAGATCTAACAATGTCCATATGTTCAAAACAGTGATGAACATAAATTATTTTTCTGCAATGACTGTAATGAGGTTTGAAAATATCTGTAATTAATTTCTATTGGTGATGGTCACAGAAATTGCTAATACTACTGTGGTTTGTTGTTTATATTCATAATTGTAGAAAATGCTAAATTTTGGCCAGGCGCGGTGGCTCATGCCTATAATCCCAGCACTTTGGGAGGCCTAGGCGGGCGGATCACCTGAGATCAGGAGTTTGAGTTCGAGACCAGCCTGACTAACATGGAGCAACCCCGTCTCTACTAAAAATACAAAATTAGGTGGGCGTGGTGATGCATGCCTGTAATCCCAGTCACTCCGGAGGCTGAAGTGGGAGAATCGCTTGAACCTGGTAGACGGAAGTTGTGGTGAGCGGAGATCGGAGATCGTGCCATTGCACTCCAGCCTGGGCGACAAGAGTGAAACTCAAAAGAAGGGAAGCGGGGGAAGGGAAGGGGAGGGGAGGGGAAGGAAGGGGAGGGGAGGGGAAGGGAGGGAAGGGAAGGGAGAGAAAAAAAGAGAAAGATAATGCTAAATTTCAGCTAGATATAAAAAAGTAAAGATACGGTTTTTTCTCCTATCCTATCCAAGATCATCGACCCTTTTCCAAGTTAAGAACTTCTTGTTCTAAGGAGACATCAAGAATTAAAACACTGATGTTGCCCTGGGAATGGCAAAAAGAGTACAGACCCTGTTCTACAAGTCATGCAAATTATCTTGAACAGCAAGGGTGAGAGTTTCCATAATGCCAGGAAAATCCAAATATCTTCAAGCTCTGCTTACTCTACAAAGCCTTCTTGGACATTTTTAAGGACAGAATGATAGCCTACACTCTTGTTGTTTTCTCCCTCAATTTGACATTTTATCCTACGATTTGACATGTTATTACACAATGTCTCAATTTAACATGTTATTTTACAACATCTCAATTTGACATTTTATCTTGGGACATTAGGTATCATTTTACTGTATGTTTCTTACTGCTCTAGGGAGATTGGAAGCTCTGTAAGCAGAAGTGATATACGTCTTTGTACTTTTGTGGAGTTTTGAGGGCATTTTAGAGTAATAATTAGTGAATATTTATGAAGGAATTGACTAATCAATTAATTATTCCCACTAAACTTACACGTATATTTTGGGGAAAATGTCAAATTTCAAAATGTGCTTAGCTAGCTGAGTCACTTTGAAATAGTCTTCGGAACGTGATATAAGAAAAGAGTCAGAGGTGTTTTGTTTTTTTCTCTTTCACTAACCAGCTGTGTGATCCTGAGTAAATAACTGCATCTCTCCTGGGTCTCAAGTCCATCCTTTGTAAAATGGAAGGACTGGATAATATAATCTTTGAGGTCCCTTCTGTCTTTAAGAGTTTGTGAATCAAAGAGTTTAGATCACCTTCATCAATATTACTAAAGCTTTTTATACTTCATTAGTACTGAATTCAAGTTTCCAGGATTATTCATCTTCCCTGTGATGGTTAATACTGAGTGTCAATTTGATTGGATTGAAGGATACAAAGTATTGGTCCTGGGGGTGTCTGTGAGGGCATTGCCAAAGGAGATTAACATTTGAGTCAGTGGTCTGGGAAAGGCAGACCCACCCTTAATTGGGTTGGCACCATCTAATCTGCTGCCAGTGAATATAAAGTAGGCAGAAAAAAGGGAAAAGGAGAGACTGGCCTAGCCTCCCAGCCTACATCTTTCTCCCATGCTGGATGCTTCCTGCCCTCGAACATGGGACTCCAAGTTCTTCACTTTTGAGACTCGGACTGGCTCTCCTTGCTCCTTAAGCTTGCAGATGGCCTATTGTGGAACCTTGTGATCATGTGAGTTAATACTTAATGAACTCCCCTTTATATCTATCTATCTATCCTATTAGTTCTGTCCCTCTAGAGAACCCTGACTAATACATTCCCCAAGTAGTATAGGAATTTAAATGCCTAAACACTAAGACTTTCCTGAGAAGGTAAATTGTGACTAAATTAAACTCGCCTCTAATAATATGTGCTCCTTCTTGTCAAGACTCATTTGGAGTGATACTCTGTCTCCAGTCCTAGTTAAACAGTTTTACATCTAGATCAAAGCAGGATTAGGTGGTGAAGGCCTTGGAAACTTTTTAAATGAAAGCATATTGTGAACTTTTCCACAGCTTTCTAACAAGCACTGTAGTATTTTCATGATTTACCCTAAATATTCACAGCACAGACCATGGCAGCAATAATCACCAGTGATCCTCTGAGCAAAAAATTGAAAAGGAGGGACTTTTCCATAACTCATTCTATGATACCAGCCTCATCCTGGTACCAAAACCTGGCAGAAATATGACAAAAAAAGAAAACTTCAGGCCAATATCTTTGATGAACATCAATGCAAAAATCCTTGTCCAAATACTGGCAAACTGAATCTAGCAGCACATCTAAAAGTTTGTTCACCACAATCAAGTTGGCTTTATCCCTGGGACGCAAGGTTGGTTCAATGTACACAAACCAATAAATGTAATTCATCACATAAACAGAAGTGAAGACAAAAACTATATGATGATCTTGATAGATGCAGAAAGAGCCTTCAATAAAATCCAGCATCCCTTCATGTTAAAACTCTCAATAAAGTAGGTATTGAAGGAAAACACATCAAAATAATAAGAGCTATATATGACAAACCCACAGCCAATATCATACTGAATGGGAAAAAGCTGAAACTATTCCCCTTGAAAACTGGCTTAAGACAAGGATGTCCTCTGTCACCACTCCTATTCAACAAAGTAATGAAAGTTCTGGTCAGGACAATTAGGCAAGAGAAAGAAATAAAGCATATTCAAATAGAAAGTGAGGAAGTCAAATTATCTTTGTTTGCAGATGACATGGTCCTATATCTAGAAAACCCCACTGTCTTAGCCCAAAAGCTTCTTCTTCTTTTTTTTTTTTTTTTACTTTAAGTTCTACGGTACATGTGCACAACGTGCAGGTTTGTTACATAGGTATACATGTGCCACGTTGGTTTGCTGCACCCATCAACTCATCACTTACATTAAGTATTGCTCCTAATGATATCCTTGCCCCACTCCCCAATCCCCTGACAGGCCCCAGTGTGTGATGTTCCCCACCCTGTGTCCGTGTGTTCTCGTTCACCTCCCACCTATGAGTGAGAACATATGGTGGTTGTTTTTCTGTCCTTGTGATACTTTGCTTAGAATGATGGTTTCCAGCTTCATCTCCCTACAAAGGACATGAACTCATACTTTAAATAGCTGCATAGTGTTCCATGGTGTATATGTGCCACATACACACTTAATCCAGTCTATCATTGATGGACATTTGGGTTAGTTCCAAGTCTTTTGCTATTGTAAATAGTGCCGCAATAAACATACGTGTGCACGTGTCTCTATAGTAGCATGATTTATAATCCTTTGGGTATATACCCAGTAATGGGATTGCTGGGTCAAATGGTATTTCTAGTTCTATATCCTTGAGGAATCGCCACACTGTCTTCCACAATGGTTGAACTAACTTATACTCCCACCAACAGTGTAAAAGCATTCCTATTTCTCCACATCCTCTCCAGCATATGATGTTTCCTGACTTTTTAATGATCACCATTCTAACTGGTGTGAGATGGTATCTCATTGTGGTTTTTATTGGCACTTCTCTGATGACCAGTGATAATGAGTATTTTTTCATATGTCTGTTGGTTGTACAGATGTCTTCTTTTGAGAAGTGTCTGTTTATGTCCTTTGCCCACTTTTTGATGGGGTTATTTGGTTTTTTTTCTTGTAAATTTGTTTCAGTTCTTTGTAGAGTCTGGATATTAGCCCTTTGTCAGATGGGTAGATTGCAAAGATTTTCTCCCATTCTATAGGTTGCGTGTTCACTCTGATGGTAGTTTCTTTTGCTGTGCAGAAGCTCTTTAGTTTAATTAGATCCCATTTGTCTATTTCAGCTTTTGTTGCCATTGCTTTTGGTGTTTTAGTCATGAAGTCTTTGCCCATGCCTATGTCCTGAATGGTATTGCCTAGGATTTCTTCTAGGGTTTTTCTGGTGTTAGGTCTTACATTTAAGTCTTTAATCCATCTTGAGTTAATTTTTGTATATGGTGTAAGGAAGGGATACAGTTTCAGCTTTCTCCATATGGCTAGCCAGTTTTCCCAGCACCATTTATTAAATAGGGAATCCTTTCCCCATTGCTTGTTTTTGTCAGGCCTGTAATCCCAGCACTTTGGGAGGCCAAGATGGGCGGATCACGAGGTCAGGAGATCGAGACCATCCTGGCTAACATGGTGAAACCTCGTCTCTACTAAAAAAAATACAAAAAAACTAGCCGGGTGCGGTGGCGGACACCTGTAGTCCCAGCTACTCGAGAGGCTGAGGCAGGAGAATGGCGTAAATCCGGGAGGCAGAGCTTGCAGTGAGCTGAGGTCCGGCCACTGCACTCCAGCCTGGATGACAGAGCGAGACTCCGTCTCAAAAAACAAACAAACAAACAAACAAACAAAAAAACCATCTCTACGAAAACCAGCACAAGACAAGGATGCCCTCTCTCACCACTCCTATTCAACATAGTGTTGGAAGTTCTGGCTAGGGCAATCAGGCACGAGATTAAAGGTATTCAATTAGGAAAATAAGTCAAATTGTCTCTGTTGGCAGATGACATGATTGTATATTTAGAAAACCCCATCGTCTCAGCCCAAAATCTCCTTAAGCTGATAAGAAACTTCAGCAAAGTCTCAGGATACAAAATCAATGTGCAAAAATTACAAGCATTCCTATACACCAATAATAGACAAACAGAGAGCCAAATCATGAGTGAGCTCCCATTCACAATTACTACAAAGAGAATAAAATACCTAGGAATCCAACTTATAAGGGATGTGAAGGACCTCATCAAAGAGAACTACAAACCACTGCTCAATGAAATAAATGAGGACACAGACAAATGGAAGAACATTTCATGCTCATGGATAGGAAGAATCAACATCATGAAAATGGCCATACTGCCCAAGGTAATTTATACATTCAATGCTATCCCCATCAAGCTATCACTGACTTCCTTCACAAAATTGGAAAAAACGACTTTAAAGTTCATAGGGAACCAAAAAAGAGCCCGCATAGCCAAGACAATTATAAGCAAAAAGAACAAAGCTGGAGGCATCACACTACCTGACTTCAAACTATACTACAAGCCTACAATAGCCAAAACAGGATGATACTGATACCAAAACAGGTATATAGACCAATGGAACAGAACAGAGGCCTCAGAAATAACACCACAAATCTACAACCACCTGATCTTTGACCATCCTGATAAAAACAAACAATGGGGAAAGGATTCCCTATTTAATAAATGGTGCTAGGAAAACTGGCTAGCCATATGGAGAAAGCTGAAACTGGATCCCTTCCTTACACCATATACAAAAATTAACTCAAGATGGATTAAAGACTTAAATGTAAGACCTAACACCAGAAAAACACTAGAAGAAAACCTAGGCAATACCATTCAGGACATAGGCATGGGCAAAGACTTCATGACTAAAACACCAAAAGCAATGGCAACAAAAACCCAAATAGACAAATGGGATCTAACTAAACTAAAGAGCTTCTGCACAGCAAAAGAAACTATCATCAGAGTGAACAGGCAACCTACAGAATGGGAGAAAATCTTTGCAATCTACCCATCTGACAAAGGGCTAATATCCAGAATCTACAAATAACTTAAATTCACAAGAAAAAAACATATAACCCCATCAAAAAGTGGGCAAAGGATATAAACAGACACTTTGCAAAAGAAGACATTTATCCAGCCAACAGACACATGAAAAAATGCTCATCATCACTTGTCATCAGAGAAATGCCAATAAAAACCACAATGAGATACCATCTCATGCCATTTACAATGGCGATTATTTAAAAAGTCAGGAAATATCAGATGCTGGAAAGAAAGTGGAGAAATAGGAATGCTTTTACACTGTTGGTGGGATTGTAAATTAATTCAACCGTTGTGGAAGACAGCGTGATGATTCCTCAGGGATCTAGAACTAGAAATACCATTTGACCCAGCAATCCCATTACTGGGTATTTACCCAAAGAATTATAAATCATGCTACTATAAAGACACATGCACACGTATGTTTATTGCAGCACTATTCACAATAGCAAAAGACTTGGAACCAACCAAATGTACATCAATGATAGACTGGATTAAGAAAATGTGGTACATATACACTGTGGAATACTATGCAGCCTTAAAAAACTATGAGTTCATGTCCTTTGCAGGGACATGGATGAAGCTGGAAACCATCATTCTAAGCAAAGTATCACAAGGACAGAAACCAAACACCATATGTTCTCACTCATAGGTGGGAGTTGAACAACAAGAACATATGGACACAGGGCAGGGAACATCACACACTGGGGCCTATCAGAGGGCAGGAGTAGGGGGCAGGATAGCATTGGGAGAAATACCTAATGTAAGTGATGAGTTGATGCGTGCAGCAAATCTACATGGCAGGTGTATACCTATGTAACAAACCTGCACGTTGTGCACATGTACCTTAGAACTTAAAGTATTATAAAAAAAAAAACAATGTGCAAAAATTAGTAGCATTCCTATACACCAAAAACAGGCAAGCAGAGACCAAATCATGAATGAACTCCCATTCACAATTGCTACAAAAAGAATAAAATACCTAGGAGTACAGCCAACAAGGGACATAAAGGACCTCTTTAGAGTGGACTACAAACCGCTGCTCAAAGAAATCAGCAAGGACAAAAACAAATGGAGAAATGTTTTTTGCTCATGCATAGGAAGAATCAATATGGTGAAAATGGCCATACTGCCCAAAGTAATTTATAGATTCAATGCTATTCACATTAAGCTGCCATTGACATTCTTCGCAGAATTAGAAAAAAACTATTTTAAAATTATATGGAAGCAAAAAAAGAGTCTGAATAGCCAAGACAATCCTAAGTGAAAAGAACAAAGCTGGAGGCATCATAGTACATGACTTCAAACCCTACTACAAGGCTACAGTGACCAAAACAGCATGGTACTGGTACAAGAACAGACACAGAGACCAATGGAATGGGATAGAGAACTGAGAAATAAGACCGCACTCCTACAACCATCTGATCTTCAATAAAGTTGACAAAAACAAGCAATGGAGAGAGGATTCCCTTTTTACTAAATGATGCTGGAAGTGCTGGCTAGTCACATGCAGAAAATTGAAACTGGACTCCTTTGTTACACCATACAAAAATCAACTCAAGATGGATTAAAGACTTAAAGGTAAAACCCAAAACTATAAAAACCCTAGAAGAAAACCCAGGAAATACCATTCAGGACATAAGTGCAGGCAAAGATTTCATGACAAAAACACCAAAAGCAATTACAACAAAAGGAAAAATTGACAAATGGTATCTAATTAAACTAAAGAGTTTCTGCACAGTAAAAGAGTGAACAGACAACCTACAGAATAGGAGAAAATTTTTGCACTCTACCTATTGGACAAAGGTCTAATATCCAGAGTTTACAAGGAACTTAAACAGATTTCCAAGAAAAACCAGACAACCTCCTTTAAAAGTGGGCAAAGGACATGAACAGGACACTTCTCAAAATAAGACATACATGTGGCCAACAAACATATGAAAAAAAGGTCACCACCACTGATCATTAGAGAAATGCAAAGCAAAGCCACAATGAGATACCATCTAATGCCAGTCAGAATGGTAATTATTATAAAGTCAACAAATAACAGATTCTGACAAGGCTGTGGAGAAAAAGGAACACTTTTACACTGTTAGTGGGAGTGTAAATTAGTTCAACCATTGTGGAAGACAGTATGTTGATTCCTCAAAGACCCAGAACCAGAAATACCATTTGACCCAGGAATGCCATTACTGGGTCTATATCAAAAGTAATATAAATCATTCTATTATAAAGATACATGGATGCATATGTTCACTGCAGCACTATTCGCAACAGCAAATACATGGAATCAACTCAAATGCCCATCAATGATAGACTGGATAAAGAAAGCATAGTACATATACACCATGGAATACTATGCAGCCATAAAAAGAACACTATCATGTCCTTTGTAGGGACAAGGATGGAGCTGGAAGCTGTTATCCTGAGCAAACTAATGCAGGAACAGAAAACCAAACACCACATGTTCTCACTTATAAGTGGGAACCAAATGATGAGAACACATGGACATATTGGGGGCAGGGGACAACACACACTAGGGCCTGCTGATGGTGGAAGGCTGGGGATAGAGAGAGCATCAGGAAGAATAGCTAATGGATGCTGGGCTTAATATCTACGTGATGGGATGATCTGGGCAGCAAACCACCATGGCACATTTTCACCTATGTAACAAATCTGAACATCTTGTTCATGTACCCCTGAACTTAAAGTAACAGTTGAAGAAGAAAAAAAAGAGGCAGGGACTTCTGGGAAGTGCTTAAGTCATGAGGGCAGAGCCTTCGTGAATGGATTAGTGCCCTTATAAAAGAGGCCGGAGTGAGCTTGTTTACCCCTTCTGCCATGTGGGGACACAGCAAGAAGGCACCGTCTATAAAGCAGAGAGCGCTCACCAGATACCGAATCTGCTGGTGCCTTGATTTTGTACTTCCCAGTCTCCAGAACTGTAAGCAGTACATTTGTATTGTTTATAAATTACCCAGTCTAAGGTATTTTGTTGTAGCCTGAATGGACTAAGACAAGGCAGTAGGCTAAACTTTAAAATTCAAATTAGTAAAACATGCAAACAAGGAGTAATTTGTTTCAAAAATATATTCATTGATATATTGAATAGATATATAAACTAAACAGCCTCTCCTTAGGACTAACATGGCCATTTCGCTGCTATTGACACAAGTTACTTACTTTCCCACAATCATATTTTTCCTCCTCTTACCTTAATTACTCATCTCACTTTACCTATTGAAATTCTACTCATTCTGTAACGTGCAACTCAAATGCTGTCATCCCAGTGAAATGTAGTGATGCAGTTACCACAGTTTGAAAAAAAAAAATTAAGTTTCAATAGCAATGCATTAATGTGTCTTCTTTTTGGCATTTAAACTATGCCTTCAATTATGTTTGTGCACATCTGTGTCCCTAAATAGACATTAAGCTCCTGAGTGGCAGACACCTCCAATGAAAACTTTATGTTCTCAGTGCTTTGCACTTAACCAAAGTGTGTTGAATTGATATTAATTGAATATCTACTGTGTCTATGCAGTAGGTCAAAGATCATTCATCAGAAATGGTTCAATCATTTGCAGTGATTTTGTGGAGACATAACTACCTCGTATGACAGGAACAAAAAGCCATCTCCAACATTGGCCCATGAGATTAGAAAATAAGTTATTTTCTGATTTACTTTGCTTTTTGTTCCACACAATTAAAACAATATTTTCAGAGGGGTTAGTGATGCATATGTGTATATCTGATACATATCATACAGGGACATATACGAATGTACTATTTAACAGGATTCTGTATGCTATTGTACCTTCAAAGCTGAGACTTTTCTCATAAACGGTACCAGAAAATAATAAATTCATCTCAGAGTTTTTGCTATAGGAACTTGGAATAAATTCTTCTAAGCTGCTTGGTTGGCATACATTTGGAAATACTTATGGGGGATACTTACAAACAGTATCTCAACACAGTATTGAAAAAAGGATCAACAAGAATATATACTCGTTTGTAAATAACTAAACACATCTTGTGTTTCCTTTTAAATTCAGAACCAAAAAAGGCAAACATGTTGTTTGCAATCTTCATCAGCGTAGAAATAAAATCTCCATTCAGGAGAAAAACATCAGTGAATCATTTTCATACCATTCTATATAGGAGTCACCCCCAAAAAGAGTTCACTGAAGAGAAAAAAAAACACCGTGTCATTCAGGGTCATAAGGGCCAATTTATTTTGGATCCAAGGCACTAGTCATATTTTTTAATGGTTCCAGCAATTATTGAGAGGGTGTCAAAATCTATTTTTCTCCTTGAAGTTGTATTAGCTTTTGCTTCACCTATTATAAACCTCTGTGGGTAGGCACATAAACCTTTAAGATTGTTATATCCTCTTGACTGAGCCACTTTATCATTATGAAATGACTGTTTATCCTTGGTAATGCTCTTTGCTCTTAAACCTTCTTCAGGTTTGTGCTCATTGACAGTCTTTACACTGGCAGAAGAATATTCCCTGCCCAAAGGAACAGCAGTTCTTTTGCTACTATGGTCTTTCATTTAACTTAGTTCAAAGGGATTTGCTTACTGAATTCTTGGTATATTAACAGAAGATGTTCAGGGGATATTTACTCACAGAATAGGATGAATGTCAAGATTTAAGTTTTAAAAACATGTTATGTCTAGTTAAAATGAGGGCGTTTCAAGGGCCACAGACCTAATCCCAAATTTTGCTTGCAGAAGTCTAAGTATTATTCAGAGACTTGAATTTCAGATCTTCAAAACAAGATAGAAATCTAGTTTTGCCTGCTCATGGTTTTTGTGGGAAAACTAAAGCTCACAGGAGGTTCAGAAGGGCCGATTTTCTGGTAGAAATAACAGATTGCCACAATGAGTATACCAGAACACCAGCTTCCTGATTCAGAACAGACCCCTCTGAATGGCAGTGTCCTGTGCCTATGGTTTTATCATCTTCACACCTTTGTTTCAGTTTTTTATCTTTGAACCAGTAGACAGAAGAAAAGATTAAATATTGAGGAAAAAAAATCAAATGAGTTCTGACTTTCCCAAAATGTTCATATGTCAACGGTGGCTTTCATTTTAAAATTCCACTTACCCTTCATCTGGAGAAATAACCTTCCACTTACAATTTCCTCAGACATTGTAAATATTTTCCATTTTCACTGTGGTCTAAATATTTTTTCCTTGTTTTTAAGATACACCTTGCTACTTCTTCATTCCATTGAGCTTGAATATATTAATCTCTGTCAGAGTATAGACAGACCAAGAACATATAAGCTGCTAACAAATATCATGTATGTCTGTGACTAGGATGTTATTAGTGTAGATTCTAAGAATGTCCTGAGCATACCTGACGTCATGCTTCATGGGGTCAAAAGAAAAAGAACCACGCATTTGAATTAAGAATCGAGACTTGCTGGGTGGCACAGACTGGATGTTTTGAATAAGTAAGATTAACAAGTGATTTCAGAACATTTTGATGCAATTATTATAATCTTAAATCACACTACCATATAACAGAACAGAGGTTTCTGAACATAACCTTTATTTGATCATTTTAGCATATGTATTTTTTGCCCATTCATATATTTATTTCACCAGTTCAGAATACTTATAATGCATCAGGCTACATGTGAATTACCAGGAATTCACAAATGTATAAAATATCAAGGAACTTGGCATCTAATGAGGGAGACACATGTAAATAAATAAAGTTTAACTTACGTGATATAAAAAGTGAAGTGGTAAATAGTAATTTTGCCAAGTTACTGTTGTTTCTGGGGTATTACTGGTTTTCTACAGAAAGCGTTATATACAGATAGTATATAAGCATAGCACAATAGACAAGCCAATGTCCTTGTTCCTTCTCAGGGGACTCTGATTATCCCCTATATCACAATATAAATAATATAGCTGAGGGGTCGAAAAGACAAAACAATTCCACGGGATGAATTAAAGCAGGAAACTGATAGGATTAAGAGCATATTCGAGCCTCTCCATGTCCTCACATGGCCTCTTCTCTGTACACGTACAGAATGAGCCAGCTCCGGTGGCTCTTCCTCTTCCTATAAGGACAGCAGACCTTTAGGATTAGGGCCTCACCTTTATGATCTCTTGTAACCTTAATTGACTCCCTTTAGGACCTATCTCTGAACACAGTCACACTGGAGATCAGTGCTTCAAAATGTGAATTTTGAAGGGATACAATTTAGTCATAACACATTCGCCCCCCACCCCCCCGCCCCAGCCATAACACATTTACACTTCTGGCCCCCATAGGCCACATGCATAGCAACACTAAATTACTTGAGTTACCTGAATAGCCCACATTTTTTTCCTCCATGGCGTTGCTTGTGCTTTTCTCTCTGCTTACTTCTCCTTGCTTCCCCGCCTGCCAAACCTTCAGCTCAACCTTATCTGTGAAGCTTTCCCTGACTTTCTTTAGGAAGAATTATTGTATCTCGTATATAATCTCCAGTACGGCGTTATCATATTAAATATTTGATGGTAGATGCTCAATAAATATGAATATTTTTGAACATATGAATGACTTAATATTTGATAAGACTTCCCAATGTTGCAGAATTCTGAGGCCAGTTCTCCATTAAGTTATATTCATGGAATATATGTCTTTCCCTGCAAACTTGATATATGAAGTAAGAGACAGGGGCTTTTGCCTAAGACTTTCAGGGAGAAATTTAATTGAGGAAATATCTAATAATAAACATTATTGCTAATTTTATATTTTCAGTCCGTATCTTAATCTTATTTCCTGAAGATGAAGAATTTTTAGTTAGGAAAGACAGTGATGTTATTTAAAATAAAAAGGATAAAACAGGCACATCTGGGAAACCCAGACTCCCTAATGATGTGGAACAGCTTCTCCAAAATGACCTATGACTCCATTGTAGCATTACTCAAACCTTGCTTATTATTCCCTTGGACTGCTGCAGTCCAGACAATTTCAGGTCATAGACCAGTGTATATTCCAGATATTGAGGGTGCAATCAGATTTTCAAGTTCATACCCTGTGTTAACTGCCTAGCACTCACTGTCAATTGGAACATATGGCCCAGATAATAGAAAAATTTAGCTGCTAACACCTCTCACTAATAAAAGGAACTGTCCAACAACCTTGATAATGTGGAACTCATAACGTCTCATTGTACTCATAATGTAACAGGTGACTGACTTATATGGATGATACTTCTTATGATCTGAAACAGGCAGTCTGAGCTTAGAAGTATTAGCTGTGTTACCTTAGGCAAATTTGTTACTCTGTGGCTCACTTTCCTCATCTTAAAACAGAAATAAAGCCTACCTCTCAGGACCACTGGCAATATTAAATGAATTAATATATGCAAAATACTTAGAATAGTATCTGACATTTAGTAAACACTGAAATGTTAGCTATTATGATTATTATTGAAGTAGTGCTTACTTAGAATTGGTCCTACTTAAGTATACTCCAATGAACAAGCCTGCAGTCTTAGAATTCCACATAGACTTCAACGACTACAACCAACCAGGGAAGGATACTTCTCATATGAAGGATGTCTTAACTTTTCTACTGATGAAGCTTTGTTTATGGCCCAAACTAGAAAATCTGATCCAAATGTTCCAAAATGAGTCAAGTTAAAGAAAAAAAAAAAAGAAAACAAAAGAAAGAAAGAAATGGGTGAAGAGAGGAAGCAGTGCCGATAACCAAAACCCATCAACTCCATTAGCTATTATTCTTTGAGAGTTGAAAATATTTGATATTTGTACAATGCTGCTATTAGGGCGTTTCTTTAGAAAAGACAGCATATAACCTTTTAATGTATACCTAGAATTCTCACATTTCTAGAATTACAAGTCATATATAAATTCTACAAACATATGAGGATATTAATTTTCAAGACCCATAACTGGAGTCTTTTTCTTGATGTAGTCCTGATGTCAGTAAACTTCCTCGGCCATGTGAACCGTGGGAACTATTCTTGGCTTGCAGCTCCATTCAGCAGTGATTTGGTGAGATATCTGTGGCAATCATTGTCAACAGAACCTTATTTTTTCTTCTCCCTCTGCCACATTGACAAAACACTGTTATCAGTTTCACTTGGAATGGTCACAACAACTTGGAAACATTGCACTTCAATCTGTGAGAGGAATTCCACAACTTTCCCTACTGCAGTACGTGATTACTTATTCCTTGCAGGCATTCAGGTGAAAAATATGGAGTCAACCTTTACTCCTTCTCTTATGTTCATACCTCATATCCAGTTTACAGAAATCCTGTGACTCTACTTAAAAAAAAAGCTGCCAGAAACCAATCCCATTTTATTACCCCCAAGGCTACTCCTGGACTAAGACATCGTAACATCTCACCTTGATTATTTTAATACTTTTTTTTTCTGAGAAGGAGTCTCGCTCTATCGTCCAGGCTGGAGTGCAGTGGCGCCATCTCTGCTCACTGCAACCTCCGCCTCCTGGGTTCAAGTGATTCTTCTGCCTCAGCCTCTTGAGTAGCTGGGATTACAGGTGCGTGCCACCATGCCAGGCTAATATATATTATTTTTATATACATACATTTATATATTAATGAATATATATTCATATATATTTACTAGAGACGGGGTTTCCCCATGTTGGCCATGCTGGTCTCAAACTCCTGCCCTCAGGTGATCCGCCTGCCTCGGCTCCCAAAGTGCTAGGGTTGCAGGTGCGAACCACCGCCCCGGCCTGTTGTTAATACTCTTTTAACTGGTCTCCCAGCTTCCTTCCTTACTTACCACCCTCCTTATGGTCTATTCTCAACATAGGAGCCAATATGATTATTTGAAAAGTCAAGTCACATCAGGCTACGCTTCTGCTGAAAACCTTTCCAGTCAAGGCCCTAACAAAAAAGCTGTATGATCCTAAGCTTTTAGCTCCCTCACCAGCTTTTCTCCCACTTATACCCTCTGACCTGATTTCTGTCTACCTGTTGGGAATGCTCTTCCTCTATGTATGTATCTGCCTAACTACTCTTTTCCTTCTTTGCTCAAATGTTACCTCGGGGAGGTCTACGCTGGCTATCCTATTGAAATATGCGTATGTCTGTACACACCTAAACATCTCCTATCCTGTCCTCAATGTTTCCTCCATAGCATTTATCACTATTTAATACAGAAGTTCCCATAGTGTGGTCCCCAGAACTTTCTAGCAAGTTCACAGGTGATGCTGATGCCGGTCATTCAGACACCACATCTTTGAGAACCAGTTTCAGGAGAATCTGTTCTCAGACTTGCAATATTTCTGATTTGGGTAGAACTAAACCACTCAAACTTTAGGGACCACCTTAAGTGTCTCTTAAAACTCAGAAGGCTGGGACCCATTCCTAGAGTTTCTGATTGGGTAGGACAGGTGGGGCCCAAGATTTGTATTTCCAATCACACTCGGAGAGCCACTGATGAAATGTACTGTATATTTTATTATCTATTTCCTCCCTTTTAGAATGTTAAACTCTGTGACGGAGGGCCTTTTTTTTCCTGCTGTGTCTGCTTGCAAAGAACAATACCAGGCACATAGTAGCTATTCAGTAAATATATATTGAAGGAATAAATGAAAATTGCTCATCCTATTGTTACATCAGAACACATCTCCTAATTTTACTGTAACATTTTATAGGAAAAAATACAAATACAAAGTTAACAAACATTGTATAGTTCAATCCCCTCATGCAAGAAGGCATTTTTAAGCACTGGGCCACATAGACAACTGGGATTTCCTGATACTTGGGAAATAAATTAACAGTTTACATTACTAGAGCATTAGTATTGACACTAAACATTTATGAAATGCTACGAAGGTGCTAAGCACTTCGGGTACTGCATCTCTTTTAATTCTCATGACTACTGAGATGGCTAGTGGTGTCATTTCCATTTCACAGAGAAGGGCTCTGTCACACCATGCAGCCCACTATCAGCGGACTCCATAGTTTCTATATCATCTCCTTCCCTCCATGTGCTCTCCCAACTGGGAACCAAAAGGTACGGTATGAAATGGGAGGTGATGGGTTTACTTTTTAGTGTACAGACATACCAAAGTTTAAATTAAAATTTGCTGAACATCATATAATGCTAAAGGTCATCCTGGCGATCTAGTAACATTCTGAAGAGCACTGGATTTCTAGATGCAAATGTGGAACCCTACAAATGTTCATACATCTTGTAAAAGATAGGAAAATGTTTTTTAGGAGGCATGTTTTTTGGGGATATTTTTGTGATAATTTAGAATAGTCAGTCTGAATATTTATTCTACCAAACCTTGTACAATAGCATTACATTTATGCAGAAAATAATGGATATAAATGATTATGAGTTAGTGATGCGTTTTTTTCCCAAACAGGCCATTAGACTAGGTGTCTAACTTTTTCTTAGAGGGCCAAACAGTAAATGTTTTCAGACTTGCAAGCCATACAACTCTGCAGTTGTGAAGCAACCACAGACAAAACATAAATGAGTGACTATAGGCTTGTTTCAAAGAAACTTTATTTACATTAACAGGTGGCCAATCCATGGGCCAAAGCTTGCTCACCCTTGTGTTTAAAGATTTCCATCTTAGTAGCATGAATAAAATGGACCAGATAAATTTCAGGTAACTTTGTCAAATTTATCTTTAAAAACAGCAACAACAAAAAACCTGTTTCTTCCTATAGAAACACCCATATTCCTATAAATAAAAATGACTTTAAAAAAAGACAATTCTAGCAGGCAAATAAAAACAGACATTTGTCTTTGTAGTAAGTTGAATTAGCTAAACGAATCCTTGTATTTATTTTTCACACAGTACAAATGCAGGTGGTACACAGCAAGTTCATAATTCCCCACAAAACTTATAAACTTAACAAATGGGAATCTAAACATAATATTCTGAATCATCCATAGCTATCCACTGTGTGGAATCCATTCTACAGCAGCAGAGGAGTACCTTAATTTAGAGCACCAAGTTTCCAGGCAAATACCTTCTTTTCATTCTCTAATACATGCAGTCAAACTGCCTATGAAGCAAATACCAATTCATCTTATGCTTTAATAAATAAGGTAAAGCAGTTGGGGAATCAACATTATTCTTAAGTCTGAAAGTGATTCTACCTCTTTACCTTATCATATTTTCTCCCATGAAATATTAAACTTTTAATAGAGTTATATTTAACATGAGAATAAATTAAAATTTGAACTGAATGTCTTTTCAGATTAATCCACCAGTTTAGAATGTTCATATTTGTTTTATGTCTTGAGGGAAACAAAAACATAATTTCTAATTTAGAATATTCTGGCAATCTTTATTAAAAGTTACATTTATAATTTTATAGCAAAGTAATATCATCTGTTTGTCCAAACATTACAGATTTTAAAAAATTCCCCTAATGTATGTAAATACAAAGGTTATTCCCAGTATACATTTTATAGATGTGTTTTCATTTGTTGAAGCGGGGTTCAATGAGAATTTTTAGGGTCTTGCTGACATCAGCCCTATATACTCAGAGATGACTGAATCTACTAAATGGACAACAAAAACTGGTTGAGGCTGCTGCTGAATGCTTCAATAAAAATCTGATACACACAGATTTCATTGTCATATTAAATGAAACCAAGTCTTCCTTAAAACTGTGATCCTGATAGGCTGAAGATAGAGTAATGGACTGTTAGTTCCTCATGCCAAAAATACATGGGTCTGTTATACAAAGGCTTCATTCTCTGCCTGTCGTCAGTAACTTGAGCGCCTTTTGTAGATTCTGTACAGCAGTACTTACATCTTCATACTGCAGAGCACTGCCAGCATATTTGCAGTACTTCTGAGCTCTAGCAAAGTCCTCTGGGGTTAGACGAATATCCCCTAGAAGAAAAAAAACAATTAAGATATTTATAAGAATATAAAAAGTGTTCTGTAAGGTTGGGCAAATGCTTATGTTTAAGATTAAAAAATATATTTAAGGCTATGTAAAAACAGTAGTTTTAGTAAATCTCATAAGAACTTTGATACATTTTCTTCATTCTTTTCAATTGTCTTTTTATTACTAATATAAACCATAGACACATCAATATGTAATAACTTAGATGAACAAGATTTTCCTTCAAGAAGCAACAAGGACAAACAAGGATAGTAGCTTTGGTGTCTATGCTAGAATCACTTAGCCTTTCTCTTCATGGAACAATACACACAGACTAAACCAATTCAACCCTCATTTGAGCTGGAATATAAATATCACCTTCAATAAAAAAAAGTGAATAACAAACTTTATGTAAAGAAAACCAGGTTGCCTAGCTTATTTTAAGCATGAAAATATTTTACATTTTTGTGCCATCTATGTAAAAATCTCTTAAGGTTTCTTAAATTTTATATCACTGAAATATGCAATTAAACATGTAAACAACCATTACATATTATTTCTCTAAAATTTATTCTTAGCAAGTTTTCTAGTTATACGTATGATTAATATGTAGGGCCCAACTAAACAATTTCAGTAACAAAAAATCAAAAACATTTCATTTAATCTAAGATACAAATTTCCTTGAATATATACTTCTAAAGACAAAATTAAAAATGGACATTATATCTTGTCTTTTGAAATAACCACCATTTTCTTTGGAAATTTTTATAAGAATTCTAAGGAGTACTAATCAGAAGGCTGGGAGGCATAGAATATAACAAGCAGATAACATATTTCAATTCTGTTTGAAATAAGTGCAAGACTGTACTGATAAATAGAATGACTTCATTTAGTTGCTTTTAATTTTGCCATATGTATATATTTTATATATCAAAGATTTCAAAGTAGGTAGCAACTCCAGGCAAGCTGATACAATATTCTGATCCAAATTATTACTTTCTAAAATTTTCAAAAAAGAGTACTGAAACAATATATGCTATAGTTTTCAGCACAGTGCCAGGCATCTCTAGGTACTCAGTAACTTCACTGCATGAATATGAAAAAGTTGTATTTTAAATTATTTAGCCTATTTTAAAACTAAGTTCATATAGAATGAAACATTAATTAAACTGCAGATTTTAAAATACACATATATTTACTAGTGTAGGGTGCTATAGTAAGTCTTCAAATATTTGTTGAACTAGTAGTATATAAGATTACATAAAATTTGGCCTTCACTGTGGTGAATCAGGGATTACCGATTCCAATTTTAACAGAGGTTACTGACTTGGCGTTTGTTGCCCATTAAACGTAAACATCAGCTATCCTGCAGTTCTGTTTACAATTTAGTCAGGTATGCTCCAGTTCATATTTCTGATCTTGAAAAATACCTACCAGATTCTTTAATGGTTTTTCAAAATATATTTACCCTACATATGCTATCTAGGTGAGGAAACATCGTTGAAAATTGAGTTTACTTTAATGCTACTTTTTGTGCTTTAAGTCTCTCCTCTCTTGGGGCACTCTTTTAAATATACAGGGCATCCATCCAGAATTTACTGGATGTGCTGAAAGAGGGCCGCAATGGTCAGATTAATCTTATTTCTACAGCATTAGCTTTAGCACTGTTTGGCTGACGTATCACTTATTAATAAGGTAAAATGTGTATAATGGCAAGATCTCTGTTACTATTTTTGTTTTATAAACTTATCTACTAAGGATTAAATTATTTTAAAACACAAATACTGTATTTTTGTGAAATAATTTCAATATTTATAAAACGTGAATGAAAATATATTAACAGAAAAATATAATTAGATACAAAATATATAAAGTTCACAGACATGCATAACTAATTATAACTCATATATAAAATACAAGAACTAAATAACAACCAGTGTATAGATTTAGATCCAAAATGTAATTTATAGACATAAAGATATTAGATTTATTTTCAACAATGAAAAATATAAGCTAAAAAACCATGTTACTTGCTATTTTGTAACACATAGGCTCTCCTTTATTTTAAAAATATAGTAGTCTACAATTCATTAATAAAATATGAATTGAATTCTTAAACTGAGTAAAAATGTCACCTAATTATGAGTCTTTAAAATTAGCATATAAAAACTCAACAAACAAAAAATATATGAGTAAAGACATTTCAGAAAGAGAACAAGTGTTAAATTTCAGTTTACCTGATTTTATGCTCAAAATGGTCAATATAAGCTTAATGCACCAAAATAAAAGCTGTTTTTTCTATCATTAACATTTACTAGAGGCCATAATCAGAACCACAGTGTGTGCAAGTGGACCTAAAAGATGTTTCAAAGATTAGAGGCGTTGTCTAATATATCTCTCTTCTGAAATCTTAGCTTATAAGTTCCAGATGAGTTGCAGACAGGACCATCTATATATAAGAGGGCTTCATCTCTTCAGAGGTCAGGACAAGATCAGGCAGAAGAGAGCTAGAACTATCAGTTAAATTCTCTACTACAGTGGCAAAGAGAGCCTGGGTCCGCACTGGATCAAAGATAACATCACTTGGTGTGAAGAGAAAACACTGCGTGCCCAGTTAACATAAGCATCCATTTCCAAAGTTGATATATCTAACGTCATAAGAGAGGATAGAACACTTGTAAATAATCTCCAAAATGAGTCTAATGAGGCTCTTTCCAATTTTACCAGATAGTTCTAGAAATTCTTATGTCAAGGGCCTTGGATAATCTCATTCTGGTATACTCTATTATCCTTTGACTTGGATGGAACGCATAGGACACAGACAGAACCTTCATACATACAGGCATTGCTAAGAGATGTCACTTAACAATTCCAACGACAGTAGTAATGCATACAGGCAGAATTTCATTATGTCAAGGGCTGTGCTAAATACTATTCAGATATTATATCACTTAATGCTCAAAAACCTTTTTTTTTTGTTTTTTTTTTTTTTGAGACAAGAGTTTCGCTCTGTCACCCAGGCTGGAGTGCAGTGGCGCAATCTCGGCTCACTGCAAGCTCCACCTCCTGGGTTCACACCATTCTCCTGCCTCAGTCTCCCGAGTAGCTGGGAGTACAGGCGCCCGCCACCATACCTGGCTAATGTTTTTTGTATTTTTTCTTTTAGTAGACAGGAGGTTTCACCGTGTTAGCCAGGAAGATCTCGATCTCCTGACCTTGTGATCTGCCCGCCTCAGCCTCCCAAAGTGCTGGGATTACAGGTGTGAGCCACCACGCCCAGCCAATGCTCAAAAAACTTTATGAGGTAAGTTGTCATTAACACTCTAATACTATTCAGAGACGTAAAAGTAAAAATGTAAACACTGTGCTTCAAATACCTACCTATGCAATCCCACTCTCCAGAGTCAGCCACAAATTCATTACAATATATTTAATATCCATTAATATCACACATATATGCATTAAAAGGTGATTAAGTACTAAGCACGAAGGAGAAATATGTAGCAGAAAAGGGATATAAGAAGTACTAGAAGTGGTGGTAATGGTAGTGACAGTGGTTATAAATGCACTATTTTTTAAAAAACACTTTATTTTTTAGAGCAGTTTTAAGTTCACAGAAAAGTTGGGAGGAAGGTACAGAGATTTCCCTTATCTTCTCTTCCCCACCATGCATAGCTTCCTCCATTATTAAACTCCCCAACTCAAGTGGCACATTTGTCACAATTGATGAACCTGCATTGATCCATCAGTATTACCCAGAGTCCATGTTAGGGTTTACTCTTGATGTTGTGCATTCCATGAGTTTGGACAAATTTATAATGACATATATCTATTGTTATAGTGTGATATGGTTTGGATTTGTGTCCCCACTCAAATCTCCTGTTGAATAGGAGGAAAGGCCTGGTAGGAGGTGAGTGGATCATGGGGGTGGATGTCCCCCTTGCTGTTCTTGTGACAGTGAGTTCTCATGAAATCCAATGGTTTAAAAGTGTGTGGCACCTCCCCCTTCATTCTCCTATTGCCATGTGAAGAAGGTGCCTGCTTCCCCTTCGCCTTCCACATGACTGTAAGTTTCCTGAGGCCTCCCAGTCATGCTTCCTGTGCAGCCTGTGGAACTGTGAGCCAATTAAATCTCTTTTCTTCATAAACTACCCAGTCTCAGGTACTTCTTTATAGCACTGTGAAAACAGACTGATACAGAAAATTGGTACAGGGAGTGAGGCACTGCTATAAAGATACCTGAAAATGTAGAAGCAACGTTGGAACTGGGTAACAGGCAGAGGCTGGAACAGTGTGGAAGGCTCAGAAGAAGACAGGAAGATGTGGGGAAGTTTGAAACTTCCTAGAGACTTGTTGAATGATTCTGACCAAAATGCTGATAATGATATGGACAATGAAGTCCATCCAGCCTCAGGTGGTCTCAGATGGAGACGAGGAACTTACTGGGAACTGGAGGAAGGTCATTTTTGCTACGCTTTAGCCAAGAGGCTGGAGGCATTTTGCCCCTGCCCTAGAGATCTGTGGAACTTTGGAATTGAGAGAGATGATTTAGGGTATCTGCCAGAAGAAATTTCTAAGCAGCAAAGCATTCAAGAGGTGACCTGGCTGTTTCTAAAAGTATACGCTCATATGCATGAACAAAGAGATTATCCAAAACTGGAACTTATATTTAAAAAGCAGAGCATAAAAGTTTGGAAAATTTGCAGCCTGACTATGTGGTACAAAAGAAAAACCTATTTTCTGGGGCAAAATATAAGCCTATCACCCAAATGTGCATAAGTAAAGAGGGGCCAAATGTTAACAGCCAAGACAGTGGGGGAAAATGTCTCTAGGGCATTTCACAGACCATCACGGCAGACCCTGCCATCACAGGCTTGGAGACCTAGAAAGAAAAAATGGTTTAATGAGCCAGATACAGGGCCAGCTGCTCTGTGCAGCCCTGGGACATGGCACCCCAGCTGGTCCAGCTCCAGCCATGGCTAAAAGGGGCCAAGGTGTGGCTTGGGCCATGGTTTTAGAGGGTACAAGCCCCAAGCCTTGGTGGCATCCACATGGTGTTGGCCCTATAGGTGTGCAGAAGGCAAGAGCAGAGGTTTGAGAACCTCCGCCTAGATTTCAAAGAATGTATGGAAATGCCTGGATGTTCAGGCAAAAGTGTGCTGCACTGGTGGAGCACTCATGGAGCACTTCTATCAGAGGAGTGCAGACAATAAATGTGGGGTTGGAGCCCCCATGCAGCATCTACTCTGGGGCACTGCCTAGTGGAGCTGTGAGAAGAGGGCCACTGTCCTCTAGATCCCAGAATGGTAGACCTACTGACAGCTTACATCATGCACCTGGAAAAGCCACAGACACTCAACACCAGCCTGTGAAAGCAGCCAAGGGGGCTGTACCCTGCACAGCCACAGGGGTGGAGCTGCCCAAGGCCTTGGGAGCCCACCCCTTGCATTGGCATGACCTGGATGTGAGACACGGAGTCAAAGGAGATTATTTTGGAGCTTTACAATTGAATGACTGTCCTGGTCGGTTTCAGACTTGCCTGGTGCCTGTAGCCCCTTTGTTTTGGCCAATTTCTCCCATTAGGAATGGGAGCATTTACCCAATGCCTGCATCCTCACTGTATCTTGGAAGTAACTAACTTGCTTTTGATTTTACAGGCTCATAGGTGGAAAGGACTTACCTTGTCTCAGGTGAGAGTCTGGACTATAAACTTTTGAGTTAATGCTGAAACAAGTTAAGACTGGTGCACTATTGAGAAGAGATACTTGTATTTTGCAATATGAGAAGGGCATGAGATTTGGGAGGAGCCAGGAACAAAATGATATGATTTGGACTTGTGTCCCTGCCCAAACCTATGTTGAACTGAAGAAGAGGCCTGGTGAGAGGTAACTGGATCATGGGGGTGGATGTCCCCCTTGCTGTTCTTGTGATAGTGAGGTCTCATGAGATCTGATGGTTTAAAAGTGTGTGGCACTTCCCCCTTCCCTGTCTCCTGCTGCCATGTGAGGAAGATGCCTGCTTCTCCTTCACCTTTCGCCATGATTTAAGTTTCCTGAGGCCTCCCAGTCATGCTTACTGTTAAGCCTGTGTAACTGTGAATCTTAAACCTCTATTCTTCACAAATTACCCAGTCTCAGGTAGTTCTTTATAGCAGTATGAGAACAGACTAATACACAGTGTCATGCAAAACAGATTCACTGCCCTAAAACTTCTCTGTGATCCACTTATTCATCCCTCCCTCTCCCCCTAACTCTTGGCAACTGCTGATCTTCTACCTCCTCTATTGTTTGCCTTTTTCAGAATGTCACACACTTGAAATTATACAGTATATAGCTTTTTAAAATTGGTTCCTTTCACTTTGTAATATGCATTTAAGTTTCCTCCATGTCTTTTCATAGCTTGATAGCTCATTTCCTTCTAGCACTGAATAATATCCCATTGTCTAGATGTACTGCAGTTTATTTATCCATTCACCTACAGAAAGATAATCTTGGTTCCATCCATGTTTTGGCAATTATAAACAGAGCTGCTATAAACCTTTGCTTGCAGGTTTTCATGTGAATATATGTTTTAAACTCATTCAGGTAAATAAATACCAAGGACACAACTGCAGGATCCTAAAGTAAATACATTTAGTTATGTAAGAAACTGCCAAACTATTAAAGTGGCTGTATCGTTTTGCATTCCCACCAGCAATGAATGAGAGTTTCTGTGGTTCCACATCGTCACCAGCATTTGGTGTTGTCAATGTTGTACATTTTGGCCATTCTAACAGGTGTGTAGTGGTATCTCATTGTTTTAATTTGCATTTTCCTGATGATATATGCGGTGAAGTATCTTCTCATATGTCTGCTTTCCATTTGTATATCCTCTTTGGTGAGGTGACTGTAAAGGTCTTTTGCTAATTTTAAAAGAGGGTTGTCTGTGTTACTGTTTTATAGGAGTTCTATGTATATTTTGTTAACAGTCCTTAATCAGATAAGCCTTTTGCAATGTTTTCTCTCAGTCTGTGGCTTTTCTTTTCATTTTCTTCACAGCATCTTTAGAAGGGCAGAAAATTTTAATCTTAATGAAATCTGCCTTATCATTTCTTTCTTTTATGGATCATGCATTTAAAAAGTCATTGCTCAGTCCAAGATCATCTGGATTTTCTCTTTGCTATCTTTTAGAGGTTTTATAGTTTTGCATTTTACTTCTTAAACTTATTTTTATTAAGGTAAAGTAATCATATATAATTTGCCATCTTTACAATTTCAAAGCATACATTTCAGTGGTAATAAAAACACACACATTCTTTTTTTTCCATTTTCATCCTCCACGCCTTCCCCCTTTCCTTCCTGGCCTTTGGTAACCACCAATCTACTCTCTATTTTCATGAGATCCACCTTTTTTTGCTCCCACATGTGAGTGAGAACATATGATATGTGTCTTTCTGGGCTTGGCTTATTTTATTTAAAACGATGACCTGTAGTTCTATCCATGTTGCTGCAAAAATATAATTCTTTTATTTTTTTGGTTGAATAATATTCCACTGTGTATATATACCACATTTTCTTTATTCATTCATCCACTGATTGTCATTTAGGTTGATTCTGTTTTTGGCTACTGTGAATAGTGCTGCAATAAACATGAGAGTGTAGATTTCTTGCAGCATATTGATTTCCTTTCTTTTGGATTTTCTTTTGGAATTGTTGAATCATATGGTACTTCTATTTTTAGTTATTTGAGAAACCTCTGCACTGTTCTCTATGCCTGTCTTTTGGTATGAGCCATTTTAACTAAGGTAAAATGATATTGCGATGTGATTTTGATTTGTATTTCTCTTACGATTAGTGATGCTGAGCATTTTTTCATATACTTGACATTTCATATATGAAATGTTAGATCTTTTGTCCATTTTTAAATTGTATTATTTGTTTTTTGCTATTGAGTTGTCTGAGCTACTTATATATTCTGGTTATTAATCCCTTGTCAGATAGATGGATTGTGAATATTTTCTCCCATTCCATGGGTTGTCTTTTCACTTTGTTGGTTTCTTCCTTTGCCATGCTGAAACATTTTAGCTGGATCTAATCCCATTTGGCCATTTCTGCTTTATTTGCCTATGCTTTCGAGGTCTTCCACAAAAAAATCTTTGCATAGGCCAATGTCCTGGAGCATTTCTCTAATGTTTTCTTGTATTAGTTTCATAGGTCTTAGATTTGAAGTTTCAGATGTAAGTCTTTAATTCATTTTGATTTGATTTTTGTGTATCATGAGAGATAGGGGTCTACTTCCATTCTTTTGCATACAGTTATCCAGTTTTCCCAGCACTATTTATTGAAAAGATTGTTCTTTCCCCATTGTAGGTTCTTGGCACCTTTGTCAAAAATGAGTTGGTTGTAAATGCATAAATGTGTATCAGGATTCTCTGTTCTGTTCCACTGCTCCATGTGTATGGTTTTATGTCAGTACCGTGTTGTTTTGATTATCATAGCTTTGTAGTAAATTTTGAAATCAGACAGTGTGTGATGTCTTTAGCTTTGCTCTTTTTGCTCAGTTCTGCTTTTGCTATTCAGGGTCTTTTATCATTCTATTTAAATCTTAGGGTTCTTATTTTTTGGTGAAATGTCATTCTGTGAAGAATGTCATTGGCATTTTGATAGGGACTGCACGGAATCTGTAGATTGCTTTGGGTAGCATTGTCATTTTAATAATATTAATTCTTCTAATCCATAAGCATGGAGTATCTTTACATTTTTTATGTGTCCACTTCTATTACATTCATCAGAATTTTATATAGTTTTTCTTACATAGCTATCTCACTTCTTTAGTTAGATCAATTCCCAGGTATTTTATATTTTTTGTAGCTGTGGTAAATGGGATTGCTTTCTTAATTTGTTTTTCAGATTATCTCCTGTTGGTGTTTATAAATGCTACTGATTTTTGTATGTTGATTCTGTATCCTGTAACTTCACTAAATTTATCAGTTCCAACAGTTTTTTTGGTGGAGTATTCAGGTTTTTATAGGCATAAGATCATGTCATCTGTGAGCAAGGCTAATTTGTTTTCTTCCTTTTCAATTTGGATGAATTTTCTTTCTTTTGCCTAACTGCTCTATTCTCTGTATTATAAAATTGCTCCATACTAAAAAATTCTATACAAAGTATTAATTCTACCAGTGGATTTTATACCTTGAAATGTTTTCTTCTGCACATTAGTGTTTTCTTTCAGACTGAAGAACTCCCCTTAGCTTTTCTTGCAAGATGGGTCCGCTTTTGAGTTTAGGAAAGACTGTATCTCTCCTTCATATTTGAGTGACGATTTTGCTGGATACAATATTCTTAGATGACAGTTTTTTTTTGAAAATGTTGTTCCAATCCCTCCTGGCCTGTTGAGAAGGCTGTTGCCAGATGACTTGGAGCTCCTTTATATGCTATTTGCTTCTTATCTTTTGCTGTTTTAAGGACCTTCTCTTTGTCCTTGGCCTTTAGCATTTGATTACTACATGCCTTTAGGTAGTCTTATTTGGGGGTTGAATCTGTTCGGTGTTAAAAGACCTTCCTGTACCTGGATATTTATGTCTTTCTCAAGTTTTGAAAAGTTTTCAGTTATTATTTCTTTGAATAAGCTTTCTACCTCTCGTTCAGCTCCCTCTTGAACATCAATGGCTCTTAGATTTGGTCTTCTGAGGTAGATATCTATATCTTGTAGCCAGTCATTTTCATTCTCTTTTTTCCCTCCTCTGACTGTGTATTTTCAAATAGCTGGTCTTTGAGCTCACCGATTTTTTTCCTCTGCTTAGTTCATTCTGCTGTTGAGAGCCTCAAAAGACTTTTCCAGTTCAGCAAATGTATTTATCAGTTCCAATATTTTATTTTTTTGTTTTGAAAAAGTATTCCAGTATCTGTCAAATTTCTTTATGGCTTTTCTGTATTATCTTAGAGGTCAATGAGTTTTCTTAAAATTGTTATTCTGAAGTCTTGGTCAGAGAGCTCACAAACAGCTGTTTTCTTAGGGTTAGTTTTGGGATTTATTTTTTTTTTTTGACGGAGTCTCATTCTGCCACCCAGGTTGGAGAGTGCAGTGGGGCGATCTTGGCTCACTGCACTCTCCGCCTCCCAGGTTCAAGTGATTCTCCTGCCTCACCCTCTCAAGTAGCTGGGATTATAGGCATGCATCACCACGCTTAGCTAATTTTTTTTGTTTGTATTTTCAGTAGAGAGATAGGGTTTCACCATGTTGGCCAGGATGGTCTTGAACTCCTGACCTCAGGTAATCCGCCCACCTCAGCCTCCCAAAGTGCTGGGATTACAGGCTTGAGCCACCGTGCTGGGCCAGGATTTTTGCTTTGTCCTTTTGAGAAGGTCATGATTCCCTGTTTGCTGTTGTTTCTTGTGGGTCTTTCCCATGTCTTTGCACTGGAAGAATTAGTTATTTATTCCAGTTATCTCTGTCCAGCTTGTTTTGGTTTTTATTGCATGTATTTGCTGACAAATCTTCACTGCTATGTCGCTACCTCCTTTTCAGCTCTAGGTGGCGCTGTAAGCCCAGGTTTCCCTCAGTTCTAGTAAATGTTTGGAGCACTGAATGTCCCAAATGGATTACACTGGCAGTGTGGGAAGGCAGACGAGGTAGGGGTTTGTGCTTACAGGACCTAGGAAATATACCTCCTGCAGCTTAGTACTGCTGAACAGCCACTCTGATTTGGTGTCTCCTTTGGCCAAGATGCAGAGTGAAGTTCCTGGGGCTGGGAATAATAGTCGCTGCTGGTCTTCAGTGGTATTTTCCCTTCAGGCAGTCATGATGCTACCTGTGGGTTAAGGCAAGGACAGGTCTCCTGCCAAGGAACCCAAGAAGGTGGGGACGATGGTTGACCACTTCAATTTTACTTCTTCCAGTGTAGAAATTATGAGGTGGCGGAGATTTTCTGTGTGGGCATAAGGACAGGGCAGAAGCATCATGAAAGTGAAAGTCCGATTCTCCTACTGGAGTTTTTCCACTTCTCTGTGGCCCCAGGAACTATTTCATCCTCATACTTGGGCTCTGGGTTGTTGCTGGTGTCGATCTCGGTGCTGTATATTTGTTTTTTTTGTTTTCTGTTGGTGGGGAATGAAGTCAGTATGCTTCTACATTGCCATTTTGGAACCAGAAGTCCCTAGTTTTGGAGTTCAAATTTAGGCATCATACCATTTTGAGTTAAATTTTGAGATGAGTGGAGGGTCTGTGTCTAGATTCACTTTTTTTTTTTTTTTTTTTGCTGTATGTGACTGTCCTGTTATTCCGGCACCATTTGTTGAAAAGAGTATCTTTTTACAATGGTATTCCCTTTGCTCCTTTGCCAAAGATCATATGACTTTTTCTATATGGGTCTATTTTTTGGACTCTCTGTCTCACTGATCTATTTGTCTGTTCTTCCGCCAATACCATACTGTCTAATTTACTGCAGATTTATGTTTTGAAGTCTAGGTGGTGTCAGTCCTCCAACTTTGTTCTTCTCCTTCAATACTATGTTGACTATTCTGGGTCTTCTACCACCCCGTATAAACTTTAGATAGTTGGAGTTCATATGCACCAAATAACTTGCTGGGATTTTGATGGGAACTGTCCATAATCTATAGATCAAGCTGGGAAGAACTAACATCTTGAGAATACAGAGTCTTCTTATGCATGATTATGAAATCTCCATTTATGTAATTCTTTGATTCTTTCATCAGCATTTTGTAGTTTTCCTCATATAGATCTTGTAATGGGTTTTGTTACATTTATGCCTGAATATTTTTGGTGGAATGATAATGTAAATGGTACTTTGTTTTCAATTGTTGTGTTTATGTAAATACAAACACAATGGCAGTGTATTTTAATTTGAAATCCCACTTGTTTTGTGCTATGTGGAAAGCAATTAATTTTTGCATATTAATCATGTATACAGCAATCCAGCTATAACTGCTTATCAGTTTTTTGATTGATTCTTCCAGATTTTCTACAGATCATCATGTCATCTATGAACAAAAATAGTGTGATTTTTTCTTTCCCTATATTTATAGCTTTTCTTTTTCCTTTCTTACTGCACTAGCTAGGACTTCCAGTATAATGTTAAAATGTCAGTGTTGATGTTTATATTTCATCCTGAATAAAGTACTCTATGTTTTGTCATAATTAAGTCAAATGAAATCCTTTTCTTTTATATTCCATAATTCTATTACTGTTCAAAATCATGGCATATTTTTGTTTGCTTCCAAATTGAGATTTCTTATATAATATCAAAATTTTTCTTAGATGTTTTGTTTTAGTTTTTTTTTTCCTTACTGGCAGGATTCTATGGCTTCTTATCTATGTCTTTCATATTCTGAAGCTTCTATTCCATATATTACATGAAATTCATGTTACTTTTCTTAAAGGAGGGGAGTTCTCCAATTTCCTCTTCTAATTTTGGAGCAATTGCTTTCCAAGCATGTGGGAAAGCTATCATAGAATCTTTCTTCTTTAGAGTATCTAAAGAAGTATATTTCACCATTTCGTATATCTCATATTTCTCTTTTGCTTAATTACCACCCTCATCTTGATGGAGTACATCCTGAGTTAAGTTCCTTAAAAAAGGTATGTGCTAGGCAAAAGGTGAGAATTCTTACATATATAAAAATTATTTTGCCCTAACACCTGCCTGACAGTTTAGATGGGTAAAGAATTCTAGGGTTCTGGTTCTATGTGGTATACTAAGCATATATAATTAACTATTCTTCCTCCTGAAACCATAATGAAATGATAAAGTAACACAAAAGGAAATAAATCTACAAAACTGAAAAGGAGAAGAGAAGAGAAAAAGAATGAAAAAACTGAAAAGGGAAAATTGACAAGAGATTTAAAGAACATCTCCCTAAAACTGTGTAACAAACTGCCCAGACAGTGTTAGGACTCTTAAGGTAGGTATGATATCCAGCTCACCCACAAAAGGCTCTCCTCATTCAATGGCTGAGAGGCAGGAAGGCTTAATTAGCCAGTTCCCACTCATACAGGGAGAACAGAAAATTCGAGGTGAAAACACACCGACAGACAGTATCAGAGGAAACTAAATAACAGCTATTAGAAATAAATGGCTGGGCACGATAGCTCAATTAAAGCTTACCAAATATCCCAGCACTATGGCAGGCTGAGGCAGCTGGATCATGAGGTCAAGAGATCGAGACCATCCCCTGGCCAACATGGTGAAACCCCATTTCTACTAAAAATATAAAAATTAGCTGGGCATGGTGGTGCACGCCTGTAGTCCCAGCTACTGGGGAAGTTGAGGTAGGAGAATTGCTTGAACCCGGGAGGCAGAGGTTGCAGTGAGCTGAGATTGCGCCACTGCACTCCAGACTGGCGACAGAACGAGACTCCATCTCAAAAAACAAAACAAAACAAAAAAGATCTTTACTTTGAATATAAAAGGATTAAATATCATCTGACATATGAAGAAAACAAAAGTCTGAATGAGAAAGACCAAAATAAACACAATGCCTGATTTGGGCTAAAAAACAGAGAAGTAAAGATTATACTTAAACCAATCATTTAGCCTGTAAATCAACCAACCAAAGTAACCTCAGAGATTTTTATTTTCAATAATGGTCAGTTCCTTTCTTTTTAGATAATTTAATAACACTGTAGATAAGTCACAATCAGAACTCACAATAATCTTGAACTAAATTAATATAATCTAGCATAGGCTTCCATGGCAGCCTTGGCTATACGTTTGCTCCTCTATATTCGGTACTGCATGAAGAAAAGAACTGTAACAAAAGAGGACACCTTTGGATGTTGGTATTTTTAATATCAAACAATCCTGGCTCATTTGAGAATCTAGTGAACATAGGCATTCAAGGAAATTTATTTCAAATTACCTAGAAATGCAAATTTAAGTAACAACATTTAAATATATGGTACTGTCAAGGTAAAATTACAAAACAGCAACCCAAAACAGGAGATAAATGTATCTCACAAAACAGTCAGCTGACTTACCCTGGGAAATTGTATTGAAAAGTGCGGGATCAATGGCAGGTATAGTCTGTGGAGTAGGTTGGATAGTATTACTTGCTACACCTGCAAATCAGAAAAGCATAAATGAGTATAAAAGTATTACACTTTTTAATTATACAGTAGGGTAGCACTTAAAAATCATGAGGCAATTTCATTACTTTGTTTATTTTCTTGAAACATCAATGGATTCTAATTGGATATACTTATTTGATGTTGGAGGGTATCAAGTGTTTACATATGTGTATCGGTTATGCTTTCCTAATATATATTTTGTCTAATGCTTCAGATTACTTCTCAATTAAAGCTTACCAAATTCTGTAGAATTAACAGACTTCCTACTTTTCAATTTCTCAGCCAATTTAATTTGGTGATAAAGTAGGACAAAATTCTAATTTAGTTTAACTTAGAAGATGAATCCAGTTTCATCACTGTGCATGAAATTCCAAATTAATATTTGTAATTCTCTAGTTTACACATTTTAAGATATTTTTATATATCCTAACAATTATCCAATAAATAACAGTTTTGACTTTGTTAGAATGTTTCAAAACTGTCATATTAATGAGTAACTTAGCATTCTTGATTAATGGTAAGGAATATACTAAAGTTGAAGATTATTTATTAATCATCTAAAAAACTAACAAAAAGTGTTAAAAGTCCCCCCCCCCCCCCCAAAAAGGACTGAAATGATTCTATCAGCAGGAAAATAAAATGAGGAAAAGTTGATTATGGTAAATCAATGGAGTTAAACAGTCTTTCAAAATGGATTGTTTGCCAAATTAATACACTGAATTCGAATAGGCAATTTGTAGAAAGGGTAAAGTGGGAAAAATGCTGGAGAAAAAGGAAACAGAGAAAAAGGTTAAATAAAGAGGAAGTTTCTAGGGGAATGGATATGTATCCACTGAGAGTTCTAGAATAATGGTTTCACAAAAGATGGCTGAAGTTCTAAAATTTTCTAAAGGTCTAAAGTTTCTCTGGTATGAAGTTCCAAAGTTCTTCTGGTGTGAAGTTTTAACTTTTAAGATTTTTCTCATTCCTAACCTAAGAGAAAAAATGGTTTAAATATACATTATTTACCTCACTTAATTGTGCTTAGGGACAAACTCGCTCCATATTTATACTCTTTGGAACTATTAAAAGCCATACAAATCTTGTTTTTTAACTAAAAATTGAAAAATTTTAAAGTACATAGGGATACAGATGAACAGTGAAATACAAATTTTATATAGTACAAAAAAATATAAAGGAGAAAGCCTGCCTCTCCTACTCCAAAGCACTTTAGGGCTAGCACCAGTTTCTATGACACCTTTCCACCCACCTACGAATAACTGTGTCCAATCCAATCCACATATATGTCAATGCTATTCTCTGCTGAGAAATTTGTGTACTTGTCTACACCAAAATCTTCCAGAAGGCATACTTTGTGTGCGTGTTTTGCAAATGGTAGAAGTTCTGCATACTATACTGTTTTATGCATTTTTCACTTAATGTGTCCTAGCAATAATTCCAGATTAATACATATAAGTTGTGCTGTTTTTAATGGTTAGTGTCCCATTCTCTGCATTGCATAGTTTATAAAGCAATCCATTACTGATGGACATTTAAGTTTTAATTTCCAATCTTTTGCTATTACAAATAATGCTGCAGTAAATATTCTTATATACTGTGTATATGAATACATTTATAGAAAACTGTATAAAATATAAATCCAAAGTGAGGAGACAGACCAATTTTAGGCTGATCTATTCAATGACTATTTTTTTGCTTGATTTTGATAAATACTCACCGAATGTATTTAAATTATAAACATCTGACAATTTTCTCCATAAAAGTTGCCAAACACTGAAAGGCACATAAATATATATTATTTTAAAAATGCTAGAATGTAAAATCTGAGATGGATCTTCAGAGACTAGTCGTGTCTAGTGCTTTGAAGCAGGTGTACCTATAGCTTATGTAGATTACATGTATTTTTCATATACATCTTTATAAACAAGGTAAATCTACCACACTTTAACGGTCCAATCTATAGATCAATGCCATTCGTTGCTAAGTAATTTGCATTTCTGCCTAAATTAAAATACTCCAAACAAATCTCTAAATAGAGAAGGCTATCCAGAAAGTGTGATTAAACAGACTCCTGAAAGAACATAACATTTGGAAAGACACAGAAAAAGAGAGAAAGACATGTTACCTACATTACCTATGAGGAACAGCATAAGCAAAGAATGAGTGAAACCTTAATCATGAGAAATAGTGTTGACAGAAATGCGTAGGCCAGAGTATCAACAATAGGATATCAAAGCTTACAGAAGAATGCAAACATGGTACTTCTGACACAAGTACACAGCCTATATTTTGATCTATGAAGTGAGTTGCATTTTACAATGAAAGGCTAGCTTTGATCAAAAAATAACTTTATTATTTAATCTAGCTTTATTACTAAAATCTTCTCCTGTAATATGAACTATAAAAAGCTTATGTTTCCTGAGAAAGAAAAAAACACACTGTATCAACTACATGTGATATTTGTGCAGTGGTGAAAGCACAAGAAGCAAACATTTCGCCTGTTTAAACAATCACTATCCCTGTCCTCATTGCACCCCCTTTGCTTTTTTGTGGAAGAACTAAAAACTGCAAATTAGTACATACTATTCTTTTCAGCTATCTTAAGGATTTCCCTTTGATAAAAGTGCATCCTGGACCTTTATATGAGAGAAAATAAATCATTCTTAAAGTGAGTAAGAAGGGAAACATTTGCTATTATTTATACATTAAAAACATTATTTTGTTTTTTATTAGGCAACTATGAACTTCTTTTTTTTTACCGTTTCAAATATAATAGAAAAAAAATCAGGGGCTAAAAGGAGATTTCAACATCTCAAACCAATCTTAAGGGGAAATATACTATCAGAAAAGTAGGTTTTGAGAGGATTTGAATTCCTTGGAGGAAGGAACATAGAAGGCAGGTGGCCAAAACATGAAGTCAAAAAAACTTGGATTCAAATCCTGGTTCTGTCCTTACCGGGTATGTTTGTTTTCTTAGAATAACTGCTTAGTCTCTTGAGAGTTTGTGAATTAAAGACAGTAACATATAATATAGTTGTGCGAGAATAAGTGTGGAAATTAGCTATGATAATCATTTGACTGGTAAGGCTACAAGAGTGTATAAAATATGTTTAGATCTCATTCTATAAAAGTTTTAAGTTTTTTAGTTTTATTCTTCCCACTAAGGAACAAAAGAGAAAACAAGAGGCTCATGCTAGAGTTAACTGGATCAAATTGAACTGTTTATGACAGAAAACTTTCTAATGGAAAACCACCTAATATTTATCTTTATGTCATGACTATTCTAGCCAGGAGATACATTGTGTATTAGTTTGAACATATAAGACTGCCAATACTGTATCATTTTTGTTACACAAAACTAACAATTTCATATGGATCAATCTACTATAGCCTCCTACTAAAAGTGTTTTCTCTTTCGTATACTCATAGAGTTTACCTATATATAAAATATACATTGATATGCCCATGCCACAACTCTGCCTGGAGATATACTGTCTAAAAACTTTTTGGACAGTCTTTCTATAAGGTTAATATCCTACCCCCAGTTGTGATACTTCTCTTGATTTGCACAATAATTTTAAGTGATCATTAACTTGCCATTAAATACCTTGTCTCTCCTTGGCACAGAAACAGGAAGGAAGAGGAAAAAAAAGAGGGAAAGGAGGCTAATTTGCTGAACACTGATTTTGTGATAGGCCTACTACTAGTCCATTTTTATAGTTTTTCCCTTTTAATAATTAAAATAACCATGAGAAGTATGATTAATTTCATATTCGAAAGAGGAAAAATTAAGGTCATGAGAAGTTAAATATCAGCTGAGTTTATGCTTTAGCATGGGGTAGAAACAAATAACCAATATGATTTGCCTCCTAAATGCATTTTATTTCCTCTTGGCTCCTCTATAGAATGCTTGTGTCTGGGACTCTTGATCAGATTTAAACCTTCAAGTATAATTTGAACAGTATTCATCTAAGGCAAAGAGATCTAAGTAGCTGGTTTCACTTACATTATTCTACACTGGAAATAACGAATATTTCTAAACATAACAAAATACTTAATAGTGTTCCAAGAAATTTTACTTCCAAAATAAATGCAAATAGGTTTGTCTAATAATGTCATCACACAGGCCATAAAATATTGAAATGTCAGGGTAAAATATGCTGAATGAAGACACAAAAAGAGATCAGTGCTAAAATTATCATTTCATCAATAATCTTAAAGAAAATGTTAGTAATATTTTTGCAGATAATATAAACTTGAAAGTTTAAAATAGGAGGAAAGACATTAATCATACTTGATGTTACGATGGTCAAAATAGAAAACTTGCATATAATGTAATTCACGTAAAATAACTTACAAGGTTTGGGTAAAATAAGGCTGACAAATGAAAGTCAATAAAGTAACAGTGTGTTGCATAATAGGAACAGTAGAAATCAGGGCTCGAAGGATGACTATCATTCCATTCATTAAGTATTTTAAAGCATTTATATAGTTTAGACCATAAGTCACCTGGGATAAAAGTAAATTTTTAAGAAAAGTTTCTGAAAAAATTAAATTAAATGTAAAATTTAAATTACAGTTGCAAGTGTCCTACTTGGAGATAAAGGTGACACTTTGTCAACAATGCAATTAAAGGGAAGAGTAACTGAAATTTTGTCAAAGTGTCTTTACTGACCCTGACTTAACTACTGAGGACTAATTTTGTCAGATTTTTAAAAATAAAAACATACACATAAACCACTGATTTATTCAAAGATAGGTCTCTCTTTCCTGTTAGTTTTTTAAAGTGTCACATTTGTAAGGTTAAAAAAAAAATAACCCAAATCCCTCCTTTCACTTGTCTTATGATTTCATTGTTACTGAGACTTTATGCCTTAAAGCCTACTCCCTATCACGGGCAGAGGCATAGTCCCAAGGGAATGAAACAAACCTAGGTATCACAGTGAGACCCTAACTGACACATCCTATAATCAACCCCACTCACCTCTGAGCCATTCTAAAACAACAGTGAGGGGAAAAGAAAGGGAAGAGAAGAAAAAGAAAAACAGCATATATATGAAAAGCATAGAAACTAATCTTATTAATAAAATATAAGGTTAATAGCAATCAATGCACATAATACTTGTCATTTCTCAAATAACTAGAACACAACTTTTATTAAAACTTTAATTAAAATAATTTAATGTTTCTTGTGGGTTCAAATGGAATTCAAGGAACTTGTCATGTTTCACGACCATCATTATGAGGCACATATATGATAAGAAATGCAGTTCTTATTTATAAAAGGGGAATTAAATAAATCATTCAGTTATAGTTTCCTACCTGTGCTATGAGGCACTTCTGCTGGTGTATTAGCTGGAGCGTGTGCACCCGGAGGAATCTGTATTCCAGTATAGTTGCCTGACGGCATGTTGCTTGGGTCATAAGTTGAAGATGATGATGGCTGAGTTGGCTGAGTGGGCAGAGAGGCTGCTCCAGCATCTTCATTTTCTTCAACATCTATCAGATCACATATACACAATGTTACACTAGGTATTTTGAAATACAAATGCTAAGTATTCTTATTTCACTATACACATGACAAATGGAATCTTTAAATGCAATTCTATTTAATGCAGTGGAGAAGCAGGCTCTCTATTCTTAAAACAATATTTTTAATTTTTTTATTTTCTTAAAAAATGTAAACGCACCTGACAATATGATTATCACTTCTTTCAGGTTAATATTTTCTAATTCTATAAAATCTCTGCATATAGTGTGTGTGCATGTGTATATATATGTTTATATATATATACACAAACATATATATATATATTTTTTTTGGGACGGAGTCTTGCTCTGTTGCCCAGGCTGGAGTGCAGTGGCATGATCTGAGCTCACTGCAAGCTCCACCTCCTGGGTTCACACCATTCTCCTGCCTCAGGCTCCTAAGTAGCTGGGACTACAGTGGCCCACCACCACGCCCAGCTATTTTTTTTTTGGTATTTTTAGTAGAGACGGGCTTTCACCGTGTTAGCCAGGATGGTCTCGATCTCCGGACCTCGTGATCTGCTTGCCTCGGCCTCCCAAAGTGCTGGGATTAAAGGTGTGAGCCACCGCGCCTGACCTATGTTTTTCTTTAAAATAAACTTTCTTTAAACTTATGAAGACTCAAGGATATTTCTGGCAAAACATGTCACATTTATGCTATCCAATAAGAACTCCATTTTCTGACAGCTGACTTTTACTTAAGATTTACTGTGTAGTAGCTACTAAATGATTGTGAGTTTTTCAATGCATTTAGCTAATAAACAAAAACAGGAATAAAATTTTGCATTTAGCTATGTAGAAAGAAATGAGATATTTCATTTTGAAAAGTCCTGAAATGTAAACTTTTAAAATATACTGTATCATGAGCCGAATTTGAAAACTACCTTGAAAAATTGAGCTTTGAGTATGAAATGACAATCAGTCACTATTGGTAATCATAATAACTTAAAATAAAAGCAAGCTAGAGCTACAGGTTCATCAAAGAGAACAGATCTTATTGTTTCCTACCACATCTTTAAATAACTTTTTTGTCTGATTATAAACAGGTTATTCAATGTAGTTAATTTCGAATAGGAAAAAAAGTTAAATTTACTTACTAATCTGAGATAAGCATTTTATCAAGCAGCCTTGTGGATGTATTTATACTTTACACACATTAACATGACTTTCCCCAATACTGGAGAACTCTAACATTTATACATTCTGAGAAAGAAAAAAGCTCCACAACATAAAAGCACTAGAGCACGACCAAAAGTTGGTAGAAACGAGAGTAAGGGTAAGAGGAAATCTTACCAGGTAACATTTGATTTTATGTGGCTTTTCATCTGAGGGCACTCAATAGTCTACACAAAAGAAAGAGTTGCCAAGAAGTGAGCCATGAAATGTTTGTATGAATCCCAACTAAATACCTACAAGTTCCTGAATTATGCACACTCAGGTAAGACTCTAGGGGGCCCTGGAGAAAAGCAACAACTTACAGCTGAAAGTGGGGGACAAAGTTTGAGTTCTGGCAAGTCAATGGTCTGCTTGAACAAGAATCAAGACTTTGCAGAGAAAGACAACAGGCTGCAGAGGAGCTTCAACATGTTATCAACAATAGAAGTTATTAAAAATTAGGGAAGAAAAGGAAAATGTAAAAAAAGGAGTCTACAAAAAAGACCTCAAAATGACCCTGATACTGAAATCAGCAGAAAAGCACTTTAAAGCAACTATGATAAATTTGTTCAAGGCCATAAAGAAAAACATAGACATAACAAATGAAAGAGAAAAAACTAACCGGAGGGGGGAAAATTGTAAGAGGAGAAAAAAAACAGATGGGATTAACAGAAAGGAAATGGCAAAATAAGTTTAAATCTAGCTATAGCAATTACATCAAATGTAAATGAACTAAACACTATTTCTCACACAAGGGCTGAGAGTCAATAAAAAAGTGCCTTTATGCTTTTTGCAGGAAAAGTACTTTAAAACACAAAGACCTAGATTTGTTTAAACTAAAAGGATGAAAATTGACATACCATGCGAATATCCAGTAGACAAAAGCTGGTGACTAATTTTAATAATAAACAAACAGAATCAATGACAAGGAATATTAGCTGAGATAAAAAGGACCATTTGATAATGATAAAAAAGTCACATAAATATCAAGCTGACAAAAGCTGGAGTGGTAAACTTTAAAATGAGGACAAACAGAATTAATAACCTCGAATATCAGCAAGATATAGTGGGATGTTCCATAATAATAAAAAGGTTAGTTCATAAAAAATAACTATAAAAGTACATGTGCCTAATAACAGAGTCTGAAAATGAAACAAATTGACAGAACTAGTAAAACCACTATAGTTGGAGACTTAACACAGAACATCATAACCAATAACTGCAGAATACATTCTTTTCAACTGCACATAGGACATTCACCAAGACAGATCATATGCTGGGCCATAAAATAAATCTTGGTAAACTACAAAATACCGAAATCTTTTATAGTATGTTCTCCGACTAAAATGGAACTGAATTAGAAATCAGTAAGATATCTAGAAACACCTCCAACATTCTGAAATTAATATATTTATAAATAATCTATTACTCAAAGAAGAAATCACAAAGAAAACTGCAATTATGGTGAACTGAGTGATACCAAAATTTGCAGGATGTCACTAAAAACCAATGCTTAGAGGGAAACTGATAGATTTAAATTCTTCTATCAGAAAAGAAAGATTTAAAGATCAAAGATCCACATTTCCTCCCTAAGAAGCTAAATAAAACAAAAGCAAATTAAACTCCAAGTGTGGTGCAGGAAAAAATAAAAGGAATAGAAAAGAAAAAAGAAAAAAATTTACTAAGTACTTATTGAAATAATAAAAAAAAAATTAAAACATCTCTGTCAAGAGGTTGGGGGGAAAAAAGAGGAAACAGCTATTATGAATATGACAAATGAAGGAGGTGATATCAAATACATCCTACAGACATTAAAAGGATAGTTAAGACAATAAAAAAATATTATGCCAATAAACGGCGCTACCTCAGGGAAATGAACAAACCACTTGAAGATACAAAATACCATAACTCACCCAAAAAGAGATGATCTGAATAGTCCTAAATCTATTGGGAAAATTGAATTCATGGTTAAAAACCCTCCTACAAAGAAAATGCAGGGCCTAAATGGAATAAGCAGTGAATTATATCAAACATTCAAGTAAGAAAAAATACCAATCTTATGCAAACACTTTCAGAAAACAGAAGGGATTACTTTCACCTTGTTTTATGAGGCCAGTGTAACCCTGATACCAAACCTCACAAATACTGAAATGTAGACATACAAATTCTTAATATCAGAATCAAATCCAGTCATATAATACAAGGCCTCATCATGACTAAGCTTACCAATGAGTGCAGGGTTGGTTCAACATTTGAAAAATCAATCAATGTAACTCATATTAACAGAAGAAAAAAAGTCCTATGACAATTTCAATAAGTGCATAAAAAGCACTTGACAAAATTCAATATTTATGACAAAACTTCTCAGCACCCTAGAAATAAAGAAAATTTCTCAGTATTGCATAGGGCAAAAAACCAAACAAAACAATGGACATATTTATTGCCCCTGGCACAATAGGCAGGAAAAAGAAATGAGGATTGGAAAGGAAGAAGCAAAACTGTCTCTCCTTGCAGATGACATAATTATCTACATACAAACTCTCAATGAATTTACAAAGTAATTATGAGAATCAACAGGTAAATTTAGCAAGGTTGCAAGATAAAAGATTATACAAAAATCAATTGTAATTTATATTAGAAGCAAACGATTGGAAAACTAAATTATAAAATTAATTTCATTTACAAGAGAATGAAAGGACACAAAATACTTGAATTTAACGAAAGAAGTACAAAACCTCTACTCCAAAAAATCTAAAATACCGCTGAAAGAAATTACAGAAAGCTTAAATAAATGGAAAGATATATTATGTTCATGTACTGAAAGATAATTAATTCTCCCTAAGTTTAATACTAATCATAATCCCAGTAGGCATTTTTTCTAAAAAAGCGAAACTGAAAATCTAATTCTAAAATTTATGTGGACACTCAAAGGACAGAATAGTTAAGATAAAGGAAAAAGAAAAGACTGAGTTACTCAGCAGATGGGTCAGAGTAATACACCCAAATGAGGAACGTGTGGACTCCAAAATCCAAATAGGCCCACTAGGTACCGTACCTCTATTCTTGGTTGTAGGAGTGGCTAGATAGAACAATATCACCTTAGTATGAATATCTTGACATGCCCCATATTACCAGAACTTTAGAAATTTCACTGAGGTTCCTGAATTTTAGTCAAATTGATTTCCCATTCTCTGAGAAGCAAATGTCTTACCACTAAGTCCAGATTAGTTGCTCACTAGGTCCAATCAGCATAATATCATCAATATAATGGACCAGTGTAATATCTTGTGGAAGGGTAAGAAGGCTATTAAGATCCCTGCAAACTAAATTGTGACATAGAGCTGGAGAGTTGATACACCCCAGAGGTAGGACAGTGAAGGTGTACTGGGGCCGTGCCAGCTGAAAGCAAACTGCTTCTAGTGAACCTTATGGACAGCTATGAAGAAAAAGGCCAGATCAACAGCTGTATACTGGGTGCCAAAGAATGTTAATTTGCTCAAGTAATGAAACCACAACTGGTGCAGAAGCTGCAACAGGAGTCACATAAAGGAACATAATAAAGAATAACGGGTAATGAATTATAATCACTGAATATAAATTCATGAGCCCATATTGATGTAAATAATTAAATGAATAAACACACACATTTATTTATGTATAGACTGGAAAGTCCATCCTCATGGTAGAGTGCCAACTAATTAAAACAAAAAGAATGATAAATCATCAACCCACGGGGTGAAGTTGCATAAAAAATATAGGATATTTACGTAATATCAAAGTATCTTCCTTAAATTAAATAGCAAAGGGAAAAATAACTTTAATGGGGAATAACTCAGAAGACACCACATTACCCAAGTGATCACTTAACATCACCAATATTTCACCAAAATCGTATACTTCTAATGTAAGGCAGGGAGGACAAAACCTTATTTTGGGCTATTCTGCAAAAAATGCATAGGGTTAAACTAATTATGAGGCAACATCAGACAAACAAATTGAGGAACAGTTAACAAGTAATTGTACTTTTCAAAAACATCAAGGCAAAGAAACACCGGAAATCCTGAGGAGCTACTCCAGATTAAGGACACTAAAGAGATATGGCACCCAGAGGCGACGTATGATCTATTTGCATGAGGAAGAAAACTACAAAGGGTATTACTGAGTCAACTGCTGAAATCTGAATACAGATGGAGATCAGTTGATACACTGAATAAATACTATACTTCTCAATTTTGGTAAGTACACTGTAGTAAAAAGAATGCCACTATTCTTAGGAAACACAGAAGTATTCAGGAGTAAAAGAGCATATCTCTAATTTACTAACAAAGACTTCTATATATATAATATGGAAAATAAATAAATATATATAGAAAATAAATACATATATAGAAATATATATATATATGTCTTGTGAAGCCATAAGTCATTTCTAAGGAGATACAGCTAAAAATCACGACATTAACACCAGATTATGATGCCAAGTTGTATTTTAAAATTTTACACACACACACACACACACACACACACACACACACACACACAAAATCTATCTATAAAATAACCTCATGTCCTTTCTTGCGTATGTGTGGTAGGGGGAGTGGGGAGAGACAAAAGGGGACAAGGGGTGAGAAAGAGAGAGAGACCATGAATCAATGAGAGAATGTTTAATTCGGGATCAAAGGCATATCGGAATTCTTTATATCATTCTGGCAACTTTCCAGTAAATTTGACATTGTATCAAAACAAATTTACCACATAAAATGAGTGGTTTCAATGATCTATTGTTCTTTTTTTATCATTAATTCTACAGATGCTCACCAACATATGATGGTGTTATATCCCAATAAACCCACTGTAAGTCAAAAATCTAAGTAAAAAATGCATTTAAAATACCTAACCTACTGAAGATCATAGCTTAGCTTGGCCTACATGAAACATGCTCAGAGCACTTACATTAGTGCAAAATCATCTAACACAAAGCTTTTATGTAATTTAATAAATACTGTACTGAAAGTGAAAAATGATGACTTTGTAAGGGTTCTCGAAGTACAGTTTCTATTGAATGGATATTGCTTTGCTATCTTCTTAAAGGTGAAAAAGTATATGTTAAACGATAAGTTGAAGCCTGTTTGTAATATCTATTAAAATGTCATGGTGATGTGGTATTCAGCTAGAACTTAATACACAGTACTGTCTTCCAAAGTATATACGCTTGTTCTTTATCTAAGTTAACTAAAGTACAATATCTATTATTTTATACTGGTTTTACTAGAAATTCAATTCCAGAACAATAGAAAATTAGGTTTTTGTGAAATATACTACCTTTTACACTTAAGACTATGATGCAAGAGTTAATCCTAAAACACAACAGAATATAATTCTACACTAAGAAAAAGAAAACAAATCAAAGTCTTAAGCGTTTTCTCACACAAATTCAGATTTAATGACAGTATATCTTGTAGATATATAGGCTATCTTTGAGAAGATATTATTAGATGTTATGGCATTAAGCCCTGATTATGACACCAGGTTATGTTTTAAGTTAATGAGTTGAAAAAGTATGCAGTGAACATATTCTTCTTTATATTGTAGAGGATTTATTATTAATATTCTATAGCTTACAATTTTCTACTATCCAGAAACTCCATCAAATCTATATGAAAATAACAGAAATGACAACTTCCATTTAAGCTGACTTTTGGAAAACAAAAACTATCTACATTTAATAATCTATTTGGTATTATTAATAGTAAGGGCCTACAATAACCATTTCAGAACAAAACAGATCAACGTGATAATCAAAATGCACATTTCCTACTTTCAAAGGCAAAATGTTAAAGAGTTTTTAAAGAAGTCACTGATATTGAAAGAAAGCCAAAAAAACCCCAAATTGACAATTTATTAGGTATTTCAATATACCTAAAATGAAACATCTAAAATAGTCCTGAAAAGTAAAACAGCTAGTTGGTTTCACAAAAAAATGTCTAGGGTGAATTTAAAGACCAGATAATTCCACTGTTCCAAAGCATAGAAAAAGACCAGAAACATTCTGATTATATTTATGAAGTAAGCATAACATCATAACATTGATACCAAAAAGGAAAACTGTAGACCATTTTTAGTTATAAATGTCAATGTAAAAATCCTAAATGATATAGTAGTGAAATGAACCTATCAGTATAATAAAAAAATATATATATATCATCACCAAGTGGGGTTTATTACAGTTGGTTCAATAATAGGCAATATTTCAATATAATTCATTATAATACTAGATCTAAACAGATTAATCAGATTGGGGTTAGCCAACTATGGCCAGTGGGCTGGTGGCCTGTTATTGTAAATAAAACTTTACTGGAACACAACCACACTCATTTTTTTACATATTATCTATGGCTCCTTCTGTACTATAACAGCAGAGCTAAACAGTTGCAACAAAGACAGTATCATTCATAAACTGAAAATATTTATTATCTGATCCTTTAAGAAAGTTTACTGATGCCTGCATTGGATAATTATCTTCACATATGCCTAAAAGTGTGTAGCAAAATGCAAGGATCGTTTGGAATTTTCTCAGTTCCAAGAACAGTGGTCATTCTCTTTATAACCATCTATTTACTACGTCTAATACATAAAAAACAAGTAAGTGAAAAAAGGTTTCCCTTTTCTATTATACATGAACTGAAAGGCCAAGTAAAATAATAAGACCTTTATTTTTTCGTGATTAAAATTTGTAAAACACACTATGTGATGGTAAAATTTTCCTGTACATATTAAGTTTAAAAAAAACCACAGCCAGGTGCAGAACAGCATGTATATTACCAGTTGTATGAAAAACGGGAGCATATATGTTTCTACTCGGTAGTAAACTCATAAAGAATGATCTCTGTAAAGATACACAAAAAACCTAAAAACAATGCTTACTTGAGTTTTGGTAGGATCTGGGAAGATAGGAGATGTGGTAGACAGGAGAAATGCACTTCATATTTTTTATATACTCTATGATTTTTTTCGAACCATGTGAATGTATTACTAACTCCCCAAATAACCTACACAACTCAAAGAGATTTACAAAAACTTATACAGTATTCTTTGCAGTTTTAAAACATTTTATAAATTATAAATGGATTGCCTTTCCTATATAACAGGAATGAAATCTGATTAAAAGTAGGAGACAGGTAAGTCATTTTGTTGACATGGACAGGTATTACAAGTTTGACCTTTATTTCTATTTCTCACTGTTCCTAAGTTTATGATTTTATACTTAACTTTCATAGATTCTGGGCCTGATGAAAACAAAATTGTATTGTTCTCTCCAAAAACTCTGAATAATCTACTGAATAATTATGATTCTACTAAGTCCTTTTACTCAGAATAAATAAATACATACCATTATCTTCTTCAATTCCAACAGGGCCTGCTTGAGGAGTCTCCCCATTCTTCAAACAATTATGGATGTATGTTGCCTTCCATCTGGCATACTTCCTGTGTTTCACATTCTAAAAGAGAGCATTTTTATATCAACATTGGACTACAGTAAAGAAGTAAAAAGTAAACATTTATGATGATCTATATCATATTTCTGAGATAAAACCTATTTATGCAGATTACAGCTCTGAAAGAAACTGGCAACTCCCACCCTATTGCTAGAATCCACCAAGTATTTAAGGCTTGACAGAATTCATAAAAAGCTATTGTCCTCAAAACACATGCCTAGTTCTCTTTTATCATTTAACATTTCAGAAAGGATATGCAAGGTAAAAACAGGAGTGTCCTTCCAGCAAAATTTGTATCTCTTCTGCACAGGGGAGAAACAGGCTAAAGTAGAATTCTAAGACTAAATATAAAAATAACAATAGATTGAATTATTTTCACTAAAGACAAAAAAAAGACCTGTACAAATCAAGAAAAAAAATTAAGATGATGTAGTGGTTAAAGCAAATGCTAGATTGATAGGTAAACCTGACTTTTTAACTAGTCACCTACTAGTTAACAGCTCTGAACCTCAGTCACACTGATTCTAAAAAGGGAAAAATAATACCTGATTGGGTTGTAAGAAGAACTGAAAAGATCATGAAAAACCTGTTAGTTGCCTCTTCTATGCCTTAAAACTAATTTTACATGATATGCTAATGTTACAGGATATAAGATTAAAATTTGCTTTAAAAAATATAAAAACCTCTTAGAATTTTGGATGTGCTAGTGATTTTTAGTTTATATTTTCAACTGACCTTTATAGTGGTATCGTTATAACTTGGGAACTTGTCAGAGATGCAGAATCTTCAAGCCCACCCCAGATCTACTGAACCTGATCTACAAGTGCCAGTCTGCACCTGCACTACAAGAACCCCAGGTGCACATTATAGTTTGAGAGCAAAATATGCACATTAGAGTTTGAGAGCGAATGTGGTTTTACTATCTGAAAACAGGCATGGTGGCTCACATCTGTAATCCCAGTACTTTGGGAAGCTGAGGCAGGCAGATCACGAGGTCAGGAGTTCGAGACCAGCCTGGCCAACATAGTGAAACCCTGTCTCTACCGAAAATACAAAAATTAGCTGGGTGCGGTGGCAAGCGCCTGTAATCGCAGCTACTCGGGAGGCTGAGGCAGGAGAATCACTTGAACCCGGGAGGCAGAGGTTGTGGTGAGCCAAGACCATGCCACAGCACTTCAGCCTGGGCAACAGAGCAAGAGTCTGTCTCCAAAAAAAAAAAAAAAAAAAAAGAAGAAGAAGAAAAAAAAAAGAAATAGAGAGCTAGGCGCAGTGACTCATGCCTGTAATCCGAGCACTCTGGGAGGCCAAGGAGGGTGGATGGCCTGAGCTCAGGAGTTGGAGACCAGCCTGGCCAAAATGGTGAAACCCCATCTCTACAAAAAATACAAAAAATTAGCCGGGCACGGTGGCAGGCACCTGTAATCCCAGCTACTCAAGAGGCTGAGGCACGAGAGTCATGTGAACCCAGGAGGCAGACGTTGCAGTGAGCCAAGACTGCGCCACTGCACCAGCCCGGCTCCGGACCTCCCCCTGGCCAAAAAAAAAAGAAATAGAGTAACCTTCTGCAAAGATCCACTAGGTCATTGATGAGTACAAATGCAGCATGTGGTCCAGATACTTAGTTGAGTATTCTATAATGTGAGTCTCTAGATACTACTAGAGGTAGCTTCTGTACAGAAAACTAAAAAAATTAACCCCTAAATTACTGAATTTGTATCACATTTCCTTCTTATCAAACACTCCTCTTACATATTCAATTAAAAAATCTATACACAGATTCTGATTTTCTTCCAGGTATGACATTTTGCTCCACTTCACAAATGAGCTTTCCAACAGAAGTATCCACATTTAAAGTCTTCACTTCTTTACCATTCAGTTCACTCTGGGGCTGGGGAGGGTGTATTTCTTTTCTGTTTACTTCATATTCTCCAGTAACACAAAAGGTTAGGGAATCTGAATATGCCTGTGTCTTTTACTGGTAGGAGCCCACGTGTGTCAGCCTGTACCTCACTTAAGTTGTCAGTTCATTTGAGGAACTGATCTTGCTAATATCAACTGCCTAGTCCACTCTAGAAAATCCAAGGCACACTTTTTAGGTATCATCTTACCAAACTGCTACGCTCTGTAAATATATTAAAAGCCCTGGACTATGCCAATCTTTGGGAAACATTCTCTATCTCTTGTTTTTGTGACATTCAATTCTCTTGATTTCTTTCCTATCTCCTTTGGCTCCTAATCTTCTAGCTGACCTTCAAGTAATTTTAAATACTCTGTCCTAGCAGAGAGTGCAAAATAGTGGGCGCAATCAATAATAACACATTTAGAATTTTAAATAAGATTTATGTTTTCTATATTCAAATATGGGAAAAGTTACAGAAAGCAAATTTCTAACTTCTCTTTTAAAAATGAAAGATCTGGGCCCACATTTAGTAATAATCACCTGAGCTGATACAGGCAGTTCCCTTCAGATAATGTACATTCATTCATTCTCCCTCTCCCCCATCTCAAGTTCGTACAACATATCAGTTGCCATTTGTTATCTTACAGTGGGCTGTCTTAAGTCATTATACCACCTACCAGATTCATACAAGCATCATGATCCTGCCATCTAGCTTATTATTTTTTTTTTTACCTCTTCATATGCCTTCCTATAGCTTTAAGCACTACTGATACATTTATTATTCTTAAATTTATGAATCTAGCCAGAATCTCCTTGGACAAATATCCAACTCACTATGTGACACCAGCACTTGGATGTCTCACATACAATTAAAATTAAAACTGTTCTTTTGATCCCCCTACCACCTTTCCTTTCCTCTGGGAACTTCACTCTCAAGTAAATGGGAGGAGTCATTTTTAACAGTTCTCCCTATGCTTTGCCTCTCTCCCCACTCCCTTACCTAATTTACCAAGAATCCAATTGATTTTCCTTCTGAAACATACCTTGATTTGTCTTCATCTCCCCATTTTCGCTGCAATAGCCCCCTAATTTGTCCCAACTTCCATTCTTGCCCTAGCCCCTACCACATCTTCCTCATCTAATACTCCGAGTTCAGGGATCTTTCTAAAATATAAATCCACTCATATCAATCTTTTCATGTAAAATGCAAAATCAATTCTAAGTTTGGATACAAGGATCTACTCTACCTGATTCTTGATTGTCCAACCTCTTCTCAATGTCCCTATCCCATTCACTGACTACTATCCAGCTATGCATTTTTCTTCTGTTACTACACATGCCACGGCCCATACATCCTGTTTGCCTGTTGTCTTTTTTCTTCCTCACCCAGCTAACTCACTCCTACTCAGCTCATTCCTCATATGCCAGATCAAATGCCACTTCCTAAGAAAGGTTTTCCTGATGTTCCCAATCTAAGGTCAGACTCTCCAGTAATCTTACATCTTTTTTTAAAAACAACATTTATCACAGTTTGTAATTATATAAGGATGCTGACAAAGTGTCCTCTCCAACCCTCAAAACACACACACACACGTTAAAATATAAACTCATTAAAAGAAGAGTCTATCTGTTGTTTATACCAACCACTTGGCTTTGTGACCAGTATGTAGTAGGTGCTCAAGATGCATACACATCTCCAACGTATGACAGCTTAACTGATTCTAACTGATGTTTCTGTGGTAGTACAAGAGATCATTATTTCTGTCGTATGTAAGGGGCTACTGGATTTAGCAAGTTCTGTTACATTTATGATACAGTCAGATAGAATGACTTGAAATTTCCAGTGTTTGTTTTAGGCCTATAGAAACAGCAATAACCTGTGGTTCACCTTTTTCTTCCGTTTTCATTCTTTCAGAGCAAAAAATATATGCTAAAGCACTGACTTTTCCAGATTTTTAATTTTTCAAAATCTTGAGCAATTAGAACTGAAGGGCTACAAATGCTAGATTATTATCAGATTTGAATCTCTATGTTCACATGTCCACTTGAATTCAGTATCTGCAAAATGACATTCTTTTAAAACGTTTATTATTAACCTATGCTCCAGCAATGAAAACTAATGAAGGTAATTAACTACTCTATATTTTTAGTGGTTTAAACTTTCCCTCTTTGGGGGAAAACATAAGATATGTATAGTTAACCTCAACATACTTTTAGGCTCTGAAAAAGTTTGCTATTCATTAAGACCTTTAATTAGCAATACAGGATATATAAAGTAAGTCAATACGTTATTTCTGCCTTTAGGGAGCTAATCATCTGGCTATGGATATGAAATTAAAATACAAAGAACTATTACTATAAAAACACACTTAGTAGGAAGTATTAAACTTGTTTCCTATAGTAAGTACATGGAACAGTTCAGAGAATAAAGAAAAAACAGAATAAGGTAAAGGAAATGATGCTTTAGTTTGGCCATGCAGCATGGGTAAGTTATGAAAAAACTGAAGCGGTAACAAGATTCTGGAGAGAAGGACAAGTACAAGCAAAGGTAGAAATAAGGAAATATTTGGGGAATAAAGATAAAGAAATCAACATGCCATGGATAGAAGACACATATTAAATGCTAGTTGGATAAGATAAATCCAAGAAAAGATTAAAGTATTAGACTGACATCTTTAGAACATCCTACAGGTTATAAAGCATTTCCACACATTTTCCTCTACTTGGTCCTCATCAGAACCTCGAAATTTAAGCAGGTCACATTGTACTCACACTAAGGCTTTGAGACATTATAGGACTGGCTCAATGTAAATACAGTTTAATCTGGCATTCAAGGCCCTCCACATTGTGCACACTCAGTCTTATTTCCATTTCCCTCAATCAAGATTGGATTCCTGTCTTACCTGCATTCTCTTCTGTTATTCTCTCTTATCTAACATGGTTTCCTTTCCGCCCAGTCTCCTTTCCTCCAAGGCTAAGTGCAAATGCTTACTCCCTATGAAGCGCCCTCATTTCCACTAAGTCAACAGTTATTTATTACTTACTCACGTCAGGTACTATGCTAAGTGCTGGGGATCCATGAGATGAATGAGTCAAGCATGAGCTTTACAGTCTAATGTGAAACCAGGCAATAACTGACATTCCTAAATCTGGCACATGTCTTATCTGAAGTCCCATATTTCTTCATCCTTCTTTCTTGGGATTCTATAATCCTATCATTTTAGAGACAAAGAAAGGTCATTACAAAAATAAAGTAATTTACTGAAGGTCATACTGTTTTAGTAGTAAAGTTAGCCACTCATTTGGGTCTATCTTGGTAAACTACAATTACCACACTGCAATTTGCAACTCAGATTAAAATATATGAAATAATAGAAAATAAGCCTTAAAGGTCAGCTACTTAGTGTTTATCAAGGTAGAATGTACCTTTTGGTAGTTACAAAGAAAACGATTTTAAAAGTAGATGAATAAATTGCTAAGGAAAGTTTAAACTGCCTTCTTTGAGGGTCTTTAAAATTGGGCCAAATTTTTTTCTATCTGAAATAATTTAATCCTGTCTAAAGACTTAGTGGAAAAGTTGTAATGACTTTGGAAGGTTCTTTCAGTCCTAATATCTAAGTATTAGCAGTGTAGAGAAGTTTAAAACAATTTGGGTTTCTGCATTAGTAAGCGAAATTTAAGAAACTAAGTTGAAAAAGGTTCATTTTAGTAAAGCAACTTAACTTTTTATTTCATACTGTTTCCAAAACATCCCTATTCCTAGAAACTGATGCATATACTATTTAGCAGAAATTTCTGGCAGTTGTAACTCCACTAATTCACTTTTCAATGTTGTTTTATTTAAAATAAAGCATGTAAAGGATGCTGGATACTAAACAATATTTTTAAAGGAAACTTTCAAGATGTATTTTTGAAATTCATTAACTCCTTTTTGCTGATTAGACATCCTTTCTAAGAAACAGGAACTGCAAAAAGAACTTTTACTTTTGTCCTTGGCCTCTAAGTTCCTGTTTTGTTACTGGATTGATGAGAATCACTGACAACTGCAAATTCTGGCCACTTAAGAATTACCATGAATTTTCATTTAATTTTTAAATCACTTGCTACACTGAAGCATGACTGGTTAGAGAACAGCAACTGCAGGCTGGAGCAGGAATTTTTAAACTTAGTACCTTTAAGAATCACAAGAGTGTAATAATAAATTCCTGGCTAGAACGATGAAAAATTTGATATAAATTATTCTCCATTAGCATACCAAAAAGTCACCTTGAAAGACAAAGTTTTATACTAGCTGTCTCTATCTAATTCTTCCTCTTTGATTTTATATTGAACCCATCCTAGGCAAGTTTTTAATCCCCACTACTCACTGCAACAGTTTTCGTCAAGGTTACAGATTACTTCTATATTCCTATTAGGTTGGTATGAAAGTAATTGTGGTTTTTGCCACCTAAATTCAAGGCTTACATGCCATCTTCCTTGACCCCTATCAGCATGAACAGGTGATTATTTCCCACCCCATTCCTTGATGCCCCACTTCACACTTGCTTTCCTGGTTATCAAGACCTCCTAGTTTTCCTTCTCCCTTCCTGTGTTCCTTCAGTCCTTTATACTGGTTCTTTTTCATGTCCCAGTGTCAGGAGTTCCTCAGGCTTCAGCTCTTGGATTCCTTGTCTCCTCTTTCTACACTTGATGATCTCATGCAGTCTAATAAATATACCACCTTTAAATATCATGAGGTGTATTTGCTAACTTCCAAATTTATATCTTCTGTTCAGACTTCTCTAAACCTTTGGATTTTGTATAAGTACATATCCAATTCCACATTTCTCCTGTGTATTTGATAAGTTTAAAACCAACTCCTGATTTTCCCCCACAAGTCTATAAATGGCTAAAGTGGTTAAGAATGATCTTACAGTTGTCAGGTCCAACTCTTGGGAGTCATTTTTGAGTTCTCTGTATCTTTTACAGTTTGCCAATGAATCTGTTATATTTTGTCAGCTCTACATTCAAAATACATCCAGAATCCAACCACTACTCACCATGTCTTCCTCTGAAAACTCTGATCCTAGCAAGATCTTTTACCTTGATTATTTAATAATGTACTAATGAGTTTGCCTTTTCCAATCTTGTCCATTACAGAAAGGAAAAATACTTTAAAAATACAAGTCAAAATTTATCAATTCTCTGTTTGAATCCTCCCCCCCCAACACCCTCATCCTCATTTCCTATCCTATCACTCCTTCTCATTCTGGATTCTGCCACATTGTTCTCCTTGTTATTTCTTGAACAAGAATAGGTAGCTTGTACTGTAGTCTCAAAAATGTAGCACTTTATCTTGCCTCTTCCTGGAACACTCCCCAAATTACATGCAAAAATGCAATACACATTAGCCTGAGAATCCACAGCTTTCATAACACTTTCAAAGTAGTCAGTGATAACAATGGGATTAATAATCTCTAACTTTGTGGCAACATCACAAATACATTTATACTCTTAGTCCCTCAACCTCCTAAGTTATTATATAAACAAGACTTCCACATAACTCCGAGAACACTGAGAAGTGGTATAATGAGAAATGCTTGAAAAACACATATTAAACAAATGTATTATCAAAATGATTCAGATACTGAAATATTTATAGTCACAGATTACATGTATTTCCTGATATTTATTCAACATTTTAATCCCTTTATATTTTTCAAAGCAACTATAATGTCATCAAACAAGTTTTTAAAAAGGAGAGCAAAACTATACCCTTAAAATCAAAACTATAACTTAATATACAAATACTTAAATATAACTCCTCTATTTTTAAAATATCATAACATTGGAATATACGTTCCAAGTAAACAAAAGATTTCCAAACAAGGTATGGTCGGTAACTGTTTAATACTTAATCTACTGGGGTAAGACAAGAAACCAATGTTAATTATTTTTTGAAAAAAAAAAATTATATATAGTTTTCATCAAACTTACAGGAAGTTTTAAAAATAGGACAACATACTCCCACGTCTTCTATTCAGATTCTCCAACTATTTAATTTTTGTTTTATTCATTTACTTCTATATATAAATGTATATAAAAAAAATATATATATATATACATATAAATATAAAAAGTGTGTTGGGCCAGGCACGGTGGCTCACGCCTGTAATCCCAGCACTTTGGGAGGCTGAGGCGGGTGGATCATAAGGTCAGGAGACTGAGACTGACCTTATGATCCTGGCTAACAGAGTGAAACCCCATCCCTACTAAAAACACAAAAAATTAGCTGGGTGTGGTGGGGGGCGCCTATAGTCCCAGCTACTCAGGAGGCTAATGCAGGAGAATGGCATGAACCCGGGAGGCAGAACATTCAGTGAGCTGAGATCACGCCACTGCACTCTAGCCTGGGTGACACAGCGAGACTCCGTCTCAAAAAAAAAAAAAAAAAAAAAAAAAAAAAAAAAAAAAAAAAAAAAAAAGCTTGTGTGTCTGTATGTATCTATTTTTTTTCTGTATCATTTAAGGGTAAATAGAAGACACTGTGTCCCCTTTCCCTTTCATTGCACTTTCCAAAATCTAGGACAATCTCAAAAATCAGAAAATTTAGTATTTCAACAACACTACTGTCTGATCCACAGTCCCAAGAAATTTTGTCAATTGTCCCAATCATGTCCTTCGTAGTTATTTTCCCTCCAGGCCCAGATCTAATCTAAGGAGAATGATTAGTATTCCTTGAACTTACTTTTTTTTTGTTTTTTAAACAACACAAATTTATTATCTTACAGTTCAGTAGGTCTGCTACACATCTCATCAGAATAAAATAAAGCTTTCAGCAGTCTGTAGCCCTTCTGGAGGCTCAATAGGAGAACCACTTCCTGCTCATTCAGGTCATCATATGGTTGTAGGACTAAGGTGCCTGTTTTCTTTCATTTATTTATTTATTTTATTTTTATTATACTTTAAGTTCTAGGGTACATGTGCACAACGTGCAGGTTTGTTACATATGTATATATGTGCCATGTTGGTGTGCTGCACCCATTAACTCATCATTTACATTAGGTATATCTCCTAACGCTATCCCTCCCACTGCCCTCACCCCCCTACAGGCCCTGGTGTGTGATGTTCCTCTTCCTGTGTCCAGGTGTTCTCACTGTTCAATTCCCACCTATGAGTGAGAACATGCAGTGTTTGGTTTTCTGTTCTAGCGATAGAACAGAAACATCATTTGCTAAGAATGATGGTTTCCAGTTTCAAACATGTCCCTACAAAGGACCCAAACTCATCCTTTTCTATGGCTGCATAGCATTCCATGGTGTATATGTGCCACATTTTCTTAATCCAGACTGTCATTGATGGACATTTGGGTTGGTTCCAAGTCTTTGCTATTGTGAATAGCGCTGCAATAAACATACGTGTGCATGTGTCTTTATAGCAGTATGATTTATAATCCTTTGGGTATATACCCAGTAATGGGATGGCTGGGTCAAATGGTATTCCTAGTTCTAGATCCTTGAGGAATCGCCACACTGTCTTCCACAATGGTTAAACTAGTTTACAGTCCCACCAACAGTGTAAAAGTGTTCCTATTTCTCCACATCCTCTCCAGCACCTGTTGTTTCCTGACTTTTTAATGATCACCATTCTAACTGGTGTGAGATGGTATCTCATTGTGGTTTTGATCTGCATTTATCTGATGGCCACGGATGATGAGCATTTTTTCATATGTCTGTTGGATACATAAATGTCTTGAGAATTGTCTGCTCATATCCTTTGTCCACTTTTTGATGGGGTTTTTTCTTGTAAATTTGTTTGAGTTCTTTGCAGGTTCTGGATAATAGCCCTTTGTCAGATAAGTAGCTTGCAAAGGTTTTCTCCCATTTTGTAGGTTGCCCGTTCACTCTGATGGTAGTTTCCTTTGCTGTGCAGAAGCTCTTTAGTTTAATTAGATCCCATTTGTCAATTTTGGTTTTTATTGACATGGCTTTTGATGTTTTAGACATAAAGTCCTTGCCCATGCCTATGTCCTAAGTGGTACTGCCTGGGTTTTCTTCTAGGGTTCTTTTATGGTTTTAGGTCTAACATTTAAGTCTCTAATCCATCTTGAATTAATTTTTGTATAAGGTGTAAGAAAGGGATCCAGTTTCAGCTTTCTACATATGGCTAGCCAGTTTTCCCAGCACCATTTACCAAATAGGGAATTCTTTCCCCATTTCTTGTTTTTGTCAGGTTTGTCAAAGATCAGATGGTTGTAGATGTGTGGTATTATTTCTGAGGGCTCTGTTCTGTTCCACAGGTCTACATCTCTGTTTTGGTACCACGCTGTTTTGGTTACTATAGCCTAGTAGTACAGTTTGAAATCAGGTAGCGTGATGCCTCCAGTTTTATTCTTTTGGCTTAGGATTGTCTTGGCAATGGGGGCTCTTTTTTCGTTCCATATGAACTTTAAAGTAGTTTTTTTCCCCCAATTCTGTGAAGAAAGTCATTGGTAGCTTAATGAGGGTGGCATTGAATCTATAAATTACCTTGGGCGGTATGGCCATTTTCACAATATTGATTCTTCCTATCCATGAGCATGGTATGTTCCTCCATTTGTTTGTGTCCTCTTTTATTTCGTTGAGCATTGGTTTGTAGTTCTCCTTGAAGAGGTCCTGCACATCCCTTGTAAGTTGGATTCCTAGGTATTTTATTCTCTTTGAAGCAATTGTGAATGGGAGTTCACTCATGATTTGGCTGTTTATCTGTTACTGGTGTATAAGAATGTTTGTGATTTTTCCACATTGATTTTGTATCCTGAGACTTTACTGAAGTTGCTTATCAGCTCAGGGAGATTTCGGGCTGAGACGATGGGGTTTTCTAAATATACAACCATGTCACCTGCAAACAGGGACAATTTGACTTCCTCTTTTCCTAACTGAATACCCCTCATTTCTTTCTCCTGCCTGATTGCCCTGGCCAGAACTTCCAACACTATGCTGAATAGGAGTGCTGAGAGAGGGCATTCCTGTCTTGTGCCAGTTTTCAAAGGAAATTTTTCCAGTTTTTGCCCATTCACTATGATATTGGCTGTGGGTTTGTCATAAATAGCTCTTATTATTTTGAGATATGTTCCATCAATACCGAATTTATTGAGAGTTTTTAGCATGAAGGGCCGTTGAATTTTGTCAAAGGCCTTTTCTGCATCTATTGAGATAATTATGTGGTTTTTGAATTTTGTTTGGTTTATATGCTGGATTACATTAATTGATTTGCATATGTTGAACCAGTCTTGCATCCCAGGGATGAAGCCCACTTGATCATGGTGGATAAGCTTTTTGATGTGCTGCTGGATTCGGTCTGCCAGTACTTTATTGAGGATTTTTGCATCCACGTTCATCGGGGATATTGGTCTAAAATTCTTTTTTTGTTGTGTCTCTGCCAGGCTTTGGTATCAGGATGATTTTGGCCTCATAAAATGAGTTAGGGAGGAATCCCTCTTTTTCTATTGATTGGAATAGTTTCAGAAGGAATGGTATCAGCTCCTCCTTGTACCTCTGGTAGAATTTGTCTGTGAATCTGTCTGGTCCTGGACTATTTTTGGTTGGTAGGCTAATAATTATTGTCTCAATTTCAGAGCCTGTTATTGGTCTATTCAGGGATTCAACTTCTTCCTGGTTTGGTCTTGGCAGAGCATATGTGTCCAAGAATTTATCCATTTCTTCTAGGTTTTCTTGTTTATTTGCGTAGAGTTGTTTATAGTATTCTCTGATGGTAGTTTGTATTTCTGTGGGGTCAGTGATGGTATCCCCTTTATCATTTTTTATTGCATCTATTTGATGCTTCTCTCTTTTCTTTTGTATTTGTCTTGCTAGTGGTCTACAAATTTTGTTGATCTTTTCAGAAAACCGGCTCCTGGATTCATTGATTTTTTGAAGGGTTTTTGTGTCTCTATCTCCTTCAGTTCTGTTCTGATCTTAGTTATTTCTTGCCTTCTGCTAGCTTTTGAATGTGTTTGCTCTTGCCTCTCTAGTTCTTTTAATTGTCATGTTAGGGTGTCAATTTTAGATCTTTCCTGCTGTCTCTTGTGGGCATTTAGTGCTATAAATTTCCCTCTACACACTGCTTTAAATGTGTCCCAGAGATTCTGGTATGTTGTATCTTTGTTCTCATTGGTTTCAAAGAACATCTTTATTTCTGCCTTCATTTCATTATATACCCAGTAGTCATTCAGGAGCAGGTTGTTGAGTTTCCATGTAGTTGGACGGTTGTGACAGAGTTTCTTAGTCCTGAGTTCTAGTTTGATTGCACTGTGGTCTGAGAGACAGTTTGTTATCATTTCTGTTCTTTTACATTTGCTGAGGAGTGCTTTACTTCCAACTATGTGATCAATTTTGGAATAAGTGCAATGTGGTGCTAAGAAGAATGTATATTCTGTTGATTTGGGGTGGAGAGTTCTGTAGATGTCTATTAGGTCCGCTTGGTGCAGAGCTGAGTTCAATTCCTGGGTATCCTTGTTAACTTCCTGTCTTGTTGATCTGTCTAATGGTGACAGTGGGGTGTTAAAGTCTCCCATTAGTATTGTGTGGGAGTCTAAGTCTCTTTGTAAGTCTCTAAGGACTTGCTTTATGAATCTGGGTGCTGCTGTATTGGGTGCATATATATTTAGGATATATCATTAGCTCTTCTTGTTGAATTGATCCTTTTACCATTATGTAATGGCCTTCTTTGTCTCTTTTGATCTTTGTTGGTTTAAAGTCTGTTTTATCAGAGACTAGGCTTGCAACTCTTGCCTTTTTTTTGTTTTCCATTTGCTTGGTAGATCTTCCTCCATCACTTTGTGAGTCTCTGCACGTGAGATGGGTCTCCTGAATAAAGCACACTGATTGGTCTTGACTCTTTATCCAATTTGCCAGTCTGTGTCTTCTAATTGGAGCATTTAACCCATTTACATATAAGGTTAACATTGTTATGTGCAAATCTGATCCTGTCATTATGATGTTAGCTGGTTATTTTGCTTGTTAGTTGATGCAGTTTCTTCCTAGCATCAATGGTCTTTACATTTTGGCATGTTTTTGCAGTGGCTGATAGCAGTTGTTCCTTTCCATGTTTAGTGCTTCCTTTCCATGTTTAGTGCTTCCTTCAGGAGCTCTTGCAGGGCAGGCCTTGTGGTGACAAAATCTCTCAGCATTTGCTTGTCTGTAAAGGATTTTATTTCTCCTTCACTCACGAAACTTAGTTTGGCTCTATATGAAATTCTGGTTTGAAAATTCTTTTCTTTAAGAATGCTGAATCTCTTCTGGCTTGTAGAGTTTCTGCAGAGAGATCTGCTGTTAGTCTGATGGGGTTCCCTTTGTAGGTAACCCGACCTTTCTCTCTGGCTGCCCTTAGCCTTTTTCCCTTCGTTTCAACTTTGGTGAATCTGACAATTATGTGTCTTGGAATTGCTCTTCTCAAGGAGTATCTTTGTGGCATTCTCTGTATTTCCTGAATTTGAATGTTGGCCTGCCTTGCTAGGTTGGGAAAGTTCTCCTGGATAACATCCTGCAGAGTGTTTTCCAGCTTGGTTCCACTCTCGCCGTCACTTTCAGGTACACCAATCAGACGTAGATTCGGTCTTTTCACACAGTCCGATATTTCTTGGAGGCTTTGTTCATTTATTTTTACTCTTTTTTCTCTAAACTTCTCTTGCTTCATTTCATTCATTTGATCTTCAATCACTGACACTCTTTCTTCCAGTTGATCGAATTGGTTACTGGAGCTCGTGCATTTGTCATGTAGTTCTCGTACCACGGTTTTCAGCTCTATCAGGTCATTTAAGGACTTCTCTCTACACTGGTTATTCTAGTTAGCCATTCGTCTAATCTTCTTTTAAGGTTTTTAGCTTCTTTGCGATGGGTTCGAACTTCTCCTTTAGCTTGGAGAAGTTTGATCGTCTGAAAGCTTCTTCTCTCAACTCCTCAAACTCATTCTCCGTCCAGCTTTGTTCCGTTGCTGGTTAGGAGCCACGTTCCTTTGGAGGGAGAGAGGTGCTCTGATTTTTAGAATTTTCAGCTTTTCTGCTCTGCTTTTTCCCCTTCTTTGTGGTTTTATCTATGTTTGGTCTTTGATGATGGTGACATACAGATGGGGTTTTGGTGTGGATGTCCTTTCTGTTTGCTAGTTTTCCTTCTAACAGTCAGGACCCTCAGCTGCAGGTCTGTTGGAGTTTGCTGGAGGTCCACTCCAGACCCTGTTTGCCTGGGTATCAGCAGCAGAGGCTGCAGAAGAGTGAATATTGCTGAACAGCAAATGTTGCTGTCTGATTGTTCCTCTGGAAGCTTCGTCTCAGAGGGGTACCCAGTCGTGTGAGGTGTCAGTCTGCCCCTACTGGGGGGGGTGCCTCCCAGTTAGGCTACTTGGGAGTCAGGGACCCACTTGAGGAGGCAGTCCGTCCATTCTCAGATCTCGAACTCCATGCTGGGAAAGCCACTACTCTCTTCAAAGCCGACAGACAGGGACATTTAAATCTGCAAAGGTTTCTGCTGCATTTTGTTTGGCTATGCCCTGTCCCTAGAGGTGGAGTCTACAGAGGCAGGCAGGCCTCCTTGAGCTGCGGTGGGCCCCACCCAGTTCGAGCTTCCTGGCTGCTTTGTTTACCTACTCAAGCCTCAGCAATGGTGGGCGCCCCTCCCCCAGCCTCGCTGCTGCCTTGCAGTTAGATCTCAGACTGCTGTGCTAGTAATGAGGAAGGCCCCATGGGTGTGGGACCCTCCAAGCCAGGCGTGGAATATAATCTCCTGGTGTGCCGTTTGCTAAGACCCTTGGAAAAGTGCAGAATTAGGGTGGGAGTAATCCGATTTTCCAGGTGCTGTGTGTCACGGTTTCCCTTGGCCAGGAAAGGGAATTCCCTTACCCCTTGCACTTCCCGGGAGAGGCGATGCCTTGCCCTGCTTCAGCTCTCACTCGGTGGGCTGCACCTAACATCCTGCACCCACTGTCTGACACACCCCAGTGAGATGAACCTGGTACCTCAGTTGCAGAAATCACTCGTCTTCTGTTTTGCTCATGCCAGGAGCTGTAGCCTGTAGCTGTTCCTATTCGGCTATCTTGGAACCACCTCAACCATGACTTTTTAAAAAATACCAACCAAGCTGTAAAATGTCTATTGATTTGTCTGATGTCACCTCATGATTAGGTTTGGGTTATACATTTTTGGTAGCATTATCACTGAAGCGATATTTATCTTTTTCAGATCATCTTATTAGGATGCACATGATGTGGGTTGTGCCAACATCAGTGGTGTTAGGTTTAATGACTTGGCCTAAAGAGGTGACAAGTTTTCTCATTATTGAATTACTATTTTCCTCTGAAAGAAATAAGCGATTTGGTAAGATATTCATAGACATGTAAATTTACTTCTTATCAAACTTTCCACCTACTACTTTTAAAGCTCACTAATAATTTTCTAATTTTATCATTATTTGTACATTTATAGTTAGAATCCTATGAAAAAGAGCCTTCTCTGCTCTTTTATTATTTATTCATTTATTTATTTCTTCGTATGTATCAGTATGGACCCATACAGATTCTTTATTCAATGAGTTATCACTCATTACTATCATTCTAATTTTTACGCTCAAACTGTCCCTGGCTTGGACAATGGGAACCCTTTCAAGTCGGCTTCTGGGTCCTATGATTATGATAACACTTTCCTACTTTCTGTCACAAGAAGGTCCGGCCTTATCTATAGCTTTCCTGGACTCAGTCCTAGATTAAGCACTTTCTGTGAAAGTCCTGGTTCCTTATGCAGAATAAAATTAGAATAGAAAATCAGGTACTAGGGATGCTCACTGTGCTCTCACTGCTACTGGTGCATCATTGGTCCCAGGAGAGCACAGAGACATACAAATAGCACACGTACAGTATACATATTATACCTATATATCTATTCATCTAATATATTTAAAAGCATGAATTAATAAGATTACAACAATTCCAACCTAACAGCATAACACAATCTAGTCTTCTCTCATTCCACATCGTAACTAAATTCCCCAAAAGTGAGAAAACTGTCTCCCTCAATATATTTAATCATTTGGTCACTCCTAGAATACAGAATAAGCAGGTTTAGAACTGCCAACCCATACTAAGACAAACCAAACCTATAAACAAAATAGTTCAATATTTAACTTCTGCAGTAAAATGAACATACTTTTGGGATGTATACATCTTCAGTGCACAATATTTTGACAAACAGATTAGTATACCTGGGTAAACCATACTTCTAATTATATCCCTTCCTAGAGCAACTTCCTTTGGTGTGCATGCATGTACACACACATACACACACGTGTATGAAGGCAGTCGTATAGTTTGCATTCTTCCGGCTTTTTTCCTCAGCATAATGTCTACTAGATTCATCCATGTTGCAGGGTATATCAGTAGTCAGTTCCTTTTTGTATCTAACACCCCAATGTGTTTGCCAGTGCCCCCAGTGCCCCTGTTGGTGGACATCAGGGTTGTTTCTAGCTTTGGGCTATTATGAATAAACTTCCCATAAGTGCTCCTGAACTAGTCTTTTTCTGGACATATGTTTTTATTTCTCTTGGAAAAAAACCAGAAAAGGAATTGCTGGGTAAAAGGGAGTATGTTTAGCATTAAAAAAAAAAAACTGGCCAACTCTTTTCCTAAAGTGGATGTAACATCTAACATCTCCATCAAGCAATGTATGAAAGCTCTTGGTTTTTCACATTCTAGACAACAGTTTATGTGGCCACTCTTTATTCGTGTTGTTTTATTGATTTTTAAAAACTATTCTATCAATGACTAATGGGGGGTGTTAAAATTTCCAACTATGATTATGAATTTTTTCTTACTTTTCTTTTCTGTCAATTTGTTTCATATAGTTTGAAAGTCTTATTCTTAGGTGCACAGATATTTGTAACTGTATTGTTTTCTTGATGAACTGACTCCTTTATTATAATAAAATGTTCCCTTTTATTTCTAGTAACACATATACTCAAAGTCTATTTTATCTATGGCCACTTGGGATTCTATTTACTTAGTATCTGCATTGAGCATCTTTTTCCATATTTTCATTTTCAAAATATTTATCTTTGTATTTGAACAGTACCTGCTATAAACAGTATACAGATAACTGAGAAATAGAATAGTGGCAGACAAAATATTAAAAAATAAAAAAACAAAAATGTTGAAGGACTAGAGAAAATAGACTTTAGTTTTATACAAGTGAGTAATGACATGAAATTAAAAGGAAAAAAAAAATCAAGACATGACCAAGAAAAATATCATTGAGTAAATGAGATCTATTACATTTTAGAAAAGTTATGAAATATAAGTTATATATAAACAAGTATAAGGCATTTTTCCATCTACAGATTAAACAATGAAACACTACTGCAACTTTTCAAGCAGAAACTAATCAAGAAGACAAAGCCCCCTCTTCAAGTACTTGCAATATAATTTATTCAAAAATATAATACACAAAAATGTAGTTAATACATTCATAGTGTAATATTCATAAAGTTAGAACTCTAAATACAGGTGGGGGAGAGCTGAGAGAATGGAGAAATTCATGTAAGGACTAGAATAATGTAGGTGAGACTCGAAGAGAAGATAAAACTTAGGCAAAGCCAGCTAGAAACACAACATTTCCAAGGGTGAAAAATGAGAAGACAGTGAGCAGCCTGATCTACAAAGAAAGTAGGACTGGCAAATAGTGCTGCAAGCAGAGTACGGAGCATGACAGAAAACCTGAAAATCTGACAGAGGAGTATGGACTTGTAGTGTTAGGAAATAAGAGGTTCCTGTAGGTTCTTCAATGACAGAAGAATAAATTGCCGGGGGAAAAAAAGCTCAAAATAGGATGCATTAGTTATGCAAATTGCATAATTCATCTTGTGAATCAGTGGCCTTTTTGAAAAGGGATGGAATTTTAAGTAAAAAGAACTTAATTAGAATACCCCAAATCATCACATACAGATATCATACAGAAGGCTTCGGTTATTCAGATTGTGTACATCTTGTATTAGTCTATTTTCACTGCTACAAAGGAATACCTGATGTTGGCTAATTTATACAGAAAAGAGGCTTCACAGTTCCGCAGGCTGTTCAAGCACGGGCCGAGCATCTGCTTGGCTTCTGGTGAGGCCCAGGAAGCTCTTACTCATGACGGAAAGCAAAAGGAAGCCAGCGTGTCACAAGGTAGGAGAGGCAGCAAGACAGACGCCAGACTCTTTTAAAACACCACTTCCCACATGAAATAACAGGGCGAGAACTCCCTTATTACCATGGGGAGGGCACCAAACCATTCAAAAAAGATCCACCCCCATGACCACTCCTCCCACCAGGCCTCACCTCCAACACTGAGGATCCCATTTTAACATGAGATTCGAGGGGGACAAACATCCAAACTATATAATTCCACCTCTGCTTCCCGCCCCCCTCAAATCTCACGTCCTTCTCACATTGCAAAATATATTCATCCCTTCCCAAGAGCCCCCTGAAGTTTTAACTAATTGCAGCATCAACTCAAAAGTCTGAAATCTCATCTAACAATCAAGGCACATTCCTTTCACCTGTGAGCCTGTATGATTAAAAGAAAATTATTTACTTCTAAGAATGAATGGTGGTACAGGCATTGGGTTAGCATCCCCAGTCTAAAAGGGAGAAACTACCCCAAAAAAGGCGCGATACGCTCCACACAAGTCCAAAAACCAACAGGGTAGACATTAAACTTCAAAGTTTCAAAATAATGCTTCACTCCATGACCAGCATCCAGGGAACACTGGTACAAGTGTTGGCCCTGGGCAGCTCTGCCCCTATGGCTTTGCAGGGTGCAGCCCCTGTGGCTGCTCTCATAGGTTGGAGTTGAAAGCCTGCACCTTTTCCAGGCTCAGGGTGCAAGCTGTCAGTGGCTAAACCACTCAGGTGGGCCTGGGTGGTGGCAGCCCCGCTCCTACAGCTCCACTAAGCAGTGATCCAGGTAGGACTCTGTGTGGGAGCTCCAACCTCACATTTCCCTTAGCACTGCCCTACTAGGATCTCTTTGTGAGGACTCTAACCCTGAGGCAGGCTTCTGCCTGGGCATACAGGCTTTCCCACACATCCTCTGAAATCTAGATGGAAACTGCCAAGCCTCCTTCACTCTTGCATTCTGTGTACTTGCAGACTTAACACACCATGTGGAAGCTGCCAAGGCTTACAGCTTATGTACTCTGGACCAGTGGCCCAAGGTATACCTGCGGACCTCTGAGGCACAGCTAGAACTGGAGCAGCTGGGACAACCATAAAAATTTTCAAACTTTAAATCAATTAAAAATAATTGTCTGCATTATAAAGATGTTTAAATTAAAAGACAAATATACAAATAAAAATTATGCCATTCCCTTGCCCATTTTCTTTTTTTATTTTAGATTTCAGTGTTTCCCAAAACACATTCTATGAGAAGGAAAACAACCAATTTTGAAGAAAGTTTCAGCTTTGTTAAAAAGCTACGGAATATCAAGCAGTTAAATAACACCAGTGCCTTTCCTTACCAACAAACAAACCAGTTATGGTTAGTCTTGAACTATATCTAAATGTATCTAATGAGTATATATCAAAAAAAAATCTTGTCTACCTGAAATCTTCAAACTCATTCTTTCCCCACTTTTCTGTTCCCTGTCTTTGTCTCTACCAGTGTTTTCAAATTACACAATTAAACTAAAGTGGAATTGTAAAGGAGGAAATGAGTTAACACTGCTAAATGATTTGAAGACCAGTTTATATTCGTGGTTTTGGAACAACTCATCTTTTTATAGTTTTTGAAATAAAGGTTATAATAGTTTGTGTCTTGTTTTAGGCATATAGTGCTTAAATGACAGGTAAATAAAAAAACTTCCACGTTCTTAGACAACAATGAGGACCTGTGAGAGGGCTGATGCCGCTAACTATCTTGCTTATCAATATTTTTAAGGGCTAGTAAAATCACAGCTGAAGTGTACTTCTCCCTTTTCCACCTAAACAAGCATTACTGAAAACTCCTGGCATTTTAAATCATCATTATTATTATTATTTTAAACAGAATCTTGCTCTATCACCCACGCTGGAGTGCAGTGGCACAATCCCGGCTCACTGCAACCTCTGCCTTCTGGGTTCAGCAATTCTCTGCCTCATCCTCCCAAGTAGCTGGGACTATAGGTGCAGGCTGCCACATCTGGCTAATTTTTTGTATTTTAATAGAGAAGGGGTTTCACCGTGTTGCCCAGGCTGTTCTCAAACTCCTGAGCTCAGGCAATCCACCTGCCTCGGCCTCCCAAAGTGCTGGGATTACAGGCGTGAGCCACTGCACCTGGCCTAAATCATCATTTTTTAAAAACCTCAGTAATTACCATGAAGACTCTGTTTCTAAAATGGAAAATGATGGAACAAAATACAATACTGAAAATAAGAGAAAACAAGTCTGAATAAGGCTGATCACACTGGTTGGCCTGAGGCATATGGATAGACTTAACAGTATTTTCCTTTCTTTGGCTGACTTTATACAGTTAGTCAACCTTAGTTTGTAGTCAAAAATCAGTTTACTAGCCATGTAAGGGTAAGATCACTGTAATATATTGCATATGAGAAAAGTTAGTATTTTGAGTGTCAAGCAATTTGTACACTAAATGCAAACTTTATATATAACAAATTTAAGTTAGTAAAAAGCACCTACATAATTACATATTAACTGTGTATACACACATTTTTCAACACAGATATGCAGGATTTACAGAAGGCCCAAGAATATACTTCAGCCCAAAGCATATGACCACAGAGACTCCCTTTCCACTCTGGCCATATAGGTTTAATTTCTTCTTTCCATCCCATTCCAGACCCCTCCAACTATCTAGAATCCTTTATCTACCAACAAAGACGCAATCTCCTACTTTATTCTAGCACTAGTGCAAGGCAAAGGGGCTTAGGGAGCAGGTTACGTAGTGAGATAAGGGGTAAAAAAAATCCCTTTACCCTTACTCTTTAGTAACTCTCATATCTACACAAATCCCATCCCATCACCCCAATCTCACCTGAAGCCTTCTCACTGGCCTCATTTACAGTGTTTGCCCTAGGTTCTATGTTCAAAAAACTAAGGAAGCTGGTTCTTCATTAATGGTAGCTAAAAGTAGCTAAAAGTAAACCTAGATTTTTCTCCTGAAATACAGATAAATTATGTAGTTTATGTACGTGGAAGTGTTACATATTCTTTAAGTGAAAAGAACCTATTACTCACTTAAGATTTCTGGAAATTTTGTTCTTTTTCCTATGACTATTACTTAACCTGTTAGCTGGGTTCACCATTGTTAGCAGTTATAACTTTAAAGGATTATGTGCTTGCTTCTAAAATACATAGGCAAAGGTAGCTTCCCTAAGTAAGAAGGAGCAGAAGGCAAGGAGAGCACAATAAACCATGTGGCATTCTGATCTGCTACTTTGCCTTATCATGATCCTCTCCTCTCATATCTTGAATTTCCATTTACATCTACAAATGTGTTTCTTTACTAACTTCTTCCTCTTACATTGCAAAAATAGGTGTTTACCAAGGGTTTTTACTTAGTCATCTTCTCTCTCACTCAAAACAATCCACTTACCTGAAGGGTTGGTCTAATCTTATAACTTGAATTGTCCCCTCTACTTTGCTGTCTTTTGCTTATTTATTTCCAAGAGGCTTCTGATGATTCCTTTTTGGTTGTCAAACTTGCAACTCTAATTTTAAAATCTAAGTTTCAATAAATTATTGTTTCTCAAATCAAAAACAACTCATCATGTACGGTTCTCCACCTCTCAACTAAGGCCCACAGTTAATCATCAACCAGTTTTTTTTTTTTCTTTTTTTCTTTCTTTTTTTGTCAAATGGTTCTGTAGTTCTCCCTCACTACAGTTCATTGTACAGACTCCTATTATACGAAGCACCCCAAGTCATAATTCTTTACTCAAAAATACAAATTGAAGATTGCAGGTCTTCCATCATCTGTCTGACCTGGCTTATGACTTACTCTTCTACTCTGAATTCTCACCATTCTCCTTCACCTACCTGGTACTCTCCAAAGTTCTACTGAACCACTCAAAGCTTTCCATCATGTCATGTTTATATTACCTCTGTATCCCCAAGTATTTAGCATAGTTCCTCACACTAGTAAAACAGAGAAGAAAAGAAAATTTGGATCATTAATAACAAGAGATGAAGTGAAAGGGAGTTAAAAACGTGGATCCATGAGGCCATCAGAACATAAAAAGGTAATACCCATTGAATAACAGTTCAGGTTTTCACACTCCAGGTTATCAGTTCTCCTTTATACGACTCTGTACAAGAGTTAAAACATCTGAGAGCAGTGGCTCTGAATGGGCATTGCTCCATAACCGAAAATATCTCAGGTGGTTTCTGGTTAGCTCAGTTAGTGGGAAATGACACTGGCAGTGTGTGGGCAAGGGCCAAAACTGCTTTATGTTTTGGAATAAAAGGGACAGTCACATTAAAAAAAAAATATCCTGGCTGGGAGTGGTGGCTCATGCCTGTAATCCCAGCACTGTGGGAGGCCGAGGCAGGTGGATCACGAGATCAGGAGATTGAGACCATCCTAACCAACATAGTGAAACCCTGTCTCTACTAAAATACAAAAAATTTGCCAGGTGTGGTGGCGCACACCTGTAGGCCCAGCTACTTGGGAGGCTGAGGCAGGGTAATCGCTTGAACCCAGGAGGTAGAGGATGCAGTGAGCAGAGATTGTGCCACTGCACTCCAGCCTGGTAACAGAGTGAGACACTGTCTCACAAACAAAACAAAACAAAACAAAACAGTCCTTCATTTGTCACAACTTTGAAATGTGCTGAACAACTTTCATGCTGGCAAAACCCCTGCTTATACTCATCAAGCTTAGAGAGTAACTTCATTTTGAATATAAAGAAAAAATAACTTTTTGCAGTTTTGCTATACAATCTTTTATAAACATGCCTTATACACTGATTGTACTTTGTTTTGTTTGGGACTTTACTAAGAGCTAGTCATCATTTTGAAAAAAAAAAATTCTATCACAGAAAACAACATTGCCCGTAGTGTTCAAATCATTCATATACACATATGTATCAATCTTATTTATAACTCTTTCTTTTTCTAGATTAATACATTCCCTCTCAGAAAATAAATTCTCCACCTGAATGGTAAAGCCTGTTATGGTGAAAATAATACTGAACTTAAGGCAGTAAATTTGTCATTGAGCCCCCATTTGCCCATGTATAAAATGGTTATGTGCTTTGCTTACATTAGAGTCATTATGGGAATCCAACTGATAAAATGAACAGGAAGTATGTTATAAAATATTAAGTCCTATATGCATTTTACAAGAGAAACAAACCATTAACAATAATGCTGACTAGAAATGAAACAGAAAAAAAGATCATAAAAAGATTCTACCTCCAGTGCCAGTGTGTTGGCTCACACCTGTAATTCCAGCACTTTGGGAGGTCAAGGTGGACACATCACCTGAGATCAGGAGTTCGAAACCAGCCTGACCAACATGGTGAAACCCTGTCTCTAGTAAAAATACAAAAATTAGCTGGGTGTCATGGCATCTGCCTGTAATCCCAGCTACTAGGGAGACTGAGGGAGAAAAATCGCTTGAACCCGAGAGGCAGAGATTGCAGTGAGCCGAGATCGCGCCATTGCACTTCAGCCCGGGCAACAAGAGCAAAACTCCATCTCAAAAAAAAAAAAAAAAAGATTCTACCTCCACTACGTTCAACAAATTACAGTGTAAAAACTTAACAACATACAGGATTAGTAATATGTTAATACTTAATAAGATCAAACTCTAAACCTATGCTGTCCAATACTGTAGTCACACATATGCTGAAGTGTAAAATACATGCTGGATTTAAAGAACTTATTACAGGCCAGGTGCAGTGGGGTTCACACCTGTAATTCCAGCACTTTGGGAGGCTGAGGCAGGCAAGATTGCTTGAGCTCAAGAGTTCCAGAGCAGCTTGGTGAAACCATGTCTCTACAAAAAAATACAAAATTAGCCAGCTATAGTGGCTTGTGCCTGTTGTCCCAGATACTCAGGAGTCTGAGGCAGGAGAATTGCTTGAGCCCAGGGAGGCTGAGGCTGCAGTGAGCTGAGATCACACCACTGTACTCCAGCCTGGGCAACAGAGCAATAACCTGTCTCAAAAAACAAACACAAAAATAAAAATAGAGAACTTAGTACAAAATTAAAGTATATTATTAGAAATAATTTATTTTTTGAAAATTGCCAATAAAAAATGCAAAATTACATTTTTTGCTTGCATTAATTTCTGACAGACATTCTGCTGTAAATAAACAATGCAATAACAATATTGATAAACAGAAACGTTACTGATCTTCAGCTAAGACAATAAAGAATGTACACTCACTTCATCAGTGAGTTCTCCAAATACTGTTATGACATCTATCAAAAGACTTGCAGTATAGAAGGACTTGATCATGTTTCTGGAAGAGAAAAGAGAGTCGGTCTAGTTTAAATATGAAACACATTAAAATGTAGTTTTGTCATGTAGTTATAAGAAAAAAAAATTCCTATCTTTATAAAAGCACTCCGAAATTAATGTTTTAAATAAAATCAGATTTCAAGAAAGTAACAAAAATCGTTTTATAATCTGTTACTATGAGAAAGTAACAGGGCTCATATTATAAGTAAATGCGCCACGGCAAAACTTTTTGTATGTTTTTGATTTTAGAAAAATGTAATTATAGTATTATCTGACTCCATATGAAACCATAATGTATTTCTTTACATGCAAATATTATACTGAAAAATCATTTGAATTGACTGGGGTGGGTACCTTCAAAATCAGAATCAAAATCAAAATCATGAGGCGAGGCTGTGATTTTGCCTAAAATCAACTCAGATTTTACTAAATGTTAAAAAACAGCTAAGTAGAGTATATTTACTAAGTAAATAAATCTGCCCTGGGTATTTCTTCTTTCAGCCATTTTCTTTTATGAGAAAGGCCAGAATTTGTAACCTAAAATCACTGTGAGGTTCGATAATTTTTTCTAAAAAAACCTAAATCAATCAGCAGGTTAGAAAGTGTTCCAGAGAAAACTAGTTACTTTTGGTTATACAGTTACAAAATTAATAAAATAATTTTTATTTTTCTCTTTACTTACTTGTGAAATCGCCCAGCACGATCTTCATTGTCTGCATACAAAAACATTTTCAAAGCATAATTCTCCAAATGGGCACAACCCACTATTTCTTGAGTAATAGCTTCATTATCACCCAACTGCTTCTTTAGCTAAAATAAAATCAGATACATAGCTTATGATTTTGGACTCTTAGAAGTGTTGGCTTAATTACAAATAATTCTAATAATCATTTTAAGTAAATTATTTTACATTCATTTCAATAAAAGATGTTATCAATGAAATTTGCAAAAAGAGTTGCTATGCCTCAGCCCAATGCATTTAAAACAAAATCCAATGCTTACAACTTTGAAGAAACACACTTATGATAAACTGAAAATATAATTTAGCTCTAACAATCAAAATAACCAAGCATAAAATGATAACATATCCAATTATCTATATGAAGGAAGCATCAAATACTTCAAAATGATGTTTTATTACCCAAACTATAAGTTATCCTAAAAATAGAATTAGAAAATAATTTCTAGGCATATATAACTTAAAATTTTAATTTATTCCCATTTCTTCTGTCAAATCTAAAAAAAAAAAAAGACTAGAAGGTTCATCATGTCCTAAAATAGTATCTCTCGGCTGGCCACAGCGACTCATGCCTGTAATCCCAGCACTTTGGGAGGCCAAGGGGGCGGGTCACGAGGTGAGGAAATCGACACCATTCTGGCTAACTCGGAGAAACCCCATCTCTACTAAAAATACAAAAAGAAATTAGCTGGGCATGGTGGCGGGCAGCTGTAGTCCCAGCTACTCAGGAGGCTGAGGCAGGAGAATGGCATGAATCCGGGAGGAGGAGCTTGCAGTGAGCCGAGATCGCACCACTGCACTCCATCCTGGGCGAATGAGCTACACTATGTCTCAAAAATAAATAAATAAATAAATAATAATATAATAATGTCTCTCAGAGCACATCATGTAAAAAACAAAAAAGATCTAATTCTAAGTAACGTATAAGACAACAAACTCAGAACCAACTTATGGAAGCTTTTAAAATTTAGACAAATACATACCTGCAATCAATGCAACTTATATCTGTAAATTTTTAGCCCTTTTCTATAGACAAAATAATTTAAAGCATTAAAAAAAAGTTCCTAATTTTTACTCAGACTACAATACAGGAATAAAATAACTCCCTGGAGTATCAGATCTGAGCATCATAGTAGTTGATAAAAACCTGCTTTTTTTTAAAGTAAAAAATTAAAATCAAAAGAAGCCCCAGGACTTTTCATAAAATCAGCAAAGTAAATACTTTCATAATTAAACAGAATAACTTATGGTCCAGAAGAGATTTAACGCTGAAATTTAAGGCAATTTTATCTATGTTTATCCTGAACAAAACAGAAAAAAGAAAAAAAAAATCCCCACAGATAACAGTAATTTATGTATCTAAACTGCAAAATCATTTGTAAAGGCAGATTTCGTTATAGCATAATTTTAGTGAGAGTAGGCCACTTCATCTCATCTTCATCAGAAAATATCTGACAGCAAAAACATAATATATTTGAAGTTTTAAAACTGTAATGCAAACATTATAGTGTGCCCTCACCATGGAATAAACTTACCCTACCTGTCATTTAATGTACGTAGTGATAAATTCCTGATGAGTCCCTTCATAAATGTGATTTTACACTTCAGAAATCTGTTTGAATTTTGTCTTATCCAAGAACTATTATCCGAGCTACTACTGCTATACAGTGAAGTTAATAAAGAGACATTATACTATACAAAATGCTAGAGTTGGATTTTACAAATATACTGCTATGTGTGAGAAACATTCTCCCTTCTACCCCAACCCATTCCCTAAAAAGAGAGTACTCAAATTTATCTTGTATCTACAGAAGCAGCTGTAGAAATGGAAGGCCAGATAGGCTCCAGCAACAGCTGAATTTCCTCAGTGTTGCCATGAGGCTGATTTTGGGTAGTTAACAGTAGCAGATGACCGGAGTCAATAAGCCAGAGAGCCACACCAAGTGAGAGAACACTACTGCCCATGGCTGCTTTATACAACTAGGTAGGAAGTTCTGTCTTCGCATAAGTCTTGTTTGAATGATAACCTCCTAAAAATACATAAAAATAATAAAAACAATGAAAAGCTCTGGGCTGAAAGTGTTTTCATTTTGGTTTTTGTCTAAATTTTCTCAAAGCAAAATAATACAACTGATAGAATAAATAGGTTTCTAATTCTCCTGAGGTTGGATATCTAAATAAGCAAATAAAAAGTAAATCACGACTATTAATGTAACAGTCTTGGAGGAGATGAATTAATGAGTGTACCCTGACTTTGTTAGAAGAGAAACCAGGTATGGCTGAGTCCAGGAGTTACAGGTAGGCACTGTAGACTACTAAGGTTGGCACTGCCGTCTTTGTGCACTGATATCCAATCCAATAGGCACTTCTCAGTAAGTACCTCTACAGTGATCTGTGAAGTTATATTAGGTTCAAGAAGGTGACTAATTAGTCACCTACCACTTTCCTGCTAGGAGGGATGCCTAAACCCTAAGAATATCTTGCCCTGGGACCCCAGAGAGGGAGGAAGAAAAGATAAGTAATTGGCATCATTTCCTTCATTGTTCCTTTCACTAAATACACACCCTATTATTTCATTATTACAAGAAATATTAAGATTCCCAAATTAATCACCCATGTAACTGCAAGGGAAGGTTAGAAAGGGTTTTTCACAGTTGGGCATGGTGGCTCATGCCCGTAATCCCAGCACTTTGGGAGGCTGAGGTGAGTGTATAACTTGAGGTCAGGAGTGGGAGACCAGCCTGGTCAACAAGGTCAAACTCCGTCTCTACCAAAATATACAAAAAAATTAGCTGGGTGCGTTTAGTGTGTGCCTGTAGTCCTAGCTACCTGGGAGGCTGACGTAGGAGAATTGCTTGAACCTGGGAGGTGGAGGTTGCAGCAAGCTGAGAGATCACGCCACTGCAATGCACTCCAGCCCGGGTGACAGAGTGAGACCCTGTCACAATTTAAAAAAAAAAAAAGAAAAGGTTTTTCACTTATAAAAGGATGAGCCAAAGGCTATCTATAATAATGTGGAACAAGATATGATGGCATATGCAAAGATATTTGAACATACTTTAATTAACACTCATAACTCCTCTGGAAGTATACAGCAAATAATTGAAAAAAACTTATGTCTAGTTTTTCCTCAGGTATAATGGCATTGTTGATTGTTGCCAAGGGAAAGAACTAAAATGACAACACAGACACACAAATGAATAAAATGGTATTTTAACCATAACCAGAAAATAAATGATTAGCGTTCAACTTACAGCTTCTAACTGATCCATTAACTTTGATAAAAATTTGCGACATTCAGGAGTTTTACTATCGATCTTCATTCCAGTCTGCATTGCGTATAAACGACCTAGAAAGAAAAGATAATTTGAACAATTTCATTTTTAAAAACCCATGTTTACGAGTGTTTAAGATATAATTGCTAATAAATAATTTAAAATTCAAGTACATTTAGAAATAAAACTGATTTACTATGGAAGTTATAAACCTAAAAAGCACAAAAATATTATTCAAAGAATGCAAGATATCCATAATGATAATTTTTTTTTTTTTTTTTTATCAAGTAAGGCCTTCTCTTCTGGCATTATGTTAAAAAAAAAAAAATGACGAGGTATGTCCTAAGCTGTCAAAGGCAACTATAATTTAATTGGTAGGACAAAGCACACAGCAAACAACCATATGTACAAGAGCACTTGCCAAATGCCAAATAAGTGATACTGACAAAATATACAAAATCTGGGATAGTAGGAAATAAGACTTGAACTGCAGTTTATAGAAAGAATTGCTACAGTAATTTTACATATACTCTCTCTTTGAATAAATGTACCTTCTCTTTAAAGAGTTAATAAAAACAACTGAGATAAGGCTAAACCTAAATAGCTGACACCACAATTTTTATTGCTTTCCCAGTGATAAGAACTGTGAACAGTTCTGGTGGTAATTGCTGTTACCACTGATGTATACATACGATGTCTGTAATTTACCCCTTACATTCAACAATATGTCCTGGAGATCTGTGTCAGTGCTAATGTTCTACAGTATGAATGCATCAAGGTAACAAAAGCACATTCAGGCAGCTCTCAAAATTTCATTATAACTAATGTTGTGCATAAATGCAACAACAAAATGCAACGAAATTTTTGAATGAAGACTGATGGTAAAACTCATGAATTGCAAAATACCTCCTTGTGCACAATGCAAGAGAGTTCCCAGGGGAACCAAGAGGTGAGATTCCTGGGTCATAGTCTCTGTGCCTTTTTCATTTTGAGACCTACTGTTAAGCTGCGCTCCCAAAACAAAAGTATCAATACACAGTTGTATCTGCAACATATACAAGCACTCATTTTGCCTAAACTCACAAAAAACTTATTAAACTTACATTCCTATCAACCTGAAGACTAAAAGCACTCTGTTTGATTTTATATTTTCTTTCCTAACCACTAAAAAACTATTAGGTATTTACTGAATAGCCCTATATTCTCATTTATGAATTAAGGATAGCTATCAAAATAAAATAATCTTCTGCCAAATTGGTTTGCTTTTAAACAAATTGACTTGTAGCAATTCCTTACACAGTATGAAGTAGAGATATAATGTTCCCCCACCAAATGAAATCTTCTACGTGTTTATTCTGTCTCTACCCTAACTAGAATTTACACTCCATGATGACAAGGATGTTAGTCTATTTGGTTTGCTGATGTATCCCTGGCATCTATGATAGAGGTTGGCCCTTGATAAACATTTTCTGAATAGATAAACACATGAATGAAAGAATAGCTCATTTTGTCCTACTGATTTAAATGTCATTTTTATCATTCATTATCATATATTAAGTTTCCATGGTATAATAGGGCCCAGCTCTGTATACTGCCTACCCTGCTGTGCTATTCTACGGGTCTATTGTTGTTTGATTTACTAGAGCTTTATAACAAAGCTGAATATCTGTAACTCTCAGAATTTCCAATACAATTATGTTTACATGTCAAAAATTCTCTTTAAAAATTAATACATGCGTGAAACAGTTATCTATTTATCATATCTGTGTGTTTTTAATTTTAATGGTTTTATCCGGAGGAACTGCTTTTTAGTGCTTAGGCTTTGAGGGCGTCATATTACAGAGCTTGAAGTTTAATTTAATAATGTATTCATAACCATATATCAATTTTAAGGATTTGATCCATCTAGATATTAAGGAGAGAGAGAGAAAAAAACAGAGTTCCAAAAGTGTCACCTAGATTTACTGCTACCCAGTGTAGTGCATGTTGCTTTCAATGCACACTAACTAGCACTGGAGATCACTTTGACATACAAAGGGATTCTAATTTGATCTCAGATTAAATGTTATCTTCTCACAAGATAATATCTATAAATCTTAATATGCTCTTTCCTCCTCAAATTTAAGCTTACTGTATTTTACTGTATTGCCAAAATTTCCCAAAGAATATTAGGTATCCTTTATCTTATTTTTAAGAGGATACTTCTAGCAGAAAGTGGGATCAGTTCCATGCCAGGTGGCTCATATTCCCCTAAGAGAGCCACCACCCTAAGTTATACTGAAGCTAGCTAGGTCCTTGAGACCCATATGATCCCAGGGATTGGCAAAACAATTGGCTAGAGTATGGAAAATAAAATATTAGCATTTCTATTGATATTTTATCTAATTCTTTAAAAATTTATATTTTACATATCTCAGTACATCAATATGTAAATGTAATTCATAAATAGTTTACATAACATATTGCAGATTTGTGTTCAATGTTTTTTCTAACTCATATGGATAGGTGATCAAAAGGTTGAGAATTGCTGCTTTATGGCATCCTCACTCGTCTCAACTATGAACGATGTTTTCTTGCCCCAACCTAGCCCACGCCTCTTCCCCACACCCCCATACCTTCTACCAAAATCCCATGGAACCACTGCTTTTCATCAGCATACTCCTCTATATTTTCTGATTCCTTCTCCTTCTCTCTCTTAACTAAAAGCAAGTATCACTTGAAGAAATCACTGTATTTGCAGTCCTCTTTAGTAACTTAAAAAAAAAAAATCTATCACATACCTCCTTAGGACTGGCAAGCTGCTATATTATTAAGGAGTTGTAATGTACCTAGCCCAAAGAGTACATTTCCCAGTATTCTCCAAAGCAAAGTATGGCCATGTAACCAACACTAATATTATGTGCCCACAAATAGTTAGGAAAGACTGTTGTAATGTCTCCACAAAAGGGGGAATGACAGCAGGGAAATATCTTGCAGACCCTCTCCCTTTTTTGTTCCCTACTACCTAGAATATAAATACTAGATGACTGAAGCCCTAGTACCTATCTTAGGCTACAAAGCAACCTTGAAAATGGTAACCATGTGCTGGCTGGTAGACTTGAAACTGGAATCAGCTGGGGTCCCTGATGACTTACCGGAATTGGTACACTAGCACAGGGTACTGCCAACATCAGACTTTCTTTAAATTATAGAGTAAATCCTTATTTTACTTACCCATTGTTATTTTGGATTTTCTGCAATAAGAGAGTAAATCAGATTCAAATGTAAACACAGCCCATATTCTCAATTCTTATTGACCCTTGACCTCCAATAATTTTATGTGCTCTCTTTCACTCAGTGGTCATTCTATAATTAAATTGCCATCTCAAACTACTGCCAAAATCAATACATCAAGCACCCACTCTCTAAACATAATCTCTTCTTCCAACATTCAACTATGTGCATTACTACAGGTTTCCAGTTCATTGGCTTCTTACTACTTCTTCATTACTATCAGTCTTCTCTCCTTTAACTTCTCTCTGCAACTAGCTTTGATGTTACATTTTAAGAACTTTATTTTACTATCTCCTTCTACCTCTAAATTTTTTTTATTACATCCCTCTGGCAAAAGCATACTTATACATAAACCCAACTATCCTCTTTCTCTGTACCTGCATCCAAGTAGCAGAGACTGATGACAGATTGTCTTCATTACAAATATCATAATTATCAATCTCAAATGGGCTTGATACTTGCTTTCCCAACATCCCAATTGACTATTTCAAACACACTTTAATCTCTAAGACAACTGTCTTACCCAAACATACATACACATTAGGTAATTACTCATGATCTAAATGTGCACTGACCAATATAAAAAAATGATAATTTGAAGGATGGTACCAACAGTGTCATCTCCCCACAGGTCTTTCTCTTTTTTTCCTTTAACCACAGTAGTGAACACTATGTGAGGCCTACCATTCATGGAGCAGAGTTAGCTACTTGATAGATCAATTTTGGGAAGAAATATAGGGAACAACCCAGTCAGTAAAGAAATAAGGTTGATTCCAAGACTGTCCTTGGCTTTAGTGACAGCCATTTCAGGATGCAACCATTAAGCAAACATGCAGATAATTAATACAGCACATACAAATATAAACAAAATTTCCACTTCTTGTCCTTTTGAAGTTAACCTAATCCAGATAACTAATAGTTAAACACAGTGTAATAATAATATAGTTTAATTAGCCTGGCCTACATTCCTTTCTTTCTTAGTTTGTGTGCATATTTAGTCGTTGCAATTGCAAGGACATTATTATATGGTAATACCTTTAATTGAAGAATTGGATCCTCTCAGCATTAAAAGATTTAGGACAAAAATCGGCCTGGCTTTTATATTTCTAAATACCTTATGTTGCAAAGAATTCTTAAGTACAAAAAATTTACCATAAGATACATTTTCTACTATTAATAAAAAGGAAAATTCCTTGAATTCACTTAAGAAAACTCAGTTTAAGTACACTAAAACATCTTTTTGCCACAGGGATGAAAAAGGGATCTCTTTCATAAAGAACTCTGAGACAAGTAATTCATTCTAGCAGCAGCAATATGATGAAAAATTAATGTCTAACATGGAAAATACCTACAAAAACAGAACAAATAAACATGTAGCTAAAATCATCTATATGAAAATATATTTGATTTATTTCATCAAGGAAATGTGTTTCTTTTTATGAATAAATATTATATTTGATGAGTAATGAAGCATATTTGCAAAAGGATTAAATACTTTCCAACATGACTTTAATTTAATGTGAGACATTTAGAAAACAAACATTTACTAATTCTGAAGGTATGTGTAATCCAGAGTTCCTCAGAATTTGAACATTAACATTCTAACACATCCTTGCTTATCCATAAGAACATAAAACTATGAAATATGCATGATAAAATCATATGCAAAAAGATATAAAAGCAACTATGAGGAGTGAGGCTTTGATAGGTTAAAAAATGTGGCACTCAACAGAATACATATTGATACATAAAAGCAAACTTTATTCCAAAAAATAGAACTGAATCTTATTCTATTCCTAAGTATATTGCAGATCTCTTCTATATGGTTAGTATCATCCTTTGTGAAGGGCTTTCTGAGTCAATGATTATTACACAGTTTTTATACAAAATATATCCAACTACTTTCCAAATTAAATAATTTAGGCACACTATTTGACCAAAAAAAAAATAAAAAAGGAAAAAGGAAGGAAGCATGAATGAATGCCTGCTAATGAAGAATACTTACTTCACTCGTCCCTTCATTAAATAGATAACTTTTGGAACTCCTATCATAACAGTGATTTTAAGAAAAAGTCACTCCTGACTTCCTATTAAATAATGTAATGAAAATCAAAGTATAGGGTAAGAATATCTGGCTTTTTCATTGTCCAAAGAATAAACAGATAATCACTGGGATTCTGGATATTAGCACTGTGCTGACACATAGCAAACACTAAGTGATGATCTGATTATTAAAATGAGAACACGGATTCGACTTCTGGACTTAATGAAGTAACTATGGTTATCATCCCAGTGTAAACAGAAAAAATCTGGACAAAATATATGAAACAAGCTTTCAGACAACAAAGACAGAGGAAGACCATGATACCTGGAGAAAGGAAACAAATGAGGTGGCACCAATGATCAACCCAGCATTCTGCCTGGAAGCACATGCCAAACTAAGGCCCAGGAAGAGGAGTCCCAAGCAGAAAACAGTCCTCTTGAGCTGAAAAAACACACTGGAGTGAATTCAGGGAGACTGACGCAGTTGTACATTAAGGGGTAGAGTTCTAAAGAGAAGGGAGCTGTGCAGGAAACAACCCAGAAACCTGAATAAGGGTAACCTGGAGACACAGCTGAATACTAACATGTGGTGTGCAGGGGGAAGCTCCTCAAGGCCAAAGAATGAACAAAACCTGTTCAATAAGCTGAACTGTTCCCAATGCACACACAGGGCTAGAACGCATTCAAGTTCCAACGAGAGAGAGTGAAAAGTCCTATGTGTTACACTGGGTATTCAGTAGACAGTTCAAGATGGGCATACTTTGGTAGTGGTGTTAAAACTCTCCCTAGAGCAAAGACTACTTTAGACCTACCCAAAAAAGCTAAAAACAAACAAAAAACAATACGCAAAAGAATCAAATTGAACTCCAAATTTATTAATTGTTGGCCAGATGGAATCCCTTCAAAGAAAGACCACAAACTCCAGACATTCAAGAACGTAAAATTCACAAAGTCCTACTGCCAGTCAAAAATTACCGAAGAGGCCAACAGATAGGAAAATGTGATCCATAAGAAGAAAAAATATAAGCCAACAGTATGAGCAGATCAAACAATGACAAAATAATAAAAACAGGAGATAATGACATTAACATACTAGAGAACTATAGAAAGAATTTAAAGAAAACAATGAATAGAAAGGAGAAATGGTACATACACAAAGAAATCCAAATGAAACTTCTAGAGGCAAAAAATATAATACCAGCAGGGCGCGGTGACTCACGCCTGCAATCCCAGCACTTTGGGAGGCCGAGGCAGGTGGATCACGAGGTCAGGAGATCGAGATCACCCTGGCTAACATGGTGAAACCCTGTCTCTACTACAAATACAAAAAATGGGCCGGGCGTGGAGGCAGGCGCCTGTAGTCCTAGCTACTCAGGAGACTGAGGCAGGAGAATGGCATGAACCCGGGAGGCAGAGCTTGCAGTGAGCAGAGGTGCCACTGCACTCCAGCCTGGGGTGACAGAGCAAGACCTCGTCTCAAAACAAACAAACAAAATATGTATATAATATCTGGGCCATGTGTGGTGGCTCATGCTTGTAATCCCAGTACTTTGGGAGGCTGAGGAGGGCAGATCATGAGGTCAAGAGATTGAGACCATCCTGGCCAACAAAGTGAAACCTCGTCTCTACTAAAAATACAAAAATTAGCTGGGCATGGTGGTGCATGTCTGTAGTCCCAGCTACTCAGGAGGCTGCCGCAGGAGAATCGCTTGAGCCCAGGAGGCGGAGGCTGCAGTGAGTCGAGATCACATCACTGCACTACAGCCTGGCAACAGAGCGAGACTTTGTCTCAAATAATAATAATAATAATGATGATACCTGAATTGAAAAATTCAGTGGGTAGGACTAATAGTACAGACACCAAAAAAGAAAAGAGTAGTAAACTCTGGAGCACTGCAATATAAACTACCCAAAGTAGTTTACCTAATTTTTGAGATGGGGTCTCGCTCTGTTGCCCAGGTTGGAGTGCAGTGGCACAATCTCAGCTCACTGCAACCTCCGCCTCCTGGGTGCAGATGATCCTTCCACCTCAGCCTCCCAAGTAGCTGAGACTACAGGCACAGGCCACCCATCGGGGTAATTTCTTTTTGTATTTTTGGTAGAGACAGGGTTTCACCACGTTGCCCAGGCTGGTCTTGAACTCCTGAGCTCATGTGATCCACCCACCTCAGCCTACCAAAGTTTTGAGATTACAGGCATGAGCCACCATGCCCAACCAATACCAGATTTAAAACTTGGATCTTGATGAGTACTAAAAATCATATTTATGTCGCAAAATATGAAAATTTTTATTTTTACATTTTATAAATTTCTTTAAAAGAGAATAGTTAAAAACATACATAAGGTTTACAGTATAAGTATAAATACAATGGATGACAACTATAGGCAAAGGACATGGGGGGAAAGACAGTAAAGATCTTTCCTTATATGTTAAGTGGTATGAGACAGTAGATTATGATAAGCTATTGTAAGCATTCTAGAGCAACCACTAAAAAAATAAAATAGGACTATCCAGTAACTCCACAGTGGAGCTACGATAGAATTCGAAGAGAACTTCAATTATCAAAAAGGCAGAAAAAGGAGAAAGAAGAAACAAACAACAAATGAGACACAGAAAACCAATAGCAAGACTTAAACCCAAACATATTTATTACATTAATTATAAATGTTTTAAACATTGCAATTAAAAGGTAGAGGTTGCATAATGGATAAAAACATAAGACCTAGCAATATACTATCGACAAGATCCCAGTGAACTGGAGTAATAACTTGATAATAACTAATATTAAATGAGTAATCACCATGGATCATGTACTCATTTAGTCATATAAAAATAGAAAAATTGATTAATCTACCAAAAATGTTTGTGAAGTTGATCTTACTATTATCCTGAGTATATTAATAAAAAACCTGAAGCTCATAAGGTCATGGGGGGCCATAAATGGTAGGTTAGTATTTGACTCAGGCGCAGTCTGGCTCCAGAGTCACTGTATCCTGCATCCGGCAAGATGTCTCTCTTCAGACACATACATAAAATTATATCTAACCACAAATTTTACATACATGGCAACACGTAATTTGTTTGCACCCTTCATTTCTACATTATGCTGTGGGTTATGGCATCTTTTGTGATAAATGTAACTCCACATATCTTTAACAGTTACATAATATAAACTTTCCATACTGATGGGAATTTAGATTTTCAATTATACTGGCTCTTGGGGGAGCTAAAAAAGTGTGGAGGCTTTTTTTTTTCCCCTTCCATTTTAAAATGCAATGTCTGGGGGTACTACTACCATTTAAAACAGTAATATCCTGAAATGTACTGGGCAGCCCTGACAGCAAAGAATTGTTGCTCCAAGATGTTAACAGTGTCACCAAATAGAAACAATAATAAATTGAGGTTAAAAAAAAAAAAAAAAAACTCAAATAGTAGAAACATAAAAACCTGACAAGCCACAGAAAAATAAATATAAAAAAACATAAAAAATGTAAATGTAACAGCCCAATGAAGAATTTCAGTGAAAGTTGGAACTTATATCAAGCATGGTCATTGAAACCTACTATATATACTCCTTGACTGTTCAAGAGTATATAAGCTTCCACTTTGAACAGCCAAATATAATTGTCATAGAAGACAAACCTTATCAAAGATGCTTAAACTTCTATGAATGCCAAAAAAGAAATGAAAGTTAAGAATGTGTTATTTGACTCCATAGCCCCTTTGACTTTACATTTTTTTCTAAAGAGATGTAAAATGAGTTGACATTACTCAAAAAGGAAAGTATTAAATGACAATTTAAAAAAAATAAAATTCATGTTTGCATGTAGGTTCACAAAACAAACATAAGAGGAATGGAAGGCTAACGGATAAAACAGCAGTCCAACATTCTGTGTGTTTATTGTCTTTGCTACAGTAAAGTACACTGAGAAAGCTTATTAATTAAAAAAAAAGTAAGTACTCAAGCAATAAGACTATAGACTCTAGTTTATCATTCAGGAACCAGCAAAGACTGAAAGGAACTGCTTCTCTATTGGTTTAGTTAAATTTGTCTGAATGAATTTAAAATCCAATTTCTATGTGATTAACCACAACAAAAAATAATAAAAGGCAAGTTCTTTTTTTTTTTTTTTTTTTGAGATGGAGTCTCGCTCTCTCACCAGGCTGGAGTGCAGTGGCACAATCTCGACTCGCTGCAACCTCCGCCTCCTGGGTTCAAGCGATTCTTCTGCCTCAGCCTCCCGAGTAGCTGGGACTACAGGCGCACGCTACCATGCCTGGCTAATTTTTGTATTTTTAGTAGAGACAGGGTTTCACCATATTGGCCAGGCTGGTCTTGAACTTCTGACCTCGTGAGCCGCCCACCTGGGCCTCCCACAGTGCCAGATTACAGACATGAGCAAGTGATTATTAATGCTAATATCCATGTAGTTTACCATATATCAATAAAGAAATCTATTATTATTTAGCATTTACACTAATATTTTCTGCTTGAATGTCCTGTAACATCTCAGAACTGAAATAACTTTATTTATACTTACAGCTTCCTGAACAACTGTACTATATTTAATTTTCTGATGATATAAACAAATGAAGACTCTTGAGACTGTGTATATACTTTCACTAAACGTTTATTAACTTTACAATGTCACCCCCTAGAGGAAGCTTTAAAAATTGAAACTTGAAATTTTATACATTTACTCATTGCAAAATGAAAAAGGAAGGGGAAAGTTCTTTCCGAGTTTAGCTTTATCTACAGTACTAAACCGGGCAGAATCAAAATATTCATGTAAGAGTACCCACTTTTAGTACAGATTCAAATATTTTCTGGCTTCATTAAAGAAAAATAAAGAGATGGAGCTCAGAGACATACTGTTAAGAGAAAGCATCTCCTTCATTTTCCACTCTCCACTTAGGGAATCTCCCAGATTATTTCACTGGCTTTTTTGCCTTTTTCTTTTGTCATGGATTGTACTATTCCCTTTCCCCTCAGTTACTCTGTGGCTCACTCAATAACTGGTTCTCTAATTACTAGCTACTACCAACAATTTTTCATTTAACCTTTTTTTTTTTTTTATCTGACTTCGGTTATTCAGGTCCTGGTTCAATCACTTAGTAACAGAAGGACTAGAAAGATTGTGAGGATCAAATCCGACATCCTGAAAGAAAGCACTGTTAAAATGCCAATCAGCTACAGGAATGCTAGTTGTTTGCCTTCCTTATTAGGTGACAACTATATGGCCATGCTTCCCTCTAGTGACCACAACTGCCTTAAAATTCAGGTCAATTTGGCTAACATTTTTTGAGCAGGCGTTCTTTAATATGTAAATATATCCAGTGGCCTAGCACTACCAGGCAGAGTAAATGAATAAAGACTGGAGCAGAGTGTAAGCCTTCCTCAGTTTATAGTCTAGAAGAAAGAGAAGCAAATGAAAAAGCAATTATGGTAAAAAGAAACACCTTAAAACCAGGAGACTTAAGAAAAGGCCTCCCAGAGAAAGTGACATTCAAGCTAGTACCCAAAGGATAAAAATCTAGTGAGTGTAGTGGGGAAGACAAGAGGTGTCAAGGCAGAGAAAGTAGAATGTTAAAAGGCTTGGAGACAATACAAAGTGCCTAATGTTTTAGTAGCAAAGTGAAATTAATTTGTAAAACTACAAAAGGTGATTCAGAACTCAAATCATGAGGGGTCACTGAAGACAAAGATTTCTTCAGATAGACATATGGAACTGCATGTATAATAATTCCGTATCCTACACTTTCATGTAAACTTCCCCCCATGTTATAAAAGATGCTTTGTGGTGTTTAAACAATTACATTACTTTCTATGCAGCGGATATAACATAATTTATTTAGCCATTTCCATAATGATATATATTTTAGGTTATTTTGAGCTTATCACAAATGTATAAATAATCATTCAGGAAATTCTGCATAAAGGTCTTACTAAATGTATGGTTATTTCCTGAACACGTTGCCCCAAATTGGAATTACTGAATTAGATACTCTACATTTTGCCAAATGCTTTCCAAACTTTGTACCAATCACACAACCATGACAGCAAGGATTTGACCACATACTCATTTGTACTGAGTCATATTTTTACAGTCAAAAATTGTTATTCCATTTTAATTTACATTTATTACTAACTAGGATGAATGCTAATGATTAGTATTCCCTCTTTCAGTAGTTGTATACACCTATTTTTAATCTATGGGGATCTTTTTTATTTTTAAGGGATATTTATAAGCATTTTATATATCAGGGATATTGGCTCTTTGTCACTCATCTACTGGAAATGTTTTTTCCCGATATAGTACTTGTTAATTTGTACTGCTTGTGTCACACACAATTTCTAAATGTTCACAGTCCACTCCATCATTTACTCCGTGTTATTTTCAATAAGCATTAGAAGCATATCATTCTAGTGGCAACAGGGATTACACGTTTGAAGCAAAAACTGGGAAGCTATGCCATTAGCTTAGAATGTCTAAGGTATGGATACAGTCACAGAGAAAATGAGAAAATAAAAACAATTTTAAAACTTTTATGATTGGTTGATTATGAGACATATGAAAGAAGAAAAGAAAGATTAAGTTTTTAACTTTCAGCTAATAAATTTCAAAATACAGTAGAAATGAAAGATTTCCTAGAAAACTCTACTATATCAACAATGGCTCAAGAGGAAAATATTTTTCTAATGGAAGAAATTGAGAAATGTAACTTCCCCCAAAAGTGCAAAGTTGTGTTGAATCAATGATTTTTTTTAAATCTAAAAAAAGCGATAAATCTGCTGCCTTTTTAACCCAACTCTCATTTGAGGAAAAAGAGTAATTTTCTCAACAATATCTAAGAAACCAGAGTAACATCGTTACAAAAATCTCAAAATGATAACATAACTACAATATATTAAGAACTCTCAAACTCAACAATAATGAGCAAAGACATGCAGACATTTTACTGAAGATGATACCCATATGGTAAATAATTATGTACATGAAGAAGTTTTCAACTTTATCAGCTATCAGGGAAAGAAAAATTAAAACCACAATGAGGTATCACTGTACCTATTAACACTAAAATTAAAAATAGTTATACAAAATGCTGGTGAGAATGAAGAGAAACTGGATCACTTATCATGCATGTGTTGCCAATAAGAGTGTAAAATGGTACAGCTGCTCTAGAAAACAGTTTGACGGTTTCTTATGAAACTAAACATGCAATTACCATATGATCTAGCAATTGCATTTTTGGGCATTTATCCCAGGGAAATGGAAATTAGGGCCACACAAAAACTATATGTGATTATATTCACTTTATTCATAATTGTCACAAATTGAAAACAAATTAAATGTCTTCAATGATTGAACTGTTACACTATAGTACACACATACCGTGAAATTCTACTGAGCATTAAAAAAGGAATAAACTTGGATAAATCTCCAGAGTGTATGCCAAATGAAAAAAGCCAACAGCACATTTTAAATGATAAAATTTTAGAAATGGACAACTAGTTACTGGCTACCAAGGAATGGGGGTGAGGTAGCGAAAGGGAGAAGGTAGGTTGTATTAATAAAAGGGCTACAAGAGGAATTCTTAACTATTCTCTATCTTGACTATGGTAATGGGTACAGAAATCAACACCTGACAAAGCTGTTTAGAACTAAATACATACACACACACAAATACATGTAAAACTGAGGAAGCCTGAATAAACCAGTGAATTGTATCAGTCAATATTCTGCTTAGGGTATATTATTAGTTTTTTAAGATATTATCATTGGGGGACATTGGGTAAAGGGTACACAGAATCTCTCCGCAATATTTCTTACAACTACATGTGCTGCATGTGGACCTAAAACTATTTCAAGGGTAAAACTTTAATTAAAAAAAAAAATGCAAAAACTAATGGGATTCTTTCCAGAAATGGAGGGATGTTTCAAATATGAGAAAATTTACTATTTTGCTACTTACTACATTAAAAAGTTAAAAACATTAACTACATTAAAAAGTAAAAACTACAGTAAAAAAAAAATGGCCAAAAGTAATTTGATATATATTATTTCAACATTCATTCCTGATTTAAAAAGAAAACAAGACCAAACAACTTCGAAATGTAGGAATATTAAGGTAATTTTAAAAAGTGATAAAACACTAGAAAATTCCCATTAAGGCCAGAAGTAAATCATTTTTGGAAATGATATAAATACTAGAAAGGAGAGGGCACAAGGTGTAAATCATATGATAATGACCTATGACTCAATCAAAAATTTATTATAAACATAGTAAGGTAATGAGTTAAGACAGAGTACTGGGATTGTTTCCATTATGTTTTGTCATTGATCTGTAGTAGAACATTAACAACAACAACAAAAAAAGCTGTGAATTACTGTATAGTTCATTTACTCAATCAACAGGTATGTTTTACAGGTTATCTATCATGTCTTAGATGCTATATTAGGAGTTGGAAATTCAATGATCATCGTAAGACATACTCTTGTTCTCACAGAGTTTACATTTTAGTGGACTATTAGTAATATTTAGAGAGGAGGCATTCATTAAGAATTTATAAATTCCATTTATGTGTCAGGTGGTAAGAAAAGAAAAAGATAATCCCTGTCCTCCAGGAGAATCAAGATTGAAAGATAAACAGATGTTTATATTATAACACATGTGATGAGGGGCACACAGGAACAATTCCTAGATTATCTTTAAAAGAGGTCATGAAAAATAATCTGTAGGAAGTAAAATTTGTACTGAGTCAGAAAGTTAGTCAAATTAATAGAAATGCAGAAGGATTCCTGGCAGAGGGTAGCACATAGCCCATGGAGCTTTTATGAATCAGCAAGTAGTTCAGCAAAATAATCTTGAATTTTTTTCTCACCAAAAAAAAAAAGTTCCCTTGCTCTAGGAATTTAAAAAATTATTATATGCTCTAAGAGTATAGAAATGTATCCCTTAACACGTTTTTATGTTGATGTCTACATCTTTTCACAAGAAGGTTTCACAGGTACAAAAAATGTGATTTCTATACTTCATCAAATATTGACAATAGTTATATCTTTAAAACTAAAATATCATAGCAACTTGATATTTATCATGTTTTAAAATACAAAAAAGTTCTTTTTTAAGAGTCAGAAATTTTACACTATTTTCTTCTTTTAACCCATATTTCCATTTACTTAGCCTACAGAATTTCACTTTAAAGGAATAGATTTGTATGCTCAAATTTTTACTTGATTAACATAACACATTTCTCTGCAACAAAAGATTGAAAATTGAAATTTAAATTTTTACAAAATTTCCTGTGAAATAAGGTGCTAAGTGTTAAAATCTTCCAAAATTGAGTCTGCAATTGTTATAATACATAATTGATCAAAACAACAAAAATAACACACATTTCAATAATCATTAAATATAAAAAATAAAATTGTATTGGCAATACAGCGTATAATGAATTAAATCAAATATTTATGTATTAATATTATTTACTCCCATAATGAAGAAGAGGAGACTATTGGGGTTCTATTGTTATTTTTATTTTTATAAATTAAATTCACAAAAAATAATCCCCCCAAAATCCCAGTTTTCCTGACGTTACAAAGCAAAATCACCAAATTCTTTAAATTATTTCTGGGTTATAGGCTAAAAACCATATAATCATCTATCATCGAATATTTTAAATAATTTATAAGCGACAAATTAGGCCCACTTTAAAATTTGTTTAAAAATTACAAAGGATTTTTTACCCCACCATTACTCATTTTCTCAATTCCTGTGATATGTGCAAAAATATATTACAAAGTTTCATCATCTTCTTTCAATCAGAGCCTTCTTATTTATTGTAGGATGCAGAAAAGATTGGGAAAACTTGAAATACTTGTTCCAACGTCCCTCAGCAAAAAAAAAAAAAAAAAAAATTGTAACAAATAAGGTTTAATCTTATCAGCGACTTTATTTTCTTCTTCTTTCTTCTTCTTTCTCCTTCTCCTTCTTCTTTTTATTTTATTTATTTATTTATTTATTTTGAGACGAAACCTTGCTCTTGTTCCCCAGGCTGGAGTGCAATGGCACAATCTCAGCTCACTGCAACCTCCACCTCGAGGTTCAAGCGATTCTCTCACCTCAGCCTCCGTAGTAGCTGGGATTACAGGCACCTGCACCACGCCCAGCTAATTTGTGTATTTTTAGTAGAAAAGGGGTTTTACCATGTTGGCCAGGCTGGTCTTGAACTCCTGACCTTGGATGAACCACCTACCTCAGTCTCCCAAAGTGCTGGGATTACAGGCGTGAGCCACCGCGCCCGGCCAAGCTGTTTTAAATGTATTTCCAGAAGAATAAAACAAAACAAAAAAACTCAGAGCTGAAGATTTTAGCTCATTTAATTTAAAGAGAATGTCTACCATACTGTTTAAAAGGCACTGTCAGTTGCTAACACCAAACCAATCAGCCAACTAAGAGTTACTTTTTCAGAGAAATACAACTTAATATTCCAGTTGGAATGTCAATTCATGTCCCCATTTTATCTCTGAATTCTAATTCTAAAACAGTAATAAGCTGCAGAGCCTTGCAGGAGCTTGCTTGGATGAAAAAAGGTACTCTCACCTTCAGTATTTCTTCTTTGTTCTTGGTTTTGCTCTCAACTCAAGAATGGTATTCTTTAAAAGGCATGCAGAATGAGGCGGTAAGGTCAACTCATGAAAATTTTTATCATTTTGAGAATTCAGAATACTGCAACACAGGACAGTTTTTAAAATGAGGCATTACCCTTAACAGATATATGTATAAATGTAAGAGACTCTGAAAGTCTGAGATTTCCCACTGTGGTCCCTCTATGTCCCTGTCCCTACAGCTAATCTTCCTCACATCTTCTTGCACATGACCTTGGCCCTAAACTGTTCCTCCTCACCCTCCTGATAAAATCCAAAATGACCTAACAATGGCTGCTAATATCCCAGAATAACTCCTCCCTCTTCTGAGAGCCACTGACCAACTGCTCCTGAAAAGAGACAAACTCCAGGTGACTCCCTGCATCTCCCATATACAACTCCAGGTGACTCCCTGTATCCCCCATATACAACTCCAGGTGACTCCCAGCATCCCCCTTATACAAAGTTCCACCCCCTTTCCCCCAAATTAGAATGCTCTTTTGGAACCTTTCATGCTTAGCATTTTTTTTCTTTTTTTTTGAGACAGAGTTTCGCTCTTGTTGCCCAGGCTGGAGTGCAATGGCATGATTTCGGCTCACTGCGACCTCTGCCTCCTGGGTTCAAGTGATTCTCCTACCTCAGCTTCCCAAGTAGGTAGGATTACAGGCACGCGCCACCACATCTGGCTAATTTTGTATTTTTAGTAGAGGCGAGGTTTCTCCATGTTGGTCAGGCTGGTGTTGAACTCTCGAATGAAGCATTTATTCTTTGCTCTGGCTGGTTTTCTTCAATGTTATACCAGGAAAGATAGGAAGGTCTATCCAATGCCTTAATTAATGGAGGCTTCACTGACATTGGTAATATGAATTGTCTCTTTTGTCTGGACACCTTGGAGGATTTTCCACCTTCTCTTTCAAGGCAATACAACATAAAAAACACTCAGGATGCCTGAGAGTATGCCGTTCTCCATTAAAGTGGGAGAAACACAATTGTGAACAGGATGCAGGAAAAGATAAGCAGCATATTATATACTACTTTGCTACCCTGATCACAGGAGCTTTGTCAAGATCAGTTTTTGGAAGGAAAACACGGAAGTCAAGAATTGGAAAATTGATTCCTTTGGAATTATTTGCCTACTCCAGTTTGAAGAGTGCTGGTTTAGCCCGACTAGCCCACAATTGTAAGGAAAGAAGTCACCATGAGCAGTGTTCTGTTGAAAAGCAGAATCAGACCCACAAATACAGCAGCTACAGATGTTATCAAACAGCAAATATAAATCGATATATTTAAAGTGTTCAAAGAAATAGAGTGTTTAAAACATCAGTAACAAGAAACTATCAGAAATGGCCAGGTCAATATGAAAACAAAAAGAGAGCACTCAAAAAATTAAAAGGGTTAAACAATAATATACAGGGAGGTGAAGATAGACCTCAAGAAATTACACAGAATGCAGCACAGAAAAACAGAGATTAAAAAAAAAAATGAGAGACTCAAAAGAAAAGGAAGTTAAATGGGAGAAGTGCAAAACATGTCTAATCAAAACTTTCACAAGAATAGAAATAGAAGCAACATTTGAACAAATAATAGTAGAGAAAATTTTCCAAAATTGATTAAAAACACCCATCTACAGATTTAGAATGTCAAAGTCCCAAACAAATACACAAAAAGAAATGAAAGCTTATAAAATCAGAAGGTTAAGTCCTAAGAAATTCATACATTGATAACATTTTTAAATTAAGAACTTTGGAACATCAAAGGTCTTCATAGAGTGAAAAATGAAACTGAAATGGGAGAAGATATTTACAACACATATAACAAAGGATTAACATCTAACATTATTAAGACAAGACTGTGACAGATAAATGGGCAAAAGCAATAAACAAGCATTTCAAAAGCGAATCACAAATGGTTAATTAACATATGAAAAGATGCTAAACCTCATTAAGACTCAGAGAATTGCAAATTTCGCTCCAATGAGACACTACCATTTCACACTCACCAGATTGTCAAAAATTAAAAAGTTCAATAAATCAAATGTGGTGGGCATATTAGTGTTCATTTTATTATTCCTTAAACTGCACATTATATACGCTTTCATATGCACGTTTCATAACTAAAATTGTTAAGTGTCACCTGAGCAATAAAAATATTTCTTCGTAAGCCTGATGAGAGCAGTTTCAGTGAAATACTGGGCATGAACACCAGACTGCACAGGCTGAAAGGCTCTACAAGATAAAGGCGTAAAGCTAACTTACAGACAACTATTTCAAGCTTACCTATGAGGCTGGAAAGGCAGAGCTGCAACTTTAGGGAATGTCATGGTGAGAGTTTCTGTTTTATTTTTAAATAAAGGAAACTGGATTAGGTTTAGAAACATCTAGAGGGAAAGGACGACAATGAATAAAGTGTCCCTGGTTTGTCACAAAGATACATAATACAGGGATCAGGAACAGGAATTTCCTTTAGGGATGAGAGATACTTTGTCCTTATCCTATCATTCCTGAGCCCCATCCACTCCAGTCACAATGGTCTACTTGCTCCTCCTTCCAGCAAGCCTCTACCTCGGGACTTCTACATCCTCTACGGAGAATACTCTTCCCCAGATGGTGCAAGGCATGCCTTTCACTCTTTTCTTTCCCCAAATGTCAACTCAGTGAAGTGTTCCCTGACCACTATGAAACTGAAATCCCATCTGCACTCCCTGCCACCACTACTCCTGATACTCTTATTCCTTTTCCTTGCTCTATTTGTCTTCATAAGCACTTAATACTCTACGTATGATAGACTTTATATTGTTGAAACTCTCTACCTCCATTGTATGTAAGCTCCAAAAATGCAGCAACTGCAGTCACAGCGCCTACTAATGCTTGACACAAAGGTAGCTCAATTAACACATACTGAATGAATATGGACCCTGCTTGAGAAAACTGAAGAACAAGTATAAAGGAAATGACGCTGTAAGATTTGAACAAAATGAAGTAACGCACAGAGAATAATCAATTTGTTGCCCACAGAAGAGATGACATTTGGGTTAAATCTTGAATCATGAGTTTGCGAAGTGCAAGAAAAAGGTGCACATTCCAAGAGTGGAACATGGGAGTTCTGAAAGGGCCTTGCACATTTGAGAAAGAGGGTACATTTGGAGTATGGCACAGGTAACAGTGACCAGATTTTAGCTAACCTTACAATATACACAACAAAGGACGCATTATATCCAACTTCTCAACTCTAAAAATCATTTTCTGAATTATAGTTGTTCAGTTACTTATTTTGCAGTAAAGAGTACAGAATACAAAATAAAGTTAACACAGAATTACTGGAACTATTCCCTTTACTCACTGCAAGTCTGAGCAGAGATAACCTATGTATTTTTTTAACCAAACTGTAAATTAAATGTATAACACTCAAAGTGAAAATACTGCTTTCAAAGGTCTCAACAGCAAGTATTATTCAAAGAAGTCAAAACTAAAAATTCTGTACGGTAGGAGAGAGCAGTTGGGTGGGGAAAGGGGAATGGTCAAATTCAACTGCTTATTTAGTAGCAGATACTCCCCATTTAACCATCTGAGTTTTTGAATGGGCTTGCATGCTGTCATAAGTAATCTTCACTTATTACTATGTTTTCAACTAGTCTATTGTCCTTTTATCCACATCACTACTTCTTTCGGACACTCACCTTCGTTTTAAACCTAACTCGATTTATTTTCAGGATTCCTATTTGAGACAGGAGGCTCTTGTGTGTTACACACAGAGATAAAACCTTGGAAGATCGTATTCCACAGTTCAAGAGCCCGTGTAGTCAGTACTGGAGTATTTAAGCACAAGATAGGGGAAGCAGTGGACGCCCTGGTGCTTTGGGATTCCTACTGCCAGTGGGTGGGGACCCAGGGAGTTCTCTGGGTAGGTTCGAGGTCAAAGCTCAGGTTTAAAGCCAGGGGGGCGGGGCATGCCCCAAAAACCTCGGAGAGGTGTGTGGGCCCTAAAATGCAACTGGGAAAAGAGGGGCGCGGTCACTCGAAAAGACTCACAGTAATAAGCCACCACAGGGTCCCGCTTGTCATGCTCCTGAGCCGTCCTCAGATGATGCTGTATGCTCTTAAACTGTACGGGCAGCGGGGGCAGCGATGCAAGCGCGGCCATCTCTACTCAGAACTCACCACTTCCTACTCGCGCGCCACCGACACTTCCGCTTCCGCGGGCGGTAGCGCGCACGAGCGTTCAGAGCAAATCCTGCCCACTCTTCCGTTGCTCAGCGTCGTCAAGACAACTACGGATCCCCAGCTGGGACAACCTCAGTGTGCTCGGCTCTCGGCGGTTAGAGCCCACAAAACACTGAGCGTTTTGGCGCCTGTGCCGCGCATGGCGGTAGCGCTCTCTGCTGGTAGGAGGAAGGGTTTTTGTTTTGTTTCGCTTTTTTGTTTGGTTTTTCGTTTGTGGCAAAAGGAAGGATAGAAAAGGAAAAACAAGAAAATAATGTATGTTGACTGGGAGAAAGTGTAAAGGCAAGAATCGCCTTTGGTGTCATTCAGGAATTACCACTTCCAATTAATATTCCATGTTAATATTCCATATAATAGTGTCCATTAGCAGCCTTTTTGATTTTAGAAGCTTTAATGTCAGTAATTGCATGAGAGAGAAATAATGTGTTTAAATTGTAAATTAAATTTTTCTGTGTTGACATACTGAATAAAATAATCAGATTTCGCCCCAACTTAAAACACTAAACACATGAAGCGTAAAGAAGATTGAACTTTTGTTCTCAGCTGTCTAGTATGTATTTTAGTGAATGAATAACCTGTAGATCACCTTTTTTTTTTTTTTTCCTGGAAAGTGATTAACAATTTGCAAAATATTTTCATATTTATTATCTTTTCTTAATGTAAGATAGGGTGTTTGGGACTTTTTCAACGCTGGTAACTCTTAACCATTGTACAGTAGGCATCAATTTTTCCTTCTACCCTCAATGACTTCAATTCTCTTCCACTCCTCTCCATCCCATACTTATATCCTTCAGGACTGTACACTTTATTTACTTCCTCTTCTTAATAACCTTCTTCTTTATTTTATCTCAGTCCTCAGTTTTGAGGATTCATCTTAAAACTAGTTTGCACTGAAATCACACTATCCCCAAGAGCCACAATCTCCAGCTCGGAAATTCCCCTCTGCCTACTATTTTCTGATCACTCTCTCATGCCCAGAAGAAACCGCTCCATGTCCTTATACTATCCCACTCCACATACGTTGTCTAGACCTATTTGCAAAGTCCATCATCTTATTCTGGGTCGGGCTTTCTTACTCAGTTCTGTCTTCAGGACTAAAGTTTGCCAGTCTCTCATTTGCATACATTCATGTGTACTCTTATTTGCATACCCTCATGAGCAGGGCCGAGGGAAAAATGAGAAAGTGAAGTGGTTGGAATTGGATTTTACTCTCTGATCTGCCAATATATGCTCTTTTCTTTTCTTTTCCTTTCCTTTCTTTTCTCCTTCCTTCCTCTCTTTTTTCTTTCTTTCTTTTTTTTTTAGACAGGTTCTCACTCTGTCACCTAAGCTGGAGTGCAGCACACTATCAGAGCTCACTGCAGCCTTGAACTCCTGGGCTCAAGGATCCTCTTGCCTCAGCCTCCTGAGTAGCTGGCACCACAGGCACATACCACCATGGCTAATAATTATTATTTTGTTGCCTAGGCAGGTCTTGAACTCCTAGTCTCAAGTGATACTCCTGCCGTGGCCTCCCAAAGTGCTGAGATTACAGACAAGAGCCTCATACTCTCTTCTTTCTAAATATGCTACCCCTTTCATGAGATGATAATTGATTTGATGGAGAACAGTACAGAGACAGTGTTAGTGTAACACACATTGAAATTTGGCTATGAAACAAAGTAAATATTAATGACTATGAGGTTGCTTTTTCTCGTTTTACTACGATATTTTACTAGAAAGACCTAAATTCTTCTTCTCCATTCACCTCAGACCAGTTTCTGAAGGATCTGACATCACCCTCCAGGACTGGGCTAGAACCTTGGCAAGTAAGGGGAGGGCAGAGCTGAAGGACAAAATAGGGGGTGAGGGCAACCATAGGAAGAAGAAAAGGGACAGGAACTAGAGCTGACAGGTGTTTTGATGGGAAAAAACTTTTTGTAACATTCCCTAGACTCCATGTTGTGATCATCTGGCAATAAAAATATTCTGTGTCAGTTTGGTCAGAACCATCTTGGTGGCAAATGACAGGGCATCAGTCAATGTAATCAGGATAATATATCTATAGCTGTATCTTTTTAATATACTGTATGTGGTAGAAATTTGGCTTCCAGTATCATGAGACTTACATCCTATTATTTTCACACCCCACAAGTAGAAATAATTTTTCCTTAAAAGTTCCAGCAGAAGAATGATAGGGAAGACCCTGAAAACTTGGTCAGGACCATTTGCCACCCCATCCGACCATGGCTGGGACATGCAGACATTATAAACATTACATTTTATGTTTTAAACATGGATATTTAGTTGTTCGGCACCTTTGAATTACATTAGCACATTTAAAAAAATAAGCTAACTATATGCGAGCAAACATATTTCCAGTCTCTTGATTGTTCCCATTCCATATGCCTATCTTCATGCCTGGTCTACATGATTTTGATTATTGTACCTTTATTTTATGAATTAATTAATTAATTAATTTATTATTATTATACTTTAAGTTCTAGGGTACATGTGCATAACGTGCAGGTTTGTTACATATGTATACTTGTGCCATGTTGGTGTGCTGCACCCATCAACTCGTCAGCACCCATCAACTCATCATTTACATCAGGTATAACTCCCAGTGCAATCCCTCCCCCATCCCCCCTCCCCATGATAGGCCCCGGTGTGTGATGTCCCCCTTCCCGAGTCCAAGTGATCTCATTGTTCAGTTCCCACCTATGAGTGAGAACATGTGGTGTTTGGTTTTCTGTTCTTGTGATAGTTTGCTAAGAATGATGGTTTCCAGCTGCATCCATGTCCCTACAAAGGACACAAACTCATCCTATTTTATGGCTGCATAGTATTCCATGGTGTATATGTGCCACATTTTCTTAATCCACTCTGTCACTGATGGATATTTGGGTTGATTCCAAGTCTTTGCTATTGTGAATAGTGCCGCAATAAACATACGTGTGCACGTGTCTTTATAGCAGCATGATTTATAATCCTTTGGGTATATACCCAGTAATGGGATGGCTGGGTCATATGGTACATCTAGTTCTAGATCCTTGAGGAATCACCATACTGTTTTCCATAATAGTTGAACTACTTTACAATCCCACCAACAGTGTAAAAGTGTTCCTATTTCTCCACATCCTCTCCAGCAACTGTTGTTTCCTGACTTTTTAATGATCGCCATTCTAACTGGTGTGAGATGGTATCTCATTGTGGTTTTGATTTGCATTTCTCTGATGGCCAGTGATGATGAGCATTTTTTCATGTGTCTGTTGGCTGTATGAATGTCTTCTTTTGAGAAATGTCTGTTCATATCCTTTGCCCACTTTTTGATGGGGTTGTTTGTTTTTTTCTTGTAAATTTGTTTGAGTTCTTTGTAGGTTCTGGATATTAGCCCTTTGTCTGATGAGTAGATTGCAACAATTTTCTCCCATTCTGTAGGTTGCCTGTTCACTCTGATGGTACTTTCTTTTGCTGTGCAGAAGCTCTTTAGTTTAATTAGATCCCATTTTTCAATTTTGGCTTTTGCTGCCGTTGCTTTTGGTGTTTTAGACATGAAGTCTTTGCCCATGCCTATGTCCTGAATGGAAATACCTAGGCTTTCCTCTAGGATTTTTATGGTATTAGGTCTAACATTTAAGTCTCTAACCCATCTTGAATTAATTTTCGTATCAGGAGTAAGGAAAGGATCCAGTTTCAGCTTTCTACTTATGGCTAGCCAATTTTCCCAGCACCATTTATTAAATAGGGAATCCTTTCCCCATTTCTTGTTTCTCTCGGGTTTGTCAAAGATCACATGGCTATAGATGTGTGGTATTATTTCTGAGGACTCGGTTCTGTTCCATTGGTCTATATCTCTGTTTTGGTACCAGTACCATGCTGCTTTGGTTACTGTAGCCTTGTAGTATAGTTTGAAGTCAGGTAGCGTGATGCCTCCAGCTTTGTTCTTTTGACTTAGGATTGTCTTGGAGATGCAGGCTCTTTTTTGGTTCCATATGAACTTTAAAGCAGTTTTTTCCAATTCTGTGAAGAAACTCATTGGTAGCTTGATGGGGATGGCATTGAATCTATAAATAACCTTGGGCAGTATGGCCATTTTCATGATATTGATTCTTCCTATCCATGAGCATGGTATGTTCTTCCATTTGTTTGTGTCCTCTTTTATTTCACTGAGCAGTGGTTTGTAGTTCTCCTTGAAGAAGTCCTTCACATCCCTTGTAAGTTGGATTCCTAGGTATTTTATTCTCTTTGAAGCAATTGTGAATGGAAGTTCATTCATGATTTGGCTCTCTGTTTGTCTGTTACTGGTGCATAAGAATGCTTGTGATTTTTGCACATTGATTTTGTATCCTGAGACTTTGCTGAAGTTTCTTATCAGCTTAAGGAGATTTTGGGCTGAGACAATGGGGTTTTCTAAATATACAATCATGTCATCTGCAAAGAGGGACAATTTGACTTCTTCTTTTCCTAACTGAATACCCTTGATTTCTTTCTCTTGCCTGATTGCCCTAGCCAGAACTTCCAACACTATGTTGAATAGGAGTGGTGAGAGAGGGCATCCCTGTCTTGTGCCAGTTTTCAAAGGGAATTTTTCCAGTTTTTGCCCATTCAGTATGATATTGGCTGTGGGTTTGTCATAAATAGCTCTTATTATTTTGAGGTACGTTCCATCAATACCAAATTTATTGAGCGTTTTTAGCATGAAGGGCTGTTGAATTTTGTCAAAAGCCTATTCTGCATCTATTGAGATAATCATGTGGTTCTTGTCTTTGGTTCTGTTTATATGCTGGATTATGTTTATTGATTTGCGAATGTAGAACCAGCCTTGCATCCCAGGGATGAAGCCCACGTGATCATGATGGATAAGCTTTTTGATGTGCTGCTGAATCCGGTTTGCCAGTATTTTATTGAGGATTTTTGCATCGATGTTCATCAGGGATATTGGTCTAAAATTCTCTTTTTTTGTTGCGTCTCTGCCAGGCTTTGGTATCAGGATGATGTTGGCCTCATAAAATGAGTTAGGGAGGATTCCCTCTTTTTCTATTGATTGGAATAGTTTCAGAAGGAATGGTACCAGCTCCTCCTTGTACCTCTGGTACAATTCAGCTGTGAATCCATCTGGTCCTGGACTTTTTTGGTTGGTAGGCTATTAATTATTGCCTCAATTTCAGAGCCTGCTATTGGTCTATTCAGGGATTCAACTTCTTCCTGGTTTAGTCTTGGAAGAGTGTAAGTGTCCAGGAAATTATCTATTTCTTCTAGATTTTCTAGTTTATTTGCGTAGAGGTGTTTATAGTATTCTCTGATGGTAGTTTGTATTTCTGTGGGGTCGGTGGTGATATCCCCTTTATCATTTTTTATTGCGTCTATTTCATTCTTCTCTCTTTTCTTCTTTATTATTCTTGCTAGCGGTCTATCAATTTTGTTGATCTTTTCAAAAAACCAACTCCTGGATTCATTGATTTTTTGGAGGGTTTTTTCTGTCTCTATCTCCTTCAGTTCTGCTCTGATCTTAGTTATTTCTTGCCTTCTGCTAGCTTTCGAATGTGTTTGCTCTTGCTTCTCTAGTTCTTTTAATTGTGATGTTAGAGGGTCAATTTTAGATCTTTCCTGCTTTCTTTTGTGGGCATTTAGTGCTATAAATTTCCCTCTACACACTGCTTTAAATGTGTCCCAGAGATTCTGGTATGTTGTATCTTTGTTCTCATTGGTTTCAAAGAATATCTTTATTTCTGCCTTCATTTTGTTATGTACCCAGTAGTCATTCAGGAGCAGGTTGTTCAGTTTCCATGTAGTTGAGCGGTTTTGATTGAGTTTCTTAGTCCTGAGTTCTAATTTGATTGCCCTGTGGTCTGAGAGACAGTTTGTTATAATTTCTGTTCTTGTACATTTGCTGAGAAGTGCTTTACTTCCATTTATGTGGTCAATTTTGGAGTAAGTGCGATGTGGTGCTGAGAAGAATGTATATCCTGTTGATTTGGGGTGGAGAGTTCTGTAGATGTCTATTAGGTCTGCTTGCTGCAGAGCTGAGTTCAATTCCTGGATATCCTTGTTAACTTTCTGTCTCTTTGATCTGTCTAATGTTGACAGTGGAGTGTTGAAGTCTCCCATTATTATTGTATGGGAGTCTAAGTCTCTTTGTAAGTCTCTAAGGACTTGCTTTATGAATCTGGGTGCTCCTGTATTGGGTGCATATATATTTAGGATAGTTAGCTCTTCCTGTGGAATTGATCCCTTTACCATTATGTAATGGCCTTCTTTGTCTCTTTTGATCTTTGATGGTTTAAAGTCTGTTTTATCAGAGACTAGTATTGCAATCCCTGCTTTTTTTTGTTCTCCATTTGCTTGGTACATCTTCCTCCATCCCTTTATTTTGAGCCTATGTATGTCTCTGCATGTGAGATGGGTCTCCTGAATACAGCAGACTGATGGGTCTTGACTCTTTATCCAGTTTGCCAGTCTGTGTCTTTTAATTGGAGCATTTAGTCCATTTACATTTAAGGTTAATATTGTTATGTGTGAACTTGATCCTGCCATTATGATATTAACTGGTTATTTTGCTCGTTAGTTGATGCAGTTTCTTCCTAGTCTCAATGGTCTTTACATTTTGGCATGTTTTTGCAATGGCTGGTACCGGTTGTTCCTTTCCATGTTTAGTGCTTCCTTCAGGGTCTCTTGTAAGGCAGGCCTAGTGGTGACAAAATCTCTAAGCATTTGCTTATCTGTAAAGGATTTTATTTCTCCTTCACTTATGAAACTTAGTTTGGCTGGATATGAAATTCTGGGTTTAAAATTCTTTTCTTTAAGAATGTTGAATATTGGCCCCCACTCTCTTCTGGCTTGTAGAGTTTCTGCTGAGAGATCTGCTGTTAGTCCGATGGGCTTCCCCTTGTGGGTAACCTGACCTTTCTCTCTGGCTGCCCTTAAGACTTTTTCCTTCATTTCAACTTTGGTGAATCTGGCAATTATGTGTCTTGGAGTTGCTCTTCTCGAGGAGTATCTTTGTGACGTTCTCTGTATTTCCTGAATTTGAATGTTGGCCTGCCCTACTAGGTTGGGGAAGTTCTCCTGGATGATATCCTGAAGAGTGTTTTCCAACTTGGTTCCATTTTCCCCCTCACTTTCAGGCACCCCAATCAGACGTAGGTTTGGTCTTTTTACATAATCCCATACTTCTTGCAGGCTTTGTTCATTTCTTTTTCTTCTTTTTTGTTTTGGTTTCTCTTCTCGCTTCATTTCGTTCATTTGATCCTCAATCACTGATACTCTTTCTTCCAGTTGATCGAGTCGGTTACTGAAGCTTGTGCATTTGTCACGTATTTCTCGTGTCATGGTTTTTATCTCTTTCATTTCGTTTATGACCTCCTCTGCATTAATTACTCTAGCTATCAATTCTTCCACTTTTTTTTTCAAGATTTTTAGTTTCTTTGCGCTGGGTACGTAATTCCTCCTTTAGCTCTGAGAGGTTTGATGGACTGAAGCCTTCTTCTCTCATCTCGTCAAAGTCATTCTCCGTCCAGCTTTGATCTGTTGCTGGTGATGAGCTGCGCTCCTTTGCTGGGGGAGATGCCCTCTTATTTTTTGAATTTCCAGCTTTTCTGCCCTGCTTTTTCCCTATCTTTGTGGTTTTATCTGCCTCTGGTCTTTGATGATGGTGACGTACTGATGGGGTTTTGGTGTAGGTGTCCTTCCTATTTGATAGTTTTCCTTCTAACACTCAGGGCCCTCAGCTGTAGGTCTGTTGGAGATTGCTTGAGGTCCACTCCAGACCCTGTTTGCCTGGGTATCAGCAGCAGAGGCTGCAGAAGATAGAATATTGCTGAACAGCGAGTGTACCTGTCTGATTCTTGCTTTGGAAACTTCCTCTCAGGGGTGTACTCCACCCTGTGAGGTGTGGGGTGTCAGACTGCCCCTAGTGGGGGATGTCTCCCAGTTAGGCTACTCAGGGGTCAGGGACCCACTTGAGCAGGCAGTTTGTCCCTTCTCAGATCTCAACCTCCTTGTTGGGAGATCCACTGCTCTCTTCAAAGCTGTCAGACAGAGTCGTTTGGATCTGCAGAGGTTTCTGCTGCTTTTGTTGTTGTTTAGCTGTGCCCTGTCCCCAGAGGTGGAGTCTACAGAGACAGGCAGGTTTCCTTGAGCTGCTGTGAGCTCCACCCAGTTTGAGCTTCCCAGCGGCTTTGTTTACCTACTTAAGCCTCAGCAATGGCAGGCGCCCCTCCCCCAGCCTCGCAGCTGCCTTGCGGTTAGATTGCAGACTGCTGTGCTAGTAATGAGGGAGGCTCGATGGGCATAGGACCCTCCTGGCCAGGTGTGGGATATAATCTCCTGGTGTGCCCGTTTGCTTTAAGTGCAGTATTGGGGTGGGAGTTACCTGATTTTCCAGGTGTTGTGTGTCTCAGTTCCCCTGGCTAGGAAAAGGGATTCCCTTCCCCCTTGAGCTTCCCAGGTGAGGCGATGCCTCGCCCTGCTTCAGCTCTCGCTGGTCGGGCTGCAGCAGCTGACCAGCACAGATTGTCCAGCACTCCCTAGTGAGATGAACCCAGTACCTCAGTTGAAAATGCAGAAATCACTGGTCTTCTGTGTCGCTCGCGCTGGGAGTTGGAGACTGGAGCTGTTCCTATTCGGCCATCTTACTCCGCCCCTGTCTTTTTTTTTTTTGAGAAGGAGTCTTGCTGTGTCACCCAGACTGGACTGCAGTGGTGCGATCTATTGTACCTTTAAAGAAGTCTTCAGAATATGTAATGTAAGTCCTCTGTCTGTTTTTGTTTTTATTTTTGTTTTCCTTTGATTTTTCAAAATTGTGTTGGCTATTCTAGATCTCCTGTATTTACATATAAATTTTAGAAACATCACGTCAATTTTTATATAAGTTTCCTAGGATTTTGACTGGAATTATATTGAATTTACAGATCGGTTTATAATGACCAAAGTTACAAATACGTAAGACTTCCAAGCCATGGATGTGACATGGTTAATTTTTCCACTTAAAATGGTACAGTGGCTCACGCCTGTAATTTCAGCACTTTGGGAAGCCAAGGTGGGTGGATCACCTGAGGTCAGGAGTTTGTGATCAGCCTGGCCAACATGGTGAAACTCCGTCTCTACTAAAAACATAAAATTAGCAGGGTGTGGTGGCACATGCCTGTAATCCCAGCTACTTGGGAGGCTGCGGCAGGAGAATCATTTGAACCTGGGAGGCGGAGGTGGCAGTGAGCCAAGATTGTGCCACTGCACTCCAGCCTGGGCGACAGAACGAGACTCCATCTCAAAAAATAAAAAATTAAAATTAAATAAAAATTAAAATAAAAAATCTTTAATTATTTTCATCACTGTTTTGTAGTTTTCATTGTGCAGGTCTAGCACATATTTTGAAAAATTTATCGCTATGCACTTCATATTTTTGATTCTATTGTAAATGATTTTTTTTTACATTTAAATTTTATTTTTTATTACTCTACAGAAAAATTATTCTTCATAAGTTTATTTATTTATTTATTTAAGAGACAGAGTCTTGCTCCGCCAGCCAGGCTAGCGGGCAGTGGCACAATCATAGCTCACTGCCGCCCCAATCTCTTGGGCTCAAATCATCCTCTCACCTCAGCCTCTGGAGTAGCTGGGACTACAGGCAGGCACCACCATGCCTAGCTAATTTCCTTATTTTTTGCAGGGGGGGGTCTTGCTGTATTGTCCAGGCTAATCTCAAACTCCTAGACTCAAGCGATCCTCCTGGCTCCACCTCCAAAAGTTCTGGGATTACAGGCATGAATCACAGTGCTTGGCTTATAAATTTAATTTTCTGGAACATTCTTTAGAATTTTCTATGTACGTGATCACGTCTGTGAATAAAGATATTTATTATTTTGCAATTTATATATTGTTTGTGTTATTGTACTTATTGAATAAATATATATTTAGTATGTATATGTTTATTTTGTTTTTGTCTTATTGAATTTTAGTTCAACGTTAAACACAAGTGGGAAAAGTAGAGAGCCTTGACTGTTTTGAGACTACAGGGGAAATTGTTAATTCCTGTAGGTTTCTTTAGATGCTATTTATCAAGCTTAGGTAGATCTCGTTTAAAGTGAGAGGTTTAGGGTTTTTGGTTTGTTTCATTATAAATGGGTGTTTATAATATAACTTTTCATTTCAGGGATAAATCCCACCTAACATGATGTATTATTTTTATATATATTGCTGAATTCTATTTTTGCTAAGAATTTTTAATATCAACATTATGCTGGCCTCCTTACATGAAATGGCAAATATTCTCTTCTAATTCTTAAAAAAGATTTTGGAGTATTATTTCTTCCTTAAAGATTTAATGGAATTCACCGCTGAATTCGTCAGGGCCTGACATTTCTTTATGGGAAGGTTTTGGATTTAAAATTTTAAAAATCCATATATGGATAGTTATATTTTTTGTTTGTGTCTGTCAATTTTTAGTAGTTTGGAATTTAGAAATTTTTTCATCTAAGTATCAAAAACTTACTGACCTAACATTGTTCTGGATGTTTCCTTATAATTGTTTCAAGGTTTTACTATAATTTCCCTTTTCTAATTTATCTTATGATTTTCATTTTCTCCCTTATTATCTCATATTATCAAACCAGAAATTTATAAGTTTTATTAATCTTTTCAAAGAACGAGATTTTGGTTTAATTGATTTTCTCTATTGTCTTTGGGTTTTATATCACTGTGTTTTATATTCGTATTTTTATTTGCATCTTTCTATTTAATTTGTATTTAACGTATCTTTTAAAAACTTCAGGCTGGGCATGGTGGCTCATGCCTGTAATCTCAGCACTTTGGAAGGCCGAGGCGGGTGAATTGCATGATCAGGAGTTCGAGAGCAGCCTGGCCAACATGGTGAAAACCCATCTCTATTAAAAATATAAAAAATTAGCTGGGTGTAGTGGCGGGTGCCTGTAATCCCAGCTATTCAGGAGGCTGAGGCAGGCGAATCGCTTGAACCCAGGAGGCAGAAGTTGCAGTGAGTCGTGATCGCGCCACTGCACTCCAGCCCTGATGATAGAGTGAGACTCCTTCTCAAAAACAAACAAACAAACAAACAAACAAAAAAACCCAACAACTTCAGAAAATGAACAGTTAAAATTACTATATAATGTCTTTTCTATCATAATATTTATAACTTCCAATATTCCGCCAAACACTGTTTTAACTGTTTTCCACTTATTTTGATAAGTTGTAATCGCAATTTTGTTTAAAGCAGTTTTTAATTTCCCAGGTATTTTTTTTCTTTGATCCATGGGTTAATAAAAGTATGTTGTTAATTTTTCAAACATTTGGATGTATCCCTGCTGTCTTAATTTTATTAATTTCTAGTTTAATTCCATTGTGACCAGAGACTATAGTCTGTATGATTTCAATCCTTGAGACTTTCTTATGGACCTCTTTTGGTGAATGTTACAACGATCTCTTTTGGTGAATGTTACACACGCACTTGAAAAGAATGTCTGTTCCGTTGTTGCTGGGTGGAGTATTCTATAAATATCAATTAGTTCAAGTTATGTATTAATAATTTATAATCTTCTGGTATCCTTTCTGATTTTCTATTTACTTTGTCAGTTTAGATGCTATTACTGAGAGAGAAGTGTTGAAATCTTTAGCTATAATAGGATGTATTTCTTTTTTCAATCTACCAGGTTTTGCTTCATGCATTCTGAATCTCTATTAACTGGTGGCATACATATTACAACTATTATGCTTCATGATGAAATTATACTTTAAACATTATGAAATGTCTCTTTAATCTCTGTCATCATTCCTTGCTGTAAAATTGACATGAGTTTTCTCATATTAATATAGTCAATTGAGCTCTCTGATGCTTAGGGTTTGCATGATACATCTTTTCCCATTTATTTTCTATAAAATATTTAAGATTTTAAAATATTAAACCTTTAAATATTTAAAAATGTTTAAAGTGGGGTTCTTGTTAATAATTTGGTCTGGCTTTTAAAAAACACATTTAGACAATCTCTTATGTTTTTGGAGTGGCAAGATCTCTTGTATTTATTGTTAACTATTGATATGTTTGGGTTTGGTTCCACTACCTTGTTATTGTTTCTATTTGTTTCATCTGTTTTTGTTCTCTTTTTTCCTTTCCTGCTACCTTTTGTATTAATTGAATGTCTTATGATTCCAGTTAATTTTGTTCGTTTGCTTGTTAAACCAAAATTGTGTTGCTTTTTTAAACTGGTTGTTTTATATTTTATAATATACAACTTTAAGTTATCACAGCAAACTTCAAATGATAACATACTTTACCTATATTACAAGAATCTTATAATAGTATACTTCTACATTTGATTTGATTTGCCAAGTTTTATCAATTTTATTGTTATTTTCAAGAGTGATCTGGGATTTATTTCACTTTGTTTTCTAAAATGTTACTTTTTACCTATATCCTTATTAAATTATTTTTGTTTATCTTTGTTTAATAAGTTCTTATGTTTGCTTTTTGAATTACATTTATTGTTTCCTTTTTTATAATAGATTTATTTTCAGCTGTCAATTTTCAGTGCAATACAAATTTGCTCATATCTCATAGGTTTTAATATGTAGCATCTCACTTCTTGTTCATATAAATAGTCAGAAAAGCTTCAGTTTAAGTTATCTTATTTGACCCAAGAGCTTTTTATGAAATGGTTTTAAATAGCATTTCAAATGGTTAGATATTGTTTAGTTTTGATGTTCTTATTAATTTTTACTATATTTGCATTTTATTCAGAAAAAATTAGTTTTCATATTGGAATATGAATTTTTATATATTCAGGACTATATAGCTGTGTGCTAACAATTCTGATATAATTACTAATAAAATGAAATCATAGTAGGTCGGTAGTGAATTTCCAAGACTGTCTAAACCACCTCTCTCATCTTATCTCTGTCTTTAAACATAACAATATGTAGTGTTTAGTTCAAAGAAGTAGAGGCAAGCAAGGTTTCTTTGGTGGCTTGGAGATGCCATCCTTCCACCTTGTCAGTTGAAGAGATCAAGAGCTCAGGGAGGCTGAGGAAGCTAGATTTTAACGGATGCTACAGTAAGGTGAGAGCTGGAAAATGAGAGAGCTTCAGAGATCTGCAAAGGGCTTTTCAGTGAGTCCTGATCAGTGCAACATCTTTAAATATCTTTCCAGGAAAAGAACTAATTGAAAGGATCAAAAGGAACAATACTCAAGATTCATACAAGACTGAGAATATTTGCTGTTCCCAAAGTCAGAGTGGAAAAATCTCTTAATAAAGAGATATATGTTGACCATGCCCTACCCTAAAAGATGAATCAGAGTGAGAATAAATCCAAGTGTTTATCTATGATTGGGCAATAATATTAAGGGGAAGTCTTCTGTGGGATTTTTTGGAAAAATGATCTTCCCTGGGAAAGAATCCTGAGAGGCAAACCAGAATAAGGTCCTTTTGCCCCATCTCCCTTCTTGCCTTGGACAGAGAGAACCTGTTTCCTGTAGCAATGGCAATTTGTGTCACCACCACAAGTCAACCAGCAGGAGGGAAGAATTCAAGATTTTTGAAACTAGTGAAAGGATAGTATTCCCAAACCACAAAAGAGGCATCTGATAGAGCACTCAGAAAGGTTCTTCCTTAGTATTGGGGCAAAACTGGCCTTTCCGTAAGTACTACGCTGGTCATATATAACAAAGCTTGAAAAGAAGCAGAAAGGATCATCTGTTTCCAAGTAACTTAACTGTGCTCCAGAACTAAGTTGAAGAATATTTATGAGAAGAAAAATAACCGTCATCTAACAGGATAAAACACACAATGCCTGACATTCAATAAAAAATTACCAACCTTGGAAAGATGCAGCAAAAATAGGACCCATAATGAAAATGTGTATGTTTGCCAGCAGATTGGCAGGAGCATTCCACCTTGAATGCGGGCAATCAAGGGGTATGTTATCTATAGAGAATTTAAAAATAAGGATAAAATATTAAACATGGTTGCTGTTTGTTAACACCAACAGTTAGTTATTCTAAACAAAGAAAGTCAATACATATCCTTTGTTTGTAGAGTGGACAATTTTTACCAGTCCCCACCCTGTTGGCATGCCACTGCTATAGTATGATTTTACAGCTCACGTGCTAGATTATGATTTTATAAAGGTATTAAATCTTGATGATCTTTTTTATACGAATTTTTTAATGCAGTACTTGTTAACAAATAGATATCAGGAGCTATTTGTGGAATGAAGATAAGTTGGATTTTCTCCTGTGCTCTCATGTAGAGAAAACCTCAGTGATGAAAACCTTAGATACAGAAATTCATGATGTCAAACATAGGCTGCATAAAGCTTAAGGAAAAATGGAAAACCTTAGTATCTGAGTATACTCATTTCCCTACTAAGTTACCAGTATAAAGCAGTAATACATAAGGATTTTAAATAATATCGAATGAATCAAATGATTGTTGGTAAGGCAGGCAGATAAAAAGAAATGCACTAAATCAATATACAATTGTCTCTGAAATAATTTCATAGCTATTGAGGAAGTCTAACTTAATATAAACACAGTGTTCCCTTTTGATAAATATAGAAGTTACAGTTACAGAACATCTGTGGGCACAGAAAGGTTTTTTTTTCCTGAGAAGAAACAAGGATCCCATGTGCAGTATTATCCATAGCATTTTTTATTTATTTGGTAACTATATTTCTATATCATTTTAATATTGAAACTTTCAAGAAAATGATTGAATAAAATTTTTAAAATGTAATTGTTCAATTTCTTCAAAGTAATGGTCAAACTATAGAATTACTCCTTAATAATTAATTTATAACTTTTGTGCTTAAATAAGTTATATTTTATATGAATGCAAAATAATTACACCCTCAAATTTAAAACTGTATAGTTCCACAGAAAGGAAAATATGAAGATCTGGATTATGACTTTGGCCACCCAAATTAACCTACCTGACCATCAATTTTCCACTTCGTAAAAAAAGACAATAAATGTTTCTCTGGCCACAAAAAAACTGATCAATTAAGATGTATGTGAGAGAACTCTGTAAAAGCACCATTTAAAAATAAATTAACAGTAGTTCTGTTTATATTTTCTAATAAAAGTGATCAAAATTAAAATAAAATGAAATAGTTCTTCAAGAATCCTTATCTTACAACCAGGCATTATATTTTATAGTAGACGTGAATTTCAGACACATTGAAGTAAGTTTGTTTTGAAATTGTGGTACTCACTAAGTATGATAAAACTAAATAAAAATGATAAAGAACTGTAACATGACAATAGGTAATCCATTCTTTGGTCATTGTCCGAATGGAAAGTATAATCTTCTAAATATGATCTCAAAAATCTCAGCAACACATAATACCATTGTAATTGCTGTAAATGTATACAATGCAATGAGAAAAATGGTTTTTTCAAAGTATTCTGGAACCATGCATCTTACAATCATGTTTTCCCCAAGAAATCTAGCATCACACAGGTAAAGAGATTTTACTTGGAAACCAAAGAGGTAAATCTGAAGCCAAAATGCTATTGCCTCTAGACTAATTCTTAATAAAACAGAGAGTATATAAATTAGAGTGCAAATAGGCTTTTGAAGAATGCATTCTTGATTGATGCTTTTACATGCAGCATAAAGATGAAAAATAGCTCCAGGAACCAGGACAATCACTAGTTGTAATGTCCAGAACACCTAAAGTATGTCAGAAATATCTTAGTAAATCAATTAATCAATATGTAACTAAAAATACACAAAAAACGCCACTAACTCTCAACAGAGACTAACTTAAAAATTCCAAGTTTCATAAATATCATATATATGTCTTAATATAATGAAGGTAGTAATGTCAAACATATTTATTGTGAAAACATAGTCATATATTACTATAGCTGCCTCTTAATGACTGATAATGATGAAGTAGTTTATTTTATTAGCCAGTTAATTTCTATATTCCAAATATAGGTCTGGAGAATAATGATAACATTAGTAGATAACAAAATGCCAGAATTGGAAGAAACTCCCCAAAACTCAATTTATCTGAAATATACAGCTAATTAAAGAAAAAGTAACATAATCCTTAAAAAAAAAAAAAAAAAAAAAAAACCTGTTAGGGTATTTCTCATATTATGACATTATTTTACATTTAAAGAGAAAATGAGTTTGTTGTAGAGTTAATGTTTATGTGCACACAGAAAAACTTACTTGTGGAGTGATTGGCCTGAACTGATTGTAACAGAAGAGATTTATTTCTCTTTTGTCTGTATCTCAACTGAAGTGCAAGGCCTCATTCCCATAAACTGCAAAGCCTAGTACCCGGAGGAAGAACATTTGGATTGATCAAAAGAAAAGGGTGTGGAATTGACCAATCACAGTTGGAGGTTTAACCTGTTATGGTTTTAGGAGAAAAAGAAATCTTTTAAATACAAACATTAAAGGAGGACATTTAAAAAACATCCTTATATCGCATTTAAAAAATGTAAGATTCAAGAAGTTTTGAAGCCAAATTGACCCTTAGAGATCATCAAATCAAATATAATTCCTGCATTATGAGATTTCTCACTCTTAAAATATGAAAAGCAACATTTGATAGGGACATGTGTAATTTTGGAAATATTTAAACAGCTTTGAACTCAATTAATATCCCCACCACCGTAATCCATTTGCAGTAAAATCAGAATATCTAATACTTCTTTTTGAAAATTAGATAACAAATCCAGTAGTAAGCTCAGTCCATACACTACCTTAACAACTAAATAATGTTTATTAATTGTAATTAAAGCTTTTTTCCCCTACTTCTTAATTATGAAATTGAGAGTGAGCCACACTAAAACAGCAACATCTAAAGATACTTCCTGAATTTTTCTCTTTAGAGTTTTAAATTCAGAATATTTTGAAGTATATGGTTGACACTTACAGTATTCTCCATAGATGTAGAGAATTTATTCACCAAGACTTATGCAATTCAGGTTAAAATACTCAGAAAAGACTCATACAATTGCTTTTTTGTTTGTATAATACTTACACATCCTTCATAGAAGTTTTTGATGTAATTTAGAGACATGTCTCAGGAGATGTTATCCTGACATTCCTGTGGGTTAATTCTTGACCCACATTGCCAGTTTGCTTCTGCCAGAATCAAGCTCTTTTATTCTCTCAGGACTCTTACAGCAGAAAACACTCATCACTACAAATTTCTCTCCCCTCTTCCTTTTCTCTTAGATCTCTGGGGCCCCATTCAACTTTCCTATCTCTGTCCCAAAACAAAACAAAAACAAAGAAACAAAAGCGGAGAGCATGTGGCCAATCTAATAATCCCTTGACTTACACTGTCAGCATAGCCAGCCAGGAATGCCAGCAAAGCAAGAGACCAGCCCCACAAAGGTTCTGAGCACTCAATGCTTCTACAATTACCTAAAAATGGACTGTATCTAAATTACTGGGCTCTTTAGCTTGGAGTTTTCTCTGATAATGTTGAAGTAATCTTTTTATTTTCCTTTTTATTTTATTTAGGTGTGTCCTAAAGGATAGTACATGGGAAATATTCCTGATTCTTTATTGTTTACTTCCATAAAGTATAACTAATTTCTGGGAAGTCTTAAGAAATTGTAACACAGGATATAATAACTATTGCATTATTGAATATTATTGATGTATTGCTATATTTGTCTAGTTGTTGAATGCTTGCCACAGACATGGAAAAATCTGTAATTAGATCTCTGGGCTAAGGAAAAAGATAGCAAACTGCTAATTAAGGCAAGACCAAGAGCTAGCACATATCATGAGAACAATCCTTCCCATCCTTTCTTTTGTCCTTCAGTAGATACATCATCTATTAGACATTGTTATGGGTGTTGAGGACCAGCAGGCACCAAGACCAGTAATTACCTTCTGACTTACATATCTGCTTACTATCTTCCATCCACCTATAATGTCATACAGCTAATTGTTGATTATATTTGCTTTCTTTACTTGCCTTTCTCATTTTCTTGTGATCTGCCAGAGGTTGTAACTTCAGACAATGTCATTGCTTTCTTCTAGCAAGTGGAGAAGTGACTGCATGATACATGTATTTGTAACCAATAAACAAGGGACAGTGTTCTTGTTGAATAGGAGTGCTGTGCTGGATAGGAAGAAATAAAAATGGACAGCTTAATGATCCCTCAGAATGGTTAGATAAAAGATATTTGTGTATATTCCCATCTTCTCAGAATCAGAATTTCAGGTTTACTTTGTGTTGATTCCCAAGAAGGGACATCTAAAAGCCCTAACAACTATTTGCATAAGAAGGAATAGTGCTTTGGCTTTTACCATTGTACAGTAGTGAATGCTATTGTTTAGTCAACTGTATACAATTGTCAGACATATAGAAATCATCAGTGTCTCCTTTCAGGGGTGTATAAAATTGTCTTGAACCTTAATTGCATGTGTAGAAGAAGGGAGTGTAGCATCATTGTCATTGCTGAGATCTACAAGGGGCCAAATAATTAATACCAATCTTTCTCTTACATGTTCTGATCCAATTGGGTAATAAGACAAAGGAATAAACCATATGTGGGCCAAAATATCACACATAAAGATTAGGCTGAGGAGGGATGTTGCTTATCTTTTTAGGAAAGTGTGATCCTTAGTGAGACTGGCCTCAAATGTATGGCAATTGGTAAGGGTGTTTATTCAAGTGACAACCTGGGTTTCTTGCATACTAATGGCCGCAGGTTCCATAGCCGCAGGTTCCAAAAGCAGAAAAAGGGTGATTCTTAATATTCTCAATGCACAAGCATTGTTTAGCACTCAGCTTGCTTCATATTTGCTAATCTTACATTAGGCAAAGAAAGTTTCAAAATGAACCCAGGTTTGAGAAACATCATCTACCTCTTGATGGATCTTTGAAGTCATGTTGCAGAGGTGTGAATGTATGAAAAGAAAGTATTTGTGGCCAACTTTATATTCTATCACAATGTGCCCACTGATTACAAATATTAACATCCCTCATGCATGTCTTCACTTTCATTATAGGATGCCAAAACTATCATCTAATTGTAGAATTAAAATTGAAGTCCAGGATTTTGTGATTTGCATTATATCTGGATGTGGCTACTCTTGATCTAGAATCTGGAGAAACAAAGGGAAAAGTTACATTCTACATGACATCAATATACAATGGTGATACAGGAATAGGATGACTGCAATAGACACTTCCACACCAAAAGTAGAAGAACAGGAGATATGTAACTGTCACTGGTCCGTAACAATTCTGAAATCGTGCAAGGAAAAATATTGCCTGTTGTCCCTACTCTGGAGGGAGGGAACATTCCATGATTGAGGCATGGTTGTATTACCCTGAAAGCTGTTCCGTAGTATATTATACTCTCCTTAATGGAAGTGGTTCCCTGGTCCATTGTTGTCAGTGGCCTGTAGTTCCATTCTCTGTGTTCTTGGCTGAAAGCATCTTCCCTTTTTCTTGAAAAAAAGAAATGATTATGCTTGAATAAATGACTTGCTCAGACTGCTTCTTGCTAGATAAAAGCTGGGGGGCCAGAAGTCTTTTTTATAATTTGACCAATATCTGGCCTTTTAAGCCATAGTAATAGCTGTTTTGCTGATACAAACCTCTTAATAACTCTTTGGCTTTCTGTGTAATAGATTTCATATACTTAGTTTTAGTAAGAGTCATATAATTAAATATATATCTCTCTCTACAAATATATTTATGGCTGTTTTTGGATTAGACTTTTCTGAAGTGCTCTTAAGATATTTAGAAATCTTTTGTCTAATTGAGATAGTCATTAGTCATGCCTTAAATATTTAAAAAGTCTAATCAAAGGACATTGTAGCCACACCATTGATTTGACTTTTACCCTAAGACCGTTTCTTACATTAGAAAGCTTTATTGGCTAGGGAGACTAGAAATGAGATAAAACATTCACATGTAGCCAGTCCCGACCTCTCTATATTTTCTCCAAGTTTTTCCTGCAAACTCATTTCTAGGTCTCTTTACAAGGTAATGTTGATTGATTGCTGAAACATGGGTAAGTGAGGGGGAAATAAACTTTGACCTTATTTTCTCCTCTGAAGAGCTCAGAAAATTATTGGGGTACATAGCACCTGGATGGTGCTGCAGAGCTTGACCCTTATCTACACTCCTCATCAGATCTCAATATGAAGAACAAAGGCCAAGCAGAGAAGTAACCAAGTACAACATATACCAGGGGTGTAGTTGAGAAATACAAAGGACCCCATATAAATGAATGGCATCAATGTGAGTGGGAGGGAGCACACAGTACCTAAGATCACGGGCTCTGGAATCAGAGATTTGAGGTCTCAAGCAGATTATTTCACACCTTTGAATCTCAGTTTCTCAAACTGGCAATGAAAATTGTACTTACCTCAAATGATTGTTGTATGTGGATTATTAAACGATTTGGAAAACATTTATCCTGTCGTTAATGAGAGCCTGGACCAACTATGGTCTCCTTGTTATACAGACTACAATATATTAACAAATTAATACTCCTTAAGCAAAGAAAAGTCATTCCTTCCTTGAGGGTAAAGAACCTTTGTGTCAGCCAGAGTAAGAGTGTTTTTTGGAAGAATAAATAATACATACAAATTCCATGTCTGTTTTCAATGTCTTTTCTCTCTCTCTCTCTCTGTCTCTGTACTTGGAAACTGAGTGCATTTTCCTTCTGAGTCTATCAGGATACCAAGACATCTACTTGTCAGCAAGGACTAGTGGGATTGAACCCCAGAAAGGCTTATGGCTGTTAGTTAATTTAATCATCAAAATATACCTCTGCTCTTTCAGCCCTAAAGATTTTTTAGGAAGCATGGCTGGGGAAAACTTAAAATCACGGCAGAAGGCGAAGGGGAAGCAGGCACATCTTTGCATAGCCAGAGTAGGAGGAAGAGAGAGAGAAAGAGTGGGGAGCTGCTACACACTTTTAAACAACCAGATCTCACGAGCACTCACTATCACAAGAGTAGCACTGAGGAGGAAATCTGCCCCCATGAGCCAAACATCTCCCACAGGCCCCACTTCCAACACTGAGGATTACAATTCAACAAGATTTGGACACGAACACAAATACAAACCATATCAACATTTAAATCACAAAAAAGGAGTAAAATTATCTCTGTTTGCAGATAACATAATTATACAGCAGGAAACACTAAAGACTCAACCAAAAAAATTCTGTTAGAACTAACAAATGAGTTCAGTAAAGTTGCAGGACACAAAATCAACACACAAAAATCGGTGACATATCTGCACACAAACAAAAAATGAGCTATCTGAAAAAGCAATTAATAAAACAATCTTATTTACAGAAGCTGTAAAAAGAAAAAAAATACTTACAAATTAACTTATCCAAAGAGGTGAAAGACTTGTACAATGAAAATTATAAAACACTGATGAAGAAAAAAGATAAATGGAAAGACATTCATACGCATGTATTGGAAAAATTAATATTATTAAAGTGTCCACACTATCCAAAGTGATCTACAGAGTCAATGCAATCTCTATTAAAATCTCAATGGCATTCTATACAGAAATAGAAAACATAATCCTAAAATTTATATGAAACTACAAAAGACCCCGAATAATCGAAGCGATATTGATCAAGAAAAACAAAGCTGGAGGCATCATACTTCCTGATTTCAAAATATACTATAAGGACTACAATAATCAAAATAGTATAGTATTGGCATAAAAACAGACACATAGACAAATGGAACTTAAGGGAGCCCCAAAATAAGTCCACCAGAAGGTCAACTCATCTTCAACAAGAATGTAAAGAAAGTCTGTTGGGGAAGTGATAGTTTCTTCAGCAAATCATGCTGGGAAAACTGGATATCCACATGCAGAAAAATGAAACTGGACCTTTATTTCACCCCCTGTACAAAAATCAACTCCAAATAAATTAAAGTTTTAAGTGTAAGACTTGAGAACATAAAACTACTGGAAGAAAACATAAAGCAAAAGCTTCTTTACATTGGTCTGAGCATGGATTTTTGGATAGGACACTAAAAGCCAGACAACAGAAACAAAAAAAAGATAAGTTATTTGAATTAAAAAGCTCCTGCACAGCAAAAACAAAACAAGACAAAACAAAAACCACACACACACAAAAGTAAAAAACCTTCAAAACCAAAACCAAATAACCACCCCCCCCATCCAAAACCCAATGTTGAATGAGCAACCTACAGATTGGGAGAACATTATTTGCAAACTGTGTATCTGATAAGGGTTAATATCCAAAATATGGAAAGAACTCATACAACTCAACAGAAAAAAAAATATTCCCCCAAATAACCTGACTCAAAAATGGGCAGAAGAATAAATAGACATTTCTCAAAAGAAGAACCATAGATGGTCAATAAGTATATTAAAAAGTGCTCAACATCTCTTATTATCAGGGAAACACAAATCAAAATCACAATAAGATATCACTTCACACCTGTTAGAATAGCTATTATAAAAAAAAAAAGATGTGTTGGTCGAATGTGGAGAAAAGGGAGCACTTGTACATACTGTTGGTGGGAGTGTAAATTGATATAGTAATTAAGGAAAACAGTAGGGAGATTCCTCAAAAAATTAAAAATAGAGCTACCTTAATAATTCAGCAATCTTACTTCTAGGTATATACCTGAAGGGAATGAAATTATTATCTCATAGAGCTATCTGCACTGCAGTGTTCGCTACAGCCTGATTCAACAATAGCCAAGGTATGGAAACAACCTAAATGTCCATCCACAGATTAATGTATAAAGAAATCACACACACACACACACACACACACACACACACACACACACACAGACAGAGAGAGAGAGAGAGAGAGAGAGAGAGAGAGAGAGAGAGGAATATTATTAAGCCTTTAAAATGAGGAAAATCCTGCTGTTTGCAGCATGAATAAAAATGAAGGACATTATGTTTAAGGGAAATAAGCCAGAAACAGAAACACAGATACTATATGATTTCACTATATATGGAATCTGTAAAATAGTCAAACGTATAGAAGCAGAGAGTAGAATGGTGATTGCCAGAAGCTAGTGGGGAGTGGGAAATGGGGAGATGGTCAAAGACTAGAAAGTTTCAGTTATGCAAGATGAATAACTTCTGGAAATCAAATGTACAGCAATGTGACTATAGTTAACTATACTGTATTGTATACTTGAAATTTGGTAAGAGGTAACTCTTACATATTACATATTCTTACTGTGAATATGTGCGCACACACACGAAGATAATTATGGGAGGTGATGGATATGCCAATTAGCTTTACTGTGGTGATTATTTCACAATGTATATGAATATCAAAACATGAAGTTGTACACCTTAAATACATACAATTGTTTGTTAGCTATACCACAATAAATCTGAAAATAAAAAAGCAAGTTACATTCATTGCTTTAGAGCTGTGCTTTTCTATGTCTTTGTCCTTATTCACTCATTTTTTCATTTAAATAAATTTTGAATATCTATAATACAAGCTGCTGTGCGAGGTGTTAGAAATTTGTGAGTACAGTGTAGCCCTTGCCTCCATGGGGCTTAAATAATAGCATGAGTACTTGTGTATGTATGTGTATGTGTATGTGCATATACATGTATATGTGTATATGGTTGAAATGTATGCTGCTGATAATTTGCTTAAAATAAAGCATGATTTATATTTAATCCTTCAGAGTATGGTCACAAGCTGTCTTGGCTTATTTTACATCTGGGAAACAAGGGAAAGTAATCTCTATATATGTTTCCTCTCTACCGTTTTTTGATTCTCAGTATTTTGCGTTGTGTCAGAGTAATTTACCCTTCTTCTCATGAGATACCCAATGATGGTAAAGTGGGGTTGAATAGAGGTCAATTTAGGTACTCAGAATAGTATGTTTCACAGAGGGACAGCTGAGATAAGGCAATCTGAATAGCTGCCTAGATTCATAAATCACAACCCTTAGCCAATTCACATCTCACTGAAATCTCTGACCTGCCAAAATTAGGTTTGTCTTTCTGCATGAATAATTTATATTTTCTGGAATGAAACTGGGGATGGCTTAGTAGAAAGGGTCAATAACCAATCATGTTATTTCGGACAAATGATTTAACCTTCTGGGGTATGTTTCCATTTCTCCAAAAAGAAGGGATTGGATTCTATGATGTGTAAGTAATTTCACAATTCTATGGTTTTATGATTCTAATTCTTATAACCATACTTAGAAGTATTGTACTTGCTCTGAGATTTATTGTCAGTAATTTAGACGGTGCCAGCAATTGCTTGACCTAATGGTTAAATTGAAGGTCTTATTTTCCTCCTTTTTCAATGAGTTCATATTTAAAATATTCCCAAACTGCATGATTTCTAGTTGTATAACACATAAAACAATTTCTTTTTTGGATAGGTCACCCACATATCTACAGCTATTATTTTTGGTGAGCGATATGCCATCCACATATCTCCATAGGAAAGCCCTGCCTAGAAATCCAGAAGACTTGAGAGTGCATTTTTTTCGCTACTTTACTGGCAATTATTTAAACACACAATATTCATTTTGCTAGTTTCAGTTCTTCCATCTGTAAAATGGAGAAAATGATTCTTACCTACTAGACGTGTTGTGACCAAATGAGATAGTACATGAGATAATAACTTGTACAGTGACCGATACATATAGGTTTCTCCAAAAGCAGTATTTTCACTCTTATTACGGAGACTAGACTCATTCTGGCAAGCTTGGGAGAAAGTGTACCAAAGAGGTATAAACTTGGGTTCTTGAATAAACAAACATGAATAGGTACATACCTTGCAATAAAAAAACCTTGGAAAAATTACCTAACACGTCTAAGCCTACTTTCCTCATCTTCTTGGGGTTTCTGGAGCTGTCTTGATCTGTGGGTTTGTTTTCAATAAATTTTGGGAAAAATAATCAGCCATTATTTTTTCAAATATTTTTTCTGTCCCCTTTCTGTCTTCAGGGACTCCAATTTTTTGTCTAGACTGCTTCATATGGTTTCAAACGTAACTGATCCTCTCTGTATTCCTCCTTTTCCATCTTCATTCTCATTATATTTCATTATGAAGAGTTACTGTGTTAATTTCACTAATCTCTTCGCTATAGAATCTCATCTGAAGTTAATACTATTCATGGCTTTTAAAAAAATATCCAATGTGGCATTTTTAGCTCTAGGAAGGGGTTCCACAAACTACAGCTCATGGGTGTGCCACTTCTTCTGTGAAATAAGGTTTAACTGTAGCCTAGCCATATCCTTTCATTTACATATTGTCTATGATTGCTTTTTGTCACAAGGTCAGAGTTGAATAGTTTATTGTTTAAAAATGCTAATGATCACCCCAGGCTTCAGGGAGTTGTAACATTTTCACTGTGGAGGATCTTGCCTTGATGTAGATGGCTGCTGACAGATCAGGATGTTGGCTGCCAAAGGTTGGGGTAACTGTGGCAATTTCTTAGTGTAAGACAATGAAGTCTGCCACATCAACTGACTCTTCCTTTCATAAAATATCTCTCTGTAGCATGCAATGCTTTTTGACAGTATTTTACCCACAGTAGAACTTTTTTCAAAATTGGAGCCAATCTTCTCAAACCCTGCTGCTGCTTTATCCACTAAGTTTATGGGATATTCTACATCCTTTGTTGTTATTTCAACAATATTCACAGCATTTTCACCAGAGAGATTCCATCTCAAGAAATACTTTCTTTCCTCATCCATAAGCAGCAACTCCTGGTTTTATCATGAGATCACAGCAATTCAGTCACATCTTCAGACCACACTTCTAATTCTAATTCTCTCGCTCTTTCCATCCCATCTGCAGTTACTTCCTCTCCTGAAGTCTTGAAACTTTCCAAGTTTTCCACAAGGTTTGGAATCAACTTCTTTCAAATTCCTGTTGATATTTTGACCTCCTTCTATGAATCACAAATATTCTTAATGGCATCTAGAATGATGAATTCTTTCCAGAATATTTTCAATTTATGTTGACCAGATCTGTCAGAAGAATCACTATCTATAGCTTTATTAAATGTATTTCTTAAGTAATAAGACTTAAAAGTTGAAATTACTCATTGTTCCATTGGCTGCAGAATGGATATTGTGTTAGCAGGCATAAAGACAACATGAATCTCTTTGTACCTCTACACCAGAGCTATTGGGTGACTAGGTGCATTGTCAATGAGCAATAATATTTTGAAAGGAATCCCTTTTTTTGAGCAGTAAGTCTCAATAGTGCATTTAAAATATTCAGTAAATTATGCCATAAACAGATGTTGTCTCATCTAGGTTTTGTGATTCTATTTATAGAATGCAGGCAGAGTAGATTTAGCATAATTCTTAAGGGTTAAAAGATTTTTTTGAATTCCAAATGAATATTAGCTTCAACTTTAAGTTACCAACTGTATTAGCTCCTAACAAGAGTCAGGCCTGTCTGCTGAAGCATTGAGCCCAGGCATTGACTTCTTTCTAGCTATGAAAGTTTTAAATGGCATCTTCTCCCAGTGTAAGGCTATTTGATATACATGGAAAATCTGTTGTTTTGTGTTGCCACCTTCATCAATTATTTTGGATCTTCTGCATAACTTGCTATAGCTTCTACACTAGCACTTGCCACTTCATTTTGCATTTTTATGGTATGACAATATGGTATGGCGATATACCATCTTGCATTGCATGGTTATTTTTATGGCTGCTTTCTTCAATCCTCATAAACCAATCTCTGCTAGACTCAAACTTTTCTTTTGCAGCTTCTTTACCTCTCTTAGCCTTCATAGGACTGAAGAGAGGGTATTTTCTGGATTAGGTTTTGGCTTAAGGGAATGTTGCGGCTGGTTTTGTAACCCAATACAAACTCAGCTGCTGACTTCTTGCAAAGCCAATAACATGGACAAAAATCAGTGAAAGGAAAGTGACTTTATTCCTGAGCTAACAGTGGGAGAAATGGCCAAAGCTCATGCCTTAATGGAACCATTTCCAACTTTATGCTAAGGAGAGGGACTTAAAAAGGGAACTGGGAATGAGAGGCATGAGGGTAGTAGTGCTGGGTACAGGGTCTGTGTGTCTTGTTCTGGCAGCTATCTTGAGTCATGGTCCACCTGGAGTGTGGTCTGGGGTCATATCAACAATGGCTGGGTATTGACTACCACCTTGAGGTAATCTCTAGAATTTTGCAGCTTAGATCTCCATTCCTGGTCTGTCTCAAAATTAGCCCCTGGAACTTCTAAGTAAGCACAAAATTAAATACAAGTATATAGTTAGGTAAATGTGCATGGTGTAACAGAGTGTAGAGTGGGAAAGGGAGGGAAACAAAGAGTTTTAAAGCATGTTTTAATCATTTTTTTTTTAAGACTAAGGAGGGAATAAAAGATTTCTGTCATTTGCTTCAAGGTTACATCTTGAGACTTGGGAGAAAATAGAAAAAGAAAAAAAGGTTTTAAAATGTGTTTTGAAACTAAGCTACTGAGTTACAGTTTGATTTTCTATCCAGACCTCTATTATTTTCCCCATGTCAACAATAAGGTTTTGTTGCTTTCTTATCATTCTTGTATTAATTGTAGTAGCACTTTTAATTTCCTTCAGGAACTTATCCTTTGCATTCACAAGTTGGCTAACTAGAGCAAGAGATCGAGCTTTCAGTCTATCTTGGCTTGGCTTTGGTCATGCCTTCTTCACTTGGCTTAATCATTTCTAGTTATTGATTTCAAATGAGAGACTCGTGACTCTTTCTTTTGAACACTTAGAGGCCTTTGTTGGGTTATTATGTGGCCTAATTTGAACATTGTTGAGTCTTTGGGAATAGGGAGCCCTAGGAGATGTAGAGACGTGGGGAAATAGCCAATTGGTAGAGCGGTAAGAACACACACAACACTTGTCAATGAAATTCACCATTTTGTATAGGTAGTTTTTGAGGTGTCCCAAAAAAATTACAATAGTATCATCAAAGGTCACTGATCACAGATCATCATAAAAGATGTAATAATCATGAAAACTTTTGAAATTTTGTGAGAATTCCCCAAATGTGACACAGAGACACAAAATGAGCACATGCCATTGGAAAAATGGTGCTGTTGGACTTGCTGGATGCAGGGTTGATACCGACCTTTAATTTGTAAAAAATGCGCTATCTGCAAAGGACAATAAAATGAAACACAATAAAATGAGGTAATTCTGTAACAGGTAATTTTTGACTGGATGTCCGATGTTGTAAATTTTATTTTGATGTTTGCTGAATTTTAAATAATGTTAGAATTTGTTCTGGCATGCAGTTAGTTTACAGGAATCAGGTAGATATCTTTGAAGCTTTATTTAAACATTGGCAAGGTAGGTCTAGATTAGCTTGTCATATAGGGCAAATTTAGGCTCACAACCAAAGTAACATATTTGTGAGCATTCTACAGGATAGACCTTACATTGCAAGGTCTTTCCACTCTGCTCTGGAGACAACTTACTTTCAGCCCTGTTTGTATTTCAAATGTTTTCAAGTGTCTCTCTGGCCTTGGGTATTTACTTGTCACACATGAACAGGTCAATACTCAGAGCCTCAAGTAGACCTCTCTGCAGATCTCTGAAGTTCTCCCTGTTTAGCTTCTACCTCTACAGTACCGTATTCTTAGCAAATTCTACCCATCTTTATTCCTGCAATGTTGATCTCTGGTTCCTCAATTCAGTGAGACCACTGTGCTCTGTTAGGGTTCCATCTTCCTAAAAGGTGGTGTGAAAGCTGCCTCTGGAGTAAGCTGATACATTCAGGGATCACTCAATTTGTTTCCCTTTTCTCAGAGATTACAGTCCTGTGCTACTTGTTTTCCAATAGCAGTCTCATCTTTTATAATGACTGTTACAGGTTTTGTCCAATCATCTGGTTGTTTAGGACAGAAGAGATTATTCAATCCCTATTATTCCATTTCTTCCAGAACGCATAAGTCTCCTAAACTGGTCTTGTGGTTCTCAATAATGTTCTGAAGAGTTAAGATCATTGGATATAGGACCTCTGAATAAATACAATGTCAGTTTTACAATATTTGTAACATAGTACACATGGCTTTATACTTAAAATGATTTATATGTAAAATGAAGCCAACAGATTTCCATGCAAGTGGCAAGTAGTATAAAGTCATTAATAAGCCAGACTTTGTGGGTTGTTTAGTAAAATTCTTAAAATGAAAGACTCTGAAACTCTTTGTTTCAAGGCTGGTGATTTACTGTTTGTATGTTACTGGATACATTTTCCATTTTTTTTTCTGGGTTTCACTTTTCTTTCTGTAACAGTAAAATAACACTTACCTCATAGGGTTCCTGTTACGATTAAATTAGATAAATTGTGTAAAGTATTTAGCATAGTATTTAGACTGTAGATGCCAAATTAACATACAATATTATTATATTGTTTCTATTTCTGTGTTGTTATTGAGAAGTTGGTAATTTGTTATATTGAAGATGAGTTTGTAAACCTTTACATCCCTGCCACATGTAGACTCTTTGGCAATCCTTCACACTTTATGTTTTGGGTGAGAACAGACCAATTTACTTGGCATAACTGGTTAGACCAGCTCTTAGGGCACCAGCCAATGGCAACCATGAATAGACTTGGTATAATAAGCCAAGCCTAATGAGATGGTCCTATTTAGATGAGGGTATCCTGACCCAGTCATATGTCCCTTCCTGGTGTGATGAATACTCTGATCCTTCACCTAAGTGCCATTTCTCTACTGCTGGGAATATTGGCTGCTGACAGTGTACAACTATTTCACTCACTGAGCATAACCCTCCATTGCAGGGCAATATTTCGGCCAGTTTATGTCACTTCCTAGAGGCTGACACATAACCAGTAACTGGCTGATGTGGTGATAAACGGCCTACTTCCATCTCAATTCAGAACAATAGTCAGGGTTCATTCCATTTGCCATTGGCATTGCCTAACACTTCCGTTGCAATGACATTGTAGGTGTTTCTTTCTCTGTTCAGTCCTGCCTTCCTCATTTCTTTATGCAGGCAATTCCTGAGAATACTTTTCAATAGAGTTTCTGCAGAGAGCTTATTATCTCAGAATCTTTTCCTACAGAACCCAATCTAATGCCCTTGGGGAGTATGAATGTAAGACACACACAAATAAGAGAACGCTGTATTCTGGGTGCTGACAATCCGCTACTCTCACCCTTCGTGAGACTTGACATAGGCCAATTAGAAGTACTGAGATAAAAAGTTGTACAGCTGCGAAGATGGTTTCTATGTCCTTCCTTCCATGGGTTTCTTAACCAAAACCTTCTATTGCCTTAACAAGTCTGTAAATGTTTTCTAATTTTAAACTGAAAGACTTTTATAAAACATGTGTTCCTAAATACATTTCATGCCTGCTGAGTAAGAGCTTAAAGAGAAAGAAAGGTTATAGAAAAAGTGTAGAAGCAGAGGCAACTAGCACAGTGCCTTCTGAAATTCAAAAAATGAAAGCTCTAAGCAACTTAGAGGTCAGTCCTTCAGATATTCCTACCTAAAACTGAAGGGATATAAGTGTGATTCTTCAATTAACAGGTTCTTCCATTATGAGACAATCTGCATCATATAAACCTAACTTTGGGAGCTCTCATCTGAAGTAATCAAAAACTGTCATTAGCAAATGAGAAACATTTGCATTAAGGTTGGCTGTGTGTATGTGACGAATGTTATTAGTAATGACCACAAATATAAGTGTATTAGAACTGGACTGTTAGCATATAACATTCAACATGCTCAGGTTTTTATGTTATTTCAAATCATTTTAATACAAAAGGAGTTAATGAACATTATGGCACCAGAACTGGATCAATTAGATTTATTAGTAGGAAGATTATACTCATCTTTCTGGAAAATACTGATTTTAAAATTTGTGCATGCCCAGTTTTCTTTTTTTTTTTTTTTTTCTGTGTAGGGACAGATACATCTAATAGTCAATGGTTTTTGCAAAGTTATTTGTAACAAGAGTCAAACTCAGAAAGCCCAGGTTTAATACTACTTCTATATCAGTGCTTATTCCTCATGTCATCCCAATTTTCATCAATATAAATCCCATACATCATCAATTTGCTATCATTTTTCAATGTTGGATATAATGAGAAATTGTAAATGCTTTTATTGCATACTTTAGTGTGAGAAAAATTAATGATTGCCTTGTTTGGCAAAGCAGTGTACTATACTTCTTAATTTTGGTACATACTGAATCATATTTTTTACTATTTTTTCATATTTGACATAATTGAAATACATAACATTCCTTTAATTTGGGAAATACTTGTAGAATTGAACTTTGGTTCATATAATCAGTCTTATGTGCATAAACTCCAGATTAATTAATTAAAACCTCATGCTAAATTGCTGGGCTATCATTAGAATTTCCGTTACTTATTCCCTTTGTGACATGTTACCAGGGAAAATTCACTGCTTTGAATAATAATGAGCTTGAGACAAATTTAGCTTTTGAAAGCTGATTAATGCCTTTTCCTGTTGTGAACACCTAATTTATAAGACACCTTTGCTTCCTTTTATAAGGAAAAGTTAATGTCCATTATTCCTTGAATTTCTACTTATTAAGTATGGAGATGTGCTAATTTATATTTAAAATATAAGTATAGATATAAGAGTGTAGATTTATTGGAGCTGGCAAAATATAAAACCATATGTGAGGTGATTATATTAATATGCTGCTAACTTCAATTATTTGACTTTTTGGAGTCATATGAACTAAAACTATTAAAACCATCACATATTTTCTGATAGTTCCAAAAGAAGTGATTTCTCTAGCTCTATATGTTAGGGCTATATACTTTTCAAGGAGTAGTGAAAGTTTCTGTAAATGTCTTGGTGACCTTTAGTGACCTTCTCATCTCAAGCATTATTGTACACACAAATAAATGGAAGCCGGTCCTACTATTTATGTTATTGGGATGGGAATGGAAACAATTTAAGATATGAGTTTAAGGTGCTGCAAGTTTTTAATAACAGTTTTTATCTATAAAATAAACATAGGATTTCTTAACATTTTCAGTGAGGTGGCAGGTTTCTAATAATATTAATCATGATCATACTAGCAGAAGTTAATAATTGGTAAAAAGCAATTATGCTAATGGCAATAATAATAATTATGACTTATTTGTCTAACAGTGAATAACATTTACAGTAATAATAAGCTGAAAGATGATTTATACCAATAAATCGGTTGGCAAAAATTTATAACAAATTTTAACAAAACATGAATAGGTAAGAAATAAAAAGAATGTGCCTAAATAATACCTGGCTAAAAATTGCTTATCAGTTGTCAAATGATACAAAAAGATCTTTACAAAAAGGAAGACTCTGCTGGAATGAATTCCCTGAAGTGGTAGACAGAACAATTTGGAATCAAATGATATCACAGATATGATATAAGGGACTTCTCTTGATCTCAAGATGTCAGTACTCAAAAGCATCAATACCTGTGTAGGGTTTCAATACTGCTATTTAGTGGATGTATCGTCCTATTAATTTATCCTTGAGTTCTTCCTAAAAGGCTCTGAAAATAGAGCTCCTTGAGGGCCTCTATTTGTGTCCAAACAAGATGTTAATAACTTACATACCCTCTTAGAGCCATTCTATACACTGCATCCTACAGTAACTGCAGGCTGAAGAGGTATTTTTGTGTCAATGTGGGCATATGTGTTTGGGTATCTTTTTGGGAGACTAAGAGGGTGAAGAGAGAAATGGGTATTGTATTAGTCCATTGTCACACTGCTGATAAAGACATACCCAAGGCTGGGTAATTTACAAAAGAAAGAGATTTAATTGGACTTACAGTTCTACAAGGCTGGGGAGGCCTCACAATCATGGTGGAAGACAATCAGGAGCAAATCATATCTTACTTGGATGGCGACAGGTAAAAAAGGAGAGCTTGTGTAGGGAAACTCCCATTTTTAAAACCATCAGTTCTCATGAGACTACTTCACTATCAGAGAACGACGCAGGAAAGACCCACCCCCATAATTCAATCACCTCCCACCGGGTTCCTCCCATACCACGTGAGAATTGTGGGAATTCCAATTCAAGATGAGATTTGGGTGGGGACACAGCCAAAACATATCAGTTATTAAAGTTCATTCTTTGACTGAATTCTTAAAATCATAATTCAAAGTTGGCCAGGCGCGGTGGCTCACGCCTGTAATCCCAGCACTTTGGGAGGCCGAGACGGGCAGATCACGAGGTCAGGAGATAGAGACCATCATGGCTAACACGGTGAAACCCCGTCTCTACTAAAAATACAAAAAACTAGCAGGGCGAGGTGGCGGGCGCCTGTAGTCCCAGCTACTCGGGAGGCTGAGGCAGGAGAATGGCGTGAACCCGGGAGGTGGAGCTTGCAGTGAGCTGAGATCTGGCCACTGCACTCCAGCCTGGGTGACAGAGTGAGACTCCATCTCAAAAAAATAAATAAATAAAAATAAAAATAAAATAAAAGCAAAGTCGTTAGATAATTTTCACAACTATTATCAAATTCCAAAACATTTTAGTGTTTAAATTTGATGACCACAGAAGCAAACATTAAGTCTAAGAACTGAAAAACAGCTATTGTTCACAGGAAGAAAGAATAATACTTCTATGTTTAGTGATAGATTACCTCTCTTCTCCATTTCTACTACTTCTACACTAGTGTAGTTCAGGTCTAGCCTTAAAAGTTTCTCCATTGTCTTCTTATTGTTATATTACCTGCTCAAAAATATCTACACCCACCACCAGAGTAATAATCCTATTTTTGACTTTGTCGTTTCCTTCCTAATTCTCCAGAGCTTCATGACCATAGACTACACACCTTAACTTAGCATTCTGAGTGTTCCACAAGTTGGCCTTTCTAGTCTGATCTCCCATCTTTCTAGAAAATCTATGCTTCAGCCAATCCTAACTCCTATACCTCAAATATGCCTTATTTTTTTTCTGCATGTGGATCCTTTGCATGTTCTAAAAGATCCTATTTTACCTTCCCAATGTACTCTCCATCTTCCCCATTAAAATCCTATTTATTTTTTAGGTTAAATTTAAATTTATTTTCTCTATGATCTCATTCCTGGTAACTGAGTAAAAGCAAATTTTTTGAAATTTTAGAACATTTGGCAACACACAGGCTAATATGAGGTCACTTGATATATTTGTATAAATTAGAAAAACCACTCGATTTGAGCAGAAAGTCCTGAAGGCACACAGCTTGGTGAGCAAATAATCACTGAGTGAATTAGAAAGGAGTCTCTCTCAATCTTTGCAGATTTAGCTCCTTGCTAGTATGTATGACTTATTGATTAGAGATCTGCTAAGGTTCAGCTCTCTTTACTGTCACTAGCTGAGTGGACTTGAATATATTATTTTACTGCTCTAGATTTGCTTTTGTCATCTGTAAAATGGGAATAATAATATGGAGTTCACAGTGTTGCCATGAATATGATAAGAGATAATGAAGGTAAATTAGCAGCGTGATATCTGGCTCATAAACTCTAATCATTAAATTGCACTGACTATTACAACAATTATGTGTTACGTTACCACCTTTACTCTCAAGGCTTACTTGTTTTTCTCCTTAAAGTTTCTGTATATTAAATATAGTTAGAGACACAAATACATTTTTATTTATATTTGACTGAAATGTTTACTGATGTTCATTATCAAGTCAATACCTCATGTAAATATTAACAGTACCACATTTCTTGAACCCTGATGTTATTTTCCATTGCTGTTGACATCAGCTAGACACATGCTGACATGAAATAAATATGAGGAATATAGGAGGCTCATATTAATTCCCTGACTTTGATTTAAAGTTATGACAGGTTTTGAGAAAGACATTTATTAGCATGATCCATCATTCTCATTCAATTACTGAAAAAATTTTCCATTTCCTGAAAGAAAATTTGTGAAAAAGTATTAGATTACCAACCACAAAAATGTCAAAACCACCTAGTTATCTTAAAAAATGAAAAGAAAAAAAGGTGATAGAGATGATTATCTCACACAATAGCAAAGAAAAAGGCATTAGCCTTGACCCATGGAGATTGCCTTCAAGGCATAAAGGTAATTTATTTTTCCAACCTGGGCTCATTCAAATTCTCTTTTCTGGCAATATTGCTGCAGGTCATATGCAGTGGACCAAATTTATACCAGTCTTTTAACCTCTCCAGAACACTTTGCAACTGCATGTATATATAGGCTTTGAATGGTGCTTTTCCTACTTTGTAATTGGGCTCTTCATGCTGAGAAACCCTTGGGGGATCAGGAGGGATGGCCACGAAGATGCCATGTACGGGGAATTGGGCAAAAGGATGATTTCTGTTAATGCAACATTAATATATTTGCATGTGGGAAGTGGGATTGACTTCAATATTTTGGCTACATTTATATTTACAAAATGTCAAAGCCTCCACATAAAGGTAACATTTCAGGCAGTTATCTTTTATGTTTATGACAATCATTTAGAGGTTTGCAGATATTTAGATGCTTCCAAATTTGGTAAGGCTGCTTGCTATTCTTGTATATTGTGGATAAGAAAACATGCAAAGAGAGCATCATTTGATATTTGAAAAACTTGTGTTCTACCTGCACTATGTATATGATAGAAAGAATAAATGTAGTGAATGTATTTAATCAGATATATGGAATCACCTAATGTCTATTTTATTTTTAATTATTTTATATTGTTTTATTATTTCAGCTAAGACCTACAGAAAGGTGATGAAAGAGTCAAAGCTTGTGAGAGGAACATTTCTTATATAGAATAAATCTATTTTATAGACCTTACCAACAGTTGAATGTCAGTAAACTTGATACTTAATCACATTAAGTTCCTCATGCGCTTCATGAATACTTTAGCAGTTTCAGCAAAACCAGAAGTTTGAATCACCAACTTTATTTTTATTAATGAAGTCTTCATATGCCACTCTCAGTGTGTATGATTCAATCTATTTTCAGAACTGAAAAATAAATATGACTTTAGACTATAAAATAGCTTGTCTATTTTTATAGAAATGAGAAAACAATATAAAAGGGATTCTAAATCATTTAATGTAGAACATCTTCAGCCTTTGAAAGTATGTATTTCAGCTTTTCTGAATGCTAAGCTTAATTGCACCTAAAAGTAGCATCTAGCATGTATCACAAATTCAGTTGTGGCTTTTAAAAAATTTTTGAAAAAAATGTATAAAATGAAAGTGCTATTGCATTATGGAATAATGCTTTTACATTTTTAATGTTTTGTGGTTCCCAAGGATTTTTCACATAAATTATTTTGTATAATTTTTGTTATACGTTGTGAGATGGGTAAGGCAGGTACGGCTTAATAATATTTGCTTTTGTCAATGTAAATCCTCTTTTAATCAAAGTAACTGTCATATTTATATAACTGTAATTTATAACGAATTCTTTTTCTGATATGACGTTCACTGCTCTGGTAACTGTACCTATACTTAAATAACACTGATGAAAATAAAAAGCTGGAAATGTCATCATTCTATTGTCATTCTTTTGTTACTTTGATTTGTTTCCTTTTGCATTTTCAGCCAGTGATTTGTAACTGAGATTTACAAAATGTGACCAGCACTCAGTAGGTGGCGCTCACGAGACGTACAATATCTAATTGTCAAATTCTATTGCCACAGAGGATTTATCACTGAGTTTAGTAATAAGGATGTTGGGAGTAAAGGCAGGCTGATTGTACTGTCTCTCATTTGAGGAGTGCAGATGCCACATCAAATTATTTGAGAGATTTATTCAATCCATGCTTTATATTAATTTGAGCATAATGTTTATTGTTTCTTGTCTACTTCATAATGTTTGGGGAAAAAAAAGCATCTTTTTCCACTGAAAACTAAGCCTAGTTTTTCACCTAAATGAAGTGCTTCCCTGACATATGCTGCAAGAGGAGAAAAACTAGATTATATTGTGGTGATTCTGTTAAACATGAAATACCAAATTCAAATGAGATTATTGGGAGCTACTAATTGCTTAGAAATTAGACTCCTGCTTATCTTTGAAAAATACCTAGCAGGTTATTTACCAGTTTCCCATTCAGGCCAAGTGTTCCAAGTTTAAAAATTACTATTTTCTTTTTCGTTTTGCCCATGCTGGTCTCGAACTCCCAGCCTCAAGTGATTCTCCTGACAGCCTCTCAAAATGTTGAGATTACAGGTGTGACCCACTGCACCTAGCCAGAAAATTACTGTTTTTTGACTCTGTTAAACATTTGGAATGAAAATCAGATGTACTATGGCTATTAAATACATATTTTGAATAAGCAAATGCTACCTAATTAGACAGGGTTGAAGTATTTGCTTACCTTGTCAATTTAAGAATTAAGCTGCAAACATGACATTGGCTTTTGTGTTGGGGAGTGCCCTGATGGTTCCTGAACAAGCTATTTGGGTGCCATCTCACCAAGAAAGAAATGGCTATGTTTTAAATGGGAATTCAGAGGCATTTACTTAGAGCATACTAATGCATGTTCTCTGGTCACCTTTCTACACAGATTAAATCAGCATTGACATTTCTGGTACCCTAAGTTTTTCACTATTCAATTTTCATCCAGTAAAAACCAATCTCATCTCAGTTCTATGTTTCAATTTGCATAAAATGATTTACTCACTTTTTTATAATCCTATTTGAAACTGGTGGATGGATAAAACTACTTTAAAGAAGTTCCCTCAAATATGACTAAGGTTAAGAGACGAATACATAAGTGACAAGCTAGTGGTTTTTTTTACAAGTAATATTAATAACTGGAAAATTCATAGAAATCATATTATTATATAACCAAAACAACTTTTCTCACTAAGAAAATCATTTAATTTTCTTTGTGTTTTATCAATAAATCAGAAATTATGATTGTTGTATTCATTGCCCCTTGCTAATAGAAATGACCTCTTCTTAGATACCAGGTTTTGTTGTGTAGGGTGGTATAAAGGCTAAGCCTGTGTCTCAGTGATTTAGTGATTTCAATGTGTAAGACATTTGTTTGTTTGTTTGTTTGTTTGTTTTTGAGATGGAGTCTCACTCTGTTGGCCAGGCAGGAGTGCAGTGATGCGATCTCTGTTCACTGCAAACTCTGCCTCCCAGGTTCAAGCAATTCTCCTGCCTCAGACTCCTGAGTAGTTGGGAATACACGCGTACGCCACCACTCCTTGCTAATTTTTGTTTTTTAGTAGAGACGGGATTTCACCATGTTGGCCAGGCTGGTCTCAAGCTCCTGACCTCAAGTGATCCATGCACCTTGACCTCCTAAAGTGCTGGCATTATGGGTGTGAGCCACCGTGCCCAGCCAGTATGTCTTATTTGATCTATGTCTAATTACACTTTATTTTTATCAAAGCTGTTAAAGAGACTGATGTAAGCTATATTACTCATTTGGAAACCTCCATTATTAGGGGTTTCTGAGATTTTCTATAAATGAATTTGGCAGTTAAGACGAAAAGCTAATGATCTGGGCAGGTCCTCCTCCACTTCCTTCTCTTTCTTCCTTTAGTTAACACCTTTGTTGATATATAATTCATATAAATGCCATTTACCCATTTAAATTCATATCAAATGCCATTTACCCATTTAAAGTGTACAACTAAATAGTTTTTGGTATGTTCAGAGTGTGCAACTGTCACCATAGTAAGTTTAAATGTATTATCAGTCTCAAAAGAAAATCCACATCTGTAAGCATTTCCCCCCAACTCACCTAGTCGTAGGCAACCACTAATCTTTCTGTCTCTCTAGATTTGCCTCTTGTAACATTTCATATAAATTTCATGCACTCCATTTCATATAAATGTAATCATACAGTAGTGACCTTTCAAAATTAGCTTCTTTTACTTAGCATAATACTCTCAAGATACACCCATATTATTGCTTATTGATTCCTTTTTAATGACAGCCAATATTCCATTGTATGAATTTAACATGTTTTATTTAATCCATTCATTAGTTGATTGGATTTGTGGGTTGTTTCTACTTTTTGGCTATTAGGAACAATTCTGTGATGATTTGTATATAGTTTAGTGTAGACATATAGTTTTAATTGTATTGGGTATATACCTAGGAGTGAAATTGTTGGATAATATAGTAATTTTATGTTTAGCCTTATGAGGAATGGCCAGACTGTTTTTCAAAGTGGCTGCACCACTTTAAATTTCCACTAGCAATGTGTAAGGGATTGAATTTCTTTATATGCTTGCCAACGCTTTTTTTGTGTGTGTCCACGTATTTGGTTGTAGCCATCTGTCTTAGTTCATTCAAACTGCTATAACTAAATATCTTAGACTGAGTAATTTATAAACAAGAGTAATTTATTTTTCACAGTTCTGAAGTCTGGGAAGTCCAACATCAAGGCGACTTCTGGTGTCTGGTGAAGGCTCATATCTATATATGGTGCCATTTTGCTGCGTTCTGACATGTGGGAAAGGGCAAATAAACTCCCTTGGGCCTCTTTTATAAGGGCATCAATCCCATTCATAAGGTTTCTACCTTTATGACTGAATCACTTCTCAAAGGCCCCACCTCTTAATACAGTACCCCTATGCATTAGGTTTCAATGTATGAATTTTAAGAGAGTAACAAACATTCAGACCATAGCATTTCATCCCTGTAGTCATACTAACGAGTGTGACATAGTAATTCACTGTGAGTTTGATTTGCATTTTCATGATGGGTAATAAGGTAGCAGCATCTTTTCATGTGCTGATTGGCCATTTATGTATATTCTTTGGATAAATTTATTTCTTTTTTTTAATTTTTTTAAAATTATTTTTATTTTTATTTTATTTTATTTTATTATTATTTTCTTTTTTTATTATTATACTTTAAGTTCTAGGGTACATGTGCATAACGTGCAGGTTTGTTACATATGTATACTTGTGCGATGTTGCTGTGCTGCACCCATCAACTCGTCAGCACCCATCAACTCGTCATTTACATCAGGTATAACTCCCAATGCAATCCCTCCCCCCTACCCCCTCCCCATGATAGGCCCCAGTGTGTGATATTCCCCTTCTCGAGTCCAAGTGATCTCGTTGTTCAGTTCCCATCTATGAGTGAGAACATGCGGTGTTTGGTTTTCTGTTCTTGTGATAGTTTGCTAAGAATGATGGTTTCCAGCTGCATCCATGTCCCTACAAAGGACACAAACTCATCCTTTTTTATGGCTGCATAGTACTCCATGGTGTATATGTGCCACATTTTCTTAATCCAGTCTGTCACTGATGGACATTTGGGTTGATTCCAAGTCTTTGCTATTGTGAATAGTGCCGCAACTATTCACAATAGCAAAGACTTGGAGAAATGTATTTCTTTCTCTTTCCAAGGAATACCTGGGGTACGTGAAGGAGATTAAAAAAAAAAAAGGCATATTTTTCTTACTTCTGACCTTATATCCTTGAATCCCAGTGACTTTTGCAGTTGCTGACCATGGGTGCAAGTGTGGAAGGGAAATGTGGGGTCAGAGCCCCAACACAAAGTCCCCGGTGGGGCACTGCTTAATGGAACTATGAGAAGGCGGCCACTGTCCTCCAGAGTCCGGAATGGTAGATCCACCAATGGCTTGCACCATGTGCCTGAAAAAGCCTCAGACCCTCAATGCAAGCCATGGAAACAGCTGAAGCAGGGAGCTGTACCCTGAAAAGCCACAGGGTTGGAACTGCCCAACGCTGTGGAAGCCCACCTCATGCATCAGCGTGACCTGGATGTGAGACCTGGAGTCAAAGGAGATCATTTCAGAACTTTAAGGTTTAATAACTGCCCTATTAGATTTCAGACTTGCATGGGGCCTGTAGCCCCTTTGTTTTGGTCAATTTCTCCCATTTGGAATGAGTGTGTTTATCCAATGCCTGTACTCTAATTGTATCTACGAAGTAACTAACTTGCTTTTGATTTTACAGGTTCACAGGAGGAAGGAACTTGCCTTGTCTCAGATGCGACTTTGGATGTAGACTTTTTGATTAATGCTGAATGAGCTAAGAATTTGGGGGACTGTTGGAAAGGCATGATTGGTTTTGAAATGTGAGGACATAATATTTGGGAGGGGCCAGGAGCAGAATGATATGGTGTGGCTGTGTCCCCACTCAAATCTCATCTTGAATTGTACTTCCCATAATCTCCACATGTTGTGGGAGGGACCTGCGGGGAGGTAATTGAATCATGGAGCGGCTGTACCCATACTGTTCCTGTAATTGTTCTCATGAGATCTGATGGTTTTATAAGGGGCTTTTCCTCCTTTGCTTGACACTTCTCTCTCCTGCTGTTCTGTGAAGAAGGATGTGTTTGCTTCCTTTTCTGCCATTATTGTAAGTTTCCTGAGACCTCCCTAACCATGCACAACTGTGAGTCAATTAAACCTCTTTCCTTTATAAATTACCTAATCTCAGGTATTTCTTTATAGCAGTGTGAGAACAGACTAGTACATAACCTTACTGGTGTTCCCTTTTATATAAGAAGTCATTTTTATCATGCTGCTTTTATTATCATTGTCCGTGAATATTTTTACTTCAATATGTCTAAGTGTAGGTTTCTTTGTCCTATTTGGAATTTATTGAGTTTCTTTGATGTATAGATTGTTTTAAGTCAAATTTGGAAGGTTTTCAGTCATTACTTTTTTGAATAACGTTTGTGCTCATTCCTCTTTGTCCTCTACTTCTGTTACTTTCATTATGCATATTTTGGTTTGCTTAATTATGTTCTACATTTCTATGAGGCTCTGTTTATTTTTTCTTTTCTTTGTCTTTCTCTGTTTTTCAGATTATATAATCTCTGTCAATCCATCTTTAATTTCACTGATTCTTCTGCCAGTTCAAATCTACTGCTGAGCACTCTAGTAAATGTTTCATGCCAAGTACTGTAGTTTCAAACTGCAGGATTTCCATTTGTTTTTTAAAATAACTTTTACTTTTTTATTGATAGTCTCTATTTTTTGAGACATTGTCCTCATACGTTTCTTCACTTCTTTATGGTATTCTTTAGTTTTTTAAAATATATTTATATTAGATGCTTTGAAGTCTTTTTTTCTGCTAAGTTTGACATTTGGATTCTCTCAAAGGCAGTTTTTGTTGTCTACTTTGTTTCAGTATAAGGGTCACACTCAGTTTCATTGTATGTTTCATAATTTTGGGTTGAAACCTAGACATTTTAGAAAACATACTGTAGTAAATCTGTATGTGGATCCCTTAAAACTTGTTGGATTTTTTTAGTAACATAGTGTACCATTTCAGTGATGTCTATTTTTTCCCACAATGTTCAACCTCTGATGTCACTACTCAGAGGGTGAAGCCTTGGGTGTGTGCATAGTTACCCTGGGATGAAGTGGTTTTAGCAATATTCTCTTTGATTCTTTCTTTCTCTAATTTCATTGTTAATTTGTCTGCCACTGTATTACATCCAGTTATTAGCCTCCTTGAATTGCTGACTGATTGCTTCATAGTTTTCAATAGTGCCTTGGGGGCATTAATTGTTCCACAGTGTAATCCAATTAAATTCAGCTCCCTTTGAAAGACTGGTTTGTGAGGCCTTTCTTTGACATTTGTTACAACCATAGGATGGCTCTTCTTAGCTATCTTTTTCTTTAATTCTCTCTGACAAACATATAGTTGGTTTATAATTTAGATAGTTCTTCTCATGGAACTACCAGTTTCTTCAAAATTTCTTGCCACCATAATCCTCATTGTTTTTAAGAGTGGCGTTCAGTTTGAACTTCCCCACGCTGTTTCAAATAAAGTCAGTTCTCTTGGAGAGAGCTTTGGAACTCTCTGCTTTTAGAACTTGCTCCTGCCCACCCTCCCACAAAATTTCTGCTACAGCCCTGGGGGTAGGGGTAGTGACTTGTTTTCTCTGAGTGACACCACTGCTTTACAAATAGAGTCACAGGCTAGGGTGGTAGCCTCCCGTCTCCTCAGCTTGTCTCTCCCAGCATGGAATCTACCCGCTACAAGTGAGTTGGGGTGAGGCTGATTAATGGGCTACTGTACCTTCAGTAGAACTTTTGGCCTATTAATGTTGTTTGTATACAGTAAGAAAGCCCAAACCACTCAACTGATTTTGCCTGGAATAGAGCATAGATGGAGGGAGAATGAGAATTGGTGGTGGCTGTCCCTCCTCTCCCCGGGGGATACTACAGTATATATCTGAGGGTTGAGGGGAGAGAGAGTCCTGTGTTCTTGGCTGAACACACATGAATAGAAGCTTCTGTCATGCTGAGCTGTGGTTGTGTGGAATAAAGAGAGTGGGTCAAGTCTCAAATGCCATAGACTTTGGCTGGTTTTAATAGATATTATTGGAAAACATTTCTTCATTTGCTGTATGCACTTTGGATGATTTCTAAAGCTTTTAAATGGTTAAGCATGTTTATAATTTTCACCGGTTACAATTCTTTCACTGGGGATGGTGTTTGTGGAGTTCTTTATGCTGCCATTTCAGAATTAGTTCTTTCACCCTGGGCTACTTCTGCTTCTTTTTTTGTAATATTATATATAAAATTCCTGCTTAATTTAGAGTACAATCTCCTTTCTATCATTTGGCTATGTTTTCACATTTTATTTTCATTTTGGAAAAAATATGTAGTTAAACTTTCTTATCAGACTAAGAAGCTTGCCACTATTTGCCTTCCTTCTGCAATAGGATAGCCATCGCATTCTTGCAAGAATCTTCTATCCCCTGAATGTCTCTTTACCTTAAAGGTAAATTCTATTTGCCTTAATTTTCCTATGCCATGTTCTATTTCCCTAAAATATCTCTTTAATCTGGTAGTATGGCTTTGTTTTATCTACCATATATATGCTTTATCCATTGTTTGCTAACTGCCTGGGGCAATTAGGAAACATCATTTACACACATAAATGTTGTGTTTCTCAAGACATATTTAAGTGGTAAAGACTACCCCAATATACCTTTAACTGCTTTTGCCTGAGGGCCTTTCATAGGTCAACTGGGTTATAGGTGCTGTAGTACCCAGTACGTGACTCCATTCGTGATTTCCACATTGTCATGGGGAATTTCATGCTTCAATATCTCTACATTTTGTTCTTAAAAAACAAAAACAAGGTAACTGCCATGATGTGAATGTTTTTGTTTCCTTCAAATTTATATGTTGAAACCTAATTCCTAGTGTGATGGTTGGGGGGGCTCTGGGAGGTGATTAGGTCATAAGGGCAGAAACCTCATGGGTAGAATTAGTCCCCTTAAAAAAGAGGCCTGAGGAAGCTTGTTGGTTCCTTCCACCATGTAAAGATGTTGGAAGAAGGCAGCATCTGTGAAGAATGACCTTTCATTAGATGGCAAATCTGCTGGTGACTTAACCTGGGACTTCTCAACCTTCAGAAGTGTTAAATCAAGTTTAGCCTAAAGCTGCCTCCTTACATATTTCAAGTTTAGTCTAAAGATTTCTCGGTACACAGTGAATTACAACCTAAATGAAAGTGTAAACAGACAATAATCTACTCTTATGCCAATCACCAAGTTTTGGACAATCAAAGGGGAACAGTTATTCAAATCATGTTCAAAAGAGGCAAACACTGAGCTGTATCCAATCTGCTGTTTCTTTTTATGCTTTTATTTTTTGAGATGGAATTTTGTTCATTGCCCAAGCTGGAAGGCAATGGCACAGTCTCAGCTCGCCGCAACCTCCAGTTCCTGGGTTCAAGTGATTGTCCTGCCTCAGCCTCCTGAGTAGATGGGATTACAGGTATGCACCACCACACCCAGCAAATTTTTGTATTTTTAGTAGAGATTGGGTTTCATCTTGTTGGCCAGGCTAGTCTCGAACTCCTGACCACAGGTGATCTGCCCGCCTCGGCCTCCCAAATTTCAGGGATTACAGGCGTGAGCCACCTCGCCCAGCCCAATTGCTGTTTCTGTACCTTACTTTCATTTTCTGAGCGTCACTTTCCTTTTTCTGTATATAAATCTTCTTCCAACATGTGACTGCGCTGGAGTCTCTCTGAACCTTCTCTGGCTCAGGAAACTACCTGATTCGTGAATTTTTCTTTGCTCTATTAAACTCTGTTAAATTTAATTTGGCTAAGGATTTTCTTTTAACAGATGGCATCAGAAGTGAGATCCAAATTAGAGCTTCTAATGACCCCCAGGAACATCAAGTAACCGAGTGAGGTACCTGCCGGGCCCATTGTGTTCATTATTCTCTTGCAGCAGCTGGGAATCATGGTAAATTCTCTCTTGGGTTCCCAAGCTCCATGGATTTGTTTTGAACTCTCCAAGTTTGTTTGAGCAAATTTTTGATACTAATTGGATTTGGAAGTTCCAGTGGAAATTAGACTGGGTCTAAGATCAGATTGGTTCTGATAATTAACTGGCTTGGATCCAGTTGGAGTCCTCTTATGTTTAACTAGGTCAGAAAGAAACTGGTAGTTAAGTGGCAATATTGCAGGGGCTGTGAACTTTGGCTTTTGGAAATTTGAAGGGATTTTTGTGATCCCTATCGCCTTTCTTTGTTCTTGAACACTTAGGTAGGGAAATAAATAATTGGTTAAGTTGGTTAAGGAGATCTGAGAGCCAAAGCCAATATCTGAGGTACAAATAGGATCCTGAATTTCTCAATTGACTAAGTCCTGGCTTACACATGCATAAGTATTAAATTCCAGAAGCAGCAAAGACTTATGTATGGTGGCTCATACCTGTAATCCCAGCACTATGGGAGGCTGAGGTGGGTGGATTGCTTTTGTCCAGGAGTTCAAGACAAGCCTGGGCAGCATGGCAAAACCCCGTCTCTACAAAAAAATACGAAAATTAGGTAGGCATGGCGGTACATGCCTGTAGTCTCAGCTACTCAGGAGGCTGAGGCAAGGAGGATCACTTGAGCTCAGGAGGCAGAAGTTGCAGTGAGCTCAGATTATGCCACTGCGCTTTAGCCTGGGTGACAGAGTGAGACCTTGTCTCAAAACAAAACAAAACAAAAACAAAAAAACCATTAGAAAATAATTAAAAAAAATAAAGTTACAAGGGAATGTTCCAAATGAACAACAGTGCACTTAAAGAAGTGCATTTGAAAATGAGGGCTCCCAAATTAGTCTCATATAGGAATGCCTATTGATATGCAGAATCTTCTAAAAAGATTTCAACATTTTTATTTAAAGACTCCTTATAAAAGGTAAATAAAAAGCTTAAACGACTCATTGATAAGGAAAGTTACATCTGCTCACATTTTGGCTTAGTTATTATTCTGCCCCAAGAGGAAAAAAAGGTCTCCTAGACAGTGTTTATAAAATATAGGCCCTCAGGTAAACTAGGCTTGCTTCTTTTTCAGATCTATCCACGCTGAGTTCAGGCAGATAATACCTTGTCCTATTCCTGATGAGCTCTGTCCTGAACTCGTAATTCTAGCTAACAAACAGTAGCTAAGTTAACAAGAACACTTATGAACCTAAAATATACCTTTCTGGAATTTAACTGGCAATCTTGAAACACTTTGGTACAAGAAATTTGCTTCTATAAAGGAAGTCTCCATTTTTAAGGATGTGTGTTGGTATACCTTAGCAACTCTTACCATTGTTTTAAATTTACTTCACAAGTCATACCTTTGTTTAAGGTGCTTTTCTGGCCATCTTTTCTTGACTTAACTTTTAGTTGGGCACTGTATTTTTCCCTTAGTTTGAGCAAATGATGATACAATATTTAAGCCTAAAATCTTGGCTCTGTGCTTACAAAATATAATTCTTTTAGTTTCACTTAAGAGTTGTCTTTTTAGAAATGCAAATTTGTTGTCTAGTTAACAATTGCTTAGGGCAATGAAACAAGTAACTGGGAGATTGATAGTCTGAATGGGGAAAAGAAAAGCTATTTGAAAGCCAGCAAATTGCAATCCTTTATAAACGCTATAAGAATTGCTTCTCTGTGTTTGTATGTCTGTATGTGTTATGTGTATGTGATATTATTTAGTAAATAAAGCTGCTTAAAAATTTTTTGGTAAACAGGAATGGTTTCAAAATTACCAGTTAAAGATAATTAGAAACTTGCTTGATTTGATTTTGAGTTTATGTTTTCAGATTAGAGCCTCGGGATAGGTGGACGTGATGAGGTCTAGAGACAAGACAAGTTCTCAGTACCCAGACTAGCAACTGCAAGCCAGAATCAAGCCCAATAGGGCCATTCTTCCCTGCTCTCCCTGTTTTGCCTCCTGGCTATTTTAGGAAGAGTTAGATTGTCAGTTGTAGTCTTCACAGCTCTGTCTTCTGTTCTGATCCTTTTAGACCTAGCATGTGAATTCAGGACTCAGACAGGTCATGACCTTCATAATCCTGACCTTCCTGGATGCCGCATGGTTACTTGGGACCCTGGATGACTGCGGAAGACACTAGGGAGGGTTCTTGTGTTTAGTTCCAAATCATTTTCAGTAATTTAAAATCTTAAAGTCATATTATGTTAGATTAAGTAATAGATAATCATAAAATGTCTGAATCATTTGTAAGATAAAATGCTGAAATATTAATTATTAAACTTGAGTTTAAGTCTATATACCTTCACATGCTATTTTTAAATGCTATAAAAAACTGTCAATAAACAATAATTTGAAAAACTGTCCTTCTAAAAAAATTATAAAATGTTTTTTATCTACAAATGGTGATATAAAACAAACAGTTCAAAATTACTTTCTAGAGTTTTCACTACAAATTGGGATTGCTGAGAGTTAAAACTGCAGTTAATATATGTAACTAAAACTACTAAATATTAGAGAAACAATTCTGTATACAGAATATATAAACAAAAGTATAAACAAAAATATGTTTTTAATGAGAAAATATATAAAGGCATAAAAATGTGTGCTTGTTTAAAAATTTTGTCTAGTTTGAAGTTACAGGTTTCAAATTGAAGGAGTAAAAAAATAGATAAATCTAGATGAATATATAAAGTTGGAGAAAATGTAAAACAGAAGTTTTATGGAAATCTTGTGTGGTTAAAAGATGACAGATTTTATAAATTTATTTATAGAGTTTTATTAAAATAAGCTTTAGCATTGATAATACACAACGCAAAACTAAAGTTTGGTTTTCTCTTTTGAACGAAAATTTTACACAGTGTTAATTATCGGGCTTCTGAGCCCAAGCTAAGCCATCATATCCCCTGTGACGTGCACCTAAACATCCAGATGGCCTGAAGCAACTAAAGATCCACAAAGGAAGTGAAAATAGCCAGTTCCTGCCTTCACTGATGACATTCCACCATTTTGATTTGTTCCTGCCACACCCTAACTGATCAATTGACTTTGTGACAATACACCCTCCCTGCCCTTTCAATAATGTGCTTTGTGATATTCCCCTGCCCTTGTGAATGTACTTTGTACAATACACCCTCCTCACCCTTGAGAAGGTACTTTGTAATATTCTCCCCACCCTTGAGAATGTACTTTGTGAGATCCATCCCCTGCCCACAAAAAATTGCTCCTAACTCCACCGCCTATCCCAAACCTATAAGAACTAATGAAAATCCCACCACCCTATGCTGACTCTCCTTTTGGACTCAGCCCGCCTACAACCAGGGGATTAAAAAGCTTTATCACTCACGCAAAGCCTGTTTGGTGGTCTCTTTGAATGGATGTGCATGACGTTAATCAGACATATTCAAACATTTTTCCTCACTTTTTGAGTAAACTGTAAAAAGAAAAAAAGAGAGAGAGGAGAGAAGAAGAGAGAGATTCTATCTTACACTGTCTTAAGTCTTTTCCTTATTTGGAAAGCAGCCTTCTCTATTAAAGAGTACAGGTTTTTGATTTTTAAAAATCTTTTAATTATCACTTTGGCTAAATGAATGACTTATTTTTATGGTGACCTGTGTTTCTATTTTGGTCAAGTGTTTTAATACTTTGAAATATTTGATGAGCTTTCCAAAATCAAATTTCAGCTTCAAAGTTAAGTCTTTTTTGATCTCCAACTTTGGGATGCTGCAGAACGCCCCTAAAACATCCAAAGGAGCGACAGGCCGATTTTTTGACATGTTAAATTACATGGAAACCACTGCCAAATAAAAAATGATTTCAACCTTCTTCAAGTTTTATATTTTAATGAAATTATTAATAGATGTTCCAAAATTGTATAAAATTTCTAAAATTCTAATATGTTTAGCTATATACTATCAACCGTAATTATGGTTTAGTTATTGCAGGCCACAGAAACGATCACATTTCCTAGTCAGTGTGTCTTTAACTATGACCTTTTATGCTAGGTGTGGTGGCTCATGCCTGTAAACCCAACACTTTGGGAGGCAGAGGTGGTAGAATACCTTAAGGCCAGCAGCTCAAACCAACCTGGCCAACATAGTGAGACTCCATGTCAGTTAATTTCACAGTTGATTGTCTAATTCTAATGCAGTTTCTAATGCAGTTTCTGATTTTGCTCACAAAATCCCAGAGTATGTTATATTTAAGGAGGTTCATGAAAGTATAGAAAGAACCCTGACAAGCACTCTTGAATACAAGTTTCTGATAACTTTAGGAATACATGATTTGGACTGGGTAAGAATTTTCAACACTTTGATGAAAAGATTGATCGGTTTATAAAACTGCTAACACAGGCAGGGCAAAAATTAACTGATACCAAGAAAATACTTTGTGAGATTTTCATGGTAAACCAGGCAGTACTGAAATTCTTAGATATACAATTTGAATAAACTCCATAGTGCAAGTCAAATTGCTTGTGATAGCCCATCAGTTATCAGTGCTATGCATATAAATAGGAGAAACAACTGGTATTTTAAAAAATGTAAATCAAGTGTTAAGAATGGATTCATGGAGATTCTGGACAGCCACCTCACCCTGAGTCCTTAAAGTGTTTGTTATTAGAAGCTCTGCATTCCATGACCCATCATGGAATAAATAAAATTATCCAAATTAAAAAATATATTATTTTGATGACTGTTCTAAATTGCTCAAATAGTTTTTGGCCAATGTTTTGTTATCAACCCCATTTCTGGGTTTTAAAACTTTATGTACATTTCTGTTACCTGATGGGCCATTTAAACATTTATAAAAGGATTTCATTCAATTGCAATTTTTAGTGCATGTTTTCTGGTTGTATAAGAGCTTTCCCATTCAAGAGGGCTGTTTTTATAACAGAAGGTCATTTTGCCAAAGTGTATTTTCACCAGGTAATGAATGCATTTCATGGTCTACTGACTGGGGACAATCAATCCCTTCATAATCTAGAACCCAAGGATTAGACTCCATGGTCTTCTCAGAGTATCAGAGAAAGGCTGCCATTGAGCTATGCACATTGCAGAAAAACTTTGGCACCTTGAACCTTGGGTTCATAATCTCACAATTCACATAGGTGTCTTGCGCTTTTGCAACTGAACATTCATTTACAACCTTAAGGTAAAGCTAACCAGGGAAGTTTCTCCCCAGAAGCAGATGGCATCTTTGATATGGACAGCTCTTCCCCATAATCATGGATCAAGATTTCTCTGTTATCATGAGACTTTTATCTTTCCATTTTTCCCTTGCTTATGTCTCTTTGAACAATAGAACTGAAAAGGGGGTCTGTTGTGTACACTCATGGGGTCTATTTTTATTTGTGAAGAATTTTGCAGTCAGCTTTATACATGGACAACCTTATGCCTTGATAAATGGAAGATGAAGGGACAACGTAGGTGAGAAATTTTAATGGTACTTTTGTTGCCTCATAATTAGTCAGAAGCAAACACTGATTCACTCCTCTTAACCTACATTATAGGTTCCACTCCTCTTAACCAACATCACAGGTTAAAGAGAACATTGTTAGGAGGCTTTAATGGTTGCAGAATAGACTTTAAATTCTCTTGTGAAAGTTATACTACATAATAGAATTGCTTTAAATTACTTACTGGCTAAGCAGAAGTATCTGTGCAGTTGCTTGTACTTCTTGTTTCCCATGGATAAAAAATCTGGTATTACAGAGATTCAGTTGTAGTGGATCAACAAACAGGCTGCTTTAGTAAAGCAAGCAGACTCTTTAGCTCATTCCTTGATCTGTTTGATTGTAGTTGGTTTGGTTCACGGCAATCCTGGCTAAGGAGCATACTCCAAGTTCTCGGTATTATCCCCCGATAGTCATAATAGTAGTTTCCGTGGTGCACTGTGTTCTCTTAAAAGTTTTAAATGTTTGCATACAGCCATCTTTAGAGTGTTAAATGGTCTCTCTTCAACTGGAATGACAAGAGCTGAAAAAAAATCTGTGACCATGAGGGCACTGCAGCCTCTAAATGATGTGCTGAGACCAGAAACCCAAAGTGATGGTAACTGAGAGTGATGCTAATGCCTGAAGTTTTGGTCGTTCTCTCACCTAAGTGAGAACTTGACCAAAGAGGGTTATTTTTAAGCAAAATTATAGGAGGCCATTGTTTTGGACTGAGCTCATGCCCTAGGCCCCAATAGACCATTTTAAAACAAATTAGAGACACTTATGCTAAATCTGACATTATCAAACTAAGACCTTAAAGAAAAAGATAGATCCTAGAACAAACCAAGTTTTGTTTTTCTCCTGTAAACAGGAGATTCCACCATAAAGAGCTACCCCCTAACCTAACCCCTACAAAGAAATTAATCTGAAGTCCTTGTTCTAACCTTAAAAAACCCACTGTTCTGCATTTCCCAATGGGGTTTGAGACCAAATAAGTACATTTATCATGGTGCTAGTGACATCAATGATAAAGTTTTGATCAATGATCAATTTTGAGAGGATGACCCAAAACAGGGAATTGTTAATTCAAGTGTAGCCGAAAGCAGCTTCCTTACATATTTTAAGTTTGACATAAAGGTTTCTCTGTACCTAGTGAACTATCACCTGAATAGAAGACTGGAACCTGCTCTTGTGCTAATCATTGAGACTGGTCCAATCAAAGGGGCCCATGTTCAAATAAGGTAGATGCTGAACTAGAACCAATCTGGTTATTTCTTCCTTCACTTCTGTTTTCTGTATATTACTTTTCTTTTTTTGTCCATAAATCTCCTTCCACCACATGGCTGAGCTGGAGTCTCTTTGAGCCTACTCTGGCTCAGGAGGCTGCCCGATTTGTGAATTGTTCTCTGCTCATTTAAACTCTTTAAAATTTAATTTGACTAAGAATTCTCTTTTAACAGAAATGTAGAAAATAAAATTCTCTTTTCTATAAGCTACCCAATTTATAGTATTTTGTTATAGCAGTCTGAGCAGACTAAGACAGTAAAATCTGCTTTGACATGGCAAAATTAAGAAGAAAGTATAGTTATGTCTCCTATGTACCCTCTACCCTTACACATACATAGTCTCCCATTATCAATTTTCCTCATGAAAGTGGCACATTTGTTACAATTAGATGAACCTGTATTGAGACATCATTATCACTCAGTCATAGATTACATTAGAGTTCAATCTTCCTGTTGTACAATCTCTGGGTTTGAATCAATGTGTAATTACACATTTCTAGAATTATAGTATAATACAGAGTAATTTTACTACTGCAAAATCCTCTGCAATAAATACATTTGTCCTTTCCTCCTCCCTTCCCCTGGGAAGCACTTTTTACTGTCTCTGTAGTTTGATCTTTCCCAGAATGTCATATAGTTGAAATCATACAGTATGCAGCCTTTTCAGATTGACTTATTTCAATTAGCAACATACATTTAAGTTTCTTCCATGTCTTTTTATGACTGGATATCTCATTTTTCTTAGGGCTGAATAATATCCAATCATCTGGTTGTACCACAGTTTGTTCATTCACCTACTAAAAGACATCTTTTCTTCCAGCTTTTGGCAATTACAAATAAAGCTGTTATAAACATCCATGTGTCGGTTTTTGTGTGGACGTATGCTTTCAAATCTTTTGGGTAAACAGAAAGAAGTGTGATGGATGAATAGCATAGTAAGAACATGTTTAATTTTGTAAGAAACTGACAAACTGTCTTCCAAATTTTGCATTTTCACCATCAGTGAATGAGAATTCCTATTGTTCCACATCCTGCTCAGCATTTAAGGTTGGCAGTGTTTTGAATAAAGTTGCAATGTTGTGCCATTTTAATAAATGTATAGGAGTATCTTGTTGTCTTAATTTGCAATTGCTTAATGACATGATGTAAACAACTTTTAATATGCTTATTTACACTTGTGTATCTTCTTTGGTGAGATGTCTATTAAGGTGTTTTGTCCATTTTTTATTGGATTTTTTATTTTTTTATTGATGAATTTAAAAAATTCTTTGTGTATTTTGAATATCTTGAGTTGTAAGAATTCTTTGTGATACTTGTATGTGTTGGATCATAAATCCTAGTCTTTAACCTGCTTATTGTCTTAACAGTGTCATTTGCAAAGCAGAATTTTTAGTTTTGAATAAGCTATTAAGTATAGTTGATCAATTATTTTTTTCATGGATTATCTCTTCGGTTTTGTATCTTAAGAGTCATTGTGCCTGGGTGCAGTGGCTCATGCCTGTAATTCCAGCACTTTGGGAGGCCGAGGCGGGCAGATCCTGAGGTCAGGAGATCGAGACCATCCTGGCTAACACAGTGAAACCCCATCTCTACTAAAAATACAAAAAAATTCTCTGGGCGTGGTGGCACGCACCTGTAGTCCCAGCTACTAGGGATACTGAGACAGGAGAATGGCATAAACCCAGGAGGCAGAGCTTGCAGTGAGCTGAGATTGGGCCACTGCACTCCAGTCTGGGTGACAGAGAGAGACTCTGTCTCAGAAAAAAAAAAAAGAAAAAAAGTTTACAAATTTATGTTGGGCTGCATTCAAATCCTGGGCCTCATGCAACCTTTGAGACGTCAGTTGGAGAAGCTTGTTCTAAAAAAAAAAAAAAAAAAAAAAAAAAAAAAAAAAAAAAAAAAAAAAAAGAGTCATTGATATACTCAAGTTGATATGGTTTGTCTCTGTGTCCTCAGCAAAATCCCATCTCGAATTGTAATCTGCACATGTTGGGGGAGAGGCCTGGTGGGAGATGATTGAATCATGGGGGAGACTTCCCCCTTGCTGTTTTTATGACAGTGAGTGAACTCTCACAAGATCTGCTTGTTTGCAAGTGTGTGACACTTCCCCTTCACAGTCTCTCTCTTTTCGGCTACCATGTGAAGAAGGTCCTTGCTTCCCTTTCTCCTTACGACATGATTGTAAGTTTCCTGAGGCCTCCCAGTCATGCTTCCTGTTAAGCTTGTGAAACTATGAGTCAATTAAACTTCTTTTCTTTGTAAATTACCCAGTTTCAGTTAGTTCTTTATAGCATTGTGAAAACGGACAAATACACAAGTTCATCTGGATTTTCTTCTATGTGTTCTTCTAGGAATTTTATAATTTTTGTAGTTTACCTATAGGTCTATGATCTACTTTTTGTGAATTTTTGTGGAGGGTGTAAACTCTATGTCTAGATTCATTCCCTTTGCATGAGAACATCCTTTTTTTCCAGCACCATTTGTTGAAAGGACTTCTTGTTTCCATTGTTTGGCCTTTGGTTCCTTGTCAAAGAGCAGTTGGCTATATTTATGTGGGTCCAGTTGTGGGCTCTCTTGTCTCTTCCATTGATCTATTTGTCTATTCTTTCATTAATATCCATACTGCTTTGATTACTACAGCTTTATAATAAATCTTGAAATAAGGTAGTGTCAATCTTCCAACTTTGTTTTCTCTTTGGCTATTCTGAGTCTTGTGCCTGTTTTCACTTTGCTGATATCCACAAATTACCTTTCTGGGATTATGATTAAGATAGCATTGAATTTATAGATGAAGGTGAAAATAACTTACAACTTGACAAGGAAAACTTGAGTTTTCAGATCCATGAATGTGGAATATCTTTTTATTTAGTTCTCCAATTTTCTTCAGTTTTGTAATTTTCCTTTTATGTAACATGCACATTTTTTTAGAGTTAGTCAAGTACTTCATATTTGGGGGTGACTGTAAATTTTTTAGTGTTATCAGTGTCAAATTCCACTTAGTAATTGATGGTATGTAAGAAAGTGATTTACTTTTGTATATTAATTTTTATTTGGCAACCTCTCCATGGTTACTTATTAGTTGCAAAAGTCTTTTGTTGATTCTTTCAGATTTTCTAATAGATAATCATGTCATTTGTTAACAAAGACATTTTATTTCTTCCTTTACAATCATTATCACCCTCTGTCTTCTTCTTGTCTTATTGCTTTGATGAGAACTTCTGGTACAAAATTGAAAAGCAATGGTGAGAGTACACATCCTTTCTTTGTTCCTGATGTTAACAAAATAGTTTCTAGTTTCTCATGTTGGCACATTTTTCTTTGTGTTTCTTCTGCCTGGGGTTTGTTGAGCCTCTTGGATGTGAAGGGTTTAGCTTTCATTAACTATGAAAAATTTGGGGCTGCTTTTTTTTCAAATATTTTTTCTTCCATTCTTTTTTCTTCTGTCCTTTGAAGATCCAACTATAGTTACTTAAAGTTTCCCAGAGTGAACGCTTTGTTCAATTTTTACCTCAGTCTTTTTCTCTCTATATTCTGTTTTGCGTACTTTCTACTACTACATTGAGAAATTCACTTACCTTTTCTCCTGCAGTGTTTTTTTTTCTGCTATTAATTTTATGAAGTTTACTTTTATGACTTTTTTCTTCTGTTAAAATTTAATGTATGTATTTTTATATTTTTCATGTCTCTCCTTAATATGCAAATTCCTTCTTCAACACATGGAACAGAGTCTTGTTAACATTTTTAATGTTCTTAAATACATATATATCATCTGTGCCATTATTGGTTTAGTTTCAATTAACTGACTTTTGTCCTTACTTTTAGATGTAATTACCTGCTGATTTTCAGGGTTGGTAATTTCCAAGAGCATGTCAGCCAGACATTTTAATTTTACCTTGTTGAATTCTACATAGTTTAAACATTATAGAGAGCCCCAGTTTACTAGAGTGCAACTTATAATATTTTGACTTTAATCATGGGTTTCTCAGGATGTAGCTCCATCCTAAGTTGAGGAGCATCTGCACTTACAATGATTTGACTTATGATTTTTAAACTTTATTTATGGTGGGTTTGTTAGGGTATTAGATGCATTTTCCATTTAGGATATTTTCAACTTATGATGCATCTATTGAGATGTAGCCCAAATATAAATCGAGGAGCATCAGTACTTTAAATATTCCTAAGGTTTGCTCTAAGATACCATCAGGTTTCTTAGAACTAGTTTTCCCATTTTAATCCTTGCTTTTAAGCTTTGAGGGAAAGACAAGAGAAGCCTTTGGTCTATGGTTAATTTTTCCTAACTACAGATGCAATACACTTCTAAGTAATGTACCTGAAACTATGTCCTTTACAAGGTTATTATACTCTGGCTGGTAGGAACATAGCTTCTTTAAATCACTAATTGACCCCTTTTGGTTAAGTGTTTTCCTGAGAATTGGTTAATTTTCCCACATGCAGATAGAAACATGTATTTAGCTGAAAACCCAAGGGGAAATTCTGTGAATCTCCAGAGTTCTTTCTTTATATGACTCACTTTTCTCTGTTCTGCTGATTCTAATTCCATCTCAAGTAAGAGAAAATTCCAGGCTCAGTGTGGATTCCTTATCCTTGTGCATTGGCTGAAAACTCTCTCTAGGCAGTAAGATAGAGCAATGGTAGAGCTCATCTCATCTGTTAACCCTGTCTTAGGGATCACTGTTTTGTGCTGCCTCTTTTGTGCTGCCAGTGTATAAAAACTACTCTTTAATATGTTTTGTCTGGTGTGTATTTTTTCAGTGTATTCTCTGTTACTCCATCTTGACTTGAAGTAGGAATCACTTCCCACCCACATGGTCTCATATGTATTCTTTAAGATTTTCTTCTATTATGTTCCCCAAATTACTTTTTCATACTGTGACATTTAATGCACTAGAATTGTAATACTACATATAGTAATACATACAGACTCCATTTTATTCTCCTTGCCTGTGAACCAGTTTTCCCAGTATTATCTACTAAGTGTTTATTTGCTGCAACACACATTTTAGTGTTGTTTCCTTATCTAAATGCAACTGCCTTTGAACTTTCTATTCTCTTCCGTTGATGTGTTTTCTGTTCTTTTGCCAATTCCATTTTGATTTTAATATTATATCCTTGTGTTAGTATCTCCTGTCTCTCAAATTTTATGCTTTTCATTTCCATTTCTGTTGTAATAGCATTGATTGGAATCTCCTCTATTGTGTTAAATAACAATGATAATAGTGGGTATTCTTGCCTTGGTCATGATCTTAAGAAAAATCTATAAAATGTCTCCATAAGTATAATATTTTATATTTTTTCATAATACACTGAAGGATAGATACATTGAAGCAGATGAGGATTATGCAATTGGTTTACATTTCAAATTCTTCATATTCACTTACAACAATAATACTAATGTCAATGGATTTGAAACGACATCAATATGGTTCTGAACAGTTCCTATATTAGGGCAATAAAATATAAAGTGTGTATTTATAAACATAGAATACTCAGGATTAAAAATGTATACTTCATTTATACAAAAATCACGTTTTTTCACACAATTGTTTTCTCTAGAAACAAAGAGACATAACACACTGATTTCAAGTACAATAAATTTCAAAATGCAATTTTATGAGGTCTCTTTGAAATTAGACAATTTATCTTGTCTCTGTGGATCATGTTAAATTAAGACTCAAGTATTTTTATCCAAGAATATTGATAAACATTAAGTATATGAGTTTAAGGAACCTAATATGGTATATGACACATTGAATACAACAAAAAGGTTTGTATGGCTGGGAGCTATGGCTCATGCCTATAATTATAGAAATTTGGGAGGCTGAGGCAAGAAGATTGCTTGATCCCAAGAATTTGAGACCTGGGCAGCAAAGTGAGACCCCATTTCTACAAAAAATTAGAAAACTTAGACAGGCATGGTTTGGCACACCTGCAGTCCCAGCTACATGGGGAAGGTGAGGCAGGAGAATTGTTTGAATGCAGGAGGTTGAGGCCATAGTGAGCCATCTTCATGCCACTGCATATGCCTGAGTGACAGAGCAAGACCCTGTCTCAAAACATAAAGAAACAAATAGTATTTCATTCCAGTAGATGCTTACCTTTGATGTGTATGCATTCTATAAATATGAGACAATACGGTGTTCTTATATGTAATTTTGTGATGAATTTAAATAATACATTATTATAATAACTTGATAACATTTCAATAAAATATCAATAAAATAAATATTATTAAAATATTCATTATATTCTTCACTACAATGAACACAAATCTTTAAGTAAATACATATAAATTTAGTTAAAATGAAGAAAATTCAATCCAGATGTCTTGTTTCTACAATGCCTGTCAATTGGATATTTATTAATCCAGCTTTTAGACTAGACATTTTTTTCTCATCTAAGTGATTAAGAACACACAGGCACAATCAGAGAAGAATATAAAAATTCATGCAGTAATTTCGATTTCAATACATTTTATATAAAATATATTAAAATCGCATAGTTGCAGTTTGAATTTTAGACATTTCATAATTAGAAGATTGCTCTAGTAATTTATTTTGTATAGGAAGATTGGATGTTAAAAAGAAAACAAATAACTTTGGAGATAAAATTCCTAGACACATTTCTCAACCTATATGTAATATTAATTTCCTTGCTCTCCCTCTTTCTCTGGCTCCCTCTCCCTCTACATATGTACGTAATTTTTATAACTATAGAATATTTATATATTTGAAGATATTTATATATGAATATTCTATTTAACTAATCTTAATTTTATAATGAATTATTTTATGTAGTGAAATTCCAGAAAAGTACAAAAATGACTTTCATTTGAAATAGAAAACACAAAACTTAAAATTGATTACAATGCAAATGTTTACCTTGTCTAATTCAATTATAAGGTGACAGTGCTCTTAGTGGGCAATATCTGGAAAAGTTCCTTAATATATAAATAATGTTGCGTATATACACATTTTATTAGTTTATGGCTAGATCATCATAGGTAGTCCCTGGCTAGTTACAATGCTATTATTCAATTTTATCCTTTAATAACAAAGAACTAGCCAAATGTTTTCCCTAATGAAGAGTGATATTTAGCCAGCTTCAGAACTGAGCCACCGTTTCTGATCAGTTTACATTAGACTCAGATGATCGTGATTTAGGAAGCTGTTTTGTTTTAGGGACAGCCTATTTAAAACAGCATATCAGATGTTTATTGAATATATATCTACGAATGGCATTACTCAATCATAAGCATACATATATTCTGTCTTAATAGATAGAATTGACAATTAAAATTGTCAAGAAAGGTTCCCAAAGAAAAAAATATATAGTAATTTATTTTGAAAAATTGTCAGTTTCCAGTAAAGCTGAACGTACTCAAGTTCTATGACCTGACTAATCCACACCTGGGATTTATTCAAATGTGCACCGGAACACATGTAAAAGAATGTTCATAGAAACATTACTCAGATTGGCTAAAATTGTAAGGAACCCAAATGTTAATCAATATAGAATAGGTAAACGAACAGTGGTATATTTATAAAATGACATAGTATACGGTAATGAAAAATGCCACCTGAGAAAACATGAGTGGATCTCATAGATATTGTCGAGTGAAAGAACCTAGACACAAGAGGGTATGCTGAATGATTCAATTTATACGATGCTCAATAGGAGGCACATGTATCTAATAACAAGCCAAATGGTGGTTATTTTGGGAGATGGTGGTTAGATTGTGGGCTCTGAATGATGGTTAGATTAAGCAGAACGATTAAGAAATGTGTACGTTATACATGTTATAATTCGATAAAATGTAAATTTAAAAATACTACACCAACTACAGGAAATAATTTTCACATTTAGGTAAGAAAAGTAGATGATCAGAAAAAGAGTAGCGAGAGGATTTTATTTATGAACTTTATTCTTTGGCACTCATTTATTTCCCCCTAAATTCTGTGTTTCAGAATTAGGGACTTGCCAACTCAGCACTTAAATCCTCAGATATTCCAAAGTTCTTGCCTGAGGCTCCTCCCGCTTGGAGGCGGGTGAGGATGGATGTATACAGGGGCACGCACACATACACGGAGAACTGAGCTCCCGTCCTGTTCCACACAATACAACAGGAACTTCACAAACAAGAGCAAAGCTGTGGGAAAAGCAGGTTGCGGGTGTCCCCGCGCTAGTTCTCAGATTTCAGCCGCGGCCCGCTGGACAGCTCCAGGATGACTTCCGCTTCTCTGGGCTAACAGTCGGGCAGGTGCTTCTACTGATCCCCGAGGGACAGCTCCTTGTTCCTGAAAGGCTGTTTTCCCCTAGCTAACCGTGAGAACAAACCACTGAATACGGAACAAAGACGCAACCGCTTTGCTTTTTTTTTTTTTTTTTTTTTTAATTTAAATTCCGAGTTAGCCGGAGCCATTTACTCCCTCTAGAAGCGGAGCTCCCGAGTGTGTGGACAGAACCCTCCCCAGGTCCTGAACGCTTACCGACGGGGCGCAGTGACGCGCGCCCCGCGGGCAGTAAACTTGCAGGGGGAAAAAGGAGGAACATCGATTAAACCCAAATCGTGGGCGTGCAGTCCTCAGGGCACCGGAGTGCGTGAAAACTCCAGTGGACTCTGCTGGAAAGGAGATCATGCCCTCTAAGTCTCTTTCCAACCTCTCAGTGACCTCCGGCGCGAACAAGAGCGGTTCAGTTCCAGAGAGGTGGGAAAGGGATTTCCTGCCGGCCTCGGACGGGACTACCGCGGAGTTGGTGATCCGCTGTGTGATCCCGTCCCTCTACCTGCTCATCATCACCGTGGGCTTGCTGGGCAACATCATGCTGGTGAAGATCTTCGTCACCAACAGCGCCATGAGGAACGTCCCCAACATCTTAATCTCTAACCTGGCGGCCGGGGACTTGCTACTGCTGCTCACCTGCGTCCCGGTGGACGCTTCGCGCTACTTCTTCGACGAGTGGATGTTTGGCAAGGTGGGCTGCAAACTGATCCCGCTCATCCAGCTCACTTCCGTGGGGGTTTCCGTGTTCACTCTCACTGCCCTCAGCGCCGACAGGTAAGAGCACAGGTAGCTGTGGGTGGCTTGGAAAAGTCGTGGAGAGGGGCGGGGAAAGAAGACTCACCCGAATGCATCTACTGGCAGAAGGACGCAAGGAAAGGTTGGGTGTGGAGAGGAAGAGAGGGAGAGAGTGTGTACCTGGGAAGCAGAGTAAACAGAGTTAAAATGGACTGAGATGTGAGGCTTGGAAAAATATATGAAAATTACTATGTTTTAAAAAACAAAATTGCATTTAAAATTGCATATCCTAGTCTGACTCCTGACACTTAGGGAATATTATTTCATAGAAAAGCTATAGAAAAAATGTGCAAAAGAGTATCTTGTTGAAGCTTGTTGTGTGTACTTAAAATCTTGTAAGTGTACTTTCCTTTATGCAGTAGAATAAGAATCTAATAGGTAAGAATGTCTGCTTAATATTAGGGAAATATTTAATTTTGATTTTTTTTCAAGTAGGAGGAGAACTTACTTACATTTATTAACTGAATTTTACTATTTCGTAGAAGTAAAACCAATTACATTAATAAATATTCTTTAAGCAGATGACTTCTCACTTTCTTCTTAATACCTGAAGCTAAGAGACTTTTTTTTTCCCCCACAGATAGGTACCCAAAATACATCTTTGATATTAAATCTGCTTTTCACATATGTTAAGGGTGTGAAGTGTCTTTTTGCAGATCAACTAGTTCAACTTTGTCATTTTTCAGATGTGCATATTGAGGCCCAGGGAATGTAATTTCTAATGGAAGACAAGGGAGGAAAATCCAAGTCTCCTGACTCCAGGTCCATTTAAGCAGAAGGGAATGTTTGGATAGGGGTGAGGGAAAATGCAAAGTTAGCTATCTTTACATGGAGCTGTGCTTTAATTGCCTCAGTGGGAGTGGAGGACTGACTTAAACTATTTAGATAAACAATTAACTTGGATAATTAAGTTGGTATTCACTCTCCTCTTTAATTTACATATTCAATTGCTAATGAAAAATGAATCTGTATCTGAATTTCCTGGTATTTGCAACAATACTGGAATATTACTTTGGCATTGAAGAGTTAATCTTCATTGAGGGAAACACGACATTCAACAGAGACTTGAGAAACTGAGTGATTCACTTTCTTAAAAACCACACTCCTGGAAATTTAGGTGCTTTTTGTATAAATTATGTACCTAATTTTGTTTATGTGGCAGCATTTCTATTATCTTTTAAAATGTTTTCTCTGAATTCCAAAGCAAAAACATGACTAGTTTAGCTGCCCCTCTTTATGCAATCTTATTTTACCTAGAAAGTTTAAAAAACCTACTTAATGATTAGAATAAAACTTAATGATTAGCAACCACAATAGTTTAAATTACTATCATTATGCTTTCATTTTAAAGACATGGCATTGGTAGCAAGACCCAGGGTTGGAGTTTATTTTACACTAGGTTTTACAATCTATTGTCATGGCGACACATGACAATTTACACAGGTAAATTTGCCCTGGCCAAGATCAGAGAAAAATAATAATCCTCATATATTTACTGACTTTTTCTGTTTCATTTGTGTGTCATATACTCCGTGAATACAGAATGAATAATTTAGTAATAATGATAAGGAAAAGTGAGATGCCTCTTCTACTTGGTCTGTAGGCTACGCTTGTCTACGAGTGTGTTCAGGAAATATAAAGTAGGAAACCTGAGTAACTGTTGATGAAGTTATGCAATATTTTCCATGATTCACTTAACATGGGTTGGAAATGGTTTGTTATATATTGTCTACACTTTTGTTTTTCTTCTAGAGCATAGCAATCAGTAGTTGATTAGTACTTGATAACCTCTTACTACATCTCACCAAACGCTATGATTTCTTGTGGATGTGGAATCAATTGTAGGATTAATTGCACTTAGCACAGTGCTATTTTTGTGTGTGTGTGATTTTTCAATCCTCACAACGCTGTGAGATAGGCACTATTATTTTTAAATTAAAAACTTTAAAGCTAAGAAAACTGAGATTAAAAATTCAGTACCATTTTTATGATCACACAGCTAGCCATCATGGTGCCAACATGTTTGAATGCCATTTAAAGTCTGAACACTTCACCATTAATCCACATTATTACAATTCTGGGTGTAAGAAGTTACTAATAGTATTTTTTATTTACCTGCGGACTTAAAAGTTGAGTTTAAAACAAAGCACCCAAACATTAAAAAAGAAAAAAAGAGTACAGGAGCTGATTCATGAGATTTATTACAGTGAAAAAGCATCATAAAATGTAACTGCAAAATAAAAAAAGTGCCCTGAATTCAAAATTAAGTAGTAGTTCCAAAAATAATACTATAGTAAACAAATAAACAAAACCCTGTTATTAGAGTCTTTAAACAATAAATTCAATTATTTGTATATGTATCCTGTCTTCATACATGGCCTAAGTGTCTTTGCCTAATAAAGTAACAGTAGAGAGTTAAAAAATAGAGATCACAGTACATAGTAAAAATCAGGAAGATAATTAGATTTCAGAAAGCATATTCTAACATGAAGTGGATACTCTTATTCTATACTTCAGTGATGTCAGATGTCAGTATCATTAGATTGCAGAGACTAAAATGAAAAACACAAATATTTTGAATCTACCTCGAGGCCTAAATCACTTTGTTTGATAAGGCCAAAGGGTGGTCGTCAGATGACACTGGTATCTGTGATTATTATTATATTTTACTTTTTTGAGACAGAATCTTGCTCTGTCACTCAGGCTGGAGTGTAGGGGCGTGATCTTGGCTCACTGCAACCTCTGCCTCCTGGGTTCAAGCAAATCTCCTGCCTCAGCCTCCCAAGTAGCTGATACTACAGGTGCACACCATTACGCCTGGCTAATTTTTGTATTTTTAGTAGAGATAGGGTTTCACCATATTGGCCAGGCTGGTCTCGAACTGCTGACCTCAAGTGATCTGCCTCCCTCGGCCTCTCAAAGTGTTGGGATTACAGGTGTGAGTCACCGCGCCCGACTGGTGTCTGTGATTATTAATCCTTGACTTTCCATACTCTCCCAAGGAGTTTCAGCAGACACATCCCTAGACAACAGCATTTGTGCCCACTGCAGTCGTGCCTCAGAGGCACATCATCATAACCAGTATGGCTGGAGGAGAGACAGTGTATGGTATAAAGTGGTGATAGTGGTGATCTTAATTTATTATCATTTTTTACTGTTATCTTGATAGACATTTTTCTTACAATTTTGAAAATGTACATTGTTTGCTTGTTTACATAAAGTAGTTGATTAAAAGTATTTCTATATTTTATGTTGTATGATGTTTCTAACAGTTTTATACATACACACATACACACAAACACACACACACATTCCCACCTTCCACCGTGGAGTATTGGGACGTGTGTGCTGTGACATCAGGTTGGTGGCGCCCCATAAACCATATTTACTTATGGTTGGTGTTATAGTGATCTCCTTCTCTATCTATGAGTAGCTGCATTTCCAAATTTGGAATGTTATTTATTTGATTCTTGAAGACCTTTTGGCTTTTGATGGCACATTATTAAAATGCTAATAACTCTTAGGATTGGAGTTTTCCTTTTTCCTTCATAGGAAAAATTCTCACAGATTCCTAGTGCTAAACTGTAAACTTTATAATTTCATGTATTAACAAATATAAAATTAGATATCAATTCTTTATTCTGGCTTCTTATATGCTAACCAAAATGCACTTATAAATTAAATTTTAAAATACAAATTATAAAAACTATAAAAAATAAACTAATATTAGTTTAATGTATTGGGTGACATTTTTTCTGATACCAAATAGCCAATGTTGGATTAAATGTAAAAATAATATTTTACCAAATCTGATTAAATTTCTAATGTATTAATAATTATTAATAAAAAATCAAAGTTTTTATGCGCTGGTTAGGATAATCAGATTTTATTCCATAACTAGCTCAGTAGACAAATTCTTGAATCATTAATATTAGTTTTATATTATATCAATGCAAACAGACATTCTATTGAGTGTAATTATTTGTTAAGATACTGAAATAGATTGGATACAGGCCCTGGGTCTAACACTCCCTAGGATTCATAGGACTTTTCCATCAGTCTTCATCCAGTGGTGGGAGGGCATGCTGTTAACTGTTTGCTGCTTTCTCATCAAACCTCCTAACTGAAGCTCAGGTTCAGGTTAACCAGCTGCCCCTGACTGGAGATGATGTTTTCTCCTTTGCTCCATAGCCCTTGCCTCTCAGTCTCTTAATTGGTAGTGAGATTGGCACCAAGAGTGTGCTTCTAACTCTTTAGAAGAATAGTTCACATTCACCCTATAATACTAGAGTGATGACTTATTTATGTTAAACTTATTTTTGTTCAACTTTGTATTACTCACACTGCTATAAAGAACTACCTGAAATTGGGTAACTTATAAAGAAAAGAGGTTTAATTGACTCACAGTTCCACAGGCTGTACAGGAGGCATGGCTGGGGAGGCCTCAGGAGACTTAGAATCACGGCAGAAGGGTGAAGGGGTAGCAAACATGTCTCCACATGGTAGCAGGAGAGAAAGAGCTAAGGGGGAAGTGCTACAAACTTTCAAACAACCAGATCTCACGAGAACTCATTTACTACCACGAGAACAGAAAAGGGAAATTTGCCCCCATGATCCAGTCACCTCCCATCAGTTCCCTCTGTCAACACTGGGGATTACAATTCTACATGAGATTTGGGTGGGGATACAGAGCCAAACCATATCAAACTTGTGACAGGAGAATTTAAGGCAGCTTAAAAATAAAGATACAAACAACACACCGCAGGACTAAAAAGGGAGGAAATCAAGGGTGGGGAAAAGAAAAGTTGGAAAATATAAAATGATCCATACTTTCACAAAATGCGAGTCATAGGTTTTTCTGAGAGCTTTCTAGTTGCCTTTTCAAAAAGAAAAAATTGCTTTCCATAACAAATGCTCTGTTGTTATTTTTATATAACCATAGAAACAGAATCCATTGTAGTTTCTGCACATAATTTATTAGTTTTTAATTTGAATTTACGGGGCTTATTGTTGAATAAAGGTTATTATATTTGACTCTAATAAATTGGATATCTTTTACTCATTGATCTTGAACACTTCTAGTTTATCTCTTTCTTTTATACTTAGAAGTAATTTCACACACTGAATTAGAAAGGCACTGTATAATTCTCACAAGATTCATAATATTGCCATAATTTATATGTTGCTTATAGCTTTTGAAGATTATCCATCTATCTTGATCTGAAACTTTTGGGGCACACTACAAATAAGGAGGGATTGCATCAGGCTTGGGTTTATGGTTCCTGGGTGCTAACCATGTATCCATTACATCCAAATGTTTTAGTTGGAGAAAAATGATAAAACAGCACAAAACTCATGGCCATAAGGTGGTGTTTTCCTTATTTGCAAAATAAGATTCATGTCTTCCTCCTCTTTAATTATGTGACATATCATAATTAAAGAGCAGGCATCTGATTCTTCAAATACTTAATTTCTGCTGGATTCTGGATACTATCCATTCTTTTGCTGAATGTGCACCCATTGCACTGGACAGCCTTGCTGGCAGCCTGTGGCAAAGATGCTCACTGTTGCACACAACTCTCTTAAAACATGGTTTCTAAACCCAGCTTATCATCAGAATCACCTGGAAATCTTAGTATGCAGAATCCCACACTTCACATTCTAGGGACTCCGCATTAGTAAGTCTACAGAGATGCCTAATCATATTCTCTCTCTCTCTCTCTCTCTTTTTTTTTTTTACTTCTCTAGGTTTTTCTGAATATTGATGCATCTTAGGCATCACTGGATTAGACTCAGTCTCCATTTGTCATCGCCATTCCCACTTCAACATAATACCCAACAACTCCTACCACAATTGCTCCTAACAAGGATTTCCCTGTTGCTCAGCCTATAGTTTCAACCATTTATTGAGACCCTATGGACTCTATTGGCCAGGCCAGGCATTGTGTTATGTATTAGAGATATAACAGTGAGCAAGACCTTTCTCTTATTATACAGTTTACACTCAGACTTTTTGTGGACCTATTCCTTGCCTGATAGATGAAAGTTTAATAAAAAAAGAAGGAAAGAAAGAAATTTTGGGTAGCGTCATTAGAAAGATTAGTGTAGATGGAGATTTTTGAGATGCTATGATGACTCTATAAGAGCTAAAAAAGATCCCATTTTTATTAGGTATTTTGTTTCATGATTAAATGTAATTATCTCTTTACATTAAAATTTAAACTATGCAGATGTTACAAACGAGATCCAAAATAAGAATTGATGAAGAAATCTATTTGTTTATTGAGGTTTCATACATGAATAGTGATTATTTTTCTCTTTATATGCCTTTTGATCAAAATTCTCTAGTATTTAGTTTTCAGTTAGGGATATCCTCCTGAGACCATCTGTAAGGGAAAATATACCTTTTTACACATACCTCCTATGCTAATATACACAGTGAAACACTTTTTATGCTAAGAAATACTTTTCCTCACATTTGTATAAATATTTGAAGGAAGCATGATAAAACATGCCCACATTAATTTGCACTATGTCATTTTAATTTTTGCTTTTTAATTCTTTCAAAGATACACACAGTTGGTATACAACATTTTCTTTGACAATCGTAAGCTATGTCTCAGTACTAATAACATTTTGGTAAGTGTTTATAGTATTTTCAACTATAATTCTGTTTTTGTAGGATTTTCAATTCTGCCCTTTTATTCAAATGTGTATCATTTAGAGACTATCACTGGGGTCTAGCCTTTTCTTGCAGGAGGTGGCTCATAATCCTCCTTGTTGGAAAGGCCAACATTTCTGCTAGGTTTCTTGCTTTCCTTAAACCAAGATTTTTGTATCCATTTCTAGCAATCTTATCAAAATGAGAGATTTATTGTTTTAATTTCTATTTAAAATTTCTCTATATCTTTTATGGTTATAATGCCTGTTTGGTATGAATGTTTATGTTGGCCAAAATTCATATGTTGAAATCCTACTCCTCAAGATGATGGCATTAAGAGGTGGGCCTTTGGGTAATGAGAGTGGGGCCCGCATGAATGGGATTCACACCCTTATAAAAGACTCCAAAGAGACCCTTGACCTTTCCACCATTTGAATAAGCAGCAAGAAGATCCATCTATGTAAAAAAAAGGGGGACCCTCACCAGACACTGAATCTCTCAATGCCTTTATGTTAGATTTCCTAGTCTTGAGAATTGTGACAAATTTCTGTTGTTTATAAGCTGCCCAGTGTATGGTACTTTATTAGAGCAGCCCAAGTAAACTACGACAGTACCTCTACAATAGTATATGTGCTTAGATATGAGGTAGAGAAGTGACGTTTTCTTCTCCTTTTTAAATATATGGAAGAAAGTTCAGAATACCCTTCACAGTTTTTGATAATCTAGAAAGAAGGCTTGATCTTTTTGTAGTGATAACCTCTCTGCCCTTTCCTTGTCTTCTTCCACAGAAAAAAGAAATTGCAATCAGTTTTTTGGTACTTTCCTCTTAAATGTGAATTGTCAGTCAATAATAATGCAAATTTATTGGGAGAGATTACAGTACAAAGAGATCAAACAAACAAACAAATCTGGAACTAGGCTGGAAAGAGATTAAATGTTTATTTCTATATTAGTTTTATACATACATAGCAAGAGCTGGTTGCAGTAGCTCATACCTATAACCCCAGCACTTTGGGAGGCTTAGGTGGGCAGATCACTTGAGCCCAGGAGGAGTTTGAGACCAGCCTGAGCAGCAAGCAAAACCTCGTCTCTACAAGAATACAAAAATTAGCAAGGCTTGGTGGCACATGCCTGTAGTCCTAGCTACTTGGGAGGCTAAGGTGGGAGGACTGCTTGAACCTGGGAGGTGGAGGGTGCAGTGAGCTGAGATCAGGCAACTGCACTCCAGCCTGGGTGACAGAGTGAGACCCTGTCATAAAAAAAAAAAAAAAAAGATATATGGCAAGAATGTGCGCATATAACATAGGAATAGGACACTATAAAAAATTTGAAAACATAAAAAAACTTATAGGAACTTATATCAACAAAAGATGATAGAAATTTTAAAATTCAGAAAAAATGATGGAAAGTAAAGCTTACAGAATATCTTAGAAATTAAAATCAAGAAGAAGGTGAAGTTGTGCTTGATAAATGTGATTTTCCAAAAAATATCAGAGATTGGGTAATAATTCAGATTTGTCTAACTAAAATCATGTGGTACTGCATCTTATTTGCTAGGTATATTATCATTTGAAATACTTTAAAGAGAAATATAAAAAATTCGAGTTTTACATACCATTTTGAATTATTTGCATCATCATTGCCTTACTCAATGTGTGTGTTTGAGTTAGCTGCAGAAAGTTTTGGATTGTTTACTGTGTCCTGGAGTGTGATTCCTTTATCACTAGTACATTGCTGGTATATTGTCATTAATATTTTAGGTTGGAGGAGAAAATAACTTTATGGGATCTTGACATGAAATAAATTTGAGCTATAAAGACAAAATATTGTTCTGCTTTCAAGTTTTTCAGTCCTTATTATTGGATTATGGAGAAAATCCCAATCTAGATTAGTCTTTTATTTATTTTATTTTGTCAAAATACAGTATGACCAGTCTAGATTAGTTTCTAAAATTCATTAATGTCTTTAGAAAAAGAGTGAAAGGGTTCACACTCAGAAGTTATGGGAAAGTATCAAGGAAAGATTGAATAACATTATTTTGTGAACATCTTATATTTTGGTATTCAATACATTATGATAGATGTAACATATATAGATTTAGAAGAATTTAAGAGGTAAACAAATGTCCAGGATTTTGGAAATGAAATAACTAGGATTTAGGAAATGCCAATTTAAAATATTTTTCTCTCCCTTCCTGTTTTCTGTGCTAATAAGTAGTGGAATGACTTGTAGACTGAGAGACACCAGGAATCTTAGGTCTTACATACACTTTTAAACAGCCAGGGAAGAAATAAATTTGAGCTACAAAGACAGAATATTGTTGGCATCTCTCTTACTAAGCAGGATGTCTTTCTCTTCATTTTCCTTCCTTCCTTCCTTCCTTCCTTCCTTCCTTCCTTCCTTCCTTCCTTCCTTCCTTCCTTCCTTCCTTCCTTCCTTCTCTTTTCCTTTCCTTTCCTTTTCTCTTTCTCTCTTTCTTTCCTTCTTTGCTTCTTTTCCTTTCTTCCTTTCTTTTTCTTTCTTTCTTTTCTTTCTTTCTCTTTTCTCTTTCCTTCCTTTCTTTCTGGAATAACTTGAGATGTATCATTTTCCCAGGTACAGAGCCATCGTTAACCCCATGGACATGCAGACGTCAGGGGCAGTGCTGTGGACCTGTGTGAAGGCCATGGGTATCTGGGTGGTCTCCGTGTTGTTGGCAGTTCCCGAAGCAGTGTTTTCAGAAGTGGCACGCATCAGTAGCTTGGATAATAGCAGCTTCACAGCATGTATCCCCTACCCTCAAACAGATGAATTACATCCAAAGATTCATTCAGTACTCATTTTCTTGGTCTATTTCCTCACACCACTTGCTATTATTAGCATTTATTATTATCATATTGCAAAGACCTTAATTAAGAGTGCACACAATCTTCCTGGAGAATACAATGAACATACCAAAAAACAGGTAAGCTTGGTAGGTGTGGGTTGGTGGTGTGCTGGTCAGAACAAGTAACTGCTATTATTGTTTTATTTTGTGGGTTTTTAATCCTATGACTGATGATTACAGAGTTGGGCCTTCACAGGCCTTAAGTAGAAGGGATATGTGGGGATCTCTAATATATGGTCATATCAGAGCCCCGCAAAGGCCCACTTAGGTTCAGTTTATCATTTATCTGGATCTGTGATAAGACCTGACATTCCACCATTAGAAATTAATGTATTGAAAGACCTGTTTTACATGCAGAGTTTTATGTAACAAACAACATAATAAACCAGAAAAATTTCACATATGAGCATACATTAATTTAATTCTTGTTTCTTCTCCCATTAACCCACTAAGGATGGCAGGGAGTATAGAAGAAGGATGCACCAGGAAAGGACTATAGGACACTGCCTGGGATCTGGGGATGGGATTTGGGTGGAAGTCAGAATGAGAGATGAGGAGAATAGCAGGAGTAGCAGAAAAGGAACCCAAAGGTGCAATCCAAAGGTGGGCTGCTGTTGAAGCAATATGTGACCCAACTCAAATTTGTAACTTTCCCTACAAAGATAATATGCTCATTTAAAAATTACATCATGCACCTTATGTACTTTTTCTTTCTTCAAGAATATGCACTACTAATTTAAGGTAAAAATCAACTGTGTTAATACACAAAGAGACAGAAATAGTGTTCTTGTGAGAAAGAGTGTCTGGTTACACATTTGTGTACAGCTAGAAAAGAACTTCTAATGGGTTTTGCAGGTACAGAGTAGTTACTGATGCTTGTTTCCAAATTAAAAGCAAAGAAATTGAATCACAGATCATTTAAAATTTACTGGAACATAGATGGAGCATTAGGCTGGGGCCTTGGGTATGTTAGCAGCAGCAGAAACTAGTAAAGATTTCGTGCATGGAAGGTAACCTTTATGAATTGGTGGCCATCAGCATCAAAGATCCACATCAGCTTTAAAGACTTAAAAAATCACCCAATTATTGAAGGCATTGATAAATTCACAGATTTTACCTAAATATTTGGCATCAGTGAGGCAATGTATTCAGATCATTGTCTCACTGTGCTTTCTATTTTATATAATCAGTTATTTTATCTGAGCCCTGTGATCCAATCTGTATCTCAGTTAGGTATTTGAGTATTTGCTTTTGGTTTCTAAAGTTGAGTTTTTCTCATATACACAGCCCTTGCTTCACTTTTGAATTTTTTAATGGCCTTGGCCTGTCTGCCTTGTTTTCGTGAATTTCCCTATTGGGACCTATAAACTCTGGCAGGGCAACTGGGTCTTGACATCTGCTGAGAAATAATCTCAATGCCAACAGCCTGCCTGTGCACTTGAATCTCCAAGTATAGACCACTGTGACATTCTTGCACTCATCTTCCACCTGCAAGGGATGACACTGCTTAGAAAGATAAATTTCACATTTGATTTTCTTAGGACTGATTGTTGGGTCGCGTAACTTATGCCACTGGGATCCATGTGGAATATCACATTCTGCTTCCTGGCCTGGGTTCCTCTTCAGTTGCACCTTTCTCTGCTTCCTCCATCACCCCTGTACTGCTACCTACCATTAGATGTGTTCCAATCCCAAACCTTTCAAGTCTTCTTTGGAATATTGTAGTTGACGACCAATAGTATTCACTCAGAAGATATTATGATACCTACAACGAATGTATTTCAATAAATTAGTATTCCACTTTCATATTGCCTTAATTACATATTTAAACAAATTAGACAGATATAAGCTACCCCTTGAACTACTGAAGTTAGGAAATCGCTTTTAGATTAAAAAATATTGATGCCCAATCTTTGAATTTTGTTTATTTATTACATTCCTGAGTACTCTCTTAGAAACAGTAAACATAATATGTAAATTTTATGGAGAAGGAAAATTTATTTTTATTTGTAAATGTGACAATACAGTAATGTTTACAGGACTCACAGTTATATCAGATGCTTTTGATTTGTGTAAGTCAGGAGTTTAAATCTCAAGTTGTTTTGTTTTCCTATGGAGTGGTAGTTTTAAAAAGTCAAGCTGGCAGGGCGCGGTGGCTCACACCTGTAATCCCAGCACTTTGGGAGGCTGAGGCGGGCAGATCACAAGGTCAGGAAATCGAGACGATCCTGGCTAACACGGTGAAACCCCATCTCTACTAAAAATACAAAAAATTAGCTGGGCGTGGTGGCCGGCGCCTGTAGTCCCAGCTACTCGGGAGGCTGAGGCAGCAGAATGGCTTGAACCCGGGAGGCGGAGCTTGCAGTGAGCGGAGGAGATCCCTCCACTGCACTCTAGCCTGGGCGACAGGGCGAGACTCTGTCTCAAAAAAAAAAAAAAAAAAAAAAAAGTCAAGCCCTGCCTCATTAGATCAATATTTCCTATTTAAAACACCTTTATTTTTTTAAAACGTCAAAGCTTGAATATATTCTGTGATTTATTCATTTAGTGGATTTAATACAAACAGAAATGATTTATATTTTTGTTACACACAATGAGGCATTAAGCAAAAAGAAAATAAATAAATAATATGAAGACATAGCATTTATTAATTTACCACCTAGTTTTGTATAAGCTGTCAAATATTTTTTAATGCAAATAATGTAGAGACCAAAATAAACTTTCTCAAACTGTTAAAATCCATTACCATTTTGGTGAGGAAAATAAATAATTTATGTATTTTGGATGTATTATCATGCTGTAAATTTTGCTCTTTCCCGACTTGATAAAGTTGGGATGTGGCTGGTTCCATTTTCACTTTAACCAATGGGATTAATTTCTTACATTTGCAGATGGAAACACGGAAACGCCTGGCTAAAATTGTGCTTGTCTTTGTGGGCTGCTTCATTTTCTGTTGGTTCCCAAACCACATCCTTTACATGTATCGGTCTTTCAACTATAATGAGATTGATCCATCTCTAGGCCACATGATTGTCACCTTAGTTGCCCGGGTTCTCAGTTTTTGCAATTCTTGTGTCAACCCATTTGCTCTTTACCTACTCAGTGAAAGCTTCAGGAGGCATTTCAACAGCCAACTCTGCTGTGGGAGGAAGTCCTATCAGGAGAGCGGAATCAGCTACCTACTCAGCTCTTCAGCGGTGCGTATGACATCTCTGAAAAGCAATGCTAAGAACATGGTGACCAATTCTGTTTTACTAAATGGGCACAGCATGAAGCAGGAAATGGCACTGTGATTTTGGCCATTCAACTCACTACCTGGAGAGAACTTAGTAACTGTTAAAATTCCTATTCAGCAGATCAGAACTAAATAATTATCCTATTCTTGCTGTTGCTTAGCTAATTTATTAGGCAATTGCATGATTGACTCAGAAAATGCAAGACATTTTTTCTCTACACTAGACTTTATTCTTTTCTCTTTTCATTTCCTAATCATTAGAATATGAGAAAAGACTTTAAATTACTACATATAATACATATATGTGTGTATATATATGTATTTGCACACACATACACACATGTACATTATATGTATTTCACGTTAAAAATGATCCCCAAACCAATGCAATATGTATAATTTAACATTGCTTTAGTATTTAGGCTGTTGCTAAAGCCAATTCTAGCATATTTCTCTTAGGGTTCATTTTATCTCGATACATGAAATAAATTTCTATATTGACTCAATGATTCAGTGAAGGTAATATTCAAACTCCTATTATTTGAAATACAAGTCAGATTGTCCTTGTGAATTTCATTCAATTCACAACTATTGCACGTATGTGTGTATGTATATATATATATGCATATATGTACACACACACCCACACACATCCTTCATTTGAAGAAAATAAAAAATTCAAAGGTGGAGCTTAATCACATCAGTATTTATTGTGATTCTGTGATTAATCATAATTTATAGAAATAATTCATGTCTGTAACTTGTATGTGATTAACAGATATAATGAAATTAATATTATGAATTATAAAATAGGTATGATATCAATATGATTTACATTATGAATGTAAAATAGGTATGATATGAATATGATTTCTATTATGAATGTAAAATAGGTATCACATGTCTCAAATTGCAAAACTACAACTCACAAGTTTGCATGGCCATCTTAGTATATTGCTAAATCCTTGAATATTTGGACGATTTTGTATAGATGTGATAAGATTTGTATAATTCCGGTGAGTTCAACCATTTACTCATCCTCTCTTGCAATATCCAACTGACAAGTATGTGGGATCACACTTAGGCAGTTTTTTTCTGCTTTTCCTGCATGATACCACAGTTTTCTCTGAATGAATGTGTTTTTTTTTTAGGAAAATGCAAATGTATTGATTGCATTTTAAAAACTACCATTTTAAAAGCATGTATCAATAAATCTAATATTTAAATAAATATATTTCATACTATTTCTTTTTCCAGAATTGAGAAGACTCTATTAGTATACTAAGCTTTTCCTTAAACACCCACAACTCATGATATTTAAGATATAACATATTCAATTGTATATAACAATTAGAATAAATACAAATTAAAATATTTGATAATAATAATGATAGTGAACACTAATCAAGTGTTTTCTATGTTATAGGCATAGTCCTAAAGCTTTACATGTACTATCTAATTTAGTCATCAATATAATCACTGAGGTGAACAAGAGAAGGATCTAATTTTGGCAAGGTATGAAGTTATGCAATTTTGGGTAAGGTATTTTTATTTGAAAGAGTACATGATTTTGAAAATTTTGCAGAAACAACAGATCATGTGAGACCCCTGAACTTAGGCTTTGTTAATTTCATTGTAAATTTACCTCTGAAGAAGGTCTTGTTATTATCTCTATAGATTAGGAAATTGAGGTTCAGAGATATTAAATAACTTAAAAATATGGAGCTTTTGTTTTTGGAGATCCAGTCAACACTTAGTAGCTCTGTTAACAAAGTAAGCAGGTAGAGGATTATCTGTGCAAATTATTACTTTTTAAAAATTTTAGATTCAGAGGGAAAAATGTTAGATTCAGAGGGTACATGTGTAGGCTTGTTACATCAGTATATTGCATAATTCTGGCTTTGGGCTCATAATGATGTCATCACCCGAGTAGTGAACATAGTACCCATTAGGTAGTTTTCAACCCTTGTCCACCTCCCTCCCCACTGTTGGAGTCCCCAGTGTCTGTTTTTCCCATGGTTGTGTTCGTGTGTACCCAGTGTTGAGTTTCCACTTGTAAGTGAGAACATGAATTATTTGGTTTTCTGTTTCTGCATTAATTTGCTTAAGATAATGGCCCCAGCTGCATCCATGTTGCTACAAAAGGATATTATTTCATTCTTTTTTCATGGCTATGTAGTATTCTATGGTGTATATGCACCACATTGTCATTAGTCCACCATTGATGGGTACCTGGGTTGATTCTATGTCTTTGTTATTGTGAACATTGTTGTGATAAACGTATGATTGCAGGTATCTTTTTGTTAGAACAATTTATTTTCCTTTAGCTATATTCCTAGTAATACGATTACAGTGTCAAGTAGCAATTTTATTTTCAGTTCTTTGGGAAATCTGTAAACTTCTTTCCATAGTGGCTGAACTAATTTGCATTCCCAACAATAGTCTATAAGTGTTTCCTTTCTCTGCAACATCTCTGACATATTATGTTTTGACTTTTTAAATACCAGCCATTATGACTGGTGTGAGATGGTATCTCATTATGGTTTTGATTTGCCTCTCTCTGATGATTAGTGATGTTGAACATTTGCTCATGTTTGTTGGTTGCCTGTATGTCTTCTTTTGATAAATGTCTGTTCATGTCTTTGCCCACTTTTTTAATGTGGTTATTTTTTTTTTCTTATTGATTTGTTTTAAGTTCCTTACAGATTCTGCATATTAGTTTTATTAGTCTGTTTTCACACTGTTGATAAAGATATATCTGAGACTGGACAATTTACAAAAGAAAGAGGTTTAATGGACTGAGAATTCCACGTAGCTGGGGATGCCTCACAATCACGTGTAAAGTGAAAGACACATCTCACATAGTGGCAGATGAGAAGAGAACTCATGCAGGGAAACTCCCCCTTATAAAACCAACAGGTCTCATGACACTTACTCACTACCACAAGAACAGCATGGGAAAGATCTGCCCTCAAGATTCAATTACTTCCCACCAGGTCCCTCCCATGGCATGTGGGAATTCAAGATAAGATTTTGGTGGGGACACAGCCAAACCATATCATTCTGCCCCAGGCCCTCCCAAATCTCATGTCCTCACATTTCAAAACCAATCATGTCTTCCCAACAGTCCCCCAGAATCTTAACTCATTTCAGCATTAATTCAAAAGTCCACAGTCCAAAGTCTCATCAGAGACAAGGCGAGTGCCTTCTGCCTATGAGCCTGTAAAATTAAACGTAAGTTAGTTACTTCCTGGATACAGTGGGGAGACAGGCATTGGGTAAATACAGCTATTCCAGATGGGAGAAATTGACCAAAACAAAGTGGTGGGCTACAGACCCCATGCAAGTCCAAAATCCAGCAGAGCAGTCAAAACTTAGAGCAGTCAAAACTTAAAGCTCCAAGATGATCCCTTTTGACTCCATGTCTCCCAACCAGGTCATGCTGATGTCAGAGGTGTGCGCCCACAGCCTTGGGCAGCTCTGCCTCTGTGGCTTTGCAGAGTATAGCCCTCTACTGGCTGCTTTCATGGGCTGGTGTTGAGTATCTGTGGCTTTTCCAGGAGCATGTTGCAAGCTATTGGTAGATCTACCATTCTGGAGTCTGGAGGATGGTGTCCCTCTTCTCAAAGCTCCACTAGGTGGTGCTCAAGTAGGGACTCTGTGTGGGGCTCTGACCCCACTTTTCCCTTCTGCACTGCCCTAGCAGAAGTTCTCCATGAGGGTCTCACCCCTGCAGCAAATTTTTGCCTGGGCATCCAGGCATATCCATACATCCTCTGAAGTCTAGGCGGAAGTTCCCAAACCTCAGTTCTTGACTTCTGTGCATCTGCAGGCTCAACACGACGTGGAAGCTGCCAAGGCTTTAGGCTCCCACCCTCTGAAGCAATAGTCTGAACTGTACTTTGGCCCCTTTTAATCATGGCTGGAGCATCTAGGATGCAGGGCACCAAGTCCCTAGACTGTACACAGCAGAGGGACCCTGGGCCTGGCCCACAAAACCATTTTTTCCTCCTAAGCCTCTGGCATGTGATGGGAGGGGCTGCTGCAAAGTTCTCTAATATGCCCTGGGAACATTTTGCCCATTGTCTTGGTGACACATTTGGCTCCTTGTTACCTATGCAAATTTCTGCTGCCAGCTTGAATTTCTCCTCAGAAAATGGGATTATCTATTCTATCACATTGTCAGGCTGCATATTTTCCAAATGTTTATGCTCTGTTTCCCTTTTAAAACTGAATGCCTTTAACAGCACCCAAGTCACCTCTTGAATGCTTTGCTGTTTAGAAATTTCTTCCACCAGATACCCTAAATCATCTCTCTCAAATTCAAAGTTCCACAAATCTCTAGGGCAGGGGCAAAATGCCACCAGTCTCTTTGCTAAAACATAACAAGAGTCACCTTTGCTCCAGTTCCCAACTAGTTCCTTATCTCCATCTGAGACCACCTCAGCCTGGATTTCATTGTTCCTATATATCATGATCAGCATTTTTGTCAAAGCCATTCAGCAAGTCTCTAGGGAGTTTCAAACTTTCCCACATTTCCCTGTTTTCTTCTGAGCCCTCCAAACTATTCCAACCTCTGCCTGTTACCCAGTTCCAAAGATGCTTCCACATTTTCAGGTGTCTTTTCAGCACTACCCCACTCAACTGGTACCAATTTACTGTATTAATCCATTTTCACATGGCTGATAAAGAAATACTCAAGACTGGGCAATTTGCAAAAGAAAGAGGTTTAATGGACTTATAATTCCATTGGCCGATGAGTCCTCACAATCATGTGGAAGGTAAAAGGCATATCTCAAATGGTGGCAGACAAAAGAAGAGAGCTTGTGCAGGGAAATTCCCCCTTATGAAACCATCGGATGTCATGAGACTTATTCACTATCATGTGAACAGCATGGAAAAGACCTGCCCCCATGATTCAATTTCCTCTCACCGTGTACCTCCCACAACACATGGGAATTCTAGATGAGATTTGGGTGGGACACAGTCAAACCATATCATTCCTTTGCTTTGCAAACTATCACATACCCACACGCACACAGTATGATGTTGAGTTCATATTAAAATTAGATTTTAAACTTCTGCATTTGTTGAATTTTACATATATTCGTATACACTTGTTTTACACTTTTATTTTTATAAATATTTATATTTGTTTCTGGGTATTTGAAGATTTCATTGTTCTTATTATCAAATCATAATATTTGGATGTGGTGGCTCATGCCTGTAGTCCCAGCACTTTGGGAGGCTGAGATGGGCAGATCACGAGGTCAGAATATAGAGACCATCCTGGCCAACATAGTGAAAGCCTGTCTCTACAAAAACGCAAAAAAAAAAAAGAAAAAAAAAAAATTAGCCCAACGTGGTGGCGCACAAATATAGTCCCAGCTACTTGGGAGGCTGAGGCAGGGGAATCGCTTGATCCCAGAGTTGGAGGTCGCAGTGAGCCGAGATTGCACCACTGCACTCCAGCCTGGCAACAGAGTGAGACTCTGTCTCAAAACTAATAATAATAATAATATTAAAAGAAATAAATCTCACATTTATTTATGAAATCATACTACAGAAGTAAATCAAACTGATGATGCCTATAAGTCAGAAGTAGAACAAAAATGCTAAACATCTGTTAAAATAAGCATATATATATTGAAATAGCCTTTTGAAAAATGTAATTAATTTATTGATTTTTGTAACTCAATCTAGTAATATCTTAATTCAAGAAAATATTTCAGAAAACATGTGTAATGTGGTAATATCTGCCATAACAAAGATAAATATCCATAAAATATTATTTTTAATGTAGATACAAGATATATATGCCCTTTCATGTGAATCTCCTCTTTAAACCAGGACTTGTTAAAAAATAAAAAAAAAAAGGGATCCTTGGAATACTTTTTTAAAAATTATTATTATGCTTTAAGTTCTAGGGTACATGTGCACAACATGCAGATTTTTTACATATGTATACATGTGCCATGTTGGTGTGCTGCACCCATTAACTCATCATTTACATTAGGTATATCTCCCAATGCTATCCGTCCCCCCTCCCCCCTCCCCACAATAGGCCCTGGTGTGTGATGTTCCCCTTCCTCTGTCCAAGTGATCTCATTGTTCAGTTCACACCTATGAGTGAGAACATGCAGTATCTGGTTTTCTGTTCTTGCAATAGTTTGCTGAGAATGATGGTTTCCAGCTGCATCCATGTCCCTACAAAGGACACAAACTCATCCTTTTTTATGGCTGCATAGTATTCCATGGTGTATATGTGCCACATTTTCTTAATCCAGTCTGTCACTGATGGTCATTTGGGTTGATTCCAAGTCTTTGCTATTGTGAACAGTGCTGCAATAAACATACGTGTGCATGTGTCTTTATAGCAGCATGATTTATAATCCTTTGGGTATATACCCAGTAATGGGATGGCTGGGTCAAATGGTATTTCTAGTTCTAGATCCTTAAGGAATCACCACACTGTTTTCCACAATGGTTGAGTTAGTTCACGGTCCCATCAACAGTGTAGAAGTGTCCCTATTTCTCCACAACCTCTCCAGCACCTGTTGTTTCCTGATTTTTTAATGATTGTCATTCTAACTGGTGTGAGATAGTATCTCATTGTGGTTTTAATTTCCAAATTAAAATGTTGGAATACTTTGAATCAGAGACTGCTACCTGTGAATCATGGCATTTGTAAAATGGATTAATAACATTGTAGAATTAAATTATGTAACACTTGTAAGGTACTTACTCAATGTCCGAAGTAAGTATTCAGTGAATATAGCATTTATCATTATATTTTAAAGTTATTGTCCCTCGTGTAACAAAGTAATAATAAACATTGATTAAACATATCCTGTGTAGCAGACCCTGTGCTATATTATTTTATAGTGATGCATCATAATAGCTTATAAGGCAGAAGGTATTCTGGTTTCCATCCTGTGTTTGAGGCAGATAAGGAAGGAAGAACTTGCTGTTGAACTCTTATCTGTTTGATTTTAAATTCGTATATTTTATCTATAGTCAATACTTTCAGGAGTCTGGAATTCAGGGAATTCATTGAAACACAGGGGTATGCACGTCAACATTTTCCTCACTGAAATACAGAGGTTCCCTGACAATGGAGGACAAAAAAGAATGGTTCTCTCAGTTTGCCTTTGTCTTTCCTAGGGAAAGATAGCAGCTTAAATTCTGGGTCATGTGAATATCGTTATAGAAATAAATTTCATACGTAAAAAGGTGGGAGCATAGTTTTTGCTCCTAAATTTCTTTCTTCCTTTTGCACATGCTATATTAAAAAAGGAGGAAGAGAATAAAAATTAATGGAACATTTTGGATATTGAAACGTATTTCATTTGACTATTTGCTTGTTAGAACAAGTTTTAAATGTTTATACGATCCTATACAGCTTTAAGTGGGTTAAATTTACATTTTGAGTAAGTATGTATTTCCATGTATTAATATTTTATTACTGGCTTCATTGCTCACTCAGAAAATATTTACACAAAGTTTCTGAGAAATGAAATGTTCCAACCATTAGGCTTCTCTTAAGAAAGAGTAAGCATGTGTATTTCAACTTTGAGTAAATTTATATATATATATATATATATATATATGTATGTATGTATGTTTTTCTTAGACTTTTTCAAAACAAATGGAAAAGGTGTGAGCAAATAAGTCAGCTTTCGTGTAGAAAGTCATTTTTGTAAAGCCATAAGAGAGTAAAAAGAAGAGAGCAAAAGAATGTCTTGTTGTAACTGCATCTTTAAGTGATCATTAGAGAAAACATTACATATACATTGCATTTTATAACATTTCATTTTTTAAATTATTTTGCCAAGTTATTCTAAGTGCTCCATTTTTTCCCCCATATGTTGTATCTTACTGCAATTTCAAACAGGACATGTTCTTACATACAGAGCCAAGTTTTAATCTGTGGTGGGCAATTTGTGTTGGAAATGGTATACAGCAAAACTTAACCAAGATTTCATTTCTGGGAACTAACTCTCCTTTTGGGCAAGAATGAGATAATAATTACTCATTATTCTTCATGATGGATGAATAATGTAAATTTAATCCACTTAGGAACCTAAAACGTATGTTACAAAATATTTAATGATACTTAACAGAACTATTTAAAGGGGAAATTTGTAAACATTTGAGGTATTTGGGTATTGTAGATAATCAAATATGAAAAAAACAAGCATAAGAATCTTCAAATTGTTTTTTTCATATGCTGATAAAATTTAATGAGAAACATGGGCATCTTAAAACTTCTAGTTTTCTGCTGGGTGTTAGAAATCTATCTATTTGCTTCTCATGTGTGGTGTTCTGTTAGATTCTTCAAGCAAAAAAGTGTAAGAAAGCTCTCAGCAATATAATCTTCATTAAATGGTGATGGGAAAGCTGAATATCCATATGCAGAAGAATGAAACTAGATTCTCACTGCATATAAAAATCAAATATCTCTCACTATATAAAAAATTCAAATAAAAATGGGTTACAGACTTAAATGTAAGACCTCAAACTATGTAACTACTACAAGAAAACATTGGGGAAACTCTAGGACATTGGAGTGGGCAAAGATTTCTTGAGTAATACCCCATAAGCACAAGCAACCAAAGCAAAAGTGGACAAATGGTATCACATCAAGTTAAAAAGTTTCTGCACAGCAAAGGATACAATCCACAAAATGAAGAGGCAGCCCACAGAATAGAAGAAAATATTTGTAAACTACTCATCTGACAAGATATTAATAACCAGAATATATAAGGAGCTCAAACAACTCCAGAGGAAAAAAAATAGAAATCTGATTAAAAATGAGCAAAAGATATGCATAGACATTTCTCAAAGGAAGACATACAAATGGCAAACAGGCATATGAAAATGTGCTCAACGTCAATGATCATCAGAGAAATGTAAATCAAAACTGCAATGAGGTATCATCTCACCCCAGTTAAAATGGCTTATATACAAAAGACAGGCAAATGCTGGCAAGAATGTGGAGAAAAGGGAACCCTGGTACACTGTTGGTGGGAATGTAAATTAGCACAACTAGTATGGAAAATAGTTTGGAGGGTCCTCAAAAAACTAAAACTATACCTACGATATGATTCAGCAATCCCACTTCTTGGTAGATACCCTAAAGAAAGACAATCAGTATGTTGAAGAGATATCTACTCTGTCATGTTCATTGCAGCACTGTTCACAACAACTAAGATTTGGAAGCAACCTAAGTGTCCATCAACAGATGAAACGGATAAACAAAATGTGGTACAGGTACACAATGGAGTACTATTCAGACTTACAAAAGAATGAAATTCTGTCATTTCTAACAACATGGGTGGAACTGGAGGTCATTATGTTACATGAAATAAGTCGCTCACAGAAAGACAAACTTCACATGTTCTCACTTTTCTGTGGGAGTTAAAAGTTAAAATATTTGAACTCATGGAGTTAGAGAGTAGAATAGTTGGTTACCAGAGACTGGGAAGGGTAGTGGAAGGGGAAGGGGAAGTGAGGATGGTTAATAGGTACAAAATAAAATTAGAATGAAAGAGATCTGTTATTTGAGAGCATTACAGGGTGACTACAGCCAATGATAACTTATTGTACATTTAAAAATGACTAAAACAGTATAATCAGATTGTTCGTAAAACAAAGAAAGGATAAATGCTTGAGGTGATAGACACCACATATACCCTGATGTGATTATTAAGCATTGTATGATTATATCATACTATCTCATGTATCCCATAAATATATACTCCTAATATATACCCACAAAAATTAAAAATAAAAATAGAATAATTTTCTTTTATTTGAACACAAGTTTTTGAAATTTAAAAATTCAGGTGTATTTCGATTCAGTGACATACCATCCTATCCTAGAATTATTTAGAGCATTAATGTTATTGTCTCAACCATATTAATGCCAATTAGATTTCTAAAGTATGCATGAGAACGGTTTGCCAAAGAATTGAGCCTTTGGTTCTAAGATGGCAGCTCTTCTTTTATTGTATGTTTTTCAAGGTGATGGTGGTAGAGGAATGGCAGCTTGAAGTACGTATGAGGGAAAACAATACCATAAATAATAAACAAACCCATGTTGTGATTGTTACAATTTTTAAAACTAACATGATTTTAGGTTTTTTTCTGTTTTTAATTAATACTCATTCCATTATTTTAAATCTTAAATAATTAGATTTTATAAGTATGGGACTTGATGATAAATGTCTTTAAATCTTTGACTTAATATTTGGCAACATATGGATTGTAGAATTGTGTGAAATTGTGGAATTAATAATTGTATTTGATATATTGGCATTGCTGTCTCCTCTTATTTTAAAGAAATAATAAGTTTAATTCAAATAAAATTGGAAGCAATTCCAACAGGATTTTTTTCCCCTGTCTATCTCAGAATCATGTTTTCCTTTTCATCCTAAAATTTATGAAATGAATATGCTTGAATTTATTTTGACATTGTGCCTTTTAATGAGTTAATCCTCACTGATAAAACAGAAGTTATTGATTGCACTTATTCTATTTATTTAAATCACATGTAATTAATTTTGTATTTCTTAATTTAATAAATAAAAAATCTTAGTGTAGCATGAATAATTTTTTCTTGTAATAAACATTAGTTTATAAAACTTCATTACGGGCATATAATCTGAGAAGTACCTACAAAAAATTGTATTTGAATGTAAATTTTTATTTGTTTCCAAACAGGAGAAAAGTCACATTTAAGAAATTCGAAATCTGCAAAGATTAGAGAGAAATGAAATAAAGTTGAAGTTGCTCTTTTCAGACACAAATGTTTTGAATGAAAAAATCTTGGGTTTGATTTCAACTGCATATTTTATGAAAACAGAAAATCTTGCCCTTTCAGCATACTTTTTTGAGAGAGTTTTTAATTCAATGTGTGACATGTACTCAGCTTCAATAGTTTAATTGATGTATCATGTTTTGTCGAGTATAGGGATTACTTGCATGATTTTATGTTAATGTAACTGTCTTCTGAAATGATTAAAAAAGATATTTCTTGGAGCATATTTTTAAAAATTATTATAGGATTTAATATATATTAGTATACTCACTCTCAAGCTATTCTAATAGAAAGGCTGCAAAAGTGGTGACAAATGTTTAAGTGTCTTAACTCAAGTTTCATAATGTAATTATTGCTTCGCAAAGTGAAAGATGGGTCTGGAATCTTGAAGCAAAAATTGCTGCACTTGATTGATCTTTAAAGACAATATTTCATTCCTTTTTGCACACATACTTTATGGTAGGATAGCATACTTGTTCTCTAGAGACTTAAAAACAATAGTATTTTGATGGAGTGTCAAAACACTTGCATAGAAAACAAAATATTCACATATCATCTGTTTCTTAATATTTGGTGTTTATATGAAACCACTATATGATTATTTGAAACTTTCATCTTATCTGAATATTTTCTTGTTGATGCAGGTTAAAATCTCTTATTAGATCCTAGTGGCTAGGTTAAATACAAATAAATTATTTTATTAGCATAAGTTTTATATTCTTTTCTTAATTGAGTCAGTTACCTCAAAGTATACGAAATCAATTTTTTTCTTAATGTCTCTGTCACTTGCTAATCATCCTTAAAGAAAAATAAAGAATACATTTTAAAAAATCTAAATAATTAAGATTCTGTATGTAAGATCTCTTAGGAATAAGAATAACCACTACAAATAATCAGTGATGCTTTTGTAAATCTGCTAATTAGATATAGAAGGTAAGAGACAAAAACGAGAACAGGTATATCAAAGAAATTGCCTCTCTATATATAATTCCTTGTGAAAAGGCAGAAATTGGCTTTTTTAAGCCAAAAAAAAAAGTCATAGAGTAAAAATATCAGAAATGATTTTTTGAGAGCTTATTTTATCGGGTGTTTTTCTTTATCAGGGAAGTATATGCAAAATGTTATATATGATAGCTTTTATGTATTTCAAAGAGCATTCTCTTGCTTTAGTATAGACTGTTAGCTGTCTTTGATGTATTCTTTTATGAAGGTTCTAGAGAACTTTAGAAACTGCTGTTTATCATTGCAGTCAGTAGGTTGTTTCATAAAATGACCCACAACTTATGAAACAAATAAAGGAGACACTGTTTTCTGTTTTTATTTGTAGTGAAGACTTTGAAGAGGAACATAAGACTTAAGTAGAATTAACCAACTAGAGATGAGTTGTGTTTGGGTCTCTCAAAGTCAGTGTATAAACTAAGGGAGTCCAACGGAAGTGCACTCACCATCAGTCATTACTAAGACAACGGTGATAGGATTGAACTCTTTTTCATGGTGTTGGTATGTTTAGCATCAACTAATTAATCATTTGAAGTCTCAAAGCTATGCTGAAATATGTTCCAGTGTCCTGAGCTGAACAGTTCAAGTCTTTGGGAGTAAGGAAAGGAAGATTTCCACTAAAGGGTAAGAAAATAGAAGAGAAAAAATGGGTTGCGGTTGTTGAGTTATTGTAACACTCATTTTCAAATTATAGCTCAGAGGCCAGTTTGCCCAAGAGGCAAGGGGCAAGGATGTTGGGTGGAGCCTTGAAGAGGGCACAACTATGGTTCAGACCTGCAAATTCTCTGTCTACTGGGACATCTGCTCTGAATATTTCAGTCATCTCAAAGCTAATGTGTCTATAGCTAACTCATTGTTCTCAAACTTGATCCTTTCTTCTGTATTTTAGTAAATGTCATGACTTCTACCCTTTACTGAAGGAACATAAGCTCAGTTCAGGAGTGTCATTTTTAGTTCCTCATTTTCTGCCCCTCCACATCTAATTTATCAGCAAGTCCTGTTGATTGACTCTACTTCCAAAGTAGGTCTATCCTGAGATTTTCACTATCTCTTCATTGCCATGGTTGTCACACACAAGTGACCTATTTTTTTGCCTAGATTAATGCAACAACTTTTTAACTAATCTCCCTGCTTTCACCCAGTCCCAAATTAAATCCACATTCCACCCTGCAAACAAAAATCATGATAAGCCTAAATTAGAGCACGTCACATTTTTGCTTCTCAATACACTTAGAACAAAGTGAAAGCTGTTTGTTTAGTCTACATATTTTCATTCCTGACTCTCTTTTCAAATTCATTTCCCACTTAGCTCACTGGACTGCAGTCTCACCAGCACTCTTTTGTATTCCTTAAGCACATAAAAAGTTCCCAGTTCCATGCCTTTGCACTTGTGTCTTGTGTCTATAGCTCTCTTTGCTCAGATATTCACATGACTAACTCTTGCGAAAAAGGCTATCCATGATCAATCTATAGTAGCACTCTCACATCAGTTGTAAAATATATATGTGTATTTTATTAAGACAAGGTCTAATTCTGTTACCCAGGCTGGAGTGCAGTGGTGTGATCTTGACTCAGTCCAGCCTTGACCTCCCCAGGCTCAGGTGATCCTCAGACCTCAGCTTCCTGAGTATCTGGGACTACAGGTGCATGCCATCCCTCTTGGCTAATTTTTGTAATTTTTGTAGAGACAGGGTTTCACCATATTGCACAGTCTGGACTCAAACTCCTGGGCTCAAGTTATCTACCCACTTTGGCTTCCCAAAATGCTAGGATTACAGGTGTGGGCCACTGCGCCCAACCAGATTATTTCATCATATTATTTTGCCCTGATTTATGTACTTATAGCACTTATCTTGTCTCTTTACTTACTTGTATGGTCTTTCTCCTTCATCTTAAATATAAATCCTTAAGAGCAGGGACTTGTCTGTGTATACTATATCCCCAAGGCTTAAGTAGTTCCTGGAATGTAGTTTAATGTAGTTGGTGCTCACCAAGTAATTGTAAGTGTTATAAAGTGTTGACTTTTACACTGTTGGTGGGACTGTAAACTAGTTCAACCATTGTGGAAAACAGTGTGGCAATTCCTCAAAGATCTAGAATTAGAAATACCATTTGACCCAGCCATCCCATTACTGGGGATATACCCAAAGGATTATAAATCATGCTGCTATAAAGACACATGCACATGTATGCTTATTGTGGCATTATTCATGATAGCAAATACTTGGAACCAACCCAAATGTCCATCAATGATAGACTGGGTTAAGAAAATGTGACACATATACAACATGGGATACTATGCAGCCATAAAAAAGGATGAGTTCATGTCCTTTGTAGGGACATGGATGCAGCTGGAAACCATCGTTCTCAGCAAACTATCGCAAGAACAGAAAACCAAACTCTGCATGTTTTCACTCATAGGTGGGAATTGAATAATGAGAACACTTGGACAGAGGAAGGGGAACATCACATACCGGGGACTGTCATGGGGTGGGGGGAGGGGGGAGGGGGGAGGGATAGCATTAGGAGATAAACCTAATGTAAATGACGAGTTAATGGGTGCAGCACACCAACATGTCACATGTATACCTGTATAACAAACCTGCACGTTGTGCACATGTACCCTAGAACTTAAAGTATAATTAAAAAAAATAAAAGTGTTGAGTGGTACTGGGTTGGGAGATAAAGAGAGAACCTGAAAATAAAAGATGGAAACATTTTATGGAATGTCTCAAGGGATTATTCTACAACCTTCTTTCTTACCTGATGTAAAACAGAAGCACTTCTTTTGAATAGCAATTAGATTTAATTGATCCAATTCTATGAAGTATTGAGTTTATCATTGTTTTATACCCTGCCTATATCCTCTTCAGTACCATGCAGATATAAACATGGATTCCTCCAGGTCAGGAATCCATAGAATTTGACAGATTTGTTTTTTTGGCCTCTCAAAGCTTAAAGTTTCTTAGAATATATCATTTGGATGATATCTTTTAGGAGAAACAATAAGGGCATAAAGTGCAACTGGAACCTTTGTCCTGAAAGCCACATGAGAAGCTTGTGCCTTTAGATTTGCCTTATTCTTAAATACTTTGTGGTTTATAGTGAGAAGAAAGCTCACAGTTGCTCATCAGGAAGCAACTTTTTATGCCCCTGAAAATCCTTTGTGTAGGTTAAAGCAGTCACTTTATGATGTGGGAATCATGCTTCCCCTGAAGCTGGAAGGTAATCCAGATTCCCATTATACCTGCATGAAGGTTCCCTTCCCTTTCTGTGGATTTATAACTAAAAAACGACTGTATTCTCTTCTGATAGTTCTACAAAGTGAGAAAAAGGAAAAAAGAGTTAGTATGCAATATAATCTAGGATAGTGTTAAGTTACTCATAAAATTGATCAATCTGCTTTCTAAGTAATATATAAAATTTATAAAAAACCTATCATATATTTTCCAGTTCAAATGTTTTATGGTTGAATATTGTTGACTGATTAGAATTCATAGGCCAGAGACTTAGATCAGCTGTGGCATTTGCTGTTGTGATTACTTAGCTATCTGATCTAGTTCTTGTATCCAAAATTAGGAAATTCTGAATGCTGTAAGTTTCATACTTTGCATTATTTACCACTTTTCGTTACTGAAATGTGGTTTTCTTAGTCACTAGGATGCATATTACCTAAAAATGCTGAGGGATAATAAAGGGACAGCAGTGAGAACAGCTAAAATTATAATTCTTGCTTTTTAACATATGGATACCAGATGCGTTCTTGATCTAGAGAGACTGTTTCATTAACTCACAGAAAATGAAGGTGAAGATAAACATGACTGGTCTGTTATTCTTTTATACTTTCTTGTTTTAAGTAATAAAAAACACAAAAATAAAGTTTCCCAGATGTAAACATTGGCAAAATACTAGTAAGAGGGGAAATAATCAACTTTGGGATAAATGTGAAATAGAACACATCAGGATAACTAGGGACTGTCCTTTGCAAGTTTAACTTAGGGTCTCCTCTTCAGATCCTTAAATCTTCCAAGGTAAAATGGCATTTAAATTGTGGCTTCGATAACCAATTTTGAGCACGGTGGTTACTTACAGGTTCATTGCATTAGGTTTTCAACAACCGTAGTTTGCTAGAACCGTAATCTGTGTGAGGCTTTATCTGAGTGTTAGATGACACCTAAACCACTAGTAGGAGAACTGTGGTATCTCAACCTTAAAGTCTCCATAAGAAACCACTGTACAGCTTTCTTAGTAACATGTTATAATGTACAGCTTCAGTGTCTGAAACATTTTTTCTTGATAGGTCATCTTTCCTTTTCTTTTGTTATGATCCATGTTAGAGATAAAAAAAAACACTGTATTTTGGAACTCCAAGGTTAAATTTCTCAAGACAATATTTTTTACATTAAACTACTCAGGAGACTCAAGTAGTAAGGAAAACATGTACAAACCATACAATTTAAGCCTGTGAAATTCTTGAAAACCAGCTGTTACTCTGCACAGTGGTCTACTTTATAGACCTTATATTTGATCATGTTGATTTTAATCTCAAAATCTCCAGATGATAAAAGTCCTGACCAGATGCAAAATCACTAGTTTCCTGGATTTCAAAATCTCTCTCTGCCTCAGATAAAAAAGTATTATAATGAGTTTCTTTGCCTGGACTTGTTCATAGAGTCTGTCTTCAACTATGTTTATTTGATTACTTTTCTAGGTTTTTTTGGTGAAGTATTATAGCAACAACTCTTAGATTTACACTTTCTATAAGAAACAGCAAAATATTATGGAACAAAAAGTCTACAATAGGTGCTCTATTAAGTTTGGGTATATGGTGTGAAAAAAATAGACTTGGTAAGAGAATCTTTAGCTGTCAGCAACACACCCTGGCAAACATATTAAGAATTTCTATACTAAATGGAAACTGGAGCGCTAGGCAAGAAATATAGACAGAAACAAATGTCAAATAGCTAAAGTGTCCAGTCTTCACAGACCTTATAAATAAGTGTGGGAGAGATACTATTACCAAAAAATTCCCAAAATATCATTTATAATTATAAGGTGAGACAGGTGCTTTTTTAAAAAAAAAAATAGAGTGCTGTTGCTGTGAACGAGAGTGACAATGTGGGAGTGGGGATGGGAAAAATGCTGATGTTTAAATTGAGAGGAAGCATGAGAAGAAGTCTTACAGTATGGCTGTTTTGAAAACCCTTTTATTATCGATATTGCTTTATACATCACTTGCACCTTTAGGAGATCTGACTGATTCCTAGGGAGATAGAGATGGGGATGAGGGAACTGTAGTAGCTAGGAAAATGTTCCAGGCAGAAGAATTCGTTCATATAAAGTCTTGATGGCCAAAAACACTAGTATATATTTGATGGGTCAAAAGGAACCCAGGGTGGCTGAGGCAGAGTGGATGAGGTGAAGGGTAAAAAGAAATGAGGTTTTGGAAGTGAAGAGTGATTTGGTCATGACAGACTTTGGAATCCATTTGAGGTGAAATTGGAAGTTTTGAAGAATTTTAACCAAGCCAATGGATTTTTATTATTTATATTTATTAAAGATTATTTTGACTGCTGTGTGGAGAATAGAGTAGAAAGAAATAGTGAAGGAGCCCACTGCTACTGCACATGAAAATGATGTATCATTAATGTGTTTTATCTGCGTGGGGGCAATGCAGGGAGAAGTGGTCAAATATAAGATATAAATGAAAGTATATATGCCAGGACCGGTTGATAGATTATGTACCAGTGTTAATAGTTAACCTTCAGTTCTTGAATGGGGAACTTTTACTTATGTATGTGGTATTTATACTTTATTCTAGATGTGTTTGACTACAAATGGCAGAAATTTAATTAAAATGCAATTTTAAAAATAATTTACTGATAAATCATATTGTCTCATATGATTGGGAAATCTAAGGATGGGTTAGGACTTTAGGAAAAGCTGTATCCAAGCCTATAGATTACTTCCAAACTTAGTATTAATTTCTTATCTCTGTTTCTTTTAAGAAAAATGTACTGCTATCCTTTTTTCAAGTGTCAGTCCACAAGATCTCAGGCAGCCCTAGGTTAAAAACATCAGAGGAATGAGAGATATTTCCTCACCCAGACATAGTCTCTGAGAAGAACTCTGATAAGTTCTTCTTGGGTGTCAATTGTGCAATAGTGATTAAACATTATGTCTAAGGCTTGGTGCATATGCCTACCTCTAAGAGGGGCAGCCACTGTTGTCCTAACAGGGGTTTGGGGAAAACTTATTGTGTATATTCAAACAAACTAACTAAGCTATGGAAATCCACTGCAACTATATAGAATAACTTGTGAGAAAGACAAAAATATTGTCTGATATGCAGGAGGTGCCCTTAGCTAGACCTCAGTGTTCTTCTGTTGAACATAAACAATTTGGCAAAATATTAACATCAGACAAGGCAGTGGTGTGACTGGAATGAACAGAGAAAAAACAATACCATGGTGTAGTAATATCTGAACACAAAGCATGCGCATTGTCGAAGCCACAGAAATTACTCCAAAGCCGTCTATCCAGGCTAAAATGAGTAGCTTCTGCTTCTTTTTCAATTACAGTGTTTGTCTGGTTCTAGTTTATTTTTATCTATTTATTTAGTTTTTGATTTTTAATTTTCATGGGTACATAGTAGGTACATACATTTATGGGATACATGAGATGTTTTGATACAGGCATGTAATGTGAAATGAGCACATCATGGAGAATGGGGTATATCCATCTCCTCAAGCATTTATCCTTTGAGTTACAGAAAACCTAAATACATTCTTTTAAAAAATGTACAATTAAGTTATTATTGACTACAGTTACCATGTTGCACTATCAAATAGTAGGTCTTATTCATTCTAACTCTTTTTTGTTTGCATTAACCATCCTTTCCCCTTCCCCACCACACCCTGCTACCCTTCCCAGCCTCTGGTAACCATCATTCTACTCTATGTCCATGAGTTCAATTGTTCTGATTTTTAGATCCCAGAAATAAGTGAGAACATGCAATATTTGTCTTTCTGTCCCTGGCTTATTTCATGTAACATAATGATGTCTAATTCCATACAAGTTGTTGCAGATGACAAGATCTCATTCTTTCTTTATGGCTGAATAGTACTCCATTGTGTATATGTACTATATTTTCTTTATCCATTCATCTGTTGATGGACACTTAGGTTGCTTCCAAATCTTAGTTATTGTAAAGAGTGCTGCAACAAACACAGGAGTGCAGATATCTCTTCAAAATACTGATGTGTTTATTTTTGGGTATACACCCAGCAGTGGGTTTGCTGGATCATATGGTAGCTCTATTTTTAGTTTTTTGAGGAACCTGCAAATTGTTCTCCGTAGTGGTTATACTAATTTACATTTCTGCCAACAGTGTGTGAGGATTCCCTTCTCTTCACATCCTTGCCAGTATTTGTTCATTTGGTATTGCCTGTCTTTTGGATATAAGCCATTTTAACTGGCATGAAATGATATCTCACTGTAGTTTTGATTTACATTTATCTGATAATCAATGATGGTGAGTACCTTTTCATATACCTATTTGCCATCTGTATGTCTTCTTTTGAGAAATGTCTATCCAAATCATTTGTGCATTTTTTGATCAGATGGTTTTATTTTTTTCCCTTTGGAGTTGTTTGAGTTCCTTATATATTTTGGTCATTAGTCTCTTGCCAGATGGGTAGTTTGGAATAAGCAAATATTTCCTCCCATTCTGTGGGTTGTCTCTTCACTTTGTTGATTGTTTCTTTTGCTGTGCCGAAGTTTTTTTAACCTGATGTGATCCCATTTGTCCATTTTTGCTTTGGTTGCCTATGCTTTTGAGATATTACTCAAAAATGTTTTGCCCAGACCAATGTCCTAGAGATTTTCCCAAATGTTTTTGGATTGTAGTTTTATATTCTGAGGACTTAGATTTAAGTCTTAATAATCCACTTTTATTTGACTTTTGTATGTAGTGACAGACAGGGGTCTAGTTTCATTTGTCTGCATTTGAATATCCAGTTTTCCCAGCACCATTTGTTGAAGAGATGATCTTTATCCCAATGTATGTTCTTGGCACTTTTGTTGAAAATGAGTTCACTATAGGTGTGCAGATTTGTTTGTGAATACTCTATTTTTTTCTCTTGGTCTACGTGTCTGTTTTTATGCCAATATCATCCTGTTTTGGTTACTATAGCTCTGTAGTATAATTTGAAGTCAGGTTATGAGATTCCTCCAGTTTTGTGCTTTTTGCTCAAGATAGCTTTGGCTATTCTGGGTCTTTTGTTGGTACATGTAAATTTTAGTATTGTTTTCTATTTCTGTGAATAATGTCATTCGTATTTTGATAGGAATTGCTTTGAATCTGTAGATTGCTTTGGGGAGTGTGGAAATTTTAACAATATTGATTTTTGCAATCCATAAACATGGAATACTTTCCCATTTTTTGTTGTCCATTTCAATTTCTTTCATCAATGTTTTCAAATTTCCATTATAGAGGTTTTTCTCTTTTTTGGTTAAGTTAATTCCTAGGTGTTCAGTTTTATGTGTGACTACAGTAAATGAGATTGCTTTCTTGATTTCTTCTTCAGATTTCTTACTGTTGGCATATAGAAATGGTACTGATTTCTGTATGTTGATTTTGTATCCTGCAAATTTTCTCAATTTATCAGTTCTAATAGTTTTTAGATAGTCTTTAGGTTTTTCCAAATATAAGATCTTATAAGTAAACAAAGATAATTTGACTTCTTTCTTTCCCTTTGAAGTCCCTTTATTTATTTCTCTTGTCTGGCTGCTCTAGCTGAGACTTTCAGTACTATGTTGAATAACAGCAGTGAAAGTGGGCATCCTTGTCATGTTCCAGATTTTAGAGGAAAGGGTTTCAGTTTTTCCCCATTCAGTATGACATTAGCTCTGGGTCTGTCATACACGGTTTTTATTATGTTCCTTCTATTTCCAGTTTTTTGAGAATTTTTATCATGAAGGGATGTTGAATTTCATTAATTCTTTTTCAACAGCAGTTGAATGATCATATGGTTTTTACCCTTTGTTTGGTTGATATGATGTATTACATTAATTGATTTGCCTATATTGAACCATCCTTGCATCCCAGGAATAAATCCTACTTGGTCATGATGAATGATCTTTCCATTATATTATTGAATTTGATATGTTGGTATTTTTGAGGATTTCTGCATCAATATTCATCAGAGAGATTGGCTTGTAGTTTTCTTATTTGATGTGTCTTTGTCTGGCTTTGGTATCCGAGTAATACTGGCCTCATAGAATGAGTTTGGAAGTATTCCCTCCAGAATTGGTTGAGTAGTACTGTTATTAATTTTTCTTTACATATTTGGTAAAATTCTGTAGTAAAGCCATCATGATGGCTTTTCTTTACTGGGAGGCTTTGATCTTGTTACTTGCTATTGGTGTGTTCAGGTTTTGGATTTCTTCCTGGTTCAATCTTGGTAGGTTGTATGTATCTAGACATTTTTCAGTTTCTTCTAGATTTTCCAATTTGTTGGCATATAGTTGCTCACAATAGCCACTGATGATCCTTTTGATTTCTACAGTACCTGTTGTAATGTCTCTTTTTTCATTTCTGATTTTACTTATTTGGATATTCTCTCTTTTTTCTTAGCTGGTTGACTAAAGGTGTGTCAATTTTGTTTAACTTTTCAAACAAATCAACCTTTTGTTTCATTGATCTTTTGTATTTTTAATTTTAATTTTATTTATTTCTGCTCTAATCTTTATTATTTCATTTTTCTACTAATTTTGGGCTTGGTTTGCTCTAGCTTTCTAGTTATTTAATATGCATTGTTAAGTTGTTTATTTGAAGTTTTCTGTCTTTTTTGTTGTAGGCACTTACAGCCTAGTACTGCCTCTTAGTACTGCTTTTGCTGTATCCCATAGATTTTGATATATTGTGTTTCCATTATCATTTGTTTCAAGAAAATTTTTAATTTCCTTTTTAATTTCTTCATTGACTGACTAGTCATCAAAAGTGTATTGTTTAATTTTCTTGTATTTGTATAGTTTCCAAAATTCCTCTTGTTATTAATTTCTGGTTTTATTCCATTGTGGTCAGAGTAGAGGCCTGATATTATTTCAATTTTTTGAATGTTTTAAGACTTGTTTTGTGACATAATATATGGTGTATCCTTGAGAATGATCCATGTGCTGAGGAAAAGACTGTGTATTCTGCAGCTCTTGAATGAAATATTCTGTAAATATCCATTAGATTTATTTGCTCTATAATGCAGATTAAACCTGATCTTTTTTATTTCTTATATTCTTTCTGGATGATCGGTCCAATGCTTAAAGTCAGGTGTTGAAGTCTCCAGCTATTATTATATCAGGGCCTATTGCTCTCTTTAGCTCTAATAATATTTCCTTTACTGATGCTCCAGTGTTGGGTGCGTACGTATTGATGATTGCTATATACTCTTGCTGAATTGAGCTCTTTGTCATTATATAGTGACCATCATTGCCTCTTTTTATAAGTTTTGTATTGAGATCTATTTTGTCTGGTATAGTGACTCCTGCTCTTTTATGGTTTCCATTGGCATGAAATATCTTTTTCTATCCTTTTGTTTTCAGTCTATCTGTGTCTTTATCTGTGAAGTGTGTTTCTTGTAGGCAACAGATCAGTGGGTCTTGTTTTTTTCATACATTCAGCCACTCTATGTTTATGATTGTAGAGTTTATTCCATTTACATTTAATGTTATTATTGATAAGGACTTACTCCTGCCATTTTATTATTTGTTTTCTGGTTGTTTTGTGGCCTTCTGTTCTTTCTTTTATTTCTGTCTGCCTCTAGTAAAGATGATGTTCTCTGATGATATAATTTAGTTTCTTGCTTTTTATTTTTTGTGTATCCATTTTATGTTTACTGGTTAGAGGTTACCATGCGGCTTGCAAACACTATCTTGTGATCCATTATTTTAACTTGATAATAACACTATTTGCATAAACAAACAAATCAAATGCAAACTAATAAAAACTTACCTCAACTTCATCCCTCTGTTTTTTTAACATTTTGTTGTTTTTGCTGAAATATTCTTGCACTGACTGTATCTTGAAAAGTTGTAGTTGTCATTTTTGATTGGTTCATTATTTAGTCTTTCTACTTAGGAAAAGGGTAGTTTACATATCACAGTTGCAGCGTTATAATATTCTGTTTTTTTTGTGTGTGTACTTACTATTACCAGTAAGTTTTGTACTTTTAGGTGATTATTTATTACTCATTAATGTAATTTTCTTTGTGATTGAAGCATTTCCTTTAGTCTTTCTTATAGGACAGGTCTGATATTGATGAAATCCCTCAGTTTTTCTTGTCTGGGAAAGTCTTTATTTCTCCTTCATGTTTGAAGGATATTTTTGCCAGATATACTATATTAGGGTAAAAGTTATTTTCCTTCGATCTTTAAATATGTCATACCACTCTCCTGGCCTGTAAAGTTTCCACTACAAAGTCTACTGTCAGATGTATTAGAGCTACATTTTATGTTATTTATTTCTTTTCTCTTGCTGCTTTTAGAATTCTTTCTTTATCCTTGTCCTTTGGGAATTTGATTATTAAATGCTTTGAGGTAATCACTTTGAGTTAAACTGGCTTGGTGTCCTATAACCTTCTAGCACTTGCAGATTAATATCTTTCTCTAGGTTTGGGAAGTTGTCAGTTATTATCCCTTTGAATAAACACTCTACCCGTATCTTTTTCTCTACCTCCTCTTTAAGGCCAATAACTCCTAGATTCGCCCTGTGGATGCTATTTTGTAGATCTTGTGGGTGTGCGTCATTTTTTTTTTCTCTTCTGACTGTGTATTTTGAAATAGCTTGTCTCCAAGCTCATAAATTCTCTCTTTTTCTTAATCCATTCTATTAAAGGACTCTGATGCATTCTTCAGTGTGCCTATTCCATTTTTCAGCTCCAGAATTTCTACTTGATTCTTTTTAATTATTTCAATCTCTTTTCCTTAAATGTATTATTCGATAGCACTCAAATTCCTTCTCTGTGTTTTCTTGAATTTCTTTGCATTTTCTCAACACAGCTATTTTGAATTCTCTGTCTGAAAGGGCACATAACTCTGTTTCTCCAAGATTGATCCCTGGGGCCTTGTGTAGTTCATTTGGTGAGGCCATGTTTTCCTTGATGGTGTTGATGCTAGTAGATGTTCTTTAGTATCTGGGCATTGAAGAGTTAGGTATTTACTGTAGTATTCACTCTCTGGGCTTATTTATTGCTGTCCTTTTTGGGAAGGTCTTCCAGATATTTGAAAGCACTTGGGTATTATGAGCTAACTTTTTTCTGGTTTAGGTGGTACTGCAAACACAATAACACTTTGGTTCTTGCAGACTCCTAGAGGTACCACCTTGATGGTCTTGGGCAAGATCCAGGAGAATTCTCTGAATTACCAGGCAGAGACTTTTGTTCTCATCTCTTATTTTCTCCCAAACATACAAAATCTCTGTCTCTGTTCTGAGCCTCTAAAGGTGGAGGATGAGTGTCACATATACCCCTTGACCACCACCACTACAACTGCACTGGGATAGACTGAAGCCAGGACACTGCTGGGTCTCACCCAAGGCCTGCTGTAATCACTCCCTGGTTAATGCCTATGTTTACTCAAAGCCCTGGGCTCTACAATCAGCAGGTAGCAAAGCCAACCAGTTGCGTGTCCTTCCCTTCTCAGTGGCATGATTCCCCAGGCCCTGAGTGGGCTCAGAGTGCCACTTGGGAGTCTGGTACTACAGTTAAAAACCTTAGAAGTGTGCCTGGTATTCTATTATACTGTGGCTGAGCTGGCACTGAAGCCAGAAGATGCAGTCCTTCCCACTCTTCCCACCCCTTTCAAATGCAGAGAAGACTTACCCCACAGCTGCTACCTTGCCTTGAGAGTACTGCCAGACTATCACAAATGTTCTCTCAAGGCCCAAGGTCTTTTAAGTCAGCTTGTTGTGAGTACTGCCTGGCCTGGGACTCATCTTTCAGGGCAGCTCCTCTCTCTGGCCCAGGGTAGGTACAGAAACACCACCCAATGTCAAGTTCTGGAATCAGGGACCCCAAGAGCCCACTTGGTGCTCTATACTCCAGTGGGATTGTTGATACCTAAGGTACAAAACTAATCTCCTTTTCTTTCCTTCTGCTTTTCTTAAGCAGAAGGAGTTTTGCCTTGTAGCCACCACAGCTGACAATGTGCTGAGTGTCACCTGAAGCCAGCAAGTCTCAGAGGTTCACCAATGCCCAGGATGCAGTACCTGGTTATCATTGCTGGTATTCAGGGACCAAGGGCTCTTCAGTTAGCAGGTGATGAATTATGGAAGCACTGAGTCCTTTGCTTTAAAGCAATGGGTTCCTTTCTGACACATGCCTAAAGTGTCATCTGGGACCTACGGCCTGCAAAGGGGCCTTATGACTCTAACTGTTGCCCTATCCTGTTGTGGCTGAGCTGGTATCCAAAGCAAAGTTCTTCTCACTCTTCCCTCTCCTCTCCTCAAGTGGAGGGAAGAGGTCTCTTTTGGAGTCATGAACTGTGCAGCCTGGGGCTAGGGAGGGTTGATGCCAGCTCTCCTTTAGCCTCCCCAGCTAGTGTACTTTTCTTGCCTTCTCAGTTCACTGTCTCTGGGTTTAGTTAAGCAGTAGGACTTGCTGAAGAGTTCTGGTCCATATAGTCTAGATTACCTTTCAAGTTTACTTAGAGACCTAAAGCCTTTTGGCCCTGAGTAGTGACATTTGTGAGCACTCAAGTTCGGACCACTGAGATTGGCAATTCACCCTGGCTAGGACTGATTTAAATGCGCCCCCCATGGGCTTGCATCAGTTGAGTTTGGTCTGATCTTCCTTCAGTGATTTGTAATTCGTGTGCTCTCCATTCCGCAGCACCCAGAGAGGCTCTCTGCAACATGTCACCACTGTGAGAAGTGGTGTTGGTGATTCAATACTGTTTTTTTCTATCTCTTCAGTGCATTTTTTCAGCAATCTGAAGTTTAAACCAGGTACTATGAGTGTTCACCTGATTTTTGGTTCTTATAAAGGAGTTTTTTGTTTTTTGGTTTTTTTTTTCTGTGTAAATAACTGTTAATTTGATGTCCTTGTAGAGGGAAGGATGAGGAGTGGGGCTTTTTATTCCACCATCTTGCTCCACATCCCCTTCTGGGTCCAGTTTATTAACATACTCAATCATACAATTACTTTTACTTTCTGACAGCATCTAATCCAGAGCCATCCTCCACTTTAAATCCTCACTTTTCAAGTCTCAGATGTATCATCTCTTCTGCCCAAGGTAAAAGAATCTTTCACATTTATATAAGCAAGTTTATTTCCTTTAAAAACTTGTCTCAGTATCTAGGCTTTTTGTTTATTTATTACCTTGTTTATGGTCTGTTTTCCTCTACAATGTGAGTTCCATGTGAGAACAAATCTGTTCTAGCATGTGCATATCTCTATCACCAGTGCCTGATATGGGGACTGAGATTTAGTAGCTGCTCAAGTGTTATAGAATTTGTGAATGAAAGGGTAAATAAAATAAATTTGGTAGCTGACTTGAATTAAACACAGAATTGTAGTATTTTGAGAAATGTGTTGGAAATCTCAAGAAAGATCGGTGCGGTTCCAAGATGAGTGAATAGGAACATATCCAGGCTACAGCTCCCAGCGTGAGTGACACGGAAGATGGGTGATTTCTGCATTTCCAACTGAGGTACGGGATTCATCTCATTGGAGTGTGTCAGACAGTTGGTGCAGCCCACTGAGTGAGAACCAAAGCAGGGCGAGGCATTGCCTCTCCCAGAAAGCGCAAGGAGTAAGGGAATTCCCTTTCCTAGCCAAGTGAAACTGTGACACACGGCACCTGGAAAATCAGGTCACTCCCACCCTAATACTGTGCTTTTCCAAGGGTCTTAGCAAATGGCACACCAGGAGATTATATTCTGTGCCTGGCTCGGAGGGTCCCACACCCATGGGGCCTCCCTCATTGCTAGCACAGCAGTCTGAGATCAAATTGCAAGGCGGCAGCGAGACTGGGGGAGGGGCATCCGCCATTGCTGAGGCTTGAGTAGGTAAACAAAGCAGCCAGGAAGCTTGAACTGTGTGGAGCCCACCACAGCTCAAGGAGGTCTCCCTGGCTCTGTAGACTCCACCTCTAGGGACAGGGCATAGCCAAACAAAAGATAGCAGAAACCTCTGCAGATTTAAATGTCCCTGTCTGATGACTCTGCAGGCAGAAGTGGTTCTCTCAGCACAGAGTTTGAGACCTGAGAATGGACAGCCTCCCCATGTGGGTCCCTGACCCCCAAGCAGTCTAACTGGGAGGCACCCTCCCGTAGGGTCAGACTGACACCTCACACAGCTGGGTACCCCTTTGAGATGAAACTTCCAGAGGAACAATCAGGCAGCAACATTTGCTGTTCAGCAATATCCACTCTTCTGCAGCCTCCACTGCTGATACCCAGACAAACAGGGTCTGGAGTGGACCTCCAGCAAACTCCAACAGACCTGCAGCTGAGGGTCCTGACTGTTAGAAGGAAAACTAACAAACAGAAAGGACATCAACACCAAAACCCCATCTGTACATCACCATCATCAAAGACCAAAGGTAGATAAAACCACAAAGATGGGGAAAAAACAGAGCAGAAAAGCTGAAAATTCTAAAAATCAGAGCACCTCTCCCTCTCCAAAGGAACACAGCTGCTTGCCAGCAACAGAAGAAAGCTGGATGGATAATTTGATGAGTTGAGAGAAGAAGGCTCCAACAATCAAACTTCTCTGAGCTAAAGGAGAAAGTTTGAACCCATCGCAAATAAGCTAAAAACCTTGAAAAAGGATTTGATGAATGGCTGAAAGGAATAACCAATGTAGAGAAGTCCTTAAATGACCTGACAGAGCTGAAAACCATGGCACGAGAACTACGTGACAAATGCACAAGTTTCAGTAACCAACTCGATCAACTAGAAGAAAGGGTATTTAGTGATTGAAGATCAAATGAATGAAATGAAGTGAGAAGAGAAGTTTAGAAAAAAAGAGTAAAAAGAAGTGAACTAAGCCTCGAAGAAATATGGGACTATGTGAAAAGACCAAATCTACATCTCATTGGTGTACCTGAAAGTGACGGAGAGAATGGAACCAAGTTGGAAAACACTCTTCAGGATATTATCCAGGAAAACTTCCCCAACCCAGCATTCAAATTCAGGAAATATAGAGTGCCACAAAGATACTCCTTGAGAAGAGCAACTCCAAGACACATAAGTGTCAGATTCACCAAAGTTGAAATGCAGGAAAAAATGTTAAGGGCAGCCAGAGAGAAAGGTCGGGTTACTCACAAAGGGAAGCCCATCAGACTAACAGTGCATCTCTCAGCAGAAACCCTACAAGCCAGAACAGAGTAGGGGCCAATATTCAACATTCTTAAAGAAAATAATTTTTAACCAGAATTTCATATCCAGCCAAACTAAGCTGCATAAGTGAAGGAGAAATAAAATCCTTTACAGATAAGCAAATGGTGAGAGATTTTGTAACCACCAGGCCTGCCCTACAAGAGCTTCTAAAGGAAGCACTAAACATGGAAAGGAACAACTGGTACCAGCCACTGCAAAAACATGCCAAAATGTAAAGACCATCAATGCTAGGAAGAAACTGCATCAACTAATGAGCAAAATAACTAGCTAACATCATAATGACAGGATCAAATTCACACACATTAATATTAACCTTAAATGTAAATGAGCTAACTGCTCCAATTAAAAGTCATAGACTGACAAATTGGATAAAGAATCAAGACCCATCAGTGTGCTGTATTCAGGAGACCCATCTCATGTGCAGAGACACATATAGGCTCAAAATAAAGGGATGGAGGAAGATCTACCAAGCAAATGGAAAACAAAAAAAGACGGGTGTTGCAATCCTAGTCTCTGATAAAAGACTTTAAACCAACAAAGATCAAAAGAGACAAAGAAGGCCATTACATAATGGTAAAGGGATCAATTCAACAAGAGTTAACTATCCTAAATATATATGCACCCAATACAGGAGCACCCAGATTCATAAAGCAAGTCTTTAGAGACCTACAAAGAGACTTAGACTCCCATACAATAATAATGGGAGACTTTAACACCCCACTATCAATATTAGACAGATCAATGAGACAGAAGATTAACAAGGCTATCCAGGAATCGAAGTCAACTCTGCACCAAGAGGACCTAATAGACATCTACAGAACTCTCCACCCCAAATCAACAGAATATACATTCTTCTCAGCACCATATCACACTTATTCCAAAATTGACCACATAGTTGGAAGTAAAGCACTCCTCAGCAAATGCAAAAGAACATAAATTATAACAAACTGTATCTCAGACCACAGTGCAATCAAACTGGAACTCAAGATTAAGAAATTCACTCAAAACCACTCAACTACATGGAAACTGAACAACCTGCTCCTGAGTGACTACTGGGTACATAATGAAATAAAGGCAGAAATAAAGATATTCCTTGAAACCAATGAGAACAAAGATACAACATACCAGAATCTCTGGGACACATTTAAAGCAGTGTGTAGAGGGAAATTTATAGCACTAAACGCCCACAAGAGAAAGCAGGAAATATCTTAAATTGACACCCTAACACCACAATTAAAACAACTAGAGAAGCAAGAGCAAACACATTCAAAAGCTAGCAGAAGGCAAGAAATAACTAAGATCACAGCAGAACTGAAGGAGATAGAGACACAAAAAACCCTTCAAAAAATCAATGAATCCAGGAGGTGGTTTTTTGAAAAGATCAACAAAATTGATAGACCACTAGCAAGACTAATAAAGAAGAAAAAAGAGAAGAATCAAATAGATGCAATAAAAAATGATAAAGGGCATATCACCACCGACCCCACAGAAATAAAAACTACCTTCAGAGAATACAATAAATACCTCTATGCAAATAAACTAGAAATCCCAGAAGAAATGGATAAATTCCTGGACAAATACACCCTCCCAAGACTAAACCAGGAAGAAGTTGCATCCCTGAATAGACCAATAACACGTTCTGAAATTGAGGCAATAGTTAATAGCCTACCAACCAAGAAAAGTCCAGGACCAGACAGATTCACAGCCAAATTCTACCAGAGGTACAAGGAGGAGCTGGTACCATTCCTTCTGAAACTGTTCCAATCAATAGAAAAAGAGGGAATCCTCCCTAACTCATTTTACAAGGCCAACATCATCCTGATACTATAGCCTGGCAGAGACACACACAAAAAGAGAATTTTAGTTCAATACCCCTGATGAACATCAGTGCAAAAATCCTCAGTAAAATACTGGCAAACCGAACCTAGCAGCACATCAAAAAGCTTACCCACCATAATCAAGTGGGCTTCATCCCTGGGATGCAAGGCTGGTTCAACATACACGAATCAATAAACATGATCCAGCATATAAACAGAACCAAAGACCAAAACCACATGACTATCTTAATAGATGCAGAAAAGTCCTTTGACAAAATTCAACAGCCCTTCATACTAAAAACTCTCAATAAATTTAATATTGATGGAACATATCTAAATAGAATAAGAGCTATTTATGACAAACCCATAACCAATATTATACTGAATGGGCAAAAACTGGAAGCATTCCCATTGAAAACTGGCACAAGACAGGGATGTCCTCTCTTAGCACTCCTATTCAACATAGTGTTGGAAGTTCAGGCCAGGGCAATCAGGCAAGAGAAAGAAATGAAGGATATTCAATTAGGAAAAGAGGAAGTCAAATTGTCTCTGTTTGCAGATGATGTGATTGTATATTTAGAAAGCCCTATCATCTCAGCCCAAAATCTCCTTAAGCTGATAAGCAACTTCAGTAAAGTCTAAGGATGGAAAATCAATGTGCAAATATCACAAGCATTCTTATACACCAAAAACAAACAGAGAGCCAAATCATGAGTGAACTCCCATTCACAATTGCTTCAAAGAGAATAAAATACCTAGGAATTCAACTTACAAGGGATTTGCAGTACTTCTTCAAGGAGAACTACAAACCACTGCTCAATGAAATAAAAGAGGACACAAACAAATGGAAGAACATACCATGCTCATGGATAGGGAGAATCAATATCGTGAAAATGGCCATACTGCCCAAAGTAATTTATAGATTCAATGCCATCCCCATTAAGCTACCAACGAGTTTCTTCACAGAATTGGAAAAAACTACTTTAAAGTTCATATGGAACCAAAAAAGAGCCTGCATTGCCAAGACAATTCTAAGCAAAAAGAACAAAGCTGGAGATATCACACTACCTGACTTCAAACTATACTACAAGGCTACAGTAACTAAAATAGTAGGGTACTGGTACCAAAACAGAGATGTAGACCAATGGAACAGAACAGAGCCCTCAGTAATAATACCACACATCTACAACCATCTGATCTTAGACAAACCTGACAAAAACAAGAAATGGGGAAAAGATTCCCTATTTAATAAATGGTGCTGGGAAAACTAGCTAGTCATATGTAGAAAGCTGAAATTGGATTGCTTCCTTACACCTTACACAAAAATTAATTCAAGATGGATCAAAGACTTAAATGTTAGACCTAAAACCATAAAACTCTAGAAGAAAACCTAGGCAATACCATTCTGGACATAGGCATGGGCAAGGACTTCATGTCTGAAACACCAAAAGCAATGGCAACAAAAGCCAAAATTGACAAATGGAATCTAATTAAACTAAAGAGCTTCTGCACAGACAAAGAGACTACCATCAGAGTGAACAGGCAACCTACAGAATGGGAGAAAATTTTTGCAATCTACTCATCTGACAAAGGGCTAATATCCAGAACCTACGAAGAACTGAAACAAATTTACAATAAAAAACCAAACAACCCCATCAAAAAGTGGGCAAAGGATATGAACAGACAGTTCTCAAGAGAAGACATTTATGCAGCCAACAGGCACATGAAGAAATACCCATCATCACTGGCCATCAGAGAAATGCAAATCAAAACCACAATGAGATACCATCTCACACCAGTTAGAATGGCAATCATTAAAAAGTCAGGAAACAACAGGTGCTGGAGGGGATGTGGAGAAATACACTGTTGGTGGGAGTGTAAACTAGTTCAACTATTGTGGAAGACAGTGTGACGATTGCTCAAGGATCTAGAACTAGAAATACTATTTGATCCAGTCATCCCATTACTGGGTATATACCCAAAGTATTATAAATCATGCTACTATAAAGACACATGCACACATATGTTTATTCAGGCACTATTCACAATAGCAAAGACTTGGAACCAACCCAGATATCCATCAATGACAAACTGGATTAAGAAAATGTGGCACATATATACCATGGAATACTATGCAGCCATAAAACAGGATGAGTTCATGTCCTTTGTAGGAACATGGATGCAGCTGGAAACCATCATTTTCAGCAAACTGGTGCAAGAACAGAAAACCAAATGCCACATGTTCTCACTTACAGGTGGGAATTGAATAATGAGAACACTTGGACAGAGGAAGGGGAACATCACACACTGGGTGGGGGGAGGGGGAGGCATAGCATTAGGAGGTATACCTAATGTAAATGACAAGTTAATGGGTGCAGCACACCATCATGGCACATGTATACATATGTAACAAACCTGTACGTTGTGCACATGTACCCTAGAACTTAAAGTATAATTAAAAAAAAAGAAAAGAAATCTCAACAAATGTACAAAAAATGAGAGAGGCAGGAATCGAGTGTTCCCTCATGCTGAGTGACTAGAAGAGGCATAAAGAGCTGGTTGCATTTAAGTAGGGCCTTGAAGGATAGTTAGAATTTAATAAGTGGAGATATGGGATGAAGGAAGGAATATTATATAATTTTCATGTCTTGGGAATGGTGATGAGTCCATTTTGGTGGGAGCATAGACTTCCCAAGTAGAATTGAGGAAATAGGACTTAGAAGGTAAGTTGATGTCAGACTGAGTGCTTTGAAAGGGACACTAAGACAAGGTTCTGTGCTGCAAGCTAAGTACAATTGTTGACTTAATCAGAGTTGTTTCTTTAGGTGACTACTATGAAAGTAGTATGTACAATGGTTTGTAGAGGGAAGAAGTTGTGAGGTAAATGAGTTAGAGATTACTGCCTGGAACAATACAGATGAAAGCTGGGAGAACCTGAACTAGGGTATTGGAGTTAGAATTGAAAGAAGATGGTGAATGCAAATGATAATTTAGCAAAAAATTGAACACAGAGAATATTCAATATGATATATAGAATTTTACTAGGTGCTTATTTTTTACTTTAATCATTGCTTGTCTATAAAATTTATGGCTGGTACAATTAACTCTTTTATTGAGAAAGTCTGTGAGGTGGAAAATTACTTCAGCTGGAAAGAGAGCAAGGACACTGACCAATTCTCAAATTTCAGAGAAAGAGAAACCTGAAATCAACAGAGTGCAGAGAAATATAGTAACATCACCAATTGCAGAGAAATATCTTTAGACATGGAGGGCAAACAAACCAGATACACTTAACAATGGATCAGAGTTGGGGACTTATACTAGGACAGAATGCCACACTGATCATACAGCCAAGATCAATGGTTGATTATAATATTCCAACTCTATAATATTCCAACTCTCCTCTTGTGGAGGCAATAATCTGTGAAGAATGCTTTAAAGATCCATTTTGGTCTTTTTCAGATTTGAGACAAATAGTAGTAATAGTGTTGAAATAGAATCAATAATGATATATTACTACTATCCTTGCATATTATAATGTTACATAGTTATTTCAGTTAATCAATTATTGAGCAGATTCTAGCTCAATTTTGGAGACAGGCTACACATAGCCTTTAATTTATAAATTATCGTTTTCACAAAACCTTTCATTTATTCAAGTAATTATTTATGTGCCTAATTTTGTAATGAATAGATATTGCTACAATAAACTATTCTGGTAGAATAAACATTGCATTATACATTTAAAATTTAATGTACTATTATGTCTGTAATAACGAGATAGTGTTGAAATATGTCAAAACTCTAATTGTATTAATGTTAACTCTTTTGAATCTTTGATTTGGCTAGGATCTTAAAATTTTATTCTGATTAGTATTTGCTATTCACATCCAGTATTTAAGTTTCTTTATCAACTATGCATACATTTTAATCAGCTCTTGTTCAATGTTAGAGTATAGTTCAATTCTATTAAATAATTCACTCTGCCATTAAATTCACCTCTCAATGATGTTGCCTGTTAAATATGGTGTTTTGGAGAAAATCCATATTACTGAACATTCGCTTGTGGCATGAATTATGTTCTGAAGATGGTGTTGTGATTCAAGGCCATAAGTTATTTGGACAGCTCTTACGGTAACTCTGTTTTACTCTGTAACACCTCATAACTCACTGCTGTCAGCTGTAAAGGGTGGGAGGAAATCTCCAGATCCTATATGCCCTCTTCCATTAGTCCTATTTCTGTTCTTTCCTATAAGAGAAAAACACTGTAATAGTAATCACTAGTGAAATCTCCCTTGAACTGCACAACGCATGCTTTGAATTGTTTTGATTCTAAAAGGATTAAATAACCCCTTGAAAGAAGCAGGAAGATTTTGATCCTTTCAGTACCCCATGCATTTACTTCCAGCTTTCTGGAATAAACATTTGTATTAAGATATCCTCACTTCTGCATGTTCCCTTTGGGACGAATGGCTTATTTGCAAGTTGATGAAATCACCCAAGAACTGTCTGAGCATGTACTATGTCATGCTTTGTTAAAAAATAGCAGGTGAAAAGTGAGGATAAAAATCTTATGATTACAATGCAGAATTAGTACAATTATCAGTCATTTCAGACAAATGCCAGAAGATGGCAGTCCTATTTGTTCAGGACTTTATGAATTTTGCAAGACCCATGAGTGCTCTTTGGTTTCAACATGATCATGGCTCATGAAGAAACCCAGAAATTAGTTTTTGTTACTATAGAAACCAAATGGAATAACTGATTTTTTTTTCTTTTTAAAGAAACGGTCTCCAAAATTAGGTAAAAACAACAAAGGGTGCTAGAAAATAAGTGCTAGTAATGCAGGAACAGAAGATGAAACACCACATGTTCTCACTCAAAAGTGGGAGCTGAACAATGAGAACACGCGGACACAGTGAGGGGAACAACACATACTGGGGCCTCTCCGCGGAAGGGGGTGGCAGAGGGAGGTAGAGCATCAGGAAAAATAGCTAATGCATGTTGGGCTTAATACTTAAGTGATGGGTTGATAGGTGCAGCAAACCACCATGGCACATGTTTACCTATGTAACAAATGTGCACATCCTGCACATGTACCCCAGAAATTAAAAATTAGAAAAGGAAGGAAGGAAGGAAGGAAGGAAGGAAGGAAGGAAGGAAGGAAGGAAAGAAGGAAGAAAGAGAGAGAGAGAAAGAAAGAAAAAGAAAGAAAGAAAGAAAAAGAAAGAAAGAAAGGAAAGAAAGAAAGAAAGAAAGAAAAGAAAGAAAGAAAGAAAGAGAAAGAAAGAAAAAAAGAAAATAGGTGCTAGGGAAAACAAAACATTTTTTTCTCTGCTTACGGCAGCATTCTGAAATCCTTGAGTCTTTTATGTTATTTTAGATAGACATCTCCTTCTATTAGTTTTTTCTTAATGGAAATATATAAAGTTGTTTTTTGAAATTTCCTATTGCTTTAAAACAAATTAATTTGGACTGATGTAAGTGCAATAAATATCCAAATAATAGGAAATGAAAATGATTTGTTTCAGAACAAGAACTAGACCAAGATATTTTTTATTCTTTTTAATTGAGTGTACAGGATTTTCATGCAAAATAGTCTAAAAGAGTGCAATATATGGAAAACAACATTGTCTTGCTTCCTCCTTCCTATCAATTCAGATAAATTTGCAGTTGATTCATTGAATTTATTTACTATGACATCTACAAGGTAGACTGATGGTTTTTGACTACTCAAATAAATAGTTTCAAAAACATTAGGACACTCAAACTCTCTCTCTTTGTATTTAGGACTTGAGGGTGCCTATGATTTATTATATTTTCGTTATACATGAAATCTACTAACCAGTGAGCATAAGCAACACACAACAAAACTGCATTTAAATACAGCACATTTCTTCTCTGTCCTAGGAGTAAGAACTGTTTGCCCATGAACAGTGATAATACATGAGGACGAGATGTTCTGCAGGATAATCAAGACGGACTAGTCTAAATGAGCTGTAAAATTATTACATTCTGCTTGATTCTCAGCCTCTAAAAACCTCTTTTAGCCTTACCTGGAAAGCATATCCTCTCCTAAATATCTTAGACCCTAGGGTCCATCCTGATCCAATGCCTGGGTTCATACCAGTGTTATCCAGCCGGGCATTTTTGTCCTTGCTGGTGATATCCCTTGAACAACAATCTGGGCAACTAGGTTTTCAACTTTTCTTAAAACCATATTTATTGAATGACCTCCTTATCTTACTTCAGCTTCTGCCTCATACCATAGCTCTTGTTTAGATGAGCTAATATCTCTATTCCTTGATACTAAGTCACTGCATAATTCTAGCTACTGCTTTTCAAGGGAGAGAAGAATACTGGCCTTGAACCATAATGGGTTGCCAAGAGCCTGCTATCTGATAACTGATCTCCTCTATATCCATTGTGACATCCTTTTCTTTGAGGACTGCCCCTGTCCACACCTCTCCTTGCACATCTTTTGAGACTGATGCTCCTACCACCTTGGTTACTCATGGGCTCCCCTAGACTGTGATCTGGTGTCACAAACAGACCCTTGCCTGTGGTTTGCTTATTTACTGAAAATTACCATTGTATCTGTGACTTACTATGCTCTTAAGTCTACCCACAACTCCTATGCAGCACACCTATCCAGAATTTGGCTTTGTATTTTTGTGGTGGGAATGCTACATAATGGTATGTTACTACACATCTCTTCCCTCTTCTGCCACATCACAGTGGCCACAGAGGGAGGGTTTACCCCATGTAAATTAGCAAGGTCTACAAACCAGGGCTTTCCTCTCCCCACAGAGAACATGTGTGAAACCCTTACCAGAATACCCCTAGCACTCAACCTTTACATGTCCCACACTGTCCTCTCCCTGGAAGTGGTCCCTTTGCCAGTGCTATTGCAGATAATGTCAATCATTCACTCAGGTGTTCAAGCCAGAACCTTGAGAACAATCTGTGACATCCACCTGTCAAGAGTTCTAGGCTCTGCTTTTTTCCTTCTCTGCTGTCTTGTCTTTACTATAGAAACTGCTTCTTGGCATCCTCCACATTTTCTCCTCTTGAATCTATTTTCTACTCAACAGCAAAAGAGAGTTTTCCAAAGAGTAAGTCTCTCCCCTCTTGAAAGTTCTTCAGAGGTTTCTCTTAGAACAGTTTCTCAAAGTGCAGTCTTTGAATCAACAGCATTAACATTTCCTGGGAATCAATTAAACCTGCAGATACTCTGCCCCCACCCAAAACCTACTGTATCAGGAACTCTGGAGGTGGGTACCCGCACTGCCTTAACAGACCTTTTCAGTTGATTTTGATGCACACTCAAGCTTGAGAATCACTGATTTGGGATGAAGTTCAATGTCCTTGAATGGTTACAGAGTGTCTCAAAGTCTGTTTTTGTTTACCTCTTCCCTAATCTTTCATTTGTTTCTCTGAAACTTGAACTCTTTTCTTTGATAATCCAGAAATACTTTCAGTCACTCTGTTTGGGGTCATGTTTTCTTTCCCCAAGCTCTCTTGTCATTGGACCTTTGCAGAGCCAGTAGTTAGTGCCACTACCCCACCCCATTTTCCTCTGCCTAAACATTTTTCCTTCATGCTTCAGTATTATCCATTTTTAAATCAGGGTAATCTTAATCATTTTTTATAATTCAGGGCTTTAAAGACAATTGCATGTCCAAATGTAGCAAGGTAGAATATGACTCAGTTTTATCTTATTTAGCTTAACCTTTAAACTCTTGATTATATATTTCAAATAAATTGTAACTATAGATTTATATATTATATAAATGTAGAATAACTTAAACAACTAAAAATTGCTTCATTCTAAATTAAAACAATATTTAACTAAAATGATTTAAAACTCCAGGGATGCAAAATATTCTTAGCAATAATGGATAAACTTCAAGATGTGGAAACACAATTTCCCTTCTAAAAATTAATTATGTAATGAAAGAGAATCCAATTTATGTGGAAATGTAGGCAGTGGCAACATAGTTACAGAGTTATTGAATTTGTATTAAGTTATTACAATTAAAAAGAAAACAAAAATGAACCTCACACTTTTGAAAGTAACATAATCATGCACTGAAAATTTTGATATGAAGAAACAAGGAGTATTATGAGAGAAAGAAGCATTGTCTTGTTATCATATTGGAAAATTTAATATATAAGCCTTTCAAAATTTGTTGATCTATAAAATCATTGTATGTTTGGTTAATGTCTTATTTCTGTTATGAAGTTCTTGTTTCATTATGTTTCAAAATGTACAAATACAGGAAATGCTGCTGTTTGCTGGAATATTATTTAATAATATTTTTAAAAACTTTATAGTTAAAACAAAAAATTTTGAATATCAGGAAACATTTATATAAGAGCTGCAAGTTTAGTGGGGAAGAAAGAATGGTAAGAATCACAGTTACTTAGAGGGTGAAAATATCGCTGAATGTCACTAAATGCTGTCAACATGAGCCTGTCTTTGTTCTGTCTCTTTCGCTGATATCTTAGACTGAAATCTTCTTAATATTTTCAGCCATCTGACAGAATTCAAGAAATTACTATTTCAGTCATCAATGTAAAAAAAAAGTCCTGTATTAGCAGTATACATAAAATCAAGAAAGAGTAAAAACTGAAAGGAAGGAAATTTTCTTTTTTCCTTTTTAATTTCCAATTATTTATGGAAAAGTTGTTTTGATTAATATATTGTGATTAAATTAGGTTGATCTTTCCTCTTCCTTAGCTGAGAAGCTTATAGTTCTAACTGTATGCACCTACTTTAAACAGCTGGCCACCTGGACCATTTCTGTGGAACTCTGCATCCTGGATTTGGCATGATTCCTGTATTCTTAAAACAAACTGCAGCTGAAGAGGATGCAAAAAGAACAGCTGCACAAAATCAGGTTTCTGATTATTGTAGAAGCATTTTTATGACATAAGGGATTCTATTATTTTTATTGGTTGCACCTTTCGACACAGAAAATAAATTAATTCTTTACTTTTGTGAACTTGTTGTGTGGGTTAAATAAATTAATGCAGGTAATACATTTAGAACAGTGCCTTGCACATTGTGTTTGTTATTATTGTTATTCAAATCAGTAACATTTATGAAATTACTTCTCCTAGCAATAAGTGTCCTGCACATCAAATACATGCCACGTCTTTGCAGACCCCCAATGTGTAACAAATAGAACATTTACTAAAGCTGTGTATGCAGTGGAGGAGTGGTGCTCTCTATGGTTGTGTCTACATGAATTCTTCCATCCGATTGAGAGTAGAAATTAAGTGAAAGGTTCTGGAATCTCTGCAACATTTAGATTTAGGCCACAATTATGAGTACTTGCTTTATGTCAAGTGCTAGACAAGCACAAATATTTTGCATATAATGTCATATTTAATTCTACAGGCTAGGAGTTACCATCATTACTTCACAGTGAGGAAACGGGGTAGGAGAGTGGTGTGATTTGCTCAAGATTGCACACGTAGAAATCAGAAGAACCTGGATTTGAACTCAAAATTTCTGACTCCAAAGTCCAGGATTCCTCCCACCACAATCAGCTGGAAGTTGACCTTGTCACAAAATGCTAGCAACTTTCTGTTTCAGCTCTGAAGTTCTCCTGGAACTCTAGGATAGTGACCTTACAGCCTCATGGTATTCACTGACATTAAATCAGTCTATGAAATGAAGATGGGGATGAGAAAAAGCCATAGTCACTAAAAGTAAATTATTATTGTGTACATAAATGACTAGACTATGGCAAGCATCAAAGGGGAGATTCCTGCATAAAATAATAGTTTACAGCATATTAAAATGTCGTATTAGGCTCCATTTATGTTCCCTAAATGGTACTCCAGAAATGTATAAATGTTGTCAGTTGCTGGTTCCTAACTGTTTATTTGACTTGGTGGAATTTGCAAGGGAAATTAATACCATAGAAGTGTTTTTAAAATGGCCTAAGAAAAAGAGTCCATTTCTGCTTCATTCTATTTGGAGCCAATTGTTTCCACACCTAAGAGTTTTAGTATTCGTTGAATTCTACTTTGTGTGCCTGAGTATTAGTTCATTGTCTGTTTGTGTAATCCTTTTTTGCCCATTCTGTATTTCTTTGAAGTTTTGCTCCACAGGGCTTTGTGCTAGTACTTAGATTCTTCCTTAAATGAAGCAAATTGGTCAGTGAAACTTATAATTCATTCACTAAAACCATTAGCTTTCAGTGAGTTGAAAATGATGAATGCTATTACTTAAGACAATTTTATCACTGCTCAGAAAACTGACTGTGTTAAAACCTACTATCCTTAAGCATCATTTATTAATGAATATTTTTAACAGAACACAATGAATGGTCTGTAAAACTCTAAGCAAATATTAAACCATTGAAAAAATTCAGTGAGTGATAACCAATTTTTGGGAAAATCCCCACCCTCATTTTCTCGCTGTACAAGCTTATCATACACTTGAAACATGTCAGACTATGGAAATATTAACTTGCAAGTTACACATGATTGATACTTCTCTGAGAATCCATTTCACTCATAATTCTTACTCAAATGTTGTACTATTTATGAACTTTCTGAAACATTAAGCTCTAGACTGGTTCTCAAAATACCGTGGCTCTCACTGATATGTGGAATTCATTACAACATAGTGCTGATGGTAGGAGAAGAGACTGGCGAGAGAAAGGAAATACTGTGTATGCAAGACAAGACATTTATGCTGACCCACTGGAAAACTGCACACTTTAATTTGTATCTAATAACATATTGGTGATGGCATTTCCAGAGGTAAAATCTCAATTAGTGTGGAATCATTGACTATATAATCCTGGATATGTTTTTGAAAGAGATTGTTCTCATACTTACATTGAAATGTAGAAAGATCTAATGATTTTCCTCTCGTCCTCTTGAAATGACTGTAGTTGAATGAAGAGTCAGTCATGCGAAGGAAAAGCATGGAAGCTACAATCCAGAGTTCTGGGGTGATTAGGGAAGGGCTCAACTCAAATAGGGAATCTGTTGAGAGCCTACCATAAAGTGGAGACTGAGGTTTTTATATTACCTTTTAACAGTTCACTATCTCTTGAGCCTGCACACGCGCGTGCGCGCGCGCGCACGCGCGTGTGTGTGTGTGTGTGTGTGTGTGTGTGTAAGTGGACACCAGAGAAGAGGTGGCATTAAGGAAGTAGACTGTGTCTCTGCAGTAGGGATTCTGCATCATGGAGAAGTATCTTCAGACCCTGCTTGACAATGCAGCTATTGATTTTAAGCAGCTGTTACTGGAGCACCAGTAGCATATGTAGCTGTGTCTGTATTTTCTTTCCATCCCTGACCCATTCTGCTTCACACTGTAATCTGATAACATCTCTCTTAATCTGAGAAGTCTGTCCTCTTTGTTTTTTAACAAGGATGCAGCCATGGTTATAGGCAGTGCCAGATGCTTCCCTTTGTGTCCCTCCTTCGGGATCACTTGCTTTCTCTCACCTGGGGATGAAGGCTTATTAAATGTGCAGACCTACTGAGTTAGAATTTTAACCTGCCCTATTAGTAAATCTTACATATCTTAACAAGTGAGAGCCCAGACTATGTCACAAAGGACCAACTGAGAGAATATCATTTATATCTGGGTGTTTATTTGAGACAAACTAGAAAGTGCAAAGTCATTTCTACAATTCTATTTTAAAGATTGAATAAAACCACAACAAAAGACACATAATAATGAAATGGTTCAATAAAAATAAGCTAGGAATGGCGTTAACAAGCACATTTACACTAGCATTTGTTTTTTTCTTCTTCCCATTCTGTTGGTTGGAAAGTTAAGAGAATCAGTAGCCTATAAAAATAATTGAAACAAATGGAAAAATGAATCTCAGGGTTTTTCCCCTGTGGAACTCTTTGCTCATGAAAAAATATGAAATTATTTTAACTTCATTAGTTTTCATGAGATCATTAAGTCATATGGGGACAGTCCTGAGAACTGGGATCAAACATAGATTCAGTGATAGGATGCATGTAAAACTCAGTAAAGTGGTTGTCACTAAATAATAGTTGAAAATATCTCTACATAATATTCTGTATTATGTTGCCTGGTACTCTTCTAAGTGCCTTACATATATTTAATAATTCTCTCTATCATCACAGCAGCTATATGTGGTATGTATATTATTATACTCATGTTACAGAAGCAAAACTGAGGCAAAGAGCATTCACATAACTTGCCCAAGGTTATAAAGCTAATATTTAATGAAGCTGGGATATTTGAACCTATGCAAACTGGATTTAGAGTTGATTTTCTCAATCACTATACAAAACTGCAACAAAAATAGACTTCATTATTATCTGAACAAACAAGTAAGTGTAAAACATTTTGAAAATTTTGAAGGAAAGAATATATAGGGACCAGTCCTAGAAGATAATGTTATATACAACTAGAATAATAAATTGTGTAATTTAAATGATTAAACTGTTGAACTTAGTGGTGATAAACAGACTGGCAGATCAATGAGGTAGAATAGCTATCATGGAACCAGACCCTATAACAAAATGCATGATAAATGAATCCTCATGAATCAGGTGAAAGAGATAGATCTTTCAAAATGTATTGCTGAGAGTGTTGGTGAGATAGTTTTGAAAATCCATTTTGATTTCACTTCACTCCATTTTATCAAAATAGATTATAAAAGGATGAAAAAGCCAAACATAGAAAATGAAACTTTAAAACAGCAGAAAATATAGATAGGTATTTATCTGACTTGTGAGTGGAGACAAGCTTTATGAATTGGAATAAAGCCAAACAGCTAAAAACAACCACTCTATCTTACTGTTTATAAACATCTTCAAGAGAGTAAAGTAAAAACAAAACAAAACAAAAACAAACAAAAAACTCAGAAACAAACAAACAAACCCCCCAAAACCCCAGAAACAAACAAATTTTAAAAACCCAAAATGGAATTAAAAAACACAGGAATGTATTTAAAATAAAATGTGAAAGATAGTTTGTTTTCTTAATAAAAAGGACATTAAACCACTTTATAGAGGGGGAAATACTTTAAAGTAAGTCACAGATAACTGGACAAGGCACTCGAACTATTCACAAAACCAGAAAGGCAAAGGTTTAATAAAATTTGAATGAGATTATGCTTATTAATAATAAATATGTAAATCACAACACCAGTTTTTAGCAAATTACTAAAGATGTAAAACATGAATTTTTGGAGACTGTAATGTGTGAACATAGAACCTATGACCCAGAGCCTAGGTTCACACGCTTTGAGTCAGAATTTGTGTTTCTGGATATATGCCCTAAGGAACACTCCAAAGAACAGATAAACATTTACAGAATAACAATTTACAACACATGTTTTATAATGACAAAATACCAGCAACTGCTTAACTGTTTCAAACTTAACTACGGTGTGTCTACACAATGAAATACTACAAAATCTATAAAACAGTTATATAAAACAGTATTTTTATTATATTTAGAAAATGGTGGTCATTTTCTAATCATTTTACGTGCAAATTTTATGGGTGATTTCCTATTCGTAAAACAAGTTGCAAAGTAACAGAAATGAATCAGAAATATTATGGTGAGTAGTTAAAATTTCAGTAATTTTCTTCTTTTTAAATTTTTTCCTTATATTTTCCAGTATATCTTTTTTGCAACAAAGGACTATTCCTTTTCCACTCAGAAAATATTGCTGTTTCAAAAAAAGAAGTGAGAGGAGAGGAGAAGAAGTAGGTTAGAAAACAAGGGATGGAGTGGGTGACAATATGGAGAGAAGTGAGTACTGCCTCCTCATGGGAATGATTACCTTCTGTGGGAGAAATTGCATCAAAGGAACTTGGGAAATCTAGTGAGTATTCCCAAAGATGATTTACTAGGTGCGTTAGTCTGTTCTTGCATTGGTATAGCTAAGTACCCAAAACTGAATAATTTATAAAGAAAAGAGGTTTAATTAGCCTTGGTTCTGCAAGTTTTACAGGAGGCATGGTGCTGGCATCTGCTAGGCTTTTAAGGAAGTCTCAGGAAGCTTCCAATCATGGGGGAAAATGAAGGAGGAGCAGGCATCTCACATGAGGAAAGCAGGAGCAAATGAGGGAGACTGAGCAGACTCGGGGGAGGTGCCGGAGACTTTTAAATGACTAGATCTCCCTAGTGAACTCACAGTGAGAGCTTACTCATCACCAAGGGGATAGCCCCCGCCATTCATGAAGGATCTGCTCCTAGATCCAAACACCTTCCACCAGGCCCTACCTCCAACACTGGGTACTGCATTTCAACATGAGATTTAGGCAGGGATAAATATCCAAATTATATCCACACGTTTCAGAATTTTCCAATTAAGAAATAAATGTTCTTTACTTGACTCTAAAGTTAGTGCGAATAAAACGGAACATTTTCTTATAAATATTGCAAAAGTATGCACCCACATAACAAATGCCTCCTGCTAAACTATTTAAGACTATTAGATTCAAAATAGGGGTAGGATACATTTGGAAAGTAAAGTGAAAACATTTTAAAATTGTCTAACGAAGGATGAGGGCATGCTTTACTGAGACAAGAGAAGAGGCCTGAGGAATAGATTTCTGGAGAAGGGAGCCAGACATTAAGAGCTAGAAGCAACTAACGAGGCCTCGGAAGTCGTTCCACAGGGCCTGGAGCAGTAGCTCACCCCTGTAATCCCAGCACTTTGGGAGGCCAAGGTGGGTGGATTACCTGAGGTCAGGAATTCCTGACCAGCCTGGCCAACATGGTGAAACCCCGTCTATACTAAAAATCCGTCTATACTAAAAATACAAAAATTAGCTGAGTGTGGTGGTGCACACCTGTAGTCTCAGCTACTTGGGGAGGCTGAGGCAGAAGAATGGCATGAACCTGGGAGGCAGAGGTTGTGACTCTGCTGAAATTCTGCCACTGCACTTCAGCCTGGGTGACAGAGCAAGACTCCATCTCAAAAAATAAATAAAACAAAATGAAATGAAATAAAATAAAATAAAAAGAAGTCATTCCACAAAGATGGCAGCAGAAGGAAGAGCAAGAGTTAGCTGTGAAGACAGAACACGGGGATTGGGTGAATCTAGAGGAATGTTCCATGGTGTCTTACTATCAGGTTCTTCTTACATAGGTCATCGGTTTTTCTTTTTCTCCTCTGCATCATTTCTAGCTGCTTATGAAAGTGTTGTGATTTCTTACATTTAAAAAATTCCTTCGTCTGGCCAACTTTTCTGCTATAATTGTCATCTCCATTTCTCAGTCCTCTCTTACCCGAAAGTCTAAGGAAGAATGGTCTATTTCCTAAGCGTTTATCCCACCACACCATCAAAATTGTTCCTTTCAGCCGGGAGCAGTGGTTTACGCCTGTAATCCCAGCACTTTGGGAGGCCGAGGCGGGTGGATCGAGACCATCCTGGCCAACACGGTGAAACCCTGTCTCTACTAAAAATACAACAAAAATTAGCCGGGCGTGTGGCGGGCACCTGTAGTCTCAGCTACTCGAGAGGCTGAGGCAGAATGGCGTGAACCCAGGGGGCGGAGCTTGCAGTGAGTAGAGATCGCACCACTGCACTCCAGCCTGGGCAACAGAGGGAGACTCCATCTCAAAAAAAAAAAAAAAAAAAAAGAAAAGAAACGAAAAAAAAGACAAAAAAATTGTTCCTTTCACCAGTGCCTTTCACTCATATTGACAAATCCAACAGTCATTTCTCAGACCTCACCTTGCTAAATCTACTAGCACCAGTTGACAGAGTAGATGACTCTCCTTCCTTCTTAGTACACTTTCTTTACTTAGTTTCTGATACATAACATTTGCCTGTTTTACCTCCAACCTCTCTGGTTTTATTTCACACTTTCTTAACTTGTTCTTCCTCTGTCTCCCTCAACACTTTATTTTCTATCCATATCCACTTAGAAAGAGGTATCATACAATTTTGAAGCTTTAAAACCACTTACATGGTATGGTCCCTCAAATTTAGAACTTCAACCCAGTCTTCTGTCATGAATTCCAGACTTGTTTATCCAGTCGCATTACTGTCATGTCCAGTGCTAGCCCTGCTGGTCCAAGGCACAAACATCTCTTAAGTGTGTAACTGTCTAGTCTCCTAATTGCTGTGACGCTTTCTACTCTTAAACTTTATGTTTGCTCTATGGAGCAGAAAGGGTGAATTATGAAAGAGTTAAATTATGTCACTTCTCTACTCAAAGTCATCCAGTAGTTTACCTTCTCAGTCAGGAAAAAAAAAAAAAAAAAAAAAAAAAAAAGAAGTCTACAGTAGCCTAAGAGACACCATACAGTTTGACCCCAGCTACATATCCCTGATGTCACTCTATGCCAGCCTCACTGGATTTCTGGAAGATAGGCGCATAGTTTTGTCCCAAGGTTTTTGCCCTTTCTCTTCCTTTTCTTGGACCACTTTTCCTCCAGCAAGCTAAATGGCTGGCTCTCTCATTCCCTTCAATTATCTCCTCGAGCATCATCTATCAGATAGGTCTTTCCCTAGCACATAGTGTTCCCTCTTCTTTCACTACTCACTAACACCTTAACCTGTTCCATTTGTCTCTAGAGTACTTATTACCACCAGATATAGAATTTAGTTAAGAATTCCTTCTTCCCATTATAAAGTGAGCTCCATGAGGGTAAAAACTTTTTAGTTTTGCTCATTTTTTTTTTTTTTGTATATTTGCAGAGCTCTTAACAATACTTGGCATAAAGTTGGGTATTTAATAAATATTTGTGGAGTGAATGAATGGACATGGATCCTAGTATACACTTTCAGGATAAAAACCAAATCTTAAGCCAAAATAACCTGAGTAAAGGAATACTCTTTAATAAGTTATCCTAATCATAATATAATCATTTCATTATTAGGCTGTATATTTTTGTGATTTCAAATTAAAGAAAATTATTTTAGATAATTTACTTTTTCCGTATCTCCCCCAAGTTTAGATGGCTATACTGTTCTTAAGGTTTTAAAATTACTCTTTTCCAGGGACACATGAAATTTTAAAACACAAAATAATATAATTTATTTACAAAATATTTTTGATTTTGTTAATCTCTTTGTATTAAAATATATGTGAGTCAAACACAGCTTTAAAGTTTGTAATTGTCTTCTCAAGGAAAAAAAACACCCACAATCCTCGTTGACATTAATTAGTTAATACCCTCAATAGGAGCATATCATATTATTATTATCCCCTGTATAAATGAGGAAAGGCGCTCTTACAATCTTTTAAATTGATTGTTTTACATTATAACCAGGACAACCATAACGATATAAATCTCATCTCCAATTTTTTTGTGGCTCAAATAATTTTAGTCGACTGATTTTTCACATTGAAAAAGTGTTATTGGCTACATCAAACAAATTATCAAGAGCTAGCACTTAAAAAAAGTACCAATCAAAATTTTAAAGTGGAGCTCCATTCTTGTGAAATTTTAAGAATTTCTGTGTCAGTTTTTGCATAATGCATGAATAATTTGAATTCCTTAGCATTCATGCCCGAATGGGGGAATGTATAAGAAAGTCATGATTTATATTTATTGTAATAAAAATGTTCAGCTTTTATCAGTTCACTACCCTTTAGATGGGTGAGACTGTATGAAATCTCTCATTTTTTAAACTTCTTTTCTTAAAATTTACCTTTAACCTATGTATATAGACAAGTGTGTTATTATTGTTTATCAAACCACCCCCAAAATTACAGTTGAAAACAACAATGATTTATTACTTTTTATGCTTCTGCAGGTTAAATTGACAAACTAGGCTTTAAAAAATTGTTAAATACTTATGTTTATCAAAAGGCATTGTAGTTAAATATATGTATAGGCAAGCCACAGCATGGGTGACAAGGTTTGTAAAACATATAACTGCAAAAGGACCTAGAATGCATAATAAAATGCTACAACTCAGTAATGAAAAGGCGAACAATTCAATTAAAAATTGGCAAAATGTTTTAAAAGATACTTGACAAAAGAACATGTACAAATGTCCTTTTAGCATATGTTACACTTCTCAGTATCATTAGTCATCAGAAAATATAAATTAAAACTATGCTAGGATACCATCATACATCCATGTGAGTGGCTAAAGTAAATAGACTGATAACATTAAACATGGATAAGGATATTGAGTAACTAAAATTCCATATATTACTGATGGGAATGTAAAATGCAGCAGCCACTTCAAGAAAGTACTGACAGTTTCTTATAAAATTCAACATCTACCTACCACAAGACTTAGCATTTTTTTTTTAATCTTTGGTATTTACCCCAAAGAAATGAAAACCAAAAGGCTTTTATAATTACAATCATTTTGCTCTTTGCTGAATTGCTTTAAACTGTAAAAAAAAAAAAAACCCTTGGTGTACATGAATAGGAGAATAAATCTGTGGTATATTAATACATGAAAATATTTTTCAACAATAAAATGCAGCAATGTAGTGATACAACAACACGCATTAATCTCAAAAACAGTATGCTTAGCATAAAAAGCTAACCATAAAAGCACATGCTGTATGGTTCCATGTATATGACGTCCGGCAACAGGCAAACCTAAGGTATAGTGAGAAAAATCAAACCAACAGAACAGGAGTTGTCTCTGGGAATATTCAAGGGATTGATTGGAATGGGGCATAAGGGAACATTCTGGGGTAAAAATAATATTTTATGTCTCAAAAGGAGTTTGGGTTATCCAGTTATATCCATTTATTGAAACTCAAATCTCTCCTACACTTTATTTATTTCATAGTATAAAAATGCAAAAACTTTACAAGATTAGATTTTTAAAAAAGCCCTCATAGAGAACACTCATGTAAGGCTTGAATCAAGGTGAAAAGAATGGCACAACCAGAGAAAGAAAGTACAAGCAAGTCTGGGGGCCAGAGAGACTCCTGGGCACAGCTCCGCAGAGATTTGTCTCATAGAACACTCTTAGTCTGTGGATTGTAAACCACCAATATGGAATGAGGAATATGAGTTTCATGAGACCAGGAAAAACTTTCCAGCAGGATCTTTTATGCCGACTGGTCACATTGCCAAGCTAGTAAACATTTAACCAGTTACACCAGATGTAAGTGATCAATAAACAAGTTGGTCCTGGGTGTAAAGTATAAAAGGGGAAAATTAAACAGCACATTATTAATCTTTAATTAAGCCACTTGTTTTATCTTGCTACCAGACTTTTCTAGGCATCTCCAGTTGTTAAGCACAGAGCTATCCCAGTGTAGCTGTCGCATAATGGTATGGTCAGATAATGGTATGCAGTAAATTTTAGATCAAAAGCAAAGAAACTGTAAAAAAAAAATCACACTTTTGTTTATAATATTCATTCTGAAGTACTTAAGCAGAAGAATATAGATTCTGCAATTTACTTTAAAATGAATAGAGCTTGGTGATGGGGAGATGAGTAAATACAGGGTTAAAATAAATAAAATACTAGTGGTAAATCTAGGAAGTGAATGTACTGGTGTTTATTTTAAATTCTTTCAACTTTGCTGCATATTTGAAGATTTTTATAAGATTTTGGAAAAATCTGTAAGTGGAAAGATTTATTAAATGTTCTATAACTAACAATTTTGACCTAGGAAAAGGGATTGCCCCAATAAAAATATGAGTGTAACAAAGTATGTTGTCTTCCCTTTTCTACCATTTTTTGTTTCTCGCTCTTTGTGATGGTTAATCCTTTGGATTGAAGGATGCAAAGTATTGTTTCTGGGTGTATCTGGGTGTTGCTGGGTGTTGTCAGAGGAGATTAACATTTGAGTCAGTGGACTGGGAGAGGAATGTGGGTGGGCACCATCCAATCGGCTGTCAGCTTGGATTTAAGACAGAAGAAGGTGGAAGAAGCTGACTTGCCGAGTTTTCAGGCTTTTATCTTTCTCCTGTGCTGGATGCTTCCTGCCTTTGAACATCAGATTCCAAGTTCTTCCGCTTCTGGACTCTTGGACTCAAACCAGTGGTTTGCCGGGGCTCTCAGGTCTTCAGCCACAGACTGAAGGCTGTACTGTTAGCTTCCCTACTTTTGAGGTTTTGGGACTTGGACTGAGCCACTACTGGCTTCCTTGCTCCTCAACTTGCACGCGGCCTATCGAGGGACTTCACCTTCTGAGCGTGTGAATCAATTCTCCTTAATAAACTCCCTTTCATATATACATCTATCCTATTAGTTCTGCCCTCTAGAGAACCCTGACTAAAACACTTTTCTTTCTGCCTCCTCTTTGCTTCTAGGTATGCATGAACTTTTTGCTCATCATTAAATATCTCTATTAAGATTTCTTTCAGAATTACTCTCAAACCAGTAAACTAAATAGGTGAATTAGACTAAGGTGCTAATAATTATAAACCAACTCCTAATGAGGTCTAATCTCTGCAGTTGAATAGTACTGACAAGTATATGTCTATAGAATTATAAGGAAATTCCATTTTTCTGAGATAATTTCAATTCATTTGCAAAAATAATGTTCTTGTAAGAAATTCACAAGACGATGATGAATTTTAATAAATGCAAAACTCAGTGGTATATCTCAAACGAATTTTGTTCTAAAGAAGGTGAGAATATGCTACACTGGGAGGACAACTAAAGTTTCAAATTGAAGGTGGATCTTAAAGGGTGAGTTAGCTCTCCATACATGAATATAGCTTTCTAGGCAAGGGGAATGAAATGAGAAAAAGGACGGTGATCTGTCAATTTACTATATATTTTTTTGAGGATAATACGGAGTTCATATTGGAGAACAGTGACTTGGCAGACATTTTTGAATTCTATTCTGGCTATATTAGAAGGCAGAATATTCATTATATCTCCAAGGAAAGTGGAAATCTAAGACTGTATCCTTGAGGCCAGTATTAGAGGGGTAAATGTCCCATGTAGCATTGAGTGTAATTTCAGAAATCAAACAAGAATGTGTTTTATTACCTGATTGATGTTCAACTTACATAGATTTAAAAAGCATTCTTATGGAACGTGTTACTGACAATGTATGTGATCTCACAGGGAGAAATATGTACAGAGTAGGGTAGAGATACTCAGAAAAGATAAAGACATGGTGAAGAACTAATATCTCAAACCTGAGAGGAAATCCCCCTAAAAGCACACATCCATGTGGTGCAACAGATAGATATTTCTGGCAGCGCAATGTTTATTGACATCTGCATGTCAACAAATATTAATGTCACATCAGTCAGAATCGACATTGTTAAAATGTCAAAAGCTAACATGGTGGTGAGGCTGTGGAGAAAGGGAATGCGTATACACTGTTGAAGGGAGTGTAAATTTGTTCAGCCACTATGAAAAGCAGTTTGGAGGGTTCTCAAAGAACTTAAAATAGAACTAGCGTTTGAACTAGGAATTCCATTACTGGATATATATCCAAAGGAAAATTAATCATTCTACCAAAAAAACCCTGCACTTCCATGTTCATGACGACACTGTTAACAATAATAAAGACATGGAATCAGCTTAGGTGCCCATCAATGATGATTGGATAAAGAAAATATATATATATACACCATGGAATACTACACAGCCATAAAAAAGAATAAAGCCATGTCCTTTGTTGCAACATGAGTGCAGCTGGAGTCCATTATTCTATGCAAAGTAATGGCAGAAACAGAAAACCAAATGCCACGTGTTCTTACTTACAAGTGGGAGCTAAGCATTGGGCAAACATGGAGATAAGCATGGAAACAATAGGCACTGGGGATAACTAGCAGGGGGAGAGAGGGAGGGTGGCAAGGGCTGAAAAATGACCTATCAAAGCACTATGCTCACTACTTGGGTGATGGGATTATTTGTACCCTAAAACTCAGCATCATGGAATACACCCATGTAACAAACCTGCATATGCAACCCCCAAATTTAAAATAATAGTTGAATTTTTTTAAAAGGCCCAAATAACTTATTTCAACGATTACATACACACATGCACACACACGTGCACACACACACATATATTTATTTAAGTTCAGGGGTACATGTACAGGTTTCTTATTTAGGTAAACTCATGTCATGGGGTTGTTGTACAGATTATTCTGTCACTCAGGTGTTAAGCCTAGTACCTATTAGATATTTTTCCTGATCCTCTTCCTCCTCCCACCCTTTACCCTCAGGCCTCAATGTCTGTTGTTTTCCTCTATGTGTCCATGTGTTCTCATCCTTTAGCGCTCACTTATAAGTGAGAACATAAAGTAGTTGGTTTTCTATTCATGCATTAGTTTGCTAAGGATATTGGTTTCCAGCTCCATTCATGTCCCTGCAAGGCACATGATCTCATTCATTTTTATGACTGCATAGTATTCCATTGTGTATATGTACCACATTTGCTTTGAACAGTATGGTCACTAACAATATTGATTCTTTCTCTCCATGAGCATGGAATGTTTTTCTATTTGTTTGCGTCATCTCTGATTTCTTTGAGCAGTGTTTTGTAGTTCTCATTGTAGAGGTCTTTTGCCTCCCTGGTTACCTGTATTCCTAGGTATTTTATTCTTACAAACAGCAAATATTAATGAACTTATTAATCCATTAAAGGAAATAGATTTTCATATTAGACCATAAACTAATCTAACTCTAGGTTGAAAATCAGATCAGCGAGCAAGACAATCTAGAAAATTTGGGGGAGAAATGGGCAAATGTATTTCCAGGCCATTGCAAATAAAAATAACGTGGAGATCTTGACTTTAAGGTATTAAACAAAATGCAGCTTAGTCCATCAATTATTCAAAGAAGAAGAGAAGGCCCCTTTGTAATGCTAATATGAGGAGTTTAAAATGGAGATACACAGAAGTAGCTGAGAAAATATAGGAGATGAAAGGAGAATATATCCACTTACTGCAAGCGAATGAATTTACCTTTCTTCATCTATGACAGACCAAACTGGACAAAATTTAAGGCTATGATGAAATAAATAACATAATTTTAAAAGCTCCTTTGATTGGTATTTATCAAACTTTGATCCCTGAAAAATAAGAATAATGGATTTTTTTAAGTCTCCTTGTTGCATTTATGAAAATTAATCATGTAAAAGCTCATGAAGCAACCTCAAGAAATTCCAGAAAATGTAAATAGTATAGAAAATGTGTCTGATTGAAATGTGGTAAAAATAGAAAATATAACAAAACCAGAAAACAAAAAGGTACTTCTGTCTGGAAATTAAAATAAACAAATGAACAAAGCAATAATTTTTAAACTTCTTCAGAATTAATAGACAATGCAACCTGGAACTGTAGAATTTCTAGAAAACAATAAAAACATTACTTTGAATAACTATGGAATTCACTGAAGGAGTGCTAAAAAGAAACATACAGGCTTAAATAGTTACATAACAATAAAGAACATTTAAACAAAGTTATGAAGCATCTGAATCTAGGGATTATAAAATAACCCCAAAATACATTCAAATACAGAAAAAATGTAGAATAAATATGAAAGATGTTTGTTTTGAGAAAAAAATGGGATAAATCACTATTTAATCCACTAATAAAAAAATGCACTAAAAACAAGTGACAATAGGTAAAACCTCAGAGAAATAGAGAAAAATTTAAAAACTCATTAGATACCACTTAATTCAGGTCACTCCATAATAGCATAGAGAGATAATCCTCAATACAAACAGCTACTCTTTACTCCATTGTGTAGGTAGACATATTTTATTTAACCAGCCTCCTATCAATAATAGTGTAGGCTTTCCAGTTTTTGCTATTATAAATCGTGCTACAATGAATTGTTTTGTGCATATGTCTTTTTATGTTTTTTTGCTAATAAATATCTGGGCTAGGTCTAGAATTAGAATGACATGTTCAAAGGATAAAATGCACATGCAATTTTGCTAGATATTACTAAGTTCCCCTCTAAATTTTTTGTTTCCATGAGAAGTATATGAAAACGACACCTACATCTTTTTTGAAGAAGGAGTCTATACCAACTGACTCTAAATCTAATGTAAGAAGATAAACAAGAAAGCCTTACTAATTAAATTAATGTGATAGAGATCCATGAGATAGAATAGAAAGTGTAGAAATAAGTTATAATACTTAAGGAGATTTAGCAATGGGTAAGATTGTTTTCATTAAGGAAGAAGTATTAATCAATAGATATAGCTGGACCACTAATAACTATCTGGTAAAAATAATGATGGATTTATATCTCACAATATCTACTAGGATGACATCCAAATGTCTTAAGAGACGATATGTAAAAATTTGAAATCATATGTACTCAAAATAAAAAGAATTTGTTAAAAATATTTGGGAGTGGAAAATTTTTAATTTAATTGAAAATGAAGATGGCATAAAAGAGGTTTGAAAATTTAATTATCTAAAATTAAAAACACATGAATTGCCTTTCAAAAAATAGCATAAGCAAAGTCAAAATATAAATGGTTAATTTGGAAAAAGTATTTTCAGCTCTTCTATGCTGAAAACACCTAGAGAAAGACCAACCATCAGGCCTAATTTTCCACTGGAATGTGTTGCTCTGGACATGCCAGGTGTTTACATCTGGCACCCCTTTTAATTAGGCTGGCATATTTTGCCACTGGCTGGGAATCGTGCCAAATTGATTGTTAAAATTTTTGAATATCAAACTTTCTGATAACTCAGCAGAGAAAAGGACAAGTAATATGAACAGATAGTTCACAGAAAATAATGCAAAGTGGATATTTAACATATGGGAAAATTCTCAACCTCATTCATACAAAAAGTTTGCTGAATGACTATTTTTAATCTATCACGTGAGTAAAAACTGGAAAAACCTGAGATATTTTGAGCTGGGCTCTCGGAATATGGGTTCTCTGATCCATTTCTGGTGAGGGTGTATCTTGGTTCGATCTCTGTGGATGCCAATTTGCTAATACTTGTCAAAATTACAAAGACAAATAGAATTTGACTAACTCATTGACTTCTGGGAATTTGTTGCTCTGATATACTTGCACATCCAAATGTGATTCTTCAACAAGGCTATTGATTGGATAATTATTCGTAGTTGGAAAAGCTTAGGAACAACCTAAATGTCCCCTAAAAGGGTACTAGTTATGAAATATAATTTTTCAATACAATGCAATGATATGCAATTGTAAAATATAACAACTTTCTTTAATATTACAGGAAGATTATTCAAATACTTTGTTAAATGAAAAGTATAAGGCATATAACAGTGTGCATGGCATGCTGACCTGGTATATAAATGGTAGACAAATATAGAAAATAATGTATGCTTTTTATTTTATATGCTTGAAGGAAATTTGGAAAGATACACAATAAAGTGGTTACTTGGTGAGGATGGTTATGGGAGGTGTGCTGAACAAAAAGAGCAGAGTAGTGGCAGGGAGAATTCCTTCCCATTCATAACCTTTCTTTACATTTTTAATTTTTAGAAACATGTGAAATGCACTAGCTATTTAATTATTAAGTGAACAAATAAGAAGAAAATGGAATAAAACTGTAACTATTGAAGAAGTAGAAAAATATATCTCACTGCAGAGATTGCAATCTATTTTGCTTGCTCATAAGACTAATCCTGGCTTTTATCTAAATTTTTCCATGGAGTGAGATTACTCTTTTCCCTCTGGTCACAGAAGAGTCTCTCCTTTGTACCAACTATAGAGCTGTTATCGACTAGTAAACGGCATTTTCTCATCCTCATGCTAATCTTTCCCTATGAATATTTTGATATTTGTAACCACTCTGGGCATGTTCTTCCACTTCAACTAACTGCAGGAACTGGATATCAAAATTTGGTTGTGTTCCATTCACCTGTAATGTCATAATTTCAGGCTCCTCTTCCTACAGCTTGTTTTATTGGATTTCATCATTGTTGATTGCCTTTGCTTCCTGACCACTCTATCTGGCTCTTGACCTAGAGTTCTTTCTTTCTTCACCTGTCCCTTGGAATTAGTGATCACATTTTTCCTTGACACCTGGGATTCTTGATCTTGATCATTGATCATAGAAGCATTCATTGCGATGCTTGATCATTTGAGCTTATCTCTAATGGGGAGACCCACTTTTTGTTTGTTTGTTTGTTTTTGTTTTTGTTTTGAAGACAGTGTCTTCCTCTGTTGCCCAAGCTGGAGTGTAGTGATCTGATCACATTTCACTGCAGACTCAACCTTTCAGGCACAAGTGATCCTCCCAGTTTAGCCTTTTGATTAGCTGGAACTACAGGCATATGCCACCATCCCTAGCTATTTTTTTTAGCCAGGCAGAGACAGGGAGAGAGAGTGTTGCCATATTCTCCAAGCTAGTCTTGAACCCCTGGGCTCAAGCAATCCAACCGCCTTGGCTTCCCAAAGTGCTGGGATTACACGCATCAGCCACTGCATCCTGCTCCACTACTTATTTGATGAAAACAAGGTTGCATTTAATATCTGCAGGTAAGAGGTGCTGTACAACTACTCAGTTGAAAACCCAGTCTATATCTTCACCTTTATGTAAGTTGGTTGATTTAACACATATTCAGTATTTCATTCTAAATTAATAGGCTAGCACTTTTTTATAATCATAATCCTGAAAGTAAGCAGGATAGGTAAAAAGAATAAATACTGTTGTAGTGTACTTTCCCCCCACATATTTATTTTATCTCCAAGGAAGAGAAAGAAAATAATTTCTTTTCTTCCTACCACACCCAATTTTCTCAGCTGAGTGTCTTATTATTCCCTGAGGGGATGGACAAACATTTGGGCAAGGAAGACCTTGATATTTTCCTATGTTGTCATTTATTTGGGAAAATTTTTATGAATTTAGAAATTATATCTTCTTTCTTTCATAGTTTTCTATACCTCTATGATCAGAGTTTAAAATTAAATATCCATGGGACTTTTATAATACACATCAATCATCTTTTTAAGACATTTTAAAAGACATTTATCTAATTTCTGTGAGGCCATGGCCCATATCTGTTGGTTAACTTTTGTATCTCAGTGGCAGGCATGTGCCCTGGCACAAAGCACAAGCATGAATGAACACACGAATGAATGCATGAGTGAATGGTCTCCGAGAATCTGTCTGGGAGGGACTGTGGATAATGATGTGGAGGTAGAAAAAAATCCTCCCCTTCTTTTAAGGTTCCAATGCCTGATCAGACTCAAGAAGCCCAATGTGAATCTTAAAAGTTAATCTTAAAACTTAGTTGAGCAGAAATGTTGTTTTGCAAATCTTGTTTAGTTGTATTTTCACCTTCAGAAGTCTTAACAGTCATAGTCACAGTGGTGAGCATCAACTAACTGCAATGTGTAGGGATCCAAGACAAAGCTGGAGTAGCCTGTAAATAATATTTTGGTGGCAGGGTAGGCGGGTCGTCACATGGTCCTCAAAACCAACAGATCTTATACTTGAGCAAGTGTCAGCATCTTCTGGAGGACATGTTGAATGCATATTTCAGGGTTAGGATTAAGTTTTTTTGGAGATAGTACCTGAAGATTTGCATACCACTTTCTGGGAATTATTGGTGGAAACTTGAATAAGTGCTTCCTCTGTCATTTTCTGCATGTTCTCCCTTCTACCATTTCCTTTAGAATCTTGATTCTTGGCAAATATATATATCTATATCTCTATATCTATATTTGGTTGTGTTCCATATATATATATCTATTTATATATATATAGATATATATAGGCCATATATATAGATATATATATCTTGCATTTGTGTGTGGATAGATAGATAGATAGATAGATAGATAGATAGAGAGATAGATAGATAGTAGTCTGGGATCCTAAAATACTCAGCTTTTTATATGAAAGAGTCCAGGAAGTAAGAAAATTTCAATAAGCTAGTTGAGTCATCTGCACAAATAGAATTACAGTTCTGAGTCATTATTCTTTGTTTTGTAGTCTCCCCGAATGACTATTCTTCAATAGTAATCTTTAATAGGGGTGAGTAATCTGTTCTTGGGGCTTGGCAAATCTATGTGTAACTTCTGAAAGGTTAGCTTGGGTGAAGAAAGTTTCCAAATTTTCCTGTTTGTGGTATATGTTTTCACTGTACTACTACTTCCTCCATAATTATGTTTTTGGTTATTATGAAACCAATGTTTAAAGGAAAGTATAAGAAAAGAATACTAAGAGAAATGATAGAGGGAGAGAAAGAAAGAGGGAGGCAAGGAGAGAGGTGAGAGAGGTGAGAGAGGGTCAGAGGTAAAATAGTAACCTAATTATTTGAGATATCATCAAATGATGCAACTAGATAATGACAAAAGAGAAAATTTAAATAAATATGTGAAAATATATTTGAACCCAATAATTAATAAGTGCATTAAAGACATAATAAAATTCCAGTTTTTAATGTGTTCTTTAAGAAATCAGCAACAGTTTCAACAATGGTGATTCTTCATATAGTAGAGGGCACAGAAAAATAGAAACTCACAGGCATTGTTGTGGAGTGCATACTATAAAGAAGGTTTGAATGATTTGTTTTAAAATCTAAATACACTCTCTATATTATAAAGCGCCATGTTAGAGGGTCAAGTGTTCAAAAATCTTCCTCTCATATTTATTTTCCTTTCTATCAAGATTTTGCAGTTCATAGTTGTAGCCACAAGGCCTACCCTTCTAACACGTTAGATTAAAGAATATGGTCATGGAAAGGTGAACTCAGATTACGAGCTTGATATTGGAAGATATTCATTAAAGTATTCGTTTTAAACAAATGCAAGGGGCCAAGATACAAATCCGGAGCCGGATTTATATTTTTGGACACAAAGAAAAGATCACTTTTTTGTGTGGCTGCCTGTCAGTGAGAGAATTGATTGCCAAATATCAGAAACATTTTACTAATTTAAGCCACATAAGAGGAAAATCCACTTGAGTCAACAAAGTATGAAACACAATGTTCTTTTCATTTTCATTTCATTAAAATCTCCTCAATTTCCCAAGCATCAGCCATGTAACTTCCCTGATGACCTCTCTTGCCTCTAAGGAACTTCAGAAATAAGGCCTCTGTACTCTATTAGTACTCGTATTGAATTAAAATTATATGTGCTCAGGTGTGATTCTGCCTTTAAAATATAAGCTTCTTAAAGGCAAATAATGCATCCTAATCATCTTTTGTATGCACAGCTTGATTTTATAATTGTGACTTCTTTTCTCTCTTCTTTCATACTATGGTAAAATCTTTAAACTTCTTTGACCATCTGATATACTCCCACAGTTTCAACCATCAGTACTACAGAAGTGATTCTTAAATCATTTTTTGTTTGCTTTTGTATTTTGGTTTATTTTTGTTTAGCCCGCACTGTTTTCCTAAGTTCCAGAGGTATCTCCAAATGTCTATTTTGAAATTTACACTTGCATATCCTGATGCTTTCTCATCTAAAACATGCCATGGTCTGAACTCCCTATCTTCCTCAGAGCCTGACAGAAATTTACTTTGCTACCTCTGATAACTACCATAGTCAATGACATCATCATCTTAGAAAACTTAAGGAGACTTTTGCACACATTTGTTTGAGTTTCAAGAGAGTTGAGTGATATAGATAAGCAAAGACATCTATCATGGGTATTTTACCATCAGCAAGATCAAATCTCAAGGAAATTGAGAGGTTTGCCAACAGTCATGGTGCTTATAAATGGAAGAACTGGCCAGGCATGGTGGTTCATGCCTATAATCCCAGTTCTTTGGGAGGCTGAGGTGGGAGGATTATTTCAGTCCAGGAGTTTGAGACCAACCTGGGCAACACAGGGATGCTCTGTCTCTACAAAAAAATTAAATAAATTAACTGGGCATTATGGTGGATGCCTATAATCCGGCTATTTGGGAGGCTGATCCTGGTGGATAACTGGTGCCCAGGAACTGGAGGCCGCAGTGAGCTGTAATTGTGCCACTGCACTCCAGCCTGGGTGACAGAGCATACCTAATAATAATAATAAAATAAATGGTAGAACTGAGACTCAAACTCAGGTTTGTCTAACTTAGAAAGAATGTAGGGTTTTGTTTTTTTGTTGTTGTTTTTTTTTTGTTTTGTTTTGTTTTTTTTTTAATCTCTGATTTCAGAATCGTGGACATAGGCCTGACAGGGTTTGCTTACTCATTGTTTATGGACTAAGAAATGAAAAAGAAACATTTTCTCTCTTCATTCTTCTTCATTCTCCACAACTGGTCAGTTTCCAAATGCTTTTATCTCAGCAATAGTATCTCCTTTTCACATCAGTATCTCCCTTTCTTTTCAGCTCACATTTCCTTATTTCACCTCCTTATTCCTATTATTAATTATTACAATAGCTTTATATTCAGTCTCTCTTACTCTGGTATCTCCTGAGTTTCAAGTCAGGGCAATGATTTTTCATTCTAATGTCTTCAGACAGACTAACTAACCATGAATCCAGTAGAATGCTTAACAAAATTTTTGACTTAATTTTCACTATTGGAACTCAAAATGAAAATATTTTGCTAGGAATATGAAATAATTATGTAATATATGATGGGTTAAAACATGGCAATATTTATTCACCTAACCTAATTAAAGGATAAATAAACAAACATTTTTCTTTCAGAATCAGGAGCAGGTGTTGCAATTAAAATGTAGACAGCATATTACAAAATGTATTGGTAAAATGGACATGGTCCCAGCTATTTAACTATGTGCTGCTTATGTAAATCCACCTGCTGTTGAAGTCAGATAAGTGTTTATTTGCATTTATATTCTAACATTTACAGAGACATTATTTACAAAATTTTGTGTATTATATCCTGAACATATGGGTATTTATTCTTGGCTGTTATATCCGTTATACATGCATATGTGTGTTTTTTTTTAGGCCAGGAAGAACATTAGAAAAGGAAAGAAATTTTTCTGAGATAGTGAATTAATACTAATATGTCTGAGTGTTTGCTATATTCTCAAAAATGCGCTAAAAGCTTAAGGGTGTTATCTCATTTGATCCTCACGATAACCTTGTAAAATGGTTACTCCAATCCCCATTTTATAGATGAGGAAACAGAGGCTTAGTTAAGTTCAATATATTATCCAAGATCATTCAACAATTAAATGGTAGAGTAGGATCTGAAAGCCATCTGAGTAGATTGCTTTCTGGTTGCAGGTCACAGGAGGCAGCAAGCATTCCCACAGTAGAAAGTTATATTCCAGTAGCAGGGACAGAGTTTCAGAGGGACGAACCCAGTCTCTAGAAGGCTTGCTAACGTCAGTCTTGCCCTGCTAAATGTGGTCTAGAAGTATATGGTAAAGATTTTCAAGCTAAACACTAAGTCCCACCCATGGCTTTTGACACAATTCTGACTACATTCATTAGAAAGGGGTTGGGACATATAATTGGTTACTTACTGTATTAGTTTTCCATTGCTACACAATGTATTACTGCAAACTTAATACCTTAAGTTACCTTAAGTCTGCCACTTAATAGCTCACAGTTTTGTATGTGAGAACTTTAAGCATAATATAACCCACCTGTCAAGAACATACTAGATCAAAGTTTCTGCTGGACTCGTTTATATCTGGAGCTTAGGTTCCTATTTCAAGCTCATTCATGTTGGAGAATTCAGTTCTTGTGGTTTTAGGACTGAGGCTGGCTCTCTTGCTGGTTGTCAGTAAAAGTTTATCTCAGCTGGAAGAGGCCACTCTCATTTTTGGCACATGTTTCCCTCCACCTTTGAAGCCAGCAATGAATAATGGCTCTTACTGAGTCCCTCTCATATTTTAAATATCTTTGGTCAAGAAGAGCCTCATCCCCTTTAATAGCTTACATAAATAGATCAGACTCTCTGTGTCAACTTTATTAAAGTCAACTGATCTAGGATCTAACTATACTGCAAAATTCCTTCACAGAAGCACATAGATTTGGTTTGAATAATTAGAGGAAGGCATGTATGTATCAGGAACCAAGGATCTTACTATCCTCTCAGAACTCTGCCTACTGTACTTGTCCAGATTCCAGCATCTGATGTGGCCATCTCTGTATTTATATGCCACACTCATGGGAACCATCTTTCCTCTTAAACTCTACTTTATTTACCCAACAATTGTGCCCAATCATATGTTTTTCTTTTCTCTCCATCAGCCTAGCCTATCTGGCTGTGGCCATGACATTTTACCCAGAGCTTTACCTTGAATGCTGTTCTGCATAGAACTAAGTAGTTTTTCTTACAGCCTTAACCAATGCCTGGATTATAGCTTTAATCTCATCACACTGCCTAAAATCATAAACATCCATTGAGCGTTGGCTACATTGCTGGCCCTGGGGGTACAGAGATAAATCCACAGAGCAATTATTCTTTTTTTTCCTTTAAGAAGGAAATAAGGTTTTTTTTTGTTTGTTTGTTTCTTTGTTTGTTTTATACTTTAAGTTCTAGGGTACATGTGCACAACGTGCAGGTTTGTTACATATGTATACATGTGCTATGTTGGTGTGCTGAACCCATTAACTCATCATTTACATTAGGTATATCTCCTAATGCTATTACTCCCTCCTCCCCCTCCCCACAATAGGACATGGTGTGTGATGATCTCATTCCTGTGTCCAAGTGATCTCATTGTTCAATTCCCACCTATGAGTGAGAACATGTGGTATTTGGTTTTCTGTTCTTGCGATAGTTTGCTGAGAATGATGGTTTCCAGCTGCATCCATGTCCCTACAAAGGACATCCTTTTTTTATGGTTCCATAGTATTCCATAGTGTATATGTGCCACATTTTCTTAATCCAGTCTGTCACTGATGGACATTTGGGTTGATTCCAAGTCTTTGCTATTGTGAATAGTGCTGCAATAAACATACATGCGCATGTGTCTTTAGAGCAGCATGACTTCAATCCTTTGGGTATATCCCCAGTAATGAGATGGCTGGGTCAAATGGTATTTCTAGTTCTAGATCCTTGAGAAATCGCCACATTATTTTCCACAATGGTGGAACTAGTTTACAATCCCACCAACAGTGTAAAAGTTCCTATTTCTCCACAGCCTCTCCAGCACCTGTTGTTTCCTGATTTTTTAATGATTGCCATTCTAACTGGTGTGAGATGGTATCTCATTGTGGTTTTGATTTGCATTTCTCTGATGGCCAGTGGTGATGAGCATTTTTTAATGTGTCTGTTGGCTGTATGAATGTCTTCTTTTGAGAAGTGTCTGTTCATATCCTTTGCCCACTTTTTGATGGGGTTATTTGTTTTTTTCTTGTACATTTGATTGAGTTCTTTGTAGGTTCTGGATATTAGCCCTTTGTCAGATGAGTAGATTGAAAAAATTTTTTCCCACTCTGTAGGTTGCCTGTTCACTCTGATGGTAGTTTCTTTTACTGTGCAGAAACTCTTTAGCTTAATCGGATCCCATTTGTCAATTTTGGCTTTTGTTGCCGTTGCTTTTGGTGTTTCAGACATGAAGTCCTTGCCCATGCCTATGTCCTGAATGGTATTACCTAGGTTTTCTTCTAGGGTTTTTATAGTATTAGGTCTAACATTTAAGTCTCTAATTCATCTTGCATTAATTTTCATATAAGGAGTAAAGAAAGGATCCAGTTTCAGCTTTCTACTTATGGCTAACCAATTTTCCCAGCACCATTTAATAAATAGGGAGTCCTTTCCCCATTTCTTGTTTTCCTGAGGTTTGTAAAAGATCAGATGGCTGTAGATGTGTGGTATTATTTCTGAGGGCTCTGTTCTGTTCCATTGGTCTATATCTGTGTTTTGGTACCAGTACCATGCTGTTTTGGTTACTGTAGCCTTGTAGTATAGTTTGAAGTCAGGTAGGGTGATGCCTCCATCTTTGTTCTTTTGGTTTAGGATTGTCTTGGCAGTGCGGGGTCTTTTTTGGTTCCATATAAACTTTAAAGCAGTTTTTTCCAATTCACAGAGCAATTATTCTTAAAAAGTTTATAGTGTAGAAGAGGACATGAATGGGAAATAATAATTGACCTTATATTTTTAATACTGTAGCAGAGATATTTATATGGTCTAGTGAGAAAAAGGAAAGAACATAACCTTCAGAAAAGTCTTGTTGAAGTGACAGGTAAACTAATTGGGGTAGCATGTTCCACTGAGACAGAGAGAGATACAATGAATGACTCATTAATGAAACTGTAAGATACTTGGTATGGCGGATATGTAGGGTTAAGGAGTACTAAAGTGAAAAATTCAACTTGAAAAGTAGGTAGGTAGGACACTAATGATGTGAAGATTTCCAATTTACCATGAAGATATAGAAATTTTCAATACCTGCATACCAAATATTATAACAAATATCCATCATAAGGCAGGAACTACATGAGATGCAAAATAAAATTTACAGATAAACTGGATCGGTAAGATATTTAAATATATCATTCTCAGTCCAAGTCAAGTCAAGTACATACAAAATAATAAAGATCTAGACCTGTATAATATAAAAAAAACAGTAGATTTCACAGATATTTTTGAAATTAACACCCTTATATGAATAGGGTACTTTTCTTCTCAAGAAGTATAGAAGAGTAAACAAAGCTGATCACATCTTAGGTCTTGACTTGTTATTTCTAAACTCTTGTATTGTGACATTGTGCTCTTGATCCTATAAAAGATTTCTTCATCAATACTGTTCATTAGTGGCAATATAGTTAATCAATCTTTTTATCTGTTTTTGTGGCAATATTTTTCTAACAAACACCCCTAATTTGCTATTTGTTTTTCTGTGTTCTCTTCTCTGTGTTCAACTTTTTTTTTTTTTCTTTAAATATCCTTGGATACACATACAATGGTCATTTTAAAATTTTCACTTGGATTTGGTAACATGAGTTTCCCCTAGATCAGCCATTTGTAAGTGATTCACAGGACTGGAGTGGGGCCAGAGCTATGTGAGAGGCTAACCAGAAGAATTGGAGTTTTACATCTGAATACAGAGTGTTATGTCTCTCAATGCAGCCTTTTTCCTTTTTGAGTTTCACGAATAGAATGCTCCTTGAAGAGATGTATGTCTTCCCCCAAGATAAATATGGCATGTAGAATTGCGTATACAACTTATTTTCAAGAAGGTGCTCGGTAAACTTTTTCTGAAATCCAAAGGCATGGAGTTTGTGCTTCTGATTCTTGGTTTTGCCATGGAATGATGATTTGCTGAGGGGGTAAGGAGAACACCTGTCTTCTATCTCAACTTTGTAACTATAAATTTAATTTTATGACTTGGATTTCTACAGCATTTCATCCACTTTTACATATATTTGTCACCATATGAATCTTTATAGTGAAGTATCTCACTTTTTATTAAGTAATAAGCAGACTGTCTTTTTTCTCTTAATCAATAGAGATTATTTAAAAGTAAAAATCCTGGACTTAAAGTATATAATAGTGCATTGAGATTTTTTGCATAGTAGGCTCATAATAGATATTTTGTGATAAATATATTTTTCCCATATATGTGATTGAGAATAAAATAATTTTTAACAATTTCCTTTAATACTTACACATTTTATTTGTTATTGTCTTTTATAGTGCCAAATATTTTTTATTGAAATGAATTGGCATCATAACAATACATTTTTTGTATTATATGTGACACAAAGCACATTTTGTTAATTAGACTTTTGAAAATATTCATTCCACATAATAAGAAAGTGACAATAATTAGGAAAAATTTAGTTTATATTTTAATCATCTCCAAATCAACATTGTCACATGTATTTATTTTGTCACAATCAAACTAGAAGAAACATTAACTAATTTTCACCTGTCATAATTAGTTATTTCTTCTCAATTCTTAAATTCTCTCATTATTTAAAGATAAGCAGTAGAACATAGTAGATTTGAATCTCTCAGTAGACTGTAAATTTCATGTGAACAAAAATTATGTTTGGTTTACCTGTCTTCGTACTTATGTCAGGGTACTTCGTAAAATATGTATACCATGTAGGGACATAATAAATATTTGTTTAATGAATTTATCATTTTTAAGATTATAATTGCTTCTGGTTCTCATTTTTGCTACTTGATGGTGATTATTTTTAGGAAATGGGGAAAACTCCTGCTTTTATTTTGATGTTTCAAAAATAGAAATGTAATCTCACTAGTTGAATTTTATAGAACCTTATTTATTTTTAAAGACATTTATCACCATAACATTATTATATTTAAGTATTTCTTTCTGCTTCTTCATTAGTTCATAAGAAGAATCTGTGTCCCTTTTGTCTTTTTTTGACAAATAGAGATTATTTAGAAATAAATTGGATTTGAAATGATAATACCTTAAGATACGACCAGTCAGAAATTTTATTAATAATTGAATTTTTCAAATATATTGCTATTTATCTGAGAAATTAGAGGTGTACATGCTATTATAACTCAAACTTTCTTCATCAAATATTCACTTATTCCAACATGTTATTCTAAGAAACTCTGATAGGCAATAGACTCTCATTTTTTTTCAGAAATGTTGCTTAGGTATTCTCTGGTTTTATATTATATAGTTTATCCTTGTTACTTTTATTATGATGCCTTTTGATGATTGTTCATAAGCCCTATTTCTCTTTCCCCTCTCAAGTATGAAATGAGCACAGGTTGCTGTCATAACTCAAATCCTCTTCTGGGCTCTGCTTTTCTACATAACAACCTTTTGTTGGGTTCTTAAAAAAATTCCATCAGTTTTGAAGAATTCAGATTGTTGCCTGAAATCTATATTTACTTTCTGCATCATCTCATGATTTGACCCAAATTTACTTTACTTGATATATATATCATCATAATTTGTGATATGAGGTAGTCACTACTTCTTTGTTTTATTAGAGATGAAGTTGTCTTTTTAATTTTGTTTTCGTTATTTAAATATTGCTTTTAGTTGATTCCTGAGAAGGGTTAGGGTAAAATCAATTTTACTCTACCATCTTTCTCTGAAAATATGTAAGCAATCTAATGTACAAACAGACTTTATTTTATTTCATCTTACACAAGTATAATGCAGAATAACAGAGAAGACCTGTGGGAGATGTAAAGAGTAACTGCCACGGGTGGATGAAGATTAAATATGCACTGGTGATAAATTCTCCATGAATAAGCTATGGATGCACAGGAGAGATAACTTGGTGGGATTCTTGTAGATTGCCACTTTAGATTTTCTATAGATTATCAATAAGGTCCCATTTCCATGCTCTTATTCTATTATTTTATTATTTCCTTTTTGTGACGTTGTTAGTCATAGGGAGTTCTAGATTAATAAATGAGTAATTCAAAGCAGTCTAATACGACATTTTCTCTGAAGTAATTTTCAGCAGAAAAACAGAGGAAATACACATATGTTTTCTATGAACTGTGTAATAACCCCAAAATAAAAGTAATCACTGAAAATTAAAAAATTTACAAGCTACATTGAGCTTTAAAGTGATGCATAAATACTGTGGAGGTAGCGACTATATATATAATAGCCTAGATCATTTTATCAGCTTTTTTTTTTTTTTTTTTTGAGACGGAGTCTCAGCTTTTAACCAACTTTCTTCTTAAAATTGTAATTAGCAAAATGAATTTATAGTACAAAGCAACTTGCTATAGATACATTCAAAGAAACTTTCTTGGAGTATTTAAGAGCACCAAACCAAACAAAGATAATAATAAAAAGGTTCAGCACTCTGATCTCAGGGGGAAGGAAATGGGGCAGGACATACTTGTGCTCTTACGTTATTCTAGGGAATTCTTTAGAATGTTCTGTGAACATTACTCTGTGCTTCAGAATAATATGTTGCTGTACTAGCAAGATCATCTTCATAAATTTGCACCTTTGGTGGCTAATCATAAGGCTTCATTTTTCTGAAAGTCATAACTCACATCAGCCTGCTGCACTGAGTGAGATAACATTATTTTCTTGTTCATGGAAATAAAATTCTACAGGTGATTTACTGATGCGCTAATTACAATTTCCAGTGATGAGCTAGGGAATACTGTGGTTTCTCAAATTGTTTCCTGCCTGAAAATACATTTATATTTGCAGAAAACTCTGAAGTATAAAATGGTGTTAGTGTTGTGGATTGTTGCCAAACATGGTAGGCAATATGCTCATAATTTTTATTTTTAAATCTTTTCAGTAAATTATCAACTGTGCTTGAGCAGAAAAGGCCATAATTGCTGATTAATTTGTGTGTGTGAGTAGCAATTTCTTCATAACATCAGTAATGGAAACATATCAGCACCCATGGAGGATTAGCAGGTAAAATAATGTATATATATAACATATGTATCATATATATAACTTACATATCTTATATATAACATATGTATTTTCTATATCTCTCTGAATAAAACATATATGTCGTATATAATATATATGTGGTCTAAGAATATATATTCTTTCTATATTTCTATATTCCTTATAAGAATATATATTTCTTTCTAAGAATATTTCTAAGACATTCTAAGAATGTATATTCTTTCTATATTCTAAATATATATGTAATATAAATAAATACATAAATTTATATATATGTATATATACAAGCAAAAATATTGCTGCTTAAAGATCCACAAGGGAAATAGTACTTCCATTGACTCGACTTTCCAAAACGTCTTTGTTTTATTTGTCCCTTTTAGTCTTCTCACCTCCTTTGCTTGCTGCCATCTGGGCAGGCTCCATCTTTTTACTCTCAGCCATTTCTAAGGCATTCTGTTTACTTTCCTATCTCTTAATCTATACATACCTGAGTCCAGTTTATCCTTCAGAGTGTGCTTTCCCTGTCCTCTCTGAAATCTGCTCTAATTTCCCAGCTGGCTCTGATGTCTCATTGTGTGCCTTAATCAGGGCTCTGGTTATGAGATTTGAAATACCGTAATCGATATACTTGCTGATATGTTTTGGTTGTGTCCGCATCTAAATCTCATCTTGAATTGTAGCTCTCCTAATTCCCACATGTTGTAGGAGGAACCTAGCGGGAGATAATTGAATCATGGGAGTGTTTTCCCCCATACTGTTTTCATAGTAGTGAATAAGTCTCATGAAAGCTGATGGTTTTATAAGGGAAAATCTCTTTGGCTTGGTTTTCATTCTCTTTCTCGCCTGCCGCCAATGTAAGACGTGACTTTCACCTTCCACCATGCTTGTGAAGCCTCCCCAGCCACGTGAAACTGTGAGTCCGTTAAACCTCTTTTTCTTTGTAGATTACCCAGTCTTGAGTATGTCTTTATCATCAGCATGAAAACGAACTAATACACTTGTCTTACGTCTTTGTTGGATTGTGGGCTTCTTGAGAACAGGAGCTTTCCTTTCCTCATCTTTATATTTTCTCACCCTCAGCTCTCTGTTTGGCATAGGGTAAATAATAATGAATATTTCTTGATTGAACTCTTGACCGAATATTTTTTCTTACTGTGGACTCCTGAAAATTATTCTCATGGTTTTATTTCTAATTTGGTGGCTATTCTGTGATGTCTATCTCCTTCACTTTCTATCTCCTTCATATGCATTTCCATCATATTACTTTTCTATCTTTATTTTTGTCAAACAGAAGTCAACTTCATACATGTATTTCTCATTTATTTATTTATTTGATGGAGTTCCTCTCTGTTGCCCAGGCTGCAGTGCACTGGAGCGATCTCGGCTCACTGCAACCCCTGCTACCCAGGTTCAAGCAATTCTCCTGCCTCAGCCTCTGGGATAGCTGGGATTATAGGCACCTGCCACCATGTCCGGCTAATTTTTGTATTTTTTTTTTTAGTAGAGATGAGGTTTCACCATGTTGGCCAGGCTGATCTTCCCCCATCTTTATAGCCTTGCTTGGTTTCATTATTCTCTTCCCACTTACAGTAGCCAGAGGTGCACATGCACATCCCATGCACGTGCACACACAAAAAAGGGACAAGAGAAAGGACACCAATAAATTAATGTTTATGTCTGGGTAACGAAAATATGCATGTAAATATGGATTTACAGATTTCTAGGAACAATTACATTTCTTAAATACATTATGTTCATTCTCATCTTTGGGTATTAAATGTTCATGCTTCTTTCATTAGCAGTTTTCCACCTAATCTTTTGAACCAAATTTTACCAATTTTTCGAGACCCAGTTCACATTCTGCATGACACATGTAGCCTTGTTCCAACACATGAATCTCCAGTGATAGCTGCCTCCTCTGAATTTCAGACTTCTTGAGAGAAAGAAACCTAGGAACTGTCACCATGTCTTATGTGCTACACAGAGTAACTATTTGCTTGTATTGCACCTTGTGAGAATTAGAAAAGAGTACCCTCCTTGGCAAATGCAACTAGAGCCTGTGGTTTAGTAAGTGCAACATGAACTAAATTTTAGCTTCTATCAGTTCCCTCTACATTTGGTCAGATACCTTTGTACAGGGCACAACTGGCAATACACATTGTGTTCAGATCACATTTTGATGTCATTTGACTTTTCCATTCCAAATAATCTGACTTTTAAGATTAATATAATGTCTGATAACAAAGATGCACTTATATGCTTTTAAAAATAGATACAAATATTTGTGATATTTATGGGGTACATGTGATAATTTTTTACATGCACAGACTATATAATGATCAAGTCTGGGTAACTGAGGTGTCCATGGCCTTGAGTATTTATCATTTCTTTATACTGGGAACATTTTGAGTTCTCTCATCCAGGTTTTTTGAAAGATATAATACATTGTTAACTATAGTCACCCTACTTTACTATCAAACATTATAACTTACTTTCTCTGTCTAATGTATATTTATACCCACTAACCCACCTCTCTTTATACCCCACAGTCACCTATACATCTTTCCATGCTCCTGGTATTTATCATTCTATTCTTTACCTCCATGATATCAAACTTTTAGCTTCCACAAATGAGTGAGAATATATGATATTCATCTTTCCGTGCCTGGCTTATGTCACATAACACAGTGATCTCCAGTTCTACTCACGTTGCTGCAAATGATATGGTCTCATTCTTTTTAATTGCTGAATAATATTCCTTTGTGTATATATACCACATTTTCTTTATCCATTTGTCAGTCGATAGACACTTAGGTTGATTCTGTATCTTTGCTGTTATAAATAGTGCTGAAATAAACACAGGAGTGCAGGTATTCCTTTTATATACTGATCTTTTTTCCCTTATATTCACTAGTGGGAATGCTGGAGCATATGGCAGTTCAACTTTTAAACTTTTGAGAAATCTCCATGCTATTTTCACAGTGGTTTTACTAATTTTCATTCCTACCAACAGTAACAAGTTCTTCTTGTTATTAATTTTTAGTTTTATTTTGTCATGGTCTGAGAAGACAATATGATTTCAATTTATAAAAATTTGTTGAAATTTATTTTATGTCCTAACATACAGTCTATTTTCGAGAATGTTGCATGTGTTAAGAAGAATGTATATACTATAGCTGTTATATAAAATGTTCTATAAGTGTAAATGTCTTTTAGGTCCCTTTGGTCTAATGTGCTATTTGAATCTAACGTTTCTTTGTTGATTTTCTGTAAGAATTCCCATTTTTCCACATACTTGCTAGTATCTGATTTTTTTTGTCTTTTTAGTAATATCCATTCTAACTATGGTAAGATGATATCTCACTGTGGTTTTGATTTGCATTTCCTTGATAATTAGTGATTTTTTTATATGCCTGGTGCCCATTGTATCTCTTCTTTTGAGAAATGTCTATTCATGTCTTTTCCTACCTTTTAATAAGGTTATTTGTTTTCTTACTGTTCAGTTGTTTGAGTTCCTTGTATATTCTGGAAGAATAGTTTGCAAATATTTGCTCCCATTCATCAGGATGCCTCTTCACTCTGTTAACTGGTTTCTTTGTTATATAGAAGCTTTCCAGTTTAATGTATTCCTTTTTGTCTATTTTTGTTTTTGTTGTTTGTGCTTTTGGGATCTTAGACATAAAATCTTTGCCTAGACCAATGTCCTGAGGTGTTTTCCTTACGTTTGCTTCTACTAGTTTTACAGCTTCAGGTCTTACATCTTAATTTTTAATCCATTTTGATTTGATTTTTGAATATAGTGAGAAGTCAGGCTCTAGGTTCATTCTTTTCCATATGGATATCAAATTTTTTCAGTACCAGTTATTGAAGAGGCTGTCCTTTCCCCAGTGTCCATTCTTGGTGACTTTATTGAAAACAGGTTAACCATAAATGCATGAATTTATAAGTAGGTTTTCTATTTTGTTTCATTGTTTCATGTGTCTGTTTTTATACCAATACCATGCTGTTTTCATTACTATTTTTATACCCATACTATTACTGTTTTCATTACCACTGTTAGGATTGCTTTGGCTATTCGGTCTCTTTTTTTGATACCAAATGAATTTTAGGGTTTTTTTCTATTGCTGTGAAAAATGACATTGCCAACTTGGTAGAAATTAGATTGAATCTGCAGATTTCTTTGGGCCATATGATCATTTTAATTACATTAATTATTCCAATCCATGTGCATGGGCTATCTTTCCATTTTTTGTGTCCTCTTAACTTTCTTTTCTCAGTATTTCATAGTTTTCCTTATAGAGATCTTTCACCTCCTTGGTTAAATTTATTCCTAGCTATTTTTTTATAGCTATTGTAAATGGAATTGTTTTCTTGATATGTTTCTCAGCTAGTTAATTATTGGCGTACAGAAACATTACTGATTTTTATCATTGATTTTTGCATGTTGATATATCCTGCAACTTTACTGAATTTATTTATTAGATCTAAGAATGTTTTGCTGGAGTCTTTAGTTTTTCTAGATGTAACAATCTAGATCTGCATTGTGTAACAATTTGACTTGCTCTTTTTCAATTTGGATGCCTTCTGTTTCTTTTTGTTGCCTAATTGCTCTGGCTAGGACTTCCAGTTTTCTGTTGAATAGGAGTCATGAAAGTAGACATTCTTGTCTTGTTCCAGTTCTTAAAGGAAGGACTTTCAGCTTTACCATTCAGTATCCTGTTAACTGTGGGTTTGGCCTATACGGTTTTTATTGTTTTCAGGTATTTTTCCTTCAACATTCTTGTGGAGAGTTTTTATTACGAAGAAGTGTTGAATTTTATCAAATGCTTTTTCTGTGTCAACTAGGATGATCATATGCTTTTTTCCCGTCGGTCTGTTAATATAATCTGTCCCATTTATTGATTTGTATATTTTCAGCCATCCTTACATTACTTGGATAAATTCTACTTGATCATGGTGCATTTTTTTTTTTTTTTTTGATGTAATGTTGAATTTGGTTTGCTAGCATGTTGTTGGCAATTTTTGCATCTGTGTTCGTCAGGCATATTGGCCTATAGTTTTCTTTTTTGTTGCATACTTGTCTGATTTTGGTATCAGGGTAATGCTGGCCTTGTAGAATGAGTTAGGGGAAATTTCCTTCTCTTCAATTGTTTGGAATAGTTTGAGGAAAATCGGTCTGTGTTCTTCTTTGAAAGCTTGGTAGAATTCAGCAGTGAAGATATCTGGTCCTGGTCTTTTCTTTTAGGGGAGACATTTTATTACTTATTCAATCTCATTATTCATTATTGGTCTGTTCAGGCTTTCTAGCTCTTTCTGATTCAACCTTAGTAGGTTGTATGTGTCCAGGAAATTATCCATTTTCTCTAAGTTTTCCAGTTCGTTAGCATATAGTTGGTCATAATAGTCTGTGATGATCTTTGGTATTTCTGTGGTATCAGTTTTAATATCTCCTTTTTCATTTCTGACTTTAGTTTTTATTTTTTAAGCCTTTTCGTATTTTTTTTCCGGGTTATTCTAGCTAGAGGTTTGTTGACTGTGTTTGTTTTTTGAAAAAAATAAAAGCTTTTCATTTTGTTGATCTTTTGAATTAGTTTTTAAATCTTGATTTTGTTTAGTTCTGCTCCGATTATTCTTTCTTTCCGTCTGCTTATTTTGGGTTTGGTTTCTTGAGGTTCTTCTAGCTCCTTGAGGTCCCACCATCACTGGATTATTTGTTTAGAAACGTTCTTCTTTTTTGATATAGGCATTTATTGCTATGAATTTCCCTTACAGCACTGCTTTTGCTGTATCCCATAGGGCTTGGTATGCTGGATTTCAAGGTATTTTTTATTTTCATTTGTTTTAAGAGTATTTTTTATTACCTCCTTAATTTTCTCCTTGACCCAGTGGTCATTCAGGAGCATGTTGTTTAATTTTTAGTGTCCAAGTTTCTTCTTGTTATTAATTTCTAGTTTTAATTTTTTGTGATCTGAGAAGACACTTAATATTATTTCATTTCAATATATAAAAATGTGTTAAATTTATTTATGTCCTAACATACGGTCTGTTCTGGAGAATGTTCCATGTGCTGATAAGAAGAAAGTGTATACTAAAGCTAGTAAATAAAATGTTCTATAAGTGTAAATGTCTTTTATGTCCCTTTGGTCTAATGTGCAGTTTGAATCTAAAGTTTCTTTGTTGATTTTCTGTCTAAATGATCTGTCTAATGCTGAAAGTAGGGTGGTAAAGTTCCAACCCAACTATTATTGTATTGGAGTCTATCTCTCCCTTTAGATCTAATAAGATTTGATTTACATATCTGGGTGCTCTGGTGTTAGGTGTGTATATTTAAAAAATTGTCATACTATCTTGCTGAATTAACCCCTTTATCATTATATAATTACCTTTGTTTTCTACTATTTATGACTTAAAGTCTGTTTTATGTGATATAGGTATAGCTGCTCTGGTTTGCTTTTGGCTTCTGTTTGCACAGAATATTTTGTTTCATCCTTTTACTTTCAGTCTATATCAAAGTTGTCCAATCCACAGTCTGTGGGCTGTATGCAGCCGAGGATGGCTTTGAATGTGGCCAAACACAAATTTGTAAACTTTCTTAAAACATTATGAGATTCTTAAAAAATCTCATTAGCTATCATTAGTGTTAGTGTATTTTATGTGTGATCCAAGACAATTCCTTGTCTTCCAATGTGGCTTGGGGAAAGCAAAAGATTGGACACCTCTGCTCTATATGTATCTTTACAGCTGAGATTAGTTTCTTAAAGGCAACATATAGTTGGGTTATGTATTTTGATTCCATTTAACTAGCCTGTATCTTTTAAGTGGAAATTTTAATTCATTTACATTTAAGGTTATAAACAATACCTGAAGACTTATTCCTGTCATTTTATTAATTTATTTGTTGTTTGTATATCCTTTGTTCCTTTCTTCTCTAATTGTTTATCATTATGGCTTGGTGGTTTTCTGTAGTGGTAACATATGAATCCTTTCTCTTCTTTATTTATGTGTTTGCACTACCTGTGGGTTTTAAACGTTCATGTGTTTTCATGATAATAGATACAATCTTTTCACTTTCAGATGTAGGACTTTTTAAAGCATTTATTGTAGGATTGGTCTACTGGTGATGAATTTCCTCAGCTTTTGCTTCTCTTGGAAAGCTTTTATTTCTTCTTCATTTATAAAGGATAACTTTGCTGGATATACTATCATTGAGTGTCAATTCTGGTTTTTATTTCCAGCACTTTGAATATTTCATCACATTCTTTTCTGGCCTGTAAGGTTTTTGCTGAGAAACCACTCTCAGTCTGATGGGAGTTCCTTATAAATGACTAGATATTTTTCTCTTGTTGTTTTTAGAATTCTCTTTGTCTTTAACATTTGATAGTTTGATTATAATGTACTATGGAAAATATCTTTTTGTAGTATATCTGTTTGGAGATCTCTAAACTTTCTGACTCTGGATGTCTAAATCTCTTGCTAGATTTGTAAAGTTTTCAGCCCTTGTTTTGTTAAATAGGTTTTTTAACCCCTTCATTTATCTTTGCCTTCTGGGACACCAATAGTTTGGATATTTGGTTGCTTTAAGATGTCCCCTATGTTACATATACTTTATTATCCTTATTCATTTATTTTTAAGTTTATTTGTTTCTGATTGTGTTATTTTGAAAGACCTGTCTTCAAGTTCTGATATTCTTTCTTCTGTTTGATCTAGTCTATTATTGAAACTTTTGCAAGTATTTTGTTTTTCATTCAATGACTTCTTCAGCTCCAGAATTTCTATTTGGTTCTTTAAAAATATAGTGTTTAACTCTTTGATAAATTTTTCTTTCATATGTTAAATTATTTGTATCATTTTCTTATATTCCCTTGATCTCACTGAGATCTCCTTAATATCATTATTTTGAATTCTTTATTTAGGATTTTATAATTTATTTTTTATTGAAATCTATTGCCAGAGTATTGTTGTATTCCTTTGGAGGTGTCATATTACCTTGCTTTTTATGTTTTTTGTGTCTTTACATTGATAGCTGCACATCTGGTATAATGTGGCTTGTTTCAATTTTTTGGATTTGCTCTTGTATGGAAGGACTGAAGATGTATCTATCATGTTAGGTAGGACACTTTTGCTTTGATACTGGGTACATGCAGTAGTATACTCTCCATATAATTCATTTTGCTGTACGCAGCATCAGTGCTATTTGTGATTTCCTCAGTAGATTATATTATTTCATCCTTCTCATTTTCTGTCTTATTTGTTAGCAGGGACAGTGGAAAAGTTTTGCTAAGATGGGGATGCCAGATGGGCCTGTTCTTGGGCTTCAGTTGTGGCAGTAGTGGGCTGAACATGACTATTCTTGGGCTCAAGGGTGGGTACACTGGCACCAGTGTCAGAGGGTGCAGGCAGGCTTGGGCCTCCTGGAGACTTGCTCAGGTTCTGGTAGTGTTAGCAGTGAGCCAAGTAGGTGGGTGGGTTCAGGTCTCTGGGCAGTGAGTGTAGCATGGGAGATGGTATTAGCAGTGATGGGACTAACCTCTGAGGCCCACGTGGTCCATACTGGTGTTGGCAGTGGCTGTGACAGGTTGCATGGGTCAGTCCCCAGGCCCCAGGTGGGTTCTTGCTGTGGTGGTGGTAGCAGGTTGGGTGGGCCTGACCTCGGATCCTGGGAGAAGTTATCTGCTGCCAATGGTGATTGCCTGGGCTGGATGTTCCCCAGACACCCCAGAAGGCATGTTCAGGCACTG